>NC_141004.1:47983005-50383005 GCF_052327205.1 Somniosus microcephalus
AGGCTTCGAGGCCTGAGGCCTGCAGACAGCTCATCCACCGCCGAGGATGCAAAAGCCCAAGTCCCCTTTGCAAACGGATTTTTTTTTTTCTTTTAAAACCAACTTTTTTTTTGCTGGAAATCTATATTTCATATCATTTAATCCCCATTACCATACACACAAAGTGGGAAAAATAAATCAGTAGTTAGGAATCAAGATGGCCGCCACTCACCTCAGCTCAGAAGGATTAGGCCCGCCCACACATGCAATGAAACGCCCCCCGTGATGCACCGATTGGTCAACCATCAGGTCACTCAACTGTAGGATTGGTCAACCATCACGTCACTCAACGCTATCCCCTGTAGGATTGGTCAACCATCACGTCATTCAACACTATCCCCTGTAGGATGCCCCGCCCACACACGCAATGAAATGCCCCCCGTGACACACCGATTGGTCAACCATCACGTCAGTCAATGCTATCCCCTGTACGATTGGTCAACCATCACGTCACTCAACGCTATCCCCTGTATGATTGGTTAACCATCATGTCACTCAATGCTAATGAGCAGCGTTGTCCCTTTTTTGAACGATTTTTGTATACTGTCTGAAGAATTTTTGTCTGACCAAAAAGTAAATACACCTATCATGCTCCCCTAATCATAAGCTTTCTTTTGATATAACATATGTGTAGGTACGCTCTATAACTTTTGAGTGTATAGCGGCCATACAGACAGACAGACAGACAGACAGACAGACAGACACCACTATCCTTTTATTTATATATACTAGCTGGAGTGCCCGGCAGTGCCGAGGCTTCTTCGAGGGCATGTTGTTGTTGGAAGAGAGAGAGAGAGCGACTGGGGGGAAGAGAGAGAGCTACTGGGGGTAAGAGAGGGTGGGGAGGGAGAGGGCGGGGAGGGAGAGGGCGGGGGGAGGGTGGGGGGGAGGGAGGGGAGGGGGAGGGGGGAGGGAGTGGAGGGGGGGAGGGAGGGAGGGGAGGGGAGAGGGAGGGGGAAGGGGAGGGGAGGGGGGAGGGGAGGGAGAGGGAGAGGGAGGGGAGGAGGGGGGGAGGGGAGGGGAGGAGGAGGGGGGCGGAGGGAGAGGAGGGGGGTGAGAGAGACAGAGGGAAGGAGAGAGAGAGGGCGAGTGGCCCGCGGCCCGCAAATGGAGCCAAGCCCCGAGAACAGGCGTGAGCCGGCTTGAGGCTGACAGACGGCCACGCCCGGTTGCCGGGGTAACCCTTCCCCCCCTTCCGAGCCCCCGTCCTCCCGAGCACCGGCCGCGTCGCCCCGCCCCGCACTCCACTCCCGAGAGCCCCGCCCGCCCCGCAGTCCCGAGAGCCCCGCTCTCCGAGCCCCGCCCCGCACTCCCGAGAGCCCCGCTCTCTGAGCCCCGGCCGAGCCGGCTTGAAGTCCGCCGATTGCGGCTGTGCGAGACGGCTGGCGGGCCCGGTTGCCAGGGTAACCCTTGATGCTCACCAAGCCCCGCCCCCCGGCCGAGCCAGAGAGAGAGACGCCGCATCTCAGCTGCTCCTGCTGCACGCGCGCGCACCCTTTAGTAAGGTAGCGGCGCTGGGCTGAGGCCCGCCCCTCCAGCCTTCGAGTGGGGCCGGGAGGTGCCTAGCTCGGGCGTGGGTGCGGAGGAGAGGCCGAGGCTTCGAGGCCTACCTGGAAAAACGGGGAAAGGTAGGAAAATTAATGAGATTAGATAAGTTAATGACTTTCTAAATCATTTTTTAAAAAAACAATATGTGTTTTAAAAGCAACGTTTTTTTTAAAGACGCAGAAAGCGGGAAAAAGAAAGGAAAAGTTTGGAATCAAGATGGCGGCGACTCACCTCAGTTCAGAACGCCCACACACGCACCGATTGGCCCGGCGGCACACGCCAGCAACCCGGCGTACGATTGGTCGAGCTCGAGGTCACTCTGTCGCTAATGAGCGGATAATGAGATGCTAATGAGCGGAATGTTAAGGTTTTTCGGATACCGCGGGCGCGATTTTAGCCCGGCCGAAACGTAAATACGCTTAAAACCGTTTTGGAAAGGTAAGCTTTCTTTTGACGTAACGCACGCGTAGGTACGCCCTGTAACTTTCGAGCGCATAGCCGCCCAGACGCACACGTGACACAGACAGACAGAAGGACAGAAGGACAGACAGAAGGACAGACAGAAGGACCGATTTATATAGATAGATAGATATTCAAGAAGGAGTTAGATATATTTCTTAAGGCGAAAGGGACCAAGGGATATGGGGAGAAAGCAGGGACAGGGTACTGTGTTTGGATGATCAGCCAGGATCTCATTAAATGGCGGAACAAGCTCGAGGGGTCGAATGGCCTACTCCTGCTCCTATCTTCTATGTTTCTATGTAAACCTGGCCATGATGATGCCATCACTGGCCTTCTGGCCAGGAATTTTGTCAGGGGCTGATGCCCTATGTCCAGTGCAGCATCAGGTGATGACGGAGAAGGTTGGTGATGAGGTTGGTGATGTTGGTGTTGGGGCTGATCGTGGAAGGATTTGGAGGACCAAGGTCTGATTGCTTAATTGGCTCCAAAGTTGCTGCAATAGATGGCATCTGCAGGTGAGATGATAGAAGCGATCTGTCAATGGCGAGAGAGGTTCTCCCAATGAGGTGGCACTGGACATACAGTTGGATCTAAAAACTTGTAAGCTAAAGAAATCTCTATATGTATTAAAAATGCAGTAACCAACATTTTCTGTGCTCTGAAACTCACCATGTGCAACATTGTATCCTTGACACCACTTCTGCAGCTGTCATCTTTTCACAAACATCAGAGCAGACTCACAACACGCCAGGTTGAGCTGGTGTGTTCCCCGAACAGCGGGTAACCCATGGGGGAGAAGGTAAAATTAGAAGGAGGCCTCAAAATTCTCTTAAATTGGCTCTTAACAAGCTGAATTGTACCTCCTGCCACTTGGTGTCAGGTCAGTTCCGCGCTGACAGACCTGACACCTGGGAGACTCGCGTGGAGGCGGGTTGACAGCGGTTTCCTACCCGCTGTCAATCTTTGCTATTTTGACAGAGGACCCGCCTCCAAACCCGCCCCCTCAGCGCTATTAAATTCGCGGCCCATATATGGAGCAAGAAGAACAGGCGGTTGCCATCAACTTGCTGGCATGTATTCAGTCCCCCTGGGACAATAACGGTACCATTTGATATTAATTTTGAGCTGGCTCTATTTACATGGAGAGATTAAAAACAGCAAAGGCTTGAAACCTGAAATAAAAACAAACCTCTCTCAGTGTTTGAAAAGAGAAAAGATAAGTTACTATTTAGGGTGTAGATCCTTTGTCAGAACTAAGAATGGGGTGATATATGAGCCCTTATATAGGACTGAACAAATTGAAATGGTGCGAGAAGAGAATAACAGACAAAAGTCAAAAATTGAGTTGCTGACTCACACCACAAAGAGAAAAATAATGGGTTTGATATTCTTTTTTTAAAAAAATGAAAATTGTGAAAGACTGCCGGATAATAGACAAAGATGACTTTAGGCAGAGGAAATGCATTCGAGATAAATTTTATGATTTAGTGCTGTGCTGCCAATGCAGATCTTTGCGTGCTCCGAGCACACAGCAGGAATTTGAGCGGAGTGGTCGTGTGCAGCTTGCATGATTTACACTTCAAAGCTTCTCTACGTTCATATGGAATAGCTTTGTAACGTAAATTATAATGGATTCATAAATAGCCTTAAAAAATGAAAGAAGTATGAAAACAACATTGTAAGGCATTGAAAGGCAGGGGAAAGATGCACACAAAAAAGCTCCAAAATGGAAGGGAAAGTGGGTAGGAGAACTTAAATTACTTGGAATTGGATCTTTGGGAAACCGAATGTTTCTTTGTTACGTATTGTTTATGAAGGCAACTTAATTTCCAGAAGGAAAGGTTGATAGGAAGTTTCTAGATGTTGGGCTGCTTGTTAAATGACAGAAGTTGGGGAAGATCATTTTCAGGTCCCTTTTCCGAATGGATTCCACATAGGCTGGAAGCTCAGTTGGGAGACTATTCTGCCAGTCTTGGCATATATACAATCATACAATATAGCACAGAAGGAGGCCATTCGGCCCATTGTGCCTGTGCCTGTGCCAGCTTGTTGAAAGAGCTATCTAATTAGTAGCTCTCCCCTGCTTTTTCCCCGTAGCCCTGCAAATTTTTCCACTTTAAGTATTTATCCAATTCACTATTGAAAGTTAATATTGATTCTGCTTCCACCACCCTCTAGGCAGTGCATTCCTGATCATAACAGCTCGCTGCATACATTTTTTTCCTCATGTCGCCTCTGATTCTTTTGCCAATCCCCTTAAATTGGTGTCCTCTGGTTTATGACTCTTCTTCCAGTGGAAACAGTTTCTTTGACTTTTTATCAAAAGCCTCCATAATTTTGAACACCTCTATCATATCTCCCCTTAACCTTCTCTACTCTAAGGAGAACAACCCCAGTTTCCCTAGTCTATCCATGTAACTGAAGTCACTCATCCCTGGTGCCATTCTAGTAAATCTCCTCTGTATCCTCTCTAAGGCCTTGACATCCTTCCTAAAGTGTGGTGCCCAGAATTGGACACAATACTCCAGTTAGGGCCTAACCAGTATTTTATAAAGGTTTAGCTTAACTTCTTTGCTTTTGAACTCTATGGCCGGAATCTTACCTGAAGAGGCACGTTGGGGGCGGGACTGCTGTCTTTCGGGTTCTAGTCCCACCCGCAGCG
Source organism: Somniosus microcephalus (assembly GCF_052327205.1). NCBI lineage: Eukaryota > Metazoa > Chordata > Chondrichthyes > Squaliformes > Somniosidae > Somniosus > Somniosus microcephalus. The sequence goes on from NC_141004.1 coordinate 47,987,717, forward strand.
ACGTCTGATGCACAGACGCTATTTTGCATCAATTGGCCTTGTTAAGCCCGCCCTGTGGGCTTGCCGGCCAATTAAGAGAAAGCCGGTGTCAGATGACGTCAGTTGATGATGTGTCATCTGTCAGTTTTCTTAAAGGGGCCACCACCATTTCTTTTTGACAGATGATTTGTTTTCAGTGTTTGACAGCATTTGACAGCATTGAGGTGCTGCAAACACTGAAAGTTACTGTACAAAGGTGAGCCCTTGCACCCAGGCTCTCCAGTGACTCTCTCCTTAGGCTAAAACAGATGACAGCTGCAGGTGAGGTTACAGAAGCGATCTGTCACTGGTGAGAGAGGTTCTCCCAATGAATTGGGACTGCACAAACACTTCAAAGCTTGTCACATACAGAAAATTCTAAACACATTAAAAATGACTTTCCCAACATTTTCTTACCTCTGCAACTCACCAGTGTCCCATTGGATCCTTCACACCACTTCTGCAGCTGTCATCTATACACAAACATTACAGTAGACCCACAGCACGCCACACTTACCCTGGCAGGGTTTCCCGACGTCGGGAAGCCTGCAGTAGAAGTGTCAAAATTGGAAAAAGCCTCTTAACTGCCTGTTAACTACCTGTTAACAAGCAGTTAAGTGGCTATAATCCTCTTCCCACCACTAGGAGTTGGATCCCTGCGCAAATCGGGGACCCAACTCCTGGGAAGATTGATTGGAGGCGGGTTGGGAGTGGGCTCGGGACCCACTGCCAATCTTTTTGATTTTGCCAGCAGTCCTACCACGAAACCCAACCCCTGAGCTCCGGCAAAATCGCCCCCTATACCTCTATTTATAAAGCCAAGGATCCCATATGCCTTTTTAACAGCCTTCACTACTTGTCCTACCACCTTCAAAGATTTGCGTACTTCACCCCCAGGCCTTTCTGTTCCCAACCCCCTTTAAAATTGTATCATTTAGTTTATGTTGCCTCTCCTCATTCTTCTTACCAAAATGAGTCACTTCACACATTTCTATACACAAACAAACTTTCATCATTTGGGTATTTTCAGAGAGGGATTTTTTTCATGTCTCATACCTCAGCAGTCGGATGCAATATGCAGTACACAAAACAATAACAGTTGGGCAAATTACAATGCGCTTCATATCTCAGAGGAGGGAGAAGGAATAACAATACATTCAGTTCAATGGAATAATATATTGTGGTAACTCTACTGAACATTTGTTAAGAAATGTATTAATTATCATTGTTTTCATCAAAATCTTATTTTAGGGACTATGAAGCTATGAAGGAGACATCTAAAAATTATTGTCAATTGCAGCAAGACCATGATTTGTTGCATTTGAAAGGTAGATACATCATTATCATGAGAAATTATCCACAAAATATGACTGTTGCAGAAAGGGAAACATTTTTATTCCAAATGAATAATGTCTGGATAGCGACAGGAACTCAAATAAAATTGGGATTCCACTCAAAGATATATTCATATGTCAAGAGATGGATATTGAATAAAACGACTATAATAAAGAACTTTATGGTTAGTGCTTTCTTCTTCTCACAAGGTTGCAGCTATGTTTCTGAGTAGCTGCAGGACACTTCTGATGACATTGTTTGAGTTGTACAAGCAGTAGTATTGTAAATATTATAATCAATGTATATTATTCTTTTTACGCCATTCCCTGTTATAACCAGATGTCTAAACATCACAGCATTATCATCGAACTGGGTTGAAAGAAACTTAGCTTGTTTTATTCCAACCGTTTTGCCTATGCTAATTTTCCTCCTCATCCCACATGAGGGAGGACAGATTGACTCAGGTTGTCGGCTGCTCCTCAATCACTGTATAGTGGGGTGAGGGGACTTACCAGGTCCTACTATAACCTGGATCAGCAAAAGTGAAAGTGTTTTCAGATGAATAACTTGGGCTTCAAGCTTTATCTATGTTCAAGCAGTGAGCTGCGGACATCCTACAGTAACTCGCCAGTCGGGGCCTTAGGAATTTCGGCTGATTCCGATGCTGTGCCGGCCCACAGGTAGGTCATTAGGCTGGGGGTGGAGGTGAACCGGAGGGGGACAAGCTCGGGCCAGCAGCAGCCCACAATATTTTTGTGGAGCCAGGATTCCTGCTCCTCCTAGCTCCACAGAAATGAAACTATAAAATGGTTTTCTTACTTTTTGTGGGCAGCCTCCAGCAGTCCCTTTAAGGACCACTGCTTAGGTCGCTGAAGCCCTGGACACTCAAGAAGCTTAACACCATCCAGGACGAAACAGTCCGCTTGATTGGCACTTCATCCATTAGCCTAAACATCTAGCCCCTCCATCACCAGCGTACCATGGCTGCAGTGTGTACCATCTACAGGATGCACTGCAGCAAATTGCCAAGGCGTTTTCCAGCTCCCAAATCCATAGCCTGCACCACCTAGAAGGTGCAGGTGCATGGGAATGCCATCGCCTCCAAGTTCCCCTTCATGTAACATATCATCTTGACCTGCACATATATCAATAGTGATGAGGATAGTTACAGGCTTCAGGATGACAGTCAGGATGGTGAAATGGGCAGAAGCATGGCATTTGGAGTTCAATGTGGAGAGTGTGAAGTGATGCACTTTGGGAGGAATATGGAAAGACATCATACTATAAATGGCAAGAGTTTGAAAAGTGTAGATGAGCAAAGAGACCTTAGTGTCCATATACACAAATCCTTAAAGCTGGCAGGGCAAGTTGAAAAGGTGGCTAACAAAGCATATGGGTTACTTGGGTCTATAAATAGAGGAATAGAATGTAAAAGCAGAGATCATGCTAGAACTTTATAAACTACTGGTTAGGCCTCAGCTGGAGTATTGTGGACAATTCTGGACACCACAGTTCAGGAAAGATGTAAAGCAATTAGAAAGGGTGCAGAGGAGGTTTACCAGGATGTTACCAGGGATGAGGGACTTCAGTTCTGAGGAGAGGTTGGAAGGGTTAGGATTGTTCTCCTTGGAACAGAGAAGCTTAAGACGTGACCTAACAGATGTTTTCAAGATGATGAGAAGTGTTGATAGAGTAGATAGAGAAAAACTATTCCCTCTGGTGAGTGGGTCAATAACCAGAGGTCATAGATTTAGATCATTGATAAAAGGTCTACAGGGGAGATGAGGAGAAATTAATTCACTCAGAGACGTGTTACGATCTGGAATGCTCTACCTGAAAAGGTGACCAAAGCTGATTCCATAAATAATTTTAAAAGGAAGTTGCACAGGTATTTGAGGATGAGAAACTTGCAGGGTTACGGACAAAAAGCAGGGGCGTGGGACTAAGCACGACTGCTCTTTCAAAGAGCCAGCACAGGCACGATGGGACGAATGGCCTCCTTCTGTGCTGTAAGTTTCTATGATTCTATGATCCTTTTATTAGTAATCTTTATATTTAGAATTTGTCATATAACTCTTCAATAAATTATGGGTGCATTTACATGACAATTACAAAAGCAGTTTTACTTGTCACCAATGCTACAATGCAGCCCATTTCATACCACACAAAACTTTTACAGTAAATGCACCTTCAATAAATAATTAAATTGAATCCACATTATTCAACACATTTACATTGCGTTCTTCTTCCCCTTTCCTTATTTATGTTCAAATAATCTCTCACGCAACCCTGCACCTGTGACGTCATGCTCAAGCATGTACAGTCCTGGCATCCAAATTGCAATAATGTACAAGAAATTCATCATGGCATGCATAATTGTCATGGTGTCAAATTTATAGTTCCAACACTTAAGTTATCAATGCGTCTTTTGAGTTGGTAACGTTTACACAGAAAAGTATATGAAACTGTCATGAGACCAAACAGAAGGTGAAAAGTGTTTGAAAGCAGCATTGTGAGGTGATATACATGTACACTGGCATCTTCAAACTATAATTGCTGCAGCTACTACAGTTTAAACTAAAAGCATGAAAGTTTGGAACAAGAAAATACCATTCAGCCCATCAAAGCTACTCCTTCCCACAGTTCATGTGTGGCTATTTCAATCATGAACCCTTTCCTGTCTTCACTATCCAAACTTTTTATACTCTCATCCTAACTTCCTTGTGAAACAATAGGTTTTATTCATTCTGCTGTAATCCTCAGTCTTCTTTCTTAACTGGTGTTGATCCAGTTCCTTTTCAAAGGTATCAGTTGACCCAAAACTCAGCACTTTTTCACTTGCCTGGAGATGGGATTCATTCTGATCTCTAATCTCGCACCTTGTGATTTTTGTAAGTGTGCCCTTGATTTACGCACTTGCTATGCAAAGTAAATAAACTGCTTACCTTCTCTACCTTATCTATATCTTTTCTTATTGCAAAGATTTGAGTCACATCTCCTCTGTCTCCGACTAAAAATACATTCAGTCACCTGAGTCATTTTTTACCTCTAAGGCCTGGACTCGTCCTGGTTCCTCATCTCTGAAACTTTTGACACATCTTTCACCTTTTTGAGATCATGGCCTAGAAATTCGGGCACTGGTGGCCTCAGGACAAACCAGCCTTGAAACGGGGGCCTGAAACAGGCGTTGGGCACTTTGCATATGCAAATAAGGGGCCTAATGCCTAATGCCTGGCTCAGGCGTGGATCCTGGACACCTATTTTTGTTCCTTTCCCAAATCAGTCAATAGCAGGAAGAAGGGGCCACAATGGAAATGTAATTGGTCTGTTCTCTCCATAGATGGTGCTTCACCTGCTGAGTGTTTCCAGCATTTTCAATTCTTGTTTCAGTCAACAGCAGGGCCATAGTACAACAATAAGTGAACTGCAACCTAACTCTCACTTGCCTGAGGCACCAAAGACCGAATTGGACACAGAGATGAATTACCAATGCTACTTTATAGAATAGGTAAGCAGATGGGCTAATAAATGACAGATGGTTCTTAATATGGAGATAAATGTAAGGTAATGAATATAGGAACAGAAAACAGTTGACATGCATACAATATGAAAGTGTTTGATTTTGAATTTTGTTTGTCCAGTAACAAGAGTTTAAAACTTTGAGTCCAAGGGGGAGAAATTTGGGATCGCCCTGTTTGGGGCGCTAAATTTTGAAAGCTGGAAAAATTAGTGCCAGGCGCTAATCATGCTCAGCTTTCAGTAAATTCAGTGTTAGCGCTCCAGGAAGGCAGTGGAGCACTAAATCAAGCTCGACCACTTCCCTTATTGAGCGCTAAACCAAGCAGGGGGTGCGGTAGAGTTGCAGCGCGGCACAATGACCACTGCAGCGCTGCCGGGATCCGAGGGCTCCTTCCCTCCCTTAAAGGGAAAGGCCATTGCTGCAGGCTCTGCATTTGAACTGTCGCCCTCGTCGCCGATGGCAGCCGGGATCCTCGACGATCAGCCCCAAGCACTCTGACAGAGCGCAGGGCTGATCAATTGCGCCATTTAAAAATTTTCAAAATACACCCTAAAGGAAGGAAAGACATTTCTACCGAAGGCCAGTGACCTTACCTTTAATTAGCATTTCCAAAGCACCCGGCCTCACGAACAACGCCTCCTGCATCTGTCGGTGTTATCGGCCAGTGATGCTGCAGGGGGGTGGAACCAAATTTTGGGTCCGGGGCGCTACCGGGGCACTGCGCAGCCGGGTGACGTCACGATCTCAGAGTGCAAGAGAGCGTGGCGCTAAGGGTTACCGCTGCCGCAAACCACCAGGTGAATTTCACGGGTGCCGGTACTATCGCCATGCCTGGGCGGTAAGTCGTTAGCACCCCATTGGCGCTAACGGGAGGTATGTTCAGGAGTTCACCCATATTGCCCGACATCTAGTTATGCAATAGCGTGACCCAAGGATATAACAGTGGGAACTCTTGTTACCTGAACTGGATACAGTGACCTAGAAAATTTGTCCACACAGCACTTATTTTTCAGGCGCCTTCTAAGCCTATAATATGGCGCTCATTACGAGCTGGATGTGTGTCGCACTCCATATTGAGAAAGACCAAAAAATCGTCATGAAGTGCTCATGTCTGAAAACTCCAACAGACCAATTAACATTTCCAGTGTGAACCCTTCTTCCTGCTAGTGCCTGATTTGACTTGGTCAATAATCAGTATCTTTCAGATTGGGTTATGTATGACAATTCAACGGGAGCTATGTTAGGCATCCTGTATGAAACCCTAAACATAAATGGTAAATCTCAATCTAATTTTTCAATGGTTATATTCTCTGGGAGTATAGCCGTGCTAAATTTCCATATGGTTTTGGTTGTTAGGTTCTCAATCATTGAAAACTGTTTGTCTGTCTGACAGTAAAACTGACCTCTCTCTACTTGCCTGCAAAGCAAAATAAGTTTTATTCCCATTGGGTCCCCATTTCCTTTCTGGTTCACTGCTCATGCAGCCAGTCAATTCACATCACTGCCTGATTGTGAGAGAAGAATCTGAACTCATTCAATTTTCTTGAACAGTTTAAAAAAAGTTCTAGCTATTAATATATGCCTTAATATCTAATGTGTGAAATACTTTTAGTAAAACTTTGCAAATCCTCTGGCATAACATTACATTACAACTTTAACAGCACACTGCATTCTAAATGTATTGTGACTGTATCCAGAGTAATGACCAAAACAGATTAAAATGGGACATTATGGTATGATTGTCTCCGTTATAGGAAATGATCCATCATCTGACTGAGCAATAGAGGGGGAAGAACCAACAGCACAGAGGAAAATACTCATGACATCATCTAACTGTGGCTGTAGTGTTTGCACAAGTTCTGTGCTAGAAAAGAGTATAGCGAGCTGGTTAGAGCACTTCAGTGTAAGTACGAAGTACAACCATTGTAGTAGAGTGCACATATTATGCATTTTAATAAATAACTGCATTCCTAAACATTTGAAGGACATTTGGGGCTCGGAAGGAATGTCAAGAATTAGCTCAGTAACTCAGATCATTGGGCAATAAACTAATTGCCAACAACAACCTACATTTATATTGCACCTTCAACGTAGAAAAATATCCCAAGGCGCTTAACCAGATAGTACAGTTCACTTTTTATTTAACTGCCATACATGACACAACAGTATACATGAGCAATAGGTTTATTTGGTCTTTGTGTTAATATAATCCTTTAGAAACCACACAGAACTAGAAAAAGCTGGGTGATTATGATCATTGTTCACAAGAACAGCAGTCACGCTTCCACCATGCTTCACATTATCATTTAAGCATATACCATTGCAGTGACTGATTGAACGGAACAATGGTTAAAGTCTTCAATTCAAAATCAGGTGGCTTAGTGGGGTATTCCACCATCGCAACAAATACCATTCAGTCTGTCTTGTTTCATGATGCAGGCTTAGTATCACATGATCCACCAGTGTATGTGGCTCAAAAGCTGTCATTTCTATCATTTCAATGATAGAGGCCAAAACACAGGCTGGCTCTCAGAATGACTGTTTCCTTTAGCAAAGTATAAACCGCCTGTGAGCATTTATGGATTAAAATCTGTAACCCTCATAATTCTATGGAAACAGTAACTTCCTACAGTTTCAGTCCTGGGTTTTGAAAATCCTGAAGCTTCTGAGTTGGGAATTAAAAGCAGATACCTAAGAGGTATTGGACAATTGTTGCAGCATTGCCCTCTCAATCAAAGTAATGAGTTCAACAAAGGGTAAACTGACATTGTCTGTCTCGCCCTGCCACACAATTACATCCACTCCTGTTGCTATGGATCATGGAAAACTCTGTTTCAATGGATAGAACTTGAAAGAAATCTAAAGTTTGTTTAAACTGAAAATTTACAATAAATCAGGGGGGAAAATAATGAATATTAAAACGAGCAGGGCTTCTCCAATTGCTTAATGGATAATTGCACTGTAATGTGGTACTGAAGTTCACTGATCAAGAAGACATTAGGTGTGATTTTTCATCTCTGGATTAGGTCATCCTGCTCCAGTGGTGTCCAATAGAAATGATTGACTAGCCACAGGTGAGGCTGTGGCGATACTGTTTTAGCCACATGCGCTAAGTTTAGCAGAAAATGGCTTGCATAGACGCACAACACAGGTAAATGTACTTCATGTCTGTATATTTACTTAACAAACATCTACCTCCATTTAATAACCAAAGAAGTAAAGCACTCACAATGATCAAAAAAACTCGCACATTCTATCATTACCAGTTTACCAACAAATGCACAAAAAGTACACATGCATATGCTGTGCAAATATTAGTATTGAGATCACATGCTTTACAACTGTGTCTATTCCTCATTTTTTTATATACAAATCAGAACTACAATTAGTCCTGTCTGGATTCCCAATTGGCCAATGTGGCTAGTGGTTAGCAATTGGACAACGCTATCCCAGTCCAGGCAGTTTTGAAAGGTGCTTCACTTTGTTAAGTCTGTGTGTTATAGTGAGAATTACTACACAGACCACCAGAGTAAATTCAACAGGTCTTTACTGGTTGGAGGTCAGGACTATACTGAATACAATATTATTACACTGTGCTTATATACCGGTGTGGTCACCACCGGTATTACGTATACAGCAGCCAAAGAAAGTAGTACCTTTCTTAAGGTGGACCAGGCTTAAGTTCTCTTAAGGTGGAACAGGTTACATACACCACACACTTGACCTCAATATCCCTCGCCTAGGGGAAAGAAAACCCAGCCAGACTCTCACTCCAGATTACGATAGCAAAATACTGCGGATGCTGGAAATCCGAAATAACAACAGAAGACACTGGAAAAACAGTTCTTCCAGCGTCTTCTGTTGTTATTTCTCACTCCAGATTACTGTCCAGTGACCCCTGCTGGGAAAGTATTCATGTGTGGACATTGGAGAAGATAGAATGAGCACAGCTGTTATGTCTACTTATACCAAATACCCTGCAATTCTTGCTGTCTTGGCTCGCTCACAAAAAATAGGCATTTGGGCGTAGTGCAGAAAACCTCTGGTGCTTGTGTAACCATCTCCCAGCACACATTACCGCTGTCAGGAGAGACAATTGGATAATAAAAGATTGCTTCAAAATGGGGAAAAAGATGTAGCCGATTTAATTTAAAAATGCCACATTGGAAGAATTATCAGTGAGTTCAGATAAAGTTAGATTCTGATTAAAGAAAACAAGTGCCAGTGTCCCAGTTCACTTAACAGGTTATTGAAGAATAACATTTCTACTGTAATTAAGATACAACCCACATTGTAAAAGCCTAGTCAATAATTTTTCATTGCTTGTGCCACTGCAATAGGCCTCACAGATTTCAGAAAACCAGCGACTCCAATCCTAAATCTCTTAATCTCTGTCTGAATCCTAAATGACTCTCTTAATTACACCTTTAGAAAGCTTTCCATTCAGCAACAGGAAACAGTTAGTCTCGGGAATGTGATTAATTTGACTAAGAATGCAGTTAGGTTCAGGTCAGGCTTACAAGATGTCGTAACAGAGCCCTAACTGGCTGATTACTGTCACTTAATTCCAACTAGCCTTTTTCATTTCAACAAGCTGTCGCTGAACTAATATTGAGTCCGACAATACTCAACATAGTCAAACATCTGAGACTTTATAGCAAGCAAGGCTTTCTTCTAAATCGGACCCACTGTTACTGGATAACATTCAGGAGTGAGGAGTCAGAGCAGTTGACCAGAAATGTGCATTTGCACGGGTTATGCCAATTAACAACAAATATGGCAAAAATAAGTTTACTAATGAAGCAGGTTTTATCCATGTACAGATTTTCCTACATTTATTTCAATTATTCAAATATCTGCTACTAGAAAGTGAATCTGCTATGTTCAGCTGCAGAGGAATCCATGGATGTAAAATAAACATACAAGTTTTGGGCTGGATATTCCAATGCAATGAAACTTCCACCCCCTCCCTGGCCCGCGGGGGTTAATACCACCTGCCATTGGGAGCATGCCACAGTGGGGTGGGGTGGAGGATTTCCGAAGCTGCATACTTGAAAGTTTCCTGAAAGCATGTCTGGAAGTAATGCAGTAAGAAGCAGAAGAGAAACAGGAAGAGGAGCCTGGACATTCTGCTTCATGCACTGCCAGAACTTCCTTCCACACACCATCAATCATCGTTTCCCTCCTAAGCGCCTGTCCAGAGATAACACCCCAGGGACATTAGGTGGTGAAGCAAGAGGGTCGTACACAGGATAATGGACAGAGCATGAGTGAACAGAAGGAGCTGGGAATAGAACAAGAGGCAGACGCTGCTGTCTGGGAAGCCAGGAGACATCTGGCCCTGGCTGAGGAGCTTTGGCACTCAGATCTCACAGTTCAGCTTTTAAAAGAAAGATGCGACCTGAACAAATGTGGAGACACTGGGGATGATCTCATGGATTAAGCATAAGGTGGCAGGTGTCTTGGAGGAGTCTGCTATGTACAGTACTGAGTTCAGCACTGTCGTCCACCCTGGAGCATGTAGCAGTTCCAGGCCTATCTTCAGTGGATGCCCCAAACAGAGGTCCCAATGGCTGCCTTCTGGCATGGATTCTTGGCCTGCTGCCTTTGAGGCTTGAGGCACAAAATTAGAGGGGGCTGTCGTTAGTGGCTTCGAACCCTTAAAGGATCTGATCTACTTTCAAGCAAAGCCAGTGCCCAATACTAGCGGCATGACAAAAACATGAGTACATGATGCTGTTGTCTCTTAGGATAGCTGCACATCCATCTTCTGCCACCAGTCCCATCAGATGCCGACAATGACTTTGTGGTTCCACAAGAGATGTACCTACAGCAGGTCAATTATCAGCTGCCCTGAGATGAAGGCCACTTTAGTCCCAAGAGGCTCATGTAGATGTGGTGCAGCCAGCCATCTGGGTTGCACCTAGGAGAAACAGTAGATTAGGGGTATTAGGTAGACCAATGCGCATTAGTACCAAGGGAAAGCTGGTGATAAGAAAAAGTAGGCACAATTTTTGGGAAAGCAGTGATTTTCACTTCCACTGGCAGTGCAATGCCAGTGGTGGGATTAGTCTTCAGCTGTGACGTCAGGTACAACTGATGGGCGGATCCCTTGTGAAATATAACCTCCATCAATAACTTGATCTGTATATCCTGCTGGCAGGCTAATGGCGAGTACCCTCTTGCGCTGCCTAACCAGCAATGCCCGCCTCATTCTCAAAGGAACAACCACAGAAGAAACCATTGGTTAAAAATTGACGCCCCTCAACAGAAGGCACAATCTTAACATTGATGCTGCTTTGGGTATGCAAAAAACAGTGACAAAAGCTAAGAAAAACAATTCAGCAGTGCACTTTTTAATAACACCTTTGCTAGTACCCACAATGATCTTACATCTGCCTGGATGTGGCCACCTATCAGTGCTGTACGTCTATTTTACATGGGTGTACTCAGCACTGGGCTGCAAAAAAACATCCCACTCACAAAATTGGACATCTAACGTCAGGACTTCATTTACATGTAAGTTTAATTTGCTTGCCTGAATTTGGGCGGGTGCTTCCTCCTGCAAATGTTATTTCCAGCAGAAACTTGTTATTGTAACAGTTAGAGGCAAGGATCTGGTGTAATGCCTCCCCGACCCATTTTGCATTCCTGCCCACTTCAAAATCGCCCAAAATAAGAACATAAGAACATAAGAAATAGGAGCAGAAGTAGGCCAATCGGCCCCTCGAGCCTGCTCCGCCATTCAATAAGATCATGGCTGATCTGATCCTAACCGCCAATCCACTATCACAGAACCATCTCCTGAATCTAACAGAATTAGACACACGAAATAGGAGCAGGATCAGGCTACACGGCCCCTGGGCCCGCTCCGCTACCCACAGGGCCATGACCGATCCGAACCTAGACTCATGTCCAAATTCCTGCCCGCTCCCCGTAACCCTTAATTCCCTTTACTTCTAGGAAACTGTCTATTTCTGTTTTAAATTTATGTAATGATGTAACTTCTACAGCTTTTTGGGGCAGCATATTCCATGGACCTACCACCCTCTGAGTGAAGTAGTTCCTCCTCATCTCAGTTTTGAAAGAGCAGCCTCTTATTCTAAGACTATGCCCCCTAGTTCTAGTTTCACCCATCATCGGGAACATCTTCCCCGCATCCACCCAATCCAACCCCTTCACAATCTTATATGTTTCAATAAGATTGCCTCTCATTCTTCTGAACTCCAATGAGTAGAGTCCCAATCTACTCAACCTCTCCTCATATGTCCATCCCCTCATCCCCGGGATTAACCGAGTGAACCTTCTTTGTACTGACTCGAGAGCAAGTATGTCCTTTCTTAAGTATGGACACCAAAACTGTACGCAATATTCCAGGTGCGGTCTCACCAATACCTTGTACAACTGAAGCAATACCTCCCTATTTTTATATTCTATCCCCCTAGCAATGAAAGCCAACATTCCATTGGCCTTCTTAATCACTTGCTGTACCTGCATACTAACCTTTTGAGTTTCGTGCACCAGGACCCCCAGATCCCTTTGTACTTCAGTACTTTCAAGTTTCTTGCCATTAAGATAATAACTTGCTCTACGATTTTTCCTGCCAAAGTGCATAACCTCACACTTTCCAGTATTGTATTCCATCTGCCAAATCTCTGCCCACTTACTTAGCCTGTCTATGTCCCCTTGCAGGTTTTTTATGTCCTCCTCACTCACTACTTTCCCTCCCATCTTAGTATCATCTGCAAACTTTGATATGTTACACTCGGTCCCCTCCTCCAAATCGTTAATATAGATTGTAAAGAGTTGGGGACCCAGCACAGACCCCTGCGGAACACCACTAGTTACTGATTGCCAATCTGAGAATGAACCATTTATCCCAACTCTCTGCCTTCTGTTAGATAGCCAATCTCCTATCCATGCCAGAATATTACCCCCAATCCCGTGATTTTTTATCTTAAGCAATAATCTTTTGTGTGGCACCTTGTCAAATGCCTTTTGGAAGTCTAAATACACTACGTCCACTGGTTCCCCTTTATCCACCCTATATGTTACTTCCTCAAAGGACTCCAGCAAATTTGTCAAACATGACTTCCCCTTCATAAAACCATGCTGACTTTGTCCTATTAAATTATGATTATCCAAATGTCCTGTTACTGTCTCCTTAATAATGGACTCCAAAATTTTACCTACCACAGATGTTAGGCTAACCAGTCTATAGTTTCCAACCTTCTGTCTACTGCCCTTTTTAAATAAGGGTGTTACATTAGCAGTTTTCCAGTCTGCCGGGACCTTTGCTGAGTCCAGTGAGTTTTGGAAAATTATTACCAATGCATCCACAATCCCTACCGCCACTTCCCTCAAGACCCTAGGATGTAAGCCATCAGGTCCAGGTGATTTATCCGCCTTGAGTCCCATTATTTTACCGAGTACCACTTCCTTAGTGATTTTGATCGTGTTTAGCTCCTCCCCCCCTTTAGCCCCCTGTTTGTCCAGTGTTGGGATATTCTTAGTGTCTTCTACTGTAAAGACTGATATAAAATATTCATTCAGTGTTTTTGCCATCTCCATATTTCCCACCATTAATTTCCCGGTCTCATCCTCTAAGGGACCAACATTTACTTTAGCCACCCTTTTTCTTTTTATATAACTATAAAAACTCTTACTATCTGTTTTTATATTTTTTGCTAATTTACTTTCATAATCTATCTTCCCTTTCTTAATCAATCTTATTGTTATTTTTTGCTGTCTTTTAAAGTTTTCCCAATCCTCTATCCTCCCACTAGATTTGGCTACCTTGTATGCCCTTGTTTTTAGTCGAATACTATCCTTAATTTCTTTACTTAGCCACGGATGGCTGTCTTTTCTTTTACACCCTTTTCTTCTCAGTGGAATATATATTTTTTGGAAGTTGTAAAATAACTCCTTAAATGTACACCACTGATCATGTATCGTCTTACCCTTTAATCTATTTCCCAATCCATTCTACTCAATTCCGCTCTCATACCTTCATAAGAACATAATCATAAGAAATAGGAGCAGGAGTAGGCCATTCGGCCCTTCGAGCCTGCTCCGCCATTCAATGAGATCACGGCTGATCTTCTGTCTCAACGCCATTCATCGGCCCTATCGCCATATCCCTTGATGCCTTTAATAGTCAGAAATCCATCGACTTCTGTTTTGAATATACCCAATGACTGAGCCTCCACAGCCTTCTGGGGTAGAGAATTCCAAAGATACACCACCCTCTGTGTGAAGAAATTTCTTCTCATCTCAGTCCTGAATGGCCTACCCTTTATCCTGAGGCTGTGGTCCCTGGTTCTAGACTCCCCAGCCAAGGGAAACATTCTCCCAGCATCCACCCCATCAAGCCCTGTAATAATTCTGTATGCTTCAATGAGATCCCCTCTCATTCTTCTGAATTCAAGAGAATACAGGCCAAGTTTACTTGATCTCAATCTCTTCTCATACGACAGTCCCGCCATCCCAGGAATCAATCTCATGAACCTTCGTTGCACTCCCTCTATGGCAAGTATATCCTTCCTTAGGTAAGGAGACCAAAATTGTACACAGTACTCCAGGTGTGGCCTCAACAAGGCCCGATATAATTGGAGTAAGACTTCTTTACTCCTGCACTCAAATAAGTCACAACAATATCAGAAAATCCAGGCTTTTCATCCTTATAATTGCCTAAATGCACCAAATGTTAATCATCTGGTGTATCATCTTACTTCAGTTATACATACGCTTATGAAAGTAGGCGTTTTCTAATACGGTGGTGGAGGGCGATTTCCCAGATATTAGCTGTTAGGCCATTTAAGGGAGAAACTCCGCATAGTAAACAATTGACAAATATGTGCGAATGGGAAAGTTTCCTCGAAGAAACCCTGCATTATCCACTGTCTGTGAAGTTTAATTAACCAATCAGATGGAACTATGATAACGACAATTAAGCACCTTAATAAAAAAGAAAAGGAGCCTCTTGACCTTCCGAAAATACAAACTGGTTGCTAATCCAGATGTGCAGATTGACAGCTCTGCCTCAGAAACTGTCCCGGAAAGCTCCATCTCACGAGCACAGTGCACAAGTATTATTGGCCAGCCACTCAAGCCACAGGCTAGGAAATAAGCCTTGGAACATAATGCCAGCAGGGTCAGGGCTGTGTCAACCAGCTCCTCCCCAACCCTCATTGAATCTGGTACAAGGTCAGAAAACATTTTGCTGATGTGGAAAAACACTAAAGCCGGAAATGACATTTACCTGCCAGGCATGCAAGATAATAAAAAATAATCACAAAGTACACACAGTCGACACATATAACACTCATACAAAGCAAACAGTAACTTGATTTAAACCAATTTTGTCCTTTCTGCTCCTTGTAATTCCGACTAAGTAGAGCACAATTAGGTTGAGTAAGTCCAGGTCACGTCCTTAGGGGGAAAAATTCGGTGGCGCCCCCATTGGGGCGCTAACTTCGCCAGAGCGCTGCTTTTAGCACCCCAAAAAAGTTAGCGCCCCTGCACCGTAAATTCAGTGGTAGCGCCCCAAGCAGGAGGTGGGGCACGACTGGAATTGCTCCCCCTCCTTCCTAGGGTGCTACCAATGAATATCGCGGTGCTAAGTGCAACAGCGCCACGTGCGTAGGCACATAGCGCCGCGGTACTGCAGGCCTCTCACCGCTGATTAAAGGGGAGGGGCCTAGCACTGTGCGCACCGGGGCCCTGCTGGACCACCGGGGAGCAGGGTGCCGGGAAAGCAGCCTGGCACTCAAGAGGAGTGCCGGGCTAGGCGATCGCGGCTGGCACCCTGAATAAAAGAGGAGAAGGGGGCAGGTGCTGGCAGGCAGCCAGAAAAAAAATGGCCGCCCGATATCTGCCCCTTTAAAGAGCATGGCTGCAAAATGCCAACGTGACCTTGTCTGGATGCCTACTGGCTACCACCACCGCTAACCTCCTGTTGAATTTCGTGGGAGGCGTTAGCGGCGCCACGCCCGGGCGCTAGGGACCTTGTGCTCTATTAGCGGGGGCGCTAATGAGAAGGAAAGCAACCCAATTTTTCCTAGTCTTTTCTGGCTATTGCACAGGTGAATTCAGTTCACACTGAAGCCCCTGCAGATTTTTTGTTATTATTTATTCGTGGGACGTTGGCATCGCTGGCAAGGCCAGCATTTATTGCCCATCCCTAATTGCCCTTGAGAAGGTGGTGGTGAGGCACCTCCTTGAACCGCTGCAGTCCGTGTTCTGAAGGGACTCCCACAGTGTTGTTAGGTCGGGAGTTCCAGGATTTTGACCCAGCGACGATGAAGGAACGGCGATATACTTCCAAGTCAGGGTGGTGTGTGACTTGGAGGGGAACTTGGAGGTAATGGTGTTTCCATGCACTTGCTGCCCTTGTCCTTCTAGGTGGTAGAGGTCACGGGTTTGGGAGGTGCCGTCAATAAAGCCTCGACGTGTTGCTGCAGTGCATCTTGTAGATGGTACACACTGCAGCCACGGTGCGCCGGCGGTGGAGGAAGTGAATATCTAAGGTGGTGGACGGGATGCAAATCAAATGGGCTGCTTTGTCTTGGATGGTGTTGAGCTTCTTGAATGTTGTTGGAGCTGCACTCATCCAAGCAAGTGGAGAGTATTCCATCACACTCCTGACTTGTGCCTTGTAGATGGTGAAGGGCTTTGGTGAGTCACTCGCCACAGAATATCTAGCCTCTGACCTGCTCTTGTAGCCACAGTATTTATGTGGCTGGTCCAGTTAAATTTCTAGTCAATGGTGACCCCCAGGATATTGATGGTGGGGGATTGAACGATGGTAATACCGTTGAATGTCAAGGTGACGTAGTTAGACCCACTCTTTTTGGAGATGGCCATTGCCTGGCGCTTGTGTGGCACGAATGTTGACAATATGATGCAATGGACCACAATCCTTCTGCATATTTTTGACTACCTTGTACTGTAAGCTTCCTCCTGAAGTGTTAAGGCACGAAAATCACTGTTTCAGAACACCAATTATTTGTTCAGTGGCAGAATATATTGCCTGGGAATGTCCTCTGTGCTGTCCCAGCTCCGTTACCATAACTTTACCGGAAGTGTAGTGGAAACACTGGCCGTGATTTTACTAACCTCAGCGGGTCCGTGGCAGGCGATGTCGGTGGCAGGTCCCGACCCTGCTGCTGTCTCCATCCCAGCCTCTGAAATGAATTTCCCTTGATTGGGCTTGTTAAGTCCGCCCAGCGTGTTTCACGGCCAATTAGAGGAAGCAGGTCTGGTGATGTCATCAGTCGGTTTCCTTAAAGGGACCATGGCCAAGGTTCTCCTGACAAGCACTGCAGAGAGGTGCAGGGCTGCACCCAGGCTCTCCCATGATTCCCTCCATATGCTTAGGAAGGGAGTCACAGCATGCAGGGAGGTCCTCTTCCCTTCCAATGGGCGGAAGAGAATTCCCCAGGACACCAACACAGCCTGGTTGCACATTGCAGAGGAGGTCACAAGCAGAGATGTCGTCAGGAGTACCTGGCTGAAGCGCCACAAACATTTCAATGATCTCAGTAGCTAATACAAAGCCACACTCAATCTCATCCTGCTGTGCCTCTCATCACATCCCCATCACTCTGCCTTCCCTACCTTACTCCTGCACATCCTTACTCACACCAACTTACCTTGCACCTCCACCCATCCCTCTCTATCTACATTACCACATCCCCATCTCATTAGTCACCCCTCACACTCACCCTCATCCTAGTGCAATCATACCAACTAACAACACAAAAGGGTAGGCACTTGGGTGTTTTATGCAATGTCCATGTAAAGTTTCTGTTAATGTGCTGTCAAACATTGAAGCCTTTATTTTCAACACTTTGGGTTATTGGACAGATTTGTGCGCACCTTTGTAAGTGGCTTAGTAAGTTGCAGTGAATGGTGAGACATAATGGTACCTCCCCGCAATGGTGGTGAGTGTGAAAGGAATGGCTTGGGTATTGTTGGAATGCTTTATGGTGTTGGTGTTGGGTGGAGCCAACCTGGCACATTGTGTGGCAACCAGGGCTTGCAGCATCAAGTGAAGTAAATCTGGCCATGGTGAGGCCATCCCTGGCCTCTTGGGCAGCAATGTGCTCGGGTGCTGATACCCTCTGTCCTGTGCAGCATCAGGTGATTGCAGAGAAGGTTGGTGGTGTTGTTGTTGGTGCTGCTGGTGTACCTGGTGCTGCTGGTGTTGGGGCTGACCGTGGTGGGATTCTGAGGACCAAGGTGAGAGAGTATAAAGGACACCCATGCTGATGGAATAAATGGCAGGTGAAATAGAGATGACAGAAGCATCAGGGGGTAGCACTCCTCCTAACATGGGAGGAGAGAAATGGCCTACAAAAATGGAAATAGAAAAGATGCACTACCTGTATTGATTGTATGTTAGATGAGTAGACTTATACGGCCAATTTTACTCATTCCAATGCCCTATGTGCCAATTTCTGGGGTATTAGGATGAGGAAACAAGAGCAAAGTCCTGTTATGCTGGGGCTCCATCCTATTTGCGAATGCCACACATTTCTGGAGCAGGGCAAGCCGCTGCAGGAGCGCTCATCTGGAAGGAAACCGCATCTTTAAATTTTATTAAGATGATACAGAAGTGGCATCAAAATGCCTTCTGTGCCACTTTCCACCACTGATGCTGGTTTTAAGGAAGCTAATTCAAATACCCGTATAAAGTTGCCGTTAGCAGTTGCCAGGCTGTGCCTGAAATAGAAGGTCATCAGGAGACAGGTAGGAGATGTCACTGTTGCTGCAATAATTTTTTGTGGGTATTATTGAAAACCCACATTTACATTATTTTCGGTGGTTGAGCAGCGCTGTGTGGGACCAGCAGATTTGCAAGACTGGTTTGGGAGGTCTTTTTTCAGCTGCCATTATTCCTTTTTGCACAATGGACATTCCTCTCAACCACAACTTACTTTTATATAGTGCCTTTGATGTAGTAAAATGTCCGATGGTGCTTCACAGGAGCATAATCAGACAACATTTGGCACTGAGCCAAAGAAGGAGCTATTAGGACGGGTGACGAAAGCTTGATCAAAGAGATAGGTTTTAAGGAGAGTCTGAAAGGAGGAGCGGTTTGAGGTGGGAATTCCAGAGCTTAGGGCCTAGATGGCTGAAGACATGACTACCAATGGTGGGGTGATGGTAGTGGGGGATGCACAAGAGGCCAGGGTTGGAGGAAAGCAGAATTCTTGAAGGGTTGTAGAGCTGGAGGATGTTACAGAGATAGGGAAGGGTGAGGACCTGCAAGGATTTGAACACAGGATGAAAATTTGAAAATGGAGGCGTTGGTGGACTAGAAGCTAATGTACATCAGTGAGCACAGGGGTGATGGGTGAAAGGGACTTGGTGCAAGTTAGGATTCGGGCAGCAGAGTTTTGGATGAGTTCAAGTTTATGGAGGGTGGAAGATGGGAGGCCGGCCTGGAGAGCTTTAGAATAGTCTATTCTGGAGGTAACAAAAGCATGGATAGGGTTTCAGCAACAGATGAGCTGAGGCAGGGATGGAGATGGGCAAAGTTACAGAGGTGGAAGTAGACGTTGTTTGTGATGGAAAGGCTGTGGGGTCAGAAGCTCGATCAGGGTCAAATAGGGCACCGACGTTGCACAAACTGTGGTTCAGCCTGAAACAGTGGCCGTGGAATGGAGTTTGTGGTGAGGGGCCAAAGACAATGGCTTTGATCTTCCCAGTGTTTAACAGAGGCATTGGATGGGGCCAAGAGAGTTGGCGATGAAGTACAGCTGGGTGCTGCCAGCATATGTGAGGAACCGGATGTCACATCTTCGCTAATGTCACCGAGGGGCAGCATGTAGATGAGAAATAGGAGGGGGCGCAGAATAGATCCTTGGGGGACTCCAGAGGTAAAACTACAGGGGCGGGAAGAGAAACAAATGCAGGAGATTCTATGGATATGATTGGATAGATAAGAGTGGAACCAGGCGAGAGCAACTGGAAAATGAAGGAGAGGTGTTGGAGGAGGATGTGTGGTGAACCGTGTCAAATGCCGCAGATAGTTTGAGAAGAATGAGGAGTGATAGTACATCATGGTCACAGTCACAGAGGATGTCATTTGTCACCTTGATTAGTGTCGTTTCAATGCTGTGGCAGGGGTGGAAAGCTGATTGGAGAGTTGAAGGACAGATGAGTATGGATTTGGGAGGCGAGATCATGGTGATGGGCTTTGGAGAGGAAAGGAAGAAACATAAAAACATAGAAGGTAGGAGCAGGAGTAGGCCATTTGGCCCCTCGAGTCTGTTCTGCCATTTAATGAGATTATGGCTGATCATCCAAATTCAGTACCCTGTCCCTGCTTTCCCCCCATAGCCCTTGATCCCTTTAGCCTTAAGAAATATATCTAACTCCTTCTTGAATATATTTAATAAGTTGGCCTCAACTGCCTTCTGTGGTAGAGAATTCCACAGGTTCACCACTCTCTGGGTGAAGAAATTCCTCCTCATCTCAGTCCTAAATGGCTTACCCCTTATCCTTAGACTGTGACCCCTGGTTCTCAACTCCCCCGCCATCGGGAACATCCTTTCTGCATCTAGTCTGTCTAGTCCTGTTAGAATTTTATAGGTTGGAGATGAGGCAATAGTTTGCAAGGACTAGTTTGCAAGGTCTGGATCCTGCACTCATCAGCTGTGGATGGATACAAAATGACACTCCAGCCAGGTGCTTCCTGCTCCTCCTATGCCACATCCATCTCTTCCTGCTCACTGGTTCACCCAATATGCTCCCATCAAACTGACTAGCTAAAATCACTGGGATGAGTGTACCTCTACTGTTGCTTGGTCGAGTAAGATTGAGTGACAGGGTGCTTTATGCAGTGTTTCCAGTTGAGAAGGCCATGCCATAGCTTTTTCTGACAGAGAAAAAGGAAAAAGGTTCCCAATAAGTCCTCATTACAACTTGTTGACAAATAGGTTTCTTTCAAGTTCTGGTATAGAGTTGCAGAGGCTGCTGCCACCACTCTAAAACATGCAATTACATCCCACTCTCGGACATGCTCTGACTCCCAGGCATTAATCCCGCCCAGTACACGTGCACGTGATAATGAGCGGAACCTGGAAATCCAATCGGGTTCAGCAAAGGTCAAGTCAGGTGATTTTCAAATAGGCACTGCCCAACTTACACTAGGGTTGGGTGAGGGGGAGAAAATTCAACTCCATATTGCATTGTGCAATTCACAGACCGTAACCATCCACATTTAAGGAAGGACTTTCTTTTGTGAAAAGCTAGTGATCTACTGTACTTTTTAAATCTTTGAACAACCAAGTGCAACATCACCACCCAGCCATTACTGCTTGCTCCATCTGGGCCTTCTCTTCCACTCTCTTTAATCTTGGTAGTGTCCTTTATTATTGACCTTGATTCGTCACCTTAATTTAAAATGAAGTCATTTTGGTGTATTGTGCTATCAAATACAAAATTGTTTCAGTTTATATTCATCATTGTTTTTATTTACAGGTTAACAGACAAAAAAAAAAATCTTCATACAGATTGAAAGGTTTCCCATTTGGCAGAGTAAAACCACAATGTCAAGCATTGAAAAGACAATATATCTCAATAAATAAAGTAGGCATCAGTAACTTGCAATGCATTATGCATGACTTTCATAAAGTCATCCCTACAGTGAGTATTGGTCATTTAATAAATAATAACAAAAATTAAGACTGAGAAGCGTATTGTGAATAATGAATCTGTTCTCTAGATTATTATAATACAGTCCTTCTCATGAAAATACATCCATTTTGATTCATGATTGTCATTTGGTTGAATTGATGTGTATTCTTGTGATGGCTGCAGACACAAAATCAATCCTATCCCATTCAGCGTTGTTTGGTTGCAGGTCAAGATTTGTTCATCGCTTTTGCATATCAATGATACCTAGGGACAAAAGAATTATGTTATAAAACATAAGTCAGACATCAAACAAGGATTTATGGGAGTAAAGAGAAGAAATATGGAGGTAATTTATATTATTTTAATGTTTACACTGGCAATATTGAGAATCCAAAGACAAATAAACAGATACTGAAACAGAAGAGCTGAATGTAAGCATGAAAACATGTCACAGGCACTCTATTAAACAAGGAGGGTTCAGATTTTTCCCCCCTCACCAATTTTCTTCCCTTCCCATCTCTCCTGTGGCCATTGACTCATTGTTGGGATATGGTCCCATGTGCACAATGCACCCTCCAATAACTCAGCCAAGTATTTCATCATTAATGTGCATGCCTCAATGGTAAGCCGCAGCAGGCTATTTGGTCATAGGCGGGCATCGTAGCTGAGCCTGATCTTGTCCTTACCCAATGCCCACACATGCAGATGTTCAGCAGTAGGTCACTCCATAATGTTTTGGAGTGCAAACGTGAGTGAATTTTTCCCTCGCTAACTGAGACCTTGGGGCTGGATTTTGTCAATGGGGACGTGATGGAGGCGGGACTCCCACTTTTTGGGTTGTAATCCCGCCTCCATCGATTTGTGGCCAACCCACGCGGTTTTCGCAGGCCAATTAAGGGACACCCGGTTACAGGTGACATCAGGGATTGACATTTCATCTGTCAAGAGCTTTTGACAGATGAAATATCAGCATTTGACAGCTCTGTGAAGCTGTCAAACACTGACAATCTGACTTCTAACTTAAGTCCTTCTCCACAAACTCAGTTAGAAATCTCTCCAGAACAGAAAGCTGAAGGCTGCAACTTTTGACAGCTCGCAGCCATTCTGCTTTCTGTGCCGGTGAGATGAGGGACTCCCGAGACCTGAAGGAAGGAAGCCTGCATTAGTAAGCAAAGGTTAGTTAAACTTATTTAAACACTTTACACACACCAAACACACTTACCTCTGCACTCATGCACCCATCACTCACCTGAACACCGGACATCTCAAACCCTCCAAGCCCTTCAACCCGACGGTCCACCTGGCTAACTTGGCGTGGTTTGGAGTCGTCGGGAAGCCCACACTTCAGGGCTAAAAATAGGGATTAGGCCAAAAACTGCCTGTTAACTACTTGTTAACAGGCAGTTAATTGGCACTAATCCCCTTCCTGCCTCGGGGAGGTGGCTCCCAGCACAGGTCGGGTACCCGCCTCCTGGGAAACAGGCATGGAGGCGGGTTGGGGGCGGGAAGGTTTCGCGCCCCCCGATTCTGCAATTTTAACACCCCACACGCCTCCATTCCCACCTCCACGGCCCTGGGAAATTCAAGCCCCAATTGTAGTGCCCTCGCTGCTGTTGCTGCTGAAATCGAGTAGCTCAAACAAATTGGGATCTGTTCTAAAAATGATCAGTGCATATTCAAGCACCAAATTCAATAAAATACAATATTTATTTTAACTTATACTGTAACACGTGATTTTTACCACCAGATCAAACATACTGGCCTAGAAATTGGGTATAGCCCCGCTTGGGGGCGTTAGAATTGGCGCAGCGCAAAGTTTATAGCCAGACGCAACTTATCGCCACCTGGCGCGATATTGGGTTGCATCACCCCTAAAGGTGATTGAGGCGCGAATTCAGGCGTTACACGGGACTCCTAAGGCGCTAAACTTCCGGCGCAACCCAATATCGGAGCGGACGGGCGCAGCGCAGGTGCTCTCAATTACCGATGACCACGAGACTTCCAGGCGCCGGCCAGCTCTTAAAGGGGTGGGTCAGTCAGCTTCAGCATCCACACTCTGCGCCTTGCAGGCCTCAGAATCGGCGCAGGCCCTTCTCTGGCGCTAAAAACTTGGACCAGATGGAGAAGGTGAGACAGAGCAGAGCGCTTCACCAATGAGGCTCTGGAGCAATTGGTGGCCGCAGTGGAGCGCCGGCGAGATGTTCTCTACCCAGACAATGGCAGGAGGCCGAATCATAAGGACTACCGATGAGCTTGGAGGGATGTATGCCAGAGGGTCAACTCCTGCAGCATGGTGACCAGGAGCCCTGTCCAATGCAGAAAGAAATTCAACGACCTCACTCGGGTCGTGAGGGTGAGTGTTGTTTCTGCAAACTTCTGCATCCCTTCATTTGCACCTGACTTTATGGCTACAGGGTGTGCTGTGCCCCATTGGCCATCTGCCAGCAAGCACCCATGGCCCTTTCTGGGCACACACATGCACATTTGACCCAAGGCATCATGTAAGGGCTCTTGCACCATGGGGGGCATGAGATGATCACTCAGGGCATCATGTAACATAACTTCCCCTCCTTTCCCCTGCAGTCCAAGCTGGCGAGGATTGGCAAAGACCAGCTTCGCACCGGTGGAGGACCTCCACAAGTGGTCACTCTCACGGATCTTGAGGAGAGAGTCCACCAGATTCTTGGAGGACGTCTGAGTGGTCCTGTAACCACTGCAGCTGCTGACCCCATTGTCGACAGCGATGGGAAGGTTCTCACCTTTTACAACTGTCTCCTTCCACTTGTTCCCCCCGCCAGCATGCTTTCTCACTGTGGACCCATGTCATAGCCTTGCCGCAATCTGGCATCCCTTGCTGCCAAGCTGTCCTTTTGCTAAAGCCACTCTTCCACCTCCCTGCTTTCAGATGCTGCATCACCAGCTCGGGAGCCGGGCCCTCAAGCTGCCAGTGCCTCCGAAGGCTCAATGAGAAAATTACTGTCCAACAGAAGGTCAGCAACTCTCTCCAGCAACGATCAGAATGGCCAGCCCAAATGGCTGCAGCTTTTATACTAGTGCTGTCCCCTTTAAATAGCGCCCCCCGAGTCCGAGAAGGGCCTGGGAACGCTCCATCCAACTGTCACTAATAGCGCCAGGCGGAAAGGTTGCGGGCGCCACCGAATATCCGGTCCGGGGCGCCAAAAAGGCGTTGCACACTGAAATGACGTCATGATCTGCCTGCGCCCGCGGGCGCGCACAAAGAGTTAGCACCGGCGCTAAAAGGATACTCAATATGGGAGGTGGCACTATATTCACTGCGCCTGCCCGAAAATTGGGTAACGCCCCAATTCTCGGGCTCTTTAGGCGCTAATCGCTGGCGCTACCAACCGACTTTCTAGGCCACTGTATCTTATATACTCGAGATGTTAAAGCAAGGATCCGGTTGGGTTACAGTTTCCATTACCTCATTTAAGTAAAGAACGCACATCCAGTACTTGCAAGTAAGTGATAAATTTTTGAGGCTACACTACCGACACAGAGCCTGGCTATGAAAGTAAGTCGGCGAATCAGATTTATGCTGTAATGTTAGAGCCCTATCTGTAAACCACGTTCATTACTAGCAAGACTACACCGGCAGTAGATCCTCAAGGGATTATCCCTAATTGCTCGCTGTATGTCAACAAATCTCTGGTGAGGCTTCCCCTTATCTTCTCAATGACCTACATTCAACTATTCCATGGTATCAATCTACGGAGCTATTAAATACTAATACAAGTACAGTGAAGTTCTATTAAGGTCAATGAGACAGAAATGTAAAAAAAGTTGAGTGTATGTATAATCAGAGTTAAATGTAAACTATCAATACTTCCATTATTAAGTTTGTGAGGTGAAAAAACAGTAACAAATGATTTGTAAAGGATAAGGATGACACTGGTGTATATTTCCTCCATGTCAGCACTGCAAATATATTGTTTTGACTAATTTTGTTTGTTTTACCTTATTAATGTGTTAAGTTTAGAAATGTTACAGAATAAAACACAAAATGGAAGCTTAATTGTATTAGTTGAAATTATTGGGGCTGCACTTTGAGGTTTCACTGCATGCAAACAGTATTGTCGAATGCAACTGTACTTGCTGGCAGGTCACATCAGATGTGTTATGGGCAAGGCAATATGTCAATAAATCAATAAGATAATATTATTTGAATGTGTTTTTGAATGCTTGCTTATCAAGGTAATCAATGATAGGTATCAGGAAATGAAATTTCCTCCCCCCAACCCCATTTGTCATCCAGTGACAGCAGTAACCAACCTCACATCTGGTACAGAAAGGCTTGTTGTAGTGATGGATCTTCTATATCTCCCAAACAATACACTTTGCTCCCAGCCTCAGTAAAGCTGCTACTGAACCATAGTAACACTTTTGTTACTGATGGGAGTTTCAAAGCTAGGTTGTTGACTTAGTGTCATTATTGCAGCTCCTTTAAAGCTGAACGGAACTGCTGATGGAGCTAGAGACAATAACTAATTGAAATTAGTGAGTTATGGCGGTCACATGGTCTATAAAATGTCACCACCCATAAAATCAAAGCTGATTTTAGACTGAAGATTAGATTATAACTTTTAATGATGTATTTGGAGTCTTACTTTATGTAATGTACATTCTTATTAAATTAGGAATTACTGTTGCTAATATTGGCAGATGAACCCTTGATGTGTTCATTTGACATTCATTGTCCCCTATTTTAACATAGGTATTAATTTGTTTATTTTAAATAGGTTAAAGTCTCTAAGATAATAAACCATAGAATGTTATACGAATACATGAAGAATTT
This sequence comes from Somniosus microcephalus, assembly GCF_052327205.1. NCBI lineage: Eukaryota > Metazoa > Chordata > Chondrichthyes > Squaliformes > Somniosidae > Somniosus > Somniosus microcephalus. The sequence goes on from NC_141004.1 coordinate 48,014,050, forward strand.
CTCCCAGTAACACCAACAGGAATTTCTCAGCTTGTGTTGTTTATCGATAACATTTTTACCCTTCTCGTGACAGCTCTAGAAATGTTGACAATTTCAGTGAGGTGGAACCAATGCTAAATTATGTTCACATAAGAGTATTGTGCTGCTTTGTAACACAGTTACTGCAGGTTTAATAGAATATGATTTACAGTAGATTGCATGGAAATGTCATTAACTGTAAATTGTATGCTGGGAATTGAACCAAGGCCTCTTGGACGTTAAATCCTTAAAGAAACACTGTTGTCTAAAATTTCAGGCTTGTATGTTAGATATCCCTGGATACAATAAAGAGCATCCAGACTGGAATATCAAAGATAATGAAAGATATGCATGTCTATTGTAAATTTTAAATAATAAAAACAATTTCACCAGGTCAAGTGGTAACATGTTTACATTAAAGTTTTTCTCAGTATTGCACAGATGAAGATTTACACCACCACCTCAATACTTACTCCACACTATTTGAATTTCAACACTGACTTGCAAGTAGGGATTGCAGATGACATTGCACACATTTCTACTATTAAAGGGATAATCTGTCCAGACTGGATTTATTCCCAAGTCTCAGAAGTGTCTGATGTACCGTAATACTCTACTCCCTAGTTTGAAACAATTCATTTTGTTTAGGTAGCAAAACTAGTCAGACTGACGAGGTATGGCTTGGAGCACCTGCAAACCGTCAAGAACCTGAGCCACAAGAAAAATGGTGCCAAGTTTTTGAAAGTCATTCTGCAGTTCTCACCTGCACACACATTTTTTCTTTCATCATGCACAGTACAGATCAATTCAATTTGAAAATGACTACTCATGTTGGGAAATAAAATCATGCTGTTAATAGGGCACTTTGTTTCCATGTTCAGCCACCTTCAAAACAATCCATTTCAGCACCAAGACTGGAGACATATCATCATGGTTGACACTCTTCAGATCCCAATGAAGCTGGCCATTCTAAACACCTGATAACAATTTTCAGTGAAGAAGTCCTCCAAGGTTATTTCTATGAATGTAAAATATGACTAAAAGCTATTATGACACACAATGTCAATAGCACTTAATTACAGGGAGGGACTTGAAGCAATATTACAGGATATAACTATGGGTGTGTATCCCATCCACAATTGGCACAAAGAAACCAGTTAGTTAGTGCTAAGTTCATACTGTGTTGCCTGATCCTTTTAAATGCTAAAGATGCTATTGTACACAACATCAAATGGGTTGTCTTTCAATTATGCAATCTGTCTAAAATTAAATGATGTATAACAGGTGGCTTTCTGTTTAAAATTAAAGATATTTTGTGCTGGAATAATTTGGTTTCAACTCAATGGGGTAGAAATTTGTCTCAGGGGTGGCGCAAAACGGACGGTAACAGATCAGCCGCTCGTTATACTCAGTGCCTGATATTCAGTTCCACTGCAGTCAATGGAACCGAGTATCAGGCACAGCGCATAACGGGCAGCCGATCCGTTACCACCCGTTTTATGCCACCGTTCAAGATGAATTTCTAGGCCCATGTGTATAATTTAGACCTGGGTTGCCCCTTATTCAAACATAATGGACAATGGGGGTTAGTTCTCCTTTTATCTTCCTCATTGGATATTAAATAAGGATGGAATCAGGTTTGGCTATAATGCCTCTCACAACATTGTTGAACAGCTTGAAGGTGATGGCTGCGTTTATACTATTGAGTCCCGTGCTGCACCTCTGGTACACCATGCACGGGCCAATGCAGCCGGCTGCAAAATAAACCTGCCAGATTTGTTTTGGCTGGCCACCGGGAAGGTGCATGAGACCCATGCAATGGCAGGTCAGTGGTGCTAGCACTGGTCTCGTCAACTGTAAAAAGTGCTATTGTCTCACTTTACATATCAAGAATAGCCACTTAGGTGAGATACTGAAGGGCTGATGCCACAATGGAACAATAGTGCAGTGTGGGACAGTGCCTTAAAGAGATGAACCCAAAAAATTAGAACAGGTGAACTTTCAGTTTATTCTCAGTTAACATTAGGCTACTCCTTGGCTTTTAATGGCAGATCTTCATCACTACACTCTCATCATTAAAGTACCATTCTAGGTGTGTATAATACCCTAATGTTTGCTTATAAATGTGTGCCTGTAACCCTACATATTATTCAAAGTAATCAAAATATATATATAATTAGGTTGGATTCTTCTTAATGGATTTCTATGAACTCTTAAATAGCATAATTACTAATTATCTCCCGGATCTGTTGAAAAAACCCTTTTAAGAACTGTCTAAAACTAGATTGTTAATTGGTGAAATCACTGCAGCAACAACATACCAGGACATGGGACTCTGCGTACCAGTCACTCTATGCAAAGTGCACAATTTGTTCCAAGCTACATTCATGTGAATTAATGCCCTCAAATGCAGGATCTTGAAAGCGTGTGAAGCATCACACAAGTTACAGCATTTAAAACTGCTTTCCTAACATTTGAAATGTGTTTAATACCATTATTCATCTAAATATTAAAAGAAATGGATATCTTGAACTCACCCCGTGTGACACTAATAATAAATATATCAGCATGCTGGTATGAAATTCTTCTCTTCAGTATTTTATTTAAAATGTTAACTTGTTTCTTTTAATGATTTTAGCACATTTGTTTAAATAGCAGAGGAGGTTCATACTAGCACATTAAGTAAACGCTTGAATTTTTATGGCGCCTGTCACATCCTCAGGATGCCCCAGCGCACTTCACAACCAATGAATCATGTTTGTAGGCTAACACAGCAGGCACCTTGCACACAGCAAGGTCCTGTGAACAACAATGAGATGAACGACCAGTTAACCTCTGTGTTACTATATTGCACAGCACAATTACAAAACAAGTGCCTTTTGAAACCACTTCCTTTTTAGTACAAAACTTATTATACCACAGCATAAACAATTACAGATATGAACCTACATCACTAATAGCTAAAGGTATAAAGCAATTTCTCAGTTGTAAGTTACTCAATGCTTTATTTAAATAGAAAACATTGAGAGCGGGGATTACTTAAAGGATTGTGATCTAATTATGGGTTTCAGGACACATTAGATTGAAGCCCAAGTGGTGTATGAATATTATCTGAACCAAGTATTGGATGGCAGTCTTGCAATCATCCTTTCTATCTGGTATTATTAGCAATTTATGCTGGAGGTTTTTGTTCCCCTGTGTAATTCTGCTCAGTTCAATATTGGTCCTGTGCCAGCAACCTATGCAAGGTACGAAAACTGTGGACATGTCGATCAGTGGTTGCAGTCGGTACTTTAGAAAACCGGTACTCGTAATGGTTCATCAAATAAAAACCTTCCTTAATACTATTATTTTCAGGGGCACCATGTTTGCAGTCAATTTGGGGTTTCTATGATTTATGAACAGCTAAAAGATGTGTAGGACATTATCAATAAAACTTACATGTAAATATTATAAAGATATTTCAAACTCAAGAGATTGGGCTAGTCCTCAGTAGGTATCATATTAATCAATTGAAACTTATATTTAGAGCATATTTCAGAATGTTGATACTTAAGGGCAATCTTTCTGTCCTATATCACTGCAATAATTTTAAAGTATTGAATTCACAATTTGGTTCTATAATCAAGTTAACAATTTTTATTAAGATTCTTGAAAAAAACAGCTCACTTATACAGTTGCACTCAATTCAAATAATTGGCTGAGCGTTTTTTTTAAATCATTATTTTTAATATTTCTTTACTGGGACAAGTCAACAACAACTTGTATTTATATAGCACCTTTAATGTAGTGAAGCATCCCAAGGGGCTTCACAGGAGCCTTATAAAACAAAATTTGACACTGAGCCACATAAGGGGCTATTAGGGCAGATGACCAAAAGCTCGGTCAAAGAGGGCATCTTAAAGGAGGAAAGAGAGGCGAAGAGGTTTAGGGAGGGAATTCCAGAGCTTAGCACCTTGGCAGCTGAAGGCACGGCCACCAATGGTGGAGCAACTGAACTCGGGGATGCTCAAGAGGCCAGAATTAGAGGAGCCAGATATCTGGGGGAGTTGTCAGGGTTCCAGTGCTGTGGAATTTATTGTTTTCTAGTTGTCGCTGTTATCAATTGCCCAATGCTGCCGTCTTTTGTTATGTTATATCTGTTTTCTTAAAATGGGACTCATTTATTAAAAATCAGGTTCCAGGATGTGTGAAACTAAACCAATAATCTTAGCGAAAATTTCCCCCGATTCTAAAATAACAAAATGCCAATACGATACCATGGCGTTTCTTGATTATTTCTTTACTGACTGATGAGCACTCTTTTGACTCTTTCATATTTATGCAATAAATTGATACAATTGTGAGTGCCACAATATTCTGTTGGTGGGTTGTGTGAGTTTGTTGCTCAAGGATAGGAATGGCGAAAGAAGCAGGGGTACTGTCAGTGACGACCCGGCGTGACGATCGCCTGTTGATCAAGTTCACTTAACATTTCACTGGATTATTTTAGGCAGTCATGCACGCGCTTGCTAGGACACGAAGTGCAGGTTTCAGGTAAGGGGAAATGCAGCAGGATGTGGGAAAGTAAGGTTCGCTTTCAGGAGCTCCACCAACTAACTCACCTTCATGGCTTTGGATCAGGACATTGTGCTGATGGCTGTTGGCGTGCAGATGTGAGCCAGCTGTCTGGATTTCACCGACTGGATCGCCTGGCGGTTTTTAAACTGCACCATGCCCAGGGTGATCTCCGCATTCCACGTCGTGTCTTCCAGGCACCTGAAGTCAATTTCCTTGCTGTCTGCCATCACGATGGTGAAATAGACATATCTCCCTTTCCTCTCCACGCAATCCACCGTCTTCATGTTTTCAAAGGGCAGCACCTTGCATTTCGACCGACTTGTTTTCGGGTCGTGGATGCAGAGCCCTTCGTCTGTCAGGACGCAGTTTTTCCTCTTCCACAGCTGCAGCAAGCCGTCGCTCCTTTTCTCCAACAGCCCTTCCTTTAGGATGTTTTGACCGTTCATTTCAGGCATGCTGTTTGATTCAGACTGTCCCCTTTTACTGTAAATGTTTAGCTGTGCTGAGAACTTGGGATGATGGATCTTTCTAGTTCATCTCTCTCTCTCTCTCTCCCTCTCCCTCCTCCAATCTGTGCTAGTCTGCTGCCTGGGATCTGTTGCAACTTGCCCAGATGGCTTTTTATTCAATTCAGCGTTTCTTCGCCCAACCCTCCTCTGACGTTACCAAGATCAAAGGCTTGCTCCCACGCAGCAGTTAGTCATTAAGGAAACATTGGCAGAGCGGGAGGAAATACCGACAAGATTGTGTTGCCTGACGTTTGCGAACATTTGGTCCCATCATCTGTTTCTGCAAAGAGGCAGCCCGTGCCTTTAGTTTTTAACGTCACTCTATTACAATCATAGCACCCCCCGCCCCCGCAGCATTTTAAAATATGTAACTATTCCTTGTACAGGTATTTGCAAAATGAAATGCGTTGATATTACATCTGGTTTGATAGTATTGACTTCCCCACACTTGTTTCATAACGTGAGCAATTCTGCCGAACCACCAGATTTCTTGTAAATAATTTCATTTCAAATCAAATCAAATCAAATCAAATCAACTTTTATTGTCATTGTTAGTGCACAAGTGCAGTACAACGAAATGTAGGCTTGCGGCTCCCGAGAGTGTACAATTTGGATTAGGACACTTAAACATTCAACATACATTTATACATTTGGCTTGCAGTATATTAGCATAAATATGATCATAATAAAGTGCATTGGCAGATGTGCAGGCTTTAGTGTTTATTTGTGGAGTTCAGTAGGATGACAGCCCTGGGAAAGAAGCTGTTCCTAAATCTGGTCGTATGGGTGCGAATGCATCTGTAGCGTCTTCCAGATGGTAGGAGGGCGAACAGACTGTGGCTGGGGTGGGTAGGGTCTTTGATGATGGACCGTGCCCTCCGTAGGCAGCGTTTCTGATATATATGCTCAATGGTCGGTAGCCGGGTGCCGGTAATGCATTGGGCAGTTTTGACTACCCGCTGCAGGGCTTTCCGGTCATGGTAGCTACAGCTGCCATACCATACCGTGATACAGTTTGTCAGGATGCTCTCTATAGTGCAGCGGTAGAAGTTAGAGAGGATCAGGGGTGACAGATTACATCCCTTCAGCCTCCTCAAGAAATATAGGCGCTGCTGGGCCTTCTTCAGCCGGAGAGGAGGTGTTGAGGGACCAGGAGAGGTCTTCCGTGATGTGGACTCCGAGGAACTTAAAGCTGGCCACCCTTTCCACCTCCGCCCCATTGATGTGGATGGGGGTGTGACTTCCGCCTTTGGACTTCCTGAAGTCCACGATTATTTCCTTTGTTTTCTTGGTGTTAAGGGCCAGGTTGTTGTCGGCGCACCACTTCACGAGATGCTGGACCTCCTCCCTGTAGGCTGACTCATCATTGTTGGTGATCTGGCCTACTACCGTGGTGTCATCTGCAAACTTGATGATGGTGTTGGAACCATTAACAGCCACACAGTCGTGGGTGAAGAGGGTGTAGAGGAGGGGGCTCAGCACACATCCTTGTGGGGCCCCCGTGTTCAGGGTCGGGGGGGGAGGTGTGGTTACCTAATTTGACAGACTGGGGTCTGTTCGGAAGTCCAGGGTCCAGTTGCAGAGGGAAGTGTTCAGGCCAAGAGTTTGGAGTTTGGTGGCCAGCTTGTTGGGGACGATAGTGTTGAATGCTGAGCTGTAGTCTATAAACAACATTCTGATGTAGGTCTCCTTACCATCTAGGTGATTCAGTGCCGAGTGTAGAGCAGTTGTGATTGCATCCTCCATTGATCTGTTTGCACGATAGGCAAACTGGTGTTGGTCAAGGGAGGCAGGAACACTGGCTTTGATGTGGGCTAAGACCAGTCTCTCGAAACACTTCATTATGATGGGTGTGAGTGCGACAGGTCGATAGTCGTTCAGACATGTCACAGCCACTTGTTTAGGCACAGGAATGATGGTGGCGGTCTTGAAGCATGTAGGGACTACTGCCTGGGCCATTACTAATGGGCCCAAACCGACTTAGACAAGCGCGGATTGGGAGCTGTATAAAAGCTGCTGATGTAAAATGCCATATATTTATTTGTTTTCCTTCTGACATCCTGCCCGTGTCTCTCTGTACTTGTACTGTGTTGTTGTTTTTGTTGTGACCAGACGTTTACTCCAGTCTGTCACCTGGGTCAGCTGCTCCTCATGTACTTGGAAGGTGTTTTCATTCAGCGGACTGGGTTCATTCACTTACTTTCCCGAATTCTTCATTCTCTGAGCTTCTGCGAGCAAAGGTGTGTGTCAGATAAATGGAAGAGCCTGGTGGTGTGTCCTTGCTCGTGAGATGGTAAAGTGTGACTAATTGCCTTTCTGCTGCTCCAGCAGCACAATTCTACAACTGCCCTTGCCTTAAGGACGTTTATTGTGACCTACCTTCAATCTGGGTTTTTTTTACCGACGGTGCTTTCCGCACACCTGTGTATCCCTCTTTCTCTTGGAGATTTTATTTAGTGCCCAGGCGTTTCTACGGCTGCTTTCTGTAAATAACTGACTTTTTGAGCCTATAACTTCTTAATAAAATCTTCTTTACTCAAATATTATGACAATACTCCCTGAAACAGGGTTTACAGGTTATGGGCTTGTATTAACTATTTTGTTTCATGTAGTGCCGGTGCAAAGCTGAGATAGATTTTCTAGCAAAGTGCTAGAGACGTATTTGTGGTAATGAAACTGTTTCATTTCATTATTCCATGTTATAGACGAAGAGCTTGCATTTATATAGCGCCTTTCCACGATCTCAGGACATTCCACAGTGCTTTACAGCTAATGAAGTACTTCTGTTTTGAAGTGTAGTCACTGTTATAATGTTGGAATGTTCCACTGGATGGCCTAACTTTAAAGGTACTAAAGGCATTGTTATACCAGTGATACCAGATCGCCAGCTGTACAGAATGGCTTGGAGTTGATAGACCCAAAATACTTTATGCTGAATTATTACACGGTTTTGCAAAGTCAAAGTCACTTTAGAGCAATGCAAATTGTGCATAATAATATATGCTGTCGCTTATGGGATTAATGTGTGCAACGACCTAATATTTACTACTCACATAACCTTAATGTTCAGTGATATTATATAGGATTACATAAGATGTACAGCACAGAAACAGCCATTTGGCCCAACCAGTCCATGCCGGTGTTTATGCTCCACTCGAGCCTCCTCCCATCTTTCCTCATCTAAATCTATCAGCATAACCCTCTATTCCCTTCTCCTTCATATGCTTATATAACCGCTCCTTAAATGCACCTATACTATTCTCTTCAACCACTTCCTGTGGTAGTAAGTTCCACATTCTCATCACTCTCTGGGTAAATACATTTCTTCTGAATTCCCTATTTGATTTCTTGGTGACTATCTTATATTGAAGGCCTCTCGTTATGCTCTTCCCCACAAGTGGAAATATTCTCTCTGTATGTACTCTATAAAACCTTTCATAATTTTAAAGACCTCTATTAGGTCACCCCTCGGCCTACTCTTTTCAAGAGAAAAAAGACCCAGCCTGTTCATCCTTTCCTGATAGGTATACCCTCGCATTTCTGGAATCATCCTTGTAAATATTTCTGCACCCTCTCCAGTGCCTCTATATCCTTTTTATAATATGGTGACCAAAATTGTATGCAGTACTCCAAGTGTGGTCTATTTCTTATGTTCTTATGTTCTAACCAAGGTTCAATACAAGTTTAGTATAACTTTACTACTCTTCAATTCTATCCCTCTAGAAATAAATCCTAGTGCTTGGTTTGCTTTTTTATGGCCTTGTTAACCTGTGTCGCTACTTTGAGTGATTTTTGTAATTGTACTCCAAGATCCCTTTGCTCCTCTACCCAGACTCCTACCCTCCAAGTAATAAGTGACCTCCCTATTCTTCCTGCCAAAATATAATACCTCACATTTATCTGTGTTGAAATTCATTTGCCAATTATATGCCCATTCAGCAAGTTTATTAATGTCTTCCTGTAATTTGTTGCGGTCCTTCTCAGTATTGACCATCCCCCCCCCCCCCCCCCCCCAATTTGGTGTCTGCAAATTTAGAAATTATGTTTTTGATTCCAAAGTCTAAATCGTTAATATAAATTGTGAACAACAGTGGTCCCAGCACTGATTCTTCTGGAGCACCACTACCCACCTTCTGCCACTGTGACTAGCTACCCTTTACCCCTACTCTCTGCGTTCTATCCATTCTGCTACTTGTTCCCTGAATCCACAATCTCTGACATTATTCATTAGTCTATTATGTGGTACCTCATCGAAGGCCTTTTGAAAATCTAGATAAATTACATCAACTGCATTACCCTTGTCTACTCTCTCTGTTACCACTTCAAAAAATTCAATGAGCTTGGTCAAGCAAGACTTTCCCTTTTGAAATTCATGCTGACTATTCATTATTATATTTTTGGTTTCTAGATGCTTGTCTATTTTCTCCTTTAGTAGGGATTCCATTATTTTTCCTACCACTGATGTTAAGCTGACTGGTCCATAATTTCCTGGACATGCTCTATCTCCCTTCTTAAATATAGGTACTATGTTAGCTATCTGCCAGTCCACTGGAACTACACCTTGTTCTAACGAATTATTAAATATGTGAAGTAATGCCTCTGCTATCTCCTCCCTAGATTCTTTAAAAATGCACGCATATAATCCATCCAGACCAGAGGTTTTATCCTCTTTGGGTTTGATTAGTTTATTTAATATATCTCCTCTTTTTATTTTAAATGCAGTTATTTCATTCATCATCTCATCATCCGATGTTATGTCTACCTGTTCTATCTCCCTGGTAAATACTGAAGCAAAGCAATTATTTAATATTTCTGCCATCTCTCTATCGCTGCCTGTGGTATTATTCTGTCCATCCCTTAGTGGTCCTATTCCCATCCCGACTTTCCTTTTTTTATTCATGTGCCTGTAAAATATTTAACTATTTTGTTTTATGTTCCTTGATAATTTAATTTCATCGTTCCTCCTTGCCTTCCTAATTTTTTTTGACTTCTCTCCTAATCTCTTTGTATTCTGCCCTATCATGCTCTCCCCTGCTGTCCATGTACTGAATGTATGCCTCTTCCCTTACCCTCAATTTTTCCCTTATGGCTTTATTAATCCATGGTGTCTCATTTCTGTTTAGCTTGTTCTTGTTTTTTAGCGGAATATATTTTTCCTGGACTCTGTTGAATACCATTTTAAATGTTTTCAATTGCTGTTCTACAACATTGTTTGCAAATATTCTTGTCCACTTTATTTTCACAAGTTCTATTCTCAGCCCCTCAAAATCAGCTTTTCTCCAATCTATTACCCTGGTCTTCATCATACTTATGTCCTTCTCAATTATTATCTTAAAGCATATTATATTATGGTCACTATTGCCTAGATGCTCCCCTACTTTTACTTCTCTTATCTGCTCTAGTTCATTCCCCAATACTAAATCCAATAGTGAATCCTCCCTTGTTGGGCTTTTACATATTGGATTAGAAAGGAGTCCTGTACACATTGTAGGAACTCCATCCCATTATCCCCTTTACCTATCTCTTCTGTCCAATTAATATTGGGGTAGTTGAAATCCCCCATGATTATTATTCTATGTTTTTTATTAATTTCCCTAATTTGTTTGCATCTTTCTTCCTCCACCTCTCCTCCACTATTAGGTGGTCTGTAGAGTAGCCCTATTAGTGTGATTGATCCTTTATTGGCCCAGAAATTCAGGGATACGCAAGCACTGCGCGCCGGCAGCTGGACCAGGCCCCAGATTGGAATTCCACGGGAGCCCACAGCTCAACGGCCGGCGCGCAAGGTAAGTGCAGATCGGGGGCTTGCACCCGCGGGAAGCCCCCGACCCGAATTTCTGGGCCATTTATCTCTAACCACATGGATCCTATTTCTGCCATTATGTTATCCCGAATAAGTACAGCTACTCCACATCCCCTTTTCCCCTCTCTATCTTTTCTAAATATGTTATACCGTGCAATGTTCAATTTCCAGTCCTGATTTTTCTGCAGCCATGTCTCAGTAATCCCAACTATGTCATAGAGTCATACCGCACAGAAGGAGGTCATTCGGACCATCGAGTCCGTGCAGGCTCTCTGTAGAGCAATCCACTCAGTCCCATTCCCCCGTTCTATCCCCATAGCCTTGCATGTTTATTTCCCTCAAGTGCCTATCCAGTCTCCCCTTGAAAACATTTAGTGTCTCTGCTTCCACCACTTCCATCGGCAGCGAGTTCCAGGTCCTCACCACTCGCTGCGTAAAAAAGTTTTTCCTCACATCCCCCCTGTCTCTCTTGTCCAAAACCTTAAATCTGTGTCCCATAGTCCTTGTACCATCAACTAGTGGGAACAGCATTTCCCCGTCTAGCCTATCCAAACCCGTCAACCTTCTTTGCTCTAATGAAAACAAATCTAGCTTCTCCAACCTGTCCTTGTAGCTAAGATCCCCCATCTCTGGAACCATTCTGGTAAATCTCTTCTGCACCCTCTCAAGGGCCTTCATAGCCTTCCTAAAGTGTAGTCACTAGAACTGGAGGCAATACTCCAGTTGTGGCCTAACCAGCACTTTATAAAGGTTCAGCATAACTTCTCTACTTTTGTACTCAATACCTCTATTTATGAAGCCCAAGATTCCATATGCTTTGCCAACCACTCTCTCAATATGTCCTGCCATCTATGCACATTAACTCCCAGGTCCCTCTGTCCCTGCACACTCTTTAAAACTCTGCCATTAAGTGTATATTGCCTCTCCCTGTTCCTTCTGCCAAAATGCATCATCTCACACTTGTCTGGTTCCTTGCAACGCATGATTGCCTCCAGCTCCCATGTTTTATTACTATGTGCATTACTGTACAGACAGTTTAACTCATTTTTAATAGCAGTTTCTCCCACTTGATTTTTTACCATCTTTTTAAACTCCATAACTCTATTTATTCCGTGGTCATCAATGTCCTCCCTTACCTTATTCTTTCCTATGCTCTCCTTTCCTGTTTTGTTTATATTTAGGCTGGTTTCATTTTTTGTGGATCCTTCCCCCCATCTTACTAGTTTAAAGCTTTTGCCACCTCCCTATTTACCCTTTCCGCTAGGACATGGGTCCCATCCCGGTTCAGGTGGAGCCCGTCCCATCGGTACAGCTCCTTCCTGGCCCAATACTGGTACCAGTGTCCCATGAAAAGGAACCCCTCTTTCCCACACCAGCCCTTTAGCCACCTGTTAATTCTCCTGATCTGACTGTTTCTATGCCAATTTGCACGTGGCTCAGGCAATAATCCAGATATTATTACCCTCGAGGTCCTGATTTTTAATTTAGCTCCTAACCTCTAATACTCCCTCAGCAGGACCTCCTCCCTGTTCCTACCTATGTTGTTTGTTCCGACATGGACCATGACAACTGGACTTACCCCTCCCTTTCCAAATTCCTCTCCAGCCACCACGAGATATCCCTTACTCTGGGTAGGCAACACACTCTTCGAGATTCTCATTCTTGGATGCAGAGGACACTATCTATCCCCCTAATTATAGAATTCCCTATCACTACCACATTTCTATTCTGCTCTTCCCCCCACCACCCCTCCCCCTCCTTGGACAGCCTTCTGAGCCACGGTGCCTTGGTCTACATTGTGGCTGTCCTCCCGACAGTCTTTCTCCTTGTCCTCACAGGTAGCGAGTACATCGTACCTGTTGGACAGGACCAGTGTCTGCGGGATCTCCTTCTCAACCTCTCCTAAGTCCCCGCTACCTGGCTCCCGAACAGTCACACCCTCCCTTTCCTGAACCTGTGTCTTCCTCTGGGGTGTGGCTGTATTCTGGATAAAACTAACCAGAAATTCCTCCCCCTCCCTTATGTTTAGGAGTGTCTCTAACTCGCACTCCAGCTCAATGACCCTGATCCGGAGTGACTGAAGGCAGAGACAATTCCTGCAGATCTGGGAATCTGGGACAGTCTCGCTATCCACAAACTCCCACATACTAGTCCCGACACATAGCCTGCCCTGCCATCTCTCGAGTTTTTTTATTTATATGCTTATTTAATTAAGAAAGAAAAAAGAAAGAAAGACTTGCATTTATATAGCGCCTTTCATAACCACCGGACGTCTCAAAGTGCTTTACAGCCAATGAAGTACTTTTGGAGTGTAGTCACTGTTGTAATATGTGAAATTAATTAAAGTATTTAATCAAATGGTTAGTTATAGTTATATTAATTAATTAGTTTATCTAGTGAAGTTATTCATTTAATAAAGTATCAGTTATTATTTCCCAGCTCTTAGTTTAAAACACTGCACTAGCTTAGAGACAAAAAAAATGCTGTAATACTCACCAACCAATCACCTACCTGCTTTTTTCTTTATTCATGCATGGGATGTGGGCGCCACCTCTCTCGCAGGTCCCACTCCCGCTGGTCCCGCTGTCGCTCTAGTCTCGGGTCGCCGCTCCTTTTATCCCTGCCGCTCTCGCTGGTCCCGCTCTCGCTCTCCATTTAAAATTTTAAATTTAAGGATGCAGAATATTATATATTTTTGAAATTATTCAAAGTCATTGGGCACAGATACATTTATTGCAGGATGTATTTGTGAATGTATATAAGATAGATATATTCTTTGTGCGCACTTTGAATTGTTAAGAGTTTAAGAATTCTTTAATATATGGCAGCAGGTGAACTATGAATAAATTATGTTGTTTTGAAATTGAAAGAAAGAACTTACATTTATATAGTTCCTTTCAAACCCTCAGAATACCCCAATGCACTTCACAGCCCATGAATGATTATGAGACAAACAAAGATAATTTTGCTGGCTAAGTGTAAAATATGTTTATAACTGTGCCATTTAGATATTCAGTTATTTAATATATCAGTGTCATGTTTGAATAGAATTTCACTTGATATCTCCTGCAACTCTAATGATCAGGAATGCTCCCTGTACTAAACAAGAGGCTGCCCTTTATTCTAAACTAGAGGATCTTCTGCGGCTGTTCTCACAGGTAGTCTGGAATCTGGAGCACAATTCTGGTTTGGTTTATGGGGACATAAGGGGTGGAGAAAGCGGGCAACACCAAAGGGGTCACAAGGGCTGGAAGCCCTGAGGTGGGTCTGGGAGCACTGAGGTGGGTCTGGAAGCCCTGAGGTGGGTCTGGGAGCACTGAGATGGGTCTGGGAGCCTTGAGGTGGGTCTGGGAGCCCTGAGGTGGGTCTGGGAGCTCTGAGGTGGGTCTGGGAGCACTGAGGTGGGTCTGGGAGCCCTGAGGTGGGTCTGGGAGCACTGAGGTGGGTCTGGGAGCACTGAGATGGGTCTGGGAGCACTGAGGTGGGTCTGGGAGCCCTGAGGTGGGTCTGGGAGCCCTGAGGTGGGTCTGGGAACACTGAGGTGGGTCTGGAAGCCTTGAGGTGGGTCTGGGAGCCCTGAGGTGGGTCTGGGAGCACTGAGGTGGGTCTGGGAGCACTGAGGTGGGTCTGGGAGCACTGAGGTGGGTCTGGGAGCACTGAGGTGGGTCTGGGAGCACTGAGGTGGGTCTGGGAGCACTGAGGTGGGTCTGGGAGCACTGAGGTGGGTCTGGGAGCCCTGAGGTGGGTCTGGGAGCACTGAGGTGGGTCTGGGAGCACTGAGGTGGGTCTGGGAGCACTGAGATGGGTCTGGGAGCACTGAGGTGGGTCTGGGAGCACTGAGGTGGGTCTGGAAGCACTGAGGTGGGTCTGGGAGCCCTGAGGTGGGTCTGGAAGCACTGAGGTGGGTCTGGGAGCACTGAAGAGATGAGAATTCGGAAGCATTGAGGAGAAGTTCGATTCTGGAAGCACTGAGGGGCAGACATGTCAACCTAGGAAGCTGGCGAGCAACTGCAAAGAAAGCTGGTAACTCAAAATCAGCCCTGAATTGTGGCCTGTGACATCTAGTTACATGGAAATTACATGGAAAGGGTTTGGCATAACCTAAGCTGCAGGTATTTAAAACATTGCAACGCTTGCATAGTAAAATGCTGTAGCTAAAATTGCACAGATGTTTCGTTAAATCCCGCAGAGAAATTGTAGGCTGTTGTGGATCATAGAAACATAGAAGATAGGAGCAGGAGTAGGCCATTCGGCCCCTCGAGCCTGCTCCGCCATTCGATGAGATCATGGCTGATCATCCAAACTCAGTACCCCGTACCTGCCTTCTCCCCATATCCCTTGATACCTTTAGCTCTAAGAAATATATCTAACTCCTTCTTGAATATATTTAAAGACTTGGCCTCAGCCGCCTTCTGTGGTAGAGAATTCCACAGGTTCACCACTCTCTGGGTGAAGAAATTCTTCCTCATCTCTGTCCCAAATGGCTTACCCCTTATCCTTAGACTATGACCCCTGGTTCTGGACTCTCCGACCATCGGGAACATTCTACCTGCATCTAGTTTGTCCAGACCTGTCAGAATTTTATAAGTTTCGATGAGATCCCCTCTCATTCTTCTAAACTCCAGCGAGTATAAGCCCAATCTCTCTTCATACGTCATTCCTGCCATCCCAGGGATCAGCCTTGTGAATCTTCGCTGAACTCCTTCCGTGGCAAGAACATCCTTCCTCAGATAAGGTGACCAAAACTGCACACAATACTCAAGGTGTGGTCTCACCAAGGCCCTGTACAACTGCAGCAGGACATCCTTGCTCCTGTACTCAAACCCTTTCACTACGAAGGCCAAAATACCATTTGCCTTCTTCACCGCCTGCTGCACCTGCATGCTTACCTTCAGCGACTGGTGCACAAGAACACCCAGGTCTCGTTGCACTTCCCCTTCTCCCAATCTATTGCCATTCAGATAATGGCCCTGAAATTAGATCGGGGGCTTGCCGCGCGTGCAAGCCCCCAATCTGCACTCACCCTGCGTGCCGACATCTGAAGCCCGGGCCTGCTTGCATTTCCTGTCACTGGCCCGGTTCCGATGTCGGCGCGATGTGCTAACCTGATCCAGCGGCGTAGTTAGTGCGATGTGCCGGCTGGGATCAGGTGAGCACTGTGCAGCCAATCAGGGGAGGGGAAACTCATTCATGAGTTTGACAGTAAGAGCTGTCAAACTCATGAAGAGTATGGGCTGCCAAAACACTACTTTAACTTTAAATAAAATTTTAAAAAACATCCCACTGATTATAATAACTATAAATAAGTTTAAAAAAATGTTTTAAACAATTAATCAATTTTTTGAAAAAAATAAATTTTTTAAAAATAGGGTCTAAAACTAAACCTACCATCCTGTAAATTCTTTAAAAATAACAAACCTGTGGGAAAAAAATTTCTACATTGTACTAAAAGCCCACTTACCTGAAAAACTAAATACTTACGTCTTGTTTTTCCATGCGTAAAGACCGGAGGCCTTTACACGTGCGCAACTTTGAAAAAAAAAAGGAATTTTACTGCGCACGCACTGCCTGTGCAGTCGCGCGCGTTCTGCCTCTGAACCCCTTCGTTCAGAGGGCAGGAAATGCCGGTTTTCCCCGCATGCGCTGTGCATGCTGAAAACCGGCATTTCCTCCGGCCAGACGCGTGAGTACACCGACCGTACTCACGCGTTGGGACAGGAATTACTGGCCCAATAGTCTGCCTTTCTGTTTTTGACACCAAAGTGGATAACCTCGCATTTATCCACGTTATATTGCATCTGCCACGCTTCTGCCCAATCACCCAACCTGTCCAAATCATCCTGGAGTTTCTCGGTATCCTCCTCGCAGCACACACGCCCACCCAGCTTTGTGTCATCTGCAAACTTGGAGATATTACATCTAGTTCCCTTATCTAGATCATTAATGTATATTGTGAATATCTGGGGTCCAAGGACCGATCCCTGCGGTACCCCACTAGTCACTGCCTGCCACTCGGAAAAAGAGTCTCTATTGCTGAATATGGTTGCAAAATTATCACACTTCGCCACCTTGCTCCAGTTCACTGAGATACCCTTCTATTCCCCCTTCACACTGTTCATACTGGCACTCTTTTTGTACTGGATATAATTTTGTAGAAAGTAGTGTTATTGTCAGAGATATGGTGCGCCTTGGGACGTTTTATTACATTAAAGGCATTATATCATGCAAGTTGTTGTTGTTAAGAGCATGTCACTGCGTGCTTTTTTTTACATTTTGAATCTAGCCAATGAAAAGAATGTCAGGAAATCAAGTAAGTCACAGAGGCTAATTTTATGAATGTGCACTATTGGTACTTCTCTTTTTAGGCAGTCCCTCGGAACCGAGGATGATTTGCTTCCACATTAAAAATTAGTTCTCAGGTGACTGATGAGCCCAATGCGGGACCTACAGTCTCTGTCACAGGTGGGGCAGACGGTGGTTGAAGGGGCGGGTGGGTGGGGTGCTTGGGTTGACGTGCACTCCTTGCGCTGTCTGCGCTTGGCTTCCGCTTGCTCCCGGCGAAGAGACTCGAGGTGTTCGGCGCCTTCCCGAATGCTTCTCCTCCACTTTGTGTGGTCTTGGGCCAGGGATTCCCAGGTGTCGGTGGGGATGTTACACTTTTTCAAGAAGGCTTTGAGGGTGTCCTTGAAGCATTTCCTCTGCCCACCTGGGGCTCTCTTGCCGTGCCGGAGCTCCGAGTAGAGCGCTTGTTTTGGGAGTCTCGTATCGGGCATGCGGACAATGTGACCCGTCCATCGGAGCTGATTGAGCGTGGTCAAAGCTTCGATGCTGGGGATGTTGGCCTGAGCAAGAACACTGACGTTGGTGCGCCTATCCTGCCAATGGATTTGCAGGATCTTGCGGAGGCAGCATTGGTGGTACCTCTCCAGTGCTTTGAGGTGCCTGCAGTACATGGTCCATGTCTCTGAGGCATACAGCAGGGCGGGTATCACTGCTGCTCTGTAGACCATGAGCTTAGTGTCGGGTTTGAGGTCCTGGTCTTCAAACACTCTCTTCCTCAGGCGACCGAAAGCTGCACTGGCACACTGAAGGCGGTGTTGGACTTCGTTGTCGACGTCTGCCCTTGTTGACAGTAGGCTCCTGAGGTATGGAAAGTGGTCCACGTTGTCCAAGGCCTTGTCGTGGATTTTGATAATCGGGTACTATTGGTACAGAGCACTGTGGGCAAACTGCCGGCAATTTCCTAATATCTGTGGCCAGCTAGCAATGTACCCTGTTGGTAGAATGCATTGTTCATACCAGCCTTGACATATCCACAGTTAGAAATGTGTCAACAGCACAACTTGCATTATTTAGTTCTTTTAACATAGTGAAAAGTCCCAAGACTCTTCGCAGGCAAATACAGGCACCAAGAAGTAGTAGATGAACTGGGAAGGTGACTAAAGGCATGGTCAAGGTCATAGACAACAATTTTAAAAGTGGGGCGAGAAATAGCGAGACAAAGGGATTTAGGACTATGGCACCATTGGTGAACTGGGGTGGGGGGAGATACAGGGGGCCAGAGTCCGAACAGAGGAGGCCAATAACTGGATTTTGGGACTGGAGATGGTTGCAGAGGGAGGGTGGTGTGAGGCTGTCAAGGGATTTATAAAAGAGGGTGAGGATACAGAATTCATTGACCAGATTGTCCTGTCAAAATAACGGTGAGGCTAATGGCGCTCACTGTTATTTATGCGCAAATGGTAGAGCAACTTCAAGCAAGGGGGAGATGCGCAGTTAAACTCCAATATCCAAAAGTTGCTGTCCAATTTGCACCACTTGCCATTAGCTTTGCAAAAATGGCATCTCACCGTCTGGCTCATCATTGAAATGCATTGAATGGCATGACATTGCTGTATTTGAAGTTGATCGAGTTCTTTGATGAAGTAACAGAGAAGGTTGATGAGGGTAGTGCGGTTAATGTCATGTACATGGACTTTTAGAAGGCGTTTGACAAAATACCACATAATAGACATGTTAGTAAAATTAAAGCCCATGGGGGAAAAATTCGGTGTCGCCCCATTTGGGGCGCTATTATTGGCGGTGCGCAAAGTTTAGCGCCTGGCGCTAATTATCGCCTCCGACGACAAACTTGGCTTTTATCGCCCCTGGAGGTGATTGGAGCGCTAAATCAGACGCTTCACACCTGTCTTAAGGCGCAAAGGCCGAGGAGCAAGGCGTTACCTCAGAGTGCTGGCGAAGCTCATGTGATGTCAGTCAGCAATGGAACGCAGACACACTGGCGCCGGCCAGTTCTTAAAGGGGAGGTCTGACGAAAGGTCATCGACCTGAAACGTTAACTCTGTTTCTCTCTTCACAGATGCTGCTTGACCTGCTGAGTTTCTCCAGCATTTTTTTGTTTTTATCTTAAAGGGGAGGGTTGATTTTGCTCTCCATCCACATCCTGCTCATTGCAGCCTTGAATCTCGGCCTGGAGAGACCTGTACATCAAATCTGCTGGAAATAACAATGGAGAGACCCAGGGAAAGAGCTCAGAGTGCAGCCCCCACAGTCTCTTCTAAATAGATACAAGGAAGGGCAAATCAAAATGAACCTGCAAAGTGCTGCTCAGTATGCAAAACTCCTTCACACTGTGTTGAATCTCTCCAGAACTCTCTCTCTCTCTCTCTCAGAATGCGTGGTGCAAAAATGTCACCAATAAAAAAAGGCAGGAAGCGGTCGCCTTTAAATAGCGCTTCCCCAGTCCCTTCCTGACTGCAAAACGCTCCCCTCAACCTGTTGTTGCTAGAGGCAGGGGGCGCCACTCAATATCCGGTCCGGGGTGCGACCGGGGCATTGCGCACTCGACTGACGTGACGATCAGCTGGCGCAGGAGATCGTGGTGGTAGTGTTTAGCGCTACCGCAAAATGTCTAGTTAATTTCGTGAGCGGTGCAAACATTGCCGCGCCCAGGCGCTAGTTGCTTTGTGCCCCATTAACGCCCTCTTAAGGCGCTAACGGGAGGCGCAAACAACTGAATTTTTCCCCTCATATGTTTAAAGGGATAGTGGCAGCATGGATCCAGAAAGCAGAGAGTAGTGGTGTTCCCCAGGTTTCGGTATTAGGACTACTGCTCTTTTTGATATATATTAATGACCTGGGCTTGGGTAAACAGCGCATAATTTCAGCGCAGATGTTACGCAACTTGGAAATGTAGTAAACAATGAGGAGGATAGTAACAGACTTCAGGAGGACATAGGCAGACAGAAAAATAGGCAGACAATGGCAGATTAAATTTAATGCAGAGAATTGTGAAGTGATACATTTTGGTAGGAAGAATGAGGAGAGGGAATCTGAACTAAATGGTACAATTTTAAAGGGGGTGCAGGAATAGAGAGACCTGGGGTGTACGTACACAAGTGAAGGTGGCAGGACAAGTTGAGAAGGCTGTTTAAAAAAGCATGTAGGATCCTTGGCTTTATTAATAGAGGAATAGAGTACCAAAGCAAGGAACTTATGCTAAACCTTTATAAAACACTGGTTAGGCCCCAGCTGGAGTATTGTGTTTAATTCTGGGCACCACACTTTTGGAAGCCTTGGAGAGGGCGCAGAAGCGATTTACTCGGATGGTCCCAGGGATGAGGGACTTCAGTTATGTGGAGGGACTGGAGAAGCTGGGGTTGTTCTCCTTAGAGCAGAGAAGGTTAAGAGGAGATTTGATAGAGATGTTCAAAATCATGAATGGTTTTGATAGAGTAAATAAGGAGAAACTGTTTTCAGTGGCAGAAGGGTCAGTAACCAGAGGACACAGATTTAAGGTATTGGCAAAAGAACCAGAGGTGACATGAGGAAACATTTTTTTACACAGCGAGTTGTTGTGATCTGGAATGCACTGTCTGAAAGGATGATGGAAGCACATTCAACAGTAACATTCAAAACAGAATTGGACAAATACTTGAAGGTAAAAATTTTACAGGGCTATGAGGAAGAGCAGGGGATTGGGATTAAATGGATAGCTCTACCAAAGAGCCAGCACAAGCACGATGGAACAAATGGCCTCTTTCTGTGCTGTAACATTTTATGATTTGCCCAGTAGATACGAACTAAACTTGCCACAGAAAGTTAAGTCTTGTCCATTCCAGTTTAAGTACCCTTCTAACGATGTGATAAATGTTAATTACAGCCTAACAACCTCTCTAGCACTCAAAAATAACTATTACAATTGTGGAGACTCTTTCCTTCAGGTATTAATTATTGTTGGAGATTTAAAAAATGTAAAATTTTACATTTATTTTTTTATTACTTTCCCTTTCTGTCTCTTTTTTTCCCTCTCACTTAATCCAATCTTTCTTGCTCTCTCTTTATTTCTCTTTCTGTACCTGATCTGGCATTGAATTCACCCACTCTAATTTAAAATTCTCAGAGATGTCTGCACTCCTCCAATTCTGGTCTCTTGCGCATCCCCGATTTTAATTGTTCCACCATTGGTGGCCGTGCCTTCAGCTGCTTAGGCCCTAAGCTCTAGAATGCCTTCTCTAAACCGCTCTGCCTCTCTACCTCTCTCTCTCCTCCTTTAAGTCCTCCTTAAAACTATAGTAATCTGGGATGTTATGATTAAGGTTATCCACCAGGTGGTGCTGTAGCCAATGCTGCTGCTAAGATCAGGGGTTGCTTCCTGTTAAGGTCAGGGGTTAGCTTCCTGCTAAGGTCAGCAAAGGTGCAATGCCTGGAAGCAGGCCTGCCTGGTTGTCTCGCAGTCGTTCAATAAAGTACTCATCTTAATCCTCATACCTCGCCTCTTCGAGTTCCTTGTCTCACTACATGGATTTATCACATTTGGCGACGAGGTAAAACAGGACCCTGAATAAGAGAAGTCTGCCAGGACATTTAAACAACAAAATCACGAGCTGCAGTTAGCTACCAGTTGGAAGAGAGCATGGCTGCCACGGTAGGAACGGTCTCCGCTTTTGATATTCAAGCACAAACTTGGGAGGAATACTGTGAAGTGTTGGGTTATTTTTTCGAAGCAAATGAAATAAATGATGCCGGAAAAAGGAAAGCCATTCTGCTTAGTTCAGTGGGAAGCCAAACCTACAGTTTGATGAAGAACATGCTCAGTCCTGAAAAGCCTGGAGACAAATCATTTGTTGAATTAGTGGCTGTGCTAAAAGAACATTTCAACCCTAAGCCTACTGAGATTGTACAGCGGTTCAAGTTTAATTCAAGGAATAGGGAAGAGGAAGAGAGTGTAATGGACTATGTAGCGGTGTTGCGTAAATTGGCACAAGATTGCAATTATGGGAACAACCTGAAGGAAATGCTGAGAGATAGGCTAGTTTGCGGAATAATGGATGACCGAATGCAGTGCAGATTATTATCCGAGACTGGGCTTACTTATGAAAAAGCATTGGAACTTGCTCAAGCCATAGAGACAGCGAACCGAGATGTAAAAGAAATACAGGGTTCAGACAGGGCTAATGCTACGCAAGTTGCAGGTCAGGTTGTTGTGCACAAGTTGAACATGCATCAGAAACTATAATGTGAGCATGTGAAGGCATGTTATAGATGCAAGGGCGATCACCTGGCGAGTGAATGCCGGTTTCTGGAGGAAAAGTGCTACAAGTATGGGAAACAAGGACACATAAAACGAGCTTGCAGGGTGAAATCACCTGTAGAGGAATCCAAACCAAAAGGGGGAGGACAGCAAAACCAAGGGAGAGAATTGAAAAAACATGGAGCACACCACATCAGCGGGGAAGCTGAGGAAGAAGAGGACATGTTCATAATGTATAGCATGTTAGAGAACATTCCAAAAGTGGCTCCTATCACATTGCAACTGACAGTAAATGACTCTAAGGTGAACTTTGAAGTGGATACAGGGTGCGGCGTGACCATAATGAACAAGGCAGAGTACTCAAAATTGTGGAACCGTGCAAAAGTTCCAGAGTTAAAGCCTTGCTCCCTGCATCTTAAAACATATACAGGTGAACGAGTAGCGACATTAGGTACAGCTAAGGTGCAACACAGGGACACAGTGGAACAGCTACCTGTAGTTATAGTATCGGGTACCGGACCAAACCTGTTAGGTCGGGACTGGATAAAAGAACTTAAATTAGACTGGGGAGCAGTATATTAAATAGATGCGGGCAAACAGTTGACTTTGCAAGAAGTGTTGCGTGAACATGAGAATGTGTTCAAGGAGGAACTTGGCACATTTAATGGCCCCCCAGCTAAGATTTATGTAGACAAAGAGGCACCGCCAAGTTTTTTTAAACAACGACCTGTGCCTTGTGCCATGAAGCCAAAGGTAGAGGCTGAGCTTGACCGTCTATTGAGAGAGAACATACTGGAGCCAGTGAAATGTTCAGAATGGGCAGCTCCCATAGTACCTGTTTTAAAACTGGACAATTCGGTAAGACTCTGTGGAGATTTTAATTGACAGTCAATCGGGTGTCCAAACTAGAGCAGTATCCTATTCCCAAAA
The DNA here is from genome assembly GCF_052327205.1 of Somniosus microcephalus. Classification (NCBI taxonomy): domain Eukaryota; kingdom Metazoa; phylum Chordata; class Chondrichthyes; order Squaliformes; family Somniosidae; genus Somniosus; species Somniosus microcephalus. Next base: position 48,037,403 of record NC_141004.1, read on the forward strand.
CAGAGGATCTCTTTGCAAACCTGGCTGGAGGTAAGAAATTCACAAAGTTGGATATGAGTCATGCCTACTTGCAGATTACACTGGATGACGAATCAAAGAAGTATGTCACCATAAATACACACAAGGGCTTGTTTACATATAACCGCTTACCGTTTTGTGTCTCATCTAGTCCAGCTATCTTCCAGAGGAAATTGAAGGTGTACTGCAAGGGATTCCACAAGTTTCCATCTATCTGGATGACATTCTGGTGACGGGAAGAACCGACCAGGAGCATCTGAGCACTCTGAGAGAGGTACTACAGAGATTGGAGAGGGCAGGGTTCCGGCTCAAGAGGAGTAAGTGCACTTTCCTGGGGAATGAGGCAGTGTTCCTGGGACACAGAGTGGATGCCACCGGGCTCCATCCGCTCAAGGAGAAGGTACAAGCACTGCAGGACACCCCTGCTCCTACAAATGTGGCTGAGTTAAAAGCTTACCTGGGACTGCTGAACTATTATAACAGGTTTTTACCAAACTCGTCAACTGTGTTAGCACCTCTTCACAAACTACTGCGCAAGGAGACACAGTGGCAGTGGGGAGAGGAGCAGGGGGTTTCATTTGAACAGTCCAAGAAACTGATGCTGTTGTTGGATGTGCTGGTTCACTACAATGAAGAGAAAAACATCATTCACTCTTGTGATGCTTCACCTTACGGGGTGGGGGCAGTTCTTTCACACTGCATGGAAGATGGAACTGAAAGACCAATAGGGTTTATGTCCCGAACTCTAACACCAGCGGAAAAAAACTATTCCCAGTTAGACAAAGAGGGGTTAGCAGTAATGTTTGTGTTACAGAAGTTCCACAAGTACATATATGGCAGGAAGTTCACCATATGCACCGATCATAAACCTCTCTCTTTTCAATGAAATGAAAGCAGTTCCACAGATGGTGTCACCCCGGATCCAGAGGTGGGCCGTGACGTTGAGGGCATAGGAGTATGTCATCGTCTACAAGGCGGGCAAGTACCATGGGAACGCAGATGCCTTGAGCCGTCTTCCACTGCCAGGCACACCTATCCATGCAGCTCCGGAGGGCAGAGTGTTGATGTTGGAGGACACTGACATGGCACTTGTGACTGCAGAGCAAGTAAGAACATGGACAGGTAAAGATCCAGTACTGCCTAGAGTTCGAGAATATGTGGTGAGGGGATGGCCACAGCATCCGGAATGGGCTGACTTCACACCCTACAGTGTCAGGAAAACAGAGCTGAGTGTGCAGGATGGTTGCGTGTTGTGGGGAGCATGAGTGATTATTCCACAGCCAGCACGACAGCCTATCCTAGAGCAACTACATCAGTGTCATCCTGGGATCTCGCGTATGAAAGCCTTGGCTAGGAGTTACTTGTGGTGGGCAAAGCTAGATGAGGAGATAGAAAATCTAGTCAAGACATGCAGCACTTCTCAGGAACACCAGAAGGCACCAGCAGCAGCTCCTCTCCACCCCTGGAAGTGGCCGGATAAACCATGGAGAAGATTGCACTTAGATTATGCGGGTCCATTCATGGGGAAGATGTTCCTCATAATCATTGATGCACATTCCAAATGGATGGATGTTTATCCTGTAAATTCTGCTTCCGCCACTACTACTATAGACTGCCTGCATCGGAGCTTCAGTAATCAAGGGCTACCGGAGATCGTGGTAAGTGACAATGCCACTTGTTTTGTGAGTACAGAGACAAAAGAGTTCTTGAGGAAAAAATGGCATAGTGCAGGTGACCTCGGCCCCATATCATCCATCCTCAAATGGACTTGCGGAGAGAGCCGTACAAACATTTAAAGAGATGATGAAAAAAAGTGCAGAAGGGAGTTTAGCAGCCAAAGTGTCACGGGTTCTGTTCATCTACAGAATAACACCTCAATCCACCACAGGACTCTCTCCTGCTGAGATGTTATTAGGTCATAGACTACGCTCCACTCTTGACCTTGTCCACCCAGACCTAAAAAGGAAAATGGAAAACAGACAAAACAAACAAAAAGAGAACCATGACAAAAGAACAAAGAGCCGAAGTTTTGGAGAAGGAGATGCAGTCCTTACCAGGAATTTCTGTTATGGACCCAAGTGGATTCCTGGCTTCATAGACTCAATGACCGGTCCCGTATCATACAAGGTCATGTTGGGTGATGGTAGGGTAGTACGCAGACATGTAGATCAGATACTTACCAGACAAGGGGAAATTGAAATGAAGGTTCCAGATGCAATGGCTGAGGACAGGGTTGCCCCCAGTTATCCAAGTGCATCTGTGGTGCCACCACCAGGGACAGAGACAATTTCACAGGAACCCATTCATCAAGAGGAAAGCATAATTGCAGAGTCAGATACTCCGAGCACTGCTCAGGAGCAGCTGGTGGCTTCACCACAAACAAGCAGGGACTTTACTGTCAGACGTTCACAAAGGACTCGCAAGCCACCAGAGAGATTGATACTGACCTGTTAGATTCGTCAAGTATGGAACATGGTGAATGGAGACTTCTTATGTGACCCTTAGGAATGGTTGTTTGTTAAGAAATTCATACTGAAATCTTAAGGGGGGAGGGATATAGTAATCTGGGATGTTATGATTAAGGTTATCCACCAGGTGGTGCTGTAGCCAATGCTACTGCTAAGGTCAGGGGTTGCTTCCTGTTAAGGTCAGGGGTTAGCTTCCTGCTAAGGTCAGCAAAGATGCAATGCCTGGAAGCAGGCCTGCCTGGTTGTCTCGCAGTCGTTCAATAAAGTACTCGTCTTAATCCTCATACCTCGCCTCTTCGAGTTCCTTGTCTCACTACATGGATTTATCACAAAAACCTATCTCTTTGACCAAGCTTTTGGTCACCTGTTATAATATCTCCTTATGTGACTCAGTGTCAAATTTTGTTTGATAACACTCCTGTGAAGCATCTTGGGATGTTTTATGTAAACACTGTGATTATTTCCACAGTGTTCTGGTACCTCTGCCCATGCGCCCTTGTTTGGTACTGCGCCTGTGCACTCGATCCGGTCGCGCATACGTACTCAATCCCGTTGCACAAGTGCAGTACCAACCGGTGCCGTGGCTGCATACTGCATCAGCACACTTTCCTCGGCTCCGTACGGAGAAGGTCAGCGGATCGGATGGCGGGGGGCCAAGAGAGGAGAGGGAATCGAAGGGAGGAGGAGAGGGGATCGGGGGAGAAGAGGGGATCAGGGGGGAGAGGGGATATCGAAGGGGAGGGAGAGAATGGATCAGAGGGGGGAAGGAGAGGGGATTGGAAGGGGGAGAAAGGTGATTGATATGGGGCAGGTGAGGGAATGGAAGTGGGGGGAGAGAGGGGATTGAAGGAGGAGGAGAGGGGATCAGAGGGTGGAGGAGAGGATCGAAGGGGGAGAGTAGAGGGGATTGAAGGGGGAGAGGAGAGGGGATCAAAGGGGGGAGAGGAGAGGGGATCGAAGGGGTAGAGGAGAGGGGATCGAAGGGGAGAGGAGAGGGGATCGAAGGGGGGAGAGAGGAGAGGGGATCGAGGGGGGAGAGGAGAGGGGATCGAAGGGGGAGAGGAGAGGGGATCAAAGGGGGAAAGGAGAGGGGATCAAAGGGGGGAGAGGAGAGGGGAATTGAAGGGGGAGAGGAGAGGGGATCGAAGAGAGAGAGAGAGAGGAGAGGGGATTGAAGGGAGAGAGGAGAGGGGATCAAAGGGGGAGAGGAGAGTGGAATCGAAGGGGGAGAGGAGAGGGAATCAAAGGGGAGAGAGAGAGGAGAGGGGATCGAAGGGAGAGAGGAGAGGGGATCAAAGGGAGAGAGGAGAGGGGATCGAAGGGGAGAGAGAGGAGAGAGGAATCGAAGGGGGGAGAGAGGAGAGGGTATCAAAGGGGGGAGAGAGGAGAGGGTATCAAAGGGGGGAGAGAGGAGAGGGTATCAAAGGGGAGAGAGGAGAGTGGATCAAAGGGGAGAGAGAGGAGAGGGTATTCAAAGGAGGGAGAGGAGAGGGGATCGAAGGGGGTAGAGGAGAGGGGAATCGAAAGGAGAGAGAGGAGAGGGGCTCAAAGGGGTGAGAGGAGAGGGGATCGAAGGGGAGAGAGAGGAGAGGGGAATCAAAGGGAGGAGAGGAGAGGGGATCGAAGGGGGGAGAGGAGAGGGGAATCGAAGGGGAGAGAGAGGAGAGAGTAGCTCAAAGCGGGGGGAGAAGTTCAGGAACTTGCTGTGGGGGGTGGGGAGCACAGTGAGAACAGTGGGGAGGGGGGAAGAATGTGTTCCAGAGCTAAAGGAGGTGGGGATGAGAGCAGGAATGTGATCCAGATGGGAAGCTAGATCACGTTCTCCCGCCCTCTGTTAGGCCTGGACCACGTTCTTCCACCCCCACCCCCTTTACACCTGCACCACATTCTCCCTCTACACCCCCAGACCGCAGCAGTTCAAGAAGGCAGCTCACTACCACCCTCTCAAGGGCAACTAGGGATGGACAATAAATAAATGAATTTTTAAAAATGAAAGCGTATTGTGTGTTGGTCCGACCAACATTTATAACATTACATTTATGTGTTATTTGCCGGACTCGACTATTCCAATGTTCTCCTGGTCAGCCTCCCATCTTCCACCCTCAATAAACTTGAGCTCATCCCAAACTCTGCTGCCCACAACAAGTCCCATTCACCCATCACCCCTCAGCTCGTTGACCGACATTGGCTCATGGTCCGGCAACAACGTTCCCGCTAAGGTATGCAGCTGCCTTGAGGTGCATGCAGGCCACTTACCAGCTTTTGAATGGGAGATTTTGTGCATGTGTAAAATTTTGAATGGGCTGCGCAGCCAGACAAAGGGACCGTGCACCCAAAGAAAAAATTAGGGTGAACATTGTCCACCTACACCTTGATTTTAAAATTCTTATCCTCCATGTTAAAATCCCTGGATGCCTCACCGTCCATGTTAAAATCCCTGGATGCCTCACCCTTTCCTATCTGAACTCGGCAGTGTGAGCGCTGTGAGTGCTCCTAACCTGGGAGGGTGAGTTCTGTCTGTTCTCTGTAATCAGTTGTGTTAGCACTGTGAGCTCTGGAGCCTGGCTCACACAATGAATGGATCAAATTACACTTTTAAAAGACCTTGATTACTTTCCAGCAGGCAGGGTCTAATTACACATTCTGGGCATGTCTTGTCCTCCAAGGGGACCAATCAGAAATCTGGTCTTGTCCTCCAAGGGGACTAATCAGAAATCTGGTGTTGCAAATAAACACAACCCTATATAAATGCAAATTATTGTCGCTACAGCAAAATTTGGCCGAATATGTTAGTTGATAGGGAACTATTGCATGTTTTCAAGGCAGGGGTGATGGGTAAGCAGAACTTCGCATGGGACAGGATGTGGTGGTGAAAGTTGGGCAAGTTATTGTTCATATGGGGTGAGCTCTGGGGGCCGCCAAGGAAAGCATTGGAGAAGCTGATCCTGAAGGTGACTAAGACGTGGATAGAGATTGCAGCAGTGGTGCAGATGAGTTAAGGGTGGATGGGGGGTAGTGTTGAGGAGGTGGAAATATGCAGTCTTGGTCATCTCTAGCTAAACCAATCCCACTGACATCATCAAAAATTAGTTTAATTCATAATGGCCCAGAAATTCGGGTCGGGGGCTTCCCGCGGGTTTAAGCCCCCGACCTGCACTTACCCTGCGCGCCAGCCGTTGAGCTGTGGGCCCCCGTGGAATTCCGATCCTGGGCCTCCTCCAACTGCCGGCGCGCAGTGCTTGCGTATCCCAGGGGCACAGTTAGTTCGATGCATCCCCTGGGATCACGTCGGCCATGGGGAGCCAATCGGAGCAGGGAATGCTTCATTCCTAAGTTTGACAGGAAGTGCTGTCAAACTTAGAAATACTACGAGCCCCAAAACATCATTAAATCTTCAAATAATTTTTTTTTTAATCACATTTTTAAAATAAACTATATTAAACTATAAATTACATGAAATAACTATTTTAAACAACTTAAATTTTTGGGAAAAAAAATTATTTTCTAACGGGGCTAAAAATAAACTTACCTTTCTTTAAAGTATTTAAAAATAATAAACCTGTGGAAAAAATATTTCAATTTTAATTAATTCACCACTTACCTTGTAAAAAGCAGGCCTTACACCTGCTTTTTAAATGTGTAAATTCTGGAGACTTACCCTCCCAGGAAAACCTGCAAATAAAATGTAAGTTGGATGCGCACGAGCAGCCTCTCCTGCGCACGTGTTCGAACTCTGAACCCCTTCCTTCAGGGGAACGGAAGTGCCGGTTTCCCGCACATGCGCAGTGCATGCAGGAAACCGGCACTTCCATTGGGCCTACGGGTGAGTACCCCGTGCGTACTCACCCGTGGAGACCCGAAGTTCTGGGCCATTGTCACTGTACACCCTCTGTCAGTAAAGGAGTATAATTACCTTAACACTGTTACATCTTGCTACATTGATAGGACCCCTGAGTAAAGGTATGAATAATGATGTCTATTGAAGTTTAGCACTTTCAGCTATGTTTAGGACTCCAGACATTTCTGGCTGTTCCATGAACATAGCCTGTCCAAAATACTCCATACTTTGGAGACAATGGGCTGGATTTTCATTGAGGAGGCGGGACTACAACTTTCGGGGTTGTAGTTCCACCTCCATCGAGTTCTAGCCAACCCACGCGATTTTGACTTGATTGACCTTGTTGACCCCGCCCAGTGGGCTCAGCAGGCCAATTAAGGGTCACCCGGCAACAGGTGATGTCACAGATTGATATTTCATCTGTCAAGACCTTTTGACAGATGAAATATCAGCGTTTCACAGCTGTTTGAAGCTGTCAAACACTGACAATCTGTACTCCAAGTTAATTCCATCCTCTCAGGATGATTTAGAGATCTCTCCAGAACAGAAAGCTGAATGCTGCAATTTTTGACAGCTCGCGGCCATTCTGCTTTCTGTGCCGGTGAGATGAGGGACTCCCGAGACCTGAAAGAAGGAAGGCTGTAAAGGTAAGTAAAACTTCTTTAAACACACCAAACACACTTACCTCTGCACTCATGCAACCATCACTCACCTGAACACCGGACATCTCGACCCTTCCAAGCCCTTCATCCCGACGGCCCGCCTCACTAACTTGGTGTGGTTTGGAGCCGTCGGGAATCCCACACTTCAAGAATGAAAATAGGGATTAGGCTAAAAACTACCTGTTAACAGGCAGTTAATTGGCACTAATCCCCTTCCCGCCTCGGGGATGCGGGTCCCAGTGCGGGTCAGGTACCCGCCTCCTTTGAAACTGACATGGAGGCGGGTTGGGGGCAGGATGGGTTCGTGCCCCCCGATTTTGGGATTCTAACCCCCCACACACCTCCAATCCTGACTCCATGGCCCAATGAAAATCCTGCCCAATGGGCTGGATTTTGATTGAGGAGGCGTGTAGGCGGCAGGGCTACAACGGGGTTGTAGTCCCATCTCCATCAAGTTGTGGCCAACCCACGCGATTTTCACTTGATTGACCTTGTTGGGCTCAGCAGGCCAATTAAGGGCCACCCGGCAACAGGTGACGTCACAGATTGACATTTCATATGTCAAAAGCTTTTGACAGATGAAATATCAGCGTTTGCCAGCTGTTTGAAGCTGTCAAACACTGACAATCTGTACTCCAAGTTAATTCCTTCCTCTCAGGCTGATTTAGAGAGCTCTCCAGAACAGAAAGCTGAATGCTGCAACTTTTGACAGCTCGCGGCCATTCTGTATTCTGTGCCGATGAGATGAGGGACTCCTGAGACCTGAAGGAAGGAAGGCTGTAAAGTTAAGTAAATGTAAGTAAAACTACTTTAAACACTTTACACACACCAAACACACTTACCTCTTCACTCATGCACCCATCACTCACCTGAACACCGGACATCTCGACCCCTCCAAGCCCTTCATCCCGACGGCCCGCCTCACTAACTTGGTGTGGTTTGGAGCCGTCGGGAATCCCACACTTCAGCAATAAAAATAGGGATTAGGCTAAAAACTACCTGTTAACAGGCAGTTAATTGTAGGGTTGCAAAATTTTGGGAATTTTTAAAAGAGGAAACTTTCCATGGGAATTTTTGGGAATTTATGGGAATTTTGAGTTTTTTTGCACACTGATGGTTTTTGTCTCTGACTCTTATATTATCTTTGTTGTCAAAATAGACATACTGTTCCATACAAATAAAAACAGGCTTTCAAAACTTTATTTAGGTTATAATTTTGAACTTTATTGAACCCCCACAAAAAAGACCCATCTAAAATAAAATAAAAAGAGCGTCAGCTTATTTAGCCTGTAATTTGTCCTTATTTTATCCCTTTGAGTCTTCTACTCATGAGTCTTCTGAGTCTTCTACTCCTCATTGCTCCTCCTGATTCTCTGACTCTGGCTCTGACGTGTCCATTTCCTCCTCTGTGTCAGTGTCTAGCTGTGTGGTGGACACTTCTGTATCTGGCTCAATAAGTTGTAGGTTCGCCCGGATAGCCACCAGTTTCTCCACTCTCTTGTTAGTCAGCCTGTTGCGCACCTTTGTATGCGTATTCCCAAAAAGTGACCAGTTTCGTTCAGAGGCCGCTGATGAAGGTGGGATTTGGAGTATCACCGATGCAATAGGTGACAGGGCCTCAGATGCACAAAGCCCCTTCCACCAGGTATGTGCACTGATATGCTTGCATGATTCCCATATCCCATCCCCATTCCAAAGACCTTGCTTGGTAGAGAACTTTGCCCACATCCAGATTGAGATAGTGTGAGAGGGTAGAAATCACACTGTAAGTGCTGTTGATCTGTTCTCCAGAAAGTATTGGTCTCCCAACATGCTTTGGGTCCAGCATGTATGCTGCAGCATGAATCGGCTTGACACAAAATTCTTGACGCGTCTGTATGAATTGAACAATTGCCTTCTTCTCTGCTTTGAGCAGCAGGGATGTGGGTAGGGCAATGCTGATTTGTTCTTTTAAATCAGTAAAAAGCCTGAGAACATCTGACAAGACAGCGTCATCTCCTTCAATCTGAGCAATTGCAGATGCTACTGGTGAGAGTAGTTTAAGGCTACTAACCACTCTCTCCCAAAACACATCATCCAGCAGTATTTTCTTGATGGTGGTTTCCATATCCCCAGACTGGGATATTGCCATTTCTTGCAGCGACTCCTTACCCTCCAGAAGGCTGTTGTACATTATGACAACACCACCCCATCTAGTGTTGTTGGGCAGCTTCAGTGTGGTGTTCTTGTTCTTTGTCATTTGCTTGGAGTTGTAGGTTGCTGCAACTACCTGTTTTCCCCTGACATACTTAACAACTTGCTTGGCTCTCTTGTACAGTGCTTCCATGGTTCTCAAACCCATGATGTCCTTGAAGAGCAGGTTAAGCCCATGAGCTGCACACCCAATAGACGTAATATGAGGGTAGGCCTCCTCCACTTGAGCCCAAGCAGCCTTCATATTCGCAGCATTGTCAGTAACTACTGCAAAGACCTTTTGTGATCCAAGATCGTTGATGACCGCTTTCAGCTCATCAGCAATGTATGTGCCTGTGTGTCTGTTGTCCTTCATGTCTTTGAGCTTTCCTTGGACTCTGTTATACTCAGCCTCCAGCAAATAAGTAGACAAAGCATGTCTGGTGGGAGGACAGTATGCAGGGCGAATAACATTGAAAAATCTCTTCCAGTACACATTGGCTGTGAGCATGAGGGGTGAGCCTGTTGCATATACAGCTCGAGCAAGGCACTCATCTGCATTCTTCTGGCTATGGTTATCCATTGTATCAAAGAACCTTCCAAGTGGGCCAGGAGTTGCTGATGATAAGGAGCCTGATGCTGAATGAGAACCATCATCTTCTTGAATGGAAGCAGAGGAACTCTGGGCTGACTGCTGTGAGCTTTGAGTGAAGTTGTTGCATTTGGATAAATGCTGCTGCATCTTTGTGGCATTCTTTACATATGGCTTCCTACAGTGTTTGCACATGTACACAGTCTTTCCATCTTTAATGCCTGGGGTAAAATGCTTCCACACATCCGACGGTAAACGTGGCATTGTTCTATGCAGAGAAATAAAGGGCATTCATCTCTGTGTCGAACTGCGGTCGATCAGCACGATTGCAACAGGGTGAGTACATTTTTGCTGATGCTCCATGTGATGGAAGCATGACCTGTACACACACGACGCTACATCACCAATAGTGTATTATTTTGTATATTTTAAATTGAAGGACAACAGAGTTCAACAAGTAACTGGTTTATTTGGTATAAAGTCTGATTTACTTACTGCATCATCACAACATCAGCAGAAAACAAAATGACTTCCCTCAGGACCCCTAACCTGGATCTTAAAAAAACTATAGCAGTCTTACAGATGCCTGCAGGCCAATCACAATTCGATATGCAAATATTACAAATAGAGGGAGCTAATCGCTCATCCACCCAATCAGGACATATTTGTTCACAGTCACACACAAAACTTGCAATTAATTCCTCATCTCTGTTAGTAATTTTAAGAGAGGACCAGTGGAAAAAAAAGAAAGAAATACAAAAAAAACAATATTATGCTAGCATGTGCTTTTTGGGCAAAATTCCCAAAATTCCCAAGCTAAACTTCCCCTGGAAAATTTCTGGAAATTTACCGGAAACTTTCCACCCCTTTGCAACCCTAGTTAATTGGCACTAATCCCCTTCCTTCCTCGGGGAGGCGGGTCCCAGCACAGGTCAGGTATCCGCCTCCTTTGAAACTGGCATGGAGGCGGGTTGGGGGGGGATGGGTTCGTGCCCCCTGATTTCGAGATTTTAACCCCCCACACGCCTCCAATCCTGCCTCCACGGCCCAATGAAAATCCTGCCCAATGCCTCTTTAAGGTATGAAATCAGACCAACTGTTAGCAACAAAAATAATCGACATTGCAATAAAGGAAGAATATAACTGCAAGTTCATTCTTTCTCTTTATTGCATGTTCTAAAATGGCATAAAAATAATAATCCTTCTCTATTGACAATATATTTTTAGGTATCCATGGCTAAGAACGTAAGAATATAAGAAATAGGAGCAGGAGTAGGCCATTCATCCCATCGAGCCTGCCCCGCCATTCAATAAGGTCATAGCTGATCTTCTACCTCAACTCCACCTTCCCGCTTCATCCCCATATCCCTTGATTCCCTTGGCTAAGAGCTTCTCTCAAATAAATAAATATTTCAGTTACTAGAATATTATTTAGGTAACAACAACAAAAACTTGCATTTATATAGTGCCTTTAACATAGGAAAATATCCCAAGGCACTTCACAGTAGCCTAATCAGATAAAATGAATACCGACCCAAAGAAGGAGATTTTAGGATGGGTGACTAAAAGCTTGGTCAAAGAGGTCGATTTTTAAGGAAGATCTTAAAGGAGGAGCGAGAGGTGAAGAGGTGGAGAGGCAGTGAGGTTTAGGGAGAGAATTCCAGGGCTTAGGGCCTAGATGGCTGAAGGCACGGCTGCCAATGGTGGGGCGAAGGGAGTAGGGAATGCATAAAAGGCTAGAATTGGAGGAGGTTACAGAGATAGAAAGGGGTGAGGCCGTGGAGAGATTTGAACACAAAGATGAGAACTTTAAATTTGAGACGTTGATGGACCGGGAGCCAATGTAGGTCAGCAAGCACAGGGTGATGAGTAAGTGGAACTTTGTGTGGGTTAGGATATGGGCAGCAGAGTTTTGGATGAGCTCAAGTTCATCGAAGGTGGAAGAGGGGAGTCCGGCCAGGGGAGCATTGAAGTAGTCAAGTCTGGAGGTAACAAAAGCATGGATGAGGGTTTCAGCAGCAGATGGGCTAAGACAGAGGCAGAGACGGGCAATGTTACGGAGGTGGAATTAGGCAGATTTGTGATGGAGAGGATATGGGATCGGAATTCAGCTCAGGGCCTAATAGGATGCCGAGGTTGCAAACCTATTTAGGTAATAATGAATAAGAAGGCTTGGGAGATAGGGCAGTGCAGGAAGTTCTTCTGGTATCCTGGCCAAATTCCTCCCTCAACCAACACTACCAAAAACAGATTGGCCCAGAAATTTGTGTCGGGGGCTTCCCGCAGGTGCAAGCCCCCGACCTACACTTACCTAGCGCGCCGGCAGTTGAGGCCTGGGCCTGCGTGGATTTCCTGTCTGTGGCCCGGTCCAGCTCCCGGCGCGCTGTGCTTGCGTGATCCAGCGGCGTAGTTAGTTCGATGCGTCGGCTGGGATCACGCGGAGGAGGGAAAAGTCCATTCATGAGTTTGACAGAAAGAACTGTCAAACTCATGAAAACTCCGGGCGCCCAAAACAGTACTTAACCATAAAATAAATTTGAAAAAAAATCACACTATTTAAATCAACTATAAATAACATTAAATAACTATTTTAAACAAAAATTTAAATTTTTGAAAAAAATAATTTTATAAAAAATCGGGGCTAAAAATACACTTACCTTACTGTAAAGTATTTAAAAATAATAAAACTGTGGAAAAAATGTTCTAATTTTAATTAATTGACCACTTACCTTTTAAAATGAAGTCCTTACGCCTGGTTTTTTAGATATGCAAAAAGTAGAGGCCTTCATGCACGGGCAAACCTGTAAAAAAAAAAGGAAGTTCAACACGCACGCGCAGACTCCTGCGCGCACGCGTTCGACCTCTGAACCCCTTGGTTCAGAGGATCGGAAATGCCAGTTTCCCGCGCATGCGTAGTGCATGCAAGAAACCGACACTTCCATCGGGTCCACGCGTGAGTACTCCGTCCGTACTCACGCGTTGGGACCTGAATTTCTGGGCCATTATCTGGTGATTCATTTGCTGTGTATGGGACTGTGCTCTGGTTGCCTACATAACAAACAGTGTTTGCACTTTAAAAGTAATCCATTAGCTGTAAAATACTTTGGGACTTACTAAGGACATGATGAGGTGCTATATAAATGCAGATTCATTCTTAGTGACACAGGGGTTACCACCTCTATCTCAATAGGCTCAGAAGAACTGAAGAGCTGGGGCAGCTTCAAAATATACCCTTCAGCCCGGATCTAGAGATATCTATCAACCCGTCCCACAAAGCAGCTCCTGTGGTGGGAAGCTCTGCCACTGCGAGTTTTCACCAGGTATTTAGCTGTTAATCACATCCTGCAAACATAATGGCACCTGACCTGAGCCACACAAGAGGTGTTAGACAAAACTCAATTCAGACCTGATCCCAACTTCCTTTTTCTTGATGACTAACCTGAGAACAAAGCAAGACGGTAAGCAAGGTTGCAATTAGCACACTAAGCACATAGTTCCATCACAGTCTGTTTTGGCTCGAGGGGTAAGTACACTGGCTTAATGAAATGTGCATTCCCTGAATTAAGCTGACAATCTATCTCGACCCTGGAGATACAATAAAGAAAGAAAAAAATATGCTGTGGACGAAATACTCAACGTTGTTGTATTAAACCCGACTGGAAGTGAGGGAGTGTGAGAGTGCGAGTGTCAGTGTGTATATGTGTGTGTACACTTCAGGTCATCAGGTGATGACAGGATTGGACTCATCTGTGATGTTTCCCACAATCAGTTTCCCACTGCTGACACGCACTGTCAAAGCTCAGAGACGAAAATGGTCACTTGGTGGAGGTACTTGGGACCAGCCAACACACAAGGAACCACACATTTTATTTTTGATATCGAGTTCTTTATGCTTTTTGCAAAAGGTTTTTTGGTGGAAATGAAGCAAAAAAAAATCCCCAAGCCCAATGATATTTACGTGGAGGCTGGGTGGGTGCGAGGGAGGCCGGAAACGGCCGAGGAACCGAGCAAGACTGGGCGCGCAGAGGTCCTGCCAAATTTAACGGACCTCATTGTCTTTTTATTTTCTTTCATTTCCAGCCAAATTGACAGCCTGGCCGGCTCCTGGGTGGGAAAACTAGTGGCAGGAGGCCGCAGCAGGAGTCCCTTGGGGACGGTCTCCAGCAATTGGGTCGGAGGAGGTCGGCTGTGATCGGCTAGACGGAGAGGGAGGCATCAGGGTTCGGGGAGAGAAAGAGGCATTGGGGCTGGAGGCGGCAGGACGGGGGGGGGGAGATGGGCGATCGCAGCAGGGGGGGAGAGAGGCCGCGATCAGCAGAGGGGAGGCTGAAGGCTTCCTTGAGGGGCGGTGAGAGGGGGGTGGCACCCCTGCTCCTCCTGATGCACAAGGAGTGCTGTAAAAGGCACTTACCTTGTGGAGCCGGCATCTCCCGCCTCCCTTTCACTGCCGGGTTTCCCGACCCCTGGGAAACCCACTCAGCAACTGTAAAATTTGAATCTGTCTCCTAATTGCACTGTGGGACTCGATTTAAATATGTTAATGAAGTGTCCTGCCTCTCCATGGCGGGACACTTCGACGCCACAAAACCCGGCGTCATAAAAATGGCAACAAGTGCGTATGCAACAGGTTGAAGAGGCGTTTCCTGTTTTTCATTTTTAACCTTCCCCCCTCAACCCTTTCCCACCCGTTGTGTGTGTGGGGGTTAATATCTAGGGACAAATATTAGTACTAGCTTATTAAAGTTATTATTGAGACCATGTGCAGACAAAATGCCATGAGTAATTTCAAAGTGCAAAGCTTCTTAAATGTTAAAATGAGTCAAGAGCCGTGATTTGGGGAGCAATGGTTAAATCTCAAATACAAATCACAGAGAAGGAGAACAGATGGAAAAATAACATATACAAGGTACAGCCTTATTTTCAGTTTCTGATCAGGGCTCCCCAGTGTTTACATCATTGGCCAAGATGTGATTGAAAGCAGGAACTTGTTTTGAAAGCTCTAAAATGAATCATCCATGAAACTATGGTCTGATAGTTGAAGGAAATGGGGATAAAAGGGATATAAGGATAGGGTGAGCACACGGCATTAGGACTACTGCTTGTGTGGAGGATACAGGAAGAGGAATATACGAATATAGGAACATAGGAACAGGAGTAGGCTATTTAGCCCCTCAAGCCTGTTCCGCCATTCAATGAGATCCTGGCTGATCTGCGACCTAACTCCACATACCCGCCTTTACCCCTTATCCCTTAATACATTTGGTTATCAAAAATCTATTAATCTCAGAGTTAAAATTAACAATTGATCTAGCATCAATTGCCATTTGTGGAAGAGAGTTCCAAATGTCTACCACCCTTTGTAAGTAGAAGTGTTTCCTAATTCTACCCCTGAAAAGTCTGGCTCTAATTTTGAGAATATGCCCCCTAGTCCTAGTCTCCCCAACCAGCGGAAATACTTTCTCTCTATTTACCGTATCAGTTCCCCTTAATATCTTGAAAACGTCAATCAAATCACCCCTTAACACAGAAGCATAGAAGATAGGAGCAGGAGTAGGCCATTCGGCCCCTCGAGCCTATTCCACCATTTAATGAGATCATGGCTGATCATCCAAACTCAGTACCCTGTCCCTGCCTTCTCCCCATATCCCTTGATCCCTTTAGCCTTAAGAAATATATCTAACTCCTTCTTGAATATATTTAATGAATTGGCCTCAACTGCCTTCTGTGGTAGAGAATTTCACAGGTTCACCACTCTCTGGGTGAAGAAATTCCTCCTCATCTCAGTCCTAAATGGCTTACCCCAACGACAGTGACCCCTGGTTCTGGACTCCCCCGCCATCGGGAACATCCTTCCTGCATCTAGTCTGTCTAGTCCTGTTAGAATTTTATAAGTTTCAATGAGATCCCCTCTCATTTTTCTAAACTCTAGCGAATATAAGCCTAATCAACCCAATCTCTCCTCATACGTCATTCCTGCCATCCCAGGTATCAGTCTTGTGAATCTTCGCTGCACTCTCTCCATGGCAAGAGCATCCTTCCTCAGATAAGGCGACCAAAACTGCACACAATACTCAAGGTGTGGTCTCACCAAGGCTGTGTACAACTGCAGCAAGACATCCTTGCTCCTGTACTCGAATCCTCTCGCTATGAAGGCTAACACACCATTTGCCTTCTTAACCGCCTGCTGCACCTGCATGCTTACCTTCAGTGACTGGTGCACAAGGACACCCAGGTCTCATTGCACTTCCCCTTTTCCCAATCTATTGCCGTTCAGATAATAATCTGCCTTCCTGTTCTTGCCACCGAAGTGGATAACCTCGCATTTATCCACATTATACTGCATCTGCCATGCATCTGCCCAATCATCCAACCTGTCCAAATCATACTGGAGTTTCTCTGCATTCTCCTCACAGCACACACGCCCACCCAGCTTTGTGTCATCTGCAAACTTGGAGATATTACATCTAGTTCCCTCGTCTAGATCATTATATGTATTGTGAATAGCTGGGGTCCTAGCACCGATCCCTGCGGTACCTCACAAGTCACTGCCTGCCACTCGGAAAAGACCCGTTTATTCCAACTCTTTGCTTCCTGTTTGCCAACCAGTTCTCTATCCAAGTCAGTACCTTACCCCCAGTCCCATGTGCTTTAACTTTGCACGCTAATCTCTTATGCGGGACCTTATCGAAAGCCTTCTGAAAGTCTAAATACACCACATCCACTGGTTCTCCCTTATCTATTCTACCAGTTACATCCTCAAAAAAATTCACGTAGATTAGTTAAGCATGATTTACCTTTTGTAAATCCATGTTGACTTTGTCCGATCCTGTCCCTGTTTTCCAAGTGCTCTGCTATTACATCTTTTATAATGACGCTAGCATTTTCCCAACTACCGATGTCAGGCTTACCGGTCTATAATTCCCCGTTTTCTCTCTACCACCTTTTTTAAATAGTGGGGGTACATTAGTTTCTAAATTTCAGGGAATGCAACCCTAGTTTGTGTAATCTCCCCTTGTAATTTAACCCCTGGACTCTGGGTATCATTCTGGTAAACCTACGCTGTGCGTGAATATATCCTTCCTAAGGTGTAGTGCCCAGAACTGCTCACAGTACTCCAGGTGTGGTCTAACCAGGGCTTTGTAAAGCTGTAGCATAACTTCTGCCCCCCTGTATTCTCGTCCTCTGGATATAAAGGCCAGCAGTCCATTGGGCTTTTTTGGGCTTTTAGATTGGAAAATTGTGCATGTCACTCCGCTATTTAAGAATGGTGAGAGAGGGAAACCAGGTAATTATAGACCAGTTAGCCTAACATCTGTGGCGGGAAATTACGAGAGTCTATAATTAAGGATAGGGTAACTGAACATCTTGAAAATTTTCAGCTGATCAGAGAGAGCCAGCATGGATTTGTGAAAGGTAGGTCATGCCTAAGAAGGTGACTAAAGTACTGGACAGGGGAATGTGTATGGATATAATTTATATGGACTTTCAGGATGCTTTTGATAAAGTCCCTCATAAGAGACTGTTAACTAAGGTAGAAGCCCTTGGAATTGAAGGCAAATTATTGACATTTAGGAAATTGGCTGAGTGGCAGGACACAGGCAGTAGGGATAATGGGCAGTTACTCTAATTGGCAGGATTTGACCATTCTTAAATAGCTGAGTGACATGCACAATTTTCCAATCCAAAGGAACAGTTCCTGAATCAAGAGAACTTTGAAAGATTATAGTTAAGGCATCTGCAATGTGCTCACCTACTTTCTTTAAAACCCTGGGATGGAAACCATCTGGCCCTGGGGATTTGGCACTCTTTAGTGCCATTATTTTCTTCATTACTGCTATTTTGCTTATGTTAATTTTGTTGAGTCCCTGTCCCTGATTCAATATTAGTTTCCTTGGGATTTCTGGCATGCTATCCTCTTCCTCTACTCTAAATACTGATACAAGGTAATTATTCAACATGTCTGCCATTTCCTTATTATCATTGACAATATCATCGTTATCAGTTTTCAAAGGACTAACATTGCTCCTGACCACCCTCTTTTTCCTAATATAATTGTAAAAAAATTGTTGTGTTTATTTTGATATCCCTTGCAAGTTTCTTTTCATACTCCCTTTTTGTAGCCCTTACTGTTTGTTTTGTCACCCTTTGCTGTTCTTTGTATCCTTCTCATTCACCAGGATCCGTGCTTTTTTTTTGCATTTTTGTATGCTTTTTCTTTTAGTTTTATGTTGTCTCTTACCTCTTTAGTTGGCCATGGCTTTTTTTTTTGGCAAGTCGAGCTCTTGCCCCTTAAGGGTATAAACTGGGTCTGTATCACATTAAATTCTTTTTTGAACACCTCCCAGGATAAACATCAACACAGACTGGTTGGGCCGAATGGCCTGTTTCTGTCATAATTTCTATGCAATTGAATGTATGTATGTAAATTTACCATTTTAGATTATTAACCAGAAATAAACATGTGAGTATATTATCTTGAGTCCTGATGAAACCAGCTGAAGTCCTAATAGATAAAACACCTGTCTGAAAGGATTCAGTCAATTAAATATTAGTGCTGAAATTGTGGACCCTTAGCTGAGTAAGGTATACAGGTCTTGAAATTTGATCATGTTGTGTCCGTTTTCAGGCACTAAACTGAGACTCCAATATGGTGGGCAGGAAGCACGCGCACATTTCAATCCAGATGTGCACCGTCCACCATATTGGATTGAGCTACTCCATTGTGTCAGGAACGCACACCAGAACTATTTAAAAGAATGAATAAGTTATTTAAATTAGTGTCCTGTGTTTCTTGCAGAACCCTTTTCCGATTTTGGCATGTTCCCTCGCTTGCGTCGCCATGTGCTGAAATCGTCCAACAACTCACGGCACTAACCGGCAGGAAGGACCCCGCGCCCACTATTTAAAAGGATCATGCCTTACTTTCATGGTTAATTGCCGGTTTGTCATTTCAGGCTGCTGGTTAACTTCGGAACATTTCTTGGTGTTTTTTTTACCACTCTGGAAAGTTCACTTTGTCTGCACAGATGAGATTTTGCAGGCGCTGCACTGTTATTGGCTTACTGAAGTCATGGATGTTTTGGTAGGGCTGCCTTTGGTGCTGGAGGATAAGGGAAAGCAGCAAGGAAGAGAGCGGTGAGCAGGAGCTGTTGCCACAAGAGGGAGGAGGAGGGCACTGTGCAGGAGACCTTACCCACAGCAGGTATTCAGGGAACACTTCTCCTGTGCTAACTTTACTGAGGAGCAATGTAGGAGGCACCCTTACTTTACAAAGGAGGTTGTCACCAAGTTATGTCACTTGCTCAAGCCACATCTCGAGCTTTGCACCAGGGCATGAACAGCACTGCAAAACCGCTCACTTCCATCTCCGTAAAATCGCCCGCCTCTGCCCCTGTCTCAGGTCATCTGCTGCTGAAACCCTCATCTATGCCTTTGTTACCTCCAGACTTGACTATTCTAATGCTCTCTTGGCTGACCTGCCACCTTGTACCCTCCATAAACCTGAGCTCATCCAAAACTCCAATGCCTCTATCCTAAATTACACCAAGACCTGTTCACCCATCACCCTCTGGCTCTCAGTCCACAATGCCTCGATTTTAATATTCTCATTTTTGTTTTCAAATCCCTCCGTGGCCTCGCACCTCCCTACATCTGTAACCTCCTCCAGCCCTACAAGCCTCTGAGATCGCAGCACTCCTCCAATCTTGCACATCCCTGATTTTCTTCGCTCCGTCATTGGCAGCAATGCCTTCAGCTGCCTAGGCCCTAGAATTCCCTCCCTAAACCTCTCTGACTCTCTTCCTCACTCTCTTCCTTTAAGAAGCTTCTTAAAACCTACCTTTTTGACCAAGCTTTTGCTCACCTGTCCTAATATCTTCTTATGTGGCTCGGTGTCAAATTTTGTTTTCCTGTGATGAGCCTTGGGACGCTTTGTTGCATTATAGGTGCTATATAGTTGCAAGTTGTTGTTAGTGTTGTGGCTGCCAAGGCCCCCATGGCCCTTAACGTTTATGCCATGGGCTCCTTTCAGGCTGTAGCAGGTGACATCTGCGACACATCACAGTTCGCAGACTATCTCCATATCAGGAAAGTCTCCGAGGCTCTCCACGCCAGGAGGAACACCTGCATTTCCTTCCCCATGGACAGACGAAGCACGACGAGAGAGCAGTAGGCTTTGTCCGCATGTCAGGCTTCCACAGAATCCAAAGTGCATCCACATTGCCTTACATGCTCCCCATCGCCAGCCTGGCATCTTTATCAATTGAAAGGGATTGCATTCCTAGAATGTATAGCTGGTTTGCGACCACAGTCAGTGCATTATGCAGATCTGTACCCGGTAACCTGGCAGCAGTCATGACTCTGTCATCCTGTGTCTGTCTTCTGTTCACCTTTATTCCAGCTGGACCGTCAAGTTACAGGCTGGCTACTGGGCGACAAGAACTATCCCTTCCACACATAGCTCATCACCCCCGTCAGGAACTCGGGCACGACTGCAAAGCTGGCCTACAACGAGAGCCATGCTACCGCAAGAAACATCATCGAACAAAGCTTTGGGGTGTTCAAGCAACGTTTCCGCTGCCTAGACCATTTCAGAGGAGCTTTGCAGTACACCCCATAACGGGTATCCAGATTTATCATTGTCTGCTGCACGGTCTATAACTTTGCAATCATGAGGACCCAGTCCTTATAACCGGCTGGGCAGCAAGAAGTGCAGCAGGAGCAAGAGGAGCATGAAGAAGAGGAGGAAGAGCAGGAGCAGCATTGACCACCAGTGCCCCTAGCTGCCAGAGCTCTCTGAAAGCAGCTCATCCAACCGCATTTCACCTAAACCATCCCTCCCATCCCCAATACACCAACAGTCCCATAACCCTTACCACCATCCTACTGCCACCATCCAATTGTCTTCCTTCATTCCAGTCTTATGGGACTTGCTCTCACTTCACTAATATAAACATCAACACCAAATCTATAACAAAAAAAATCAAACAACTCTATTCCATCTGTATCTAACAGATAACAGAAACAATTATGAATTACCCTTGTGCATGCACTTAATGCCTGTCTTGTGTGCTCATTTCCCTATTGTAGTGTTCCTATGAAGTGTTTCCCCAGTGGCTACAGCTTGGAAGGTGGAAGGCTGCTGGTCTTGCATTGAGGACACTTCAGATGGCTGTGGTGGACGACCTTGAGCAGCCATGGGTCTCAGCACTGTAATGGCTCTACACGAGAACAAATGCAGGACTGCTGTGACGCTTCGGAGGCGCTTTCAATACTGACCTCCAGAGCCAAGCTGGCCGCCATCTGAGCTTCCATGACTCCAGTGTGAATTGCCATGGAAGCTGTCAGAGCTCTCAGCAGAGGCTCCATCATGGTGGGTGCTACTGTCGTGTTGCTGGAGCCGACCATTTGGGCCATGTTGGACAGAATGGTCTCCATGCTCTGGCACAAGTTGGAGCTGAACTCCTCCATGATCTGCGACATTGAGCACAAGCTCGTTGCCAGGCTGCCCATTGCACTTAGCAGTTCCTGGTGTATGCACATCAGCCTTCTACAGTAGGCGGGGCTCTTGATGTCAGCATCTGGGTCCTCTACAGCAGAGCAAGTGTGCGATCTCACCCTCCCGTGAGCTGGCACCTGTGGCATCCTATCCCCCTGTCCCAGCGCCTGCACGCTTGTGGCCGGTAATTCACCACATGAAGACCCCTCCTCTATCCTAACCTCTAAAGTATGCATGATGCCAGTATCTAAGCTGGTACTTGCGAGGGTGAGATAGAGTGCCGCTGCATCTACAGGAAGGTTGGCCTCCTCATCCTCTACATGTCCACATCTTTAGCATCTGAAATGAAAGAGAAAGAGAAAGACTAGCTTTTAACGTGGAGGGAGAGAAGTGGCTGGTGAAAGAGTTTGCAGTGTGTCATGCAGAGTGTCTAGGGAGAGATAGATGTAAAAAGGGAAAAAAATAAGGCGTGAAGAAATGCTGTGCAACATCTCCATCAGCATTGCCAGTCGCCAGAGTCATGACCCTCTCCCTGCCCGTGATGGCCAGTACGTTTTATTCGATGGGAAGAGGGAGTGCTGGTGGACACAACCTTCTCCGGTGGCAGCTTCCTGTCTGGAGTTGTGCACGATCTTCTCCTCCAAGAAAGAAGGCAGTGTGTTAGTGACAGTTTTGTGAGGTCTTTAGAGAATGTACCTATCTCGGTGGAATAGTTAGAATGCAGTGTGTAAGATGTGAGGTGTGGGGAAGTGAGGGCTGAAATAGTGTGAGTGTGTGAGTAGGATGAAAAGAACGTGCAGTGAAGTGTGGTGCAATGATTATAGGAGAGTGAAGGGAAGTGAAGGAGGGGAGTATTGTGAGTACAGGGTAGTGTGTTTAGAGGTGGTGGAGGTGTGAGCAGAGAGTAAGAGAGCAATATTCTTACCTTGATAAATCTGGTAGGGTCATTGAGCATTTTCCAGCATTGCAGCCATGTCCTTGGAGCTAAGCTCCTGACATTCATTTCCTCTGCCACCTCTTTCAGTTGCTGGTGGAGTTGATGTCTGGAGGGCTTTCTGCCCCCTGGGGGGGGGGAGCAGGAACTCCTTTCTCCTGCCTGCTGCCTGCACCAGGGCCTCCAAGGCAGCACTGTAAAGTCTCGGTGCCCTCTCAGTACTTGCTGCAGCCATTTTTGCGTGCAGAACTGTCTCCTTGTCTGCAGCCAGAGTGCACCCCCCCTTTAAGAGGCGCTTGTGTCAGAATCGCCCGATATCTGACCACCCCCCCACCCCATACAATGAGTTGGCTGCACGCCTGAGTGATGATAATGAGCAGGCAGCACGAATATTGCGTGCTGCCTGGGACAACATTAACAGACGCGTGCATAGCGGCCCCGTCCCGCCCCACCTCCTGCGCACCCATTTTCAGGCGCAATAGCATTTCTAGGCCACTGCTTCTGCAAACACTTTTTGTTTGACTTAACAGTCTTCAAAATATTAGTTCTGCTTAATTTGTCCTGTACTCCACACTTCCTCGATGTCTATTTGTGGACAATCAATATTAGCATTTTTTCACATATTTGGATTCCAAAATGTAAAAGCCTGATTAACCTAATTAAGTATAAAGCTGGATCTAGGCCAACTTGGTGCTTGAGCATACCTGCTGAACAAAGAGAGGGTAGAGAGAGTTCATTATCGTAAAGGTCATTTGCCAGCTGCAACAATTTAAAAGAACATTGCAACATTTTTTCCGTAAAAAACAATTAGCTTACACAGAGTTTCCTAGGCAACCAAATCCCAGAATCCATTTGATATGCATCTCGCAGCACTTCCTTTCCCCCAAAATTCAGAAGCGGGTGCAGGTTGGAAATTGTTAAAATAGTTCTTTTCAGCAGTTTAAAAATGGACTGAAAATAAATGAATAATCCATTTACCATTACACACAGATAAAGCGTGACCATGAAACTGCCAGAGTGTCGTAAAAACCCATCTGGTTCACTAATGTCCTTTAGGGAAGGAAATCTGCCGTCCTTACCCGGTCTGGCCTATATGTGACTCCAGACCCACAGCAATGTGGTTGACTCTTAACTGCCCTCTGAAATGGCCCAGCAAGCCACTCAAGGGCAATTAGGGATGGGCAATAATTGCTGGCCTTGCCAGCGACGCCCACATCCCGTGAACGAATTAAAAAAAAATTACCACTACACACAGATAAAGCATAACTTGTTTAGATGTGAGCTACAACCGGCCCAGTGGGAACAAGGGAAACATGCAGTTAAAATAGCATGGTAGAACTCAACGCCTGGTTCCCACTCGATTCGCGCCCGTGGGCTTCTTAATCGTGCACTTTTTAGGCGCCCCACAAAGACGGGTAAATCGGGGTCCTGTGATGTCAATGCAGTTTTAAAAGAAAATAGCGGATGTCCCACCCTTCTCTGAACCCGCTGAATATTGTGATTGGTTTTAGAGGGCCACTGCAAGCAATATTTAAAGCGGCAGTCCGGTGCTGACACTCTGATCAACAACTTTGTATTTATATAGCACCTTTAACATAGTAAAAGAGATCATAGTAAAAGTGCTATTGTGCTTTTTGGATTTCCATGGGATATTTGAGCTTGGAGATTGCTTGCTTTTTGATTTGTGTTTTGCTTTACTCACCCTGAATAAGCACTCAGAGCTTATGCTAGGTGTCATACTTGTTGCATTTGGATTGAGGAAGAGGAGCAGCAGCACAGCAGGCTGGGCAACCGGAAGGAGCAGCATCCAGGCCTGTTAGAGCACAGCAGGTGATTTATTGGTTGGCCTTGGCAAATAGGGTTTTGGTGACCCGCTTGATGCTCTTGTGCACTGCAGACTGGAAGAAATGACATGTCCTCTGTAGCCCCCTGGAATGAGCCTGAGGCACAGGCTCCTCATGCACTGCTCATCAGACAGATCCTGGAAACTCACTTGATCTATATAACGTGTGGGCTGAATAAGGCCTTCTACAAGCAGCTTCCCATGACCTCAGGACATCCCAAACAATTTACAGTCAATGAAGTACTTTTGAAGTGTAGTCACTGCTGTAATGTAGAAAACATGGCAGCCAATCAGCACACAGCAAGTCCCCCATGCTCTTCTTCAAAATAGTGCTATGGGATCTTTTTCCTCCACCTGAGAGGGCAAACGGGGCCGAGAAGATGGCACCTCCGACAGTGCAGCATTCCCTCAGTACTGTACTGGCGTGTCAGCCTAGATTTTGTGCTCAAGTTTCTGGAGTGGGACTTGAATCCACGACTTACTGACTCAGACGCGAGCGTATCGAGACACTGAAAGGATTCGCAAATTTCATGTCTACCCCGAGGATTTACTTTTGGTTTATTAAAGAGGCCCTGGTTGGACTGAGTTTGGAATCCAGGGCTCAACAAGATGGCTGCGGTCAGCCTCATGGCCAAAGCCTGTAAGTTTCAGTTTGGACTGACAGCTTGTATTCTGATGACTGTGAGAAGGAACTTTCCAGAACTTGAATGCAGACAGATCTTCTGCATTTATGCATGAGAAACAAACCCAGTGGCATTCGGGCCTCTGATTAAAAGCCATCAAGGTTGTTTGCACAAACAATCAAGAGCAGACAAGGCCTATTCAATATGTAGTGGGACAAGCTCAGCTGCATTCAGGTCTTCGTTTAGAGGACGTCAACATTGTTTACCCAAGTGTTTCAAAACGATCAACGGGGCATTCAGACTGGAATGGCCCCATCACGAAACCAGTTGGACAAAGGGGAACACTGATGAGGCGTTTAAAACCGATTACCAGCCATCCAGGTCAATGGGCCCAGATCGGTACCTTTTGTATGAGATTCAATACATCCAGATTAGACAAAAGAAGTGAGCTGATCTGGCGGGAGATAAGGGCTACCGGGAAGGGTATAACTAGTCCCTCAGGAGGCCATTTCTCTCTCTCTCCTGCCTCGCCTCCAGTGCCCTGCCTTATCATCAACCCAGCAAAAAGGACCGTCGACGAAGAGCCCATCCAGGGAAGTAGAATACCCGCAGTTATGTTTAAATTACTGGGGTATCTCTGCTTTGGGGCGGTGAAAACCTAAGACATCAGCAGGCAGCAGGGCACGGAGCAGGCGTTTCAACATCCTAGACTGGTGAGCATCAATTTTCTGGCCCATCACAAGATAACCTAGATAGGTGTAAAGGGTGGGAGTTAAGGGGAATTACTAAAGTGTCATTCTAGTCATTTTCCCTTGATGTGTCCGTTTCTCCTCCCCCGTTAAGTGTAATTGTGCTGTATCCATAGTGATTTTCTCTGTATAGTAAATGTTCTCTATTTTAATAAACATTGGTTTGCTTTGCACCGAACCACTGGTCTCGTTTGTCTATATCATTACTTATAAATAAGTCCGGTGGTCAGAACCAAAGGGGAAGCGATTCGAACCGCACGGGGCTGGAGCAGCTCAGACACACGACTGACTGACCAGACTATAGTAATCTGGGATGTTATGATTAAGGTTATCCACCAGGTGGTGCTGTAGCCAATGCTGCTGCTAAGGTCAGAGGTTTGCTTCCTGTTAAGGTCAGAGGTTTGCTTCCTGTATAGGTCAGCACAAGGTGGAATGCCAGGATGCTGGTGCAGGCTGTCTGTAAATGTGTTTCCCAGTTGTTAATAAAGTACTCGTGTTAATTCTAACATCTAGCCTCTTTGAGTTCCTTGTTCCACTTTCTGGATTTATCACACAGACACAAACCTCCAAACTAAAACCCCCTACAGAAATGGCGAGCCAGGTACGAGCATCGGCGACAGTATGCGATATGACAGACAGTGGTGCGGAGGGAGAAACCGCAATGGAATAGAGGTTGTCCACTTATGTGTGCAGAAAGGTCAATATCGCCAAGAAATGGGTGGGCGCTATGTTAAAGGCCAAGCATCCCATAGACGCCACCGCCCAGTGGACGGCGAGTAAACAGCATAAGAGGGCAATTGAAAAGGCAGTCTGGTTAATGTGTTACAAGAAACAAGTCCTAGTGCTGGACAGTGTTGTAGCAGCACAGGCTGCCAAGCTCAAGAAATTGGCCCGAGAGATGCAGGATAAGGTTTTAGTGGAAGAGAAAGTGCTAGTGGCACTTCAGGCGTTAAGCCAAGAGAGAGCGCAGACGGCAAAGGAACACCAAGCAAAGGTAGAGCGCCTGGAGGCCCGGGCCGTCGAAGTGCAACGGGAACACCAGGCAAAGGTAGAGCGCCTGGAGGCCCGGGCCGGCGAAGCGCAACGGGAACATCAGGCAAGGGTAGAGCGCCTGGAATACCAGACCGCTGAAATTAAAGCCAGCGCTAGGCGCAAGATGGAGCACTTGGAATACCAGGTCAGAGAGGCAAGGGGCAACAAGATAAGGCTGCAGGACACGATTTGTGACCTCACCCAAGAATTAAAAGAGCAGGAGGAGAAAGTAAGGGAGGTAAAGGCAGCATACAAGCTAGCCTGCGACCGGGGGTTCGAGGAGGCAGATCACGGGTCCTGTAGGGAGGAGATAGAAAGCTTGGGCATGGCCTTATTGAGGGCAAAGGGCATGGTATGCCTCATCAGCCCGAAGGCGGGCCAGTCGGACTTTACCAGCAACCCAAACAGAACCGTCCCACAGGCAGCACCCAGAACAAAGTTGGCTAGGGAATCAGAGGTCCCACGGCTGCCACCCATAGCTCCGAGTTTTCAGGAGTTCTGGCAGCAAAGGGGGGGGGAGGATGAAGTGGTAGGGGAAGCACAGCAGGCCCCACGAGATAGGCCGGGACCAGGACTGGTGTACCCCCTCCGACAACGGAGGTACGGCCCGCCCGTTGATGACGAGGACCCAGGGGCCATCCAAAATCAGTTTGTGGTGCCGCATGGCACTCAACAGCTCAGGGCCATGGTTAGTCACATCCCTAAGCTCACAGAAAAGGGAGACCCCTCTCTGCACTTCAGGGAGATAGAACAGGCAGTGTGCGTTAATGACTGTGATGACGCAGAGCAAGCTAAGATGCTGCTGTTTTCTCTGGGGAGTGATCTCCTCCAGACCCTACCTGATGAGTGTAAAAAGGGGCAGAAAGATTATGAGGATTTGAGGAACGAGATATTGGAGGCCATGGGACTCAATGACGGTAGTCCGTTCGCCCGGGCGGAAAAAATGGTACAGCTCCCAGGGGAGTCCCCGCAGACGCTCGCAGACAGGCTGTGGCCAGTCTACCGGAGCGCATGCCCGGGAATGCCAGCGCGGACATTACTGAACCAAGTCCAATTGACCCACTGGCTCCGTTGTCTAATGACAAACTGCCTGCCCCAAATCCGAGCCCAGGCTGCAGCCTGGTTTGACTCCCGTAGCCCCCAGACCACCGAGGAAATGGTGATCCGCCAGCTCATGATAGCATTTAAAAATATAAGGGGTATCGAGACGCCCCAACCCAAGGGGAAAGTCCATGAGGTTAAACCTAGGGGCCAGAATAAGAAAGAGTGGCACCAGGAGGGGAACCGTCCCTCCCAGACTAAGTTAAACTGTTACGGGTGCAGGAAGGACGGCCACTGGCGCAAGGATTGTAAAAATTCATGGAAAGACAATAAATTAAAGAACTCCACAGCCCCAGCCCAGAAGGCAGAAACAGAAATTGCTCCCGCTGCGATCGAGCCACTCTTGGAGTCGATACGATCTCTCCTCCTGGCCAGTCAGGGGAAAATAGCAGCCACCACCAGTGCTTTGACCCCGTCTGCCCCATCCCACTCCCAGCAATGACTAGAACCAGCGCAGCCTGTCGACCTGTGTCCCTGCGAAAATGCTGAGGGGAGCAGGCCCTATGTTAAGATGGGGGTGAAGACGGTGCAGGGGAGATATTCGGTGGACACTGGAGCTTCCAGCACGGTGGTCCATTCGGAAGACCTGACCAATTCACCCCGGTCTAACAAGGTCCCATTTAGCTTAATGGGATCCACAGGGAACAAGCAGGCTGGGGAAAGGTCAAAACCTTTGGCCATAGATTTAGGATCCCCCCATACCACGTGGGAGGGTAACCACAAGACCGACGAGGTGGCCAAGCAGGGGGACAGGGAAGGAGAGTTCTGGGACCCCTGTAGAGCAGGCCCGGTAGCAGCAATCCGGGACAAGGGAGGCACACAGAGGGTAGCTTTGGCCCCGGACCAAAAGCAGGTCCAAGCCAAAGATTCCGCCTTTAAGGCTGCCCTGGTAAGGAGAAAGAATTTAGAACAGGGCTACTGGCCGGCTGCTAGTTATATTAAACAATGTAAGTTGTTTAAACCCGAAAAGAAAGAGCAGCCAGTTGGGACAAGGTCTGAGGATAGAGATCCTCAGCCCGCAGCGGGTACAAGCTCACAGGCTGCACAGGCAGGCGCTGTGGCTTGTGTCAGGGGAGGAGCCATTCCACCCACCGTTCAGGAGACTCCCCCAATCCTCTGGGATTCAGATGGGGAGGAGTCCAAGCGCAAGAATCCCGCCCCCGACCCAGGTTTGGAACCTGGGGCGGAGACTCACAGCCTGCTGCAACAGGCGGCGAAAGGTTACCTGCCCTCAGTCCAAGTTTGGGAGAGGTGAAACCTGAGGGAGAGGATCCCCAGCCAGTGGTCGTGGAAAACCCACAGACCGCGCTAGCAAAGGCTGCGGTCCGAGCCAAAGGTCCACCCGCCAAGAAAACCCCACCCGTAGCCCTCCCTAGAAGGTCCCCTCGGACACCCCAGCCCAGAAAGGTATGGTCACCGACTCCCCAGCTTAAAACGACAACCTCCCGAGTTAAAGAGAAGTCGGAAGACAAAGGTTCCCAGCTAACAGCTACAGACTGCAAGGGACCGGAAGTGCAGGTCAGTGCAGCCACGCCGCAGGGAGCAGCCTGCAGCAGCCCAAACAGGGATTAGGCTGGCCGCCCGGAGACGGGTGGCGGATGTATATAGTTTAGGTAGTTTAATTTTTAAGTTTATATAGTGTTAAGTTTAGGGTGTTTAATTTAATTCTAATTAAGGTGATGGTTAGTTTTAAGTAATCTGCTCAGAGTGTGTACATTTGAGTCGAGGTCGCAAGACCCGACCATGCTTCACCCAAGCCAGCGAATCTCTAGGGAACCTGGCTGTGTGCTTCTATACCTGTTACAGGAAAATTTACGGAATGAAGGGGGGCGTAATCCTACTCACCCTGATAGGACTGAGCTTCGGAAGGAGAGGTGACCTCTATGGGTGCTCCGGAGACACAGCACCGATAGCGATCGATGGGAGCGGTGAACGGGATGCAGAGGAGAATTTTACCAATTATGGGAATAGTAGCCAGAATGCCGGTTATGGGTAGGACAGCCCGACCCGCCCCAGTATACAGGGTGGAGAACATTGGAGTCATTCAAGGGGGTGCACACATTCGTTATACAGCGGTCCCACCATACGTCATAAAATGGGAGCATGCTATGACGGGTACCGACCTCTCGGGGTGCCGTAGCCGGGGAGCACACATAATCCTGTGTCCCCAGCACTTGAATGCCTATTCGAAACCACAATGCGGGTTCAGAGCTGCTGACACGAAACCTATAAATTGTACCATGGAAGCCATGGCACAAGGCCATGTTCCCCCACAGGTAGCATATATAGGAGGTGGGACATATTGCGTCACCACAGGAGCGTCTCACTACCAGCACGGACAGCACAGCTGGTGTGCGGTGAGTGACAGCAGCTTCTGCTTCAAACTCGAGGCAGAAGTTCAAGTGGCACAGATACGAATTGTCCCCATTCCTGAATCGTCCACTGTTCACCTCACTGTGGAGGAGAGTTTTACCCACCTCCAGAAATATGTCGCCCACTTCGGTTACCCAATTCCCCCGCTCCCAGAGCACCTTACCAAATTATTAAAAGCCGTTCTAGTATCACAAAAGCACTTCTACACTTTGGAACAGAAGACTGTACAGATAGGGGCTGACATTTTAGATATTACGACCCCGCCCTGGTGGGACGTTTTTGAAAGTATAGAGGTCCCCTCCTGGATTCGAATGGTGTCCCACATCTTAGTAGTCTGTCAGCTAGGGATCGTCCTCTACCTGGTTTGTGTCCAGTCTAGGAGAAAGGGTCCCGGGGTAGAATTTAAAGCAAAAAGGTTGTGGAAGGACCAGTATGCCCGGGTGGAAGAAGAAACACCCGTGTGAGCTTTGTGTCGTATCACTACCGAGTGATGGCAGACTCGTTTGTTATTTTTAATAAAGCTCGTTCCTTCCATTCGTTAATTTTAATAAATAAGGTTTTGGCCTGATGTTGATTTTATTAAAGATTGTGTGTTGTAATAAAGTTTTATGATGTCCCAAGTAGTGCAGGGGTGTTGGACCCCCTCCGTGCTTGGATTATTGTAACAGATCATATTTGCTATCGATAGATGCCTGCCGTGCACTGCGGTTTTTCTCTAAGTAAGGGGAATGTATGTGTCGGGGGATCGTGAATAGATAAATATAGGGGAAGGTTGTTTGTGGGGGGGTCAGAAATTTTGCTCACCTTGATTGGACACTTCAAGCAAGTTTAAGTATCCTAGGGGGGACTGAAAGGATTCGCAAATTTCATGTCTCCCCCAAGGATTTACTTTTGGTTTATTAAAGAAGCCCTGGTTGGACTGAGTTTGGAATCCAGGGCTCAACAAGATGGCTGCGGTCAGCCTCATGGCCAAAGCCTGTAAGTTTCAGTTTGGACTGACAAGCTTGTATTCTGATGACTGTGAGATGGAACTTCCCAGAACTTGAATGCAGACAGATCTTCTGCATTTATGCATGAGAAACAAACCCAGTGGCATTCGGGCCTGTGATTAATAGCCATCAAGGTTGTTTGCACAAACAATCAAGAGCAGACAAGGCCTATTCAATATGTAGTGGGACAAGCTCAGCTGCCTTCGTTTAGATGACGTCAACATTGTTTACCCAAGTGCTTCAAAACGATCAACGGGGCATTCGGACTGGAATGGCCCCATCACGAAACCAGTTGGACAAAGGGGAACACTGATGAGGCATTTGTAAGAATTCGCAATAATTTACAGTTCTGAAGATCAATTTTTTTTTTTCATTAAAGAATCCCTGGGCGTGATGCTTTTAAATTTCCAGGGGTAAAAATGGCTGTCGCACCACATGGCCGAAGACAAAAGAGGCTTGGAATGCAGCTTTCTGTGTCTGGAAGTAAGGTTCAATGAAGACAAAGGACAATGCTTTGTTTACAAAGCAATTGAATGCTATTAGCATTTGTTTGTATATTGAGTGGATACATCTACACTGCAGAAGAGACTTTTGTATCTTGAATGGGAAACGTTTAAGATTTGAATGGGTTTTAAATCACCCAGCACTGGACAATAGGGCTGTTGCATTCTCTTTGTTTCAGCCCAGGGAGCTCCGGAAGACACATTAACCCAGTCTAACCACTTTGAGTTAGCCAATCACAGCTTTCTCTTGTGTATTGGACCCTTTGGGTGGGGAATTTTGCACACAGCCCTTGCAAGGCAGAACGGCAGGGGCCTCACCAGGTATAAAGATAGCGGCTGAGAAGCTGTCTCTCTCTCTTACTTCGCTGGATCACAGGTGAGCAGAGTTTCTGACTCCTCAACAAGGCAACCTAGCAGGAGTTAAGGGGTGGTGATTTAAGGGTATTGCTAAGATTGTTTAAATAACATTGTAGCCATTGTATCCCTCGTTTTCACCATCTGCAACGCCATGTTATATAGTTTTACTGTAATTACTGTGTTCGTGTGGTATAGTTTGATATTTTGATTATAGTTTCTTTTAGTTGATAAAGCTTGATTTTTTTTCTCTCATCCAAACTACGTGTCTGTTTTAATATCAATAATTATAAGCCCTGCAGTCAGAACTGGAAGGTGGGGTAGCGATTCAAAACCGCTGTTTTAAAATTGGTCTGAGTGCAGGCAAAGGTTGCAAGACCAGGAAAATTACTTTAAACCAGTTTAAAGAAGCCCCAACCCTTACACATTTTAAACCGATTACCGGCCATCCAGGTGGATGGGCCCAGATCGGTACCTTTTGTATGAGTTTCAATACGTCCAGATTAGACAAAATGAGCTGATCTGGCAGGAGATAAGAGCTACCGGGAAGGGTATAACTAGTCCCTCGGGAGGCCATTTCTCTCTCTCTCCTGCCTTGCCTCCGGTGCCCTGCATTACCATCAACCCAGCAAAAAGGACCGTCGACTAAGAGCCCGTCCAGGGAAGTAGAATACCCGCAGTTACGTTTAAATTACTGGGGTATCTCTGCTTTGGGGCAGTGAAAACCTAAGACATCGGCAGGCAGCAGGGCACAGAGCAGGTGTTTCAACATCTAGACTGGTGAGCATCAATTTTCTGGCCCATCACAAGATAACCTAGATAGGTGTAAAGGGTGGGAGCTAAGGGGAATTGCTAAAGTGTCATTCTAGTCATTTTCCCTCGATGTGTCCGTTTCTCCTCCCCCGTTAAGTGTAATTGTGCTGCATCCATAGTGATTTTCTCTGTATACTAATTGTTCTCTATTTTAATTAACATTGGTTTTCTTTGCACCGAACCACTGGTCTCGTTTGTCTATATCGTTACTTGTAAGTAAGTCCGGTGGTCAGAATCAAAGGGGAAGCGATTCGAACTGCACGGGGCTGGGGCGGCTCAGGCACACGGCTGACTGACCAGACACAAACCCCAAACCAAAACCCCCTACAACACTGAGCCACAGCCACAGCCACTCCAGAAATTTGAGCACATAATCTAGGCCGACACTTCAGTGCAGTACTGAGGGAGCACTGGAGGTGCCGTCTTTTGAATGGGACATTAAACCATCAGCTCTCTCAGGTGGACGTAAAAAATCCCACAGCACTATGCGAAGAAAAGCAGTGGAGTTCTCCCCAATGTTCTGGCCAATATTTATCCCTCAACAAACATCACTAAAAAAAAAGATTATCTGTTCATTATCTCATTACTGTTCGTGGGACCTTGCTGTGCACAAATTGGCTGCCACCCTTCCTATATTACAACAGTGACTACACTTCAAAAGTACTTCATTAGTTGTAAAGCACTGAGGTCATGAAAGGTGCTATACAAATATACATCTTTCTGTGAAGCGCTTTGGGACATTTTACTACATTAAAGGCGCTATATAAATGTAATTTGTTGTTGTTTTCTTTTTCTTTCCTTTTAAACCGTTGGCATATCTGACAAGACCTGCCACCTTACATAGCATTGTAGGTTTTCCAGGATTCTTTTTTCCTTCAAGTAATATTTGAAAAGTTCTGTTTGTGATGTACATCATGACATTTTAAGGTCATTTCTCAAACCTATGATAATTGCAGATTTTCTAGAGAATGTATTTGTCTCCTTTAATACTATGCCCCTGTGCAGAAGCGTTTCTTCTGAGTCAGCGCTGGAGTCATGAAATTGTGATTCAATGTAATCTTTATTCTGATTTTTTTTTTATAATTTAGAAACGAATGCATTTTAAATGCATTGCACATATTCAATATTATAGCAATGTCGTCCCAATTTATCACAAAATGGAAAAAGATGAGCAAACTGGGTAGAAAGATTTATGCTATCCAGGAGGCCATTTTATTCAGACACATCTATCTGTAGTGTGAACATGCAACAATACCACACATTCTACAGCACACTTCCGGCATCACACTTTTTGATTTCTCATAAAAAAATACATATTTCACAATAGCATAATTAAACTTATCTATAAAATGGCCTTTTGTGTCTTTGAGTGCCTTCACTAACATCTTTAAGTGGAGGCCAGTTGAAACACTTCTTGCGATGCTACAAAACAACAACAACTTGTATTTATATAGCACCTTTAACGTAGTAAAACATCCCAAGGTGCTTCACAGGAGTATTATAAGACAAAAAATTTGACACATAAGGAGAAATTAGGACAGGTGACCAAAAGCTTGGTCAAAGAGGTAGGTTTTAAGGAGCGTCTTAAAGGAGGAAAGAGAGGTAGCGAGGTGGAGAGCTTTAGGCAGGGAATTTCAGAGCTTATGATCTAGGCAACAGAAGGCACGGCCACCAATGGTTGAGCAATTATAATCAGGGATGCTCAAGAGGGCAGAATTCGAGGAGCGCAGATATCTCGGGGGGTTGTGGGGCTGAAGGAGATTACAGAGATAGGGAGGGATGTGGCCATGGAGGAATTTAAAAACATAGGGCGCAATCTTGCCAGCCCTGGGGAGGAGGACATGGAGGCAGGACTGCCGGGAAAATAGCAGAATCTGGGGGCGGGTGCCCAACCCGCCCCCAATCCGCCTCCGTGCCATCTTGCCAGGAGGCGGGTAGCCGACCCCCACTGGGTCCCGTCTCCTTGGAGGCAGGAAGAGGATTAGTGCCACTTATCTGCCTGCTAACAGGTAGTTAACAGGCAGATAAGAGGATTATCCCCATTTTACCCACACAAGTGCAGGCTTCCCGAAGGCTGCGAACCCCGCCAGCGTCACCGAGGCGAGCAGTGGGTCTGCGGGGGTCAAAAGTGTGCTGTGAAGGTAAGTGATGGGTGCAAGTGTGGAGAGGTGAGTATATGAGGTGAGTGAAAAGTGTTATTAAAAGTTTACTTACCTTTGTTTCTTCCTGCAGGCTTCAAGAGTTGGGTATGTGGAGAGTCTCGCACCTCCACGGCAGAGATGACAGATGGTTGCTGCATTCTCCAATGCAGCAACCATCTAATTTCTGCTAAATAAAGAGGTTTGATGAGTCTTGAATTCAAGAACTCATCAAACTACAGAGAATGTCAGTGTTTGACAGCTTCACAGAGCTGTCAAATGATGACAATTCATCTGTCAAAAAGTTTTGACAGATGAAACGTCATACGTCGACGTTCCCTGTAACCGGCTTTACCTTAATTGGCCTGCTAAGCCCGCTGGGCGGGTTTGACAAGGTCAATCAAGGGAAAATAGCGTGGGTTGGCCAGAAGTTGATGGAGGCGGGACTAAAACCCGACAAGTGGGAGTCCCGCCTCCAAAAGCTCCCAATTGGCAAAATCCAGCCCAAAGATGTGAAATTTGAAATCAAGGCATTGCTTAACCAGGAGCCAATGTAGGTCAGCGAGCACAGGGGTGATGTGTGAACGGCACTTGGTGCGAGTTAGGACACGGGCAGCCGAGTTTTGGATCACCTCAAGTTTACGTAGGGTAAAATGTGGGAGGCCAGCCAGGAGTGAATTGGAATAGTCAAGTCTAGAGGTAACAAAGGCATAGATGAGGGTTTCAGCAGCGGATGAGCTAAGGCAAGGGCGGAGACGGGTGATGTTACAGAGGTGGAAATAGGCGGTCTTAGTTATGCTGCGGATATGTGGTCAGCAGTTCATTTCAGGGTCAAATATGACACAAAGGTTGTGAACAGTGTGGTTCAGCCTCAGACAGATGTTAAGGAGAGGGATGAAGTCAGTGGCTGGGGAATGGGGTTTCTGGCGGGGACCAAAAACAATGGCTTCGGTCTTCTCAATGTTTAATTGGAGAAAATTTCAACTCATCCAGAACTGGATATTGGACAAGCAGTCTGACAATTTAGAGACCGTGGAGGGGTCGCGAGAAGTGGTAGTGAGGTAGAGCTGGGTGTCGTGAGCAGACATGTGGAAACTGAGGCTGTGTTTTCGGATGATGTCGCCAAGGGGCAACATGTAGATGAGAAATAGGAGGGGCCAAGGATAGACCCTTGGGGGATACCAGAGGTAACGATGCGGGAGTGGGAAGAGAAGCCGTTGTAGGTGATTCTCTGGCTACGATTAGATAGATAAGAACGGAACCAAGTGAGTGCAGTCCCACCCAGCTGGACGATGGTGGAGAGGCTTTGGAGAAGGATGGAGCAGTCAACCGTGTCAAAGGCTGCAGACAAGTCAAGAAGGACAAGGAGGGATAGTTTACTTTTGATACAGTCACAAAGGATGCCATTTGTTACTTTGATGAGAGCCGTTTCGGTACCTTGGCAAGGGCAGAAACCTGATTGGAGGGATTCAAACATGGAGTTGCGGGAAAGATGGGCACAGATTTGGGAGGCGACAACACGTTCAAGGACTTGAGAGGAAAGGGAGGTTGGAGATGTGGCAGTAGTTTGCAGGGACGGAGGGGTCAAGGGTTTTTGAGGAGAGGGGTGATGACGGCAGATTTGAGGGAAAGGGGGACAGTACCTGAGGAGAGAGAACCGTTAACAATATCAGCTAACATGGGAGCCAGAAAAGTAAGTTGGGTGATCAGCATTTTGGTGGGACTAGGGTCGAGGGAGCAGGAAGTGGATCTTATGGACAAAATGAGCGCAGAGAGGTCATGAGAGGAGATCGGAGAGAAACTGGAGAAAGATGTGAGTTCAGGGCTAGGGCAGGGGGGAACCTTAGAGGAAGTTTAGCCTGGTAGGCTAGGAGAAGGAAGGGAAATGGCTGAGGCAGTTGAACAGATGGTCTCAATCTGAGAGACAAGGAAGTCCATGAGCTCCTCACACAGGTGTGAGGGTGGAGGAGACGAGGAGAGGGGTTTAAGAAGATAGTTAGTAGTGAGGGTGGAGGAGATGGGGAGAAGGGTTTAAGAAGATAGTTAGTAGTGAGGGTGGAGGAGACGAGGAGAGGGGTTTAAGAAGATAGTTAGTAGTGAGGGTGGAGGAGACGGGGAGAGGGGTTTAAGAAGACTGCAGTGGAGAATAGAAGCCAGGGTTTATCTTTGCATTCCAGAATGATTCTGGAATAGTGAGCAATTTTGGCAGACGAGAGCAGGACCCGATAATGCTTTATGTGGTCCAACCAGATCTGGCGGTGAATGGCTAAACCAGACTGCATGTATGCTAAATAACAAAAGCAGCATGCTATGTATACTAAGGGACTCAAGGGATATGGGGATAGTGCAGGAAAATGGAGTTGATGTCGAAGATCAGCCATGATCTTATTGAATGGCGGAGCAGGCTCCAAGCGCCCAATGGCCTACTCCTGTTCCTATTTCTTATGTTCTTATGTTCTAGACAGAGCTATATGATCCCACAACCAACAGATCAGGTCAAAGCTCTGCAGCCCTGCCATATCCAGTCATGAATGGTGGTGGACAATCAAGCAACTAACATACTCTGTGAGCATTCCAATCCTCAACAATGGCAGAGCCCAGCACGTGAGTGCAAACGACAATGTGAAGCGTTTGCAACCATCTTCAGCCAGAAGTGCCGAGTGCAGCAAATCGGCACTCACTGCGGAAGCTGGCAGCCTGTTCCATCGGTGACTCTTCTCTCTGGAAAAAAATACCTCCTGACATCTCCCCTAATTCTATGCTTACATAACTTAGACTCAGAGGGGGAAAAATTCGGTTGGTTTGCGCCTCCCATTAGCGCCTTAAGTGGGCGCTAATGCGGTGCAAAGCAACTAGCGCCCGGGTGCGGCGATATTTGCGCCACTCGTGAAATTGGCCAGACATTTTACGGCGGCGCTAAACACTACCACCACAATCTCCTGCGCCCTCAGATCGTGATGTCAGTCAAGCGTGCAACGCCCCGGTAGCGCCCCGGACCGGATATTCAGCGGCACCCCCTGCCTTACCGCCTGCCGCTAGCAACGACAGGTTGAGACGAGCGTTTTGCATTCGGGATGGGACTGGGGGAGCGCTATTTAAAGGCAACCACTTCCTGCCTTTACTTTCGGCGACATTTTTGCACCACGCATTCTGAGTGAGAGAGAGAGAGACTTCTTGAGATATTCAATGCTGTGTTGAGGAGTTTTGGGTACTGAGCAGCACTTTGCAGGTTCATTTTGATTTGATCTTCCTTGCATCAATTTAGAAGAGACTATGGGGGCTGCACACTGACATCTTTCTCTGGGCCTCTCCATTGTTCTTTCCAGCAGATTTGATGTACAGGTCTCTCCAGGCCGAGATTCAAGGCCGCAATGAGCAGGGTGTGGAAGGAGAGCAAGATCGATCCTCCCCTTTAAGAACTGGCCGGCGCCAGTGTGTCTGTGTTCCATTGCTGACTGACATCACATGAGCTTCGCCAGCGCGCTGAGGTAGCGCCTCGCTCCTCAGCATTAGCGCCTTAAGACAGGTGTGTAGCGCCTGATTCAGCGCTCCAATCTCCTCCAGGGGCGATAGAAGCCAAGTTTGCAGTCGGAGGCGATAATTAGCGCCAGGCGCTAAACTTTGCGCCCGGTCGATAATTGCGTCCCAAATGGGTGATACTGAATTTCTCCACCAGAGATTCTTCTGATTTGGGCTCCAAATTCCTACAGTGCAAGCATGTTGTCAAATAAAAAGAGATATTTTATTATTAAAGTCTGTGCACAAAGTAAATCCGGCAATATTTTTGAGCACCACAATACAAACATTTTATCTATAGCTGAGCCTCATTCTGTATCTCACCTCGAGAAAAATCCAGAGTTAGCAGACTGAATGGAGGCCCAGAGACACGTGGAGCAGTACATTTGTTGAGAACCACAAATGGCCCCAGGGCAGCACAATGTGTATTACTGAGACAAAATTAGAAGTTGCAAACTACTTAACCCGAAAGTATGTGCAATCAAAAGATGTTCATGTGTCTAATTTTCAGCTTTTACATGAAGCAGCATCAGAAAAAGTAGAAACTTTCTCAATACATCACAGTCGAAGGGTTCACAACAAACACTGCAAGAAGTTTCTGTGGATATTCAGCCATGCAACCACGTCAATGTATCCAGAGAATTTCATCTCTTTGGAAATACTATCAACCCATCAAAACCTGAGCAGGAGCGGCGGCTTAAAGAGAGCTGAGCGGAGAAGGCCCAGGTCACAGGGCGGACCAAAGCGGGAGCGGTGGCAGCTTAAAGGGAGCTGAGCGGTGACTTAAAAAACCCCAAAAAACAAGAAGTGACATCACAGGACAGCAAGTAGGTGATTGGTTGGTGAGTATTACAGCTCTTTTGCCCTCTAGGTTAGGTAAGTGGATTAAATTCAGAATTGGGAGTGTATTAACGACTATAACTTTATTGAATTAATAACTTAAACTAAATTAACTAATTTAAACTAAAAATTTAAAGTAAAAATATTCGTTTGAAGGAGGCAGAGTATAAATCGAGCGGGAGGCCCAGAGAGAGCGCAGACCGGAGCAGCGGCGGCAGTGAGCAGGCGGAGTATAAATCGAGCGGGAGGCCCAGAGAGAGCGCAGACCGGAGCAGCGGCGGCAGTGAGCAGGCGGAGTATAAATCGAGCGGGAGGCCCAGAGAGAGCGTAGACCGGAGCAGCGGCGGCAGTGAGCAGGCGGAGTATAAATCGAGCGGGAGGCCCAGAGAGAGCGCAGACCGGAGCAGCGGCGGCAGTGAGCAGACGGAGTATAAATCGAGCGGGAGGCCCAGAGAGAGCGCAGACCGGAGCAGCGGCGGAAGTGAGGAGGTGGAGAACCTCCAGCGAAAACAGCAACAACAAAAGCAACAACTGCAAAACAGCTAAAGTGACATCACAACTAGGGAAGTAGCTGATTGGTGAGTAGCTGGTAAGTGTTTATAGTTAATAGTCTATTAAGTAAAGGCATGGCAGGGCAGCTCAGTCCCGTGGAATGCACATCCTGTGCCATGTGGTGACTCCAGGACACTTCCCGAGTCCTGGACAACCACATGTGCAGGAAGTGTCATCAGCTGGAGGAGCTCTAGCTCCGGGTTTTGGAGATTGAGCAGCAGCTGGCGTCACTGCGGTGCATCCGTGAGGCTGAGAGCTTCATGGATAGCACGTTTCAGGAGGTGGTCACCCCACAGATAAAGAGTGTGCAGGCAGAAAGGGGATGGGTGACCACCAGACGGAGGAGGAGGACCAGGCAGGTAGTGCAGGAGTCCCCTGAGTGCATCTCGCTCTCCAACCAGTATTCGGTTCTGAGTACTGGTGAGGGCGATGGTTCCTCTGGGGAGTATAGCCAGAGCCAAGTCTGCGGCACCACGGGTGGCTCAGCTGTACAGGGGGGGAGGAAGAAGAGTGGGAAAGCAATAGTGGTGGGGGATTCAATAGTTAGAGGAGCAGACAGGCATTTCTGCAGCTGCAGACGTGACTCCAGGATGGTATGTTGCCTCCCTGGTGCTAGGGTCAAGGATGTCACCGAGTGGCTGCAGAACATTCTGAAGCAGGAAGGTGAACAGTCAGAGGTCATGGT
The DNA here is from genome assembly GCF_052327205.1 of Somniosus microcephalus. NCBI lineage: Eukaryota > Metazoa > Chordata > Chondrichthyes > Squaliformes > Somniosidae > Somniosus > Somniosus microcephalus. The sequence goes on from NC_141004.1 coordinate 48,077,695, forward strand.
CCATATTGGTACCAACGACAAAGGCAGAAAGAGGGATGAGGTTCTGCAGGCAGATTTCAGGGAGCTAGGAAAGAGATTAAAAAGCAGGACCTCAAAGGTAGTAATCTCCGGATTACTCCCGGTGCCACTCGCTAGTGAGTATAGAAATTGGAGGATAGCGCAGATGAATGCGTGGCTTGAGAGATGGTGCGTGGCTTGAGAGATGGTGCAGGAGGGAGGGTTTTAGATTCCTGGGGCATTTCTGGGAGAGGTGGGACCTGTACAGGCCGGACGGGTTGGACCTCAACAGGGCCGAAACTAATATCCTCGCGGGGAGGTTTGCTAGTGCTGTTGGGGAGGATTTAAACTAATTTGGCAGGGGGATGAGCACCAGGATGTAACATTAAAAAGGGGAAATAAAGTGCTCAAAGGATTCAGTGAGGCAGCGAGCACTAAAGTAAGAAGTTGTAAGATATTAGGTGGAGTCAACCTAAGAGAGAATACAGGATGGACTAAGATGGGTTTACAGTGTATGTATGTGAGCGCACAAAGCATAGTAAACAAGGTAAATAAGCTGCAGGTACAAATAGCCACATGGGAATATGATGTTGTGGCAATAACTGAGACCTGACTAAAAAAGGGCAGGATTGGGTATTAAATATTCCTGGTTATAAAGTGTTCAGGAAAGATAGGGAAGGAAAAAATAAGAGGTGGGGTGGCAGTATTGGTTAAGGAGAATGTTACAGTGCTGGAGAGAGAGGATGTGCTGGCGGGGTCAAGAACAGAATCTATATGGCTAGAGTTAAGAAATAATAGAGGTGTCATTACACTACTAGGCGTATTCTATAGACCACCAAATAGTGGGAAAGATATGGAAGAGCAAATTTGCAGAGAAATTACAGAGAGGAGCAACAACTATGGAGTAGGAATAATGGGGGACTTCAACTATCCTAATATAGACTGGGATCTTAATAGTGTAATGGAACAATGGGCTGCCTTTAAAGAGGAAATAGTTCAGGTACAGTTGAGGTACATTCCCACTAGGGGGAAAGGCAGGGCAACTAAAGTCAGGGCTCCCTAGACGACGAAAGAGATAGAGAATATGATGAACTAGAAAACGAGTGCATATGACCGATGTCAGGTTGCAAATACATCTGAGAATCAGGCTATATATAGAAAGGTCAGAGGGGAAGAGAAAAAGAAAATAAGAGGGGCAAAGAGAGGGTATGAGAATAGAATGGCAGCCAACATAAAAGGTAATCCAAAAGTCTTCCATAGTCATATACTGTAAATAGTAAAATGGTAGTAAGAGGAGGGGTGGGGCAGATAAGGGACCAAAAAGGAGACCTATGCATGGAGACAGAGGGTATAGCTGAGGTACTGAATGAGTACTTTGCATCTGTCTTCACCAAGGAAGAGGATGCTGCCATAGACATAGTAAAGGAGGAGGCAGTGGAGATACTTGATATGATTAAAATTGATAAAGAGGAGATATTAGAAAGGCTAGCTGTACTTAAAGTAGATAAATCACCAGGAGCGGATGGGATGCATCCTAGGATGCTGAGGAACTGAGGGAGGAAATCGCGGAGGTACTGGCCTTAATATTCCAATCCTCCTTAGATATGAGGGTGATGCCAGAGGACTGGAGAATTGCAAATGTTACACCATTGTTCAAAAAAGGGTGTAAAGATAAACCCAGCAACTACAGGCCAGCCAGTTTGACCTCAGTAGTGGGGAAGCTTTTAGAAACAGTAATCAGGGACAAAATTAACAGCCACTTGGACAAGTGTGGATTAATTAAGGAAAGCCAGCATGGATTTGTTAAAGGCAAATCGTGTTTAACCAACTTGACTGAGTTCTTTGATGAGGTTGATGACGGTAATGCAGTTGACGTAGTGCATATGGATTTCCAAAAGGCGTTCAACAAAGTGCCACATAATAGGCTTGCCAGCAAAGTTGAAGCCCATGGAATAAAAGGGACAGTGGCAGCATGGATACGGAATTGGCTAAGTGACAGGGAACAGACAGTAGTGGTGAACGGTTGTTTTTCGGACTGGAGGAACGTACACAGTGGTGTTCCCCAGGGGTTGGTTCTAGGACCACTGCTTTTCTTGATATATATTAATGACTTGGACGTGGGTGTACAGGGCACAATTTCAAAATTTGCAGATGACACAAAACTTGGAAGTATAGTGAACAGTGAGGAGGAGAGTGATAGACTTCTGGAAGACATAGACAGGCTGGTGAAATGGGCGGACACGTGGCAGATGAAATTTAACGCAGAAAAGTGTGAAGTGATACATTTTGGTAGAAAGAATGAGGAGAGGAAATATAAACTACAGGAAACTCTCTTTTAACCGGCACCTAAATATCCGGAAATCTCTCTTAACCGGCAAAATTCAGGAGTAGGTTCAGGTAAGTTTTACGATATATTAGTGGTCGTGTAACTGGGGTTCCTGGATCTGTGGCCATGTAACTGGGACTCCTGCACAAGTGCCATGTAACCAGGGTTCCTGCACCTGTGGCCGTGTATGGGGCTCTCGTACCTTGGTAAGTATACCTCTCTGTAATCCGGACTTTTTGATCAACCGGCACCACGCCGGTCCCATCGGTGCCGGATAAAAAAGAGTTTCCTGTAAATGGTACAATTCTGAAGGGGGTGCATGAACAGAGAGACCTGGGGATATGTGTGCACAAATCGTTGAAGGTGGCAGGGCAGTTTGAGAAAGCAGTTAAAAAGGCTTATGGGATTATAGAGTACAAAAGTGTGGAAATTATGATGAACCTGTATACAACACTGATTCGGCCCCAACTGGAGTACTGTGTCCAATTCTGGGCACCACACTTTAGGAAGGATGTGAAGGCATTAGAGAGGGTGCAGTAAAGATTTATGAGAATGATTCCAGGAATGAGGGGCTTCAGTTACGTTGATAGACGGGAGAAGCTGGGATTGTTCTCCTTGGAGCAGAGAAGATTGAGAGGAGATTTGATAGAGGTATTCAAAGTCATGAGGGGTCGGAACAGAGTAGATAGAGAGAAACTGATCCCATTGGCAGAAGGGTCGCGAACCAGAGGACACAGATTTAAGGTGACTGGCAAAAGAACCAAAGACGACATAAGAAAAAACTTTTTTACGCAGCGAGTGGTTAGGATCTGGAATGCACTGCCTGAAAGGGCGGTGGAGGCAGACTCAATCACGGCTTTCAAAAGGGAGTTGGATAAATATCTGAAGGAAAGAAATTTGCAGGGCTACGGGGAAAGGGCGGGGGAGTGGGACTAGCTGAAGTGATCTTGCAGAGAGCCAGCATGGGCTCGACAGGCTAAATGGCCTTCTTCCGTGCTGTAGCCATTCTATGATTCTATGTCTGTGGGGTTAAGAGATACTGTCCAATATTCCATCAGTCCAATTGGCAAAAGCAAACCCAGTGCAATAATGTTTATGAATCATTCAGTGAAGTTTAAAAGCCAGCCAACCTTTCATTTTGATCATTCCTGTTGGTATTTCAATACAGGTTAAAATAATAAATGAATCAAAATTCAGACTGTAGACTTCTCCAAGTCTGCGTAAAATGGTTATTTTTGTCGTATACATGTGTTTTATGATGCTTACAAGCAATTACAAATATCTGTTAAGCAATTATACTTTTTATTAGATTGCGCTGAAGCAGTTCAACAAAACCTATCATTATGCCACAGAAAAGAGATCACATTAGAAGGAGATTGTTTAATATTGCTACATAACACCACGAACCATTCTATTCATCTCTTGACTTAGTTTTATAGACTGCTCTGTCTATAGACGTCTCTGTCGAAATTAAGCAATTCCTATGCATCAGTATGTGGTAAGTTTCAACCCCTGCTGCGAACTAAGGCTGCATCGACATTTCTGCAGCTTGCTAGCCATATAAGTGATGATTTTATTTCCTGCTCTCAGCCAGGCTATTTGGCAAGGATTCCATAATGGGAACAGCTTAACGTTGAATCTGCCTGAGCCAAAGACTACTGACAAGCAAGGCATGGATTTCTTACCCACTCGTCTGAAGGCCAATTTGGACTGAATTGGAGCAGGATCTCCAAACTTTTAACAGTAAATGGGTCAATGAACCTTATAGGATAACTAAGATTGGAGCAAGTACCTAGTTCTGTGAAGACCTTTCGTGAAGTTAGTTATATTGGCCATGATAATAATGGGGAGGTGGGAAGGGAGCGGGGGAGAGATTTAGCAGCCAGAAACCCGGAAATACAGGTTTCCCGGCGGTCCTGCCGAATCTAATGGCAGGACTTGATTTTTTTTTTAAATTCTGTTTCCTGGCTGCAACCAGAAAGATTGAAAGGCTGTCTGTCTGTCGGGCGGTTAGGCCTGAGGCTCCAGGCCACGACCGGAGACTAGACATCGGGAGGGGAGCTGATATCAGGAGGGGATCAGACACCAGGAGGGGATCAGGCACCAGGAGGGGATCAGGCACCAGGAGGGGATCAGGCACCAGGAGGGGATCAGGCACCAGGAGGGGATCAGACTCCAGGAGGGGATCAGGCACCAGGAGGGGATCAGACACCAGGAGGGGATCAGGCACCAGGAGGGGATCAGACACCAGGAGGGGAGATCAGGCTCCAGGAGGGGATCAGGCTCCAGGAGGGGATCAGGCACCAGGAGGGGATCAGGCACCAGGAGGGGATCAGACACCAGGAGGGGATCAGACACCAGGAGGGGATCAGACACCAGGAGGGGATCAGGCACCAGGAGGGGATCAGGCTCCAGGAGGGGATCAGGCTCCAGGAGGGGATCAGGCTCCAGGAGGGGATCAGGCTCCAGGAGGGGATCAGGCACCAGGAGGGGATCAGGCACCAGGAGGGGATCAGACACCAGGAGGGGATCAGATACCAGGAGGGGATCAGACACCAGGAGGGGATCAGACACCAGGAGGGCCCATGAGGGACCAAAGTGGCAATCTGTGTGTAGAGCCAGATGATGTAGGCGGGGTTTTAAATGAATTTTTTGCATCTGTGTTCACTATGGAGAAAGACGATGCAGACATAGAAATCGGGCAAGGGGACTGTGACATACTTGAACATATTAGCATCGAGAGGGAGGAGGTGCTAGCGGTTTTAGCAGGCCAAAAAGTGGATAAATCCCCAGGCCTGGACGAGATGTATCCCAGGCTGCTGTGGGAGGCAAAGGAGGAGATTGCAGGGGCTCTGACACAAATTTTCAGAACCTCTCTGGCCACAGGGGAGGTGCCAGAGGACTGGAGAACAGCTAACGTAGTACCATTATTCAAGAAGGGTAGCAGGGATAAACCAGGGAATTACAGGCCAGTGAGCCTAACATCTGTGGTAGGGAAATTATTGGAAAAAATTCTGAGGGACAAAATTAGTCTCCACTTGGAGAGGCAAGGATTAATCGGGGATAGTCAGCATGGCTTTGTCAAGGGTAAATCATGTCTGACAAATCTGATTGAATTTTTCGAGGGGGTGACTAGGGGGGTGGATGAGGGAAATGCTGTGGATGTGGTTTACATGGACTTTAGTAAAGCTTTTGACAAAGTCCCGCATAGGAGACTGGTCAAGAAGGTAAGAGCCCATGGGATCCAGGGTGCCTTGGCGCGTTGGATCCTAAACTGGCTGAGTGGCAGGAGGCAGAGGGTGATGGTCGAAGGTTGCTTTTGTGACTGGAAGCCTGTGTCCAGTGGGGTACCTCAGGGATCGGTGCTGGGTCCCTTGTTGTTTGTGATCTACATGAATGACTTGGATGAGAATGTAAAAGGTATGATCAGTAAGTTCGCAGATGACACGAAAATTGGTGGGGTGGTAAATTGCGAGGAGGAAAGCCTCAGGCTACAGGACGATATAAACGGGTTGGTCAGATGGGCGGAAAAGTGGCAAATGGAATTTAACCCTGAAAAGTGCGAGGTGATGCATTTTGGACGGACAAATAAGGTAAGGGAATACACAATGAGTGGTAGGACCCTAGGAAGTACAGAGGGTCAGAGGGACCTTGGTGTACATGTACATAGATCCCTGAAGGCAGCGGAACAGGTAGATAAGGTGGTTAAAAAGGCATATGGGATACTTGCCTTCATTAGCCGAGGCATGGAATATAAGAGCAGGGAGGTTATGATGGAGCTGTACAAAATGCTGGTGAGGCCACAGCTGGAGTACTGTGTGCAGTTCTGGTCGCCTCACTATAGGAAGGATGTGATTGCTTTGGAGAGGGTGCAGAGAAGATTCACCAGGATGTTACCTGGGATGGAGCGCCTCAGCTATGAAGAGAGGCTGGACAGGCTGGGGTTGTTTTCCTTGGAGCAAAGAAGGCTGAGGGGGGACCTGATTGAGGTGTACAAAATGATGAGGGGCATAGATAGGGTAGATAAAGAGGAACTTTTCCCCTTAGTAGGGGGGTCAATAACAAGGGGGCATAGATTCAGGGTAAGGGGCAGGAGATTTAGAGGGGATTTGAGGAGGAACTTTTTCACCCAGAGGGTGGTTGGAATGTGGAACTCAATGCCTGAAAGGGTGGTAGAGGCAGGAACCCTCACAACATTCAAGAAGCATTTGGATGAGCACTTGAAATGCCATTGCATACAAGGCTATGGACCAAATGCTGGAAAATGGGATTAGACTGGACAGGGATGGATGGGTGGCGCGGACACGATGGGCCGAAGGGCCTCTTTCTGTGCTGTAAAACTCACTGGCCTAGAAATTGGGTTCTGGTCTTGCCAGGGCTGTAGCGCCAGAAAGTTTGCGCCAGCGGTAATGCGGCAGCGCCCGACAAAAATTCGGGTGCGCCGGGCCCAGACGGCGGCGGGCGCTAAAACCCTCCTTTAGCGCCTCAAAACGGGCGTGAACTTGGGTTTCCCGGCGCTAATCCCCCGCTGCGGCACCCGATGCGGTGCGGCAGGCGGGGGAACTGCAGGCCTCCTCCTCCTGTTAAGGAGGAGCTGCCTGCAGCCGACAACTGTCCGGCGGATTGACCCGACATCTGAGCCCGGCACCTCGGGGAAGTGCCGGGCTCGCATGAGACACTGATCAGGGCTGCGGGGGGGGAATGCAGGAGTCCGGGAAGGGAGGTGCGGGCAGGCGGCCGCCGGGAACGCGGCCGGCCGCCGCTCCACCTTTATGCGCCGGCGCACACTGGGGGAAGACTCTGTTGCCAGAGTCTTAGTTGCGCCTGCCACGGGCGAGGCGGGCGCAACTGAATTTCGGCTTGGGGCCGGGTTACCACGGCAACCGGGACGCTGTGCACACCGATGACGTCATCGGTGCCGGCGCAGCGCTACCGGTCTACCGCCGCGGAAGGGCCCCAGGCAATTTAGGAACCGGCGCCAATTGCATCGCTAGGCCCTCTAGCGCCGCAAAATCGGCGCTAAGGGCACTGAATTTCTAGGCCTATGACTCTATGACTCTATGAGGGGATCAGGCACCAGGAGGGGATCAGGCACCAGGAGGGGATCAGGCACCAGGAGGGGATCAGGCACCAGGAGGGGATCAGGCACCAGGAGGGGATCAGGCACCAGGAGGGGATCAGGCACCAGGAGGGGATCAGGCACCAGGAGGGGATCAGGCACCAGGAGGGGATCAGGCACCAGGAGGGGATCAGGCACCAGGAGGGGATCAGGCACCAGGAGGGGATCAGGCACCAGGAGGGGATCAGACACCAGGAGGGGATCAGACACCAGGAGGGGATCAGACACCAGGAGGGGATCAGACACCAGGAGGGGATCAGACACCAGGAGGGGATCAGACACCAGGAGGGGATCAGACACCAGGAGGGGATCAGACACCAGGAGGGGATCAGACACCAGGAGGGGATCAGACACCAGGAGGGGATCAGACACCAGGAGGGGATCAGACACCAGGAGGGGATCAGACACCAGGAGGGAATCAGACACCAGGAGGGGATCAGGCACCAGGAGGGGATCAGGCACCAGGAGGGGATCAGACACCAGGAGGGGATCAGGCACCAGGAGGGGATCAGACACCAGGAGGGAATCAGGCACCAGGAGGGGATCAGGCACCAGGAGGGGATCAGACACCAGGAGGGGATCAGACACCAGGAGGGGATCAGGCACCAGGAGGGGATCAGGCACCAGGAGAGGATCAGGCACCAGGAGGGGATCAGGCACCAGGAGGGGATCAGGCACCAGGAGGGGATCAGGCACCAGGAGGGGGTCAGGCACCAGGAGGGGGTCAGGCACCAGGAGGGGGTCAGGCACCAGGAGGGGGTCAGGCACCAGGAGGGGGTCAGGCACCAGGAGGGGGTCAGGCACCAGGAGGGGGTCAGGCACCAGGAGGGGGTCAGGCACCAGGAGGGGGTCAGGCACCAGGAGGGGGTCAGGCACCAGGAGGGGGTCAGGCACCAGGAGGGGGTCAGGCACCAGGAGGGGGTCAGGCACCAGGAGGGGGTCAGGCACCAGGAGGAAATCAGGCACCAGGAGGGGATCAGGCACCAGGAGGGGATCAGGCACCAGGAGGGGATCAGGCACCAGGAGGGGATCAGGCACCAGGAGGGGAATCAGGCACCAGGAGGGGATCAGACACCAGGAGGGAATCAGGCACCAGGAGGGAATCAGGCACCAGGAGGGGATCAGGCACCAGGAGGGGATCAGACACCAGGAGGGAATCAGGCACCAGGAGGGGATCAGGCTCCAGGAGGGGATCAGGCTCCAGGAGGGGATCAGGCTCCAGGAGGGGATCAGGCTCCAGGAGGGGATCAGGCTCCAGGAGGGGATCAGGCTCCAGGAGGGGATCAGGCTCCAGGAGGGGATCAGACTCCAGGAGGGGATCAGACTCCAGGATTTGTAGGGAAATGGTGTTAGGAAAATTGATGGGACTGAAGGCCGATAAATCCCCAGGGCCTGATAATCTACATCCCAGGGTACTTAAGGAAGTGGCCCTAGAAATAGTAGATGCATTGCTGGTCATCTTCCAGAACTCGATAGACTCTGGAACAGTACCCATGGATTGGAGGGTAGCTAATGTTACCCCACTATTCAAAAAAGGTGGTAGAGAAAAAACGGGGAATTATAGACTGGTAAGTCTGACATCGGTAGTGGGGAAAATGCTAGAATCTATTATAAAAGATGTAATAGCAGAGCACTTGGTAAGCAGTGACAGGATTGGACAAAGTCAACATGGATTTACAAAAGGTAAATCATGCTTGACTAATCTACTGGAATTTTTTGAGGATGTAACTGGTAAAATAGATAAGGGAGAACCAGTGGATGTGGTGTATTTGGACTTTCAGAAGGCTTTCGATAATGTCCCACATAAGAGATTAGCATGCAAAATTAAGGCACATGGGATTGGGGGCAAGGTATTGACTTGGATAGAGAACTGGTTGGCGGACAGAAAGCAAAGAGTTGGAATAAACGGGTCGTTTTCCGAGTGGCAGGCAGTGACTAGTGGGGTACCGCAAGGATCGGTCCTAGGACCCCAGCTGTTCACAATATATATTAACGATCTGGACGAGGGAATTGGATGTAATATCTTCAAATTTGCAGACGACACAAAGTTGGGTGGGCGTGTGTGCTGTGAGGAGGATGTCGTGAAACTCCAATACGATTTGGACAGATTGGGTGATTGGGCAGAAACATGGCAAATGCACTATAATGTGGATAAATGTGAGGTTATCCACTTTGGTGGCAAAAACAGGAAGGCAGATTATTATTTGAATGGCAATAGATTGGGAGAAGGGGAAGTGCAAAGAGACCTGGGTGTTCTTGTGCACCAGTCGCTGAAGGTAAGCATGCAGGTGCAGCAGGCAGTTAAGAAGGCAAATGGTATGTTGGCCTTCGTAGCAAGAGGGTTCGAGTACAGGAACAAGGATGTCTTGCTACAGTTGTACAGGGCCTTGGTGAGACCACACCTTGAGTATTGTGTGCAGTTTTGATCGCCTTACCTGAGGAAGGACGTTCTTGCCATGGAAGGAGTGCAGCAAAGATTCACCAGGCTGATACCTGGGATGGCAGGAATGACGTATGAGGAGAGATTGTGTCAATTGGGCTTATACTCACTGGAGTTTAGAAGATTGAGAGGGGATCTCATCGAAACCTATAAAATTCTGTCAGGCCTGGACAGACTAGATGCAGGAAGGATGTTTATGATGGCCGGGGAGTCCAGAACCAGGGGTCATAGTCTAAGGATAAGGGGTAAGCCATTTAGGACTGAAATGAGGAGGAATTTCTTCACCCAGAGAGTGGTGAACCTGTGGAATTCTCTGCCACAGAGGGCGGTGGAGGCCAGTTCATTAAATATATTCAAAAAAGAGTTGTATATATTTCTTAAGGCTAAAGGGATCAAGGGATATGGGGAGAAGGCAGGGACCGGGTACTGAATTTGGATGATCAGCCATGATCTCACTGAATGGCGGAGCAGGCTCGAAGGGCCGAATGGCCTACTCCTGCTCCTATCTTCTACGTTTCTATGGTTCTATGGGGATTTAACATGACTCGATGTCCACCCCTTAGACTACATTACCTGTATATGGTTTAGTATGTGTAAAAGACAAAAAGCAGTCTCTGGAAAAACAAACCATGCAGGAATGCATGGCACACCTACACAATTCCCCATCTGACATCAGGATTAAATGGAGTGGGTAGCTAGGAAACAAGGGAGGTGATGTCAGCAAAGCCCTATTCCTGTCCCAGTGTGGAGCAGGCAACGGTTGAAGAGTTAGCATCTCTTTCATGGCCCTGTGACGACCATGTTAAATTAAAACAAGAATGCATATTGAAAATATCACAGAATCACAGAAACCCCACAGTGCAGATAGAGGCCATTTCGGCCCATCGAGCCTGCACCGACACATATCCCACCTGATCCCCATAACCCCACGTATTTAATCCCCCTAACACTAAGGGTCAATTTATCATAGCCAATCATCCTAACCCGCACATCTTTGGACTGTGGGAGGAAACCGGAGCACCCGGAGAAAACCCATGCAAACACGGGGAGAATGTGCAAACTCCACACAGACAGTCACCCGAGGCCGGATTCGAACCCGGGTCCCTGGCGCTGTGGGGCAACAGTGCTAACCACTATGCCACCGTGCTGCCCATATAGCCAAAAATAGTCTTGAATAGCATAGAAGTTACTGCCATGTTTACAGCCCCATAAAGTATGCATTGCAATGGTTTAATTGGGCTAAGCAAGTAATCAAGATTGTTTAATTAAGCCTTGACGATTCTTTCAAACATGGAAAATGTAATACAGCTCCAGCAAAAGAAATACTGCCTTTTTCAATGAGAAGCATGTAGATTTGAAGTGGTGTATTCTGATTTGTATGTACTGTTAAAACCCTTTCACAAAACTTGCCCTGCATTTTACATACAAAGGAAAATATGTCTCTCGGGTGAAACTCTGCTGTACAATAATAGAATGTAGCAAACAGTTTACATGAAATTTATTTGGCTAGTATTTTAGCAAAGATCTATTTTAAATGGACCTGCACCGTTGTCAAATAGTGGTCAGAGGGATTTCATATGAATATGTTAATGTATTTGTATACTATTAGCACACAATGCAATTTCACCCCATTAGTGTCCAATTGGTACACAGACCACATGCAAAAGCATTCCACCATCTTGTATCCTTTGTAGAGTAAATGAAATGTGATGTATGTGTAGGTAGAGAATATCTCTTCAGAGTCTGACACACCCAGGGTCATACAACAGAAATCAAACTCTGCAGAAAATTAATATCTACACATAAATGATATATCTGAAGAAGCACTACACGAGAGGCAGAAAATGACATATCTGTATAGAAAGAAATACATTCACATCCATCAATACAACAGAAAAATCTAAATGACCTCTGACAGGGGCCTGACACCACACTGGGGAGTTTTGGGGTAAGCTCAGTGCTTAGAACAACCAGGAAGAGTTTGTTCCAAAAACTCCATTCAGTATTCACCATATTGGTCAGTGGACAAAAAAATTACAGCATAGAGTTTCACTTTTTAATGTTAGACTTTGCTTTGCTGGACTTGTTTCTGGCTGGGACGGAGATCACCTCTTACAGAAGGTAGGTACTGCAGGGAATTCCGGGCCAGAGTGGTCTCCTGGACTAATTTCGATCACCTAGATGGGTCGGAGAGGAATTTCCCAGATTTTTTTCCCCAAATTGGCCTGGGTTTTTTCTGGTTTTTTTTGCCTCTCCCAGGAGATCACATGGTTTTGGGTGGGGTGGACAGTGTATTTATTGTGATACACAAGGTATCACAATTGCATGGGACAGGCTCGATGAATCAGAGGGTCTTTACCTGTCCGCCATTGTTCGTATGTTCGTATATAAATTTAAATAACGCTTCTGCCTGTAAAAATCAGGAACTAAATGACTACATAATTTGGCCAATCCAGCCTGCTGCATCATTTTGTGAGCTCGGGGTTTTTATTTTTTTAATTTTAATTCCCCACTTTGTTTCCATAATTCCTTAATGCATTCACTTAATATATACATCCTTTTTAAATAACTCAATTGATTCTGTATCTATGTTTTTTGGGGAAAGGTACATTCCATATTTTCATAAACTTTTGTGCGAAGATTTTTTAAGTGGCTAAGTTCTAATTTTAGGATTATGCTCTCTTGTTCTCGATTCCCCTACTAAAGAGAAGAGTTGTTCCCAAACTATCTTGTCAATGCCCTTCACTATTTTAAGCATTTTAATAAGTTCACCTCGTAACAGCTTCACCTCCAGGGCATATAACTCAAGTTTACCCAGTCTCTCATCATAGCTAAGTCCCTTCATTCCAGGTAGCTTCTTGTTCAATTGTTGCTGAAGTTTCAGCAAGGCCACTATGTCCTTCCCAATGTGGAGCACGCAAGCCTGTATACAATATTGCAGATGAGATCTGGCCAGCAGTCTGTATAACTGCAGTAGTACTTCCTTGCTTTGACATTTTTGATTTCATCTGCTGAAGCTAACAACATTCAATTGGCTTTTTTGATTGCTCTTTGTACCTGTGGGCTAGTTTTGATCAGCTCGTTCCCCAAACCCGTTTGGTCAACAACCTCATCATGCTTCCCCAGTTATTCTCATTTGCCGTCCAAGTGTACCGCCTCTCATTTTGTTTAATTAAACTGCATCTGCGATTGTCCCGCACATTCATTTCATCTATTTGAGTCCTTTTTCAATTTTAAGCTCTTCACAATTCATTATACCTTCGAGATTAGTATTATCTGTAAACTTGAAGTCAAATGGTGGCTGTGTAGTTAAGTCTCAGTACTCTTACATGGTATGGACCTGGTAAATATTCATCTGATCCCTTCTATTTTCAAATGCTGGTCATTTATATATAGAATGAATAGCTGGTACTCTAGCACTGATCCCTGGGAGACACATTTGTCACTCATTGTCAATCCAAGAATGTCTCTTTTATTCCAACTCTGTCTCCTACTTCTGCATCACTGAATGTACCATTGTGATTTCATCTATTTAAAAATCTTGTGAAATATCTTGCAAGAGGTTCTAACGTATATGATTCACCATTTAGTTTTACCCAATCTGAAGTTATTTTTAGTGTTTAAATGCTGATTTACTTCAGACAGGAAGAACATTCAGTACTGAGAAAAACAAAACACACTAAATTCAAAACAACTGTGAAGCCCTGGTTAGTAGAATTGCCAAATTTAGCTTTATCTCAAGAGTATATGTTGATGGATCTAAATCCAACAAACATTTAGGGAATGATCCACTGGAAATAACAAAGACAGTGACGGGTTTTTCAAGCATTAAAATATTGAGCCTGAAATTGCATCAATGGCAGGTTTGGGGGTGAACACTGTTAATTTGCCATTTGAGCTTCCCGTTAACATCGCATTATGTTTGTGCCGCCAATTGCTGGAACGTTAATCCGTTAACAGCACGGTGAGGTTAATGATGAATCGGGGACTTTGTGGACTGCGTGCCTAACCCCCAGATCAACTAAATGGCACTATAAAAAGCTGAAAACATACACCTTAACTCAGATTGAGGCATGGCACAGAGAGGTGACCTGCAACTTCTGAAATTACCTTAAATCAACTTTAAAAAGTTAATGGCCTAGAAATTCAGTGGCGCCCCATTTGGGGCGCCAGTCTCGCCATGGCGCCGGAAGTACCGCCCCGGAAGGAGTCGCAAGCGCCTGCCGGAAATTCAGTTTGAGCGCCCCAAATGGAAGCGCGGCACTACTCGAGGCTACTTGGGGCGCTGCAACTGAAAATCACAGCAAAACGTGCCACAGCGTGTACTGCAGGCCTTCCTCCCCTTCTTAAAGGGGAGGGGCCTGCTGCAGCGCAATCAGAGATCGTGAGTGCCAGCAAAAGAGCCCAGCACTGAGGAGAAGTGCCGGGCTCTTGGGACACAGCCGGCACAACGCGGGGGGGGGGCCTCAGGAGGCCGGGGACAGCGGCGTGAAGAGGTGCTGGCAGGCGGCCAGCAAAAAAAATGGCCACCCCGCACCTCTGCCGCCACAGGTAGGCCCTCCTGAACCGGTCGCAAATTGCGACCGGCGTTAAAGCAGGGGGCGCTACCAAATTTGGTGATCGGGGCGGTAGCGGGGTGCTGCGCACACCGATGATGTCATCGGTGGCAGCGCAGCGCTAACGGCTAGCACCGCCATTAGCGCCCTGCTAAATTTAGCGGTAGGCGTGGCCAGTGGCGCAAAACCCACTAAGTGCCCTCTTTGGGCGCTAACTGGTGGCGCAGCCCACTGAATTTCTAGGCCAATAACTTTTCTAAAAAAATTAAAAACCTATAAAAGTAATTTACAGTATCTTACATATGCACTTTTCCACAGAAACATTGCAAGATGATGCCAGAAAAAAGCGCAAAACTTTGGTGATGATGACATGTAGGCTCTCTTGGATGAGATGGAGAGAAGGCAAGAATCCATGATCTCTATCACCTAGAGGACAAGGGCAGCAGGCACATGGGAACACCACCACCTCCAAGTTCCCCTCCAAGATACACACCTTCCTGACTTGGAAATATATTGCCATTCATTCATCATCGCTGGGTCAAAATCCTGGATCTCCCAACCTAACAACACTGTGGGAGTACCTGCAGCTGCAAGGGTGCAGCGAACATGGGCCTTGCCAAGGTTGGAGCTGTATTGGTGCCACCAGGTGAGTGTCAAAGCCTCTTGCTTTGTCTCCTGGCCAGGAGCCACCCAACCATTGTCCAAACACCTGAGCCACCAGCTGCTGTCTGGTCGCTGCAACTGAACCTTCCTCCGGGAGGCCACCACCCATGGGCCCAGGGACATCTGGGTTGGACATCTTGTCTGACAAGTTAAAGGCCATCCTTCCTGTAGGGCAAAGTTGTGTAATGCACAGCAGACCACTACAATCTTTACCACTTTTCTATGGATATACTATAGAACACCACCCCCCAACCTGTCCAGGCACCATGAAGCACGATTTAAGCACCCCGATTGTCCTCTCCACCACTTGCCGGGTTGACATGTCTGTACGGTTGTACCTTTCCTGTGCTGCGTTGTTGGTGACGCCAAAGGATGTCATCAGAAATGGCTTTAGTGGGTAAGCCTTGTCCCCTACAATCCAGCCAGCTCCTTGTCCCTCCCTGTTGAACATACGAACATATGAATTAGGAGCAGGAGTAGGCCACTCGGCCCCTCAAGCCTGCTCCATCATTCAATAAGATCATGGCTGATCCGATTACTCCACATTCCCACCTACCACCGATAACCTTTCACCCCCTTGCTTATCAAGAATCTATCTCCCTCTGCCTTAAAAATATTCAAAGACTCTGCTTCCACCGCCCTCTGAGGAAGAGAGTTCCAAAGACTCACGAACCTCTGAGAAAAAATTTCTCCTCATCTCTGTCTTAAATGGGCGACCCCTTATTTTTAAACAGTGACCCCTAGTTCTCGATTCTCCCACAAGAGGAAACATCCTCTCCACACCATATGTTTCAATCAAGTCACCTCTTACTCTTCTAAACTCCAGCAGATACAAGCCTAGCCTGTCCAACCTTTCCTCATAAGACAACCTGCCCATTCCAGGTATTAGTCTAGTAAACCTTCTCTGAACTGCTTCCAATGCATTTACATCCTTCCGTGTATAAGTCTCGGATGTTGGAGTGGTGAAGAGCAAAGGCATCGTGAGCACTTCTCTGATGCTCTGTGTTAACAAGCAGGAGCCTCCTTTGGGCATCGCAAACAATTAAGACTTTTAGGGTACTGTAACTTCTCCTGTTGAAAAAGGTGACTGGTTCATCAAGTGGAGCTTTCAGTGGCACACGGGTCCCACCGATGGCGGCTGCATCCTGGGAAAGCCAGCAATTCTGCAGAAGTTGAAGGATCTGTCTCTTTGCTGTGCAGGGTCTTGTGGTACCTGATGAGGTTGGATCCCTTGCGAAATAGGGCATCCGTGACCTTTTGAATGCAAGTCCTCACAGCTCTGTGGCTAATGTTACAGAGGTCTCCAGTGCCTGCCTGGAACGGACCACATCCGTAGTAATTGAGGGTCATCATCACCTTCATTGCCACTGGCCCTGCAAGAGGTAAACCGTGGCTTCAGGTCTTCAGAGAGCATCGCACAGGTGACCAATTGTTTCCTTGCTGAAGCGCAGCTTGTGCATGCACAGCTCCTCCAACAGTGCCTGAACACACTTGTGGGGAGGGGTTTGGGGAGGATGGATACCAGTGTGATCTGCTCACCCTCCAGCCATGGTGCCTCACTCGATGCGCATGCTCCCTGTGCTCCTCTTCCAGGTCATCCAATATCATCAAAAATAGTGGAATGTCTAGCGGATATGTCATTGGAATACTTTCACCCTCTTTTGAGTGTAGAAAGAGCTGAGATTCCTGAAAATGATTGGCTTCCAACGCTAACAGGATGCTGGATGGCAAGATTGACCAGAAAAGACTGCCAAAACAGCGATTAAAAAAAATTAAAACCTCTAAGAACAATTTCCAGACTGTGAGAGCGAGGCGACACCAGCTGCAATAGTTGCTTTGTTAGTCTCCCAGGATGAGAGTCACATGAGGACCATAAATCACATCATTACCAAGTCACCCATGCCATTAATTGCAAGCCTTAAGTGGTAGGGGCACAATTAATGCAGAATAATGGTGTACTTCCAGCAAATTCATGATCACCATTGACTTGAACAGTGGCCTGAGTGGCATGAAATAAATGTTAAAGGCTAAGGCGAGCCTATCGGTGGAGCAGCACAGATGATCCAGCAAATTACAGAGGCTCACAGCTCCAGGCATATCTCATTTGTTCCACAAATTGCTGGATTTTTTACACTTAAATAATGGGCTATTTCAGGCCCAATATAACAATTGAAACACTGATTTCCTCTGTTTAATGTTTGCTACGTTTTGCGATTTTACCCGAGATATTCTGTTAGGTTCCCTGACACAGTCA
This sequence comes from Somniosus microcephalus, assembly GCF_052327205.1. NCBI lineage: Eukaryota > Metazoa > Chordata > Chondrichthyes > Squaliformes > Somniosidae > Somniosus > Somniosus microcephalus. The sequence continues at coordinate 48,095,050 of NC_141004.1, forward strand.
CCATTATTCCTGTAAGTGGCACTGTGGTCTCTATGATCTGGAACATGTCTAAATCTGCCTAATAGCTAGGTAAGTGATAACGAGACCTAGGGATCGTAACAGAGAACCCTTGCTCTGTGCATGGGCTACTGAAATGTATCATGTACAACCATGTGATTCTCCTCGCCTCCTAAAGCAAACTAAATATACACTCTTACCAGACTGTGATCCATCTTTCGGATGAGACGTTAAACTGAGGCCATGTCTGCTCTCTCAGGTGGACATAAAAGATCCCATGGCACTATTTCGAAGAAGAGCAGGGGAGTTATCCCCGGTGTCCTGGCCAATATTTACCTCTCAATCAACGTAACAAAAAAAAACAGATTATCTAGTTATTATCACATTGCTGTTTGTGGGACCTTGCTGTGTGCAGATTGGCTGCCGCATTTCCCACATTACAACAGTGACTCCACTTCAAAAGTACTTCATTGGCTGTAAAGCACTTTGAGATGTCCGGTGGTCGTGAAAGATGCTATATAAATGCAAGTCTTTCTTTCTTTCTTTCTTTCAAGACTCAGGCTCCAACAAATGGCTTTATTTAAATTAAACGGGTGAATGAGCAGTACATGGTGTAAAACAGTATATTATACACCACTAATACAAAAGCAAAATACTGCGGATGCTGGAAATCTGAAATAAAAACAGAAAATGCTGGAAATACTCAGCAGGTCAGGCAGCATCTGTAGAGAGAGAAACAGAGTTAACGGGGCAGGATTTTCATTGGGCCGTGGAGGCGGGATTGGAGGCGTGTGGGGGGTTAAAATCCCGAAATCGGGGGGGCACGAACCCATCCCGCCCTCAACCCGCCTCCATGCCAGGTTCAAGGGAGGCGGGTACCCGACTCGCAGTGGGACCCGCCTCCCCGAGGCAGGAAGGGGATTAGTGCCAATTAACTGCCTGTTAACAGGTAGTTAACAGGCAGTTTTTAGCCTAATCCCTATTTTTAATCTTGAAGTGTGGGATTCCTGATGGCTCCAAACCACGCCAAGTTAGAGGAGGTGGACCGTCGGGATGAAGGGTTTGGAGGGGTCGAAATGTCTGGTGTTCAGGTGAGTGATGGGTGTATGAGTGCAAAGGTAAGTGTGTTTGGTGTGTGTAAAGTGTTTAAAGAAGTTTTACATACCTTTACTTACCTTTACAGCCTTCCTTCCTTCAGGTTTCGGGAGTCCCTCATCTCACCGGCACAGAAAGCAGAATGGCTGCGAGCTGTCAAAAATTGCAGCATTCAGCTTTCTGTTCCAGGGAGATCTCTAAATCATCCTGAGAGGAAGGAATTAACTTGGAGTACAGATTGTCAGTGTTTCACAGCTTCAAACAGCTATGAAACGCTAATATTTCATCTGTGTTAAGGTCTTGACAGATGAAATATCAATCTGTGACGTCACCTGTTGCCGGGTGGCCCGTAATTGGCCTGCTGAGCCTGCTGGGTGGGCTCAACAAGGTCAATCAAGTCAAAATCGTGTGGGTTGGCTAGAACTCGATGGAGGTGGGACTACAACCAAAAGTTGTAGTCCTGCCTCCTACCCGGCTCCCCAATGAAAATGCAGCCCAACGTTTCAGGTCAATGACCCTTCGTCAGAACTGGAAAAAGCTGGAGATGTAACAGATTTTTAAGCAAGTGTAGGAGCAGGGAGAGGGGGAGGGGAGGAAAGAACAAAAGGGAAGGTCTGTGATAGGATGGAAGGCAGGAGAGATTAAGAGACAAAAGGGATGCTGGTGCAAGGCAAAAGGAGATGGTAATGGGACAAGTTAAGAAACAGAAGATGACTCTAGATGAAGTGTAAATGGCGATGGCAGAATGATCGATAGCTGCCATGTGAGAGAGAGAAAAAAAATGATAGGGGCAGAGGTTAAGGTCTGAAATTGTTGAACTCGATGTTGAGTCCAGAAGGCTGTAAAGTGCCTAATCGAAAGATGAGGTGCTGTTCCTCGAGCTTACGTTGAGCTTCATTGGAACAGTGCAAGAGGCCGAGGACAGAGAAGTCAGATTGGGAGTGGAGCGGAGAATTAAAGTGACAGGTGACCAAAGCTTGGGGTCACCCTTGCGGACTGCCCTGAGGTGTTCCACAAAGCGGTCACCCAATCTGCATTTGGTCTCCCCAATGTAGAGGAGACCGCATCGTGAGCAGCGAATACAGTATACTAAATTGCAAGAAGTAGATGCAACACCTGCCCTTTTACCTCCTCGCTTCCCACCGTCCAGGGCCCCAAACACTCCTTCCAGGTGAAACAGCGATTTACTTGTACTTCTTGCAATTTAGTATATTGTATTCGCTGCTCACGATGCGGTCTCCTCTACATTGGGGAAACCAAACGCAGATTGGGTGACTGCTTTGTGGAACACCTCTGTTCAGTCCGTAAGGGTGACCCTGAGCTTCCGGTCACCTGTCACTTTAATTCTCCGCTGCACTCCCACTCTGATCTCTCTGTCCTCGGCCTCTTACACTGTTCCAATGAAGCTCAACGTAAGCTCGAGGAAGAGCACCTCATCTTTCGATTAGGCACTTTACAGCCTTCTGGACTCAACATCAAGTTCAACAATTTCAGACCATAACCTCTGCCCCATCATATTTTTTTCTTCTCTCTCTCACATGGCATCTGTCGATCATTCTGCCATTGCCATTTACACTTCATCTAGAGCCATCTTTTGTTTCTTAACTTGTCCCATTACCATCTCCTTTTGCCTTGCACCATCATCCCTTTTGTCTCTTAATCTCTCCTGCCTTCCATCCTATCACAGACTTTCCCTTTTGTTCTTTCCTCCCCTCCCCCCTTTCCCTGCCCCTACACTTGCTTAAAAACCTGTTCCATCTCCAGCTTTTTCCAGTTCTGATGAAGGGTCATCGACCTGAAATGTTAACTCTGTTTCTCTCTCTACAGATGCTGCCTGACCTGCTGAGTATTTCCAGCATTTTCTCTTTTTATTATACACCACTATTGCCCTCGATACATAAAACAACAAAGGCACGACTCACTTTCTGTCAGAGGTTTACTTGCTGTCCCTTCAATCTATCCTAGCTTCTTTGCTGGCAAGACACAAAGCTTAAAACACAGAACGCTATGGCTGCTGGCTGCAATGCTAACACTTATTGTAGCCTGCCATCTTAGGTAGGCTTACCCACACAAAAAGGATGGCAACTCCTTCGAAGTTATATTGAAACAAAAGGCCATTGACAACTGTATCTTGTAATTATATTACATTAATAACCATTCATAGGCTACCAATTACATGAAATGTTTGTCTACTAAGATATAATCAGTACCTTAAGTAGACTGCGGAGACATCTTGTAGCCTGACTGTAACCAAATTTTGAATGAAGTACTAGACAGCAAAGTTTCACAAACTGCTCCTGAGAAATAATGGCCTCAATTTTAATCCCGCTCTTTCCATCCCCCCCCCCACATCACCCCCCTGGCATTCACTGGGTGGGAGAGGGTCGGGAGGGGGGAGTTGAAATATCAGGATCAGGGAACCGGACCCCAACCCAACCCCCATTCCCGCCCTTTTAAATGTTAAAGTGCAGGAATCAGGCCATAGCCAAGGCTCCCACAAAAGGCAGGTGGGGTCCTAATTAACAGACCAAAGTCGTGGCCTGATGACATCGTCGGCGCCATGATTTAAATTTAATAGAAAGTGAGGGGGATGTCCGAGCTGTGGGATTCCTGGCAGCTGGACCAAGGCAAGAGGCTCTTTCAGCATTCTTTGTGGGCCAGGAGGAACACGAGTGCTCCCCCAGGATCCTCAAGGAAGCCTTCGGACTCCCCCAGCCCCAATTGTCAGCCACGCACCCCCCCAGCCCCGATCACCAGCCTCCCCCCGTTTGCCAACCGGAGCTTCCTTCCCAGTGCCGGGGGTTGTCCTTAAGCGTCCCCAGCTGTGGCCTCCTGCCGCTGCCGTTAAAATTGGCGGGGCCTTCACGTCCCCAGCTTTGCTGGGCTCTTCAGTCGTTTTCAGTCTCCCCCACAACGCCTCACCTCCCCATTAATATCCAGGCCAATGCATCTGAAGTGACCCTTTTGCTTGTGAAATGCCAATGTAAATTGTCTCCAGCTTGCAGAAAATATCTACCTGTGACTGATCCTGTGTGTACTAGTAATAAGATAAGTTAAAATCTCAACACAGACAAATATCTATTTTTGTTATGGTTATTCAAAGTCGGCACTTTTCATATCAAGCAAATACTGTTGTTAGTCCTTTATTACTCAAAATCTTTATCAGCATTCGCTAAGTTTACATCTTTCATATTAATATCTGCAAATATGGTTCTTCTAAGTTTATAACAAATTAATACAAAATGGAACTAAAATTACTGCAATGTAATCCAATCCTCAATCTTGAACATTCATCAGTTATCAGAAAATTTAAATGCAAGTTACCTTTCAATCCCTGTTTATATTTAATTACATTCAGGAGAGTTCTCATTTAATCTCTTTATTGGTGGGCAGAGGTGTTTGATTAGTATGTTAGAATTTGTGATTAAATTATCCAGAAGTGATCGCACTTCTATCACGTGCTTCGGGAATAAAGTAAAACAGATTGTCTCTTGGTGCATACCTACAAGTGGAATATAGGCCAGACAGACATCAAACATGAATAGCACAAAGTGATTGAGATCAGCAGCATCAGACTGCGAGGGTTCAAATTCGAACAAAAGAGCCCACTACAAAAAATAATCAGATGCCAATTGAGGCATATGGACAAGCTGCAGTGTGTTATAGCACATTTAGATTTCTCAGTCCCATTTTCATTTCACTTAAGTAGCTATCTTTTGCCTGTTACTGCAATTTGTGACTTGCTCTGGTGAAAATGGCATATATTTATCACTTTGTGCTATTCACGATTGATGTCAGTCTGGCCCATATTCCACTTGCAAGTAGCATGTGATAGAAGTGCAATCACTTCTGGATAATTTTGCTTTTACATTTAACAGTGTTAGGTCATAAGTTCATTAATGCCAGAAAGCGACAGAAAATTTTGAATCAGCTCAGTGCACAATGTAGATAAGAACTACACTCAGGAGACCCAGCCTCTGCTATCATTTCAGCCAGCAATTTTCCTTGGATAGCAATCTAACGGTGTTGGACGGTCTTGTGGTTGATATGTTCTCAGAATTTGGAGGTGGTTGCCATCCATCTGATTCTTGGTAGAATGACTCTGATCCGTGGCAGTCTAGTGTGGGGAGATCTGATCCCAATAGCTAGTGTCTGTATTTAAATATGATCCAGGCATCTCGCCATCCGATTGCTGACAGTCTGATGAGTGGGATCAGATTGTGAAGATCTCGTGGTGGGCATGCAAATATGTATCTGCACTCTCATATGGTCTGGGCATTCCAGAGAGGGAAGACCTGGTAAACATCCATCTGATAGCTGGCAGTCTAATTGGCAGAATCCAATTTTTAGTGATTTTAAATGTTCCCTTGAAAAAAACACATTTGAAACCTTTTTACTGTAATTTCTTACTTGTGTTACTCTTTTGCCTCAGACTTTGAAAATGAAAGCGATAGGCCCCATTGTAATACAATAAATCTTACGCATTGCATTTCAAGGTCAAATATCTGTGAGAGGCCACATCCTGATGTACGTGCCAGGATGCACCCACGTTTGCTGCTGACCCTGCTAAATTTTGCGAGGTCAGGGCGAGGTCCTTTAATTAGCCAACCATTGATGGGTGCCCATATTACATGGGGCACATCTCGGACATCTGGATTCTGAAGAGACCACAAAATGGAAGTGCATTGTTGGCTAGTTGGGAGGGGTTTGTCAGACCGCTCCAAAGAAGTATAGATTGCCCCAGAGGCCCCATTTATAAGGGGGCTGTATTTAAATAACAATAATGAAATAACTTGCTTGTTCTTCAGGAGTAAAATCCACAATTCTAGCCTGGATCCCCAGGTAGGGCCCACATGTGGCCTTAGGCGGCCTGGGACACCTAGTCTAACCAGCAATCCTGCTCCCACCAACTCAGAGGCCGGGTATGTGGGAGCATCGAGCCCTGCCCCCTCCTGTGGAAATCCCAATGTGTGGCCAAGACAGGGCATAACTGGGTCGGAGAGAGAGGGGGACAGATAGAGAGGGAGAAGGTGATGGAGAGAGAGGGAGAGGGTGATGGAGAGAGAGGGAGAGGGGGACGGAGAGAGAGGGAGAGGGAGACGGAGAGAGGGGGAGAGGGGGATGAAGAGAAAGGGAGAGGGCGACAGAGAGAGAGGGAGAGGGAGACAGAGAGAGGGGGGAGAGGGGGATGGAGGGAGAGAGGGAGAGGGAGACGGAGAGAGGGGGAGAGGGGGATGAAGAGAAAGGGAGAGAGGGACGGAGAGAAAGGGAGAGAGGGACGGAGAGAGGGGGAGAGGGGGATGGAGGGAGAGAGGGAGAGGGATGGAGAGAGAGGGAGAGGGGAATGGAGAAAGGGAGAGGGGGACGGAGAGAGAGGGAGAGGGGGATGGAGGGAGAGAGGGAGAGGGATGGAGAGAGAGGGAGAGGGGAATGGAGAAAGGGAGAGGGGGACGGAGAGAGAGGGAGAGGGGGATGGAGGGAGAGAGGGAGAGGGATGGAGAGAGAGGGAGAGGGGAATGGAGAAAGGGAGAGGGGGACGGAGAGAGAGGGAGAGGGGGATGGAGGGAGAAAGCGAGGGAGAGGAATGGAGAGAGAGAGAGGGACAGAATGAGGGGTGAGGGTCCAGACGCGTGGAGTCCATTCTCGGGGACTGAACGGCGGACACACTTTGGAACAACACAGGTGGAGGCACAGCACATGTACAATGGCCGCTGGAAGGAGGCTAAAGCAAACAAGCTTTAGGCCCCCAGTGGAACAAAAATGAATTTTTTTTTAAATTCAGAAAATTGTTTAAAGCCGGAAAAAAATACGGGAAAATTATGTTGAATGTCTCGCAATAAGTTCCAGTTAAATTTTACCAGGTGCTGTCCCCTTTTTGAAAGAATCTATCAGGGTTATTTAAATCATGTTATGGGAGAGGGGGAAAAGTTTGTGCCCCTGTTTGTACCTCAGATTCTGTGAGAGACGGAGGGAACGGCAGCAGAAAAAGAGGAAACAACTTCTCCAAAACTGATCCCAACTCATCACTAAGGCTGAGGATAGATAACCTCACCGCCTTCTTAGGAAGTTTAACCACTTTATTCACTTTCTTATTTGAGTTCTGTTTGGAATTAGAGTTTATTTTATTATTTTTTGTTGTATGTTTAACGACAGCGTTGAAGAGAGAAAGAGGAACTTGGAGCAACTTCTGTCAAAGCTGCAACGAAACTTGAAAGAATTTAAAGATTTTTAATGAACTTTTCACAAAAAATGAATTTTAAAAACACCTTTTTTCCTCCCTAAGTTTCGAATATGATTTTGGAAGAAACAGAAACAAAAATCAATTTGCCCCTCATCTAAACAAGTTTCAACCATGTCTTGAAGTCCAAATGCTTTTAAAGAGGCTCTGAAATGCTTAAAACATTTTGAAATTGAAATTTCTCAATATTTGATTTTGAATGATTGACTGAAGTGAGTAACTTTACAAAAACATGCAACCATGCTGTTGAGGAGGGGGAGGGCAGGAGGTTTTGTAGGAGTTGCATATTATTTTTTATGGACTTTTTTAAAAGTATCATTAAGACGTTTAGGAAGAGAACCAAAAAAGGGGAAAAACACAAACCATTTTATTTTGTCTGTCATTCTATAGTCCTAACAAGTCCCAGGAATAATGTAAAAATAGATTTCCTCTTAAACATTTAGTGGAGTTAATAGAAACACTAGTTCTGTAATGAGATATAAAAATTGCAGGAAGCTTCTTTAGAAGAAACTACTACTTGTTTATTGAGAAAGACACAGAAAATACTTCGATTAAACTGATAATGTACAATTTTGATTTGGTATGAATGTTTGAAATAGGAGATTCAAAATTGACAGTACAATGAAATTTGTTTCCCACTATTTAATTGGGAAGTACCTGAAATAATTCAACACTTATCATGATAAGAGCAGGAATTAATGGCCCAGAAATTCGTGTCGGGGGCTTCCCGCAGGTGCAAGCCCCCGACCTTCACTTACCTAGCGCGCCGGCAGTTGAGGTCTGGGCCTGCGTGGATTTCCTGTCTGTGGCCCGGTCCAGCTCCCGGCGCGCTGTGCTTGCGTGATCCAGTGGCGTAGTTAGTGCGATGCGTCGGCTGGGATCACGTGAGCACTGGGCAACCAATCGGAGGAGGGAAAAGTCCATTCATGAGTTTGACAGAAAGAACTGTCAAACTCATGAAAACTCTGGGCGCCCAAAACAGTACTTAACCGTAAAATAAATTTGAAAAAAAATCACACTATTTAAATCAACTATAAATAACATTAAATAACTATTTTAAACAATAATTTAAATTTTTGAAAAAAGTAATTTTATAAAAAATCGGGGCTAAAAATACACTTACCTTACTGTAAAGTATTTAAAAATAATAAACCTGTGGAAAAAATGTTCTAATTTTAATTAATTGACCACTTACCTTATAAAATGAAGTCCTTACGTCAGGTTTTTAAATGTGCAAAAAGTAGAGGCCTTCACGCACGGGCAAACCTGTAAAAAAAGAGGAAGTTCAACGCGCACACACAGACTCCCGCGCGCACGCGTTCGACCTCTGAACCCCTTGGTTCAGAGGATCGGAAATGCCGGTTTCCCGCGCATGCGTAGTACATGCAAGAAACCGACACTTCCATCGGGTCCACGCGTGAGTACTCCGTCCGTACTCACGCGTTGGGACCCGAATTTCTGGGCCACAATATTGTGGAGAATATTTGAGAGAAAAACATTAGAAGCGAAATTGGTAAATTTACGGGCCGGATATTCCGATCCCTACAGGTGTGTACGAGCTGTGTACTCACCCGTAGGGACATCGGAAATGCCGGTATTAGGCATGCACTACGCATGCACTGGAAACTGGCATATCCGATCTGTCAAGATCCTCCGGCTGCCCGGGAGAAGGGCCTCTGCGGGGGGAGAGTTCCGCTTTCTGGAGACCCTTCGCCCACAGAAAACTCTTACAATTCTTGCGCCTGGTAAAAGGCGTAAGGCCTGCTTTTACCAGGATAAGAGTTGAAAAAAGTAAAAAAAAAAAAATTCCACTGATGTATCATTTAAAAATACTTTAAAAAAAGGTAAGTTTATTTTTAGCCCCATAAAAAACTTTATTCAAAAATTTAAAGTTTAGTTTAAAATACTTAATTTATTGAACTTCCAAGTCATTTTAAAAATGTGATTTTTTTAAAAATTTGTTTAAAGTTTTACTATGTTTTGGGGGGTGATCTCCATTCATATATTTGACAGGTCTTCCTGACAAATGTATGAAGGGGGATTCCCTTCTGTGATTAGCTCCCATGGCCCATGTGATCCCAGGGACGCTGCGAACTACCTGCGCCTCTGGGATACGTGGGCCCTGCGCACCGGCAGTTTGGAAAGGCCCAGCAGTGGAATTGTGCGCCTCCCGGGAGCCCTGAGGTAAGGGCGCAGATTTTTCCAGATCGCAGTCCTCCGCCCGCGGGAGGCCTGCGATCAGAATATCTGGGCCAACATCTTTATATGTCAATATATTAGTAAACATTTCCAAGTCAGTCTGATTGGTTCTCCTATCCAGGAAGAAAGATGAATGTTTATTTCTGTTAAATCAAAGCTTTTCCTGCTTTTTAGAAACATAGAAACATAGAAGGTAGGAGCAGGAGTAGGCCATTCGGCCCCTCGAGCCTGTTCCGCCATTTAATGAGATCATGGCTGATCATCCAAATTCAGTACCCTGTCCCTGCTTTCTCCCCATATCCCTTGATCCCTTTAGCCTTAAGAAATATATCTAACTCCTTCTTGAATATATTTAATAAGTTGGCCTCAACTGCCTTCTGTGGTAGAGAATTCCACAGGTTCACCACTCTCTGGGTGAAGAAATTCCTGCTCATCTCAGTCCTAAGTGGCTTACCCCTTATCCTTAGACTGTGACCCCTGGTTCTGGACTCCCCCGCCATTGGGAACATCCTTCCTGCATCTATTCTGTCTAGTCCTGTTAGAATTTTAGAATTTTCAATGAGATCCCCTCTCATTCTTCTAAACTCTAGTGAATATAAGCCTAATCGACCCAATCTCTCCTCATACGTCATTCCTGCCATCCCAGGTATCAGTCTGGTGAATCTTTACTGCACTCCCTCCATGGCAAGAACATGCTTCCTCAGATAAGGCAACCAAAACTGCACACAATACTCAAGGTGTGATCTCACCAAGGCCCTGTACAACTGCAGCAAGACATCCTTGCTCCTGTATTCAAATCCTCTCGCTACAAAGGCCAACATAACATTTGCCTTCTTAACCGCCTGCTGCACCTGCATGCTTACCTTCAGTGACTGGTGCACATGGGCACCCAGGTCTCATTGCACTTCCCCTTTTCCCAATCTATTGCCATTCAGATAATAATTTGCCTTCCTGTTTTTGCCATGAAAGTGCATCTGCCATGCATCTGCCCAATCACCCAACCTGTCCAAATCATACTGGAGTTTCTCAGCATCCTCCTCACAGCACACACGCCCACCCAGCTTTGTGTCATCTGCAAACTTGGAGATATTACATCTAGTTCCCTCATCTAGATCATTAATATATATTGTGAATAGCTGGGGTCCTAGCACTGATCCCTGTGATACCCCACTAGTCACTGCCTGCCAACTCAGAAAAAGACCTGTTTATTGCAACTCTTTGCTTCCTGTCTGCCAACCAGTTCTCTATCCAAGTCAGTACCTTACCCCCAATCACATGTGCCTTAACTTTACATGCTAATCTCTTATGCGGGACCTTATCGAAAGCCTTCTGAAAGTCTAAATACCCCATATCCACTGGTTCTCCCTTATCTATTCTACCAGTTACATCCTCAAAAAATTCCAGTAGATTAGTCAAGCATGATTCACCTTTTGTAAATCCATGTTGACTTTGTCCGATCCTGTCACTGTTTTCCAAGTGCTCTGCTATTACATCTTTTATAATGGACTCTAGCATTTTCCCCACTATCGATGTCAGGCTTACCGGTCTATAATTCCCCGTTTTCTTTCTACCACCTTTTTTAAATAGTGGGGTTACATTAGCTACCCTCCAATCCATGGGAACTATTCCAGAGTCTATAGAATTTTGTTTTTAATTCGGTGGTGCAAATTGTGTATGTGTTTTTCTGCACTTGTGAATAAGTGGGCCATTTCTGGGCGGGGGCGGTGCTGGTTCAACAAGAAATCATTTATTAATGGAAGTGATTGAAGTTGGAAATACTGATACCCATTTTTCTTCAATTCTTTTTAGTACTGTGAACGAAAGAACTACAGCACTTATTTGTTGGTTGTCTGGTTGCATTGTGATTAATATTCTAATTACTTATGTGGACGTACAGCACATCAGCGCCACAGGAAAGTCGCTGCTCCTGCTGCTTGTGCAGCCACTACTATAGTGACATGAGGGATGGGCTAATACATTGAAAACTTTAAATTAATACAAATTGCACGAATAGATATGCCTCTTTCAGCTCACCTTGGGCTTTTGGATTGTTTGTCGATGCATAACCGTGTAACTGCGTGACATTTCTGAAGTGTTAATGCATTATTAGGCAGTTCTTTTATATCCCAGTCATTTCTGCCAAGTGATTTTTTATTAAATCGAGTTTGTACACGACAAACTAAAAGCTTTTAATTAATTCTACCGGAAACAAACTTGCAGAATGGGTGTGTAAATGACAAATGAATTCCAATATAGATAAGGGTGAGGTGGTGCACTTTGGTCGGAGGAATAAGGAGGCGACCTACTCCTTGGAAAACAAGAGTCTAAATGGGGTAGAGGAGCAAAGGGATCTCGGGGTATAGATTCACAAATCATTAAAAGTAACAACACAGGTTAAAAAATCCATAAACGTGCAAATAAAGCACTGGGGCTCATTTCTGGAGGAATAGAACTCAAAAGCAGAGAAGTTATATTAAACTTGTATAGAAACTTGTCTGATTGTCTCATGATTTCAGACGGTGGGGTGGCAATATAGCATTACTGTATATATACTTTTAAGTGGTTGGTGTTGTAAAAGTTGTTGTTGATGTTTTAAAATTTGCTCACGGACAAAAAGATTCGCTCTCAAAGGAGTTTGTGGCCCGCTGAGTACAAAAAAAATTAGAGGGAACATTGGTCCCCAGCTAATTTTCATCCGGAATTGCTCACCCCTGCTGGAGTGTGCCAGAAAGTCTGCGGTTTTTCAAAGCCTTGTGATTTAATCTTGTGATGCTGGACCAAATCTGATTTTCCTTCTGCTGGAAATAGATATTCTTTGTTACAGTAAAATGACCAAGTTTTGTTGCAGCTGCATCATCTCAACAGTGGAATATTTTTAATGACACAGTAACCACTTCCACAAAGTTAGATTGGTAAATAACCGACCACAACATATTTTCTTTGTATTTAAAACAACGTCACTGTAGCTGATGAATCTTTAGACCTATGTTATTGAAGTTTGCTTTAATCCTTCTACTGCTCCAGGATCATCCTGGAGAATAAAGACAATCCTAAACTCCTCCTTTCGATAACAAGCTGCCTTCTCTGACTTCCTTTCTCTTCACCCTGTCACCATCTCTAGCGTCAGGTGTGAGGAGGCCATGATCTTTTTTTCATCTTGTGCTGGTATGTAGGGCTGGAAGCGATTGCAGGCATAGGGATAGGATCGTTCATGGAAGAATTTGTTCATGAGGACAAGGATTTTGAATTAATATGATTGGGGGATGGTGGCCAGTGGAGGTTGGTGAGGATATAGTGGAGCAGGACGGATAAGAGGCGTTATATACCACCATCCTCCACAGCAATGGCCAATTTGTTTAAGGTTGAAAATATAAGAAACCCTCCCTCTCTGGACAGTATTGTGTACTGCAGCACAGAAAAGCAAACAGGATGTAGCTTCACACCTGCACATTCTTAGCCTTCACCATGTAATTAGGAGGAGGCACAAGGCCAAGACCAGACACTTCCTGCGGAGAAGGATGGAAAACCTGGGATATCAAAAGGGTTCGTGTTTTGATAGATAATGGGAAATTTTAGCCCATCTGTATGACATTCCTCGGTATTCTACTTTAGTCTAGTCTGAGGAGGATCCACTCTTCTGGCTGTATCTGAACGGCAACAAAAAGGTTGGGCCCAGTTATACTGTCACTCGTATGCTGCCGCGAATTTGCTCCTTCCTTGCAATGGTAAAAAGTGATAGTGCGACTTCAGTATCAGATTCAAATCTGACCCAGGAATATATTGAGCTAAGATTTCCTCTGTGGGGCTGTCTCATACTGCCTGGCTTGACAATGTATGAATTTAAGTGCAATGTCAAGCAGGCTTAAAAGCGTTCAGAGGCTCTGTTTGCCCTTGTGGGCACTTTATTGACTTCAGCAGAGTCTTTATTCATGCTTTTAATGTTTGGCAAAAACAGGCAGTCTCAGCTGTGTTCTAGAAATGTTTGAAGTTTACCATATGAGCAGTGCTCTCTCACTGCCCAGAGTATGATCTGAAGCCACAATATAAACTCGGCACTGCTAGCTGTAAATGGCATTCTACACCTATAGATACTAGGGCCTAGAAATTCAGTCGCGTTTGCGCCCACTTATGGGCTATAGAGTGGTTTGCGCCGGAAGTTCAGTTGGTCCGTAACATCGACGTTAGCCGGTAGCGCTGCGCCGGCACCGATGACGTCATCGGTGTGCGCAGCGCCCCGGTTCCAATGCAATTCCGGTCCAACCGCCAAATTCAGTTGCGGCCGCCTCTCCCGTGGCGGCCGCAAACAGCGTTTGCAAAACGGTGCCTTGCAGCTCCGAGAGGCCGGCGCATAAAGGTGGAGGGGCGGCCGGCCGCTTTCCCGGCGGCCGCCTGGCCGCACCTCCCTCCCCGGACTCCTGCACCACCCCCCCGCAGCATTGGTGTGTCACTCCCGCAAGCCCGGCACTTCTCCGTGGTGCCGGGCTCATTTGCTGGGGGAATCCAGCGGCGATCTCACGGCTGCAGGCAGCTCCTCCTTAAGAGAAGGAGGAGGCCTGCAGTACTCCAGCCTGCCGCACCGCATCGGGTGCCGCAGCGGCAGCTGGACGCCTGAAACTGACATTCTTCACCCCAAACGAGGCGGCCAAACCCTCCAATAGCGCCCGCCTCCGTGTTGGGGCGGCGCAACTGAATTTCAGGCGGGCGCTACGGGAATCCGGCCGAGTGCTAAATTTCGGGCGCTAAAGACCTGGCGGGGCTATACCTAATTTCTAGGCCTAGATCTGTGGCATTAGTTATATAGTTGGCTTGATTCGATGTGGTGACTTCGATCTTGCAGGCCAATGAATGGATATGTTCATACCTTCCAAGTATCAACAATTTGCCTCCTCCGGCCACTCTGCTGCCACCCACTAGGCTTTGCCGGCAGGTTTGGTGGCGTGCGATTTTAAGGTGAAATCCCAGCACAGCTCCGATGATGTCATGGGGCCACGGCGTTCACATTTTAATGAGGCAGGAGGCCTCCACGCTGCCAGAATCCCAGCCATTAAACTGGAGGAGGTGCGGAAATGCTGCAGCAACACAGCGGCTTCTGCCTGGACAACACTCTAACCCCACCTGCCCGTGCCTATGCCTGATGGGCAGGAAGTATTAAAATCAGGAAGTATTAAAATCAGGAAGTATTATCAGTTTCCTGCCAAAAGTGACTGACTTTTACCTCAGTATTTTTTACCGTGTAAATAGCACTGGATATAGAGAGCTGCATAAAGTTAATCAATATTTATGTTTCATACTTTGATAGAATAACCCTGCGGATCGACTCCAGGTACAGGAGGTGCTTTATAACATGACAGTGATGCCTCCTGGTGTAGATAGTACAAATGTCTGAAGGATTTATTAATGTCTACTCAATGTCCAGTGTTTTTATTCCTTGTACTTTTTTGGTGCTTTATATTTTATTGACTTTAATTACCTATACTGCCAATGAGGCGATTCAAACAGTGAAGTAAATGAATATTTTTCGATGTGCCATCACTTTACATCATCCCTAGATTCATAGGGGGGAAAATTGGGTATCGCCCATTTTGGGGCGCTAATATCGGCCGGGCGCAAAGTTTAGCATCCGACGCTAATTATCACTTCCGACCGCAAAATTCGCCACCATCGCCTCTGGAGGTGATTTTAGCGCTAAATCAGGTGCTACACACTTCTCAAGGCGCTAGCTAATTGTCTCCAGTCCTTGCTCCCTTCCTGCCCCACTGCCCTCATGCTAAAGCCACTCTTGTGCCTCCCTGCTTTCAGATAGTGAACCACCAGCTGACCAGCCTGTCCCTCAGCCTGCCAGTGGCAGCGAAGCACCAGAGGAGGAGGAAGAGGAAGCCGGAGCCTCACCGCCTGCCAAGGGTGACACTTCGGACACTAGGGCCACGCGTTTCCTGGAGGGGAGCAGGGGGTTAGGATCTGATGTGGGTGAAACTCCTGGACCCAGCGGGCTGCAGTAACGCCATGGGGAAAGGGAAGCTCGGGGGCCATCTCCTCGGAGGGTGAGTAGGCGCACGAGTTCTGCTGCGCAGGACTCGGATGAGGAGCTCGATATCGTGGCCATGAATACTCAGGCAATGAGCATGCACGCTGAGCTCATGGGTGCAATGGCAAGGGAGACCGACAGCATGGGTGCACTGACTAGGAGCATGGAGGCATCTGCCACTCCCACAGCTGTCATCTGTGTGCAAACACTTGAACCCATCCTTGCCTTGTTGCAGAGGATGTTTGAATTGCAGGGAGACCGTGGGGATCCAGAGCCCATGCCGCGTGTAATGGGTGAGGTGGCAGGATCTATTGCAGCACAGGCCGACGCAACGCAACGGCTTAGTGCTGCAATCAAGTCATTGGCTGGTGCCATCCAGTCTCAGACTGCTCTCATGCAGTCTCAGATTGATGTCATGCAAGCGCTGACTGCTGCCATCATCGCTGGGTCACCCACAGTCCACTGGGGATCTCACGGTACCGCAGCAGGCCAGCAATCTGTGCTCGAGCAGATTGTTTTGGATGCTGAGGTACTGCCCCATGGGAGTGGCAGTGTGTCGGTCGAGCAGGAAGGTGCTGTCCTCTCTCAGGATGACAGCATTCCTGCTGCCACCACTGCCACTTCCCCATTGCACTTGCCACAGCCTGTAACACAGCCAGCCCAGACTGCTGTCGCCTATGCAGAGTTGGTGCAGTTTGTAGCCGGGCCCTCCAGGCCCAGAGCTGGTCGAGGGCGTCCTTCAAGGCCATCTGCAGTCTCTGGATCCAACATTCAGCAGCCTTCCACCAGCCTTGCTGCAGCCACTGGGACCACATTACGGAGGAGCAGTAGGGTGGGAAGGGGGGGAAGTGCGCAGGGAATGGAGATCACCCTCGAAGGCCAAAAAGTAGAAATTATTAATAAATGGGGGGAATGTTCATGGGAAAGTTTGGTGTTCATCTTAATATATTTGTTTACTGTTTTGCCTTATCTCAATGTTGTGAGAATGAGTTTATGAATTGTTGGGTTTGGTTCTAATTGTTTGTCCTCAATAAATAAGACAGAGTTTGTAACAGAAATAAAACATTTTATTGTTACTTTACAACTTTGCTGATTTGATTCATTGGAGCTTTACCCGGCAGCAGGGGCTGTGGGATGCTTGCGATGATGTGCTTCTTCATCCCAGAAGCCATCTTCTTTGTCATTCGTTAGAAGCGGTGTCTTATCAGGCGTTCATGGATGGCCCTTGCAGAGGCAACATTGTGTGCCTCCCTCCCATGTTGCTGCTGATCCTCCTCTTCATCCTCCTCCTCTGCCTCCTCCTCCTTCTCCTCCTCCTCCTCCTGAAGTGATGCACCAGTCCCTGGTGGCAATGGCTGGGCCCTCATAATTGCGAGGTTGTGAAGCATGCCGCACACAATAAAGAAAAGTGTGACTCGTTCGGGAGGGTACTGCAGGGCTCCTCCAGAGTGGTCAAGACACCGGAACCGTTGCTCCAAGATGCCGATCGTCTGCTCAATGAGGTTCCTGGTGGCGCTATGGCTCTCATTGTATTGGAGCTCAGCAGGAGTGTTGGGGTTATGGAGCGGTATCATCAGCCAGGTACAGTGTGGATAACCCTTGTCCCTGAGGAGCCATTCACTAGGTTGACGCGATGGTTGGAAGAGGTCTGGGACACCAGTCTGGTGCAGGATAAAAGCGTCGTGACTGCTTCCAGGATAGTAGGCATTGACGGCGAGGATGCACTGTCTGTGGTCATACACCAGCTGGGCATTCAGAGAGTGGAAGCCCTTGCGGTTTCGGAACACCTCTGCATTCTCATGCGGTGCCCGCAATGCAACATGGTGTCCTGAACCATGGGGAAGCCCGCTATCCTAGCGAAGCCACAGGTGTGTTCACGCTGTTTTGTCCTGGGTCATGGGGAAAGAGATGTACTGCCTTCTCCTTTTGTACAGAGCATTTGTCACCTCCTGGATGCAGCAATGGACAGCAAACTGGGAGATATTCGCTATGTCGCCAGTTGAAGCCTGGAAGAAGCCGCTGGCATAGAAATTCTGAGCCACCGTCACCTTCACTGCCACTGACAGAGACGTCCTGGTCTTGAGCTGAGGCTGCAGATCTGGTTACAGGAGGTGGCAAAGCTCCATGACCACCTCCTTGCTGAAGCGCAGCCTTCTGAAACACTGCTCCTCAGACAAATGAATGTAGGAGAATTGCTCCCGGAATACCCTGGGAGGGTAAGGTCTCCTGTGGAGAGGCCTGTTGGCCCTCCTCCCTCTGGCCATGTTTGCGACTCTCTCTCTGCGCCTCTGCTGCCTCTGAAGGTGAAGCTGGAGGACGACGCCCCGAGTTAGTACAGCCCCCATAAAATCTTCTAAATGTGCTAAATATGAAGCTCAGATAAAAAGGAACCTGAAAAATGGTGCTGAGGACCAAAACTCCTTAGGACAGTGTTAAATCTCTCCAGACGCCTCTCTCCCTCTCAACCTGCGTATACCAAAAATTTTGCTGACAGGAAAAAGCAGGAAACGCACGCCTTTAAATTTCACTCCCCCAGCCCCTTCCCGACTTCAAAACGTTCCCCTCTACCTGTCATTCCTAGCGGCAGGCGCTAAGGCAGGGGGCGCGAATCAATTTCCGGTCCTTGGTGCTACCAGGGCGTTGCACGCTTGCATGACGTCACGATCTGCGGGCCAACTGAATTTTTCCCCCATAGAATTTACAGCACAGAAGGGGTCAGAAGAGGGAGGCAGCCATTTCCCCGCTCAGGCCACAGTTAAAATGCCAGCATGGTCCTATTGCCATAATAGGAGCATAAAAGAAAAGAAAGACTTGGATTTATATAGCGCCTTTCATGACCTCAGGACATCACAAAGAGCTTTAAGTACTATTGAAGTGCAGTCACTGTTGTAATGTAGGAAAAGTGGCAGCTAATTTGTGCACAGCAAGCTCCCACAAACAGCAATGTGATCATGACCAGCTAATCTGATTTTTTTTTAGTGATGTTTAAGGGATAAATATTGGCCAGGACACCGGGGAGAACTCCCCTGCTCTTCTTAGTGCCATTGGGATCTTTTACATCCACCTGGGAGGGCAGATGGGGCCTCGGTTTAACGTCTCATCCGAAAAATTTCACCTCCGACAGTACAGCACTCCCTCGGTACTGCACTGGACCGTGATTTGCAAAATCCGCCTGCTTTAAATGGGTGCCTCAATAGCCCGCAGGTTAATATCGGAGACAACGGGAAAAGGTCGCGATTCGAGCGAGTGGTTAGCCTCGTTTTTAACAGCCCACCTATCCAGTTTCCACCAGGCAAGCAGTTAGAATCGACCGCCAATTCTACCTTTGATCAGTTACGATAGAATCTGCCGTTGCTCCAAAATAGTTTATTTAAATCATGGAGTTACTTAGAACTTCTACTTCTAAACTTTTTATTTTTGAAAATATCAACCGCACCTTTGCCAATCACCAGTAAAGCAGGAGACACGTCTTTAGTTACAGGCTGAAATATGGCTTAAAGGTTAAAAGTCGAACCAGGTTTTTGCTAAATTATTCAAATATTTAATAATATTTAATAATATCTAAGTGTTAGTATTAGCGGGCAAAGGCTTGATGTTCCTTTGTCTGCTATTTTAACAGACGTGTGAGCCATTCATTTTAAATGGAATAACACCGCCATTAAAATAGCAGACAGAGAATGTGTTAAGTGTTCATCTGCTGCTGTTGCCAACAGTAATTTCCACCCAATGATTTTTTGAGGGCCATAGTAGCCCAAGTTATAACGTTGTTGCCTCTCAGGAGATTTCAAACATGGCAGCTTTGCACCCTTGGAGCAATGAATGTCACCTCAGAGAGTATATCAAATCATACTGTAGCAACATAAAAAACCTATGGCTGCATATTTATTTATCTATTGCTAGAAATGTTCATCCCACATGTAAGGAGATACACACAGTTTGGTTTCCCTTATTTGTGGATCAATCCTAAATTCAGCAATTAAATGTAATTTCTTCAAATGTCTTACCTACATATCTCGTAGAAAGGCAGAAATCATCCTGGATTCGAAGGATATTGCCCTAAGAATTTCTCTTTTACAGGGTTGTTTTATAAGATGCACTAATTTTATTCATTGGGGTTGATTTTTATCTAATGGTGTAAGTCAGTTCAAAATAGTTAACTCGTACAAATCTCACCACAATGTTCATATCATAATAACAGTCAATTCACAGTTTAGGTGATGATTTAGACAGATCCAGGGTGCACACTACTGGTGGGAGCAGAAAATGGCATGTATGTGAAACTTAAAGGCAAGTGGCACAATAGGTGGGAATAAATTATTACTGTCTTTGGGCAAACTTAAAGGTATCTCAACCAATTGGCAGTCTTTGCCAAGGCAGAATAGGGAGAGGGCTAAGAAGTGACAGGGAAAGATGAAGGGACAGGCATGAGTCTGGAGCAGCACCAATCCCCCTGTTTGATATTATTATCCCCATAAGTCAGCATTGCATCTTGCCTGCAAGGAGGTAGAGGCAAGCATGACACCACAGCTGACTGGTATTATCACTGGCTGTGCCAGCCTTATGATGTATGTTAGTAGCTGGCGCCATTGCAACTGATGGCACAGATTTGTATCTGGCTCTCGATTGACCCAATCCTTGTGAAGACAGTTTCTTACACTTGTTGCCAGGTAGGTGTGGCAATGCCTGCAAAAATGATTGGTGGCACCTTGGTGGGCATGTTCAATCAGAGCATGTTGGATGTTCATTACCCTGGCTTGCCTTCTTCTACTCAACACCACTGATAACATGATGGCCCAGTAATTCCTTTCCAAACGCGTGAGTACGGTCAGGGTACTCACGCATCTGGCTGGAGAAAATGCCGGTTTTCAGCATGCACAGCGCATGCGGGGAAAACCGGCATTTCCTGTCCTCTGAACGAAGGGGTTCAGAGGCAGAACGCGCGCGACTGCACAGGCAGCGCGTGCGCAGTAAAATTCCTTTTTTTTTCAGAGTTGCGCGCATGTAAAGGCCTCTGGTCTTTACGCGTGGAAAAACAAGACGTAAGTACAGGAAACTTTGTGCTATCCGGAGGTGAGCTATCCGGCAATCTGGAGCCACCGGCAAAAATCAGCAGCCGTTTTTTATTCTTTTTGTTTGTTTTTTTTGCTTTGTTTGAACAGTCAAGCTGTGCAAGGTCTGTAGCTATAGCAACAGCTTCAGCTACAGAGCTTTAGGGCCACACCCGAGTGTTTAGAAGCTGTTGCTAAGCAACAGTGTTTGTTGTCAAATACAGAGATAAGAATCTCCGTATCTCTCAACATTAACTCTGGAGAGTACGGCAGTTTTGAGGCAACGGCAGCAGCTCGGTCCCGTGGGTGCCGGATAGCACAAAGTTTCCTGTATTTAGTTTTTCAGGTAAGTGGACTTTTAGTACAATGTAGAAATTTTTTTCCACAGGTTTGTTATTTTTAAAGAATTTACAGGATGGTAAGTTTAGTTTTAGACCCTATTTTTAAAAAATTTATTTTTTTCAAAAAATTGATTAATTGTTTAAAACATTTTTAAAAACTTATTTATAGTTATTATAATCAGTGGGATGTTTTTTAAAATTTTATTTAAAGTTTAACTAGTGTTTTGGGCCCCCGTAGTTTTCATGAGTTTGACAGTCTTTACTATCAAACTCATGAATGAGTTTCCCCTCCCCTGATTGGCTGCAGAGTGCTCACCTGATCCCAGCCAGCACATCGCACTAAGTACGCCATTGGATCAGGTAAGCACTGTGCGCCGACATCTGAACCGGGCCAGTGACAGGAAATCCACTGCGGGCCAGGTTTCAGATGTCGGCGCGCCGGGTAAGTGCACATCGGGGTCTTGCACGCGCGGCAAGCCCCCGACACCAGGTTCTGGGCCGATATATGTGATAGGATGTCTTCAAGGAAGTGTCAGGAAAACTTACTCAGGCATTTACACATCTTATTTGTGCCATTCAGTTTATATTTCTGGTTTCCATTTGTGAATAGGATGCTCCGCATACACTGTTCATCTGCCAGAGCGAGCTACAACTCTCCGAGCTCGCTGCGCTCCTCCAATGCTGGCCTCTTGCACATCCCCGATTTTCATCGCTCCACCATTGGTGGCCGTGCCTTCAGCTGCCTAGGCCCTAAGCTCTGGAATTCCCTCCCTAAACCTCTCCGCCTCTCTACCTCTCTCTCCTCCTTTAGGACCCTTCTTAAAACCTACCTCTTTGACCAAGAGATCACCTGTCCTAATATCTCTTTTAGTGTCCAATTTTGTTTGATAATGGCACTTGTGAAACGCCTTGGGATGGTTTACTACGTTAAAGGTGCTATGTAAATGCACATTGTTGTTGTATGTGCATGTCTGTTGGTGGTCATCTACTGGCAGTGGACACAGAACACCCCCGGTTCAGTGGCCTGTCTGGCTTCCCTCAGTTGATCCTCTTCTCCCTCCAAAAATACCGAGATGGGTAATTCCCTGTGTGGAGCCCCTGAGTGGCGCGAATGGAGATCGAGAGGAAGCAGCTGAGCAATTATTATGTAGGGTCTTGTAAGCCTAGGCGGAAACAGAGAGAAAGAAAAGAAAGTCAGGGCAGAAATGGCCTGAAAGCTTCGGAATAAATCTTATTCGGCCCATTAAACCTACCTCCATATACAGCTCAACATCAGAACAAAGAGAAAGAACTCTAACAAAACACACTGATATCATTCTCATACTGCACAATGTATTCAATAAAGTTAATACACTTGTTTGTACACTGTGATGAGAATATTTTAGTGCAAAGTAATACAGCACGTGCTAAGGATCATGTTTGGCCTGGTTTATTTGGTCAATATGGAGAGGTGAATTATTTAAAGGAACAGTGTCAAGTGCTTATCTAAATGTATCTTGTATTAGCACCTGGCACACCAGTCTTTCAATGGATTTCATGAGCTACTCTCACTGCCTCCCTCCTGTGCTGACATACCTTCCAAATTCTGCATTTCTTCCTCCATGTTAGAGCTACTTGCAGAGTAAAGTTGTGGGTCATGCAGCACGCAACAATGTCCCAAGGATTTCACTTCATTATCCATGTCAAGACAAGTTGATATTCATTCCTTACTTTGGTGCTCTTTATCACATTGTGATACGTCTTCTAATCCTTCTCCCAGGTCCTCATAGTAACAGATCTTGAGTCAGTGACATGTTGCCCTGCTGGTTTTCCCCAGTGCATGTTTGTGGATTCTTTCCCCCCCAACCCTTCCCAGCCAAAAAGCTGCTCAAAAATGATGGCTAATTGGACCTGCAAGGCCCAATCAATGAAATGGGTTTTCCGAATATTTCACTGTGCTGTTTCTGTATTTTTTTACACATTAAATGACTTACTCCAGTTAAGTGGGGTGAGTGGACAA
Source organism: Somniosus microcephalus (assembly GCF_052327205.1). Taxonomy (NCBI): domain Eukaryota; kingdom Metazoa; phylum Chordata; class Chondrichthyes; order Squaliformes; family Somniosidae; genus Somniosus; species Somniosus microcephalus. Next base: position 48,117,992 of record NC_141004.1, read on the forward strand.
CTAACAAACTCATGTGCCCTCACAATTTTGGTCGGAAGTGTTAAAATCAATGGGGAAAAGGCACTTGGCACATAAAACATGTGGAAAATGCAGCCCTCAGTCAGAGTGTGGCACTGGTCCAGAAATGACTGAGCTTTTATTTTATATTACCCATTTTTTCTATCTAAAGCGAACGCGTTTTCATAATAACCCCTTCAAATTTCATCTCTTGTATTATGTTTGTAACAGTAAAATGATGAATGCCACAAATGTCGGGCTGGATTTTCCGCCCGGAGGCGGGACGGTGGCGGGTCCGCTGTTTGGTGGGTTCCAGTCCCGCTGCTGGTTGCAGCCGCCCTGCAATAATGATTTTCCCCAGATTGGCCTCATTAAGGCCGCCGTGCGCGCTACCCGGCCCAATTGGTGGGTGCAGGTCAGCTGATCGCGCTTGATGACGCGCTGGGAGCCTCTATATTTAACGGGGCCATGACCCCTGTCATAAATCTCATCATCGAGAAACTACCTATGAAATAACACTGGACGGCCAGCTGGTGGCGCCGTCCAAGGAGTATAAATACTCGGGCATTGGCCCCAGTTTGCCAGGGACATTTTGTAAAGACAAGGAGCTAGTGAAGTACAACTAGACTTCCATGTTCGGAAACAAGTTGATTAAAGCCTTGCTTTATGCTCAAACCAAGTGCGTAGTGAGTTTTATTACATCAACCCCTTTGATTATTACTTCATTTTTTTCTGCTCCCGAATGCTGGTTGCTGTAGGCATAGCAACGCACGAACCAAGGCTGCTCCCCAGTTTGATGAGGACTTCCTCAATGCTCTTGTGGAGGGAGTAAGAGAACGCTAGGAGGTCCTCTTCCCTTCAGATGGAAGGAGGAGGCCTCCTCAGCAGACACAGGCAGCCTGGCTGCAAATTGCTGAGGAGGTCAGTGCCAGGAAGATGGTTCTGGTGATTGAAGGTCAATCATCACAGCCCCAGGGCATCGCTGCAGGAGTTCTTCAGGGCAGTGTCCTAGGCCCAACCATCTTCAGCTGCTTCATCAATGACCTTCCCTCCAACATAAGGTCAGAAATGGGGATGTTCGCTGATGACTGCACAGTGTTCAGCACCATTCACAACACCTCAGATAATGAAGCAGTCCATGCCAGCATGCAACAAGACCTGGACGACGTTCAGGCTTGGGCTGATAAGTGGCAGGTAACATTCGTGCCACAGAAGTACCAGGCAATGACTATCTCCAACAAGCGAGAGTCTAACCACCTCCCCATGACATTCAACGGCATTACCATCGCCGAATCCCCCGCCATCAATATCCTGGGGGTCACCATTGACCAGAAACTTAACTGGACCAGCCACATAAATACTGTGGTAACAAGAGCAGGTCAGAGGCTGGGTATTCTGCGGCAAGTGTCTCACCTCCTGACTCCCCAAAGCCTTTCCACCATCTACAAGGCACAAGTAAGGAGTGTGATGGAATACTCTCCACTTGCCTGGATGAGTGCAGCTGCAACAACACTCAAGAAGCTCGACACCATCCAGGACAAAGCAGCCCACTTGATTGGCACCCCATTCACCATCTTAAACATTCACTCCCTCCACCACCCCCATACCGTGACTGCAGTGTGTACCCTCTACAAGATGCACTGCAGCAACTCACCAAGGCTTCTTCGGCAGCACCTCCCAAACCTGCGACCTCTACCACCTAGAAAGACAAGGGCAGCAGGTGCATGGGAACACCACCACCTCCAAGTTACACACCATCCTGACTTAGAAGTATATCGCCGATCCTTCATCATCGCTGGGTCAAAATCCAGCACTGTGGGAGTACCTTCACCACACGGACTGCAGCAGTTCAAGAAAGCGGCTCACCACCACCTTCTTAAGGGCAACTAAGGATGGGCATTAAATGCTGGCCTTGTCAGCGATGCCCAGATCCCATGAACGAATAAAAACAAAGGTCGGTGTGCACACGCACCTGGGTTCAGTCCAGGAAAAGGTTCAATGACCTGCTACGCTCAGCAAAAGTGAGTATAACATCACACTTACCTTCAACCTGTTCCCCATCTCTTCTCATCCCCATCACTCTGCATTGGCAACCTACTCCTGCACATCCCAACTCACCCTAACATCCCTTGCACCCTCACCAATCCCTCTCTCTCTATGTACAGAATTACTTCACCATCCTACTATGCACCCCTCACACTCACTATCACTGTTATGCAATGACAACAACTAACAATGCACAGGGAGTGACCTTGGTATTGGCACCTCACTCCATCATTGTCTCCCTCTAAACATCTATGTTATCCATTCTTTACACTCACTCCATCAATCTCTCTGAAACTCCACTTGCGTCCCTCATTGCAGGAAAAGAGAGCCCACAATAAGAGGGAGACGGGGAGGACAGGAGGAGGCCCACCATCCATGGTGCATCTGACGAATGCTGAGAAGGCAGCTCTGGAGATCGTTGGAGGTGCAGAGGAGCTGGAAGTGGGGGATGGAGAGCAAGCTGGTGACAAAATTGAGTTCCAACCCTTTGATTTTGCATTCATGAGTGACTGATATGGGATCTAATGTTCATAGAAATTGAGTTCAGATCATCTGCATGATGGGATGTGTCTGCAACCTACATATCACATGTCTAACTCATGCCTTTACTCCCCCACAGGTCCATTGAGAGCCCCCCTCCCCATTGTCCAGGAGGAAGAGCCGGACGACTCCTCAGAGGAACCTCCAGCCTCTGAGGGAGCAGCATCAGCAGCAATCAGCGCACCCAGTCCCAGCACAGAGACGCACACCTCGGTGGGTCGTTTGCGAGATAGAGTAGTGTTGTCACCTGGTGTATCACAGTTCACAAGTGAGCAGGAGCAGATGGTGGAGACAAGAACAGAAGTGAAGAGTCCTCGTCGGGGGCCGCAGGGTGCTCCTAGCTCTGCTCAGCTGCATGTAGACGCTGAGCCTCTGGGGCCATCCAGAAAGAGAGCAGTGCTGGAGCTTCAGGAACAAGTGCAGGAGGCTTTGACTGGGTTTGCAACCACGGTAACTGAGTGTGCAGAGAATGGAGGAGTCCATCTCAAACATGAGCAATGCGGTGGTGCACGCAATGGCGAATGTAGGTACTGCCATGGAAAGGATGGCAACTTCCATGGAGGACATAAATCGCCAGACTCAAACCAACATGGTGACTCTTCTAGATGGTCAGCTATGGAGGATAGATGGGCATCCATTGTGGAGAAGAACCAGAGGTACATGGACGTCACTGTTATGAGGACTGTCAGTACAGAGATGGGTCCACATGGCCCCACTGATGTGCAGCTACTTGCTAGCAGTGAAGTGTGGGTGACCCATGAGAGGGATGGTGGTGGTCGAGAACAAGGAAGTGGGGGCTCCTCTCCAAGCGCTCACACTCCCATGTCAGTGCTGAGCCCTCGGTCAGAGCCCCAGATGCCTCACCCAACAGAGATGGCCGTCTCTGCCCCTGCACAGCCGCAGGAGGAGCAGACTTTGGCGGTGCCCTCCAAGGCTCCCAAACCCAGAGGACGACCGCCAAAGGCGTCTAAGCAGATGCAGCAGGGAAGTGAGCACGCTGCCTCTACATCTGCTGAAGCCACAGGGGAAGCACCATGTAGGAGCACCCGCAAGAAAAAGCTAAAACACAAATAGTCACAAGGGTAGCCACTTGGGTGTTTTCATATAATCCAAAGCTACGTTTGTGATCTTTATTTCTATTGTATTAAAGTAATGCGATGTCAATGATTCAATGCGTTGCCCTATGTGTGCTCAGAATTTGAAGTGGCACAGTGAGGGGTGAGGGCACCTTTCATCTGCAGTGATGGTGGGGAGAGTGGTGGGAATGCACAGTTCATTGTACAGATGTTGTATGGTGTGGAATGGAGGTCCTGCCAACCCTCATGTGCATGTGCCAGCCACATGTCTGTGCTGTGTAAAGATACGCGAATCTGGCATGGATTAGTCCATCCCTTGCCAAACGGCCAGAAATTTGCTTGCGTGCTGGTAGCACTGGGACAGCCACCTCCACCAGGTGTTCCTCATCTGCAGCCTCATTCAGCTCTTCCTCCTTCTCCTCTGAGGAGGCTGTACGCTGAGCCACTTGTTCATCAGGCAACAGTAAGCCACGCTGCAGTGCGATGTTGTGCAGGGCACAGCAGACCACAATGCTTCTGGACACCCTGGCTGATACGTACTGTAGGGCTCCACCAGATCTGTCCAGGCATCTGAAGCGCATTTTGAGCAAGCTGATGGTTTGCTCTATGATGCTTCTGGTGGAAATGTGGCTCTCATTGTAACGCTCCTCAGCTTTATTTGATGGCCTCCTCATCAATGTCATTAGCCACATCTTTAGGGGATAGCCCTTGTCTCCAAGTAGCCATACAGAAAGTTAGGTTGGCGGATTGAAGAGCTGAAGCACAGGGGACTGCCGCAGGATGTACAAGTCATGGCAGCTGCCAGGGAACTTTGCGCACACATGCATAATGTTCTTCCTGTGGTTCACAAATACTGCCGGGTTATGATGGGGTGCCCTGATGGCCACATGTGTGCAGTCGATGACACCCTGCACTCTTGGGAAGCCTGCCATATTGGCAAACCCAACCGCCTGCGCGGTAACACTTGCTTCATCTGTTGAGAAGTGGATGTAATTGGCCGACTTGACAAACAGGGCATCGGTAACCTTCACGGTTATGCATATGTGTGTGGCCGACTAGGAGATGCCGCTGATGTCTGCTGCTGATCCCTGGGAGGACCCTGAAGCAAAGAAGTTGAGTGCGGTGGTGACTTTGACAGCCACTGGTAAGGAGTGGCCACCCGCTCCTCTGGGCTGCAGGTCTTGGTGCAGCATTTTGCAGATATCTGTCTCACGAAAGTCTCAGCCTCCTTTGGCACTGCTGTTCAGTCATGTTGAGGAAGCTCATCCTCTGCCTGTAAACCCGGTGTTGGGGGTGTCTCCTGCGACTCGGTGCAGCCCTGCGCTGACGGCCTCTGCCCTGTGCAGCATCAGATGGCTGAGGAGAAGGTTGGCGCTCCTGTTGTTGGTGCTGCTGGTGTGCCTGGTTCTGCTGCTGCCGCGGCTGCTTGTCCTCCAAGTCTGAGGACCAGGATGAGAGGGTATAAATGGTTCCCATTATTCTGGTATATATGTCACTTGAGGATGGGATGTTACAAGCGCTTAGTCAATGTGGAGGGAGGTTATTCCAAAGAGGTCTCAGCGCATATAGATCTCACAACACACACCTAAAACCTCAATACACCTGAAATATGTCTTCCAAATCCTGAAATCAGAAAGTTCTGCCATTTGAAATTGAACTGATGTGGCAGGTCAGCTTTTATGCTACAGTTGCAGCTGTGAAATATTCAGCTTGTTGGAAGACCCAACACACTCAGCTGGTTTATCGAATGACATGCAACCCGGTGAAAATGTGGTAAAATTGAAAAACCCTCTCAAAGTAGCATTTAACAGGTAATTAACAAGCTGTTAACTACAGGAAACTTTCGTTTAAATGGAGGTTAAATATCCGGAACGCTCTATCCACCGGCAAAATTCAGGAGTCGGTTCAGATAACTTTTTTTACTTTTAGTTGCTTTTTTTCTCCATTTGTGGCTGTGCAAGCATGTAGCTGAAGCTGTTGCTTAGCTACAGAGACGCTTGCAAGCTGCGCCGACTGTTTTGAAGCTGGGTTTGTTGCTTTAGAAGGAGCTCTGAGCTCCGTATGTTTTAACTATAGCGCTCATTTCTCCGGCAGTGTTGATCGACCGGCACCAGCTCGGTCCCGTCAGTGCCGGATACCAGAAAGTTTCCTGTACCTTAACTGCCTCTCCCGCCGCTTGGTATCAGGTCGGATCTGGAGTCGCAGACCCAACACTTTGGAAAGTCACATGGAAGTGGGTTCGCAACCCGCTGTCAATCATTTTGGATTTAACTCCTGGCCCGCCTCCAAACTCGCCCCCTGAGCGCCGGCAAAATCGCGGCCATAGTGTCCTCTATATAAAAATTGCAGGGCTGTTATTTCCCTGCTTTGTAAAGTTGATGTAAGTTTGAAATGGTTAAATACAATAGAATGAGTAACCATGGAATCTGCTGAACCTTTCATATGCATCCACCTCCTCTCACCATCAGTGCAGTAACTCACTCAGCAATGTGGCCGCTGTTCCCTCCTATTTATGCTCTTGTGTTGTCTTTATGTCGCCTCCGTTTCCACCCACTTTTTTGAGGTCACCTTTGTTTTAAAAAATGTACCAAAGCTGTATGGAGCCCAGAGGGTTAGTAATTACACATTGGTTTAGTTTCTGTAAATCACTAATCCCACTCATCACCCTGAGTAAAGAATTGTTGTCTCATATCTGTCTTAAGTTCACCTTGCACTAATTTCCATTTATATCCTCTGATCCTATTTTCTTAGCTTGCTTTGAAATGATGTTCTGAGTTTACCGTACTGATAAGCTTAAGCTTCTCTAATCTTTCTCATAGCTCATCTTCTTTACCCTGAGGATCAGCCCTGCTGCTCTTTCCTGTGCCCTTTCTAATGCAAGTGATGTGCTGAGTGTTGCTGTCTTCTGAGACTGGCATCATTCCATCATTCTCGCATCGCGGTGTAAGTGACAGTATAATTGATCAGTTAGGTCATCAATTGGACTCCTGAGTGCTCTGAAGTAGAGGTTGTGAGGTTACTTTGATTCAGTGGTACAGTAGCATAGTGGTTATGTTACTAGATTAGTTAATCCAGAAGATCAGACCTAATGATCCAAAGTTCATAATCCCACCAGGGCAACTGGAGAATTTAAATTCAGTTAATTCAATAAAACTGGCATAAAAAGCTAGTATCAGTAATGGTGACCATACTATTGGATTGTCATGTAAACCCATCTGGTTCACTAATGTCCTTTAGAAGAAACTCATCTGCTGGTCTGGCCTATATGTGACTCCAGACCCACAGCATATGATTAACTCTTAATTGCCCTCTGAAATGGCCCAGCCATTCAGTTTTACATGAAATAAGAATAAAACCAGACAGATTGACCTCGGCACCGACTTCAAATTTAAATTCAATTAATTAAATAAATCTGGAATTAAAAAGCTAATGTCAGTAATGTTCCCAATGGCCGGGGAGTCCAGAACCAGGGGTCACATTCTAAGGATAAGGGGTAAGCCATTTAGGACAGAGATGCGGAGGAATTTCTTCACCCAGAGAGTGGTGAACCTGTGGAATTCTCTACCACAGAAGGCAGTAGAGGCCAATTCATTAAATATATTCAAGAAGGAGTTAGATATATTTCTTAAGGCTAAAGGGATCAAGGGGATATGGGGAGAAGGCAGGGACAGGCTACTGAGTGTGGATGATCAGCCATGATCTCATTGAATGGCGGAGCAGACTCGAGGGGCCGAATGGCCTACTCCTGCTCCTATCTTCTATGTTCTATGTGATGCCCATCTGGTTCACTAATGTCCTTTAGGGAAGGAAATCTGTCGTCTTTACCTGGCCTGGCCTATATGTGACTCCAGACACACAGCAATGTGGTTGACTCTTAACTGCCCTCCCAGTTCATGGGCAATAAATGCTGGCATTGGCAGTGACACCCACATTGTGAGATTGAATGAAAGAAACAATCATGTTGTTTGGCCTTAGCCTTCATTGTAGTATAATTCCAGCCATGTGCAAAGTCTCCTTTTTAAAGTGCCCATTAGATGCTCTTGAAATTTTAGAAACTTACTTTTGACGCTTGTGAGAATGAGAGAAGTAACACTCCTGCCACTCTCACATAACATTAAAAATTAGCTGCCTGGGAAGTAAAGCTCTGTGCCAAGCTTCCATGCGCTGTGCTACTTTGTTGCTGAGGTCTGTAATATCTGCAACAAAGGGCTGGATTTTGCCAGCCCTGGGGAGGCGGGACTGCCAGGAAAATGGCAGAATTTGGGGGCGGGTACCCATCCTGCCCCCAACCTGCCTCAGTGCCATCTTCCCAGGAGGCGGGTAGCCGACCCACGCCGGGTCCCGTCTCCTGGAGGCGGGAAGGGGATTACAGCCACTTAACTGCCAGTTAACAGGTAGTTAACAGACAGTTAAGAGGATTATCCCCATTTTTCTACCAGAGGCACAGGCTTCCTGACATTGGGAAACCCCGCCAGGGTCACCGAGGCGAGCAGTGGGTCTGCGGGGTGCAAAAGTGCGCTGTGGAGGTAAGTGATGGGTACAAGTGTGGAGAGGTAAGTATGTGAGATGAATTAAAAGTGATAGAAAATGTTTACTTACCTTTGTTTCTTCCTGCAGGCTCCAACAGTTGGGGATCCGGAGGCTCTCGCATCTCACCAGCAGAGATGACAAAATGGCTGCTGCATTCTCTGATGCAACAACCATCTAATTTCTGCTCACAAAAGAGGTTTGTTGAGTCTTGAATATAAGAACTCATCAAACAACAGAGAATGTCAGTGTTTGACAGCTTCACAGAGCTGTCAAACGATGACAATACACCTGTCAAAACATTTTTGACAGATAAAACATCATACGTTGACGTTCTCTGTAACCGGCTTCCCCTTAATTGACCTGCTAAGCCCACTGGGCGGGCTTAACAAGGTCAATCAAGGGAAAATAGCGTGGGTTGGCCACAAGTCGATGGAGGCGGGACTGAAACCCGACAAGCAGCAGTCCCGCCTCCAATGCGCCCCATTGACAAAATCCAAGACAAAGTGTCGCTGACAGTATAACTCAAGTCTGCCAGCTGCACATCAATGTGACAAGCCCACACTATTTATACTGAAAATATCACAAATCACTTTTCTCTGATTCTTGACAGTCGATGTGTATTCGCCCCCAAAAAACAATGACAATGGGCCTTTAAAGTGTTAACGTGTTAGAAGTTGTATTATCACCTCAACGCCACAAGAGGGCAGTGGTTTTGTCAGGAATTGCAGTTTTATCTGTGGGTCCGGCCGGGAATTTCCTCGAGCTTCTCGCGCTCTGTCGTCGGAACTTTGCCGGAAGTGCAGCGGAAATCTCATTACAACCGTGAATGGAGTTTGTGCCACACTTCTGGCAAAGTTGCGCCAGCAGAGCGGGAGCAGCTCTGAGGAAATTCCCAGCCATTGTGTTGTGTTATAATAATGATGTATTAAAGGTTGTTAAAATCCTCAGAGCTGAACTTCAAACCCCATTTCCATCCATCATCAAGACTGTTTATTTTCACTTGCCAACATTGTTCTCTTCCCTCCCTCCTGCTAAAACCCTTATCCATTTATCTCTAGACATAGAGCCAGTATTTGTTGTGGCAGGGTTTACTATTAGTTAGACTTGCCCTGACATGTTTAGGTTTTTTAATCTTTTGCATGGCAAGGTGCTGAAAGTGCGAGCTGATAATGTCGCAGCGAGGGAAACCAGGCATCTGGGGCCTGAGTGAACAGGACAAGCAACAGGGTACCCCTTAACCAATCAGATTGAAGGATTGAGAAGGAAGTGTAAATTAGAGTGGGTGAATTCAATGTCAAATCAGGTCCAGAAAGAGAAATAAAGAGAGGGAAAGAAAGATTGGATTAAGAGAGAGAAAAAAATTACATTTTTAAAATCTCCAACAACAATTAAACCCTGAAGGAATGAGACACCACACTTGTAATAGTTAATTTTCAGCACCAGAGAGGTTGATTAGCAGTAATTAACACTTATCACATCATTAAAAGAGTACATAGATGTGAAATGACAATAATTAACTTTTTGTGGTGAGTTTAGTTCGTATCTACCGCGCAAATACAGCAACTTCACGCCATTCAATGCATTTCAATGGTGAGACAGGCAGCGAGATGCTGTTTTCACAAAGCTAATGGCAGAGCGGTTTAACTTGGAGAGCAGCTTTTGAATATCCGCGTTTAACTGCGCAGTTGGCCCTCGCCCGAAGTGGCGGTACCATAAATAACAGTGAGCCCCATTAGCCTCACCGTTATTTTGAGAGTAAAATCTGGCCCATAGTTTCTCTATCGACTTGCTTGGCACCTCGCTTCCTCCACCCTACATAATCTCCAAATTGTACAAATCTCTGCCACGCAAAGTGTCCCGCTCATCACCCCTATCATCGCTAATATACTCTGGCTTCCTGTCCCCAACGCATTGGATTTAAAATCCATATCCTCATCTACATATCTCTTTACAGTCTTGCTCCCTCCTACCTTCATCACCTTACATCTCCTCCAGTGCTCTGATTCGGGCCTACCATTCAGCCTCCATCCTCCGCAGCTCTACTGGGGCAAAACCTTCAGGTGTCGCAGTCCTACTCTCTGGAACTCACGCTCTAAGGCTGCGATTTTTCCTATCGATGCGGCGTGGGAGCGTGACAGTTGCCTTCCGGGTTCCAGTCCCGCCCCCAACTACATCAGATGCACAGACGCGATTTTGCGTCAATTGGCCTTATTAAGCCCCGTCCTGCTGGCTTGCTGGCCAATTAAGAGGAAGCCAGTGTCAGATTACATCAATTGATGATGCGTCATCTGCTGGTTTTCTTAAGCTGTCAATTTTTTTTGACAGCTGATTTTTCAGTGTTTGACAGCATTGAGGTGCTGCAAACACTAACAATCACTGTACAAAGGTGAGCCCTTGACCCCAGGCTCTCCAGTGACTCCCTCCTTAGGCTAGAACAGATGGCAGCTGCAGGTGAGGTTACAGAAATGATCTGTCACTGGTGAGAGAGGTTCTCCCAATGAGGTGGGACTCCACAAACAGTCCAAAACTTGTCACCTACAGAAAAGTGTAAATGCATTAAAAATTATTTTCCCAACATTTTCTTAACTCTGAAACTCACCAGTGTACCATTGGATCCTTCACACCACTTCTGCAGCTGTCATCAGTGCAGAAACATTACAGTAGACCCACAGCACACCACACTTACCTGGCGTGGTGTCCGGATGTTGGGAAGCCCGCAGTAGACCTGTCAAAGTTGCAAAAAGCCTCTTAACTGCCTGTTAACAACCTGTTAACAAGCAGTTAAATGCCTATAATCCTCTTCCCACCGCTAGGTGTCGGGCCCATGCGCAAATCGGGGACCCGACACCTGAGAAGATTGTTTGAAGGCGGGTTGACAGCGGGTTTCCGACCCGCTGTCAATCTTTGCGATTTTGCCAGATGTCCCGCCTCCAAACCCGCCCCCTGAGCGCTGGCAAAATTCCGTGCCTATAGTGTCAGCTGTGGCTCAGACGGCAGCCCTCTCCTGTCTGAGTCAGAAGGTTGTGGGTTCAACTCCCCCGCCAGAGACTTGAGCACAAACATTTAGGCTGGCACTCCAGTGCAGTAATGAGGGAGTACTGCACTGTCAGAGGTGCCATTGTTCGGATGAGACGTTAAACCGAGGCCCTGTCTGCTCTCTCAAGTGGATGTAAAAGATCCCATGGCGCTATTTTGAAGTTACCCTGGTGTCCTGGCCAATATTTATCCCTCAATCAACAGAACAAAAATAGATTATCTGGTCATTAGCACAATGCTGTTTGTGGGAGCTTGCTGTGTGCAGATTGGCTGCCGCGTTTCCTACATTACAGCAGTGACTACGCTTCAAAAGTACTTCATTGGCTGTAAAGAGTTTTGAGACATCCAGTGGGCGTGAAAGGCACTATATAAATGCAAGTCTTTCTTTTCTTTCTAAACCCCTTCACTTCACCACCTCCTTTTTCTTTGACCAATTTCTTAGACCAGGTTTTTTTGGTCACCTCTCCTACCCCTCCCACTAGGCTCAGTGTCTGATCCTTTCCCTCCACTGTGAAGCACCTTGTTGGGATGCTTTTCTACTTGAAAGGCAAGCAGCTGTGGATGCCATCCCTAAGACCTTAGTCCCCCTTTGAAACTGATACAACTGGTAGTAAAAACTCATCAGTCATCAGCAGCAGGGATCATTAACCAAGCACAATTTGCCACTGATCCCTTGTTTGAAGATCAGGCCCACATCTTCATGCTGGAATCACTTAGATACATCAAACTGCACTTCAGTCCCATGCTCCTGATCTTTGGCCACCCAATGAGAAGGGGAGCGGGCAAGCTGGAGGACCTCCTCATAGGACTCCTCCTGGGCCTGGCTAAGGTGGCCATTAACAGGTCCAGGTAACGGACGGTCGAGGGGGTCATTCAGCCCGACTGCCTGCCTCTCTTCCGCAGCTACATTCAGGCCCGGGTGTTCCTGGCGATGGAGCACGCTTGAGGCCTTCCGCACCCGGTAGGCACCGAAGGGACTGGAGTGCTTCATCACCCCCGGAAACCAGATTTTAATTTAATTTTGTTAAGGTTCCTTTAAAAGTTTTATTGGTTATGCCCCTTTAAGAAAAGGGCACTTGCTGTCTCCTAATTGGTGATGACACCCATCATCAACTAAAGTAATCAACCAATAAGAAGTAGATACATCACATTTTGAAACCACCTGATTTCCTTTGTTTGAACTATTTACCATCTCTGTTTATTTGGGTGGGCACGTGTACAAATGACCCACGGATTAAATGTGACAGATTCAAAATTCTGGAAAGTAATTACAGCTTCTTTAGCAGATGTTATCCGTAGCAAGGAAATGATGAGTAGTGTTACTGCAGCAGAATTGTGTTGTTCACAGCTGCCCTGCTTTTAACTAAGTCTCTCCTCTCACTGGAGATGGACGTATGTAGAAACTGCAGGTGGCACTGTGTCAGGTGCATCATGGAGACTGTACTGTGGTTTCTCCTGCATTTGATGTTCAGAGAATTATTTTTTTTAAATCTCACTGGAAATTGCTGACCTTAAAATGGGCTTTCTCAGAGAAGTTCGGGGAGAGTTTGATTCACATTTTCACAGTGGCTCAAGAGAGAAGCAGTAGCACAGCTTCACTTTTAAAGGGGGCCAGAAACTCTAATGTTTCCTCGTGTTACAACTTTCTCTCCCAGTAGGTGGCGGTGTTGCACTATTTTAAAGCGATGTGACAGTCTCAGCACGTTGCTTTGTCAGTGTCAACTAACAATATTCCATTAAAGGGTGACGGGGGGGGGGGGGGGGGGGGAGAGGAGTGAATAATTAGACCATCCTCACTGTAAACAGATCATCTTTTGGATAACAGTAAAACCTCAATTTAAAAAAGACACGGTTGAGGAGGGAGAGCATTCTTGAATTATTTTCTGTGAAGATGAACAAAGTGATATTTTCATGATACAATGAGGCAAATTGGTTCATGCTGTGCAAGTGCTGGACAAACAAACCGAGAAGCTTGGTCAAACGTTTTTCGAATAAACTGTGCCTTTAATATTGGAAATCACACATTTTAAAAGTGTGAATTATTTCCATCCGCCTTCACCTTCACGGGATAGGTGGATAAATTCATAAACATGCTGCATGATGTTATAATTTCATCTGTTATGACTATGATTTTTGCTGTATTTTGCAACTGTTAGTAAGACATAGGAGCAGGAGTCGGTCATTCGGCCCCTCGAGTCTGCTCCGCCATTCAATAAGATCATGGCTGATCTGATCTTGGCCTCAACTCCACTTCCCTGCCCGCTCCCCGTAACCCTTGACTCCCTTATCGTTCAAAAATCTGTCTATCTCCGCCTTAAATATATTCAATGACCCCAGCCTCCACAGCTCTCTGGGGAAGAGAATTCCAAAGATTCATGACCCTCTGAGGGAAGAAATTAATTTCCATTTTAAAAGGGTGCCCCCTTATCCTGAAACTATGCCCCTAGTTCTAGATTCCCCCACGAGGGGAAACATCCTCTCTGCATCTACCCTGTCGAGCCCCTTCAGAATCTTATATGTTTCAATAAGATCCCCTCTCATTCTTCTAAACTCCAATGCGTATAGGCCCAACCTGCTCAACCTTTCTTTATAAGACAACCCCTTCATTTCCGGAATCAACCTCGTGAACCTTCTCTGAACTGCCTCCAAGGCAAGTATATCCTTCCTTAAATAAGGAGACCAAAATCTGGATGTCTGTTGTGGAGAGGAGATGAACGATTGACTGTAATGTTGTAGAGGTTAGAACACCACACTGACAGTGCTGGCTGCCCAAAGGACCAGCAGTGGAGGAACTTGACTAGCTGAATGGTTTTTGCAGTAAGGACCTTCCCCTGGCCTTCCCTGTAGTGCTAGGGACCTTGGGAATGTTCATAATGACCAAGGAAATGGTAACTGTGTCAAGCATCCCAAAGGAAACAATAAGCACATATGGTGCAGTGACTCCTCCCCACCCACACAACACACACTGTGATTCATATCTCACTCTATCCCAAAATATAATCTTACATCCCGAAAATAAGCTCACACAGCTCATATTGTACTCCCAAGATGAACCTGAGATGTAGCCCGGCCATTTTCTTTGTGCTGATGTTGCCCCAGATAATCGCTTATTTCAGCGCAGTAGAAATGCTGAGGAAATGCTATATGAGCGGAGGAAACAGCTGGGGAATTTACCAGGCACCTGCCTGTAATTTTGCTTTGGATGGATTTTACTGGCATGCTAATACAGGCAGGAAGCTTTGTTTGAAAGGCATTGTGCTGAATCTTCTACTGTTGGCTCACTGCCGAGTTTAACTCTGTGCACTGACATTTTGGAATGGTTTACAGCAACAATTAAAAGAATCAGAGACTTTCGAAAAATATTTACAAATATTCTTATTCTAAACGAGGCAGTGTTGCGTATGTAGAAATCCCACTTGTAACACCCACTCCATTGACTGTCTGCAGTGCGTGAACAGGACACACCTTTTCCCCTACATTTTATACAGTTACCACAGAATTTTGGCTCATGAACAAAACATGCATCTCACATTTTAAATAAAATACTGCTTAGAAATATAACTAATTGCCTTAGACAATAAAATCCACTGACATATATACACAGAAATATATCTGTTATTATTTTCAGTATCTCTAAAACCTATAAACTGACTATATAAGCTGTGTCTTCATGCATCTCTCCACTTCACCTGATGAAGGAGCAGCGCTCCGAAAGCTTGTGATTTGAAATAAAACTGTTGGACTATAACCTGGTGTTGTGTGACGTCCTACATCTATAAACTGGAGGCAGAATTGGCAGAATTGCAACCAAATCTGCTCCTTTCATTCTGCTCACCTACATTACACCCCACCTCCACTATCTCCCTTGCTACATCCACTCAATTTTACATGCTGTCTGTTCGGGACACTTTTTAAATTAAAACAAGGACAAAAATGTACAGTGTCTCCAGTCTGTGCAGCATCTGGGATTCTGCATTTGACACAGAATCTTAATGTATACTGTGACTGTGACCAGATATCCGTGCCGTAACTAAGACCGCCTATTTCCACCTCCACAACATCTCCCGACTCCACCCCTGCCTCAGCTCATCCGCTGCTGAAATCCTCATCCATGCCTCTGTTACCTCTAGACTTGATTATTCCAACGCACTCCTGGCCGGCCTCCCACGTTCTATCCTACATAAACATGAGGTCATCCAAAAACCCAGCTGCACCAAGTCCCGTTCACTCATCACCCCTGTGCTCGCTGACCTACATTGGCTCCCGGTTAAGCAACGCCTTGATTTTAAAAAGCTCAGCCTTGTTTTGAAATCCCTCCACGGCCTCGCCCCTCCCTATCTCTGTAACCACCTCCAGCTCCACAAACCACCCCCCCCCCCCCACCCCCGAGATATCTGCACTCCTCTAATTCTGGTCACTTGAGCATCCCTGATTTTAATCGCTCAACCATTGGTGGCCGTGCCTTCAGCTGCCAAGGCCCTAAGCTCTGGAATTCCCTCCCTACACCTTTCCGCCTCTCTACTTCTCTCTCCTCCTTTAAGATGCTCCTTAAAACCTACCTCATCTACTCTAATTTCTCCTTATGTGGCTCGGTGTCAAATTATGTTTGATAACGCTCCAGTGAAGTGCCTTGGGACATTTTACTATGTTAAAGGCACTATAAAAAGTTGTTGTTGTTGTGTATATAAATCAAAATTTATTTCCTTTAAAACGTTATCCATTGACTTGCTCGTTGGAAGCCAGCATTATAAAGGGTGTAGCCATCTGCCATCCAAATTGAGATCGGATTGTGGCACGGAGCCTCACTGTAAACAAGACATCAGATTTATAGTACTGCACCTGTATTACCACTAGATAATTTTATACAGTATACTACAATGCAACTGACAACTAGACTAATTCGATTTGATTATATATTTTGTTTGTCATCTATCTTCATGCTTCCTTTTAATAGTCTGTCATTGCAATTCCCAGTGTTATAAATTATAATGACTGAATCCCACTCAGTAAGGGCTTGAAATACTTGAGGAACCCAGTATGCCTATAGCTGTTGGTTTACATTTCAGTGCAGACTAACAATCGAATCCCTTCACCTTTGCTGATGACTTTTGTCAGTTTTCAGCCAGGCGCAGCTAAACAATTAAGCAGAGCGTTCCACCAGGGAAAGGAACTGACAAAGTCATGTCACTGTGCCCCCTGCTTGAACGTGCTTGATTAATAACGATCGGATCATGAAGAACATGACCAGCTGGACTAGTTTTGTTATCTGCCTACACGGAACACCAATCACGTGAGACGTTATTGAGGAGCTGT
The DNA here is from genome assembly GCF_052327205.1 of Somniosus microcephalus. Lineage (NCBI taxonomy): Eukaryota > Metazoa > Chordata > Chondrichthyes > Squaliformes > Somniosidae > Somniosus > Somniosus microcephalus. The sequence goes on from NC_141004.1 coordinate 48,134,530, forward strand.
AGGACAGAGTGTCTGTTCAGAGAATTAAAAAAATATGTATTCTAAGAGTTATATGCCTGCTCAAGAGACAGATAGAAGTGCTGGAAAATATGAACTGAAAACAGAAAATTATGCAAATGCGGAACACGTCAGCCAACATCTGAAAGAGAAAATAGGTTAACGTCTGAAGAAAATGTGTTAACTTTTCAAGTGCGACCCTTCATCAGATCCATTGATAATGTAGATGTAAGCGTACTGTTTAACTCGGACTGTGAACAAGTACAAACATGGCCCCACCGGGGCGGGGGAGGTAGGGAAGGGGGGAGTGGGTGGGCAGAAAAGCCCACTGCTCTCCATACTGGAATTTAAATTGCTGAGGGAAATGGGGTGGTATCCTGGCATAACGGGATCCCAGCCCAAATTCCTCAGGCTGTCCCAGAGAGAATTCAGGCTTTCCACCCTCTCCCTCTGGGAGAGAGGCTGCACAAGAGGCCAGAGTTGGAGATCGTTGTAGGGTTGGAGGAGGCTACAGAGATAGAGGCGAGGCTATGGAGGGATTTGAACATGAGGATGAGAATTTTAAATTTGAGGTGTTGGTCGATCGGGAGTTAATGTAGGTCAGCAAGCACAAGGGTGATGGGTGAACGGGACTTGATACGGGAAAAGGATATGGGCAGCAGAGTTTTGGATGAGCTGAAGTTTATGGAGGGTGAAAGATGGGAGGCTGGCCGGGGGGGGGGGGCACAGGAATAATCACGTCTGGAGATAACAAAAGTATGAGGGGTTCAGCAGATGGGCTGAGGCAGGGGCGGGGACAGGGTCGGGCAGTGTTACGGAGGTGGAAGTAAGCGGTCTTTATGGTGTAGAGGATATGGGGTCGGAAGCTCAGCTGAGGGTTGAAGAGGACACCGGGGTTGTAATTAAGAGTCACACTCGAAACGTTAAACTATCAGGAACACATGCCCGAAGGTGTCAGCCTGAGGTTCTCTTCAAATTGGGAATCTGGTCTCATTTTCATAAAGCCAGCGAGCTACAGATGTCATTTGGCCATCCCGATGCAGCTCGCCAGTCAGGGCCTTCGGTGCTTAGACACCGAGCCTGCTGGTAGTTCCTGGGGGGAGGGGGCGAACAGGAGGGGGGCAAGCCCGTGCCAGCAGCGACCTGCAGTACTGTTGTGGAGCCAGGAGGGGCAAGAGTGATCCTCCGGGCTCTATATTTTTAGAAAAAACGGCTTACCTTATCGTCCGCGGCCCCCAGCGCTCCTTTTATGGTTAGGCCGCAGTCAACCCAGAAAAACTGAGCAAAGCGTACGACTCCCAGTCTCTGCCAAATTTTTGAGCAGGCCCTAAAGCACACGCTAGGCCCTTGATCAGCATATTCAATGGGGCTAAGGCCCGTTTCAGGCAAGCACCCTGGACACTCGGAAGTCGCAGCTTCCAATTCCAATGGCAGCTGGCACCCTTCTGGGGGCGAGGGAGGGGGGGCTCAGGTCGAGATAACGCCACCCGAAATTCATCTACCGAACACTCGTTTAGCACTGAGAAATTGGACGTGACACAGGCCCATTTCTCCCCCATTGTCTCTTTTGGGCTCTTCCCCTTCCCAACACAGCAACAATCTCCCCCATAGGTTCCAGATTTCAAAATCAATTTAGGAAATAATATGTGCAGCGAGCGCAATGGGTTAAATTATTTGTAATTTGGAGTGATTCTCATCCACCTAAGTGTTTTTTGGAATACAGGAAATCCCTGTTACTCAGCACATTTCATTGTGTAATAGGCTACTGTTTAAACTGTTTCCATTTAAGGAGATTTTTAATAACAGACCTGTAGTGTTTCTGCAGTTAGCTATATACAAGCACTGTTGTTCTAGTACAGTTATCCAATCATGTGATAGACTTCATATTCCCATTTTAGGAGAAGTATGTTGAATTACCTTTAATAGCCTGGACATTATTGCAGTACTGGTAAAAGAAATCTATCTTCTCATCATTCATTCAGTGAAAAAAACAACATAGAAAGAAACAGAAATGAACAGGGGTTTTGATAAGTTATCAGTTACAAACTAATATATAGCAGTTTTAGTATTTTAGTATATTTAAGCATGCAAGCACTAAACACAAAAAATCATAACAGTATTTTTGTCACAATGGGAGGAATTTTAAGCCCAAAAAACTGGTAGGTCAGGGTCGGGAAACCCGACCCCAACCCGCCTCCAACCCACCCACATTTGGTTTTAACGGAGGTGGGACGGGGGGCGGGCAGCCAACCGGCTTGCAGGAGGAGGGTTGGCGCTTTAAATATTATAATGAAGCTCCGTGCCTCATGGTGATCCACCATTTTAAATTTAACTGTGGGCAGACGGGATTCCCAGGCCTCGGGGAACCCACTAGCTAAACGGAGGCAAGGACTGCTGGATCCAGGGCTAAGTGCCTTTCCACTTACCTGTTGGATCCAGCGTTCCTGCCTCACCAACCCCACATGATCAGACACTCCCCGACACTTCCGATCTCTCTCCAACCTCTCCACCGAGGCCTCTGACCCAACCCACCCCCTCCAACAACGCCCCCACACGAGGCCACCGATCTCCGATCCCCCCTCCGGCCTTTGATCCTCGGCCCCCCTTCCCCCCACCCCCAGCCTTCCGACCACCCCCTTCCAGCCCCCGATCCCCCTCCGGCCTTCGACCTCCCCCTTCCAGCCTGTGATCTCCCTTCGACATTCCAAGCTCCACCCTCCGGCCCCGATCCCCCCTCCAGCCTATGGACCCTCCCCCTTCGGCCTACAGACCTTCCCCCTCCGGCCTTCTGACCTCCCCGCTCTGGCCTTCCGACCCTTTTGGTCTCTCTATCTCTTTCCTTTCTATCTCTTTTTTCTCTTAATCCAATATTTCTTTCCCTCTCTTTATTTTTCTTTCTGTATCTGATTTGACGCTAATTCACCCTCCTTCTCTGTCAGTCCCGTTTCTTTCTCAATCCTTCAATCTCATTGGTTAAGGAGATAGACTTTTGCTCCCGTCATTCACTAACGTCCCATATGCCTCATTGCCCTTGCCATACCGTTATTAAATCACACTTCTAGCAACTTACAGGGCAAAAACATTTTGAACTGAAGGGTGCAGGGAAAAGTCTAACTAATGGCGCACTCCGCGAGATGCCCCACTCCAGCGAGATTTGGGCCAATGTTTATATATTGGTACTTAAAAAATCTATAGACAGGACACATATGGGACTAAAGCATTTGCAATTGTATTAATATGTTCTGACTGTAAGGGCTGGATTTTCATTGAAGAGGCAGGTAGGAGGCGGGACTACAACTTTCGGGGTTGTAGTCCCGCCTCCAACGAGTTCTAGCCAACCCACGTGATTTTGACTTGATTGACCTTGTTGAGCCCGCCCAGCAGGCTCAGCAGACCAATTAAGGGCCACCCGGCAACAGGTGACGTCACAGATTGATATTTCATCTGTCAAGACCTTTTGACAGATGAAATATCAGCGTTTCACAGCTGTTTGAAGCTGTCAAACACTGATAATCTGTACCCAAGTTTAATTCATTCCTCTCAGGATGATTTAGAGACCTCCCTGGAACAGAAAGCTGAATGCTGCAGATTTTGACAGATCGCGGCCATTCTGCTTTCTGTGCCGGTGAGATGAGGGACTCCCGAGACCTGAAGGAAGGAAGGCTGTAAAGGTAAGTAAAACTTCTTTAAACACTTTAAACACACCAAACACACTTACCTCTGAACTCATGCACCCATCACTCGACTCCTCCAAGCCCTTCATCCCGACGGCCCGCCTCGCTAACTTGGCGTGGTTTGGAGCCATTGGGAATCCCACATTTCAACAATGAAAATAGGGATTAGGCTAAAAACTGCCTGTTAACTACTCCTTTGAAACTGGCATGGAGGCATGGAGGCGGGTTGGGGGTGGATGGGTTCGTGCCCCCCGATTTCGGGATTTTAACCCCCCACACGCCTCCAATCCCAAATCCATGGCCCAATGAAAATCCTGCCCTAAGCGTCTGAGAGGAAAATCATTGGCCCGGAATTTGCGGTCAGCGACAAAGCGAAGGCATTCACCGCTGGCCCTGAATAAGCTTCACAGAAGGAACTCGCGATCTCTGTGTCGAAAATTTCAGGTTTTCGATGTTTAATTCAAATCAACAGAGGTTAGTGGGGATCCCCTTGTGCAAGCTGCTGCGATGTCAACAGGCTGTCTAAGCAGCCAATCAAAATGCAGAATTCTCACAGACAGCGAACAAGGAGTGAGTAAGCTCTTAAAATTCTAACTTTATAAAAATGTTAGAGAGAACAAAATAAGGATTGGGGCTCTCACATGGGGAAAAGGCAAACCTGAAATAAAGATGAAGAAACTTTAAAAAAAAGTTCCTAAAGATTTTAGGGGTAAAAATTGAGCTGCATAAGAACATAAGAAATCGGAGCAGGAGTTGGCCATTCGGCCCTTCGAGCCTGCTCCGCCATTCAGTGAGATCATGGCTGATCTTCTGCCTCAACTCCATTCACCGGCCTTATCGCCATATCCCTTGATGCCCTTACTAGTCAGAAATCTATCGACTTCTGTTTTGAATATATCTAATGACTGAGCCTCCACAGCCCTCTGGGGTAGAGAATTCCAAAGATTCACCACCCTCTGTGTGAAGAAATTTCTTCTCATCTCAGTCCTGAATGGCCTACCCTTTATCCTGAGGCTGTGGCCCCTGGTTCTAGACTCCCCAGCCAAGGGAAACATTCTCCCAGCCTCCACCCTATCAAGCCATGTAATAATTTTGTATGCTTCAATTAGATCCCCTCTCATTCTTCTGAATTCAAGAGAACACAGGCCTAGTTTATTCAAACTCTTCTCATACAACAGTCCTGCCATCCCAGGAATCAATCTCGTGAACCTTCATTGCACTCCCTCTATGGCAAGTATATCCTTCCTTAGGTAAGGAGACCAAAATTGTACACAGTACTCCAGGTGTGGTCTCACCAAGGCCCTATATAATTGGAGTAAGACTTCTTTATTCCTATACTCAAACTTCTTGTAATGAAGGCCAGCATACCATTTGCCTTCCTAATGGCTTGTTGCACCTGCACACTCAGTTTCAGTGACTCATGTACAAGGACACCCAGGTCCCTTTGAGCATCTGCATTCCCCAATCTTCTCCCAGGTAGCACCCCGAGAGGGAGGAGGAGCGCTACTGGAAGTGTCCCGCGTCCCTCTTGGGGCGCTGCGAGCCAATATCGTGGTGCAATGTGCCACAGCGCCACGCACTGCGGCACGTCACACCACGGTATTGCAGGCCTTCCTCCCCTTATTAAAGCGAAGGGGCCTGGCGCAGCGCGTCTCGGCGCCCAGCTGGGCCACCAGGAATCGGGAGTGCCAGCAAATGAGCCCAGCACTCAAGAGGAGTGCTGAGCTCATGGAGTGCAGCCAGCACCCCGCGGGGCTTCACGGGGGCCGGGGACATCAGGGGGCAGGTGCTGGCAGGCTGCCAGCAACAAAAATGGCCACCTGCCTCCTCCCCTTTAACTACCGCCGCCCTGGCCGCAGGTAGGCCCCCCTGAGCCCGGCGGACATAGCGTCCAGTGGTAAGTCGGGGGGCGCCACCCAATGTTACAGCCGGGGCGCGAGCGGGGCGCTGCACACGGCGATGACGTCATTGCCGCAGCATCGTGTGGCGCTAACGATTAGCTCCGCCGCTAACCTCCCGCCGAATTTCCCAGGTGCTAGTTGATTTGCGCCCTGTTATAGGGCGCTAATGGGAGGCGCAAATCAACCGAATTTAGCCCCCTTATTTTTTTTAATTAAAATGGATAAATTTCGCAGTGCGCAAAATTAAAGTTAGTTTTTCAGGCCCTTAACCTTTGTTTAGCAGGCAATAGGCTGTTAAAATCCCAGTTACACCTAATCCCCTTGGATCTAACTTTTACTGGGGAATTTAACACCATAATTACTGCAGAAGAGACGAAGTTTTCGCCAGCTTCCCTGACATAAGTGATTACACAGATTGCCGGCTCCATGGGGGAGAGGGGAATGACAGACTGCAACTTCAGCATGCCCCGAAGTCGCGGTCGGTTTCAAAGGCGGAATGACGGTGAATGCTGCCAGTTCACCATCATCCCGACCGCAAATTCCAGGCCATATATATAAACATCTAACTTGATAAATAAAAAGAAAATGTTTAACATACTGCGTTTGTCACTTGAAATGAATTGGTTTGATTTCAACAAGGACGATGGTGGTGTTATTGATTTGTAGCACAGGGTTTTATTGAAGTAATACGATCACACACTCAAGATGCAAGCTGCAACAGGTCAGTCTTACTCAGCGACAGTCAAAGGTGGTGTTTTGTTTCAATTCTCTTCCCATTTCTTTACCTTCCACTGTTAAAGGCAATGACTCATGAGTATGATTTTACGGGTGCTGGGAGCCCTTCAGTATCCCACTCAAGTTGTCATTCTTCACACGTGAGACCAATCACAGCTAATCCTGATAATTAGCAAAATACTGCGGATGCTGGAAATCCAAAATAACAACAGAAAACGCTGGAAAAACTCAGCAGGCCAGGCAACATCCGTGGAGAGAGAAATAGAGTCAACATTTCAGGTCAAAGACCCTTCGTCAGAACTGAGAAAAAAGCAGGAAATGAAATGGATGAAAAAGCAAGTTTGGGGGCTGGGAAATGGGGGAGGGGATGAAAGAACAAAAGGGAAGGTCTGTGAGAGGTGAAGAGACATCAAGAGATATTCAAGGCGAGACGAGATGGTAATAGGACAGGTAAAGAGACAAAGGATGGCTCTAGATGAAGTGTGAAATGCGCTGGCAGAGTGAGAGACAGCTGCCATGTGGGAGAGAGAAAAAGGAAAAGGCACAAACCAAAAGGGTGGATAAAAAATATATAAAAATATGCTAGGGGCCGAGGTTATGATCTGAAATTGTTGAACTCGATATTGAGTCCGGAAGGCTGTAAAGTGCCTAATCGGAAGATGAGGTGCTGTTCCTCGAGCTGTCTCACTAGATGCCCTGATACTGTCTCACTAGATGCCTGCACATTTACACTTTTCAGCAGGGCTCACTGTATAGCAATTGGAAATGGGAGCCCTGTGTGATTTTGTTTCCCCCTCTCCTTAGCCCAGGGAAGCTGGGGACAAATGCCGTACCCTCACCACAGCTGAATGGTGTCTCTTGTTTACTATTTGGAATGTAGCAGTCATTTATCAGGTCTTGGAGCTCTGTGACTGATTTCCACCTCCTCCCATCACTCGCACCAAAGAAAAAAAGACTTGCATTTATATAGCGCCTTTCACAACCTCAGAGCACTTTACAGCCAATGAAGTACTTTTGAAGTGTAGTCACTGTTGTGATGCAAGAAACGCGGCAGCCAATTTGCGCACAGCAAGGTTCCACAAACAGCAATGGGATAATGACCAGATAATCTGCTTTTAGGTGTGGGTTGAGGGATAAATATTGGCCAGGGCACCGGGGAGAACTCCTCTGCTCTTCTTTGAAATAGTGCAATGGAATCTTTTACGTCCACCTGAGAGAGCAGACGGGGCTTCGGTTTAATGTCTCATCCAAAAGGCGGCACCTCCGGCAGTGCAGCCCTCCACTGAAGTGTCAGCCTGAATTACGTGCTCAATTCTCTGAAGTGGGACTTGAACCCATGACCTTCTGACCCAGAGATACGAGTGCTATCACTGAGCCACAGCTGACACCTATAAGTCAGGTGGTATGCTTTATGTAATCGCTTGTGCTGACCGTAGCCATTTTCCCGGATTCAGCTACTTCCGATATTTGGGCAAGCTCCGGGCAGAATTGCCCTCCCTTGCTCAAAACCAAGGTGTAAAGACAGGACTCCCTTTTACACAGTGGCAGCTGTTTTCTTCAGTAGCAGAGTTCTTCCCCCTCCCCCTCCCACCACCCACACAATGAAGCACTGCTGCAGTGAAAAAATGTAGAAACTTACTTTCCTGGAGGTCATGAGGCCTCTGGCTGCCTTTTGCAAACCCTCCAATTTTAAGGGGCAGCAACGCTTGGGATTCCCCAGGAAATGCATGTCAGGCGCAAAGGAGTTACAGACGTGGAGTATTAGGGCTCCATCCCTTTTTTCTCTTCTAAATGGCCCTGAAACAAGTGCACATGGTGCGTTAAGTTGAGGGATATCAATGAATAACTTATTATGGAAAATCTGAAAGCAATGGTAAGAATTAAGTTATTATTCAGGAATGATTACTACCTGTATTAGAATTCTGGAACCATCAAAGTGAAGTGAAACAGATGTGTTTACCTTATATTTATAGCATTCATTTTATTTTCCTTACTGAAATTCTAGTATACTAATCTGCAAAAATTACACAAAGCTTAACATTATCACTGCATCTTTTCCCATCTCAAGTCCAAGCCTCCAGCCTCACTGTGTTCAGGGCTTTTGAACTTTCTTGTTCCTCCTCGCTGTGTTCACAGAATCACAGAAACCCCACAGTGCAGATAGAGGCCATTTCGGCCCATCGAGCCTGCACCGACACATATCCCACCCAATCCCCATAACCCCTACACCAACACATATCCCACCCTATCCCCGTAACCCCACGTATTTAATCCCCCTAACACTAAGGGTCAATTTATCATAGCCAATCAACCTAACCTGCACATCTTTGGACTGTGGGAGGAAACCGGAGCACCCGGAGTAAACCCACGCAAACACGGGGAGAATGTGCAAACTCCACACAGACAGTCGCCCGAGGCCGGATTCGAACCCGGGTCCCTGGCGCTGTGAGGCAACAGTGCTAACCACTATGCCACCGTGCTGCCCTACTCTACTCTAACTCAATTTTTCCAGCACCTCAAAAAATGGAACGACTGTTATTCTTCACCTCCTCTGACAATCTGCAGGATTTTAAAATTTGAGCGTGGCGTTATCTGTGTCTTGTTTTGCACACTTTGTACAAAAATAATAAATTGCAGGACAACGGAGTATTACAGTTTAAACTCTTTTAATGAAGCATCAGGTCTGTAAGCTTTCTCACAACAGTACAGCACCGTGTGGACAAGATGGAGTCAGGACCCTGGGTCCTCCAAAACAATAGCAGCCCTTACAGATGCCTGCAGGCCAATGACAACTCAGCATGTGATCATATGTGGATATAATAGGTATTCCTTACAGATGCCTGCGGGCCAATGATAATTCGATATGCAAATGTTACAATCTGACCATTGCTATTTGATTTACCTACATCTCCACGCCATTGTCCAACCCTATCTCGGCAATCTTCTCTAGCCCCACATCTCCTGCTGAATGATTCCTTCCTCTCACGCAGATTTTTGTGTATCCTCCCTTCCTTTTCACCATCATTTGTGCCAAAATATTTAGACAGCTTGGTTCTACTCTGAAACTCCATACCTCAACCTCCTCACCTCACCTCTCTCTCTCTACCTTCTAAAAATCTCCTCAAGATATATCTGTTTTCACCAATCTTTCAGTCCCCTCTCCTAACCTCTCCCTCTGGCTCAGCGTCAATTTTTCCTTACAGCTATTTATGAAATGCCTTGGGACGCTTGCTTGAGTTCAGGAACTCTAGAAATGCAAACTGTTATTATCCTGCTCTTCCCACCCATTCCTTAGAAAATATAACTCACTCCTGCAAGCATTTCACTGGCTACACAATGCTACAAATCTTTGGGTTGTGTTTCACCACATGCCTCAGACTGGGTTTGTAATGGAAGAGGGCAAGAGTCAAAAGAAAAGGAGTAAGAGATAAACTAAAATAGAGCAACATAGATACGTCAGAAAACAATGGGAAGAGATTCATCAGTAGTTATGTTGTTTTCCAAAAGCGTACAGTAATGTCGGGCTATAATCCTAGAGGAGTAATCCAGAGGTCATGAGCTCAAATTCCACTACGGCAATTTGTGGAATTATATTCAATTAAGCTGGTAATTTGTGAACTGGCAGCTGAAACAATTACCATCAAAGTTGTCATAAAAATTCAACCAGATCACTAATGTCCTTCAGAAAAGGAAGCTTACATGTGACCCCAGTCATTCATTCTTAAAGCTTTTGGAAGTGACCAATTTTTAAAAATTCATTACGGAATGTAGGCATCACTGGCGAGGCCAGCATTTATTGCCCAACCCTGATTGCCCTTCAGAAGGTGGTGCTGAGCTGCATTATTGAACCACTGCAGTCCATGTGGTGAAGGTACTCCCATAGTGCTGTTAGGGAGGGAGTTCCAGGATTTTGACCCAGCGACGATGAAGGAATGGCGATATATTTCCAAGTAAATATGATGTGTGACTTGGAGGGGAACTTGTCCTTCTAGGTGGTAGAGGTTGCAGGTTTGTGAGGTGCTGTCGAAGAAGCCTTGGTGAGTTGCTGCAGTGCATCTTGTAGATGGTACACACTGCAGCCACAGTGTGCTGGTGGTGGAGGGAGTGAATGTTCAAGGTGGTGGATGGGCTGCCAATCAAGTGGGCTGTTTTGTCCAGGATGGTGACAAGCTTCTTGAGTGTTGTTGGAGCTGCACTCATCCAGGCAAGTGGAGAGTATTCCATCACACTCCTGACTTGTGGCTTGTAGATGGTGGAAAGGCTTTGGGGAGTCAGGAGGTGAGACACTCGCCGCAAAATACCTGGCCTCTGAATTTCTCTTTATGTGGCTGGCCCAGTTAAGTTTCTGGTCAATGGTGACCCCCATATCTGCCCAGGGTATTCAGGCAATTCTGCTACCTGAACCTCAGTGACGAACAATGTGTGAGACGTCTGTGCTTTAATAAGGACGTCTACCTGCTGCAACTTCAGAGCAGGGCAAGGACCGCATTGTCAGTGACTGTGAAGGTGACCGTGGCCATTAACTTTTATGCGTCTGACTCCATCCAGGTTGGAGCTGGAGATATTTGCAATATCTTGCAGTTTGCCATCCACAGGGAGGTCACTGAGGCTCTCTATTCAAAGAGAGCTAACTACATTTCATTCTCTCTTACCAGAAACCAGCAGACAAAGCAAGCACGTGGCTTTGCTGGGATTGCAGGCTTCTCCATGGTGCAGGGTGCCATTAACTGCATGCACATGGCTTTGCAGGCGCCACATGTCAAGTCTGCATATACCGGAACCGAAAGGGATTCCACTCCCTCAACGTCCAGCTGGTGTGCGAGCATAGGCAGAGAGTCATGCAGGTCAATGCCCGATATCCTGGCAGCAGTCATAATGCCTTCATTCTACAGCAGTCCGCTGTGCCATCTGCATTTGAGCCACCACGGAAACCAAAGGGTGGCTACTGAGCGACAAGGGCTATCCACTGATGACATGGCTAATAATCCTGATGTGCAACCCATGCACACATGGGCTGCGTGCATACAATGAAAACCAAGGTGCCACACAAAATGTGATAGAGCAGACTATTGGCACGTTGAAATAATGCTTCCGCTGCCTGGACCGGTCTGGAGGAGCCTTGCAGTACTCGGCAGAGCGGGTGTCAAGATTCGTGGTGGCCTGCTGCATGCTGCACCAACTCGCCATCATGAGGGGACAGCCCTTGCCACCAGCTATATGGCGAGCAGCTGAGTAGCAGGAGCATGAGGAGGAGGAGGAGGAAGAGGAATAAGACAAAGAGGAGGAAGAGGAAGGGAGGAGTCAAGCTAGACAGCCCCTTTCTGGCCACGCTGTCCATGAAGAACTAATTTGAGTGCGATACCAGTAACAGCAACCCCAATTCCCCATCCACCAACAGTCCCACACCTTACATTCCCTCTGACACTGACCATCACAGTGGCCACAATGCAAAAATAAAAGCCACCACAAAACAAACATTCTAAACCAAATTTACAAACGAAATTAGGCCATATTGCATACAAATGTAAATCAATTACACTTGTGTATCCCCTTAGTGCCTGTCTTCCGTGTGCCTTTGCCTGTCTCAGTGCTCCTACGCAGTGCTACCCCAGTGGCTACAGCATAGCTGGTGAAAGGCTGCTGACTTTCAGTGGAGGAGACTGCAAATGGCCTCAGAGGATGACCTCAAGCAGCTCTGGGCCTAGAAGGCCCAGCTTCAGGCTGCACCATCTCGGCATGGATGGCAGCAGTCTGGGTTGGCTGGCTGACAGGCAACAGCAAGGACACTGCCGTAGTGGCAGTGGTGGGAGGACAAATGCTGTCCTCTTGAGAGAGGACAACAGGTTCGTACTCCATGGAGCCACTGTCACTCCCCGTGGCGGCGCCTCAGCAATCTTAGTAATCTGTTGGTGGACAGATTGCTCGACCGCTGTGACACCCTGCAAGTCCCTTTGAACACTGTAATCCACAGCCATGATGACAGCAGTCTGAGCTTCCACTGCAGCACTGAAACGCTGCGGCTTGATCTGCAATGGAAGTTGCAACATTGGCCATCAGATGCTGCCTCATGGTTGGGTCCACAAGTGGGTGAATGGAAACATAGAAACATAGAAACATAGAAGATAGGAGCAGGAGTAGGCCATTCGGCCCCTCGAGCCTGCTCTGCCATTCAATGCGATCATGGCTGATCATCCAAATTCAGTACCCAGTCCCTGCTTTCTCCCCATAACCCTTGATCCCTTTAGCCTTAAGAAATATATCCAACTCCTTCTTGAATATATTTAATGAATTGGCCTCCACTGCCTTCTGTGGCAGAGAATTCCACAGGTTCACCACTCTCTGGGTGAAGAAATTCCTCCTAATTTCTGTCCTAAATGGTCTATCCTTCATCCTTAGACTGTGTCCTCTGGTTCTGGACTCACCGACCATCGGGAACATCCTTCCTGCATCTAGTCTGTCCAGTCCTGTTTGAATTTTATAAGTTTCAATGAGATCACTTCTCATTCTTCTATACTCCAGCGAGTACAAGTCCGATCGACCCAATCTCTCCTCATACGTCATTCCTGCCATCCCAGGTATCAGCCTGGTGAATCTTCGCTGAACTCCTTCCATGGCAAGAACATCCTTCCTCAGATAAGGCGACCAAAACTGCACACAATACTCAAGATGTGGTCTCACCAAGGCCCTGTACAACTGCAGCAAGACATCCTTGTTCCTGTACTCAAACCCTCTCGCTACGAAGGCCAACATACCATTTGCCTTCTTAACCGCCTGCTGCACCTGCATGCTTACCTTCAGCGACTGGTGCACAAGGACACCCAGGTCTCGTTGCACTTCCCCTTCTCCCAATCTATTGCCATTTAGATAATAATCTGCCTTCCTGTTTTTGCCACCAAAGTGGATAACCTCGCATTTATCCATGTTATATTGCATCTGCCATGTTTCTGCCCAATCACCCAACATGTCCAAATCATCCTGGAGTTTCTCGACATCCTCCTCACAGCACACACGCCCACCCAGCTTTGTGTTGTCTGCAAATTTGGAGATATTACATCTAGTTCCCTTGTCCAGATCATTTATATATATTGTGAATAGCTGGGGTCCAAGGACCGATCCCTGCGGTACCCCACTAGTCACTGCCTGCCATTCGGAAAAAGACCCGTTGATTCCAACTCTTTGTTATCTGTCTGCCAACCAGTTCTCTATCCAAGTCAATACCTTGCCCCCAATCCCATGTGCCTTAACTTTACACGCTAATCTCTTATGCGGGACCTTATCGAAGGCCTTCTGAAAGTCCAGATACACCACATCCACTGGTTCTCCCTTATCTATTTTACCAGTTACATCCTCAATGGAGTTGCCCACCACTTCCATGCTGGAAAGGATGGGCTCCAAGCTCTTCGCAAAGCCCTGTGCCAAGTTGGTGCTGGACTCCTCCATGCTCCTTCACATTCAATGCAGGCTTTCTGGCAGGTTTCCAAATGCACCAAGTATTTTGTTATGCACACCCATCAGCCTTCTTCTGTAGGCTGCCCCATCGAAGTCCTCATCTGAGTTCTCTGCAGCGGAACCCGTGAGTGACCTCAACCTCTGGCAAGCTGGCAGCTGCGCTATCCTTGCCCCCTGCCCTGGCTGCAGTGTACTTGTGCCCGGTGTCTCACTACGTGCAGATTCCGCCTCTAATCTATCCCCTAAGATACACGCAGTGTCATTATCTGAGCTGGTGACTGCAAGAGTGAAATCAAGTGATGGTGCTGTGTCTTCATCATCACTGTCTTCTTTGTGTTCCTCCACTGCCTTGCAGGTTGCACCTCTTGGGTATCTGAAAGGAAAAACGCACAAGGCTAAGGTTGTGGTGAGGAGAGGGGGGTAAAATAAGAGGTACATGCTTACACCACCTGCAGCTTGTAAGTCAGAAGAGATTGTTGATGAAGGGGAATTGGGATGTGAGAAGGAGGATTAGGTATGAGGATACCGTCATCTTCGATGGTTTCAGCCCAGCCACTGGCAACAGCCTCAGCAATAGCAGTTCCAACAATGGCCAGCACCGTCTCCTCCATGGGGGTTAGGACTTGCAGTTACGCCTGTCTCCCTCCACTTAGCTCCTGCTGCCTCCAGTTATGCGCCACCTTGTCCTGCAAGAGAGAGGGAAGTGTGTCAGTGAGTCTTGTGCAATCTGTTTGGGTGATGTGGCTGTCATGGTTGAATAGTTGGCAGTGCATGCAAGCTGTGAGATGTGGGTGTGAGGCTTACAGCAGTGCTAAGTGTGTGAGGGTGAGGTGAAGCATATGAATGCTAGGTATGAGTCTTGATTGATAGTGATTGTTGGTAGGTGAGTGATTGGGGTGTGTTGCATTGAGCAGTGGCTGAGACTAGTGGTGCAGTTGGTAGGATATGGCATTTGAAGATGCATTCACTTACCTTGACCACACATGTGAGGTCATTGAAGTTTTTGTGGAACTGCATTCAGGTACTCGGGGCTTGGCTCCTGGCATTGACCTCCACGGCTATCTGCTCCCACTGTCTTTTCACCATGTGTCTAGAGGGCCTCCTGGCCCCCTGTGAATACAGGACATCTCTGCTCCTTTCCACCTCCTCCACCAGGACCTCCAGTGCAGCATCCAAAAACCTTGGAGCCCACTCTCTCCCATGTTGTGCCATTCGTCACTGTTTCCCAGGACAGATTCACTTCCTGCATGACTCCCAACACCTGCTCTAGCCACAATTCACCTTCCCTTTAAGAGGTGCAGGCTAGCTTTAAACAGTACAGGCTAGCCTTAAGTGGTGCAGCCAATGAACAGTGTGGTCAGCGCTGGCTGCATGCAGAAATCATTCTAATGGGCAGGCAGCACAATGTTAGCTTCCTGTCTGCATTTCAATCAACGGGCACGGGTTAATCGCACATCATGATTCCCCGCGCCCGTTTTTGGGGCTATCCAATTTAGCTCCCTTCATCTCCTATTTAAAATGACCTATGATTTATATGCCCTTTTCTTCTTTTCTACCCTTCCGTCAGCACTTTTCTAAATATAGATTTATTCAGAGGTTTTGTATTAATTGCACTTGCAGTCTCATCCTTTTATATACGTTCATCTTCCATTATGAGCAACGTAGCATGAAAAGCACCATAGCAACAACATCACACTGCTTTTCACGGTGAGCCACCTCAGAGCGTCTTTCCAGAGGAAGAGATATCTATTTTCAGGTGAATTTTCCTACTGATTACATGTGAATGCGATGAAATAATATAGCGGTCAGAAAAGATTGGTGGGAGTGGAAAGGTTTGTCTTCACTTCTGTTCAGATATTGTTTTTCTCCAGTTGAGTAAATGAAATGTAAAGGTCACACACAATTATACTTAATCCAACCCCATGATTTTTGTGTGCTATAATTTTTGAATTATTAATCACCTCATAGTCAGTGGTGAAAGAAATCCCTTCAAAATTATTACAGTTGCTGTTGGATAATTATCTTGCGCTGATGTTCATTGTTTTTTCCTGCATTATGTTGTAGTAGTCGGAAATGTATTTTTATTGCATTTTTTCTAAATTATTGGTTGTGTTCGTACAGCTATAACTCAAACAGCATCTGCTGCTGTCATCTTGTTGATTTATTCTGTAATTTGTCTCCTGTATTGTGTTGTGTCTGTTTATAAGTCCTTGGGCAAGGATCCATTTCAAACAAGGTTTCAAGCTTAATCAGGATATCCTACACAAACAATTGTTCAAAAATAAAAAAAGGTCAAGATTCAGGAAATATTGGATCGGGAAAATGCATTCTTTGTATTGAAAAAGCTGCAATATTTTTTTTAAAACAAATTAAACCTGGTGGTGAGGTTGGCCTATTTGTTTAAAAACTTGCTCTTTATTTCCATTACTCTATTCATCAGCAGTTTCCTACTCCTCTGGTCAGAGCTAGATACAGCAGGAGAGAGAGAGGCTGGGTGTCAGCCATTTGGATCTCTGACCTGTGCCTTAACCACAGGAATGAGAAATATTCTCAATAATTAAACTGAGCGAGGAAGGTGAGTAATGTGAATGAAAGAATGATTTCTTCATAAATTTGATTCATTTTCCTTTTACCTATAATTTATACGCTGTTATGAAAGCTCATTGAAATGTTGTTTTCTTATTAAAGCAATATAAGGCCCATTGCTAAATCCTAAAATTATTGGACAACCCGACTTTTCTGAAAATGGCAGAAATAGAACGAAGCTAGCCAGTGACTGTGACAACTAAGAGGGCAGGTTGCACTAAATCTTCCAATACTTCTTCCCCTAATTTGAATAGCCTAGTGGTGCATGGCAAGCTTGCCTATAGAGCTTGGCCGTAGCAAAGATTCAGGAAAGGCAGCAACTCCGAAAGGGCTGCAGATTGCCATTACAAGGAAAGTTGTAGTGGGGACAGAAGAGTGGAGGGATTGTTCACATTGGCGCAGCAAAGACATGTGAGCAACATTACTCCCTTTGATGTCGAAGAGTTGGTGGTCCTGCTGCAGGAAATTGGCCATAAATGGCCACACTCCACTAAAATCACAAGTGAACGCTGCATTTAGGATGGTCACCCACTGGGTCATTTTTGCCACATTGCACTGGCGGGAACCATGCCACCCAACGAAAGCTCTGCACTCTGTCCAGCTGATACCTTCTTCCACAGGAAAATAATGAAGATGTCCCTTGTAATGATAGCATTCGCACAGTAAACTGCCTGATGTTTGAGTCTCTCCAATCAGGTTTCTTCCCCTGCCGCAGCACTGAAGTGGCCCTAATCAAAGTCACAAATGACATCCTCTGTGACTGACGTTGACTCTGGTGCATTTTTCCTCATCACCCTCCTCACCCTTTGCCACAGTTGACCACACCATCCTCCAAAGCCTCTCCTCTGTTGTCCAGCTCAATGGAATTGCCATTGCTTGGTGCCACTCTTACCTATCCAATCATTATAAGAGCTGCTCCAGTAATGTATTCTCTTCCTGCCTCTGCGCTGTTATCTCTGGAGACCCCCAAAGATTTATCCTTGGCTCTCTCCTCTTCCTTATCTACATGCTGCCTCTTGGGGACATCTTTCGTAGACATAGGGATCAACTTCCATATATACGCTGAAGACAACCAATTTTACCTCTCCACCCCTCTTGACCCGTTCACTCCCTGTGTGCTGTCAGACTGCTTGTCCAACATTCAGTCTTAAATGAACGTCAATTTCCTCCCGTTCAACATTGGGATGACTGAAACCATCATCCCTAGCCCCCACCACATATTCCACATCCCTGGTACAACTTTGTGATAGCCTGTCTTGTGAAAGTGAGGCAGTGAAAACAGGTATCCTCTAACATGTGTGTCAGCCATGGCTCAGTGGGTAGCACTCTTGCCTCTGACTCTGAAGGTTGTGTGTGTTCAAGTCCCACTCCTGAAACTTGAGCACAAAAATCTAGACTGATATTCTAGTGCAGAGCTTGAGGGAGTGTGGCACTGTCAGAGGTGCCTCCTCTCAGATGAGGCCCTGTTCTCTCAGGTGGATGTAAAAGATCCCATGGCACTATTTAAGTGAAGGGGAGTTATCCCTGGTGCCCAGGCCAATATTTATCCTGCAATCAACATACCAAAATCAGGTTATCTGGTCATTATTATATTGCTGTTTGTGGGAGCTTGCTGTGTGCAATTGGTTGTTGCATTTCCTACAATACAACACTTCAAAAGTACTTCATTGGCTGTAAAGCACTTTGGATGTCCTGAGGTCGTGAAAGGCGCCATATAAATGCAAGTCTTTCTTTTTAACATGAGTTCCAGGGTATACAAAACTAACTCATGTGTCATTACACCTGTATTGTTTGGCCCCTCATGAACTAATTCCTAATGTAAATCATAAAGTGCTTTGGGAAGCTCCAAAGGAATTTCCACCCTCATTATTTTGTATGGTGCTATTTAAATGGCAGCAGCAACCAAAAATAATAAAATAAATAAGCCCACTAAATGAAAAGAATGCCAGACCGCACAGCAGAATGAGACGCATGAGGTCAGGAGCCAATTGTGCAACCTTTGCCCACCTCCAACGAGGCTTTAAATCAGTCGCAGGGCCACGGAAAATCAGAGCACAGACCTCAACACGTCCAGATCAGGAGCAAGTATAAATATAATCAAATCATGCCAATCCAAGATGGTATTTCCTTGCTTTTTGGGCTTTGATAAGCTTATCAAATGGCTCCATTTTATATTCCTTTGTCTATTAATATGGAGCTAAATAAAATTCTTCATTTTGCTGTCTATAAGGAAGTAGTAATATTGATAGTTGGATTCTTGCTCAGCAGTCAATAGGCTCAGGTCATGTGTGAAGTGAATTAACTCACCAGTTCCCAATTATTAAATTGAACTGTCAAGTGTGTACAAAAGCCTTAAAATATGTATACTACATTGATTCCTTCACCAAAGAAAATGTCTAGCTTTTCTTAACCACTGCAGCCTTCAGACAACACTTAGAGAGGAGTTGCTGGACTTCTATGTAACAGTATTGATGTTTATTAGCCCTAGTCATAACTGCTGGATTTGACCTCCAGTTTGAATAAATATTTGGTAGCTGCAAGCAAAATAAGCATACAGTTGTAGATCAGAATGTTTTAGAACATCAGAGTTTAATTACAATCACTGAGCTAATCATAAGTACTTGAAGGGAATCCAGTTTCATAGAATCATAGAATGGCTACAGCACAGAAGAAGGCCATTTGGCCCGTTGAGCCCGTGCCGGCTCTCAGCTAGTCCCACTCCCCCGCCCTTTTGCAATAGCCCTGCAATTTTTTTTCCTTCAGATACTTATCCAACTCCCTTTTGAAAGATAAAATTGAGTCTGCCTCCACCACCCTTTCAGGCAGTGCATTCCAGATCTTAACCACTCGCTGTGTAAAAAGTTTTTTCTTACGTCGCCTTTGATTCTTTTGCCAATCACCTTAAATCTGTGTCCTCTGGTTCTCGATCCTCCGCCAATGGGAACCGTTTCTCTCTATCTACTCTGTCTAGACCCCTCATGATTTTGAACACCTCTATCAAATCTCCTCTCAACCTTCTCTGCTCCAAGGAGAACAACCCCAGCTTCTCCAGTCTATCAACGCAACTGAAGTCCCTCATCCCTGGAATCATTCTTGTAAATCTTTTCTGCACCCTCTAAGGCCTTAACATCCTTCCTAAAGTGTGGTGTACAATATGAATAGCCACACATTTTAAGAGATGACTTCATGCAGATTTAATTGTGCCAGCATAAGACAACTTGACTTCTTACTCTGGGCTGTATTGCTCTCTATTACTTTTAATTTCTGGGGAAATCAAGAATTTGTATCAAGCCTGAGTTGGTATGAAGATTTAGTCTCCTTTTTATAAAGGAGAATTGAACTTCAGTGGGAGTCAGTCATTCACTCATTTCATTATATCACTCGTGTTTCTCTATTTGCTGTGAATGCCTCTCATCTGCTGCATATTCATCTGGTAAGGCATTTATTTATAAGATCCAAGTTGCCAACATCTTTATTTCATCGGCAACTTTTAAGTGAAGGATATCACTTCAGACACATCGGACGGAATTTTTCGGGGGGTCAGCAGGCACGTTTGGTGGTGGGTCGGCTGGGGAAAAAAATGTTTTGACAGCGGGTAGGAAGTCCACTGTCACCCGGCCTCCACGCCAGTCTCCCAGATGTCGGGTCTGTCATCGCTGAACAGATCCGACACCAAGCGGCGGGGGAGGCAATTTAGATCATTAGAGAGATTGTTAAGAGGCAATTAAATAGTATTTTAAGCTCACCTTTAGATTTTTAGAGTTTGCCAAAGGCTTCCCCGCTGCTCAGGGATCACGTCAGGTAAGGAGGTCGGGTGTTGTGTCAGCATGTCATGATTTTTTACTTGACAGCTGTAAATGGTCTATAAAAGCTCCCATTACATAGATGTTCACTTTCCAAGGTTAGAAGCTGTTGCTTGCTGCATTTGGAGGACAGATTGAGTTTCATCCAGGTTGCAAGTGTTTGGAGCAAACTCTTTATCCAGCGTCACTTCATTGGAACAACCTCTCTCACCATTGACAGATCGCTTCTGTCATCTCAACCTCAGCTGCCATCTATTCCGTCAGCATCGGTGCCCTTGAAAATGTCTCACCTTGGTCCTCAGAATCCCACCACGATCAGCCCCAACACCAGCAGCACCAGGCACACCAGCAGCACCAACAGCAACACCAACCTTCTCCGCAATCAACTGATGCTGCACAGGACACAGGGCATCAACACTTGACCACATTGCTGCCCAGGACGCCAGGGATGGCCTCACCATGGCCAGATTTACTTCACTTGACGCTGCACACCTTGGCTGCCACATGATGCGCAAGGTTGGCACCACCCCACACCAACACCATCACCATAAAGCATCCCTACAATACCCAAGCCATTCCTTTCACACTCATTGCAATTGCGGGGGGTACCGTTATGTCTCACCATTCACTGCAACTCACTAAGTCACTTCCAAAGGTGCACACAAATCTGTCCAAGAATGCAAAGTGTTGAAAATAAAGATTTCAATGTTTGACAACTCATTAACAGAAACTTCACATGAACATTGGCTAAAACACCCAAGTGCCTACCCTTGTGTATTGTTAGTTTGAATGATTGGACTAGGATGAGGGTGAGTGTGAGGGGTGGCTAGTGAGATGGAGAAGTGATAATGTAGATAGAGAGGGATGGGTGGAGGAGCAAGGTAAGTTGGTGTGAATAAGGATGTGCAGGAGTAGGGTAGGGAAATCAGAGTGATGGGGATGTGATGAGTGGCACAGCAGGATGAGGTTGAGTGTGGCTTTGCAGTAACTTTTCGTGATCTACTGAGATCATTGAAAGGTTTGTGCCACTGCAGCCTGGTCCTCCTGACGACATTCCTGCTTGTGTCCTCCTGTGCAATGTGCAACCAGGCTGCGTTGGTGTCCTGGGGAGGTCTCTTCTGCCCATGGGAAGGGAAGAGGACCTCCCTGCGTGTTGTGACTCCCTCCATAAGCATATGGAGGGAGTTATGGGAGAGTCTGGGTGCAGCCGTGCAGCTCTGTGCAGTGCTGGTCAGTGCTTGCAGCACCTCAATGCTGTAGAACACTGACAGCACAACTGTGACATCAGGTGACGTCATCAGACCCGCTTCCTTCAATTGGCCGGGAAATGCGCTGGGCGGGTTAAACAAGCCCAATCATCGTAAAATTAATTTCATACCCCTCCACCGACCCCTGCCGCAATGGACCCGCCTCGATAGGCAAAATCGTGGCCATAATGATCATTTATGTCCTTGTTGTATGAAGGGCTCTGACATGAATGAACCACATTAAAGAACAGCATCTCGCTCATGCTAAATTGTTGTTCTCAGAGCACTACTGCATGGGTTCAGGCCCTTATGCATGAGGCCTCGGTTTAACATCTTATGTGAAAGACCGCACCTCTGACGGTGCAGCATTCCCTCAGTACTGCACTGAAGTGTCAGCTTAGATTATGTGCTTAATTCTCTGGATTGAGGTTTGAATTTACAGATACATAAATACCAGCATTTTCCACTTATGAATCGGCCACATCTTGGTCATGGTGGGTATTCCGCCTTTCCCATTGGTGCGCTCCTGATCCCAGCCGATTTTCCAGGGCCAGAGCACTGTGGACATTTTAGGTGGGTCTCAGCAATTATTAGAATTATGTCTGGGACCTGGCAGAGAATGGCTGCAGCTAACCTCACTTGCCTGCCACAATGCAGGCTGCCTCAGGTTTGGGAACAACAGAAACTTTTCATTTAAAAAAAAAAAATGCTTTAGCACATACAATTGATTTGCCCTGCGATTGATTGTGTAGCTTGTGCGGCCTTTATAAATTTTAATGGGCTGCATTTTGCGACCCCTACGGGTGCGTACGAGATGAAGCACATGCGATGAAACCCAGCACTTGCGACAGATCCTCCGCATCCCTGGGAGGTGGGACTCTGCAGGTGGAAAGTTGCGCTATTTGCCTAACTTCCGCCCGCTGAAAGGCCGTGGAATTATTATGCCTGATAAAAACAGGCATAAGGCCTGCTTTTACCAGCATAAGAGTTTTAAAAAATAGAAAAATAAAATGTTATCACTCTCTGATACATTAAAAACCCTGCCCAATAAGGTAAGTTTATTTTTAGCCATTAAAGCATGTAAAAAAAAATTTCAAAAAATTACATTTTTGTTTAAAATATTTAATTAAATGCCATTTTAATTAATTTTATATATGTAATTTAAAAACATTTATTTCATGTGTTCGTGTAATTTTTAAGTCATCCCCATTCATACTTTTGATAGTTCTGTACATATGGAACTCCCATAAGTATGAATGGGGATTTCCCTTCTTTCATTGGTTGGGCTGGCCCACGTGACCCCAGGGGCGCTTGAAAACCGCGTGCGCCCCTGGGATACGTGGGCCTCTACGCATTTCTACCAGGAGAGGCCCAGGATCGCAAGCCTCCGTATCTCCCCGACCACCAGGTAAATGCGTAGAAAAATTTGATGATCGGAGGCATCCGCCCACGGGAAGCCTCCGATCGCAAATCCAGACCCAATGGCCTAGAAATTCGGTGGGCTGCGCCACCAGTTAGCGCCCAAAGAGGGCACTTAGTGGGTTTAGCGCCACTGGCCACGCCTCCCACGATATTTAGCGGGGCGCTAATGGCGGCGTTAGCCTGTAGCGCTGCGCCGCCACCGATGACGTCATCAGTGTGCGCAGCGCCCCGCTACCGCCCCGATCGCGATATTTGGTCGTGCCCCCCACTATAACGCCGGTCGCAATTTGCGACCGGTTCAGGGGGGCCTACCTGCGGCGGTAGTGGCGCTAATTAAAGGGGAGGTGCGGGGTGGCCATTTTTTTTGCTGGCCACCTGCCAGCACCTTCTCGCGCCGCCGTCCCCGGCCTCCTGAGCCCCCCGGGCACTGCCGGCTGTGTCCCAAGAGCCCGGCACTTCTCCTCGGTGCCAGCTCCTTTGCCGGCACTCGCGATCTCTGATCGCGCAGGTGCAGGCCCCTCCCCTTTAAGGGGAGGAAGGCCTGCAGTACCACAGCGCGCCGTGCCGCAGCGTGTGGCGCTGCAGCACGTTGCGCTGCGATATTCAGTTGCAGCGCCCCAAGAGGGTTGCGGGGCACCTCGAACAGCACCCCACTTCCGTTTGGGGCGCTGAAACTGAATATCGGGCTGGCGCAAGCGGCTCCGTCCGGAGCGGTAATTCCAGCGCCCAGGTGAACTTGGGGCGCCACCGAATTTCTAAGCCAATATCTTTTCTCCTCCTGCTCCACCACCATAGCGACGCTGAAGGTCAGGGATAAATCAGCATTCCTGGCACCCAGCATTGCTATGGCATGAATCGTGGAAAATATTTCTGTTATTTGCGTAGTATTGCAACCTGCCTGCCCATATATGGGCGGATGTATTGTAAGTCCCCATCACTTCTGGTGGAAAATCCCAGAAGTGGTGGGAGAGGGCAGGGAACTGTTTCAACACTACCGAAAGATATTTTCCACCCTGTCTGCTTGAGTTATGAACAAAACACGTTCCCCTGATGACGCATTGATTTTATTCAGTCCACTATCTGAGATGTATAAATCAAGGCTAGCCAACCCATAAATCCACTAGCCAGCAGCCATCTAGTTATTACTGGCAGCCAGCCACCAACAGCAGCCAAACGCCAGCCCATCAGAAAACAACATGCCAGTTTGGCCATATGAAGCGCTGTTGTCCATTATAATCCAACACATATAAAATATTTAACTGCATCTGTCAAAACATAAGCTGTGAAATGAGTTGCAGCCAATTACACAAATCCAGGCATCATTATTCAATATCACGAGAACCATTAAATTGTATCTACTAGAAGCTACTTGCAGCCAGTCAGCCAACCGCCACCAGGAGCCAGTTACTAGAACCTGACTATCAACAGCTAACCACAAGAAGGCACCCATCCACCGCCATCAGCCAGTCCACTGCCAGTGATCAACAATCAGTCAGCAGTAACCAGGTCCTAGCTAACCGCCAGGATACAGACAGAGGCCTGCTGGGGGTGGGGGTGAATTTTGGGCCCTGCCCTATCTATGAAAGAATCTAACTACAATTATTACTGCTTATAGAGGGTGAAGAAACTAGTGTACTAGTGGACCGTTGTAGATTAGAGAGAGTAATCTACTCTCACTGCAGTCAGGGAGTGGTGGAGACAGAGATGCACTTCCTCACAGCTTGTAGAAAATATCAGGGCATAAGGGAGAATTTCTACCCAAAATTCACAAAAATATGCCCGGAATTCAGAAATTTGAATGACGACCAAAAACTCCCATACCTACTAGGGGAAGAGAGAAATTGTGTAACACTAGCGGCACACTATGTTACAGCTTGCCATAAACAGAGGGACAACCACTAAATATAAGAAAAGAGTATATATAAATTATATGAAAGTATATTTATACACTCGGGGATATATCTGTTTATACACTGTATGGATAGATCTGTATTTTTGTGTACAAACATGA
The DNA here is from genome assembly GCF_052327205.1 of Somniosus microcephalus. NCBI lineage: Eukaryota > Metazoa > Chordata > Chondrichthyes > Squaliformes > Somniosidae > Somniosus > Somniosus microcephalus. Next base: position 48,159,355 of record NC_141004.1, read on the forward strand.
ATGTTTTTCGATGCTTTGGCAACATAAGATGTAACTTGTCATCATGCCAATAAAGCGATTTGGAATTGAATTGAATTGAATTGAATTGAGTACACAGATGCATCACTAGTTGAATGTGGCACACGAGGCCAAAGAGAAGTACTGTACTTCAAAGGATGGCAGGATGGAGCAAACATGTCCTCTTTTGCTTTCACTGTCTACATTGGAACTCTACTCCCAATGCTGCATTGTTTTCTAATCGGCGCACCCGCCCCACCCCCCCCAACCCCCCATCCCACCAGTCTATGCTGGTACTGCGACCTCTCTGCTCCCAGTTCACGCTGTGGCCTGCTAAGCACTGCTCCCAGGTTTTCCCCTCTCTTTCTTCCTGTTCCCCTACTGAAGAAGAGTGGTGGCACCTTGCATCAGTCCTGCCAGCCTGCATCCTGTTCTGCCAGCATCCATTGGCTCCTGTTGTTGCCACGGTAAAAGCAGAAATAACTGGGGATCTGTGGTGGGACTCCTGGTGGGAGTTGTGCAGGACTGGCTGAGGATGCCCTGGTAGAGAGAGAGTACGTGGTTGACAAGCATATGTCACTATTTCTAGTTCCACAGAAGTGAGCATAGCTTGGGATTGTAGAGTGCACCAGCAAGAGGAGCAACAGCAGCCTGAAGAATATTTGGAGGTCAATCATTGATAGCTACTTGAGGCATTTGTGCTAATCTGATATGGGAGACATTCTTTTGACTACCACATCTGGCTACTGCATGAACAGTCCTGTGTACATCTTCTCCCTTCCCACCACACATATTCCATCATTGACAGGCCTTTCTCTGTGCGCATCAAGACATAGAATTCCCATCCATGCCACCTCATCAAAGCCACTTTCCAAACTTTGCCAAGAACAATGACTGCACACTCAACAATTTTAGTGCAATTTCAGTTAAAATCCATACAGTGTATGCATGCCTCGTGCATTTCACTACCACACTTCCCCTTGGGATCAGTGTATGATGTGAAAGCTCTTAGATCTAATCTTTTGCTTTTCATAGGTGCTACTTGAGTGGCAGGAGTCTGGGAGGTGGCTGGCTGCTGGGTTCCTATATGAGCCTCGTGGGACTGAGGTGACCCTCATCTCACAGCAGTTAAGTCCCAGGATGGACCAGCTGCAGACTGCACCTCTTATGCATGGGCAGACTGTCCCTGCACCCTTTTAGCCATGTACAGGCATTGGAGGAGGCCTTTGAAAGGACACCTATATTCGGTGATCGAGAGAGAAAAACAATCACCTGTGACTATTCCTGTGACACTAGTATTGTGCGCTTGCTTTACATACCCACTGATCTGTAGGAAAGTTAATTGAATGATGTCAATGAAATCAGTCAAGCCCCTTGAGATGCTTGTTTGTAGTCCAGACCAATCAATTAGAGGCTGGAAGACACAGTTTAGGCCTCCAAGGCAGCAGTCTGAACATCCATGGTGGAAGTATATATTATCCTCAAGGCCTCTGTTGTGGTGGTCTTTGCTACAGACCTGATGTAGTTGCTGTAATGTATGTACCTTTAAGGGGGGGAACTACTTTTTACAGCTCATGTATACTGTAGTACCGGCAGTGACCACACCTGTATATAACGTTGAGTAGTAATCTGTACAGATCAGTTGCAGTCTGAGCCACATTGAGTAAACACCGTTTGTACCATTCTCCGCAGTCTGTGTCTGATTATACACAGACGTAACAGTTGCTGCATGCTCCATAGTGGACTGCATGCTCCATAGTGGACTGATGCACTATCCATCAGGATATCACACCTTCTCCATTTGCTCCAACATCTGCTCCACACTGCCCGGCATGGCCCTGTACATACATTAGATAATCTGCAAGCACCCTTAATATTAAAAGCAGGACATGTGAAATTTCCTGCTATGTTCTCACTGGTTGAGCTAGGTTCCATGCCAGGATCACTCATTTGGGAAATCTGCACCACTAGGCGCTCATATTGCATCTTATTTGAATGTTCAGTTTGCTGCTTTTATCTCTCTTAAAGGCTTGTCGCTCCTATGCCATCTTCTTCAGCTAAGAGAACAAGATGGCTGAGCTGCAGAAGGTGCCACATCCTCCAGAGTTGCTCTGTGACTTGACGAGGGCAGCAAAACTCCCAAGTAAGGCTGATAAAAAGGTCATGAAGATCTCAGGGGAACAGAGATTATTTAGAAAATTAAGTGGTATGGAATTAGGGGAGGATAGCAAACTAGATTTAAAAATTGGCTAGAAGGGAGAAAACAGAGTAGGAGTTAAGGGCAGTTTGGAAATGAGTAATGGTGTCTCACAGGCTTCAGTTCTGGAGCCACTTCTGTTCACTGTGTATATCAATGATTTGGACATAGATATAGTGTGTGGTTATAACATTCTTTAGAAGACTAAAGGAAGTCACAAAGGGATATTAATCAGACAGGGAACGGGGTAAAGATGGAGTTCAATGTCAGTAAGTGTGAGATGATTCATTCTGGTAAAAAAATAACAGCAGTAATTATACAGAATGGAAGTCGGCCCAGTAGTGTAGAAGAGCAGAGGGATTTGGGGTACAGGTTCACAGGACATTAAAGGCAGCACTTCAGGTTGTTAAGGCCACAAAAAAAGCTAATGGAATTCTAGGTTTTATAGCAGGAGGTAAAGAATATAAAAGCCAAGAGATAATGATGAGCCTGTATAAAACCATATAAGACCTTGGTTAGAGTACTGTGCGCAGTATTGGTCGCCACACTATAGGAAGGATATTGACGTTTTGGTGAAGGTACAACACAGATTCCTTAGGATGCTGCCTAGTATGAGGAAATACAAATACAAAGACTTTTAAAAAAAAATGGGGTTTCATAAAATCATAGAAACTTATAACACAGAATGAGGTCATTCGGCCCGTCGTGCCTGTGCTGGCTCTTTGAAACAGCAGTCGTGCTTAGTCCCACACCCCCGCTTTTTGTCCGAAACCCTGCAAGTTCCTCATCCTCAAGTATCTGTCCAACTCCCTTTTAAAATTATTGATGGATTCAGCTTCCACCAGCTTTTAAGGTAGAACCTTTCAGATCCCGACAACTCTGAGTGAAAACATTTCTCATCTCCCCTCTAGATTTTTTGCCAACGATTTTAAAACTATGACCTCTAGTTATTGACCCACTTGGCAGAGGGAACAGCCTTTCTCAATCTACTCTATCAAAACCCCTTATTATCTTAAAAACCTCTATTAGGTCACCTCTTAAACTTCTTTGTTCTCGGAGAAGCATATGGTGCCCTCAGTGGACAGATCCTAGCCCAGCTAAGGAAAGCAGTATTTGCAAAATTGGGTGGCAGTTCTGGATTCTGACAGATCCCTGAGGTACTAACAACCTTTTTCACACACCTCAGGCATTTCTATTTTAATAGAATCTTCAGCTTCAGCCTATTCATACAGGCATATGCCAATGCTTCCAGAAGGCTTCCAAGTGATTCTGTGCCAAATGGATAATATGCACAGAATCTGAAACATATGACAATATTTTTAAAGTATATGTATCTTTGCATAACAAATATAGGCCATCAGAGAGAATACTGAATCACTGTAAAGATAAAGTTGGAGTGGAGTGTACATGGGGTTTTAAGGCATAGCTAGAAGCGCAGAAGCTTCTGGAAAGAAATGTAAATAAAGTTATATTTAGAAGCTCTCCTGCATCCAAGTCCATTTCTAGAAGGCCCCATTATGCAAAATTTTCCGATCCATTTTACGGTATCATTAAGTCCACAGCAAAAAAAAAAATTGCCAGGTTTGGCACTAAATTATCCATCTACTCAACCAATAAGGAAGTCTGCTCTCGGAAATTAAAATTTCACAGTTACAGTAATTTTTCTAATGTTGGAACTTCAATACATGTTACATGGTAGGGGGAAGTGTAGAGGGAGGATTCCATTGCATTTAATCCAGCTATTGTGGAAGTACTTGATGCCAACATTGGGTGCAAAAAGTGGAAAGTCTTCCATTGCCCGCAGGAACATCCCTCCAATTGGCAAGTAGAAAACTTGCACACGCACGTAACAACTCAAGAAATTCTCCTAGGTGCATAATAAACACGACAGAGGGAATTTCAGGAATATAAATTATCTCCAACTTCTATTGTACATTATAATCACATTTATGTTTGTCATCAACTACGTGTATATAAGAATATAGCTGGTTCATTTTTACCCCTAATAGCATTGTGAACATTTCTAAGGAATTTTGAACATGGAAATAGGTGTAAATGACAGATATAAGCATAATTTAAAGAAAAAAAGGGTAATCATTTCTTTGTAACATTGATACTGTACTTTTAACGGTCACAGTCACTTTCAAAGTCATTGAATTTGTCTTGTGTTTAATGGCAGGAATTCCTGTTGATAATGATCTTAACAGAAGCCTATAGGCTACTGATTTCCTGTTATGAAACATAATACTGAGCTGCACAGGAAGTCAGACCAGGAAACTTCAGCATATGCTTTGGACACATTACTCTGAAATGTTACTTCAATTTGAAGTCTTCTTATACAGATCTAATTATTAGAATGATATACAACTGTATAAATTAGACTTGATATGCATCAAAGCATTGCTTTGGAGGTTACCTCATTTCTGTTCTGTGAATCGTGAATCAAGGGGCGAAATGTTGAAATTGAACGTTTGAGCTGTACTACTGAGATGGTATCCCAATAATGCTTGTATATGTTTATACTAAGAAGATGACTTGCATTTATATAACGCCTTTCACGACTCCCCGGATTTCTCAAAGCAATTTACAGCCAATTAAGTAAATTTTTTGAAGTGGAGTCACTGTTGTAATGCACACAGCAAGGTCCCACAAACAGCAATATGATAATGACCAGATAATCTGTTTTTGTTATGTTAGTTGAGGGATAAATATTGGCCAGGACACTGGGGATAACTCCCCAGCTCTTCTTTGAAAATAGTGCCATGGGATCTTTTACGTCCACTTGAGAAAGCAGACGGGGCCTCAGTTTAACGTGTCATCCGAAAGGCAACAAAGAGTCAAGTAGGAAAGTGAAAATAGGAGGGAGGAAACACAGGTAGATAAGGGTATAAACAGGGATACACAGGCCACGATTCCCCCTACCTCGGCGGGTCTGGTGAGGCCAGGGTCAGTGGTGGGTTGCGACCCCTCTGATGGCTCCAGCCCACTGTCCAAAGTGATCTTGCACTGATTGGGCTTGTTAAGCCCGCCCTGCGTGTTTCTCGGCCAATTGAAGGAAGCGGGTCTGATTACGTCACTTGATGACGTGTCATCAGCCGGTTTCCTTAAAGGGACCATGCGCAAATTGATTTTGACAGTTGTGCTGTCAGTGTTCTGCAGCATTGAGGTGCTGCAAACACTGACAAGCATTGCACAGAGGTGCACGGCTGCATCCAGGCTCTCCCATGACTCCCTCCATATGCTTATGGAGGGAGTCACAGCACGCAAGGAGGTCCTCTTCCCTTCCAATGGGCGGAAGAGACCGTCCCAGGAGATCACACAGCCTGGTTGCACATTGCACAGGACACAAGCAGGGATGTCGTCAGGAGGACCAGGCTGCAGTGGCACAAACCTTTATATGATCTCAGTAGATCACAAAACATTACTGCAAAGCCACACTCAACCTCATCCTGCTGTGCCACTCACTACATCCCCATCACTCTGCCTTCCCTACCCTACTCCTGCACATCCTTACTCACACCAACTTACCTTGCACCTCCACCTCTATCTACATTATCACTTCCCCATCGCACTAGCCACCACTCACACTCCCTCCCCCCATCCTAGTCAAATCATACCAACTAACACACAAGGGTAGGCACTTGGGTGTTTTAGCCAATGTTCATGTTAAGTTTCTGTTAATGTGGTCAAAAATTGAAACTTTATTTTCAACACTTTGCATTCTTGGACAGATTTGTGTGCACCTTTGGACGTGGCTTAGTGAGTTGCAGTGAATGGTGAGACATAACGGTACCCCCCCCCCCGCAATGGTGATTAGTATGAAAGGAATGGCATTGCAGGGATGCTTTGTGGTGTTGGTGTGGTGCCAACCTGGCACATCATATGGCAGCCAGGGTGTACAGTGTCCAGTGAAGTAAATCTGGCTATGGTGAGGCTATCTCAGGCCTCCTGCCCAGCAATGTGCTCAGGTGCTGATGCCTTGTCATGTGCAGCATCAGTTAATCGCAGAGAAGATTGGTGTTGTTGTTGGGGCTGATCGTTGTAGGATTCTGAAGATGAAGGTGAGAGAGTTTCAAGGGCACCGATGCTGATGGAATAGGTAGCAGGTGAAGTTGAGATGACAGAAGCACTGTCAATGGTAAGAGAGGTTGTTCCAATGAGGTGACAGTGGATAGAGTTTGCTCCAAACACATGCAAGCTGCATAAAGCTCAATCTGTCTTCCAAATGCAGTAAGCAACAGCTTCTGACCTTGGAAAGTGAACAGCTGTGAAATGGGAGCTGTTCTAGCACATTTGCAGCTGTCAAGTTAAGAAATGATCCCATGGTGACAACTCCCGACCTGCTTACCTGACGTGATCCCCGAGCAGCAGGGAACCCACAGGTGAACTTAAACTATTTTAAGCTCACCTTAAATTTTACAAGTGGCTATTAACAAGCTCTTAATTGGTGTTGGGTCTGTTCAGCGATGATAGACCCAACATCTGGGAAAGTCTGATGGTGGCAGGTTGACAGTAGGTTGCCTACCTGGTCAAAGAAAAATTTCACACCCGACCTGCCACCTCCTGAAAAATTCCCCCTCAGTCATTCATGGGTGATCATTTGAGACACGATACCATCTTGGAGATTCCTCTTATGTAGTACCAGACCATTAGACTATAAATAGATATCTACAATAGTATGCAGTGTAAAGAAAATGGTTGTAACTTTGTTTATATTCAGTTTTACTGTATCTTTTTTCACCTTTGAGAACATAGACAGTACTGTTTATGTATTTTGAACAGCAGTTTGGTATTTGCCAAGCTGCATCTTTAGTAATGATAGTGTAAAGCCCATTAGTGCAGTAAGTGGATTTAAAACATTAAAATAAAAGACTAATATTGACATAGTTGTGGCTAGAATCTTATTAAAGAACCATATTAACCTAAAACACTAATCACTGCACTTGTGTTAACCACATCAAACTTGTATACTCAGCTGGGTTAGGGGAAAACTTGGAGAAAAATGTGTATGAAATTTGGCTGCAATTCCTCTAGTTGTTTTATGCAACAACATTGTAAGTGAACTTATGAAACTTGCTCTAGTTCTCCCATTTTTCACAAATATTGTAAAAGCTTTGTAATAGAAACCAAACATTCCTCTGGAGTCTATGTTACAAATCACAAACAGCAAAGTACCAGTTGATTTATTTATTACTTAAAATCTGCTACAGATGGTGAGAGACACACAAGAGTAAAAGTAAATTAACAGGATGAGATTAGTTATCACAGGCTGCAAGTCTCTTATGACTAGCTCTATAAGCATATGGTATTGTGTCATCTACTTAGCACAGGAAGCCAAAATTTTCCTGCCTAAAGGTAGAATTTTTTTTGTTAAGACATTGCAAATAGATGTTTACACTAGTGCCAAGGGTGTTCAGCACGCATGCTTCGAGCAAAAAAAGCCATGGAGTAGAAATTTGTCTTGGGCCGTAGTTCAAAATGGCCAGTGTTGCATCGGCTGCCCATTATAGGCCCTGCTTGATATTCAGTTTTGTTGAAGTCAATGGAACTGAATATCAGGCAGGGAGCATAACGGGCAGTAGATACGATACCGCCCATTTTACAGTACTTCCCATGGCAATTTTCTACCTCAATGGGTTCTATATTACATCTTTATGTTGGGGGGGGGGGGGGGGGTGGAGAAAAAGGAAGAGAAAGCATCAAAGGTAGACAATACTTCCTTCACAAAAATGTAGATTCGTACGTTAGTACACAGTGGCCTGGAGTGGTGGGTCAAGGGCTGGATCCCACATATTAAACGGCTGATCTCACCTATAGCATTGAGTGCAAACACGGAGCAGAGGATAGGTTCTCCTCTCCTGGAAGGTGTAGTTGAGGGAATGAAGCATACCCTAAAACAACTCTAGAAGTGTATGGAGATGCAGGAGATTAAACCTAGGACATTTTACATGCAAAGCACGTGCTCTACCACAGAGCTACTTCAACTGTAGATCGGAGTCAGCAAATTGTATTTTTTTTCCTCTGCAGAAGCCTTTACAAAACACACCCCCACCATGCCACAATGAGCAATAGACAAAATGATGCAAATCCTTTTATGAAAAAGGTATTTTGTTTGGGCCATATTTTTATTAGCATTTGAAAGTTTCTCTCCCCTCATGAGGCATAAGATTTTGGTTGCAAAACTTTGTGAACTATTACTGTCCTTAGCCTAGTTCACTAGGTTTTAATCAACCTCCTTCCTATATGTAGCAATGTTGGAGAGTGGTGTCCTTTCTTCTCATGCGGATATTATGGGCATGATCTTGCCAGCCCAGGGAGGCGGGACTGCCAGGAAAATGGCAGAATTTGGGGGCGGGTTCAACCCACCTCCATGGCATCTTGCCAGGAGGCAGGTAGCCATCCTGCGCCAGGTTCTGTCTCCTTGGAGGCGGGAAGGGATTAAAGCCACTTAATTGCCTGTTAACAGGTAGTTAATAGGCAGAAAATAGGATTATCCCCTTTTTGCCCACACAAGGGCAGGCTTCCCAAAGGCTCCGAACCCCACCAGGTCACCAAGGCGAGTAGGGGGTCTTCAGGGGTCCAAAAGTGTGCTGTGGAGGTAAGTGATGGGTGCAAGCATGGAGAGGCGAGTATGAGGGAAGTGCAAAATGTTAGTAAAAGTCTACTTACCTTTGTTTCTTCCTGCAGGCTTCAGTCGGTGTGTATGCGGAGAGTCTCGCACCTCCGTGGTAGAGATGACAGATGGTCGTTGCATTCTCCAATGCAACAACCATCTCATTTCTGCAAAAGAAAGAGGTTTGTGAGGTCTTGAATTCAAGACCTCAAACTACAGAGAATGTCACTGTTGACAGCTTCAGAGCCATCAAACGATGACAATTCATCTGTCAAAAATTTGACAGAGGAAACGTCATATTGACGTCCTCTGCAACCAGCTTTCCCTTAATTGGCCTGCTAAGCCTGCTGGGTGAGCTTAACAAGGTCAATCAAGGGAAAATAGCGTGGGTTGGCCAGAAGTTGGAGGCGGGACTAAAACCTGACAAGTGGGAGTCCCGCCTCCAAAAGCTCTCCCTTGAGAAAAATCACCCCCCTGTATCTAGCACAATATTTAAAAAACATTAAAATGTTTGTATAACCCAAAGGGACCATCGGCATTCAAAAACTCAAGACACACAAAAGGAAAAAAAACAAATCAAGATTATGTTTTGTGGGAGGGGGGCCAGCTGGCTTTTAATAAACTTCAGGAATTTTAGAAACCACTGCTTTCATGCAACATGGAAAAAAATTAAATAACATCATGACCAATAAAAAGCATAACAGATAATAATCAATTAGCAAATAAGTTGCTTACAGAAACATATGTAGTCTGCCCATTTTTTCCCCACCATACTTATGCTGCAGGAAATGAGCTACGATTGAGTTTTCATTTGCAAAGCTTTACATGCTTTAGTCCACAAACAAGAAATCCACGGTCCTATTTATTTGGGGCTAGATTTACATTAAATTCCCCAGAGGTGAAACACAGGAATTTAACCCAATGTATCATTCAGGATCTAATTTTTAAAAGTTGGGTGGATTCCTCTGAAAGCAAGACACTTGTAACAATAAACTTGTTTACTCATTAGTTATAGTATCAGTACGAGCTTAGGTTGTTAAACTACCATCTGAACTACTTCAGTCACGGGGGTGGTCCAGTTCCCTAAAAATTAGTTTAAATTTAGTGAATCACTGCACAACGTTAAAGTAAACCTCAGCATGCAATGGTCGCTTGTTTTAATCCTGTGACACTTTAAAATTATTTGGAGGAGCGACAAACATTAGTAAGTCCAGGCCAGATTCAACTTTTAGCTGCTGCGTTGACTGCAGCTATTAAATTAGTGACATCACATCTGAAGCAGACTGAAACTTGGCTGGTCTGTGCAAGCAAACAAGCCTCCAGCAGTACTCTGGAAGGCTTACCTACACTACTGGAGCATTAATGGCATTGTAGTTTTACAATAACATGCAGCACGAGGAAGACAAACTGAACTTTGATTTAGTGAAATAGTGCAGAACAAAACTTGTGTAAATACTGAGTGAGTGAGGAGAAATGTAACTGCCAAGCTCTTGCAAATCCCATGCAACTAAATCACCACTTGTGAATTCAATGCACTAAAATTAGATTTTGGACCATGTTATATCATCAGTCTTCATTCATTTCTACTTGTGTTACTATATTAACCTTAAAACACTAGTCATAGTGACTTTAAAAAATAATACGGTACATGAAGTAGCTTGTGCCAAGCAATACAGAAGCTCTAGAAAACATTTGTTGTTTGTATATACAAACATAGTGTTGTAATCTGAATAACTACTAATGGAACATCAGGAATTCAGCAAATACATTGTCGGTATTAAGCGTGGCTTGCTTTGGTTGCAGACTTTCACTACTCTTTTACTGGGTGTTGGCGAGTGCACCAGCTCCTTGACCAAAGCCAAATCCTTTAGGTCCAAAGTTTTTACTATAACAAGCTATGGAAGAAAAAAGATTTAAATTATGCAAACTTTAAAAAAATTGAAGAATTTCACAAGCATCTATTGCTCATTTAAAAGATATGAAAGTATATGAAAACAACTTCTACACAAATAAATCCAAACTGAGTGGCTCTAATACCAGGAGCAAGAAGGGAAGTTAAGTAGAATATTTTTACCTGAAGGGCAACAGACAAGTAAGAGGGCCGTTGAAGCAAATAATATAATTGGGCTCAGGAGGCAATAAGATGCTCAATTAGCCTCTGTGCCTCCCGCCCAAGCTCACTGACGAAGAATGGCCACTAGGTGAGGTACAGAAGATCATGCGCTGCTTGAGGAACTTCAAGCCAACACTCACTGCATTTGGAAGATGGATAAAAGGAAATTTAGACTACTGCAAAGACTAAGAGGATGGGGATTACTACTATAACTATTTCAGGTACAAGAACAGAGCAGTTTATACATTGTAAAACTTTTAGATATGTATTCTGTTAAAAGATTCCAACAGGAGGAAAATACAAATGGGGCAAATGTCCCACTCGATAGATTAGCTCAGAACAAGAGTTCTGTCCATCCAAACTAATAATAATAAACTTTGTCATCGTTAGTGCACAAGTGCAGTACAACGAAATGTAGGCTTGCGGCTCCCGAGAGTGTACATTTTGATTAAGACATTTAAACATTCAACATTCATTTGGCTTGTAATACATTAACATTATAAAGTGCATTGGCAGATGTGCAGGCTTTAGAGTTTATTTGTGGAGTTCAGTAGGATGACAGCCCTGGGAAAGAAGCTGTTCCTAAATCTGGTCGTTCGGGTGCGAATGCATCTGTAGCGTCTCCCAGATATATGGCAAACATGGCAGTAAATTTTCACACTGCAAGAATTGGTTGGAGTGTCCTAGGACCCCGAATTTCATGCTAAAAAAGGGGCCTGCCAGCAAGACAGGTGAGCACTTCAGGTGCCCAGTGGTGGACCCTGTTCAAAATGTCTTTGCATTGGTCTTAACGGTGGCAAGACTACAGACCCCATTTTGAAGCAGTTACCACCCATTGAATCTTGGAGAGTTATATTTCCACAAGCACTGGCAGCCACCCACCAGCTGACAGTATTGCCAACTGAAAATCAGCTAACTCAGCACAGATTGGGAATTACCCCATAGTTTAAAAAAAAAAATCATCCCTGCAATGGACCAATGATGTTTGAAATATTTAATTATTTTACTTTTTTCTATGTGCAGAATTCACCAAAGACAGCGATTTTGGAGCTGTAGCTGAGAATTAAAACAGAATCAAACCTTTGCAATAGATCTCGCCATCCTTGTCAGCCAATGTTGTGGACTCCAGGCCTTTACCACACTTGGCACAGCGGAAACACGCCTTGTGCCAGGACTAAAACAGGCAAAGACAATAGAATTACACAGAATAGTACCAATAATAAATCCAATCATCAGAACCACAATCCTGCATACAAATTAAAGACCCCCTACAACCTTCTTAAAAGATTGAAAGCATAAGGCTTTATAGGAGAGATTTATTGACTAAATTACATTCACACCTCTGAAATGCTACCAATGGCATATAATATTAGGTTTTCCCTTTCCATCAGCAATAGTCTATGCCAGGCAAGTGAAAAATATGAACTGAATACAATCAGTTACTACACCAGTTTCCCCATCATAAGCCAAGTCCTGCTGGATCCTACTACTGTACATTTATTGTTTATGCCATAGCTCAGATAGGGAGATTTTATAAAATGCTTACTGGACAAACAACTTCAGTTTAGGAGAGTACATTGTAATTCTGATGAATACATTGCTAGAGGAATGGTGCAAGGGGGAGGGATGCAAATTCCTGGGACATTGGAACCGGTTCTGGGGGAGGTGGGACCAGTTCAAACTGGATGGTTTGCACCTGGGCAGGGCTGGGACTGATGTCCTTTGGGGGGGGGGGGGAGGGAGGAGGAGAAAAGTGTTTGCTAGCGCTCTGGGGAGGGTTTAAACTAAAATGGCAGGGGGTTGGGAACCTGAGCAGGGGGACAGAGGAAAAAAGGAAACAAGGATAAAAGCAAAAGATAGGAAGGAGAAAAACCAAAAGTGGCAGTCAGAGAAATCAACGGTTTAAATCAAACATGGCCAGAGTAAATAATAATTCTAATAGGTTTAAGAGCGTTAAAAAAAACAAGCCTGAAGGCTTTGTGTCTTAACGTGAGGAGCATTCGTAATAAGGTGGATGAATTAGCTGCGCAAATAGAGGTAAACGAATATGATTTGATTGGGATTACAGAAACATGGCACCAGGGTGGCCAAGGCTGGGAAATCAACATCCAGGGGTATTCAATATTCAGGAAAAACAGGCAAAAAAGGAAAGGGAGGTGGGGTAGCATTGCTGGTTAAAGAAGGGGTTAACAATTGAAAGGGAGGATATTAGCTCTGATGATGTGGAATCTGTATGGGTAGAACTGAGAAATACCAAGGGGCAGAAAACATTAGTGGGCATGGTATATTGACCTCCAAACAGTAATGTGGAGGTTGGGAATGGCATTAAAAAGGGAAATTAGAGACACGTGCAATAAGGGCACAGCAGTCATCATGGGTGACTTTAATCTACATATAGATTGGGCTAACCAAATTAGTAACAACATTGTGGAGGAGGAATTCCTGGACTGTTTATGGGATGGTTTCCTGGGCCAATATGTCGAAGAACTAACCAGAGATCAGGCCATCTTAGATTGGGTATTATGTAGCGAAAAAGGATTAATTAGCAATCTTGTTGTACGAGGCCCCTTGGGTTGGAGCGATCATATGATAGAATTCTGATGGAGTGAAGTAGTTGACTCAGAGACTAGGGTCCTCAATTTAAATAAAGGAAACTACGATGGTCTGAGGCGCGAGTTGGGTAGGATTGATTGGGGAATATCACTGAAAGGGTTGACGGTGGATAGGCAATGGCAAACATTCAAAGACCGCATGGATGAACTACAGAATTTGTTCATCCCTGTTTGGCATAAAAAAGTGATTCAGCCGTGGCTAACAAGGGAAATTAGGGATAGCATAATATCCAAGGAGAGGACATATAAATTGGCCAGAAAAAGCATTAAACTTGAGGATTGGGAGCAGTTTAGGATTCAACAGAGGAGGACAAAGGGATTAATTAAGAAAGGGAAACAAAATAGAATGAGAGTAAGCTTGCAGGGAACATAAAAACTGACTGTTAAAGCTTTTATAGATATGTGAAGAGAAAAAGATTGGTGAAGCGTAGGTCCCTTGCAGTCAGAATCAGGGGAGTTTATAATGGGGAACAAAGAAATGGAAGACCAATTAAATACATATTTTGGTTCTGTCTTCACAAAGGAGGACACAAATAAACTCCCAGAGATATCAGGGAACATAGGGTCTGATGAAAGGGAGGAACTGAAAGAAATCAGTATTTGTAGGGAAATGCTGTTAGGGAAATTGATGGGATTGAAGGCCAATAAATCCCCAGGGCCTGATAATCGACATCCTAGTGTACTTAAGGAAGTGGCCCAAGAAATAGGAGATGCATTGCTGATCATCTTCCAACATTCGATGAAATCTGGAACAGTACCCATGGATTGGAGGGTAGCTAATGTTACCACACACTTCAAAAAAGGTGGTAGAGAGAAAACAGGGAATTACAGACCGGTAAGCCTGACATCAGTAGTGGGGAAAATGCTAGAATCCATTATAAAAGATGGAATAGCAGAGCACTTGGAAAACAGTGACAGGATCGGACAAAGTCAACATGGATTTACAAAAGGTAAATAGTGCTCGACTAATCTACTGGAATTTTTTGAGGATGTAACTGGTAATAGATAAAGGGAGAACCAGTGGATGTGGTGTATTTGGACTTTCGATAAGGTCCCGCATAAGAGATTAGTGTGTAAAGTTAAGGCACATGGGATTGGGGGCAAGGTATTGACTTGGATAGAGAACTGGTTGGCAGACAGAAAGCAAAGAGTTGGAATAAATGGGTCTTTTTCCAAGTGGCAGGCAGTGACTAGTGGGGTACCGCAGGGATCAGTCCTTGGACCCCAGCTATTCACAATATATATTAATGATCTAGACAAGGGAACTAGATGTAATATCTCCAAATTTGCAGACGACACAAAGCTGGGTGAGCATGTGTGCTGTGAGGAGGATGCTGAGAAACTACAGGATGAGTTGGACAGGTTGGGTGATTGGGCAGAAGCATGACAGGTGCAATAGAATGTGGATGAATGCGAGGATGTTCCCGATGGTCAGGGAGTCCAGAACCAGGGGTCACAGTCTAAGGATAAGCGGTAGGCCATTTAGGACAGAAATGGAGGAATTTCTTCACCCAGAGGAGTGGTGAACCTGTGGAATTCTCTACCACAGAAGGCAGTAGAGGCCAATACATTAAATATATTCAAGAAGGAGTTGGATATATTTCTTAAGGCTAAAGGGATCAAGGGGGGGGATGGGGAGAGGGCAAGGACCGGGTACTGAATTTGGATGATCAGCCATGATCGCATTGAATGGAGGAGCAGGCTCGAGGGGCCGAATGGCCTACTCCTATCTTTCTATGTTTCTAAATTATCATAAAGATAAAAGAGGAAAAATAAACTTTAAAACAACATTTACTGGTTATTTGATTCTCTAGCAACATTCCATGTTCAAATCTCTGGCGGTGATCAACTTTAGCTGTAGGACTTCAAGGAGATAGGCCTCAATATACTCAAGACCTGACTTTAACCAGAGATCAAGAATTGGGTGGGCCGGGGCGTTGGAGAAAGAAGTTAGTTTTTTTTTTTTAAATTAACTTTTTGGGCCTGTTCTAGTCCCAGATCCTCCTCCCACTGTCTTCACCTGGCAGGATTCCCCACTCAGGCCACAGATAAAATGGCAGTCAGGGTCCGATGGCATTTTCAGGCCCATATCTGCTTCAAGTGGGTGTGCTCGCCGTCGCTTAGAAATAGAAGGCAGCGGGATCGGTGCAGGATGTCATCAACCTGGTTTCCACCAGTTAAAAAAAAAAAAAAAAATCACCCTTCAATCTCAAGTTGCCCATTTCAAATTAAAATTGTGCAAAAATCACCTCGTGTCACTTTGTTTAAACTCCTTCATATGAATCTTGAGCAAAAAAAATGTTGAACTAACAGGAGAATATTAATTATCAGATTTTTTTTTTTTTTTGGTCTTATACCTTCAACTATATAAACATAATTTTTTTTAAAGTGTGCAGAAGAGAGAATGCCAATCTCTGAGTGAGCCATTACCTTGCCAGCTCCAATAATCTTCTCCGCAGCATAAACTGACTGTCCACATCGAGGGCACTTTTCCGAACTGGCAAATTTCTGAGCAAATTTGGAGTCATTGATGTTGGTGGTTGGGCAATGAGCTGGAGATCTGTAAATGCAAAGTTTTAGACTGAAAATTAGAAGTTACAGTAGACCATATCTACAGTTAAAGCAGACTAAACATTTAACAATTAACTGTCCATCTATGTATTTCTAAAATAGATATCCAAGTGCTAGACCAAGAGTTGTCAGGGCTTAATTAGCCTAATCATCTATCTAGTTTCTCTGTACAACTTTATATTGGATGTGCATACTTAGACTGGATTAATGCAGGTCACAAGTCGCAATACATGGTGGCATCAGCTGTGGACATGGAAGAGGAAGAAAGAGAAAGGAGAGTTCCAGTGGCACCACGATTCTGGCAATTGCCTAGACTGATAATTCTGGGCAGAACTCAAAAAGCTAGAAAAAAAAGCTTCTTCACATCACAACCAAGGAAAGTGGCTATAAAGTCATCAAATTAACCCCCATGAATCCCAAATGATGATAGAAAATTTCATTCCACTCCCCCAATTGGGATGCTTGCTCTCTCGCTCTGTGCATAGCATCCACAGCAGGCTTCAGCACTGGGCACAATCGGCCCAAAACCCATCACCCCAATCCCTCCTAAAACAGAATTCAATTATTTCCCTGAATGTTAAGGGATGCAACCAAACAGAAGAAAATCCTGATTTACCTAAAAAAACACTTAACACATGCATGGCAGTTCTGCAAGATACTCACCTGACATACTCAAAACATGCCAAGCTTATAAGTGACTTGAGGCTAAACAATGACAGCATCTTATTCACCCAAGAGCAGAAGTGACCATACTGAACAAGATGTACACTATATGGACTTGGTCAAATTGCTCTGCCCCAGAATTAACTGCTCTCCATTTTACGATTCCGTTTTTAACCATAAATCCTATTTCAACTGCAATTCATTCTGGGGACAATATTCATACAAGAATTGTATTACAGTATCTAGAATTCCTGTACTGTTAGTGAACATCTTTCATGCACTAGTTTTTCCACAAACCAATGACACTCAAGACAATTGCCATGACTGATTTATTTTCAAAGTTGAAAATTTCTTCCCTGGAAACAAGGGTGGGTAGGAAGCCAGCTCAAAGGCCAATATCAAGGTCACACCAGTAGTTACTGAAAGGCTGACCTCTACTGTAGTGTGTCCAATAGCCCAGCTACAGTTGCAAACTCAATGGGGGGAAATATGCAAGTGACAACCACCCATTTATTACTGGAAAAATGGGTGGCTAGCGGTTGAAGATTGGGGAGGGGGGTGGGACACCTCGGCCATCCAATTGACGCCCAAGGCCTATATGAAGCAATTTTCAGGCAAGCCTGTAAATGGAACAGCAGCTTGTTTCAGGAAACCTGCCTGTTTCATTGTGTTCACTCTAGAGATAAAAATGTGTGGAGCGTTTTAATTTTAGGGCCAGGAAGAGCAGGAGTGCGCCACAAAAGGTACCATGGCATGCTGCCAGCCCATACTCCACCCCCCTGGGACCTGCTTCCCCAGGTCTGACCTGCCAACTGGCTCAGCATAGGAGCTGGCCAATTACCCCACCCTCCCACAACTAGAGAGCTGCAGCGGGATGCCCATTTAGCACCTGCAGCTCACGGACAGCATTCAAATGTGGCCCAAACCCCAAAAGTGGGTCAAGCCTCCTAGCGCTGGCTTTGGGCAAGCAGCACAGCCGTGCCACCTACTTCGGGCAGAATTAAAAATCCGACAGCGAGGTGAAACTTCTTTCGAATCAAACTTGGTCGGAAAGGAATCAGAATAGAACTCAGCACCACGTTATTAACTTCTGCACCTCCGATTTAAACAAATGTTGCTTGGTGTTAAAGTGGAATTAAAGCACAGCAGTGAAGCCATTATTTTCCACTCCTCTATCCATCCAATTACAGTGAAGGAGTCTCAGCTGTTTCACGATCTCCTAACTCGATTAAAAACAGTCGCCAGGAATATTTTTTACAATCAAGAATTGAATGACAGTTCATTAATCTTATACTGGAATTTTTTTTTTTTTTTTTTTTTTTTTTTTTTTAAAAAGGACAAAGCAATACAAGTGTGATAAAGAGCTGATAACACAGGGGAAACTACTGCAATTTACATCCCTTTTAAATGCACTTTTCTGAGCACCAGTTATTAATCATTAAGTATAAAACATATTACAGGCAAGGAAAATGCTAGAGTCCATTATAAAAGATGTAATAGCAGAGCACTTGGAAAACAGTGACCAGATCGGACAAAGTCAACATGGATTTACAAAAGGTAAATCGTGCTTGACTAATCTACTGGAATTTTTTGAGGATGTAACTGGTAAATTAGATAAGGGAGAACCAGTGGATGTGGTGTATTTGGACTTTCAAAAGGCTTTCGATAAGGTCCCGCATAAGAGATTAGCGTATAAAGTTAAGGCACATGGGATTGGGGGCAAGGTATTGACTTGGATAGAGAACTGGTTGGCAGGCAGAAAGCAAAGAGTTGGAATAAACGGCTCTTTTTTCGGAGTGGCAGGCAGTGACTTGTGGGGTACCGCAGAGACCCCAGCTATTCACAATATATATTATTGATCTAGCCGAGGGAACTAGATGTATCTCCAAGTTTGCAGACGACACAAAGCTGGGTGGGCGTGTGTGCTGTGAGAAGGATGCCGAGAAACTCCAGTATGATTTGGACAGGTTGGGTGATTGGGCAGATGCAATAGAACGTAGATAAATGCGAGGTTATCCACTTTGGTGTCAAAAACAGGAAGGCAGATTATCTGAATGGCGATAGATTGGGAGAAGGGGAAGTGCAACAAGACCTGGGTGTCCTTGTGCACCAGTCGCTGAACGTAAGCATGCAGGTGCAGCAGGTGGTTAAAGCGGCAAATGGTATGTTGGCCTTCGTCGCGAGAGGGTTTGAGTACAGGAACAAGGATGTCTTGCTGCAATTGTACAGGTCCTTGGTAAGACCACACCTTGAGTATTGTGTGCAGTTTTGGTCGCCTTATCCGAGGAAGGATGTTCTTGCTATGGAAGGAGTGCAGCGAAGATTCACCAGGCTGATACCTGGGATGGCAGGAATAACGCACGAGGAGAGATTGTGTCGATTGGGCTTATACTCGCTGGAGTTTAGAAGAATGAGAGGGGATCTCATTGAAACTTATAAAATTCTAACAGGACTAGACAGACTAGATGCAGGAAGGATGTTCCCGATGGCAGGGGAGTCCGGAACCAGGGGTCACAGTCTAAGGATAAGGGTAAGAAATCACAACCCCAGGTTATAGTCCAACAGCTTTATTTGAAATCACAAGCTTTCAGAGCGCTGCTCCTTCGCCTGGCGAAGGAGCAGCGCTCCGAAAGCTTGTGATTTCAAATAAAGCTGTTGGACTATAACCTGGTGTTGTGTGATTTCTTACATTTGTCCACCCCAGTCCAACACCGGCATCTCCACACTAAGGATAAGGGGTAAGCCATTTAGGACAGAGATGAGGAGGAATTTCTTCACCCAGAGAGTGGTGAACCTGTGGAATTCTCTACCACAGAAGGCAGTAGAGGCCAATTCATTAAATATATTCAAGAAGGAGTTGGATATATTTCTTAAGGCTAAAGGGATCAAGGGATATGGGGAGAAAGCAGGAACAGGGTACTGAATTTGGATGATCAGCCATGATCTCATTGAATGGCAGAGCAGGCTCGAGGGACGAATGGCCTACTCCTGCTCCTATCTTCTATGTTTCTATGTTATTGCCTATTTAGGTTACTGAATAGTTTTATTTAACCCGAACAGCTCATGAATGATTTGATAAAAAGACTTACTGCACAGGTTTTATTCCCAAACCTGCTCCAGTGTCCATGGTCAGAGTGCCTGCACCTTGGCCATAACCATAGCCTTTGGGTCCATACTTCTTGCCATAGCATGATTTGCAGTAGATTTCATCTCCATGCACAGTAAGTGTAGTGCTGTCAAGGTTCTTCTTACAGGCCACTGAAAACAAATCAGAGGATTATTAACAGATGGTGTCTTTCAGCACCTGGTATACATAGTGGCCCTAAATTTGTGGTCGGAAGCTTCCAGTGGGGAAATGCCCCCCATCAACAAATAAAATCTGCGCCTACCCGGTGGTCCAGGAGGTACAAAGACTCACGGTCCTGGGCCTCCCCGGGTACCCGCGGGAAAAGACCCACTATCTCAGGCAGTTTGCAAGCGCCCCTGGGATCACATGGGCCAGCCGAACCAATGGAGGAAGGGAATCCCCATTCATCCTTATGGGGATTCTGTATGTACTGAATCCCCAGAAGCATGAATGGGAATACCCCCAAAAATACCTCTACACTTCAAATATTATGTTTTTTAAATCACATTTAAAATGAATTAAAATGGCATTTAATTAAACATTTAAAACAGATTTACATTTGTATAAATTGATAAGAGTTTTTAAAAAAAGTTATGCTGGTAAAAGCAGACCTTACGTCTGCTTTTACTAGGCATAAGGATTTCACAGGCATTCGCTGGGCAGAAGTTGGGCAAATAGCCCAACTCTCTGCCTACAGATGCCCTTTTCCTGGGGATGTGGAGGATCGGTCAAGAAAATTCTTGACAGATCGCAAGTTCCGGGTTTTAGTGCATGCCTAAACCCGGAACGTGCACAGCCCTTACGGGTGAGTTTGCACCTCGTACGCACTGCAAATTATGGCCCAATGTAGGCTAGGCCAAATACCTGGTCACTGACAAATCCCAAATCAAGTTTGCGCACATAGCACTATGTTATGGTATGCCACTGTATATTTCTAAAGGGAAGAATCCCACTATTGAATCATCTGCCATTTTTCCCCAATAGTACCAGTTTCCAGTATAAATGAAACGATGACCGCTTACTAGAATACTCCCAATATCCCCTGCCCCCTCCAAAAAGGCACTTAGGGCTAAAAATTCGGTGGTGCCGCGTTTGGGGCGCCAAGCTCGTCTGAGCCGGAATTTGTGCTCCGGGCGGAGGCGCTTGCGCCCTCCTGATATTCAGTTGGAGCACCCCAAGAGGGACTCGGGGCGCTGCTCGAGGCTCCCCGCGTCCCGCTTGGGGCGCTCAAACTGAATATTGCAGCGCTACGGGAGGGGGAGGGGCCTGCACCAGCACGATCACCGATCGTGAGTGCCGGCAAAAGAGCCCGGCACCGAGGAGAAGTGCCGGGCTCTTGGGACACAGCCGGCACTGCCTGGGGCCAGGGGGAAATCAGGAGGCCGGCACGAGGAGGTGCTGGCAGGCGGCCACTGAAAAAAATGGCCGCCCTGCACCTCCCCTTAAGTAGTGCCACCAGCGCCACAGGTAGGCCTCCCTGAACCGGTCGTGATTTGCAACCAGTACTACGGGGGGGGGGGGGGGGGGGGGGGCGCGCGACCCAATATTGCGCTCGGGGCGCTGCGCACACCGGTGACGTCATCGGTGGTGGCGCAGTGTTACAGGCTAACGCAGCCATTAGCGCCCCGCTAAATATCGCGGGAGGCGTGGCCAGTGGCGCTAAAGCCACTGAGTGCCCTCTTTAGGCGCTAACTGTTGGCACAGCCCACCGAATTTCTAGGCCTTAATTCATTCACTTCATTTTTTATTACGTATATGAAACAGGACATTTCAATTGTCTTAGATTTCCAGGATCATCAGAAAAATAAATATCAGGGCATATTTTGGGCTTTATTTTAATGTTAGGTAACTGTGAACACAAGTGTTAAATTTAAGGATCACCCTAGAGTGCATTTTAATCTTGGTCACTAGTGTAAAATTGCAGTTCAAGCATGAAAGCATATCGGGTGCAGGAGTTCTCATAAAAAGGCATCTTTGAAACCCTACAATATCATAGCAGGCTTATAGTCTACAACTTCCAAATTATAGATCTGCCAATGATCTAGATTTTGGCACCAACCATCCCCTTTCCCCCCACAATATTGATACAAGCCCCTGCTTTTATGCCAAGTTTATTTCCCCCCCCCCCCCCCATACAGTCTAATATATCTTGTTGAGTAAGAGTTAAAACCCATTTTTGTCATGGGCACCATTTATCCCTCTTAGCTGACAAGCATAAAATGTCATTATCCTGGTACAGCAATAGCTTAGGATTTTGTGCATTGACACAATCATACTGCCTCTCACCACCCCTACAGGGGCCAGTAACTTTAAAAAAAGATACACTAGCAGCAAAAATGAGACCGGAAGTAGATATTATTTCACAAGCTTATTTCAACCTCCAATAACCTTGATGATTAATAAAGTGACATTTTTGGAAGAACCTCTATGGTTCAGACCTTGCTGTTCAAATTTGTGTTGGCTATAAACCACAAGTCTCTGCCAGTGCAGTAGAAATTTGGAAAGTTTCAGGCTCCAGAAGTTTAAAAAATTATTTACAAACTGCACCATTGCTACTTTGAGACTCTTAAAATCTTCCTCCTACATTCCAGAGGCAAGATGTTCTGGTGCTTAAACCAGTGTAGAGATGCCTCCAATGCAGTTAATTTATTTTCCAAGTTAAATGCAGACAACACATTTGCAAACAAACTACATCATTATACAGCTACTCTAATGGCACTATAGATTTAGAGGAATATGGTGAACAAACCAAGCTTTTAGAACTCATTAGTACATTTATATGGGAACTCCAAGCTATTGACTTTAACACTTGAATAACTGCACTTTTAAACAAGTTTTTATTTTTCTAGATAAAATTCATCTTCCCACATCCATCATCAAAGACTGCATGGAGTCTAGCCCCTTTTCTCCATGAATTCTTTAAATGTCAAAGCTGAGTCACAAGAGAAATATTTTGAAAAAGAAAAATCAGCTTTCTGAAGCTCTGTTCAATTAATTTTCATTTCCCTTGAAAGGGCGATTTCAAGGGAGATAATAAAAAGGAGCCGAGAGCATCAGCGGGAATGTTGTTCTCCATGCAAAATTAAATACCATGCTCTGAACAACATTACAATATCACTGAAGGATAGGATAAACTAGAATTTGGGGCCAGATTAGCTTAGCTACAGTGCCTTCCAAAAACCCATCCTTGTTAATGAGCTGCTTACGTGAAAAATCTAGAATATTCAACCCAGACAGCCTTTGCTGCATGAAACATTCCAATAGCTTGGCTTACCTCTCAACTCATACATGGCAGTCAGGCAAGCAGAGTTTTTACCAATTATGGTTAGTCTTAGACATTTAACTGGCAAAGGCTTTAAAACTGAAAGCATCAGTTGGAAGAGTTCCCAACAGCTGCACAGCCAGGAAAAAAAGTACTCTGCATTTAATAGGAAATGCCCTTGTCTCAATATTGAAGTTAAACTAGGTTTGTTTTGACAATACTTGGACTTTACAAGCCTGTTCATGGTTTGTTGGGTTCCTGCAGTGGCTAAGTGTCATACCTCAAGTATGCCACATTCAATCCTGACCGGAGCAAAGCTGCTACACGGGTAATGGGACTCAAGAGGTGCAGATATAGGTTCATCACCCAGCAGAACATTTATGGAGAGGAGTGTCTGTTGCCTGGCTTGAACAATTTAGGATCACAAGTAACAATTTGATAGCCATAGAACCTAAACTTTGACAACTTTTCTAACAGTGTTTGCTATTTCAGTCAGATATAAATTTAGTTACTTTATAGCACGGCAGTACCACACTTGGCACGTGAACCAATCCACAGCAGCCAGCAATTGTAGTTCCTTCAATTCAGTAAATATGCTGGAACAGATTTTGCAAAACTGATTCAGCTGCCAGAGTCTGTAGCTAGCAACTAATGCCACGCTAGTTAAAATGGCAAGCACTTCATTTCATCTCCAGGGTCGGAGTCATAGGTTAGGGGTTAGGTTAAGGTTCAGGTTCATGCCAGCAAAGGTTAGGTTTAGGAGTGGTGTAAAATGCACAAATCAATAGAAATTGCACTCAAAGAACTATATTCATTGTATCCCATTAAAACCTTAGAGAATTGAAAGCCTGTGGTACTGGAAATTCATAATTTGAGGATATGACCAAATTCATGGATGGTGACAGTCCAGTAGATGTTATATAGCTTCATTTCCAGGAAACTGTTGATAGAGTGCGGTTATTGGAAGAAATTACATCATATGGGATTGGCAGTTAACCATTATGGTGGGAAGGTAACTGGCTGCAATCGTGTAGCCACAGCGGTTATCAATGGGAATAGATCGGTATGGAGCCCACATCACAAGTGAGGTCTTGTGGGGCTCTGTATTGGGAGGGTTGTGGTTCATCACCTTAATGATTTGGATGAGGCCATTAATGGAACCAGTCACAAGTTTGCAGAGGACATAAGTGTGCAAATTTAGATCAAAATCAATAACTTGCAGTGCAATTTACCTAAGTTAGGGGACAGGACCATGTGTGGCAAATGTAGGCAAGTGCAGTTTTATGCATTTGGTTTTGGGAAACCCCAGGCAAAGAGCAAACCTGGAGGTTCATGAAAAATCATTAAATGTCCACAAGCACGGTGACTGGGAAGAGAGAGTTTTCAGTTGTTTTGCTAGAACAATACAATCTAAAACAAAGAACACTATGGGAGTGAATTTCCTTGCCGTTTCCAGGATTTTGGCCATCTTGGAATAGCGATGGCAATTTTTCCAGCTAGGAACCTCGCGGGGGGGGGGGGGCCGAAACGGTTCCCGGTACATGCACATCTTTAAACTGCTTCCCTCGAGCTTCCTTGTGATTCTGGAGCCATTCGCAAGCTGCCAGCTAGTCACCACTGGCCCTATTTACATGTGCCTCCAAGGATGGGAATTTTCTGGACTTAACTGGCTAATGCACATAGTAGGTTACACCAGTTTCCATTTTGCTTAGCAGCTGTCAGGATCGGTTGCTAAGGGTGGAAGCGAGGCGTTCCTGGCAATCTGAGGGCTAGTAAGTGGTTGGCTCCTCATGTTGTACAAAGAGTCATGGGATGGAGGTAACCCCTATCACATGGCAGCTGGCTCCTGGCAAGGAGGAGCTGCTGGTTGCCTCCTTGAAGGGTTCACCTGGGCAGCCTGGTCTAGCCATGTTGTTTGAAGGATAACTAACTACTGGCCAGGACACTGGGGAAACTCCTGCGAATGATGCCATGGGATTTTTATGTCCAGCTGTGAAGGCAGACAGGACCTCGGTTGAACGTCTCATCCGAAGATGGCACCTCCAACCATGCAGCACTCCCTCAGTTAAAAATTAACCCCAAAACACATTTAACATTTAAAAATGGCATACAAAATCTAGACACTAAAGAGTGAAGATGGTGCTAGGTCACAAAGCAAGAAATCAAACAATGCCATTTTATACATGTGAAACATTAGGACTATTTCAAATAAATATATATGGGATTATACACAGTTCACTGAAACCTCAAGTCACTATTTGTAAGAGAAACTAAAGAAAGTAAAAATACAACCATTTAAATTTCCAACCATGTTGATGAATGGAGAGAGACTTGGCTTAAAACAATTAAGAGGTGAGTCATTAGTTTGAAATGAGAATTTCATCTGCATGTAGATGTAGGCTTACTATTTTGCACATCAGCAGCGCAGTTACACTGGTTTAAAAATTCTCTACTTCAGATCTGTGTTTGTTGTTCCTCCTCCCTGTAAGTTTACCATTTCAAATCTTCCCCCTACATAGGCCACTTGGCTGATGGGAGTTACAGCACCAGACAAGAGCGGTCACAAGAAATGCTGCCGATTGCTAGAGTGCATTCAAGCCAAGAAAATCAAATGGTCGCTGAGGTGGTGGGGGGCTGAAATAGTCATTACTTTTACTCTCTCCCCCCACCCCCACAAGCTTTTCTTATCCTTTGCCTAGATAGTGATGATAGTGTCTAGTAATTGAACATTTTCCAGCTGGATTTCTAAATATAACTAATTAAAGTATCCCTTAGTTTAACATTCCAATTACAGGCACTCTCATAAATGGAGGCAGCAATGGGGTATTTGGGGATCTGTGGTATCAAACCATATGTGGGCAGACCATGGCGACTCCTAACTGCTAATAGGAAACTTGCAAGATGTTCATCCAGACTTATTATTTTGTGGTACAGAGATTAGTAATAGAGACAATTCCTTCCAAGCACAAAGATGAGGTCAAGAAATTGCTCACTGTTCAGCCAGTTAGTTGCTATGAGGTAATGTACACAACAGCGCCTCAAAACATCAGTGGACCAGAATGCTTTGCTGAGCAATATTTCAGTTTACACAATAATTCCTATTAAGCAAACAGGACGCTGACAAGTATGGGGGAAAATGGTGCTGGAGTAGATCTTTCTTCAAAAAAGATAAATGAAGGGGGTGAACTTTATACTCATTAAGCCAAAAGATGCCAATGGCACATTTCCCTTCCCCCCCCACCCCCAGACACTCCAGTGATCGTAGGTCAAAAACAAACAGTGGTTTCCTTTACGTTACCCCAACAGCATAGATTAATTTTAAAAAAAAAGAGTATAGCCTACTCTGCCATTTATACAAGAATGACAGAGTTGAGATACCAGGGTCGATTTTAATGCAGGGCACCCACACGGGGAAGGAGCAAAACCCCTGCAGAGAGCTCAGTATGGGGCCATTTTAACTCCTTGGCTTATTTCAATAATCCGTCAATGTCTCTCACTCGCAACTGGCAGGAAGGAGTAGAAATTGTGTCTGGAGTCTGAGAACAAAGAGTAACTGTCCCAGCATGAAATTAGTGCTGGGAAGGGAGCTCCTGGGGTGCCACTGCTGGGAGGGAGAGGCAAGGTTGGGCCTGGGGAGGCTCAAGGACTCGATGCAGGGCCCCGGGGGGGGGGGGGGGGGAAAAAGAAAGAAAAAAAAAAGAGAGGAGAGCAGTCCGGTTCCTTCTGGTCTATATGTTTTAAAGGTACTGAGGAGGTCATCAACAGGGTGGGAGGGAAAGAGGGAGATATAGCAGAGAGGGAGCAGGAAAGAGAAGAGAAAATAGAATGATTCAGACATGCCAGAGCTGTGGGTTTTGAGTGCAGCATCAATCTACAAATGAGATTATAAAATTCACTAATTAAATGTATTAGGGACATTGCAGACTACTCTATTACCAGCAAATCCTGTGTATTGAAATTTGAAGTGCACATAATACTGGAATTTATTTATTTATTTATTTTTATTTTTTTTAAATAAATGCTGACTCAACTTGGGTAATCCTTCTCTTCAATATTTCAGTGAAAATTCACTGTTTGGGCTCCGAGAGAGTAAAAAGGTCAATATTGTGGGTTTGATTATTGCTCCTCAAAAATCTTATTCTGTAACAAACGGAGAATGGAAATACTTCCAAAAAAAAAAGTCAACTTTTCATTAGTGATTTACAGAACCTGCCATTTAACTATTGGGTATCAAAACAGCAGAAATAGTTCAAATTCCATAAAATACTCACTGCATCGGAAACAGGACTTGTGAAAGTATTTCCCATCACACTGCACCTCCTCAGCAAAGTATACAGTCTTCTGGCAGACGCCACATTTATTTCCACCACCAAAGTTTGGCATTCTATAATAAAGAACAAACACATTTCTTCCTGAACATCTTAATAGGATATGGTCATTGGTCATGCGCAACATTTGAAACTCAGCAAGTGGCAGTTAAAAACAAGCGCATTTATCAGCTACTGCACTATTGTTTTAAGAAAAAGAGGATTGATTACTCAGGTAAAGACTTGCATTTCTATAGTGTCCTTCACGACCACCGGACATCTCAAAGCGCTTTACAGCCAATGAAGTACTTTTAGAATGGAGTCACTGTTGTAATGTAGGAAACGCGGCAGCCAATTTGCACACAGCAAGGTCCCACAAACAGCAATGTGATGATGACCAAATAATCTGTTTTTGTTATGTTGGTTGAGGGATAAATATTGGCCAGTACACCGGGGATAACTCCCGCACTTTTCTTCAAAATAGTGCCATGGAATCTTTTACGTCCACCGAGCGCGCAGACTGAGCCTCGGATTAATGTCTCATCTAAAGACGGCACCTCCAACAGTGCAGCATTCCCTCAGCACTGCACTGGAGTGTCAACCTAGCTTTATGTGCTCAAGTCCCTGGAGTGGGACTGTGAACCCACAACCTTCTGACTCCGAGGAGTGCACTACCAACTGAGCCACAGCAAATGCACCTCAGGATGGAGTACTGCATCATACAGGCCAGAAAGGTCCTAGACAACTCTGGTTGGCGTGGAATTGGCTGCTCTAGGCCAAGGTAGGGGGGTTAACTACAGTAGTTGTTGCGGGGGGGGGGGGGGGGGGGGGCAGGGAAAATGGTAATTCCATCACTCCTTACTGTAAAAAGTGTAAGCGTGTTGGTCTTGGGTCTAGAGGAGATCAGATTTGGCTATATGATACCTCTCGGTCAAAAGAGCTGGCCAACACTTTGGCTCAGAATTTGATGGAGCGGGGCATCTTGCGGCATGCCCCGTTTGTTAGAATTTTCCCCCTAACTTAGTGCAAAAAAATTTTGCACTGCAAATTGCTGGAAGTGTGACCTGATAACGATGCAGCGAGGGCAACGGAGTATCTGGGACCTTAGGTGAACAACGGGACCAACAGTCTCTCATTAACCAAAAGGATTGAGAAAGAAAGAAGGAAATAGGGTGAATTAGTGTCAAATTAGGTACAGAAAAGAGAAATAGAGGGAATGAAAGATTGGCTTGAGAGAAAAAAAAAGGAAACCAAGAATAATTTTTTTTTAAATTGCCAAGAGCAATTTACAACCTGAAGGAATGAGACTCCACAGATTCAACTGCTTCCTTTCTGGTCCAGAGAGGTTGAGTAGCATTGCAGGAACATAAATTGCATCATTAAAATGGTTCCTTACACTGTTAAGTACCAGCCCTAACTTAATTACCAATTAAACTTGCTGCAGTAACACAAAGGCAGCAATTTCTTGAAACTCATTGGGGAGGCCGGGGGGGGGGGGGGGGAAGGTTGATGGCAAGCTACTGTTGAGGCTAATGGCAGAGCAGCACAAATCATGCCGATTTGCAACTCACGGGTTATCGCTTCCTCGCCACAAGTTGCTGGATGATTTACACATTAAGAACGACGAGCACATTAAATGCACTAATATTTTGCCAGCCAATTCTGGCCCACTGTCTAAGCTCCCAGATGTGTGAGGTACTAGAGAGCATTTCCTGGGGTGATTGCTTTCAAGTGAAAAGTGGTCCTTACATGTTGCACAATGAAAGCAGCATAAATGGAGCTATGATTTAAAGTGTAAAATAAGATCACTGCATAAGTTAATGAACCATGTCATCCAGAGAACGAGTGTTCTGGGGTCAGTTCCAGTAAGCAGTTTCACTTTGTCATCAGAGTTGTACATTTATCAAATAGCGATTACTTTTAGTATTGCCAAATAAGGATGAATACATTTTTGATCCAATGTTTGCAAGACTGGGAGCAACGCAATGTTTTAATTTTTTTGGAGGGGGGCTTATGCTGTTCTCCACAAGGCACTAATGATCTTAATTTTAAATTAAGACTCAACTATAATAAAAAAAAAAGTGTTCTTTTACACTACGTTGGTAAAAGTTAAAAAAAAGTAAAAAGGATAAAACAACATTAAATAAACAGTTGCCTTTGCAGGCAATAGTCAGTTCATTCAGCTGTAGGTAACCTGCAAGTTGATGTGGGGGAGTGTAAGAGAAAGATAACTTTAATATGGGACCTCTTCAAAAATCGATTTTGCAGCAACTTAAAACTTCAATAAAACACAGGTCTTTACTCCAGGCATTGGAAAAAAATATCCTGAGTGAATCCAGAATTCTGGAAAGATTCTACGTAACAGATTAAACAACTAGTCGACATGCAATGCAAGGCAGGACAGACACAATCAAGTCTGAACAGAATTTGCTTCAGGCATTTTTATGGTATTACTGCACAAATACTTTGATCAGAGTCTTGAAGGGAAAAATGAAGTCAACGCCATAAAATAAAGTATGCCTTTGATGCAATTTTTGAAGGCGAGACAGTTAGTCCAACTGCACCCATTACATATGATTGTTTGAAAGTGCTTAAAACCCAAATGACTAATTGCAGCTCCAAAGCTTGTTAAAACAAGAATGTGAGCTGAAGGATTGGCCAGAAGAATATTCTCGTTTCATCTATGATATGTGTAACTTTGAATAGGGATGGAAAAAAAACAAAAACAGATAAACCATTTCCAACTGAACCTAATTTGCCAATTAGACAACAAACCACAGGACACAGAAACAATAGCCATGTTATTTAGCAGTTTCCAAATCAGGGCTCCAATGTAATGCAAATTAGAGCATACGGTCATAATTACACAGATGACGTGAAGGGATGCGACAGAGATCAAATTTTCAGTTGTAAAGAAAAAACAAACGTTAAGTGACAGCGGCTTGGAGCGCCTTTAATTTCCTTCTTTTTGGTCAATTACTTGAGCTACCGTGATCATTAACTTACCAGGTCAAGTGCCGGGGCACACTGTCAATACCCTGCACCACTGCCAATTGTACTTTGGTTTTAAACACACTGACGAGTCGGCTTATTGAAGACGAATTCAACTTTAACATTAAAGTTTTTCATGCATGACATGCAATTATCTTTATGCGTAGCCCAAAGCTAAAAATATATTGGATTTTCTTAATAATAAAGGCACTTCAATGTAATTTGTTACAAAAAAAATTTCTCAGCTGTTGTATTCACACTACTTCTGTATCAGCAACAAGTCCCTTTAATGGTACGGAGGCCCTATCTATAGGTCAACTGAACGAATCTTAAACATGCAAGAACAGATCAATTTTCAGTGGACAAGTATTATCTCTCCTAAAAGGCACATTTATTAAAAAAAGTTATTTTTTTGCCCAACAAATCTGTTCCTTCCACAGACTTTATACAGTATAATTGATAGTATTAATACTTCAGCACTCTGCAGTGGTCAAACCTGGGGCCTTCTAGTCTTTATACCACAGAAGTACATCAAGTCATGCGCTGAATCATCAGGAATAAGCTTGAAGGTATTGTATAGTTGTGCTGGATTTACTTGATACAGGCCACGATTTTGCCAACCGAGGCGGCCCAGGTCATCGTCGCGGTTCCAGCCCACTGCCTGCTCCAGCCCACACAGATTTTTCATTGACTGGGCTGGTTAAACCTGCCCTGCAAGGTTCCCGGCCAATTAATAGGAAGCGGTTCTGATGACGTAATTTGATGATGTGTCATTAGCCAGTTTCCTTAAAGGAACCATGTCCAAATTGATCTTGACAGTTCTACTGTCAGTGTTCTACAGCATTGAGGTGCTGCAAACACTGACAAGCACTGCACAAAGGTGGATGCTTGCACCCAGGCTCTCCAAATGCTTTTGGAGGGAGTCACAGCAAGCAGGGAGGTTCTCTTCCCTTCCCATGGGCAGAAGAGATCACCCCAGGAGATCAACGCAGCCTGGTTGCACATTGCACAGGAGGGCACAAGCAGGGATGTCGTCAGGAGGAACAGGCTGCTGTGACACAAATCTTTCAATGATCTCATTAGATCATGAAATGTTACTGCAAATCCACAAACTCATCCTGCTGTTCCACTCAACACATCCCCATCCTACTCCTGCACATCTGTACTCACACCAACTTATCTTGCTCCTCCACCCATCCCTCTCTATCTACATCATCACATCCCCATCTCACTAGCCACCCCTCACACTCCTCATCCTACTGCAGCATAAACACACAAGGGTAGGCACCTGGGTGGTTTAGCCAATATTCATATGAAGTTTCTGTTAATGCATTATCAAACATTAAAATCTATATTTGCAACACTACCTTTTTGGACAGATCTGTGCTCACTTTTGAGAAGTGTCTTAGTGAGTTCCAGTGAATGTTGAGACATAGGGCTCGATTTTATCAATGGGGAACTTGGAGGCGGGACTCCCACTTTTTGGGTTGTAGTCCTGCCTCCATTGACTGGTGGCCAACCCACACTATTTTCCCTTGATTTACCTTGTTAAGCCTGCCCAACGGGCTCAGCAGGCCAATTAAGGGACACCTGGTTATGTCAGCGATTGACATTTCAGCTGTCAAGAGCTTTTGACAGATGAAAAATCAGCATTTGACAGCTCTGTGAAGCTGTCAAACACTGAATCTGCTAACTGGAGTCCTTCTACTCGACTCAGTTAGAGAGCTCTCTAGACCAGAAAGCAGAGGCTGCAGCTTTTGACAGTTCAGTGGCCATTCTGCTTTATGTGCCAGTGAGCGGAGGGACTCCTGAGAACTGAAGGAAGGAAGCCTGCAGGAGAAAGTAAAACTTATTAAAACACTTTACACTTACCTCACACACTTACTTCTGCACAACAGACATCTCGACCCCTCCACCCCCGGCAGACCAATGGTCCGCCTCTAACTTGGCATGGTTCGGAGCCATCGGACAGCCAACACTTCAGGGCTAAAAATAGGGATTAGGCAAAAAAAAAACTGCCTGTTCAATAACAGTTAATTGGCACTAATCCCCTTCCCACCTTGGGGAGGCGGCGGCTCCCAGCACAGGTCGGGTATCTGCCTCCTGGGACATGGCACGTAGGCGGGATGGGTTCCTGCCCCGATTCTGCAATTTTCCCACCACTCCCGCCTCCTCGGGGCTTGGAAAAATAGAGCCCATAACCTTCCCCCCCCACCCCCCAATTGTGATGAGTGTGAAAGGAATCCTTGTAGGGATGCTTTATGATGTTGGTGTGGGGTGGTGTCAACCTGGTGCATCATCATGTGGCAGCCAGGGTGTACAGCGTCAAGAGAAGTAAATCTGGCCATGGTGATGTCATCGCTAGCCTCCCGGGCAGCAATGTTGTCGGGTGCTGATGCCCTGTGCAGCATTAGGTGATTGTGGAGAAGGTTGGTATTATTATTGGTGATGTTGGTGCTGATTGTGGTGGGATTCAGAGGACCAAAGTGAGATTTTTTCCAAGGGCACCAATGTTGCTGTAATAGATGTAAGAAGTCACACAACACCAGGTTATAGTCCAACAGCTTTATTTGAAATCGCACGCTTTCGGAGCGCTGCTCCTTCATCAGGTGAAGTGGTCCACTTCACCTGACGAAGGAGCAGCGCTCCGAAAGCTTGCGATTTCAAATAAAGCTGTTGAACTATAACCTGGTGTTGTGTGACTTCTTACATTTGTCCACCCCAGTCCAACTCTGGCATCTCCACACCATGGCTGTAATAGATGGCAGCTGAAGTCGAGAGACAGAAGCTATGTCAATGGTGAGAGAGCTTGCTCCAAGGTGGTGACAGTGGATACAGAGTTTGCTCCAAACTGCATAAAGCTCAAAAAGTGTCTTCCAAGTCCTGAAGGCTCAAGCTTCCTGACTTTGGAAAGTGACCAGCTGTTAAATGGTAGCTTTCATAACACTTTTGCAGCAGTCACCTATTCACAGCAATGGGGAGACAGAGAACCCGACCTACTTCCCTGACATGATCGCCAAATGACGTGAAGCCCGTTAAAAAAAGTGGTAAAATAGAAATAGGCTGGCAAAATAGTAGTTAACAAATGTTGAACAAGCATTTAACTATCTTAAATGCCTCCCCCGCTGCTTGGTGTCGGATCTGTTCTGAAATCGCAGACCAGACACTTTGGAAACTTACATGGAGGCGGGTTCCCAACCCGCTGTCAATCATTTAGATTTTGACAGCGGACCTGCCTCCGAATGCGCACACTGAGCGCCGGCAAAATCGCGGCCATAGAGTCCCTGACAAAGATTTTACGTGGTGGTCTGTGGCAAATAAACTGGATGGGTTGAATGTACTTACAGGCCTCGATTTTACCACTACTCCCAGCAGCACCCCCACCCCACCATGGGTCCCCAGCTGCAGCCTTCTGCTGCTAAATTTCCACTCCCGTGCACAGCAAGAGTCTGTATCGAATTATTTAAATGAGGCCCAAATGTTATAATTGACAGGGCCTCCAGAACCCGGTCTTGCAGGGTTCTTCACCTGCTACCAGGCTCCATCTTAATATATGGGCCATAGTCCCTATAATTAATGGAACAGACTTAATTCTTAGTCAACATTAGTGGAGGCAAGCCATTCACTTGCACACCACCCCCTCCCAAGCTGGCCACCTCATTACCACGCAACCCCCCGCCCCTTGACACAAAAGTTGCAGAAAGGCTACTTCATGAATTATGTGGGCTCATTCAGTGTTCTGCTCAATAATTAAACACTTTTCCTGTAAAAACTAAATGTACTTTGTACTGTAGTGAAGGCTGAATACAGACAATACATCTGATCAAGGCTGTTTTTTGAATAACACATGACAAGGCACAGCAATATTAGGAGTCCACTGCATTTATTACCAACTTTCCCAGTGGGATTTTATATCAAAACATTTTTAGTATAAATACAATCTGAAACTAAACAAGATTGCAGAAAACAGATTAACCGTTGGTCTGGATGAAAAGTATCTACTACACAATAAAAGCAATCCTGAGGTTTTCTATCCTGAAAAGTCTCTAAGGAAAGGGGGGGGGGGGGGGGGGGGGAAACCATCTTAAAAGACACACAGTAACACATCATTTTACATTGAAGAGAATGGATCCAAAACCAAGTTGTGCACTTATTGCCTGCCCATTAGAAACTGCATCCGTGAAGCGTTTAAAAATCAGAAGCTGCCGATTTAGAGGCATAATCTGTACAGCTATTCCTCATATTCCATTACTGGCACATTTTGATCAACTTATTTAATATAGCATACTGTACATTGCATTACTGCAAAACTTAAACTACTTTATGATGATGCGCAATTTGAAGGGGAGGTCTCACACGTCTTTGGCTCTAGTACACCGAATGCAACATCATCAAGAGTCAAAATTAAATTTTAAACATTACCCAAGGATTTGCTGATATAATTCAGGACAGGGAGCCCCTTGCTGATTTCTTGCCCTAGTCCAGGGCACCGAAACCAAAATATAATTCCAGCTGGGCTCCTTAACTTTGCATTAACTAGGAATCAAATCGGAGACCTTCAGGTTAATACGGGAGCTGACTTTACCCAATAGACCAACAGGGTAGTTATCTTTGAAAGTTTAACATCTAGTAAAGAGTCAACAGTTGAGTTAATCTTTTACCAGAAAACGTTAACATTTTAGGTGGTGGCAGCTGGGCTCAGTTTACCCTAAATTGGAGAGTGCTAGAGGCAGGCATCAAGGAGGAAAAATTGGGGGGCGCCAACATCGCCAGGGCACTCATTTGAGCCCCCGAAAATGTTAGTACCCCTCCCCTGTAAATTCAGTAGTAGCGCCTCAAGGTGGTGGAGCTCTACTGGAAGCACTCCACCTCCTTCTTGGGGCGCTACTACTCAATGTCGCGGCGCTACGTGCAGCAGCGCCATGTCATTGCAGGCCTCCTCACTTGATTAAAGGTGGGGCCTAGCGCTGCACGCACCGGGGCCCTACTGGGCCACTGGGGAGCAGGGTGCCGGGAAAACAGCCTAGCCTCCAAGCAGAATGCCAGGCTAAGCGATCGCGGCCAGCACCCCGCGTAGAAATGTTAAAAGTGGGCAGGTGCTGGCAGTCGGCCAAAATTAAAATGGCCGCCTGACACCTGCCCTTTAAGTAGGGCTGCCGCCCGCTGCTGCAAAGCCACCCCCTGATCCGGTCAGTCCCATCGCCAGGCGATAGGGGGACGCAAGGGAAGTTTGCGGGTCAGGGGGCGCAAGGGAAGTTTGCGGCCAGGGTGCAGACGGGGCACTGCGCACGATGACGTCATCATCGCCGGCGCAGCGCACTACCAGCTACCGCTAACCTCCTGCTGAATTTAGCAGGGGGCGTTAGCGGCGCCCAGGCATTTGCACCCCCCAGGGGCGCCAACAAGAGTCGCAAAGCAACCCAATTTTTCCCTCCAAGTGTCTTCCCATGTGCAACAGTTTTAAAATGGTGTCAATGTAAAGCCAGTCGGTGTAATATAATAAAACAGCACATTGTCTTAAATTTGCTTTTAAATTCATACCAGTATAATAGCAAGTTTGTCAGGTTCCAGTCAAAAAAGTAAAGCTACACAGCATTTTAAAGTTAGGACACCACAATTCATTTTTTTTTTTTTTTTTTTTTTTAAAAAAAGGAATGTTTGTACACTCAAAGCAAGCAGTTTCATTTAAAAATACTTTCTACTTGGTTACCAAGCAAAATACCCAGAGATTCCTAGGGTAGGCCAGAATCAGACAATTGCATCAAGCTATTAGTCCAAGAGGGCAGCATTATTTTTCCTTTAAACTACACAATAACTGGAATAAACAACTGACAATTTGCTACGATTCATACATGTTAATTATAGTGTAGAGCTAGTCAGGCGAGACATGAGAATGGCATGGAATGTTGCCTCTTAATACAAGACACTGGAATTTTCAACCGCCCCACCTATAGTCAAATCGGCTTTGTGTGAAGTGATAACATGAATTGGAACGTTCAGATCAGTGTAGGAGGCACAATCTTAAAGAAAAAGCAGGAAGAGGTCTTCACTTGAACATGAGATTTGTAAAAAAGAAAGCTTTTCCTCCTCTCCATTCAAAACAAAAGTTCAAGATGACAATACTGCTTCAATAATTGACTTGAGCATTTTGGACTGCCCCAGTATTCATGGCGAGTGGACTCTTATTTCAAAAGACAGTGATACCGTTTGAAGGCAGCACTGGAATTTAAAGGCTCTGTTGTGCTTATAGCTTTGCAGCAAGACAAGGTCATACTGTGATGCCTTCTCTCCATTCCTTCCCACCAGCCCCACCTCATCTTCTCTGGTACATCATTCCTTAGTTAAGAAAGTGGACAGCTGACCTTTGACCTGCTCTTAGAATTCTGACAGAATGTGGGAAATTCACCAGCCAAAATGTTTCCTTTGTTCCATCTGGTAGTGGTCTTGAGGGATAGGTGTGGCCACAAAGAACTGGGATAAAGTTAAACCACAAAAAGATGAAAGTTACTGGGTTCACAAACCATATTACCACTGGGACCCTAACCCAAAGAATCATTTGGCTATTGGGCAAGAATTTACAGGTTGGAGGACTGAAGCATCGCCATATGTAAAAATCGTTGTAACTACCATTAGTTTGACTCCCTAATATGGTGCATTATTGAGTTATACAGTCCTGCAAGATTTAATTCCTGCTCTGTGCCAAGTTCACCAATTTTAGCCAGCACAGCAATGGGCAATGCACTGCCCTGGATTAGGAAATTAGATTGTGGGTAAGAGAAGCCCAAGTTCCCAATCCTGATCACTAGCCAATGGCCCCTGTTGTGCATACATATGGATGCAAGGTGAAGCCAGGGTCATGTTCAACTGCAGGGTCTCCCAAGGACCAATAGCCTGACAACACATGGATAAAGAATGACCAGTTGGGTGAGCTGTCAGAGGAGTGGTGGCAATGACAAACTGCACCCCAATATGCATCAGTGCCTTCAGTAAGGGAGTATTGCATGTGGGGTGGTGAAGAAAGAGAAGCTACCACTTTATTTAGCACACTAGATATTCCTACAAAAGAATATGTATTTAGTTACAAAAATATTTCACAAAAAGTATACCAAATGCAACTCAGGGCTTCTACAGCAGACTTAATTCTCATCTATTTCTAAAACACCAACTATGACACGGCAAATGCTATTGGGTCACTACCTTGAAATTCAAACCTCAACCAACATGCAATTATTGTACCGTATGAGAAATCAAACAGGTCAGCCGGACTAAAAGTGGCCACTCAGGACCTATACAAGGAGTATATATTTAGTTACTATATTGCTACATCACCAACGATTAAAAAGGTGGATAAAGCAAGGAGAATGTATAGCAGTCAATATATAGGGCCTGCTCATGCCCTTAAAGTTACATCAATCCCACATTGGTCATCTTCCTGCAGCCATTTCACTTGAATTCAGCTAATTATATGTGCACTTGGGCTATGTGGCAGTCAGATGCAAGATAGTTGACTTCTTCAAATTTGTTATTTGAAAGTTGCGTGCCTCCATACGATCATAAAAAACCCTCTCAAACATACACAAGACAGACTTACAATGGCCTTCAGTAGTTTCTCCCCTACCCCCAAAAGAATATTTACTTCATTATCTGAAACTGGCATCATACTTTTGACCTTCTATGAAGCCTTTCAAACGTCTTGTGAATCCAAGTGACCAATCCCAGACAAAAGTATTACAAATGCGGTCACACCAGAACTTTTACACAGTTTCAGATACATCAATATTCCAATTCTCTTTGTGCACAAGTCCAAGGAAGCACTGTCAACTCTAAAACAATGGCAAGACAAAGATACCCATCAAAAGTAAAAAGATTAATTAACACACAAATCATCAATTCAGTCAGTGCACACTCTTCTGCATAAAATAAAAAGGGACATGCCAACGCCCCTTGAAAAAGGTCAACATGAAATGAAACCATTGTAGGCATTCTGCTAAACATCCTCCAGAAACTTAGGATATGCGAACATTCTTCTTGTGGGATTTCTGTAATTAACACACATTGAAACCAGGAGGGGAAGTAACAGAATGCACTGCTATTTGCTGCCCGGTTCACTTTCAAAACATGCTGGCTGGGATTTCCACTTCTGTGCTCGCCAGCCTACAATTTTGTGCCCATTCATTCTAAGGACCAGGGGGTGGGGAGGGGAGAGTGAGGAGCAGAATGGTAACTGCAGAGTAGAAAATCCCACCATTTCCTCCTTCACATTTCAGAGCAAAGGCAGAAACTCCTCAGATAGTGAAGCAGTCCATGCCTGCATGCAACAAGACCTGGACGATGTTCAGGCTTGGGCTGATAAGTGCAAGTAACATTCGTGCCACACAAGTGCCAGGCAATGACTATCTCTAACAAGCAAGAGTCTAACCACCGCCCCTTGACATTCAACAGCATTACCATTGCCGAATTCCCCACCATCAACATCTTGGGGGTCACCATTGACCAGAAACTTAACTGGACCAGCCACAAATACTGTGGCAACAAAAGAAGGTCAGAGGCTAGGTATTCTGTGGCGAGTGTCTCGCCTCCTGATTCCCCAAAGCCTTTCCACCATCTACAAGACACAAGTCAGGAATGTGATGGAATACTCACCACTTGCCTGGATGAGTGCAGCTCCAACACCACAAGAAGCTCAACACCATCCAGGACAAAGCAGTCCGCTTTAGTGGCATCCCATCCACCACTTTAAACAGTCACTCCCTCCACCACCAACGTACCGTAGCTGCAGTGTGTACCATCTACAAAATGCACTGTAGCAACTCACCAAGGCTTCTTCAGCAGCATCTCCCAAACCCGCAACCTCTTCCACCTAGAAAGGCCAAGAGCAGCAGGCGCATAGGAACACCACCACCTCCAAGTACCCCTCCAAGTCACACACCATCCTGACTTGGAAGTATTAGTCATTCCTTCATTGTCGCTGGGTCAAAAACCTGGAACTCCCTCCCCAACAGCACTGTAGAAGTACCTTCACTACACGGACTGCAGCGGGTTCAAGGTAACGACTCACCACCACCTTCGCAAGGGCAGTTAGGGATGGACAATAAATGCAGGCCTTGCCAGCGACACCCACAAAAAAAGGTAACTGGTTTCAAGATGGTGTAAAATCAATCCATCAGAACGTGTCCTACAATTCCACCTATACTCTACAAACACACCCGCTTCCCTTTCCTCACTAAGATCCAGCAGAGATCTGAAACTCCATAGTTATTGGCCGGAGGTTTTTGGGGGGGGGGGGGGGGGGTCGAAAAAACTAAACCTTGCTTCCAATAAAAAAAATGAAAATGCACAACAGATCAATCACCATCACAAATAGAAACAGGGCCATATTTGCAGTATGAATTCCATTGAGCCAACAGTGGAGCAGAGGGAGTTGGGGACACAAAATAAACCAGTCAGAAGAATGGAGTGAGAGCACTGGACATCGAGCTGGTGGAGATTGCAGAGGTAGCTTGGAGAAAGTCCCATGCACAACACCTTTGAAGCAAAAGACAGGCTGCACTGTAACCGACCAGGAGTTGAAAAATCACATCGGAAAGGTGTTTTCACCAACAGAAACATGACGGTTTTGACTTTTAGCCGACCCACTGGGAGAGCGCGCTAGTCGCTCAGCCATTCTGGCAAGGAACAGGCCCCTGTGATGAAGTCTCCAGCTTCATTTACATTCACCGTGCAAGTTACACGGCAGCAAACAGGTATCGTGACACAGCATGGCAGACTTAATATTGGAAATCGCAGGCCAGAGCTGCTGCCAACAAGGCAAGCTGTTGGTAGGAAATCATCACAGGGCAACACGGTGGCATAGTGGTTAGCACTGTTGCCTCACAGCGCCAGGGACCCAGGTTCGAGTTCGGCCTCGGGTGACTGCCTGTGTGGAGTTTGCACATTCTCCCCGTGTTTGCGTGGGTTTTCTCCGGGTGCTCCGGTTTCCTCCCACAGTCCAAAGATGTGCGGGTTAGGTTGATTGGCTATGATAAATTGACCCTTAGTGTTAGGGGGATTAAATACGTGGGGTTACGGGGATAGGGTGGGATATGTGTTGGTGTAGGGGTTACAGGGATCGGGTGGGATATGTGTCGGTGCAGGCTCGATGGGCCGAAATGGCCTCTATCTGCACTGTGGGGTTTCTGTGATTCTGTGAGGATGGGGGTTCCAGGGCATCAGTGGTCCAGAAGGAGCAGGAGCAAAAATAATTCAAGACTTGCCTTTCGAGGGTATCTTTTCCCAATCTCCCATGGAACTGATAAGAACCTGCACTGTGCAGTTCCTACCTTAAGTGGCAATCAGGGTCCGATTGATCTCATAGGACCCCAGTTTCATGTCATAGGACCCCGGTTTCCATATTAAAAAAGAGCCCATCGCCTGAAACAGACAGGCACTCTGGACACCCACTAGTAGGCCCCTTTTAAAATGGAACCAGCCACATCACCATGTTAGAGGCGGTGAGGCTACCGATCCCATATTGAAACAATTACCACCAGGCAAGGACACTCAAAATCTCCCCATCAAAGTGCATCATTTTAAATATTTAATTAAATCTCCCTTTAACCTTCTCTCCTCCAAGGAGAACAAACCAAGCTTCACTAATCCCTCCACATAACTGAACTGAAGTCACTCATCCCTACCATTCTAGTAAATCTCCTCTGCTCTTCGCCAAGGCCTTGACATCCTTTCTAAAGTGTGGTACCCAGAAATGGATGCAATACTCTAGCTGCAGCCTAACCAGTTATTTATAAAAGGTTTACCAAAGCTTCCTTGCTTTTGTACTTTTTTTTTTTTTTTAAAAACAGCCTTCTCAAATGTCCTGCTACCTTCAAGATTTGTGTATGTGAACCCCAAGGTGTCTCTGTTCCTGAATCTGCCATGTGTCTGCCCATTTCACCAGTCTACCTAGGTCTTCCTGAAGTCTGCTACCATCCACATCACTGTTTACTACATTGCCAAGCTTTGTCTCATATGCAAACTTTGAAATTCTACCCCCTATACCCAAGTCCAAGTCATTAATATATAGCAAAAAAAAGAGCAGCGATCCCAATAATGACCCCTGGGTAATGCCACAGTATACTTCCCTCCAGTCTAATAAACAACTAT
The DNA here is from genome assembly GCF_052327205.1 of Somniosus microcephalus. Lineage (NCBI taxonomy): Eukaryota > Metazoa > Chordata > Chondrichthyes > Squaliformes > Somniosidae > Somniosus > Somniosus microcephalus. Next base: position 48,200,947 of record NC_141004.1, read on the forward strand.
TCATCACTACTCTCTGCTTTCTCCCTCTTAGCCAATTCCATTTCCACACTACCACTGCCCCGTTAATCCCAGGTGCTTCAAATTTTGCTAACTAGTCTATTATGTGGCACTTTTATCAAAATGCCTTCTGAAAGTTCATACACACCAACTGTTCTACCTTCATCAACCCTCTATTATTTCACAGACAGGAGATGCCTTACAAATCCACATTGGCTGGCATTTATTAATTCTTGTCCTTCCAAATGACAATTAATTTTTCCCTGGATTATCGAGGTTTCCTCACTACTGATGTTAGGCTGACTGGCCAGCAGCTACCGGTTTACCGCTACTTTTTTGGAACAGGGACGTAAACATTTGCAACCCTCTAGTCATCTGGCACCACTCCCATATCCGAGGAGGATTGAAAGATCGTGGCCAAAGCCTCAGCAGTCTCCACCTTTACTTCCCTCAGCAATCTAGGATGCATCCCATCTGACCTGGCTGACTTTTCTACTTTGAGTGCTGCCAGCTGTTTAGGTACCTCCTCTATCTATTTCTCTCCTATCCAATTTCTTTAACCCCCCCTTTACTGTGACATTGGAAGCATCTCTTATTTACTAAAGTCAGATGCAAAGTACTCATTTAGTACCTCACTCATGCCCTCTGCCTCCACAAGATTTCTTTTTTTAATCCATACTTGGCCATACCCTTTCTTTGACTATCCTTTTACTCTTTGTTTATAATACTTTATTATAGTGTTCCCTTTTATGTTGCCTGCTAATCTTCTCATAGTCTCTGCTCCACCGATTTCTTTTTCAGTTCTCCTCTACACACTGCTCGTTTCTCAACTGCATTATTAACTTGACATTGATCATAAGCCTTCTTTTTCATTTTAATCTCAATTTCTTCAGTCATCCAGTGAGCTCCAGCTTGTATTTTTCTAACTTAAAATTAAAAAATTATTTTTTAATTTGAGATTATAACTTTTTTTATTTCAGAAGTCCTTAATATCTGGGCTTTGCAAAAGCAGGGGTGTTTTAAAATCTGTATGTGCTGTGCAATAAAATTGAGTGTGCGCAAAAAGGGATATACCATTTACCACTATAACAGCAACCACAAAAATCCCAAACCAAATCCACTTCAACTTTGGCAAGCGATTTTAATACAGCCGTTTCGTTACTATCGTTACAAACAGCTCACATGGTTTGGGGACTACCCCAATTCCAACTAGACCATTACGTTTCCTATTACCTCTTATCAACAGTTGGTTCGCTCCCCTCCAGGGGAAACAAGTTTGCATAAAGTCATCTCGATCTCCGTATCTTTTGAGTTTTACCTTATATGGAAACTGGACTAAAAAACGGACAACTCCTGCGCGCAGCAGCCTGCCTGCCTGCCCATCACTTGCAACGTAATTCTACTGAACTGCGCTCCGGCAAAGAAAAAGCCCAGAAAAAAAAAATGTCATTGGAAAGTTTTGCTTATGGCTTAGAGAAAGGAAAAAAAAACGTCGCAACCCATTCTCCAGCCACCTGCCTGTTTGCACCTGAAATTGACAGAATCGTACCAATACATTTGCAATAAACAACCCGTGTATCACTTTCGAAGTTTACCTGCTGTTGGAACTGCTCACTGCGCCCTGAATCCCACTCGCTCCGTGAAAATGCTGCTGTGCATTCAGCACTGAATTTAAGGCGGAACTGTGGCCAAAGACAACGCCTCGTCGCTTTGCACTCAGCACTAAGGATGACGTTATCATGTCTAAAGTTTTCACGCCAAAACATTTTTTTCTCGGTTTTTAAAGCCTTAATAATTTAAACACTTACAAGTAAGATAGTTTATTTTGATTCGTAACTGTTAATTAAAAGGGTGTAGGAAACACTTGCCAGCCCTTCTCTTTTGTTTGACGAGGACGAATAAAAAAACCATGTGTTATTTTGTTACTGTAAGAAGTTTCTGCCATGATTTATGTGGTTGCTTCATGATCAAGTTGTGCTAAATGAGGGGAGGTATTTTTCACACAAAAATTGCTTAAAAAAAAAATTAATTCACCGTCTGTCTCAAATCAAACTTGTTGACAGACCCAATGGATTTTACACCCTATTCCTCTGGCATTTTCCCTCCTTTGAACACCTCACCCTGTTCCAGCCCGCTCACCTATCATTTATAATTCTTGCGCATCCCCCCACCAAGCCCCAACTGGTGTTTTTCCGAGATATTCTCCCGCCATTCGAACTTCACATCTGCACTTAGCAATTCCTCAGAAATCTCAGAAACATAGAAGATAGGAGCAGGAGTAGGCCATTCGGCCCCTCGAGCCTGCTCCGCCATTTAATGAGATCATGGCTGATCATCCAAATTCAGTACCCTGTCCCTGCTTTCTCCCCATACCCCCTTGATCCCTTTAGCCTTAAGAAATATATCTAACTCCTTGAATATATTTAATGAATTGGCCTTAACTGCCTTTTGTGGTAGAGATTTCCACAGGTTCACCACTCTGGGTGAAGAAATTCCGCCTCATCTCTGTCCGAAATGGCTTACCCCATATCTTTAGACTGTGACCCCTGGTTCCGGACTCCTCCCGCCATCGGGAACATCCTTCCTGCATCTAGTCTGTCTAGTCCTGTTTGAATTTTATAAGTTTCAATGAGATCCCCTCTCATTCTTCTAAACTCCAGCGAATATAAGCCCAATCGACCCAATCTCTCCTCATATGTCATTCCTGCTATCCCAGGTATCAGTCTGGTGAATCTTCGCTGCACTCCCTCCATGGCAAGAACATCCTTCCTCAGATAAGGCGAACAAAACTGCACACAATACTCAAGGTGGGGTCTCACCTAGGCCCTGTACAACTGCAGCAAGACATCCTTGCTCCTGTACTCGAATCCTCTCGCTATGAAGGCCAACATACCATTTGCCTTCTTAACCACCTACTGCACCTGCATGCTTACCTTCAGTGACTGGTGCACAAGGACACCCAGGTCTCGTTGCACTTCCCCTTTTCCCAATCTATTGCCATTCAGATAATAACCTGCCTTCCTGTTTTTGCCACCAAAGTGGATAACCTCGCATTTATCCACATTATACTGCATCTGCCATGCATCTGCCCAATCACCCAACCTGTCCAAATCATACTGGAGTTTCTCGGCATCCTCCTCACAGCACACACGCCCACCCAGCTTTGTGTCGTCTGCAAACTTGGAGATATTACATCTAGTTCCCTCATCTAGATCATAATTAATATATATTGTGAATAGCTGGGGTCCTAGCACTGATCCCTGCGGTACCCCACTAGTCACTGCCTGCCACTCGGAAAAAGACCCGTTTATTCCAACTCTTTGCTTCCTGTCTGCCAACCAGTTCTCTATCCAAGTCAGTACCTTGCCCCCAATCCCATGTGCTTTAACTTTACACGCTAATCTCTTATGCGGGACCTTATCGAAAGCCTTCTGAAAGTCCAAATACACCACATCCACTGGTTCTCCCTTATCTATTCTACCAGTTACATCCTCAAAAAATTCCAGTAGATTTGCCTTTTGTAAATCCATGTTGACTTTGTCCGATCCTGTCACTGTTTTCCAAGTGCTCTGCTATTACATCTTTTATAATGGACTCTAGCATTTTCCCCACTACCGATGTCAGGCTTACCGGTCTATAATCCCCCATTTTTTCTCTACCACCTTTTTTAAATAGTGGGGTAACATTAGCTACCCTCGAATCCATGGGAACTGTTCCAGAGTCTATCGAATTTTGGAAGATGACCAGCAATGCATCTCCTATTTCTCGGGCCACTTCCTTAAGTACCCTAGGATGTAGATTATCAGGCCCTGGGGATTTATCGGCCTTCAATCCCGTCAATTTCCCTAACACCATTTCCCTACAAATACTGATTTCATTCAGTTCCTCCCTCTCATTAGACCCTATGTTCCCCAGCAGCTCTAGGAGGTTATTTGTATCCTCCTTTGTGAAGACAGAACCAAAGCATGTTTTTAATTGGTCTGCCATTTCTTTGTTCCCCATTATAAATTCCCCTGATTCTGACTGCAAGGGACCTACGCTTGACTTCACCAATCTTTTTCTCTTTGCATATCTATAGAAGTTTTTACAGTCAGTTTTTATGTTCCCTGCAAGCTTACTCTCATAATCTATTTTCCCCCTCTTAATTAACCCCTTTGTCCTCCTTTGCTGAATCCTAAACTGCTCCCAATCCTCAGGTTTGCTGCTTTTTCTGGCCAATTTATATGTCCTCTCCTTGGATCTTATTCTATCCCTAATTTCCCTTGTTAGCCACATTTGAGTCACCTTCTTTGTTTTATTTTTATGCCAAACAGGGATGCCAAATCAATGATTTCATATTCTACGGGGATAGAGCAGGGGAATGGGACTGACTGGATTGCTCTACAAAGAGCCGGCATGGACTCGATGGGCCGAATGGCCCCCTTCTGTGCCATTATGACTCTATGACAATGATTCTACAACTCATTCTCAATCACACTCCCCTCCCTGCTCTGAAGTCACCATCCTCTTTATCCCCTCTCCCCTGCCCCTCCACCCTCACCTCCAAATACAAGTGCAGGAGCTTCATGAACTTCCACATCACCAAGATTGTGACCACACATTCAGCTACTTCAACTTTTGCCATCAAGCTAAATCTCTCCCTAGGCTCCCCTCTGGCCTAGTTCTGAACCTGCCTCTCTCTCTCTCTAACTTCCCTGCCATCACCCCATATGCCCTCTTTGAGCTCATCTCATCCATGAGACCCAATTCCTGCTCCTTTCACCTTTTTGCCTAATAAACTCCTGACCACTCAAATTATCTTGCTAACCGCTATGCTAGCTGGCATTGTTCCCTCTCCTCATGTACTGCCCCTGTCCCTTTCAAAGCTATCATTATCACCCACCACCTCAAAAAATCCACCCTCAACCGCTTTACCACCCGTTCTGAAACGTCCCTTTCCTCTCCAAACCCTTGAACATATTGTCACCTTCTAAATTTGTGCTCATCATTCCCACAATTCCTTAGAACGAAAAGAATCTCCTCATCTATACGTTGTCCCTTGGTGACATTATCTGCAGACATGGGGTTAGCTTCCACATGTATGTTAATGACACCTAACTCTACTTCTCCACCATCTCTCCTGACCTCTTCCAGCACTAAACACCCCCCACCCCACCCCAATCTCTCAGTTCTTTGATTCTGGCCTTGTATGAACCCTCCCCCCTCCCTCTTCACCCCAACTTTGGCGTTTGTGCCTTCAGCCACCCAGGCCCCAAGGTCTGGAAATCCCTCCCTAAACCCCTCCACCTCTCTCTCCTCCTTTAAGACCCTGCTTAAAACTCAAATCTTTCCCAAATAATATGTTCTTCCTTGGCTCGGTATCTATTTTTTGATTATGCCTCTGTGAAGTGCTTTGGGACATATTTCTACATTAAAGGTGCTATTTGATGCAAGCTGCTGTTATTGTTTACATTACTGGACTACTGATATTTATCAAAGTGAAAGTTTTAATATCTGAGGTGATGCTTTAACATATTCAGTGAAATTTATCTGTGGGCCAGCAAAGTGACAGTTAGTACATTATGCTAGCCGGCAATCATTTGAAATCTGGCTTCAGTGGTGCAGTTGCTCAAAAGATAATAAAAGGTTACGATGCTCTTTTATTCTCATGCAGCAGTGCAATTTTGAAACAGTATTACTTTATTTTTTGCCTCCAGATGGTTTACTAATGCTTTTATTATGCTGCACGTGAAAAGGTCAAGACAGTGTTCTCTTAACCATAAATCTTTATTAACAAGCTAACATTATTCCCTAACATTTATTATCTGTATAGTCCATTAAATTACTTTTAGTAACTTAACATTATAGTGCTATCTATAGAGCTGTGTTGTCCAATATATTAGTCACTAGCCACATGTGGCTAAATGGGAATCCAGATGTGGCAACTTGCATTTCTGATTAGTAAATAAAAATGTGTCATAGACACTGTCGTTGGGCACGTGATCACGATATTTATATTTGTATGGTGTAAGCTTGCAATTTAACCTTTGTTCGTAAAGATGTAAGACGTAAAGCAGAGTGTGCAAGTGTTTTTTGATCATTGTGAGTGCTTTACCTCCTTGATTACTGAATGTACATGTGAAGTATACTTATTTGTATTGTGTGAGCATACACAAGGCGTTTCTGACCAAAATTAATGCATGTGGCTCAATGGTGTCACCATAGCCACACCTGTGGCTTGTCAGCAATTTCTATTAGAAACATTTCACCCATGCAACACTATCTGGTAAACATCTCAGGGATGATTTTGCTCGACCCAGCTTCCAAATAGTGGCAAAGTTGGGTGCAATGCATGCAGAGGAAAGGAGCTTGTTAATCATTTGCTGCCATTTTGGTCTTGTGACTATCTTCTTCCATAGCTTTTCCGGTGTCTGAATCTGACTGCACCTGATGAGGGTGCAAAAATTTAAATGAATAAATACCAGAGACCTTTGCAGTCAAATGTCTTCTAATAGCACGACGTGCAGTCAGGGGCAAAGTGCTTCCAGAAAAACCTGGTGCTACTGATTGCAGAGCTGCTGTTTAGATGCTATGGGATATACATTTGTCTTACATGGTAGCACAAAACGGGAATGAGCAAATCAGTCTTATGGGGCAGGCTGCTATTGCCAATTGACTTTATCTTTGGCTTTTTTGATTCAACAATGGTTTTGCTGCTTCTTTATTTGATCAGAATGCTGTTATTCCTTTACACTTAGTGATGGAGGCTGTATTCAGTACAGTGTCACTCTGCACCCTCTTGTGATATGGCTTATTTGGATGCAGATTAGATGATACAGCTATAAGCCCCTTTGACAGCTGCTGAAGAAATTAGCCTGGCCCTTCTCTGAGCCACAGACAACAGTTTACCCACCACAGAGCAAGAATCACCCCTCCCCTGACCACTCAAATACTCCATGCCACCAAGAATAAGGAAAAGCCAGCTGATCCAGCAACCTCCTCCCATTCCCATACCATCATTCCTCATGCTCACACTTGTTTCTCTGTTCCTCCACCCACCACTTGGCACAGTTATGCTGCCCATTTACCAGCTCCCTCGGGGGCATACTGAATGGACACCCAAACTGCTGCTTCAGGTCCTGCTACCATCCCAGCCATGGCACAGCAGCATGAAGATATTCACAGGGGTCACCCTTATTACAATAAAGGAGAAGACCATAGCAATGAAAAGCCACAACCTTGACAAAAGGGATGATGGTGCAAGGCAAAAAGAGATGGTATTGGGACAAGTAAAGAAACAAAAGATGAGTCGAGAAGAGGTGTAAATGGGAATGGCAGAATCATCAACAGCTGCCACGTGAAAAAATAGGGGCAGAGGTTATGGTCTCTGAAATTGTTGAACTCGATGTTGAGTCCAGAAGGCTGTAAAGTGCCTATTTATTTAAGTAAATTATTTATGCTTATTCTCAAAACAACATTTTAACAACTTCAGAAAGCAAAACATACTGCCTAAGATAACTGCAGAATGTGTTCCTTGTACCCTGGACATCAAGGTCTGTAAGTGAATAATAGGCTTGGCTGTACAATCTGAAAAGAACAGTTCATTTAAAGTAGATTACTAATAAACATCTAAAGAGGAATGATAAGTGCAGAGCCCAGCCAGTAAAGTAAACAAGTTGACACCACTGACAAAGACAGTTGCTCTCGTTTTTAATGCTCCTCGGATTCTGGAATGTTAATTTTCAAAATTTACATTTTTCATACTATATACAGACTGGGCTACTGAACAAGACATTGATGACATTGATACATCTAACAGACATGAAACAACATATCAGTTACAAAGGATCAGGAATTCTCCTTCTCCCCTGACCCACCCTCCCCATAGCACACCTTATGCACACCAGGCGCCGAACACCTCGAGTCTCTTCGCCGGGAGCAAGCGGAAACCAAGCGCAACAGCGGAAGGAGCGCACGTCAACCCAAGCACCCCACCCACCCGCCCCTTTAACCACCGTCTGCCCCACCTGTGACAGAGACTGTAGATCCCGCATTGGACTCATCAATCACCTGAGAACTAATTTTTAGTGTGGAAGCAAGTCCCGAGGGACTGCCTAAGAAGAAGATAGCACACCTTGTACCAGCAGGTCACAGAAAGTGGCCCAAGGATTCGGAATGCATTAAGCCAGTTACATAGGGGTATAATATTCCTACATTATAGTCCACAAGCTAAACACAATGGGGTAGATATTTGTCTTTACCACCTGGGTGTTAGCAGTGCCTGGGTGGTGTGCAGAAAGGAAAATCCACAGAAGTTTCCTTCCAATGGCACAATAACTGAATGCTCAATGCTAACAATGAATGCCCCCAGATCAGAAAGTGTTCCATTTTCCAGCACTGACATATCTTACCTTGATTGAAAGAAAAACATTTTTAGTTTCCCACTTGGCTTGAACTTTGCCAATGGTTTTACCATCTTCTTTGCCTTACCACCAACAATGTTCAACTGCCCCAAGAAGCTTGGTTTCCTTTTACATGCCAAACACTTCTTTCTTGCCCATTGACAACTCTCAACACCTATAAAGCCAATTCCTCCCAAGAATAACGAATAATGCTCTCAAAGTTAGAGAAGCTCTTCTAGTACCTCTCCCTCACTCTTGGACAGGATACAGAGAAATGTTGTCATCTGATAAGCAATCTGTCTCATCTCTAGATCCAATTCTCTGTCACAGTGTTCCTTTCCAATTCCTACTTTATCGATTCTAGCATAGTCAGGGCTTTTAGGAATCGTTCCCTCTTGCTGTCTGGAAACACCACCCTGCATGGCAATCTTTCTCACTGTTTTAAAATCAAGACCAATTCTACAGTTCCCTGCTTGAACTCATTTCTTCCCAAGGACCTCAAAACTGTGGCACTCCTTACCTCCCTCAGTCTTTCTTCCTTTTACAACCTTTAGGCTTTTAAAACCTATGCTTGACTTCACCCAATTGATAATAATTCATCTCATCCTTTCCCGTACTCTTTTCAAACTTGGTATGCTGTACGAAGGACCTTGGCCTTTACATTGCTTCTTGAGTAAATAAAATTAATTAAATCCCATAATGTCATAAGAGAAATTTTAAATATGATAAACAAGAGTTTCATTGGTAGTGGATAATGCAAATTAGTTCACTTTCAATTGATTTCAATCTATGGATTACCTATATCATTTTGAACATGGAACTTATCATTTACAGTATTATAAAGGTCAACATTACATACTTTGGCCCATGAGTCTTCAATCAATGTAATGAGCTGGTAGGCTTGACCTTTATACTCGGCTCAAACAAGGCATAAAGGCACATTTATATTACATGCTCCTTCACAATTTCACTTTTCAATAGCATCTCTGTGTAATTTGTGATTTATGTCACAATAGTCAAAGATATTTTCCCCTCCCTTTTGCTAAGCATGTACCGCTAGCTTTTCTCTTTGTGTTTAAAACTGGTTTCCTTGGTGATCGTGTTGTTGCACATCAGATTACCAATTTAATCCTTTCTACAGCTGTGCTCCATTTAAGTGTAAGCAATTGTTTACATGAATATAACTGTTAAGTAGTGTTACCACCACACTTTATGGTAACATTAATTTAGCAGTGGACAAATTGGCTATTATATTTCTTCCCTCTTTTCCTTTTCTACTCCATTACAGCTACTAATACTTTTTCAGCTACCTTGCTACAGAGAGGACAGCATTAGTGCAGTGCTGGAGACAACATCAAAATAATTCAGAAATTGAATATTTTACTTTAAAAATAGTGATAACAAGTGGGCCTTGGTAAACTCCCAAAAGGCATTTCATAAAGTTCCACACAAAAGGTTACTAGTTATTTTGAAAGCTTTGGATTCAGTGTAAAAGTTGGGAAATTTGCAGAAGGGTAATAAACCATGATTATTGGTTAGAGGAGTTCTGTTGCAGTGAGGTGGGATGAAGCACTGGGTGCTCCAGGGCTCAGTGTCGAAATCACTATCTTTTCAAATGTATATCAATGACTTGGATTCAGAATGTCAATGCAAGATGATAAAATTCGCAGATGATACCACACTAAAAAGAGGAGTCCAATTGTAGGAGGCAGCCCAGAAATTAAAGAATGAGTTAAACAAAGTTTGTGAGCAACACTTGGAGTCAACTTCCAGATACATTAGTGGAGGCGAAAACCCTGGAATCATTTAAGAGACAATTAGATGTTAAAATGGGAGGACTGTAAGGGCTTCTGGAGGGACATGAGTCAAATAGTTTTCCTTATTCATGAGTATCTTGTGATAGCAGCCCTAACTTTCTGTGGCGAGTTTAATAGACAATTAATGCACAAATGCAGCAATTTCATGAAACTCATGGGGAGGTTGAGGGCGAGCTGTTGTTTTCGCGATGCTAACAGCAGAGTGTCATAAATCGTCAATTCACAATTCATGGGGTATCTCTTCCTTGCCACAAGATTTACACATTAATAACCATTAAACTCATTGATATTTTGGCAGCAAAATCTGGGCCAATATATTTTCTTGATTAATTTTGCTCCTATGAATGGTTTTATTCTCAATTCCACGATGACAGTACTTCATTAACAATAAGCAAGTAGATAAAGATCAAGATTTCCAGAACAATAAAACTAACAGAAAGTGTTGAAAATTCCCCACAGCACCTGAAAGAGGATGATAGATTAATGTCTTGTTATAAACTTTCATCTATGGTGACACATGACAGAAAGGGTGGATTCCATGAACCAATGAGAGCAGTGATTGGAGAGGCATTGAATATCACAGAGGCCAATCATGAGCAAGTCCAAATCGGAGCCATTTCAGCTGAACTCCATGAGGAATGAGTCAGAGCCAGAGTCAAGGCTTGAGGAGAGTAATATGACTGTGAAAATGGGCTTTTCAGACAGTTCTTTAAATTCACTGGGTCCTGGTGACTTTTTTGAAGGTATTTATCAGTCTGTCCTTTTATAATCTGTGAAACGTGAAGTGAATTAGTGACCAAGGAAAGGAAAAAGATTCACTGCATGAAAATGAGTTATATCATAGTTTAGCATACCAGTTGGGAATTATTTATTATTTTCTGTTACATTGGGGAACTAGCCAAGCTTAACTACTATCAAATAAAATATTGTGTTAATGCCACTATTTTCTTGTTCTATAACTGTTTAATAAGCTTATTTGGCAATTAAGCTAAAGACAAAGTCTAGTGTAGTGTTCTTCTGCTGCTTTTCGAAGTCACAGACGATCCTGTGAAGACACAACATAGAACCAATAGCTGAAATAATCGGAAAAGGTTTCTCTGTTTGTTACCTGGACATGCTCTAACTTTTACCTCTAAGAAGCTGAAAACATTGGAATATTGAGCTACAGCTCATGTACAAGTGTCGTCTGCAACACAGAGGCTAAAAAAAAATCTAGGGTTAAAACAAAACCAAAAGCAGAACAAAGGCAGGTGGATGGGCCAAAGAGCTTTCACTAGCTGGTAGGCTTTCCTCATGTACAAGGTGTTGCAGATGGCATCCATATGAGCATCAATATTCATTATATCTAAGGGCTACACGGAATGAAAGGATTTGTATTCAATTAATATTCAGCTGGTATCTGGTCACAGAAATATCATCAATTGCCTTTATCCAGGCTACATTTTTGGGAGAAGAAATACTCAGAGGGAGGAGACGGATTTATGATACCTGCGCTAACCTCTGCATCTGTGTCTGCTGAGTGCTGACCCCACTGAGAGACCTCCCAACAGCAGAAGAGGGCATTAGCTGGAAGTCTGATAATCTGCTTGCTGTTCTACAGCCACCAGAAGTTGAAAAATTCAGTAAAAATGGTGAAATAATTAACCAAAAAGTCAAAAATAATGTTGAGAGACTGGGCAGGATTTTCATTGGGCCGTGGAGGCGGGATTGGAGGCGTGTGGGGGGTTAAAATCCCGAAATCAGGGGGCACGAACCCATCCCACCCCCAACCCGCCTCCATGCCAGTTTCAAAGGAGGTGGGTACCCAACCCGCACTGGGACCCGCCTCCCCGAGGCGGGAAGGGGATTAGTGCCAATTAACTGCCTGTTAACAGGTAGTTAACAGGCAGTTTTTAGCCTAATCCCTATTTTCATTCTTGAAGTGTGGGATTCCCGACAGCTCTAAACCACACCAAGTTAGCGAGGCAGGCCGTCGGGCTGAAGGGCTTGGAGTGTCGAGATGTCCGGTGTTCAGGTGAGTGATGGGTGCATGAGTGCAGAGGTAAGTGTGTTTGGTGTGTTTAAAGTGTTTAAAGAAGTTTTACTTACCTTTACAGCCTTCCTTCCTTCAGGTCTCGGGAGTCCCTCATCTCACCGGCACAGAAAGCAGAATGGCCGCTGGGCGGGCTCAACAAGGTCAATCAAGTCAAAATCGCATGGGTTGGCTGGAACTCGATGGAGGCAGGACTACAACCCCGAAAGTTGTAGTCCCGCCTCCTACCCGCCTCCTCAATGAAAATCCAGCCCAATGAGTCTGAAAGGGGAAATGGTTAACCAGCTATAACTTCCAGTTTTGGTACAATGAAAGAATGTATGCAAAAGGGCAATTATTGTGCACAAAGCTTGCAATAGTTGCTCCCAGAGGGCGTGCGAGTTCTTAACTTCGTTTTGTGCCATACTTGATCTCAGTATTACCCACGTCTCCATTGTGCCACTCTGATCAATTTCAGTCTAACCACAACTTCCTCTTTAATGCCTAGCTGTTGTCTCAGTGGGCTTCCTGATTCCCAACCAGGTGTGATTTACGTCACATCCATTGGCCAAGTTTTTACTGTGCCTGTAGTCTATTCAAATTAGAGGGAAGAACTCCCATGAAATATTTTGGCCAGACCAATCGTCTATGTTGCAGGCAGGGGCGAGCCTATCCATTGGGCCAACGCAATCACATTTATCCCATAATCAGAAAACCAGATTTTATAATTACACTTTAAAGGGTAGCCATCCTCCGACTACCATGCTAGCTAACATTGCTCCTGTTTCTAGTTTCTCAGGTACCGTCTCTTTCCCTTTCAAAACATTGTCATCAATCCCTTCTTAAAAACACCCCCTCAACCGATAGAGTGACATAGAATTGCATAAAATCTACAGCACAGAAACAGGCCATTCGGCCCAACAGGTTTATGTCAGTGTTTATGCTCCACATGAGCCTCGTCCCACCCCTTTTCATCTAATCCTATCAGCATAACCGTCTATTCCTTTCTCCCTCATGTTTATCTAGCTTCCCCTTAAATACATCTATGCTATGCGAGTCGCCTCAACTATACCTTGTGCTAGAGAGTTCCAGGGCAAAAAATTCAAGGACTTAATGCCACCTGTTACCGGCAAAAATTGCGAAAGAGTGGTAATCGCTGCTCTTTCGCCAGCTGATGGCGGGTCCCGCAGCATTCTCCATTTTGCTCCTCTCCGTAGTGCTGCCGATAAGTATTAACGCCCTGCAAAAAAAAATGGTGGATTGGAGATGTCAGTCAGCGTGCAGCGCCAACTTAACATCCCCACATCCTACTTCAACCCCAGTGCTGAGTGACCATAACCACGCCAGGGAAATCCAGTGTGTAAAGAGACTGACAGAGGCCCTGTCAGCACCTCTTAAAGGGACGCAGACATTTTTCAGTTAAGTTTGCATTCAAGCTTTTGGACTTTTTTTTTTCATTTTATTGAAGTAGTGGCTTGCTGCAATAGATATTAAAAGTTTTTTTAAGTGTGTAGGGAGTGCTGCTGGATGCTTTCAAGGCCTCGGATGGTAAAGGAAGGCCTCTGAGAAAACAGAAAATGCTGCAAATACTCAACAGGTCAGACAACATCCGTGGAGAGAGAAACGAAGTTCACATCTCAGGTCAAGATGCTGGCTGAGCTGCTGAGTATTTCCAGCATTTTATGCTGGCATTTCAGATTTACAGCATCTGCTCGCAGAGGGAGGAGGAAGACACAGAAGAGGAAGGCACAAAATAGGAAGAAGCAGAAGAGGAGGAAGCAGAAAGAAGCATGCAACCCAGACAGTCCCTTTGTGGCCAGGATATCCGGGATGGAATCATTCGCCTGTGGTCCCAGTGACCACAACCCCAATTCCCCTTTCAACATTAGCCCCACACCTTACCTTCCCTCTGTTACTGACCATCACAGCATCCTCTTGGCCATGATGCTAAAATAAAAGCCACCACAAAGCAAACTTTCCAATCCAACTTTATACATCTATCCATCCAATATGACACCAAGAAATCACCTCATCACCCTTATGCATTCCCTTAGTGACTGTCTTGTGTGTGCCTTTGCCTATCCTACTGAAATCACACAGTGCTACCCCAGTGGCTGTAGCATGGCTGGTGAAAGGCTGCTGACTTTCAGTGGGGGACATTGCAAATGGCCTTGCTGGTTGACCTTGAGGGGCTGGTGGCTGGGAGTGTCAAATCAATCTTCTTCTTGTTCTTCTTCTCTCTCCTCTGCCTCTTCTTGGTCACTCATTGGCTGGGCAGGCTACATTTCCTGAGTGTGTGAAATGAGGAAGGCACAAGGGTGCAGTTGTGGTGAGGGGAGGGCAGGAAAGCAAGAGGTGTATGTGAGAAGGAGGATAACATACGAGGATATCCGCATCTTGTATCCTTTCAGTCCCGCCACTGTCCAAGGGCTCAGCCATGCCCCTGCCAAGAATGGCCTGCACCGTCTCCTCCAAGCGGGTGAGGTGAAGCTTGAAATGGGAGATGTGCCTCGTGATTAATACAGATTGTTGGTAGGTGGGTGATGGGGGCGGGGGGAGCTGTACATTGAGCCGTATTTGAGGCTAGTGATGGAGTTGGCAGGAGACGGCTTTTGAAGATGCATTCACTGATCTTGACCACTGGTCTGAGGTCATGAAGCTTCATTGGGCACTGGAGCCAGGTAGTGGGGACGACACTGCTGGCCTCGGTGATGTGGTCTCACATCATTCTTGCTGGAATACCTCCTGGCCCCTGTGGTAGAGGACCTCTCTTGCAGAGCTGACCCCTTGCACACAGCTGGAGTGCTGTGTGCGAGACCCTGGGTGTCCCTTCCCTAGCTTGTTGAGCCATTTGTGTTAGTGCTGAAGCACTTTAACCATTTTTTTAGATGTGGAAGACAATTCAGCTTTAAGAGCTGAAGACTGCCATTTGGGAATTATTTTTAATGTATATATTTTTTGAAAGGCTGTAAGGAATGAGAAATGCATTTTTTTCACTTGATTTTAATTTTTATTAGTGTTGAATACATTGCCCTTTTAATTCATAGCCGCTTTAATTGCCCACAATGCCTGGCAAACTCCACAGCCTCAATCCCAGAGGCTGTAAGAAGCAGCAACGTCGACTATGGACAGGAACTTCGGGTCGAGGCCTCCATTAATGCCACCAGGAGGGCATTGCACAGTAAGTTAGTGCTGCGCTCCACATCTCCAACCCCAGAGCCAATTATTCTACCGTAGCACTGTGGCCATTTTCGGTGGCCATTAACATTCAGACTTGGGCTGACAAGTGGCAAGTAACATTCGCACCACACAAGTGCCAGGCAATGACCATCTCCAACAAGCGAGATTCTAACCATCTCCCCTTGACATTCAGTGGCATTACCATCGCTGAATCCCCCACTATCAACATCCTGGGGGTTACCATTGACCAGAAACTGAACTGGACCAGCCATATAAATACTGTGGCTACAAGAGCAGGCCAGAGGCTGGGAATTCTGCAGCGAGTGTCTCACCTCCTGACTCCCCAAGGCCTTTCCACCATCTACAAGGCACAAGTCAGGAGTGTGATGGAATACTCTCCACTTACCTGGATGAGTGCAGCTCCAACAACACTCAAGAAGCTCGACACCATTCAAGATAAAGCAGCCCGCTTGATTGGCACTCCATCCATCCACCTTCAACATTCACTCCCTCCACCACCGGCGCACTGTGGCTGCAGTGTGTACCATCTACAAGATGCACTGCAGCAACTCGCCAAAGCTCCTTCAACAGCACCTTCCAAACCCGCGACCTCTACCACTTAGAAGGACAAGGGCAGCAGACGCATGGGAACATCACCACCTACAAGTTCCCCTCCAAGCCACACATCATCCTGACTTGGACCTGTATCGCCGTTCCTTCACTGTCGCTGGGCCAAAATCCTGGAACTCCCTTCCTAACAGCATTGTGGGTGTACCTACACCATATGGACTGCAGCGGTTCAAGAAGGCGGCTCACCACCATCTTCTCAAGG
This sequence comes from Somniosus microcephalus, assembly GCF_052327205.1. Lineage (NCBI taxonomy): Eukaryota > Metazoa > Chordata > Chondrichthyes > Squaliformes > Somniosidae > Somniosus > Somniosus microcephalus. The sequence continues at coordinate 48,217,165 of NC_141004.1, forward strand.
GCAATTAGGGATGGGCACTAAATGCAGGCCTAGCCAGCCAGCGACGCCCACATCCCATCAATGAATAAAAAAAAACTTGTGTTGCTGGTGACACCAGCATTTCTGTTAGCGCCCACAAATTTCCCCCCCACCCCGCCCCCCCCCCCATTCTAACCACTCTCTGGGTAAAGAAATTTCTTCTGAATTCCCTATTGGATTTATTAGTGACTATCTTATATTTAAGACCCTGAATTCTGGTCTCACCACCATTGGAAAACATCTTTTCTTCTTCTTAGGCAGTCCCTCGGAACCGAGGATGACTTGCTTCCACATTAAAAATGAGTTCTCAGGTGACTGATGAGTCCAATGCGGGACCTACAGTCTCTGTCACAGGTGGGGCAGACGGTGGTTGAAGGGGCGGGTGGGTGAGGTGCTTAGGTTGACGTGCGCTCCTTGCGCTGCCTGCACTTGGCTTCCATTTGCTCCCGGCGAAGAGACTCGAGGTGTTCGGCGCCTTCCCAGATACTTCTCCTTCACTTTGTGCGGTCTTGGGCCATGGATTCCCAGGAGTCGGTGGGGATGTTGCACTTTTTCAAGGAGGCTTTGAGGGTGTCCTTGAAGCGTTTCCTCTGCCCACCTGTGACTCTCTTGCCATGTCAGAGCTCCGAGTAGAGCACTTGTTTTGGGAGTCTCATATCGGGCATGCGGACGATGTAACCCATCCATCGGAGCTGATCGAGCGTGGTCAATGCTGGGAATATTGGCCTGAGCAAGAACACTGACGTTGGTGCACCTATCCTGCCAATGGATTTGCAGGATCTTGCGGAGGCAGCGTTGGTGGTACCTCTTCAGTGCTTTGAGGTGCCTGCTGTACATGGTCCATGTCTCTGAAGCATACAGCAGGGCGGGTATCACTACTGCTCTGTAGACCATGAGCTTGGTGCCGAGTTTAAGGTCCTGGTCTTCAAACACTCTCTTCCTCAGGCGACCGAAGGCTGCACTGGCACACTGAAGGTGGTGTTGGACTTTGTCATCGACATCTGCCCTTGTTGACAGTAGGCTCCTGCGGTATGGAAAGTGGTCCACATTGTCCAAGGCCTCGTTGTGGCTCTCGTACGCTCCGGTGAAGGTGTTGACGATGGTTTTGAGTTCGGCCTCAGAATGTGCGCAGACGCAAGCATCATCTACATACTGTAATTCGATGACAGAGGATGGGATGACCTTTGATCTGGACTGGAGGTGACGGAGGTTGAACAGTTTCCCGTTTGTTCTGCAAATTAGCTCCACTCCAGCGGGGAGTTTACTGAGGGTGAGATGGAGCATTGCAGCAAGGAAGATCGAGAAGAGCGTTGGAGTGATGACACAGCCAAATATATTACATCTGTTCTCTGAAAATACTGCCCCATCTCCAACCTCCTTTCCTCTCTAATGTGCTTGATTGTTTTATCACCTCCCATTTGCATGTCTATCTCTCTCAAAACTCCTTGTTTGAATCCTTCAAGTTCAGTCACCACCATGCTTACAGCCCCAAGGCACACCTGGCCAAAGTCACAAATGGCATCCTCTATGACCGTGGTGCATTATTCCTGCTTCTCCTCCTTGATCTCTTTGCAGCATTTGATAATGTGGTCCCGTCATTCTCCTCCATTGCCTCTCCATTATTGTCCAGCTCTGTGAGACTCACTTTGTGTGGTTCCACTCCTATCTATCCAAGCCTCCAAGCACATTTCTAGAAATCTTTTTTCTTATCTTCCAAAGTATTGTCTTTGAGCCCATTCTCTTCCAAATCTAAACGCTGTCCCTGATCATTATAATATGGTCAGCTTCCATATTATGTATGCTTATGATGCTCAGATTTACCTTTCCACCAGCTCTCTTGACCCTTCAACCACTTCTGTACTGTCATTGTCATGGATGAGCCACAATTTCCTCCAACATAAAATCAGGAAGATTAAAGTCACCCCTGCCATAAATTTCACTTCCTTACTGTTGATTCCATTGCCCTTTCTTGGCCAATTACTCAGACCAAATCAGACCTGTCCCCCGTTAAGTCCCACTCATCACTCCTGTCCTCGCTGACCTACACTGGCTCAGTTGTGGCTCAGTGGGTAGCACTCTCACCTTCTGAGTCAGAAGGTTATAGGTTCAAGTCCCACGCCAAGAGACTTGAGCACAAAAATCTAGGCTGACACTCCAGTGCAGTACTGAGGGAATGCTGAACTGTCAGAGGTGCTGTCTTTCGGATGAAAAGTTAAACCGACGCCCTGTCTGCTTTCTCAGGTGGACATAAAAGATCCCATGGCAATATCTGAAGAAAAGTAGTGGAGTTATCCCCGGTGCCCTGGCCAATATTTATCCCTTAATCAACATCACTAAAAGCAGGTTTTCTGGCCATTATCACATTGCTGTTTGTGGGAGCTTGCTGTGTGAAAATTGTCTGCTGCGTTTCCTACATTACAACAGTGACCACATTTCAAAAGTACTTTATTGTCTGTAAAGCACTTTGGGATGTCCTGAGGTCGTGAAAGGTGCTATAAAAATGCAAGTCTTTCTTTTTCCCCAAATTATTAGCTTTAAACTCCTCACTTTCAAATCTCTCCATGGCCTTGTCCCACCCTATCACTGCAACCACCTCTTGTCTTATATATACACCTATCCCATTGGTTCTCACATTCTGGTCTTTTGTATGCCTCCCATTGCTCCATCGTTATTGGCAGAGCTTTCAGATGTCTTGGACCCTCTCTCTGGAATTCCCTGCCTAAACCCATTTGCTTCTCCACTTTTCTTGATTTGTTTAAAATCTTTCTCAAAATCCATAATTCAAACGGGGCTTCCAGTCACCCCTCCTAATCTCTCCCTATATAGTTTGTCATACATCTGCCTATTTCCATTTCTGAAGCACCTTGGGACATTTTAGATGTTCAATGTATTGTATAAGTCCAAGTTATTATTGTAGACATGTCAGGGTTTTTGCACCCTTTCCCAATTGTTCGACGTGACTCCAATATGGTACAGTGGTGTATTATTAGGTATTACACAAAGGTCAGCACTTATATGTTCCTTAGCAGTAGTTTATAGTACAGAACAAGAATTATATCACCCGTGTCATCCTGGGTAGAGTTGGTGCCCTTTTGACAGGAGTCTTGAAGGAAGCTTCCACCCTATCTGGGGTCTCTTCTACCTCACCCCGCCTTGGGTATCCTCTGTTCGTTGGCCCTTGCCTTGGCCTCACCCCGCCTGGGGTATCCTCTGTTCGTTGGCCCTTTTCTTGTCCTCACCCCACCTGGGGTAACCGCTGATTGGTTTTGGATCCTCCTCTCGTGGGCCACTTCTGTCTGGTTCCTCTCCAGGGTCAGACCTTGCTCCTGGTGCTGTACAGCCTAACTCTCGTAAGTGGTCCCCCTTTTATGGCACTTTTGAGGGCGGTTACAGGGGCCAATATTGACACAGGTATCTACCCTATTGGGGTCTGTCCAAAGGGTGAGGTGGCCAATAGGTTGTCGAGTTTCTTTCAGACAAAGGAAAGAGTCAGCCCACTCCTCATCTCTATCTTTGATGGACAAGGGGTGATTGACTGTTCACTGGTCCTCAAGATGTCATATCTTTATGGCCGACCAATCATCAGCCTACAACAGAGGAAGAGGGCTGTTCCTCTATCTTATCTGGCTCTTGCTTTTGCTCAAGGCCTTAGCCAGCAACTTCAGGACCTGTTACCTCCTGTTCTACAGATATTGTCTGGTTCCAGGCCTGGTAATTCTGAGACCCTATTGTAAAGACAGTGGGCTCAAAATTCACAGGGCCATGGAGGCAGGAATGGAGGCGTGTGGGGTGTTAAAATTGCAAAAAGTGGTGGGCGGGCCCAACCCCGCCTCCATCCCGCCACCAAGCAATTTTCAAGAAATCGTGTTCACTGCTCCTGTCTCCGTCCTGCCTCCAAGAGGCGGGATAGGCCCTCAAGGCCCTTAACAATTGCCTCTATTATCCCATTTTGAAAGGCCTTGGTGATTTTAACCCTTTTCCGACGTGAAGCACGCCTGCTCTGAATCACGACGGTGGAACCTGTTGGGAGCACAATTGGATTGCTGACTATTAGCTGCAGCTCCACCATTAAATAGGATATTTGATCAGCCATCATTTGCAGGTGGCAGGACTTTGTTGTCTCAGGTCTGGGGGAACTTTTAGAAGGCATAACTGTTAAATCCGTGAATCTTGATGTATGGTGTCCTTCAATAAATAGACAGAGACTGCAGAGGAACAATCAACAGGTGTTTACTGGATGAGGATTACTCTAAAACTAACAGTACAGATCCCTACTCAGGGTTATATACAGGTGTGGTCACTGCCAGTACTACAGTATACAGGAGCTGTAAAAAGTAGTTCTCCCCTTAAAGGTACATACACTACAATTCCTCCCCTTTTAGATTAACAGTACCATAACATTCATTTAACAATTAACACTTTTAACATGCAACATTAACAGAAAATAGTCCATTTATAAATTCAGTCTTGGGGCGGCTTCCTGATCCTTTCTGGATAGTGCCTTTCCTGAGTGTCTTGCTCTTGGTGCAGAGGCGATTCTGGCCCCCTGTCGTCGGTTGGTTCATCAGCTTCCGATGCTACTGTTTCTGGGGTAGATGCTACCTGTATGTCGGGTTCATTACCAGGTACGCGAGGCATGGGGTTGACTCGTTCCTGTGACTCTAGGATCTGGTCGACATGGCGTCTCACAATGTTCTCCCCAACATCCACTGTGTACATTAGTGGCCCCTGCCGTGTGCATATCGTTCCTGGTTGCCATTTCTCTGTTCGGTAGTCGCGGGCCAAGACTGGTTGCCCTACATTGAAGCTCCTTGTTGGCTTCTCATTGATGTGCTGGAATTGCTTATTCTCAACATCTCTTCGTACATTTGGTCTGAGCAAATCCAGACGAGGTCTCAACCTTCGGTTAAAGAACATCATGGCTGGGGTCTGGTTGGTGACTGCATGTGTCGCATTTCTGTAGGCTAACAGGAAATTGTCCACCTTATGCTGCAGTGGAATGTCGTCATCGCACATGGCCCTTATTGCCTTTTTAAAGGTTTGTACGAACCTCTCAGCCAATCCATTTGTAGCTGGATGATACAGGGCGGATGTGTAATGCCTTACCCCATTCCTTTTCATAAATTTCTGAAACTCTTCGGACACAAACTATGGTCTGTTATCAGAGCAAATCTGCTCTGGCAAGCCGTTCCTGGCAAATATGGTCCGTAGGACTGCAATAATTTTCTCCGTGGTGGTGGACGACATTTTGATCACCTCAGGCCATTTCGAGTGCGCATCCACGGCTATTAAAAACATTGAGTCCATGAATGGACCAGCAAAATCAATATGCACCTGTTGCCATGGAGAGGAGGGCCACTCCCATGGGTGTAGAAGGGCATGTGGTGGTGCATTTTGGACCTTCTGGCATCCTGAGCAGCTCTTTGTCAGGTCCTCGATTTGCTGATCGATCCCCGGCCACCACACGTAAGCCCTAGCAAGGCTTTTCATTTTCACCCCTCCCAGATGGCCTTCGTGAAGCTCATTGAGCACTCTCTCCCTTAACTTGGGTGGAATTACCACTCGGGATCCACACATCAAGGTCCCCTGGCATACTGGCAGCTGTTCTCTTCTGGATGAGAATGCTGGCAACAGTGAGTCGCCATGTGTTGGCCATCCCTTCACCGTCAAGTCATATACCCGAGACAGTGTCGGGTCATTTCGGGTCTCCTTCTCTATATCCGCGTTAGTTACCGGCAAGCGTTCAATTATAGTCGAATAAAATATTTCGACAGGGTCCACTGCTGGTGCTTCCTCCGCAGTAGGCAGTGGCAGGCGTGATAGCCCATCAGCGTTTCCATGCTGTTTCGTGCCCTTATACTCTATTTCATATTGGTTCACCCCTAGAAAAAGGGACCATCTTTGTAGCCGTTGCGCAGTCATCACCGGAATGCCCTTCTTTGGATTAAAGATGGAGACAAGTGGTTGGTGGTCGGTCAGCAAGGTGAACTTCTGCCCGTGCAGATAGTGGTTGAACTTTTTCACTCCCCACACTAGGCTGAGGGCCTCCCTGTCAATTTGGGCGTCGTTACGCTCGGCTGAGCTTAGTGACCGAGACGCAAAGGCTACTGGCCTCTCCGAGCCGTCCGGGAATTTGTGCGACAGCACCGCTCCAATACCATAGGGTGATGCATCACACGCCAACCGAATTGGTAGTGCTGGGTTGAAATGAGATGAGATCTTTTGATGTGATCAATTCTTTGCACTTCTGGAAAGCTCATTCCACTTCCATGGTACCCCCGTTTGCAGTAGGGTGTTCAGTGGGTGTAGTACTGTAGACAACTTCGGCAAGAACTTATGGTAGTAGTTCACCAGCCCGAGGAACGACCTCAGTTGTGACACATTTTCCGGTGCTGGAGCCTTGACTACTGCCTCAATCTTTTCAGGGGACTTATGTAACCCCTCTTCATCAATAACGTGGCCACAATACGAGATCTGCTTCTGGAAAAACTCGCATTTGTGGCGATTAGCTCGGAGCCCATATTCCTTCAATCTAGTGAGCACCTGCTCCAGGTTGGCGAGGTGATCACTGTCATTTTCGCCCGTGACCAGGATGTCGTCCAAATAACACTGGGTCCCTGGAATCCCTTGCAGGACTTGATCCATTGCCCTTTGCCAAATAGCCGGAGCTGATGCTACCCCGAACACCAGCCGGTTGTATTGGTAGAGACCTTTATGAGTGTTGATCGTGAGGTACTGTTTCGAGGCTTCTTCAACCTCCATTTGCAGGTACGCCTGGGCCAGATCAATCTTAGTGAAGCGTTTTCCTGCGCGCCTCTCGTTGACGACGCTCAGCCCTGAACCCCGGCTGCACCCCGTGCGCTCTACCCTCTCTCTTTTTTTTTCCGTCGACGCCACTCGGTCTTCAACCCCGGCTGCGCCCTGTGCGCTTTACCCTCTCTCTTACCCCGTCGACGCTGCTCGGCCTTCCCCTGTGCCGTCGGCCGGCTCCAGCCGCCGCCGTCCGGGAAGGGCCTGCGCCGTACCTGCTGCCAGCCCGTCTCGCTGGAGTCTCCGCCGGATGGTCGACACCCGTGCCCCTGGAATCGGCCTTCTTCTGCAGAGGTGCAGGTAGGTTCGAATCGACTCGTCGCCAATGTTAAATCCGTGAATCTTGATGTATGGTGTCCTTCAATAAATAGACAGAGACTGCAGAGGAACAATCAACAGGTGTTTACTGGATGAGGGTTACTCTAAAACTAACAGTACAGATCCCTACTCAGGGTTATATACAGGTGTGGTCACTGCTGGTACTACAGTATACAGGAGCTGTAAAAAGTAGTTCTCCCCTTAAAGGTACATACACTAAAATAACCACAGCTGTGGAAGTTTGGAGCCTGACACCCATCTCCAGTGTGACCTCCTGGGAAACCCCTCTCGCAACCTTTACTGAGTGCTTCAATGTGGAAGTCCCATTAGCGAAATGACACACGCCACAACTGCAGCAGTAGCCGTCAGATTTTTTATTTACAGTAACCACCTGATGGCTTTTTAACATTAAACATCAAATTTCACCCAAGTGACTACCCTTGTGACTATTTATGCAGTATCTTTCTCTTACGCACGCTCCTACGTGGTGCTTCCCCTGTGGCTTCAGCAGATGTGGAGGCCCCTTGCTCACTTTCTTGCTGCTCCTGTCTCGACACCTTTGGCGGGCATCCTCTGGGGTTGCGAACCTGTGAGGGCTCGCCAACAGTCTGCTGCTCCTGCGGCTGTGCAGGGGTTGAGACGCCGATCTCAGTTGGGTGGGGACTCTGGTGGGGCTCTGACCAAGTGGCATGGAAGTGTGAGCGCTTGGAGAGGAGCCCCCACTTCCTTGATGTCTGCCACCAACCTCCCTCTCATGGGCCAGGTCTCCCTCAGCGCTTGCAAGTGGCTTGAGAGCATCTTGCTGCACATCAGGGGGGCCATGGGGACCCGTATCTGCACTGGCAGTCCTACTCAGAAGGACTTCCACGAAGGTCTGGTTTCTCTGTTCAATAGATGATCATCGCTCCTCCAGAACACTCACCATGTTTTCTGCACTCTGGTGACTTATCACCTCCATGGAGGTTGCCATCCTTTCCATGGCGTTCATGCACCAATGACTCCACAAAGGCTCTGCTCATGTTCACAATGGACTCCTCCATTCACTCCACACTTGCAGCGACCCTGGAGACAAAACCTGCCAGAGACTCCTGCATCTGTTCCTGGAGTTCCAGCACCGCTGATCTTGTGGATGGACCCAGAGGCAGAGGGTCGACATGCAGCTGAGCCGAACTGGCAGAGTCCTGCGCCCTCCAACTAGGACTCTCCACTACTGTCCCTGTCTCCACCATCTGCTGATGCTCACTTGTGAGCTGTGATACACCAGGTGACAACACTAATCTATCTCGCGAAGGTCCCACCGAGGTGTGAATGTCTGCGCTGGTGCTGGGTGCACTGAATTCTGCTGATGCTGCGCCCTCAGAGGTTGCAGCTTCCTCTGAGGAGTCTGGATGCTCAGGCTCTTCCTCCTGGCTAGTGGGGACGGGTGCTTGCGATGGTCCTGTGGGGGAGTAAAGGAAAGAGTCGGAGATGTGATGCCAAGGTTACATGCACATTGCATATTGCAGATGATCATAAGTCCATTTGTTAGAGCATCAGAATCATTATCAGCGACTCATGCAATGTCAATGAGAGAGATGGAAAACTATTCTGTCACCAGCTTGCTGTGATGCACCCATCAGTCCGTCCCCCACTTGCGCATCATCCTCCACTCCCATGATCTCCAGGACCGCCTCCTACCAGGGGGTGAGCTGGGCTACTGAGGGTGGCTCTCCTCCTGTCCTTGCTCTTTCCCTCTTATTGTGAGCTCTCTTTTCCTGCAATGAGGGAGACAAGTGGAGCTTGAGTGAGAATGAATGAGTGAGTGTAGAGAATCCATAGCATAGATGCTTAGAAGGAGACAAAGATGGAGTGAGGTGGCAAGACCAAGGGTCCTCCCTGTGTATTGTAAGTTGTTTTCATAGCATCACAGTGATAGGGAGAGTGAGGGCTGCATAGTTGAATAGTTAGGTGAATGTGATCATAGAGAGAGAGGGAATGGGTAAGAGTGCATGGATGTCAGTGTCAAGTGGGATGTGGAGGAAGAGATTGCTAAAGCTGAGTGCTGGTGAGGAGAGGCAATGGGGATCAGATTGAGGGTGATGGGAAAGTCATCCTCACTTTTCCAGTGCGCAGAAGGTCATGAAACCTCTTCCTGCACTGAAGCCAGGTTCTGCGGGCTATCGACAAAGAGTTGACCTTCTGGGCCACCTGGATCCACACATCCTTGATCTGCTGGGGAGGCTTCTTCCTCCCTGAAGAAGGGAAGAGCACCTCTTTATTGGCTCTTGCTCCCTCCACTAAAGCTTGCAAGGCAACGTCATCAAACCTGGGAGCAGACCTAGGTCTGTCGCGGGTCATTCTGCCTCCAGGTCCCTCTAACATGAAAGGCCAAAAGGTTGGCAGTCTGCAGAAGAAGCAAGGCTTGTTGCAGACCTTAAAGGCAGCAGCAATGATGACATCATCGGAGGCGAGTTTCAGACTGAAAAAACTAATTGGGCCATGGGTTCCCACACGCTGGAACTCAATTGCCCACTTAAGTTAAATTTGCTTCATTCTCCCACATCGATTTAGAATGGGGTGGCTAACACGAAAAGCGGATTACACGACCCCAGCCCGCCCCAGTAACAAAATCGAGCCCAGTGTCTTATTTAGTCCGAAGACCATTTAGTTAATTCTCACACTGTGTTAATTGCGTGGAGGCAGAATGCTTCTTTTTCTCAGTTTTGCAAAGCTTGACAAATTTTAGGTTTTAATGACTACTGTATACAGTACTTGTTTGATTAATATGAAAAAGGTGATCATATAAAGAACTTTAAAAGTTACATATCAAAAATACATGTGGTACAATGAATCAAGGTGCATGTGTAAGGTTATAACAAGTGTTTACAATCTGTTAGTCGTCATCAGGTACATTTTTGTTGAATACAAAGGTGATTTTACAAAATACACATCCAATACAGATTTAACATGTAGTGGAATAGTCTTTCAGACATGACGTTGGCAATAATAATGGATGAGCGTGTAATGCATCGTAAGACATTCCTCTGCCTGCTATTTTAGCAGAGACATTGGCCCATTTAAAATAAATAAGTTAATGTCTGTGTTAAAATCACAAGCAGAGGAATACCATATGAATATGTTAAATGTTAGTTAAATAAAACACAAAAGCAATCTCTAGACTTGCATTTGTATTTGTATTTGTAAATTCCCACTAATCTTCTGATTTTACCAAATGTGATTTTGTCAGTGTAGTCTCAAACATTCTTTCAGACTGAAAATAACCTTGAGAAATTGGTACTGGTGCAACAGCACACTGGAAAATACATTTTATCTGTGATTGTGATGGTGCTTTATCTCTTTTCATCATTCCTGACCTCACTGCAGTCTTCAACACATTTGACCTTACCATCCTCCTCCAAACCTTTCCTCCACTGTCCAGCTCACTGGGACTATACTCATTTGGCTCCATTCTGACCTATCCGATCTAAGCCAGAGCATCTCTGCTAATGGTTTCTCTTCCTACCCCTACACCTTCACCCTGGGAGTCCCCTAAAGATCTATCCTTGGCTCCCTCTTTTACCTCAGTTTCCAGGTGAATGCTGATGACACCCAGCTCTACCTCTCCACCACTTCTCTTAACCCTTCCACTGCCTCTATGCTGTCAGATTGCTTGTCCAAAGTTCAGTCTTGGATGAACCACAATTTGCTCCAGATAAACCATGGAAAGCCCAAAGTCATCGTCTTTGGCCTCCACCACATGCTTCATAAACTCGCCATCAGTTCCACCCTGTCGCCACCACTGTCAGGCTGAACCAGACGGTTCCAACCTCAGCCCCGAGCTAAGCTTCTGACCTCATAGTCTCTCCATCACAATGGCTGCCTATTTCCACCTCTGTAGCATCACTCACCTCTGCCTCTACCTCAGTCCTTGCTGCGGAAACCTCATCCATGCTTTTTCCCCCTCCAGACATAATTACTGCAATGCTCTTATGGCCAGCCTCCGATCCCCCACCCTCTACAAACTTCAGACTATCCAAAACTCTGTTGCTTGTATCCTATCCAGCATCAAATCCCGTTCACCCATCACCCCTGTCCTCACTGACCTACATTGGCTCCTGTTCCTCCAATGATTCAAATTTAAAATTATTCCCTTTAAATCTCTCAATGGCCTCAGTTCTCCCTAGCTCTATAACCTCCTCCAGTGCTACATCCCCTGACCCAAACTCTCCATTCCTCTGATCCCCCTCCCTTCATCCCATCGTTGGTGGCCGTATCTTCAACTGCCTAGACTTACTTAAAACTCATCCCTTTAGCCAGCCTTTTGATGACCCCTTCTTGTATCTTTTTTGGTTTAGTGTCTATTTTTTTAATATTAAAGGCACTATATGAATGCAAATTCTTGTTGTTGTTGATGATTATGATAATGATGATGAAGAAGAATTGAATGAGTTCTCCTGATTGCTTCTAAACAGACAAGCTTTTTCTTTCTCCTCTCTCTGCTGAGATCAATCTGTCTCTTTCATTGTTTTTGCTAAAAATCCAGTAACGATGTCTTTCTTATTTTCCAAGATTAAAAGCACTTCAGGCAATTTGACCCATCAATCACAAGATTGGAATATTACCAATTTCACACCTCTTACCACAGCCTTCAACCTTTAATGTACACATTGCAATAGGTGTTTTGGTGCTGATGCTGTGACACCGTTTGTTTTTTATTCATTCCTAGGTTGTGGGCGTCGCTGGTAAGCCCAGCATTTATTGCCCATCCCTAATTGCCTTTGAGAAGGTGGTGGTGAGCTACCTTCTTGAACTGCTGCAGTCCGCGTGGTGAAGGTACTCCCATAGTACTGTTAGGGAGGGAGTTCCAGGATTTTGACCCAGCAACTATGAAGGAACGGCGATATATTTCCAAGTCAGTAGGTAGTAGAGGTTGTGGTTTTGGGAGGTGCTGGCTCTTGTTGGAGATAGTCATTGCCTGGCACTTCTATGACCCAAATGTTACCAGCCACTTATCAACCCAAGCCTGAATGTCATCCAGGTCTTGCTGCATACGGGCATGGACTGCTTCATTGTCTGAGGAGTTGCGAATGGCACTGAACACTGTGCAGTCATCAGCGAACATCCCTACTTCTAACCTTATGATGGAAGGAAGGTCATTGATGAAGCAGCTGAAGATGGTTGGGCCTAGGACACTGCCCTGAGGAACTCCTGCAGTGATGTCCAGGGGCTGTGATGATTGACCACCAACCACCACAACTATCTTCCTTTGTGCTAGGTATGACTCTAGCCAGTGGAGAGTTTTCCCCCCCGATTCCCATTGACTTCAGTTTTACTAGGGCTCCTTGATGCCATACTCGGTCAAATGCTGCCTTGGTGTCAAGGGCAGTCACTCTCGCCTCACCTCTGGAATTCAGCTCTTTTGTCCACGTTTGGACCAAGGCTGTAATGAGGTCTGGAGCCAAGTGGTCCTGGCAGAACCCAAACTGAGCATCAGTGAGCAGGTAGTTGGTGAGTAAGTGCCGCTTGATAGCACTGTCAACAACATCTTCCATCACTTTGCTGATGATTGAGAGTAGACTGATGGGGCGGTAATTGGCCGGATTGGATTTGTCCAGCTTTTTGTGGACAGCATACACCTGGGCAGTTCTTCACATTGTCGGGTAGATGCCAGTGTTGTAGCTGTACTGGAACAGCTTGGCTAGAGGCGCGGCTAGTTCTGGAGCACAAGTCTTCAGCACGATAGCCGGAATATTGTCAGGGCCCACAGCCTTTGCTGTATCCAGTGTGCGCAGCCATTTCTTGATATCATGTGGAGTGGATCAAATTGGCTGAAGACTGGCTTCAGTGATGGTGGGGTCCTCAGGAGGAGGCTGCGATGGATCATCCACTCGACACTTCTGGCTGAAGATGGTTGCAAACGCTTCAGCCTTGTCTTTTGCACTCGCCTGCTGGGCTCCGCCATCATTGAGGATGGGGATGTTCATGGAGCCTCCTCCTCCCGTCAGCTGTTTAATGGTCCACCACCATTCATGGCTGGATGTGGCAGAGCTTTGATATGATCCATTGGTTGTGGGATCGCTTAGCTCTGTCTATAGCATGCTGCTTCCATTGTTTAGCATGCATGTAGTCCTATGTTGCAGCTTCCCCAGGTTGACACCTCATTTTTAGGTATGCCTGGTGCTGCTCCTGGCATGCTCTTCTACAATCCTCATTGAACCAGGGTTGGTCCCCTGGCTTGGTGGTAATGGTAGAGTAAGGGATATGCCAGGCCATGAGGTTACAGATTGTGGTGGACACATATTGAACAGGTGTTTATCTATATAGAAATATTTCCAAGGTTGTATGATCTAATCATGATGTGGAGTCATAAATGCAGGCTAAGAATTTTGTTTCATTGCTTCCTCTATTAATTATGAATTGACCCTGTTCTAACTCCATTATTCAGTGTCAGCACCTTAACAGTGTCAGCAGGCGTGCTCCTCTGAACCCCATGTGAAAAGATTAGGCCTCTACTGCCCCGGGCTTCCCCACCGCCCCCCCCACCCCCCGCAACAGTGAGGACCCCCCGACCCCACCCCTTCTAACTGCTTACCTGAGTGCTCCTTCGGATACCTGGCAGTAACCTCCTACCAACCAACAACATTCCTATCCCGGCTGCCAGCCAGTTGCCACTTCCCACCAGGTTGAGGCGGGAGACTGATGGGGCCTATGCAGATGAGGCCCAGAAGTTAAAATCACCCATGCCTCATGCTGCAGAGGTCCAGGCGGTTTGCCTTCTTCCAAGTCCTCGCCCGCACAACTCCCGCTCCCAGTTAAAATCAGACCGTAAAATTTGAAAGGCATAAATTTAAGATTATCACCAAATGCACAAAGGAAGAGGTTAGGTGAAATTGTTTCATTCAGAGGATTGTGCGGACACAGAGGCCAGGAATTCTCATGCCAGTAGCAGTGTTCTGATGCGGCGGGTCTTTCTCCCGACCCTCCGACAGTGCCTGAACCCTAACCCAGCTTACTGGGTCGGGGGTGAAAAACATATGATGTAATTAAATCTATGTATACAAACAACAAATGTGCAGTTAAAATTGGAGACAAACAAACAAAATACTCCCCACAGGGGCGGGGGGTGACGCAGGGCTCGCCAATCTCACCGACACTCTTTAATATTTACATAAATGAATTGGCAAAACTACTTGAACAATCTACAGCACCCGGCCTCACCCTATATGAATCCAAGGTTAAATTCCTCCTCTATGCAGACGACCTGGTTCTGCTGTCACCAACTAAGGAGGGTCTACAGCAGAACCTGGATCTGCTGGAGTCGTACTGCCAGACTTGGGCCCTGACAATAAATCCCCAAAAAACCAAAGTCCTTGTGTTCCAGCAAAGATCCAGACATCAGGGACCCAAAATAAATTTCACACTAGGAACAACCAAAATTGAACAAACCACTAACTACACATACTTGGGCTTAAAAATCAGTTCTACGGGAAACTTCAAACTGGCTGTGAATGAACTGAAAGAGAAAGCAAGAAGGGCTTTCTATGCCATTAAAAAATCAATCCAAATAGAAATCCCAATTAGCATTTGGCTAAAAATTTTCAAATCAGTAATTGAACCAATTGCACTCTATGGCAGTGAGGTATGGGGACCGCTAACACAACAAGAATTTGCAAAATGGGACAAACACCCAATTGAGATCCTACATGCAGAATTCTGTAAAAGTATCCTCCGGACTCAAAGGAAAACAGTAAACAATGCATGCAGGGCGGAACTAGGCCAATATCCATTAATAATCACTATCCAAAAAAGAGCCACCAAATTTTGGAATCACCTACAAATGAGCAACCCCCAATGCTATCACTACGACGCCCTGAAATGCCAAGAGCTGACCATAAAGAAGAATACCCTCAGTCAACTAGTCCTGGGACTCAGTGAAGTAACTACTAACACTACTAACAATAACCAGCCCCAGGACAGTGACAGCGTAACACAAAGAATTCGACCCAACACAATCGTCGCTAAGCAAAAGGAAAAATATCTGACATATTGGGCAGAAACAACAAAAACCCAAAGCAAACTCAATTGCTACTTGGCCCTAAACAGACAATGGGCCAGAAATTGGTGAACGGGGCTTGCCGCGCGTGCAAGCCCCGTATATGCACTTACCCCACGCTACTGCCGATCAGCTCCAGGGACGCCTGGACTTGGTGTTTGAAAAAGAAGAATCCCGGGCAGCGTATGACGTCACGCCGCCCAGGAGTGCAGCCAGCGCGAAGCCAGGAGCGTGCAGTGTAAGTGAGACATGCCCCTTGAGGTCTCAGTTTCACTGGACACGCCCCCAATGTTTCTGTCAAGCTGCTAAGCATTTTTACATGCAAAGCAGCAGTTTAAATAGGTTTTTGGAAGTTTTTTGAAGATTTTGGTAACTTTTATAAACTTTTTAAAATGTTTACATTATTTTGAGTAATCTGAAGTAGTTTTAAAGAGAATTAAAGCAATTTAAAGACTTTTAAAAGCCCTAAAAGAATTTTTTTAATTCCATTTATTTATTTAGCAATGTCGTCATCATACGTGTCTTCACACTGTTCCCTTTGGGGAACTGTATGAAGTGGTGGAAGGATTTATGGCCATGATTAACGCTCATTCCGTGACCGTAACCATCTTTGAACCAGCCATTAGGGCGGTTAGTCCTATGGCGGGAGGGTTTTACGGGCTCCCACAAGCTATACAAGGAGGGGGGGCCACCCACACCCAAGGACGCAAATATCCCACTGGATGTCAACCCAGAATTTAGAGCCGGAGCTCCGACTCCACTTGCCGGGACTGTCTGGAGCGGGGTTCGAAACCCTACCCTGATCTGGCCCAGCGGCTGGGATCCTACCGCTATGACAAAGGCCCAATCCGATTAGCAACGTGAAATGGCAGCATAGGGCTCCAGTCACGGGGAGGGAAAAGGCGCAGGAAACGTATGGGTGTCACCTTTTGTGCGGAGTGGGCCTTTTGCGTAGCAGTAAGCATCCCCGCCGCTGGGCCAGAAGGAGTAGGGTTTTGAACCCCACTCCAGACAGTCCCGGCAAGTGGAGTCGGAGCTCCAACTTTAAATTCTGGGTGGACATCCAGCGGGATACTTGCGTCCGTGGGTGTTGGTGGCCCCCCCCCACCTCAGATGGGTTGTGGGAGCCCGTAAAACCCTCCCGCCATAGGACTAACCACCCTAATGGCTGGTTCAAAGATGGTTACGGTCACGGAATGAGCGTTAATCACGGCCATAAATCCTTCCACCACTTCATACAGTTCCCCAAAGGGAACAGTGTGAGGATACGTACGATGATGACCTCTTGCGCAATGCACCTCCTTGGACCCTCAGTCGCAGATGCGAGGGGGCAAGTCGTGCAATTGTTAAATTTTTCATTTTATTGACATGTAAAATGTTGGCCCAGTAATTCCCTTCCAAATGCGCGAGTACGGTCGGGGTACTTACGCATCTGGCCGGATGAAATGCCGGTTTTCAGCATGCACAGTGCATGTGGGGAAAACCGGCATTTCCTGTCCTCTGAACGAAGGGGTTCAGAGGCAGAACGCGTGCGACTGCACAGGCAGCGCGTGCGCAGTATAATTCGCCGCTTTCATTAATGCTTTCAGTGAGGTCAAGTCATTACAACTTACACATGAAAAAAGCATGGGTACAGTTGCTCCAGAGGCTGCGGAGGAAGATATTTATTATCGTGGAGCTTCTGAAAGTATGTATGTCTGTATATATTCCTTTGCGTGTTATGTATATATTCCTTTACTTATGTGTATGAATGTATTATTTAATTATGACTTTCAGAGAAAGTAACTTATTGGAAAATCATAATTAAAAACATACATTCATACACATTAGTAAAGGAATATAAAACATACATACATATACGTAAAGGAATATATGTGGACATACATACATAACTCATTCTCACATTCCATTCACACAGCCACAATTGCTCCTTCTACCTACTGTTCTGAAAACCCTTTTTAAAAAAAAAAAAAAATTTAAACTTTAAAACTTACTTAAAATTTCTTAAAATAACTTCCCTCCCTTTCCCAAACAAAAATATTGCATTTCAGAAGCTCCACGATAAAATATATCTTCCTCCGCAGCCAATGAACAACTTTACACTTGCTTTTTTCAAGTGTAACTTCTAAGGACTTACCCTCACTGAATCCATCATTGAAATCCACAAAGTTCACTGCGCAAGCGCTGCCTGTGCAGTCGCACGCGCTGTGAATAGACCTCGGGTCTGGAAATGCCGGCGTTCCCCGCATGCGCTGTTCCTGCTGAACGCCGGCATTTCCAACGGCCAGATGCGTGAGTACCCCGACCGTACTCACGCTTCTGGCCGCGAATTTCTGGCCCAATACAACATAGCTGATTACCTGACCATGGTAAAGGACAGCAAACTGAGAAAAATCCTGACAATGTACAGACTTAGTGAACATAGCCTGGCGATCGAAAAAGGTAGACACAGGCAGACCCGGCTACCAAGAGAGGACAGGATATGCTCTCACTGCAGTCAGGGAATGGTGGAGACAGAGATGCACTTCCTCACAGCTTGTAGAAAATATCAGGGCATAAGGGAGAATTTCTACCCCAAATTTACAAAAATATGCCCGGAATTCAGAAAATTGAATGACGACCAAAAACTCCCATACCTACTAGGGGAAGAGAGAAGTTGCATAACACTAGCGGCACACTATGTTACAGCTTGCCATAAACAGAGGGACAACCACTAAAGATAAGATAAGAGTATATATAAATTATATGAATGTATATTTATACACTCAGGGATATATCTGTTTATACACTGTATGGATAGATCTGTATTTTTGTGAACAAACATGAATGTTTTCCGATGCTTTGGCAACATAAGATGTAACTTGTCATGCCAATAAAGCGATTTGAATTGAATTGAATTGAATTGAGTGCCATTAAAAGGGCAGAAGTGCCCCAAATGTCAGGAGAGATGTTACCACCGAAGGCCTCAGCTGAAACCAAGGCCTTCAGCAGGTAAATCGTAACAGCAGAATGCAGGGAGAGGAGGTTGCTACAAGGCCCTCTCCCTCCACCGTAGCACCTCAGGGCCATTACCACAGCTTCCTGTGATCTACTGCGAAATTCCCCGTGACAGTCCTACATGTGGCAGTAATACAGGCGGACGGGAGAAAAATCCACTATGATCTGCACCCTTGCACTGTCACTTACATTTGGTAGGTGGAGAAGAAGTGGTCAGTCAGTGGCAGTAATGATGGGGTGAAGTGGGGGGAGACAAATGCAGATCGGGTAGTGAGGTGAAGGTAGGCCTCACAGCCTGAATTTTCCGCCATTATCCTGCCCAATATCAGGAAAAAATACAGCCTGGAATACCCTACCAGAAACAGTGGTGGAATCAGAATCCATGAATTAAAAGGGAAGTGTGTGAATAATTGAAAAGATAAAAAAGAAAAATATATGGGAAAAGGGCAGTGTAATTGCTCCTTCAGAGAACTGGCACAGTCACGATGGGTCAAATGACTTTCATTTATCCTGTAAAATTTTAAGATTATATGATTCCATGATTCTATCTCCATTTTAGGCAAATAACCTTATCTTCCACACTAAAACACATATTGCATGCAATGATGGACATATTCAGCTAACAGTCAACATTGCAAGCTGTTATTCTATATTCAAGTGGCTGGGAAGTGACAATTGTGACAGAATGAACAGATCGTGACAGGATCCTGGGAAATGAGTAAACACATGGGCGATGATGTGTGCATCACCGGTCACCTGCAATGTTCATGGAACTCAGTCCTTTCTAATTGGAAAATTGGGTTGCATTCTCAGGGGGTACTCCAAGTTCAACATGCATTTCTATTGCTTGTAGGTCCCTGAAGAAGCCAATTATGACACAAAAAATAATTGTGTTTTCTGTTGCTGGTCTGTTTTGTCAGGTAAACAGAGAGTGTGACCAGTCATCCTAATCAAAGCAGCTGTCCTTTGGCTAATACAATGGTCTGTGTGAAATATAATTACTGGTATGCTTCAATGTTGAAAGGTATAGAAAGGACATTAGTTAGTATTTAAGTGATTATTGGTTAAAATGAATACTGTGTTTAATGTTATAAAGTCAAACCAGGAACCAATATATTAGTTAAAGGTACAGTAGAATCAATATTTTAAAATATAAAAAGATACATTAGATATACAGGAAACTTTGTGCTATCCGGAGGCTAACTGTCTGGAATGCTCGAGTCACCGGCAAAAATCAGGTGCCGTTTTCGTTAGGTTTTTTTTCTTCTCGTTGCTTTTTTCCTCAACAGTCAAGCTCTGCAAGGTCTGCTGAAGCTGTTGCTAAGCTACAGAGACGCTACAGAGATGCTTGGACTGTTTAGAAGCTGTAAGCAACAGGGTTTGTTGACAGATACGGAGCTCAGAAGCTTCCGTATCTTTCAACATTAGCGCTGGAGTGTCCGGCAGTTTTGAGGGAACGGCAACAGCTCGGTCCCATCGGTGCCAGATAGCACAAAGTTTCCTGTACATTACCATATAATCTAGTTCTTCATAATTGTGTGGCAATGTGGACATAGCAACCTAACATCAATAACTGTGTGGCAAAATTAATTTATGTGGTGAATTATGAATAAGTTAAGCTTTCTGACATATTCACACAACAATAAATCTGACAGTACTGTGACCTTGAAAGAATTTCCTATATCCATCGATTTACAAGATAACCTGCAGCAGGTAGAGCCAATTAGCTGATAGCTATAGGACCCAATTTCTTTACTATCACTACTTCAACATTCAAATACCTTGCTGTCGTGGTGGGCAGGATGTGGTATTGCTGACAATCCAAATTGGACTCTGTATTCTTTAGAATATATGTGAACCTTTTGCTACAAAAAGTGGACATGACTCAAACAGCGTCAAATGACAGTCTGACATTTGCGCTGAGCTAGCTATACACAGCTGGAATGGAAAACTAGTGGGGGTTCAAATAAGGGAATTTTCACCAGCTTCATTTATGATTCATAGCTGTTTTAAAGCCAAAGGACACGGTACATATTTCCATTCTACTTTAACAGCAGGGTAATAAATTGGCACTGTTTTGATAGGAATTCTGATTCTAAACAGCTGCAAATTTGGTGCAATATTAAATTAATGGTTTCTGTGTGAAAAGGGTAAAAATACCTTTTCAGATTTTATTTGTAATGGGTAAAACCTAAATAGGGCACTACTGCGGTGTACAGCAGAAACTTAGCAGGCAACAGCTTTGGAACTAAGCCAAATGCTTGACATTGGTTGACATTACACATTGCATGACTGGTTATAGTAAATATTTGGTAAAAGTTACTTATACATGTACTGTATGGCTAGTGTATTTGTCAGTCTTAAAGAATCTGTGAGTTGTAAACTGCACAAGTTGTATAAATATTACAGCATATTTAAGAACAAACCAAGTTAATTATTAAGAAAGAAGCCAGTATTCGTTGATCTAAACAGAATCTCACACAGGCACAGACAACATAAAAGGTATAAATCTTATGTACAAAAGGCATGCAGTTCCAGTATGATAAATGTGTCATGTGGATACCAATAATACCTTTTAAGTTTGTGTGAACTGTATATGCCCCATGAGACACAGCATTCACGTCGCTATTTGTTTGATTCCCAAGGATGGGAAGAAGAATTTGGGTGATCTTTATAAAAGTACTCAATGGCTTCAACTTAAAATTGACTCATAGAAAGAAAGAAAGACTTGCATTTATATAGCACCTTTCACAACCACCGGACATCCCAAAGTGCTTTACAGCCAATGAAGTACTTTTTGAAGTGTAGTCACTGTTGTAATGTAGGAAACGCGGCAGCCAATTTGCGCAAAGCAAGCTCCCACAAACAGCAATGTGATAATGACCAGATAATGTGGTTTAGTAATGGTGATTGAGGGATAAATATTGTCCAGGGCACCGGGGATAGCTCCCCTGCTCTTCTTCGAAATAGTGACATGGGATCTTTTACATCCACCTGAGAGAGTAGACGAGGCCTCATTTAACATCTCATCTGAAAGACGGCACCTCCCGACAGTGCAGCACTCCCTTGGTACTGCGCTGGAATGTCAGCCTAGATTTTTGTGCTCAAGTCTCTGGAGTGGGACTCTGATCCCACAACCTTCTGACTCAGGGGCGAGGGTGCTACCAACTGAGCCACTGGCTGACACTATACTACAATTTAGCAATATGCAATACAAATTTCAACTGGAGCAAAAACTGACTGGTTATTCCACCTTAATAAAATCTACTGATGTAAATGTGGAGGCTGACCTAAGAAAACTAATAAGCACTTGGTCTGAGTATAAAACAAGGCTTTAATCAACTGTTTCACAACCATAAGTTCTAGTTACATCACTAGTTCCTGGTTACAAAAACGTCCTGAGCAAGCTGGGCCCACGCCCGAGTATTTATACTTTCCTTGGACGGCGCCACCAGCTGGCCGCCCAGTGTTATCTCATGAGTCATTTCTACATGAATGGTAAGATTCATGACATTCTTCCCGCCTGAAAGATTTGGAAGTCTGACGACTTACTTCTAGCAGATATAACGGACCACGAAGAGCCGCAGTCGTTTCGATTTCTGTTTGTGGCTGGAGGGCACGTCTCCTCGGACCATGTCTTGGTCCTTGGGTCGCTTGGTCCGTACCGGTAGGTTGACAGGGCCCGTGTCGCCTTGATCGACCTGAGGGGGACTGGGGAGATCGTGACTCCGGGTGCGGGTCCCCACAGGCGCAGAGCTGGCTTCATCTTGCTCGGTAGCCGGTGACTGACCGGCATCCTGGCTTCGGGTGGCCATCCCGTGGGGAGCTCTCTGCTCCCCGAGTTGATTCGGCGGAGTAGCCGGCAGATCCCTTGATGTCCCGGGTAGGGCGTCATCCTCAAAGGAGCGCAGAGTATCGGCATCATTACTATGGATCCCTCTATCGGTCGGGTCCGTGGGACCGGTTGGACAGGGAGCCAGATCTCGGAGTGAAACGGTGGACTCCCAGCCATCAGGGTACCGCACGTGCGCGTATTTGGGATTAACGTCTGTTAGTTCCACCTCGTCGACGAGGGGATCATTCTTGGAAGATCGGACAAATCTTTGGAGCAGCACGGGGCCGGGAGCTGCCAACCATGATGGTAGGGATGTCCCATGAGTGGAGTGACGCTGGAATGCAAAGAATCGTTCGTGAGGAGTAACGTTGGTGGACGTAGAAAGAAGAAACCTGATGAAATGCAACACGTCAGGGAGCACAGTTTCCCACTGCTGGCCTAGTAGGTTGCACGACTTCAGTGCAAGGTGAACAGCGTTCCAAATGATAACGTTGTATCTCTCAACCTGTCCATTACCGATAGGATGATACAGTGTCGTTTTACTTGTGGCAATTCCCCGTTGAGAACGATAACTTTTAAGTTCGCTTGACATGAAGGTGGGACCCCGATCAGAGTGGATGAAATTGGCCGTACCGCAAAGGGAAAAGACCTGATCGAGACATTTGATCACTGTGGAAGTAAGCATATTGGGACAGGGGAAAGCAAAGAGAAAGCGTGAATATTCGTCCACCATAGTAAGCAAGTAGGTGTTTCACGTTGAGGAAGGCAATGGCCCTTTAAAGTCAATGCTGAGCCACTGCATAGGCTGTATAGCGTGTATGAGCGTGCCAGATGGAAGAATTGCGGTTTTAATTCCGCGCAAATTCTACAGGAGGAGCATGTTCTTCTCACGTCTTCCATAGAAAATGGGAGATTTTTAGATCGCACAAAGTGCAACATACGGGTAATGCCAGGATGGCATAAGTCAGAATGAAAATCCGCAAGAGTCGAAGTTGACATGGAAGAGCAGAATGCATGCGTGAGGGTATCCGGGGCCACATTCTCTTTGCCGGGTCGATAATGTACGGTGTAGCCAAAGGCGGCCAGTTCCATTCTCCAGAGCTATATTTTGTTATTCTTGATCTTAGTGCGTTTCCGGTTATCCAGCATAAAGGCCACGGAGCGCTGATCGGTTATAAGCGTGAAATGGTGACAAGCGAGAAAATGACTCCATTTACGTACTGCTTCGATGATAGCCGTAGCCTCCTTCTCGACAGGAGGATAATGGAGCATGCTACCCTGCAAAGTTCTGGACAGAAATGCAACAGGTTGACCACCTTAATTCAAGGTAGCCGAGATCGCCACATCCGATGCATCGCACTCGACCACGAAAGGGAGATTTTCATCGATGGAACGAAGCGTGGCTTTTTCCAGTTGTCGCTTGAGGAGGTTGAAAGCTGAAATAGCCATTGCCTCCAACGGAAATGACTTCGCATGAAGCAGGGGCTGGATCTTGTCGGAGAAGTGGGGTATCCACTTTGCATAATAGGCAAACATGCCGAGTGCCCAACGAAGAGAGCTGAGATTCGTAGGGGGAGGGAGCTCCTGAAGCGGACGAAGTCACGCCGGATCCGGTTTGATGACACCATTGCCCACCCAGTAGCCAAGGATGTTGATGGATGGTACTGATTTCACAGATTTGGACTCATTTAAGGTTAAGTTGCGATGACTGACGGAGAACGTCAAAAAATTTCTGGAGGTTGGCATCATGCTCCTTCTGGTCATGACCAGCAATGGTGATATTATCCAGATATGGAAAAGTGTCCGTTAAGTTCTCCTGTTTGACTAGGCTATCCATTGCCCATTGAAAGGCGGCCACCCAATTGGTGACCCCAAACGGAAGGCGACAAAATTGGTAAAGCTGACCATTGGCCTCAAAGGCCATATACTTTTTGTCAGAGTCTTTTAACGGTACTTGATGATACGCGCTCTTTAAGTCAAAAAGTTGAAAATACCTTGTAGTTGGCAAGGTTATTGACCATGCCATCGATGCGTGGTAGTGGGTAGGCATCCAGGTTGGTATACTGGTTAATAGTTTGCGAGTAATCGATGCAAAGACGTTTCTTGTGTTGCTTCAGAGGATTTTTAACAACGACGACTTGAGCCCACCAGGGAGATGAACATGGCTCAATGATACCGTCTAGAAGGCGAGAGATTTCTGCCTCGATAAAGGATAGATCATCTTAGCTGAAATGTCGTGATTTAGTGACTATGGGCTTACATCAGGGGGAAAGATTGGCAAAAAGGGGGCTCGTCGAGCGAAGCCACCGAAAGTGCACAAAATGGTGCTTTTGAAATTGTAAGCTCCGGTTTTGACCCTCCAAACTCGAAAGTGAGTCTTTTGTGTTGTTTCTGGAAATCCTTTCCCAGGAGCACATCACTGCATAGGTTTTTGAGCACCCCAAGCCGGGTGGAGAAATAAGTGCGGCCATTGAGAATAAGGTCGACAAGACAAAAGTCGGAAGAGTTGGTGGTCAGTGTCGTCAGAGCCATTGCAATTTCCCTGTCCGAAGGGTAAATACGCAGTTTTAACTTACTGACAGCCCGCTCACTAATGAAGCTGTCAAAGCTGCATGAGTCGATTAGTGCACTCAAAATGTGTCCATTTTCCGAAACCTTCGTGGCTGCATGGGACAGACTTTGGGGAAAAACAGCTGTGATGGGAGGAGGAGCAGTTTTACCCTTGACAGCTGTAACCTTAGTAGTGGTTCTTGGGGGAGGAGCAGTTTTATAGATAGCAGCTGTACCCTTAGTAGTGGCTCTTGGGGGAGGAGCAGTTTTATAGATAGTAGCTGCAAAACTAACAGGGGCTCTCGACCGGTATACCTTAGAAAAGTGGCCTTTCTTACTAACAGAGCCTCTTGACTGGCATACCTTAGAAAAGTGACCTTTCTTACTGCAATGATTGCAGGTTGCGTTACGAGCAGGACAAAATTTCTTATATTGGAATGCACCTCCACAGAAGAAACACTTCCTTCCAGATTGCCAAGATGCCGCTAGGGCAGATTTGTCATCAGTGAAGGCTTCTAGGGTAGGGTTGTCATCAGCTAGGTTAAAGTCATCATCAGTGAGGGCTTCCGCCTGAGGCCTATTGAAGGAGTCACTAAAAGTGATAGCAGCAGCCCGTACATGCGGTAAAAGATAGGTATCTGCATTCCTCTTTGCTAAGTCTAGAGAACATGCCTGGTCATAGGCAGCCTGTAACTTAAGGTTTTTATTCTCCAACAGATGCTGGCGTATGAAGGGAGACACAATTCCATTAATAAAAGAATCACAAATTAACTCCTCCTGGTACTGCTCAGCTGTGACAGCTTTAAGATTAAAATCCTTGCTGAGCCTGCAAAGCTTTTGAAGGAATTTGTCAAATGATTGCTCGGGTTGTTGTCGAGTTGTGGCCAGTAGATGCCGAGCAAAAATTTTGTTTGGGGCCTTAAAATATAGTCGCTGTAATATTAGGATAGTGGAGTCATAGTCTACACAGTCTTTGATATAGTCAAACACATTAGGATATACATAGTTGGCAAGTATCTCTAATTTATCAGGAACATTCTCACCACACACCCTGAGGAAGTTGCTGAAGGTACGATACCAGTGTTTCCATACCTTAGCAGTTGTAGGTGAATTTGGGTCCAGGTCAAGATGGGCGGGTCTGAGTAGTTTATCCATGATGGATTGATTACTTCGTCAGAGTTCCCTTCTACAGTTGAAGTCGTAGCTGGCTGTTCCCGAAATCACTCAGAACGCGGAGCCGATACACAGTAAATTAAATTGATGTAAGAAAACTACTAAGCACTTGGTCTGTGTATAAAACAAGGCTTTAATCAACTGTTTCACAACCATGAGTTCTAGTTACATCACTAGTTCCTGGTTACAGAAACATCCTGAGCAAGCTGGGCCCACGCCCAAGTATTTATACTTTCCTTGGATGGCGCCACCAGCTGGCTGCCCAGTGTTATCTCATGAGTCATTTCTACATGAATGGTAAGATTCATTGAAGAGGACAGCAGCACAATAGCATTATTCTTTTACTTTTCTCTCTTTTCTTTAGGTCGCTGTGACACTCCTTGACCCAAATCAGATAGACAAGGTGTTCCCAGCCCTCTATTAATGCTGTTTTTAAGATGATTAGGTGTACAAATGTACCCTGGATTGACTTACCATTCTACATTTGCTCCCATGTTGTAAGTTATGATCCCAAAAGACCCCACAATCCATACGCTACCCCCAGTTTTACGCTCAACGGTGAAAGTGAAAATTACACCCAATCTGAGTTAAAACACTAATACATTGAAAAATATTAGGGCTATAGTTTCCCAACTTGCAAAATTTCATGAAGAAATGGAAGTGAGTCAACAGGGCAGCAAGACCAGTAGAAAGCAATAATAACCTTTGTCCGTTATTATTACCACTCTGATTCAAAAGAAAATAGCAGAAAAAGCATTTGCTTGTTAAGGACTGTTACGGCCTTGTTAAATATCAAACATGAGGAATTCTAACAGAATTGCATGTGGAGTTGTAATAGAAAGGACAATTGAGTTATTAGGTGCAATTTTCTGATTTCATGCAACTCTATGATTTGTAAGAACTCTGGGATATATACTCTGACAAGAATATTTATAAAAAGCACCAGACGACTCCTTAACCCCTCACCTTAACTCCTCATCAAGGAACCATCTGGGTTTATCACCCAGTTTATGCTTACGAGTGAACAATGCCCAAATAAGGCTTACTGAACCGTATTACATTAACCAGTTCAGATTATATTAGCATTTACTCTACCAACCTCCCATCAGGAGCCACACAAGTGAAAACATTAATCTTACCAATTATCAACGAAGATGTCAGATAGCAACAAGTTACAGAGGCAGTTCATTTATGTCGTTGTAATTCAGCATTAACTGCTTGTTGATTATAAATTTATAGTTCAGATCACTGTCTGAGATTGATATGAATTGTTGAGATTGATTTAGGATTACATTCCTTAGATAGCTGACATGTTAGATAGCTAGCCTATTGATTAAATTGAAGTATTTATTTTTGTAGTCCACAATGATCCCAGAGCTTATACAAACTTGCCTTTATGAGCTAGCAAGGATGAGTTGATTGCCTTACTCTGGGAGGATGATGTTAATCTTCAGAGATGTCAAAGTGATGATCCTTCATCTGTAGAGGTGCTATCCATTCCCGCAGCTTCTGTTTCTGGGTAAATTCACCATCCACACTGGTAGCTGTATCTGGACTAGTTGGCTTAAATTTGACCTCCCTTAATCTCAAGGAAATTTGTATATCTAATTGACACATTTACATCTGCCTGTATCTGGCTTGTACAATCTTATGAGTTGTCTGGAATGCAGTAGCTGAAAGGGTCGTGGAAGTAGATTCAATAGCAACTTTCAAAAGAGAATTGGATATATACTTGAAAGGAAACATTTTGCAGGGCTATGGAGAAAGTGCCGGGGAATGGGACTAATTGGATAGCTCTTTCAAAGAGCCAGCAGAGGCACAATGGGCTGCATGGCCTCCTTCTGTGCTATATAATTCTATGATTCTAGGAATTGTGATGTGACAGACAGGAGATGCAGACCATCATATTATTAAGATTTAATGTATAGAATCTTAAGTATATCAGGTTTTATTGTTTTTCTATAGTGCACATTATCAGTTGGGGGTGGGGGGATTACTTCATAAAATACCAAGCAGGCAGGTTCACCATAGCTGCATACTGTTGCAAACTATAGGATGGATTTCTCACTAATAATAAATATTACATAATGGTAGCACAGTAAAAAATGAAATGTGATCTTTGCAATTTCATGCATGTATTGCAATTCAATTGAATTTGAATTTCAAAATTAATTTCTGATTGCCTTGTAATATTTAAGTTGTTTGTAATCTATCTCCTGGGATCACCTCGTCCAAATCACTTCTAGGATCTCAAATCCATTACTCATTTAATCGTAAACTCATGACAATTATTGCTGTAAATTTGAAGTTATTAAATGACTGTAACATGCATCACTAGGTCCATGGAGCTTTTAGTGGTTGACACATGCAATATGTCCTGCAAACTGAGCAACAACAACTCTTTTAACAAGAAAACATGATTATCTTCTTTGACCGTCAGATGGGCACCTGACCTGATGTATAAATGCCTGTGAGGAAAGAGGTCCAAAACAATCTGCTTGTCCTGGGCAGACTCGCTTCGTAGGCCTGCCCTCTGTCAGGGCCTTGGGCTTAGATTCAGGGGCAGAAACAGGAGCATAGCTGCAGGCCTGGGAGTCTACGGGCTGGATTTTGCCAGCCGAGACGAGTTGGGGGCGAGACTGCTGCCTTCCGGGTTCTAGTCCCGCCCCCAGCGACGTATGACAAACCCACACTATTTTCCCTTGATTGGCCTTGTTAGGCCTGCCCTACTGGCCAATTAAGGCAAAGCCAGTGACAGATGACGTCAGCGTATGATGCTTCATCTGTCGAGAATTTTTTGACAGATGAATTGTTAGCGTTTGACAGCTATGAGAAGCTGTCAAACACTGACAATCTCTGTTCTAAGGTGAGCCCTTGCACACAGGCTCACTAAGACCTCTCTCCTCAGCAGAAAGCAGATGGCTGCTGTATCTGAGAATGCAGCAGCCATTCTGTCATCTCTGCCGTTGAGATGAGGCACCTCCGGATCCTCAACAGTTGAAGCCTGCAGAAAGAAGCAAAGGTAAGGAAATTTTTTCCAAAACTTAACACTCACCTCTCATACTTACCTGTCCACACTTGCACCCATCACTCACCTCTATAGCTTACATTTTGACCCCTCTCACCCCCGCAGACCCACTGCTCGCCTCGCTGATCCTGGCGAGGTTCGCAGCCGTTGGGAAGCCTGCACTTGCAGGCGTAAAATGGGGAAAAGCCTCAAAACTACCTGTTAACAGGCATTTAATTGACTCTAATCCCCTTCCCGCCTCGAGGAGATGGGCCCCTGTGCGACTCGGGGACCTGCCTCCTGGGAAGATGGCAGGGAGGCGGGTTGGGAGTGGGGTTGGTACCTGCTCCCATTTTCTGCCATTTTCCCGGCGGTGCCGCCTCCAAACCCGCCTCCTCAGGGCTGGTAAAATCCAGCCCGTACGTTCCTGGCCACCAACATCGAGTCTTCTAGCTGCTGATGAAGAGTGACGTAAGGAAACTACTAGGCACTTGGTCTGAGTTATGTCCTTCACTAGTTCCTGTTAAAGAATGTCCTGAGCAAGCTGGGCCATGCCCGAGTATTTATACTCTCCCTGGACAGCGCCACCAGCTGGCCACCCAGTATCATTTCATAAGTCATTTCCACATGAATGACAAGATTCATGTCATTCTTCCCGCCTGAAAGATTGGAAGTCCAGCAGCTTCCTTCTACCAAATTAAACGGACTAAGAATAGACGCAGTCGTTTGGATCTCCATTGGAGGCCGGAAGGCACGTCTCCTCGGATCGTGTTTTAGTCCCTGGGTCGCTTGGTTCGTACCGGCAGGCCGGCAGAGTCCGTGTCGCCTTGATCGACCTGAGGGGGACTGGGGAGATCGTGGCTCCGGGTGCGGGCCCCCACAGGCACAGAGCTGGCTTCACCCTGCTTAGTAGTCGGTGACTGACCGGCGTCCTGGCTTCGGGTGGCCATCCCGCGGGGAGCGCTCTGTTCCCCGGGTTGATTCGGCAGAATAGCTGGCAAATCCCTTGACGTCCCAGGTAGGGCGTCATCCCCAGAGGAGCGCAGGGTATCGGTGTCATTAATACAGATCCCACTATCGATTGGGACTGGTTGGGCAGGGAGCCAGATCCCGAACTGACACTGTGGATTCCCGGCCATCAGGGTACCGCACGTGTGCGTACGTGGGATTGACATCCGTCAGTTCCACTTCGTCGACGAGGGCGGGTCTGAGTAGTTTCTCCATGATGGATTGATTACTACGTCCGAGTTCCCTTCTACAGTTTGAATCGTAGCTGTCTGTTCCTAAATCACTCAGAATGTGGAGCGGGTTGCAGTTGATTAAATTGATGTAAGAAAACTACCAGGCACTTGGTCTGAGTATTAAACAAGGCTTTAATCAACATTTTTTCAACATGGAGATCTAGTTGTGTCCTTCACTAGTTCCTGTTAAAGAATGTCCTGAGCAAGCTGGGCCCATGCCCGAGTATTTATACTCTCCCTGGACAGCGCCACCAGCAGTCCGCCCAGTATCATTTCATAAGTCATTTCTACATGAATGACAAGATTCATGTCAGAGAGCACAAGCGACAAGGAGCAGAGGCCCAAAGATTGTTTTCCTTTAAGACACTCCTTAAAACCTTCCTCTTTCACCAAGTTTTTGGTCACTTATCTTAATATCTCCATGGCTCGGTGTTTGATAACGCTCCTGTGAAGCACCTTAGGACATTTTACTATGTTAAAGGTGCTATATAAAGTTGTTGTTGTTATTATTGTTATCCTGGGAGAAGATGGAAGTGAAATAAGAAGAAAAGTTGCCCGTGAAAATTTTCAGGCTGCAGACTCTTGAATCCATGGGCATCCTGGCGCCTGATCCAGCTCCTGACTTCTTCAAACACCTCTCTGCCCAATGATCTGACAATGAGGAGAGTGAGGCAGGAGGTTGAAATGCTTTTTCCCACCTCATTTAAATGATTATGGTGGCTGTGTGCCTACTCCAAGAGCAGACCCTGTACTGCCCATCTGGAAAACCCCAGGAAATCCTGGTGCAATGTAGTGGGGACAGAGATACATTGGACCTCCATCTCTTTTTCCACTTCACTGCACCTAGGAAATGAGTGTTGAGGAAAATATCCCCATATCTGTTTCAGACCTGGGGCTACCCATTCGTGAACACTAAACCCTGTGGGTTAATTATTATTTTTGGCATTTTTGTCAAATTATTATATGCAAATTTTACTCATTCCACAGTTGGAATAGGGAAATGTTATCAGTTATTCTAATTATGTGTCAGTTTAGATGCTTGAGAACAGTGAAGGGTGCAATATTTCTGGTATGTGCTATTTGGCTGGTTTTTGTTCTTCTATGGATTTGAATTGCACAAAGTCATCCACAGTAATATCCTGTGTTTCACTATTTGATCTAAGTCCAGTAAAGTCAATGAAATAACGGCAAAGAAAAACATTGTTTACAAAAAGAGGATTTATAGATGCCAGTAACAAAATTCTGAGTAACTATTTTCAATCTAATGGTATGAACTTGCTGCATCAACCAAGTGGCAGGGTGCGGGTCTCTCCTGGAATTTTTCATATGATCAACCCCACGTTTCAGCTACCAGGTGAGTATTGGCTTTCCCAAAGAGAAGCTAGGAAGGAAGGAAGGAAGGAGGAAAAATTTATAGAATAAATAAACTTACATAGAACTGTGCAGACTCGATAAACTTATAAACATCATTGGTAGCAACTGAGATTATCTCTGAGATGGGGAATGGTGTGTGGTATGGGTGAGACCAAAATATTATGTAAAGCTAGAGGGTAGGGAGGGCAGACAATGTAAACAAAAAAGAAACTTTGTCATGAGTTAAATCTTATTGCAACACTGCCACCAGGTGGAATTCTGTACAGCAACTGTTCATTCTACCGCTGACTGCCCAGCAGATTTGTGTTTTATGTTTACTAGCACTATTCGTTTTGTTGGAAAATTATTCAAAAATATCTAACAGTTTATAACCTATTACATGTTCAGGGTACAGATAATTCTTCTAACTAAACAAAAATGTGATCTACAAATAGTAAGAAATTCTGAATTATAAATTAATACAAGTTCCAAGGGGGAGAAATTCAGTTGGTTAGCGCCTCCCGTTAGTGCCACACTCCAAATTCAGTCACCCCTTAGCACCACCGCTAACAGTTAGTGCCTGGGGCTTTAGCGCCAGGCAGATTGTAACATCAGTGAGTGTGCAACGCTCACTCAACGCTATTTAAAGGGATCAGTCGCAGCTTTTGGGTTAGTGCTGTTTCACTGCTTCCTTGTCAGTTTGACATTGTGTAACAGTTTAATTCAGTCATTTAAAGGTTCTTTAGTATCAGGAGTGTTGTGGCTACTAAAAATTTGTTACATTTATTCTGACAAAATTTCAAAGTGCAACACATTTACATTAATGGGGGCTGTACTGGCAGTCAACCTCGCCCTCCAGGACCTACTGCGGAGGGAGCAGAGGCAGTGAGAAAGATTGCAAGATGTGGCCAGAGGAAGGA
This sequence comes from Somniosus microcephalus, assembly GCF_052327205.1. NCBI lineage: Eukaryota > Metazoa > Chordata > Chondrichthyes > Squaliformes > Somniosidae > Somniosus > Somniosus microcephalus. The sequence continues at coordinate 48,249,419 of NC_141004.1, forward strand.
GGAGGGCAATCAGGGCTCTCAACAGGAGGCCTTGCCCTCCGAGGGTATTCCGACTGCACTTCTCCTACCTACAATTAAGCGAGGAGCAATGCATTAGAAGGCTCCACTTCAGCAAGGATGTAGTCACCGAACTCTGCAACCAGACCTCAAACCTCAGATCAGGTCGACCACGACTTTCTCAGTGGCAGTCAAGATCACCGTCGCCCTCAATTTCTTCGCCAGCGGTTCCTTCCAGTCTGCAACAGGAGACAGAGTGAACATCTCGCAGTTCGCCATCCATCGCTGCATCTGGGAGGTCACAGAGGCTCTCTATGGTAGAAGGGACTACATTTCCTTCCTCACTACCAGAGAGAAGCAGGACGAATGTGTATGTGGCTTTCCCAGGATTGCGGGCTTCCCCATGGTGCAGGGCGCCATTGATCATAGGCACAGATTAAAGTAACTACAATCATGCACAAATTTATGAACTTGACTCTATGGAAATGGGGAACACACGGCACATCGTAAAAGGGGAAACACATTACGATTTCCCTTAACTCCCTCCCCTATACCTAAACTAAGTTTCGACCTGGGGAACCTGGGATCATGCTCACCACTCTCGAAATCGTGAGAAAGGGGGGGGGGTTCGCAGCCTTTTGGCACCGCTTTCCGTCGTCACGTGGATTTGGAAACTTCTGGCGCAGTCGATGTTTTCTTTCCCTCGAGGTGGTGGGGTAGACACAGCCTCGATGAGCGCTCATCAAGGTTGAGATCCACTAAGTGCATGCACATGGAAGAATCTTGCCGGCCTGGATCGCCGGTTTTCCAGAGGGTTTCTTCTCCGTCGGCCTGGGTCGTCGATGATCTCCCGACCTCAGTACCCGGGCCACCCTCGTCGTCTTCTCGTCGTGGCCAAGCCTTGTTTGGCTGAACACCGACCACGTTGTCCTTTTACCGAAACCGTCCGTCTTTAAAAAGACGAAAACGTTTTCATCGATTCTGCATCTGCCGAAGTGGAAGAGGCGCCGATCCTGGCCCCGTCCGAAGAAGTTGAAGAAGTAGCCGTCGTTCAGTCAAGCGAAGTTGCTCAAGCAACCCGAAGTCCGAAGCCCCCTTAGATGGACTTTCAATCCATAGTTATACTCTTTTGGGACAGTCTTATCTCCCGCCAAATCATAGTCCTGTCTTTGTATTAATTTTGGCGGGCAGAAATCTCTGCAGGGGCGCTTTGTCTTGTAACGGAGCCGGTGATAACTTAAACTGGCCTTCCTGGCCGATAATGTCTTTTAATGTCTTTTGCATTGTCACCGTGGCTCGGTTCGCATATTGATCGGTCCGGAGATTTTCCTTGATGGCTGCTAAACGGTTTTTCCTTTGTACAATAAATGGGTATGAGTGATTTTGCATTGTCCGCCCATATCTTGATGGGCCCCATCCTGTACTTGTAATCCATTGAATATGTATGCTGTTCCTCTGAGTTTCGATTCCCAGATACTGGCTTTCGCGGGCTCACTGTCTTCAATCCACAAGCCTGTCTGGCTTGCAGTAACAGAAATAAAATGGTTCAGAAACTGATCACGGGGCCTGGCGGCCATTTTGTATGCCCTTTTATCAAAGGTTTTTCTGTGCAAGCTTACTTTGGTCAAAAACAGTCTTATTTTATCCAGTTTTCTTGCGTGATTTTTGCTGAAAATTGCGAATCTTACAGAGCAGACCATCAGGGTGCTCAAGCAATGGTTCCGCTGCCTTGACCGCTGGAGAGGAGCCCTCCATTTCGTGGTGGTCTGCTGCATGCTCCAAAACTTGGCCATTATGAGGGCCCAGCCCTTGCCACCAGGGACTGCAGAACCACCTCAGGAGGAGGAAGAGGGAGAGGAGGAGGAGGAGGATGAGGACGAGGAGGAAGAGGAAGACAAGGAGGAACAGGAGCAAGGGAGGAGGTAGCCACTCAAATGGCCTTCTGGAAGGGTGGTCCGTGACCGCCTCATCAGAATGTGGTTCCAATAAATTAAACCCCAGATCCCCATTGCTCACCACATCCCCATCATTCCATTCCTGTCGCAGGCCATATCACAATGCAAAGCTGAAATGAGAGGCACCACAAAATCATCCAAAGCCAATTAATAAATTTATCAATAATCAGTGAACACATATTTACAACAACAATATTAGCTATTCACCTTTGTGCAATCCCTTAGTGCCCCTCGTTACATTGCCGTTGCCTACCCTAGTGCTCCTACGAAGTGTTGGCCCACTAGTGGCTGCAGCACGGCGGGTGGAAGGCTACTGAGTGGCCTTGCAGGATGCCCTCGACCAGCTCTGGGCCCGGAAGGCCCGGCTGTAGACTGCACCACCTCAGCATGGGCGGCAGCAGTCTGGACTGGCTGGATGACAGGCAGCGACAAGGGCAATGACGGAGTGCCAGTGGTGGGAGCAGGAATGCCGTCATTCTGAGAGAGGACAGCAGGTTCCTGCTTCACTGACCCACTGGCACTCCCCTGGGGCAGCACCTCAGCATCACTACCAATCTGCTGGAGCACAGATTGCTGGCCTGCTGCGACACCGTGAAAGCCTTGGTGGACGGTGGTCAACCCAGCCATGATGGCAGCAGTCAGAGTTTGCGTGGCACCAAGCATAGACTGCATTACAGCACTAAGATGTTGTGTGGCTTCTGCCTGTGCTGCAATGGAAGCTGCGACATCTCCCATCACACGTGGCATGAGGTCTGGGTCACCATGGTCTCTCTGGGAGTCCACAATCCTTTGCAAACTGGAAATGATGGGCTCCATGGTGTGCACAGAGCCTTGTGCAATGTTGGAGATGGACTCCTCCACGCTCCTTACCATTGCCGAGAAGCTCTCAGACACCCTTGCCATTGCACCTATCATCTCTGTGTGCATGCCCATCACCCTTCTTCTAAGGGCCTCCCCATCAAGGTCCTCATCTGAGTCCTGTGCAACAGAATTCACGCGCAAACTCGTCCTGCGGGGAGCTGACTCCCGAGCTACCCTTTTCCCCTGGCCTTGCTGCAGCCGCTCATCCCCGGTGCATCACCCTGTGCAGATCCCACTGCTATACTAGCCTCTAAAGAACACGTAGTGCCAGTATCTGAGCTGGTGCCTGTGGGTGAGAGATGCAGTGACGCGGTGTGTTCTTCCTCCTCCTATTCTTCCCCCTTGCTCTCTATGGTGCCCTCAGGGACAGGTTGCTCAGCTGCTTGCTCATTATCTGAAAGCATAAAAACACAAGAGTTGGTTTAAGGTGAGGGGAGGGGGGCAGGAAGGGAGAAAGGCATGCATGATTAGCTGGAAAGTGGGAAAGGCATGTGGGGTGAGGGGGAAGTGGGATGTGAGAAGAAAGCGTAGGAATGAACATACCGTTGTTGCCCCAAGAGGGTCAACATCGCCGGTGGCCACAGCGCCCACCACCTGGCGTCCAATGATCTGCAGCACTTTTTCCTCCAGCTCCGAAAATGGTTGGATGTCGGCTTGTCCCCCGCCTGTGTGCTGCTGCGCCCTCTGTTATGAGCGACCTTGGCCTGTAAGAGAAAGGAAAGCGTGTGAGTGAGTGTGGAGCAATGTGTCTGGGTGGTGTGCCTGCCATAGTTGAATAGCTGTCATTGTGTGCAATGTGTGAGATGTGGGTGTGAATGTTGGTAGGTGGAGATTGTTGATGGGTGAGTGCTGGGGGTGTGGTGCTTTGGGCAGTGTGTGCAGATTGTGGCTCAGATGGTGGTATGTAGCATTTGTTGAAGCATTCACTCACCCTGACCACCTGAGTGAGGTTGTTACATTTCTTCCTGCACTGTGTGTGGGTCCTGAGGACCACAGTGCTGCCCAAGACCTGCTGGGCTACCTGTGGTGTATGTAACCTGTTCCACCTTAAGAGAACTACCTTAAGAGATGTACTACTTTCTCTTGGCTGCTGTATACTGTAATACCGGTGGTGACCACACCGGTATATAAGTGTTGTGTAGGGATTTGCTGGGCAGTTCAGCCCTGACCTCCGAATAGTAAAGACCTGTTAAAAGTTATTCTTGTTGTCTGTGTCCAGTGATTGATCATAAGCATAACTGGGACACACAGACTCAACAGTGGCGACGAGTCCGATCTTACCCTGTGGCAGTTTTACATCCAAGGCAGCTTCGTCCTCAGAACGGGCGTCGAGAAGAGGCATCCGCCCTCATCATCCTGCTGAGCACCATCGCACGGGAGGCATCAAGAACCCGGGTTAAAAAGAAAATTCTGACCACGAAGCCCTCCATCAGTGACAGGCAGTGATCATCCCTTCTACCACGGTGGTGGGTAAGCCGATCAGCGACACGAACAGAAAGTCGGCCGCGTTGGCTGTGGAGTAGGGGAGGGAAAACGGAGGAATAAGGGTGGAGAACTCAACCACGGCCGCTAAAAAGGGCCGGGCTGCAATCGAGGCTGAGAGGCGCAGCGACTGGGGCAGCTTAAGGCACGAGAGCCGCGGAGAACTCAAACGCAGCCAGTGTAAAGGACCGGGCTGCAAGCGGGGCTGCGAGGCAAAGCAGCGTCGAGGAATTGAGAACCGCTGGGGAGGCGAGAATGGCAGCAGCACGGCAATCGCCATTGCAGCCAGCGGGGGAAGAAGGCAAACGCGGGAATCCGCCATTGTAGTCGGCGGGGGAAGAAGATGAGCGCGGGAAAGACCGCCAAGCGCGGGAAGCCGCCATTTTAGTAGGCGGGGGAAGAAGACAAGCGCGGGAAGCCGCCATTTTGAGAAAAAGAAAAATTTAAAAACTTGCAAGGATGCCTAAACATGGGAACATTAATACCTTTGATAGTGATATCGAAGATTGGACCACGTATGTAGAACGCATGGAAGTTTATTGTAAAGCAAATAAGGTACCAGATGATGAGAAAGCACTAACCTTATTAAGCTCAATGGGTGCGAAGACATACGGGCTATTGAAGCACCTTCTATCACCAAATAAACCGGCGGATCAGACTTTCACGAATATTGTTACTGTCCTGAAAAATCATTTAAACCCCACGCCGCTGATGATAGCGGAACGATTTAAATTTTACAGAAGAACGCAGCTGAAAGACGAAAGCAACGCTGAATTTTTAATTGAACTGCGTAAGCTATCAAAGTACTGTCAGTTTGGAACAGGACTAGCAGATGCGCTGAGAGATAAATTTGTGTGTGGATTGTTAAAAGAAGGAACACAAAAGCGACTGCTTGAGGAGAATGATCTTACGCTTGATAAAGCTGTCACTATTGCAGCATCGCAAGAAGCCGCAACGAGAGGCACGGCGGAAATGCAGCTACGGTCACCGGAACTCAGCACCAATCAAATGGTCTTGGGTACAGTAAAATGTTATCGTTGTGGAAAGACAACGCACGATCAGAACCAGTGCTGGTTCAAAAATCAGGAATGCAGAAAATGTGGCAGGCTTGGTCACATAGCTAAAGTATGCCGGTCAGGAAAGAAGACCAGCAACAAAAAGTCACCGCAGGAAAAGTACAGAAAGGTACACAAGGTGACAGAGAACAGTTCGACCGAACAGAAGTCGAATTCAGACTCCAGCAGTAATGAACTGGGTAGTCTAAGAGTACACAATGTTGGTAATGAAGCAGACCTCCAAACAATCTGGGTCACACTTCAGATAGCAGGAGTCCAAGTGAAGATGGAATTGGACACTGGATCGGCATTGACGGTCATGAATAAGCAAGATTACAAAAGGTTATTCCCACATATTCCCCTACAGGATACGGAGATTGTATTGAAAACATACACGGGGCAAAGAGTATACCCCATCGGGAAGATAGAGGTAAAGGTGGTCCACAAAGGCAAAGAAAGCCGAGGAATGGACTTATATGTGCTACCTGAGGGAGGTGCACCACTACTGGGACGGGAGTGGATTAGGAAAATAAATATGGACTGGCATTCCTTAAAAGCACTAACGGTAGATTCCGGTAAAAAAGATGTCAAACCTAAACGATTGTCCAGAATATTGGACGATGCTAAAGAGGTGTTCCAACAGGGACTGGGAACACTGAGAGGAATTACGGCAAACATCAAGGTTGAAGAACATGCAAACCCAAAATTTTTCAAAGCCAGACCGGTACCTTATGCGATACGACCTGCTGTGGAAGCTGAGCTGGAAGGGCTAGAACGTTCAGGAGTACTGTCTAAAGTAGACTGGAGTGAGTGGGCCACGCCCATTGTTCCCGTCATGAAGCGTTCATCGAGCAACAAGCCGGGGGAACCGGGGAAGGTTCGCATCTGTGGAGATTTCAACATCACTGTTAATCCGGTGCTTCACACGGTGCAGTATCCGCTTCCGCAGATTGAGGATATCTTCGCTTCGTTGTCTGGTGGGAAACACTTCACCAAGATAGACCTGGCGCAGGCGTACTTACAGATGGAAGTTGAGGAAGAGTCACGCCAGTATCTCACGATCAACACGCATAGAGGCTTGTACTGGTATAATAGACTGGTTTTTGGAGTGGCATCGGCTCCAGCAATTTGGCAGAGGGCCATGGAGCAGGTATTACAGGGAATTCCAGGCACACAATGTTACCTGGACGATATTCTGATTACAGGAGATGATGACGAGGAACACCTTGCAAATTTGGAACTGGTGCTCACCAGATTGAAAGAATATGGACTTCGAGTTAATCGCCAGAAATGTGAGTTCTTTCAGAAGCGGATCTCGTACTGTGGTCATGTCATTGACCAGGAGGGGCTTCATAAGTCTCCTGACAAGATCGAAGCTGTTGTGAAGGCTCACGCTCCGGATAATGTATCCCAGTTGAGGTCGTTCCTAGGGTTGATTAACTATTACCATAAGTTTCTGCCAAATTTATCCACGGTGCTGCACCCGCTGAACGCTCTTTTGCAGAAGCGAGTACCATGGAAGTGGAGCGAGGACTGTAAGAGGGCCTTTCGCAAAAGCAAGGCATTGATCACCTCAGAGGAAGTGTTGGCTCACTTCAACCCAACGCTGCCTATTCGTTTGGCTTGTGATGCTTCTCCATATGGTATTGGGGCAGTACTCTCACACAAGTTGCCAAATGGCCTGGAGAGGCCAGTCGCGTTCGCATCCAGATCATTGACCTCCGCGGAGCGCAACTATGCTCAGATAGATAGGGAGGCTCTCAGCCTTGTGTGGGGAGTAAAGAAGTTTAATCATTACCTGCAGGGCCAAAAGTTTACGCTTCTGACAGACCACCAGCCGTTGGTATCCATTTTTAACCCTAAGAAGGGTGTTTCGGTGATGACAGCACAGAGACTCCAGAGATGGTCCCTTTTCCTAGGGGCACATCAATATCAGATTGAATTCAAAGGTACAAAGCAGCATGGTAATGCTGATGGGCTGTCGCGCCTGCCACTACCTATAGAGGAGGAGGCACCGACGGTTGACCCTGTTGAGTTATTTCACTCGACCATCATCGAATATTTACCAGTCACCAATGCAAGTATTGAAAGAGAAACCAGGAACGACCCGACACTGTCCCGGGTCTACGAAGTGACAGTGAAGGGATGGCCAGCACATGGTGATCCACTGTTACCGGCATTCTCAGCAAGACGAGAACAGCTGTCCGTCTGTCAAGGAACATTGATGTATGGAACAAGGGTGATTATTCCTCCTAAGTTAAGAGAGAGAGTTCTAAAGGAACTGCATGAAGGTCATCTCGGGGGAGTCAAGATTAAAAGCCTTGCTAGGGCTTATGTGTGGTGGCCGGGTATCGTCCAACAGATAGAGGATCTGACGAAAAGCTGCTCAGGGTGCCAAAAAGTGCAAAATGCACCTCCGATTGCACTGCTGCATCCATGGGAATGGCCTTCAACCCCATGGCAACGTGTACATATTGACTTTGCTGGTCCATTCATGGACTCCATGTTTTTAATTGCGGTGGACGCACATTCTAAATGGCCAGAAGTGATTAAGATGACTACCACTACCTCGGAAAAGACGATCGCGGTGCTAAGAACGATATTTGCAAGAAATGGATTGCCAGAACAAATATGTTCAGACAACGGACCGCAGTTCGTGTCAGAAGAATTCCAGAAATTCATGAAGAAGAATGGGGTGAAACATTATACCTCTGCCCCATATCATCTGGCTACAAACGGGTTGGCCGAGAGATTTGTACAAACGTTCAAAAAAGCAATGAAGGCCATGAGCGAAGATCAGATTCCACTACAACACAAGGTGGACAAATTCCTACTGGCATATCGAAACGTCACTCATGCAGTGACAAACCAAAGTCCTGCCATGATGTTCTATAACAGGAGGTTGCGGTCCAGGTTGGACTTGTTAAAACCAAATGTGCGGAGGGAAGTTGAAAACAAACAGTTCCAGCATATAAATAACAAGACCACTCGGAGTTTCGAAATAGGACAACCAGTGTTAGCCCGGGACTATAAAAACGAGAAATGGCAATCTGGAACAATTCGGGCCAGGCAAGGACCCCTGATGTACATGGTAGATATTGGTGAAAATGTAATACGGCGTCATGCTGACCAACTGGTAGAATCGAGAACAAGGGTCGAACCCATGGTTACGGCAGAGACAACCGTGGAAGAAGTTAGTGAACCTGAAGCATCTACCTCAGAAGTGAATGTACCTGATGATGATGTCCAATCCATAGGAGACCAACTAGATGAGTCACCCCAGCAACAAGAATCAGAGACCCCTGAAAGGCGTTATCCAACTCGAATCAGGAGGCCTTCTCAGAGACTGAATCTTTGAACTGTTTTGCATGAAGTTGTATATATATATGTTATTATGTTATGTTAAATGGGGATATAACTGTTAAGCTAAAAAGGGAGGATTGTGGTGTATGTAACCTGTTCCACCTTAAGAGAACTACCTTAAGAGATGTACTACTTTCTCTTGGCTGCTGTATACTGTAATACCGGTGGTGACCACACCGGTATATAAGTGTTGTGTAGGGATTTGCTGGGCAGTTCAGCCCTGACCTCCGAATAGTAAAGACCTATTAAAAGTTATTCTTGTTGTCTGTGTCCAGTGATTGATCATAAGCATAACTGGGACACACAGACTCAACAGTACCTCCCTCCACATGGCATGGAAGACCTGTGGCGAGGGCCTCCTGCCACTTGCCGGGTACAGCACCGCCCTCCGTCTCTCCACAGCGAAGACCAACGCCTCCAATGCCTGGTTGCAGAATCAGCGAGCTCTCTCCCTGGGCCGTTGATCTGCCATAATGACACCTCCTTCAGTGGTCCGGTTCCTTCTCCTTGGTCCTCTGCTGTTTGCTGAGACAGCTGCAGAACCAGCAATGCTGAGAATGAGGTTCTGCAGCATGAATGAACCTCTCCTTTAAGAACTGGAAAGAGCCTGTGGCAATGATGACTAGCGATTAGACTGCACCTGAAATTGCTTAGCGATGTGAGTCTAACGCCACTGAGCGAGGTCATTAGCGCTCCCATCCTTTCTTTGAGCGATGACACTGAATTTTGCATGCAGCGAGATTCATTAGTGCCTGGCGCTAAATCTCAAACTTTTCCGAAGTTAGCGCTCGTTCCTGGGCGATAATGAATTTCACCCCCCCAATATTTACCTGAATCAGTCAATGCTGGTTAAACAATTCCTGCAACCTTTTTGTTTATCCTGACCTTTGCAAAAAAACAAATTTCACAGCAAATTCTGCAATATAAATGAGCTCTAATTGTAATTGCTGGATGTAGAATTGAAAAAATTGCCTCTTAAAAATATTTATTTTTTCTGATTAAAAGTTGTTAAAAATAAAAATTAATTCTCAGCACAAGACCTTCTGTTACCCTGCCAGTGCTGACACTAAAGTGTGAGAGACTAAACAGACTGCAGTTGTCTGTTCCCCTTCCCTTCCCATTTTGGAAGTATGTATGTTTAACTGACAGAAGGAATAGAATCATTCTTGTGTCTGTCTCTGAACTTGGTACAGAATAAAGAGAAAGGTGAAATTAGTTGAAGTACAAAATTGATGTCTTAATTACTTTAGAAAGTATCTTCATAAAGAAAAGGAGCTACGTAAAATATATTTTAAAATAAATTACTTGGTTAATAAAACATAAAGGCCTAGAAATTCGCTATCGCCGCGCCAGGTCTTTAGCGCCCGAAAGTTAGCGCACGCCCGGATTCCCGTAGCGCCCGCCTGAAATTCAGTTGCAGCGCCCCAAGACGGAGGCGGGCGCTATTGCAGGGTTTGGCCGCCTCCGCTTGGGGCGCTGAAAGTCAATTTCAGGCATCCAGCTGCCGCAGCGCCACCCGATGCGGTGCGGCAGGCTGGGGTACTGCAGGCCTCCTCCTTCTCTTAAGGAGGAGCTGCCTGCAGCCGTGAGATCGCCGCTGGATTCCCCCGGCAAATGAGCCCGGCACCACGGAGAAGTGCCGGGCTCGCGGGGGTCAGAGACCAATGCCGCGGGGGGGGTGGTGTGGGAGTCCGGGGAGGAAGGAGCGGCCAAGCGGCCGCCGGGAAAGCGGCCGGCCGCACCTCCACCTTTACGCCCCGGCCTCTCGGAGCTGCAAGGCCCCGTTTTACAAACGCTCTTTGCGCCCGCTACGGGAGAGGCGGCGGCAACTGAATTTGGGCGTCGGGCCGGCATCGCGTTGGAACCGGGGCGCTGCGCACACCGATGACGTCATCGGTGCTGGCGCAGCGCTACCGGCTAACGCCACCATTTGCGCTACACTGAATTCCAGGCTACCAACAGCGCCGGCGCTAAAGACCTCTTTAGGCGCTAAGTGGGCGCTAACACCACTGAATTTCTAGGCCAAAGTTCCTTTAATTTAAAAAATGCCAAAATACTCTTGAACCTATTGTTTAGTTAGGTCAGATTTTGGCAATTGCAAATTGAGAATCATGATTAAGAAACTTAGGGCGAAGAATTCGGCTCTGTGGCACCTGATTTTTCAGCTATATGATGCCGTTTTGTGCTGAAAATTGCATCTGCGCCGTGCACGCACAGTTCTGGTGTGTGCCGCGCGAGACGCCATCTTGGTGAGGGCGGTAGGGCAGGCATTAGGAGTGTGCACCGGAATTATGACGAGTGCGCAGATCATGATGTCAATCAGCGTGCAATGCTGATTTGACGCCAGCACTGCCATTTTGGTCGTCAACACTGGAACTAGCGTCCTGTGTTAACCTGGCATTGCATCAGCAAAGGCCCCATATCAGCGATATTTACAGCGATAGACCACTCTAAGGTTAGTTGCTGATTGATTTCTACTAGTCCTGTGTAAGTTTGTGGAATTGTTTGGAGCTTTCTACAGTTGTTTAAAGTTGGTGAGGTGACAGGTAGTGGAGCAAAAAGTGGAGAAGGCTTTGCTTCTGACTTCAAGGGTTCTGCTCCCAGTCATGGGTGCTGTAGTTGTCATCCCCCTTGGCCTGCAGCATGACAGGGAGATGGAGCAGAGGCAGCGAAGAAGAGGACAAGCTGATCGCAGAGGGAAGAGGAGGTGGGGCAGAAGGGCTCTCAGCAGGAAGCCTTACCCACCTAGGGTTTTCTGGGAGCAATTCTCTTACCTCAGCCTGAGCCAGGAGCATTGTGAGAGGCATCTGTGCATTACGAAGGAGGTGCTCACAGAACTTGCCACCAGACCTACAGCCTCACACCAGGGCAAGGACAGCGCTGCCAGTGGCTGTGAAAGTGACCATGTCCCTAAAATTTCCTTGGGTCGGGATCCTTCCAGGCTGAAGCAGGCGACATATGTAACATCTCACAGTTCACCATCCACTGCTGCATAACAGAGGTGACAGACGTTTTTTATACCAGGAGAGGGGACTTCATTGTCTTCTCTCGGAACAGAGAGAAGCAGGTGGAGCATGCACGTGGCATTGCCAAGATAGCTGGCCTCCACATGGTGCAGGGTGCTATCGACTTCACACACGTGGCTTTGCAGGCACCGCATCTAAATGCTGAGATGTACCGCAACCGCAAAGGTTTCCACTCACTCAATGTGCAGTTGACGTGCGACCATGCTCAGCATATCATGATGGTGAATGCCCGGCATCCTGGCAGCAGTTGTGATGCTTTTATTCTGCGCCAGTCCGCTGTTCCCTCAGTCTTTGAGCCACCAAGACAAACCAGAGGCTGGCTGCTGAGCAACAAGGGCTGTCCCTTGACCACATGGCTCATGACTCCGATCCGCAGCTGAACCACGAGTGGCCAGCATGTGAACAATGAGAGACATGCTCCCACATGAAACATCATAGAGGAGACCATTGAGGTGTTGAAGCAGTGGTTTCACTGCCTGGACTGCACTGGAGGAGTCCTGCAGTACTCACCAGAGCATGTCTCAAGATTTGTTGTGGTCTGCTGCATGCTCCACAACCTCACCATCATGAGGGCACAGCCCTTGCCACAAGGCATATTGTAATGATCAATAACATGTCATTCTATAGTGGACACTAGGTGGAGCTGTAGAGCTGTGTAGAGCTGTATATAGCTGTATATATATTAAGACTACATTACCCATGAGGCACTAGGCTACCCACAAGACAGCAGTCAAGATGGAAGCCTCTACAGATACTGTACCTAGTCCACATGTGCTCAATAAAAGTGTCTAGCAAAAGCTAGCTGTGTTCATAATAAGAATGTCTATTTATTAATGAACATAAGATGGTACCAGGATGGTGAAGATCTGCTAAAAATTGTGAAAAGCGACATGGAGAATTTGAAGCCACCAGAGCGTTTGAAACTCACAGGAAAAATCGACTACAATTGGCAGACTTTTAAACAGCAATTCGAACTCTACATTGCAGCCATCGGATTCAGTACAAAGCCAGATGCAAGGAAGATAGCGTTGCTGCTTACGGTTGCAGGCCCACAGGCGATAGAGGTATCTAATACATTTGTATTTAATCCAGAGGAGAACAGAGAAAAATTAGAAGATGTGCTAAAAAAATTTGATGCACATTGCTCTCCCAAAAAGAATGAGACCTATGAAAGATACATCTTCTGTTCTCGGACACAGCAGCAAAATGAGACTTTTGATAGCTTTATAACTGATCTGAAACTGAAAGCACAGACATGTAATTTCTCTGAGCTCAAAGCATCCATGATTCATGACCAGATTGTGTTTGGTATTCATGATAAAAAAGTCAGGGAACATCTGTTGAGAGAAACCGAACTAAATTTGGAAAATGCGGTGAAAATATGCCAAGCCAGCGAGCTAGCTCGAAAGCACGCGAAGACTTTCAGTGAAATCAATAATGATGCGATTGTAATGAGTGATAATGCTGCTGTCGGTGCTGTGTCCTATAAGGGGAAGAAACGTGGGCAGAACAGAAATGAAAAGCAATCGGAGGATGAAATTTTTAATTGTAAACGCTGTGGTTACAAATCTCAGTTAAGACAATGCCCAGCATTTGGAAAAATGTGCACAAAGTGTAATGGAAAGAATCACTTTGCCAAACAATGCTTTTCAAAAGTAAAAACAACGAAAGGGCAACAAGTTAATGTGATTGAGGACACTGATTTAAGTGAGACATTTTTTGTAGGAATGGTGTCATGTGACGATATCAAAAAAGATACAGAAAATGTGCAGCCCTCAGAAATGGACAATGCTGAACATAAAGCCAATGCAGTAAAAGTGGACAAATGGATGATCCCACTGCAGATAAATGGAGCATTAGTTACATTGAAACTGGACACTGGGGCAAAAGCAAACTTAATCAGTATGAGTGACATAAAAAATATGAAAGAAAAGCCCAAAATACAGAAAAAGTCAGTACTACTGAAGAGCTATAATGGACAGAAAATAGATAGCTTAGGTGTATGCAGACTTAAAGTGACAGTCAAAGACAAAGTGCATCATCTCATGTTTTCTGTTGTGGCTGAAAGACTTGATTCGATACTAGGTGACAAAGCTTGTGAAGACTTAGAACTGGTCAAGAGAGTCTACCGTATAAACTGTGCCATAAGCAGACCAGATGACTCAGGTGATGAAGCAGAGAGCCCATCAAGGAAGAAAAGGCCAAAGGGTATCCATGTCTTCAAAAAGCCTAGTTTCTCCAAGAAGAAAGAAAAAGACTTTAACGTCAAAGAGAAGCCAAAGGAAGAAAAGCACAAAGAGGAAAAACACAAGGAGAAAAAGTCCAAAGATATAACCGCAGCAGATGTTGTTAAGCAGTGGAAAGAGAAAAAGAAAAAGAAGAAGCCTGCACCAGAGCAGGAAGCAGTTCCGGTGGATACTCCTTCTTCCCTCAGGCCAATCTTTGGTGTTCCATTAGCCGAGGCTGCTGAGAGGACTATGCTGTATGATGGGATCCAGCTGCCAGCAGTTTTTCGAGAGTGCATTGACTACATTGAGAGTTATGGCATGAAGAGTGAAGGAAACACTGAAACCCTCTCCAAGCAAAGATCGCAAGGAGACCTCGATCTATACAAGAGCAGATTGATGACAATGCCGCAACTGCATCTTGTCATTCACCGCCAGAACAGTCTCATGAAGACACATCAGACTTACCCATGTTGAGAAGATCCACACGTGAAGTAAAAGAGCCTGATAGACTTAATCTTTGAGTACAATGTAAAGCTTTGAAAATGTGTTGACTGTTTTGAAAATGTTTATGTTTATAGAGCACTAACAAAAGTGTTACTGATATTATCTTTATTGTTTTCTTGAAAGTTGATTGATATTGATTTTGTTAAACCTCAAAGAAAGGGGGATGTAATGATCAATAACATGTCATTCTATAGTGGACACTAGGTGGAGCCGTAGAGCTGTGTAGAGCTGTATATAGCTGTATGTATATTAAGACTACATTACCCATGAGGCACTAGGCTACCCACAAGACAGCAGTCAAGATGGAAGCCTCTACAGATACTGTACCTAGTCCACGTGTGCTCAATAAAAGTGTCTAGCAAAAGCTAGCTGTGTTCATAATAAGAATACCTATTTATTAATGAACATCTGAGGAGGATGAAGAGGAGGATGAGGAGGAAGAGGAAGAGGAGGAAGTGGAAGAGGAGGAAGCGGAGGAGAGGAGGTAACCCAGACAGCCACTTTCTGCCCAGGCTGTCCGTGATCGACTCATCCGACTGCAGTTCCAGTCAACGCAACCCCAATTCCCCATTCACCAATTGTCCTCCACCTTACCATCCCTCTGATATGTACCATCATAGAGTCCTCTTGGCCACAATGCTGAAATAAAAGCCACCACAAAATAAAAACGTTCCAAATCCAATTTATACATCAATCCGTAAAACATTAAAAAAAAACAAATCACCCTTGTGCATTCCATTAGCGCCTATCTTCCGTGTGCCTTTGCCTGTCCTAGTGCTCCTACGTAGTGCTTCTTCTTCTTAGGCAGTCCCTCGGAACCGAGGATGACTTGCTTCTACATTAAAAATGAGTTCTCAGGTGACTGATGAGTCCAATGCGGGACCTACAGTCTCTGTCACAGGTGGGACAGATGGTGGTTGAAGGGGCGGGTGGGTGGGGTGCTTGGGTTGATGTGCGCTCCTTGCGCTGCCTGCGCTTGGTTTCCGCTTGCTCCCGGCGAAGAGACTCGAGGTGTTCGGCGCCTCTTTGTGCAGTCTTGGGCCAGGGATTCCCAGGTGTCGGTGGAGATGTTGCACTTTTTCACAGCCCTACCCCAGTGGCTGCACCATGGCTGGTGGAAGGTTGCTGACTTTCAGTGGGGAGACTGCAAATGGCCTTGCAGGACAACCTCGAGCAGCTGTGGGCCTAGAAGGCACCGCTGTAGGCTGCACCACCTTAGCATGAGCGGCAACAGACTGAACTGGCTGGCTGACAGGCAACAGTAAGGGCACTGGCGAAGTGGCAGTGGTGCGGCCACGAATGCTGTCATCCTGAGAGAGAACAACAGGTTTGGGCTCCATGGAGCCAATGACACTCCCCCAGGGCGGCGCCTCAGCAATCCTAGTAATCTGTTGGAGGACAGATTGCTGGACTACTGTGACACCCTGCAATCCCCTTTCCACACTGGTTAATGCAGACGCGATGGCATCAGTCTGAGCTTGCATGTTGCTTTGCTTCCGCCTGTGCTGCAATGGAAGCTGAGATATCGGCCATCAGACTCTGCATCATGGTTGGGTCCACAAGTGCGCTAATGGAGTTGGCCATCAAGTCCATGCGGAAATCATGGACTCCAAGCTCTGTGCAAAGCCCTGTGCAAGGTTGGTGCCGGACTCCTCCATGCTCCTTGACATTGCACTCAGGCTTTCTGCCAATGCACTAAGCATTTCTGTGTGCAGACCCATCAGCCTTCTTCTGTAGGCCGTCCCATCAAAGTCCTCATCTGATTCCACTGTAGCATAACTCGTGTGCGACCTCACCCTCTGGAGAGCTGGCACCTGCTCTACCCTTTCCCCCTGTGCTGGCTGTAGGCCACTCGTGCCCCATGTCTCACCGCGTGCTGATCCCGCGACTAACCTATCCTCTAAAGTACGTAGAGTGTCAGTATCTGAGCTGGTGACTGGGAGTGTGAAATCGAGTGATGCTGTGTCTTCATAATCACTTTCTTCCTGCTCCTCCACCACTGCCTGGCCAGGTGCAAGTTTTTGGTTATCTGAAAGAAGAAAAGCACAAGGGTAAGGTTGCGGTGAGGGGAAGAGGGGAAAGCAAGAGGTGCGCGCTTACACCATCTGGAGCTTGTAAGTCAGAAAAGATAGTGGATGAGGGTGAAATGGGATGTGAGAAGGAGGATTAGGTATGAGGATACTGTCATCTTGGATAGCTTCAGCCCTGCCGCTGGCCACGGGCTCAGCGATTGCCCTGCCAAGAATGGCCAGCACCGTATCCTACAAGGAGGTGAGATTACGTAGGCACGTCTGTGCTCCTTCGGGTAGCCCTTGCTGGTTCTGATGGTGAACCATCTTGTTCTGCAAGAGAAAGGGAAGTGTGTCAGTGAGTGCGGTGCAATGTGTTTGGATTATGTGCCTGTCATGTTTGAATAGCTGACAGTGAGTGCAAGCTGTGAGATGTGTGTGTGTGAGTCTTGTAGCAGTGCTAAGTGTGCGAGGGTGAGGTGGCGCTATGAATGTGAGGTATGAGTCGTGTTTGGTAGATTGTTGGTAGGTGAGTGATGGGGGTGTGGTGCATTGAGGCAATTGGTGCAGATGATGGGATATGGCATTTGAAGATTAATTCACTGACCTTGACCACTCGAGTGATGTCATTAAACTTCTTCTTGCACTGAAGGCAGCTCCTCGGGGTGACACTGCTGGCATTGATAGCTATGGTTATCTGCTTTCATTGGCGTTTTCGAGTTTGCCTTTTTTTTATTCGTTCATGGGATGTGGGCGTCACTGGCAAGTCCAGCATTTATTGCCCATCCTTAATGACCCTTGAGAAGGTGGTGGTGAGCCGCCAGCTTGAAGCGCTGCAGTCCATGTGGTGAAGGTACTCCCACAGTGCTGTTAGGGAGGGAGTTCCAGGATTTTGACCCAGCGACGATGAAGGAACGGTGATATATTTCCAAGTCAGAATGGTGTGTGACTTGGAGGGGAACTTGGAGGTGGTGGTGTTCCCATGCACCTGTTGCCCTTGCTCTTCTAGGTGGAAGAGGTCGTGGGTTTGGGAGGTGCTGCCAAAGGAGCTTTGGCGAGTTGCTGCAGTGCATCTTGTAGATGGTACACACTGCAACCACGATACGCCGGTGGTGGAGGGAGTAAATGTTTAAGATGGTGGATGGATAAGGTGCCAATCAAGTGGGCTGCTTTTTCCTGGATGGTGTCGAGCTTCTTGAGTGTTGTTGGAGCTGCACTCATCCAGGCAAATGGAGAGTATTCCATCACACTCCTGACTTGTGCCTTGTTGATGGTGGAAAGGCTTTGGGGAGTCAGGAGGTGAGACACTCGCCTGAGTCTCTGACCTGCTCTTGTTGCCACAGTATTTATGTGGCTGGTCCAGTTAAGTTCCTGGTCAATGGCAACCCCCAGGATGTGGATGGTGGGGGATTCAGCGATGGTAATGCCACTGAATCTCAAGGGGCGGTGGTTAGACTCTCGCTTGTTGGAGATAGTCATTACCTAGCACTTGTGTGGCGCGAATGTTACCTACCACTTATCAGCCCAAGCTTGAATATCGTCCAGGTCCTGTTGCATGTGGGCATGGACTGCTTCATTATCTGAGGAGTTGTGAATGGCGCTGAACACTGTGCAGTCACCAGCGAACATGCCCATTCCTGACCTTATGTTGGCGGGAAGGTCATTGATGAAGCAGCTGAAGATGGTTGGGCCTAGGACACTGCCCTGAGGAACCCCTGCAGCGATGTCCTGGGGCTGTGATGACTGACCTCGAACCAACACAACCATCTTCCTTTGTGCTAGGTATGACTCCAGCCAGTGGAGAATTTTCCGCCCGATTGCCATTGACTTCAATTTTACTAGGGCTCCTTGATGCCACACTCGGTCAAATGCTGCCTTGATGTCAAGGGCAGTCACTCTCGCCTCACCTCTGGAACTCAGCTCCTTTGACAATGTTTGGACCAAGGATGTAATGAGGTCTGGAGCAGAGTGGTCTTGGCGGAACCCAAACTGGGCATCAGTGAGCAGGTTATTGGTGAGCAAGTGCCGCTTGATAGCACTGTCGATGACACCTTGCATCACTTTGCTGATGATTGAGAGTGGACTGATGGGGTGGTAATTGGCCGGATTTGAATTGTCCTGCATTTTGTGGACAGGACACACCTGGGCAGTTTTCCACATTGTCAGATAGATGCCAGTGTTGTAGCTGTACTGGAACAGCTTGGCTAGAGGCGTGGCTAGATCTGGAGCACAAGTCTTCAGAATGACAGCCGGGATGTTGTCGGGGCCCATAACCTTTGCTCAGCCGTTTCTTGATATCACGTGGAGTGAATCGAATTGGCTGAAGACTGGCTACTGTGATGGTGAAGACCTCAGGAGGAGGCAGATATGGATCATCTCGGCACTTCTGGATGAAGGTGGTTGCATAGAAACATAGAAGATAGGAGCAGGAGTAGGCCATTCGGCCCCTCGAGCCTGCTCCGCCATTCAATGAGATCACAGCTGATCATCCAAATTCAGTATCTGGTCCCTGCCTTCTCTCCATATCCCTTGATCCCTTTAGCCTTAAGAAATATATCTAACTCCTTCTTGAATATATTTAATGAATTGGCCTCTACTGCCTTCTGTGGTAGAGAATTCCACAGGTTCACCACTCTCTGGGTGAAGAAATTCCTCCTCATCTCAGTCCTAAATGGCTTACCCCTTATCCTTAGACTGTGACCCCTGGTTCTGGACTCCCCGGCCATCGGGAACATCCTTCCTGCATCTAGTCTGTCTAATCCTGTTAGAATTTTATAAGTTTCAATGAGATCCCCTCTCATTCTTCTAAACTCCAGCGAGTATAAGCCCAATCGACCCAAACTCTCCTCATATGTCATTCCTGCCATCCCAGGTATCAGCCTGGTGAATCTTCTCTGCACTCCCTCCATGGCAAGAACATCCTTCCTCAGATAAGGCGACCAAAACTGCACACAATACTCAAGATTGCAAACGTTTCAGCCTTGTCTTTTGCACTCACATGCTGGGCTCCACCATCAATGAGGATGGGGATATTCATGGAGCCTCCTCCTCCGGTTAGTTGTTTAATGATCCACCACTATTCACGACTGATTGTAGCACGACTGCAGAGCTTTGATCTGATCCGTTGATTGTGGGATCGCTTAGACCTCTCTATAGCTTGCTGCTTCTGCTTTTTAGCATGCATGTAGTCCTGTGTTGCAGCTTTCCCAGTTTGGCATCTCATTTTTAGGTACACCTGGTGCTGCTCCTGGCATGCTCTTCTACACTTCTCATTGAACCAAGGTTGGTCCCCTGGCTTGTTGGTAATGGTAGAGTGAGGAATATGCCTTCTGGCCTCCTGTGGAAATATGACCTCCCTCCTCCTTTCCGCCTCCTGCACCAAGGCCTCCAGTCCTGCATCAGTGCACACTCTCTCCCCTGTTGTGACATTTGCACTGATTCCCCCAGCCAGTTTCATGAGCTGCTGCAGACAGAATGCACCTCCCCTTTAAGAGGTGCGGACTGTCTTTCAGTAGTGGAGGCTAGCTGTCATTGGTGCTAGCCTCGCACGAACTTGAGCCCCCTGCTGAGCATCCAGCCATTTAGCAGCGCGTTTAGTGCTGGACTGAACGCTAAAATCATTCTAATTAGCAGGCAGCACAAAGGTCGCATGCTGCCTACATTCCTTTCAAATGGCGCGGGGCGATCGTATATCGCAACCCCTGCACCCGTTTTTGTGAGTAATCCAATTTTTAGCCCTTAACCTCCATTTCTTTATTAAAAATCATCGTTAGATTCTCAAAAATAGTATTATAAAAAAACACTTGGGGCTAGAAATTCCCCTCGAGCCCCGTTTGTGCTAAATCAGAAAAGCTGGAAAAGTTAGCGCCGGGCACTAACCGCTTCCAGCCTTTCTAATATTCCCACTTTTTGCTCCAAGAGGGTAGTGGAGCACTAAACCTGGCACTCTACTTCCCTCTTGGAGCGCAAGAAGGGTAAAAGTTCGAGTCCCGGGGCGCACGGCTCAGCAGCACCACGCACTGCGCTGACACATTGCAAGGGCTCTTCCCTCAATTAAAGGGAAGGGCCCCATGCTGTGAACTCTGCAGATTTTTTAAAAACTTTCCTGCAGCACCGAGGAGCGGGGTTGCTGCGCGATCAGCCTGGCACTCAGGCAGTGTGCCGGGCTGACCGATCACAGAACGGACCCTGCGTCCGGAGCAAAAAAAGTTTATCAAAAAAGCCGACACTTTTTTCAGGGCGGCCAGCCACCTCAACTTTAACTTCCCCCCCCGCCGGCTAGCGGCCGGCCGCCCTGCTCGCGGCCCCTGCAGCAGTCGCTGCCATCGCCCGGCGCTGCTGCAGGGGGTGAAGGGGAATTATTCTGCCAGGGCGCTACCGGGGCGATGTGCCGAGAGATGGGCCTAGAAATTCATTGTAGCCACTTTTGGGGCGTTAAAGTCGGGCGGCCGCTAAAGTTTGCGCCCGCCGCCAAATCGAGGCCACTTCTCCGATATTCATTAGCTTCGCCCTAAGAGTTTGCTCGAGCGCTAAAACTGGCGCTGGACGCCTCTCTTTAGGCGCTAAGCCGGAGGTGCTGAGCGAGAGCGCCCAGGCCGGGCGCAGCGCAGGTGCGGCCATCTCGTGATTGACAGCAGACACCCTGGCGCCGGCCAGCTCTTAAGGGGGAAGGGTCGACTTTGTCTGCTGCCACGCCCTGGATAGTGGAGCCCTCCAGCTAGGCCTGAACACTGCTGCTGGACCCAAATAGCGCCTGAAGCCATGCAGAGGGCCCGTGTACGAGCGCAGCGCTTCTCAGAGCGTGATCTGAGTGTGCTGGTTGGTGGTGTGGAGAAGAGGCGCCATATTTTGTACCCGGACAATGGCAGGAAGGCGCCGGTCCGCGCCTACCGGAGAGCCTGGAGGCATGTCGCCAGCAAGGTGTCAGCCAACAGCGAGGTCCCCAGGACCGGTGTCCAATGCCGCAAAAAGCTAAATGACCTCACGCGGATTGTCAGGGTGAGTACCCTTTCCAGTGACCTCCTCATCCTTGCATGTGCACCTCACATTATGGGCAAAGGGACCTGAAAGCCCTAATGGCCAGCCCTCATCCAGCAGCTATGGAACAGGCATGAACATCAATTGCACATTCTGCACTTAACACACTGGCCAAGCTATTCCACCATGGGAGGCAGTGCACACAAGATCAGGGCGACACACTGGCCAGGCTATTCCACCATGGGAGGCAGTGCACACAAGATCAGGGCGACACACTGGCCAGGCTATTCCACCATGGGAGGCAGTGCACACAAGATCAGGGCGACACACTGGCCAGGCTATTCCACCATGGGAGGCAGTGCACACAAGATCAGGGCGACACACTGGCCAGGCTATTCCACCATGGGAGGCAGTGCACACAAGATCAGGGCTACACACTGTACTTAGAGGCCGTCCTTTCTCTTGCAGGCCAAGCTGGCCAATAACAAGAAGAGCCGGACTGCGACCGGAGGAGGCCGACCCCAGATCCAGCCGCTCACCGAGCTGCAACATCGCGTGGAGCGCATCATGGGTGGCCGGGTGATTGGCCCCGTTGCATGTGGAGATGCCGACCCTGTTCTGGGCACCAATGGTAAGGACATCAACGTTTGGACCTCTCTCGTCCCACTTGCGCATCAGATCTACATCCTTTGCCACTGTCCGACCAATGCGCTGAATGCCACCACTCATGCATCCCTCGCTGACGCCCTCTCCTCACTCTAAAGCTACTCTTGTGCCTTCCTGCTTTCAGATGGTGAGGAGGAGGTCCCTGAACTTGCCAGTGACAGCCCCTCAGAGGAGGAGGAGGAGCAAGAGGAAGGCGGCCCATCAGGGGAACCCTCAGCCGTGGCAACCCATGCCAATGTAGGGGACACGTCTTCCCTGGAGGGGAGCGTCGCGGAAGTGTCGGAGGGGAGGGGAGCTCATGGGACCTGCGGCCTGCAGAAACGCGGGAGGGGGGTGCCAGCTCGGCGGCCTTCTCCCCAGAGGGGGGAAGGGTCGGAGGGGAGTCCAATTGCTGGGCCCAGTGGCGTCCAGCAATGCAGGAAGGGTCGGCCAGCTCGGCGGCCTTCTCCCCAGAGGGAGAGTCCGGCCTCCAGTCCGGAGATGGTCTTCGCCGAGGAGGTGGAACGCCTCGAGGACTTGTCCGCGGACTCGGAGTGCCGGCACACGGAGCTCATGGGGGTAGTGGCACGGTTGCCTGAGGCCATCGAGTCCCTCTCTCGGAGTGTGACCGACGTCGGGGCCTCACAGGCCATCAGTTTGGCGGAATTCGGGGCAGAGCAGGCAGCGAGTCGGGCGGCATTCGGGGCAGATCAGGCAGCGAGTCGGGCGGCATTCGGGGCAGCTCAGGCAGCGAGTGGGCAGCTGATCAGTGGTGCCGTGCAGTCACTGGGTGCTCTGATGAGGTCACTGAACAGGTCAACACGGGCACTCACTGCTGCCACACTCGCTGTGTCAGCCAGGCATCGCCAGGGCACCCGGCGCGCTGCAGCAGCACAGCGGTCTGTCCCTCGGCAGATTGGTGTGCATGCTGCAGTGCTGGCCCGGGCGAGTGCCAGTGTCTCAGGCGACCAGCGAGTGCCTGCCATCCGCCAGCTTGCCCCCATTCCTCCAGCCACCACTGCCACTCCCCCAGTGGAGCTGCCAGGAGCTGCTGCAGTGACTGATGCTGGCCAGCCACAGCTGCAGCATTCAACAGCCGCCCGCTCGACGGCCAGACCTCGACTAGGCCGACCCCCAAGGGCATCTGCCGTCACGACATGTGCCCCTCTGGAGCCTGCCCCCAGCCTTGCAGCAGCCAATGGCCTTACTTTGAGGAGGAGCAGCAGGGCGGGCAGGGGCCACACAAAGATGGCCAAGGCATCGCCCTAGCGGGCCAAAAAGTCGAATGTGTTGCCAGTTGTGTTTGTTTTTTGAGGCCGAGAATTGGATGTTTGTTTTTTGAAGGCCGAGGATGTGATGTTTGTATTTTACGAAGTCCGAGGATGATGGCCATTTTAGTTGCACTGTTTTGTTAATCCTCTCCAGGTTGTGGGAGCGAGTAATGTGTTTGAGTGTTTTTTGGGGGTTTCGTCTGTTTTTGGTTTTCATGTGGGAAGGGCCCTGAGTTTGTACAATAAAGCATTTTATTTATTAACATTGTCCATGTTTGATCTTTGAAGTGTTTTTTGCCTTAACCGGCTGAGGGCTTGCGGAGCGGCTGCAATCATGTTCTTTCATTGGCACAAGCCATTCCCTGACAGGGGGCCTAGAAGTGACGTTCAATAAGCCACCGATGGGCGGCCCTTGGACCTTGTGCCTCCCTCCTGGGCTGGTACTCCTCGTCCTCCTCCTCCTCATGCTCCTCCTGCTCCTCCTCCTGAGGTGGTGGTCCAACGTGAGGTGGCAGTGCCTGAGTCCTGCGGATAGCCAGGTTGTGCAGCATGCAGCAAACGACGACGAATTGGGAGACTCGCTCCTGCGAATACTGGAGGGCTCCCCCGGAGCAATCGAGACAGCGGAACCATTGCTTGAGGACGCCGATTGTTTGTTCTATGATGTTCCTAGTCGCTTGATGGCTCTCGTTGTATGCCTCTTCAGCAGGGGTCGTGGGCGCGCGGAGCGGGGTCATGAGCCAGGTACACAAAGGATAGCCTTTGTCCCCGATAAGCCATCCTCTTGGGGGAGGCTGTGCCTGGAACATGTCAGCCACAGTTGTCTGTCGCAGGATAAAGGCATCGTGGCTGCTGCCTGGAAAGCGGGCATTGACAGCTAGGATGCGCTGCCTGTGGTCACACACCAGCTGTACGTTGAGGGAATGGTAGCCCTTCCAGTTGCGGTAATCCTCGGCATGCTCCAGAGGTGCCCGCAAAGCTACATGCGTGCAGTCAATGGCGCCCTGCACCGTGGGGAAGCCCGCTATTCTTGCAAATCCCACTGCACGCTGCTGCTGCTTGTCCAGGGTCATGGGGAAGGAGATGAATTGATGTCTCCTTCTGAAAAGGGCTTCGGTCACCTGGTGGATGCAGCAATGCACGGCGAACTGGGAGATGTTAGCGATGTCCCCAGCAGCGGATTGGAAGGAGCCGGTGGCATAGAAGTTGAGAGCCACCGTCACCTTCACTGCCACCGACAGAGACGTCCTGCGCATCAGCTGTGGCTGCAGATCTCTCTGAAGCAGCTGGCAGATGTCTGCAACCACCTCCCTTCTGAATCGCAGCCTCCTTACACACATCGCGGCAGACATGGTCAGATAGGAGGACTGCTGGCGGTATACCCTGGGTGGGTAAGGCCTCAGTTGGCGACGCCTGTTGCCCCCTCTGTGTCTAGCCAGGGCTGCCACTCTCTCACGGCGTCTGTAAGCCCTTCTGGCATAAGGCTGAAAGTCAGCGTTGGCACCCAATGCAGCCCCCATTATATGCTGGCAAACAATGAGTTCTCAATGAAGGCAAAGATAATTGCTAAGCTCTGGCCTGAGCCAAAAATACCTGTCCTAGTGTTGGTCCAAACCAGTAAGCTCTCCTCCTTGGTCTCTCTCCAAAAAACCGTTGCACAAGAGTGAATGCTGCAAAATGGCTGGCCTTTATAGTGCAGGGTAAGTGCCCTTTAATTAGCGCTCCCCGCGGCCCGCCTCGGCTGTGTACCGTTCCACTTCACAGTCGTTAGGGCCGCCCGGTGCACAATGGCCCGGCGCGAGTGAAGTTCCGGTTCGGGGCGCACAAAGGGCGTTGCACTAGTAAATGACGTCATGATCTGCGCGCGCAGCAGGGCGCGCACTAAGACTTTGCGCCGGCGCTAAATATGTACTGAAGTTGGGGCGAGGCGCAGATCGCGCTGCGCCCGGGCGCTAAGCGCCTAGCGCTCGAGATCTACTCCTCCTAAGGCGCTAACGGCTGGCGCGCCCAACTGAATTTCTAGGCCAAGATGTCATGATCTCCAGGTGCATGAGATCGGGGCACAACCTAGTAGCGCCGCCACTAACCTCCCGCGGAATTTGGCGGGAGGCGCGGTCAGCGCCACGGCCGGGTGAAAAGGCCTTTGCGCCCCATTAGCGCCCCCCACGGGAGGCGCAAAGGAGGGGAATTTCTCCCGCCTAATTTCTTCAGATGGAAATCATTTAAAAAGATAATTTACAGTTGCATTTGATTTCTATGAAGTTTACAATTTAGTGTTTAAATTGCCCAGGAGGGGGAAAGGTAGCTGGATACAATGACACCTCTAATCTATGTACTGCACCAACTAGTACTTGCATCTTACCTTCCACCCATTCCTTTATTTTTTTTCTCTGCCTTTGCATGGAAACCCATGATACTGCACTGTGCACTTTGCACCATCTCACTTGCCCAGAAATACCTCCTTCAGCACAAGAAAACCCAGGACAACATGCTGACAACTCCATCTATTACCAGCACCTTACATTACCCATTTCTGTCGCCACAATGCCTACAGAACGTACCTTCACACATGGGCACATTCAACACAGACATTGTCAGTTGATCAAAACATACTTCATTTTTGCAGGAGAAGGCAGCATACCACAAGAGGCAGATGTCAGCAAATGGAGGGCAGGGAGTTGTGTGTGATGGGGGTGGGGGGGCGGGTAGCAGTGGTGGTGGGGGTGCAGAGAAGTTGCAGCAACATTGCATGATCGGCTCCATTCAAGAAGCGTGCTCTCCAAATTCAGTGATGCAACTTGAAGGAAGAGGCATGGCCCCAGTTCAAGGCTGGTACAATACTTACCCTTTCATTGAACTGCATCCTATTCAGTCACATAAGTACTGACATGCAAGCTGGCATAAATCAGCAGCTTCTGCCAGCAGTTGACAAAGCCTCCTGTCTAATAAATTGTGCTGAGGGAGTGTTCCGAACACTTTTCCTCAATATGTTTCTGTAGATATGGCAGAAAAAGCTGGCCCAGCGCCCTCATAACTGGAATCACCCAGCACCTCACCTAGCATCCCATTGTTCTATCACCGACTGGCAAGCACCAGCAGAGATCTATCGATCCTGGGGGATTTAAATATTCAATTTGAGGGCAGCATGCTAGGTGATGCACCAAGCACAATTAAGCAGCAGGTGGAGGTAATTGAGGAGGAGCAGGGAGCATCTGGCCGGAAGGCGCAGTCACCTCTACCCACAGCTGGCGAGGGCAGGGATTCAAATCACTGGATCTTAGCTTTTAACGGAAAGATGCATTCTGTTCATCACAGATTGTTGGAGTCATTGCGAGATTGCCTAGCAGCTTCTCACACCTGGCAGCATTCAAAGCATGCAGACAGCTGGATACCCACCGGTGCCTTGACTCATGATCCTTCTTTGGCTTCCCCACACACCAGTGGACCATCTGCAGTGGAGCCCAACATTAATGACAGAGTCCATTAATGCCATCTCTCATACTCAGAATGAGGCCATATAGACCTTTAGCTGCAACATTATCTCCACCTTAGATGGGATAAGTGATCAGCTTGACCCTGTGAGGCAAGAGAGTGGCACAGGCTTCTGCGATGTCGTTGCTGCAATGGGATGAAGTCACCCACAGATCAGTGACACGGAAGCCAGAAACAGGGACCGGCCAGTGCTGGCAACGAATGATGTTGCTGTCTCTTCCAACGGCAACACAGCTACACTAGTCTACAACATGCCCAAATGACTAGATAGTACCAGAAATCAGGCAAGGCCTGGCTACCCCTGCACTAATGGAACTCATGTAGCCTAAATCAGGTCCATGCTCTAGGAGATTGAGAACCACTTCGATTCCAGACTCTGTCACACTCAGCTTCAAGCCAACTCATTGCACAGAGATTAAACACCAGCTTAGGTAGTCAAGTGCAACATATGCTCAGTGGTAGGAAGGAAAAGTGTGAAAAAAGGCCTGACATTCAGGTACACTTGGTTGAGTAAGTGATTTTGGTACAGCAGATGCAGCATTTGGCCTGAGTTTCATTTGTAAAGCAGGGGTAGCAAATGTGTTTATGAAGCGGAATGATTTTACTGGGAGATGAGTTTGCAATTGTTAGGGTTTGTGATTAATTGCAGGAAAAGGCAAAGGTGATGAGAAAAGTCAAAATGGGGTAAGAGTTCCAGGGGAGATCATGAGGAAGTGTCCTGAATTACTGTCCGCTGAATGGCTCTTGCAGCTGTCAAAGGGGAGTGTGCTGGGCAACCTCCTCTGCTTCTTCTGGATCCTCAGCCATGTTTGCCAGTTAGTCATTTAAGAGCTGATGCTGCAGCTCTTCCAGGCTGAAGCCTCTTCCAATGAGATGCTGTGGACAATATAGCATACCATGATAATCCTGGAAACTTTGGCTGGGTTGGTCTGCAAGACCCTCTCACCTATCAAGACACCAGAAGTGCTGCTTCAGCATGCCGATGTTGTTCTCTATGATGAATCTGGTAGAGGCATGTCCCTTATTATATCAGTGCTCCACTGGTGTGTGGCGATGCCACAGAAGGGTCATGAGTCAAGATGGTGCAGTCCGAAGCCGGGCCTTCTAGGCCCAGAGCTGCTTGAGGTCGTCCTCCGAGGCCATCTGCAGTCTCTCCCGCTGAAAATCAGCAGCCTTCCACCAGCCATACTGCAGCCACTGGGGTAGCACTGTGTAGGAGCACTGAGACAGGCAAAGGCACACAGAAAACAGGCACTAAGGGAATGCACAAGGGTGATTAGTTTACATCTATATGCAATAATGGCATGATTTCATTTATAAATTTGGTTTGGAATGTTTATTTTGTGCTGGCTTTTATTTTTGCATTACGGCCAAGATGACGTCGTGATGGTCAATGTCAGAGGGAAGGTAAGGAGTGTGGGACTGCTGGTGAATGGGGAATTGGGGTTGCGGTTATGGGTAACGCGCTCGAATGAGTTCTTCATGACAGCCCGGACTAGCCATAACTAGCCATAACTGCAATCACTGGGAGGAGAGGGGTAGGGTTTCCAGTTCTTCAGACCACACTGCTGATACCATTTGTAGTTCCCCTCTCAATGTAAGATGTCCTTAAGTGGTCTCAGCAGGGTGACGCAACACATTTGCAGGGTGGGCATCAAGTACTTTCAACAGTGTGGGGGAGGACCAGGCCTCAAATGCTGACAGGGGTGAAGATTCTGGGCAATAGTCAATATGTTTGCGGGGTGGGGAGGGGGGTGTGCAATGGTGGCAGCAGGGAGGTTTTTTTTGAGTCCTCCAATGTTCTCAACAATGTGGGGGCGAATGATCTCAGCAAGGGTGGAGTACAAAAATGCTTTCAGTGCGGTT
Source organism: Somniosus microcephalus (assembly GCF_052327205.1). Taxonomy (NCBI): domain Eukaryota; kingdom Metazoa; phylum Chordata; class Chondrichthyes; order Squaliformes; family Somniosidae; genus Somniosus; species Somniosus microcephalus. The sequence continues at coordinate 48,278,150 of NC_141004.1, forward strand.
GGGGATGGGGGGGACACATGTAAATGTCGGCATTGGGGTAAGGGCAGGCCATTAAATTGTCTCTTACCAGAAGGTGACACGAGGAGGGGTTGATGTTGCGATGGCCTGTGAGGAAGTGAGTAGCAGGTGCCAAATGGCAATCCCAAAAGCACTGAACTCGGATAATAAAATAACAGGGATAATGGAGCAGTGGTACCACCGCTGAAGGAGGATAAATGTTGGGGGGGTGGTGGGGGCAGGGTAGGGATGGAGAGAAGTACGGCCACGGAGTGGAAGATGCGAGCGGAAGTTATGGCTCACGTGAAGGTGGATAGGCATTGGGCAGGGCCACTGCAGCACTTCTCCGAGATTGCTGGTTGTCTTCATAAAAATTGGTGAGTTTCGGCACAGGATGTTGAGGGGCACACGTCTTACAAAAATCTTCATTTAGATGTATTTATTAACTTAATCTCTGGTGTCAATTAATAAGACACAAAGTAACAAAGAATACACAGTTTCAAAGCCACGCGGTGGTTGGCGTGTGGAACTGCATGAAGACTCATAATAAGCAGATAAGAATATCAGCTAATGTTACGTTATAGGACTATTAACATTATAAAGGCCAATGGTAGCCCGCCTACAGGTATAACAGAAACTGCAGGTAAATTACATTTTGAAAATGGATGTTCCCATTGACAATGATACAGCAACTTACATTTATGTACCACCTTTCATGTAGAAAAACGCTCCAAGACGCTGTGGTAAACCACTGTTGTTAGTATTGTTGTTCACCACTGTTGTTAGTACTGTTGTTCACTGTTAGTACTGTTGTTCACTCTTGCATATTGTTGTACTTGTCTGTGCATGCCTCAGCTGACTCCGCCCCTGGCTCCACCCTCATGGCTGGGTATAAAGGTCGCTGCTCGGCAGCCTCCGGCCCTTTTGGATACCAGGCAACCACAAGAGGCGTGCTCTGTTCTTTGGTAATAAAAGCCTGTTTATTACTTTCTCAATCTCCAGTCTTTTGAAGCAATTGATAGTGCATCAATTTTATTACCAAAGTTAAATGTTGGCTGCGGATGCTGATCAACCGATGGCGCAAAACGCTGAGCAGCAGGCGCTGCTGCGAGCCCTCAGACCAACATGCCTGGACCTAGACCCCCAAGAAGCGGGTTCGTCGACTAAATTCGCACAATGGCTGCGTTGCTTTGAGGCGTATCTGGAAGCCTCGACCGTGACTCTTGATGAAAATAAACTGAAAATCCTGGCCTCGAAGGTGAGCCACCAAGTCTATACTTTAATCCAAGATGCGACGACCTACGCGGCGGCTATCGACCTACTGAAAGGGCAGTATGCACGCCCGGTTAACACGGTCTATGCCAGGCACCTTTTAAGATCTCGCAGACAGCAGCCCGGGGAATCGGTGGAGGCCTTCCTGCGGGTACTCGGACGCGGCTGCGACTGCAAGGAAGTATCGGCCGCGGCACATGCGGAGGGACTGATACGAGACGCTTTCGTTGCGGGTCTAAGGTCCGACTACTCCCGGCAGAGGCTGCTGGAGAAGGGTGAAATAGACCTGACAAAGGCAGTGTCAATCGCGCTCTCGCTCGACGCGGCCCACAGAAATATGGACGCTTTCTCCCCTAATCGCCCCGCGCCGTGGACGCCGCAATCTTGGGCCATGGGACCGCCACCTCCGACTGCTGCAGCAATGTCCAAGGCACAAAAATGCTATTTTTGTGGCCAAGCTAAACACCCTAGAGCACGCTGCCCCGCGAAGAATGCTACCTGCTCCAGCTGCGGGAAGAAAGGTCACTACGTTAGCGCCTGCAAAGGGAAGACCGCTAATGCCAGCAGCGCCGCGTGCGAACCGTGGGCGCAGCCATCTTGCCCGCCATCTTGGGCTCCCCCAGCCGCGTGGGGATCGGGACCGTGGGCGCCGCCATTTTGTCCACCATCTTGGACGCCTCCGACTTCGGTTACGGGGGACCCGGACTCCACCACCGCCTCATCGGACGACCGCATCGACGTGCTTGAACATACGCTGGCTTCCGTGACGCTGGATCAATCTCTCCCGCATCAACTGTCCAGGTCCATGATGGACATTACGGTAAACGGCCGCGCCACTACCTGCCTTTTTGACAGCGGGAGCACGGAGAGTTTTATACACCCCGACACGGTGCGCAGTTACTCTCTCCCTGTCCTGCCGACGCGTCATCGCATCTCTATGGCTTCCAAAGCTCAGTCAGCGGAAGTCGGTGGCTACTGTATGGTGACTCTTTCAGTGCGGGGTACTGAATACAAATATTTTAAACTTCTGGTCCTGCCCGATCTCTGCGCTGCCGTCCTACTGGGGTTGAATTTTCAGTGCCACCTTAAGAGTGTCACTTTAGCGTACGGTGGACCCCTCCCCCCTCTCACGGTCTGCAGCCAGCTGTTTTTAAATCGCCCGCCGCGCGCCATTTGCAGCCTCTCCACCCTTAAAGTCTCCCCCCCCTCCTTGTTCGCTAACCTCACCCGCGACTGTAAGCCCATCGCTACCAAAAGTAGGCGTTACAGTGCCGGGGATAGGGGTTTCATTAAATCCGAGGCAGCGAGACTCCTGAAGGAAGGGATTATCGAGAGCAGCAATAGCCCATGGCGAGCACAAGTGGTGGTGGTGAAGACTGGCGGAAAACAGCGCCTAGTTATTGACTACAGCCAGACGATCAATCGCTACACCCAGTTGGATGCATACCCACTCCCCCGCATATCTGACATGGTCAATCAGATAGCACAATACCAGGTGTTCTCGACGATTGATCTGAAGTCGGCATATCACCAGCTCCCCATCAGGGCTGAGGACCGCCAGTACACAGCTTTTGAAGCTGACGGTCGGCTCTATCACTTTCTCAGAGTTCCCTTCGGCGTCACCAATGGAGTTTCTGTCTTCCAACGGGAGATGGACCGGATGGTTGACCAGAACGCGCTCCAGGCCACTTTCCCATATCTAGACAATGTCACCATCTGCGGCCACGACCAGCAGGACCACGACGTTAATCTAGGGAAATTCTTCCGGACGGCCCAGCGGCTGAATCTCACATACAACAAAGACAAATGTATGTTTCGTACTAAGCGTCTTGCTATTCTTGGCTGCGTAGTGGAGAACGGAGTCATCGGCCCAGACCCCGATAGAATGCGCCCTCTTATGGAGCTCCCCCTCCCCCACTGCCAGAAAGCACTGAAGAGATGCCTGGGGTTTTTCTCTTACTATGCTCAGTGGGTGCCCAACTATGCGGATAAAGCCCGACCCCTCATCAAGTCCGCCTCCTTCCCTCTGACAGCAGAGGCCTGTGCAGCCTTTACTCTCATAAAAAGCGATATTGCGAAGGCCACAATGCACGCTGTGGATGAGTCCCTCCCTTTTCAAGTGGAGAGCGACGCCTCCGACTTTGCCCTAGCTGCAACCCTTAACCAGGCGGGGAGACCCGTGGCCTTTTTCTCAAGGACCCTCCAGGGCCCTGAGATTCGACACTCCTCTGTCGAAAAGGAGGCCCAGGCCATTGTGGAAGCCGTGCGACATTGGCGGCATTACCTGGCCGGAAAACGATTTACCCTGCTCACTGACCAGCGTTCAGTAGCTTTTATATGTTTCATAATAAGCAGCGGGGCAAAATCAAGAATGACAAGATATTAAGGTGGAGAATCGAACTCTCCACCTACAATTACGATATCTTGTACCGGCCCGGGAAACTCAATGAGCCCCCAGATGCCCTATCACGTGGTACGTGCGCCAACGCGCAGGTTGATAGATTACAGACCCTCCACAATGACCTCTGCCACCCGGGGGTCACCAGGTTCTTCCATTTTATCAAATCCCGTAACCTGCCCTACTCCATCGAGGAGGTCAGGACCATGACCAGGAACTGCCAGATCTGTGCCGAGTGCAAGCCGCATTTTTATAGGCCAGACAGAGCGAGCCTGATCAAAGCCACGCGCCCCTTCGAGCGGCTGAGCATCGATTTTAAAGGGCCCCTCCCCTCCTCTGACCGCAATGTGTACTTCCTCAATATAATTGATGAGTACTCCCATTTCCCGTTTGCCATCCCTTGCTCGGACATGACCAGTACCACGGTCATTAAATGTCTGAATGACCTCTTCGCATTGTTCAGTTTCCCTAGCTATATCCATAGCGACAGGGGCTCATCTTTTATGAGTGACGAACTTCGGCAGTACCTGCTCGCGAGAGGCATTGCTACAAGCAGGACCACCAGCTACAACCCCCGGGGTAACGGCCAGGTGGAAAGGGAGAATGCGACAGTCTGGAAGGCAGTCCTTTTAAACTTAAAATCTAAGGGCCTTCCGACCTCCCGCTGGCAGGAGGTCCTCCCTGCGGCGCTCCATTCCATTCGGTCGCTGCTCTGTACACCCACCAATGCCACTCCTCACGAGAGAATGTTCTCCTTCCCCAGGAAGTCCACGTCGGGGATTTCGCTACCAACATGGCTGACTTCTCCAGGTCCCGTCCTACTGCGGAAGCACGTGAGGACCCATAAGGCGGACCCCCTGGTCGAGAGGGTGAGCCTCCTCCACGCCAACCCGCAGTATGCTTACGTGGTGTACCCGGACGGGCGGGAGGACACAGTCTCCATTCGAGACCTCGCACCTGCGGGTGCTCCTGAAACACCCTCTTCGCCACCCACCGCTCCTCCTGCCTACCCCCAGGACACAGTCCCCGCACGAGACCTCGCACCTTCGGGTGCCTCTGAGAGACCACCATCGCTACCTCCCATTACCCATGCTCTGACCCCTGTAGACGGCATGCAGCAGCCCCAGGGTCCGCCACCTGCTACACCTCCTCTGAACGAGACACCGGGTTCAACGTTGGATGCTGCACCATCACCGCCGCTGCTGCGACGCTCAGGACGGCTTACAAGGCCTCCTGATAGACTTCAGTACACGAATTTTTAGTGCACTTCACCCTGCCGGACTCAATTCTAAACAAGGGGTGAATGTGGTAAACCACTGTTGTTAGTATTGTTGTTCACCACTGTTGTTAGTACTGTTGTTCACTGTTAGTACTGTTGTTCACTCTTGCATATTGTTGTACTTGTCTGTGCATGCCTCAGCTGACTCCGCCCCTGGCTCCACCCTCATGGCTGGGTATAAAGGTCGCTGCTCGGCAGCCTCCGGCCCTTTTGGATACCAGGCAACCACAAGAGGCATGCTCTGTTCTTTGGTAATAAAAGCCTGTTTATTACTTTCTCAATCTCCAGTCTTTTGTAGCAATTGATAGTGCATCAGACGCTTCACAGAGTGTAAGAAAAAAATGAACGCCATGCTAAGGAAAGAGATATTAGGAAAGATGAGCAAAAGCTTGGTCAAAGAGGTGAGTTTAAAGGAAGATCTTAAAGAAGATGAGTGAATTGGAGAGTTGGCGGAGTCTAGAGAGGCATTTCTAGTATGTGGGACTTAAGCAGGTGATGGGACGGCTGCCAATGGAAGGGCAAAGGAAGGGAGGAGAGAAGCACAAGAGGCTGGAGTCAGAGGGATGGAATTTGGGGGAGCTGTTGCAGTGCTGTAAGAAGCTACAGAGATAGAGAGGGGCTAAACTGTAGCGGGATTTAAATACAAGGGTGAACATTTTAAATTTGAGGCATTGGATGACTTATGAGCTAATGTAAGTAAATGATGACGGGGGTGAAAGGTAAGCTGGCCTTGGTATGGGTTAGGATACGGACAGCAGAATTTGGGGCGAGCTAAAGTTTACTAAAGATGGAGGATAGGTTGCTCTCCAGGGGGACATTAGAATAATCAACTTTGGAGATGACAAAAACATGAATGAGGGTTTCAACGGCAGATGGGCTGATGTGGGGGTGGTGGGGGGAGATGGGGGGTGTAAGCAGGCGGTCATTGTGATAGGGAGGATTATAGGGTCGGGTGCTCAGACTGGGGTTGAATAAGGTGCCGAGATTGTGGACAGTCTGGTTCCACCTGAGGCAGTGGCCAGGGAGGGAGATGCAGTCTGTGGCGAGGGTATGGAGTTTGTAAAGATGATGGCTTTGATCTTCCCAATGTTTAGCTGAAAACAAATGTTTAGCTGACAAAGCCTGACATAGGAATTTTTAATGTATTTTGAGAGGGAATGTTGCTACCCACTCAACATTTTTAAATAACTAGTTGATCTCTCGTGTTATTGCACACAGGAAGGCCAACTACCTCTCTTCTCCTGGCATAAACGTAGCCATGCAAATTCAGGGACTACTCAGAAACGTCCGTCGAAATGTTTAATTTTTTTTTGGTGGGGCCAAGATGAGCAGGAGTACTCCTGGGCCCACAGAAAAACTCTGGTTTGCTGTTGGCCCGTCCGAGGGCACCCCCCACCACCCCCAGGATCGTCTCCCCCGCCCCATCCCAGATTCCAACTGTTGGCCAGCTCAGTGTATGAGCCAACCGATTTCCTGCCCTCCCATAACTGGCAAGCTGCAGAGTGGTGCCTGCGGCTCATTGGCAGCATGTAAATAAGGCTCGGGCCTCAAAATAGCTTTGGGCAACAACAGGCAGGTGATGGGCAGGCTCCATCCACCCATTCTCTACCTAGGGAGTCAAGGCCAAGTGCAGTATTCACTTCAACCAGGGTCAAAGGATGGGCGGGAATAACTTGACCAAAGTTGGGGAGGAGGGATGTGGAGGTAGGGAAGAGGGAGGGCGAGGAGGTGGGACGTGGGGATTGAAATGAGGTGGAGAGGGAGGGAAGGGCTAGAGGAGGGGGACATTGATTTCTGTTGATTACTGGAGGGAAAGCATTTTCTTCAGACGATAGGTTCAGCGAATGACTCTTATCATTTAGGCGGAATGGGACCCTAACGTCATGGTGGTGTGGAAAGGCTGGATTAATTAAGCTTTTAATAGGGTATATTTTACATCAGCATTTATTGTGCATGTCACCCAGCACAATTTTTATTCTATGCTAACATAGAAACTGACTCTAATAGGAAAAACTAGAGTTATAGTGCTGGGCTATGAGCTAATATTATGTGACAGCCAGGTCTTTCCCATTATAAGTGCCAAGCAGAGTGCCACCTACAGGCATAACAGGTACCGCACCTAACTTTTGACACTTTTTTGTGCATTCTCAGGATGTGGTGCTACATTTATTGCCCATCCCTAGTTGTACTGTACTTGAAAAGGTGGTGGTGGGTCTTATGTTCATTAATAAATAGACATTCTTATTATGAACACAGCTAGCTTCTAGCTAGTCATTTATTCAGTACACATTCTTTAGGTACAGTATCTGTAGAGATGTAGCATGTGTGCTCCTGTGTGCAGGCTGCCATCTTGACTGTTGCCTTGTGGGTAGCCTAGCCTCATGGGTAGTGTAGTCTTAATATATATACAGCTGGGTAGTGTAGTCTTATACATACAGCTATATACAGCTCTACGGCTCCACCTAGTGTCCACTATAGAATGACGTTATTGATCATTACATCCCCCTTTCTTTGAGGTTTAACAAAATCAATATCAATCAACTTTCAAGAAAACAATAAAGATAATATCAGTAACACTTTTGTTAGTGCTCTATAAACATAAACATTTTCAAAACAGTCAACACATTTTCAAAGCTTTACATTGTACTCAAAGATTAAGTCTATCAGGCTCTTTTACTTCACGTGTGGATCTTCTCAACATGGATAAGTCTGATGTGTCTTCATGAGATTGTTCTGGCGGTGAATGACAAGATGCAGTTGCGGCATTGTCATCAATCTGCTCTTGTATAGATCGAGGTCTCCTTGCGATCTTTGCTTGGAGAGGGTTTCAGTGTTTCCTTCACTCTTCATGCCATAACTCTCAATGTAGTCAATGCACTCTCGAAAAACTGCTGGCAGCTGGATCCCATCATACAGCATAGTCCTCTCAGCAGCCTCGGCTAATGGAACACCAAAGATTGGCCTGAGGGAAGAAGGAGTATCCATCGGAACTGCTTCCTGCTCTGGTGCAGGCTTCTTCTTTTTCTTTTTCTCTTTCCACTGCTTAACAACATCTGCTGCGGTTATATCTTTGGACTTTTTCTCCTTGTGTTTTTCCTCTTTGTGCTTTTCTTTGACCTTAAAGTCTTTTTCTTTCTTCTTGGAGAAACTAGGCTTTTTGAAGACATGGATACCCTTTGGCCTTTTCATCCTTGATGGGCTCTCTGCTTCATCACCTGAGTCATCTGGTCTGCTTATGGCACAGTTTATACGGTAGACTCTCTTGACCAGTTCTAAGTCTTCACAAGCTTTGTCATCTAGTATCGAATCAAGTCTTTCAGCCACAACAGAAAACATGAGATGATGCACTTTGTCTTTGACTGTCACTTTGAGTCTGCATACACCTAAGCTATCTATTTTCTGTCCATTATAGTCCTTCAGTAGTACTGACTTTTTCTGTATTTTGGGCTTTTCTTTCATATTTTTTATGTCACTCATACTGATAAAGTTTGCTTTTGCCCCAGTGTCCAGTTTCAATGTAACTAATGCTCCATTTATCTGCAGTGGGATCATCCATTTGTCCACTTTTACTGCATTGACTTTATGTTCAGCATTGTCCATTTCTGAGGGCTGCACATTTTCTGTATCTTTTTTGATATCGTCACATGACACCATTCCTACAAAAAATGTCTCACTTAAATCAGTGTCCTCAATCACATTAACTTGTTGCCCTTTCGTTGTTTTTACTTTTGAAAAGCATTGTTTGACAAAGTGATTCTTTCCATTACACTTTGTGCACATTTTTCCAAATGCTGGGCATTGTCTTAACTGGTGTTTGTAACCACAGCGTTTACAATTAAAAATTTCATCCTCCGATTGCTTTTCATTTCTGTTCTGCCCACGTTTCTTCCCCTTGTAGGACACAGCACCGACAGCAGCATTATCACTCATTACAATCGCATCATTATTGATTTCACTGAAAGTCTTCGCGTGCTTTCGAGCTAGCTCGCTGGCTTGGCATATTTTCACCGCATTTTCCAAATTTAGTTTGGTTTCTCTCAACAGACGTTCCCTGACTTTTTTTATCATGAATACCAAACACAATCTGGTCACGAATCATGGATGATTTCAGCTCAGAGAAATTACATGTCTGTGCTTTCAGTTTCAGATCAGTTATAAAGCTATCAAAAGTCTCATTTTGTTGCTGTGTTCGAGAATGGAAGATGTATCTTTCATATGTCTCATTCTTTTTGGGAGAGCAATGTGCATCAAATTTTTTTAGCACATCTTCTAATTTTCCTCTGTTCTCCTCTGGATTAAATACAAATGTATTAAATACCTCTATCACCTGTGGGCCTGCAACTGTAAGCAGCAACGCTATCTTCCTTGCGTCTGGCTTCGTACCAAATCCGATGGCTGCAATGTAGAGTTCGAATTGTTGTTTAAAAGTCTGCCAATTGTAGTCGAATTTTTCTGTGAGATTCAAACGCTCTGGTGGTTTCAAATTCTCCATGTCGCTTTTCACAATTTTCAGCAGATCTTCACCACCCTGGTACCATCTTATGTTCATTAATAAATAGACCATCTTATTATGAACACAGCTAACTTCTAGCTAGTCATTTATTCAGTACACGTTCTCTAGGTACAGTATCTGTAGAGATGCAGCATGTGTGCTGTGTGCAGGCTGCCATCTTGACTGTTGCCTTGTGGGTAGCCTAGCCTCATGGGTAATGTAGTCTTAATATATATACAGCTGGGTAGTGTAGTCTTATACATACAGCTATATACAGCTCTACGGCTCCACCTAGTGTCCACTATAGAATGACATGTTATTGATCATTACAGTGGGCAGCCTGCTTGAACTGCTGCAGTCCGTGTGGTGAAAGTGCTCCCACAATGCTGTTATGTAGAGATTTCCAAGATGTTGACCCAGCAACAATAATATGATTTCCCGTTGAGATAGTAGGGCATAGAACTCTTCAATCTATTTTGAGCTGAAATGTTGTGATGTGATTATTTAATAAATGGTCCAGAAATTGAGCAAATCTTTCCGTGTCTGGCAGGAATTCACTGCAGCAGCCCTCAAAATTCATAAAATGTTATAATATACAGTTTCCTAATCTATTTAGAAGGCAGCATTTTGCCACACAGTCTGCTGAGTTTTAGCAGTGTATACATGACTTCTCGGAGGATGCAAACATTGCTTTGTGAATGGTCACTTGACGTCTCACAATAACTGCAGGAGTCTTTGATGTTTCTTCTCTTCCACAATAATCTAGCAGATATCATCAGAAGTAATACTGCTTCATTTTCTGATAACACCATTCTTCACTTGAAAGGTAACCAGGGACTGAACCACTACAACAGATAGAAAGATTAAAATGAAGCGATGGCAAATGACAGGCAATTTTCTGAACAGCTTTGTTGCACTCCCCCTGAGCATTGCTCTCCAGTGCGAGTGCTGGATTGCAGAATCACCCTATAAAGTTAGATATCACTTATTGAATCAGAGTTGTTAGAATGTGCACTGGTGCTTGGAGAATCTCTGAAATGCACGTTGGGCATCCCGTATAATCTCTCCAGTTTACTTTGTTTCCAATAACCTGCCAGAGTGTGACAAGAGCTATAAACATTTAGGAAATGTTAGGAGTAACATTTAAGATTGTCAAGAGTGGAATGGATTGCAAGACTATTGGAGCTGTATTTATTTTTAAGAGTGACATTCATCAAAACTTTTTAACCAAGTAGGGTGATTTTCACTCTTAATGAGCAACAATTTACAGGCCTGTCACATGCCTCTTGCTACACACTCCTATTGCTATGTTAGAGTACAGTTTTACTGTCACTTTTGTGCCAGAATCCAGTGGTTTTGGCTACTTATCAACACAAAAGTTCTGGTCTAATACTATGAAGCCAAATAGTGTGAAATCCCCTCAGGGATGCCATCTTGCAGTGCCTGGGTTTGACACCACGTAGAGTATAACGTCAGTGTGGGGACCAGCTGGGCATTCCTCCTGAAACTTTATAAAATTACTGCAGTTTTTAAAAAATGTTTTGAGAAAACTAACTCTCCTGCCTAAAGCCTCACATCATTAAAAAATATAAGCACTCAAAGCTCTCTCCAAGCAACCAGAAGACTCACAGCCTGCAACATAACTCGAGTGTTGCCAACATTACCTTCACAACTGTGCAGCTAGCTGCCAGTCTCAGGCCAATAGTGCAATCAGACAGTCACCGAAAGAAAGACTTGCATTTATATAATGTGAAGTAACTACTAACAATACTAACAATAACCAGCCCCAGGACAGTGACAGGGTAACACAAAGAATTCGACCCAACACAATCGTCGCTAAGCAAAAGGAAAAATATCTGACATATTGGGCAGAAACAACAAAAACCCAAAGCAAACTCAATTGCTACTTGGCCCTAAACAGACAATACAACATAGCTGATTACCTGACCATGGTAAAGGATAACAAACTGAGAAGAACCTTGACAAGGTACAGACTTAGCGAACATAGCCTAGCGATCGAAAAAGGCAGACACAGGCAGACCAGGCTGCCAAGAGAGGACAGGATATGCTCTCACTGCAGTCAGGGAGTGGTGGAGACAGAGATGCACTTCCTCACAGCTTGTGGAAAATATCAGGGCATCAGGGAGAATTTCTACCAAAAATTCTCACAAATATGCCCTGATTTCAGAAATCTGAATGACAACCAAAAACTCCCATTCCTACTGGGAGAGGAGAGAAGCTGTATAACACTGGCGGCGCACTATGTTACAGCTTGCCATGAACAGAGGGACAACCAGTAAACTAAGAAAAAAATATATATAGACAATGCGAATGTATGTTTATACACTCAGAGATATACCTGTTTATACACTGTATGAATAGAACTGCGTTTATGTGCTAAACCATAAATGTATTTTGATGCTTTGGCAACATAAGATGTGACTTATCATGCCAATAAAGCGATTTAAATTGTAAAAAAATTAAATTGTAAAAATTGTATATAACCCCTTTCACGACCACCGGACGTCCCAAAGCGCTTTACAGCCAATGAAGTACTTTTTGAAGTGTGGTCACTGTTGTTATGTAGGAAACGCGGCAGCCGATTTGCGCACAGCAAGCTCTCACAAACAGCAATGTGATAATGACCAGATAATCAGTGATGTTGATTGAGGGATAAATATTGGCGGGGGGGCGGAGAGAACTCTTCACATTTTGACCAAACTTAGCATGAACAGCAAATCTCCCCCTTCCAAAAGAGAGAGAAAAAAAACACCTAAATATAAATAACTTAAAAAAAACACATTGGCTGGGTGTCTCCAATGTACTGCCTGAAAATATTGTGTTCTTGCACAATCTGGGGCTATTGCTTTAATTGTCTTCCACAAAAGGAGCTGGTGGCTGGGCGAGGGAGAGCGCGGGGGCGGCGCGGTGCGAGCTCCGGGGAAGGAGGCGGTGCTGAGCTGCTGCGGGAAGGTAAAGGCTTTACAGCGAGTAATAACCGGCTGCCGTTCCTCCTCACTGGGGGGGAGGGAGAATATGCGGGGTGATGTTTAATTTTTTACATGAAGATGAAGGCGATGTAATTGTGCCTGAGGCGTTCCGCAGTGAAGTGTGTCCTGTCACTACCGCGCGGCTCGAAGGAGGGGCTCGATCAGGAATTCTCTGGCAACCTTTTTTTTTGTGTTGAAAGGTAATACTTAAGCGAAAGAACAAAAAAAATCAGCAAATTGCGACGCATTATAACAATGCCCGTGTTTGTTTGCAGTCACACAATAGGAGCTTGCAGGAGGGGGTTGTGTAAACAGCGCCCTCACAACGCTCGAGACGGAGGGTCAACACAGCGCCGATTGATCTCGCCGCAGATGTGATGTCGTTCCGTAGGAAACTTTAAAGCTGCTTTTTCCCCCACAGTCCCCTTAATAAATAAACTGCATCACTAATAAAACTCCTTTAAATAAGAAAAGGCATAAAAATATCGTTTCTAAACTCTATTCCAACGGTGGACATGTTTGCACATCCATTCTCTCGATAATTAAAATTACATTAATCACTACTTTTGGTAGATGTTCTTTGGAGAACATTGCAACATGAACATTTACAGGGGGAACTTTAAAAAAGAACCTTTTGTATAGCTGTCAAGGAGACATCTAGCATTTAAAGGGAGGCTAGAAAAGCATATGAGGGAGAAGAGGATAGAGGATTATGTCGATAGATGAGGAAAGACAGGAGAAGGCTCGAGTGGAGCATAAACGCTGGCATAGACTGGTTGGGCTGAATGGCCTGTTTCTGTGCGGTATATCCTATGTAAGCCTGTGTAAAATATATTCGCATCAAAAGAAAACGCAAATATAAATCTAATTCTGTTCTTGTGAGCAGGATAAAAGCTGGGATCCCAGTCACAATAGAAATGCTCAACGTGTACCTATCAATGGAATCTAGTAGCTAAGCGGTCGTCCGTTTGTTGTGGACCTTTTTACTGTGTAATATCAGTGCTGAGTGGACTCTGAGTTGAGTTGGTTGTTTCAATTGTAGTGGGTGTCTATTTTGTCTACAACTATTATTTTTACATTGTATATTTTTATCACCATTATGAAATGCAAGAGTTATTTGCTTTTAACTGTATGTGTAATAAACAGTAACTTGATTTTGTCCTTGCCAGGTATTGTAATTGAGGACAAAAAGACAACATTGGAAAGCTTTAATACACTACTTTTTTCCAGTTCTGATGAAAGGTCTTCAACCTGAAACATTAACTCTGTTTCTCGCTCCACGGATGCTGCCTGGCCTGCTGAGTTTTTCCAGTGTTTTCTGTTGTTATTGGAAAGCTTTATGTTTGACTACCCTAGGACTGAAATATAAAATGAAATTGAAGAATCCCATTGTGTTTGAAACTGCATTCACTGTTGCCTGGTAAATAATTTAGCAAAGAAAAGTCTTTCTTTAGGGGGCTGTGGTTTTAATTTCTTAAACAATGTTTAAGAGGCATGAGTGTAGAATCTAATTGCTAAGTAATATTTGTGCACTGAATAATGCTACATTCTGAGTGAATGATGTCAGTATGCAATAGAACAATAGTCAAAGTGGGTGGAAATGCTTCCTGTTTTCCAAATTTTTACTGATGCATATAAATGTGCATATTACAAGAAGTTAACTGGAATTAAAATTGCTAAATGTTAAGTTTAGTTTTTTTAATGTTAAATTGGGTATCAGAAGCAGTATGTTACATGGTTCAGTGAGGAATGAATTATACAGATCAAGAAGGTTGCAGGTTCAAAGCCTGCCATAAAGAATGCTACAGTTGGTTCCAGCACCCCCTGACTAAAACAACATTCCCTGCTGGTTGTGTACATGAGCGGTTGATGGGTGAGGTCATGATTGGATTTGATTATATTGAGCCCCAGCATTCAGTAGTTCATTGGTTCCAGTTCTGGTTCATACATCAAGAACAGTGACTTGAACAAGTTAATAGAAGACCACTGTTCATTGATGGATCACTAGGACTGTATGTCATGGACTACTGCCTTTTAGGGAGGAGCAGGAGGGGAAAAGTAATGCATATTGGTGCTACAGAGCTGTGTCCCACATAGTGGTATGATAACAGCTATCAATAACTACTGTTTTTGTTATCACTAATGTAAAATAACTATGCAAGACTACTTTATTTACCTTACTTTAAAATTAATAAATGGTCACCTTGATTTATTAATTCAGCCAACTGCGAAAACTCCTTCTGGCAAAGTAGGACTCTTCAGTTTCATTTCATATTCCAGTCCAAGGGTAGTCAACACTGTGCACTTTTTTTGTCTCTATTTTGCTTATTTTTTTCTCCTTTATATTGGCTATGCAATTGGCAAGTCGGTGGGTAAAAACTTGAATACTTTTCCACAAAGAAGGAAAGAAAAGCATTTGAGAAGTCAGCATGGGTTACGTGTGCTCCCCTACTTGAACTTGACACATAAACAAAGCCAAGAGATAATTTGCTTTTATATCTCCATGATCAGGGAAAGGTGTGTGACATGGGGATGAAGCAGAAAGACAAATGATCAGTTGGGTGTTAAAATACGCTTTCCTACAATTTGGAGTACTGCTGTAATCTTAGAATGCACTAAGAAATAATTTAAAACTTTTGAAATGATTTAAGTTGGAAGTCAGCCAATCCTAAGCACTTTGGCCATATTGTATATTATACATCGCACGCTCCTCTCTGCCAGCTCCTTTACATGTCTGCCAGTGGTCACTCTTCCATTCTGATGGTCCTGTACAGAATCCCATCTCGGCTTTGGCCTTCCATGAACTCTTTTCTGGTTCAACCTTTGCTTTTTTTACTTTGATGTTGCTCAGTCAGTTTCTTCTTTCCATGCCAGGTCCTAGCTGTTCATTTCTTCAGTAGGACGTCGCTCATTATTTTAATCATTCTTTTCTGATCTGTCCCTCAACTTTTTAATATTTGTTTTCTTTTCCTCCTGCTTTCCCTCTCCTGGTCACATAAACATGGAGAAGAAGTCCATACTGTTGTTGGACATCCAAAGAGATCAAGATCAAAGTACACGCATGCCTGAAGACTCTGACTCCATCTCGCATTGCAGGGATGGGGTCATTACAATGGCTGGAATGGGCCATTGACTCCTGCAAGAGTGCATCAGCCAAGTCCATCCCGATTCAACCTTGAAAGGTGGATTAACTCATGATGATTGATTGCTTTTTTCTTCTAAAAGGTTTGGAGACTTTTCTCTGGCCTCAGCAGAACTCATGCCAAATCTGGAGTCTTTGAGGTCTTCTAAGTGCCTAAAAGCAAAACTCCAGGAATAGCACAGAAATTCCCCAGGTATTTAAAAACAACAGCTTATATTTATATAGTGCTTTTAACGCAGTAAAACGTTTCAAGGTGCTTCACAGGAGCATTATAAAGCAAAACTTGACACTGAGCCACATGAGATACTAGGGCAGATGATCAAAAGCTTGGCCAAAGTGGTAGAGAGAGATAGAGAGGCGGAGTGGTTTAGGGAGGGAATTCCAGAGCTAAGGGCCTTGGCTGTTGAAGGCACAGCCACCAATGGTTGAGCAATCATAATTAGGGATGCTCAAGTGGCCAGAATTAGAGGAGCACAGATATCTTGGAGGGTTGTGGGGCTGGAGGAGATTACAGAGATAACAAGGGGCGAGGCCATGGAAGGATTTGAAAACAAGGATGAGAATTTTAAAATCCAGGCATTGCTTAACAAATGTATGTCAGTAAGCACAAGGGTGATGGGTGAATGGGACTTGGTGCGAGTTAGGACACGGGCAGCTGCGTTTTGGATGACCTCAAGTTTACTGAGGCTAGAATGTGGGAGACCGGCCAGGAGTGCGTTGGAATAGTCAAGTCTGGAGGTAACAAAGGCATGGATGAGGGTTTCAGCAGCAGATGAGCTGAGGCAGGGGTGGAGTTGGGCGATGTTCCGGACGTGGAAATAGGCGGTCTTTGTGATGGCACAAATGTGTGGTCGGAAGCTCATCTCGGGGTCAAATATGACACCAAGGTTGCGAACAGTTTGGTTCAGCTTCAGACAGTTGCCAGGGAGAGGGATGGAGTCAGTGGCTAGGGAACAGAGTTTGTGGCAGGGACTGAAGACAATGGCTTCGGTCTTCCCAATATTTAGTTGGAGGAAATTTCTGCTTATCCAGTACTGGATGTTGGACAAGCAGTCTGACAATTTAGAGACAGTGGTGGGGTCGAGAGAGGTGGTGGTGAGGTAGAGCTGGGTGTCGTCAGCGTACATGTGGAAACTGACGTGTTTTCGGATGATGTCACTGAGGGACAGCATGATTCCAAAATGAGCAAGATTCATGGGCCTTTGAATCAAGAACACATGGAAAAAACAATATCCAAGTACAGTACTGGTAGGCTGAGCGAGAACAAGATGTATCTGCCTGCTCTTGGCACCAGAATGCAAAGTCTGACAATTGAGACTGGAACCAATGCTAGAATATGAATAATTAGCACAGACCATGGTGGAACTTTAACCCACCCTGCCCAGTGGGATCGGGGTGGGGGTCTGTTAAAAGGGAACATTTGGTTTTCGCATCCCATTCCTGCTGGAATCCTGCTGGTCACCATTTTAACTGCTCACCGTGATTAGGTGGCTGAGGCAGGAGCCTCATAACTGTATACAAATGGGGGTCCTAATGGCCCAGATATTCTGATCACAGGCCTCCCGCGGGTGGAGATCTGTGATCTGGAAAAATCTATGCCCTTACCTCAGGGCTCCCGGGAGGCGCAGAGTTCCGCTGCTGGGCCTCTCCAAGCTGCCAGTGTGCAGGGCCCACGTATCCCAGAGGCACAGGTAGTTCGCAGCATCCCTGGGATCACATGGGTCATGGGGAGCCAATCACAGAAGGGAATCTCCATTCATACATTTGACAGGAAGACCTGTCAAATATATGAATGGAGATCACCCCCATAACATAGTAAAACTTTAAATAATTTATTTTTTTTAAATCACATTTTTAAAATGACTTGAAAGTCCAATAAATTAACTATTTTAAACAAAACTTTAAAATTTTGGAAAAAATAATTAAAGTTTTTTACGGGGCTAAAAATAAACACTTTTTTAAAAGCATTTTTAAATGATAAATCAGTGGAAATTTTTTAAAAACTTTTTTCAACTCTTATCCTGGTAAAAGCAGGCCTTACGCCTGCTTTTACCAGGCACAAGAATTGTAAGGGTTTTCTGCAGGTGGCGGGTCTCCAAAAAGCGGAACTATCGGCCCGCAGAAGCCCTGCTCCAGGGCAGCTGGAGGATCTGTCAAGAACTTTCTTGACAGATCGGAAATACCGGTTTCCAGCGCATGCGCAGTGCATGCTTAAAACCGGCATTTCCGATGTCCCTACGGGTGGGTACACAGCGCTGTGTACCCACCCGTAGGAATCGGCATATCCGGCCCATTATGTCAATGAGTCCCCGATTGCATGTTAACCCAGGCCTGAGCGAGTTTCCCGCCAGGTGAAGGCAGGAGTGGTGTTCCAGGCTCCATGAGGAAAGTCTTAGCTTCCCCTTCCCTGAATTTTGCACCTTTCCCTCCTGAGAAAACTGTCCTGGAAACCCCTCCGCAGGACTAATCTGCTTTGATGGAAACCCTTCATTTGGTTCTGGCAAATGGCCTCTGGCCACCAGAACTAATTTCCTGCCTGTTTCAGGAAGGCAGCTGACCAGCAACATGCAGATGAGACTGGGTGTTAAAATACTCTGGGCCTCAAACATAGGCCTGCGAGTGCGTTTTGCACTCGCTCTCCCTCCTCCTGCCCTAAACCCGGTGAGCATTAAAATCAAACCCCATATTTTTCCAAACATCAGGATAAGACATTTGGGCAATCATCCCCAGATCCGGAGTTTGAAATGTCTCGTATGAATTATGTTTGTGAAAAGGATGTTCTAGCGTCTTCATAGAGACCACATAATAAAGGAAATTGGGAAAAGGATGTTAGCAAAATTAAACATGCAAGGTGTCTTTCGGGAAGCACTGAGTTACAATTCCACAAGCTTATTTACAAGCATGGTTTGCTTTTTGATGCAGTAATGGATAAATATTGCTAATTTCTCAGCTAAAAAATCGAGAAGACTTGTCTTGTATAGCCTTGAAAAGGGAAATGACAAATCTCTGGTAACATAAGCTTCCCAAATTACTGTTTCACAAACTGTCAATTTCTGAGTAACCATGAACAGCTAGCCACTAATGACTAATCATCTGACACACACAAGAAGCTTTTAAGTTTTCTAAATAATAGAGATTGGCCTTGGAATCAAGCCATGTGGTAATAGTGAGTGAACACTTAGTGCAGAAAGGAATTTTAGATGACCACTATCATAGTGGAGGCATCAGTGGGTTAATGCTTCCACTAAAGAGAGCGGGAGAGCGGGCCGGAGATAAAAGGATGCCACTGAGCCGACCAGCGGGACTACCAGAGAGCGAGCCCGGAGCAGCGCCAATCGACCTGGGAGGGTAAGAAGTAGAAAGGTTCAAAGTGTGATGTCACAGGAAAGCAGGGAAGTGATTGGTTGGTCAGCATTTCTCTTTTTCTTGGGCATTGGTTTAAATTAAGAGCTGAGATTAAAAACTAAACGTTTAAAACGTAAACAGTTAATTAGTTAAATATATTAGCGATGGCAGGGCAGGCGATGTGTTACTGCTGCAACATGTGGGAGCTGGTGGACACCATTGAGGTCCACAGCGACTACATTTGCAGTAAGCGTTGGTTGCTTGAGGAACTTCGGCTCCGTGTCGATGATGTTGTGTATGTACCTTTAAGAGAATAACTGGTCTCAGACTGCAGTACCGGCAGTGACCACCCCTGTATAAAAGGCGCTATTGAGCCTCTGTGTTTTTAGTTTCACTAGTAAAGACTTATTTTGTTCACTCCTGCTGTCCGTGTCTCAATTATTCACGGACGTAACACTGGCGACGAGTAAGAAACGAACTTACCTGCAACTCGGCAGCACCTCAGACGACGTTATTGAAGGTCGAAGCCAGAAGAAAGAAAAAAATAATAAAATCCAAAGAAACTCGAGAAACGGACGTCGACCGTGGGCAACCGCCCTCCAAATCGTCGGATTGAAAACTTGCAGGAGAGACTGTCCAGAGCCAGGCTAGGTTCCTCGGTCTGTGGTTTCCCAGCTAATCGGGCTGGTGGCAGGTAGTGCACTGATCCTTCCTGGGCTGCGGCGGGCTAGAGCTCGATCGGGTGGCTTTTCAACGGGGCCGGGCAGCGAGTCGGGAAGCAAAGAGAGAGAGAGAGGGTGGAGCACACAGGGCGCGGCCGGTGCTTCGAATCCAGGCAGCGTTCGGACCTAAGAGGCAGGGAAGTGTCCCAGAGGGTCCGCTCCACGATGGGAAAATAATAAAAGAAAAAGAATCAATATTAAACGCGCAAGAAACCGTGGAAAGCAGCGCTAACAACAGTGGGGAAGAAGGCAAAGCGCGGGAGGCGCCATTTTGTTAAATCGGGGAAGAAGGCAAAGCGCGGGAGGCGCCATTTTAGATTTGCAAGATGCCGAAGACTGGCTGTATCACTGCTTTTGATAATACATTAGAGGACTGGACCACGTATGTGGAAAGAGTCGAGGTATATTTCGAGGCAAACGAAATAGCGGAGGGGAAAAAGGCATCGATATTGCTAAACTTAATGGGCGCGAGAACGTACGGCCTATTGCGGGACCTGATTACTCCAGCCAAACCGAAGGCGAAGAGTTTTAACGAAATTGTTGCTGTCCTACAGGAACACCTAAACCCTGCACCGCTGTTGATAGCAGAAAGATTTAAATTCCACAGGAGAACTCCGCACAAAGATGAGAGCAATGCTGAGTATCTTACGGAACTACGCAAGCTATCAAAGCACTGCCAGTTCAGAGCAGGACTGGCAGATACCCTACGGGACAAATTTGTCTGTGGACTCCTGAGTGAAGGAACACAGACGAAGTTACTCTCAGAGAAAGAGCTGACGCTATATAAGGCTTTCAGCATGGCAGTATCGTATGAAGCAGCAGCCAGGGGAGCTGCAGAAATTCAACAAAAACCACAGGAATACGGCACCCACGAAATGACACGGGGATTTGCAAAATGTTATCGCTGCTGCAGAACTAACCATGACCAGAAGGACTGCTGGTCCAAAGACAAAATATGCAGGCAATGCGGGAAGATGGGACACATTGCACGAGTTTGCAGGTCTGGGAAGAAGACCAGCGACAACAAAAAGGCTACTAAGGAACCGTACAAGAAAGTACAAAAGATGACAGACAGTAGTTCCGAAGACCAGATGAGCGATAGTGAATCCGGGAACAGGAGACTGAGCTGTCTCAAACTTCACAATGTAATCGCAAAAGAGGATCACCGAACCATTTGGGTCACCCTCACGATAGCAGGGTCCCAAGTTAAAATGGAATTGGATACAGGATCAGCGCTAACCGCCATGAATCGACGAGACTACGAGCGGCTATTTTCACACATACCCTTGAGAGAGACATCCATCGTCCTGACGACGTATACGGGGCAAAAAGTATACCCCAGAGGAAAAATAAGGGTGCCTGTCGAATACAACGGCAAGAAAATACAGAAATTGTATCTCTACATACTGCCAAATGGTGGACCACCGTTATTGGGACGGGAATGGATCAGGAAGATAAACTTAGATTGGCACTGCATTCATGCTATGACGGTGGAAGGTAAAAAAGATGAAGACGTCACTCCTGGTTGATTGTCAACAATCTTAGCTAACGCCAAAGAGGTATTTCAACAAGAACTGGGCACGCTTAAAGGCGTAACCGCCTCGATAAAAATAGAAGAGAATGCAGTTCCCAAGTTTTTCAAAGCAAGACCGGTACCATATGCAATTCGCCCAGCCGTCGAGGCAGAGCTGGAGAAGGCGGGCGTGTTGTCTAAGGTCGACTGGAGCGAGTGGGCGACACCCATCGTTCCTGTCATGAAGAAAACGTTAAGCAATAAGTCTGGGGAGCCAAGGAAGATTTGCATCTGTGGGGATTTCAAGGTGACGGTGAACCCTGTCCTTCGCACAGTACAATATCCTCTTCCAAGGATAGAAGACATATTCGCCTCACTGTCTGGAGGGAAGCGTTTTACAAAAATTGACCTAGCACAAGCATATTTGCAGATGGAGGTTGAGGAGTCCTCTAGGAAGTATCTCACGATAAACACTCACAAAGGTCTTTACCAGTATCATCGATTGGTATTCGGAGTAGCATCGGCTCCGGCGATATGGCAAAGAGCGATGGAACAAGTCCTGCAAGGGATTCCGGGGACTCAGTGTTACTTGGACGACATCCTTGTAACAGGTGAAGATGACAGTGAACACCTTAACAACCTAGAACAGGTGCTCACTAGACTACGGGAACAGGGGCTGCGAGCCAACCGCCCCAAGTGCGAATTTTTTAAGAAACAGCTATCGTATTGTGGCCACGTGATTGATGAAGAGGGGTTACATAAGTCCCCTGACAAAATTGAAGCGGTTGTTAAGGCCCCAGCGCCTGAAAATGTGTCGCAACTGAGGTCATTCCTCGGATTGGTGAATTACTATCATAAGTTTTTGCCGAATTTGTCGACAATTCTGCACCCACTGAACGCCCTGCTACGAATGGGGGTAGCATGGAAATGGAGCGATGATTGTAAGCGTGCTTTTCAGAAGAGTAAGGACTTAATCACTTCAAGGGATGTATTGGCTCACTACAACCCAGCACTGCCAATCAGGCTGGCGTGTGATGCATCTCCCTACGGCATTGGGGCGGTACTGTCACATAAATTCCTTGATGGTTTAGAGAGGCCGATAGCTTTTGCGTCACGCTCGTTAACTTCTGCCGAGCGTAACTACGCCCAGATTGACAGAGAGGCCCTCAGCCTAGTGTGGGGGGTGAAGAAGTTCAATCACTACCTGCACGGTCAAAAATTTACTCTACTAACCGATCATCAACCTCTTGTCTCCATTTTCAACCCTCAGAAGGGCGTACCGATAATGACAGCACAACGGCTGCAGAGATGGTCCCTTTTCCTAGGGGCACACCAATATGACATCGAGTACAAAGGAACTAAACAGCATGGAAATGCTGATGGATTGTCACGTCTACCGTTGCCGACGGTGGAAGAAGACCTTGCAGTGGATCCAGTGGAGTTATTCCACTCGACCATAGTCGAATGTCTCCCTGTGACGAATGCAAACATAGAAAAGGAAACACGGAATGACCCGACACTATCACGGGTCTATGATTTAATGGTGAAGGGATGGCCAGCACATGGCGAACCACTGCTGCCAGCATTCTCGCCGAGAAGAGAACAGCTGTCAGTGTGCAGGGGAACCTTGATGTGTGGATCCAGAGTAGTAATTCCACCTAAGTTGACGGATAGAGTGCTCAATGAGCTTCATGAGGGTCATCTGGGTGGGGTAAAAATGAAGAGCGTTTGTGTGGTGGCCGGGAATCGATAGAGAAATCGAAGAGATGACCAAGAGCTGTGCAGGATGCCAGAAGGTCCAAAACGCCCCACCACAAGCTCCTCTGCATCCATGGGAGTGGCCCTCATCTCCATGGCAAAGGGTGCACATTGATTTTGCTGGTCCCTTCATGGACTCGATGTTTTTAATTGCGGTGGATGCACATTCAAAGTGGCCAGAGGTAATAAAAATGTCCTCAACCACCACGGAAAAAACTATCACAGTTTTATGAACCATATTCGCCAGGAATGGGCTGCCTGAACAGATTTGCTCTGACAATGGACCACAGTTTGTGTCTGAAGAATTCCGGAGGTTCTTAAAGAACAATGGTGTTAAGCATTACACATCTGCCCCATATCATCCAGCCACTAATGGATTGGCCGAGAGGTTTGTCCAAACATTCAAGAAGGCTATCAAGCCAATGTGTAATGAAGATATACCCCTACAACACAAGGTGGACAACTTCTTGTTTGCCTACCGGAATGCGACACATGCGGTTACCAACCAAACTCCAGCCATGATGTTCTTCAATCGAAGACTACGATGCCGCTTGGATTTGGTTAAGCCAAACGTCTGAAGAGATGTGGAGAACAGGCAGTTTCAGAATATGAATGAAAGGCCAACCAGGAGTTTTAAGATAGGTCAACCAGTTTTGGCCCGGGACTACCGCACTGAGAAATGGCAGCCAGGAACGATTTGTTCACGACAAGGACCTCTCATGTATACCGTGGACGTTGGGGAGATACCGTGGACGTTGAGGAGAGCATTGTAAGATGCCATGCTGACCAGATTCTAGAGTCACTGGAAAACGTCAACTCCATACCACGATCTGATACACCTGGTAATGAAATCGACGTTCCAATTGCAGCTACCGCAGAACCGGTAATATTGGAAGCAGATGAACCAAACAACGACATTGATCCCGACTCAACATTGCCAGAAGAACCTGATACCCCAAAGAGGCGTTATCCAGACAGAATCAGGAAGCCTCCTCAAAGACTGAACTTATAATTGCTTAAACTTAACCAATGTACCTAGCAACAGTAATTGTGATTGCAATTCGTTATCATTTAGTTGTTAAATGAATGTTATGTACTGTTTATCTAAAAGGGGAGGAATTGTTGTGTATGTACCTTTAAGAGAATAACTGGTCTCAGACTGCAATACCGGCAGTGACCACCCCTGTATAAAAGGCACTATTGAGCCTGTGTTTTTAGTTTCACTATGGACTTCCACCAGTAAAGACTTATTTTGTTCACTCCTGCTGTCCGTGTCTCAATTATTCACGGACGTAACAGATGAGCTGGAGTCCGAGCTTCAAACACTGCAACACATCAGGGAGGGGGAGAGTTACCTGGACACTGTGTTCCAGGAGGCAGTCACACCCCTTAAATTAATTAATTCAAATTTGGTCCGTGGTCAGGGACAGGTGGGTGTGACTATGAGCGAGGCAGGTATGGGGACCCAGGAGGTAGTGGTGGAGGAGCCTCAGCCCTTGCTCTTGTCCAAGTGGGGGGAGCAAAACGAAATGTGGTAGGGGACAGTATAGTTAGGGGGATAGACACTGTTCTCGTAGCCAAGAGCGTGAGTCCCAAAGGCTGTGTTGCCTGCCCGGTGCCAGGGTAAAGGACCTCTCCTCTGGGCTGGAGAGGAACATTGAGTGGGAGGGGAAAGATCCAGTTGTCGTGGTCTGTGTAGGTACCAACGACATAGGTAGGACAAAGAAAGAGGTTCTGCTGAGGGAGTATGAGCAGCTAGGGGCTAAATTAAAAAGCAGAACCCCAAAGGTAATAATATCTGGATTATTACCTAAGCCATGTGCAAATTTGCATAGGGTAAATAAGTTCAGAGAGATGAACGAGTGGCTCAAAGATTGGTGTGGTTTTGATTCTTGGGGCACTGGCACCAGTACTGAGATAAGAGGGCGCTGTTCCATCGGGATGGGCTTCATTTGAACCAGGCTGGGACCAGTGTCCTGGCGAATCGAATAACTAGGGCTTTAAACTAAATAGTGGGGGGGAAGGATCTGCTGAGTGGAAATTTAAAAAGTCAAAGAAAAATGAAAAGGCAAAAGTGCAGGGTAGTGATAGGGATAATGATAACCAGAGTGTGACAGGAAGGGACAGAGTGTATACACATAGGAGTGTATCAGAAAGAGGTGTCAGAGTAGGGAAAAATGGTAAAAAGACAAAATTAAAAGCTCTATATCTGAACGCACGCAGCATTCGTAACAAGAAAGATGAGTTGACGACACAAATAGAAATAAATGGGTATGATCTGAGAGCCATTACAGAGGCGTGGCTGCAAGGTGACCAAGGCTGGGAACTGAATATTCAGGGTTACTTGCCATTTCGTAAGGATAGGCAGAAAGGAAAAGGAGATGGTGTAGCTCTGTTAATAAGGGATGAGATCAGTGCAGTAGTGAGAAATGATAAGAAGATCAAGACGTAGAATCAGTTTGGGTGGAGATAAGAAATAATAAGGGTAAGAAGTCACTGGTGAGAGTGGTCTACAGGCCCCCAAACAGTAGCCACACTGTAGGACAGAGTATAAATCAAGAAATAATAGAGGCTTGTAAGAAAGGTACGGCTATAATCATGGGAGATTTTAATCTTCATATTGATTGGACAAAGCAAATTGACAAAGGTAGACTTGAGGAAGAGTTCTTGGAGTGTATGCAGGATGGTTTCTTGGAACAATACGTTGTGGAACCAACCAGGGAGCAGACTATTTTAGATCTGGTAATGTGTAACGAGGCTGGATTAATTAATGATCTCAAAGTGAAGGATCCTCTTGGGAAGGGTGATCATAGCATGGTAGAATTTCAAATTCACTTTGAGGGTGAGAAAGCTAGGTCTCAAAATAGTGACCTGAACTTAAATACAGGTAATTACAAAGGCAGATTTGGTTAAAGTAGACTGGGAAAATATATTACAGGGTAAGACTGTAGAAAAGCAGTGGCAAACATTTAAGAAGATATTTCATAACACTCAGCAAAGATATATTCCAGTGAGAAAGAAAGACTCTAAGAGAAGGATGACAGGTGGCTAACTAAGGAAGTAAAGGATGGTATCAAATTGAAAACAAAAGCATACAATGTTGCAAAGAATAGTGGAAGGCCAGAGGATTGGGAAATTTTTAAAAACCAGCAAAGGACGACTAAAGAAATGATAAAGAGAGAGAAGATAGCTTATGAGAGTAAGCTAGCAAGAAATATAAAAAACAGTAAGTAAGACCTTCTAAAGGTATATAAAAAGGAAGGGAGTAGCTAAAGTAAACATTGGTCCCCTAGAGGATGAGTCTGGGGAATTAATAATGGGTAAACAGGGAAATAACAGAGACTTTGAACAAATATTTTGTATTGGTCTTCACGGTAGAAGATACCATAAAAGCATCCCAATAATGGATAATCAAGGGACTAT
Organism: Somniosus microcephalus; assembly: GCF_052327205.1. NCBI lineage: Eukaryota > Metazoa > Chordata > Chondrichthyes > Squaliformes > Somniosidae > Somniosus > Somniosus microcephalus. The sequence continues at coordinate 48,304,481 of NC_141004.1, forward strand.
TGGGGTGGCGGGGGGGAACATAAAACAATCACTATCTCTAGAGAAAAGGTACTAGGCAAACTAATGGGACTAAAGGTGGACAAGTCCCCTGGACACAATGGCCTGCATCTTAGGGTCTTAAAAGAGGTGGCTGCCGAGATAGTGGATGCATTGGTTGTAATCTGCCAAAATTCCCTGGATTCCAGCGGACTGGAAAACCGCAAATGTAACGCCCCTATTTAAGAAAGGAGGGAGAGAGAAAGCAGGAAACTATAGACCAGTTAGCCTAACATCTGTTATTGGGGAAAATGCTGGAGTCCATCATTAAGGAAGTGGTAGCAGGACATTTAGAAAATCATAATATAGTCAAGCAGAGTCAGCATGGTTTAATGAAAGGGAAATCATGTTTGACAAATTTGCTGGAGTTCTTTGCGGATGTAACGAGCAGGGTGGATAAAGGGGAACCAGTAGATGTCGTGTATTTGGATTTCCAGAAGGCATTTGATAAGGTGCCACAAAAGGTTACTACACAAGATAAGAGCTCACGGGGTTGGGGGTAATATGTTAACATGGACAGGGGATTGGCTAACTAACAGAAAGCAGAGAGTCGGGATAAATGGGTCATTTTCAGGTTGGCAAACTGTAACTAGTGGGGTGCCACAGGGATCAGTGCTAGGGCCTTAACTATTTACAATCTATATTAATGACTTGGATGAAGGGACCAAGTGTAATGTAGCTAAATTTGTTGATGATACAAAGATAGGTGGGAAAGCAAATTGTGTGGAGGACGCAAAGAATCTCCAAAAGGATATAGATAGGCTAAGTAAGTGGGCAAAAATCTGGCAGATGTACTATAATGTGGGAAAATGCGAGGTTATCAACTTTGGTAGGAAAATAAAAAAGCAAATTATTATTTAATTGAGGAGAGATTACAAAATGCTGAGGTACAGAGGGATCTGGGGGTCCTTGTACATGAATCACAAAAAGTTAGCATGCAGGTACAGCAAGTAATTAGGAAGGCAAATGGAATGTTGGCTTTTATTGCAAGGGGAATGGAGTATAAAAATAGGGAAGTCCTGTTACAACTGTACAGGGCATTGGTGAGACCACACCTGGAGTACTGCGTACAGTTTTCGTCTCCTTATTTAAGGAAAGATATACTTGCATTGGAGGCAGTTCAGAGAAGGTTCACGAGGTTGATTCTGGAGTTGAAGGGGTTGTCTTCTGAAGAAAGGTTGAGCAGGTTGGGCCTATACTCATTGGAATTTAGAAGAATGAGGTGTGATCTTTTTGAAACATATAAGATTCTGAAGGGGCTTGACAGGGTAGATGCAGAGAGGATGTTTCCCCTTGTGGGGGAATCTAGAACTAGGGGGCATAATTTCAGAATAAGGGGCACCCATTTAAAATGGAAATGAGGAGGAATTTCTTCTCTGAGGGTTGTGAATCTTTGGAATTCTCTTCCCCAGAGAGCTGTGGAGGCTGGGTCATTGAATATATTTAAGGTGGAGATAGACAGATTTTTGACAGGTAAGGGAGTCGAGGGTTACGGGGAGCAGGCAGGGAAGTGGGGTTGAGGCCAAGATCAGATCAGCCATGATCTTATTGAATGGCAGAGCAGGCTCAAGGGGCCGAATGACCTATTCCTGCTCCTACGACTTATGTTCTTATGTAAAGTTCACACAATGTGAAGAGGGCCAAATAATTCTTCTTACCACACAGACATTTCCTTTAAATGTGTCAAAATTCTAATCACAATTGTTCGACTGTTGAAAAATATAAGCTGTAATGCATACTTTAGAATTACTTCCCCTTGTTTTATTTGTGGAACAACTTTTTTTTCTAAAACTAGTATATTTTAACTTCTGTTGCTGCTGATTTAGATTTCTAACATAGGCTTTAAGAAAAAATACATAGTTTAAAATTAGTGTTCAGAATTTTTTTTAGTTGGAAATGTGACTGTATAGTTGGCAGTAATGCCACTTGCCAGGGCAAATAATTCTGGTCAAATTACAGCAAGGTAACTATTGATCAGTTAAAGTTGAGATAAAGGCCAGATCAAGGATTAGTGGAGTAGCTCTTGTAAGATTTCAAGTTCGAACATGAGAGTTGTTGATCAAGGTTATTTATGTCAGAAAATTAAGGAAGTTCAGGAATCTAGCTCTGAAAGAGGAAAGAAGTGAAGTAGAACTTCCAGATATGAAAATGTAAAATCTTTTGAGTTAATGGCAATGTGCATGACTGAAAGGTAGTTTGCATTCCTATTTGAAAGCTTGTCATCAGACAATTATCATTTAATCAATCTCTATTTTTTGTTGTCTATATTTTTTGCTGTCTATTACATTTGGAAATATTTGAGCTTTATTTGTAGGCCTAAAAGTCATGGGAAGGTGGTGGTGGATGCTGTGGGGGTGGGGTAGTCGGTGGCGGGGACGGCGGTGGGGAGGGTAGAGGGAATAGATGCGGAAAAGAGGAAGAGGTGACCTCAAGGTCGAGAAGTCAAAGTCCAACAATTCTGGAGATGAATGGCTGGGTCATGGATTAAACTCTAGGGGGGAAAAATTTGGTTGATTTGCGCCTCCCGTTAGCGCCCTGAAAGGGCACAAACAACGGGGCGCAAAGCAACTAGCGCCCGGGCGCGGCGCTGCTAATGCCTCCTGCAAAATTCAGCGGGAGTTTAGCAGTGGCGGTAACCGTTAGCGCCCCGTGGTGCTGCGCCACCAGCGATGACGTCATCACCGTGCACAGCGCCCTGCTCGAACCCTGGCTGCGATCTTTGGTCGTGCCCCCTGAATTACCGCCGGACACTATGCCCGACTGATCTGGGGGGCCTACCTGCAGCCGGGGCGGTGCAAATAAAAGGGAAGGTGCCGGGCGGCCATTTTTGTTGCTGGCCGCCTGCTAGTATCTTCCCCCTCTGCCGTCCCCGGCCTCCTCTGCAGCCTCCCCGCGGAGTGCTGGCTGTGCTCCGTGAGCCCGGCACTTCTCTTGAGTGCCGGGCTCTTCTGCCGGCACTCCAATCCCTGGTGGCCCAGCTGGGCCCCAGGTCGTGCTGCGCTAGGCCCCTCCCCTTTAATAAGGGGAGGAAGGCCTGCAGTACCACGTAGCGCTGCAATGTTCACTCACAGCACCCCATGAGGGAGGCAGGGCGCTTCCAGTTAGCACCCCCGCGCCTGAAATTGACCGGTAGCGCCCCACCTCCCTCTTGGGGCGCTACCGGTGAATTTCGGGTGCGGAGGTGCTAACTTTCTCGGGGCGCTAAAAGTAGCGCCCCAGCGAAGTTAGCGCCCCAAAGGGGGCGTGACCCAATTTTTCCCCCTAGGGGTCCATTAGGATGGCTAATGCAGAACTCTGTTCTAACCACTACAAATTTACTGCCATAGAATCATAGAATGGTTACAGCACAGAAGGAGTACATTTGGCTCGTCGAGCCCGTGCCAGTATTGCAGATAGAAGTGTCTTTTTTATTTGTTGCATAGCCCTTCTGCATATAGAACCATAAAAATTTTCAGTATGTAATAAAGAAAGACTTGCATTTATATAGCGCCTTTCACACCCACCAGACGTCCCAAAGCACTTTACAGCCAATAAAGTACTTTTTGAAGTGTAGTCACTGTTGTTAGGTAGGAAACGTGGCAGCCAATTTGCGCACAGCAAGCTCCCACAAACAGCAATGTGATAATGACCAGATAATCTCTTTTTCATATATTGATTGAGGGATAAATATTGGCCAGGATAACTCCCTTGCTCTTCTTCGAAACAAGACTCAGATGGAAATGGTCCCAGTATCTGAAGTCTCTCCTCATAAGTATAGTTTCCTATCCCTGTGGAATCTACACTGTGTGCAATCTATGGCAATCATTTCTTCAAATACTGGGTGCCCAAATTGTATACAGTAATTTAATTAGAGATGATCTGACATTGACTGTTGATAGATACACCTCTTAGTTCTTTGACAAGAGATCTGTTGAAGATCTGTAAATCACACCATTTGAATGAATGGAAGCAAATAGATGTAGAGAAATTGAAATTTTCTGGGGGGCCCATTAGGATGTCCGGCTTTGTGAAAACACAATTACTCAATTTTTTTGGTGATGCTGGATAGATAATTGTTGAAAACTGCTGTTGAAGTTCCTCCCCTTTGCGGATATTTCAGGGAGGAAACCCAGGATGTGACCCATGCACTGAAATCATACTTTTCTAAGCGGTTATTTCCAAGCTGCAGATTAGTGTATATCCTTGGTTAATATTACCCGGAATGCATTCTACCCTACTGCTATGTCTCTGGGGTTGAACTTCCATACAGGTGGTGAAGTTCTACACAAAAGAGCTGAATTATATTAATGCGGGCAATACACAGAAAATTGTGGATAGTGTGTCTGCGATTCCTTAAAATGTCTAGATAGTCAATATGGCTTCCTACTAATAGCTTGCATTAGCTTTAAATGTCTACTTCCAGCAGTTTTAAAGCATAAAAGGGAATAACAGAAGGTGATTGAGAAACAAGTGGCCATTATAACTTTAGTTCGAGTACGACTTAACATAAAACCAATTTTTGTAGCAGATCTTTTAAACGCATCCAACCACTTAGTGAATTTCTTGTCAGTGATGGTATATCTATTTCAACTTGAATACAGAAGCAGTTGAAATCTGTAGGTTACCAATTTCCTTGGAACATAGTAATCTGTATGGATCTTAATTTAATACTCAGTTTGTCAGAATAAAGTTTTTTTTAATTCATTCACAGTATGTTAGCATCGCTGGCAAGGCCAGCATTTATTGCCCATCCCTCATTGTCCTTGAGAAGTTGGTGGTGTGCCACCTTCTTGAATACAGCTGAGTGGCACAGAGTAGTTAAGAGTAAACCACATTGCTGTGGGTCTGGAGTCACGTAGAAGCCAGATCAGGTAAGAATGGCAGATTTCCTTCCCTAAAGGACATTACTAAACAGATAGGTTTTTATGACAATCCAGTAGTTTTATGGTCACCATTTGAGGATCTTTTGACTGAAGACTCTGGGTTTTCATTGATAAGCCGAATTGTGACACTCTGTAACTCAAAGTGAGTAGGTTTTGAATCTTAAATAAGCAGTAACTACAACTAAGTGTTATTTCATTTACGTACATCACAAGTTGTCAGAAGAGTGCTTGACGAGTTGAGATAGTGCTCCATGCTTTCTACTATGGAGAGCAAGCAAGAAATTGTTCCTGAGAAAAAAATGATAGTTATGGATTTCCCCCCAGAAAGCTGTAATTTTTTCATTGTGTCTGAGTTCACTACAAGCACATAGAAATACACAGAAGTTACAACACAGAAACAGACCATTCAGTCCCACTAGTGTTTGATAAGAGATTGTTACTTCTGGTCTATAGAAACTGAGTTATCAAGCTGGCAGGTTTTACGCTTTGTGATGGCAGCCAAGGGTCTGTCCCACACAGATCCCTGGTCATTCACAAGGGACCAGTAGCAGCTGGAGAATGGCAGAAGGCAAGACAGGAGGTCTTAACCTGATTGGAGAGATTCAGACACGGAGCTGCTGGAAAGACGGGCATGAATTTGGGAGGCAACAACATGTCCTAGACTAGTAGCAGAGGAAAGTTGTGTTTAGAAATATTTGAAGGTATGAGTCAATTGAAGGGGAGGGCTACATTAGGGTGATAAAACTTGAAAAAGCCTTTTGAAAGACTCAGTGGATATAGCAACACATTATCAACCTTTGCTAAGACTGAAAACACAGGGGACTAAAAGGTAACTGGCAAAAATGAAGGGAAAGTAAACCCAAGGTGCAAATGTGAGTCTGCAGGCAAGTAACCAAACAATCCAACACTGAACCCCTTGTTTGATGGTTTCTCAGTTGGAGTTGATGCTGCATGAAATGGTTGCGAGGATGGTTGACCTCTGCCACTCCACAGTACCATCTCCATAGATCAGCATGCCTACAATGAGGTGAAGAATGTTTCAGGCCACAGCTGACCATGACTAGTTCTATGCTGTGTGGTAATTGCAGGTGTCTTTTCAGGGATGACGCAGCACTGTGTCTGCCTTTCTGTTTGCCTAGACTGTAAGAAAGTTCTCCATGGTCATTGGTAGATAAGTGTACCAGGGCTTGCAGAAATGGTTGGCAGCATCTTGGTAGAGAATCTACACTGGCTCTTGTTCACCCCCTTTTGTGCAGTGCTATTGAAAGCATGACCTACTGTGATTGGGGTTCTTCCTCAGAAGCATCCAGCATTATGGTTAGTCAGTTATTGGCATATCTTAGTGATGCCATTTGACATCTGCTGTCCCAGCTTCCTTTTGGAAGATGAGCTGACATCAGCATTAATCTGCTAAAGTGGTATTTTCACTATCTTGTGCAGCCTAACCTGCCTGGGATCACCTCTTTACATCCTCCTCTCCATCCAGATATGTTAGGTAGGGGATTCCCATTGGGAAGCCCATTGTTGCAGTGGTGGTGCTGGGAAAATTGCATCAATTTGCAGAAGGAGGGAAAATTTCTGCTATTTTTGCGATAATCTTTCACAATTTTCCAATGTGCCAGGCCTTGAGTAATGAAGGCAGGAGGCCAGCAACTTAGAGTAGATTTTCCATTGTGAAGAACACTTGCCTTTCATGTGGGTTTGAGTTCTAAATGACTTAGGAACCAATTAAAACAGAACAATTTTATTTGTTGCTTTCAGTCTTTTATTGCCAGCGCTGTATGACTTTGACATTTAAGAGTTCTTATGCTATAGATTATTAAAGGATTGAGTCACAAAATCTCTTAAAATGGGAAGACCTGGTGGTAAATCATGTCTGATTGAAGAAAAAAAATGGTGTAATTTGCTTAAACAATGAGATTAGTTTAAACATTGGAAGATTAATAGCTTAAATTTGCTATTACCTCAATGTTAAATATTTATAACAGGCTTTTGAATTCAAATTGTGCTAGATGATGATATCGCATCATTGCTAATATTGTACAGTCTTATTTCAACTCACCTTGCAGTTATTTGGTAACTCACTTAGGATCACTAACATTTTTGGTCAGTGGGTCTCCAGCCAAACTAATTGAGTGCTGCTGCTAGATATCATAATTCTTGTAGTACATAGAGAAAATTATGTTTGTAATCTTGCTAATCAGCATTGAGCTGATTTCATGGGTGTGAAAATGTTGTTGTAGATTTTCATCTGTACCAATGGGTGTGAGGTATTGCCTTGGGGGAGTGCAGAGAGGAAAACCATGCAGGGAGTTTGGACACCCCTAATCATCTGATTTACTTCCATTAATTTAAATGGAAGGAAAATCAGGCAGGCTCCATTATAGGTATGTGATCCTTTCTGTCTGATTTTCCTCTCTGCACTCTGCCCAAGTGATACTTCAAGTCCAGGTGGTACGTACCAAAATCTACCCTGTTATGTTTGAATTAATTACTATATAAGGTAGTTTTTGTTAGTGCAGTGATTTTTTATTAGCAATGGTCTATTTCATAGATATTAATGCCTAGTTTTCATTTTGAAGTCATCAAGGTTAATTTTTGTTTCATTAAATGGATTTTATCCTGTCAACAATATCGGCTGTGTAGATAAAGCAGTTTGAGAGCTTGTAATCCTATTGTTTGGAATTTGTTCTCAGTCACAGGAGTAGTGCATGCAGTTAATATTTTCATTCATTTGTAATCTTCTACCTGTTTATATGAATACGTGAAACTATAAAAATAAGTGTCTCTAAAACAGAGATCTGCAGATTTTGTGCCACTTTTGTAGCTTACAAGTAAGAACCATTGTGTTGAAGTTAGTCTTGTACTGTACCTAGCATGACTTGGTTTGCAGACCATATTTACTCTGGTGCAAATCTTTCCCCCCAAAATTAGGAAGTTTAGCACTGGTATAAAATGAGAAATAATTGGGTGCAGGACATTGACTAGCTGCCAGATCCCTTTGTCTTTGTTGGGGACAATAATTTCCTTTTGGTTTTATTAAGAAATCTTTTCTCATTCTATATGATGCTGCTATAGTAATTAGGACCCTGCTGTTTCATTATAACTAAGCCCCTTTTGCTGACTTTCCTGCAGGCTCATTGTGTCTAGGCGTACAGCTGAACGTGCAGTTGAACCAGTCGTAATAAGCTGTTTGGGAGTAAACGGAATCTCTAAAATAGGTTCTCATTATTTATTGTATGCTAGAATATAGTAAAATCTGAGTGTGGATGAAAACGCATCTTTTTAAAGGTATGTCTTTCTAGGTAACAAATTCATCACAGAATGGTTTCTGTTGAATGTATTCCATATTGGGTAGGATCCTGTAGTTTACTGGAATTTAATTTTTTCATTATAATGATGCGTTGCAAAAGTCAGTTTTGCTTACCATACCTGTTAATTCAATTAATTTTTTTAAGATGAGAATAAAAACCAGACCTTTTATTGAAAAGTTTTATGATTAGAAAACATTCAGAAAGCACAAATCTGCTTTGAATGCTGTTCCCCGAGCCCTCATGGCTAAAATTGTTTCCTCAATTAGGTTATCAATGGTGAATCCAGAATATTGATAGAGAAACTTCTGTTTTTGCTCTCTTTAGGCAGACTACTGTTGCCCTGCATGAGTTTAACTTTGTGGTTCCAGACGATTTGTGAAAGGAGCTTTGTTGGATAATGCTACGAGGGTGTTTCCTCTGCAACTGCTGCAGTAATTAATGAGATCTTCCTAAATGCACACCACTGATGTGCAATGAGACACGGTCACAGAAGAGATTAGTATTCTTGAAATGCCACAAGACCCCTATTGTAAACTGCAGCTGCACGGCAGCACTCATACTGTAAATGTAAAAGCTGACTGATGCCTTCTAGCCAAAATGCAGCATGAAGCGAGATAAATATTGTGTTCAGTTTTGTAGGGATTAAAAACATGAGACTGACCATCTTTGAACTTGACTCTTTTCCAGTCTTGTGAGAAATTGTGCACCATCTTCAGTGAATTGAATATGCAGCAAATTTTTATGGATGAAGTTGGGGTATAAATTGAAATGGCGATTACCTGTATTAGTTACCAGCTTCCCACCAACAGTAAGTAATTTCTGGTGTATCTATTTTAAGTTTTGTAAACTTGCAGAGCAAGTAGATTCATGAGTTGTTGGTGCCGGACGTGAGAATGACTGTAAATAAATGTCGTATGAATTAACTTTAAGCTCTTTTTTTATAACTCGCTTTGTTTTTTCCTTTAATATGTTTCTATTTGACTAGCTGTATATACAGTAAGTCAACTTTTTTCTCTCTTCCTCTCTCATCACAAATTAGATTCGGTCTTCAGGTGTGTAAATATGTGAACACATAGATGTTTTACTTAAAGCTATTTGGCTTTCTGCTCTAGGCAGTCAAATTACCAGTCTCCATGATTGGATAGGTTTTTACGGGTGCAGTTACACTGTCACTTTTGTTTCAGCAACAACTTGCATTTCATATAGTGTCTTTAACAGTGAAAAATGTCTTGCGGCACTTCACAGAAGTGTGAGAAAATGCAGCGCCTAAGAAGGAGAGATTAGGAAGGGTGACCAAAAGCTTTTCAAAGAGGTGGGTTTTAAGAAGGGTCAATGCAAAGTGGTTTCTTAAATACACACAAAAGTAGTATATAACTCTGGAGTCAAATTTGATCTGATTTTGAAATATAGCAGTATGAGACCCCCTTGGGGAGGTATCTCGCTTCATTTGTGGTTGATGTTGCATGGCGTAAAGCTTCAGTGTGTTGAACAGTTGGGTTTGAAGTGTTCGGGTGTGTCTGTTCATAAGCTTAAGCAGAGCTTTTAATGTTTTGAAAAGGTGGATATTCCCAATTTAAAACTTACTGGGACCAGAGCACTTTGCGTGCTTGTGAGCACTTTCATAGCAACAGGATTGTGATTCATAGCCTGCAATGTTAAAAAGGGGTCGCCTTCTCTTTTCTTTCAAGCATATACAGTTTGGTTTAGGGAAAAACTGAACCGTGCAACAGGAGACGAATTTAGATATTTTTGCTAGGAAATTGTATTTCATAAGTTGCTTAACATTTTATATAAGCTAGTTAGGAGATTTGAACAATTGCGTCTGAAATCATTGTTGTAAATCAGAATTCGGTGTGCAAGTTAATTACATTGGACTTGCAATAGCTATACCGTTGCAGAGTAAATGTGTTCTCAAAAATAAAATTAACTTGACTGCGGCATCTACAATTCAAATCTACATGCAAGTCCAACTGAATAACATTTTAATACAACTATTTACGTATATGTTTTATAATACGTAGTTACATATAACGTGAAACTTCTCTTCCTCCCTGTTGGATCCGTGGTTCAGTGGATATGCTGTTATTAAATAATCACACGGATGCTGTACATTAACAATAAACAGGTCTTTACTGGAGGAGGGTAGTCTCAAGACTGGGGGTACAGAGGCATGCGCAAAACTTATATACAGGTGTGGTCACTGCCGGTACTACAGTATACAGGAGCTGTAAAAGTAGTTCTGACTTAAAGGCACATACACTACAATTCCTCCCCTTTTAGATTAGTAATACCCCTAATATTCAAATAACAATTAACATTTCAACATGTACATTAAACAACAAAAGTCCATTTATAGATTCAGTCTTTGGGGCGGCTTCCTGACCCTTTCGGGATAGCGCCTTTCCGGAGGTTCTTGTTCTTGGTGCAGAGGCGATTCTGACCCCTTTTCATCGGGTAGTTCATTGGGTTCCACTGCTACTGGGTCTGAGGTAGATGCTACCGGTATGTCGGGTTCATCCCCAGGTACTCGAGACATGGGGTTGACGCGCTCCTGTGACGCTAAGATCTGATCGACGTGGCGTCTCACAATGTTCTCCCCGACATCCACTGTGTACATTAATGGCCCCTGCCTTGTACATATCGTTCCGGGTTGCCATTTCTCTGTTCGATAGTCATGGGCCAAGACTGGTTGCCCTACATTGAAGCTCCTTGTCGGCTTCTCATTGATGTGCTGGAATTGTTTGTCCTCAACATTTCTTCGCACATTTGGTCTGAGCAAGCCCAGACGAGATCTCAACCTTCGGTTAAAGAACAACATGGCCGGGGTCTGGTTGGTAACTGCATGTGTCGCGTTTCGGTAGGCTAATAAGAAATTGTCCATCTTATGCTGTAGTGGAATTTCATCGTTGCACATGGCCTTTATCGCCTTCTTAAAGGTTTGTACGAACCTCTCAGCCAATCCATTTGTGGCTGGATGATACGGGGCGGATGTGTAATGCCTTACCCCATTCCTGCTCATAAATTTTTGGAACTCGTCGGACACAAACTGTGGTCCATTATCAGAGCAAATATGCTCTGGCAAACCGTTTCTGGCAAATATGGTCTGTAGGACTGCAGTCGTTTTCTCTGTAGTGGTTGAAGACATTTTTATCACCTCAGGCCACTTTGAATGAGCATCCACTGCTATCAAGAACATTGAGTCCATGAATGGACCAGCAAAATCAATATGTACCCGTTGCCATGGAGAGGAGGGCCACTCCCATGGGTGTAGAGGGGCATGTGGTGTTGCATTTTGGACCTTCTGGCATCCTAAGCAGCTCTTAGTTAGGTCTTCGATTTGTTGATCGATTCCCGGCCACCACACAAGCCCTAGCAAGGCTTTTCATTTTCACTCCCCCCAGATGACCTTCATGTAGCTCATTTAGCACTCTCTCCCTTAACTTGGGTGGAATCACCACTCTGGATCCACACATCACTGTCCCCTGGCATACTGACAGCTGTTCTCTTCTGGATGAGAATGCTGGCAACAGTGAGTCGCCATGAGTTGGCCATCCCCTCACCGTCAATTCATATACCCGAGACAGCGTCGGATCATTGCGGGTCTCCTTCTCTATATCCGCGTTAGTTACTGGCAATCGTTCAATTATTGACGAATAAAATATCTCGATAGGGTCCACTGCTGGTGCTTCCTCCACAGTAGGCAGTGGCAGGCGCGATAGCCCATCAGCGTTCCCATGCTGTTTTGTGCCTTTATATTCTATTTCATATTGATTCGCCCCTAGAAACAGGGACCATCTTTGTAACCGCTATGCAGTCATCACTGGAACGCCCTTCTTAGGATTAAAGATGGAGACAAGTGGTTGGTGGTCAGTCAGCAAGGTGAACTTCTGCCCATGCAGATAGTGGTTGAATTTTTTTACTCCCCATACTAGGCTGAGGGCCTCCCTGTCAATCTGGGCGTAGTTGCGCTCGGCTGAGGTTAGTGACCAAGACGCAAAGGCTACTGGCTTCTCCAACCCGTCAGGGAATTTGTGCGACAGCACCGCTCCAATACCATAGGGTGATGCATCACATGCCAAATGAATTGGTAGTGCTGGGTTGAAATGGGCCAACACCTCTTTTGATGTGATCAATTCTTTACACTTCTGGAAAGCTCGTCTACGTTCGTCACCCCACTTCCATGGTACCCCTGTTTGCAGTAGGGTGTTCAGTGGGTGTAATACCGTAGACAAATTTGGTAAGAACTTGTGGTAGTAGTTTACCAGCCCGAGGAACGACCTCAGTTGTGACACATTTTCCGGTGCTGGAGCCTTGACTACTGCCTCAATCTTGTCAGGGGACTTATGTAACCCCTCTTCATCAATGACGTGGCCACAATACGAGATCTGTTTCTGGAAAAACTCGCAGTTGTGGCGATTAGCTCGTAGCCCATAATCCTTTAATCTGGTGAGCACCTTCTCCAAGTTGGCGAGGTGATCACCGTCATTTTCGCCCGTGACCAAGATGTCGTCCAAATAACACTGGGTCCCTGGAATCCCTTGCAGGACCTGATCCATCGCCCTTTGCCAGATAGCCAGAGCCGAGGCTACTCCAAACACCAGCCGGTTGTATTGATAGAGACCTTTATGAGTGTTGATCGTAAGGTATTGTTTCGAAGCTTCTTCTACCTCCATTTGCAAGTACGCCTGGGCTAGATCAATTTTGGTGAAGCGTTTACCTCCAGATAGCGAGGCGAAAATATCCTCAATTCGTGGAAGCGGATATTGTACCGTATGAAGGACTGGGTTCACTGTCACCTTAAAATCCCCACAGATGCGGACCTTCTTTGGTTCCCCAGGCGTATTACTCAACGACCTCTTCATTACAGCAACGATGGGTGTAGCCCACTCGCTCCAGTCCACTTTGGACAGTACTCCTGAATGTTCCAACCCTTCCAGCTCTGCTGCAACAGCTGGTCTGATCGCATAAGGCACTGGTCTGGCCTTCAGAAACTTTGGGCTTGCATTTTCCTCTATTTTAATCGTTGCTGTTATTCCTTTTAGTGTTCCTAGTCCCTCCTGGAACACTTCTTTTGCGTCAGTTAGCATTTTTGACAGTCGTCCAGGTGTGACGTTGTCATCCTTTTTGGCCTCAACCTTCAGTGCCTGTATGGAATGCCAATCTAATTGTATCTTCCGGATCCATTCACGTCCTAGCAGTGGTGGTCCTCCATCTGGCAATACATATATATCCATTTTAGGTATTTCCTGGCTTTTATATGTCACTTTCACCCTTATTTTTCCTTTGGGGTAGACTTTTTGCCCCGTATACGTCTTCAAGACAATCTCTGTAGCTTTCAAGGGTATGTGTGAAAATTGCCGCTTGTAGTCTCTTTGATTTATGACGGTTAGCGCTGACCCTGTGTCCAATTCCATTTTCACTTGGACTCCGTCTATCTTGAGTGTAACCCAGATAGTCTGGTGATCCTCCATTTCTGTTACCTTATGTAGTTTCAGACAACCCAGCTCCTTGATTCCGGAGTCTGTCACTTTTCTGTTCGTCTGAACCACTGTCCATCACCTGGTGTACCTTTTTGTACTTCTCCTGTGGAGATTTCTTACTGTTGGTTTTCTTCCCAGACCTGCAGACTCTTGCTATGTGTCCTGCTTTCCCACACTGTCTGCTCACTTGGTCCTTGAGCCAACAATCTTTCTGGTCATGTGTTGTTCTGCCGCAGCGCTAGCACTTCCCTGTTCCATAGGATATTTCATTGGTGCCATATTCTTGCGGTCTCTGTTGTATCTCTGCAGCGCCCCCTGAGGCTGCTTCGTGTGATACTGCCATACTGAAAGCTTTGTCCAGCGTAAGGTCCTTTTCTGATAGAAGCCGTTTCTGGGTTCCTTCACTTTGTAGCCCACACACAAACTTGTCCCTTAACGTATCTGCTAGTCCCGCTCCAAACTGGCAGTGTTTCGACAGCTTGCGCAGTTCTGTTAGGTACTCAGCATTGCTTTCGTCTTTGTGTTGGTTCCTTTTATGGAACTTACATCGTTCTGCTATCAGCAGCGGTGTGGGGTTTAAGTGGTCCTGTAGGATTTCTACTATGCTTTCAAAATTCTTGTTTACCGGCTTCTCTGGGGTTATTAGATTTCGCAGTAACCCATAAGTTTTTGCACCCATGGAATTTAACAGAACCAGTGCTTTATTAGCATCTGGCACTTCATTCGCCCTGCAGTACACCTCAATGCGTTCCATATATGTCGCCCAATCTTCGACTTCATTGTCGAACGTAGAGATACTGCCACTCTTCGGCATCCTTGGGTGTGAGTTAACTGTCAAAAATGGTGCCTCCCGCGCTTCCCCTTCTTCTCCGCTGGCACAAAATGGCATCTCCCGCGCTTTCCTTCCTTCCCGCGCTCGCCCTTCTTCTCCGCTGTGGCTTCTAAAAATGGCGTCTCCCGTGCTCTTTCTTCTTCTCAGTGGCGTCTCCCGCGCTCCCCTTTCTTCGCCCCGCGGACCCTGTTCAGCCCGTGAGCCCTGGCTGTGCTCTGCGCGTTCTTTTTATATTTTTCGACGCCGCTCAGTCTAGAACCCGGCTGTTTCACTACCCTCTCTCCGGTTTGTTTTCTTTTTCTCGACGCCGCTCTGTGTTCAACCCCCGGCTGCGCCCTGCGCTCTTCACCCTCTGTCTTACCACGTCGACGCTGCTCGGCTTTCTCTCCGCCGTCGGTCGGCTCCAGCCGCCGCTGCTCGGGAAGGGTCTGCGCTGGACCTGTTGTCGGTCTCTTGCTGCTCGTCGTGGCTGGGGAACCAAGCCCGGCTCTCCACAGCCTCCCCTGCGAAGTTCAATCTCTGCCTGACTGCTGGGCGGTTGCTCGTGGTCGACGCCCGTGTTCCTGGCCTCGACTTTTTTTTATGTTGCAGGTAGATTCGAATCGACACTCGTCGCCACTGTTGGATCCGTGGTTCAGTGGATATGCTGTTATTAAATAATCACACGGATGCTGTACATTAACAATAAATAGGTCTTTACTGGAGGAGGGTAGTCTCAAGACTGGGGGTACAGAGGCATGCGCAAAGCTTATATACAGGTGTGGTCACTGCCGGTACTACAGTATACAGGAGCTGTAAAAGTAGTTCTGACTTAAAGGCACATACACTACACTCCCCTTCCCTTCCACCTCTTTCCTCCCCCACCCCCCAGCCAATCAAACATGCCACAAGTACTTGCAGTGCTTGCATACAGAACATACTCTCTTTGGAATGCAAAATGTAGCACAATAATATTGTAAATGAAGTTTGTTTATTGTTTTTTCAGCAGTTCAACATTGTATGGTACTTCTCAACTGCCCTGTTTCATTTAGGATGTCCCCCGCAGAGTTAAACAGTACCGATGAACAGCAGTAATTGTATGCAACATTCCAAAACTGGCAAAATCGGCTCATTTGCTGTTGCCCCAAGCACAGACCCCAAAACAGATTATCTGGTCATTATTACATTGCTGTTTGTGGGACCTTGCTGTGAGCAAATTAGCTGCCATACATGTTAGCAAAATATAAAGTCAATATATTGAAGGCCAGTCATTACAGCAATATAGATTGATCCCTTCTTTGACCATGATTCTGTTTTCCCTGTGTGTGAAAGCTCATTGGAATTTTGTCCAATATTCTGCTGCTTTGGAAACTGACTGCTTCCATGATCCTTCATGCAAGGTTTCAGAAGTTGGTTTCAATGTTTAGCCAATTGGCATGATGACCAATACATAGGTGCAACCACTGGAGAGCTGAGAGGAGAACTTTTCTAACCAAATTTATAGGTGTGGACCATGTCTATTTTTCTTCCGCTTCTTCCTCCACCCACCCGACATCTTTAAAACTGGTTGTAACTCAGGGTGCATTATGCTCAGCCCATTTCTCAATATAAATTTCAATGTCCAAGTTTGGTTTACCATGAAGCCTCATCTCAGTACGGGAAACTTTGGTTTATCCGGAGGTTGTATGTCCGGAAACCTCGATCTACCGGCAGAAATCAGGAGCCATTTTGTTAGGTTTTTTTTCTTCTCGTGGCTTTGTTTTCAACAGTCGGGCTCTGGAAAGTCTCTCTGAAGCTGTTGCTAAGCTACAGAGATGCTTCCAAGGTACAGGCCGACTGTTTACAAGCTGTTGCTAAGCAACAGTGTTTGTTGTCAGATACGGAGATGAAAACCTCCGTAAGCTTCAACATTAACTTTGTATGTCCGGCAGTTTTGATAGATCGGCAACAGCTCGGTCCCATCGGTGCCGGATATAACAAAGTTTCCTGTAGTACACTATTTGACTTTCAGTTAAATTTTGATTGGCCCAGAAATTCGGGTCTCCACGGGCGAGTACGAATGGGGTACTCACCCGTAGGCCCAATGGAAGTGCCGGTTTCCTGCATGCACTGCGCATGCGCGGGAAACCGGCACTTCCGTTCCCCTGAACAAAGGGGTTCAGAGGTCATACGCGTGCGCAGGAGAGGCTGCGCGTGCGCATCGAACTTCGTTTTTTTTTACAGGTTTTCCCGGGAGGGTAAGTCTGCAGAAGTTAGACATGTAAAAAGCAGGCGTAAGGCCTGCTTTTTTACAAGGTAAGTGAATTAATTAAAATTAAATCATTTTTTCCACAAGTTTATTATTTTTAAATACTTTAAAGCAAGGTAAGTTTATTTTTAGCCCCGTTAGAAAATAAAATTATTTTTTTCAAATTTAAGTTATTGTTTAAAATAGTTATTTCATGTAATTTATAGTTTTTGTAAAAAAATGTGATTTTTAAAAATGTATTTGAAGATTTAGTGCTATTTTGGGGCCGTAGTATTTATAAGTTTTGACAGTTCTTCCTGTCAATCTTATGAATGGAGCATTCCCTGCTCCGATTGGTTCTCCATGGCCCACGTGATCCCAGGGGATGCATCAAACTAACTGCGCCCCTGGGATACGCAAGCACTGCACGCCGGCAGCTGGACTAGGCCCCGGATCGGAATTCCACGCGGGCCCACAGCTCAACGGCCGGCGCGCAAGATAAGTGCAGGTCGGGGGCTTGCACCCGCGGGAAGCCCCCGACCCGAATTTCTGGGCCATTGTGTTGGCAGCTTTTGACACCAGCACCTATTACAGCATTCTCTCCTTAAATTCAGGGCACTCTGCCTTTGAACAATGGTTCAATGGTTGTGGAATAACGTTCATTCTTTGCCAAAACTATATGCTGGATCCATTGACATCAAACTCATATACTGTTGTTCTATTTATCAGTATCTGTCATCTTGTCCTTAAAGGTCGCAGAGGAGCTCCTTATTCTGTGGGTCATTTTAACTCAAACCACATTTTAAGTCAAATTTGTAACACAACACCTCCCCTTTCTAATTATGCATCATGCAGTATTATCAGGCATTGTTTATCTCGTATCACATTTTTCTGCAGAGTGACTGCAGGAGATACCACATTGGTTTGAGTTTATTGGTTATCTGTCTGGGGTGCCTCTGTTAGTTGATTCTGTGAAAATGGCTATTTTTAGTTTTGATTATTTTTTAAAAAGGACAAGAGGGAACTGGTGATGTAGTGTAGACACTGGCCTTTTGTCGCTGGGTCCTGGGTTCAAATCCAGCCAAGATTAATGGGATGAAAGCCTTCCCTGTCTTTTGACTGTAAAGATCTGATGTGAAATTAGTTCGGGCAGTCTCAGACTTTTCCTAATAAGCATGGCCCTATAGTACAAAACTGACTAATTTTTCACTCAGACAGGCCTAAAGATTGTTGGTTTGGGAAATGGTGGAAAAAAAATACCACATGGTACTTTTCTGAGTTTGGGGCTGGGCAGAATGGAGGGAACTTTGCTTTGCATCTGGCTTTGCTGTATGTGAACTAGGAGCACTTGATGCTGACACTGAGTGCTGGGGGATATAACTCTTTGCATTTCAGAGACCAACATTCCCACGTTGATGAACACAGGGTAAAAATAATGTTTACTGAAAATTCCTTTCCTTGGGCAAGCAGGAAATTGAGATGTAAATCCCAAATACTCAGTTATTAAATCGCATGATTTTCACTTTTCAGGGAAGCAACCATTCATTTTCAAGATCTACATACTCATTAAAACTTTGAACTGAGACACTCCCGTGGTTTGATAGATAAAATGACAATTTTCGTTTTTATCTTGGGATTCATATGCTTGCATTACAGCATATAAACCATGTCTTAACAATGTTGAACCATTTCAAATGTTGTACAAATACTGTAATTAATTATGATTATAGTTCCAGAGAGAAATGGCATCCATTTACAGTCACACCAAAGCAGCAGGAAGCAAATGTTAATTTCAGGAAGAAGTGTAAAAATCTGGAATAATGCTCTCTTTCTCTCCACCCTTCTTGTTTCCCTCCCCCACTTTCCTTTCCCAGTCCCAGTGGCTAATGGATGTTCTGTATATATAAAATTATGTATGATTAGGCGTAATAAGGATTTAATTCAATAAAGGGGTTCAGCTGATGTCATAAGTTATGGAAGCAAGGTTCAAGTTGTTTATGGATATCATCTGAACCCCAAGATTAAATTGCAGTATTTTTAAATATATGCTTTAATAGCAGTGCAGTGGTATTTCTGATTTAATTAATTGTAGCAGTCAACTTGTTTTGTCTTTTGTCTCCCCTCCAGTGCAGCTATAGTTGATGAGGTTAATGATGGAGAAAGCAACTGTTATGTCAGCATTGGGCATTATCTTGAAACTCCGAGCACTTTTTATGACACCAAAATAATCTTTGTACTTCTTGCACCGACCATTCTGACTTATCGCAGAGGACTCCTCCTCGCTCGTCCCTTTTGATATCTTTGATTTTTGTGTACACTTTCTCCAGATTATTTGGCCTTAACACAGGATTTTCCACTGTTTCTGCTTTTCAGCGTACAGTAAATAATGCTGATATACTGGGATCCAGAAGTAAAAGTGCATAAATGTGATGTTGGAGAAGGAAATTAAAGGTTCTTGCTATAGTGCAATGAATACAAATCATTTGAGGGAGTTTGCATTTATTTATCTTGTACTGGTATAGTAGTAGTATAGTATAGTATAGCCTGTCCCAGAACAATTACGTTTATGATACATTTTCAAATGATCAAATATTTTATGGATAGAATGCCAGTAAGTTTGGAAATATGGAATAATTTTCTGAATTCATGCTGCTGATGGTGAACCTCACCTGCTGGCATATTGGAAATGATTCAGTTGGAAAATCATGCAGTGCGCACGTCCAGATTTTTGAGGTGTGTTACTGGTGGAGCGGGCTCCCACTGCTGGTACAATGTCAGAACATTCTCCAGATGGTCCTTGAGACACAAATTGTTAACTTGACGAAATTTCCTTGTTCAGTCTGGAAATCATAAATTTGATAAGTTACATCTTGGAGACTTCCACATATAACTATAAATGTGCATACATGGAGACCGTTTCCTTAGTAAGTTCTCCAGAATTTAGATCAAAGCCACAATATGACGGGGTTTCTGATGGTTGAATGCAGTGACAGTTCAGGAGCTGTGCATTGAGTGGCAGATCAGAATTGAAGAGATAAAGAACAGCACAAATGAGTAAAAGAACATAAGAACTAGGAGCAGGAATAGGCCACTTGGCCCCTCGAGCCTGCTCCGCCATTCAATCAGATCATGGCTGACCTAGGGCTCAAAGCCACTTCCCAGCCTGCTCCCCATAACACTTCACTCCCTTAACTTGCAAAAATGTGTCTATCTCCACTTTAAATGTATTTAATGACCCAGCCTCCACAGCTCTCTGGGGCAGAGAATTCCACAAATTTACGGCCCTCTGAGAAGAAGTTCCTCCTCATCTCAGTTCTAAAAGGGCGACCCTTTATTCTGAGACTGTGCCCCTGAGTTCTAGATTTCCCCATGAGGGGAAACATCCTCTCTGCATCTACCCTGTCGAGCCCCCTCCGTATCTTATGTTTCGATAAGATCACCTCTCGTTCTTCTAAATTCCAGTGAGTATAGGCCCAGCTTGCTCAACCTTTCCTCATAAGTCAAACCCTTTATCTCTGGAATTAACCTAGTGAATCGTCTCTGAACTGTCTCCAATTCAAGTATATCTTCCCTTAAATAAGGAGACCAAAACTGTACACAGTACTCAAGGTGTGGTCTCACCAATACCTTGTACAGTTGTAGCAGGACTTTCCTGCTTTTATACTCCAACCCCCTTGAAATAAAGTCCAACATTCCATTTGCCTTTTTGATTACTTGCTGTACCTGCATGCTAACTTTTTGTGTTTCATGCACAAGGACCCCCAGGTCCCTCAGAACTGCAGCATTTTATAATCTCTCTCCATTTAAATAACAGTTTGCTTTTAATTTTTCCTGCCAAAATGGATAACCTAGCACTTTCCCACATTATACTCCATCTGCCAAATGTTTACCCACTCACCTAGCCTGTGTATATCCCTTTGCAGATTCTTTGAGTCCTCTGCACAACTTGCTTTCCCGCCCATCTTTGTATCATCCGCAAACTTGGCTAAATTACACTCGATCCCTTTATCCAAGTCATTAATGTAGATTGTAAATAGTTGGGGCCCCAGCACCGATCCTTGTGGCACCTCACTAGTTACCGTTTGCCAACCAGAAAATGATTAATTTATCCCGACTCTCTGCTTTCTGTTAGTTAGCCAATTCTCTATCCATGCTAATATATTACCCCCAACTCCGTGAGCTCTTATCTTATGCAGTAACCTTTTATTTGGCATCTTATCGAATGCCTTCTGGAAATCCAAATACACCACATCCACTGGCTCACCCTTGTCCACTCTGCTTGTTACATCCTCAAAAGAACTCCAGCAAATTTGTTAAACATGATTTCCCTTTCCTAAAACCATGCTGACTCTGTTTGACTGCAGTATGTTTTTCTAAATGCCCTGCTACTGCTTCCTTAATAAAGGACTCCAGCATTTTCCCAACGACAGATGTTATATAGACAACTGGTCTATAGTTTCCTGCTTTCTGTCTCCCTTCTTTCTTAAATAGGGGTTTAAGAAGAAGACCAACAATGAAGAATGAGACTGAGAAGTTGTTTGAGGAAACAAAAACCAGGACAAACAATAAACTGGAAAACAGTAAAAAAAAACAAAGTTGTAAGGCACAATTTATCCCTTAAAATGAAATTATTGCTGATTTATGTATGAGCATGGGAAGCTTATTCAATTTGCAAACATACACTTTTTTAATAAAGGAAGATTTGCTCCTATCACGACCTCAGGACATACCAAAGCACTTTATAGCCAATGAAGTACTTTTGAAGTGTATTCACTGTTGTAATGTAGGAAACGCAGCAGCCAATCTGCACACAGCAAAGTCCCACAAACATCAATGTGATAATGACCAGATCATCTGCTTTTAGTTATGTTTGTTGAGGGATAAATATTGGCTAGGACACTGGGGAGAACTCCGCTGCCCTTCTTTGAACTAGTGTCGTGAGATCTTTCACATTCATCCGAGGGGCCTTGGTTTAACATCTCATTTGAAAGATGGCCCCACCAACAGTGCTCACTGCAGTACTGCACTGAAGTGTCAGACTAAATTTTGTCTCTGGGTAATTATGACTCGATCCTTCTTTTAACATCCTTGGCTAATGTTTTATTTCCAGTATTTTGCTGCTGGCTTAATTGGAAACCAATTCACCAGGGAGAGGTTGTACCAGAGAAAATGGTACTGTATTAAATTGCTTCTTCTATTATGGTTATCACTTTAATGCCTTTTTCTAATCCAGATGCCGAAGTCAGCAAATGTGTCACTGAAGTACACTTGTGCAAATTACATTGCAAATAGGGTACCAGGTTGTTTTTATTTGCTATTGATGATGAGATCTTCAATAATGCAGTCAACCGATAGATTAAGTTAGGGCTCTGAGTACTGATGCAGTTATTTGCACTGTTTATATGGGAATAATCTAGTACTATCAAGGAATGTCAGAAGGATTATAATCTGATAGTTAGTATAGTTTGGTGTGTACTGGCTATGACTAATGCTGCGACTATGTTTATAAAATATCTTGTCATAAGAGAAGGTGTACTGACAGAGTCACAAATGGGCTGCAATAGAACATCAATATAGTCCTAAACAAAATACTGCGTGACGTAAGAAAACTACTAGGGACTTGGTCTAAGCGTTAAACAAAGCTTTAATCAACTGTTTTACAACATGGAGGTCTAGTTGTGTCCTTCACTAGTTCCTGTTAAGAATGTCCTGCGCATGCTGGGCCCGTGCCCGAGTATTTATACTCTCCCTGGACAGCGCCACCCGCAGGCCACTCAGTATTATTTCATAAGTCTTTCTTTCATGAATGACTGATTCATGTCATTCTTCCCGCCTGAAGGATTGGTACTCCGGCGACTTCCTTCTATCGGATTAATTGGATTACAAATAGCCGCAGTCGTTTGGATCTCCGTTTGTGGCTGGAGGGCACGTCTCCTCGGACTGTGTCTGGGTCCCTAGGTCGCTTGGTTTGTACCGGCGGGCTGGCAGAGCCCGTGTCACCTTGATCGACCTGTGGGGGACTAGGGAGATCGTGACTCCGGGTGCGGGCCCCCACAGGCACAGAGCTGGCTTCATCCTGCTCAGTAGTCAGTGATTGACCGGCGTCCTGGCTTCGGGTGGTCATCCCGCGGGGAGCGCTCTGTTCCCTGGGTTGATCCGGCGGAGTAGCTGGCAGATCCCTTGACGTCCCGGGTAGGGCATCATCCTCGGAGGAGCGCAGAGTATCGGCGTTGTTAATACGGATCCCTCTATCGATTTGGGACTGGTTGGGCAGGGAGCCAGATCCCGAAGTGAAACTGTAGCCTCCCGGCCATCAGGGTACCAGACGTATGCGTAAGTAGGATTGACATCCGTTAGTTCCACTTCATCACTGAGGGGATCACTCTTGGAGGATTGGACGAATCTTCGGAGCAGCACGGGGCCAGGAGCTGCCAACCATGATGGTAGGGACGCCCCATGAGTGGAACGACGCTGGAACCCAAAGAATTGTTCGTGAGGAGTAACATTGGTGGATGTAGGAAGGAGAGACCTGATGGAATGCAACGAGTCTGGGAGCATAGTTTCCCACTGCTGGTCTGGTAGGTTGTGTGACCTTAGTGCAAGACGAACAGCGTTCCAAATGATAGCGTTGTATCTCTCAACCTGTCCGTTTCCATTAGTATGATACAGTGTCGTTTTACTTGTGGCGATTCCCCGTTGGGAAAGAGAACTTTTGAGTTCGCTTGACATGAAGGAGGGACCCCGATCAGAGTGGATGAAATTGGCCATACCGCAAAGGGAAAATACCTGATCGAGGCATTTGATCACTGTGGAAGTAAGCATATTGGGACAGGGGAAAGCATGAATATTCGTCCACCATAGTAAGCAAGTAGGTGTTTCACGTTGAAGAAGGCAGTGGCCCTTTAAAGTCAATGCTGAGTTGCTGCATAGGCTGTGTAGCATGTATGAGTGAGCCATCTGACGGACGAAAGAATTGTGGTTTTAATTCCGCGCAAATTCTACAAGTGGAGCATATTCTTTTCACGTCTTCCATAGAAAATGGGAGATTTTTAGATCGCACAAAGTGTAACGCCAGGATGGCATAAGTCAGTATGAAGATCCGCAAGAGTCGAAGTTGACATGGAAGAGCAGAATGCACACGTGAGGGTAGCCGGGGCCACATTATCTTTGCTGGGCCGATAATGTATGGTGTAGCCAAAGGCGGCCAATTCCATTCTCCAGAGCTGTATCTTGTTATTCTTGATCTTAGTGCGTTTCCGGTTATTCAGCATAAAGGCCACAGAGCGCCGATCGGTTATAAGCGTGAAATGGTGACAAGCGAGAAAATGACTCCATTTACGTACTGCTTCGATGATAGCCATAGCCTCCTTCTCGACAGGAGGATAATGGAGCTCGCTACCCTGCAAAGTTCTGGACAGAAATGCAACGGGTCGACCACCTTGATTCAAGGTAGCCGAGATCGCCACCTCCGATGCATCGCACTCGACCACGAAAGGGAGATTTTCATCGATGGAATGAAACGTGGCTTTTTCCAGTTGTTACTTGAGGTCGAAAGCTGACATAGCCATTGCCTCCAACGGAAATGACTTTGTGTGAAGCAGGGGCTGGATCTTGTCGGAGAAGTGGGGTATCCACTTCGCATAATAGGCGAACATGCCGAGTGCCCGATGAAGAGAGCCGAGATTCGTAGGAGGAGGGAGCTCCTGAAGCGGACGAACTCGCTCCGGATCTGGTTTGATGACACCATTGCCCACCCAGTAGTCAAGGATGTTGATTGATGGTACTGAATTCATGGATTTGGACTCATTTAATGTTAAGTTGCGACGACGGAGAACGTCAAGAAATTTCTGGAGGTTGGCATCGTGCTCCTTGACCAGCAATGGTGATATTATCCAGATATGGAAAAGTATCCGTTAAGTTCTCCTGTTTGACTAGGCTGTCCATTGCCCGTTGAAAGACGGCCACCCCATTGGTGACCCCAAATGGAAGGCGACAAAACTGGTAAAGCCGACCGGTGTCCTCAAAGGCCGTACACTTCTTGTCAGAGTCCTTTAACGGTACTTGATGATATGTGCTCTTTAAGTCAAATGTGAAAATACCTTGTAGTTGGCAAGGTTATTGACCATGTCATCGATGCGTGGTAGTGGGTAGGCATCCAGGTCAGTATATTGGTTAACAGTTTGCGACGACTTGAGCCCGCCAGGAAGATGAACATGGCTCAAAGATACTGTCCGCTAGAAGGCAAGAGATTTCAGTCTCGATAAAGGATAGATCATCTTGACTGAAACATCATGATTTAGTGACTATGGGCTTGCATCGGGGGGGGGGGAAGATTGGCGAACAAGAGGGCTTGTCGAGCGAAGCCGCCGAAAGCGCACAAAATGGTACTTTGGAAATAGTAAGCTCCGGCTTTGACCCTCCAAACTCGAAAGTGAGTCTTTTGTATTGCTTCTAGAAATTCTGTCCCAGGAGCACATCACTGCATAGGTTTCTGAGCACCCCGAGCCGGGTGGAAAAATAAGTGCGGCCATTGAGAATAAGGTCGACAAGACAAAAGCCGGAAGAGTTGGTGGTCAGTGTCGTGAGCCATTGCAATTTCCTTGTCCGAGGATTAAATACGCAGTTTTAACTTACTGACAGCCTGCTCACTGATGAAGCTGTCAGAGCTACATGAGTCGATTAGTGCACTCAAAATGTGTCTATTTACCGAAACTTTTGTTGCTGCGTGGGACAGGCTTTGGGGGAAAAACAGCTGTGATGGGAGGAGGGGCAGCTTTATACTTGACAGCTGTAACATTAGTAGTGGCTCTTGGGGGAGGAGCAATTTTATAGATAGCAGCTGTAACCCGAGGATAGGCTCTCTTGACTGACACACTTTAGAAAAGTGACCTTTCTTACTGCAATGATTGCAGGTTGCATTACGAGCAGGACAACATTTCCTATAGTGAAATGCACCTCCACAGAAGAAACACTTTAGATTGTCAAGATGTCACTAGGGTAGGGTCGTCATCAGCTAGGATAAAGTCCTCATCAGTGAGGGCTTCCGCCTGAGGCTTATCTGAGGAGTCACTAAAAGTGATAGCAGCAGTCCGTGCACGTGGTTAAAGATAGGCATCTGCATTATTTTTGGTAAGTCCAGAGAATATGCCTGGTCATAGGCAGCTTGTAACTCGAGGGTTTTATTCTCCAACAGACGCTGGCATACGAAGGGAGACGCAATTCCATTAATAAAAGAATCACTAATTAATTCCTCCCGGTGCTGCTCAGCTGAGACAGCTTTGAGATTACAGTCTTTGTTGAGCCTGCAAAACTTTTGAAGGAATTCGTCAAGTGATACCCCGGGTTTTTGTTGAGTTGTGGCCAGTAAGTGCCGAGCAAAAATTTCATTTGGGGGCCTTAACATATAGTTGCTGCAGTATTTGGATAGCGGAGTCATAGTCTACACAGTCTTCGATATAGTCAAACACATGAGGAGATACATAATTGGCAAGCATTTGTAACTTATCAGGAACATTCTCACCACAAGCCCCAAGGAAGTTGCTGAAGGTAAGATACCAGTGTTTCCATACCTTAGCAGTTGTAGGTGAATTCGGGTCCAGGTCAAGACGGGCAGGTCTGAGTAGTTTCTCCATAATGGATTGATTACTACGTCTGGTTCCCTTCTACCGTTTGAGTCGTAGCCGTCTGTTCCCAAAATCACTGAGAGCGTGGAGCAAGTTTCAGTTGATTAAATTGACGTAAGAAAACTACTAGGCACTTGGTCTAAGCGTTAAATAAAGCTTTAATCAACTGTTTTACAACATGGTGGTCTAGTTGTGTCCTTCACTAGTTCCTGTTAAGAATGTCCTGCGCAAGTTGGGCCCATGCCCGAGTATTTATACTCTCCCTGGACAGCGCCACCCGCAGGCCACTCAGTATTATTTCATAAGTCTTTCTTTCATGAATGATTGATTCATGTCACTGCGGATGCTGGAAATCCGAAATAAAAACAGAAAATGCTGGAAATACTCAGCAGGTCAGGCAGCATCTGGAGAGAGAAACAGTTACTGTTTCAGTTCGATGACCTTTTAGTTAGAACTATATACTCCTACTGGTGAAATATATTCATATTGGTGTGGATGGGGCTTGTTTTTTTAAAAAAAACTGTTACATCTCTGTGCTATTTTGTGGCTTAATTCCACCTTTTAAAGTTAAGTTCACAGAAATCTGAAATTTCTGGGATACGGATTTTTTTTGCCATCTCATTATCATTATTCCAGGAAAATTCTCTATCTGAGTAGGTGTCCATGGTGCAACACCAACATTGCATCATGTCTAGACAAGGCAATGGGGAAAAGTGGGAGAGGGAAGAGTAACTTGCTGCTTTGGAGTTGGACTGTTCCATGTTCTGGAAAGGAGATGAGTGGAGTAAGTAGCCAGCTCTACACTAGAGCCCTCTTACTGAGATACTGGTGTTTACCCAGAATTCCAAAAAGCGCTGGGACCCAAAGTGAAGAGATAGTTGACCTCCTTCGAGGTACTGACAACTGGTAAAATTCCACCTATTTGGCGGGAGACTAAAATAATTGCCCTCCTAAAGCAGGGGAAGAATGCTTGTGAAGCTTCCAGCTACTGCCCGATCTCCTTACTTTGCACTTGTTATAAAGTGCTGGAGAGGCTACTACTCCAGACTATCCCCTATCATCGAGCCAACCATCCCTAAGGAGCAAGCGGGCTTACGGAGCGGCCGTAACTGCTGCGACCAAGTGGTAGCTTTAACAACACACTTCGAAGCAGGCTTCCAGCACCAGCTCAAGACCGCCGTAGCACTCGTGGAGCTGTCAGCGGCGTATGACACAATATGGAAGCATGGACTGCTTTTCAAGCTCTCCACCATTTTATCCTGCAGAACAATGATCCATCTTCTCAACTCCATGCTTAGCAACCGACGCTCCTGTGTGTACTCTGGCACCCAGAAGAGCAGATATAGGACATTGAACAACGGACTCCCACAGGGTTCTGTCCTGGCACCCAGGTTGTTCAATGTTTACACCAGTGACCTGTTCGAAACAGAGTCCCGCAAGTTCGTATACGCTGATGGCATTGCCTTGGCCACGCAAAACATGAATCTGTCCATCACCGAAGAGACCCTAACCAGTGATTTACAGAGGATGGAGGCCTACTTCCACTGATGGCAACTTCGGCCAAACCCACAAAAGACCGTCATCTTGACATTCCAACTCCATACCCATCAAGCAAACCAAGCTTTGAAAGTCTCCTTCTGCGGCGCAGAGGTAAACCATACCAAAAATCCCTCCTATTTAGGAGTCCTGCTTGATCGCACCCTGTTATATAGACAACATCTCCAGAATCTTGAGATGAAACTAAAGAGCAGGGTCAACTTGATCCTGAAACTCGCCGGATCCACATGGGGAGCAGACGCTCAAACCCTCCGTACGGCAGCACTCGCCCTGGTGTACTCTACAGCGGAGTACTGATCTCCGGCCTGGCTATCAAGTCTGCATGTCAAATCCATTGATCTCCAGCTGAATTCTACTATGAGAATTATCCAGTACGCTTTTATCAACACCAACACCTTGGCTGCCTGTGCTTGCAAACATCGCACCACCACACCTACACGGCGAATATGCAGTCTCCAGAGAATACAACCGCTACACCAGCAAAGACATGCCGATTCAGGCTGACTGGAGCAACCTACCACCAATCCGTCTCAAATCTAGAAGGCCATTTTGGACCGGCGCCGAAGCCCTTCAGCGATCTCCACTCAGCCTTGATGACCGATGCCGAAATGCTTGGAAGAACTGCGACATACGGAATGAATTCCTTATGGAGGACCCCACAGTACAACCTGAAGGATTAAACCTTCCTTGCAAACAGTGGACAACCATCAGCTGCCTCAGAACTGGTCATGGTAGATGTTGCCACCTTCTCCATAGATGGAAGATTAAAGTATCCTCATCATGTGACTGGAGCTCCTAATCAGACCCTGGAGCACATCATTGAGCACTGCCCTCAGAGGAAATTCGCAGGCAGCCTACAAGATATCCATGCTGTTACACTGGAAGCTTTGGCCTAGATATCTGACTTAGATATTGACATTTGATTTGCTACTACCATACGAAAGAAGAAAACTGAGGTATATCCATGAAGTCAAGATTGATAACTACAAAATTACTTCTGGTGATTACAAACATACTGAATAAAAGTTTAGAAAAGGATATAAAGAACTAGACTTGCATCTAGCATGTGATGGCCCTAAGCATCTAAAATGTAATTGCCTCAAGAAAGCTCTGTCTAAGAGCTCAAATCTGTGCCATGCAAGCTATTTCCATTTCAGTGCTCAAACATGGATGGCGTAACTAAAAGAATTGGGTTCCTTGAAAAATTAGAATAGTCCAAACTTAAATTCCAAAAAGAAAAAGTCCCCATATCATTATCAAAATCAGCATCTTACAGGGTCACCATTGACCAGAAAATAAAACAGCCCACTCCTATCAACACTATAACTGCAAGAGCAGGGCAGAGGCCGGGCACTTCGTGATAAGTGACCTGACCTGACCTCTCAAAGCTTCTCCACCATCTACAAGGCTGAAGTCAGGAGTGTGATGGAATATAAACCACTCGACTGGATGTAGTTGCAACCACACTCTAAGTTCGACACCATCCAGTTCGACTTAATCAGTGTCCTGGCCACTGGACTCACTATCCACCCACTCCATTATTGGTAAACCGTGGCCGCAGGATGTACCGGATTCACTGAAGTAAATTATCAAATTTACTTTGACTATGCCTCACTCCCTCATTGCCACCAAGTTCCTCTTCAAGTCACAGACCACCCTGACTTGGACATAAATCGCTGTTTTTTCATTGTCATTGGACCAGAATTCTGGAATTCCCTATCTAATGCAATTGTGGAAATGCCATAAGGACAAGCATTGCAGTGGTTTACGATTAATAATTTCCACTACCCACCTCGGGGCAACTGGGAATGGACAATAAATGCAGATTTGTCAGGGTCACCCACATTAAGAGAACAATTCAAAGAAAATAAGCTGAAGATCAATAAAAGATATTGGCCCCAATATTTACAGGGGGATGTGCTTGGAGTAGGGGGAGGAGTTCTGGCTGGAGTCCCAGATGTTCTGCCGATATTTACTTCAGGATGTCTCTTAAAAAATTTTCTGCATGTTTCCCGCCCGACAGCCAGCCTGACTGCCTGTCGGACCCACCCAAGGACACAGCCAAGCAGCATGGTCGTGAGTGGTGTCTCTGGGTGGAGGAGCAGATGCTCGTTGGGTGGGGTGGGGCGAGAGATCGTGGCTGGTGGGTCAGATGGTGGCCGGGGGCGGGGTGTTGGAGATCGCAGAGAAGGAGGAGAGCTTGGAGGTGGGGGGAGATCGGGGGGAGTTGACAATCATGGAGCTGAAAGCAGGTAAGCTTGTTGAGCCGGGGGGAAACACTCCTGGCCTTCCTGGCCTACGAGCCAGTCGGGAAACACAGGAGAATGGGTTTCCTGCAGGCCTTGCTGACTTTAACGGCAGGGCCCGATTTGCATGGGAAGCCTCTGTTTCCCACCCGCAACCAGCCAAATTGAGAGGCTGGCTGGCTCTGGGCGGGTAGGCCTTATGCTTACGAAGTGTGTAAAGCCCGATCAGCTACAGTTAAACACAAAATGGAGGTTAAAGAAGTGGTTTCCAGCTTCATTATAATATATAAATAGACCACCTGCCTCCTGGCAGCAGATTAGCTACCTGACCCCATCCTGTTTCCCATCCTGCCTCTGTTAAAACTGGAAGTGGGAGAGTTGGAGGCAGGTTCGGGTCGAGATTCAAATTTTTAACACTTTAATTACCCCCACACTCCCAACCCACCCATTTTTTTAAAGTTAAAAACCCCCATTGTGTGTGTATTTATGAAGTAGCATGAAGGCCCTTAGGTAACTGGAATCCTCTTGCAGAGTCTGGGATGTAACCTAACAGGAAATCCAATTCTTGAAATCCCGGGGAAGCTGATTGCTTTGGAGGGATTGCTCTGATCCAAGACCAAAGGACCCTGAAGATAATACCATAACCTCTGGAGCTGAAACAAATGCTCAAGAAAAGTGGAATAGAAGCCCTGGTTAGACCACATCTGGAGTACTGTGAGCAGTTCTGGGCACCACACCCTAGGAAGGATGTATTGGTCTTGGAGGGAGTGCAGTGTAGATTTACCAGAATGATACCTGGACTCTATTATGAAGTGAGATTACACAAACTAAGATTGTATTCCCTGGAATTGAAAAGATTAAGGGGTGAGTTGATGGAAGT
This sequence comes from Somniosus microcephalus, assembly GCF_052327205.1. Lineage (NCBI taxonomy): Eukaryota > Metazoa > Chordata > Chondrichthyes > Squaliformes > Somniosidae > Somniosus > Somniosus microcephalus. The sequence goes on from NC_141004.1 coordinate 48,335,517, forward strand.
TTTCAAGATATTAAGGGGAACTGATGGGGTAGATAGAAAAAAACTATTTCCGCTGGTTGGGGACTAGCACGAGGGGGCACAGTCTAAAAATTAAAGCCAGGCCTTTCAGGAGTGAAGTTAGGAAACACTTCTACATGCAAAGGGTGGTAAAAGTTTGGAACAGTCTTCTGTAAATGGCAATTGGTGCTAGATCAATTGTTCATTTTAATTTTAAATCTGAGATTGATAGATTTTTGTTAACCAACGATATTAAGGAATATGGGCCAAAGGTGGGAATGTGGAGTTAGGTCACAGATCAGCCATGGCTTGAGGGGTTAAATGGCCTATTCCTGTTCCTATGTTCCGAAGCCACATTCTAAGTAGATTAATTGTAGTTTAATTTCCTATTTAAAATCGTGAATGAAAAGTTCAATATTTTCATTGTTGTAGTACTTAATCTAAAATGATAGATTAATTAAAATGATAGATTAAACTGCTTAATTCTAAATGTTTTATGTTTAAAAATGGAATGTCTTTGCTCAGATGATGTAATTACGTGAGGTATAATTTGCCCTCCAAACACTGCTGGAGAGAACCTAATTTCACAGTCTTTAGCTTTACTAGTGAACTGAAGTAGATAAATCACCAGGCCTGGAAGAAATGTATCCCAGGTTAAGAGAAGATCATTTTCTAGTCCTCTCTGGCTACAGGTGTGGTGCAGGAAGACTGGCGGACTGCTAACGTTGTACCATTGTTTAAAAAGGGAGTAAGGGATAGACCAAGTCATTACAGGCCAGTCAGCCTAATCTCGGTGATGGGCAAATTATTGGAAAAAATTCTGAGGGACAGTATTAATTGTCATTTAGAAAGCCACAGATTAATCGAGGACAGTCAGCATGGATTTGTTAAGGGAAGGTCGTGTCTGACTAACTTGATTGAATTTTTTGTGGAGATAACAAGGAGGGTCGATGAGGGTAGTGCATTTGATGTAGCCTACATGGACTTTAGCAAGGCTTTTAACGAGGTCCCACCTCATGGTCTGGTTAGAAAGCTAAAAGTCATGGGATCCAAGGGAAAGTGGCAAGTTGAATCCAAAATTGGCTGAGTGGCAGGAAGCAAAGGGTAATGGTCGACGGGTGTTTCCAGTGGGGTTCCGCAGGGTTCAGTACTAGATCCCTTGCTTTTCATGGTATATGTCAGTGATTTAGACTTGAATGTAGGGGGCATAATTAAGAAGTTTGCAGATGTTACAAAAATTGGCCATGTGGTTGATCGTGAGGAAGAAAACTGTAGACTTCAGGAAGATCTCAATAGACTGGTCAGGTGGGCAGAAAAGTGGCAAATGGAATTCATTCTGGAGAAGTGTGAGGTAATGTATTTGGGGAGGGTAAACAAAGTAAGAGAATATATAATAAATGGCAGGATACTAAAGTCTGGAGGAACAGAGGGACCTTGGAGTGCATGTTTACAGATTCCTGAAGGTAGTAGGAGAGGTAGATAAGGCGGTTGAGAAGGCATATGGGATACTTTCCTTTTATTAACCGAGGCATAGAATATAAGAGCAGGGAGGTTATGCTTGAACTGTATAAAACACTAGTTAGGCCACAGTTAGAGTACTACGTGATATGCCATCAATGACTCAAAGACAAGGATTCAACTGAAGGCTTTTAATCACTAAGAGCACAGCAGGTCTTCCCACATCGGGTTCGTCTGGTAGTGAATGACTCATACAGCTCCTGAGACTTTATATGGCAAAAGACAGGGGCGTAGCCAATACACACAATAGGAACAAAAGGGTGTGGTTCACACAATACAAGCAGGTCTGATGAAGGCATATTTCATCACACTGCGTACAGTTCTGGTCACCACATTAGAGGAAGGTTGTGATTGTGCTAGAGAGGATACAAAGGAGATTTAAGAGGATGTTGCCAGGATTGGAGAATTTTAGTTATGAGGAAAGATTGGATAGGCTGGGGTGGGTTTTTTGGAACAGAGGAGGCTGAGGGGAGATTTATTTGAGGTGTGTAATGTTATGAGCGGCCTAGATAGAGTAGATGGGAAGGACCTATTTCCCTTAGCAGAGAGGTCAATAACGAGGGGGCATAGATTTAAAGTAATTGGTAGAAGGTTTAGAAGGGAGTTGAGGAGAAATGTTTTCACTCACGAGGGTGGTGAGGGTCTAGAACTCATTGCCTGAAAGGGTGGTAGAGGCAGAAAACCTCACCGCATTTAAAAAGTACTTGGATATGCACTTGAAGTGTACTACCTATGGACCAAGAGTTGGAAAGTGAGATTAGGCTGGGTAGCTCTTTTCGGTTTGCACGATGGACTCAATGGCCTCTCTGTGCAATAAATTTCTGTGATTCTCTGGTGACTTAAAGCTGAAGATGTGTGTGATCCACAGTATTAAAAAGGTGATTTTCAGCACAAGTTGGAATACATAGTTACATAGGGCTGGATTTTACCAACCTCAGCGGGCGACGTCGGTGGCGGGTCCCGACCCTGCTGCTGGAACCAGCCCGCTGTCTGAAATGATTTTCCCCGGATTGGATTCGTTGAGCCTGCCCAGCGCGTTTGCCAGCCAATTGAAGTAAGCGAGCCTGATGATGTCATTTGCTGACGCGTCATCAGCCGGTTTCCTTAAAGGGCCCACGCGCAAATTTACTTTGACAGTTGTGTTGTCGGTGTTCTACAGCATTGAGGTGCTGCAAGCACTGCACAGAGGTGCATAGCTGCACCCTGGCTCTCCCAGCATGTAGGGAGGTCCTCTGCCCTTTCCTTGGGTGGAAGAGACCTCCCCAGGAGACCAACGCAGCCTGATTGCACAGGAGGACACAAGCAGGGATGTCGTAAGCAGGACCAGGCTGCAGTGGCGCAAACCTTTCAATGATCTCAGTAGATCACGAAACGTTACTGCAAAGCCACACTCTACCTCACCCTGCTGTGCCACTCATCACACCCCCATCACTCTGCCTTTCCTACCCTACTCCTGCACATCCTCCCTCACACCAACTTACCTTGCACCTCCACCCATCCCTCTCTATCTACATTATCACTTCCCCATCTCACTAGCCAGCCCTCACACTCGCCCTCATTCTAGTCCAATCATACCAACTATTAACACACAAGGGTAGGCACTTGTGTGTTTTAGCCAATATTCATGTGAAGTTTCTGTTAATGTGCTGTAAAACATTGAAATCTTCATTTTCAAAACTTTGCGTTCTTGGACAGATTTCTGTGCACCTTTGGAAGTGGTTAGTGAGTTGCAGTGAATGGAGAGACATAACGGTACCCCCCGCAATGGTGATGAGTGTGAAAGGAATGGCTTGGACATTGTAGGGATGCTTTATGGTGTTGGTGTGGGGTGGTGCCAACCTGGCACATCATGTGGCATCCAGGGTGTACAGCATCAAGTGAAGTAAATCTGGCTGTGGTGAGGCCATCCTTGGCGTTCCGCGAAGCAATGTGGTTGGGTGCTGATGCCCAGTGTCCTGTGCAGCATCAGTTGATTGCGGAGAAAGTTGGTGGTGTTGTTAGTGCTGCTGATGTGCCTGGCACTGCTGGTGTCGGGGCTGATCGTGGTCGGATTCTGAAGACCAAGGTGAGATAGTTTCAAGGGCACTGATGCTGATATAATGGCCCAGAAATTCGGGTCCCCACGCGTGAGTACGCACTGGGTACTCACGTGTAGGCCCAACGAAAGTGCTGGTTTCGTGCATGCACTGCGCATGCGTGGGAAACCGGAACTTCCGTTCCCTTGAAAGAAGGGGTTGACAGGTGGAACACGTACGCCGGAGAGGCAGCGGGTGCGCATCGAACTTACGTTTTTTTTGCAGGTTTCTCCGGAAGGGTAAGTCTCCAGCAGTTACACTTTTAAAAAGCCTGCAAGGCCTGCTTTTAACAAGGTATGTAAGTGGTGAATTAATTAAAATTAAAACATTTTTTCCACAGGTTTATTAGTTTTAAAAACTTTAAAGAAGGGTAAGTTTTAGCCCTGTTAGAAAATGTAATTAATTTTTTCAAAATTTTAAATTATTGTTTAAAATAGTTATTTCATGTAATTTATAGTTATTTTAAAAATGTGATGGTTTTAAAAAAAAATTATTTGAAGTTTTAGTTATGTTTTGGGGCTTATAGTATTTATAGGTTTGACAGCTCTTCCTGTCAAATTTATGAATGAAGCATTCGCTGCTACCGTTGGCTCTCCATGGCCCACGTGATCCCAGGGGACGCTTTGAACTAACTGCGCCCCTGGGATACGCAAGCACTGCATGCCGGCAGTTGGTGGAGGCCCAGGATCGGAATCCCACGCAGGCCCACAGCACAACGGCCGGCGCGCTAGCTAAGTGCAGGTCGGAGGCTTGCACCCGCGGGAAGCCTCCGACCTGAATTTCTGGGCCATTAGCAGGTGAACTTGAGATGACAGACGCGATCAGTGGTGAGAGAGGTTGTTCCAATGAGGTGACACTGGATATAGAGTTTACTCCAAACACTTGCAACCTGCATAAAGCTCAGTCTGTCTTCCAAATGCAGCAAACTACAGCTTCTGAGCTTGGAAAGTGAACAGATGCGAGATGAGAGCTGTTCTAGCACATTTGCAGCTGTCAAGTAATCAGATGATTCTATGGTCATACAACTTCTGACCTGCTCGCCTGACGTGATCCCCGAGCAGTGTGCACCCCGTGGGCGACCTCGTGAAGTGTAAGTTGAGCTCAAAATACTTCTTAATAGGCAGTTAACAAGGTCATAATGACTTGAATTGCCTCCCCCGCCGCTGCGTGTCGGGTCTGTTCAGCGCTGACAAACCTGACATCTGGGAAAGGCGCGTGACAGCAGGTTGACAGCGGGGTCCTGACCCGCTGTGGGAAGAAACACAATTTTTCCCACCCGACCTGCCACCGAACGCGCCTGCTGACCGCCCCCCCGCCCTTGAAAAATTCCCTCCATCGTATTTACAGCACAGAAACAGACCATTCAGCCCAACAGGCCCATGCTGGCGTTTATGCTCCACACAAGCTTCCTCCCACCTTTCTTCATCTAACTGCATTAACATATCCTTCTATTCCTTTCTCCCTCATGTGTTTATATCTAGCTTCCCCTTAAATACATCTATGCTAGTCGCCTCAACGACTTCTTGTAGTTGTGAGTTCCACATTCTAAACACTGTCTGGGTAAAGAAGTTTCTCCTGAATTCCTTATTAGATTTATTAGTAACTATCTTGTATTTACGGCCCCTAGATCTAGTCTCCCTCGCAAATGGAAACATCGTTTCTACACTATCAAACCCTTTCATAACCTTAAAGACCTTTATCAGGTCACCCCTCAGAGACCCAGCTTGCTCAATCTTTCCTGCTAGGTATCACCTCTCTTAGTAAATCCTTTTTGCACCTTCTCCAGTGCCTCTATATTTTTATAATATGGAGACCACAGTACTCCAAGTGTGGTCTAAACAAGGTTCTATACAAGTTTAACATAACTTCTCTGCTTTTCAATTCTATCCCTCTAGAAATGAAACCCAGTGCTTTGTTTGCTTTTTTTATGGCCTTATTAACCAGCGTCTCTACTTTTAGTGATTTGTGTATCTGTACCCCCAGATCCCTTTGCTTCTCTACCCCATTTAGACATTTATATTCCAAGGAGGTGTCTGGCCTCCTTATCCTTCATACCAAAATGAACCACTTGTCTATATTGAAGTTCTTTTGCCAATTACACGTCCATTCTGAAAGTTTGTTAATGTCTTCCTGTATTTTGTCACAGTCCTCCTCCGTATTATACCCCCCAGATTGGTGATGTCCGCAAATTTTGAAATTGTACTTATGATTCCTGAGTCCAAATTGTTTGTGAATAGTGAACAACAGGGGTCCAAGCACTGATTCTTGTGGAACACCACTTCCCACCATTTGTTAGTCTGAGTAAATGAGAGAGTTTAACCCCTACTCTTTGTTTTCTGTTTTGTAGCTAGCTTGCTGTCCATTCTGCTACTTGTCACCTGACTGCACGTGTTCTTATCTTAGTCATGAGACTATTATGTAGTACCTTATCGAAGGTCTTTTTAAAAATCCAAATATATTACATCTACTCCATTATCCTTGTCTACCCTTTATGTTACTTCTTCAAAGAATTCAATAAGGTTGGTCAAGCATGACCTTCCCTTTTGAAATCCATGCTGACTATTCTTCATTATATTTTCAGTTTCTAGATTTTTTTTCTATTGCATCTTTGAGTAAGGATTCCATTATCTTTCCTGCTACCGATGTTAAGTTAATTGGTTTATAGTTTCCTGGAGTTGTTCTATCTCCCTATTTAAATATAGGAATCACATTAGCTGTTTGCCAGTCCTCGGGCACTATTTCCTTTACTAATTAATTTTTATGTATACGTAATAGTGCCTCTGCTATCTCTTCCCTAACTTCTTTTAGTGTGCATGGATGCAATCCAGGTTTATTTTTTATCCTTTCTTAAGTTTGGTTAGTTTATCAATTATGTTGTCTTATCTTTTTTTATTTCTTCTTCTAATGCCATGACCACCATGTTAGTGTCCCTGGTACATGGTGAGGCAAAGTAATTATTTATTATTTCTGCCATTTCACTGTCATTACCTGTGAGTTTCTCTTGTGTTCCTTAGTGTCCCTATCCCTATCCTGATTTTCTTTTGTTATTGATGTGTCTGTAGAATACTTTACTATTTCTTTTATATTCCTTGATAATTTAATTTTGTAGTTTCTCTTTGCCTTCCTAATTTTTTTAACTTCTTTCCTAACCCTTTTGTATTCCTCTCCTTTGTTGTCTATGTACTTAGTATATGATTTTTTTCTTTAGTTTAAATTTTACCCTTATTCCTTTATTCATCTATGGTGTGTCATTACTGGCTAGTTCGGAAAAGTAGCCAGGTAGGCTGAAAGTTTAGAGCAGGGGCAAATGTAGGAATTTTAATCTGATAATTCACCCTCCGAGCTTGTTTCAATTATCCAATTGCTTTTTTTGGGTGAAAATGTCGGCTCCGTAGCACTTTTTTTGGTGCTCTGGTGCTGTTTGGAGCTGAAAATGCCGGCCGCACCGTGCACGCACATTTCTGGTGCGTGCCGTGCTGGACACCCTCTTTGGTGAGGGCGGTAGGGTGGGCGTTAGGAGCGTGCGCTGGAAGTATTCAGAGTGCGCTTATCGTGACATCAATCGGCGTATAATTTGACGCCAGTGCTGCCATTTTGGTTGTCAACGCTGGAGCTAATGCCCTGTGTTAACCTCGCACGGTTGAACATGTGTTCAGCATCAGGAAGGACCCCCTACCAGCGATCTTTAAAGGGATCAGCAACCACTCTAAGGTTAGTTGTTGATTGATTTCTACTGGCTCTGTGGAACTGTTTGTGGAACTGTTTGGGGCTCTCGAGAGTTGTGTAAAGTTGGCGAGGTGACAGAGAGTGGTGCTGCAAGTGGAGAAGGCCTTGATTTTGACTTCAAGTGTTCTGCTCGGACAACTTGCTCCCAGTCATGGGCAATGTTCCTTGTAATTTTTCATTGGGCTGCGCGGCACATTCAAAAGTCCACACATTCGCGTTTTTTTTTCAATTAAAAAGCCAGCTCACCGGCTGCGCGGACCCCTGGAGCACTGCTGCGCAGCTTAAAGGGAACATTGGTCATGGGTACTGTAGTTGTCATCCCCATGGCCTACAGAATTACAGGGAGATGGAGCATAGGCAGCGAAGAAAAGGACACGCTGCTCGCAGAGGGAGGAGGAGGAAGGGGAGAAAGGCTCTCAGCAGGAGGCCAAACCTAACTAGGGTTTTCCGAGAGCAATTCTCTTACCTCGGCCTGAGCCAGGAGCAGTGTGTGAGGCCTCTGCGCTTTGCAAAGGAGATGCTCACAGAACTCTGCCACCTCATGCAACCCGACCTGGAACCCCACACCAGGGCAAGGACTGGTGCTGCCAGTGGCAGTAAAGATGACCGTGGCCCCGAAACATAGAGCAGACCATTGGGGTCCTGAAGCAATGGTTCCGCTGTCTGCACCTCTGTGGAGGAGCCCTGCCATACTCACCAGAGCGCACCTCAAGATTTGTCATGGTCTACTGCATGCTCCACAACCTCACCATCATGAGGGCACATCCCTTGCCACCAGGCATATGGCGATCAGCTGAGGAGGAGGAGGAGGAGGAAGCAGAAGAGTGGGAGGAGGCAACCCAGACTGCCCGGGCTGTCAGTGATTGACTCATCTGACTGCAGTTCCAGTGATCGCAACCCAAATTCCACATTCAACAATAGTCACCTTACCATCCCTCTGATATGGACCACCACATCGTTCTCTTGGCTACAATGCTGAAATAAAAGCCACCACAAAACAAAGACTCCAAATCAACTTTATACATCAACCCATGTAATATTACATAAAAAAAGTGAACTAATCACCCTTGTGCTTTCCATTAGTGCATGTTTTCTGTGTGCCTTTGCCTGTCCCAGTGCTCCTATGAAGTGCTATCCCAGTGGCTGCATCATGGCTGGTGGAAGACTGCTGACTTTAGTGGGGGAGACTGCAAATGGCCTTGCAGGACAACCTCGAGCAGCTGTGGTCCTAGAAGGCCCGGCTGTAGACTGCACCACCTCGACATGGGCAGCAGCAGTCTGGGCTGGCTAGCTGTCGGGCAACAGCAAGGGCACTGTCGGCGTGGCAGTGGTGGGAGCATGAATGCTGTCATCCTGAGAGGACAGCAGGTTCGTGCACCACGGAGCCACTCCCGCTCCCCCGTTGGAGGACAGATTGCTGGACTGCTATGACATCTTGTCAGCCACTTTTCACACTGGTAAACACAACCACGATGGCAACAGTCTGAGCTTGCATGGCAGCAAGCTGAGCCTGCATGAGAGCAGTTTGAGCTTCCACTGCAGCACTCGGATGTTGGGTCGCTTCCACCTGTGCTGCAATGGAAGCTGAGACATCAGTCATCAGACTCTGCATCATGGTTGGGTCCACAAATGCAGTAATGGGGTCGGCCATCAATTCCATGCTGGAAATCAGGCTGCCACACAAGCTCAGACTGTTGCCATAGTGGCTGCGTTTACTCGTGTGGAAATCATGGGCTCCAAACTTTGCGCAAAGCCCTGTGCAAGGTTCTTGCTGGACTCCTCCATGCTCCTTGACATTGCACTCAGGCTTTCTGGCAGGCCTGCCAATGTACCAAGCATTTCAGTGTGCATACCCATCGGCCGCCTTCTGTAGGCCTCCCCATCGAAGTCCTCATCTAACTAACTGCTACGAAACAAAATAATAAGAATGAAACTGGACGGACCACCCGGCATTGACCTTGGCAATGGCTACGGACATGGCAATGGCACACCCAGTCCAGTCAACCCTGCAAAGTCCTCCTCACCAATATCTGGGGACTTGTGCCAAAATTGGGAGAGCTGTCGCACAGGCTAGTCAAGCAACAGCCTGACATAGTCATACTCACAGAATCATAACTTTCAGCCAATGTCCCAAAATCCTCCATCACCATCCCTGGGTATGTCCTGTCCCACCGGCAGGACAGACCCACCAGAGGTGGCAGCACAGTGGTATACAGTCAGGAAGGAGTGGCCCTGGGAGTCTTCAACATTGACTCTGGACCCCCTGAAGTCTCACAGCTTCAGGTCAAGCATGGGCAAGGAAACCTCCTACTGATTACCACCCACTGCCCTCCCTCAGCTGATGAATCAGTACACATCCATGTTGAACACCACTTGGAAGAAGCACTGAGAGCAGCAAGGGCACAGAATGTACTCTGGGTGGGGGACTACAATGTCCATCACCAAGAGTGACTCGGTACCACCACTACTGACCGAGCTGGCCGAGTCCTCAAGGACATAACTGCCAGTCTGGGCCTGCGACAGGTGGTGAGAGAACCAACACGAGGGAAAATCCTACTTGACCTCGTCCTCACCAACCGACCCATCGCAGATGCATCTGTCCATGACAGCATTGGTAGCAGTGACCACCGCACAGTCATTTGTAGAGACAAAGTCCCATCTTCACACTGAGAACACCCTCCGTCGTGTTGTGTGGCAATACCACTGTGCTAAATGGGATAGATTCAGAACAGATCTAGCAGCTCAAAACTGGGCATCCATGAGGCGCCGTGGGCCATCAGCAGCAGCAGAATTGTATTCCACCACAATCTGTAACCTCATGGCCTGGCATATCCCTCACTCTGCCATTACCACCAAGGCAGGGGACCAACCCTGGTTCAATAAGGAGTGTGGAAGAGCATGCCGGAAGCAGCACCAGGCCTACCTAAAAATGACGTGCCAACCTGGGGAAGCTGCAACACAGGACTACATGCATGCTAAAAAGTGGAAGCAGCATGCTATAGACAGGGCTAAGTGATCCCACAATCAACGGATCAGATCAAAGCTCTGCAGTCCTGCCACATCTAGTCGTGAATAGTGGTGGACCATTAAACAACTAACTGGAGGAGGAGGCTCCATGAATATCCCCATCCTCAATGATGGTGGAGCCCAACACATGAGTGCAAAAGACAAGGCTGAAACATTTGTAACCATCTTCAGCCAGAAGTGCCGAGTGGATGATCCATATCGGCCTACTCCCGAGGTCACCACCATCACAGAAGCCAGTCTTCAGCTAATTTAATTCGCGCACTGGATACAGCAAAGGCTATGGGCCCCGACAACATCCCGGCTATCGTGCTGAAGACTTATGCTCCAGAACTAGCCGCGCCTCTAGCCAAGCTGTTCTAGTACAGTTACATCACTGGCATCTATCTGACAATGTGGAAAACTGCCCAGGTATGTCCTGTCTACAAAAAGCAGGACAAATCCAACCTGGCCAATTACCGCTCCACCAGACTACTCTCAATCATCAGCAAAGTGATGGAAGATGTCATCGACAGTGCTATCAAGCGGCACTTACTCACCAATAACCTGCTCACTGATGCCCAATTTGGGTTCTGCCAAGACCACTTGGCTTCTGACCTCATTACAGCCTTGGTCCAAATATGGACAAAGGAGCTGAATTCCAGAGGTGAGGTGAGAGTGACTGCCCTTGACATCAAGGCAGCATTTGACCGAGTGATCAAGGAGCCCTAGTAAAACTGAAGTCAATGGAAATCGGGGGGGAAACGCTCCACTGGCTGGAGTCATATCTAGCACAAAGGAAGATGGTTGTGGCGATTGAAGGTCAATCATCACTGCCCCAGGACATCGCTGCATGAGTTCCTCAGGGCAGTGTCCTAGGCCCAACCATCTTCAGCTGCTTCATCAATGACCTTCCCTCCAACATAAGGTCAGAAATGGAGATGTTCGCTGATGACTGCACAGTGTTCAGCGCCATTCACAAAACCTCAGATAATGAAGCAGTCCATTCCCGCATGCAACAAGACCTGGACGACGTTCAGGCTTGGGCTGATAAGTGGCAGGTAACATTCGTGCCACAGAAGTGCCAGGCAATGACTATCTCCAACAAGCGAGAGTCTAACTACCTCCCCATAACATTCAACGGCATTACCATCGCCGAATCCCCCACCATCAACATGCTGGGGGTCATCATTGACCAGAAACTTAACTGGACCAGCCACATAAATACTGTGGCAACAAGAGCAGGTCAGAGGCTGGGTATTCTGTGGCGAGTGTCTCACCTCCTGACTCCCCAAAGCCTTTTCACCATCTACAAGGCACAAGTCAGGAGTGTGATGGAATACTCTCCACTTGTCTGGATGAGTGCAGCTGCAACAACACTCAAGAAGCACGACACCATCCAGGACAAAGCAGCCCGCTTGATTGGCATCCCATCCACCACCTTAAACATTCACTCCCTCCACCACCGGCGTACTGTGGCTGCACTGTGTACCATCTACAAGATGCAATGCAGCAACTCGCCAAGGCTTCTTCAGCAGCACCTCTCAAACCCGCGACCTGTTCCAACTAGAAGGACAAGGGCAGCAGGTGCATGGGAACACCACCACCTCCAAGTCACACACCATCCTGACTTAGAAGTATATCGCCGATCCTTCATCGTCACTGGATCAAAATCCTGGAACTCCCTACATAACAGCACTGTGGGAGTACCTTCGCCACACAGACTGCAGCGGTTGAAGAAGGTGGCTCACCACCGCCTTCTCAAGGGCAACTCGGGTTGGGCAATAAATGCTGGCCTTGCCAACGACGCCCAGATCCCATAAGTGAATAAAAAAATAAAATAATCTGAGTCTTCTGCAGCAGAATTCATGTGCGACCTCATCCTCCGGGGAGGTGGCACTTGCGCTACCCTTCCCCCCTGCCCTGGCTGCAGGCCACTCCTGTCTGGTGACTCACCACATGCAGATCCCGCGTCTAACCTATCCTCTAAAGTACGCGGAGTGTCAGTAGCTGAGCTGGTGGCTGGGAGTGTGAAATGGAGTGCCGCTGTGCCTTCATGATTACTTTTTTCCTGCTTCTCCACCAATGCCTGGCCAGGTGTCAGTTCTTGTGCCTTTCTCCTTTCAGATAGCCAAGGGTAAGGCTGTGGTGAGGGGAGGGGGGATAGCGCGAGCTGCATGCTTACACCATCTGCAGCTTGTAGTCATAAGAAATAGTGGATGAGGGGGAAGTGGGATGTGAGAAGGAGGATTAGGTATGAGGATACCGGTGTCTTGGATAGCTTCAGACTCGCCGCTGTTCATGGGCTCAGCAGTTACCCTGCCAAGAACGGCCAGCACCGTCTCCTCCAGGGGGGTGAGATTATGCAGGCATGCCTGTGTCCCTTCGACTAACCACTGTTGACTCTGATTGTGAGCCACCTTGTCCTGCAAGTGAAAAGGAAGTGTGTGAGTGTTTGGATGATGGTTATGGTTGAATAGCTGACTGTGTGCGCAAGCTGTGACTTGTGGGTGTGAGTCTTGCAGCAGTGCTAAGTGTGTGAGGGTGAGGTGAAGGTATGGGTGTGAGGTATGAGTCCTGTTTGGTAGATTGTTCGGGGTGTGGTGCATTGAGCAGTGTGTGAGGGTGAGGTGAAGGTATGGGTGTGAGGTATGAGTCCTGTTTGGTAGATTGTTCGGGGTGTGGTGCATTGAGCAGTGTGTGAGGGTGAGGTGAAGGTATGGGTGTGAGGTATGAGTCCTGTTTGGTAGATTGTTCGGGGTGTGGTGCATTGAGCAGTGTGTGAGGGTGAGGTGAAGGTATGGGTGTGAGGTATGAGTCCTGTTTGGTAGATTGTTCGGGGTGTGGTGCATTGAGCAGTGTGTGAGGGTGAGGTGAAGGTATGGGTGTGAGGTATGAGTCCTGTTTGGTAGATTGTTCGGGGTGTGGTGCATTGAGCAGTGTGTGAGGGTGAGGTGAAGGTATGGGTGTGAGGTATGAGTCCTGTTTGGTAGATTGTTCGGGGTGTGGTGCATTGAGCAGTGTGTGAGGCTATTGGTGCAGATGGTGCGATATAGCATTTGAAGATTAATTCACTGACCGTGACCACGCGTGTGATGTCATTAAACTTCTTCCTGCACTGAAGCCAGCCCACAGGGCGACACTGCTGGCACTGACAGCTATGGCTATCTGCTCCCATTGACATTATTGAGTTTGCCTGGAAGGCCTCCTGGCCCCCTGTGGAAATAAGACCTCTCCTCCTCCTTTCCATCTCCTGCATCAAGGCCTCCAGTGCTGCATCAGAGAACCTTGGAGCACACATTCTCCCCTGTTGTGACATTGTTTTTTTCCCTTCCTCGCACTTGCTCCCCCAGCCAGTTGTATGAGCTGCTGAAGGTAGATTGCACCGACCCTTTAAGAGGTGCAGACTGGTTTTCATTAGTGCTATCCTCGCACGAACCTGGGCCCCCTGCTGAGCGTTCAGCCATTCAGCAGCACACTCAATGCTGGGCTGATTGCTACAATCATTATATTTAGCAGGCATCCCTTTCAACGGGTTCTGGGCAATCGTTTAAGTACACATGCGTACGCCATGCAAATATGAGTACTGAGATCACATGCCCAACGATTGTGTCTATTACTCTTTTTTATTTACGAGTCAAAAATACAATTAGCCACATCTGAATTCACAATTAGCCACATGTGGTTGGTGGCTAATTTATTGGATAACACCGTTCTAATGAAAAAAGCTCAAATGTTTCAAGTCTTTATTTGTATTCCCTCATATCCGGCATCTTCCATTGAGTCTTCATTGTACCTTCTTTAAAGCCTCCTGCATCAGAAAGGTCCTGCCATCTGTTTTTCATAATGCAGTTGGCAAGGACATCTTGGGCATTGAGGAAAAAATAACTTTTCAAACTCGCCATGCAGCCACATTACTAAAATATTGTTAGACATTTATGTACCAGTTAAGTGGCTTTTTAAAAAAAAAACTGTTTGAGCAGCATTAGAGGGTCATTATTAAAAATTCAAACTGATTTGGACCTTTTTTTGTTCCTACTAATTGCAGAACCCGTGTGGTTCTGTCATTTTATTAGCAGAAATATTGATTGAAAAAAGGGCATATTGTGAATCGGTGCTTTCATTTTAGTCTGTGGTTTCCTCAGCTGCTTAAGTTCTCTGGTGTTTATCTACACAAAGACATCAGGATTCACCCCATTTGCTTGTCTTACAGTTTACTAATCTAAGATCCAGTCTCCTTGAATCATTTCCAATGCCTCTTCCAAAGTTTTTAGAGTATAACAAACTAGATACTGCATTTCAAGCGTGGTTTTGACACTTCTTTGTAGTATCTGTCTGTACCCATTCCTCGGAACTGTCTATGCAGATTCTAATATTTAGCTGTCAAGCTAGTAGGCCTATAATTCCCAGGCTCATTCTTTTTAACTCTTTAGATTAGAAATGTATTCAATGTTTTCCATTGTTCTAGTACAATGGCAAGGTCTGATCAGCTTGACAAAATTTCTCGGAATGTGCACAGTTAGATCTAAACTTATTTTAATGCTGTTGGATGCTTTCCATTTGGGCTTATATTTAATCGCTCCAGGATTTAATGACCATTTCATTGTTGAAAGTAGTTTCTCCATGAACTTAGTTGCATCTGTTACTAATTTAACTACAATGTTCAGAATTTTATTAATGTGGTCTTTTTGAACACTGTTGAATTGTAGATTGTTACAGCACAGAAATGGATCATTTGGTCCGTAAAGTCAGCAGTGTTTTCCTCCACAATTCACCTAGTCTAATCTCTCTCCTGCTTGTTTTCTATAGCCTTTAATAATTCTCTTTTCAAAGAATTTATGAACTCTACTTTCACATTTTAACCACCTTGTGTGCAAGAATTTTTTTCAAACCTCCTTTAATTCTTCTATAATTATTAGCATGAGTGTCAACTTGGCTTAATTAGTAGCATTCTTGTCTCTAATTCAAACTCCACCATGACCTTGAACACAAATATAGGCTGACAGTACAATGCAGTACTGAGAAAGTGCTGCAGTGTCAGAGATGCCATCTTTCAGATGAGACATTAAACCACGTCTGCCTGTTCAGGCAGACATAAAAGATCCATGGCGCTATTCGGATAAAGGGTTTCCCTGCTAACTTGCCAACATAAACAGGTTATCTGGTCATTCATTGAATTGCCTTTTATGGGCTCTTATGGCTGCTGTGTTTGCTTACATAACAGTGATTACACTTGAGAAAAAGTTCATTGATTGCACAGTCCTTTGGGGTGATGAAACACTGTAAAAATGAAAGTTACTTCTTTTTTTCTTTAGTCTTTAGAGTTTTGTCATCAGTGGGAAATGGTCGGCAAGCCAAAACTATAACAAAGAAAAAAATGATTTGGGTCACGCCAGGATGCATGTTGGCATGAGTATCTTGCTTACCTTGGCCACCCTTGTGAGGTCATTGAACCTTTTTCAGCACCGTGTTGCAGTTCTTGGCATGGTGGAGTTTGCATTGACTGCGCCTACCATCACCCTCTTATGGGGCTTCCTGCCCACGGTGCCCATGAGGTAGTCCCTCTTTTCCATAACTTCTGCCAGCAGCACCTGTACTGAAAACCTTGGAGCACTTGTTTCTGATTCCATGCCTGAGACTGCTGCTCCTTCAGCTACCTTGCCGTGTCTGAATCTGCAACTGAAGGTCTCTCTTCAACTGGCTGCAGCCTTGTAAAGTCTACACAAGAACTGTATTTCTCTCCCTCGCACAGGTAATAACCTAGAAAGGCAGTTTTCTGGCCTCCTTACTGCTGTGCATGGCTAATGAGGTTTCTGGGAGGACCACCCTGCCGCTAACTCACCAATGGGAGGAGGCAATGGTGGAGGGACATTCAGACGAAATTGAGTTCCTGACTGGTTTAGGATCTGGCCATCTGGAGAATAAAATGAGGGAATAGTGCAGAAAACATAAAATAAATTAAAAGAAAAAATAGGAAGCTAATAGTAAAAGTGGAAGTAAATAATTTTGCAAAATAGGTTGTATGGTAAAAATAATGGAATTATGGACAGTGTAAAAATTAAATTAAAAATGGCTGTCCTATTCTCTTGGGGACCTGATTGTTTTCTGCTGTCACTTGCTTAAGGTAGGCCAGTGTTAGGATTTGATTGGTATGTAATATCACATGGCTTGCATGGACAAATGAGAAAAATTGTAAGAACTCTACAGTATTACACTGTTAGTTATTTTCCTGGGCACACAACTTATGTAATCATATAGATATGTGCATAACGTGCATTGAGTGAAAACACATTTTCAGTTGATGTATTCTGGCTGTGCAAAAAAAATCAAGTTCTGTGTGCAGTCTTCACTCTGGAAGAGTAGCAGAGAACTAGAGGGAAAAAAGCAGCAGGTTTGGAAATATCAAACCACTATCATGAAAAATTAAAATGGATGGTTGAACTTTGATGATCTGTTTCTGTGTAAAGAGATTCAATTTTGTTTTTCATTTTGCCACGTTTTGATAATTCTGATCTTGTATGCATGAGTGAAAACTAATGGTGTTAAATGAAATGAAAAATGTTTGCGATTTAGCAAATCTGAATTTGGTGGTGGGGTGGGGGGGTAACTTGTGTAAATGAGAACAGACTTGCAAGTACAACAGATGTTCAAAATGTAAACCATAAAGTACATTTTTACATAGTTTACAGCTTTGGGACCGTGTTGCGGCTACAATCAATCGATATAAGCTTCACTACTGGTTCCAAAACAGCCAGTTTCAAAATAATTTATACAAACTGTTACTTTTATTCATTGATGTAATTTTTATCAAATGTGCTGGAATAACCAGTCATTACTGATATGCACCCTGCTTGAACAAGTTCCTCTTTTCTGAATGGTACCGACATCAGTTGCTGCATCTTCCTCTTTCTCCCTTTGCTCTTAATAGTAGTGTGTTAGCATGTCTCATATCTGCAGGTATGCTGTAGTGCAGCTTTTTTTTTAATTGATGAAGTAAATGAAAGAAAAAAAATTGTAGGGTGGAGTTTTCTGGGTTTAGAGCCCTCTTAGAACCTAATTCTTGGGCACAGCACAAAGGAAATTGGGTGTAACGGTAAAGGCCTAGAAATTCGTTTGCCCAAGAAAATGAGTGCGGGGATCATGATGCATGATCGCGCTGTGCCTGTTCAAAGGAACGCAGGCAGCAAAGCTAACTTTGTGCTGATTAGCATGATTGTGCCATTCAGCCCTGCGCTGAATGCACTGCTGAGTGGCTGCACGCTCAGCAGGGGATCTAAGTTTGTGCGAGGTTAGCACCAATTAAAGCTAGCCTGCACTTCTTAAAGGCAGTCTACCCCTCTTAAAGGGGAGGAGCATTCTGCCTGCAGCAGCTCATTCAACTGGCTAGGGAAGAGTGAGAGGAGGAAAAGAAAACAATTATGTTGCAACTGGGGAGAGAGCGTGTGCCAAGGTTTGCAGCACTGGAGGCCAACTCAAGGAGTGAGGTCCCGTGTCCACAGGAGGCCCTCCAGGCAAATGTCTTAAATCCAAAGGGAGCAGATAGCCACTGTGGTGAATCCCAGCAGTATAGCCCCGAGGAGCTGGAGGCAGTGCAGGAAGAAGTTTAATGACCTCACACAAGTGGTCAAGGTCATTAAATTCATCCTCAAATGCAATATCCACCATCTGTACTACTAGCCTCACACACTGCTCAATGCATCACACCCCTATCACTCACTTACCAACAATCTCTACCAAAAATGACTCGTACCTCACATTCATAGCTTCACCTCACCCTCACACACTTATCAGTGCTGCAAGCCTCACCCCCACATCTCACAGCTTACATACACTGCCAGCTGTTCAATCATGACAGGCATATCGCGCAAACACATTGCACCGCACTCACTGACACACTTCCCTTTCTCTTGCAGGAAAAGGTGGCTCACAACCGGTGCCAGCAGGATCTAAGCAGTGGGGGGACAGGTGCGTCTGCATAACCTGACCTCCATGGAGGAGATGGTGCTGGCCATTATTGAGAGGGGCACCGCTGAGTGATTTTAAAATCTGGATTCTGATGGTACTGTAAGCTGTCATTTCTGATCAGTTGTCGGCATGCTGTGGCATTTCTGCAAACTTCTCAGTAAAATGTGTATGGTGGGGGTGGGTACTGATGATTGTGATGCCTTTCCTGATGACATTACTGTGTCAATAAGGGTACTATTTGAAGTGGTAGCCAAGGCTTTGATCTGCATAGTACATCAAATGCAGCAGATTCGTGATCTACTCCTACCTTGCCCCTTCTGGTCAGGCTGGTGAGGAACTTAAAGAAATTATTATTAGTTAAAAAAAACAGTACTAGCAAAATTAATGGGACTAAAAGTCGATGGGCTGGATTTTCATTGAGGAGGTGGGACTGCAACTTTCGGGGTTGTAGTCCCGCCTCCATCGAGTTGTAGCCAACCCATGCGATTTTGACTTGATTGACCTTGTTGAGCCCGCCCAGCGGGCTCAGCAGGCCAATTAAGGGCCACCTGGCAACAGGTGACATCACAGATTGATATTTCATCTGTCAAGACCTTTTCACAGATGAAATATCAGCGTTTCACAGCTGTTTAAAGCTGTCAAACACTGACAATCTGTACTTCAAGTTAATTCCTTTCTCTCAGGATGATTTAGAGATCTCTCTGGCACAGAAAGCTGAATGCTGCAATTTTTGACATCACGGCCATTCTGCTTTCTGTGCCAGTGAGATGAGGGACTCCCAAGATCTGAAGGAAGGAAGGCTGTAAAGATAAGTAAAACTTCTTTAAACACACCAAACACACTTACCTCTGCACTCATGCACCCATCACTCACCTGAACACCGGACATCTCGACCCCTTCCAAGCCCTTCAGCTCGACGGCCCGCCTTGCTAACTTGGCGTGGTTTGGAGTTGTCGGGAATCCCACACTTCAAGAATGAAAATAGGGATTAGGCTAAAAACTGCCTGTTAACTACCTGTTAACAGGCAGTTAATTGGCACTAATCCCCTTCCCGCCTTGGGAGTGCGAGTCATGTACCCGCCTCCTTTGAAACTGGCATGGAGGCGGGTTGGGGGTGGGATGGGTTCATGCCCCCCGATTTCGGGATTTTAACCCCCCACACGCCTCCAATCCCGCCTCCACGGCCCAATGAAAATCCTGCCTGATAAATCCCAAGGACCGGATGACCTACATCCTAGGGTTTTGAAAGAGGTGGCCATTGGGATAGTGGACGCATTGGTTGTCATCTTCCAAAATTCTATAGATTCTGGAATAGTTCCTGCAGATTGTAGGATAGCAAATGTAACCCCGCTATTTAGGAAAGGAGGGAGAGAGAAAACGGGGAACTACAGACCTGTTGGCCTCACATCAGTAGTTGGGGAAAATGCTGGAATCTATTATAAAGGATGCAATAACTGGGCACTTAGAAACTAATAGTAAGATTGGGCAGAGTCAACATGGGTTACGGGGATAGAGCTTGGGTGGGATGGCTGTCGGTGTAGGGACCGGGTGCTAAGGGTTTGGATGATCAGCCATGACCTCGTTGAATGGCGGAGCAGGCTCGAAGGGCCGAATGGCCTACTCCTGCTCCTAGTTTCTATGTTTCTATGATTTATGAAGGGGAAATCCTGTTTGACAAACCTGTTGGAGTTCTTTGAGGATGTAACTAGTGGAGTAGTCAAAGGGGAACCGGTAGATGTGGTGTATTTGGATTTTCAGAAGGCCTTCGATAAGGTCCCACACAAGAGGTTGGTGAACAAAATTAGGGCACATGGAATTGGGGGTAATATACTAGCATGGATTGAGAATTGGTTAACAGATAGAAAACAAAGAGTAGAGATAAACGGGTCTTTTTCAGGATGGCAGGCTGTGACTAGTGGGGTACCACAAGGATCGGTGCTTCGGCCCCAGCTATTCACAATCTATATCAATGATTTAGATGAGGGGACTAAATGTAACATTTCCAAATTTGCTGATGATACAAAGCTAGGTGACAGTATCAGTTGTGAAGAGGCTTCAAAGGGATCTCGACAGGCTGAGTGAGTGGGCGAGAGCATGGCAGATGGAATATAATGTGGATAAATGTGAAGTTATCCACTTTGGTAGAAAAAACAGAAAGGCAGAGTATTTCCTAAATGGTGAAAGATTGGGGAATGCAGATGCTCAAAGGGACCTGGTCACTGAAAGTGAATATGCAGGTGCAGCAAGCCATTAGGAAGGCAAATGGTATGCTGGCCTTCATTACAAGAGGATTTGAGTACAGGAGTAAAGAAGTCTTACTCCAATTATATAGGCCCTTGTTGAGATCACACCTGGAGTACTGTGTACAATTTTGGTCTCCTTACCTAAGGAAGGATGTACTTGCCATAGAGGGAGTGCAACGAAGGTTCACGAGATTGATTCCTGGGATGGCAGGACTGTCGTATGAGAAGAGATTGAGTAAACTAGGCCTGTAGTCTCTTGAATTCAGAAGAATGAGAGGAGATCTCATTGAAGCATACAAAATTATTACAGGACTTGATAGGGTGGATGCTGGGAATATGTTTCCCTTGGCTGGGGTGTCTAGAACCAGGGGCCACAGCCTCAGGATAAAGGGTAGGCCATTCAGGACTGAGATGAGAAGAAATTTCTTCACACAGAGAGCGGTGAATCTTTGGAATTCTCTACCCCAGAGGGCTGTGGAGGCTCAGTCATTGGGTATATTCAAAACAGAAGTCAACAGCTTTCTGACTAGTAAGGGCATCAAGGGATATGGCGAAAGGGCCGGTGAATGGAGTTGAGGCAGAAGATCAGCCATGATCTCGTTGAATGGCGGAGCAGGCTTGAAGGGCCGAATGGCCTACTCCTGCTCCTATTTCTTATGTTTTTAGGCCGTTGAACTTTTAAGCAGCATTGAAGCTATGTCCTCCATTCAGTGGTGGCTGCTTTGATGGCTTGATCACCTCCTGATGAGCCTTCTTGCCCTGGGCTTTAACGAATTCCTTCATCCTTTCAACTTCTTGCAACAGCAGCTTCAGGCTGTCATTGTTGGAGAGGGCCTGAATGCAGAAGTCAGGTCTTCAGAGAGAGTAACAGAACTCACCAGAGTCACCCAATTTCCACACCTTTTCCAAATTACCAATATTGAACTGCAGCAAGCTGACTTGCAACAGGCCTTTAATGCCTAACACTTCCCCCTAGTTTCCTGCACATTTGCAGCCTGTGCCCAATTCAGAGGCCCAGTGAATGCCTCAGAAATGCATCGTGCATGCAAATAAGAACATAAGAAATAAGAGCAGGCGTCGGCCATTTGGCCCTTTGAGCCTGCTCCGCCATTCAGTAAGATCATGGCTGATCTTCTACCTCCATCACTTTCCTGCACTATCCCCATATCCCTTGATTCTCTTAATATTCAAAAATCTATCGATCTCTGTCTTGAATATACTCAACAACTGAGCTTTCACAGCCTTCTGGGGTAGAGAATTCCAAAGATTCACCACCCTCTGAGTGAAGAAATTTCTCCTCATCTCAGTCCTAAATGGCAGATTCCTTATTCTGAGACTGACCCCTGGTTCTAGACTTCCCCAGCCAGGGGAAAAATCCTCCCTTGCATCTACGCTGTCAAGCCCTGTAAGAATTTTGTTTGTTTCAATGAGCAGGAAGAAGAAATTTTGCACATTATCGAGGTGTTTCTGGTTGACGTGCATGTCCAATGTGTGTCGCCCATTTTTCCCTCATACTACTGTTCCTCATAAAGATAGACCTGCATAGCTTTTAAAAAAAAATTCCATAAATCACCTCAATTATAGGCTCCACAGCATATGGAGTATTCAGTTGTTGTAGTGGTTGTTCCGTCACTGGAACATGATCTTTAAAGAGTTACTAATATCTGCACGTCCTATGAAAATGTTGGAAGTTTTATGTGCATTTCTAATGCTTGTCTAGGATTGAGCAACAGGGGGCAGTGTCTGGCCAAATTTCCCTTAGGAAAGAATATATTAAAATACAGTATGCATATTGAAGAAAGGCAGGGCATAGTCACTCCAGCAGAAAAAATTCAACGTCCATTTTTAAAACGGAGTGAAGCAGCCTGCACTTACTGCAGTAAAGCAGCTTGCAGCAGCTGTGTAAAAAGATGGCCTTAAAATGAAAAGTGGAATAAAGCATTATAAGGTATGATACAGACCTAAGGAAAATAGAGTACTGTAAATGTGAATATGGCCTGCTCTACTTTATTTAAAAATTCCACCCACTGGAGTTAATGTTCATTCAAGCTATGGATCCATGTGGTGTTGGTGTTTGAACTTGTTCCTTATTCTGAATTGTAGCCTGTACAACGGTGCCAACCTATTGTTACCTATTATCTGGTATGTTGACGGGAATAGTCCCGTTTTCAGTCGTAACATGTAAACAATTTGGGCTATTGCCAGACCACAGCAAGTCCTTTATGACACCCCTGTACATTCACAAGGTGTGGGCAGAGTTATGCACACAGCATGGATGTTTTCTGCAGGTATATTTAGTATGTCTAAGCTGTTTCCACAGTTGGTGGTTATTTCTTCGTTCTCAGATTTGACGCTGTGTTAATTTTAAGATTTGTACACGTTCTAATATTTTATATTTATACTTACGGTTGAAATTCCGTTCTTGCTTTTCATCTATTGCTATGAAAGCAGACCCATTTGGTTAAAGTATTAACCAGGTAATTATATTTTCTGCTCATTTAGAGCTAGAATTGGGAAGGACAGGCTAGGGTGAATACTTTTTGTTCAAGGTACTCTCCCATTGTCTTTATCTGTTTTAAAAAAGAATCAAAATAGGACATGACCTTTTTTGAAACAAATGTTATATTTCTGACCCTTGCTTTCCTGTGACGAGCCGTTCTGGATCAGCTACTAAATTGGTTTAAAGTTGCAGGGGGAAAAATTGGGTACCGCCCCCACCCCTGCGCCAGAAATTGAATGTTAGCGCCCAAAGCAGGAGGCGGGACGCTACTGGAAGCACTCCCCCCTCCCTCTTGGGGGCGCTACCATTCAATGTCGCGGTGCTACGTGCAACAGCGCCACGCACATCGGCACGTAGCGGCGCGGTACTACAGGTCTCCCGCCTCTGATTAAATGGGAGGGGCCTAGCGCAGCGCACACCAGGGCCTTGCAGGAGGAGGCCGGGCTGACCGATCGCGGTTGGCACCCCACAGGAGGAGGCGAAAGGGGGCAGGTACTAGCAGCGGCCCCAAAAAAAAGGCCGCCTAGCACCTGCCCTTTAATTGCTGCGGCCGCAAACACAGCACCCTGAACCTACGGACATAGCGTCCGGTGGTAGGTGAGGGGGAGCGGGCGAAGTTTGCGGGGGGGGGGGGCGGGTGCTGTGCACGGTGATGACATCAATGCCGCAGGGCGTTAACGACGCTACTAACCTCCTGCTGAATTTCGCGGGAGGCGCTAGTGGCGCCGCACCCGGGCACTAGGTGCTTTGCGCCTCCCGTTAGTGCCCCCTCGGGATGCTAACGGGAGGTGCTAAGCAACCCAATTTTTCCCCCGCAGTCTCTATTGTAATCCGTGAAGCTGCTCTGTCATGCCTGAGGTTCTTCCCCCTGCAGTGACATCACTGGAGTGACCTCGATTTATAACAAGTCCCAATTGAGTTAAAACTTTAGATATTTAAAAAAAAATCAAGGCTTATTTCTTACCTTTCTGTTGTTGAACAGAAAGTACTTCACTTGACTCTCTTTGATCTCAAAGCATGGGGCAGTAATATCTCTGGCTCAAAATGTCAATAACTTCTGATTATACTTTGAATAATCGAGTACAGCACTGTTATTAGGATATCCAACTGATAACAGATAAACAGTGGTATATGTTAAAGTTTCCTACATTGCAACAGCGACTACACTTCAAAAGTATTTCATTGGCTGTAAACCGCTTTGGGACATAGCGAGGCCATGAAAGACGCTATATAAATGCAAGTTTTTCTTTTTAATGTGGAGGCATTGTTCATATGAATAACTCAATCCATAATCACAAAACTTTTACTAATTTTGCTAAAATCTTTTTTATTTTGGAGATATTTTAGAAATTCAGTAATTTGGAGAAGCCTGTATTTTTTCAGTTCTCAATATTATCCAAAATTTAGTGATGATTCAGTCTTCTCATTTTTGAGGTTGACTACTGTATCTGCACAATGGTATATAGACATCCTGATAAGTGAGACTTGATTAACTTGAGCATGTAAGTTTAAAATGTTTTGGTTACCTGTTACCACACAGATTTTGGATTTTGTGTACAGACAACCTACCTACTTGATAATTATTTGTTGCTCTGTTGGGATTTAAGGATATTGGCCTGGATTTTGTGGTCAGCGGCGAACGAATGGCACTTAGCCGTTCATTACACTTTCAGTAGAATTTCTATGGACTTTTGCATTGGAACTTGCAGTTATTAGAGATCAAACACAGGTCAGCGCCCACTACAGGGGATCAGGGACCTGTGTGAACAGGGCAAGCAACGGTGTGTCTACTTAACCAATGATATTGAAGAATCCTTACTGAGACACGCAGAAAGTGTAAGTTAGAATAGTCAATTCAATGTCAAATCATGTACAGAAAACTAAATAAAGAGAAGGAATAAAAGATGGGATTAAGAGAGAGAGATAAGAGAGACAGAAAAAATTCACTTATACTTGATTGGACAAGCCCTTACATTTTCTGGCGTGATTATTGGGTATCTAGTGGGTAAGTACTGCAACTTCACGCCGATCCATATGTTCCAATGCCGAGTTTCTTGGTGAGGTACCGGTGCAGTGAAGCTTTTGGAGGAGCAGGGCAACTCTGACAGCAATTTCCTGATTTCTGCGTTTAATTGCGCATGTGTGGACGCTGGAAGTTGCTGTTCGATTTACTCCTTAACGGTGAGCACTGATAGCCTCAACGTTATTTCTAGCACAAAATCCGGGCCATTATATTTTTTCACTGTTACGGCATCCAGATGTTTATGATACTGGACAAACAATCCAGAAGTCATGGGTTTAAATCCCACTGTGGCATGTTGCGACACTGAATTCAATAAATCTGGGCACTTGTGTGCTAGCACCAGAAAAAGTATCCATGAAAGCTGCCAGATTGTTGTAAGAACCCATGTCCTTTAAGAAGGAGAATCTGCGACCCATTACCTGGGCTGGCCTACATGTGATATCAGTCCCACACTATGAGGTAGATTTTAACTTTCACCACCGAACAGAAAACTGACGCTCGTGGATCGTCCGCCTGTCATATGCTCCGCCTGATTTTCCCTTCCATTGACTCGACGAAAAGGTAAATTGGGTGGGATGTAGAACGGTCAGCCAAGCCCCTACCACCAGTTTTTTGTCTGACAGTAAAAGTTAGAATCTACCTCCCAGGTGGTTGACTCTTAATGCCCTCGGGGCAACTAGCCTTGTGCAATAAATGCTGCTGTTTTCATCGCCATCCCAAGAACAAATAAAAACATTTGCTAGTTTACAACTGTCAGTCTAAAATCAAATTAACGGGCATATTTAATTTGATTAGGATCATAACCATTTTTACTCTTTTTGTATTAATATTAAAAATGACCACATTGCCCATGAATATACAAATCACAGTTATGTTGTAAGTGACTCACTGTGGAATACTTTGTTCATAACCCACAATTCCTTGGTACACTTCCTGTTACACCACTTAAAAACCTCTAAATCAAAACACTTCAGTATTTTATAATTTTATCCCCCAGTTTGGTAGTGTTCCATGGTGACAGCTTTTCCTAACTGCTGGTTGCCTCAGGGAAACATGCTTCATTCATGTCATGTTAAACCCAATTTCTTCCTAACCAGACATGCAGCATTGCTCTGGATTGTTACTACGGCATAAATAGCCCATTGTGCCGTTAGATTCAATTAATCTTATTCAGTAGTTCGTTATCTATTTTTCTTCATTTATTTGCGATAACAAGTTTGTTATTAGATTAAAAAAATAAGAGATTTCTGCACAGGAAGACAGCTGCCTAAAACATATGTAAATGAGGGGCCTATTGCCTGTTTTAGGCCCCTTTGCCAAAATTGGTCGGTGATGATGAGCGGGGCAGGCTCAGGATTCTTCAGCGGCTCCTGTCCAGGCCTAAGCAGCGACTGCCCAACAAAAGGTAAGTTTTTTTTTTAAAAAGTTGTTGTGGAGCCAGGAGGAGCAGGAGCCCTCTGGAGGGCTGCTGCTGGCCAGCAATCTGCCCCCTCCCATTCTTCTTGACACCCCCGCCCCCCCAGGACTTGAGGCGAGGCAGGTAGCCCAAAACTCACTTCTCCAGTCGGGCGAACAGCATGTGGAGTCGCAGCAGGTGCCGACAGCTCGCCGCGATTATTTAGATGAGGCCTGAGCATCAATTTCTCATGATCCTCGGGCTTCCATCTTCGGGTGCAGTGATTGTTCCCTGTGCCCATTTGTCGCTCGAAACCAGGCTTAAACACATTTCTAGGCCATCAGATGAAACCTTTAGCACATAAATAGTAGATCTGTGAAGTTAGTTATGAGGGAAGAACTTATAAATGGGTTCAAAAAGCAATTAGAGGAGTTTCTAAAGAGAGGCATAATTGGAAAATATGGTAAGAAGGCAGGCAGTTTGATCAAATGACTGAGATTAATCAGAAATTAAGGGGTTTGTTGGGCCCAATGGTCTTTTACTTATTTCTAAAAATTCTTCTGTTCCCATAGCAACATAGCTTAGATGTGGGAATAGAACCTGCTTCCTGAAGCTTCTTCGATAGCTCAGCTGGTTAAGGCACTGATTAAACCACCGCTCTATGGTGTCATGGGGTTGTACTCCAGCGCTGCAATGATGGATGCAGGTTTTTTCCACAGTAAATTTTTGGTTGAATTCTTAAACACTGTTGTTGGTGTAAAATCCTAAAACAAATGGTGAATTTGGTGCAGTTTCGTGATCATATCTGTAAAAACAAATCTGAAATGGAAAAAAAAAATGAAAATGATTAGCATTCACAAAAAACAAGGGCTAAATAATAAATAATTGACAACTGCTCGATTTTTGTAGGACAAAATGAACCATTTATATTAACCAGTAAATGAAAGATTCACCAAGAAGCTGCAACGGTTGCATAGGCTTTTTATCAGCTCTTCCTCTGCTTGTTTTAAAAAAAAGTCATCTATATATTCTAATTGCTATATATTAATCTATTAAAATTTTAATTACTTGTATATCGTTATCAACATTAGTGTTATTAAAATAGATAGACGTACTAATGGTTTTTAGAAACATAAGATTTCTTAATTGCTTTAATAGGGCCTATAGTTTCTTAGTGGGTTTTCCCTCCTACAGCTGATTAAATTAAATAATTACACACCTTTCTTTTCAGTCTCATAAGCGAGGTAAATAATGCTTATCTCAAATTCTGTATTGACTCTCAAGATTCCAATTTTGAAGTTATACTGTGTTATCAAAGATTCACAATCACTGAAGAATGCAAATTATGGCCAGCCTACTTATTTTTCAGACTCTCAATTCATTTCTCGAACACACTTTTTTACATATTTAAGGTTAAGGCCACCAAAAACATCAGTAAAGCTGTTGTTTTCGCTCAGCAACCATTCTGGATGATGATGATGATGATTAAGGCATACAGCGGTGTCAGATCAATGGTCTAATTAAATTTACTTAATCCCAAAGAAAATGGAGTTGCATTGCAAAAGCCAGCAATTTGAATTTTAGATGGTTTGTGGGATGGCTGAAAGAGCATCTAGTTGAATATTTTGAAAAAAATTGGATTTTAACCAGCTTTTAAATCCAAATGTAAGAACCAAGTCTATGTTCAATCATTGACATTTCCCCATTATTTTGGATATCTGGTAAATCTTCAATCTCGTATTCAGATAATGAAAGTTTGATTTGTTTGAAGTAGTTGTATTTTAAACTGTAAATATGGGCAGTATCATTCTATGATTCTATATGAGTGGATATGATGTGCCATTGTAAAATGTTTTAAATGTTGCTTGCAGCTTGGCAGGTAGAACATCTTTTCTTCTAAGATTTACTTCAGTTAACTTTTCATTTGTTGTGAACAGTTACTCTAACCAGACAAAATGAACAGTCAAAGCTGATTAATTTCCAGCTTTGGAAAGCTAAATAGCAAAACAACTCAGTAGCTTTAAATCAGTGTTTATGGCTTCAACATCTATGCTTCATTATTTCCTTCTCTACTTTTTTGCAGCTCACCCCTACCGAATGATCTAACTCATCTTTAGAAAAAGACCTTTTCTTTTTACAATTAGTTCCCTCTCATCTGTCAATTCTGGGAGAGGACTACTACAACATTGTTATGCTTCTGAAGGCAAGTACCTCATGAGGCCTACCTAGTACTATTTGGTGGGCCTCTTGTATTACAGAGCTTGCTTTGCAAGTATTCTCTACTTTATAAAGCAAATCTTCCAGATGTGCCTCTGAAGAAAATGGTGGGTCTCCTGAGCACCTTTTATACAAACTAGTCAATCTACTGTGGTGTTGCATACAGGGACCAAGTGCAATATTCAGATCATGCAGGATTAGAACGTGAGGGGTGGGGGGAGAATAACTAGTCTCAGATGGGGGAAGGAGAAGCGGGGAGGGGGGATAGGGTGTAGAGCGAGAGACGAGCAAGGCAAAATACTGATTGGGGGGCAGGGGTTGGGGTGGTTGAAAAGTTGATCCGTGTGGGGAGCAGGGCAGAAGTGGGAGGAGGGCTTATAGAGGGCAAAATTATTCTGGGGGAACAGGTGACGGGAGGAGAAGAGGCCAATGGCTGCATCAGAAGGACTCCTGAATTGGGGAGTGCAGGAGAGAGGGGCATGTGTGATTGCAGTGTTTCTCATTGTGGAGGAGGTTGCTGAAATGCTGCTCAGGGAGGGAGTGGGGGTAAGATCCACCTACACAAGGGGGTGGGAGCCAAACTGCTGTTAAGTAGGGGAGAGTTGGCAGAGATTATTCTTAACTGGAGGGTGAAGATCTCTGGGGAAATGAATAGTTGGAAGGATGTTAGTGGGGTGGGTGAATGTGGAAGTGCCTGAAATTATGTTCATTGGATTGGTGGGGGGGACTCTTGGTAAACTGTTGAGCAGTCAAAGGAGAAGGCCACTGCACTGCAACAGCAGCAGTGAGAACAGGTCAGACTTTTGCAGAGTGCCGGTGAGTGAGTGGGCAAATGCTGGCGGATAAATGCACTTAAGATCTGCTGTGTTTGTCTCTGGTCAAAACGTCTTCCTTACCTGTGTGTACGGGGGGTTGGGGGAGAAGTTTGGATTGGTTTGCTCCAAGGCTGCGTAGGGGAGACGGGGTAGACACTTATGGTTGCCTTACACTGATTTTCTAATCAGTGGGGGAGGGCAGGGAGGGATTCTGTGCATGTAGTGAAAGATGAGGGAACGAAAGACATGAGCTGAAGAAGGTTGGGAAGGTAGCACTAAACGAAAGCGAATTGGTAACCTGTTTACACTCTGCCCAGTTTTCTGTTCGATCAATGAATAAGAAAATCGGATTGAAACGAAAAATTGGCAGAGTATAAAATGGGTTGTTGATTTGCAATTGTCCATTTTGCATTACCACCAAAGATATTTAACTCAATATTTTAAAGTATCTTGCTTCCTTGTCACAGCCTGTGTATAACAGCTGCTATTTTATAGTGAAAGTGCTACACATTCTGGCGACTCGGTTCCCCAAATCACTTTAAAAGTTTTCTGAAAAAAATTTCACTTGTCATTTTTTTCTGAATAACTGAAATTTCTGTTATCCAAAATAAGTGTTTAAGCGAAATAAAAAACATTTAGAAAATTATGTATTTCACAATAAAGTGATAAAAGATGACCCAATCGATACACTTTGGCCTAGAAATTCAGTTGCTTGCGCCAGCCGGTAGTGCCTTAGGAGGAGTAGATGTTGGGCGCTAGGCGGCTAGCAGCCGGGCGCAGCGCGATCTGCGCCTCTCCCCAACTTCACTCACAATTTAGCAGCAGCGCAAAGTCTTTGCGCGCGCTCAGCTGCGCGCGCAGATCCTGACGTCGTTTCCTCGTGCAACGCCCTTTGTGCGCCCCAAACCGGAAATTCAGTCGCGACGCCCTATTGTGCGCCTGGCGCCCCTAGCGACTGGTAGAGGGGAACGGTTCTCAGTCGATGCGGGGCGTGGGGGGCGCAAATTAAAGGGCACTCCTCCTGCACTAGAAAAGGCTGCCATTTCGCAGCACTCCTTCTTGAGAGACGGATCTTTGCAGAGAGACCAAGGTAGAGAGCTTTCTGCTTTGGCTCAACACCCGGACAGGTACTTGTGGCTTCAGGCCACAGCTTTCCACTTGTCTTTGCCTTCATTGACATATCATTGTTTGCTAACAAATAATGGGGGCTGCAATGGGTGCAAACGCTGGCCTTCTCCATTGCATCCAAAGGGCTCACAGACGCCGTGAGAGAGTGGCAGTCCTGGCTAGACGGAGAGGGGGCAACAGGCGTCGGGAACGGAGGCCTTACCCACCCAGGGTATACCGCCAGCAGTTCTCCTATCTGAACATGTCTGACGAGCAGTGTGTTCGGAGGCTGCGATTCCGAAGGGAGGTGGTCACAGAGATCTGCCACCTGCTTGGCGGTGATCTGCAGCCACATCTGAGGAGCAGGACGTCTCTGTCGGTGGCAGTGAAGGTGACGGTGGCTCTCAACTTCTATGCCACCGGCTCCTTCCAATCCGCTACTGGGGACATTTCCAACATCTCGCAGTTCGCCGTGCATTGCTGCATCCGCCAGGTGACCAATGCCCTTTTCAAAAGGAGACGTCAGTTCATCTCCTTCTCCATGGCCCTTGCCAAGCAGCAACAGCGTGCAATGGGCTTTGCAGCATTTGCGGGCTTCCCCATGGTGCAGGGCGCCATTGACTGCACGCATGTGGCTTTGCGGGCACCTCTGGAGAATTCCGAGGATTACCGCAACCGGAAGGGCTACCATTCGCTCAACGTCCAGCTGGTGTGTGACCACAGGCAGCTCATCCTAGTTGTCAATGCCCGCTTTCCAGGCAGCAGCCACGATGCCTTCATCCTGCGCCAGACTTCTGTGGCAGACATGTTCCAGGCCCAGCCTCACCCACGAGGATGGCTTCTCGGGGACAAAGGCTATCCTTTGTCTACCTGGCTGATGACCCCGCTCCGTGCGCCCAGCACCCCTGCTGAAGAGGGATACAACGACAGCCATCAAGCGACCAGGAACATCATTGAGCAAACAATCGGCGTCCTGAAGCAACGGTTCCGCTGTCTGGATCGTTCCGGTGGAGCCCTACAATATTCCCCGGAGCGAGTCTCCCATTTCGTGGTCGTGTGCTGCATGCTGCACAACCTGGCTATCCGCAGGACTCAGCCACTGCCACCAGAGATTGGAGGACCACCTGAGGAGGAGGAGGAGGAGGAGGACCAGCACAGGAGGGAGGCAGAAAGTGCAAGGGCCACCCGTCGCCGGCTTATTGAACGTCGGTTCTAGGCCCCCTCTCAGGGAATGGCTTGTGCCAATGTCAGCAGATGAATGTAGCCGCTCCACAAGCCCTCAGCCGAGCAGGGCAACCAGGACTTGCAAAAAAAACCATGCACAGTGCGATTTAAGAACATTAATTTATTGCAAACCTCTGCCCTTCCCACATTACAACCTCATGTTGAGAAGCCCCCTCCCAAAACACAAAACTAACAGTCTCGGCCTTACAAAAACACAACTACACCAGTCTCGGCCTTTCAACAAACACAAAGCATTTGTGCAGACCTTCTACTTTTTGCCCTGCGAGGGCGATGCCTTTCGCATCCTTGCCTGGCCCCTGCCCGCCCTGCAGCTCCTCCTCAATGGGAGCCCAGTGGCTGTAGCAAGGCTGGGGGAAGGCTGCTGAGGGTCAGATGGCGAGACGGCAGATGCCCTTGGGGGTCGGCCTGCACCAGCTCTGGCCCTGGAGGGGCCGGCTGCTGACTGCTCCAACTCTGCTTGGGCGGTGGCAGTCTGTCCAGCGGCTCGTGGCAGCTGCAATGGCAGAGTGGCAGTGTCGGCTGCAGGAATGGTGCCAACCTGACAGATCGCAGGTGCTCCCTGGTCGCCTGATACATTGGCACTCGCACGGGCCAGCACTGCAGCATGCGCAGCAAACAGCTGAAGAACAGACTGCTGGGCTGCTGCTGCGCGGCGAGTGCCCTGGCGATGCCTGGCTGATCCAGCGAGGGTGGCAGCAGTTAGTGCCCGTGTGGCCCTGGTCTGTGTCCGCATGACAACAGCCAGTGAATGGACGGCACGACTGAGCACTTGGCTCGAAGCCGCCTGTGCTGCCGCGAAGTCCTGTAGACTCCTGGCCAGTGCTGCTCCAAATTGCTGCACACTCCTTGACAGAGACTCAATGGAGTCAGGCATCCTTGCCACTGCAGCCATGAGCTCATTGTGCCTGCGCTCAGCCTGGACGGCCATTTCCTCCAGGAGCCGCACCTCCTCTGCGCTCACCGTTGCAGGACTGGAGGCCGCACTCACCCTCTGGGGAGAAGTCCGCCGAGCTTCCCCACCCCTCCTGCATTGCTGCAGGCCGCTGGGCCCCGGAGCTTCACTCTCCTCCGACCCTTCCCCCCGGCTCCCCTCCAGGGAAGACGTGTCCCCTTCATCGCCATGGGCTGGCGTGGCTGAGGGTGGCACTGATGGGCCGGCTTCCTCTTCCTCCTCCTCGAATTCGGAATCGCTGACAGTGGCAGCTTGAGGGCCCGCCTCCTCACCTGGCGATTCAGCATCTGAAAGCAGGAAGGCACAAGAGTAGCTTTAGAGTGAGGACAGGGCAGCAGCGAGGGAGGCATGAGTGCTGCCATGCACTGCATTGTTCGGACAGTGGCAAAGGATGCTGATCTGAGGCGCAAGTGGAAAGAGAGAGGTCAAAAAGGTGATGCCCTTACCATTGATGCCCAGAACAGGGTCGGCATCTCCACTGGCAACGGGGCCAATCAGCCGGCCTGCCATAATGCGCTCCACGCGCTGGTCGAGGTCGGAGAGCTCTTTGACGTCAGGACGGCCTCCCCCGGTCTCACTTAGTTTCCGCCGGTTGTGCGCCACCTTGGCCTGCAAGAGAAAGGACGGCCTCTAAGTACAGTGTGAAGCCCTGATCTTGTCTGCACTGCCTCCCATGGTCGAATAGCTTGTACAGTGTGTAAAGTGCTGAATGTGCAAGTGATTTTCATGACAGTCCCATAGCTGCTGGATGAGGGCTGGCCATTAGGGCTTTCAGGTCCCTTTGCCCATAAACTGAGGTGCACATGCAGGGATGAGGAGGACACTGGAAAGGGTACTCACCCTGACAACCCGAGTGAGGTCGTTGAACTTTTTCCGGCATTGCACAGGAGTCCTGGCAACCACGCTGTTGGAAGTCACCCTGTTTGAGACCTCCCTCCAGGCTTTCCGGTAGGTGCTGGGCGGCGGCCTCCTGCCACCTTCTGGGAACAGAACATGGCGCCTGCGCTCCACTCCGCCAACCAGCACCCTCAGGTCACCGTCGCTGAAGCGCTGCGCTCTCTCCCTGGCCTTCTCCATAGCCCTGGGCGTTGTGCAGATGAAGCAGAAGTGGTCAGGCCGAGGTTGAGGGCTGCAGTGTGCAGGGCGTGGCAGGCAAACAAATCCACCCTCCCCCTTTAAGAGCTGACCGGCGCCAGAGTATCTGCCGTCAATCAACAACTCGCCGCACCTGCGCTGCGCCCGGCCTCGGGGGGTATCGCTCAGCACCGCCGGCTTAGCGCCTAAAGATAGTAGTGCATCGCCTGTTTTAGCGCAGCAGCAACCTCTTGGGGCGATGCGACTGAATATCGGCGAAGGTGGCGCGACTTTGCGTCAGGCGCAAACTTTAGCGGCCGCCCGACTTTAGCGCCCCAAACGCGGCTATACTGAATTTCTAGGTCTTTGTCTTTTTAATGCTTTTATTAAAGTTTTTGCTTGGAGGCCTGTCGCAGGAGTGTGGGCTTGGACTTGATTTGCCCAGAGCTGTGACTCTGAGCTGAATCTGGATTGTGAGCTTCATAATTTCTCAGGAAGCATCACCACTGTTCAGTCAGCTGTACTGATTGGAATATTTTTCTTTAGTTTCCAGCAGTATCTGCTCAAAAAATTATCAATTATTTGGGAGGTGGGGGATGGGGGATGCAGGGGAGAAGTAATAATCTCCTCCTGGTCCCATAAAGATAACATTTAAAAAGGAGATGTTGGCTGTTTTCTGAGCAACTTTCAGTGGGCTGCTTGAGGACTACAGGTTAGGCCACTCGACGCCTGTACAAATGAGCAGTTTCCCAGACTGCAGTGATGGCAGTTTTATTTTAAGGGAATTATCTGTGCTCAGGTTATTTGAAATATAAGATAGACTTGAAGGATGGCTACTAGAGGAAATAGACTGCAGATCTGACTAATGACCCCTTTTATAAGACCCATGGCTAGAAATTGAATCAAACCTGATAATACCCATGCATCTATCAGGATAATCATAGAATACACCATTGTCATTTGAAACAATGCTTCTGATGCCTGAACAGATCTAGAGTGGAGGGGGAGGTATTGCAGTACAGTATCACTAGGCACAAGATCATCATTGTAAGCTGCATTTTCCACAATTTCATTATCCCAAGAGACCTAACTTTGGAAAAGGAGGTCCATCAGAAGACAACATGAATATGCTGCTGCTGTTGAAACATCTTTGCAATCCCTTCCCTGTACTTGCTTTCTGTCCTATCACAAAGCAACTCTGAACAAAGTTGAGATAAAATGCAGATATACAATAAATATAAAATAATTAAATATTTTATGTAGGTCTCCAAATGCAGCTACTAACATGCTCACATCCTTTTTAATTTGACCTGTTGATCAGATTTTGCATAAACCCCATTAGGCTAGATTGCTGCACAAGGTTAAAGCTGTGCAGGCAGTTATCAATAATTATTCAAATGAGCTGATGCGACAAAATCACAAGCGGTAAGTTGGCCTTGTTAGCTAGCTTTGCAACAACAACTAGGCAGAAAAGCCCAAATCTTACTTGGACTGTTAAATCATCACTTAACTTCTATTCATTTTTCCACACACTTTAGTTGTAGGCTAGTGCTCAAAATGAAAGAGCTGATTTCAGAATTGCTTGTTCCTGGCACAGAGTCTTGCCTGGCAGGTGTGTATATCAGGCAATCATGGGAATTCTACGAAAGGTTTTTTGACGATTCTTAAAATCTTATCTCTAGTGTACAAACCCTCCCTCTCATTGATTTAAATTTGTGAAAAGCAATAGAACTTGTCTGTTACCATTCTGATAGATGTCAGTATAGTGCAGCTAACAAGGATCTAATTTTATAACCTTTGTCTGCCACTAGATGTTGCTCATACACCTTACAGGTCCTTTACAGTACAAACATGCTAATGTCACAGTAGCCTAGAAGGTACAGTTTTTGCGCTATCAGCAGGTGAACGATTACTGTGTTCATGTGACATTAATCTGTCTTCTATTTTAGTGGATGTGTTAAACCATGTGTTAAAATACCAGGTAGAGGAACATCCTATGTATGCATTAAGCATTTTCCAGTATCGCATACAGTAATTTCTAGGCTATAGTGACGCAAAAGTGGTACTGTGTAAACTATTTGGCCTAGAAATTCGGTCAGGGCGCCAAGCTCGCCTGGGCGCTAGAATTACCGCTGCGAACGGAGCCGTTTGCGCCATCCCGATATTCAGTTTCAGCGCCCCAAATGGAAGCGCGGCGCTGCTCGAGGCGCCCCGCATCCCTCTTGGGGCGCTGAAACTGAATATCGCAGCGCAACGTGCCACACGCTGCGGCACGGCGCGCTGCGATACTGCAGGCCTTCCTCCCTTAAAGGGGAGGGGCCTACACCAGTGCGATCTCCGATCGCGAGTGCCGGCAAAAGAGCCTGGTACCGAGGAGAAGTGCCGGGCTCTTGGGACACAGCCGACACTGCCTGGGGGGGGGGGGGGGGACTCAGGAGGCCGGGGAGGGCGGCGCGAGGAGCTGCTGACAGGCGGCCAGCAAAAAAAATGGCCGCCCCGCACCGCCCCTTTAATTAGCGCCACTACCGCCGCAGGTAGGCCCCCCTGACCCGGTCGCAAATTGCGACCGGCGTTACAGCGGGGGGCGCGACCAAATAGCGCGATCGGGGCGGTAGCGGTGCGCTGTGCGCACCAATGACGTCATCGGTGGCGGCGCAGTGCTACAGGCTAATGCCGCCATTAGCACCCCGCTAAATATCGCGGGAGGCGTGGCCAGTGGCGCTAAAGCCACTGAGTGCCCTCTTTAGGCGCTAACTGGTGGCGCAGCCCACTGAATTTCTAGGCCTTTGTTTTTGTTTAAAATCTTTGGACAAGGGGCAATTGTGTAAAAATGGTTACAAAACTTTAGCGCATGGTTGTTGCCTTTTTTTTCTCCATTTAAAAGACCATAGTGTTTGTCTGTGTGTAGCAGATGTAAAGGATTTGGACTGCCACATGGGAGAGGCAGGAATGTTGACAGTACAGTACATGAGTGATTGGACAGAAATCACACGGATATTTCAGTGAGATTTTAGGACTTTTCCCCTTTCAATGATTAGCTGTAGGGCTTGAAAATCCACATATGTGTAGCAGATGGCCTCATTCACAGACTACAATAGTCTACCATGCCTTGTCAAAGCAATAGCATTAGATTTTATTTTAATTATCAATTTAGATTTTTATGATTAGTTCAAAGTTACAGAAATTTTGTTAAATGTGTATGCAATTTAGTTTTATAAAATCTGCATAGTTCATCTCATTCAAATGGGAACAAAATATGACAGAATCTCTGGTGCGTGCACTGCTACACATTGCAGTTTCAGATTTTTATATATCCGGATTTAGTAATAAAATATCCTCCCGTTTCTCCTAAATGCAGAGTTTGATGCTGGGTAATGGTTTTTACTGGTGCCATCTGCTGTACAGTATCTTGCCTAAATTCCAAGAAATGGCAGACAATTTAACTGTGGGGGTCATCACAGCTGAGTCCACCTCCAACTTCACCCAATGTCCATGCGCGCACAAACTTCTTTACAGCAGGGATCTTTGGATAGGAATCAGGAGTGGGGCCCTCGTTGTTTTGCCTCCCTCTGGCTCTGAGGTGTTCAATCTGCTGTTCTGGCTGAAAGTAGCTAACATGCACAGATCAGGATCAAAACTGGCACCATCTTGGTCTGTACGGTGCAGTTCCTTGTTGCATTGTCAACTGAGCCATCCGTTCAATCTTTTGGTGATGCTTTTGATTCTGTTCTCTAAAGGAGAGCAGCAAAAGTATTTAGGAATTATTTTTGTGTTATTTTTAAATGGGAACTTAAACATTTAGTGGGGGTTATCTTCCAGCATTAATTGATGCTATATTAGCAGCAAGAACATCTTTGATGGAAAACTATATTTCAGAGCAGAAGAATACCTTGTGCTTTCAAAAAGCATTATGCCTACTACTTTGTTATGACTATAGGTTGTGACTTACATGAATTGTTTGAATTTCAAAATGTTGGCCCAGTAATTCCGGTCCCAACGCGTGAGTACGGACGGGGTACTCATGCGTGGGCCCGTTGGAAGTGCCGGATTTCAGCATGCACAGTGCATGCACGGGAAACCGGCATTTCCTCCAAGGGCTTCAGAGGTCCAACGCGTGCGCGCAAGACTCTGCGCGCACGCGTTGAACTTCCTTTTTGACAGGTTTGCCCGTGTGCAAGGGCCTGAACTTTTTACACATATAAAAAGGAGGCGTAAGGAGTGGATTCTTGAAGGTTAGTGGCCTATTATTTAAAATTATTACATTTTTTCCACAGCTTCATTGTTTTTAAGGACTTTACAGTAAGGTAAGTTTATTTTTAGACCCGATTTCTTAAAAAATTATTTTTTTCAAAAATTTTATTAATTGTTTAAAATAGTTTTTTAAAGTTATTTATAGTTTATTTAATTATTGGGATGTTTTTTAAAATTTTATTTAAAGTTAAACTAGTCTTTTGGGTGCCCGTACTTTTCATGAATTTGACAGTCTTTACTATCAAACTTATGAATGAAGTTTCCCCTCCTCTGATTGGCTGCAGAGTGCTCACCTGATCCCAGCCGGCACATCGCACTAACTACGCCACTGGATCAGGCAAGCACATCGCGCCGACATCTGAACCGGGCCAGTGACAGGAATTCCAAGCAGGCCCAGACTTCAGATGTCGGCGCGCCGGGTGAGTGCACATCGGGGACTTGCACGCGCGGCAAGCACCCGATCCTAATTTCTGGCCCGTTAATGTGCTCTTTGCTAATGCATGTGTGCAATTTTTCTTCAAAATTTTGATAAAGGGTTATTTTTAATTATAAGAAGCGTCATTGAAACAACGTAATAGTAAATAATTAAATAGTATTTATTTCACACTTGGTTTTGAAAAAATGCTATTATCAAATGTTCCACCAATAATAAAAGCAGAGTAATCGTGGAAAAAAAACAACTTGTAGAACAAGAAAGCAAATTAACTTTAGAATACTTGCAAAGCGCATTCTCTTACTAATAATAAAAAGTTCGTAAGAGGCTTTTTCCCTCAACATATTAGCAGGTTTGTTTAACTATAAAAGAAATGTAAACTAGTTTCTTCATTGTTTGCATCAAAAATGTTGAACCCTGGAAAGCTGCTGTGTTGCTGTCACTGATGAAAATGTTCTGTGATTTGCTGGTGATTGATATTACCATTGTTTGTGTCGTCATTAGTTTAATCTTTATCAGCAGAGTCTTTTATAGCCTCAGCTTGGTTTGTTTCACTGGCCAACGGCCCTGCTTGGTGAAATGCACTGCAGATAGCAGATGGTTCAACTGCTCCCTATTTTATGATGATCCATCTTGTGCAAGGTAAGTGAGTGTGCACATTTACTTATCTCATTATGTAATGAGAAAGGATTAATTGGCAATCTTGTGTGAGGCCCCTTGGGAGGAGCGATCATAATATGATATAATTCTTCATTAAGATGGAGAGTGAAGTAGTTGATTCAGAGACTAGGGTCCTGAACTTAAATAAAGGAAACTACGATGGTCTGAGGCACGAGTTGGCT
Organism: Somniosus microcephalus; assembly: GCF_052327205.1. Lineage (NCBI taxonomy): Eukaryota > Metazoa > Chordata > Chondrichthyes > Squaliformes > Somniosidae > Somniosus > Somniosus microcephalus. Next base: position 48,374,899 of record NC_141004.1, read on the forward strand.
AGGATTGATTGGGGAATGTTACTTAAAGGGTTGACGGTGGATAGGCAATGGCAAACATTTAAAGATCGCATGGAGGAGCTACAGAATTTGTTCATCCCTGTTTGGCATAAAAATAAAACAAGAAAGGTGACTCAACCGTGGCTAACAAGGGAAATTAGGGATAGCATAAGATCCAAGGAGAGGACATATAAATTGGCCAGAAAAAGCAGCAAACCTGAGGATTGGGAGCAGTTTAGGATTCCGCAAAGGGATTAATTAAGAGGGAGAAAATAGAATATGAGAGTAAGCTTGCAGGGAACATAAAAACTGACTGTAAAAGCTTCTATATATATATGTGAAGAGAAAGAGATTGGTGAAGTCAAGCGTAGGTCCCTTGCAGTCAGAATCAGGGGAATTTATAATGGGCAACAAAGAAATGGCAGACCAATTAAATACATACTTCGGTTCTGTCTTCAAAAAGGAGGACACAAATAACCTCCCAGAGATGTCAGAGAACATAGGGTCTAATGAGAGGGAGGAATTGAATGAAATCAGTATTTGTAGGGAAATGGTGTTCAGGAAATTGACGGGATTGAAGGCCAATAAATCCCCAGGGCCTGATAATCTACATCCTAGGGTATTTAAGGAAGTGGCCCTAGAAATAGTGGATGCATTGCTGGTCATCTTCCAAAATTCTATAGACTCTGGAACAGTTCCCATGGATTGGATGGTAGCTAATGTAACCCCACTATTTAAAAAAGGTGGTAGAGAGAAAACGGGGAATCATAGACCGGTAAGCCTGACATCGGTAGTGGGGAAAATGCTAGAGTCCGTTATAAAAGATGTAATAGCAGAGCACTTGGAAAACAGTGACAGGATCGGACAAAGTCAACATGGATTTACAAAAGGTAAATCATGCTTGACTAATATACTGGAACTTCGAGGATGTAACTGGTAGGATAGATAAGGAAGAGCCAGTGGATGTGGTGTATTTGGACTTTCAGAAGGCTTTCGATAAGGTCCCGCATAAGAGATTAGCATGCAAAGTTAAAGCACATGGGATTGGGGGTAAGGTACTGACTTGGATAGAGAACTGGTTGGCAGACAGGAAGCAAAGAGTTGGGATAAAAGGGTCTTTTTCCGAGCAGCAGGCAGGGATCGGTGCTAGGACCCCAGCTATTCACAATATAAATATATATTATATATATATATATATTCTAGACGAGGGAACTAGATGTAATATCTCAAAGTTTGCAGATGAAACAAAGCTGGGTGGGCGTGTGTGCTGTGAGGAGGATGCAGAGAAACTCCAGTATGATTTGGACAGGTTGCGTGATATGGCAGATGCAGTATAATGTGGATAAATGCGAGGTTATCCACTTTGGTAGCAAAAACAGGAAGACAGATTATTATCTGAACGGCAATAGATTGGGAAAAGGGGAAGTGCAACGAGACCTGGGTGTCCTTGTGCACCAGTCGTTGAAGGTAAGCATGCAGGTGCAGCAGGTGGTTAAGAAGGCAAATGGTATGTTGGCCTTCATAGCGAGAGGATTTGAGTACAGGAGCAAGGATGTCTTGCTGCAGTTGTACAGGGCCTTGGTGAGACCACACCTTGAGTATTGTGTTCAGTTTTGGTCGCCTTATCTGAGGAAGGATGTTCTTGCCATGGAGGGAGTGCAGCGAAGATTCACCAGACTGATACCTGGAATGGCAGGAATGACGTATGAAGAGAGATCGGGTCGATTAGGCTTATTTTCGCTAGAGTTTAGAAGAATGAGAGGGCATCGCATTGAAACTTATAAAATTCTAACAGGACTAGACAGACTAGATGCAGGAAGGATGTTCCCGATGGTCAGGGAGTCCAGAACCAGGGGTCACAGCCTAAGGATAAGGGGTAAGCCATTTAGGACTGAGATGAGGAGGAATTTCTTCACCCAGAGAGTAGTGAACCTGTGGAATTCTCTACCACAGAAGGCAGTTGAGGCCAATTCATTAAATATATTCAAGAAGGAGTTAGATATATTTCTCAAGGCTAAAGGGATCAAGGGATATGGGGAGAAAGCAGGGACAGGGTACTGAATTTGGATGATCAGCCATGATCTCATTAAATGGCAGAACAGGCTCGAGGGGCTGAATGGCCTACTCCTGCTCCTATCTTCTATGTCTAACTTTTTTCCCCCCAATACTGCTGTAGAATGTGTTTAAAGAACTGGGTGGTAGAAATTACCTTGGTGAGTGAAATAAAGAGTAGATTGCCTTTCAAAAGCTAGGCTTTATTAACCTTAAAAAACCAGCAAGTACATGTTGAGCACCCAGCCTCAACCAAACTGTAGAGAACTGAATTTAAGATGGCCACCACAGGTCACATGGAATCAACTAACCAATAAGTTTACAGCATATATCTCAAGGCAGGAAAACAGGCAACCAATTACAATGCTTCTTATAAAACAAGAATAATCACCACATTCACCCCTCCTTTTAAAATATACTTCAACCTAGGTAGCCTTTACAGTTTACAATTAGTTATTTATGACTAGAGCAATACATGTATAATGCCTTCAACAATTTTAAAATTTTACTATTAAATTATTAATTATTTTAAAAGTCCATTTTTAATCGGTCGACGGGATATCTTGTTCGTGTCGACCTTCTTAGCCTTGGTGGAGTTCCTTGCCCTCCCACACCAGGAGACACAGAAATATCTTCTGCAGGGAGGCTATCAATATCCCGATTATCAACGGTTTCCGGATTAGAAGTCCCATTAGAAGGTCGACTGGGAGGGTCATGAACATCCATCGGGGGCAGACTAAGAGAATTGTAAGTGTCTGCAATAGGATTGGAAATGTTCGTAGTATCTGTGACGACATCAACATTATCTGAATTATGGCTATTGTTAATGTCCTCAGGAGAGGGCTGGCCACCACAAGGAGCTAAGTCTTTAACTGAAACCGTACTTTCTTTCCCATCTTGGAATCGAATGTGAGCATATTGGGAATTTGCCTCCAATAGCTCCACCTCCTCCACTAAAGGATCATACTTTGACAGTCTAACATGGCGTCGGAGCAGCACAGGTGCCTGCATAGTAAGCCATGAAGGTACCGAATATCCCGTAGTGGATCTCCGCGGATAGTTGAAGAGCCTTTCATGGGGGGGTCACATTAGTAGCCGTTGAAAGCAATGATCTAATGGAATGCAGGGCATCAGGCAGTACCATTTCCCACTGTGTATTCTTAAGATTCCGGGATGTCAAAGCCAACATAACTGCCTTCCAGATCACCCCATTGTATTGTTCGCACTGTCCATTACCCTGGGGATTATACGGGATAGTTCTGCTAGTAGAAATTCCCCGACTCTGGAGGTATTCCTTCAACTGTGAAGACATAAAAGAACTTCCCTGATCCGAATGGATATACGCAGGCATCCCAAAGATGACAAAAAGTTGAGTCAGACATTTAATAACTGTAGCAGCTGATACATCTGCACAAGGAAAAGCAAAAGGGAACCTTGAAAACTCATCCACAACAGTAAATATATATCGATTCTGAGTCGTTGAAGGAAGAGGCCCCTTAAAATCAACGCTCAGGCATTCAAAGGGAGAAGTAGCCTTTATAAGATGAGCTCGTTGAGGCTTAAAGAAATTTGGTTTACACCGGGCGCAGACAGAGCATGACGAAGTCATCCGCTTGACGTCTTCAACTGAAAAGGGCAAATTCTTACTGCGTACGAAGTGTATCATCCTCGTAACACCAGGATGGCACAAAGCATTATGAAGATTAATAAGCGTATCTCCGTGAAGCACAGAACAATAAGCCCTCGACAGCGCATCAGCGGCAACATTATCCTTCCCCGGACGATAGACTATATCAAAATGGTAGCATGCCAACTCGATCCTCCACCTCATTATTTTATCATTCTTAATCTTTCCGAAATGTTTGACATCAAACATGAAGGACACAGATTTTTGGTCAGTTACTAATGTAAAATGTTGCCCAGATAAATAATGTCTCCATTTACGCAGTGCTTCGACTATTGCGTACGCCTCTTTCTGTATTGATGAATGTCTCTGCTCACTATTGCTCAGAGTACGTGAGAAAAAGGCCACAGGTCTTCCATTTTGGTTCAGGGTAGCCCCAATTGCAAAATCGGAAGCGTCCGTCTCAATCACAAAGGGAACCTGCTCATCAATAGAATGCACAACTGCTCCAAGGATATCCTTTTTAAGATTATCAAAACACATCCTGGCCTCCCATGATAGAGGATATGTCGTAACCCGAATAAGGGGCCGGATCTTCTGCGAGAAGTTTGCAATCCAATTAGAATAATAAGAAAACAGTCCAACAACTCGTTGCAAGGCCTTAGAATTAGTAGGGCAAGGTAAATCAATCAGTGGTCGCAGCCGTTCTGGATCTGGTTTAATCTTGTTTCCCGAGATAATATACCCCAGTAAATTTACCTTGGTGGTCGAAAAGATACACTTCTCTTTATTGAAAGTTAAGCCAACTTTTTCCGCAACTTGAAGGAATCTTTCTAGATTAAAATCGTGCTCCACCCTTGATTTGCCACACACCGTGATGTCATCTAAATATGAGAAGGTGTCAGAGAGAGAGTTATCACTTATAAAAGCATCCATTGCCCGTTGAAAACAGGCGACACCGTTAGTAACACCGAATGGTTCTTGGCAAAACTGGTACAGCTTTCCGCCAGCTTCAAAGGCCGTATATGGTTTATCCCTCTTAGCGATAGGAATCTGATGATAAGCACTCTTTAGGTCAATAGTGCTAAAAACCTTATATTGAGATACTTTATTGATAAGCTCATCAATCTTAGGCAGGGGGTACACATCTAATTGAGTATACCTGTTAATAGTTTGAGAGTAGTCTATCACCATTCGCTTCTTATGTCTCTCATTAGTGGTGACAACTACCTGTGCCCGCCAGGGCGGAAAACTAGGTTCAATGATTCCTTCCGATAAAAGATGTTGAACTTCAGAATTAATAAATTCTTTATCCTGACTGCTATACCTTCTTGACTTGGTAGCAATTGGCTTACAGTCCGGCATCAAATTGGAAAAAAGTAATAATGGAGAAATGAATAAAGAAGTTAATCCACAAATAGACAAAGGTGGCTTGGTTCCTCCGAAAGAAAGAATGAGGGACTCATGTAATTGAAGCACATCATGACCAATCAAAATGTCCGCACAGAGATTAGGCAGAACGGATAGGCGTATATCAGTATACGTATTACCTAGGAGAATTAATTTCACAAGGCAACAACCAGCTACTTGTGAGGTGAGAGTCGTCTGAGCCATACACACCTGATAGGAAACAGGCGAAATTTTCAAACGCTTCTCCCTCACAAACTGAAGACTTATAAAGCTCTCAGTACTGCCCGTATCTATAAGGGCCTTCACTTCTAACCCATTAACTTGGGCCATAACTATAGCTTTGTTTAGGCCATGGGAAAAGGCAGCAGAAACTGATGCAATAAACGCCCTATCTAAAGGCTGAATGGTCGCAGAGGAGGCAACCGATTTGCAAACACGTGCGTAATGACCTCCCTTGTCGCATTTACTACACACAGCCTCCCGGGCAGGGCACTTCAGACGGGGGTGCCGGGCGTTCCCGCAAAAATAACACTTCTGAATCCTAGAGGCAACAGCTGCCGAAGTAGAAACTGTTTCGGAATCTGGTAAACCACTCCTATTAAATCCACGTAACTCCCTTTCATCCGGAACTGCCGAAACCATGGTCGCAGGCCGATCAAAAAGAGCATAAGAATCCGAACTTCTCTGAGCCAAATCCAATGTAGAGGCTTGCTCAAAAGCACTCTTAAGATCCAAGATCTTATTTTCTAATAACCGCTGACGAATTGATCTAGACAGTAATCCATTAATAAATGCATCCCATACCGACTCTTCCCTATGTTCTTCTGCAGACACAGCCTTATAATTACAGTTAGCACCAAGGCGCCGGAGTGCTTGTAAATAAGCATCCAAGGATTCTCCCGCCTGCTGCCTACGGGCAGATAAAAGGTGACGTGCAAATACCTCATTTTTGGGTTTAACAAAAAAAATTTCCAACGTAGCAATAGCCAATTCATAAGTTTCACAGTCCAAAATATACTTATACACATCCGGAGCAACGTAGTTGATTAGTATGTCCAACTTATTTAGAGATTGCTGATCCAACACACCCAAAAAGTTTTTAAATGTACGATACCAATGTTTCCATTGATCATCCACTCCTGCAGAATTAGGGTCAGCATTAAATCGTTCCGGTCGAAGATATCGTTCCATTATAGCAAAAGGTTAATAAATTGAAATAAAGAGTAGATTGCCTTTCAAAAGCTAGGCGTTATTAACCTTAAAAAACCAGCAAGTACATGTTGAGCACCCAGTCTCAACCAAACTGTAGAGAACTGAATTTAAGATGGCCACCACAGGTCACATGGAATCAACTAACGAATAAGTTTACAGCATATGTCTCAAGGCAGGAAAACAGGCAACCAATTACAATGCTTCTTATAAAACAAGAATAATCACCACAGTGAGACAACCAAAAATTAAAGAATTAAATTCTGTTCTTAGCTTCATTTATGCTTTTAAAATGTCCAGTTCATGGGCTGACATGATGAGGAGACCGGCACGTGCATTAAATAATGTGCCAGGGCCATGTCTGGCAGCGTTTGTCATTCCATATTTACACAAGTTCCTTGTTCAACCGACCATTTCTTTTGCAAGTCGCAAATACACCTGAAGGCAGCTTTTCACAGGACATGGCTACAACTTGAAAATCACGGCTGGCTTCAGATTTACACCACTGCTAAGACAAGATAATACAGGCGTAAAGTGAGTTTGCTCATTGCCTATCATAGTGATTCTAGTCAAGTTTGTTCTTGTGACAGAAAGTCAATTTTAAGGGCTAGTTTATGAATGCAAGCAAACAGTAGGAAACCTCACACACTAGTTACGCATATTGGGAAATTGCAGGCATACTGTCCATGATTTTCTTCCATTAACTTTAATGGACTGATAATTGTGGGCTGCATGTAGCCTATATTAGTGTGCAACCTATAGTTGTAAAATTATGGTGTATGTCAGGTACACCATATACTGAAGTTATACTGATGGTATATGCAAAATATTGAAAGAATTACTACTATTTTTAAAGGTGAATGATTCACCTGTTTTGGGCACTGCTGTATCCAATTTTTATGTTCTCCCCAATTGGCTTAGCATTTTACTGACATTTAGTAAGCGCTGACTACAAAGCTTTCTCTGTGTGATGCTATTACCTTTACACGTAGGGGGCGATTTTGTCAATGGGGGCGCATTGGAGGCGGGACCGCTGCTTGGCGGGTTGATGTCCCGTCTCCATCGATTTGTGGGCAACCCACGCTATTGTCCCTTGATTGATTTTGTTAAGCCCGCCCAGCGGGCTTAGCAGGCCAATTAAGGGAAAGCCGATTGCAGAGAACGTCAACGTATGACATTTCATCTGTCAAAAATTTTTGACAGATGAATTGTCATCGTTTGACAGCTCTGTGAAGCTGTCAAACAGTGACATTCTCTGTAATTTGATGAGGTCTTGAATTCAAGACCTCATCAATCTTCTTTCTTTTACAGAAATGAGACGGTTGTTACATCTGAGAATGCAACAGCCATCTGTCATCTGCAACAAGGAGTTCCGAGACTCTCCGCATACACATACAGGGAGAAACAAAGGTAAGTACACTTTTACTAACACTTTGCACTTACCTCAGATACTCCCCTCTCCACTCTTGCACCCATCACTCACCTCCACAGCACACTTTTGCAACCCCGCCCCCCCCCCGACCCCCGCAGACCCAGTACTCGCCTCACTGACCTGACGGGTTTTGGAGCCTTCGGGAAGCCCGCACTTGAGGGCAAAAAGGGGATAATCCTAGTTTCTGCCTGGTAACAGGCAGTTAATAGGCTTTAATCCCTTCCCGCCTCCAAGGAGACGGGATCTGGCAGGGACGGCTACCCGCCTCCTAGGAAGATGGCATGGAGGCAGGTTGGGCACACGCCCCCAAATTCTGCCATTTTCCCGGCAGTCCCGCCTCTATACCCACCTCCCCAGGGCTAGCAAAATTGCCCCCATAATGTCCTGTTTGGAACATGTTTTCATTAATAAAGTTACAGTTGTATAAAACTCTGGTTATACCCCATTTAGAATAATGCATTCAGTTCTGGGCATCGCACCTCAGGAAGGATATATTGGCCTTGGAAGGGGTGCAGTGCAGATTCACCAGAATAATACTGGGGCTAAAATGGTTAAATTATGAGGACAGGTTGCATAGACTAGCCTTGTATTTCCTTGAGTATCTATCTATCTTATCTTATATATATAAATAAAAAGCAGTATGTCTGTCTGCTGTCTGTATGTCTGTCTGTCTGTCCGCTATACACTCAAAAGTTATAGAGCGTATCTACACATATGATATATCAAAAGAAAGCTGATGATCAGGGAAGTGGCATAGGCATATTTACTTTTTGGTCAGACAAAAATTGTTCGGACAGTATACAAAAAACGTTCAAAAATCCGCTCATTAGCGGTTGACCAATCCTACCGCTCATTAGCGTTGAGTGACGTGATGGTTGACCAATCCTACAGTTCAGTGACCTGATGGTTGACCAATTGGTGCATCACGGGCGTGACCTAATCCTGCAGCCTCCCGAAACTTCGCCGCCATTTTTTCCCCTGCTTTTCCTCCACAGTGAGCGGGGCAGCTGCGTCGGCCCGCCGGAGCGGCAGGTGAGTTGGGGTCACTCGGGCCGGGCCTCACAACCGCTCGGCCTGAGACACACAGCGGGGGACCGGCAGCGGCCGGCCGTCAACTGCACGGCCCGACACACAAAGCAGGGGAGCGGCAGCGGCCGCCCGTCAACCGCGCGGCCCTCTAAACTGCCCTGGCAACGCCGGGCCCCCCTGCTAGTAGCATAATAAGGGATTATCTAATTGAGGTGTTTAAGATGATTAAAGGATTGTATAGAGTAAATAGAGAGAAACCATTTCCTTTGGTTGGGGAGTTCAGAAGAAGGGGACATAACCTTAAAATTAGAACTAGGATGTTAAGGGGTGATGTTAGGAAGCACTTCTTCACCCAAAGGATAATGGAAATCTGGAACTCTGTCCCCCAAAAAGCTGTTGAGGCTAGGGCAATTAAAAAATTCAAAACTGAAATAGATAGATTTTTGTTAGGCAAGGGTATTAAGGGTTACAGAACCAAGGCGGGGAGATGGAGTTATGGTATAGATCAGCAATGATCTAATTGTATGGTGGAACAGTCTCGAGGGGCTGAATGGCCTACTCCTGTTCCTGTGTTCTTTTGTTTCCAGGCAAGCTTATTGCTGCCATATCGGATTTGGCAATCGTACCATTTTGCAGGCCTCACAGCTTTTTTGCACAATATTTAAGCAAAAGATATCCATCTCAAAATTATGTAAGGGAATAATAAAACTGCCAAGAGTTGTTGTGCAGCCTATATAGGCCAGCGGAAAATTATGATTTAAAATTGGTAATTTAAATAATTTTTGGGATGATTCTTTCTTAGAAGCAATAAGCACTGGTGTTCTTCCAACAGCTGGTTTTGTTTTAAATTGTTGAGAGAACAGTAACAAATGTACTTTTGTTAGTCATGCTTGTTTTGTATTTTAAGACTAGCAAGTGAAAATACTCATCTTGTCCAGAATAGAAATTGCTCCCGCCAGTTGTGCCCTGTGAAGAGTTTATTCTAATTTGATGTGACTGACCTTTTTTGCTGTTAGTCTTTTTCCTCATTTGAATAGGCCGCAGTGTAACACTAGGCCTTTCCTCGTTTCTCTCCTAACTCCCTTCATTCCCCCTCTGATCGCATCTTGTCCATGAGACCCACTTGCTGCTCGTTCAACTTATTCCCACCAAACTGCTGACTACCCAAATTTCCTTCCTGGCCCCCATGTTAGCTGATATTATTAACGGTTCCCTCTCCTCAGGTACTGCCCCCCCACCTCACCTTCAAATCTGCCATCATCACCCCTCTCAAAAAAAAAAAATCCAGTCTTGACCCCTCTGTCCTTGCAAATTACTGCCCCACCTCCAACCTCCCTGTGCTCTCCAGTCCTTGAACGTGTTGTCACCTCCCAAATCTATGCCCATCTCTCCCGCAACTCCATGTTTGAATCCCTCCAAAAGGTTGCCACCTCTGCCACAGAAACAGCCCTGATCAAAGTCACAAATGACTCCCTATGTGACTGTGGTAAGCTATCCCTCATCATTCTTCTCGACCTGTCTGCAGTCTTTGACATGGTTGACCACACCATCCTCCTCCAACGCCTCTCCTCCGTTGTCCAGCTGGGTGCCTTACCTGGTTCCATTCTTATTTATCCAGTCGATGCCAGAGAATCACCTGCAATGGCTTCTCTTTCCGCTCCTGCACCGTTACCTCTGGGGTCCCCCAAGGATCTATCCTTGGCTCCCTCCTATTTCTCATCTGCATGCTGCACCTCGGTGAGTCATGGGAGAGCCTGGGTGCCGCCCTGCGCTTTTGTGCACACATTGTCAGTATTTGCAGCACCTCAGCACAAATGTCAAGACAAATGTGGCCATGGTCTCTTTAAGGAAACTGGCTGATGACGCGTAATGAAATGATGTCATCAGACCCGTTTCCCCTAATTGGTCCAGGTAACGCGCTGGGCAGGCTTAACAAGCTCAATCAATGGAAGGTCATTTTACACAGCGGGAAGGAGCCAGCAGCGGGGTCGTGACCCGCCACTGACATCGCCCGCCATGGATCCACCGAGGTAAGTGAAATTGCGGCGATTGTCTTTGGTCCCCGCAACAAACTCCGTTTCTAGCCACCGACTCCATCCTTCTCCTTGGCAACTGTATGAGGCTGAACCACATAGTTCACAACCTTGGTGTCGCATTTGACCCTAAGTTGAGCTTCCGACCACATACCCGCTCCATTTCTTCCATCTCCATAAAATTGTCCGTTTCCACCCCTACCTTAGCTGATCTGTTGCTGAAACCCTCGTCCATGCCTTTTTAACTCTAGACTTGACTATTCCAATGTTCTCCTGGCTGACCTCCCATCTCCCACCCTACGTAAACTTGAGCTCATCCAAAACTTTACTGCTTTTATCCTAACTCACACCCATCACCACTGTGCTTGCTGACCTACATTGGCTCCCGGTTCAACAATGCCTTGATATTAAAATTCTCATCATTGTGTTTCAAATCCCTGCATGGCCTCGCCTCTACCTATCTCTGTAGCCTCTTCCAGCCCTACAATCCTCCGTGATCTCTACATCCTCCAATTCTGGCCTCTTGTGTATCTTCGATTTTATTTTATTGTGTCTTCAGCTGCCTGGGCCCTAACCTCTGTAATTCCCTCCTTAAAGCTCACAGCCTCTCTACCTTTCCTCCTTTTAAGGCACTCCTTAAAACTTAACTCTTTGACCAATTTTTCAGTCACCTTTCCTAATATCTGCTTATGTAGCTCGCTGTCAAATTTTGTTTCGTAACATTCCTGTGAAGTGCCTTGGGCCGTTTTACTACGTTAAACGCGCTATATAAATGCAAATTGTTTTTGTTGTTGTTTCCAAGCAACAACATATTCTGAAAAAATGTTAATATGTTTATAAGTGATTAACTTGTATATGCAGTGCCTCCTACTATCATGGTAAGCTGGGGAATCGGTGGTCAATAAGATGTCAGGATTTGAATCTGTTGGGGAATCAAAATTACATTGATCACTGACTAAATCTGTAGTTGATACTACACCCTTGAACAAAGCTGTGAATCAGAAAAGATAAAACTATTGAAGATTCATTGCAACCCTAACTTTGTGTCTTCTAACACCCCTTTCCTTAGGTCACCTTAGCCAAATTACAATTTTCTAGTTGAGAAGGGAAGCAATCATATCCTCTTGGGATTTGGATCGTTACCAACACCTTTCTGTATTTGGAAACTGGGATGCGCATGTGAGTGATTCTGTGCTCCAGGATTGCTGACCTGTTGTAGAAACACTCCAATATTCATTTCAGTCCAGCTTTGAATGACATGCCACTTGCTCATATGAAAATCTTTAATTTAATCATTTTTGTATTGTTTTAAGTGTTTCGTCATCCCTTCGGTATGAATTTACTACAATAGATTTTTTCTTTTGTTGCTTTCATTAGTATTTTTAGCTCTATTTATGCCCTTTTTCTTTACAATCCTATTTAATATCCTTACAATAATATTCAAATATACAACAAGAACTCTCATTTATATAGAGCCTTTAACATAGGAAATCATCCCAAGATGTTGTATGCTGAAAACAATGGCTTCATTGTTCCCAATGTTTACCTGGAGGAAATTGCGGCTCATTCATGAATGGTTATCGGACAAGTAGTGTGAAAAGCACATGCAGTGTAAGGGTCGAGAGAGCTGGTGGAGAGGTAGAACCGGGTGTTATCAGCGTACATGTGGAACCTGACCCTGTGTCTGTGGGTGATGTCCTCAAGGGGCAGCATGTAGATGAGGAAGAGAATCTAGCTAGTATTTTGGGTATGCTAAGAGCTCTGCACTGTGATAAGGAAGTAGGAACGTAATATGCTAACGACTATTGGGGTCAGAATGATCCTCAGTGAAGTTACGTATATAGTGGATGTTCACTTTGTATCATTTAATAAGGTAAACATGTGATCAGGATTTATTCCATTGATTGATATAAGGATATATAGGTTCCTGATGTTGTGCTTTGATATAATGACCAGGTAAATCAGTGTATCTTGCTACATATGTGCATTTCATCCTCATTTTGTTCAACCTCAACATACAAATATCACTTAGGAATACATCTCTTTAAGAAATTCATATTGTGCTCTCATTTTGGTCAGGCAGTTTTCAATTCACCTTTATCAATAGGGCCTGTTTCTTATCTTGTCTAAATGTCATTAGTTTTATATCCTAGGCTAAGTAATACAATCAACATTATCCATGCTTTGTAGCATTTTAATGATGTAAAAACTAGTTCTGTGTAAGTCGCCATGATTTAGTCCCAACTTCTGCAGTCATCCTGGTCACCTTTTTTCCAAACTCTATCCAAAACATTTCTTTCCTTTGTGAAGATCAGGTGCTTCAAATTGGACCTTATTAACATTCTAAATTCAGTCTTACCAACACAGGGTTAAAATGACCTATTTCAGCTTGTGATCAAATGGCCTTGAGATACTTCATTAACCTTGTTACATCAGCAACGCATTGATTGCATACTTTCAGCGAGTGATCGATAATCATGTTCAAATCATTTCCCTTTCTGTTGTCTATTCAGTTTTTGCTCCCAAACATTTCTTTTTCTGTTCTGAAGTTTTATTTGTTTGGAAGGTTAGAAAAGCACTTTCAAACTTGTGTGACTAAGATGCAGTCCTTGCTGCTGTTTTCACAAAGTTAATTCGTTACAGCTTTATGTAATGTCTGTATGTGCTAATGAAGCAGTTGAGGCTTTTATTTAGAAAGTAGACTGATGGAGTGGATCACCTGTTCTAAAACCCACCCAATTTTCATTTCCATTTTTACTGTATTTTTCCAAGATACTGCCTACAAGCTCAGAATCAAAGCTCAGGGCCTGGTTGGTAATTCTCACTTTCTGGCAGTGTTGTTGAGCTATCGGCCCAGAACTTGGTGTCGGGGGCTTGCCGCGCGTGCAAGCCCCTGATGTGCGCTCACCCTGCGCGCCGACATCTGAAACCTGGCCCGCAGTGGATTTCCTTTCAGTGGCCAGGTTCTGATGTCAGCGCGCTGTGCTAACGTGACCCAGCGGCGTAGTTAGTGCGATGTGCCGGCTGGGATCAGGTGAGCACTGTTCAGCCAATCAGGGGAGAGGAAACTTCATTCATAAGTTTGAGAGTAAGAACTGTCAAACTCATGAGAAGTACTGCACCCCAAAACGCTACTTAAACTTTAAATAAAATTTAAAAAAACATCCCAATCATTAAATTAAGTATAAATAAGTTTAAAAAAATAATTTAAACAATAATTTTTTTTTTTGAAAAAAATAAATTTTTAATAAAAAGGGTCTAAAACTAAACTTACCTTATTGTAGATTCTTCAAAATAATAAACCTGTGGAAATTTTTTTTCTAAATTGCACTAAAACACCACTTACCTGTAAAAATAAATACTTACGTGTGCTTTTTACAAGCGTAAAGACCGCAGGCCTTTACACATGCGCAAATCCCCCAAAACAGAGGAAATCCAAGACGCACGCGCTGCCCCCTACAGCGCACGCGCTAGCCTCTTCAACTCTTGGGTTAGAGGAGAGGAAATGCCGGTTTTCAGCGCATGCGCTGTGCATGCTGAACACTGGCATTTCCTCCGGCCAGACGCATGAGTTCCCCTTCCGTACTCATGCGTTTGGGGAGGAATTTCTGCCCCATATCAAAGTGTTGGGCACTTCACATCCAGATATCTAAGCTTTTTGACACTTACATTAATTAAATGGCTGGTTAGCTGCTTAAGGAATGTTAAAGGATAATTATTACAGGTGCATCATGTTTGGCTGAATTGTGTTAATACTGTCATTCACTTTGGATGGGATGACGCACTGCACTAAACCTGCCATTTTGTTTGAGGATCATAAAAGAGGGAAGTATGGTCTGACAGTTATCCCACATTTCTTGTAATTATGGGTTTGAATCTGAAATGTCTCTTGCATAGCTGAATGCTTTGAGGAAAGAGAGAAACAGTCATGATCATGAAAGCAGATTTTTTTATATTTCTGGATAAATCAAGTTTGAATGTTTGAGAAATGAAAGAAAAGCAGTTTAATAAGAGTTGACCCACATAATTCAAAACATCTTGAATGTTGATACTTGAAAGAGCTAAACTCTACTTAAGAGAAGTAATTGTATCCAGAAAATATACGACTAATACATCTGCACTGAATCATTACAATATTAAAACATCTCAATTTCCTTCCCTTTTCTCTCTGCTAAAAGTGCTGACTTACGGGCATCCTTCTGGCACCTTGTCATTAAGCATATGGTGATACCAATGATATCTGCAGTGACAACCATAGTAACAGAGCCCATAGAAATAGTAGTACCATCTGCTGGTGACTTTGGGTTCCAAACACCAAGAAGTAATCATGTCTGAGTTCGGAAGCCTCAGTGTTGCAGTGTTGTATGGTCACATGGGTCACAGAACTTCATGGGACGGTGTCCTCCATCAGTGACATTGCTGGAGCAGCTGGTTGATGTTTATGTTGATAACATTTCTTATTGTGAAACCCTGTACACATGATAGTAGGTCCTGCTTCTGAAAGTAAGGGGCCCAGAGCAACTCTGGTAAGTGAGAACTTGGCACTGATGCAGGTTCATCAAAGATACAGGTAAATAGCTTTGTTTCTTCAGTGTAGTTGGCCAGTTTACTGTGTAGCTATCTGTTAGCCATACTTCAGCTAGGAGAGTACATTTTATTAAGGCATATCAGAAACAGAGGCTGAGATTTTGCGGGGGTTCAGTGGGCGTGATCGGTGGCGGGTCGGGTGGTAACTTTCCTGCCATGTGCCTTTTCCCAATGTTGGGTCTGTCGGCTCTGAGCAGGCCCAACACGCAGCGGCAGGGGACCCAATTCAGGTAATTATGACCTTGTTTAAAGATCATTAAGAATACATTTGAGCTCACCTTTCGATTTTACATGCTCACCCAAGGGACCCACCCTGGTCATGGACCACGTCTGTGAAGCTGAGGCGTGAGCTCAGTGGCCATTTTGACAGCTTCAAATATACAGTAAAAGCTCCCACCTCAGTCACAAGCAGTTCCTCACTGCATTTCCACAACAGATTCACCACACTGCAAGTCTTTACACAAGTCTCCATCCAGTCTGACCTCATTACCTCTCTCACCATTGACAGATTGCTTCTGTCATCTCTACTCCACCTGCCATCTATTCCATCAGCATAGGTGCCCTTTATACTCTCTCCTTGGTCCTCAGAATTCCACCACGATCAACCCCAACACCAGCAGCACCAGGCACACCAGCAGCACCAACAACAGCAACACCAACCTTATACATAAGAACATAAGAAGTAGGAGCAGGAGTAGGCCATACGGCCCCTCGGGCCTGCTCCGCCATTCAATAGGATCATGGCTGATCTGAACCACTTCCCTGCCCGCTCCCCGTAACCCCTAATTCCCTTATCAGCTAGGAAACTGTCTATCTCCGTTTTAAATTTATTTAATGTCGCAGCTTCCACAGCCCTCTGAGGTAGCAAATTCCATAGATTTACTACACTATGAGTGAAGAAGTTTCTCCTCATCTCAGTTTTGAAAGGGCAGCCCCTTATTCTAAGATTATGCCCCCTAGTTCTAGTCTCACCCATCAGTGGAAACATCCTCACCGCATCCACCCGATCAAGCCCCCTCACAATGTTATATGTTTCGATAAGATCGCCTCTCATTCTTCTGAACTCCAATGAATAGAGGCCCAACCTACTCAACCTTTCCTCATACGTCAACCCCCTCATCTCCGGAATCAACCGAGTGAACTGCCTCGAGAGCAAGTATGTCTTTTCTTAAATATGGAAACCAAAACTGTACGCAGTATTCCAGGTGTGGCCTCACCAGTACCCTGTATAACTGGAGCAAGACTTTCCTGCTTTTATACTCCATCCCCCTTGCAATAAAAGCCAAGATTCCATTGGCCTTCCTGATCACCTGCTGTAACTGCATACTAACCTTCTGTGTTTCATGCACCAGGACCCCCAGATCCCTTTGTACTGTAGCACTTTGCAGTTTCTCTCCATTTAGATAATAACTTGCTCTTTGATTTTTTCTGCCAAAGTGCATAACCTCACACTTTCCAACATTATATTCCATCTGCCAAATTTCTGCCCACTCACTTAGCCTGCCTATGTCCTTTTGCAGGTTTTTTATGTCCTCCTCACTCACTGCTTTCCCTCCCATCTTTGTATCGTCGGCAAACTTGGATATGTTGCACTTGGTCCCTTCCTCCAAATCGTTAATATAGATTGTAAAGAGTTGGGGTCCCAGCACTGACCCCTGCGGAACACCACTAGTTACTGATTGCCAACTCGAGAATGAACCATTTATCCCAACTCTCTGTTTTCTGTTAGATAGCCAATCTTCCACCCATGCCAGTATATTACCCCCAATCCCGTGATTTTTTATCTTGTGCAATAATCTTTTGTGTGGCACCTTGTCAAATGCCTTTTGGAAGTCCAAATACACCACATCCACTGGTTCCCCTTTATCCACCCTGTTTGTTACGTCCTCAAAGAATTCGAGCAAATTTGTCAAACATTACTTCCCCTTCTCCGTAATCACCTGATGCTGCCCAGGACAGAGGGCATCAGCACCTGACCACATTGCTGCCTGAGTGGCTAGGGATGGCCTCACCATGGCCAGATTTACATCACTTGACGCTGTACACCCTGACTGCCACTTGGCACCACCCCACACTATCACCATAAAGCACCTCGACAATGCCCAAGCCATTCCTTTCACTCATCACCATTGTAGGGGGTACCGTTAAGTCTCACCATTCACTGCAACTCACCATGCCACTTCCGAAGGTGCATACAAATCTGTGTAAAAACACAGTGTTGAAAATAAATGTTCCAATGTTTGACACCACATGAACAGAAACTTTACATGAACATTGCATAACACACCCAAGTGCCTACCCTTGTGTGTTGTTAGTTAGTATGATTGAACAAGGATGAGGGTGAGTGTGAGGGGCGGCTAGTGAGATGGGGATGTGATAATGTAGTTAGAGAGGGATGGGTGGAGGTGCAAGGTAAGCTGGTGTGAGCAAGGATGTGCCGGAGTAGGGTAGGAAAGGCAGAGTGGTACGGATGTGATGAGGCACAGCAGGATAAAGCTGTGTGTGGCTTTGTACTAACGTTTCGTGATCTACTGAGATCATTGAAATGTTTGTGGCACTGCACCCAGGTCCTCCTGAAACAGGCTGTGTTGATCTCCTGAGGAGGTCTCTTCCGCCCATGGGAATGGAAGAGGACCTCCCTACGTGTTGTGACTCCCTCCATAAGCATATGGAGGGAGTCACGGGAGAGCCTGGGTGCAGCCCTGTGCCTTTGTGCAGTCATTGTCAGTGTTTGCAGCACCTCAATGCTGTCACAAATGTCAAGTTAAAGTTGGCCATGGTCCCTTTAAGGAAACCGGCTGATGACGTGTCATCAAATGACGTCACCAGACCCGCTTCCTCTAATTGACCGGGAAACGCGCTGGGCGGGCTTAACAAGCCCATCAAGGGAAATTTATTTCACAGCGGGATGGAGCCAGCAGCGGGGTCGGGATCCACCACCGACGCTGCCCGCCACTGACCCGCTAAGGTTAGTAAAATCCCAGCTTGTCATGCAAAAGTTCAAGGCACATAAGTGGGGAAAAAATACAATATACATCAATCACATGCATGTAAATACAAAATAAATAAATTTGTTTGTAATGTATCTTGCAGTTTATTTTATAATTGTGCAGAAACTAAAGCGTCAGTTGCCCAAAAGTAAACCTAACTGAATATAAGCAGTTCTGTGCAGCAAAAACAACATCTTGTACTTGTACTTATATAGCGCCTTTAACATAGTAAAACATTCCAAGACATTTCACAGGAGTGTTATCAAACAAAATTTGATACCAAGGAGATATTGGGGCAGGTGAGGGTAGGTTTTAAGGAGCGTCTTAAAGGAGAAGAGAGAGGCAGAAAGGTTTAGGGAGGGAATTCCAGAGTTTGGGGCCTAGACAGCAGAAAGCACGGCCACCGGCGATGGAGTGATGAAAATCGGCGATGCGCATGAGACCAGAACTGGAGATGTGCAGAGATCATGGAGAATTGTAGGACTGGAGGAGGTTAGAGATAGGGAGGGGCGAGACCATGGATGGATTTGGGGGAAATAAAGGATGAGAATTTTAAAATCAAGGCGTTGCGGACCGGGAGCCAATGTATGTCAGCAAGCACAAGGGTGATGGGTGAACTGGACTTAGTGTGAGCTAGGATACGGGCAGCAGAGTCTCGGATGAGCCCATTTTTATGGAAGGTGCAAATATATAGGTAAAACAAATAGCAGTCTCATGATTTGTAAATATGTCTAAGGCAAAGTACCTAACTGCAGAGCTCACTGGAAGAACCAGGTAACCAGTTTCTCATGCACCTGCCTGTCTACAATGAATTGACTACCTGCTGGTGGCAACTGTGCTTCATCATTCTCTTGCACTTCCATGGGTTGCATCTTTTCCTGCTTAGATATAAAATAAAATTTATAATTGGCACATAAATTACATCATGTATCCAGGCAATCATTATTTATACCTTAAAGAAGTCACTAAACTTTAGCTGCCTCTGCTGTTGATCATCTTTGAAGTTTATGTTACTGTGTGTACAGTGATACAGGTTTAAATTAGCTCTTTGATGGAACAGTGCATGGCAAAGATGTTGGCCCCAGTATTTACAGGGAGCGGGGTGGCAGTTTATCGGTCAGGAACCCTGGAAGAATGGGTTTCCGGTTCCCATGGAGGAGATCGCTGGGGGCGGGGCTCACAGAGGAAATCCTGGGAGGGATGGTGGGGCAGTCCGTGGAGGAGACTGCAGGGGAGGGAGGGTGGTCAGTCCATGGAGGGGATTGCAGGGGAGGGAGGGTGGTCAGTTCATGGAGGCGATTGTGGGGGAGGGAGGGCGGTCAGTCCATGGAGGGGAGGGAGGGTGGTCAGTCCATGGAGGGGAGGGAGGGTGGTCAGTCCATGGAGGAGATTGCAGGGGAGGGAGGGTGGTCAGTCCATGGAGGAGATTGCGGGGGAGGGAGGATGGTCAGTCCATGGAGGAGATTGCGGAGGAGGGAGGGTGGTCAGTCCATGGAGGAGATTGTGGAGGAGGGAGGGTGGTCTGTCCATGGAGGAGATTGCAGCGGAGGGAGGGTGGTCAGTCCATGGAGGGGAGGGAGGGTGGTCAGTCCATGGAGGAGATTGCAGGGGAGGGAGGGTGGTCAGTCCATGGAGGAGATTGCGGGGGAGGGAGGATGGTCAGTCCATGGAGGAGATTGCGGAGGAGGGAGGGTGGTCAGTCCATGGAGGAGATTGTGGAGGAGGGAGGGTGGTCTGTCCATGGAGGAGATTGCAGCGGAGGGAGGGTGGTCAGTCCATGGAGGGGAGGGAGGGTGGTCAGTCCATGGAGGAGATTGCAGGGGAGGGAGGGTGGTCAGTCCATGGAGGAGATTGCGGGGGAGGGAGGATGGTCAGTCCATGGAGGAGATTGCGGGGGAGGGAGGATGGTCAGTCCATGGAGGAGATTGCGGAGGAGGGAGGGTGGTCAGTCCATGGAAGAAATTGTGGAGGAGGGAGGGTGGTCTGTCCATGGAGGAGATTGCAGCGGAGGGAGGGTGGTCAGTCCATGGAGGAGATTGTGGAGGAGGTGGTTTGGCCTATGGAGGAGATTGCAAGGGGGGGGCACACATTGGGGAGATTGCAGGGGTGGGGTGATGAGGGGTGCCCATGGATAAGATTGCGGGGGTGTGGGGCCCATGGAGGAGATTGAGGAGGGGCCACACTGTGGAGATTGCAGGGGGTGGGGCCCTTGGAAGAGTTTGCGGCATTGGGGGGGTGAGGCCTGTGAAGGAGATTGCACGGGGGTGGGGCCCTTGGAAGAGATTGCGGCGTGAGGGGGTGAGGTTTGTGAAGGAGATTGCAGGGGGTTGCCCATGGAGGAGATTGCGGGGGAATGGGGCTCGTGGGGGGTGTCCCCGGGAGGAGATTACGGGGGGGAGGCGGTGGGCGTGGAGAAGGTTGCAGGTCAAAGTAGTTTGGTGGACATGGGGAAGCACTCCTGCCCCTCCTGGCTGACGAGCAGTGCTGGAAAGGCACTTGCCTGTTCCATCGAGCAATCCTCGCTTCCCTTCATTTGCCGGGTTTAATGCAAATAGAATACTGAACTACTTAACCAAAGCAGTCGAGCACAAGTTGATGAATGCTATACTCAAATTATGTAGTACTGTGATCAGACTATACTTTTGAGTACTATACTCAGTTCTGGATCCAGGAGGTAAATGCCTTTCCACTTGCCTGCTGGATCCGGCGTACCTGCCTCGCCAACCCTCCGCGATCGGACCCCCCACATAACCCTTCCGATCTCCACCGTTCCCCACCCCCCCTCTTCCGAGGTCGCCTATCTCAAGCCTCTGACCTCCCAATCTCCTCCCCCGGCCTCCGATCTCCCTTCCCCCACCCTGCCCAATCTGGCTGGCTGCGGGCGGGAAACAGAGGGAAAAAAATATTAATCTGGCCCTGCCGTTAAATTCGGCATGGCCCGAGGGAAACCCGTTCTCCTGAGTTTCCAGCCCCCCTGCTCCCTACCCGCTTCCAAGTTAAAATCCTGCCCCTAGTGTCAGAAGGCTAAGTTATGAGGAAAAATCAGAAAAACGTTGGCCTTTTAGCGTTGCACATGCCCAATTTTCATCACTCCACCATTGGTAGCCGTGCCTTCAGCTGCCTAGGCCCTAAGCTCTGGAATTTCTTCCCTAAACATTTTCTACATTACAACACTTATAAAGTACTTCATTGGCTATAAAGCACTTTGGGATGCCCGGTGGTCGTGAAAGGCGCTATATACATGCAAGTCTTTTTCTTTCTTTCTTAAACCTCTCCACCTGTCCCTTTTAAGATGCTCGTTAAAACCTACCTCTTTGACCAAGCTTTTTGGCACTTGTCCTAATATCTCCTTATATGGCTTGGTGTTAAATTTTGGCTGATTACTCTCCTGTGAAGCACCTTGGGACGTTTTGCTCCATTAAAGACGCTATATAAATGCAATTTGTTGTTGAAAGGAGGTGACTGAGAGATGATCATCTGGAGGCATTAAGATAGTTAATTTTAACACTACTTCAAATTAAACAGTGAAATTAGGATACAAGCACACGGGTTCAAACTCTTAAAAGCAAAATTAGGACTAATGTCACCAGAATTATCAACATATAGATAGACTTCAGGATAGAAATGTGGAGGCAAAAAACTTGCAACTATTTAAAAAACACTTGGCTGTCATGATGGAAATACTGCAGTGTCGCCCTGGATGGATGAGCAGAGATGGGTCAAATTACCTTACTGTTCTGTATTGATCTTGTGATATTGTGGTAGTGCACTAAAAAAGGCAAACTGTTGCCGCAGGTCTTCTTAGATACCACACATTAGTTACAGCCTCCCTGCTGAAATTACATGTACTCATCAGCTGCCTCTTTTCATGTCCAGGTAGCTGACTGTTATGGTGTACTGCCTATATGTTATTGTGTTTACTGAGAGTTGTGCACCTCCAATGCTCTCTGTGTTCCCGATAGGAGGCATAATAAATAATTGAGGACTAAAGGAAGCTGCAAGGCGATACTGATAAGATGGTGGAGTGGGCAAAAAGCAGCAAATAGACTTCAGTATTAGTGTGAGGTGGTGCATTTTGATAAACAATAAAGTAATGCTTATACTTTGAATGGGGGAATGCTAGGTGATGTGAAAGAGCAAAGGGATTTAAGGAATTCAACTTCATAAAACACTAGAATAAGCACCTCAAATGTTTAAGCACATAAAGAAAGCTAATGCTGGATTTTATAGCAAGACGTTTAGAATATAAAAGTCGAGATATCATTATGAATCTGTATAAAACCTTAGTAAAACCACAATGTTGTGTATTTTGAATGTTGTATTTGAATTACCCCACATAGCTTACCGTAGTTGTGATGCGCAATGCACTATGGGAAATAGAGTGCAGGAAGTTGAGAAGTTTCTCTTGAAAAGTGATGGCTGTTAACTGAACTCTTTTTCCTGCGTACTCTTTTAATTGTTATACAAGCAAGGTTATTAAACTCTTGAGATTTAACACACAAATAAGAACAGAAAATGCTGGAAACACTCAGCAGGCCAGGCAGCATCTGTGGAGAGAGAAACAGAGTTAACGTTTCAGGTCTGGGACCCTTCGTTTGAACTGGTAAATGTTGGAGATGTAACAGGTTTTGAGCAGGTGCAGAGGCAGGGAAAGCGGGGGGGAGGGGAGAAAGGAACTAAAGTCACCGTCTGTGCTAGGATTGAATTCCGGAGAGATAAAATGTTGCAAATGGGGATGGCAGAATCATCAAGAGCTGCCGCCTGAAAAAGTGGGGGCAGGGGTTATAGTCTGAAATTGTTGAACTCGATGTTGAGTCCAGAAGGCTGTAAAGTGCCTAATCGAAAGATGAGGTGCTGTTCCTCGAGCTTACGTTGAGCTTCATTGGAACAGTGGAAGAGGCCGAGGACAGAGCGGTCAGAGAGGGAGTGGAGTGGAGAATTAAAGTGACAAGGAACCGGAAGATCGGGGTCACCCTGACGGACTGATTGTCTTGGTAAAAGCACAGTTTGAGAATTGTGTGCAGTTTTGGGCTCCATGCTATAGGAAGAGTGTTGAGACAATATAGAAAGAGTATAGCACAGATTCACTGGGATGCTGCCTGGTATGTGGATACGCAAATACAAAGTAGTTGAAAAATTGGGCCTCTTTTCATTGGAGTGGAGGAGATTAAAGGTGGTTTGATATTGTTTAAAATTATGAAGGGATGGATTAGGGTGGGTGGAAACAGATTGGTTCCAGTGGTCGAGGGTTCTAGAACAGGGGCACATAGATATAGGACAGAGAACAGGCGAAACATTTTTCACACAAAGGGTGGTGAGACTGGGAATACACTGCAGGAGTTAGTGATTGAAGCAGAGACCATGTGAGCAGAGACCAGTGATGGAAAGTGAGATAAAAGGATATGGAAACTGGGTGGGCACATGGGATTAGGATTACTGCTCATTTGGTGTATAAATACCAACACAAACTGGTTCGGCTGAACGGCCTGTTGCCATGATGTAATCCTTCCACTGCACTGTGAAATACCTGGCAATGGTTATACCAATGGTCTTGGCTAGAAAACTCCTCAATGTTAATTTGTTCTGTCACTGCTATGGTGCTACTTCAAAATCTTAATCTTCTTTAATCTCAGGATTGTCTTGGAGTGAAATACTTGCTTTTTGATTTATTTACTGCATAATTCTGCACTGGATGTTTGTGACTTTTAAGGAAGTTTTTAACCAATTTAATGCTGTTCTTGATTTTATTAGTTTATGCAAACCTATTTTTTGATCGGAGCAATCCTCGGGGAGTACTAAATACGAAAAAAATAGGCTGCAGTTTCTCCCAGAAGTACGAAGTCACACAACACCAGGTTATAGTCCAACAGCTTTATTTGACTATAACCTGGTGTTGTGTGACTTCCTACATTTGTCCACCCCAGTCCAACACCGGCATCTCCACATCATCCCAGAAGTACACCATCCTTAACGGATTTTTTTGCCAGAATTATTGATGATAAAATAATGGGACAGAATTTGCTGGAGCAGGGAATCTCTCGTCGTGCCCGGTTAGTACTGCCATTTAAAAGTTTATTTGAGAAACGTTCAACGTTCTTCATTCATCAGTCAGGCTCCTCAGATACAGGCCCTGAAATTCCATAACATAAGAAATAGGAGCAGGAGTCGGCCACTTGGCCCTTTGAGCCTGCTCCACCATTCAATAAGATCATGGCTGATCTTCTACCTCATCTCCACATTCCTGCACTATCCCCATATCCCTGGATTCCCTTAATATTTCCATCAGGCCGTGATCCCGATAGTTACACCAGGATCACATCTGTTGGTGCCCTCCAACACTGACCCTGCTGGACTTTGCAGGGTCACTTGGAGAGCACCTCATTTACATGGGTCAGATGGGTGCTAGTTCCACTTCAACTGCATCTCGGGTGCCCATTACTGTTGGAAATCCCTCTGAACAAGGAAGCTGATCTGGTTAAATTTAAAAATGAATGTACTCTTTGAGGCTCCAGGCTGTTTGCCTGATTACAATTTGGCTAGCCTATAGAATGATTTTAAGGCATCATTCAAAAGCAATGAAATGATAAATGTCTACGACAGAAATTCAAAACTGGACGATTTACCAGTGCTGGAGGCTAGTGGTTGGGGTACAGGTGCAGAAATCAGATGAAAATAAATGACTGCTATAAATAATGGCATATAGATGATCTCTGAAGCAAATGATCATTGAATTTCTGGAGGCACAACCTTACTTTTTAACTTGGGCATTTGATTTGACGGAGCTTAATAAAACCAGATTAATGTTTTGAACGAGTGATGTAGAAATGAAAATACAATGTCCATTTTTTGCATAAAGTGCACTTGAAGTCATAAAAGTTTATATTTTTCTGCTTTGTAAATGTTCTGAAGCTGGGCTATGTATAGAAGGCAGTGTTGTTTAGAGGGATGCTGAGATACTTTAACACCAATATTTGCAGTGCTTTTATATTAGGGAGTAATTAATCTGGAATAAATCCAGTTACATTTTAGTTCTTCCAAGGTGATTCAGAATAGTTACAGAGGGTTCACGATCTGCAAACTTAGCTAAATTGTTCTAAATCTCACACCAGCAACATGTAGGCATTAACTGGTGCCACACCTTAATGCCATCATGAACTGTGAATGTTAGTATGAGTTTAGACTGAAAATTATGTTTGCAGTCTGCCACAATTTTAATTCAACAGTTTTAAGTTGCTATTTTTGTTTCTCTCGCATCCCTATAGTATTCACCTGTTTTAACAATATAATTTGAATATGTTTGACTGAATGTATTAAAGAATCATGAAATCATAACATTTTATAGCATGGAATGAGGCTCATCGTGCCTGTGCCAACTCTCTGAAGGAGCTAGCCATTCCCCTGCCATTTCCTCATACCCGTAAAAAGAAAAATCATTTTCAAACATTTATCTATTTCTTTTTGAAAACCTATTGTGGATTCTGCTTCACCACTGCTTCTAGTAACAACCCTCTGCATAAAAAAATATTAAAGTTAGACTCTAGCTACTGACCCACTGACTAGTGGAAATAGTTTTTCCTGATTTACCTTAACAAAACCCTTTGTAATTTGAACACCTCTATCAGATTAACTCTTAACCTTCTTTGCTCTAATGAAGAAAGATCTCTTCTCATAACAAAAGCCTCTCATCTGTTCTATCTGCACCCTGTCTGTGGCCTTGCTAAAGTAAGGTACCCAAAACTTGACAATACTTTAACTGTAGCCTAACCATTAATTTATGTATGTTTAGGATGACCTGTTTACCTGCCCCTTTTTATATAATCTAGGATCACATATACTGCTATTACAAGTTTATCAATTTGTCTGCCAAGACATTTTCTCCTTATTTACAAAACCGTTCATGATTTTGAACACCTCTTATCAAATCTCCTTAACTCTCACTGTTCTAAGGAGAACAACCCCAGTTTCTCCAGTCTCTCTGCATAACTGAAGTCTTTTATTCCTGGTACCATTCTAGTAAATCTCCTCTGCACCCTCTCTGAGGCCTTTACATCCTTCCTAAAGTGTGGTGCCCAGAATTGAACAAAATACTCCAGCTGAGGCCTAATCAGTGTTTTATAAAGGTTGAGCATAACTTCCTTGCTTTTATACTCTGCCTCTATTAATAAAGCCAAGGATTCCATACACTTTTTCAACAGCCTTCTCAACTTGTCCTGCTACCATCACAGATTTGTGTACATATACCACCAGGTCTCTCTAGTCCTGCACCCCTTTAAAATTGTGCCTTGCCTCTCCTCATTCTTCCTACCAAATGCATCACTTCACACTTCTCTGTGTTAATCTGCCATGTATCTGCCCATTTCACCAGCCTGTCTATGTCCTCCTGAAGTCTGTTAATATTCTCCTCATTGTTTACTACATTTCTGAGTTTCACGTCATCTGCAAACTTTGAAATGATGCCCTGTATACTCAAGTCCAGGTCATTAATATTTATCAAAAAGAGCTGTGGTCCTAATACTGACCCCTGGGGAACACCACTGTATACTTCCCTCCAGTCTGATAAACAACCGTTCACCACCACACTCTGCTTTCTGTCTCTTAGCCAGTTTTGTATCCATGCTGCCACTGTCTCTTTAATCCCATGGGCTTTTATTTTGCTAACAAGTCTAATCATGCCAAATCAAATAAAGCTGATCTACAACTAAGGCTTGCAGTTCACTAATTCTGAGAGCTGAAATTAAAGCTAACAACAATGCTATTTGCTATCTGAGAAGTTTAACTTTGCTTGTTCGAGGAAGCTGGAATGTCGATTATATTACCCTACAAAGAATTATTTTGAGGTAAAATGTAAAAAAGGGAGGCGTGCCTTGCTGTAGTTTCCACATGGCCTGTCTGAAGTGAGACAGCGAAAGTATCCCCTTGCGGGCTCTGAGGCCATTGGTTCCTAAAAGGCTGTGATGGTGGCAACATGACTGACTCAATAGTACTCCATTCAATATTTTTTTCCATTTTGAATTGTAAGCCCTCTACATTGGGCTTTACTAAGCAAAGTATCCGCTATATCTGATGGGGAAATCTTGTCCTCACAGTCATCAATATTAAGCAATCACATTGTCCAGAACATAGAAACATAGAAGATAGGAGCAGGAGTAGGCCATTCGGCCCCTCGAGCCTGCTCCGCCATTCAATGAGATCATGGCTGATCATCCAAATTCAGTACCCTGTCCCTGCCTTCTCCCCATATCCCTTGATCCCTTTAGCCTTAAGAAATATATCCAACTCCTTCTTGAATATATTTAATGAAACGACTCCAATTCTGGGTGCTAACACTTTCAGCTGCAACAATGTACCAGTTGTACTGCTTCCTCGCACAGTGCCTCAGAGTAAGTGTGTTTTCTTGTTGACATTACAGACTGCCATACTATTGTTTGCTTTGCCTTGGACTAATGACTGAAAGCAAAGTAGTATTAGTCCCACTACAGGAAACTGTGTGATATCCGGCACCGACGGATTAGTCCCACTACAGGAAACTGTGTGATATCCGGCACCGACGGATTAGTCCCACTACAGGAAACTGTGATATCCGGCACCGACGGATTAGTCCCACTACAGGAAACTGTGTGATATCTGGCACCGACGGGATTGAGCTGTTGCCGATCTATCAAAACTGCCGGACATACAAAGTTAATGTTGAAGCATACGGAGGTTTTCATCTCCGTATCTGACAACAAACACTGTTGCTTAGCAACAGCTTGTAAACAGTCGGCCCGTACCTGGGAAGCGTCTCTGTAGCTTAGCAACAGCTTCAGAGAGACTTTCCAGAGCCCGACTGTTGAAAACAAAGCCACGAGAAGGAAAAAAACCTAACAAAACGGCTCCTGATTTCTGCCGGTAGATCGAGGTTTCCGAACATACAACCTCCGGATAAACCAAAGTTTCCTGTACTTACAAGTGCAAGTGTAAAATATGTACCTGGATGGCCTCTTCGTTCACCTGCCTACTTTCTTGCTTGGGGGGCGGGTTGGTGGAAAGTGATGCTGGCTTTGTTTATAACAAGTATGTCCAAAATCCAAGTCTGATTTGACCAATACAACTTTCTCTTGCTCTGAACATGCTTTCTGCAGCAACCCGAGAGTCAGGGAAAAGCAGGAAGTGCATACAAAAACTTCCATGCCCAGGATAAGGGGAAGCTGTCCAACTTCCAAGCTGATGTGCCTGCTGACTTGTAGCAAGAACAAGAGAGCTGATTGCTTTCGGGGGTGTGACTAGTTTGATCGCTGACCAATTTGATACCTCGTAGATCTCCTGAATTACATCCTTATAGGCCATCTATTTGCGCAGATGACTGAGAATGTATGCTGTTGTGTTGGCCACTTTCGCTAGATCCTGAGCCAAGTGAGGCATCATGTGAGGCAGACACCAATGTACCAGCTGTACCTGGATGAATATTCAGGAAGGATATAAAATTCTCGAGCGCTGTGAACCAGTTTGAGTATATTCTCCTATGGATTGTGCAATATTGTGACCTTAAAAATATAAGTTTAAAACTCCATGATCTACCAAAATTCCATGGATTCTGGAGAGGTCCCAGCGGATTGGAAAACCGCAAATGTAACACTCCTATTCAAGAAAGGAGGGAGGCAAAAAGCAGGAAACTATAGGCCAGTTAGCCTAACATCTGCCATTGGGAAAATGCTGGAATCCATTATTAAGGAAGTACAGGAAACTCTTTGCTATCCAGCACCAATGGGACCGGCGTGTTGCCGGTTGATCAAAAATTCCGGATGATGGAGAAGGTTATCTACCGAGGCTATTTTTAACAAAGAAAAATAAAAAAATCAAGAGATGTGCAGTATACAGTAATTAGGTACTCACCTACAGAATGTTGTGTTAAATGGATGGTGGAAGATGCTTGATTAAGTACAGTACTGCCAGTTGAGGGTAATGCAATCCAATGACTACCGGCAGCATGGGAGACACACGGTACCCCTGTAAAATGGCAGATCAGAAGAGACTACCAGCAGCATAGGAGAGTCAGACCCCTGTTACAGGGGTATTGAGGTGTTCCGACTTCTGACAGCGCCAAGAAGCCGAGTAGTGGCAGTTTGGAGAACTAACCCCACTGACTCGCTCGGCCACCGTGGGAGACTCTGACTTGGACTCGGCAACATTGTCGGTTATTGAGGTGTTGTTTTCAGAGCGAGAATTTTGCCGGTTAATAGAGAATTCCAGATATTTAGGTGCTGTTTAAACGAGAGTTTCCTGTAATAGCAGGACATTTAGAAAATCATAATACAATCAAGCAGAGTCGACATGGTTTTATGAAAGGGAAATCATGTTTGACAAATTTACTAGCGTTCTTTGAGGATGTAACAAGCAGGGTGGATAAAGGGGAACCAGTAGATGTAGTGTATTTGGATTTCCAGAAGGCACTCGATAAGGTGCCACATAAAAGGTTACTGCTCAAGATAAGAGCTCATGGAGTTGGGGGTAATATATTAGCATGGATAAAGGATTGGCTAACTAACAGAAAACAAAGAGTTGAGATCAATGGGTCATTTTCAGGTTGGCAAACTGTAACTAGTGGGGTGCCGCAGTGATCAGTGCTGGGGCCTCAACTGTTTACAATCTATATTAATGACTTGGATGAAAGGACTGAGTGCAATGTAGCCCAATTTGCTGCTGATACAAAGATAGGTGGGAAAGCAAGTTGTGAGGAGGACACAATGGGTTCGATTTTAATAGCCCTTTGGAGGTGGGTCAGCTGCGAAAATTGGAAAAAATGGCTTCAGACACCCAACCCGCCTCCATCCCGCCCCCACACGATTTTCGTGAGTATCTGTTCAGCTGCTCCCAAACTGACCCGATTCCAACCGGTGGGACAGGTAGGTAAGGCAGTTAAGAGCCTGTTAACTGCCTTGATAATCCTATTTTCTCAGAGGTTTCCAATTTTCGTGCCTCTGGTCCTATTTCCCGTCTTGTCAGAAACAGTCCAGCTGCAAGGAGACGAGCTGGTGGAGGACATGATATGTAGTCATTGTTGGTGCAGCACTTTAAAAGCACTCCTATAACATGGCTGGCATTCAAGTGCAACAATCTTGTTGTTGGAGGTTTGCAAATTTACTGACCTTGTGACTGGTCAAGCTGACACACATCTGCTGTTTGAACTGATTGGAATAATTTCAGGCCACTTTGAGTGTGCGCTTGCAAGCTTCTTGCCTCAACTGAAATCTATAACAATGGGATGGGAACCATTTACATCCTCTCATCCTGGTCGCCAGATTTGGAGGAAGAGCAGCGCGGCTTAGTGCTGCCGGATGAACAAGTGGCTCTGCACACAGCCTCCTTGGAGGAAGATGAAGAGGACGAGGAGGAGGACGGGGTGTGATGCCTTGTGGGGCCAGATGTGGCCAATCCACCAGCAGGCGACCACATTGATGACCTTCAGGCAAGGGATGCAATCATCCATGTCAGATTCGCGTAAGCTAACGCTTCAACCACAGGTGGCTGGCACATGGAGATGAATATAAGTCCGACATTCTCAAAACCCCAGGCATCATCTGTCCAATAAACGGTGGTTTGCGCTCAGTGCCATCACCATCATACTACATGGAAATTGCCCTGAGCCCTAACTCTTGAACTTCCATGTCCCAGAACACAGAGGCCACACTTTAGGTGATCTCAGAGATCATTAAACCTTTTGCAACACTAACCCCATGTGCGTCTGCACACAGACTTCGAGCTCACCTCCTCAGCAATTTGCAACCAAGCTGCCTTGGTTTACTGAGGAGGCCTCCTCCTTCCATTTCCAGGGAAGAGGAGGTCCTGACATCCTCTAACTCCCTCAACAAGAGCATGGAGAGAGCCCTCATTGAACCTGGGTGCAGCCTTAGTTTTTGGGGCTGCCATTCCTGCAGCTCTCGGTACCTTTAAGAGAAAAAAGTATTAATATTACTAAGCAAATGATTGGAACACATCTAGCATCTTTTTCATTTCATAGTCAGAGAATAAAGTCATATATCAAAAAATCATGAATCGCTTTCTGAAATAATATGACCAGCAATGTCATTCATTACATTTTGCTCAGAACAGACACTGTCAACTCCCTTTCTAGATAATACAGCACCAAGCCATCCCAATGACAGCTGTATGCAAAGGGGACATGGCCCCTTTAAATTTTCAAACCAACAACGCGTCATCAGACGCGAGAAACTGACATCCTGCAAGCAATTGCCTGGAGGGACCCGCACGTCGGCCGTAACGAGGCCACTGAAGCCAAAATCGGAAGTGCTGGGAGGCAGCAGCCAGGTGTGGGTCCGAAAGCTGCCGAGCAGCGGTCCCGCCCTCATCCCATCTCCGTTAGTAAAATTGAGCCCATAGTGTCTTCCAAGGGATATAGATAGGTTAAGTAAGTGGGCAAAAATTTGGCAGATGGAGTATGATGTGGGAAAATGTGAGGTTATCCACTTTGGTAGGAAAAATAAAGCAAATTATTATTTAAATGGTGAGAGACTACGTAATGCTGCGGTACAGAGGGCTCTGGGGGTCCTCGTACATGAAACACAAAAAGTTAACCTGCAGGTACAGCAAGTAATTAGGAAGGCAAATGGAATGTTGGCCTTTATTGCAAGGGGGATGGAGTGTAAAAGTAAGGAAGTCTTGCTACAACTGTACAGGGTGCTGATGTGACCACACCCAGATTACTGCATACAGTTTGGTCTCCTTATTTAAGGAGGGATATACTTGCATTGGAGGCAGTTCAGAGAAGCTTCACTAGGCTAATTCCTGAGATGAAGGAGTTGTCTTATGAGTAAAGGTTGAGCAGGTTGGGCCTATACTCATTGGAGTTTAGAAGAATGAGAGGTGATCTTATTGAAACATATAGGGGGAAAAATTGAGTCGCGCGCTAACTTCGCCGGTGCGCTACTTTTAGCGCCCCCGCGGCCGAAATTGTGTGGTAGCACCCCAAGAGGGAAGCGGGGCACTACTGGAAGCGCCCTGCCTCCCTCTTGGGGCGCGCGGTATTGCAGGCCTTCCTCCCCTTCTTAAAGGGGAAGGGCCTTGCGCAGCATGACCCGGGGCCCAGCTGGGCCACCGGGATCGGAGTGCCGGGCTCATGGAGCGCAGCCGGCATTCCGTGGGGAGGGAGGGGTTGCTCAGGAGGCGAGGGACAGCAGCAGAGGCAGCTGTTGGCAGGCGGTCAGCAACAAATATGGCCGCCCGGCAGCTCGCTTTTAAATAGCGCCGCCCCGGCCGCAGGTAGTCTCCCCTGACCCCGTCAGACATAGCGTCAGGGGAGCTGCCGAAGATCGTGGCCGGGGCGCTGCGCACGCCAATGATGTCAGCGCCAGTGGCGCAGCGCTGCGGGGTGCTAATGTTTACCGCCACCGCTAACCTCCCGCTGAATTTCGCGGGAGGCGTTGGCGGCACTGCGCCCGGGCGCTAGTTGCTTAGCGCCCTGTTAGGGCGCTAATGGGAGGCGCAAAGCAACTGAATTTTTCCCCGATAAGATTCTGAAGGGGCTTGACAGGCTAGATGCAGGGAGGATGTTTCTCCCCGTGGGGAAGCTCGAACTAGGGGCCACAGTTTTAGTCTGAGGGTTCGCCCATTTAAAACTGAGATGAGGAGGAATTTCTTTACTCGGAGGGTCATGAATATTTGGAATACTCTACCCCAGAGAGCTGTGGAGGCAGTGGCCTAGATTTTCAGTGTGCCGTGAGGCGGGCTTTTAGGCGGGCGGGGGGCAAAAATCCCAAATTCGGGGGTCCCGACACCATCCTGCCCAAAATCCGCCTCCACGTAAGTTTCAGAGGAGGCGGGTACCCGCCCCGCACTGGGACCCACCGACCCGAGGCGGGAAGGGATTAGTGCCAATTAACTGCCTATTAACAGGTAGTTAACAGGCAGTTTTTAGCCTAATCCCTATTTTGAGGGGTGTCATGTGAGATTCCCGACGGCTCCAAACCACGCCAGGTTAGAGCAGGCAGGCCGTCGGGTTGAAGGACTTGGAGGGGTCGCTATGTTGGTGTTCAGGTGAGTGATGGGTGCATGAGTCCAAAAGTAAGTGTGTTTGGTGTGTGTAAAGAAGTTTAAATTACCTGTACTTACCTTAACAGCCTTTCTTCCTGTAGGCGTCGGGAGTCCATCACTCAGCCGGCACTGAAAGCAAAATGGTTGCGATCTGTCAAAAGTGACAGCCTTCAGCTTTTAGTGCCGGTGAGAGTTCTAACTGAGTCTGTGTAGAAGGACTCTGGTTAGAAGTCAGACTGTCAGTGTTTGATAGCTTCAAACAGCTGTGAAACACTGAAATTTCATCTGCCAAGACCTCTTGACAGATGAAATTTCAGTCTGTGAAGTCACCTGTTGCCGGGTGGCCCTTAATTGGCCTGCTGAGCCCGCTGGGTGGGCTCAACAAGGTCAATCAAGGGAAAATTGAGCGGATTGGCCGGATGTCGATGGAGGCGGGACTAAAACCCGAAAGTTGTAGTCCCGCCTCCTTCCTGATAGCTTAATGAAAATCGACCCCAGAGTCTTTAAATATATTCAAAGTGGAGATGGACATCTATTTGAGCTACAGGGGAGTCCAGGGTTGGGGAGCGGGCGGGAAAGTGGAGTTGAGGCCAAGATCAGATCAGCCATGATCTTATTGAATGGTGGGGCAGGCTTGAGGGGCCGAATGGCCTACTCCTGCTCCTATTTCTTATGTTCTTATGATTTCTTGGAACCATGCCCTCATGACCGGCTAGGTTTTTTTTTGTTTGGTTAAGGGATCATATTGTGAAGTTGGTTTAGAACAGCTTTAGGTTAAAATAAACTGGTACTATCATGCAGGGGCTTTATAAGATCTGTGAGGTCATGTGTGACTCCGCCTAGCATGGCATCATGACAAAAAATAATTTGGGTGTGATTGGCACATAATTTCCCCAGAACTAATCTGTATTGTTAACTTCCTATAGTGAGAGCGATTATAGGATTGATGGGAAAATAGTAAGCAGGATGACGCAGGAAAGGTTTATTGGGTGTCATAATAGGTCAATCCCTCAAAACATCAAGCAGCTATCTGAAAAGCAAAGCTTTCGTGGTGTGTCAAATAAGGAACATTTCTATACTATACATTTATGACTTTAGATAGACAGAGTAAATGTAAATTTAAAAATTGGTTTTAACTAGCTTTAGAAGTTAAGAAGTTCCTTTGTCTCTGTCAGAGGAGTGGCCAATGCACAAAACTAAATCGGAATTAAGATGAAAGCTGACTTTGCCCAATTTCAACACAGAGAAAGAAAACAAACTTGCATTTACATAGTGCCTTTTTGACCTCAGGATATGCCAAAGCGCTTTACAGCCAATGAAATACTATTTATTGTCTTTTAGAGAAGTTAGGTGATGAGCATGCCATATAATATACGATGTGCTAGATCATAATTAGCATACAATTGTTATTCTTGCATTCTATCCTATTCATGGTACGTATAAAGGTGCAGATTTGGGGTAATATAAGAGGTTCAGTCTGCCTATGGATACTGCCTTTCTGTCATGGGCACAAGATTAAAAGTGTTGAGAAACAGACCAAACTCTAGAACTAATTCCGAACCTCTTAATCCAGAGATAACCCATTTTCCTCCCATCATTTATATAACCTAAATGGCAGCTCTCCATGAGCCAGCTAGTAAAATACCGGGGGTTAAATTGGGTAACCCCTGAAAATGGGCATGGGAATCACGATATGCGATGAACCCACAACTGTTCATTGCATTGCAGGTGTGTTAAATTCGTGCAGCTTGCTGTTTTTACATGATTGCTGCTTGCAGCCACGCTACTCGCACTGTTCATTGGCTGCATGCATCAGCAGGGGGTCCGATATCGCGAGTAGCTGGAGCTACTTAAAGGCAACCTGCACCGCCTTTAAAGGGGAGGCGTATTGTGGCTGTAAGAAGCAGTGGGAGTTTTTTGAGCTGGGCTGTGATACTTTGAGGAATGGCTGAACATGCGAGAGAGTGAGCATCAAGGTTTTCTGACAGTGCACTGGAGATCTTCGTGCAAGACGTGGAGAGCCATCCTGTATCTGCAGGGGGGCAAGTGGCCCTCCAGAAATATGCTCAAGAGGCAATGGGAAGAAGTAGCCAGGAGGTCAATGCCAGGAGTGTTGCTCCAAGAACAAGGATGCAGTGTAGGAAGAAGTTTAATGATTTGAGACCAGTTGTCAAGGTGAGTGAGTTCATCTTCAAATGGGACATCCTAACAACTGAACCACTAGCCTCAGCCACTGCTCAATTCACTACACCCCCATCACCCACCTACCAACAATCTCCATCAATCAGTACTCAACCCTTCAATTCATATGCTTTACCTCACCCTCGCACACATTGCACTGTTGCAAGCCTTGCACTCGCAGCTCGCACACACTGGCAGATATTCAACCATGACAGCCACATCATTCAAACATGCAAGACGCTCACTGACACACTTCCCTCTTTCTTGCAGAAAAAAGTGGCGCATAGCAGGAGACAGCAGGGAAGAATTGGAGGAGGATACGCACACCTGCATGTTTTAATCCCCATGGAGGAGACAATGCTGGCATCATGGGAATGGGCATTGCTGAGGCCCTGGCCACCGGCGAGGCTGGAGGGATCGATGATTAAGGTATCTGCATACCTAATCTGGCTTCTCTCATCCCACAATCTCTTCTGACTCGCAAGCTGCAGATGGTGTAAGCACACACTTCTTACTTTCTCTTCTCCCATCGCCACAACCCAACCCGGGTTCCTTTTTCATTTTAGATGCACAAGAACTGGAACCTTCCCAGTCAGAGGAGGAAGAGGAAGAAGACAGTGAAGATGAAGAAACACTGTCACTCAATCTTACACTCGCAGCCACCAGCTCAGAGACCGACACTGCATATATTTTAGAGGCTAGGATAGAGGAGGGATCTGCATGTGCTAAGATACCAGGGCACAAGTGTGCAGAATCCAGGGCAGGGGGAAAGGATAGCGCATGTGCCAGCTCGCCGGAGGGCGAGGTCGCAAACTAGTTCTGCTGCAGAGGAGTCAGATGAGAACTTTGATGGGCCAGGCTACAGAAGACGGCTGATGGATGACATAACCAAATGCTTGGTACACTGGAAAGCCTGCCAGAAAGCTTGCGCGCAATGTCAAGGAGCATGGAGGAGTTAAGCACCAACTTGGCACAGGATGGTCACCTCCATTAGCACACCTGTGGAACCCAACATGAGGCAGTGTCTGATGGCCAACGTCACAGCTTGCATTGCAGCACAAACGGCCTCCATCAAAGGTCTGAGTGTTGTAGTGGAAGCTCAGACTGCTGCCTTACAGGCTCAGGCTGCTGCCATCGTGGCTCTGGATGCCACTGTTCAAAGGAGATTCCAGGATGTCACAGCAGTACATCAATCTGTTCTTCAACAGATCAGTCGGATTGCTGAGGTGCCGCTCCGGGAGAGTGGCGGTGGCTCCATGGAACACAAACCAGCTGTCCTCTCTCAGGATGACCGCATTCCTGCTCTCGCCCCTGTCACTCCGCCAGTGTCCTTGCTGTTGCTTGTCATTCAGACAGCCCAGGCTGCTACAGCCCAGGCCGAGATGGTGCAGTCTGAAGCTGGGCCCTCAAGGCCCAGAACTGCTTGCGATTGCCCTCCAAGGCCATCTGCAGTCTCCTTGATTGAAGGTCAGCAGTCTTCCACCACCCATGCTGCAGCCACTGGGGAAGTACCTCGTAGGAGCACTAGGATAGGCAAAGGCACACAGAAGACGGGCATTAAGGGAGTGCACAAGGGTGATTAGTTTATTTTTGTTTTGATTATGTAATGATTGAATTTACAAAATTGGATTGGAATGTGCATTTTCTGGTGGTTTTTCTTTATCTGTTGACGGAAAGAGGACAATGTGATGGTCAGTGATAGAGGAAAGGTAAGGAGTATGTGACTCTTGGTGAATGGGAAGTTGTGGTTGAGGTTACTGATATCGCTCATGAATTATTTGATCATGTAGAATCGGGCAGAAAGTGGCTGATTACGTTGTAGCCTCCATTCCTCTTCCAGTTCACCTACTTGCTGTTGCACTTCCTCCTCCATTTCATCCACCTCCTCCTGCTCCTCTTCCTTGTGCTCCTGCTCCTCAGCTTCTCACTTGATAGGTCGTGGCAAGGGCTGTTCCCTCATAATGGGCAGAGTGTACAGCATGCAGCATACTACCACAAATCTTGATACCTGCTCAGCTGAGTACTGCAGGGCTCCTCCAGAGCAGCGGAAGCGTTGCTTAAAGATGCCGATGGTGTGCACTGTAATGTTCCTTGTGGCAGGATGGCTCTCATTGTAGGCCTGCTGTGCACGTATGCGTGGGTCCCGGACCAGAGTTATCAGCCATGTCATGAGTGGATAACCTTTGTAGCCCAGTAGCCAGGTGGGTCAAATACAGGTGGCACAGAGGACTTCCATAGAATGAAGGAAACTTGACAGCTGTCAGGATAATGGGAATTCATCTGCATAATATGCTGCCTTAGGTCATACACCAGCTGCACATCGAGGGAGTGAAATCCCTTTCGATTCATGAAAATGGCCGTGTTCACGAGGCACATGCAAGGCAATGTGCGAGCAGTCAGTAGCACCCTGCACCATGGGGAAGCATGCAAACCCTTGTGCTCTGCCTGTTTGTCTCTGGCAAGTGGGAATGAGATTAAACTGTTTCTCTGTGTATAAGAGACACTCAGTGAACTCCCTTATGCTCCCAGATGTTGCCTATCTCTCCAGCAGCAGACTGGAAAGAACCAGATGCATAAAAGTTAAGAGCCACGGTCACTTTGGCAGCCACAGGCAATGCTGTCCTTGCCCTGCTTTGAGGTTGCAGTTGAGACTGCAGCAATTAGCAGATTTCAGTTACGACCTCTCTTGTGAAGCGAAGATGCATCATGCATTGGTCCTTGCTGAAGTTGAGGTAAGAGAATTGCTCCCTAAAGTCCCTTGGCGGATATCCCGCTGAGAGCCCTTCTCCCCCTCCTCCTCCCTCTTCTGGCAGCTTCTCCTGCTTTGCATGGCCTCTCTTCATTCTCCCAGTCATGTTCAATTCCCAGAGGAAGCCCTACCAGGCCACCCATGTCTGGAAGAAACTTGTTTCAACACAAGCTTTTAAATGAACAGAAAAACACTTCAGCACCAGCTCGACCACTCCCTGTGGACTATTCAAAATTTGACCAAGTATACGAAAGCTCTGAAAACCCGTACAATTGCACCAACAGCCAGAAGAAATAATCCAGCAACTAACCCGTAAGCAGTTCATGATCCCTTTAAATAGCGCTGGTGGAAGTCCTTCTTTCCGTTTAATGCCGTGTTCAGCTGTGCGAGCTTAAGATAGGGCTTTGGCTAGAGTGTGCAGTTGAAAAATAGCAGCGCAGGCATCAAATCCACGTTGCACACTGATTCGCTTCATAATCTGCCTGTTCTGCATGCTGCCGGCGGTCGTTCGGTGTGTGCGCGTAAAACCTCTTTACCAAGATGGTGTTCAGTGCACTTCATGTCAGAAATGTGCGCACTCATCCCTGACCCCATTTTAGAGTGTTAGGTGGCTGCATAGCGCCTAAAAAACAGGTGCTACTGTACATAGCCCAATTTAGCCCCCGATATTTTCTAATGGGTAACTTTTTTAGCCATTGACGAGGGGCACTTTGAACAGAAAGCATTTTCTTTAGAATTCCCGTCCTCCAAATTAAAATTCCTCTCTCTTTCAATTACACTTGTCCTTGCAACAGTTGCTCTACCAAAATTTAGGATCCATGTAACAATGAGAAACTTTCTGTACTCATTATTGGAATGCTATGGTGCTTTAAAATGTTGCAGCTTGACAGTGTGCTCGATTCTCAGTTCCCTATTCCTCTACTTCAGTGCAAAACAGGTACTGAGTTAAAATAAAACCTTAGCAATGTACTACCCTTGCAGAAAAAAGTAATGACACTTCTCATGAGATTCTTCATGAGAAGATTCTTGTGGCTGGGCAAATCCCAATTTGCAGGACAACAGCTGGTAAAACGAGAAGCATAATTACAAATGGAAGTAAATTTAAATATAAGCAGCAGGAATTTATTATTGCTAATGCTCACAAACATGTTTATGAGCCTTGCTTGGAATTATTTCATCAGAATCTATTGGAGGTTGTGGATTCAAGCTCCACTCCTGGACTTGAGCACATAATTTAGGTTGACTCTTCAGTGCACAGTACTGTGGGAATTCTGCATTGTTGAAGTGTTTTCAGATTAGGTGGTAAAACTAGTCCCCATTTGCCTGTTTAGCTAAATGTAAAATATGCCATGGCATCTTTTGAAGAAAAACAGAGTTATCTTGGTGTTCTTGCCATTATTCCTCCCACAACCTGGCCAATATTCTTCCATCTACACTAAAAGAGAGAGATTAATTGTAAGGTTATTTGTGGAACCTTGCTGTGCACAAATCAGCTGTTGTGCTTGCCTACATAACAACAGTGACCACACTTCACAAGTAATTAATTGACTGAAGCACTTTGGGACATTTTAGAAATAAGCACTGTATAAGTGCTCGTTTGTTCTTTGTCGGTTTCTCATCTGACTTTAGTTCAGTAATAGATCAGTTATTATTTCGGATATATTTCTGAGTCTGAAATTGAATTTGATGGCTCAGGAGAACTTAATGTGTACCTGTCTTACAGTGTGACTGAACTAAATCTGTTATGCACCAGTTGTTATCATACTATGCCATAAAAGATTTCCTGAAATGTTGATAGATGGAGCACATATCAATACATTATTCTTCATAAGTTCTAACCAAATTCTCTGAAACATGGCAATAATTAGAAGAAGTATGGAACAAGAATATGGGCTTTAATTGCTTAATCTCCGTTATAATGCATTATTCCTTATATTTTTGAATATGAGCTAAAATTATATTCTTGGACAAGAATTATTATCTAGTGTAACTCATACACCGTGAATTGCTCAGAAATCCATTAAGTAGAACAATTTATTCTTACTTTAGTATTTCTGTTCCTGTTGAGTGCACATTTTTCTTGTTAATAGATTCAGTAGATGGAGTAATGAATCTAACCATTGGAGGGTCAACTAACTTCATGGTGTCTGCTTTACTAAGAAAAGCTGTCAAAGTCCTGTTTGTAGAAATGATCTGCAGCTTGCATTTAGAATAGTGATCCCAAGAAAAGAGGAACTATTAATGGTGGGAGGACTTTAATAGTATGTCTTTTACACAAAAATAATGGGGTGACAATTCACCTGTCATTATCAGTAGTGACCTAAAAGATGTGTTTGTGAAGATTTCCCCTGCTTAGTGTTTCTCATTAAATCATAAACATGTTCTTTTAAAACATGTTCATTATTTCATGATATATACTGAACAGAGAAATTCTTTACAGATATATTTACAATGTTACTTCCCTATTTTTATTTGTGCTTGCATGGTATAATAACTTTTAACAAACATCACTGAAAGAAAATACAATGGTTTTCAACATGAAAAATTGGATAACAGTATATTAAGAGTAGCACCAGGGAGAGACTTTTTAAATCTACATTAGGGATAAGCACTAAACAGAGACAGAAATTTAAACCAACATGAATTTTGTTGGTTTGCATTGGCCCAAGTTTAGGTCTGAACTTCTTCTGAAATGATGGAATTGTCTATTCAACAAGAAATCTGAACCTAAATTGACAAGGCACTTGGAGATAAGCCAGGTTTTCATTTGTGCTGTTGATTATGATAGCCATTTTAGTGGTTTGGGTTTGGCTTACTTCAGTGAAATGGGGTCGTTTTGGGTCAAACTGAACCAACTATCCAAACACAAGACTGGTTTGCTGTGGTTGCTTTTCAAGGACTATATTTTCTTTGGGAGATGCAGAAACATATCCCTAGACCTCTCTTTCTTCTTTCGTGTTTCCCTGTTGGTTTTTTTTGTTTTACTTTTGTTCAATTTCTTCAAAGCTCAGTGGGGCTTATGTTCAGACTTACACATGTTTGCTCAGGGTATGTTGATAATCCTCCACTCTTTTACTCATAACATGAAATGAAAAAAAAATGAGACCTTGACTTTTTTGGATCCTAGCCTTCCAAGTCTGTTTTCCCTAATAAATCTCATTCCCCATCTGTGCTTAATATTACAAATTTGAACCATGGTGCTTGACTTAAAAAAAAACCTGCAAGCCGTGAACGTCCTGTGCCTGATAAATCAATGGCTTGACAATAGTCTATTTGCTGTCCACAATTGGTATGTACCATATCCTAGCATAATCCATAGTTTTCAATAAAGCAGGATATTTTACTTGTTTTGTACTTTCATATTTCACTCAGTGCTTTCAGTATAAATATTCTTAAAGCCTTTTCTTAAGTGTCTTGTTTTTCCGTATGATTATTGTTTAATTGCACACGTTTTTTTAAATGTTGATCTGAAGAGCCAATTTTGCATGTGTGTTTATATATCTGCTTATTTTTTTCAAAGTATCATTACAAGGTCATGCTTACCTGTAGAACTAATGTGAAATATCTTAGATGTAAACCTAATTAGTTCTTCAGTATTTGCCTTGTTTAGTATTTGAAATTTAATTTGCTTCTTGTCATTCCAAAAGCTGCAAACAAAATTCTTTACATT
Organism: Somniosus microcephalus; assembly: GCF_052327205.1. Lineage (NCBI taxonomy): Eukaryota > Metazoa > Chordata > Chondrichthyes > Squaliformes > Somniosidae > Somniosus > Somniosus microcephalus. The sequence goes on from NC_141004.1 coordinate 48,416,889, forward strand.
GTAATTATGGCGAGTTGCCATCATGTTTTTGAATCTAACCTATATAGTAAAATACTGTGTAATTGTATATATCACTTGGTTTAACCTATTTGTAATAGTCTCAATCTGCTGTGAGAATTTTACTTGGAGGTATCAATATTGTATTGATTAGCACCAAGCAGCTGTTTCAGACTTGGAAGAGCAATGAAAATGTGCATGCTGGAGGCATCTGGGACTAAATCCTTTCAGTTTGCATTCGTCCAAATTGAGTTTAAATAGCATATGTTCTCCGTGACATTTTGATGTCTGTATTCTAGTCTGTAAGTAAAAACATGCAGAAGTTTATTAAAAATAGAGGATAGCTCCACTGGCTCCTTGTCCCCCAGAAAATAAACTTCAAGATTTCCCCTTGATTACTATCCATTTGCCCCTTTCCATTAACATCTATTTTTCCCTTCAATTGCAATATATTTGCCCTGTTCAATGCCATTCATTCCCACTCTTGCTAAGTCCTGCTCCTACTGCTGTCTCTGTGCTGTTGCTAGCGCTAGGACAGGGATTACACCTCTGTTTACTGTAGGTAGGATCTCCTGTTCACAAGAGGGTCCCCACATACAATATACTGAAACCTGGCAATCTCTGTCCTAGTGTTAATAGTGGCGCAGAGAGGAGCAAGTGGTCTGGCACCTTAGCTGATGGACTCGGTAGCAGTGAGGCGCATGATTCGTGCTGATTTTTTATCAACAAATGCTGACACGCTGGTTACAATGTGGGCCGTTGATGGTTGTTGTGTGCACCTTTGCTTCCCAACAGACTTCTTCCTCTTCCTGCTCCGTGTACATAGTTTTCCTCTAGGTCTGAGATATTTCTAATGTGAAAAGCATTTAGTAAACGACTATTGATTTTAATGCTGAAGATGCAAACATTATCTGCGCAGCAGTAACCAGACCAATATCAAATACAGTGTTTTCCCTATTTTCTTTTGTGAAAAAAAGATTGTGGCAAGTATTGGTGTGGCTCCTGCCCAAGTACTTGCACAACTTCTGGGAGACTGGCTGTGTCCAAGAAGTTGAGAAAATACTTGTTTTTTGATTATTACATAATTACAGGATTTGTAATTATGGACACAAACAAATCTTGTTTTGTGTGCATTTTTCACACTAGAACAGACAACCAAAACAGTAGTAGTGATGCTTGGAATGTATTTATTTCTATAGTAAATCCAGGAGTACATATCATATTTGTAGAAAACCCATAATTGATCATACAAATATCTAATGTAAAGCAATTTATTTATTTATGTACTTCAGAACGAGTAACATTACATTTGCTAGATACAAAACCTGAAACTAAAAGTCTATTCGATTGCACGTGATTTTAATAAGAGAAAACTTCAAAGCAGCATACTTTAGTGTGAAATACTGTGTATGTAACACTTACTCTTTGTTAATTCCATGAAATAGCTTCTCTAGTTGCATTTTTCATTCAGTGCCTATCTGTATATGGAAATTAAAACTAATTGTTACAATGTCCCTTCTAAGCCTAGAAATTGCAATAGTGCTCGTGCATTAGTCTGGATCTTTTGGCCGCTGAATGAGATCACTCTTAGTTGCATCTTTTGTTGAAGCTAGTTTTCCTTTCAATTGCTGCAGCTGTGAGCCAGAGAACATTTAAGCGCACTGCCTATGCTTGGTTAAAAGCCAGATAGCATTAATCATTGCTTGTTGGCACTGGGACACTCCCCACGCCCTATAAACACACAAGAAGAAAAGCTGCTGTGACGTATGTTTCCGTTGAGTTTTAATGCTCTGTAAGCTCACTGGCACTCTTGAACCGGTTTCTTTCACTGTTCGAACTATTTTCATTACAGAGAGGGCAGTTTCTTTATAGCTGTTTATATTGTCCCGTAACTGGAGTTTCCAAACTTTGTATTTTTTTGTATCCTGTTAGCATTGTAGAAAAATCGACTTTTCCAAAATGTCTCTATATTGTGTGTTTCTTTAAATAAAACCAGGTGTTTTATGTTTCAGACAATTTACATTGGCTCAATTCCGGTGAAGGTTTCATTGGTTTCCTGTGAGAGGAAGGAGGACAACTTAAAAGTCAAACAAAAGAACAAAAAAATAGAAGTTAACAAAAATAGAAATGGGAAAAATACTATAATACCTAATAAGTAGAGGATAGAAGACCCCAAACATAGACCCATAACAATTGCACCACCAAGTCATGCTGTCCTATTGTATTAAGTGTATGGTGTCATGAGCTGTTTTGTTCGCAAATCATTTCATGAATCCCAGCTTTTACATATATTTCTTTGGCAGAAAATATTTAGCATTGAATTTCATGGTGGAATAATCCTACATTGACATAGTCTCATATTGGCTTGGTTAGTTCTGGTGAACAGAATAGATAGTTCTGTGGATGTCCTAGCCAGAATTCTTTCCTCAACTGATGCCACCAGAACCAGATTAACTAGTTATTCCTCTCATTGCTGTTTGTGCAATCTTTCTGTGTGCAAATTGGCAGCTGTATTCGCCTACATAACAACAGTCACTGAATATCAAAATGTAAGTGCGAAATATGAAGCGCTTTGAGAGATGCTATAAAAAAAATATCATTATTCCACCTGCTCTATCTCAATTGGTACTTTTTTAGTGCACATTGTGGTGTGAACAGGGCTTGCTCTAGGGCTCTGCTAAGCATGATGCTGAATGGGCTTCACCCAAACTTCAGAAATCTACCATCTTAAGTTCCACTACAGGCTACTTTACTGTGGAGATCTGCTTGCCAGTGATGTATTTGCCAACTGGACTGGCAAAAGACAAGAAGACATGGCTGCAGACCCAATTTATGAGAATGAAGCTATCTATTGAAAAAACAGTGGGGTGAAATTTGTCTTGGGGCAGTAGTGCAAAATGGGTGGTGGTGAATAGGCAGCCCATTTTACACTTCGCCCGATTTTCTTTTCCATTAACTTCAATGGAACAGACAATAGGGCAAAGTGTAAACCAGGCTTCTGATTCGCAATGCCAGTTTTGCGCAACTATCAATACAGATTTCACCCCCAGTAACTCTGGTGAATAAGTGGATTCTGTGGAATATCTCAGAATGAATGAATTTTCCATTGTGTGTTGAGTGGATTAAAATATATTTATAATTATTCATCGTATCTTTATAGTAGTATGGTAAAATTGATACTATAAAGCCTATGAAAACTTTCTAATCAATCAGTATAAAACAAAATCTATATTTATTCTTGATACAACTGTGGCATTCACCAGAACAATATACATTTTCACTATTTTACAACATGTCAAAATGTATTTTGGTATTGGATAATCTTAAATAGCAAAAAATATATACTAAATATGAAAAGGAAGGTGCAGTAAAATAAAATAACTAAATATAAATACTGTAGATGTGATGATGTAGACATAGATCTGATTGGGCTTTTGAGGAATACAGTCCTAACAATAATAGCAGCTATGCATTACACTTACCTACACATTGAAGAACCATTCAACATTATGCTTAGTCAATCATTTCACATATCTTAGTCATGCCGTCAGGGGTCTGCTATCTCAGTTTTCTTTAGAAGAGGAGCCACCTCCAGCATTAATAGTCTGCCAAGGTGAGATATTTTCAACTCTGTCTGATTGCTGGGCATAGAACATAGCTCATGCAACTGGACTTGCTTGGCATTCCTTCATAGGTCATTTTCCTTTTCCAAACATGTCAAATAAGAGGATTCCCTTTCAGAAATCCATTGGTGCAGTAGTGGTGCTAGGGGAAAAATTACTTACAACAATTGGCACAAAATCTTCAGAGAACCTGACAATCTAAGCAGGACAAAAAAAGTTAAAATGGTTAAGAAATGACACAAATTATAATATAGTCACTAATAAATCCAATAGGGAATTCAGGAGAAACTTCTTTACCCAAAGAATGGCATGAATGTGGAATGCGCTACCACAGGGAGTGGTTGAGGCAAATGCCATAGATGCATTTAAGGAAAAGCTAGATAACCACATGAGGAAGAAAGGAATAGAAGGATATGCTGATGGAGTTCGATGAAGTAGGGTGGGAGGAGGCTCAGGTGGAGCATAAACGGCGGCATAGACCAGTTGGGTTGAATGGCCTGTTTCTGTGCTGTAGACTCAATGTAAAATACACTTACCTTTATACTTCAGTGCTTGGCAAATTGCAAGATTTCTGACTATTTCATCAGAGATGGAATTTGGTGTAATTTGTACTAAAATGACAGTAGTAAGTCAAATTTAGCTCACCAGGGATTAAAACTCTCACAGCAGCCAAAGGTTGGGGAGAAGATGTGCATTACTTCTAAATGAACCAGTTTGTGAAACGATACCTCTCACACACCACTTTGGTCTGAGAAAATGGAGGCCCATTCAAACATTCCAGTGAACTTATCTATTATGTCAGGATGGTATTTCTTGCACACAACATCAGGTTGAGATATGAATATTCATTTACCCACCCCCAGACAGCAAATTGGTTAATTATGCTGGTGTGATTCTTTCCTATGAGCTAAGCAGGAAGCTTTACAGGAAAAAGTCTTATCTGGGGTGGGGAAAGGCAGCTTTACTGACCAATCCCTGGTCGGGAAGAGCTGGGAGGAAGTCAAAGGTTAAGCCCTTGGCTTCCTGTTCAGAAAGGAAAGAAAGGACAGAATCACACAATCACCAGTTCATTCTGAAACGTCTACTGAGGGTGACACAGAACAATCTGATGTTTCCTAAAATAGAACCAGTCAGGATCAAAGGAACTATTGAACTACAGAGAAAATATATTTAGCCGGCTAACGGACAGCGTGGCATGTTTTGCTATTTTCTATATTGTGAAGAGGGACTCAATTAAGCTGAAGCGAGGTGAGATTTACTATAAATGTCACTCTGTACATTCACTTTCTGATTGTAAAATAAAACAACTTGACAATTTGTATTGGCCCTCTTTTCATTCAAGTGTTAATCAGCCCGTCTTTTGGAAAATTGAAAAGTTGTAAACTGGTATTTAGTTCTGCCTTGCAGTGTTCTTGCTTGTCTGTAATTTTGTCCCTGCTACCATGCTCCTTCATTTTTTCCTTGGGAGTCTGGCCTTGTCTGAACAGTCTTTTTCTTGTTCCTCCAACAGTTTATATCTGCAATAGCTCCCCTTTTGCTTTTCTTCATTCTGGTACTCATCTGAATTTTCTTCTCTCAGATGAACCCATCCAATTTTTAAAAATTCTGCTTAATGTTCCTCTTTAAAATTTTCTTCTGGCAGGTGGCACCCTTTTAAATTTACTGCTTGCCTTTCCTGCTCGGTTGATGCCTCACATCCACGAGGAGCTCTCCCTGGATGACGTGCTGCAACAGTGTTTCTTTGAAATTACCTTTACCACTGACACCTTCTAATGAGCTTGCTGTCCATTTCTTGTTCTTCAAAACAACGTCCAAGTGCACAGAAGCTGAAGTTCATGGGAACCTTCATAAGAAAGGCCCAAGCCAATCGTTGATATCTTAACAAAAAAATTGTAATGCTTCATGAATTTGCATGTCATTCTTGCACAGGAGCTACACTAATCTCTCTCTCTCATCCTAATGACCTGTTGAAGTTAACTCAAAGTGTCCTCAAATGCGTTTTTACAACTCTTGTAGAAATTTTGCAATAATAAAAGAAAATACAGATGGCAAAAAGCCAATCATAACAGATAAATTATAAATCCAAACGGGAAGCAGTGAAACAGTTACCAAAATAGCAGTCAAGGTACAAACATATTAATATTTATTATGAAGCTTGCCGTAGAATGAACTTGGATAAATATAACTGTAGATCACAGTAAGATTGTGGGACACTAAAGGAAGGACCTGAAAGAAGAAGAACGGAATGATTGTTTAATAAAATGTGAAGAATAGAAGCCCATTTTCACAAAGTCAGCTGTGGCTCAGTGGGTAGTACTCTCGCTTCTGAGTCAGAAGGTTGTGGGTTCAAGTCCCACCCCAGTGCTGAGGGACCGCTGCACTGTCGGAGGTGCCGTCTTTCGGATGAGACATTAAACCGAAGCCCCAACTGCACTCTCGGATAGACGTAAAAGATCCCATCGCATTATTTTGAAGAAGTGCAGGGGAGTCATCCCTGCTGCCCTGGCCAATATTGATCCCTCAAACAACATAACAAGAACAGATTATCTGGTCATTATCATATTGCTGTTTGTGGGAGCTTGCTGTGCGCAACTTGACTGCCGCGTTTCCCACATTACAACAGTGACGACACTCCAAAAGTACTTCATGGCTATAAAGCGCTTTGAGACGTCTGGTGGTCGCGAAAGGTGCTATATAAATGCAAATCTTTCTTTCTTGCAAGGAAATGAAGAAACAACCCCAACCAAAAAATTTGTGACGTTTATCTATTCAGCCTGAAATAGATGGTTTTAATTTATGTTATGTTATTGATATAATGTCAGCTGCAGCTCACATATGGCTAACTCCAAGAGATGCACAAGCTATCTAGAATATTGATTAGGGTGGAATATCAGATGGGACAACCTTTGTAGCCAGCATAGCCTGTTTACTTTTGTATATTACAATAGTTTTGCGATAATGTAATGCTTGGTCCTAGGCAGTTCATGCTATTATTATAGAATGGGTTCTCATTCAATATACCTGGCAGGGGGCTTTGCTGATTAGGCATACCGGTGCAGCAAACTTCCACACCAACGGGGCAGCTTTTCATTAAAGGTGGTAACTCGGTAAACAAATCCACAATATCCAGAGGTGAGGGAGAGATGAGAAGACGGTTTGTTTTTTCTCTTCCCCCTGGAGGGGCAGTCTGAGGCAGTGAAAGACATAAAAAGATCTTGCTCTCCGAGTGTGGGTCAGTCAGAATCGTACACATTGGCCGAAATCTTGCCGGCGCTTAAGAGAGTGGATTCCGAGGCGGGTCCGCTGTCAAAATCTAAAAGATTGACAGCGGATCGGGAGCTCGCTGTGAACCCGCCTCCATGTCAGTTTCCCAAGTGTCGGGTCTGCCTGCGCTGTACAGACCCGACACTAAGTGACGGGTGAGCCAATTGAAATAGTTAAGAGGTTGGTAAAAGGTACTTAAATAGCATTTTACCATCTACTTACCATTTATCCAGCTTTTTGATGAGTTTCACAGCGCTCGGTGATCATGTCAGGTAAGTAGGTCGGGCTTTAAATGACTCTCCATTGCTCTGAATATGTGACAGATGAAAAGTGGTATAAAAGCTACCATTACACAGCTGTTCACTTTCCAATGTTAGAAGCTGGAGCCTTCAGGATTGGAACACACTTTTGAGCTTTATGCAGTTTGGACGTGTTTAGAGAAAACTCTCTATCCACTGCCACCTCCTTGGAACAACCTCTCTCACCATTGACATTGCTTCTGTCATCTCCACTCCAGCTGCCATCTATTCCATCAGCATCAATGCCCTTCAGAAAATCTCACCTTGGTCCTCAGAATCCCACCACGATCAGCCCCAACACCAACATCACCAGGCACACCAGCAGTACCAACAACAACACCAACCTTCTCCGCAATCACCTGATGCTGCACAGGACAGAGGACATCAGCACCTGACCACATTGGGAGGCTAGGGATGGCTTTACCATGGCCAGATTTACTTCATTTGACGCTGTACTCCCTGGCTACCACATGATGCACCAGGTTGGCACCACCCCACAACAGCACCATAAAGCATCTCTACAATGCCCAAGCCATTCCTTTCACACTAATCACCATTGCGAGGGATACCGTTATGCCTCACCATTCACTACAACTCACTAAGCCACTTCCAAAGGTGCACACAAATCTGTGCAAGGAGGCAAAATGTTGAAAATAAAGATTTTAATGTTTGATAACACATTAACAGAAACTTCACATGAACATTGGCTAAAAGACCCAAGTGCCTACTTTTGTGTGTTAGTTGGTATGATTGGACAAGGGTGAGTGTGAGGGATGGCTAGTGAGATTGGGAAGTGATAATGTAGATAGAGAGGGATGGGTGGAGGTGCAAGGTAAGTTGGTGTGAGTAAGGATGTGCAGGAGTAGGTTCGGGAAGACAAGAGTGATGGGGATGTGATGAATGGCACAGCAGGATGAGGTTGAGTGTGGCTTTGCAGTAACGTTTCATGATCTACTGAGATCATTGAAAAGTTTGCGCCACTGCAGCCTGGTCCTCCTGATGACCCTTGCTTGTGCCCTCCTGTACAATGTGCAACCAGGCTGCGTTGGTGTCCTGGGGAGGTGTCTTCCGCACATTGGAAGGAAAACATATGGAGGGAGCCATGGGAGAGCCTGGGTGCAGCCGTGCACCTCTATGCAGTGCTTGTCAGTATTTGCAGCATCTCAATGCTGTAGAACACTGACAGCACAACTGTCAAAATTAATGTGGACATGGTCCCTTTAAGGAAACTGGCTGATGACACGTCACCAAATGATGTCATCAGACCCGCTTCCTTTTAATTGGCTGGGAACCTCGCAGGGCGGGCTTAACAAGCCCAATCAGGGAGTGGGGTCACAGACCGCCACCTGCCTTGGCCCGCCCCAGTAGGCGAAATCGCGGCCATTGTCTTGCGTACAGCAGAGTGAATCTACACTGCTTGTTAACAAAAGTTAGTGTCAGTTACTTACAAGGACAGGTAACTTGTAAGTGATTTTACCTGATAAGAGACAGAATTGCACGGTCTGTTATTTTATGGTACGAGTGGTAGGGAATTGTTTGATTCTCACTGGAAAACGATATTTTGTTCATATATTTCATGTAAACTAAACATGTTTATTAGTTTTCAGTCCGCTTTATCTCACTAGAAAGCTTTTCAATATGCCTTGCAAAATGACAAGAGAATGCATGATGGCACCTGTGAGATCATAGTATCCAGTCGACACAACACAGGGTCTATGTTATGATTCCCAGGTCACTCTTGTTTAACTGGATATTATGCAGCAAAAGTGCTCTTCAGATCATAGGGGATATGAGATCCACTTGCACAATTGACGGTGACACTCAACCTAAGAATATATAGCAGACCCATGAAATCTGGAACAACAACTACTCTTGGAAGGAATGGGGACGGAGGGCAGAACGCATTCTAAATTGAGAAACAGAGATTGGGAATCTTGTAGAGTGGGGTTTAATTTTTTTTTTTTAAAAGGTGAGACACCTACACATTTAACTCAAAAGGTCAACAAAGCCATTCAGAGAAGGAAAAGGTCCCACATCAATATGAACTTTGCCAAGTTGAAGTGAGGAGAATAAATTATGTCAACTATAATACAGGTGTAACACAGATCCCAAAAGGCATACATCAACACACAGCAAATAAGGTCAATCAAGTATTGTGTATTAGAACTCAAAAGGGATTCCAGTAGGAACTCCAGTGGAAGTGAAGTGGATTGGGTTCAACCATGAGGCCAGTGATCATTTTAATTTTGTTCAAAATTATAGCCAAGCATCCAAGGATAGTGTGAGAAGGGGCAGAACATAAAAACATATGAAAATGACAGGCAGGAAAAGACCAGCTGATCCACCTAGCCTGCCCCACATTCAAGATGTTTGGAATATCATGACTAGCAACATGACTAGACACTTCCTACCCCCTCCAATGCAGCCATGTAATCTCCTGGGAGGGGGAAAAAAAACAAGAAAAAACTCCCAGGGTCAATAAGAGGGTGGGGGGGAACTCTGGAAAATTCTTCTCTATCCCCCTCAGGCAAATGAAAACCAGTCCAGGAGATCACACTGACCATGCGTACGTTATCTGTTAATCCACGTACCTTCTATATGATGGGATCTCTGCCCCAGCCAAGAACCGGTCCAGCTCCCTCTTGAAGGCACATCTTTCACATCCTCTCAAGCATATATTAGGATGTGGTCACTAGTGGTTCAAAACATCATTTTAATAAGCCTTCCTATGTCATTATTCTTTGTTTCTCTGTATACCTTTTAAAATATTTGTGTTAGACCTTTTAGGTTAGATTTTTATCTAGCTGTTTACCCATTATAGTCTTGCTATTGTTCCTCCTCAGAAAGGTGGGCTCTTAAAATCCCCTAACAGTCTTTTAAACCATCCATTTTTCCTTATTTCGTTGTTCAGCACCCAGCTTAATGTTTCCTGGAGCTTCCCATAGCTCCATAGTTTGCTGGTCTAAGGTCTTGCACAATCATATTTTTTGACTTGGTGCAAATTACTATATCCAATTAACCTTAGAATCATCATTGAAATTCAAGTAATCACCTATTTTCAGGCTACTTACCTGTTCTAGTATAACATTTTCTAATTATTTAGTCACTGGTTATCGATTGTAATGTAATATTTTCCCTGCATTACAACAGTGACTATGCTTCAAAAGTGTTTCAGTAGCTGTCAAGCGCTTTGAGACATCCTGAGGTCATGAAAGGCACTATATAAATGCCAGTTCTTTCTTTATCTCAAAATTGTCAGTACAATCTACTATTAATTTATTGTCAGTACAATCTACTATTATCTTAAAGTTTTTTTGTTTGAAAAATCAAATTATCCAGCAGTTTGAATTAAGCAATTTTAGTAAGACCTTACAAGAAGATTTTTTTCCCCAAATTTTAATTTGAATTTACAGATAATTTCAATTAGGCAACTTTGAAATAGGAGTTTTCTATACTCGCTCCCACCGTCCTGTTTTTTTTTCTCTGCACTTTGTTGCTAGGATATTGAATTTGCCCACAATTATCACATTACAATTTCTTGCAGGCTCTTTTAGTTGTCTAAATTGTTCATTATCGATATGTTCAGCTCAAGATATGAGTTGTCAGTTATTATCTGTCACTATTACTAATTTTGATCCATATTGTTTTAGTTTCCTTCTGCTGTCAGATCCGCACTCTGAGTTCTTAAATCTAAATTTACCAATAATGCCAATCCTTCACCATTTACCAATAATGCCAGTCCTTCACCATTTACCAATAATGCCAATCCTTCACCATTTACCAATAATGCCAGCCCTTCACCATTTACCAATAATGCCAATCCTTCACCATTTACCAATAATGCCAGCCCTTCACCATTTACCAATAATGCCAGTCCTTCACCATTTACCAATAATGCCAGTCCTTCACCATTTACCAATAATGCCAGTCCTTCACCATTTACCAATAATGACAATCCTTCACCATTTACCAATAATGCCAATCCTTCACCATTTACCAATAATGCCAGTCCTTCACCATTTACCAATAATGCCAGTCCTTCACCATTTACCAATAATGACAATCCTTCACCATTTACCAATAATGCCAATCCTTCACCATTTACCAATAATGCCAATCCTTCACCATTTACCAATAATGCCAATCCTTCACCATTTACCAATAATGCCAGTCCTTCACCATTTACCAATAATGCCAATCCTTCACCATTTACCAATAATGCCAATCCTTCACCATTTACCAATAATGCCAGTCCTTCACCATTTACCAATAATGCCAGTCCTTCACCATTTACCAATAATGACAATCCTTCACTTCGCTTGTGAGTTCTATCTTAGCAAAGCATTCTGTACTCTTATCTTCATCTCTTTCCCATTGTGTGCTTAGAGCCATGTTTGTGCACTGTCAATCGCATCAACTTTTTCACCAACTATGTACACCTCCTATTCCAAATGCTGCTGGTTCTAGTATGAAAACACTCAAGTGGAACGATCAATAACTTTTTGTCCTTGTTTCATTTTTTAAATATTTGTATTTTGGTCTTTTCCCTGAAAAACATTCCTGCCCTCCAGCTGTGATTTTTTTTTTTCCCATTGGAACTGGAGTGGGCTCATATTTACCTTGTGATGGGTGATTATTACAGGATTATATATATGAAGGTGTATCTGGGGCCACTTCTGTTTACTATGTATATGAATGATTGGATGTAAGGTCTAGAGGGAGTGGTGTTGTAATTTGAAGAAAATACCGAAATAGGAGTTATAGTTAATTCTTTTAGACGGCCAAAGGAAGCTGCAAAGGGATGTTAATAAGATGGGGGAATCATCTAAAACGTGACGGATGGAATTCAATGCTGGTAATTGTGAGGTGAATGGAGTAACTGCTGACACAGTGGTCGTATTCCTGCCTCTGAGTCGGAAGCGTTGGGTTCAGGCCCCACTCCAGACAGTCCCAGTGAGTGGAGCACAGAGGGCCGGTTCTGGATACTATGTTGATGTCCAGCAGGGGTACTTGCGCCTGATAGGTGCAGGTAGCCTCCCACCATCGTAAAAGGTAGGTGGGGCTCTTTGGGCTTGTTTGCAGTACCCTAGGAGAAGGTACTTCGAAGAAAAAAACCATGAAGAAGGCAATGGGAAACCACCTCATCTACTCTTTGCTGGTGAGTGACTCGAGAGTTTCATGTGTGAGACTCAAGTTAGGAACTGCCCTAGGCCAGAATATAATGGACAGACATTTTTAAAAAAATTCGTTCATGGGATGTGGATGCCGCTGGTAAGGCCAGCATTTATTGCCTATCCCTAGTTGCCCTTGAGAAGGTGGTGGTGAGCCGCCGCCTTGAACTGCTGCAGTCCATGTGGTGAAGGTACTCCCACAGTGCTGTTAGAGAGGGAGGTCCAGAATTTTGACCCAGCGACAATGAAGGAACTGCAATACACTTCCAAGTCAGGATGGTGTGTGACTTGGAGGGGAACTTGGAGGTGATGGTGTTCCCATACGCCTGCTCCCCTTGTCCTTCTAGGTGGTAGAGCTTGCGTGTTTGAGAGGTGCTGCCGAAGAAGCCTTGGTGAGTTGTTGCAGTGCATCTTGTAGATGGTACACACTGCAGCCACGGTACACCGGTGGTGGAGGGTGTGAATGTTTAAGGTGGTGGATCGGGTGCCAATCAAGCCGGCTGCTTTGTCTTGGATGATGTCGAGCATCTTGAGTGTTGTTGGAGCTGCACTCATCCAGGCAAGTGGCGAGTATTCCATCACACTCTTGACTTGTGCCTTGTAGATGGTGGAAAGGCTTTGGGGAGTCAGGAGGTGAGACACTCGCCGCAGAATACCCAGCCTCTGACCTGCTCTTGTTGCCACAGTATTTATGTGGATGGTCCAGTTAAGTTTCTGGTCAATGGTGATCCCCCAGGATGTTGATGGTGGGGGATTCGGCGATGGTAATGCCATTGAATGTCAATGGGCGGTGGTTAGACACTCGCTTGTTGGAGATAGTCATTGCCTGGCACTTAGGTGGCAGGTAACATACGTGCCACACATCAGCCCAAGCCTGAATGCTGTCCAGGTCTTGCTGCATGCGGGCATGGACTACTTCATTATCTGAGGAGTTGTGAATGGCACTGAACACTGTGCAGTCATCAGTGAACATCCCCACTTCTGAACTTATGATGGAGGGAGGGTCATTGATGAAGCAGCTGAAGATGCTTGGGCCTAGGACGCTGCCCTGAGGAACTCCTGCAGCGATGTCCTGGGGCTGTGATGATTGACCTCCAATCACCACAACCATCTTCCTTTGTACTAGGTATCACTCCAGCCAGTTGAGAGTTTTCCCCCGATTCCCATTGACTTCAGTTTTACTAGGGTTCCTGCATGCCATACTCGGTCAAATGCTGCGTTGATGTCAAGGGCAGTCACTCTCACCTCACCTTGGAATTCAACTTTATTATCCATGTTTGGACTAAGGCTGTAATGAGGTCTGGAGCCGAGTGGTCCTGGTGGAACCCAAACTGGGCATCAGTGAGCTGGTTATTGCTTGATAGCACTGTCGATGACACCTTTCATCACTTTGCTGATTGAGAGCAGACTGATGGGGCGGTAATTGGCCGGGTTGGATTTGTCCTGCTTTTTGTGGACAGGACATACCTGGGCAGTTTTCCACATTGTCTGATAGATGCCAGTGTTATAGCTGTACTGGAACAGCTTGGCTAGAGGCACGGCTAGTTCTGGAGCACAAGTCTTCAGAACGACAGCCGGAATGTTGTCGGGGCCCACAGGCTTTGCTGTATCCAGTGCACTCAGCCGTTTCTTTATCACGTGGAGTGAATCGAATTGGCTGAAGACTGGCTTCTGTGATGGTGGGGACCTCCGAAGGAGGCCAATATGGATCATCCACTCGGCACTTCTGGCTGAAGATGGTTGCAAAGATTCAGCTTTGTCTTTTGCACTCACATGCTGGGCTGCACCATCATTGAGGATAGGGATATTCATGGAGTCGCCTCCTCCTCCCCTTAGTTGTTTAATGGTCCACCACCATTCACGACTAGATGTTGCAAGACTGCAGAGCTTTGATCTGATCCATTAATTGTGGGATCGCTTAGCTCTGTCTATCATGCTGCTTCCGCTTTTTAGCATACATGTTGTCCTGTGTTGCAGCTTCCCCAGATTGGCACCGCATTTTTAGGTTTACCTGGTGCTGCTCCTGGCATGCTCTTTTAAACTCCTTATTGAACCAGGGTTGGTCCCCTGGTTTGTTGGTAATGGTAGAGTGAGGGATATGCCGGGCCATGATGTTACAGATTGTGGTGGAATATAATTCTGCTGCTGCTGATGAACCACAGCGCCTCATGGATGCCCAGTTTTGAGCTGCTAGATGTGTTCTGAATCTATCTCGTTTAGCATGGTGGTAGTGCCACACAACACAATGGAGTGTGTCCTCATTGTGAAGATGGGACTTCGTCTTCACAATGATTGTGCGGTGGTCACTGCTACCAATGCTTTCATGGACAGATGCATCTGCGACAGGTAGATTGGTGAGGACGAGGTCAAGTAGGTTTTTCCCTCGTGTTGGTTCTCTCACCACCTGTCACAGGCCCTGACTGGCAGCTATATCCTTCAGGACTTGGCCAGCTCGGTCAATAATGGTGCTACCGAGCCACCCTTGGTGATGGACGTTGAAGTCCCCCACACAGAGTACATTCTGTGCCCTTGCTACTACTCTCAGTCTTTCTTCCAAGTGGTGTTCAACATGATTCATCAGCTGAGGGAGGGCGGTAGGTGGTAATCAGCAGGAGGTTTCCTTGCCCATGCTTGACCTGAAGCCATGAGACTTCATGGGGTCCGGAGTCAATGTTGAGGACTCCCAGGGCCACTCCTTCCCGACTGTATACCACTGTGCTGCCACCTCTGGTGGGTCTGTTCTGCTGGTGGGACAGGACATACCCAGGGATGGTGATGGAGGATTTTGAAACATTGGCTGAAAGTTATGATTCTGTGAGTATAACTATGTCAGGCTGTTGCTTGACTAGTCTGTGGGACTCCAAATTTTGGCACAAGTCCCCACATGTTGGTGAGGAGGACTTTGGAGGGTCGACTGGGCTGGGTGTGCCATTGTTGTGTCCGTAGCCGGTGCCGAGGTCGATGTTGGGTGGTCCGTCCAGTTTTATTCTTGCACATAATAGTGAGAGGCAATTTTATGGTTAAAAAAACAGCAGTAATTGTACTCCGAATAGAAATAGGCTTGGTGCTGTGGAAGAGCTGAAGGATTTGGGGGTACATGTTCACAGGAGATTGAAGGCAGCACCTCAGGTTGCTAAGGCCATAAAAAAATGAATTGAATTCTGTTTTATCAGAAGCGGCCTAGAATATAAAAGTTAAGAGGTAATAATCACCTTATATAAAACATTAGTTATACCTTAGTTATAATACTGTGTGCAGTGTTGGGCCCCACAATATTGGAAGGATATTCAGCTTTAGAGCGGGTAGAACGCAGATTCACTAGGATCCTGTCTGGTATGAGGAAATACAAATAAAAATAAAAAGCTGAATAATTGGCCTTTTTTCATCAGAACAATGCAGACTATGGGTGACATGATGGAAATGTTTAAAATTATGAAAGGATGGAACAGGGTGAGGCTATGGAATTCACTTCCAGAGTTAGTGGTTGAGGCGGAAACTATGTCAACATTAGATTGGATAGGTGGTTAAAGGAAAAGAGGATAAAGGGATTTGGAAACTGGGTGGGTAAATGTGATTAGGACTATTTGGTTGCATGGAGGGTAAACACCAACATGGACTGGTTGAGCCAAATGGCCTATTTCCATGTTGTAACAACAAGGGGGGAAAAATTGAGTTGCGCCCCCTTTGGAGTGGTAACTTCGCCGGGGCGCTGCCCGAAAAAATTAACGCCCCCCGCGGCCGAAATTCATCGGTAGCACCCCAAGAGGGAAGCAGGGCGCTACTGGAAGCGCCCCGCCTCCCTCTTGGGACGCTGCAAGGGAATATCGCGGCGCTATGTGCCGCAGCACCACGCGCGGCGTTATTGCAGGCCTTCCTCCCCTTCTTAAAGGGGAGGGGGCTTGCGCAGCACGACCTGGGGCCCAGCTGGGCCACTGGGATCAGAGTGCCGGCAAAAGAGCCTGGCACTCAAGAGACGTGCCGGGCTCATGGAGCACAGCCGGCAATCCGAGGGGCGGGGGGGGGTGGGGTGTTCAAGAGGCCAGGGACGGGAGCGGAGGCAAGTGCTGTCAGGCAGCCAGCAACAAAAATAGCCGCCCGGCACCTCGCCTTTAATTAGCGCTACCCTGGCCGCAGGTAGGCCCCCCTGACCCCGTCGGAAATAGCGAGCAGCGTGCTGTGCATGGTGATGACGTCATCGCCGGTGGTGCAGCGCCGTGGGGCGCTAACGGTTACCGCTGCCACTAACCTCCTGCTGAATTTCGCGGGAGGTGTTGGCGGTGCCGCGTCCGGGCGCTAGTTGCTTTGCGCCCCGTTAGCGCTCTTGGGGCGCTAACGGGACGTGCAAAGCAACTGAATTTCTCCCCTATATATTTCTATGTATTGAATATCTATTCAAATCAACAGAAGTACATCATCAGATGTGTAATTACTGTGATTTATATCATAACAATGCTGGTCACCAGGGATGTCTGTTCAGTAGAAATGCCATTTAAAGTTTGATTCAAATATTGTTTGCACTGATTTAAGTGTTTTTTGTGCTTACTTTTAAAGTCTTTTTGGGGACATCTTTAGCCATGACAGCATCAACTAGCAACAGCATCAACCAGCCAGAGGCCTCCGAGGCTTTCTGCAGCAATCCTCCACGTTCCTCCCAGCCAGAGCATAATTATGCTCAAACCCTTGAATCAGGGATTCGCCTTAAGAGCAGGCAGAAGTCTTGCCATGCTGAAGTGCTCCCTAATTTTGCAAAAGCGGAATATCTGGGCCATTATCTCCTATTGTTCTTCAAGAGAAAAAATGACTAGAATTGAAAAACGAATCTTATTTTTCTGCATTATGGCATTTTAAAATTGAGAATTTTGCTGCTCTTTTGTGTAATCTCACTGGCACATACAGATACAGATTAAATAGAAAATTAGATATTTTAAGATTAATCTTTAAGTTATGAATCAGAAATTTCTAGTCTAATTGTGGAGGCATTAACTTTTTCCATTTTACAAGCACTTATCTGTTAAATCTTGTGAAATTAAATCAATTGATGTTCTGCAAAGATACTCCCACAAATATAACATGCATTTCATACACTTAAATTAAAATAAGATAATGTGGTTATGCCGAAATCTATATTGCTCCATAGCTAAGTAATTAACGGATCTTGGCCCATTAGCATAGTGCAGTATATTTTGCCCATCATTATTGTCCATTATTGGTTGACATCCAAGCTAAAGCTCATTATTTTGAATTGCTCTTACAGTTCTGAAGTGGAGATTCAGAAGAAATATTGTCTGATGGAAACATGCTGCAGGAACTCCCATGGTACAGATTCCCAGCCCCCATCCCTGCCCCCTCTGTGTCCGGCCTTGTTTGGAGAGGGTAAGGAGGTTCTGTCCCAAACTAGGCTCCTGGAACCTCTATTGCAAGTCTGGGACCCAGGCATTTCCTTGTCCTGGAGGAGTTTACAACTGTTCCACTGTTACAGCGGTAGTATGCCAGAACGGCAAAGCAATTTTGGGGCTACTATACATAATTGTGTAATAGGGACATGCTTTGTATAACAGATTTATTGAACAGCCAGATGCAGTGCAGATGTCGAGAAGTGCAATCCAAATTTGGACATTAGAGGGCAGTAACACTAAATTTTCCCATACATTTCGCAGTGCTTGCAACATTTTAGATAAGGAGGTTTTTGTTTTCTACCTCATGCTCCAACTGTTTAATAAAAGAAACATATAAATATTTATTTCTGTTCCTCTTCAATTATCTTTATCTGAACATTTACCCAAGGGTAAGATACTCTGCTTTGGAATATACAGTGGAAGTATACTTTTCTAAGACAGGCCTAATTAGAATAGAAATTATACTAAGGATTGAAAAGAAATGGCCACCAATTTCAAACCAGTGGCCAATATACCCAATAACCAGCTGGATGTGCTATATGACATGTTTATCATATGCAGTATTTTTCTGTATTTAGGTCACTCACAATTCTATGGTCAGCAACAGTGCTGTTCTGTGATCACTTAAGTAAAAACCATGGGGGTGATTTTCTCAATGGGGAGCTTTTGGAGGCGGGACTCCCACTTGTCGGGTTTCAGTCCCGCCTCCATCAACTTCTGGCCAACCCACGCTATTTTCCCTTGATTGAACTTGCTAAGCCCGCTGGGCGGGCTTAGCAAGGCCAATTAAGGGAAAGCCAGTTGCAGAGAACATCAACATATGATGTTTCATCAGATGCAACAACCATCTCATTTCTGTGAAAGAAAGAAGTTTGATGAGGTCTTGAATTCAAGACCTCATCAAACTACAGAGAATGTCAGTGTTTGACAGCTTCACAGATGTTGTTACATCTGCATAGTAGATGTATCGGATTTTCTGCTGACCAAGAACCTTAGAAGACAGTTCCCTATGGTTGTTGACAGGTAGGTGTGCCAAATGAATACCCTTTCTTATAGAATCACAGTACACTTCACAATTATGTTCGGTACTAACACTTTGCACTTACCTCAGATACTCACCTCCACTCTAGCACCCATCACTTACCTTCACAGTACACTTTTGCACCCCCCCCCCCCCCCCGACCCCTGCAGACCCAGTACTCGCCTCGCTGACCTGGTGGGTTTCGGAACCTTCGGGAAGCCGCACCTGAGGGCAAAAAAGGGATAATCCTATTTTCTGCCTGTTAACTACCTGTCCTGGCAGACTGGAAAACTGCTAATGTAACACCCTTATTTAAAAAGGGCAGTAGACAGAAGGCTGGAAACTATAGACCGGTTAGCCTAACATCTGTGGTAGGTAAAATTTTGGAGTCCATTATTAAGGAGACAGTAACAGGACATTTGGATAATCATAATTTAATAGGACAAAGTCAGCATGGTTTTATGAAGGGGAAGTCATGTTTGACAAATTTGCTGGAGTTCTTTGAGGAAGTGACATATAGGGTGGATAAAGGGGAACCAGTGGACGTAGTGTATTTAGACTTCCAAAAGGCATTTGACAAGGTGCCACACGAAAGATTATTGCTTAAGATAAAAAATCACGGGATTGGGGGTAATATTCTGGTATGGATAGAGGATTGGCTATCTAACAGAAGGCAGAGAGTTGGGATAAATGGTTCATTCTCAGACTGGCAATCAGTAACTAGTGGTGTTCCGCAGGGGTCAGTGCTGGGCCCCCAACTCTTTACAATCTATATTAACGATTTGGAGGAGGGGACCGAGTGTAACATATCAAAGTTTGCAGATGATACTAAGATGGGAGGGAAAGTAGTGAGTGAGGAGGACATAAAAAACCTGCAAGGGGACATAGACAGGCTAAGTAAGTGGGCAGAGATTTGGCAGATGGAATACAATACTGGAAAGTGTGAGGTTATGCACTTTGGCAGGAAAAATCGTAGAGCAAGTTATTATCTTAATGGCAAGAAACTGGAAAGTACTGAAGTACAAAGGGATCTGGGGGTCCTGGTGCACGAAACTCAAAAGGTTAGTATGCAGGTGCAGCAAGTGATTAAGAAGGCCAATGGAATGTTGGCTTTCATTGCTAGGGGGATAGAATATAAAAATAGGGAGGTATTGCTTCAGTTGTACAAGGTATCGGTGAGACCGCACCTGGAATACTGCGTACAGTTTTGGTGTCCATACTTAAGAAAGGACATACTTGCTCTCGAGTCAGTACAAAGAAGGTTCACTCGGTTAATCCCGGGGATGAGGGGATGGACATATGAGGAGAGGTTGAGTAGATTGGGACTCTACTCATTGGAGTTCAGAAGAATGAGAGGCGATCTTATTGAAACATATAAGATTGTGAAGGGGGTGGATGCGGGGAAGATGTTCCCGATGATGGGTGAAACTAGAACTAGGGGCCATAGTCTTAGAATAAGGGGCTGCTCTTTCAAAACTGAGATGAGGAGGAACTACTTCACTCAGAGGGTGGTAGGTCCATGGAATATGCTGCCCCAAAAAGCTGTAGAAGCTACATCATTACATAAATTTAAAACAGAAATAGACAGTTTCCTAGAAGTAAAGGGAATTAAGGGTTATGGGGAGCGGGCAGGAATTTGGACACGAGTCTAGGTTCGGATCGGTCATGGCCCTGTGGGTAGCGGAGCGGGCCCAGGGGCCGTATAGCCTGATCCTGCTCCTATTTCGTGTGTCTAATTCTGTTAGATTCAGGAGATGGTTCTGTGATAGTGGATTGGCAGTTAGGATCAGATCAGCCATGATCTTATTGAATGGCGGAGCAGGCTCGAGGGGCCGATTGGCCTGCTCCTGCTCCTATTTCTTATGTTCTTATGTTCTTAATCCCTTCCCCCTCCAAGGAGACGGAACCCGGTGCAGGACGGCTACCTGCCTCCTGGCAAGGTGGCATGGAGGCGGGTTGGGCACCCGCCCCCAATTCTGCCATTTTCCCAGCAGTCCCACCTCCATACCCGCCTCCCCAGGGCTGGCAAAATTGCCCCCCGTGACGCAAGTGAGATGAAATGCTTTCCATTTCATGATCTGTCTATATCATGTAACAGTTGAACATGCCAATGAAACACTATTCTTATAGAATCACAGTACACTTCACAATTATGTTCGGTATCTTTTGCAATTGTGTTAAGAAGCAGTCACTACTTTTTGTTTCATCTGCCAAGATGCTACCTATTATATCTGCAGGCTTTGGCACACCTACCTGACAACAACCATAGGGAACTGTCTTCTAAGTTGGTCAGCAGAAAATCCAATACATCTACTATGCAGCACAGGCCAGGCTCTTCCAGTGACACTAATGATCATTGTAGCATCAGGCCTGCCTCTGTCTCCTGGCATGCATGCTGTAGTGCTGCCCTATAGGGGTGGTGCTATGGAATGGTGCAGAGGATCACCATCATCTCATGTCAGACCATCTCCACTTCAGGGCAACCATCAGACAGGGTCAGGTACTGGGCTACACCTTAACTTGCCTGCATCTTATGCCTGCATCTTGGGTTTTCCTTTGTCTTCATTATTGCCTATCTTATTTATCTGGCTCTTAAGACTGAAAAAAAACTCTTAATATATTGAGATGCTTTTTGAAGTTTTCCAAAGGCTTTCAGCATTTTTGTCCCTGTATTGTGACACTTTCCTTTAATTGTCTTCATTCCTTTAAATTTGACTTAAAATCAGTTTTTATCTCTCACCTCTATTCTGCTCTTTCAATCTGTTCAAACTTAAACTTGATGGTATGCTAATGAACTGACCAAGGGAAATAGTCTGCTAACAGTTCACTTCCATTTCAGTCTGTCGAAAACTTGCCAAAAGTCATTGGGGCAGAAATGAACCAAAAGTAGAAAATAATTTTTAATTTTTCCTTAATTTTCTTCCCTCCTCTTCTGCTGATGGTGTCTCCTATTTGTGAGCCTTAATAGTGGGTGATTTTTTAATTCGTTTATGGGATATGGGCGTCGCTGGCAAGGCCAGCATTTATTGCCCATCCCTAATTGCCCTTGAGAAGGTGGTGGTGAGCCGCCTTCTTGAATCGCTGCAGTCCGTGTGCTGAAGGTACTCCCACAGTGCTGTTAGGTAGGGAGCTCCAGAATTTTGACCCAGTGGCGATGAAAGATCGGCGATATACTTCCAAGTCAGGGTGGTGTGTGACTTGGAGGGGAACTTGGGAGGTGGTGGAGTTTCCATGCGCCTGCTGCCCTTGTCCTTCTAGGTGGAAAAGGTTGCGGGTTTGGGAGATGCTGCTGAAGAAGCCTTGGTGAGTAATTGGTACACACTGCAGCCACGGTGCACCAGTGTTGGAGGGAGTGAATGTTTAAGGTGGAGGATGGGGTGCCAATCAAGCGGGCTGCTTTGTCCTGGATGATATCGAGCTTCTTGGGTGTTGTTGGAGCTGCACTCATCCAGGCAAGTGGAGAGTATTCCATCACACTCCTGACTTTGTGCCTTGTAGATCGTGGAAAGGCTTTGGGGAGTCAGGAGGTGAGACACTCACCGCAGAATTCCCAGCCTCTGACCTGCTCTTGTTGCCACAGTATTTATGTGGCTGGTCCAGTTAAGTTTCTGGTCAATGGTGACCCCCAGGATGTTGATGGTGGGGGATTTGGCGATGGTAATGCCGTTGAATGTCATGGGGAGGTGGTTAGACTCTCGCTTGTTGGAGATAGTCATTGCCCGGCACTTGTGTGGTGCGAATGTTACCTGCCACTTATCAGCCCAAGCCTGAACGTCGTCCAGGTCTTGTTGCATGCGAGCATGGGCTGCTTCATTATCTGAGGAGTTGTGAATGGCACTGAACACTGTGCAGTCATCAATGAATATCCACATTTCTGACCTTATGTTGGATGGAAGGTCATTGATGAAGCAGCTGAAGATGGTTGGGCCTAGGACACTGCCCCGAGGAACTCCTGTCCTGGGGCTGTGATGGTTGACCTTCAACCACCACAACCATCTTGCTTTGTGCTAGGTATGACTCCAACCAGTGGAGAGTTCCCCCCCCTCCGATTCCCATTGACTGTTTTACTAGGGCTCCTTGATATCACACTCGGTCAAATGGTGTCAGCGATTATATGTAACGAGGGGTGTCTATGCCCATGTTTACTTTCCATAGTGGTCACTGAACAACTATTGAGTGGGGAGCCTGGATGATTTTTTTTCCCACTCCCTGCTCCAGGGAGGCTGGGACACCTGAACTGTTAACCTGTTAACTGCCTGAAATCAATTAATTCAATACAGATTATGAATCAAAACTGGGAGCCTCCTGATTTGTAGGGCTCATTGGTACACCATGCATGTTTTTATCTACCAATTCATCTGAAGATTCCATTTTATAATTTTCATATGAGCTCTCTGTCATTCAAGTACAGCCAGTGAATTACTTTAACCTATGTATTAGATTACATGGATAGATTGTTCAGAAAAGAATGTTGTTTTATAGAGGAAATCTCTTGGATGATTAATGGATTACGTTCACACTCTAAATGTTTCCCCAGATGTTTACTGACCCTTTTGGCATCTTTGTATCTCCTGGATTATTCCTTTCTGAAAGGAATTACTGACTCACTATCTTCCTGCATAGGGGATTCCTTGGATTTGAT
This sequence comes from Somniosus microcephalus, assembly GCF_052327205.1. NCBI lineage: Eukaryota > Metazoa > Chordata > Chondrichthyes > Squaliformes > Somniosidae > Somniosus > Somniosus microcephalus. Next base: position 48,440,302 of record NC_141004.1, read on the forward strand.
GCTGGTTTGCATTTTATCCACATATCCATGATTGATTTATTTAATCATAAACATCATTCTGCAATCTGGGTTTAAGCTTTTAAAGGAACACTTTTATTTTAAGCAATGTTTTGATGTCAAAGTGTGTTAATTTATATCATATGTGGTGGTCTTCCATCCACACAGCTGTTAATCTGGTACAGTAATTGTGTAAGCTTGAGCACAACATGGAAGAACTTTAATCTCAGGATTTTTGCTTCATCCTTAGTCTTAAGGCACTATTAATCAGTTGCCCAGTTACAATGTGGCATTTTTGTAACTAAGTCTGTTTGGATTAGTTGCATTCTTCTGCTGTTTTCCAGCCAACTCCAGATACAGGAGCATCTCACAATAAAATAGGTTACAGCACATAATGCGCTTTATCATCGACTTCCTCTCAAATCCCCATGGGCTGATTTTAGTCTTCATTATGCCATAGAAACATGCATGGAAAAAAATATGAAATTTGGCAGACATATGTCCTGACTGCCACCCATTCTGTGCCCTGTTGACGTTTGTGGTGAGCAGGTTTGGTAGGCTGGTGGAAACTGCTATTCAAAACAGGCAGAAGTTTCATTTAAAATTTGATCGTGGAGATGGGGACATCCTCCATGCAATTTCCCAATATGCAAATGTCAGGATGTCCAGTGTAAAGCGCATCCAGGCTAACTGTAGACTGGAGAGGTCATGGGGCACTTCAAGGGCACACTCTGGACATTTTTGGAGAATTATTTTTCTTGGTTTTTGTTTCTGCTGGCAATTAGGTTCACATGAGTCTTTGTGCCAATTATTTCCAAATGACAATTCCCCTATCCAGAGTGATTGGAAGAAGAGGAATGACCCACAGAGAGATGCTAGGCAGACAGATTGCATAAAAGGCACTCGATACCCACTTTCCAGTCCTCTCACACCACATCTGTGGACAGAGGTGAACTTCCCTCACTTTGTTAGCTTTGTTCAGTTGGAAGCATTTTCACCTCTAAGTTAGAAGGCTGTAAGTTCACTACAGGCATGAGCACATAATATAGGCTAACATTGAGGGAGTGGTGCATTGTCAGTGGTATCTTTTGGATGAGAAGTTAAACCAAGGCTTGCAGTTCTCTTCTGAGGTTTAGTAAAGTGTAAAGTCTGCGCCTCAATAATACACGGACTTCGGGAGAACAATTAAACAGGTATTTTACCGAACAGAGGGTATTCTTTGGTTTGGACCCAAAAAAAAACCCAAAACAAATTGGACTGTAAATTAACAAAAGTTCAACTAAAACTTAACAAATCAAATTAAAATTTGGTTTTCCGGGTTGATGATGCACTCCAGTCCCCGCGGCACCCACCGGTCGCGGAAATACTCAAGCGTGCCGGCGGACACCGCGTGCTCCATCTCCAGGGCCACCCGGGTGCGAACATGGCCGCGGAAGAGAGGCAGGCAATCCGGCCGGATGACCCCCTCGACCGCCCGCTGCCTGGACCAATTGATGGCTGTTTTAGCCAGGCCCAGGAGCAGGCCTACAAGGAGGTCCTCCAACCTGCCCGCTCCCCTCCGCACCGGGTGACCGTAAATCAAGAGCGTGGGACTGAAGTGCAACCAAAAATCGAGGAGCAGCCCCTTCAAGTAGTGAAAGAGGGGCTGCAACCTCTCACACTCGAAGTAAACGTGAAACACGGACTCCTCCAGGCCGCAAAAAATGCAGGCGGCCTGGGAGTCCGTGAACCTACTTAAAACCATATTGCACGGGACCGCTCCGTGCAACACCCTCCAGGCCAAGTCCCCGATGGAACAAGGGAGGACTCCGCGTAGAGAGCCCTCCATTGGGGACCTCCGCCTCCGCCGGTCGGCAAAACGCCACGCCAAGGCGTGTCCGGACGGCAGACGAAGATGGCAAAGTGGAGAGTGTGCAGGAGCAGCCCGTACAGGAAACCCCTCCACGCGGAATGAAAAGGCACGGAGGGTATTTCCTTGAGACGGCTCAAGTTGTGAGGCGCCGGTTCCTGAGGGGAGTTTCGGGGCCGGGCGCCGATGAGTAATTCCGTCTGAACGGGGGTAAGCTCGGACGGGATCGCCCCACGTGCTTGAGCCGCCTCGATACACCTAGTGGAGTCGGGGCCCAGTGCCACTTTCACCGACTCGATGGCTTCGACCGCGAGCCGGACGTTAGCCCAGGACAGGCGCCGCACCAGCTCCTCCGGCGCCATCCAGCCCGCTCCTCCGCCATCGAGCAGGTCCCCGACTCTGGTCACCTTGCCAGGCACAGCCCTGCCCTCCGCCAGCCGCCCGAACCCGCGGTCGTGGAGGTGCGGATTCCTGAGCAGCGGCTCCCGAAGGAGAGCCGCCGCTCCTGATGGGGGAGAGCTCCGCCTGGAAGCGACGTAGTTCCAAACCCATAGTAGTTCCTGGTAGAAGACAGGCAGCTCCCGCAGGCCGGCACGCCTGCCGCCCACTTTCACAAACAGGAGCTGCGTGTCATAATTGAGGCCGTGCAGCTGGCGGAAGAAATACGTCGCCAGCGCACACCATCTCGGAGGATTCTCGACATATAGGTATCTTTGCAGCGTCTGAAAACGGAAAGTCGCAGCCTGGGTGCGAAGGCACACCAGCGCCTGACCGCCCTCCCTAAGCGGGAGACACAGAACCGCGGCAGAGACCCAGTGCTTCCTTTTTGTCCCAGAAGAAGTCGATGAGCTTCTTCTGCATCTTGGCGACAAACGCAGGGGGAGGGATCAAAGTGACCAACTGGTACCACAATATAGCGGCCACCAGCTGGTATATGACCAGCGCTTGACCCCTGTAGGACAACACTCGGAGCAGTCCTGTCCAGCGTCCTAGGCGAGCGGTGACTTTGGCCTCCAGCTCTTGCCAATTCACCGGCCAGACGTCCTCGGCAGGGCTAAGGTAGACTCCCAAATAGAGGAGGTGCGTGGTGCTCCAGGCGAAAGGCCTGAACTCCGGCAGGGAGTCCACCCACCACTGACCCACCAGGAGTCCAGAACATTTCTCCCAGTTGATCTTGGTGGAGGATGCGTCCGAGTAAATCTGCTGGCATTCCCGCATCCTCCGCAAGTCAGTGGGATCCGTGACCGTGAGGAGCATGTCATTGGCGTAAGCCGAGAGGACCACCTCCACGCCAGGCCCTTGCAGAGCCAGTCCCGTCAACCTCTTCGGCAAGAGGCGCAGGAATGGCTCCACGCAAACGGCGTATAACTGACCGGACATGGGGCATCCCTGACGCACCCCCCTCCCGAAGCGAAGGGGCGCCGTCAAGGACCCGTTAACTTTAATCAGACACTCCGCGGCGGCGTACAGAAGTCGGATCCGGGCGACGAAATGCGTCCCGAACCCGAATGCGCGCAGAGTCCCGAAGAGATACTCATGATCCACCCTGTCGAACGCCTTCTCCTGATCCAGGGAAAGGAAGGCAACCGACAGACCAGCCCTCTGGGAGTGGTGGACCAAGTCCCGGACCAGATGGATGTTATCGTGGATGGTCCAGCCCGGGACCGTGTAGAACTGGTCGGGGTGGATCATGTGGGCCAGCACGGTGCCAAGGCGAGCAGACATGGCCCTGGCAAAGATTTTATAGTCCGTGCTGAGGAGGGAGACCGGGCGCCAGTTCTTAAGGAGGCGGAGATTGCCTTTCTTAGGCAGCAGGACAATGACCGCCCTGCACCAAGAGAGGGGCATCTCCCCGTTCGCCAAACTATCTCCCAGGACCCGCGCGTAGTCGCCCCCCAAGACGTCCCAGAACGCCCTGTGGAACTCCACGGTCAGTCCGTCCAGCCCCGGGGACTTTCCCCTGGAGAGCTGGCGGAGGGCGCCGGTCAGCTCCGCCAGGCTTGGCGGAGCGTCCAATTTTTCGGCGTCCTCCGGGCTGACCTTCGGCAGGTCCTCCCACAAAACTCTGCGCGCATCCTCGCTGGACGGATCGGGAGAGAACAGAGCCCCGTAATAGGCGCGGGTCTCCGCGCTGATTCCCTCCGGATCCGAGACCAGAGATCCGTCATCGGCCAGCAGCCCCAAGAGCTGCTTACGGACCCCCCCGTCTTTTCTCCAGCGAGTAGAAGGGGGAGCCGCCGTCCATGTCCCGCAGGAGCTGGATCCGTGACCTCACGTACGCGCCTCGGGACCCAATGAGCTGCAGGTCCTTCAGCGCGCCCTTCTTCTCTTTGTACACCTTCCGCAGGGCCGGGTACTCGACAACCTGACCGAGATGGGACTCCAGGTCGAGCACCTCCTTCTCCAACCGCCCGACCCGGGCCTCCCGCCTCTTGGTCGACCCCTTCGCGTACTCCTGACAGAAGAGACGGACGTGAGCCTTGCCCATGTCCCACCATAGCCTCAAGGAGGGGAAGCCCCCCTGCTTCCTTCTCCAGTCGGCCCAGAACCGACGAAACGATTCCCGGAACCGCGCGTCCTCCAGCAGCAGGTTGTTAAATTGCCAGTACGCGGACCCCCCGGCGTGCGCAGCGGAGCGAGCTCCGCCCACACCAGGTGGTGGTCCGTGCACGGCACCGGCCGCATGGAAGCCGCCGGAACGCAGGAGACGTACGCCCGGAAAATGTAGAGACAGTCGATTCTGGACCTTCCTCCCCCAGACCTCACGCTAGTGAAGGCGCTGGAGTCGGGGTGGAGATGTCACCAGACGTCCACCAAGTCGAAGGACCCGACCAGGTCCCTCAACTTCTCCATCGCCGCCGGGCTTCGCGGGGGACCCGAACGGTCCCTCGCCTCGAGGGTGCAGTTAAAATCCCCCCCGAGGATGACGCACTCGCCCGCGTCGACGGAGCCCAAAAGAGCGGACACTTCTTCGAAGAAGCGCACTTGCTGCGCACCGGTCTGAGGGGCGTACACGTTCACTAGATGGAGCGGCACGCCCCCCAGGCGAACAGTGACCTGGAGCAAGCGGCCCGGCACGTGCTCCTTGAACCCCAAGATCTCCGGCTGAAAATGCGGGGCCAGCAAGATAGCCACCCCGCTGGAATTGTTGGAGAGGTGACTCATGCTGACCCCTCCTTGCCACTCCAGGAGCCACGTGGCTTCGTCTCCCGGAACGGTGTGGGTTTCTTGCAGGAAGCACACCGCATACTTCCCGTCCCGAAGGACCGAGAAGTTATTGAATCTGCGGCGTGCCTCCCTGCTGCCGTTGATGTTGAGGCTGGCTATGGTTATCTTCATGTCAGAAGCATAGTGCAACCTCTACCTACACCTAACGGGGGGAGGGAGCGCAGCCGCTGGTCAGCTGCCACTTGCTCAGCAGCCCAGTGAGAAACGTTCTGAGCCGACGCAGCTCGAGCGGGTCCACGCCCTCGTCCGCGCCCATGATTTTAACGGTGGCGCGGACGGACACGATGAGCAGCGCCAGCTCCGACCACCTGTCGAGGGCCAGCCGGATCTTATTGTGCCGACCCTGGCACGTGGCCATGAAGTCCCGGAGTTCCCTTACGGGAATGAGGAGAGACTCGGCGAGGGGCACGAGGTCATCCAGCGCCTCGTTGACGGTGGAGTCCAAATCGTCCTCCGTGCCCATCACCGAGTCCCCATCCTCCTCCAGGAGGTCGTCACCAGCGGCCGACCTGTCCGTCGCGCAGTGCACAGCGAACGGCTCGGCCGCACCAGCCGGCCCCGCCTCCGCCCGGATCCCACCCCCAGGATCGGCGGCAGAGGATTCCTCCCTGGGATCCTCTAGGGGCGCTGGGCCAGAAGACGGCAGCGGTTCAGAGCTCCCCTCCGCCCCAGATGCTGGAACGACCGGAGAAACCGGGGAGAGAACAATTCCCAGCTCCTCCAGTACGTCTGGCACCAGAGACGCAGCCAGGGAGCCATCCTCCTCCCCGCCACCAACCTCCGACCCAGCGGATGGGGTGTTTTGAATTAAACCCTCTACCAGGTCGAGCAGCCCCTGGGAGATGTCCAGGTCGCATTGGGCGAGCTCATTTTCCTCGAGCTCGCCCGACCCGGCGAGGGGTAACGGCACCGATAAAATGTCAATAGCTGCGGGTTGTTCCGCGACCCCCCCCCCCCCCACGGGCAGGGTCTCGTCCCCATCCCCGGGAGGCACGTGCCGGACAGACACACCTGCCTCAGCCTCCCGAGGGACAGGCGACCCCTGCCGATCGCTGGTGATGATGACAGCAGGGGTGGGGGCGCAGTACCCGCGGCGGGCGACGACTCCCCCTGCTCGGAGGGACCTTCCTCCTCCCGGTCCTCTTCCTCTTCCAGGGGGTCGCGCCTTTTTAGCACGGAGGGAGCGAGGGAGACCTCCATGTCTGCAGAGGCCTCCTCCTCTGCTCCCTCCGGCGGAGCAGGTTTGTCGGGTTCCTCGGGCCCGAGCCCGGCCGCAGGTATTGGCATTACTGCTACGGCGGTTGTGGCCACAGGCTCTGGCATGAGGCCCCTCCCACTCGCGTCTGCCCCGATTAACTCCGCGAGGAGCGCGGGTGTAAGGGACGCAAGGGGCAAGGGCTGGCCCTCCACGGGGGGACCCGCCCTAAGGTGTTTAGTTTTTCGCCGCGCCTTCTTTCCGGCCGGACGCGCTCCCTTCCCCCCGCCGGGGGCCTTGGTGACATCGGCCCCCGACGTCGACCGCGCATCAGATGTTCCCGACGTGCGGGCAGATCCGGGGGGAGGAGCGGCGGCGGCGCCAGCCTCGGCCGCACGAGATGATCTGGCGGCCTTGGAGGCGGGGCAGTTTTTCCGGATGTGCCCCACCTCCTTGCAGGCGTGGCACCGCACACCGTCCGACGTCCAGAAGACGCGATAGGCGGTCCCCTCGTGGTGGACGATGAACGCCCCGTCGGTGTCCTCCTCCCGCGCCAGCTGGACGAACAGCTGGCGCCGGAAGGAGAAGACGTGGCGAAGGCTGGCTTCCCGGAAGCCGAGCGGGATGGGCGTGATCCCCGACCTCACCTCCCCAAGTTGGCGCAAATGTGGGAGGAGGAGCTCACCAGGGACATAGGGCGGGACGTTTGAGATGACAATTCTCTGCGCGGTGGGCTCGAGAGGATCCACCGGCAGGAAGGTCCCGCCCACGGTGAGCCCCTTGGCGACGGCCAGGGACACCGCCCGCTCCGACCCCAGGAAGAACACAGCCTTCCCGTACATTTTTGAGGCCGCGACGATGGCTGAGGGGCCGACAACCCCAGCCATGGCTTTAACGCAGGCCTCAATGGTCATAGTGGGGTGAGTGTAGCTCTTCACCCCAAGATTTTTTGTCATAAGTTTAAAAGGTGACGGGGCAGCAGAAGCAGCGGGAGCAGCTGTGGCTGTGGCTGCCACTCCCGCATAAGTCTTGGCTGGCCCCGTCACTGGCGAAGATGCAGTCGCCATTCTGGGGTGGTATTATAAAGGGCTACACTCACCCCAAGTCACAGGCCTGAAGGTGTTAATGGCCTCAGGTATTTTTTGGTCCTCTATTGAGCAGAGGGAACTGTTTAAGATGAAGACACACCTCTCCCCTTATTGATTGAAATTGGGAGAGGGGCCTTCTCCCCTCTGCTCAATAGGCAATTAATAAAAAGAGATGAAATTGAGGTGCCTTAGAGAAATAGGCAGAGAGAGACAAAGAGAGAGAGAGAGAGAGGGGGGGTGGGAAGGAGGGAGGCCGCAAGGGCAGGGTTGCCACTCAGGATGGTGGGTGGGTGGGTGTTGGCAGGGGTGCACTCTCTGATGGGAATTTAAAGTCTTTGATGGTGGTGGTCTTCTGGCAGGGGGAGAAGATGTCTTCACCTGGGAAAGCTGGAGATGCCCCAGGCTCAGTCCTGCACCAGGTCTTAATGATGTAATTAATGAAATTGGACTTCACCTAGGCAGCTCCAGCTGTCCCAGGTCATGCAATAGAAGGGGTGCTTATTAGTGGTGTGTGTGGCCTAGCTTTTAACAAGAGCCACACACACACACACCTCTTGATGATCCGGCCTTGTTTCTTCTTTTCTCCCCCCACCTAAAATACAAAGTCTTTGGGAGAGTGCCCCAAATAACACCCACCTGTAGATGTTCAGAAAAGATGATTTTGTTCTTCCCTCCTTCCAAACAGTTGGTGGTTGTTGGTTGTTTCTCTCCCCTCTCTCCCTCTCCTGAAGTGGAGGCCAATTTGGGGAGGCAGTAATGGAAAGGCCTCTCCCCTGGTTGGTGTTGTTGCTGGCCTCCTTTCTCCTCCTCTGTCCTCTCTCTCCAGGCACCTCAGTTGCTGTGATGATGGTGGAGGAGGTGGAGGTGGTGGTCTATCGTTATCCTCCTCTTCCTGGTCAGGAGACCACCACTTTACACTCTCCACTCTCCTGGTTTGGCTGCTGCTTCTCCTCCTGCTGACTGAGGCAGCTGCACAGCCAGAAATGCTGGAACAGAGGGTACTCTTTTATTTGGAGCCAAAAAAAACCCAATTCGACTGTAAATAAACAAAAGTTCAACTAAAGCTTAACAAATCAAATTAAAATTTGGTTTTCCGTGTTGATGATGCACTCCAGTCCCCGCGGCGCCCACCGGTCGCGGAAATACTCAAGCGCACCGGCGGACACCGCGTGCTCCATCTCCAGGGCCACCCGGGCGCGAACATGGCCGCGGAAGAGATGCAGGCAATCCGGCTGGATGACCCCCTCGACCGCCCGCTGCCGGGACCAATTGATGGCTCTTTTAGCCAGGCCCAGGAGCAGGCCCACAAGGAGGTCCTCCAACCTGTCTGCTCCCCTCCGCACCGGGTGACCGTAGATCAAGAGCGTGGGACTGAAGTGCAACCAAAAATCGAGGAGCAGCCCCTTCAAGTAGTGAAAGAGGGGCTGCAACCTCTCACAATCCATATAAACATGAAACACGGACTCCTCCAGGCCGCAAAAAATGCAGGCGGCCTGGGAGTCCGTGAACCTACTTAAAACCTTATTGCACGGGACCGCTCCATGCAACACCCTCCAGGCCAAGTCCCCGATGGAACAAGGGAGGACTCCCGCATAGAGAGCCCTCCATTGGGGACCTCCGCTACCGCCGGTCGGCAAAACGCCACGCCAAGGCGTGTCCGGACGGTAGACGAAGATGGCAAAGTGGAGAGTGTGCAGGAGCAGCCCGTACAGGAAACCCCTCCACGCGGAATGAAAAGGCACGGAGGGTATTTCCTCGAGACGGCTCAAGTTGTGAGGCGCCGGTTCCCGAGGGGAGTTTCGGGGCCGGGCGCCGATGAGGAATTCCGTCCGAACGGGGGTAAGCTCGGACGGGATCGCCCCACGTGCTTGAGCCGCCTCGATACACCTAGTGGAGTCGGGGCCCAGTGCCGCTTTTACCGATTCGATGGTTTCGACCGCGAGCTGGACGTTGGCCCAGGACAGGCGCCGCGCCAGCTCCTCCGGCGCCATCCAGCCCGCTCCTCCGCCATCGAGCAGGTCCCCGACTCTGGTCACCTTGCCAGCCACAGCCCTACCCTCCGCCAGCCGCCCGAACCCGTGTTCGTGGAGGTGCGGATTCCTGAGCAGCGGCTCCCGAAGGAGAGCCGCCGCTCCTGACGGGGGAGAGCTCCGCCTGGAAGCGACGTAGTTCCAAACCCATAGTAGTTCCTGGTAGAAGACAGGCAGCTCCCGCAGGCCGGCACGCCTGCTGCCCACTTTCGCAAACAGGAGCTGCGTGTCGTAATTGAGGCCATGCAGCTGGCGGAAGAAAAACGTCGCCAGCGCACACCATCTCGGAGGATTCTCGACGTACAGGTATCTCTGCAGCGTCTGAAGACGGAAAGTCGCAGCCTGGGTGCGAAGGCACACCAGCGCCTGACCGCCCTCCCTAAGCGGGAGACACAGAACCGCGGCAGAGACCCAGTGCTTCCTTTTATCCCAGAAGTAGTCGATGAGCTTCTTCTGAATCTTGGCGACAAACGCAGGGGGAGGGATCAAAGTGACCAACCGGTACCACAACATGGCGGCCACCAGCTGGTTTATGACCAGCGCTCGACCCCTGTAGGACAACACTCGGAGCAGTCCTGTCCAGCGTCCTAGGCGAGCGGTGACTTTGGCCTCCAGCTCTTGCCAGTTCGCCGGCCAAGCGTCCTCGGCAGGGCTAAGGTAGACTCCCAAATAGAGGAGGTGCGTGGTGCTCCAGGCGAAAGGCCTGAACTCCTCCGGCAGGGAGTCCACCCGCCACTGACCCACCAGGAGTCCGGAACATTTCTCCCAGTTGATCTTGGCGGAGGATGCGTCCGAGTAAATCTGCTGGCATTCCCGCATCCTCCGCAAGTCAGCGGGATCCGTGACCGTGAGGAGCACGTCCACGCCCGGCCCTTGCAGAGCCAGTCCCGTCAACCTCTTCCGCAAGAGGCGCAGGAAAGGCTCCACGCAAATGGCATATAACTGACCGGACATGGGGCATCCCTGACGCACCCCCCTCCCGAAGCGAAGGGGCACCGTCAAGGACCCGTTAACTTTAATCAGACACTCCGCGGCGGCGTACAGAAGTCTGATCCGGGCGACGAAATGCGTCCCGAACCCGAATGCGCGCAGAGTCCCGAAGAGATACTCGTGATCCACCCTGTCGAACGCCTTCTCCTGATCCAGGGAAAGGAAGGCGACCGACAGACCAGCCCTCTGGGAGTGGTGGACCAGGTCCCGGACCAGATGGATGTTATCGTGGATGGTCCGGCCCGGGACCGTGTAGGACTGGTCGGGGTGGATCATGTGGGCCAGCACGGTGCCAAGGCGAGCAGACATGGCCCTGGCAAAGATTTTATAGTCCGTGCTGAGGAGGGAGACCGGGCGCCAGTTCTTAAGGAGGCGGAGATCGCCCTTCTTAGGCAGCAGGACAATGACCGCCCTGCGCCAAGAGAGGGGCATCTCCCCGGTCGCCAAACTTTCCCCCAGGACCCGCGCGTAGTCGCCCCCCAAGACGTCCCAGAACGCCCTGTGGAACTCCACGGTCAGCCCGTCCAGCCCCGGGGACTTTCCCCTAGAGAGCTGGCGGAGGGCGCCGGTCAGCTCCGCCAGACTTAGCGGAGCGTCCAATTTTTCGGCGCCCTCCGGGCCAACCTTCGTCAGGTCCTCCCACAAAACTCTGCGCGCATCCTCGCTGGACGGATCCGGAGAGAACAGAGCCCCGTAATAGGCGCGGGTCTCCGCGCTGATTCCCTCCGGATCCGAGACCAGAGATCCGTCGTCGGCCAGCAGCCCCAAGAGCTGCTTACGGACCCCCCGTCTTTTTTCCAGCGAGTAGAAGAAGGGGGAGCCGCGGTCCAGGTCCCGCAGGAGCTGGATCCGCGACCTCACGTACGCGCCTCGGGACCCGACGAGCTGCAGGTCCTTCAGCGCGCCCTTCTTCTCTTCGTACACCTTCCACAGGGCCGGGTCCTCGACGACCTGACCGAGACGGGACTCCAGGTCGAGCACCTCCTTCTCCAACCGCCCGACCCGGGCCTCCCGCCTCTTGGTCGACCCCTTCGCGTACTCCTGACAGAAGAGACGGATGTGAGCCTTGCCCACATCCCACCATAGCCTCAAGGAGGGGAAGCCCCCCTGCTTCCTTCTCCAGTCGGCCCAGAATCGACGAAACGAATCCCGGAACCGTGCGTCCTCCAGCAGCAGGTTGTTAAAATGCCAGTACACGGACCCCCCCCCGCACGCGCAGCGGCGCGAGCTCCGCCCACACCAGGTGGTGGTCCGTGCACGGCACCGGCCGCATGGAAGCTGCCGGAACGCAGGAGACGAACGCCCGGGAAATGTAGAGGCGGTCGATTCTGGACCTTCCTCCCCCAGACCTCACGCTAGTGAAGGCGCTGGAGTCGGGGTGGAGATTTCGCCAGACGTCCACCAAGTCGAAGGACCCAACCAGGTCCCTCAACTTCTCCATCGCCGCCGGGCTTCGCGGGGGACCCGAACGGTCCCTCGCCTCGAGGGTGCAGTTAAAATCCCCCCCGAGGATGACGCACTCGCCCACGTCGATGGAGCCCAAGAGAGCGGACACTTCTTCGAAGAAGCGCACTTGCTGCGCACTGGTCTGAGGGGCGTACACGTTCACTAGATGGAGCGGCACGCCCCCCAGGCGAACAGTGACATGGAGCAAGCGGCCCGGCACGTGCTCCTTGACCCCCAAGATCTCCGGCTGAAAATGCGGGGCCAGCAAGATAGCCACCCCGCTGGAATTGTTGGAGAGGTGACTCATGCTGACCCCTCCTTGCCACTCCAGGAGCCACGTGGCTTCGTCTCCCGGAACGGTGTGGGTTTCTTGCAGGAAGCACACCGCATACTTCCCGTCCCGAAGGACCGAGAAGTTATTGAATCTGCGGCGCGCCTCCCTGCTGCCGTTGATGTTGAGGCTGGCTATGGTTATCTTCATGTCAGAAGCATAGGTGTAGGTAGAGGTTGCACTAACGGGGCGAGGAAGCGCAGCCGCTGGTCCGCCGCCACTTCCTCAGCAGCCCAGTGAGAAACGTTGTGAGCCGACGCAGCTCGAGCGGGTTCACACCCTCGTCCGCGCCCAAGATCTTAACGGCGGCGCGGACGGAATCGATGAGCAGCGCCAGCTCCGACCACCTGTCGAGGGCCAGCCGGACCTTATTGCGCTGACCCAGGCACGTGGCCATAAAATCCCGGAGTTCCCTTACGGAAATGAGGGGAGACTCGGCAAGGGGCACGAGGTCATCCATCGCCACGTCGGCGCTGGAGTCCGAATCGTCCTCCGTGCCCATCACCGAGTCCCCATCCTCCTCCAGGGGGTCGTCACCAGCGGCCGACCCGTCCGCCGCGCAGTGCGAAGCGAACGACTCGGCCGCGCCAGCCAGCCCCGCCTCCGCCCGGATCCCACCCCCAGGATCGGCGGCAGAGGATTTCTCCCTGGGCTCCTCTAGGGGTGCCGGGCCAGAAGACGGCGGCGGTTCAGAGCTCCCCTCCGCCTCAGACGCCGGAACGACCGGAGAAACCGGGGAGAGAACAATTTCCAGCTCCTCCAGTACGTCCGGCACCAGAGACGCAGCCAGGGGGCCATCCTCCTCCCCGCCACCAACCTCCGACCCAGCGGACGGGGGGTTTTGAATTAAAAGCTCTACCAGGACGAGCATCCCCTGGGAGACGTCCGGGTCGCATTGGGCGAGCTCATTAACCTCGAGCTCGCCCGACCCAGCCCCCAGGCTGCCCGACCCGGCGAGGGGTAACGACACCGATAAAAGGTCAACTTCAATTACTGCCGCGGGTTGTTCCGCAACCCCCCCCACGGGCAGGGTCTCATCCCCATCCCCGGGAGGCACGTGCTGGACAGACACATCTGCCTCAGCCTCCCGAGGGACAGGCGACCCCTGCCGATCGCTGGTGATGATGACAGCGCTGGGGGGGCGCAGTACCCGCGGCGGGCGACGACTCCCCCTGCTCGGAGGGACCTTCCTCCTCCCGGTCCTCCTCCTCATCCAGGGGGTCGCGCCTTTTTAGCACGGAGGGAGCGAGGGAGGCCTCCATGTCTGCAAAGGCCTCCTCCTCGACTCCCTCCGGCGGAGCAGGTTTGTCGGGTTCCTCGGGCCCGAGCCCGGCCGCAGGTATTGGCATTACCGCTGCGGCGGTTGCGGCCACAGGCTCGGGCACGGGGCCCCTCCCGCTCACATCTGCCCTGATCAGCTCCGCGAGGAGCGCGGGTGTAAGGGGCTCAAGGGGCAAGGGCTCACCATCCACGGGGGGACCTGCCCTAAGGTGCTTCTTTTTTTCCCGCGCCTTCTTTCCGGCCGGACACGCTCCCTCCCCCCCGCCGGAGGCCTTGGTGGCATCGGCCCCCGACGTCAACCGCGCATCAGACGTACTTGACGCGCGGGCAGATCCGGGGGGAAGGGCGGCGGCGGCGGCGCCAGCCTCGGCCGCACGAGATGATCCGGCGGCCTTGGAGGCAGGGCAGTTCCTCCTGTTGTGCCCCACCTCCCTGCAGGCATGGCACCTCACACCGTCCGACGTCCAAAAGGCGCGGTAGGCGGTCCCCTCGTGGAGGACGACGAACGCCCCTTCAGTGTCCTCCTCCCGCGCCAGCTGGATAAACAGCTGGCGCCGGAAGGAGAAGACGTGGCGAAGGCTGGCCTCCCGGAAGCCGAGCGGGATGGGCGTGATCCCCGACCTCACCTCCCGAAGTTGTCGCAAATGGGGAAGGAGGAGCTCACCAGGAACATAGGGCGGGACGTTGGAAATAATGATCCTCTGCGCGGTGGCCTCGAGAGGATCCACCGGCAGGAAGGTCCCGCCCACGGTGAGCCCCTTGGCGACAGCCAGGGACACCGCCCGCTCCGACCCCAGGAAGAACACAGCCTTCCCATACATTTTCGAGGCCGCGACGATGGCTGAGGGGCCGACAACCCCAGCCATGGCCTTGACGCAGGCCTCGATGGTCATAGTGGGGTGAGTGTAGCTCTTCACCCCAAGCTTTTTTGTTATTAATCGAAAAGGTGACGGGGCAGCGGGAACAGCGGGAGCAGCTGTGGCTGTGGCTACCACTCTCGCATAGGTCCCGGCTGACCCCGCCACCGGCGAAGATGCAGTCGCCATTCTGGGGTGCTTTTTTTAAGGGCTACACTCACCCCAAGTCACAGGCCTGAAGGTGTTAATGGCCTCGGTGTATATATATATATTTTTTGTCCTCTATTGAGCAGAGGGAGCTGATTAAAATGAGGACACACCTCTCTCCTTATTGATTTAAATTGGGAGAGGAGCCCTCGCCCCTCTGCTCAATTGGCAATTAATAAAATAGATGAAACTAAGGTGCCTTAGAAAGACAGGCAGAGAGAGACAAAGAGAGAGAGAGGTGGGGGGGTGGGAAGGAGGGAGGCCGCAAAGGGCAGTGTTGCCACTCAGGATGGTGGGTGGGTGTAGGCAGGGTTGCACTCTCCGATGGAAAAAGTCTTTGGTGATGGTGGTCTTCTGGCAGGGGGAGAAGACGTCTTCACCTGGAAAAGCTGGAGAAGCCCAGGCTTAGTCCTGCAACAGGTCTTAACGATGTAATTAAATTAAATTAAGGACTTCACCTTGGGCAGCTCCAAGCTCTCCCAGGGCAGGCAATAGAAGGGATGCTAATTAGTGGTGTGTGTGGCCTAGCTTTTAACAAGAGCACACACACACACACACTACACCCCTTGATGATCCGGCCTTGCTTCTTCTTTTCTCCCCCCACCTAAAATACAAAGTCTTGGGAGAGTGCCCCAAATAACACCCACCTGTAGATGTTCCGGATGAAGTTTTCTTCCCTCCTTTCAAGCAGTTGGTTTCTCTCCCCTCTCTCCCTCTCCTGAAGTGGAGGCCAAATTGGGGAGGCAGTGATAGAAAGGCCTCTCCCCTGGTTGATGCTGATGTAGGCCTCCTTTCTCCTTCTCCTCCTCTGTCCTCTCTCTCCAGGCACCTCAGTTGATGTAATGATGGTGGAGTTGGTGGTGGTGGTCCAACGTTCTCCTCCTCTTCCTGGTCAGGGGACCACCACTTTAATCCACTCTCCAAAGTCTGGCTGCTACCTCTGCTCGTGCTTGCAGCTGAACAGAGGGTACTCTTTTATTTGGACCCAAAAAAAAAACAATTCGACTGTAAATAAACAAAAGTTCAACGAAAGCTTAACAAATCAAATTAAAATTTGGTTATCCGTGTTGATGATGCACTCCAGTCCCCGCGGCGCCCACCGGTCGCGGAAATACTCAAGCGCACCGGCGGACACCGCGTGCTCCATCTCCAGGGCCACCCGGGCGCGAACATGGCCGCGGAAGAGATGCAGGCAATCCGGCTGGACGACCCCCTCGACCGCCCGCTGCCTGGACCAATTGATGGCTCTTTTAGCCAGGCCCAGGAGCAGGCCCACAAGGAGGTCCTCCAACCTGTCCGCTCCCCTCCGCACCGGGTGACCGTAGATCAAGAGCGTGGGACTGAAGTGCAACCAAAAATCGAGGAGCAGCCCCTTCAAGTAGTGAAAGAGGGGCTGCAACCTCTCACAATCCATATAAACGTGAAACACGGACTCCTCCAGGCCGCAAAAAATGCAGGCGGCCTGGGAGTCCGTGAACCTACTTAAAACCTTATTGCATGGGACCGCTCCGTGCAACACCCTCCAGGCCAAGTCCCCGATGGAACAAGGGAGGACTCCCGCATAGAGAGCCCTCCATTGGGGACCTCCGCTACCGCCGGTCGGCAAAACGCCACGCCAAGGTGTGTCCGGACGGTAGACGAAGATGGCAAAGTGGAGAGTGTGCAGGAGCAGCCCGTACAGGAAACCCCTCCGCGCGGAATGAAAAGGCACGGAGGGTATTTCCTCGAGACGGCTCAAGTTGTGAGGCGCCGGTTCCCGAGGGGAGTTTCGGGGCCGGGCGCCGATGAGGAATTCCGTCCGAACGGGGGTAAGCTCGGACGGGATCGCCCCACGTGCTTGAGCCGCCTCGATACACCTAGTGGAGTCGGGGCCCAGTGCCGCTTTTACCGATTCGATGGTTTCGACCGCGAGCCGGACGTTGGCCCAGGACAGGCGCCGCGCCAGCTCCTCCGGCGCCATCCAGCCCGCTCCTCCGCCATCGAGCAGGTCCCCGACTCTGGTCACCTTGCCAGCCACAGCCCTACCCTCCGCCAGCCGCCCGAACCCGTGTTCGTGGAGGTGCGGATTCCTGAGCAGCGGCTCCCGAAGGAGAGCCGCCGCTCCTGACGGGGGAGAGCTCCGCCTGGAAGCGACGTAGTTCCAAACCCATAGTAGTTCCTGGTAGAAGACAGGCAGCTCCCGCAGGCCGGCACGCCTGCTGCCCACTTTCGCAAACAGGAGCTGCGTGTCGTAATTGAGGCCATGCAGCTGGCGGAAGAAAAACGTCGCCAGCGCACACCATCTCGGAGGATTCTCGACGTACAGGTATCTCTGCAGCGTCTGAAGACGGAAAGTCGCAGCCTGGGTGCGAAGGCACACCAGCGCCTGACCGCCCTCCCTAAGCGGGAGACACAGAACCGCGGCAGAGACCCAGTGCTTCCTTTTGTCCCAGAAGAAGTCGATGAGCTTCTTCTGAATCTTGGCGACAAACGCAGGGGGAGGGATCAAAGTGACCAACCGGTACCACAACATGGCGGCCACCAGCTGGTTTATGACCAGCGCTCGACCCCTGTAGGACAGCACTCGGAGCAGTCCTGTCCAGCGTCCTAGGCGAGCGGTGACTTTGGCCTCCAGCTCTTGCCAGTTCGCCGGCCAAGCGTCCTCGGCAGGGCTAAGGTAGACTCCCAAATAGAGGAGGTGCGTGGTGCTCCAGGCGAAAGGCCTGAACTCCTCCGGCAGGGAGTCCACCCGCCACTGACCCACCAGGAGTCCGGAACATTTCTCCCAGTTGATCTTGGCGGAGGATGCGTCCGAGTAAATCTGCTGGCATTCCCGCATCCTCCGCAAGTCAGCGGGATCCGTGACCGTGAGGAGCACGTCATCGGCGTAAGCCGAGAGGACCACCTCCACGCCCGGCCCTTGCAGAGCCAGTCCCGTCAACCTCTTCCGCAAGAGGCGCAGGAAAGGCTCCACGCAAATGGCATATAACTGGCCGGACATGGGGCATCCCTGACGCACCCCCCTCCCGAAGCGAAGGGGCGCCATCAAGGACCCGTTAACTTTAATCAGACACTCCGCGGCGGCGTACAGAAGTCGGATCCGGGCGACGAAATGCGTCCCGAACCCGAATGCGCGCAGAGTCCCGAAGAGATACTCGTGATCCACCCTGTCGAACGCCTTCTCCTGATCCAGGAAAGGAAGGCGACCGACAGACCAGCCCTCTGGGAGTGGTGGACCAGGTCCCGGACCAGATGGATGTTATCGTGGATGGTCCGGCCCGGGACCGTGTAGGACTGGTCGGGGTGGATCATGTGGGCCAGCACGGTGCCAAGGCGAGCAGACATGGCCCTGGCAAAGATTTTATAGTCCGTGCTGAGGAGGGAGACCGGGCGCCAGTTCTTAAGGAGGCGGAGATCGCCCTTCTTAGGCAGCAGGACAATGACCGCCCTGCGCCAAGAGAGGGGCATCTCCCCGGTCGCCAAACTTTCCCCCAGGACCCGCGCGTAGTCGCCCCCCAAGACGTCCCAGAACGCCCTGTGGAACTCCACGGTCAGCCCGTCCAGCCCCGGGGACTTTCCCCTAGAGAGCTGGCGGAGGGCGCCGGTCAGCTCCGCCAGACTTAGCGGAGCGTCCAATTTTTCGGCGCCCTCCGGGCCAACCTTCGGCAGGTCCTCCCACAAAACTCTGCGCGCATCCTCGCTGGACGGATCCGGAGAGAACAGAGCCCCATAATAGGCGCGGGTCTCCGCGCTGATTCCCTCCGGATCCGAGACCAGAGATCCGTCGTCGGCCAGCAGCCCCAAGAGCTGCTTACGGACCCCCCGTCTTTTTTCCAGCGAGTAGAAGAAGGGGGAGCCGCGGTCCAGGTCCCGCAGGAGCTGGATCCGCGACCTCACGTACGCGCCTCGGGACCCGACGAGCTGCAGGTCCTTCAGCGCGCCCTTCTTCTCTTCGTACACCTTCCGCAGGGCCGGGTCCTCAACGACCTGACCGAGACGGGACTCCAGGTCGAGCACCTCCTTCTCCAACCGCCCGACCCGGGCCTCCCGCCTCTTGGTCGACCCCTTCGCGTACTCCTGACAGAAGAGACGGATGTGAGCCTTGCCCACATCCCACCATAGCCTCAAGGAGGGGAAGCCCCCCTGCTTCCTTCTCCAGTCGGCCCAGAATCGACGAAACGAATCCCGGAACCGTGCGTCCTCCAGCAGCAGGTTGTTAAAATGCCAGTACACGGACCCCCCCCGCGCGCGCAGCGGAGCGAGCTCCGCCCACACCAGGTGGTGGTCCGTGCACGGCACCGGCCGCATGGAAGCTGCCGGAACGCAGGAGACGAACGCCCGGGAAATGTAGAGGCGGTCGATTCTGGACCTTCCTCCCCCAGACCTCACACTAGTGAAGGCGCTGGAGTCGGGGTGGAGATTTCGCCAGACGTCCACCAAGTCGAAGGACCCAACCAGGTCCCTCAACTTCTCCATCGCCGCCGGGCTTCGCGGGGGACCCGAACGGTCCCTCGCCTCGAGGGTGCAGTTAAAATCCCCCCCGAGGATGACGCACTCGCCCACGTCGATGGAGCCCAAGAGAGCGGACACTTCTTCGAAGAAGCGCACTTGCTGCGCACTGGTCTGAGGGGCGTACACGTTCACTAGATGGAGCGGCACGCCCCCCAGGCGAACAGTGACATGGAGCAAGCGGCCCGGCACGTGCTCCTTGACCCCCAAGATCTCCGGCTGAAAATGCGGGGCCAGCAAGATAGCCACCCCGCTGGAATTGTTGGAGAGGTGACTCATGCTGACCCCTCCTTGCCACTCCAGGAGCCACGTGGCTTCGTCTCCCGGAACGGTGTGGGTTTCTTGCAGGAAGCACACCGCATACTTCCCGTCCCGAAGGACCGAGAAGTTATTGAATCTGCGGCACGCCTCCCTGCTGCCGTTGATGTTGAGGCTGGCTATGGTTATCTTCATGTCAGAAGCATAGTGCAACCTCTACCTACACCTAACGGGGCGAGGAAGCGCAGCCGCTGGTCCGCCGCCACTTCCTCAGCAGCCCAGTGAGAAACGTTGTGAGCCGACGCAGCTCGAGCGGGTTCACACCCTCGTCCGCGCCCAAGATCTTAACGGCGGCGCGGACGGAATCGATGAGCAGCGCCAGCTCCGACCACCTGTCGAGGGCCAGCCGGACCTTATTGCGCTGACCCAGGCACGTGGCCATAAAATCCCGGAGTTCCCTTACGGAAATGAGGGGAGACTTGGCAAGGGGCACGAGGTCATCCATCGCCACGTCGGCGCTGGAGTCCGAATCGTCCTCCGTGCCCATCACCGAGTCCCCATCCTCCTCCAGGGGGTCGTCACCAGCGGCCGACCCGTCCGCCGCGCAGTGCGAAGCGAACGACTCGGCCGCGCCAGCCAGCCCCGCCTCCGCCCGGATCCCACCCCCAGGATCGGCGGCAGAGGATTTCTCCCTGGGCTCCTCTAGGGGTGCCGGGCCAGAAGACGGCGGCGGTTCAGAGCTCCCCTCCGCCTCAGACGCCGGAACGACCGGAGAAACCGGGGAGAGAACAATTTCCAGCTCCTCCAGTACGTCCGGCACCAGAGACGCAGCCAGGGGGCCATCCTCCTCCCCGCCACCAACCTCCGACCCAGCGGACGGGGGGTTTTGAATTAAAAGCTCTACCAGGACGAGCATCCCCTGGGAGACGTCCGGGTCGCATTGGGCGAGCTCATTATCCTCGAGCTCGCCCGACCCAACCCCCAGGCTGCCCGACCCGGCGAGGGGTAACGACACCGATAAAAGGTCAACTTCAATTACTGCCGCGGGTTGTTCCGCAACCCCCCCCACGGGCAGGGTCTCATCCCCATCCCCGGGAGGCACGTGCTGGACAGACACATCTGCCTCAGCCTCCCGAGGGACAGGCGACCCCTGCCGATCGCTGGTGATGACGACAGCGCTGGGGGGGCGGGGGGGCGCAGTACCCGCGGCGGGCGACGACTCCCCCTGCTCGGAGGGACCTTCCTCCTCCCGGTCCTCCTCCTCATCCAGGGGGTCGCGCCTTCTTTTTAGCACGGAGGGAGCGAGGGAGACCTCCATGTCTGCAAAGGCCTCCTCCTCGACTCCCTCCGGCGGAGCAGGTTTGTCGGGTTCCTCGGGCCCGAGCCCGGCCGCAGGTATTGGCATTACCGCTGTGGCGGTTGCGGCCACAGGCTCGGGCACGGGGCCCCTCCCGCTCACATCTGCCCTGATCAACTCCGCGAGGAGCGCGGGTGTAAGGGGCTCAAGGGGCAAGGGCTCACCATCCACGGGGGGGCCTGCCCCAAGGTGCTTCTTTTTTCCCCGCGCCTTCTTTCCGGCCGGACATGCTCCCTCCCCCCCGCCGGAGGCCTTGGTGGCATCGGCCCCCGACGTCAACCGCGCATCAGACGTACTTGACGCGCGGGCAGATCCGGGGGGAAGGGCGGCGGCGGCGGCGCCAGCCTCGGCCGCACGAGATGATTCGGCGGCCTTGGAGGCAGGGCAGTTCCTCCTGATGTGCCCCACCTCCCTGCAGGCATGGCACCTCACACCGTCCGACGTCCAAAAGGCGCGGTAGGCGGTCCCCTCGTGGAGGACGATGAACGCCCCTTCAGTGTCCTCCTCCCGCGCCAGCTGGATAAACAGCTGGCGCCGGAAGGAGAAGACGTGGCGAAGGCTGGCCTCCCGGAAGCCGAGCGGGATGGGCGTGATCCCCGACCTCACCTCCCCAAGTTGTCGCAAATGGGGAAGGAGGAGCTCACCAGGAACATAGGGCGGGACGTTGGAAATAATGATCCTCTGCGCGGTGGCCTCGAGAGGATCCACCGGCAGGAAGGTCCCGCCCACGGTGAGCCCCTTGGCGACAGCCAGGGACACCGCCCGCTCCGACCCCAGGAAGAACACAGCCTTCCCATACATTTTCGAGGCCGCGACGATGGCTGAGGGGCCGACAACCCCAGCCATGGCCTTGACGCAGGCCTCGATGGTCATAGTGGGGTGAGTGTAGCTCTTCACCCCAAGCTTTTTTGTTATTAATCGAAAAGGTGACGGGGCAGCAGGAACAGCGGGAGCAGCTGTGGCCGTGGCTACCACTCTCGCATAGGTCCCGGCTGGCCCCGCCACCGGCGAAGACGCAGTCGCCATTCTGGGGTGCTTTTTTTAAGGGCTACACTCACCCCAAGTCACAGGCCTGAAGGTGTTAATGGCCTCGGTGTATATATATTTTTTTTGTCCTCTATTGAGCAGAGGGAGCTGATTAAAATGAGGACACACCTCTCTCCTTATTGATTTAAATTGGGAGAGTGGCCTCTCCCCTCTGCTCAATTGGCAATTAATAAAATAGATGAAACTAAGGTGCCTTAGAAAGACAGGCAGAGAGAGACAAAGAGAGAGAGAGAGGTGGGGGGGTGGGAAGGAGGGAGGCCGCAAAGGGCAGTGTTGCCACTCAGGATGGTGGGTGGGTGTAGGCAGGGTTGCACTCTCCGATGGAAAAAGTCTTTGGTGATGGTGGTCTTCTGGCAGGGGGAGAAGACGTCTTCACCTGGAAAAGCTGGAGAAGCCCAGGCTTAGTCCTGCAACAGGTCTTAACGATGTAATTAAATTAAATTAAAGACTTCACCTTGGGCAGCTCCAAGCTCTCCCAGGGCAGGCAATAGAAGGGATGCTAATTAGTGGTGTGTGTGGCCTAGCTTTTAACAAGAGCACACACACACACACACTACACCCCTTGATGATCCGGCCTTGCTTCTTCTTTTCTCCCCCCACCTAAAATACAAAGTCTTGGGAGAGTGCCCCAAATAACACCCACCTGTAGATGTTCCGGATGAAGTTTTCTTCCCTCCTTTCAAGCAGTTGGTTTCTCTCCCCTCTCTCCCTCTCCTGAAGTGGAGGCCAATTTGGTGAGGCAGTGATAGAAAGGCCTCTCCCCTGGTTGATGTTGATGTAGGCCTCCTTTCTCCTTCTCCTCCTCTGTCCTCTCTCTCCAGGCACCTCAGTTGATGTAATGATGGTGGAGTTGGTGGTGGTGGTCCAACGTTCTCCTCCTCTTCCTGGTCAGGGGACCACCACTTTAATCCACTCTCCAAAGTCTGGCTGCTCCCTCTGCTCGTGCTTGCAGCTGAACAGAGGGTACTCTTTTATTTGGACCCAAAAAAACCCCAATTCGACTGTAAATAAACAAAAGTTCAACTAAAGCTTAACAAATCAAATTAAAATTTGGTTTTCCGTGTTGATGATGCACTCCAGTCCCCGCGGCGCCCACCGGTCGCGGAAATACTCAAGCGCACCGGCGGACACCGCGTGCTCCATCTCCAGGGCCACCCGGGCGCGAACATGGCCGCGGAAGAGATGCAGGCAATCCGGCTGGACGACCCCCTCGACCGCCCGCTGCCTGGACCAATTGATGGCTCTTTTAGCCAGGCCCAGGAGCAGGCCCACAAGGAGGTCCTCCAACCTGTCCGCTCCCCTCCGCACCGGGTGACCGTAGATCAAGAGCGTGGGACTGAAGTGCAACCAAAAATCGAGGAGCAGCCCCTTCAAGTAGTGAAAGAGGGGCTGCAACCTGTCACAATCCATATAAACGTGAAACACGGACTCCTCCAGGCCGCAAAAAATGCAGGCGGCCTGGGAGTCCGTGAACCTACTTAAAACCTTATTGCACGGGACCGCTCCATGCAACACCCTCCAGGCCAAGTCCCCGATGGAACAAGGGAGGACTCCCGCATAGAGAGCCCTCCATTGGGGACCTCCGCTACCGCCGGTCGGCAAAACGCCACGCCAAGGCGTGTCCGGACGGTAGACGAAGATGGCAAAGTGGAGAGTGTGCAGGAGCAGCCCGTACAGGAAACCCCTCCGCGCGGAATGAAAAGGCACGGAGGGTATTTCCTCGAGACGGCTCAAGTTGTGAGGCGCCGGTTCCCGAGGGGAGTTTCGGGGCCGGGCGCCGATGAGGAATTCCGTCCGAACGGGGGTAAGCTCGGACGGGATCGCCCCACGTGCTTGAGCCGCCTCGATACACCTAGTGGAGTCGGGGCCCAGTGCCGCTTTTACCGATTCGATGGTTTCGACCGCGAGCCGGACGTTGGCCCAGGACAGGCGCCGCGCCAGCTCCTCCGGCGCCATCCAGCCCGCTCCTCCGCCATCGAGCAGGTCCCCGACTCTGGTCACCTTGCCAGCCACAGCCCTACCCTCCGCCAGCCGCCCGAACCCGTGTTCGTGGAGGTGCGGATTCCTGAGCAGCGGCTCCCGAAGGAGAGCCGCCGCTCCTGACGGGGGAGAGCTCCGCCTGGAAGCGACGTAGTTCCAAACCCATAGTAGTTCCTGGTAGAAGACAGGCAGCTCCCGCAGGCCGGCACGCCTGCTGCCCACTTTCGCAAACAGGAGCTGCGTGTCGTAATTGAGGCCATGCAGCTGGCGGAAGAAAAACGTCGCCAGCGCACACCATCTCGGAGGATTCTCGACGTACAGGTATCTCTGCAGCGTCTGAAGACGGAAAGTCGCAGCCTGGGTGCGAAGGCACACCAGCGCCTGACCGCCCTCCCTAAGCGGGAGACACAGAACCGCGGCAGAGACCCAGTGCTTCCTTTTGTCCCAGAAGAAGTCGATGAGCTTCTTCTGAATCTTGGCGACAAACGCAGGGGGAGGGATCAAAGTGACCAACCGGTACCACAACATGGCAGCCACCAGCTGGTTTATGACCAGCGCTCGACCCCTGTAGGACAACACTCGGAGCAGTCCTGTCCAGCGTCCTAGGCGAGCGGTGACTTTGGCCTCCAGCTCTTGCCAGTTCGCCGGCCAAGCGTCCTCGGCAGGGCTAAGGTAGACTCCCAAATAGAGGAGGTGCGTGGTGCTCCAGGCGAAAGGCCTGAACTCCTCCGGCAGGGAGTCCACCCGCCACTGACCCACCAGGAGTCCGGAACATTTCTCCCAGTTGATCTTGGCGGAGGATGCGTCCGAGTAAATCTGCTGGCATTCCCGCATCCTCCGCAAGTCAGCGGGATCCGTGACCGTGAGGAGCACGTCATCGGCGTAAGCCGAGAGGACCACCTCCACGCCCGGCCCTTGCAGAGCCAGTCCCGTCAACCTCTTCCGCAAGAGGCGCAGGAAAGGCTCCACGCAAATGGCATATAACTGACCGGACATGGGGCATCCCTGACGCACCCCCCTCCCGAAGCGAAGGGGCGCCGTCAAGGACCCGTTAACTTTAATCAGACACTCCGCGGCGGCGTACAGAAGTCGGATCCGGGCGACGAAATGCGTCCCGAACCCGAATGCGCGCAGAGTCCCGAAGAGATACTCGTGATCCACCCTGTCGAACGCCTTCTCCTGATCCAGGGAAAGGAAGGCGACCGACAGACCAGCCCTCTGGGAGTGGTGGACCAGGTCCCGGACCAGATGGATGTTATCGTGGATGGTCCGGCCCGGGACCGTGTAGGACTGGTCGGGGTGGATCATGTGGGCCAGCACGGTGCCAAGGCGAGCAGACATGGCCCTGGCAAAGATTTTATAGTCCGTGCTGAGGAGGGAGACCGGGCGCCAGTTCTTAAGGAGGCGGAGATCGCCCTTCTTAGGCAGCAGGACAATGACCGCCCTGCGCCAAGAGAGGGGCATCTCCCCGGTCGCCAAACTTTCCCCCAGGACCCGCGCGTAGTCGCCCCCCAAGACGTCCCAGAACGCCCTGTGGAACTCCACGGTCAGCCCGTCCAGCCCTGGGGACTTTCCCCTAGAGAGCTGGCGGAGGGCGCCGGTCAGCTCCGCCAGACTTAGCGGAGCGTCCAATTTTTCGGCGCCCTCCGGGCCAACCTTCGTCAGGTCCTCCCACAAAACTCTGCGCGCATCCTCGCTGGACGGATCCGGAGAGAACAAAGCCCCGTAATAGGCGCGGGTCTCCGCGCTGATTCCCTCCGGATCCGAGACCAGAGATCCGTCGTCGGCCAGCAGCCCCAAGAGCTGCTTACGGACCCCCCGTCTTTTTTCCAGCGAGTAGAAGAAGGGGGAGCCGCGGTCCAGGTCCCGCAGGAGCTGGATCCGCGACCTCACGTACGCGCCTCGGGACCCGACGAGCTGCAGGTCCTTCAGCGCGCCCTTCTTCTCTTCGTACACCTTCCGCAGGGCCGGGTCCTTGACGACCTGACCGAGACGGGACTCCAGGTCGAGCACCTCCTTCTCCAACCGCCCGACCCGGGCCTCCCGCCTCTTGGTCGACCCCTTCGCGTACTCCTGACAGAAGAGACGGATGTGAGCCTTGCCCACATCCCACCATAGCCTCAAGGAGGGGAAGCCCCCCTGCTTCCTTCTCCAGTCGGCCCAGAATCGACGAAACGAATCCCGGAACCGTGCGTCCTCCAGCAGCAGGTTGTTAAAATGCCAGTACACGGACCCCCCCCGCGCGCGCAGCGGAGCGAGCTCCGCCCATACCAGGTGGTGGTCCGTGCACGGCACCGGCCGCATGGAAGCTGCCGGAACGCAGGAGACGAACGCCCGGGAAATGTAGAGGCGGTCGATTCTGGACCTTCCTCCCCCAGACCTCACGCTAGTGAAGGCGCTGGAGTCGGGGTGGAGATTTCGCCAGACGTCCACCAAGTCGAAGGACCCAACCAGGTCCCTCAACTTCTCCATCGCCGCCGGGCTTCGCGGGGGACCCGAACGGTCCCTCGCCTCGAGGGTGCAGTTAAAATCCCCCCCGAGGATGACGCACTCGCCCACGTCGATGGAGCCCAAGAGAGCGGACACTTCTTCGAAGAAGCGCACTTGCTGCGCACTGGTCTGAGGGGCGTACACGTTCACTAGATGGAGCGGCACGCCCCCCAGGCGAACAGTGACATGGAGCAAGCGGCCCGGCACGTGCTCCTTGACCCCCAAGATCTCCGGCTGAAAATGCGGGGCCAGCAAGATAGCCACCCCGCTGGAATTGTTGGAGAGGTGACTCATGCTGACCCCTCCTTGCCACTCCAGGAGCCACGTGGCTTCGTCTCCCGGAACGGTGTGGGTTTCTTGCAGGAAGCACACCGCATACTTCCCGTCCCGAAGGACCGAGAAGTTATTGAATCTGCGGCGCGCCTCCCTGCTGCCGTTGATGTTGAGGCTGGCTATGGTTATCTTCATGTCAGAAGCATAGTGCAACCTCTACCTACACCTAACGGGGCGAGGAAGCGCAGCCGCTGGTCCGCCGCCACTTCCTCAGCAGCCCAGTGAGAAACGTTGTGAGCCGACGCAGCTCGAGCGGGTTCACACCCTCGTCCGCGCCCAAGATCTTAACGGCGGCGCGGACGGAATCGATGAGCAGCGCCAGCTCCGACCACCTGTCGAGGGCCAGCCGGACCTTATTGCGCTGACCCAGGCACGTGGCCATAAAATCCCGGAGTTCCCTTACGGAAATGAGGGGAGACTCGGCAAGGGGCACGAGGTCATCCATCGCCACGTCGGCGCTGGAGTCCGAATCGTCCTCCGTGCCCATCACCGAGTCCCCATCCTCCTCCAGGGGGTCGTCACCAGCGGCCGACCCGTCCGCCGCGCAGTGCGAAGCGAACGACTCGGCCGCGCCAGCCAGCCCCGCCTCCGCCCGGATCCCACCCCCAGGATCGACGGCAGAGGATTTCTCCCTGGGCTCCTCTAGGGGTGCCGGGCCAGAAGACGGCGGCGGTTCAGAGCTCCCCTCCGCCTCAGACGCCGGAACGACCGGAGAAACCGGGGAGAGAACAATTTCCAGCTCCTCCAGTACGTCCGGCACCAGAGACGCAGCCAGGGGGCCATCCTCCTCCCCGCCACCAACCTCCGACCCAGCGGACGGGGGGTTTTGAATTAAAAGCTCTACCAGGACGAGCATCCCCT
This sequence comes from Somniosus microcephalus, assembly GCF_052327205.1. Taxonomy (NCBI): domain Eukaryota; kingdom Metazoa; phylum Chordata; class Chondrichthyes; order Squaliformes; family Somniosidae; genus Somniosus; species Somniosus microcephalus. Next base: position 48,467,615 of record NC_141004.1, read on the forward strand.
GGGAGACGTCCGGGTCGCATTGGGCGAGCTCATTATCCTCGAGCTCGCCCGACCCAGCCCCCAGGCTGCCCGACCCGGCGAGGGGTAACGACACCGATAAAAGGTCAACTTCAATTACTGCCGCGGGTTGTTCCGCAACCCCCCCCACGGGCAGGGTCTCATCCCCATCCCCGGGAGGCACGTGCTGGACAGACACATCTGCCTCAGCCTCCCGAGGGACAGGCGACCCCTGCCGATCGCTGGTGATGACGACAGCGCTGGGGGGGCGGGGGGCCGCAGTACCCGCGGCGGGCGACGACTCCCCCTGCTCGGAGGGACCTTCCTCCTCCCGGTCCTCCTCCTCATCCAGGGGGTCGCGCCTTCTTTTTAGCACGGAGGGAGCGAGGGAGACCTCCATGTCTGCAAAGGCCTCCTCCTCGACTCCCTCCGGCGGAGCAGGTTTGTCGGGTTCCTCGGGCCCGAGCCCGGCCGCAGGTATTGGCATTACCGCTGCGGCGGTTGCGGCCACAGGCTCGGGCACGGGGCCCCTCCCGCTCACATCTGCCCTGATCAACTCCGCGAGGAGCGCGGGTGTAAGGGGCTCAAGGGGCAAGGGCTCACCATCCACGGGGGGGCCTGCCCTAAGGTGCTTCTTTTTTCCCCGCGCCTTCTTTCCGGCCGGACACGCTCCCTCCCCCCCGCCGGAGGCCTTGGTGGCATCGGCCCCCGACGTCAACCGCGCATCAGACGTACTTGACGCGCGGGCAGATCCGGGGGGAAGGGCGGCGGCGGCGGCGCCAGCCTCGGCCGCACGAGATGATCCGGCGGCCTTGGAGGCAGGGCAGTTCCTCCTGATGTGCCCCACCTCCCTGCAGGCATGGCACCTCACACCGTCCGACGTCCAAAAGGCGCGGTAGGCGGTCCCCTCGTGGAGGACGACGAACGCCCCTTCAGTGTCCTCCTCCCGCGCCAGCTGGATAAACAGCTGGCGCCGGAAGGAGAAGACGTGGCGAAGGCTGGCCTCCCGGAAGCCGAGCGGGATGGGCGTGATCCCCGACCTCACCTCCCCAAGTTGTCGCAAATGGGGAAGGAGGAGCTCACCAGGAACATAGGGCGGGACGTTGGAAATAATGATCCTCTGCGCGGTGGCCTCGAGAGGATCCACCGGCAGGAAGGTCCCGCCCACGGTGAGCCCCTTGGCGACAGCCAGGGACACCGCCCGCTCCGACCCCAGGAAGAACACAGCCTTCCCATACATTTTCGAGGCCGCGACGATGGCTGAGGGGCCGACAACCCCAGCCATGGCCTTGACGCAGGCCTCGATGGTCATAGTGGGGTGAGTGTAGCTCTTCACCCCAAGCTTTTTTGTTATTAATCGAAAAGGTGACGGGGCAGCAGGAACAGCGGGAGCAGCTGTGGCTGTGGCTACCACTCTCGCATAGGTCCCGGCTGGCCCCGCCACCGGCGAAGATGCAGTCGCCATTCTGGGGTGCTTTTTTTAAGGGCTACACTCACCCCAAGTCACAGGCCTGAAGGTGTTAATGGCCTCGGTGTATATATATATTTTTTTGTCCTCTATTGAGCAGAGGGAGCGGATTAGAATGAGGACACACCTCTCTCCTTATTGATTTAAATTGGGAGAGGAGCCCTCGCCCCTCTGCTCAATTGGCAATTAATAAAATAGATGAAACTAAGGTGCCTTAGAAAGACAGGCAGAGAGAGACAAAGAGAGAGAGAGAGAGAGGTGGGGGGGTGGGAAGGAGGGAGGCCGCAAAGGGCAGTGTTGCCACTCAGGATGGTGGGTGGGTGTAGGCAGGGTTGCACTCTCCGATGGAAAAAGTCTTTGGTGATGGTGGTCTTCTGGCAGGGGGAGAAGACGTCTTCACCTGGAAAAGCTGGAGAAGCCCAGGCTTAGTCCTGCAACAGGTCTTAACGATGTAATTAAATTAAATTAAGGACTTCACCTTGGGCAGCTCCAAGCTCTCCCAGGGCAGGCAATAGAAGGGATGCTAATTAGTGGTGTGTGTGGCCTAGCTTTTAACAAGAGCACACACACTACACCCCTTGATGATCCGGCCTTGCTTCTTCTTTTCTCCCCCCACCTAAAATACAAAGTCTTGGGAGAGTGCCCCAAATAACACCCACCTGTAGATGTTCCGGATGAAGTTTTCTTCCCTCCTTTCAAGCAATTGGTTTCTCTCCCCTCTCTCCCTCTCCTGAAGTGGAGGCCAATTTGGGGAGGCAGTGATAGAAAGGCCTCTCCCCTGGTTGATGTTGATGTAGGCCTCCTTTCTCCTTCTCCTCCTCTGTCCTCTCTCTCCAGGCACCTCAGTTGATGTAATGATGGTGGAGTTGGTGGTGGTGGTCCAACGTTCTCCTCCTCTTCCTGGTCAGGGGACCACCACTTTAATCCACTCTCCAAAGTCTGGCTGCTCCCTCTGCTCGTGCTTGCAACTGAACAGAGGGTACTCTTTTATTTGGACCCAAAAAAAACCCAATTCGACTGTAAATAAACAAAAGTTCAACTAAAGCTTAACAAATCAAATTAAAATTTGGTTTTCCGTGTTGATGATGCACTCCAGTCCCCGCGGCGCCCACCGGTCGCGGAAATACTCAAGCGCACCGGCGGACACCGCGTGCTCCATCTCCAGGGCCACCCGGGCGCGAACATGGCCGCGGAAGAGATGCAGGCAATCCGGCTGGACGACCGCCCGCTGCCTGGACCAATTGATGGCTCTTTTAGCCAGGCCCAGGAGCAGGCCCACAAGGAGGTCCTCCAACCTGTCCGCTCCCCTCCGCACCGGGTGACCGTAGATCAAGAGCGTGGGACTGAAGTGCAACCAAAAATCGAGGAGCAGCCCCTTCAAGTAGTGAAAGAGGGGCTGCAACCTCTCACAATCCATATAAACGTGAAACACGGACTCCTCCAGGCCGCAAAAAATGCAGGCGGCCTGGGAGTCCGTGAACCTACTTAAAACCTTATTGCACGGGACCGCTCCGTGCAACACCCTCCAGGCCAAGTCCCCGATGGAACAAGGGAGGACTCCCGCATAGAGAGCCCTCCATTGGGGACCTCCGCTACCGCCGGTCGGCAAAACGCCACGCCAAGGCGTGTCCGGACGGTAGACGAAGATGGCAAAGTGGAGAGTGTGCAGGAGCAGCCCGTACAGGAAACCCCTCCGCGCGGAATGAAAAGGCACGGAGGGTATTTCCTCGAGACGGCTCAAGTTGTGAGGCGCCGGTTCCCGAGGGGAGTTTCGGGGCCGGGCGCCGATGAGGAATTCCGTCCGAACGGGGGTAAGCTCGGACGGGATCGCCCCACGTGCTTGAGCCGCCTCGATACACCTAGTGGAGTCGGGGCCTAGTGCCGCTTTTACCGATTCGATGGTTTCGACCGCGAGCTGGACGTTAGCCCAGGACAGGCGCCGCGCCAGCTCCTCTGGCGCCATCCAGCCCGCTCCTCCGCCATCGAGCAGGTCCCCGACTCTGGTCACCTTGCCAGCCACAGCCCTACCCTCCGCCAGCCGCCCGAACCCGTGTTCGTGGAGGTGCGGATTCCTGAGCAGCGGCTCCCGAAGGAGAGCCGCCGCTCCTGACGGGGGAGAGCTCCGCCTGGAAGCGACGTAGTTCCAAACCCATAGTAGTTCCTGGTAGAAGACAGGCAGCTCCCGCAGGCCGGCACGCCTGCTGCCCACTTTCGCAAACAGGAGCTGCGTGTCGTAATTGAGGCCATGCAGCTGGCGGAAGAAAAACGTCGCCAGCGCACACCATCTCGGAGGATTCTCGACGTACAGGTATCTCTGCAGCGTCTGAAGACGGAAAGTCGCAGCCTGGGTGCGAAGGCACACCAGCGCCTGACCGCCCTCCCTAAGCGGGAGACACAGAACCGCGGCAGAGACCCAGTGCTTCCTTTTGTCCCAGAAGAAGTCGATGAGCTTCTTCTGAATCTTGGCGACAAACGCAGGGGGAGGGATCAAAGTGACCAACCGGTACCACAACATGGCGGCCACCAGCTGGTTTATGACCAGCGCTCGACCCCTGTAGGACAACACTCGGAGCAGTCCTGTCCAGCGTCCTAGGCGAGCGGTGACTTTGGCCTCCAGCTCTTGCCAGTTCGCCGGCCAAGCGTCCTCGGCAGGGCTAAGGTAGACTCCCAAATAGAGGAGGTGCGTGGTGCTCCAGGCGAAAGGCCTGAACTCCTCCGGCAGGGAGTCCACCCGCCACTGACCCACCAGGAGTCCGGAACATTTCTCCCAGTTGATCTTGGCGGAGGATGCGTCCGAGTAAATCTGCTGGCATTCCCGCATCCTCCGCAAGTCAGCGGGATCCGTGACCGTGAGGAGCACGTCATCGGCGTAAGCCGAGAGGACCACCTCCACGCCCGGCCCTTGCAGAGCCAGTCCCGTCAACCTCTTCCGCAAGAGGCGCAGGAAAGGCTCCACGCAAATGGCATATAACTGACCGGACATGGGGCATCCCTGACGCACCCCCCTCCCGAAGCGAAGGGGCGCCGTCAAGGACCCGTTAACTTTAATCAGACACTCCGCGGCGGCGTACAGAAGTCGGATCCGGGCGACGAAATGCGTCCCGAACCCGAATGCGCGCAGAGTCCCGAAGAGATACTCGTGATCCACCCTGTCGAACGCCTTCTCCTGATCCAGGGAAAGGAAGGCGACCGACAGACCAGCCCTCTGGGAGTGGTGGACCAGGTCCCGGACCAGATGGATGTTATCGTGGATGGTCCGGCCCGGGACCGTGTAGGACTGGTCGGGGTGGATCATGTGGGCCAGCACGGTGCCAAGGCGAGCAGACATGGCCCTGGCAAAGATTTTATAGTCCGTGCTGAGGAGGGAGACCGGGCGCCAGTTCTTAAGGAGGCGGAGATCGCCCTTCTTAGGCAGCAGGACAATGACCGCCCTGCGCCAAGAGAGGGGCATCTCCCCGGTCGCCAAACTTTCCCCCAGGACCCGCGCGTAGTCGCCCCCCAAGACGTCCCAGAACGCCCTGTGGAACTCCACGGTCAGCCCGTCCAGTCCCGGGGACTTTCCCCTAGAGAGCTGGCGGAGGGCGCCGGTCAGCTCCGCCAGACTTAGCGGAGCGTCCAATTTTTCGGCGCCCTCCGGGCCAACCTTCGTCAGGTCCTCCCACAAAACTTTGCGCGCATCCTCGCTGGACGGATCCGGAGAGAACAGAGCCCCGTAATAGGCGCGGGTCTCCGCGCTGATTCCCTCCGGATCCGAGACCAGAGATCCGTCGTCGGCCAGCAGCCCCAAGAGCTGCTTACGGACCCCCCGTCTTTTTTCCAGCGAGTAGAAGAAGGGGGAGCCGCGGTCCAGGTCCCGCAGGAGCTGGATCCGCGACCTCACGTACGCGCCTCGGGACCCGACGAGCTGCAGGTCCTTCAGCGCGCCCTTCTTCTCTTCGTACACCTTCCGCAGGGCCGGGTCCTCGACGACCTGACCGAGACGGGACTCCAGGTCGAGCACCTCCTTCTCCAACCGCCCGACCCGGGCCTCCCGCCTCTTGGTCGACCCCTTCGCGTACTCCTGACAGAAGAGACGGATGTGAGCCTTGCCCACATCCCACCATAGCCTCAAGGAGGGGAAGCCCCCCTGCTTCCTTCTCCAGTCGGCCCAGAATCGACGAAACGAATCCCGGAACCGTGCGTCCTCCAGCAGCAGGTTGTTAAAATGCCAGTACACGGACCCCCCCCGCGTGCGCAGCGGAGCGAGCTCCGCCCACACCAGGTGGTGGTCCGTGCACGGCACCGGCCGCATGGAAGCTGCCGGAACGCAGGAGACGAACGCCCGGGAAATGTAGAGGCGGTCGATTCTGGACCTTCCTCCCCCAGACCTCACGCTAGTGAAGGCGCTGGAGTCGGGGTGGAGATTTCGCCAGACGTCCACCAAGTCGAAGGACCCAACCAGGTCCCTCAACTTCTCCATCGCCGCCGGGCTTCGCGGGGGACCCGAACGGTCCCTCGCCTCGAGGGTGCAGTTAAAATCCCCCCCGAGGATGACGCACTCGCCCACGTCGATGGAGCCCAAGAGAGCGGACACTTCTTCGAAGAAGCGCACTTGCTGCGCACTGGTCTGAGGGGCGTACACGTTCACTAGATGGAGCGGCACGCCCCCCAGGCGAACAGTGACATGGAGCAAGCGGCCCGGCACGTGCTCCTTGACCCCCAAGATCTCCGGCTGAAAATGCGGGGCCAGCAAGATAGCCACCCCGCTGGAATTGTTGGAGAGGTGACTCATGCTGACCCCTCCTTGCCACTCCAGGAGCCACGTGGCTTCGTCTCCCGGAACGGTGTGGGTTTCTTGCAGGAAGCACACCGCATACTTCCTGTCCCGAAGGACCGAGAAGTTATTGAATCTGCGGCGCGCCTCCCTGCTGCCGTTGATGTTGAGGCTGGCTATGGTTATCTTCATGTCAGAAGCATAGTGCAACCTCTACCTACACCTAACGGGGCGAGGAAGCGCAGCCGCTGGTCAGCCGCCACTTCCTCAGCAGCCCAGTGAGAAACGTTGTGAGCCGACGCAGCTCGAGCGGGTTCACACCCTCATCCGCGCCCAAGATCTTAACGGCGGCGCGGACGGAATCGATGAGCAGCGCCAGCTCCGACCACCTGTCGAGGGCCAGCCGGACCTTATTGCGCTGACCCAGGCACGTGGCCATAAAATCCCGGAGTTCCCTTACGGAAATGAGGGGAGACTCGGCAAGGGGCACGAGGTCATCCATCGCCACGTCGGCGCTGGAGTCCGAATCATCCTCCGTGCCCATCACCGAGTCCCCATCCTCCTCCAGGGGGTCGTCACCAGCGGGCGACCCGTCCGCCGCGCAGTGCGAAGCGAACGACTCGGCCGCGCCAGCCAGCCCCGCCTCCGCCCGGATCCCACCCCCAGGATCGGCGGCAGAGGATTTCTCCCTGGGCTCCTCTAGGGGTGCCGGGCCAGAAGACGGCGGCGGTTCAGAGCTCCCCTCCGCCTCAGACGCCGGAACGACCGGAGAAACCGGGGAGAGAACAATTTCCAGCTCCTCCAGTACGTCCGGCACCAGAGACGCAGCCAGGGGGCCATCCTCCTCCCCGCCACCAACCTCCGACCCAGCGGACGGGGGGTTTTGAATTAAAAGCTCCACCAGGACGAGCATCCCCTGGGAGACGTCCGGGTCGCATTGGGCGAGCTCATTATCCTCGAGCTCGCCCGACCCAGCCCCCAGGCTGCCCGACCCGGCGAGGGGTAACGACACCGATAAAAGGTCAACTTCAATTACTGCCGCGGGTTGTTCCGCAACCCCCCCCACGGGCAGGGTCTCATCCCCATCCCCGGGAGGCACGTGCTGGACAGACACATCTGCCTCAGCCTCCCGAGGGACAGGCGACCCCTGCCGATCGCTGGTGATGACGACAGCGCTGGGGGGGCGGGGGGGCGCAGTACCCGCGGCGGGCGACGACTCCCCCTGCTCGGAGGGACCTTCCTCCTCCCGGTCCTCCTCCTCATCCAGGGGGTCGCGCCTTCTTTTTAGCACGGAGGGAGCGAGGGAGACCTCCATGTCTGCAAAGGCCTCCTCCTCGACTCCCTCCGGCGGAGCAGGTTTGTCGGGTTCCTCGGGCCCGAGCCCGGCCGCAGGTATTGGCATTACCGCTGCGGCGGTTGCGGCCACAGGCTCGGGCACGGGGCCCCTCCCGCTCACATCTGCCCTGATCAACTCCGCGAGGAGCGCGGGTGTAAGGGGCTCAAGGGGCAAGGGCTCACCATCCACGGGCGGACCTGCCCTAAGGTGCTTCTTTTTTCCCCGCGCCTTCTTTCCGGCCGGACACGCTCCCTCCCCCCCGCCGGAGGCCTTGGTGGCATCGGCCCCCGACGTCAACCGCGCATCAGACGTACTTGACGCGCGGGCAGATCCGGGGGGAAGGGCGGCGGCGGCGGCGCCAGCCTCGGCCGCACGAGACGGTCCGGCGGCCTTGGAGGCAGGGCAGTTCCTCCTGATGTGCCCCACCTCCCTGCAGGCATGGCACCTCACACCGTCCGACGTCCAAAAGGCGCGGTAGGCGGTCCCCTCGTGGAGGACGACGAACGCCCCTTCAGTGTCCTCCTCCCGCGCCAGCTGGATAAACAGCTGGCGCCGGAAGGAGAAGACGTGGCGAAGGCTGGCCTCCCGGAAGCCGAGCGGGATGGGCGTGATCCCCGACCTCACCTCCCCAAGTTGTCGCAAATGGGGAAGGAGGAGCTCACCAGGAACATAGGGCGGGACGTTGGAAATAATGATCCTCTGCGCGGTGGCCTCGAGAGGATCCACCGGCAGGAAGGTCCCGCCCACGGTGAGCCCCTTGGCGACAGCCAGGGACACCGCCCGCTCCGACCCCAGGAAGAACACAGCCTTCCCATACATTTTCGAGGCCGCGACGATGGCTGAGGGGCCGACAACCCCAGCCATGGCCTTGACGCAGGCCTCGATGGTCATAGTGGGGTGAGTGTAGCTCTTCACCCCAAGCTTTTTTGTTATTAATCGAAAAGGTGACGGGGCAGCAGGAACAGCGGGAGCAGCTGTGGCTGTGGCTACCACTCTCGCATAGGTCCCGGCTGGCCCCGCCACCGGCGAAGATGCAGTCGCCATTCTGGGGTGCTTTTTTTAAGGGCTACACTCACCCCAAGTCACAGGCCTGAAGGTGTTAATGGCCTCGGTGTATATATATATTTTTTTGTCCTCTATTGAGCAGAGGGAGCTGATTAAAATGAGGACACACCTCTCTCCTTATTGATTTAAATTGGGAGAGGAGCCCTCGCCCCTCTGCTTCAATTGGCAATTAATAAAATAGATGAAACTAAGGTGCCTTAGAAAGACAGGCAGAGAGAGACAAAGAGAGAGAGAGAGAGAGGTGGGGGGGGTGGGAAGGAGGGAGGCCGCAAAGGGCAGTGTTGCCACTCAGGATGGTGGGTGGGTGTAGGCAGGGTTGCACTCTCCGATGGAAAAAGTCTTTGGTGATGGTGGTCTTCTGGCAGGGGGAGAAGACGTCTTCACCTGGAAAAGCTGGAGAAGCCCAGGCTTAGTCCTGCAACAGGTCTTAACGATGTAATTAAATTAAATTAAGGACTTCACCTTGGGCAGCTCCAAGCTCTCCCAGGGCAGGCAATAGAAGGGATGCTAATTAGTGGTGTGTGTGGCCTAGCTTTTAACAAGAGCACACACACTACACCCCTTGATGATCCGGCCTTGCTTCTTCTTTTCTCCCCCCACCTAAAATACAAAGTCTTGGGAGAGTGCCCCAAATAACACCCACCTGTAGATGTTCCGGATGAAGTTTTCTTCCCTCCTTTCAAGCAATTGGTTTCTCTCCCCTCTCTCCCTCTCCTGAAGTGGAGGCCAATTTGGGGAGGCAGTGATAGAAAGGCCTCTCCCCTGGTTGATGTTGATGTAGGCCTCCTTTCTCCTTCTCCTCCTCTGTCCTCTCTCTCCAGGCACCTCAGTTGATGTAATGATGGTGGAGTTGGTGGTGGTGGTCCAACGTTCTCCTCCTCTTCCTGGTCAGGGGACCACCACTTTAATCCACTCTCCAAAGTCTGGCTGCTCCCTCTGCTCGTGCTTGCAACTGAACAGAGGGTAACTTAAGACTGAAGTACAGAAGCCTGCTAGGGCCTTTTATACAGGGGTGGTCACTGCTGGTACTGCAGTATAAAATCAGTTCTTCTCTTAAAGGTACATACACAACAATTTCTCCCCTTTTAGATAAACAGTACATAACATTCATTTAACAACTAAATAATAACTAATTACATAAGTACATAAGAACATAAGAAGTAGGAGTAGGCCAATCGGCCCCTCGAGCCTGCTCCACCATTCAATAAGATCATGGCTGATCTGATCCTAACCGCCAATCCACTATCACAGAACCATCTCCTGAATCTAACAGAATTAGACACACGAAATAGGAGCAGGATCAGGCTACACGGCCTCTGGGCCCGCTCCGCTACCCACAGGGCCATGACCGATCCGAACCTAGACTCATGTCCAAATTCCTGCCCGCTCCCCGTAACCCTTAATTCCCTTTACTTCTAGGAAACTGTCTATTTCTGTTTTAAATTTACGTAATGATGTAGCTTCTACAGCTTTTTGGGGCAGCATATTCCATGGACCTACCACCCTCTGAGTGAAGTAGTTCCTCCTCATCTCAGTTTTGAAAGAGCAGCCCCTTATTCTAAGACTATGCCCACTAGCTCTAGTTTCACTCATCATCGGGAACATCTTCCCCGCATCCACCCGATCCAACCCCTTCACAATCTTATATGTTTCAATAAGATCGCCTCTCATTCTTCTGAACTCCAGTGAGTAGAGTCCCAATCTACTCAACCTCTCCTCATGTGTCCATCCCCTCATCCCCGGGATTAACCGAGTGAACCTTCTTTGTACTGACTCGAGAGCAAGTATGTCCTTTCTTAAGTATGGACACCAAAACTGTACGCAGTATTCCAGCTGCGGTCTCACCAATACCTTGTACAACTGAAGCAATACCTCCCTATTTTTATATTCTATCCCCCTAGCAATGAAAGCCAACATTCCATTGGCCTTCTTAATCACTTGCTGCACCTGCATACTAACCTTTTGAATTTCGTGCACCAGGACCCCCAGATCCCCTTGTACTTCAGTACTTTCCAGTTTCTTGCCATTAAGATAATAACTTGCTCTACGATTTTTCCTGCCAAAGTGCATAACCTCACACTTTCCAGTATTGTATTCCATCTGCCAAATCTCTGCCCACTTACTTAGCCTGTCGATGTCCCCTTGCAGGTTTTTTATGTCCTCCTCACTCACTACTTTCCCTCCCATCTTAGTATCATCTGCAAACTTTGATAGGTTACACTCGGTCCCCTCCTCCAAATCGTTAATATAGATTGTAAAGAGTTGGGGACCCAGCACTGACCCCTGCGGAACACCACTAGTTACTGATTGCCAGTCTGAGAATGAACCATTTATCCCAACTTTCTGCCTTCTGTTAGATAGCCAATCCTCTATCCATGCCAGAATATTACCCCCAATCCTGTGATTTTTTTTATCTTAAGCAATAATCTTTTGTGTGGCACCTTGTCAAATGCCTTTTGGAAGTCTAAATACACTACGTCCACTGGTTGCCCTTTATCCACCCTATACGTTACTTCCTCAAAGAACTCCAGCAAATTTGTCAAACATGACTTCCCCTTCATAAAACCATGCTGACTTTGTCCTATTAAATTATGATTATCCAAATGTCCTGTTACTGTCTCCTTAATAATGGGCTCCAAAATTTTACCTACCACAGATGTTAGGCTAACCGGTCTATAGTTTCCAGCCTTCTGTCTACTGCCCTTTTTAAATAAGGGTGTTACATTAGCAGTTTTCCAGTCTGCCGGGACCTTTGCCGAGTCCAGGGAGTTTTGGAAAATTATTACCAATGCTTCCACAATCCCTACCGCCACTTCCCTCAAGACCCTAGTATGTAAGCCATCAGGTCCAGGTGATTTATCCGCCTTGAGTCCCATTATTTTACCGAGTACCACTTCCTTAGTGATTTTGATCGTGTTTAGCTCCTCCCCCCCTTTAGCTCCCTGTTTGTCCAGTGTTGGGATATTCTTAGTATCTTCTACTGTAAAGACTGATGTAAAATATTCACTCAGTGTTTTTGCCATCTCCATATTTCCCACCATTAATTTCCCGGTCTCATCCTCTAAGGGACCAACATTTACTTTAGCCACCCTTTTTCTTTTTATATAACTATAAAAACTCTTACTATCTGTTTTTATACTTTTTGCTAATTTACTTTCATAATCTATCTTCCCTTTCTTAATCAATCTTTTTGTTATTTTTTGCTGTCTTTTAAAGTTTCCCCAATCCTCTATCCTCCCACTAGATTTGGCTACCTTATATGCCCTTGTTTTTAGTCGAATACTATCCTTAATTTCTTTACTTAGCCACGGATGGCTGTCTTTTCTTTTACACCCTTTTCTTCTCAGTGGAATATATATTTTTTGGAAGTTGTAAAATAACTCCTGAAATGTACACCACTGATCATGTATCGTCTTACCCTTTAATCTATTTTCCCAATCCACTCTACTCAATTCCGCTCTCATACCTTCATAGTCTCCTTTATTCAAGCTTAGCACGCTTGTTTGAGATCCAACCTTCTCACCCTCTAATTGAATATGGAATTCAACCATGTTATGGTCACTCATTCCAAGGGGATCCTTTACTAGGACATTTTTAATTAATCCTGTCTCGTTACACAGAACCAGATCTAAGGTTGCTTGCCCCCTGGTCGGTTCAGTTACATACTGCTCAAGAAACCCATCCCTAATACACTCAATGAACTCATCCTCAAGGCAGCCCTGCCCAATTTGATTTGTCCAATTAATATGATAGTTAAAGTCCCCCATAATTATAGCTGTTCCCTTATTACAAGCCTCAACTATTTCCTGATTGATACTCCATCCAACAGAGTTGCCACTGTTCGGAGGCCTATAGACTACGCCCACTAGTGTTTTTTTCCCCTTATTATTCCTTACCTCCACCCAAACTCTTTCATTATCCTGATCTTTTGACCCAATATCATTTCTCTGTATTACAGTGATTCCTTCCTTTATTAACATAGCCACCCCACCTCCCCTTCCTTCCTGCCTGTCCTTCCTGATCGTTAAATAACCTGGTATGTTTAATTCCCGGGCATTGTCACCCTGCAGCCATGTTTCTGTAATGGCCACAAGATCATACCCATATGTAGTTATTTGTGCCATTAACTCGTCTATTTTGTTACGAATGCTACGTGCATTCAGATAGAGAACTTTCAAATATGTTTTGTGACACTTAGTTCCTGCTTTTGCCCTTTTTATTACTTTACCTTTTACTCCATACCTTCTGCCCCTTCCTGACACGCTCTGGTTTTTAATTTCCCCACTGCTACCTAAGTCTATGACCTTCTCTGTTGTCATTTTTATTATTTGCTCTCTAGGAACCTCCCCCCCACTAGTTAGTTTAAAGCCCTCTCTACAGCCCTAGTTATATGATCCGCCAGGACTCTAGTCCCAGCACTGGCCAAGTGAAGCCCGTCCCAACGGAACAGCTCCCTCCTGCCCCAGTACTGGCGCCAGTGTCCCAGGAAGCAAAACCCATTTCTCCCACACCAGTCTTTGAGCCACGCATTTACCTCTTTGATTTTATTTGTCCTAGCCAAATTCACTCGTGGCTCAACCTTGTGGTTCTGCTTTTTAATTTGGCCCCTAGCTGCTCAAACTCTCTCAGCAGAACCTCCTTCCTTGTCCTATCTATGTCGTTGGTACCAACATGGACCACGACAACTGGATCCTCCCCCTCCCACTCCAAGTTTCTCTCCAGTCCAGAGGAGATGCCCTTAACCCTGGCACCAGGCAGGCAACACAGCCTTCGGGACTCTCGCTCTCGGCTGCAAAGAACTCTATCTATCCCCCTAACGATACTATCCCCTACCACTACAACATTTCTTTTAACTCCCCCCACTTGAATGGCCCCCTGCTCCACGGTGCTGTGGTCAGGTTGCTCATCCTCCCCGCAGTCCCTGTTCCCATCCTCACAGGGAGTAAGAGCCTCGAACCTGTTGGACAAGTGCAAGGGCTGCGGCTCCTCCAACACTACCTCCTGGATCCCTGTACCTGCCTCACTTCTAGTCACACCATCCTGACCCTGGCCACGGACTACATCTGAATTAATTAATCTAATTGGTGTGAATACCTCGTGATACACAGAGTCCAGGTAACTCTCCCCCTCCCTGATGTGTCTCAGTGTTTGAAGCTCGGACTCCAGCTCTTCAACACGGAGCCGGAGTTCCTCGAGCAGCCAACACTTACTGCAAATGTGATCACCGTGAGCATCAATGGTGTTCACCAGCTCCCACATATTGCAGCAGCAACACATCACCTGATCTCCCATTCTATGTAATTAATTAAATTTATTGATATTATTCTTAAATACCCTCTGCCCCGATTCTAGATGGTGAATATCAGACCTTAGAAACTATAAACCAAAGAGATTTAAGCTTAAAAAGAGAGAAATACTTACCAACCAATCACTTACCTGCTTTCTGGTGACTTCACACTTGGATTACTTTTTACCTCTCTCCTTCCCTCCGAGTTCCCAGACTGGAGATTGGTAAACCTTACCTGGTCTCTGGGACTTTTATAGCCCCGCTGCTGCCGCTCGAGATTCCCACTGACGCTGTGAGGCCTTACCTGGTCTCTGGGACTTTTATAGCCTCGCTGCTGCCGCTGATTTCCCGCCGACGCTGTGAGGCCTTACCTGGTCTCTGGGACTTTTATAGCCTCACTGCTGCCGCTGAATTCCCGCCGACACACTGAGGCCTTACCTGGTCTCTGGGACTTTTATAGCCCTGCTGCTGCTGCTGAAACACCCGCCGACGCACTCAATGGGGAGCTATTTACAGCAACTGAAATAATCATTTATAAGTTCAGTCTTTGAGGAGGCTTCCTAATCCTGACTGGATAGCGCCTTTCTCGAGTATCCTGCTCTTGCGGTGGAGTCGATTCTGGCTCATGGTCATTGGTTGGTTCGTCAGCTTCCAATACCCCTGCTTCTGAGGTAGACGCAATCTGTACTTAGGGCTCATTACCAGGTGCACATGCTCGTGGTATAGGTTTGGCTTGTTCTTGTGACTCTAGAATCTGGTCAGCATGGCGTCTCACGATGCTCTCTCCAACGTCCACTGTGTACATTAGTGGTCCCTGCTGTGTGCATATCGTTCCTGGCTGCCATTTTTCTGTTCGGTAGTCGCGGACCAAGACTGGTTGTCCTATCTTGAAGCTCCTGGTTGGTTTCTCGTTGATGTGCTGGAATCGCTTATCCTCAACATCTCGTCTTATGTTTGGTTTGAGCAAATCCAGGCGACATCTTAGCCTTCGGTTGAAGAACATTATGGTTGGAGCTTGGTTGGTGACTGCATGTGTCGCATTCCGGTAAGCAAACAAGAAATTATCTACCTTGTGTTGTAGTGGTATGTCGTCGTTATACATTGCCTTTATTGCCTGTTTAAAGGTCTGAACAAACCTTTCAGCCAATCCATTTGTGGCTGGATGATATGGGGCAGATGTGTAATGTTTCACCCCATTATTCCTCAGAAACCTCCGGAAATCCTCGGACACAAACTGTGGCCCATTGTCGGAGCAAATCTGTTCTGGCAAGCCATTCCTGGCGAAGATGGTCCGTAGGACTGCAATAGTTTTCTCCGTGGTGGTGGAGGACATTTTGATGACCTCTGGCCATTTCGAATGGGCGTACACGGCGATTAGAAACATTGAGTCCATAAATGGACCAGCAAAATCAATGTGTACCCGTTGCCATGGAGATGAGGGCCACTCCCATGGGTGTAGAGGGGCCTGTGGTGGTGCATTTTGGACTTTCTGGCATCCTGAGCAGCTCTTGGTCAGGTCCTCGATTTGTTTATCGATTCCCGGCCACCACACATAAGCCCTGGCTTGGCTTTTCATTTTTACCCCTCCCAGATGACCTTCATGAAGCTCATTGAGCACTCTGTCTCTCAACTTGGGTGGAATTACCACTCGGGATCCACACATCAAGGTCCCCCGGCACACTGACAGCTGTTCTCTCCTTGGCGAGAATGCTGGCAACAGTGAGTCGCCATGTGCTGGCCATCCCTTCACCGTCAAATCATAGACCCGAGAGAGTGTCGGGTCATTTCGGGTTTCCTTCTCTATACTTGAGTTTGTAACAGGCAGACATTCGACTATGGTCGCATGGAATATCTCAACAGGGTCCACTGCAGGTGCTTCCTCTACCGTAGGCAACAGTAGGCGCGACAGCCCATCAGCGTTTCCATGCTGCTTCGTACCCTTGTATTCTATGTCGTACTGATGTGCCCCTAGAAAAAGTGACCATCTTTGCAGCCGTTGCGCCGTCATCACCGGAACGCCCTTCTTTGGGTTAAAAATGGAGACCTGGGGCTGATGATCAGTCAGTAGGGTGAATTTCTGCCCGTGCAGATAGTGATTGAACTTCTTCACCCCCCACACCAGGCTGAGGGCCTCCCTGTCAATCTGGGCGTAATTACGCTCGGCTGAGGTTAACGAGCACGACGCAAAGGCTATTGGCCTCTCTGAACCGTCAAGGAATTTGTGTGACAGCACCGCTCCAATGCCGTAGGGAGACGCATCACATGCCAACCGAATCGATAGTGTTGGGTTGTAGTGGGCCAATACTTCTTTTGAAGTGATTAGGCATTTACATTTCTGAAAGGCACACTTACACTCATCACTCCATTTCCATGTTACTCCAGTTTGCAGCCGGGCGTTCAGTGGGTGCAGAATTGTCGATAAATTCAGCAAGAACTTATGGTAGTAGTTCACCAGCCCGAGAAACGACCTCAGTTGCAACACATTTTCCGGTGCTGGAGCCTTGACTACAGCCTCAATCTTGTCTGGCGACTTATGCAACCCTTCCTCATCAATCATGTGGCCACAATACGAGATCTGTCTCCTGAAGAACTTGCATTTGGGGCAGTTGGCTCGTAGCCCATATTCCTGCAATCTCGTGAGCACCTGCTCCAGGTTGGCAAGGTGTTCACTGTCATTTTCGCCCATCACCAGGATGTCATCCAAATAACACTGGGTCCCCAGGATCCCTTGCAGGACTTGTTCCATTGCCCTCTGCCAAATAGCCGGGGCTGATGCTACCCCGAATACCAGTCGATTGTACTGGTAAAGGCCTTTGTGAGTGTTTATCGTGAGGTATTTCCTAGATGCTTCTTCCACCTCCATTTGTAGATACGCTTGGGTCAGATCAATCTTCGTAAAACGTTTCCCTCCAGATAGTGAGGCGAAAATATCTTCTATCCGTGGAAGTGGATATTGTACTGTGTGCAGGACTGGGTTCACAGTTGCCTTGAAGTCCCCACAGATGCGAACCTTCTTCGGCTCCCCAGGCGTGCTGCTCAATGATTTCTTCATTACAGGAACGATGGGTGTAGCCCACTTGCTCCAGTCCACCTTGGGCAGCACACCCGAACGCTCCAGACTCTCCAGCTCTGCTTCAACGGCTGGGCAGATCGCGTATGGCACCGGTCTGGCCTTAAAAATTTTGGGGTTTGCTTTATCTTCGATTTTTATCGTTGCCTTTACTCCTTTTAGAGTCCCAAGTCCTTGTTGGAACAACTCTTTCGCGTCAGTTAGAATTTGTGACAGACGTCCAGGTGCGACGTCATCATCCTTTTTGTCAGTCACAGTTAGCGCCTGAATGGAATGCCAATCCAATTGCATTTTTTGGGTCTATTCACGTCCCAATAATGGTGGTCCTCCACCTTGTAGTATATATAGATACAGTTTCTGTGTTTCCTTGCCGTTATATTTAACTGGCACCCTTATTTTTCCTCTGGGGTAGACTTTTTGCCCCGTGTATGCCTTCAATACAATGGACGTGTCCTTTAAGGGTATGTGTGAGAATAGCCGCTCATAGTCTCGTCGATTCATGACAGTTAGGGCTGATCCTGTATCCAATTCCATCTTTACTTGGGACCCTGCTATCATGAGGGTGACCCAAATGGTTCGGTGATCCTCCTTTGCAATCACGTTGTGTAACTTTAGACAACTTAGTCTCCTGCTCCCGGAGTCGTTATCACTCTCCTGATCTTCCGAACTACTGTCTGTCATTTTTTTTACTTTCTTGTACTTTTCCTTGGTAGTTCTTGTAGTGTTGGTTTTCTTTCCCGACCTGCAGACTCTTGCTATATGTCCCATTTTTCCACATTGTCTGCATACTTTGTCCTTACACCAGCAGTCCTTCTGGTCATGGGTTGTTCTGCCGCAGCGATAGCACTTTTCTGCTCCATACACCATTTCGTTAGCGCTGTATTCTTGTGGTTTCTGTTGTATTTCCGCAGCTCCCCGTGCTGCTGCTTCGTAGGATACTGCCACGCTGAAAGCCTGTTCTAGCGTCAGGTCCTTTTTCGAAAGTAGTCGTTTCTGGGTTCCTTCACTCTGGAGCCCGCAGACAAACTTATCCCGTAAGGTGTCTGCCAGTCCTGCTCCGAACTGGCAGTGCTTCGATAACTTGCGTAGTTCCGTAAGATAGTCAGCATTGCTCTCATCTTTGTGCTGGTTTCTTTTATGGAACTTGAATCTTTCTGCTATCAGCAGCGGCGTAGGGTTTAGGTGTTCCTGTAAGATATTAACAATCTCCTCAAAACTTTTCTCCATTGGTTTAGCTAGGGTAATTAAATTCCGCAATAGGCCGTACGTTCTCGCTCCCATCAAATTTAATAATACCGACGCCTTCTTTCCATCGGCCACCTCATTTGCCTTGCAGTACACTTCAATTCTTTCCACATACGTGGTCCAGTCTTCTACCTCGTTGTCGAAAGCAGTGATACTGCCACTTTTCGGCATCTTGGGTGATTTAAAATGGCGCCTCCCGCGCTTTTCCTTCTTCCCCAATGGAATAAAATGGCGCCTCCCGCGCTTTTCCTTCTTCCCCTTGCTGCCACGCTGCTCCTAGCGTTCTACAGGGTAATGGCGGCGACCCGCGGCTTCGGCACGTCTCACTTTTCCTTCCCCTCGTTTATTTTCTCTCCGCTGCCCGGTTCTTGAGCACCGACCGTGCCCTGTGCGCTCCACCCTCTCTCTCTTTCCTCCCGGCGACGCTGCGCGGCCCCTTTTGCAGAGCCGCTCGATCGAGCTCGAGCCCGCCGCAGTCCGGAAGGGTCAACGCACTACCTGCTACCAGCACGATTTGCTGGAACACCTTAACTGGGGAGCCAAGCTCAGCTCTCCACAGCCTCTCCCGCAATTCTCCGAACACCGATGGATTGCCGCGGTCGACGCCCGTTGCTCAGACTTCGACCTCCAAGAAACTTCTTCTCAGGGTGAGATCCCCGTGAGGTGATGCAACACTGCAGGTGAGTTCGAACTTGCTCGTCGCCACTGTAAAGTCCGCACCTCAATAATACATGGACTTCGGGAGAACAATTAAACAGGTATTTTACTGAACAGAGGGTAACGTCAGACTGAAGTACAGAAGCCTGCTAGGGCCTTTTATACAGGGGTGGTCACTGCCGGTACTGCAGTATAAAATCAGTTCTTCTCTTAAAGGTACATACACAACATAAAGTATCCCATGACACTATTTGAAGAAGAACATGTAGTTCTCCTGGTATTCTGGCCAATGTTCTTCCCTCGACCAACACAAACAACAGCATTTTAGCTGGTCATTCATTCTTTTGCTCCCTGTGGGGCAGATTAACTCCTTTGCTTACCTAAGTGATTGCACTTCAAATAATCTATGGGTTGCAAAACACTTTAGGACATCCTGAGGACACAATGTCGTATTATAAAATACAAATACTTTCTTTCTTTGGCAGATCATTAGTGTATGCAGAGGGTCTTGTTCCCAAAAGAGACAGGGACAACAGTGCCAATGGCATCACTAGGATGTATAAATGCTTGACTGACCGTGATGTCGGAAACCCCCTCAGAAGTGCCCTAATCCCAGTACATCCTATTTTCAGTGGCACTGAATAAAAGAAGGTATGCAAAGGTACCTAGCAGCTAGCATAGCCTGTTTGAATGCACCCAAGATACCACCAGACATATCTGCAGGCCAGGACATACCTGCCTGGCAACAATCATGGAAAACCGTCTATGTAAGTTCTAGGCCAACATAGAACCAGATGCAGAGCAGAGCCATCTGCTGCAAGGACACCTGTAGTTGCGTGTGGTGTGAGACCGGCACATTCAGTGTTGGTACTAGTTAGCTGTGCTTACCCATGTTTACAGAGTGGCACTACCTCCAGCAACGATCAAACAAGGAGTCTGAGTCAGATGCTGGGTTGCTCAGTCCCTTGCCTGAAGACTTATGCCTCTAACTTGCATTTGGTTACTTTCATTGTTCCTTGCCAGTTCTTAGTCCTCTAAGCCATTCAGCTTTGGCAAAGGCTGCTAATGGGTTTGGATGCCTTTTCAACTTTTGCAATAGCTTTCAGAATATTTGTAACACTTTCCTTAAATTGGTCCAATCAAACCCTTTAAATTTGATGTGGGTGCAATTTTCCACTCTCGCCATTGGTGTGCTCAGAAAAGCATTTGAATTTGCATTTTGACCTGTGAGTGATTGTGGAATTTAGCTTATCCCAGAAATTTGGCTGCTGTTAGCACTTTTCCATGCTGGCAGGATTTACATCAGTTCTTAATCAGCTAGAATCGCCTTGCGCCTGTAGATGAAAATTGTCCCCTCTCTGTCAGTTGTATGTGCTATCTATGGAACACATTACAAAACGGTCTTCAAAATATGGAAAAGTAATAATATCTTCTTCTTAGGCAGTCCCTCAGAACCGAGGATGACTTGCTTCCACATTAAAAATGAGTTCTCAGGTGACTGATGAGTCCAATGCGGGACCTACAGTCTTTGTCACAGGTGGGGCAGATGGTGGTTGAAGGGGCGGGTGGGTGGGGTGCTTGGGTTGACGTGCGCTGCCTGCACTTGGCTTCCGCTTGCTCCCGGCGAAGAGACTCGAGGTGTTCGGCGCCTTCCCGGATGCTTCTCCTCCACTTTGTGCGGTCTTGGGCCAGGGATTCCCAGGTGTCGTTGGAGATGTTACACTTTTTCTAGGAGGCTTTGAGGGTGTCCTTGAAGTATTTCCTCTGCCCACCTGGGGCTCTCTTGCCGTGCCGGAGCTCCGAGTAGAGCGCTTGTTTTGGGAGTCGCGTATCAGGCATGCGGACAATGTGACCCGTCCATCGGAGCTGATCGAGCGTGGTCAAAGCTTCGATGCTGGGGATGTTGGCCTGAGCAAGAACACTGATGTTGGTGCGCCTATCCTGCCAATGGATTTGCAGGATCTTGCGGAGGCAGCGTTGGTGGTACCTCTTTGACGTGCCTGCTATACATGGCCCATGACCCTGAGGCAATAATATAAGCTGATGTTAGCAAATGTTTGTCAATTTGTTTTACTCTCAATCAGTAACTTTATAGATCTCGTAAGAAGCGATCTTAATATGTTTTTGTTTCTCATAACTATTGGATTGAATTGAATTTAAAGGTGAAAGTATAACTTATGTGATTTTCTTTTTTCTCGAAATAGACAACTGGACATTAATGGCTATTATCAACACAACATCCCGTCATCTGGCACAGGACTCAGACTGACATTCCCCCCTCAAGGAACACTTCGACATGCAGTCCAGGTTAGTGCCTCGCTGATATTCATGGCATCGTTACAATCTGGGAACCTCTGGCTAATAAATTATTGTGCATTAATAAATGACAAAATGTCCTTAAGATTCTAGGCGCCAAAGCAAACCACTGAGACTGTCAAGTTTTATGCAGTGGTATTTAGTGTTTTAAGCTTAGTATTTCCTTCAAAATATATGTGGCTTTAAAGAAGTATGTAGACAGTGATAGAGCTTTAATGATTTCTTCAACTGTTAGTGTTGACATTTTAATGTATTGTCTACATGGAGAAAGATGGATAGCTGTCCAAGAATTACCATACAGAAATAGTTAGGTTCGGATGGTACCTTATGCTGTAGGAGTGAGTGGTTTATGTTCAAGCATAAATCACTTCCTTAAGCCTACTTTATGTGGAGGTTTTCTGATGTTTGAATTTCAAAATATTTCCATATGATTTAGGATGGAGCGTACTGCCTGTTTTCCTCTGGTTGCTATTTTTTTAAACAAAATTGTAGCTAAGCGTAAAAAGGTGAGCAAGATGGATAAAAAGCTGTCACAGACTATTTGGGGGTGAAATTCATCTTGTGCGTTAGTGCAAGACGAGCAACAGTGAATCGGCAACCCGATTTACATTCCGCAAAGAAAATGAGGCTGCGTGTATAACGCACTGCCAATTCACTATTGCCTATTTTGTGGGGCCGCCCAAGACAAATTTCACCCCTTTATCTGTAATTACCATTTCTCTGAGTCTGGGGCTCGTCATCAAATGGGTGAAAGCAAATTAGCTTAAAGAGAAAAAAATACTTCTTATGGCCAGTTAAATTCTTATCAAAGCCCTATCCTGAGAGTATTGATTGGCAGGGGAGTGGGGGGAAGGCACATGGTTATAGATCAAAGGTGAGTTCTGAACTCGAATATTATTTATATAACGGAATCAGCGTGATTGATACTTATTGTTTAAAATTAATCTAAATACTTTGTAGTTCAATAACAATACAACAATGCTATAGATAATTCAGATTTATTTCTATGAGATATTATATAACCATATTAAAAATTAGAGCAATATTTTATTAAGTGGGTGTCCCATGCATTGTAAAACATCAATTGCAGCTTGTCTGCAGAAAATGTACAAATGAATCAATTTCAGCACAGTGTCATGCTAATGATAAAATACAGTGTTGTAACACCAAATGGGGGCGGGGGGGTGGGGGGGATAGTCAATACCGAGGAGGAATGCAACAAATTACAGAAAGACATTAATAAACTTGCTGAATGGGCATATAATTGGCAAATGAATTTCAACACAGTTAAATGTGAGGTATTACATTTTGGTAGGAAGAATAGGGAGGTCACTTATTACTTGGAGGGTAGGAGTCTAGGTGGGGTAGAGGAGCAACGGGATCTTGGCGTACAAATACACAAATTGCTAAAAGTAGCGACACAGGCTAACAAGGCCATTTAAAAAAAAAAGCAAACCTAGCACTAGGGTTTATTTCTAGAGGGATAGAATTGAAAAGTAGTGAAGTTATGCTAAACTTGTATCCAACCTTGGTTAGACCACACTTGAAGTACTGCATACAATTTTGGTTGCCATATTATGGAAAGGATATCGAGGCACTGGAGAGGGTGCAGAGAAGATTTACAAGGATGAAACCAGAAATGCGAGGGTATACCTATCGGGAAAGGATGAACAGGCTGGGTCTCTTTTCTCTTGAAAAAAGAAGGCTGAGGGGTGACCTAATAGAGGTCTTTAAAATTATGAAAGGGTTTGATAGAGTAGATACACAAAGAGTGTTTCCACTTGTGAGGAAGAGCATAACTAGAGGCCATCAATATAAGATAGTCACCAGCAAATCAAATAGGGAATTCAGAAGAAACTTTTTTACCCAGAGAGTGGTGAGAATGTGGAACTCGCTACCACAGGGAGTAGTTGAGGCAAATAGTATAGATGCATTTAAGGGGAGGCTAGATAAGCATATGAGGGAGAAGGGAATAGAGGGTTATGCTGATAGAGTTAGATGAGGAAAGACAGGAGGAGGCTCGAGTGGAGCATAAACGCTGACATGGACTAGTTGGGCCGAATGGCCTGTTTCTGTTCCGTATTCCCCTCACGATAAGTGGTAGGCCATTTAAGACTGAGATGAGGAGGGATTTCTTCACTCAGAGGGTTGTGAATCTTTGGAATTCTCTGCCCTAGAGGGCTGTGAATGCTGAGTCTTTGAGTATATTCAAGGCTGAGAGAGATAGATTTTTGGACTCGAGGGGAATCAAGGGATATGGAGATTGGGCGGGAAAGTGAAGTTGAGGTGGATGATCAGCCATGGTCTTATTGAATAGCGGAGCAGGCTCGAGGGGCTGTATGGCCTACTCCTGCTCCTATTCCTTATGTTCCTATGTTCTTATATCCTATGTAAGTACCGTGGGATTTTTTAAATGTTAAAGATGCTATAAAAATGCAAGTTGTTTACCATTTACATTCACTAACCTTAAACCTCTTCAGTGAGCCACTTGGCAAATGTTACATGAGGGGGTTTTAGTGAGTGAATTATAGGGAATTGTACAAGACGGCCCTGCATTCTAAATGAGAGGTATTCAAGCCAAAAAAATAGTCCTAATCAGTACTGTGTTAAATAAATTATACAGTTGCATTTTCTTTAGTTGTACTAGATGTCAACTAGTTATGTCTCTGCCCAATGAATCCACAAAAGTGATAAATGTAATCCCAAATTTTAATGGGCCAAGAAACAAACTGGAGAGCACAGTGTTTAAATGATTGAGATTTGAATTTACCCAAATTTCAATACTACAGAGAAATTTAGTTCTGGCCACTTATTGACTAGACTGTGAGTGCATTGGCATCACCCTCTTGACTACAGCATAGACCACAACACAGACATTTAACACATCCCATCAAATGTTTTATGAGAAATTATGCTGCTCACCTAACAAGGGCTTGTCATTTGCCTAATGACCAGCTAATGACTATCTCCCTGGGGGTTGGAGGAGAATTAAGCAATGTCTCTTTAGGATCAAGAAGGCTTCTTTCAGATCCTGGGTTCCATTTGTGGTTGTGTTCCTCACTCAGTGGTGGAATGCAACTTATTCCTTCACCAGCCTCTTCATGTCATTGAACAATTTCCTGACATGGCAGGTTCTTTTATTTCTGGAGGCTGTATTCAACCACGGAGCAAACTCCTCCCAGGCCAACTTTCTTGTTCAATGGAATACTTAGTGTTAGTGGCTTGGCAGTACATATTAGTCTAAATTCACTGAACTTATGCTTCCAGTGGGGAGCCACACTCAATAGGAATGTGTGTTGGAGAAATGAACCCACAGTGTTGAAACCCTATCTCTGACTTGTGCTCTTTTTGATGCGGCTCCCCACTGGAATCAATGTGGAGAGTACTTCATTCATCTCAAGCTGTTGTCATAATTTATTCACTATGTAACTCACCACTATTTGAAGGGTCAAGAAGACTGGATGGATGGCTGCTAAGGGAGCAAAAGCTATCCACTGCAGTCAAAGCTGCTTCATCATCTCATTAAAGCAGTACAAGGTCAAGGGGAGTAGAGCAATATAATGAAGTACACACTGCTAGCGAGGGTGAAGTCCATCATTCTCTCTAGAACCTCCTACAGCAGCAGCTGCAAATCAGCAACTAAGAATGATACTGTTTTGCTTCTCTGCCTTGCTTCTGTCATGTTTTAAATTTGCAGCCAGTTTTACTTTAAGGGTGACCAGCTGCCCTTTAACAACGACTGGTGCCAGATAACCTCACCCATGGGTCTTCCCAATTCATCATTAAGTATGCGCTGGGAGTGCCAAAAAGTTACTTAAACATGCTGATCTTGCATTGCAGCACCAGGTCAGCTCAGTGGAATGTAGGTATACACAGTCCCCAAAGAGCAGTTGTCCTTGCGTCCCCCAGCTCCCATTATTAGTTGCATAGCCTCATTAGAATACAACTAAATTCCCATGATGGGGCCAAATGAATTCACTCCATTGTTGTTGGTTCTGACCTAGCCTGGCCAATTCAGTCACCTGCATTCATTTCTGTGACATGTCACTCTTGATGTTATCTATCCAGCGTTTCCTTGGTCTTCCTCAGCTTCTTGTTCCATGCACCTCTGTATGCAGGGCCATGAAAGTTATTCTAGCTGTTTTCACTCTTGAAACATATCCCAAAACTAATCAGACTAAATCGCAAAGCATTTAGTTACCTTGTGTACTGCCCAACACCCTTCAACATCAAGCCTGTTTCGCTTTTCCTACATTTCCAAATTACTTCATTGGCTGTGAAGCGCTTTGGGACGCCCTGCGGTCATGAATGGCGCTATATAAATGCAAGTTTTTTTTTCAGCAAACGTAACCCCTACCCTTTCACAGTGGATAGATTACTTGCATCTGCTAAATATAATGTTATCATGTTTAATCAACATATTAAGTTGATATTGTAAGACAACAGAAGTTGGTTCAATGGGATTCTGTTGTGAATTAGAATTTTATATAAAATCTGTGCCTGTGCTTCAGCACACATCTTGTTGATGCAGGCCAAATCCTTGATTTGCCACCTGGCATGTGGGAGTATGTATAAGTGTACCTCAATGAGGTCTGTGGATCCTCCCTCATGGTTATCTGTATATTGTTGGCTGAAGCTGCCAGTTATCATGTCATGGAGTGCAGGCCTCCATGCCTGACCATCAATAAGCACATTCCTGAGAGATGCTACTGCTGTGTTTTCGCCCTGTAGGTTTGAGGTCTGAACCACTGATGGTGCATATTGCTCAATGGCACATTCTGCAACTGTTTTCATCCCAGCTTGCATTCTTCTTGTGCACTGAACAAGAGACTTATTCAGCTGCAATTGCTCATATAGTAATCTGTCGATCGTGGGTGGCTCCATCAAGTCGGAATCTTGGTTACAATTAATTTGTGTTCAGTACAAATCTACCCTTAGACATATACCACTCTTCCTGATCATGATCAGTGACTCGCTCTCTGTATCCTCCTGAAGTTCAGTATCACATTCCAAATATATATCACATGGGTGTTTTCTGCTTGATGTAATGTGAGTGACACAGTGTGTGCTGTAGAGGTTGCACTTCTGCTGTTAACTTTGTACACCTTCTTGCCTGTTAGAAACAGTTAGGCATTTTAAAGCATTTTGTTTTTGCAGTAACAGATTATTTGAGAGACAGAAACATTGCTTTTAATGTTATGGGGCCAACTTTAGTCTAGTATTCCCTAATTTTGGGTGCAAACAGGAGTAACCAGACCACGCAATGAGGTAGCAAGGAATCCCCACAGACTACAGCTGAATATTTCAGCCCTATTCTGTGTTCTAGTTGGGTCTGGGGTGGACATTGGAATTTCCTGTCTGAAGCAGGCAAGAATTGTATAAGAAATAAAGAACGAAAACGATACAAGTGCATTTCACAACCTCAGGACACAATCTTCTTCTTAGGCAGTCCCTCGGAACCGAGGATGACTTGCTTCCACATTAAAAATGAGTTCACAGGTGACTGATGAGTCCAATGCGGGACCTACAGTCTCTGTCACAGGTGGGGCAGACGGTGGTTGAAGGGGCGGGTGGGTGGGGTGCTTGGGTTGACGTGCGCTCCTTCTGCTGTTTGTGCATGGCTTCCGCTTGCTCCTGGCGAAGAGACTTGAGGTGTTCGGCGCCTTCCCGGATGCTTCTCCTCCACTTTGTGCGGTCTTGGGCCAGGGATTCCCAGGTGTCGATGGGGATGTTACACTTTTTCAAGGAGGCTTTGAGGGTGTCCTTGAAGCGTTTCCTCTGCCCACCTGGGGCTCTCTTGCCATGCCGGAGCTCTGAGTAGAGCGCTTGTTTTGGGAGTCTCGTATCGGGCATGCGGACAATGTGACCTGTCCATCGGAGCTGATTGAGCGTGGTCAAAACTTCGATGCTGGGGATGTTGGCCTGAGCAAGAACACTGATGTTGGTGTGCCTATCCTGCCAATGGCTTTGCAGGATCTTGCGGAGGCAGCGTTGGTGGTACACAATGAAGTGTAGGGAAACACGGCAGCCATTTTGCACACAATAAGGTCACAGTACTGTACATGTAAAAAGGTATGGGGAATAGGTGCAGCTTCATTTTACGGCCAGTGGGTGTGCGGAATTTTAAGTCACTTGCATGTTTCAGAAACCTGGCAGGAAAGAGGCATGGGGTAGAGGAGGGAGGACCTTTAAAAGGCACAAGGATATTTGAAAGTATGTGTTCTAAGGGCTTTTCTGGGCTCTTTTTGTTTATTTTTATGCTGGCAATTAGTCTTTTAGCGCCTTTTGGGTGGAATTTTCCATGTCCCCATGGCACTGCCAGGGCCTCTTGTGTGGTGAGTGGCATATTTTGGAAAAACATGGCTGCACTGCCTGTGATTTTCAATCCATTAATGTCAGTGGATTTTCTGATTAACTACCTATTGCATACGAGATCCTGATGATGATCCATGTGCATTCCCCATAATTGAAGACAACTTTGTCAGCTTGGCTCAGTGGTAGCACTGGGAGTGTGGGCTGTGCGTTCAAGCACCACAATAGGGACTTGACCATATAATTGAGGCCGATACTCCCTACGAGTGCTGCTTTTTGCTAGGTGTTACCTGGCAAAAGTAATTCCTTGGCTGTGAATCATTTCGGGTCATCTTGAGGATGCGAAATATATATGCTGTATAAACACAAGTCCTGTTGGTGCTGGGAAAGGCAAGGGCTGTACATCTAAGAAATCATCAGGTTGCATTTCAGTTCAGAAGCATATTAGAATGGATATAAATGGGAAGAACAAAACCTTCAAAAGAGCTTCAATACACTATTACTAATGCCTTTTGTGCAATTGAAAGTTACTATTGGAATGGTTAGATTTGAAGCTTGGGACCTCTAATAGGGACCACACTCTGGAGGAATCAATAGATTTTAACAGACAAAAGACGCTGTATGTGAAAAGAACATGGTACGGCAGAAGAAAAATCTTTTTATGCAAGGATTTGCTGTGTTTGCATAAACATGTCTGTAACGTAAGATACCACAGCCTCAGTTATTATTTCTATATTAGAAATCAGTTTCATCTTTACCGGTTTGAAGCAGAATTAGGTGTCTTGGAAAAAATAGATCCAAGAGTCGTAGTTGAAGAAAATGAGAGCGAACGTAAGATCGGTCTTAGTGATACGAGGAAATCGAGAACGAGCGATGACAATGAAGAATAATTAGAGGTGCAGCACCTGAAAAGGAGTTTTTTTTGACAATTTGCTGTAAATTATATCATATATTTGAACCTGGGGCTTCAGTAAATAGATGAATAATATTGTAGAAATATTGTTAGCTGTAATTTTTATTTTAATTGTCCAATCATTCCTATGTTTATATAAATGATGCTTTGCTCTAAAGTGATTAAATAGACAATCTTTATTAAACTTCTTGTGAACCAACCAGGAGAGAAAATTGCTGGTTCTGAATCCTAATCTCGGTCCTTGTGCCATTATTTCTGTTGGTTTGTTCTAGCTACTGTTAACCATGGGATTAAGACACACTAGCCAGTAATGTCTATGCTCTATTTGTGGTAAATATTAAAGTTGGCTTGGGCGCTTGCCAATCCCCACCCAACACATACCCACCTTGGTATTTAGTATTAAGCTGGCAGCTGAACTAGTAGTCATGAACTGCAACTTTTAATCTAAAATAAAACAGAAGTTGTATAATTCTGCAGACATATCATCTTTCTTTCTAAAGAGTGGTGAGGTAATTTCTTTACTTTAGTCTCAGTATGTGGATCAGCATAATTGAACATTTTTTTCCTCCCTGCTGCTTCCAGTGCTGTTTCCATTTGTGGTTAAACCCAGATAGTCTCGTTGCTCTTGTGCAAAGCGTTATTCTCGCTCTTGAATCTGCTTCATATTTACACTCAAGACAGTATGTTTTTTCCTTCAGGATTCCTGGCCCCACTACAAGGGCAGCAGCGGCAACCAGCAGCAATACCAAGTCTCTCTCAACTATGAACAGACAAGGTCAAACTATTAGCAGTTCGAACAAGCACAATCCCCTGCCGTGCAAATCCGGGAGTCAGAAAGGTAAGGACGAAATGTGTACTGATGCATTTTAAAAGTTAGATAAATTTGAATGGTGGCAAAATAAATTCAATTACTACACCAAGGAATGAAGCTTTGAGAATATTGTTTAAGTATTAAGTTGATAGAACTAGTGTTTCATAAGTTGATAATAGTCACTTACAGCGATCCAAATTTATTATTAGTTTTTTGCATGCGTTTGCATTTCATGTCTTGCTTCAAAAATCTATTGAAGATTCAGTATTGTATTACATGGAATTACTGTATATATTTTACTAAAAATTATCTTCGATCAAGCAATATCATTACAAATATTATGAAGAAAACTGATGTAAACCAAAATATTTACAATTCAAAGATAGTTTTCTGATATAAAGTCTGAGTGTCACACCAGTGAGATTTATAAACAGGGTGTGGTGCCTTAACAGGCTTACAAGATGTATTTGTGCAGTTATTCAAAACTATCAGTAAACGGTTAATTGCTTTATTCATCCAGTATGTGGATTTATAACCTTGTGTACTACTAAAATCTTCTAATTTTTTAAGCTGTTAGCTGTTGTTTAATCTTTCTACTGATTTATTTTATCACTATGGAAAAATGTAGATGCTTAATAAAAATGTTGAGATTTATTTGGTATTTTGACTATTATGCATAAAACAACTAGAAAATGTTAAATACCTGCATCTAATTAGTGCGACAAAATTCTTACTCTTCTGGCCAGGCACACTGGTGCATTTTAAGTGATGGAAGTAAGAAGCTATGGTTATATTTTCCATTTACATCACCGTGGAGCGGAGCAAGGCATACTCAGACACACATACTGAGTTCTAGTTACTGGTCTTCAATTATCTATCAAACCTCCAGCGATTGAAACCAGATGACAAGATAATCAGTTCTTTTTAGTCACTGGAAATAGAAATGTGGTAAAATGACATAAAGGTGGTTTAAACCTTAAAGGGTAAAGTTTGAAAAACTTCCATACCAGCTGCAGTTGTACCCTAGACAGTGCGATCACCTTTTCCAAGTGCTGTCCCAAGTGCCATCAATCACTCTTACAATGTCCGATCAGCAGTTCAACTGTGGGTCTCACAAAGACCCGAGCAGCCTTATTATTTAGTGTGTTTTATCTGTTGCATATAATGCATTCATATGAATGTTTAACTTCAAGTAGTAATAGATAATGTACCATATGTATATTTGATTATGGTATTAAAATGTCATGGTAAATTGTGTAGAGCGTTTAAAAAAACACTGACGTTAGTATGATGTAAAAATTCTAATCTAGTGGTTGATTAAATCCATTCGTAGATAAAATTGATTTGAATCAGATGTGTAAAATTGTAGCTTTCAGCCCCAAGAAAAACCGTGGCTCATGGGTTAGGTTTTGATGTACTTTAGTAAGGCATAGAAGAGTGTAAATACTTGATCCAAAATAAATGAATTTTCCCAGTGTAAAGGTGGAATTTCATAGAATGGCAGTCATGGTACCTTTACACTGTAGCCTTTGGGATTGCATTCAGCTTAACTGAGGATGATCAGGATTGAATAGGATGTCAGAGGATTTATATCTACAGCTGCCTCATTCAGTTCATGTGCTCGCCAATATTAAATTACCAGCCCAAGGCATGCGCTAAAATACTCATTTTAGTTATAAATGCAGATTTCCTGATGTTTTCAATACTCAAATGTGAATCTCCCATTCTGTAGTTAAAGTCAAATGACAGAGGTTTTTGCTTTAAGCTGTCGGCATTTCTGCAACAGATATACTTCAAGGTTTACCATAAGTCAGTCAGAAAATTTTACCAAATTCAGACTTACAGCTGTAGTGTAAGCAGGCCACTTGTAAATTTCAACAATGTTGCTGGCATTCAAGACATGGTAAATGCCCGCTGAACTAAAGTAATCAAGTGATAAATATTAAAAGAAACTGCTAAGTTCTCAATAACCAGAATTAACATTGTCAAAACCAAATATGAGCAAACTGCAGATTTCATTAATAGTAAACAGCTGAAGGGTAGCATCTTGGCAGTAAAGATGTGTAGACAGGGAAAGCTAGCCAACAACCTTTAACATATGCCTTTGGATATTAGCATTTATTTGCTATTCTAGGAAATAGTTTGTACTGGATTCTTAACATAATGGGGGTAATTTTGACTTTGGGCAATAATGATTCAGCTGACCATTATACATCTTTCCTGATTTTCATTTCCATAGAAGACAATGAAAATGAAAATCGGGAAAGATCTATAATGGACGGCTGAATCGACATCTCCCATTTTACACTATCACCGAAAATCAAAATGGCCCCCAATCAAAAAAGAGAAACGTGCAAAATCTTTTACCATATTTGCATTCCTTTTGTAATTTTGACAAGCAGCATTGTTTGAGATACTTCTACAACTGCTACCAAAGATGCCATAAAATGTAAATGAATAGACCCTGATCTGATTAAAATACATTTTCAAAGTTGTGTTAATAATACAATATGCATAATGCTCCTAATGGCAAAAGCATTCCTTCAAATGTGTACTTAAATCACAATTATTACATGAAAAATCAATTGGAATAGAATAAGGTCTAGTATAAGTATAACAGTGTTCTTGCATCAAGACCAGATGTTTGCCATTAACCATTTCCCCTTCAAATACAAACACAAATTGTGAAGTGCCAAAATAAGTACGGAAATAATTAAATTCATTTTTTTCCAAGGTATTTGTATACAGGAATGTCATCAAGGAAGTATTAGAAAATATGTCCTTTCTGGGCATTAAATTATTTACGTATAGTGTTTTTTCTATTCTTCTGCTTTTATTTTTGTTTCTCTCATTGTTTCGGTTATCTTTTTCTTGTTAATGCTTATTCTCTAGTAGCACTCTTGCATCTGAGTCAGAATGTTGTGGGTTCAAGTCCCGCTCCAGAGACTTGAGCATAAAAATCTAGGCTGACACTCCAGGGCAGTACTGAGGGAGTGCTGCAATGTCAGAGGTGGCGTCTTTCAGATGAGACATCCAACCGAGTCCCCGTCTGCCCTCTCAGGTGGACGTAAAAGATCCCATGGCACTATTTTGAAGAAGAGCAGGGGAGTTATCCCCAGTGTCCTGGCCAATCAACATCACTAAAACAGATTATCTGGTCATTATCTCATTGCTGTTTGTGGGACCTTGCTGTGTGCAAATTGGCTGCCGCGTTTCCTACATTACAACAGTGACTACACTTCTAAAGAACTTAAATATGTTAATTTTGTAGCATTTATTCTCTTGTTGCTTGTTTCTGTCTATGTCTTCACAAGATTGCAAGATGAGGAAATCTTTTGGCTCTTTTCTGAACCACCTCCAGTGCCTGAGTGTCTCTCTTGGATTGTGATCAGAACTGTACACAATACTCAAGGTGTGGTCTGTAGTGAATAGGCATGTTAGGCACTGAGTGTGCTAAAACCAACAGACTTCTTTCAACTTCATTAGCATAATAACACTGTGAAATAATTATGTGGCCCATTTTTTCTACTATGCAAAACTTTATTTGTGTTAAATTTCATTTGCTATTGATCTTATGTAGTCCATTTTATAGTTCCCAAGCTGTGTCATTAGATTCATCTGTCCCTCCGAGTTTGGTATCATCTGTGAACTTGACCAGTTTGCATCACTTCTGTATCTAAATCTCTTTTCTCTGCTGTCTATCTGTCCACACAACTGTCAGGAGCCTGTAAATGCTTACATTGGCTCTGGCAGCTATCCAAGTAGTACGGAGGAACATTTACGACCACAGATTATCCTGCCATTTTGCAAAAATGGACAGGGCATATAGTTGCATAAGCTTCTGTAACAAAGTTTGGCATAGTCTTGCCTGTATCTGGGTATGAATGAGGGCTCTTAATGCTTATGGGGATCTCTGTGAGATGGGGAACATTATGCAATGTATCTAAATAGGAACAGGAGTAGGCCATTAAGCCCCTTGAGCCTGTTCTGTCGTTCAGTGAGGTTAAAGCTGATTTGTATCCTAACTCCATCCACCCACCTTGGCTCCATACCCCTTAATACCCTTGGCTAGCAAAAATCTATCAATCTCAGGTTTAAAATTATTAATTGAGCTAGTATCTACTGCTTTTTATGGGAGGGGGTTCCACACTTCTACCACCCTTTGTGTGAAGAAGTGTTTCCTGACTTCTCCCCTGAATGGCCTGGCTCTGATTTTAAGGTTTTATCGCCTTGTCCTAGATTCCCACCACCAGCAGAAAAAGTTTTTCTCTATTTACACTATCAATTCCATTCAGAATCCTAAAAACCTCAATCGAATCACTCCTTAACCTTCTATATTCCATGGAATACAAGCCTAGTTTATGTAATCTCTCCTCATAGTCTAACACTCGGAGCCCTTGTAACATTCTGGTGAATCTGCGCTGCACTCCCTCTAAGGCAAGGTGCCCAGAACTGTACACAGTGCTCCAGATATGGTCTAACTAGGGCTTTGTAAAGCTGCAGCAAAGCTTCCTCCCCTTAAAACTCTAGCCCTCGAGTTATGAAGGCTAACATTCCTTTATGCTATTTGGTTATTTATTGTAGCTGTCCACTGCATTTAGAGATATGTGTATATGGACCCCTAAATCTCCTGTGACCTCCACTGTTCCTAGCTTTTCACCATTTATGAATACTCGGATCTATCCTTATTTTAGCCCATAATGGATGACTTCACACTTATTTAAGAAAGGCCTTACGCTTGCTTTTACCAGCTTAAGGCCTAGAAATTGGGTTGTGGCGCAAAAGTTGCCTGAGCGCAGGATTTAGCGCAGCGTTCGAGGCTTTAGCGATCGTCAGATATTCAGTTTCATTGCTCCTCGAGGGACACGGGGCGAGGCTCAAGGCGCTCCGCGTCCCTCTTAGGGCGCTGAAACTGAATATCGCAGCGCAACGTGATGCAGCGCCACACGCTGCGGCACGGCACGCTGCGGTATTGCAGGCCTTCCTCCCACTGTTAAGGGGGAGGTGCTTGCAACAGCGCGATCCCCGCTCGCGAGTGCCGGCAAATGAGCCCGGCACCAAGGAGAAGTGCCGGGCTCTCGGGAAACAGCCGGCAATGCTGCGGGGGGGGGTGGTTAGGAGGCCGGGGACGGAGGTGCTGGCAGGCGGCCGCTGAAAAAGGCGGCCGCCCCGTACCTCCACCTTAACTTGCGCCGCTGCCGGCACAGTAAGGCCCCGTGAACCAGGCGCGGGTAGCGAACGGCGCAACTGCGCCGTTCGCTACCAAATATCGCGAACGGGGCGCTGCACACACCGATGACATCATCGGTGGCGGCGCAGCGCAAATGCCTAACGCCACCATTAGCGCCCCTGCTGAATATCGTGGGAGACGCAGCCAGTGGCGCTACAGCCACTGACTGCCTCTTTAGGCGCTAACAGGTGGCGCGACTCACCCAATTTCTCCCCCTAAGAGTTTTAAAAAACATAAAAATAAAACTTTCATTCATTCAAACATTAAAACACATGTACAATAAGGTAAGTTTATTTTTAGACCCTTTAAAATATGTTTTTTTTTTAATTCAAAAAAATAATTTTTTGTTTTAAATGTTTAATTATATTGGGCTCGAATTTCCCAGGGCCGTGGAGGCGGGAATGGAGGCGTGTGGGGTGTTAAAATTGCAGAATCAGGGGGCACGAACCCTTCCCGCCCCAACCCGCCTCCATGCCCATTTCCCAGGTGGCGGGTACCCGACCTGTGCTGGGAGCCGCCTCCCCAAGGTGGGAAGGGGATTAGTGCCACAATTAACTGCCTAATCCCTATTTTTATCCCTGAAGTGTGGGATTCCCGACGGCTCCAAACCACGCCAAGTTAGCAAGGCGGACCGTCGGGCTGAAGGGCTTGGAGGGTTCGAGATGTCAGGTGAGTGATGGGTGCATGAGTGCAGAGGTAAGTGTGTTTGGTGTGTGTAATGTGTTTAAATAAGTTTTACTTACCTTTACTTACTAATGCAGGCTTCCTTCCTTCAGGTCTCAGGAGTCCCTCATCTCACCGGCACAGAAAGCAGAATGGC
Source organism: Somniosus microcephalus (assembly GCF_052327205.1). Lineage (NCBI taxonomy): Eukaryota > Metazoa > Chordata > Chondrichthyes > Squaliformes > Somniosidae > Somniosus > Somniosus microcephalus. The sequence continues at coordinate 48,502,895 of NC_141004.1, forward strand.
CGCGAGCTGTCAAAAGTTGCAGCCTCTGCTTTCTGTTCTGGAGAGATTTCTAACTGAGTCTGTGGAGAAGGACTCAAGTTAGAAGTCAGATTGTCAGTGTTTGACAGCTTCACAGAGCTGTCAAATGCTGATATTTCATCTGTCAAAAGTTCTTGACAGATGAAATGTCAATCCCTGATGTCACCTGTAACCAGGTGTCCCTTAATTGGCCTGCTGAGTCCGCTGGGCAGGCTCAACAAGGTCAATCAAGGGTTGGCCACAAATCGATGGAGGCAGGATTACAACCCAAAAAGTGGGAGTCCCGCCTCCATCATGTCCCCATTGACAAAATCCAGCCCATTGTATTTTAATTAATTTTAAATGTATTTTAAATTTTTTTTATGTTAAATCTATTTTTAATGTCATCCCCATTCATGCTTATGGAGGTTCTGTACAAACGGAACTTCCATAAGTATGAATGGGGATTCCCCCTTCTTTGATTGATTGGTTGGGCCGGCCCACATGATCCCAGAGGCGCTTGTGAACCTTCTGCGCCCCTGGGATACGTGGGCCTCTACGCAGGCCTACTCATAAGAGGCCCAGGAGCGCAAGTGTCCGAACCTCCGGGACCATCAAGTAAGTTGGTAGATTTTTTGCTGATCGGAGGCATCAGTCCGCGGGAAGCCTCCGATCGCAAATTCAGCCCCATTGAATTTTATGCTGTATGTTCTACAAGGATAAGAGCCTGTTCTTCAAATAGTACAGTTTGTTGAAAGAAGCTGTAATTTTGAAGTTCCCAAACCTAGCTTGGTAGCATGGAGCTGTGACACATTGGGGGTGGGTTGGGCGGGGGCAGGGGAAAGAGGGTGAAGTTAGCCTTTGCCACTAGTGTGAAACTCGCTCATTGCGAATTGGCAGCCCCTTTTACACTGTGCCCGATTTTATTTTCCATTGAAGTCACTGTAACCTATTCAAGCTCATTTAGTTAGATTAACAAAGTCTCTTTTACTATTTGGAAAAAAAGTACTGTAAAATGCAGCTTTGTGCTCTATTGTGGCGGAGCCACCAAGGGTCTCAGAACAATTGGTAATAATCCCTTTAACTACAGTATAGTGCAACCGCGGACTGCACCTTTAAACTGCCTGTTAACTGTACTGTATTGTGTTTTCCTGCACTCCACGTGATGACGTCATGACGCCGCTCACGTGACCACCAGTGGCGCGAAGAACGTGATGACGTCATGACGTCAGCTTCCAGAATCTTCCAGTAGTCGTCGAGTGCCCAGCAAGCTGTATAGACCTGTATACCGTTTCTCCTGTAGTTTCCCTGCTAACTTCGTTGTTCATTAAAACCTGTTGATTTGATTCATCGAGTCGAATACTTTATTCAGCTAGGAACCTCCGTTCCTACACTATCATACATGAGTTAATAGGTTGAGCTTCAGTATACCCGTAAACAGATTAAGGTGTTCAGGAGGAATCATATTTCTCTATTTTTATCCATCCCACTAAGTACTGAATGAATTGTGATCCCGATCTAGTACCAGATGTAGGCCAGTGAAAGAAGACAAGAATGTTATAATCTATATCCGAATTCTGATTGAGCAATTTACCAGTCTGTTGTTCACTTACTTTCGGATTGGATGAAACCAGAAATTGTAATTTCTCATTCTTTGTTTTAAAAGAAATTAAACCCAATTTATAATTTTAACCTTTTGAGTGTTCAGTTTGTTTTATTAGTTAAAATGAGGAGAGATGTTTATCATATATTTTCTCCCGACTAGAAAGATCTCTCTCTCTCCCTCTTTCCTCTCTCTCCCTCCTCACTCATTCTTTTAGCTAAAAGATGTCCAGACCAATGCATTTTAGCCAGCTCCAATCTTGTAAGTGCCTCCCATTTAACTGGAGAAAGATGGAACTGAGAGTGCTCCAGGATAATTGTCAGATTGAATTAGGCTATTTTGTGTTTGTGAGAATACTTAAACCCAGATCAATTTAGCTTCAGCTGGCCAAATTGCAAATATGCATATTCTCATTTTGACTTTCCTAATAATTTTAGCTTAAATATTTAGTTTTGCAGTTCAGGTGCAGTAAATGTTTAAGCAATCTATAATTTGTCCCATGATCATATTTGCAAACATTAGATCATTCAATTTTCAACTAAGGATGCCTGAGATACCTAGATTATGAACCGGTAGTATGTGGCATTCATAAAATCTTCAGGTACTAAATTCTCAAAATGAGCTTTTCCTACCTTAATGATGGCTTTGTAGTCTATATATAAGCATATAAGAAAAAAGGCTATGGAAACCATCCCATAGCGCAAATGGCTGGTATTCCTTCATGCTGGAGATATTCCTTAGGAAATAAGTAAATACATATGTCTAAATTTCTATGCCAACAGCCTTTTCTCCATTTATTTTTAGATGTATTTTAAATCCTCATTTCTTTGCTGCACATAAATAAGATCACTTATTTCAGATATTTCATCTGCATTGAATTTTTCTTTAGACGTGTGTTAGAGAGGAGAATGACTTCTCAGGGAATGGGAAGTGCAAGTCCTCCCCTTCTAAGGTTACAGTAGTAACATCTTAGGAGATAGTCCTGGTTGGGGATCTGAAATTACATGGGTCTTTCAGGCACATCATCAGTTAGTGGCTGCAATGAGTAAAATATCGCTTTGTATGGATGAAAAAGAAAATACCACGGGCAAACTTGAGGCCTACGGTATACTATACTATACTATATGCAGTTTAATTAGACAGTACCTAATTATGTGAACCAGTTGTGCGGTATGCATGAACAGTCTTTAGGAATCCAGGATACACTGAAAATCCTGTTCTGTGCATCTTCAAAGTATAAAACTGTGATGTCGAACAGCAAAGGAAAACCATATAACTTCATTTCAGAAGTCGGCCTTAAACTTCAATCTACAGTAGCACCTACTTTCCATTTTACGTTGGTTGTAGTTATTTTTACATAAGAACATAAGAAATAGGAGCAGGAGTAGGCCATTCGGCCCCTCAAGCCTGCTCCGCCATTCAATAATATCATGGCTGATTTTCTACCTCAACTCCACTTTCCTGCACTATCCCCATATCCCTTGATTCCCTTAATATCCAAAAATCTATCGAACTCTCACTTGAATATACTCAACCACTGAGCCTCCACAGCCCTCTGGGGTTGAGAATTCCAAATATTCACTACCCTCTGAGTGAAGAAATTTCTCCTCATCTCAGTCCTAAATGGCTGACCCCTTATTCTGAGACTGTGACCCCTGGTTCTAGACTCCCCAGCCAGGGGAAACATTGGGATGGATTTTACTTACCGAGACGAGTTGGGGACGGGACTGCTGCCTTCCGGGTTATAGTCCCACCCCCAGCGATGTCTGACGTACAGACGCTATTTTTCCCTGATTGGCCTTGTTAAGTCCGCCCTGCGGGCTTGCTGGCCAATTAAGGGAAAGCCATGTCAGTTGATGACGCTTCATCGGCTGGTTTTCTTAAAGGCACATGAATCATCTATTTTTGACAGACGATTTAACAGTGTTTGACAGCATTGATGTGCTGTCAAACACTGGCAACCACTGTACAAAGGTGAGCCCTTGCACCCAGGCTCTCCAAAACAGATGGCAGCTGCAGGTGAGGGTACAGAAGCGATCTGTCACTTCTCCCAATGAGGTGAGGCCACACAAACACTTCAAAGCTTGTCACCTGCAGAAAAATCTAAACACATTAAAAATTACTTTCCCAACATTTCCTTACCTCTGATACTCACCAGTGTCCCATTGCATCCTTCACACCACTTCTGCAGCTGTCATCTATACACAAACATTACAACAGACCCACAGCATGCCTCACTTACCCTGGCAGCGTTCCCTGACATCGGGAAGCCCACAGTAGAAGTCTCAAAATGGGAAAAAGCCTCTTAACAGCTTGTTAGCAGGTAGTTAACAGGCAGTTAAGTGGCTAAAATCCCCTTCCCGCCACTAGGAGTTGGGTCCCTGTGCAAATCGGGGACCCGACTCCCGGGAAGATTGGTTGGAGGCGGGTTGGGAGCGGGTTTGGGACCCGCTCCCATTCTTTTTTATTTTCCCAACAGTCATGCCTCCAAACCCGCCTCTTCAGGGCTGGTAAAATCCAGCCCATCCTTCCTGCATCTACCCTGTCGAGCCCTATAAGAATTTTGAAATAACAACAGAAAATGCTGGAAACACTCAGCAGGCCAGGCAGCATCCGTGGAGAGAGAAACAGAGTTAACGTTTCAGGTCTGGGACCCTTCATCAGAACTGGAAAAAGCTGGAGATGTAACAGGGGGTTGGGGGTGGGAGGGGAGGAAGGAATTGAAGGAACATTCTGTACTGAGGTAAGAGGCAGGGAAGATAAAATGTTGCAAATGGGGATAGCAAAATCATACAGCATGAAAAATAGGAGCAGGGGTTACAGTCTGAAATTGTTGAACTCAATGTTGAGTCCAGAAGGCTGTAAAGTGCCTAATCGAAAGATAAGGTGCTGTTCCTCGAGCTTACGTTGAGCTTCATTGGAACAATGTAAGAGGCCGAGGACAGAGAGATCAGCGTGGGAGTGAAGTGGAGAATTAAAATGACAGGCGACCGGAAGCTCAGGGTCACCCTTAGGGACTGAACGGAGGTGTTCCGCAAAGCGGTCGTCCAATCTGCGTTTGAATTTTGTATGAGATCACCTCTCATTCTTCTAAACTAGAGAATGTAGGTCTAATCTCAATTTCTCCTCATAGGAAAAGCCCCCCCATCCCAGGAATCAATCTGGTGAACCTTTGTTGCACTCCCTCTATGGCAAGTATATCCTTCCTTAGGTAAAGAGACCAAAACTGTACACAATACTCCAGGTGTGGTCTCACCAGGGCCCTATATAATTGCAGTAAGACGTCTTTACTCTATTACTCAAATCCTCTTGTAATAAAGGCCAACATACCATTTGCTTTCCTAATTGCTTGCTGTACCTGCATGTTAACTTTCAGTGATTCGTGTACAAGGACACCCAGGTCCCTCTGAACACCAACATTTCCCAATCTCTCACCATTTAAAAAATACTCTGCTTTTCTATTTTTCCTACCAAAGTGGATAACTTCACATTTCTCCACATTATATTCCATTAGCCATGTTCTTGCCCACTCACGTAGCCTGTCTATATCCCCTTGAAGCCTCCTTGCATCCTCCTCGCAACTTACAAGCCCACCCAGCTTTGTATCATCAGCAAACTTGGATGTATTACATTTGGTCCCCTCATCCAAATCATTGCTATAGATTGTGAATAGCTGAGGCCCAAGCACTGATCCTTGCGGTACCCCACTAGTTACAGCCTGCCAACCCGAAAATGACCCGTTTATTCCAACTCTCTGTTTTATGTCCGTTAACCAATCCTCAGTCCATGCTAGTATATTACTCCCAATCCCATGAGCCCTAATTTTGTTTAATAACCTCTTGTGTGGCACCTTATCGAATGTCTTCTGAAAATCCAAATACACAACATCCACTGGTTCCCCTTCATCTATTCTGTTAGTTGCAACCTCAAAAAACTCTTAACAAATTTCTGTTAATTTTGAGAAACAGAATTTGAAGATAACATTCCAGACTGCCCAGATGCTAAAAGTAAAATGGGTTAGTTAAATATAGAAAGATCACACAACCAAAGAGGATTTTGAGCTCTAGAACGGCTGTGCATTCTGAGGATTATATAAACCAGTGGTTTGAGTCCTCTGCTGGATTACTGATGTTGCTTTAGTCTGCTATCTGAGGACTACATGTAGACACAGATATACTCTGAAGAGCTGACCTATATTTTTCCATAGCCATCAGCAAATGAGTATGCGCTGTTATCTTTCTGCAATGCGGTGTATTGCCAGACCTGGCAATTGTACAGAATCAAGAGTCTTTTTCAGGATTATTATTACTCTCTTCGAAGTGTGAAGGATGTTTCTGGCTAAACCATATATTTCTGCATATTTACAATTTAACATCATTTTTGTAGGTTTGAAATGCCAGATCTAAGGAGAATTTATAGCCAATTATTACCCCATCATTCTCCCATATGGAACATAAAGTAATTGTCCGTATTGTGCTGTTTCTTTACTTGAATTCTGAGCACTTGTCTTACTCCTTGGGTTTTCAGCAGGTATAGAGAAATTGCTGTTTCTCTTGGTCGCCCAGCTTTTGCAAGTTTTCAACTCCCTCATGTCACTCACTAACATTTAAATTGCTTTAATAAAGCTACTCAAACATCGGGAGTAGCTTTATTACAGAGATGTTAAACATACACAACTAAAATGACTACTATTAATAATAGTAGTCATTTTAGTTGTATATGTTTAACATCTCTAATACAATACTGAGGTATTTAATAGAATTTTAAATAAAAGAATTAAAACAATTTTTACTTAGCTTCACTGTGTTGTCTCCTTTCCCCTAATCTCTCTACATTATTTTCTGTCTATTTTGTTATTTTAGTTTTAATTGTATTCGTCTAAATATTATAATCTATTCTAAAGTTTGAAGTTAAAATACTTCACTTACCTACCTGGTTTCCGTAGCTTCCCTGCACCCACTGACCACTTTGGAGGTAGGAGCAATTGAGCTCCAATCAATTGACAAACGATCAAGATTGATATGATCAAATCAATCTTTGATGCAATTTCCTAATCAACTAGAAAAGATTACCGAGAGAGCCTCAGAAGAGAAGAAAATTGAGAAAAGTTATCTCCAACCATAATAACATACACATGAAGAGAAAGCATTAAATGCCAATTGCATACTTCAGTAATGGAAAAAGATGATACCTCTCATTTTGAAGTAAAGTTGTTGAAGGGACAACTACATCCACAACCACACACACACAACCACACACACACACACACACACACAGGAGGGGATATATTTCTGATGACATGTCTTTGACAGAATTGACTTGTGGAATGAACATTTCAGAGTTCTATAATTGTCCCAGTATAAATAGTGCTATAGGGCACGGGCACAGTACACAATCCATTATCTGAATAGTCTACAACCACGACATGTTAAGATATCCAAATAGTTTGGATATAGAAACAGGCTGTATCCAGATTCTGTTTGGTGTGAGCTCCTGTCAAATATTTCACCATGTCTATTGTGTGAACTGAGTTGGTTACGCTGTATTTCAGTGCTTTTAGCTTATTCCATGTGAACTGTTGCTCTGCATTTCCTTTAGTAGTGGAATTAGACAGTTATTTTTGGAAACACCGAGGTATATTTTCCTCCCTGTGTTAAGATAAATCTCCCCAGTTAGTAAAAATAACTTGCAGAAAATGCTGGAAATACTCAGCTGGTCAGGCAACATCTGTGGAGAGAGAAACAGAGTTATTGGGCTGTAATATGCGACCCCTACAGGTGCGTACAAGGTGCGCCCGCACCCGTAAGGGCCGTGCACGTTCCGGGTTTAGGCATGCGAAGCGCATGTGTGAAAACCAGAACTTGCGATCTGTCAAGAATTCTCTTGACAGATCATCCGCATCCCCGGGAGAAGGGCCTCCGCAGGCAGAAAGTTGCGCTATTTGCTCAATTTCTGCCCAGCGAATGCTCTTGAAATTCTTATGCCTGGTAAAAGCAGGAGCAAGGCCTGCTTTTACCAGCGTAAGAGTTTTGAAAAATAGAAAAATAAAATGTTATCACTTATTTATGCATTAAAAACCCTGTCCAATAAGGTAAATTTATTTTTAGCCCTGTTAAAACATATAGGGCCAACATTTACGATCGGAAGCTTCTCGCGGGCGGACGCTTCTGACCTGCAAAATGTGTACGAACGTACCTGGTGGCCCGGGAAGAATGGCAGTTTGCGCTCCTGGGCGCCTCTGGGTCCGCGCGGGCAGAGCCCCACGTATCCCAGGGGCGCAAGCGGTTCGTAGGCGCTCCTGGGATCACGTGGGCTGGCTCAACCAATGGAAGAAGGGAATCCACATTCATACTTCTGAAGAAAGAAAGAAAGACTTGCATTTCTATAGCGCCTTTCACGACCACAGAACGTCCCAAAGCGCTTTACAGCCAATGACGTACTTTTGAAGTGGAGTCACTGTTGTAATGTAGGAAATGCGGCATCCAATTTGCACACAGCAAGGTCCCACAAACAGCAATGTGATAACCAGATAATCTGTTTTTGTTATGTTGGTTGAGGGATAACAATTGGCCAGGACACCGGGGATAACTCCCCTGCTCTTCTTCAAAATAGTGCCATGGGATCTTATACGTCCACCTGAGAGAGCAGACGGGGCCTCGATTTTAACGTCTCATCCGAAAGACGGCACCTCCGACAGTGCAGCACTCCCTCAGCACTGCACTGGAGTGTCAGCCTAGCTTTATGTGCTCAAGTTCCTGGAGAGGAGTGTACGTACAGAACTGTCAAAAGTATGAATGGGGATCACCTAAAAAATACACCAACACATTAAATAAAAAATGTTTTAATTACATATTTAAAATTAATTAAAATGTCATTTAATTAAATATTTTAAACATTAAATTTTTTGAAAGAATTTTAAATGTTATTATGGGGCTAAAAATAAACTTACCTTTTTGAAGAGTATTTTTAATTTATAAATGAGTTATCAAATTTCATTTTTCTATTTTTTAAAACTTTTAAGCTGGTAAAAGCAGGCCTTACCAGGCGTAAACATTTGACAGGCTTTCAGCGGGCGGAAGTTGTGCAAAAAGCGCAATTCTCCACCCGCAGAGGCAATTTTCTTGGTCATGTGGATGATCTGTCACGAGAATTCTGGACAGATCGCAAGTGCCGGGTTTCAGCGCATGCGCTTCGCATGCCTGAAACCAGCACTTGCGCAGCCCCTATGGGCGTGTACACACCTCGTACGCACCTGTGGGGGTCGCAAAATACGGCCCATAATTTTTTTACAAAAATTACATTTTTGTTTAAAATATTTAATTAAATGGCATTTTCATTCATTTTAAATATATAATTTAATTTGTATTTATTTCATGTGTTCGTGTATTTTTTAAGTGATCCCCATTCATACTTATGGGAGTTCCATACATATGGAATTCTGAATTCCCATGAGTATGAATGGGGATTCCCATTCTTTCATTGGTTGGGCCGGCCCACGTGATCCCAGGGGCGCTTGCGAACTGCCTGCGCCCTTGGAATACGTGGGCCTCTACCTGCGGGTACCCAGAGAGGCCCAGGAACGCAAATCTACAAATTCGTAGATTTTTTGCAGGTCGGAAGCCTCCGATCGCAAATTTTGGGCCAACATTTCAGGTTGATGACCTTTCATCAGTTTTGATGCTGCCTGACCTGCTGAGTATTTCCAGCATTTTCTGTTTTTTATTTCAGATTTCCAGCATCCGCAGTATTTTTTATTGGTAAAAATAAATTGTTTTGAATTCTACACACATTGCCTACCAATAAGACGTATCCAAATGAACAAGAATAGCTGTCTAGATAGTACAACAGTGTGGATATTCAGCTGTGAATAATTGAAACGATACTTTAAATGGAAAAATTGTCACAAGGGTGCAGTGTGAGTGCTTATCTGAGACCGAGGCAGGTTGCTGTGGCAGAGTAGAGAATGCTTTACTTTGCATCTGGCTGTGCTGCATGTGACTTAACCTGGGAATGTTTGATGCTAATACTGGAGCCCTGAAATTCCTCTGCTTTTGAATTGCAGAAAGGATAATTTGGGGCTGGACACAGTTCTTTACATATTTTCCCGCATGGTGACTTCTTGTTCTTGGCAGGACCATCAAAGGAAGCGACCAAGGCAATTCACATAATGAGGCAAAACTGGGGAGTGAGATCAACAGCATAACACTTGTGTACCGTTTAACAAATGCCAGTTGACCTCGAATAATGTTACTTGTCCACCCTGTTTGACTGGGGATTGGGTTATAATGTGAAGGAACAAGAGGAAAATATTGTTATTTGAAACATTAGGTAATCCTTCCAACAAAATCTTTCAAGTTATTTTCTGATCGTTAAAAACAGTTACTTCATTATTCCATAGCCTAGTCCTTTGTCAAGTTTCCAAAAAGAAATTACATTTTCCAAGCCAGATTTTTGGACAGTACTTCACATATGTAGAACAAATGATGTATATTAATATTGTAAAGTGATGAGTTACATTGTCAACGCCCATTAGGGAATACTGCACCTTATTGCTAACTTAGGTTATTGATGAATGAAGAGGCATATCCTTCATGATAATAATTTCCACTCTTTTCTTGCAGGTTCTTGCATAATTTTTCATTTCTTTTTCTTTTCCCTCCTTTGCTTTCTTGGGGTTACATATGGAGGAGCGTTTTTACATAATGAATATTGCAAAATGTACTATCTTACCATTTTTCTTTAAACCAATACTTCCTGAATTTTAGGTCTCCACAGTAACAAGCCCCAAAAATCTACATTGGGGCACATCCCTTTGTAACTACTGAGATGCACTCACAAGGAACACCATCCTGGTGAACCTAGGGGATTTTCTGGGGTTGGGGGAGTTTCCCTCATTAGGCTGCCAGTAAGTAGCCTCCTTTGTAAGGGGGCCACTATAAATAGATATATATTTTTAAATAGCTCCACCAATTCATGGGTCCAGGCCATGATCCCAGTCTGAACTACTAATATTCAAGAAGGAGTTAGATATATTTCTTAAGGCTAAAGGGATCAATGGATATGGAGAGAAGGCAGGGACAGAGTATTGAATTTGGATGATCAGCCATGATCTCATTGAATGGCGGAGCAGGCTCGATGGGTCGAATGGCCTACTCCTGCTCCTATCTTCTATGTTTCTATGTTACTAGCAGGGCTCCATGATCATCCATCAACTATTCATTATCTTCCCCCTTTATTACTCTACCCCAATTACTAATGAGGCCAAGGAAATCCTCAATACATTCACAACTAATACTCATACTCATGATCCACCCACAACTCCTCAGTTCCCTAGCTCTCAATGATTCCCACACCTCATTTTAATCTGTAAAAACCAAAGAACCTGCTCCAACAAGCCACATTGTCTTGTGTATCATAATAAATGCTACAACGTATCCATTTCCTTAGGAAAAAAAGTTTGCTGACTATGAGCAATGTTGCAGATGATTTCCTAATAAATAAAAAAACGACAACAAATCCGTTTTTGTCTGCCACCTCCTAAAGACCGTGAGTAACCTTACAAGATTGCTTATTTTGTCAGTCACAACAAACTTTGTGATAACATGGACCCAAGGTTTGACCAAGGCCATGAACTTTACTAAATTTCCAGTTAAAGAAGTTTCAAATGATCATAGTAATGACCAGATTTCAGTTCTTGGGTATCTGAAAGGAGAAAGGCACAAGGGTAGGGTTGTGTGCCGGGAGGGGGTGAAAGTAAGAGGTGCATGCTTACACCATCTGTTGCTTGTAAATCAGAAGTGATTGTGGGATGAGGGGGAAGTGGGATGTGAGAATGAGGATTAGTTATGAGAGTACCATCATCATCATCTATCATTTCAGCCCCGCCGCTGGCCACAGCCTCAGCAATGGCCGCTCCAGCGAGCACCGTCTCCTCCGTGGGGGTAAGGACATGGAGCCGTGTCTATCCATCGCTGTTTAGCTCCTGCTGCCTCCGGTTGTGTGTCACCTTGTCCTGCAAGAGAGAGGGAAGTGTGTCACTGGGTGTTGTGCACTCTGTTTGGATTATGTGCCTGTCATTGTTGAATATATAGCAGTGTGAGTAAGCTGTGAGATCTGGATGTGAGGCTTGTAGCAGTGCTAAGTGTGTGAGGGTGAGGTGCAGCTATGAATGTTAGGTATGAGTCTTGATTGATAGAGATTGTTGGTAGGTGAGTAATGGGGGTGTGGTGCATTGAGCAGTGCCTAGCAGTGCAATTGATGGGATATGGCATTTGAAGATGAATTTACGGACCTTGACCACTCGTGTGAGGTCACTGAACTTTTTGCGGTTTTGCATCCAGGTCTTCAGGGCTTGACTCCTGTCATTGACCACCAAGGCTATCTGCTCCCACTGCATTCTGAGCATTTGTCTGGAGGGCCTCCTGGCCCCCTGTGGATACAACACTTCTCTCCTCCTATCCACCTCCTCCACCAAGGCCTCCAGTGCAGCGTCTGAGAACCTTGGAGCACACTCTCTCCCCTTTTGTGCCATTATTCAGTCTTTACCTGTTGATGTGTGCAGCCAATGAGCAGTGTGGTTAGCGCTGGCTGCACGCTACAATTATGGTAATGAGCAGGCAGTACACAGTTGGTGTGCTGCCTGCAACACATTGAACAGGCACAGGGGCTTTTGAATTTAGCCCTCATCCTCTGCTTGGTCTTTCCAGCAAAATCGTAACTATTTCTATGTTAAATATGCCTATGATGCTATTAACACACTGGCCGGAATTTTACGGGGGGTCAGCGGGCGATTTTGGTGGTGGGCCGGGTGAGAACATTTTTTTTTGACAGCGGGTCGGGACCCTGCTGTGAATCCACCGCCACGCGCCTTTCCCAATGCTGGGTCCGTCAGCGCTGAGCAGACCTGACACAAGTAGAGGCGGGGGACCCAATTAACCTCATTAACATCTAGTTGACAGATCATTAACAAGCTTTTTTAACTTATCTTTTCACTTTAACTTCATGGCCACAGGAACCATGCTGTTTGGGGATCACGGCTGTCAACCTCAGGTGGGAGTTTAGTGGCCATTGCTCCAGCTGATGAATTGACAGCTTCAGTAAAAGCTCCCACCTGACAGATCATCACTTTCCTTAGCCACAAGCTGTATCTCAGTCCATTCCCAGCACAGACTCTGCAGGCTTTCCGCTTTCCATACTCCATCTAGTATCACCTCATTGGAAGAACTCTCTCACCATTGACTGAATGCTTCTGTCATCTCTACTTCACCTGCCATCTATTCCACCAACATGGGTGCCCTTTATACTATCTCACCTTGGTCCTCAGGATCCAACTATGATCAGCCCCAACACCAGCAGCACCAGGCACACCAGCAGCACCAACAACAACCTTCTCTGCAATCACCTGATGCTGCACAGGACAGAGGACATCAGCACCCTAGCACATTATTGCCTGGAATGGCCTCACCATGGCCAGATTTACTTCACTTGATGCTGTACACCCTGGCTGCCACATGATGCACCAGGTTGACACCACCCCACACCAACAAGCATCCTTACAATGCCCAAGCCATTCCTTTCACACTCATCACCATTGCGGGGGGTACCGTTATGTCTCACCATTCACTGCAACTCACTAAGCCACTTCCAAAGGTGCACACAGATCTGTCCAAGAATGTAAAGTGTTGAAAATTAAGGTTTCAATTTTTGACAGTGCATTAACAGAAACTTTACATGAACATTGGATAACACACCCAAGTGCCTACCCTTGTGTGTTGTTAGTTGGTATGATTGGACTAGGATGAGAGTGAGATGGGGATGTGATAATGTAGATGGAGAGGGATGGGTGGAGGTGCAAGGTAAGTTGGTGTGAGTAAGGATGTGCAGGGGTAGGGTAGGGAAGGCAGAGTGAAGGGGATGTGATGAGAGGCACAGCAGGATGAACGTGAGTGCGGCTTTGTACTAACGTTTCATGATCCAATGAGATCATTGAAAGGTTTGCGCCACTGCACCTAGGTCCTCCTGACGACATCTCTGCTTGTGTCCTCCTGTGCATTGTGCAGCCAGGCTGTGTTGGTCTCCTGGGGAGATGTCTTCTGCCCATCGGAAGGGAAGAGGACCTCCCTGCATAATCTGACTCCCTCCATAGACACATGGAGGGAGTCAAGGGAGAACCTGGTGCAGCCCTACACCTCTGTGCAGTCATAAGAACATAAGAACATAAGAAATAGGAGCAGGAGTAGGCCAATCGGCCCCTCGAGCCTGCTCCACCATTCAATAAGATCATGGCTGATCTGATCCTAACCTCAAATCTTCTATCACTCTCCATCCCACCCGAACCCATGTGATCTCCCGGGAGAGGCGAAAAACCAGATAAAAAACCCAATGGCCAATTTGGGAGAAAAAATCTGGGAAATTCCTCTCCGACCCATCTAGGCGATCGAAACTCTTCCAGGAGATCACTCTGTCCCTATATTTTCTACAGTACTTACCTTCTGTAAAGGTGATCTCCACCCCAGCCAGGAACAGGAATAAAACCATCTCCTGAAATCCAACAGAATTAGAACACAAGAAGTAGGAGCAGAACCAGGCTACACGGCCCCTGGGCCCGCTCCACTACCCACAGGGCCATGACCATTCCGAACCTAGACTCATGTCCAATTTCCTGCCCGCTCCCCGTAACCCTTAATTCCCTTTACTTCTAGGAAACTATCTATTTCTGTTTTAAATTTATTTAATGATGTAGCTTCCACAGCTTTCTTGGGCAGCAAATTCCACAAACCTACCACCCTCTGAGTGAAGAAGTTTCTCCTCATCTCAGTTTTGAAAGAGCAGCCCCTTATTTTAAGATTATGCCCCCTAGTTCTAGTTTCACCCATCATTGGGAACATCCTCACCGCATCCACCCGATCAAGCCCCTTCACAATCTTATATGTTTCAATAAGATCGCCTCTCATTCTTCTGAACTCCAATGAGTAGAGTCCCAATCTACTCAACCTCTCTTCATATGACCACCCCCTCATCCCCGAGATTAACCGAGTGAACCTTCTTTGTACTGACTCGAGAGCAAGTATGCCTTTTCTTAAGTATGGACACCAAAAGTCATTGTCAGTGTTTGCAGTATTTCAGTGCTGTAGAACACTGACAGCACAAATGTCAAAATAAAGTTGGCCATGGTCTCTTTAAGGAAACCGGCTGATGATGCATCATGAAATGACGTCACCAGACCCACTTCCTCTAATTGGACCGGTAAATATGCTGGGCGGGCTTAACAAGTCCAGTCAAGGAAATTCATTTCACAGAGCAGGATGGAGCCAGCAGTGGGGTCAAGATCCGCCACCGACGCTGCCCGCCCCGGACCCGCCGAGGTGAGCAAAATCCCGGCCACAGTGACCAGAAAGAATCTTACAACTGTGTTAAATTGTGTTGAATATTTTAATAGTGAATTTTTAATTGTTGTAAAGTATTTTCAGTTAAGGATTTAAAATACTTATTATTGTTTAATTGTAAAGTGAATTATTTTGATAGATAACTTTGTTGCAGTTATTTCTTTCCCTAAGAAAACAAGTGCTTACGGAAGGGAAATGAGGGTGTGTGTTGACATAATGCTAGAGACATTGCTAACATTAAGAAATGGAACCATTCGTTCAGGAAATACATGAATACAGATACATTTCACTGCTTATCCTTCTTCAACATTAGATAAGTCTTGAAATTTACTTGAATTGATTTGTATTGATTTTTTTAAATTGAAGTCCTTTTCCCTGTTTAATACATTCATCCCTTAAGGGATACACTAAAATGGTATCTTTCAAGTTTAATGCCCTTTTTACAGCAATTTGCTATTGAATTATGAGGGATGGTGACTTTACTGGTGTAAAAAAATGGCTCTTTATTACCACTTGCAGACTTTCTTCCACCAATTTTTCCACACATAATTGTGTTAATAATGATTGCAATTTTCACAACTTGTTTCCACATTATCCCACATTAATGCCTCACCCACATTCAAAGATGTTTATACTGACCAAAATACACATGAACAGAGAGATTTTTAAAAAATAATCATTTTTTTTTAAAGAAATGGTCATAGACATAGAAGATAGGAGTAGGCCATTCGGCCCCTCGAGCCTGTTCCGCCATTTAATGAGATCATGGCTGATCATCCAAATTCAGTACGCTGTCCCTGCTTTCTCCCCATATCCCTTGATCCCTTTAGCCTTAAGAAATATATCTAACTCCTTCTTGAATATATTTAATGAATTGGCCTCAACTGCCTTCTGTGGTAGAGAATTCCACAGGTTATTAGCTGTCTGTCCATGATAAATATTAGTGGATTTTTATGAAAGTTTGTGTCTCCAAAGTAAGCTTGAGGATAATAACCTACTAAATAGCAGCCGACAAGGATTCAGAAGAGCTTGCCTGGCCAACCTCCTTAACTTTATGAGGAAGTGGTATGTGAACAGCACTATATGACATGGTTTAACTAGACTTCCAAAAAGCCTTTGACAAAGTTCAGCATGAAAGACCACTATTTGACCTTCTAGCAGTGGGGATTCAAGCTATCCATGGGTAAGAAATTGGCTGAAGGATTGGAAACAACTTGTTGGGTAGGGGAAAGAGGTAAGTATAGTATCCCAGTGATTGGTATTGGAACTCCTAGGGCTGGATTTTCATTCCGAAGTCGGGTTGGAGGCGGGACTACAACTTTCGAGGTTGTAGTCCCGCCTCCATCGAGGTGCGGCCAATCCACGCGATTTTAACTTGATTGACCTTGTTGAGCCCACCCAGCGGGCTCAGCAGGCCAATTAAGGGCCACCCGGCAGCAGGTGACGTCACAGACTGAAATTTCATCTGTCAAGACGTTTTGACAGATGAAATATCAGTGTTTCACAGCTGTTTGAAGCTGTCAAACACTGACAGTCTTACTTCTAACATGAGTCCTTCTCCACAGACTCAGTTAGAGATCTCTCCTGCACAGAAAGCTGAAGGCTGTCACTTTTGACAGATCGCAGCCATTCTGCTTTCTGTGCCGGTGAGATGAGGGACTCCCCAAACCTAAAGGAAGGAAGGCTGTAAAGGTAAGAAAAGGTATGTAAAACTTATTTAATCACTTTAGACACACCAAACACACTTACCTTTGCACTCATGCACACATCATTCACCTGATTACCGACATCTCGACCCCTCCAAGCCCTTCAACCCGACGGCCCGACTCCTCCAACTTGGCATGGTTTGGAGCCAGCGGGATTCCCACAGTTCAAGCTTAAAAATAGCAATTAGGCTAAAAACTGCCTGTTAACTACCTGTTAACAGGCAGTTAATTGGCACTAATCCCTTCCCGCCTCAGGTAGGCGGGTCCCAGTGCAGGGCAAGTACCCGCCTCCTTTGAAATTGGCATGGAGGCGGGATGGGGTCGGGACTCCCGATTTCGGGAATTTAACCCCCCGCATGCCTCCAAACCTGACTCCACGGCCCAATGAAAATCGAGCCCCTAGTTTCTCCAATTTACATTAATGACTTGTATTCAGAAACTCAACAATACTCAGCTAACGTGGAAACGAAATGTGAGGAGGAAGCTAGGGACCTATAGAAGTTCAGAACAAGGGGAAAGTTCAGAACAAGGGGGTACAACCTTACAATTAGAGCTAGACTGTTCAGGGTGATGTCAGGAAGCACTTCTTCACACAAGTGGAAATCTAGAACTTTCTCCCCCAAAAAGCTGTTGAGCCTAGGTGAATTGAAAATTTCAAAACTGAGATTGATAAAAACATTTGTTAGGCAAGAGTATTAAGGGATATGGAACCAAGGCGGGTAAATGGATTTAAGATACAGATCAACCATGATCTAATTGAATGGCAGAACAGCCTCGAGGGGTTGAATGGCCTACTCCGGCTCCTATGTTTTTAACTTGGAGTTGAACAAGGCATTAAGGTTCTGAACAGTCAGTTTAGCTTGAGACAGAATGGCCACGATTTTACTAATGGAGGCAGCTTGAGTGCGGGTCCGCTGCTCGGAGGCTTTCCAACACGTTCCCGGCAACCACCTCCCAGAACTTACCATTTTGCACTGATTGGCCGACGTGCGGGTCCCTCTAGGCAATTGCTTGGAGGCTGTCAGTTTCTTGCGTCTAATGACGCTTTGTTTGAAAGAAAATTTAAAGAGGTTGTGCCCCCTTTGGGAAAAATGTCAATGTGATGGTTTGGTGCTGTAACATATAGAAAGGGGAGTTGACAGCGTCTGTTGTGAACAAAATTTATTGAATGAAATTGCTGGTCATATTTTTCCAGAAAGATTTTTATGATGTTTTGTATATATCAATTTATAATCTGACTATGAAATGAAAAAGATGCCAGATTTGTTCCAATCATTAGCTTAGTGATATTAATGCTTTTTTCACTAAAAGGTGCTGGCTGCTGCAGGAACGACAGCCCCAATAACTAAAGCTGCACCCAGGTTCAATGAGGGCTCTCTCCATGCTCTTTTTGAGTGAGTTAGAGGACGTCAGGAGCTCCTCTTCCCTGGAAATGGAAGGAGGAGGCCTTCTCAGCAAACCAAGGCAGCTTGGCTGTAAATTGCTGAGGAGGTGAGCTTGAGGTCTATGTGCAGAAGCACATGGGTTCAGTGTGGAAAAAGGTTTAATGATCTGTTGAGATCACCTAAAGTGTGGCCTCTGTGTTCTGGGAAATGGAAGTTCAAGCTGCTTCATCAATGACCTTCCCTCCAATGTAAGGTCAGAAATGGGAATGTTCGCTGATGACTGCACAGTGTTCAGTGCCATTCACAACTCCTCAGACAATGAAGCAGCCCATGCAACAAGACCTGGACGACGTTCAGGCTTGGGCTGATAAGTGGCAGGTAACATTAACGCCACAGAAGTGCCAAGCACTGACTATCTCCAACAAGCGAGAGTCTAAACACCTCCACTTGACATTCAATGGCATTACCATCACCGAATCCCCCACCATCAACATCCTGAGGGTCACCATTGACCAGAAACTTAACTGGACCAGCCACATAAATACTGTGGCAACAAGAGCAGGTCAGAGGCTAGGTATTCTGCGGCGAGTGTCTCGCCTCCTGACTTCCCAAAGCCTTTCCACCATCTACAAGGCACAAGTAAGGAGTGTGATAGAATACTCTCCACTTGCTTGGATGAGTGCAGTTCCAACAACACTCAAAAAGCTCGACACCATCCAGGACAAAGCAGCCCACTTGATTGGCACCCCCTCTACCTTAAACATTCACTCCCTCCACCACCTGTGTACCGTGGCTGCAGTGTGTACCATCTATAAGATACACTGCAGCAACTCACCAAGGCTTCTTCGGCAGCACTTCCCAAACCCGCGACCTCTTCCACCTAGAAGAACAAGGGCAGCAGACACATGGGAACACCACCACCTCCAAGTTCCCCTCCAAGTCACACATCATCCTGACTTAGAAGTATATCGCTGATCCTTCATCGTCGCTGGGTCAAAATCCTGGAACTCCCTACCTAACAGCACTGTGGGAGTACCTTCAGCACACGGACTGCAGCGGTTCAAGAAGGCGGCTCACCACCACCTTCTTAAGGGCAATTAGGGATGGGCAATAAATGCTGGCCATTGCCTCCCATAAAAATGAATAATAAAAAAAAGAGTGAGGGTTCAGGGTGATTTCCATGTAGAATGCTGGTAGTGACACTGCGCGCAAACCACCGTTTATTGGAAAGATGATGCCTGCGGTTTTGAGAATGTCGGACTTATATTCATCTCCATGTGCCAGCCACCTGTGGTTGAAGCGTAAGATGATGTGAATCTGGCATGGATGAGTGCATCCCTTGCCTGACGGCCAGCAATATGGTCGTCTGCTGCTGGATTGGCCACATCCGACCCCGCAAGGCATCACTCCCCGTCCTCCTCCTCCTCGTCCTCCTCCTCATCCTCTTCATTGTCCTCTTCATCTTCCTCTTCATTTTCCTCTTCATCTTCCTCCAAGGAGGCTGTGTGCGGAGCCACTTGTTCATCCTGCAGCACTAAGCCGCGCTGCTTTTCCTTCAAATCTGGCGTCCGGGATGAGAAGATGTAAATGGTTCCCATGCCATTGTTATAGATTACAGTTGAGGCAAGAAGCTTGCAAACGCACACTCAAAGTGGCCTGAAATTATTCCAATCAGTTCAAACAGCAGATGTGTGTCAGCTTGACCAGTCACAACGTCAGTAGATTTGCAAAATCTTATCCCAAACCTCCAACAACAAAGTTGTTGCATTTGAATGTCAGCCATGTTACAGGAGCGCTTTTAAAGTTCTGCACCAATAATGACTACAGATCATGTCCTCCACTAACTTGTCTCCTTGCAGCAGGACTGTTTCTGACAAGACAGGAAACAGGAGCCAGAGGCACGAAAATGGGAATCCTCTGTAAAAATAAGATTATGAAGGCAGTTAACAGGCTCTTAACTGCCTTAACTACCTGTCCCACCGGTTGAAGTCGGGACTGTTTGGGAGCAGCTGAACAGACACTCAGGAAAATCGCGTGGGGGCGGGATGGAGGCGGGTTGGGTGTCTGAAGCCATTTTTTCCGATTTTACCAGCAGACCCGCCTCCTCAGGGCTGGTAAAATCGAGCCCAATGAGTTTGATAAAATTTAACATAGGAATGTGTAAAGTATTGCACATAGGAAGATAAAAATTAGCTTTGTGGCGGTTCCACCGGGTGTCCCTTACACATATAATGTATATAATTCACTTTAACCTAACTGTACGTGTATTACTTACCTGTTTGGGCCATTGCCCCTTTAACTTACCTGTGGGGGCCGTTGCCCCTTTAAGACGCGCCCTAGCGCGCTGACGTCACATCACGCATTGCGTGACGTATGCGTGACAGCCGCCGGCACAGCCCAGCCTACCGCGACTTCGGCCGCATCGGCTGGCAGACATGAGCGACGCGATCCCCCGCGGCAAGCGCCGGCTCAGCTCGGCCTCCAGCTCCTGCTACCGCGGTCGCGACTTCGGCCTCAACGGCCAGCCTCCGCACCGGGTGAACGCACCGACGTATCGGCGCGGGTCACGTGACCGCCCCAAGCGCGGGCCAACGCGCTAGCGTCAGGACGCGGTCACATGACATCAGAAGAGTGGGAAAACGTGACTAAGCGTGATGACGTCATCACGCTCTCCCGAGGACTACGGACTCAGTCCTCGTGGAGTCCCCGTCGGGGTAAGACCTATCTCGCATTGCTCCTGTATAAAGCCAGCTTACCTGTTGTATTTCGTCAGTTCCAGTTAATAAACAACTTAGTGATTATTCATCCGAACTCGAACTAAATTATTTAGTAGGCATTTGTCCTGAGAGGTCAACACGAATACCTACAGCTTCATATATACTCCCAAGAGTGAGGTTGAAATTAATAAGATGCGGTTGCAAGAGATTGAGGGACATTAGTTTTTTCAGGGTTTAATGTGTCTAATGACTGCAGAGCAACAATCAACAAGGCTGAACCATATAACAAAATCAGCAGAGTAGAAGTCAGATGAAATCATGCTTAATCTGTTACAGTCCCCTGGTCGGACCATCCCTTGAGGGCTATGTTCAGTTCTGGTCACTGAGACACCGGGAATATGCCTTGGAAAAAAACAGCACAAGGATGAACCACAAAACTTATCCCCAGCATCAGAGGATTGGGTTACAATGAAAGACTGAAGAAACTTGGCTGTTTCAGCCTTAATTAAACCTAGAACGCGTCAAGTAAAACCACAGCAATAGGACAATAGGGTATAAGTTAGAACTAGTGAAAGGCAAATTTAAGGCTGAGGCCAGGGAGTAGTTCTTCATCAAAAAGTGTGATCAACACGTGGAATGGACTTAATGAATAAAATATCATGGGATTATTTGCCAACCTTGTCAGAGGGTTTCAGCTTTGGCTCAATGGTAGCCCTTTGGCATCTGAATCCGAAGGCTGAGAGTTCAAGTCTTACTCCTTAGACTTGAGCACATAATCTAGGCTAGCACTTCAGTGCAGTACTGAAGGGAGTGCTGCATTGTCAGAGGTGCCATCCTTCGGATGACATGTTAAACTGAGGTCCCGTCTTCCTTTGCATGTAAAAGATTCCATGGCACTATTCGAAGAAGAGTAGAGGAGTTCATCCAGTGTCCTGGCAAATATTAATCCCTTAACTGTTAAGTCCGTGAATGATTGAGACACGGACTAGCAGGAGAGAAACAAACAAGTCTTTGCTGGTGAAAGGCATAAACGAAACTAACCAACAGAGGCTCTCTAGCACCTTTTATACAGGGGTGGTCACTGCCGGTATTGCAGTCTGAGACCAGTTATTCTCTTAAAGGTACATACACAACAATTCCTCCCCTTTTAGATAAACAGTACATAACATTCATTTAACACTAATGATAACAAATTACAATCACAATTACTGTTGCTAGATACATTGGTTAAGTTTAAGCAATTATAAATTCAGTCTTTGAGGAGGCTTCCTGATTCTGTCTGGATAATGCCTCTTTGGAGTATCAGGTTCTTCTGGCAATGTTGAGTCGAAATCAATGTCGTTGTTTGGTTCATCTGCTTCCAATATTACCGGTTCTGCGGTAGCTGCAATTGGAACGTCGATTTCATTACCAGGTGTATCAGATCGTGGTGTGGAGTTGACGTTTTCCAGTGACTCTAGAATCTGGTCAGCATGGTGCCTTACAATGCTCTCCCCAACCTCCACGGTATACATGAGAGGTCCTTGTCGTGTACAAATCGTTCCTGGCTGCCATTTCTCAGTGCGGTAGTCCCGGGCCAAAACTGGTTGACCTATCTTAAAACTCCTGGTCGGCCTTTCATTCATATTCTGAAACTGCCTGTTCTCCACATCTCTTCGGACGTTTGGCTTAACCAAATCCAAGCGGCATCGTAGTCTTCGATTGAAGAACATCATGGCTGGAGTTTGGTTGGTAACCGCATGTGTCGCATTCCAGTAGGCAAACAAGAAGTTGTCCACCTTGTGTTGTAGGGGTATATCTTCATTACACATTGCCTTGATAGCCTTCTTGAATGTTTGGACAAACCTCTCGGCCAATCCATTAGTGGCTGGATGATATGGGGCAGATGTGTAATGCTTAACACCATTGTTCTTTAAGAACCTCCGGAATTCTTCAGACACAAACTGTGGTCCATTGTCAGAGCAAATCTGTTCAGGCAGCCCATTCCTGGCGAATATGGTTCATAAAACTGTGATAGTTTTTTCCGTGGTGGTTGAGGACATTTTTATTACCTCTGGCCACTTTGAATGTGCATCCACCGCAATTAAAAACATCGAGTCCATGAAGGGACCAGCAAAATCAATGTGCACCCTTTGCCATGGAGATGAGGGCCACTCCCATGGATGCAGAGGAGCTTGTGGTGTGGCGTTTTGGACCTTCTGGCATCCTGCACAGCTCTTGGTCATCTCTTCGATTTCTCTATCGATTCCCGGCCACCACACAAACGCTCTTCATTTTTACCCCACCCAGATGA
The DNA here is from genome assembly GCF_052327205.1 of Somniosus microcephalus. NCBI lineage: Eukaryota > Metazoa > Chordata > Chondrichthyes > Squaliformes > Somniosidae > Somniosus > Somniosus microcephalus. The sequence goes on from NC_141004.1 coordinate 48,525,981, forward strand.
CCCTCATGAAGCTCATTGAGCACTTTATCCGTCAACTTAGGTGGAATTACTACTCTGGATCCACACATCAAGGTTCCTCTGCACACTGACAGCTGTTCTCTTCTTGACGAAAATGCTGGCAGCAGTGGTTCGCCATGTGCTGGCCATCCCTTCACTGTTAAATCATAGACCCGTGATAGTGTCGGGTCATTCCGTGTTTCCTTTTCTATGTTTGCATTCGTCACAGGGAGACATTCGACTATGGTCGAGTGGAATAACTCCATTGGATCCACTGCAAGGTCTTCTTCTTCCACCGTCGGCAACGGTAGACGTGACAATCCATCAGCATTTCCATGCTGTTTAGTTCCCCTGTACTCGATGTCATATTGGTGTGCCCCTAGGTAAAGGGACCATCTCTACAGCCGTTGTGCTGTCATTATCGGTACGCCCTTCTGAGGGTTGAAAATGGAGACAAGAGATTGATGATCAGTTAGTAGAGTAAATTTTTGACCGTGCAGATAGTGATTGAACTTCTTCACCCCCCACACTAGGCTGAGGGCCTCTCTGTCAATCTGGGCGTAGTTACGCTCGGCAGAAGTTAACGAGCGTGACGCAAAAGCTATCGGCCTCTCCAAACCATTAAGGAATTTATGTGACAGTACCGCCCCAATGCCGTAGGGAGACGCATCACACGCCAGCCTGATTGGCGGTGCTGGGTTGTAGTGAGCCAATACTTCCTTCGAAGTGATTAAGTCCTTACTCTTCTGAAAAGCACGTTTACAATCATCGCTCCATTTCCATGCTACCCCCGTTCGTAGCAGGGCGTTCAGTGGATGCAGAATTGTCGACAAATTCGGCAAAAACTTATGATAGTAATTCACCAACCCGAGGAATGACCTCAGTTGCGACACATTTTCAGGCGCTGGGGCCTTAACAACCGCTTCAATTTTGTCAGGGGACTTATGTAACCCCTCTTCATCAATCACGTGGCCACAATACGATATCTGTTTCTTTAAAAATTCGCACTTGGGGCGGTTGGCTCGCAGCCCATGTTCCCGTAGTCTAGTGAGCACCTGTTCTAGGTTGTTAAGGTGTTCACTGTCATCTTCACCTGTTACAAGGATGTCGTCCAAGTAACACTGAGTCCCCGGAATCCCTTGCAGGACTTGTTCCATCGCTCTTTGCCATATCGCCGGAGCCGATGCTACTCCGAATACCAATCGATGATACTGGTAAAGACCTTTGTGAGTGTTTATCGTGAGATACTTCCTAGAGGACTCTTCAACCTCCATCTGCAAATATGCTTGTGCTAGGTCAATTTTTGTAAAACGCTTCCCTCCAGACAGTGAGGCGAAGATGTCTTCTATCCTTGGAAGAGGATATTGTACTGTGTGAAGGACAGGGTTCACCGTCACCTTGAAATCCCCACAGATGCGAATCTTCCTTGGCTCTCCGGACTTATTGCTTAACGTTTTCTTCATGACAGGAACGATGGGTGTCGCCCACTCGCTCCAGTCGACCTTAGACAACACGCCCGCCTTCTCCAGATTCTCCAGCTCTGCCTCGACGGCTGGACGAATTGCATATGGTACCGGTCTCGCTTTGAAAAACTTGGGAACTGCATTCTCTTCTATTTTTAACGAGGCGGTTACGCCTTTAAGCGTGCCCAGTTCTTGTTGAAATACCTCTTTGGCATTAGCTAAGATTGTTGACAATCGTCCAGGAGTGACGTCTTCATCTTTTTTACCGTCCACCGTCATTGCATGAATGGAATGCCAATCTAAGTTTATCTTCCTGATCCATTCCCATCCCAATAACGGTGGTCCACCATTTGGCAGTATGTAGAGATACAATTTCCGTATTTTCTTGCCATTGTATTCGACAGGCACCCTTATTTTTCCTCTGGGGTATACTTTTTGCCCCATATACGTCGTCAAGACGATGGATGTCTCTCTCAAGGGTATGTGTGAAAATAGCCGCTCATAGTCTCGTCGATTCATGACGGTTAGCGCTGATCCTGTATCCAATTCCATTTTAACTTGGGACCCTGCTATCGTGAGGGTGACCCAAATGGTTCGGTGATCCTCTTTTGCGATTACATTGTGAAGTTTGAGACAGCTTAATCTCCTGTTCTCGGATTCACTATCGCTCATCTGGTCTTCGGAACTACTGTCCGTCATCTTTTGTACTTTCTTGTACGGTTCCTTAGTAGCCTTTTTGTTGTCGCTGGTCTTCTTCCCAGACCTACAAACTCGTGCAATGTGTCCAATCTTCCCGCATTGTCTGCATATTTTGTCTTTGGACCAGCAGTCCTTCTGGTCATGGTTAGTTCTGTCGCAGCGATAACATTTTGCAAATCCCCGTGTCATTTCATGGGTGCCGTATTCCTGTGGTTTTTGTTGAATTTCTGCAGCTCCCCTGGCTGCTGCTTCATACGATACTGCCACGCTGAAAGCCTTATCTAGCGTCAGCTCTTTTTCTGCGAGTAACTTCTTCTGTGTTCCTTCACTCAGGAGTCCACAGACAAATTTGTCCCGTAGGGTATCTGCCAGTCCTGCTCCGAACTGGCAGTGCTTTGATAGCTTGCGTAGTTCCGTAAGATACTCAGCATTGCTCTCATCTTTGTGCTGAGTTCTCCTGTGGAATTTAAATCTTTCTGCTATCAACAGCGGTGCAGGGTTTAAGTGCTCCTGTAGAACAGCAACAATTTCGTTAAAACTCTTCGCCTTCGGTTTGGCTGGAGTAATCAGATCCCGCAATAGGCCGTGCGTTCTAGCGCCCATTACGTTTAGCAATATTGATGCCTTTTTCCCCTCCGCTATTTCATTTGCCTCAAAATATACCTCGACTCTTTCCACATACGTGGTCCAGTCCTCTAATGTATTATCAAAAGCAGTGATACAGCCAGTCTTCGGCATCTTGCAAATCTAAAATGGCGCCTCCCGTGCTTTGCCTTCTTCTCTGATTTAACAAAATGGCGCCTCCCGCGCTTTTCCTTCTTCCCCGCTGTTGTTAGCGCTGCTTTCCACGGTTTCTTGCGCGTATTCTTTTTCTTTTATTATTTTCCCGTCGTGGCGCGGACCCTCTGGAACACTTCCCTCCCTCTTCTGAGGTCCGAACGCTGCCCAGCTTCGAAACACCGGCCGCGCCCTGTATGCTCCACCCTCTCTCTCTCTCCTTGCTTCCCGACTCGCTGCCCGGCCCCGTTGCAGCCCAGGAAGGATCAGAGCACTACCTGCCACCAGCCCGATTAGCTGGGAAACCACGGACCGAGGAACCCAGCCTGGATCTGGAAAGTCGCTCCTGCAAAGCCTTGAACCCGATGATTGACGGTCGACGCCCGTTCCTCGAGTTTCAATGGACTCTTTTTTTCTTCCGACCTTCAACGTCGTCGGAGCTGCTGCTGAGTTGCAGGTAAGTTCTTTCTACCTCGTCGCCAGTGTTAAGTCCGTGAATGATTGAGACACGGACTAGCAGGAGAGAAACAAACAAGTCTTTACTGGTGAAAGGCATAAACGAAACTAACCAACAGAGGCTCTCTAGCGCCTTTTATACAGGGGTGGTCACTGCCGGTATTGCAGTCTGAGACCAGTTATTCTCTTAAAGGTACATACACAACATTAACCAACATCACTAAAAAGCAGATTATCTGGTCATTATCTCAGTGCTGTTTGTAGGACCTTGCTGTGTGCAAATTGGCTATCGTGTTTTCTACATTACAACGGTGACTACACTTCAAAAATACTTCTTTGGCGGTAAAGCTCTTTGGGATCTACTTAAGTCATGAACGGTGCTATATAAATGCAAGTTCTTTCTTTACTATCACATTAGAGCACCCCTAGTGATTCTTCCTCTGATTACCTCTCCCTGTGGGAACGACGCAGTCTCCACTTCTCCCAGTGGAAAAAAAACAGAGTAAAATCTTGTCAAATGGGATGTTGTGGGGACAACTTCCAGGAACAACAGTACTGCTAGATTAAAATGATGTCTCTAAAATATTTGTGTTTCAAAATTCAGGCTTTAATGGAAATAACAATTAACCATAGTAGGAAGTATTGATATGTTTGCCTAGAAAGAGTAGCACCCCAATTTTGAGAGAATAGCAAAATAGGGTTGTGCTGTTCCATGGCAGAGGCTCACCTGTGTCAGCAACTCATGAGGCAGGCCATGCCATACCAAATTTTGCAGTGGGAATCCCACCCTCTAATTTGAATAGTCCACTGGCATGTGAGAAATGTGCCTGGAGAGAAAGGCCTGTAAACACACTTGGCTGGGGAGTCTAAAATGCGGAGAGGCAGCACCTGCTAGTGGACTGCAGCCCACCATTAAAGGGGAAATTGTGATCATGGCAGAGAAGTGGACTAATTATTGACAATGTTACAGTGGAGATGCGGACAGCTTTTCTTCCTTTGGTGCTGAAGAGTTGGAGGTGTACTAAAGGAGGATGGCCCTAGTTGGGGCTGCTGGGCACCTTCAAGTAAAGACATAGATGCTAGCTGAATGAAGGATGGTCGCTGGCTGAGTCAATGCAATCACCTAGGTCCCTTGTACCTTGACTACAAAAAGAAGGTATTAGGAGGAAGATAAAATGAAGTGTGTTGCACATTGATCAAATGTGTCGCAAACCTAAAGTGAGAACTCCCACTCCCTAAGAGAGATACCATTTCAAGCACTACATACAATCATTGCCCTTTTGCTCATATCCTTTCACTGTGCCAAAGCTGGATAGCACAATTTTCTTGCTAGTGGAAATGAGGACATGGAATAGCAAACATGTTCAGACTTCCAGACTGAAGCTCTCCTCTACTGTTGAGAGGTTTCTTTGTGGGGTTACCAGCAATGCGTGTAGAGGCAGCCCTGGCCTCCTAAGAGGTATCCATCCAGTGTTTCTTCTCCTTCCAAAAATGAAGGCAAAAATTTGGACTGTCGCATAATGAATGCATCATGACTTCTTCCTGGATAAGGGCTTTTGGCATGCATAATAATGTTTATGTGGACATCTTAACAATAATAGAGTGCAAATTTTTGTTCAGTTATTCGTGTGGTTTATATGAGGAGCCTTATTGCTCACATAGATGCCTGCTGCAATGCCCTGCTCTTGGAAACCTGTCACAGGATAAATGTTCTGCAACCCATCCAGCTGATGCTTTCCTTCAAAGAGAAAGTGATGAAGGTGTTGATGCTTGTAAGCATTGCCTTTGCTCCATGCTTGATGAGTGTGTGCATTGCAGACTGCCTGATGTGGCAGATGTCCCTGAGGTGGCTTGGCAGAATCCAATAGTATGATGGCTTCATGCTGTGATAATCATTTCTATGGGACAGAACCATCCATGTTCCATATGTTAATCTGCAGGTCATACTGCAGCAGAAGGAACAACTGTGTGACAGCCTGTCTTGTGAAGTGTAGGCAATGAAGACATGCCTCCATGATATGTACAGGTATGTGTGGAAGGGTCTGTACCCATGAATCATAGAGTAGTGACAGGTGCTGAAGAAACGCATCAGGCATTACTGCATCCGTGTTTGTTGGCCCCTCAAAGTTATCTTCCACATCTAAATGATGCAGCACATTCAGAAGCTGCAAAGGAATATTCAACCACACACCTCACCACAGCCATTATGTTTTGATGATTGGGACCATGGTAATTGCTGTGCTCTTTGCAAAGAATGTTCAACTCATTGCTAATTTTGTATCAAATTTCTGACTTTCCCTACATGATTTAACCAGTAAAATTGAGGTATTTAATTTCTGAGAGCTACTTTTCAGACAATTAAAAAAATCTAAGAAAGTTAAAAAAGCTCTAAAATGGACAGTGCAAACAAATAAAGAAAAGTAAAAGATTTAAAAATTAAAAATAGCACGCAAGGATAGAATAATTAGAAAATAATAAAACTGAAGGTAATAATTAAAATGCTCTCTAGCTTGGGAAAGAACAGAAAATAAAAGGAAAAAAGGGCAAACAGGGTAAGCATAGGAAAAGTAATCTTTTTTTGGTTTGATGTGAAATGATGTTTTAGGTGTTTATTAGTTTGGGATTAGTACAACATTGAAGCTATATTGCTGTAATAGTGTTTATTTCAGCAGCATAGCACATGAGCTATAAACAAATGAAACCAGTCGACGACCAAGGGAGACTGAAGTTAATGGGAATCGGTGGGGGCGGGGGGAAACTCTCCACTGGCTGGAGTCATACCTAGCACAAAGGAAGATGGTTGTGGTGGTTGAAGGTCAATCATCACGGCTCCAGGACATCGCTGCAGGAGTTCCTCAGGGCAGTGTCCTAGACCCAACCATCTTCAGCTGCTTCATCAATGACCTTCCCTCCAACATAAGGTCAGAAATGGGGCTGTTCGCTGATGACTGCACAGTGTTCAGCACCATTCACAACACCTCAGATAATGAAGCAGTCCATGCCGGCATGCAACAAGACCTGGACGACGTTTGACATTCAATGGCATTACCATCGCCGAATCCCCCACCATCAACATCCTGGGGGTCACCATTGACCAGAAATTTAACTGGACCAGCCACATAAATACAGTGGCAACAAGAGTGGGTCAGAGGCTAGGTATTCTGTGGCGAGTGTCTCACCTCCTGACTCCCCAAAGCCTTTCCACCATCTACAAGGCACAAGTCAGGAGTGTGATAGAATACTCCCCACTTGTCTGGATGAGTGCAGCTCCAACAATACTCAAGAAGCTCGACACCATCCAGGACAAAACAGCCCGCTTCATTGGCAACCCATCCACCACCTTAAATATTCACTCCCTCCACCACCGGCGTACCGTGGCTGCAGTGTGTACCATCTACAAGATGCACTGCAGCAGCTCGCCAAGGCTTCTTCGGCAGCACCTCCCAAACCCGCAACCTCTTGCATCTAGAAGGACAAGGGCAGCAAGCGCATGGGAAAACCACCACCTCCAAGTTTCCGTCCAAGTCACACACCATCCTGACTGAGCAGTATATCGCTGATCCTTCATCGTTGCTGAGTCAAAATCCTGGATCTTCCTCCCTAACAGCACTGTTGGGAGTACATTCACCACATGGACTGCAGCAGTTCAAGAAGGGAGCTCACCACCACCTTCTCAAGGGCAATTAGGGATGGGCCATAAATGCTGGCCTTGCCAGCGGCGCCCACATCTCATAAAACGAATTTAAAAAAAATTTCATTGAGCCTGCCAGCAAGTAAATGGTTAAAACTTAAAACAAATTATCTTGACAAATTTTTCATTGGAAGTGGCATTGAGAATTATAAGGTTAAATACGCATTAGAGCTGATTGAATACTGGGTGGGACATGATGTTTTCTGGATTACTGGATCATGTAACTGTCATGCCAAGAAAAGCAATGAGTCAAGAATGAATAGTGTAAGACGTAAGGTTGGATGGATATTGTGGTTTGCTCACTTTAACTTTATAAGGCAGAATCTTTCCATTAGTCATTTAAATGGTTTGGGTAGATTCCATGAACAAACTTATCAATAGACATTCGAAAAAGAAATTTCCTGAATGAAGTTGTAATAATGAACTTTGGTATATTGTAATCATATTGCAATAAATGTTGCATTCAAGTTTTGCAGTAGACATATATTTGTAATTTTCCAAGATCATGTTTTTAAACATTTCTGAACATTTTGATTACTTGGTTAGCTACAACTGCATAATGTGAGGTTTTGCCTACAGATTATTAACTTGGAAATGTCACTTTCTACAGCCGCTCCCACTTACCACAACTGCAGCAAGATTCTGCTGTGACATCCAGGAAAAACAACTGTAATGTGAATAATGCCAGATGTTTTTAGGAAGGAATGAGCTATGCATATAAGGACATGAATATGGAGTGTAAAAGTTATGACTTATTTCAATTTGTTTTAATTTTCCTGCTTTACCTGAAAGGTTTTAAAAATGTACTCAAAATGAAAGCCATTATTTTTTCTGTGCAGATATAAAAGGTGAGGTATTGCCAACAAATTCAAAGAAAGAAGATTGCATCTATATGGAAAATTCCTTTTGTTTCAGTATTAGGCTTATATAATGTGCCATTCCAACTTTAACCGTTTGTTTAAACTAGAAACAATCCACAAAGTAATAAACAGTTTAACTTAAAGTGGATTTTCAATTTTGTTTCAGATTTATCTGACAATATATCTCAACTGCCAGTCATGAATGGGAATATACAATTAAGTTCAACTACAAGACATCAGCACGCTTCAACCATATCTCAACCCAGAAACCTGCCATCTAATAGAAAGCAAACCACCGAGGCGTCCTCCAAGCAGACTCTTAGGCAGCTTAATCCTTCTGTTTCTTCCTCAGTAAATGATTTGCAGAAGGTACCTGCCTCAGGAAATGAAAAAAGCTTATCTAATGCAAATAGACCAGTGGAGGAACTGAAATATCACAGTAAATCTTCTAAAAATGCTACGCAAAGTAGAACTGAAATCTTTTTGAACAACACGGAGCAGGATAGTTCATTAGAATTTGGCAACACTGAATTCTGCAATACTGAAATAGATACTGGAGGATCTGCATACAACAGTCCACGGATCCCACGAAAGGGAATTGTTCAGTCTTTGAACAAAACTCAAAGCATGCAGAAGTCAGCATCAAAAATCCCAGAGAGAGGTCAAAAGGAAGAGAGGAAAGATAGTAATGGAATCAATTCTAGAGGAACGGTTGCTCCTACAAAAGCCTCTCGACTTACAGGCTTGAGTCATACAAGAAGCAAAATTTTGTATGATGTTCAAAAGGGAGTTGCAACTCTTCCTCCCAGGGGAAAGTGTAAATCCAGATTCAGTATTTCAAATGATAATCTATTACATCTGTCGAGTTGTGGAGGTACAACAGATACAGAGAGACCTAAAAGCAGTTCAAGTCAAAGACAGTGGAAGTCTGATGTTAGCTGGAAGTCCTACAGTTTCTCCAATTTACTTTTAGATGAGAACGAAGATTTATCAGAATTGTCTGTCTCCTCCATGAGTTCTCCTAAACGCACTTTTACAGGTGGTGTAAAAATGTCAATCAACAGCAATGTCATCAAACTTCCTTCTCCAACACAAAATAGTCATCCTAACACCGCAACGGTGGCTCCTTTCATGTACAAGTAAGTGATTTTTTTCATAATTAACTGTGCTTTGCCAGTCACCTTAAAATGTACAACATTGCAGTTCACAAAATAAATACAAATGAGAGAGGTCATTTGACCCTTCATAGTTCATCCATTTAGAATTAAAAGTTTGATGTTACGGTGTCAACCTGACCTATACTCTCTGTATATGGCCAAGTTTAAACCACAATAAATCTAGCCTAATTGTACTCCAACATGACTTCATCGATGTGGTATGGCATCAAAAGTGGTGCAAAGTGAACTGATATATTTGAAAAGTTATAAAAACTGGAAAAGGAACTTTGTAGTCATGATTATGACCTTTTTAGTTATTTTTGTGTGTTTTTTTCCTTTTCCATTTTGGTCATTTGTTAGACCTCTGGACAGTAAGTTGGCCTGTTGTGCCCAGGCCTCTAACAGTATAGATGCCTACAATGAGGTGCACAAGGATAGCTGGGGTGACTTGCCAACTGATTTTCCCTCTTTCTGTTGGTGAGTTTATGATCTCTGTTTGTCGACTCCTCCAAAAGCATGGATTAGATTAAGAGCTCATTGTGCGAAGTCTCCCATGCCTGACAATTTTGTGGCACAGAATGTTGATGTGCAACAAGCTACGCTACCAATTTAACTCTTTCATTGAGTTTTTGAATTAACATGTATAATGTAATTTGAACACAATGTGAGAAACAATGTGGTATAAATGGTCAAGGAAGACCAGACTGAAAGTAGCTATTCTGAACTTTTTCCTTAAATTCATCTTCAGTGTACATCAGGAACATGCCAAAATAGTATAAAGAAGAGAATTCTAGGATTTGATAATTATCTTTGCCAATATGAAAGTACAGTAAATGTACGCAGTAATGTTTAGTGAAAATACATGGCGCTTTCTCCAGGTGGCTGACTTGAAGATCGTATCTAAGATGTTTCTTTTGAAAAGCTCATGAAGCAGCAATGACCAGAGATTTGCTCTCACAGATACTCTGAATCATAGAATGATACAGCACAGACGGAAGCCATTTGGCCCATCCTGCTTGTGCAGTGAGCTATCCAATTAGTCCCACTTCCCCAGCTCTTTCGCTATAGCATTTTAATTTTTTTTCTTTTCAAGTATTTATCCAATTCCCTTTTGAAAGTTACTATTGAAGCTGCTTCCGCCACCCTTTCAGGCAGTGCATTCCAGATCACAACAACTCGCTGCGTTAAAACAAAAGTGTTTCCTCGTGCCGCCTCCTTTTTTTGCCAGTCACCTTAAATCTGTCCTCTGGTTACTGAACCTTCTGCCACTGGAAACAGTTTCTCCTTATTTTCTCTTATCAAAACTCTTCGTGATTTTGAACACCTCCATCAAATCTCCTCTTAACTTTCTCTGCTCTAAGGAGAACAACCCCAGCTTCTCCAGTTTCTCAACATAACTGAAGTCCCTCATCCCTGGTACCATCCTAGTAAATCTCTTCTGTGCTGTCCCTATTGCCTTGACATTCTTTACTAAAGTGTGGTGAGCAGAATTGGACACAATACTCCAACTGAGGCCTAACCAGTGTTTTATAAAGGTTTAGAATTGCTTCCTTGCTTTGTACACTATGGTGTAGATTTTGCCGAACCTGTCGGGAAGAAGGCGGGACTTCCCCTTTCGGGTTTTTGACCCGCCTACTTTGACGTCCGGCCAATCGCGCGATTTTCCCTTGATTGACCTTGTTGAGCCCGATCAGCGGGCTCAGCAGGCCAATTAAGGGCCACCCGGCAACAGGTGACATCACAGACTGAAATTTCATCTGTCAAGAGTCCGTGACAGATGAAATATCAGCGTTTGACAGCTGTTTGAAGCTGTGAAACACTGACAGTCTGAGTTCTGACATGAGTCATTCTGCACAGACTCAGTTAGAACTCACACCGGCACTCAAAGCTGAAGGCTGTCACTTTTGACAGATTGCAGCCGTTCAGCTTTAAGTTCCGGCTGAGTGATGCGCTCCCGACGGCTACAGGAAGAAAGGCTGTTAAGGTAAGTACAGGTAAGTAAAAGTTCTTTACACACTTTAGACACACCAAACACACTTACCTTTGCACTCATGCACCCATCACTCACCTGAGCGCCGACATTGCGACCCCTCTAACTCCTTCAACCCGACGGCCCGCCTGCTCTACCTGGCGTGGTTTGGAGCCGTCGGGAAACCCACACGAAACCCCTCAAAATAGGGATTAGGCTAAAAACTGCCTGTTAACTACCTGTTAATTGGCACTAATCCCTTCCCGTCTGGTTTCGGCGGGTCCCAGTGCGGGGCGGGTACCCGCCGCCCCTGAAACTTACGTGGGGCGGGGTTTTGGGCGGGATGGTGTCGGGACCCCCAAATTCAGGATTCCCCCCCCCCCCACATGCCTGAAACCCCGCCTGATGGCTCCCCGAAAATCTAGCCCTATGCCTCTATTAATAATGCCAAGGATTCAATATATTTTTTAGCAGCCTTCTCAACTTGCCCTGCCACCTTCAAAGATTTCTGTACATGCACCCCCAGGTCTCTCTATTTTTGCACCCCCTTTAAAATTGTACCATTTAGTTTATATTACCTCTCCTCATTCTTCCTACCAAAATATATCACTTCACACTTTTCTGCCTTAAATTTCATCTGCCATGTGTCTACCCAATTTACTCATCTATGTCCTCCTGAAGTCTGTTACTATCCTTCTCACTATTTACTGTATTTCTGTGTTTTGTCTCATCTGCAAACTTTGAAATGATGCCCTGTATGCCAAATCCAGGTCATTAAATATATCAAATAGCAGTGGTCCTAATACCCACCCCAGGGGAACACCACTGTATTCTTCCTTCCAATCTGAATCATAACCGTTCACCACTACACTCTGCTTTCTGTTCCTTAGCCAATTTTGTATCCACACTGCCACTGTCTGTTTAATCCCATAGGCCTTAATTTTGCTAATAAGTCTATTATGTGGTACTTTGTCAAATGCCTTTTGAAAGTCCATATACACACCAACCACATTACCTTCATCAACCCGCTCCATTACTTCATCGAAGAACTCAATCAGGTTAGTCAAGCACGATTTGCCTTTGCCAAATCTGCGCTGACTTTTATTTATTAGCCCATGGAGCTAATTAATTTTGTCCCGGATTATTGTCTCTAAAACCCTACCAATGATGTAAAGCTGACTGGCCAGTAATTATCGGGTTTATCCCTGTCACCTTTTTTGAATAGGGGTGTAAAATTGGCAATCTTTCAGTCCTATGGTCCCACCCCCATATCTAGGGAGAATTGGAAGAATGTGGCCAGAGCCGCCACAATTTCCACCCTTACTTCTCTCTCTTACCTAGGATGCATCCCATCAGATCTTTTCTACTTTGAATATTGCTAACCTTTTAAGTACCTCCTCTTTATCTATTTTTATCCTATCCAATATCACTACTACCTTCTCCTTTACTGTTACAATGGCAGCATCCTCTTCTCTAGTGAAGACAGATGCAAAGTACTCATTTAGTACCTCAGCCATGCCCTCTGCCTCCACAAGAATATCTCCTTTTTATCCCTAATTGGCTTCATCCTTCCTTTGACTACCCTTTTATGATTTACAGGAAACTTTTTTTTATCCGGCACGGACGGGACCGACGTGGTGCCGGTTCATCAAAAATTCCGGATAACCGAACGCTATAGTAAAAGATAGGGAAAGCTGACAGCTCCGTATAAAGCAACAAGCCCTGTTGCTTAGCAACAACTGTAGAATAATGGCGTCAAGTTTCAAGGGTCTCTGTAGCTTAGCAACAGCTGCAGCCACACCCTTGCACAGCACAGATGGAAGAAGGCAAATAAATATGAAGTAAAACCTACTCCTGAATTTTGCCGGTTAACTGAGATTTCCGGTTATTTAGGTGCCGGTAAATCGAAAGTTTCCTGTATATGTTTATAAAAGACTTTTAGACTCCCTTTTATGTTAGCCGCTGACCTATTCTCATACTCTCTCTTGGTCCATATCATTCCCTTTTTTAGATCTCTTCTGTACTTTCTGTATTCAGCTTGGTTCTCTACTGTATTTGAATCTTATATTTGTCATAAGCCTCCTTTATCTGTTTCATTTTAATCTCTATACCCGGAATTTGTGGTTGCAATGACAGCAAAACTGTCAGCGCTCGCAGTCATTACTGTGTAAAACTGAATTCAGCTTTTGGCGTCCGCACATGCGTAGTTAAATGCGGAAATCCGGAAGTTGCTATCGGTGATACACTGCTCCTCCACAAGGTACGCTGCTGCAGTCTTTGCAGATGCAATCAACACAGAATCAGTGATTTGACGTGAAGATCAACATTTTTTACACGCTATTCTCGCTGTAAAGACTATTGGCAAAAGTTAACCCTTGTTGAATGAGGCATAACTGAGTTTTTAATGGCATACTAAGTCATAATTACTGCGAACAACCTCTCTGACCCATAAAATCTAATTTTATAATTGTGGAGTGTCATTTCCTCCATTCCATGATAAAAACTCCATAGATTTTTTAAATAATAAAAATGGGATATTTTTACGTTTGTCTATGATATTTCAGCTTCTACCTTAATCCCATGTGTATGTCCCAACCTTTATTTTGTTTTATGTAAAACAATTAAAAAGTGAATGATAATCAGTGCTTTTTACTTCCTAGTTTGCTGTCTGTGAGAATTCTTCAATCTGATTGTCTGCTCAGCCTGCTTGATGACTTCACTGTTCCTGGATGCCACAAATCTCCTATAGATGGCGCCAGATTGAAAGTCTCATCTGAATAGGGGAAATCAACACCACAGAGCCTGCTAAATCTTTGTGGGCAGCTTTCTTTAAGGTCAGCGGCGAGAGCTATCTCTTCATTGCTGACCACAAAATCCGGGCCTCTATGTTTAGTCAGCCAGGAAGCTCTAGCTTTGGATGCCCTTCCTTTCTCCCTCATGGCAATGTGTCTACTCTGTACCTAAACTATCTCCTCTTTGAAGGCTTCCCATTGTTCAATTACTGTTTTGCCTAGCAATTTATGATGCCAATCTACCTGGGCCAAATCTTTTTTCAACTCACTGAAGTTAGCCCTCCTCCAGTTAAATATTTCTATGGTTGATTGTTCCTTGACCTTTACCATAACTACTCTAAACCTGAAGATATTATGACCACTGTTCCCCAAATGCTTCCCCATTGAAACATGCTCCACTTGCCCACTTCATTCTCCAGAACTAAATCCAGCACTGCTTCCTTCATCGTTGGGCTGGAAACATGCTGATTAAATTCTCTTGTACACATTTCAGGAATTCATCGCCGCCTTTACCTTTTACATGGTTACTATCCCAATCTATATTAGGTAATTGAAGTCTCTCATTATCCTACTCTATAGTTCTTGCATCTTTCTCTAAGTTACTCCTCTATATCCTTCCCACTATTTGATGCTCTATAGTATACACCCAGTAGCGTAATAGCTCCTCTGTTGTTCCTTCATTCTAACCAAATAGATTCTCTCTTTGACCCCCACTACATCATCCCTCTCCAGTGCTATAATAGTTTCTTTGATCAATACTGCCACCCACCTCCTTTTTTTCCTTCCCTAACTTTCCTGAATACCTATTGCCAGGAATATTAAGTTCCCAATCCTTCCGTTCTTTGAACTAGGTCTTGGTTATTGCCACTATATCATAGTCTCATGTAATGACTTGTCACCTGCTACTCACCTGCCTTATTTACCACGCTACATGCATTTACGCACATGCACTCCAAACTCATCTTAACCTGCCTTGCATTTGCTCCCCTGTCTGATCACTTTTTCTGAACTATTTGTCTCTCCCAGTCCTCTGTGCACCTTGTTTCCCCTCTAATGTTTCATCTTGATGCTCATTCCCCTTGTCAAATTAGTTTAAACCCTCCCCCACAGTACTAGTTAGCCTCCCGCGAGGACATTAATCCCAGCTCTGTTGAGGTACAACCCATCCACTTTGAACAGGTCCCTCCTGCCCCAGAACAGGTCCCAGCGCGCCAGGAATCTGAAGCCCTCCCTCGTGCACCAATTCTCCAGCCAGTTGTTAACCTGTATTATCCTACTATTCCTATACTCACTTGCGCTTGGCACTGGGAGTAATACAGAGACTACTACCTTTGAGGTTGTAAGGGTTTGGGGGCTTCTTTAAACTGGTTTAAAGTAATTTTCCTGGTCTTGCAGGACCAATTCCAATAAAACCAATTTTATTACAGCGGTTACGAATCGCTACCCCTCCTTTAGTTCTGAGTGGAGGAACTTATAATTAATGATATTAAAACGGAACAAGTGGTTTGGATGAGAGAAAAAAATCAAGTTTTATTAACTAAATAAACTACAATCAAAATATCAAACTATCCCACACGCACACAGTAATTACAGTAAAATTGCTTAAAATGGGGTAAGGCAGACGGCAAAAACGAGGGGTAAGTGACTACAATGTTGATTAAACAATCTTAGCAATATCCCCTTAAATTACCATCCCCCAAACTCCTTAACTAGGTTGCTTTGTTGAGGAGTCAGAACACTCTGCTCACCTGTGATCCAGCGAAGTAAGAGAGAGAGATAGCTTCTCAGCCGCTATCTTTATACCTGGTGAGGCCCCTGCCATTCTGCCTTGCAAGGGCTGTGTGCAAAATTCCCCACCCAAAGGGTCCAATACACAAGAGAAAGCTGTGATTGGCTAACTCAAAGTGGTTAGACTGGGTTAATGTGTCTTCCGGAGCTCCCTGGGCTGAAACAAAAGAATGCAACAGCCCTATTGTCCAGTGCTGGGTGATTTAAAACCCATTCAATTGTTAAATGTTTCCCATTCAAGGTACAAAAGTCTCTTCTGCAGTTTAGATGTATCCACTCGATATACAAACAAATGCTAATAGTATTCAGTTGCTTTGTAAACAAAGCATTGTCCTTTGTCTTCATTGAACCTTACTTCCAGACACAGAAAGCTGCGTTCCAAGCCTCTTTTGTCTTCGGCCATGTGGTGCGACTGCCATTTTTACCCCTGGAAATTTAAAAGCACTACGCCCAGGGATTCTTTAATCAAAAAAAATTGATCTTCAGAACTGTAAATTATTGCGAATTCTTAGAGGTCCTGCTCTTTTATTTCCTCCTTAGATCCTGAAACTCTGACTGCAGCCCCTCAACCATTTTCCTTCCTATGTCATTGGTTCCCACAACTTCTGGCTGTTCCCCTCAAAATGCTAATTTATAACATACACTGCTTGAAAATAGATTATCAAAAATCCATCACTGAGAAATAATTGCTCATAATAAGCTATCTCTTGATCCAATCAACTTAGCCTGGAATTGCTCTAAATAAACACTGCAATGAACATTTTAAATGTGGTAGTGATTTTAAAAAATAAGTCAATTTAATAATATTCTGGGACAAAGCAAATTCCAAAACAATTTGGAGGTGAATATTTTCAATTGAGCCAGAGAAGAGTGGTATGCGAGTTCTATAAATAATGTTAGTCTGCCACCAAGGTGTGAAGCTCATTTAGTGTTTGAACTGTAGGATTAAGTGCTGAGTGAGTGCTGCACTGTCGGAGGTGTCATCTTTCGGATGAGACATTAAACCGAGGCCCCGTCTGCACTCTCAGGTGGACGTAAAAGAACCCATGGCACTATTTCAAAGAGTAGAGGAGTTACCCCCAGTACCCTGGGCCAATATTTCTCCCTCTACCAACATAACAAAAACAGATTACCTGGTCATTTTCACATTGCTGTTTGTGGGAGCTTACTGTGTGCAAATTGGCTGCCGCGTTTCCCACATTACAACAGTGACTCCACTTCAAACGTACTTCATTGGCTGTAAAGCGCTTTGAGACATCCGGTGGTCATGAAAGGCACTATATAAATGCAAGACTTTCTTTCTTAATTGAAGGCTGTTTTCAGTGTAGATATATAAAGGTGTGTAAGCTACCTAAACCAAAGCTGTTGAGGTGATTGGTGGCACAACCAATGAGACCCAGTGAGACTCTCTGACCTGCTGCTAGGATTTACGTTGTTGGTCCAGCTCCAAAGAGTCACAAACCGCTAAAAAGAATAAAAATAAAACCAGATGGACCACTCAGCTGGGTCCTAGGCATTAGGACACGATGAAGGTAAACCAAGCCTAGTCGATCCTGCAAAGCCCTCCTCACTAACATTTGGGTACTGGTGCCAAAGTTGGGAGAGCTGTCCCACAGACTAAATCAAGAAACAACTTAGTCGCCATGGACTCTGCCAGCGGATCAACAATCCTCGCCCCTCTCCATATCTCCCTCCAGAATGTCCCTTTACTTGCGAGTGAGGCCGTTGCCATCCATGACCATATTGTGGATGATTGCATTGACATTATGGCTTTGACAAAAACTTAGCTCACGGGTAATGACACCTTCCCTTTACTGAAGCCTCCCAGCCTGACTAAATTAGCCCTACCCAAATCAGTGTGGCACTTATCACCAAATCTCAGCTTGGTCTATCAGCCTACTCCTCTGGCACCTTCTCCTTTGAGTCCCTTATATGTTCCAACCCTCTCGCCTCTCCTTTAAAATCCTCATTCTCTATGGCCCATTCAAGCCTCACACCAAGTTTCTCACTTAGATATCGTCACTGCGTCATCTCTCATCATTTGCATCCTCAGTGATTTGAACGTCCATCTCAATTCACCTTTCCCTCTCTCCTCAGTTCACTGTCTTCCTGCTCTCCTTTAAGCTCTCTTCCATACAAACTATCTTACCCATTTTAACTGCCACCCCCTCAACAGAACGTTCAAACTCCTAACTGTATAGCCTTTGGCCCACCATTCACCACAATACTTCTGCAGCTACCGATCTGCTCAATCACACTCTTCCCCCCGACTTTTGATGCCATTTTCCCCAGTAAAACCCTTAGGGGGAAAAATTGAGTCGTGTCCCCTTTGGGGTGCTAACTTCGCTACTTTTAGTGCCCCGGAAAAATTAACGCCCCTATTCGCACTAAAATGCTGACCATCCAACTTCCCTTCCTGGCCTCTTGGGGTGCTGTGAGGGAATATTGCGGCGTGATGTGCCGCAGTGCTATTCCCTGTGGCCCCTTGCCTTCTTAAAGGGGAGGGGCCTTGCACAGCGCGAACCGGGGCCCAAGAGAAGTGCCGGGCTCATGAAGCACAGCCAGCACTCCGCGGGGAGGGGGGGGGGTGGGTCAGGAGGCCGGGGATGGCAGCGGAGGCAGGTGCTGGCAGGTGGCCAGGAACAAAAATGGCCACCCGGCACCTCGCCTTTAAATAGCGCCGCCCCGGCTGCAGTCCATTACCAGTAATGGCTCAGTTGTACCATCACTGACCCAGCTGGGAATAGCTACCATTCTAGGCTTGTGGCATGATGATATTGGCAGGAGTGACCACTGCACAGTCCTTGTGGCGACGTCCCACTGAGGACACCCTCCATCATGTGTGCCACTACCACTGTGCTAAGCGAGATAGATTAAGAACAGGTCTAGCAGCTCAAAATTGGGCATCCATGAGGTGCTGTGGGCCTTCAGCAGCAGTAGAATTGTTTTCCAGCACAATCTGTAACATCATGGCCTGGCATATCCCTCACTCCTTCAACACCATCAAGCCAGATCACTAACCCTGGTTCAATGAGGAATATAGAAGGGCATGCCAATCTGGTGAAGGTACAACACAGGATTACATGCATGCTAAACAGCGAGAACAGCATATTATAGATCCCACAATCAACGGATCAGATCAAAGCACTGCAGTCCTGCAACATTCAGTCATGAATGGTGGTGGACAATTAAGCAACTAAAAGGAGGAGGATGCTCCATGAACAAAAATCTATCGAACTGTCTTGAAAGTTTCAATTGAGCCAGCATCCACAGCCTTTCGGGGAAAGGGTTCCAGATTTCTACTATCCTTCACGTGAAGAAGTGCTTCCTGATTTCAGTTATGAATGGCCTGACTCTAATTTTAAGATTATATCCCCTTGTTCTGGATTTCCCCACCAGTGGAATCAGTTTCTCTGTATCTACCCTATTGAATCCTTTTAGAATTTTAAACACCTTGATTAGATCACCCTCCCACCCCATCTTCTATATTCAAGGAAATACAAACCAAGTTTATGCAAAACAAGGCTGACTTATTTGCAACCAATTTTGGCCAGAAATGACAAGTGGATGATCCTTGTTGACCTCCTGAAGTCCCCACCATCATAGATATCAGTCTTCAGTAAATTCAATTCATTGTATGTGATATCAAGAAATGGCTGAGTGCACTGGACACAGCAAAGTCTACGGGCCCTGACAACATCCCGGCTATAGTGCTGAAGACCTGTACTCCAGAACTAGACTTGCCTCTAGCCAAGCTGTTCCAGTACAGTTACAACACTAGCATATTATGTTTCTACTAAACACAAAATAATACAATGAGCAATGTTTCCCTTAGTTTTATTTTATTTTATTTCCACTCATCACACCTTTCATTTTCTTTTCAAATTCCCCCTCTTTGCTTTATTTATCACTTTCTGTATTCTTTCTTTTAGTCCTGTTTCTACCTTTTGCCACCTGGTGGCAGAATCTAATATCACAATATTCCAATAATATGTGAATCAGTCGATTACATTGACACTGTAGTGACAAGTACTAACTATAAACCTCCAGAGGAATATTTTTCCTAGTCCAATGTAAAAATCAGTAAATCAAAGCCTAACAGTAATATTTTTGATCCCGGACTTTATTTCTGAATTAGCAATCCGCTATTAATAGGTCAGCAAAAGAGTACTGGTCTGCATTTGAGCAGAATAACGAGCTGGGTACCCTCTGCTGGAAGTGAAGTGATTTACCCTCACTGCATTTTCCAAGCATCAGCCCAATTCTAATACTAGAGACAAGCCCCTGCCAGTAGTGCTGCCTTTGATTGGGTGCTCGTCATTTGCAGGGAGGGGTGGGAGGGAGTGCACGCAGGGTATAAGTAACATAAGAATTAGGAGCAGGAGTAGGCCATACGGCCCCTTGAGCCTGTTTTGCCCTTCAATAAGATCATGGCTGATCTTCGACCTCAACTCCACTTTCCCGCTCAATCCCCATATCCCTTGATTCCAAAAATCTATAAATCTAAGCCCTGAATATACTCAACAACTGAGCATCCACAGCTCTCTTGAGTAGAGAATTCCAAAGATTCACAACCCTCTGAGTGAAGACATTTCTCCTTATCTCAGTCCTAAATGGCCATCCTGAGACTATGCCCCCTAGTGCTAGACTGTCCAGCCAGGAGAGATAACCTCTCAGCATCTACCCTGTAAAAGCCTTCAGAATCTTATATGTTTCAATGAGATTGTAAAGTCCGCGCCTCAATAATACACGGACTTCGGGAGAACAGTTTAACAGGTACTTTACTGAACAAGAGGCAGCTTGAAACTGAAACTACAGAAGCCTGCTAGGGCCTTTTATACAGGGGTGGTCACTGCCGGTACTGCAGTCTAAGACCAGTTATTCCCTTAAAGGTACATACACAACAATTCCTCCCCTTTTAGATAAACAGTACATAACATTCATTTAACAACTAAATAATAACTAATTACAATTACAATTTTCTCAGTAATATATACATCAACTGAAATAGTCATTTATAAGTTCAGTCTTTGAGGAGGCTTCCTGATCCGGACTGGATAGCACCTTTCTCGAGTATCCTGTTCTGGCGGTGGAGTCAATTCTGGCTCATTGTCATTGGTTGGTTCTTCAGCTTCCAATACCCCTGCTTCTGAGGTAGACGCAATCTGTACTTCGGGCTCATTACCAGGTGCACATGCTTGTGGTACAGGTTTGGCTTGTTCCTGGGACTCTAGAATCTGGTCAGCATGGCATCTCACGATGCTCTCTCCAACGTCCACTGTGTACATTAGTGGTCCCTGCTGTGTGCATATCGTTCCTGACTGCCATTTTTCTGTTCGGTAGTCGCGGGCCAAGACTGGTTGCCCTATCTTGAAGCTCCTGGTTGGCTTTTCATTTATGTGCTGGAACTGCTTATCCTCAACATCTCGTCTTATGTTTTGTTTGAGCAAATCCAAGCGACATCTTAGTCTCCGGTTGAAGAACAGTACGGCTGGAGTTTGGTTGGTTACTGCATGTGTCGCATTCCGGTAAGCAAACAGGAAGTTATCCACCTTGTGTTGCAGTGGTATGTCGTCATTATACATTGCCTTTATGGCCTTTTTAAAGGTCTGAACAAACATAAGAACATAAGAACATAAGAAATAGGAGCAGGAGTAGGCCAATCGGCCCCTCGAGCCTGCTCCACCATTCAATAAGATCATGGCTGATCTGATCCTAACCTCAAATCTTCTATCACTCTGCATCCACCCGAACCCATGTGATCTCCCGGGAGAGGCGAAAAACCAGATAAAGACCCAATGGCCAATTTGGGAGAAAAAAATCTGGGAAATTCCTCTCCGACCCATCTAGGCGATCGAAATTCTTCCAGGAGATCACCCTGTCCCTATATTTTCTACAGTACTTACCTTCTGTAAAGGCGATCTCCACCCCAGCCAGGAACAGGGATAAAACCATCTCCTGAAATCTAACAGAATTAGAACACAGTAGGAGCAGAACAAGGCTACACGGCCCCTGGGCCCGCTCCACTACCCACAGGGCCAATCCATTTGTGGCTGGATGATATGGGGCAGATGTGTAATGTTTCACCCCATTATTCTTCAGGAAACTCCGGAAATCCTCAGACACAAACTGTGGGCCATTGTCGGAACAGATCTGTTCTGGCAACCCATTCCTGGCGAAGATGGTCCTTAGGACTGCAATAGTTTTCTCCGTGGTGGTGGAGGACATTTTAATGACCTCTGGCCATTTCGAATGGGCGTCCACAGCGATTAGAAACATGGAGTCCATAAATGGACCAGCGAAATCAATGTGTACCCGTTGCCATGGAGATGAGGGCCACTCCCATGGATGTAGCGGGGCCTGTGGTGGAGCATTTTGGACCTTCTGGCATCCTGTGCATCTCTTGGTCATATCCTCGATTTCTTTATCGATTCCCGGCCACCACACAAATGCCCTGGCTAGGCTCTTAATTTTTACCCCTCCCAGATGACCCTCGTGAAGCTCATTGAGTACTCTATCTCTCAATTTAGGTGGAATTACCACTCGGGATCCACACATCAAGGCTCCCCGGCACACTGACAGCTGTTCCCTCCTTGGCGAGAATGCTGGCAACAGTGAGTCGCCATATGCTGGCCATCCCTTCACCGTCAAATCATAGACCCGAGAGAGTGTCGGGTCATTTCGGGTTTCCTTCTCAATACTTGCGTTTGTAACAGGCAAACATTCGACTATGGTCGCATGGAATATCTCCACCGGGTCCACTGCAGGTGCTTCTTCCGCCGTAGGCAACGGTAGGCGCGACAGCCCATCAGCGTTTCCATGTTGTTTTGTTACTTTGTACTCTGTCATACTGATGTGCCCCTAGAAAAAGTGACCATCTTTGCAGCCGTTGCGCCGTCATCACCGGAACGCCCTTCTTTGGGTTAAAAATTGAGACCAGGGGTTGATGATCAGTCAGTAGGGTGAATTTCTGCCCGTGCAGATAGTGATTGAACTTCTTCACCCCCCACACCAGGCTGAGGGCCTCCCTGTCAATCTGGGCGTAGTTACGTTCGGCTGAGGTTAGCGAGCGCGATGCAAAGGCTATTGGCCTCTCTGAACCGTCACGGAATTTGTGTGACAGCACCGCTCCAATGCCGTAAGGTGACGCATCACATGCCAACCGAATCGGTAGTGTTGGGTTGTAGTGGGCCAATACTTCTTTTGAAGTGATTTGGCATTTACATTCCTGAAAGGCACGCTTACACTCACCCCTCCATTTCCATGTTACACCAGTTTGAAGGAGGACGTTCAGTGGATGCAGAATTGTAGATAAATTCGGCAAGAACTTATGGTAGTAGTTCACTAACCCGAGGAACGACCTCAGTTGCGACACATTTTCTGGTGCTGGAGCCTTGACTACAGCCTCAATCTTGTCCGGCGACTTATGCAACCCTTCCTCATCAATCATGTGGCCACAATACAAGATTTGTCTCCTGAAGAACTCGCATTTGGGACGGTTGGCTCATAGCCCATATTCCTGCAATCTCGTGAGCACCTGTTCCAGGTTGGCAAGGTGTTCATTGTCATTTTTGCCCGTAACCAGGATGTCATCCAAATAACACTGGGTCCCCGGGATCCTTTGCAGGACTTGTTCCATTGCCCTCTGCCACATAGCCGGGGCTGATGCTACCCCAAATACCAGTCGATTGTACTGGTAAAGGCCTTTGTGAGTGTTTATCGTGAGGTATTTCCTAGATGCTTCTTCCACCTCCATTTGTAGATACGCTTGAGCCAGGTCAATCTTTGTAAAACGTTTCCCTCCAGATAGTGAGGCGAAAATATCTTCTATCCGCGGAAGCGGATACTGTACTGTGTGCAGGATCGGGTTCACAGTCACCTTGAAGTCCCCACAGATGCGAACCTTCCTTGGCCCCCCAGGCGTGCTGCTCAATGCTTTCTTCATTACAGGAACGATGGGTGTGTCCCACTCGCTCCAGTCCACCTTAGACAGCATCCCCGAACGCTCCAGACTCTCCAGTTCAGCTTCCACAGCTGGGCGTATCGCGTATGGCACTGGTCTGGCCTTGAAAAATTTTGGGGTTGCGTTATCCCCAATCTTTATGGTTGCCTTTACTCCTTTTAGAGTCCCAAGTCCTTGTTGGAACACCTCTTCCGCGTCAGATAGAATTTGTGACAGACGTCCAGGTGAGATGTCATCATCTTTTTTGTCAGTCACAGTTAGTGCCAGAATGGAATGCCAATCTAATTGTAGTCTTTGGATCCATTCACATCCCAATAATGGTGGTCCTCCATCTCGGAGTATATACACATGTATAGTTTCTGTGTTTCCTTTCCGTTATATTCAACTGGCACCCTTATTTTTCCTCTGGGGTAGACCTTTTGCCCCGTGTATGTCTTCAATACAATGGA
This sequence comes from Somniosus microcephalus, assembly GCF_052327205.1. Lineage (NCBI taxonomy): Eukaryota > Metazoa > Chordata > Chondrichthyes > Squaliformes > Somniosidae > Somniosus > Somniosus microcephalus. The sequence goes on from NC_141004.1 coordinate 48,550,042, forward strand.
CGTGTCCTTTAAGGGTATGTGTGAGAATAGCCGCTCATAATCTCGTCGATTCATGACAGTTAGGGCTGATCCTGTGTCCAATTCCATCTTCACTGGGGACCCTGCTATCATGAGGGTGACCCAAATGGTTCGGTGATCTTCTTTTGCGATCACGTTGTGTAACTTTAAAGAACTTAGTCGCCTGCTCCCGGAGTCCTTATCACTCTCCTGATCTTCTGAACTACTATCTGTCAGTTTCTTTACTTTCCTGTACTGTTCCTGAGTAGTTCTTGTCGTGTTGGACTTCTTTCCCGACCTGCAGACTCTTGCTATATGTCCCATCTTCCCGCATTGCCTGCATATTTTGTCTTTAAACCAGCAGTCCTTCTGCTCATGGGTTGTTCTGCCGCAGCGATAGCACTTTTCGGCTCCATACGCCATTTCGTTAGCGCTGTATTCTTGTGGTTTCTGTTGTATTTCCGCAGCTCCCTGTGCTGCTGCTTCGTAGGATACTGCCACGCTGAAAGCCTGTTCTAGCGTCAGGTCCTTTTTTTAAAGTAGTCGTTTCTGGGTTCCTTCACTCTGGAGCCCGCAGACAAACTTATCCCGTAAGGTGTCTGCCAGTCCTGCTCCGAACTGGCAGTGCTTCGATAACTTGCGTAGTTCCGTAAGATAGTCAGCATTGCTCTCATCTTTGTGCTGGTTTCTTTTATGGAACTTGAATCTTTCTGCTATCAGCAGTGGTGTAGGGCTTAGGTGTTCCTGTAAGATATGAACAATCTCCTCTAAACTTTTCTCCATTGGTTTAGCTGGGGTAATTAAATTCCGCAATAGGCCGTACATATTCGCACCCATCAGATTTAATAATACCGACGCCCTCTTTCCATCGGCCACCTCATTTGCCTTGCAGTACACTTCGATTCTTTCCACATACGTGGTCCAGTCTTCTACCTCGTTGTCGAAAGCAGTGATACTGCCACTTTTCGGCATCTTGGGTGATTTAAAATGGCGCCTCCCGCGCTTTTGCTTCTTCCCCAATGGAATAAAATGGCGCCTCCTGCGCTTTTGCTTCTTCCCCTTACTGCCACGCTGCTCCTAGCGTTCTACGGGGTAATGGCGGCGACCCGCAGCTTCGGCGCGTCTCGCTTTCCTTCCCCCCCGTTTAGTTTCTCTCCGCTGTCCTGTTCTCGATCACCGACCGCGCCCTGTGCGCTCCACCCTCTCTCGTTTTCTTTTCCCGGCGACACTGCGTGGCCTGATTTGTAGAGCCGCTCGATCGAGCTTGAGCCCGCCGCAGTCCGGAAGGGTCAGCGCGCTACCTGCTACCAGCACGATTCGCTGGAACACAGTCTCTCCCGCAATTCTCCAAACACCGATGGATTCTTTGGGCGGTTGCCCTTGGTCGACGCCCGTTGCTCAGACTATGACCTTCCAGGACCTTCCTTTCAGGCGAGATCCCCGTGAGATGATGCCACACTGCAGGTGAGTTCGAACTTACTTGTCGCCACTGTCAAGTCCACGCCTCAATAATACATGGACTTCGGGAGAACAGTTTAACAGGTACTTTACTGAACAAGAGGCAGCTTGAAACTGAAACTACAGTGGGCCTTTTATACAGGGGTGGTCACTGCCGGTACTGCAGTCTAAGACCAGTTATTCCCTTAAAGGTACATACACAACAGAGATCACCTCTCATTCTTCTTAATTCCAGAGAGTATAGGCCCAATCTACTCAATCTCTCCTCCTAGGCAGCCCTCTCATCCCAGAAATCAATCTCGAGAACCTTTGTTGTACCCCCTCTAAGGCAAATATATCTTTCCTGAGATACGGAGACCAAAACTGTGCACAGTACTTCAGGTGTGGTCTCACCAAAGCCCTGTACAATTGCAGCAAAACTTCCTTACTCTTGTACTCCATATTGCAATAAAGCCCAACATACCATTTGCCTTCCTAATTGCTTGCTGTACCTGTGTGTTAACTTTCTGTGTTTAGTATACAAGAACACTCAAATCCCTCCGAACACCAACATTTAATAGTTTCTCACCATTTAAAAAATATTCTGTTTTTCTATTCTTCCTACCAAAGTGAATAACCACACACTTCCCCACATTATACTCCATCTGCCACCTTCTTACCCACTCACTTAACCTATTGTATAAAAGCTCTCCGAGTCCCAAGAGGCTCATCTCGACACACAGTAGACAGCCACCCTCTGCGCTCCTGCTGCTCATGTAGCACCTAAGGGTGAGCACTAGATTAGTGTTAACAGCTTGCAAGAAGCTCAAAGAACATACACACATGGGTTGTAAATAAGGTTAGAGTTGCACTGAAGTTGTTGTGTTTAGAAATTCGGGGGTTTAACGCCACCTGTTACTGCCATAATTGGGCGAAAAAATGGCGCTCGTCGCTCTTCCGCCAGCTGACGGTGGGTCCCGCGACGGCCACCATTTTGGGATGGCCAACAGCGCTGCTGATAGAACCGATCGTTGAACTGATGGAAATTAAGCAGATCGTAACATGAATGATTGGGCGTCAAGTGAGCATTGCACAATCTGCGACATTGGATTTCGTCGCTTCACCTACCAGCATGCCTTAATGAAGCAGGAAGGAGTCTCCAGCAGCGGTATTTAAAGATATCATCAGCAATCACTTGCACCTGACCTGCTTATGCAGTTTGACTGGCTCTGTGCTACTTTCTGCAACTCCACCAGCTTTATTAACTTCTTTCAAGGTTCTAAGGTAACAGGGAGTGTTGTTGCAAGTGCAGAATGCCTTCATTCTTTTTTAAAGATTTCTGCTCACAACACTTCCTCAGAATCTGTACTGGCAGTCGACCTCACGCTCCAGGATCTTCGGCAGAGGGAGTGGAGGCAGTGAAGAGGACGAGAAGATGCGTGCAGAGGGAGGAGGAGAAGGGTCAGGAAAGCTCTCAACAGGAAGCCTTACCCACCTAGGGTCTTTCAAGAGCACTTCTCCTACCTCCACTTGAAAACTCTGCCACCTCCTGCAACCGGACCTGCAGCCTGAGACCACGGACCTTCCTGTGGCAGACAAGGTCACCATGACCCTCAGTTTCTTCGCCAGCAGACCCTGCCAGATGCAGCAGGAGACATAGCTAACATCTCTCAGTTCACCGTCCATCGCAGCATCCGAGAGGTCACTGAGGCTCTCTACACCAGGAGAAGGGACTACGTTGTCTTCTCACTGAGCAGAGAGAAGCAGGACGAGGACGCATGTGGTTTTTGCCAGGTTAGCGGGCCTCCCCATGGTGCAGGGCGCCAGTGACTGTATACGTGTGGCTTTGTGGGCGTCACATAACAATCCTGAGCTCTTCCGTAACTGCAAAAGCTACCATTTAGTTAATATGTAGGTGCAGTGTGACCACACCTAGCGATTCCTCAATGTCAATGCCCGCTATCCTGGCAGCAGCCATGATGCCTTTATCCTGCATCAGTCTGGTGTGCCAGCAATCTTCCAGCCACCACAGCAAACTCAAGGGTGGCTGCTCGGAGACAAGGTCTATCTGCTGTCCATGTGGTTCATGACTCCCCTCTGCAAACCCAGCACTCGTGCCCAGCACTCATATAATGAGAGCCATGCTTCCACCAGAAACATCATTAAGCAGACCATCGGTCTACTGAAGCAACGGTTCCACTGCCTTGACCGCTCGGGAGGAGCCCTACAGTATTTGGTGGAGTGGGTGTCCCATTTCATGGTGGTCTGCTGCATGCTTCACAACTTGACCATCATGAGGGTGCGGCCCTTGCCACCAGGGATTGCGGCACCACCTCAGGAGGAGGACGAGCAAGAGGAGAGAGAGAGGAGGCAGGCAGCCAATCACCCTTCTGGACGGGCTGTCCGTGACCGGCTCATCAGACTCCGATTCCAATTAATGGCCCTGAAATTAGGATCGGGAGCTTGCCGCGCGTGCAAGCCCCCGATCTGCACTCACCCGGCGTGCCGACATCTGAAGCCCGGGCCTGCTTGCATTTCCTGTCACAGGCCCGGTTCAGCTGTCGGCGCGATGTGCTTACCTGATCCAGTGGCGTAGTTAGTGCGATATGCCGGCTGGGATCAGGTGAGCACTGTGCAGCCAATCAGGGGAGGGGAAACTCATTCATGAGTTTGACAGTAAGAGCTGTCAAACTCATGAAAAGTATGGGCTGCCAAAACACTACTTTAACTTTAAATAACATTTAAAAAAACATCCCACTGATATAATAACTATAAATAAGTTTTTAAAAATGTTTTAAACAATTAATCAATTTTTTGAAAAAAATAAATTTTTAAAAAATAGTGTCTAAAAATAACCTTACCATCCTGTAAATTCTTTAAAAATAACAAACCTGTGGAAAAAAAATTTCTACATTGTACTAAAAGCCCACTTACCTGAAAAACTAAATACTTACGTCTTGTTTTTCCACGCGTAGGCCTTTACACGCGCGCAACTCTGGGGGGAAAAAAAGGAATTTTACTGCGCACGCGCTGCCTGTGCAGTCGCACGCGTTCTGCCTCTTAACCCCTTGGGTCAGAGGACAGGAAATGCCGGTTTTCAGCGCATGCGCTGTGCATGCTGAAAACCGGCAATTCCTCCGGCCACACGCGTGAGTAACCCGTCCGTACTCACGCGCTGTGCCCGGAATTACTGGGCCAATGTTACCCCAGATCCCCGTTGCTCACCACATCCCCGTCATACCATCCCTGTGTCATGGAATATCACAGCGTCCTCCTGGGACAATGCTGAAATGAGAGCCACCACAAAAGATTCCAAACAAAATGAATAAAATTATCAAAAATCAGTGAACACATATTTACAGGAAAAATATTAACTAATCACCCTTGTGCAATCCCTTAGCGCCTGTCATTTGTATCCCATTACCTACTCTGGTGCTCCTATGAAGTGCTCCCCCAGTGGCTGCATCACGGCTGGTGGAAGGCTGCTAAGTTTCGGTGTGGGGGACTTCAGATAGCTTTGCAGGATGACCTCAAGCAGCTGTGGCCCTAGAAGGCCCGGCTGTAGACTGCATCACCTCGGCGTGAGCAGCAGCCATCTGGGCTGACTGGCTGACAGGCAGCGGCAAGGGCAATGGCAGAATGGTGGGAACAGGAATGCTGTCATCTTGAGAGGACAGCGGGGCTCCTGCTCCACTGACCCACTGCCCCAGCGTGGTGTCTCAGCATTCCTAGCAATCTGTTGAAGCACAGATTGCTGGGATGCTGCGACACCCTGCAAGCCCCGGTCGACTCTCATCCGACTCCTGTGTAGCAGAACTTGCGCACGAACTCGCCTTCCGGGCAGCTGCCCCCAAGCTACCCTTTCCCCCTGGCCTTGCTGCAGCCCACTCATGCCTGGTGCCTCACCCTGTTCAGATCCCACTACTACACTCGCCTCTAAAGGACGCGTAGTGCCAGTTTCTGAGCTGCTGTGTGCAAATGACAGATGAAGTGATGCGGTGCCTTCTTCCTCCACCTCTTCTCCCCCTTTGCACTCTTCCATGACCTCGGGGACAGGCTGCTCGGGTGCTTATTGATTATCTGAAAGCAAAAAGGCACAAGAGTCTTGCTGTGGTGAGGGGAGCGAGGGGGAAAACCCAGAAATGAATGCATACAGCATGAGTAGCTTGAAAGTGAGAAGAGATTGTGGGATGAGGGGGCAGTGGGATGCCAGAAGAAGGATTAGGAGTGAACATACCATTGTTATCCCCAAGGGCTTCAACCTCGCCGGTTGCCACGGCCTCTACCACATGCTGCCAAGTGAGCTTTAGAACTCGCTACCTGTCTGCTGCTGCTCCCCCTGATTATGTGCCAGCTTGGCCTGCAAGAGGAAGAGAAGTGTGTGAGTGAGTGTGGTGCAATGTGTTTGTGCCTGCCGTAGTTGAATAGCTGTCAGTATGTGCAAGGTGTGAGATTTGCAGCAGTGGTAAGGTTGTGAGGCTGAAGTGAAGCCATGATTGTGAGGTGTGAGTGGTGATGTTGGAGATTGTTGGTGGGTGAGTGCTGGGAGTGTGGTGCATTGAGCAGTGTGAGGCTTGTGGTGCAGATGGTGGTATGTGGCATTTGCTGAAGCCTTCACTCACCTTGACCACCCATGTCAGGTCATTAACCTTCTTCCTGCACTGAATGGCAGACTTTGGCACCACAGTACTCGTCATGGTCGGCTATCTCCTGCCACATGGTATGGGAGGTGTATGGCGAGGGCATCCTGCTACTTTGAGGGTAGAGTACAGCCCACCTCCTCTCCATGGCCACAATGAGTGCCTCTAGAGCTTTGTCAGAGAACCTCCTGGCTTTCTCTCTTTTACGACAGTCTGCCATTGCTTATGATCTGCAACTCGTGCTTGTGCTTGTTTGGCTTTAACAAGGTTTCAAAGTGACTTTGATAGGTGGCATGGATTGAAACTATGAGAGCTGAAGTGCACAGAGAAGAGTCTGTAGATCATGGCAACTTTGTAGTGTAAAGAGAAAGATTACATTACATAGGATATACGGCACAGAAACCGGCCATTTGGCCCAACCAGTCCATGCCGGTGTTTATGCTCCACTCGAGCCTCCTCCCATCTTTCCTCATCCAAATCTATCAGCATAACCCTCTATTCCCTTTTCCCTCATATGCTTGTCTAACCTCCCCTTAAATGCATCTATACTTTTCGCTTCAACCACTCCCTGTGGTAGCAAGTTCCACTTTCTCTCCACTCTTTGGGTAAAGAAGTTTCTTTTGAATTCCCTATTGGATTTCTTGGTGACTATCTTATATTGATGGCCTCTAGTTATGCTCTTCCCCACAGGTGGAAACATTCCCTCTGTATCCACTCTATCAAAACCTTTCATAATTTTAAAGAGAAAAGAGACCCAGCCTGTTCATCCTTTCCTGATATATATACCCTCGCATTTCTGATATCATCCTTGTAAATCTTCTCTGTTCCCTCTCCGGTGCCTCTGTGTCCTTTTTATAATATGGCGACCAGAACTGGACGCAGGACTCCCAGTGTGGTCTAACCAAGGTTCGATACAGGTTTAGCATAACTTCCCCACTTTTCCAATTCTATATCTCTAGAAATAAACCCTAATGCTTGGTTTGCTTTTTTTATGGCCTTGCTAACCTGTGTCGCAACTTTTAGTGATTTGTGTATTTGTACTCAGATCTCTTTGTTCCTCTACCCCACCCAGACTCGTACCCTCCAAGTAATAAGTGACCTCTCTATTCTTCCTACCAAAATGTAATACCTCACATTTATCTGTGTTGAACTTCATTTGCCAATTATAAGCCCATTCTGCAAGTTTATTAATGTCCTCCTGTAATTTGTTGCAGTCCTCCTCAGTATTGACTATCCCCCCAATTTGGTGTCATCTGCAAATTTAGAAATTGTGTTTTTGATTCCAAAGTCTAAGTTGTTAATATAAATTGTGAACAACAGTGGTCCCAGCACTGATCCTTGTGAAACACCAACTACCCACCTTCTGCCACTGTGAATAGCTACCCTTTTACCCCTACTCTCTGCTTTCTGCTACTTGTCCCCTGACTCCGCATTCTCTGACCTTGTTCATCAGTCTATTGTGGGGTACTTTATCGAAGGCCTTTTGAAAATCTAGATAAATTACAGCTACTGCATTACCGTTGTCTACTCTCTCTGTTTCCTCTTCAAAAAATTCACTGAGGTTGGTCAAGCAAGACTTTCCCTTTTGAAATCCATGCTTACTATTCATTACTATGTTTTTGGTTTCTAGATGTTCTTCTATTTTCTCCTTTAGTAGTGATTCTATTATTTTTCCTACCACCGATGTTAAGCTGACTGGTCTATAATTCCCTGGACATGTTCTATCCTCCTTCTTAAATATAGGTATTACGTTAGCTATCCACCAGTCCTCTGGCACTTCACCTTTTTCTAACGAATTATTAAATATGTGTAGTAATGCCTGTTCTATCTCTTCCCTAGATTCTTTTAAAAAGCTTGGATGCAAACCATCCAGACCAGGGGTTTTATTCTCTTGGAGTTTGATTGGTTTATTTAATATATGTACTTAATGTATGCCTCTTTCCTTACCCTCAATTGTTCCCTTATGGCTTTATTCATCCATGGAGTCGCATTAGTGTTTAGCTTGTTCTTTCCTTTTAGCTGAATATATTGTTCCTGCACTCTGTTGAACAACATTTTAAATGTTTTCCATTGCTGTTCTACATCATTGTTTGCCAATATTGTTGCTCATTTTAGTTTCCCAAGTTCTATTCTCAGCCCTTCAAAATCAGCTTTTCTCCAATTTATTACCCTGGTTTTCGTCATACTTATGTCCTTCTCAATTATCATCTTAAAGCATATTATATTATGGTCACTATTGCCTAGATGTTCCCCTACTTTTACTTCTCTTATCTGCTCTGGTTCATTCCCCATTACTAGATCCTTTCGCGAATCCTCCCTTGTTGGGCTTTTTACATATTGGGTTAGAAAGGAGTCCTGTACACATTGTAGGAACTCCATTCCATTATCCCCTTTACCTACCTCTTCTGTCCAATTAATATTGGGGTAGTTGAAATCCCCCATGATTATTATTCTATGCTTTTTACTCATTTCCAAAAAATTGTCTGCATATTTCTTCCCTCCACCTCCCTTCCACTATTCGGTGGTGTGTAGACGACACCTATTAGTGTGATTGATCCTTTATCTCTATCCATATGGATTCTATTTTTGTCTTGCTGATAGCTGTGTCACTTTTTTCCACTGCCATTATGTTATCCCTAATAAGTACAGCTGCTCCACCTCTCCCTTTTCCCTCTCTATCTCTTCTAAATATGTTATACCCTGCAGTCTTTAATTCCCAGTCCTGATTTTTCTGTAGCCATGTCTCAGTAATCCCTACTATGTCTGGTTCCTCGCAACGCATGATTGCATCCAGCTTCACTGTTGGATATAGACAGGACTGTTTGTAATGCAAGCAGCATACATATACAATTCAAAACCTTAGCTGAACTGTATTGCAGAGCACACCCAGGCTGATCCAGGAACGTGAAGCATGCATTTAGCATTCTGATAGTGTGCTCTATGACTAGTGAAAGAATGGACATTGTTACGGAGGTGCTCAGCTGGTGTTCTGGGAAAGTGCCTGTGGTTGCAGTATACAGTCTAAAAGAGGCATTATAGCACCTCATCGAGCTTACTTCAATAGCACCTGCAGCCTTTACCAGCAAGCATGAAAAAAGCAGCAAGACCATACAATACCATCACATCCCTTCCAAGTGACACACCATCCTGATGGAAATATATTGCCATTTCTACATAGTCGCTGGGTCAAAATTCTGTATTTTCCTAGCTAACACCATTGAGAGAGCAGCATGAGTACAAGGAGTGTAACAGTTTCAGAAGGCCCATTACTTTCTCAGGAAAACTAAAGATAGACAATAAAATGTGATTTTTGCCAGCGTTACCCACGTCCTGAGAAGAACTATTAGAAAAAAAATCAGTGTGGTTTTAATATACGTGGGTAGAACAAATGATGGACAGAGACACGATGAGTTGCTGGTCCATGTGCTTGTTTTATTAGGCCAGAGTGAACTGAACATGCTCATACCAAGCCATGTGATAATACATTACACTGCTTTCCCCCTTAAAAAAATAGTATCTATTCCCCTCTCAAATACAACAAAACTATGGTCCCACCTTTCCCAGCATTACATGTACCACATAACAAAGACTCCTGTTTTTTTTTAATGAACTACAAATCCAGTTTAATAACAGGTTTGTGGAGCCTTCCTGATCTCCTTACAGAAGGTTTTGGTATTGAACCAATTTTTGGGCTGTTTTGTTTTAGTTCCAAACTCAAAGGTGATCCTGTTTCTATCTCAGCCTTGTTTGAACCTATATGTTTCATAAGAACATAAGAAATAGGAGCAGGCGTAGGCCATTTGGCCCTTCGAGTCTCCTCTGCCATTCAATAAGATCATGGCTGATCTTCTACCTCAGCTCCACTTTCCTGCACTATCCCCATATCCCTTGACATTCAAAAGTCTATCGATCTCTGTCTTGAATATACTCAACGACTGAGCCTCCACAGCCCTCTGGGGTAGAGAATTCCAAAGATTCATCACCCTCAGAGTGAAGAAATTTCTCCTCATCACAGTCCTAAATGGCCGACCCCTTATTCTGATACTGTGACCCCTGGTTCTAGACTCACCAGCCAGGGGAAACATCCTCCCTGTAGTTACCCTGTCAAGCCCTATAAGAATTTTGTATGTTTCAATGAGACCACCTCTCATTCTTCTAAACTCTAGAGAATATAGGCCTAGTCTACTCAATCTGTCCTCATAGGACAACCCCCCATCCCAGGAACCAGTCTGGTGAACCTTCATTGCACTCCCTCTATGGCAAGTATATCCTTTCTTAGGTATGGTGTGGAGATGCCGGAGTTGGACTGGGGTGGACAAATGTAAAAAGTCACACAACACCAGGTTATAGTCCAACAGCTTTATTTGAAATCACAAGCTTTCGGAGCGCTGCTCCTTCTTCAGGTGAAGTGGAGAAGTCTTAGGTAAGGAGATGAAAACTGTACACAATACTCAAGGTGTGGTCTCACCAGGGCCCTATATAATTGCAGTAAGACGTTTTTACTCTTATACTCAAATCCTCTTGTAATAAAGACTAACATACCATTTGCTTTCCTAATTGCTTGTTGTACCTGCATGTTAACTTTCAGTGATTTGTGCACAAGGACACCCAGATCCCTCTGAACACCAACATTTCCCAATCTCTCACCATTTAAAAAATACTCTGCGTTTCTGTTTTTCCTACCAAAAGTGGATAACTTCACATTTCTCCACATTAAATTCCATTAGCCATGTTCTTGCCCACTCACTTAGCCTGTCTATATCCCCTTGAAGCCTCCTTGCATCCTCCTCACAACGTACATTCCCACCCAGCTTTGTATCATCAGCAAACTTGGATATATTACACAATTTAGTACACTGTATTCGCTGCTCACGATGCGGTCTCCTCTACATTGGGGAGACCAAACGCAGATTGGGTGACCAGTTTGCAGAACACCTCCGTTCAGTCTGTAAGGGTGACCCTGAGCTTCCGGTTGCCTGTCACTTTAATTCTCCGCTCCACTCCCACTCTGACCTCACCTGTTGTTGTAGCTCGCTACAATAATTAGGCAGCTTTACTGACTGGCCATTGTGCTGAACTGTACATTTGTCCAGGATTTCTCTGGAGTAAGTTTTTAACTCTACAGTACTCTTTGTAAGTGGTACTTGATTAAACTTACCTCATATCTATCCTTACTCATGATAGAGCAGTCCGCCGCCATCTCGATGCATGTATCAATATATTGCTTGATGCAAAGTTTTGTATGGAAGACTTTCTCATGACTGCTCGCGTTGCCGCTCGTGGCATAGATACTGTAGATGTCTAGTCTTCAACATCAGGTGTGTTCACTTCAATATTGTGAACTCCTCCCTTTTGTTGTCGCTGCTTTGCATTGCCACTAGAATGGTTCGTACTTCCTGCTTTCGATCTAGCTCTGCCAGCTGTTGAAATATGGCTTTGCTTCTGGCAGTGAAAACACTTCGCATTTCTGTATTGGCAGGACTGTGGTGAGTGATTTCCATTGCAGCGATAACAATTCACTGAACTGCTCTCACCGACATGCTTTTGACTCAGTCTCACAGCTTTAGGTTTGGTGGTGGCTTTGTGACTGTAGACCTCAGCTGTACTAGTCACTTGAGTTGAACGGAGTTCCCTAACATTCTTAGATGCCATCTCCATAGATAGCATGCAAAATAGCCCTATGTCAAACAGGTTCGGCGTGTTCAGTAACTTGGACTGTGCGCGCTCATCCACTTGTCCACACACAAACTTACCTCGTAATGCACAATCCAAAAATGTGCCAAGATTACAATGCAAAGTCAGGTTCTTAAGTTCTCTGCTATTTCTAACAGCTTTGAGTCAAAATGGTCCTAGAGTTTCTTGACAATGCCTTCAAATGACGCATCCTTCACTTTCCCTGGCACGAGTAGCCCGATGTCCATTAGAAAAATGTCTTTCTTCCATTCACGAATTACTTTATTTAGAGCTTGAACATTCTCATCTGCACCTTCGGTCGCAATAATGTTATTGGCCCACAAAAATGTGTTCCATCCGCTCAATGTAAGAACTGAGTGGTTCGCGAGATTGATCATATATGCCGAGGCTTCCGATGAATTCCATAGGCCCAGCCATGATTGTCCTGATCCCGTCGAACAGTGACTCAGCACGCTACCTCTGTCAATGTGAGAATCAACACCGCTGTTGCTGTGTATACGTACACACGAAGGCGAAGCACAGATGATTCTGCATGAGCATCAACGGTAAAACATCACAAAAGTTCAGTTTAGGTGTCACAAATTCACCTTAAACTTGTCCACTCGAAGGTTGAACACTGTATCCTTCTATGATCCCTAAAAATGGCTTTGGGGTCCTATCCTCGTCACCAAAATGTAATATACCTGGGTAGAACAAATGAAGGACAGAGACATGATGGTTTGTTAGTCCATGTGCTTGTTTTATTAGGCCAGAGCAGACTGAGCATGCATAGAAACATAGAAGATAGGAGCAGCAGTAGGCCCATTCGGCCCCTCGAGCCTGCTCCGCCATTCAATGCGATCATGGCTGATCATCCAAATTCAGTACCCTGTCCCTGCTTTCTCCCCATACCCCTTGATCCCTTTAGCCTTAAATATATCCAACTCCTTCTTGAATATATTTAATGAATTGGCCTCTACTGCCTTCTGTGGTAGAGAATTCCACAGGTTCACCACTCTCTGGGTGAAGAAATTCCTCCTCATTTCTGTCCTAAATGGCTTACCCCTTATCCTTAGACTGTGATCCCTGGTTCTCGACTCCCCGACCATCGGGAACATCCTTCCTGCATCTAGTCTGTCCAGTCCTGTCAGAATTTTATAAGTTTCAATGAGATCCCCTCTCATTCTTCTAAACTCCAGCGAGTATAAGCCCAATCGACCCAATCTCTCCTCATACGTCATTCCTGCCATCCCAGGTATCAGCCTGGTGAATCTTCGCTGAACTCCTTCCATGGCAAGAACATCGTTCCTCAGATAAGGGAGCCAAAACTGCACACAATACTCAAGATGTGATCTCACCAAGGCCCTGTACAACTGCAGCAAGACATCCTTGTTCCTGTACTCAAACCCTCTCGCTACGAAGGCCAACATACCATTTGCCTTGCCTGCTGCACCTGCATGCTTACCTTCAGCGACTGGTGCACAAGGACACCCAGGTCTCGTTGCACTTCTCCTTCTCCCAATCTATTGCCAATCAGATAATAATCTGTCTTCCTGTTTTTGCCACCAAAGTGGATAACCTCACATTTATCCACGTTATATTGCATCTGCCATGCTTCTACCCAATCACCCAACCTGTCCAAATCATCCTGGAGTTTCTCGGCATCCTCCTCACAGCACACACGCCCACCCAGCTTTGTGTCATCTGCAAACTTGGAGATATTACATCTAGTTCCCTTGTCTAGATCATTAATATATATTGTGAATAGCTGGGGTCCAAGGACCGATCCCTGTGGTACCCCACTAGTCACTGCCTGCCACTCGGAAAAAGACCCGTTTATTCCAACTTTTTGCTTTCTGTCTGCCAACCAGTTCTCTATCCAAGTCAATACCTTGCCCCCAATCCCATGTGCCTTAACTTTACACGTGCTAAACCACGTGATGATAACAACAACAACAGCTTGTATTTATATAGCGCCTTTAACGTAGTAAAACGTCCCAAGGTGCTGTACAGGAGTATTATAAGACAATAAATTTGACACCGAGCCACTTAAGGATAAATTAGGGCAGGTAGGTAGGTTTTAAGGAGCGTCTTAAAGGAGGAAAGAGAGGTAACGAGGCTGAGAGGTTTAGGCAGGGAATTCCAGAGCTTAGGGCCTAGGCAACAGAAGGCACGGCCACCAATGGTTGAGCAAATTCTAATCAGGGATACTCAAGAGGGCAGAATTAGAGGAGTGCAGATATCTCGGGGTGGGGGGGGTGGTGGTTGTGGGGCTGAAGGAGATTCCAGAGATAGGGATGGGTGAGGCCATGGAAGGATTTGAAAACAAGGATGAGACTTTTGAAATCGAGGCGCTGCTTAACCGGGAGCCATTGCAGGTCAGAGAGCACAGGGGTGATGGGCGAACGGGACTTGGAGCGAATTAGGACATGGGCAGCTGAGTTTTGGATGACCTCTGTAGTGTCCGTGTGTAGATAAAGACACTGAAGACAGGAGTTGGTTCATAGGTATTTACTAAGCGGGGGGGGGGGGGGGGGTTTCTAAAGGGTATACACAATACACAGGCTTATATAGCCCAAGTGGCAATTACCAGCATTACGCACACCTGGGGCTCTTAAAGGCACATACACCATAATTGCTCTTAAAGGCACATACACCACAATTCCTCCCCTTCTAGCTAACTAGTACATCATATTTTAAGTAATTATTAATTACATGTTATATGCAAAATAATATACATTGTTGTATTAATTAATTATAAGTTAGTCTCTCAGGAGGCTTCCTGACTCGGTCCGGATAACGCCTCGGGGGTGTAGTAGTTTCTGGTGTAGTAGGTTCTTCTGGCAAGGCTGATTCGGCTTGAAGGCCAGTGTCGGGTTCATCGGGCTCCAGTATCACCGGATCGGAGGTAGATATGGGTATCTCTACTTCATCGTTAGATGTATAGAGTGGTGGTGTAGGTTGTCCCTTTTCGGATGACTTGATGATTTGGTCAGCATGGTGCCTTATTATGCTGTCTCCGATGTCCACGGTATACATCAGTGGTCCTAATCGTGTGCAGATAGTTCCAGGCTGCCATTTCTCGGTACGGTAGTCCCGGGCCAAAACCGGTTGGCCTATCTGGAAGGCCCTAGTTGGCCTTTCATTCATGCCCTGAAACTGCCGGTTCTCCACGTCCCTTCGGATGTTGGGCTTGACCAAATCCAGCCGGCATCTTAGGTTTCTATTGTAGAACATCATGGCGGGAGTTTGGTTAGTAACCATATGCGTTGCATTCCTATATGCAAATAAGAAGTTATCCACCTTGTGCTGAAGTTTTATGTCTTCATTACCCATGGCCTTGATGGCCTTCTTGAAGGTCTGGACAAACCTTTCAGCCAATCCATTGGTGGTGGGATGGTATGGGGCGGACGTGTAGTGCTTTACCCCATTGTTCTTTAAGAACTTTCTGAATTCTTCGGACACAAATTGCGGTCCATTATCAGAACATATCTGCTCCGGCAGCCCATTCCTGGCAAATATGGTCCTTAATACTGTGATGGTTTTTTCCGTGGTGGTGGAGGACATCTTTATTACCTCCGGCCACTTGGAGTGTGCATCAACTGCGATTAAGAACATTGAGTCCATAAATGGACCAGCAAAGTCGATGTGCACCCTTTGCCAGGGAGATGAGGGCCACTCCCATGGATGTAGAGGGGCCTGTGGCAGAGCATTTTGGACCTTCTGGCATCCTAGGCAGCTCTTGGTCATGTCTTCGATGTCTCCATCGATATCTGGCCACCATACAAACGCCCTAGCTAGGTTCTTCATTTTCACTCCACCCAGATGCCCCTCGTGAAGCTCCTTTAGCACTTTATCCTGGAGTTTGGGTGGAATCACCACTCTGGATCCACACATCAAGGTTCCTCGGCACACTGACAGCTGTTCTCTTCTTTGCGAGAATGCTGGCAACAGTGGTTCGCCATGCGCTGGCCATCCCTTCACTGTTAGATCGTAGACCCGTGAGAGAGTAGGGTCATTTCTTGTCTCCCTTTCAATGGCAGAATTTGTCACCGGTAGACATTCCACTATGGTAGAGTGGAATATCTCTACTGGGTCTACTGTAGGTGCCTCTTCTATCGTTGGCAACGGTAGGCGTGATAAACCGTCAGCATTCCCATGCTGTTTTGACCCTTTGTATTCAATGTTGTATTGGTGTGCCCCTAGAAAAAGGGACCACCTCTGTAGTCTTTGTGCCGTCATAATGGGGACACCTTTTTTAGGGTTGAATATGGAGAGGAGGTAGTTGATGGTCAGTCAGCAAGGTAAATTTTTGTCCGTGTAGGTAATGGTTGAATTTCTTCACTTCCCCATACCAGGCTGAGTGCTTCCCTGTCTATCTGGGCATAGTTACGCTCAGCTGAGTTCAATGAGCGTGACGCAAAAGCTATCGGCCGTTCCGAGCCATCAGGGAATCTATGGGACAATACCGCTCCTATGCCGTAAGGGGATGCATCGCACGCCAGTCTGATTGGTAGTGATGGGTTGTAATGAGCCAAAATTTTCTCGGATGTGATTAAGTCTTTACATTTATGGAAGGCACGTTTACAGTCTTCGTTCCATTTCCAAATCACTCCTGTCTGTAGAAGATCATTAAGAGGGTGTAGAATAGTTGATAAGTTCGGTAAAAATTTATGATAGTAATTTATTAATCCCAGGAATGACCTTAATTGTGAAACATTTTCAGGTGCTGGGGCTTTTATAACTGCATCAATTTTTTCAGGTGACTTATGCAACCCTTCCTTATTAATTATGTGGCCACAATATGATATCTGATTTTGGAAAAATTCACACTTGGGGCGATGTGCTCGTAGGCCCCGTTCTTTCAGCCTAGTGAGCACCTGCTCCAAATTGGCAAGGTGCTCGTTGTCGTTTTCTCCTGTTATAAGGATGTCGTCTAGGTAGCATTGAGTCCCCGGAATCCCTTGCAGGACTTGCTCCATAGCTCTTTGCCAGATAGCTGGAGCTGATGCTATTCCAAAAACCAGCCGATTGTACTGGTACAGGCCTTTGTGTGTGTTTATTGTGAGATACTTTTTAGAGGTCTCCTCAACCTCCATCTGTAGATATGCCTGTGCCAAGTCAATTTTTGTGAAACGTTTCCCTCCGGATAGTGAGGCGAAAATATCTTCTATCCTCGGAAGAGGATACTGTACCGTGTGAAGGACCGGGTTTACAGTCACCTTAAAGTCCCCACAGATGCGAATTTTTTTCTGTTCCTCAGAGTTATTTTTCAATGTTCTTTTCATGACTGGAACGATGGGTGTTGCCCATTCGCTCCAATCTATTTTGGATAATACGCCTGCCTTTTCCAAATTCTTCAGCTCTGCCTCGACTGCCGGACGTATTGCGTATGGCACCGGTCTTGCCTTAAAACATTTTGGAATTGCTGTATCTTCCACTTTTATTGAGGCGGTGATGCCTTTCAAGGTTCCTAGTTTCTCTTGAAACACTTCTTTGGCGTTGGCCAAGATGTCTTTTAATCGTTCAGGTATGATGTCATCATTGTTTTTTTCCTTACTGGTCACCGTCAGTGCCTGAATGGAGTGCCAGTCTAAACGTATCTTCCTTATCCATTCACGTCCCAACAACGGTGGACCACCATCTTGTAGAATGTATAAATACAACTTTTGTATTTCTTTGCCGTTGTATACCACAGGCACCCTTATTTTTCCTTTGGGGTAGACTTTCTGCCCCGTATATGTTTTTAAGATAATGGATGTGTCTTTTAGAGGTATATGCGAAAATAGCCTCTCGTAATCTCGTCGATTTATTACGGTTAGAGCTGATCCTGTATCTAGCTCCATTTTAACTGGGGACCCTGCTATTGTGAGGGTAACCCAAATGGTTTGGTAATCCTCTTTGGCAAGTACATTATGTAATTTGAGACAGCTTAGTCTCTTGTTTCCGGAGTCGCTATCGCTATTCTGGTCTTCGGAGCTACTGTCCGCCATCATTTGTACCTTCCTGTACTTTTCTTTATTGATTTTTTGTTTTCTGTCAGTGGATTTATTTTGTCCAGATTGGCATACCCGTGCAATGTGTCCAATCTTACCACATTGCCTGCATGCTTTGCCCTTGAAACAGCAGTCCCTCTGGTTATGGGTGGATCTGCCGCAGCGATAACATCTTCCGAACTCCTGTGTCATTTTATGGGTGCCGAAGTCCTGTGTCTCTTGTTGTATCTCTGCAGCTCCTTTTGCTGCTGTTTCGTATGATACAGCCATACTGAAAGCTTTGTCCAATGTTAAATCTTTTTCAGAAAGCAGTCTTTTTTGTGTTCCTTCACTTAAGAGACCGCAAACAAATTTGTCTCGAAGATAATCCGATAGTCCTGCTTCAAATTGGCAGTACTTTGATAGCTTTCTTAATTCGGTTAGGTAATCAGCGTTACTTTCATTCTTGTGTTGATTTCTCTTGAAGAACTTGAATCGTTCCGCTATCAGCAGCGGTGTTGGGTTTAAATGCTCCTGCAGGGTATCAACAATTTCTTTAAAAGTCTTGTCCTTTGGTTTGGCTGGAGTGATTAAATTTCGTAACAGCCCGTATGTCTTCACGCCCATTAAGTTCAGAAGTACTGAAGCTTTTTTTTCATCTGTTATTCCATTTGCAGTGCAATAAACCTCTACTCTTTCCACGTATGTGGTCCAATCTTCTATTTCGCCATCAAAAACCTCAATATTACCAGATTTAGGCATTTCAGAAAAGATATGGTGCTTCCGCGCTTTTTTTTTTCTCTCTGTAGCAACGATATGGCGCTTTCCCGCCGCTGCTACCGATAACAACGCTGTTTTACTGTGGTTTCCGTTTATTCACTGTTGGAGACTCGTTCCCGACGGAGGTCTAAACGCTGACCTGCTTGCCGCGCCGGCCGTCTCTCGAGTGCACCCTCCCAGTCCGTTATTGCTTGCCTCCGATTTCGCTGCCTGTCTCAGCTGTAGAGCCCGCCGCTGGAGCTCCAGCCTGACGCCCAGGAAGGATTAGCGCAGTACCTGTCACCAGCTTGGCCAGCTGGTGAAACCACAGTTTCTCTTACTTCCTTGAGTCTTCTGGACGCTGGAGGAATCGATGTCCTTGAGGTGCTGCCGAATTGCAGGTAAGTCCGTTTCCACTTCGTCGCCACTGTAGTGTCCGTGTGTAGATAAAGACACTGAAGACAGGAGTTGGTTCATAGGTATTTACTAAGCAAGTCTGGGGGGGGGGGGTGGTCTAAAGGGTATACACAATACACAGGCTTATATAACTCAAGTGGCAATTACCAGCATTACGCACACCTGGGGCTCGTAAAGGCACATACACCATAATTGCTCTTAAAGGCACATACACCACAACCTCAAGTTTACGTAGGGTAGAATGTGGGAGGCCAGCTAGGAGTGCGTCGAAATAGTCAAGTCTAGAGGTAACAAAGGCATGGATGAGGGTTTCAGCAGCGGATGAGCTGAGGCAAGGATGGAGACGGGCGATGTTACGGAGGTCGAAGTAGACGGTCTTTGTTATGCTGCGGATGTGTGGTCGGAAGCTCATTTCAGCGTCAAATATGACACCAAGGTTGTGGTTCAGCCTCAGACAGATGTTTGGGAGAGGGAAGGAGTCAGTGGCTAGGGAACGGAGTTTTAATACATTACATTGGTTGATACAAAGCACATCATCTCATTAGAAGACTCATTATTCTCTCATATTAAAAAATTAAGAGCATTTACTATAGTTTCCCATTGTTGCTTATTCTTGTTTTCTATGTATCCTTTTCCAAGCAATATGCATAATTCTATTCCTGAGATTGGGTAGAAGCAATAACCTTAGGCCTTAGCTGATGTCACTCTGAAACAGGCTGCCACGTTCAGCATGATGATGCCCTGGGGTAAATCTTCTTCTGATTTTTCCGCCACTGTAGAAGCCCTAGCATCTGCTCACTGTCCGCAGTCAATGACACCACCAAAATCAGGAAATGTTACTATAGTTGTTAATTTATTTGGACACAGCAGTTTTGAGTATTTTTAATGGATCTTATAGCCTTCCTTAGCCACTAACTCAAATGCCCATCTGGTGCTTCCTTAGGGTCTAGAAATATTGTGAATTGGATGTTTCCTTTATTCTTCTTAGTATCCTTCCTTTATAAGCAGCTGCTCAGGGGTAAAAAAAAGTTGGAACATCTAGCTACTTTTACAATGTCTGTTAGTAGGAAATGCAGTCTCTGCCTCCTGCAAAACTTTTGGAGACAAGAAGGTACATTCTATTTTTGTTTGTACAAACTGTTAGCAGGATACGAATCATAACAGGATGTAGCAAAGCCTGGGGGAAGATCTTGCAGGTGGCCTGCATCCTGACAAGGCCAAGGCTAAGAATATATACCCATAACTTGCCAGGCCATGAGCAGTGTGCATTACCTTTAATGTGCCTGGAAGAACTGCTCGCAGTCCCTTGTTCCTTGTTTGAATGCAACTTAAATGAGATGTAGTTCTGTCTTCTCTATGGTACAAGTGAGATTACATCTTCATTCTAAAATAGAACTGCTTTAAGAGAGGAGGGAGAGTAAGTATGAAGGGTTAATTACAGTCCTAGCACTTTTGGGCTACCCCAGATCAGGCGTATTGCCCAGACGTTCACTCTCAACTTAAGTTAGAGATAGCCGAATTCCATAAGACGCTTAAATGGGTCTAAAGGTTCAGGCTATCTCTCCCTAAAGGAAAGGAACGACTAAAGATGTTACCGTCCTCCGGATAGTGCTTTTAATAAGTTGAACTAGACTGTAACCCTCCGGATATTTTAAGGGCCCAGAATACCCCCTAGAATTCTGCAGCTCCTTACAAAAGAGTGTACAGAATTTGTGGGTTCGCGAGTCTATACAGATTCACTCTTTGAGACTATGTAAAAATATAGTTTTAATTAAGAGCTGACATTCAGTTAACATCTGTTGAATCAGTCGCAACATTAACAATTCAAAATACAATTAGCTTACATTTCTTATTTCTCAGAGATCCTTATTCTCAAATCTTTACTTCGTTACATTTCTTATTTCTTACTTATTTCTAAATCCAGCACATGCACCAAAAACCAGCACATGCACCAAAAACCAATCACTTTTGACTTTCCGAGACTCATAGTTAAAGACTTACAAAGATGCCTCTGAAGAGTTGAGAAACGCTTTGCCCGTTCAGCGTGTTCGGACGTTCTGTTAAAAAAGGTCTTATTTTTATACCCTTTTGGCTTTGGTTTCTTCTTTGATGTTCTCTGCTGATGTCAGCTAATTGTCTTTATTGATACCTCTGTTTGAATGCTTTCTATGTTACTATCAATCCAACTATTGCATGCGTAATTATTTCTCTACTTTTAGGTGTTCCAAAAACCATCATAAAAACAATGACAGCTATGGTTTCTGTTTGATGCCATTATTACTGAAGATTCTTCGTTCAATTCTTAATTTTGGCTTAACTGCTTTTTTGCAGACATTAAGGGAGTGATTTTCATTCAGAAGTCGGGAAGGAGGCGTGACTACAACTTTCGGGGTTGTAGTCCCGCCTCCATCGAGATACGGCCAATCCACGCGATTTTAACTTGATTGACCTTGTTGAGCCCGCTGGGCGGGCTCAACAGGCCAATTAAGGGCCACCCAGCAACAGGTGACGTCACAGAGTGAAATTTCATCTGTCAAGATGTTTTGACAGATGAAATATCAGCATTTCACAGCTATTTGAAGCTGTCAAACACTGACAGTCTTACTTCTAACCTGAGTCCTTCTCCACAGACTCAGTTAGAAATCTCAGCGGCACAGAAAGCTGCAGGCTGTCACTTTTGACAGATCGCAGCCATTCTGTTTTCTGTGCTGGTTAGATGATGGACTCCCGAAACCTAGAGGAAGGACGGCTGAAAAGGTAAGTACAGGTAATTTAAACTCCTTTACACACTTTAGACACACCAAACACACTTACCTTTGCACTCGTGCACCCATCACTCACCTGAACACCGACGGCCCGACTCCTCTAACTTGGCGTGGTTTGGAGCCGTCGGGAATCCCACACTTAAAGCTTTAAAATAGGGATTAGGCTAAAAACTGCCTGTTAACTACCTGTTAACAGGCAGTTAATTGTCACTAATCCCTTCCCGCCTCGGGTAGGTGGGTCCCAGTGCGGGGCGGGTACCCGCCTCCTTTGAAACTTGCATGGAGGCGGGTTGGGGGCGGGATGGTGTTGGGACCCCCGAATTCGGGACTTTAACCCCCCGCACGCCTCCAATCCCGACTCCATGGGTCAATGAAAATCGACCCCTGTGTCTTTCCTTATTCTCCATGTTCAATACAAACACAATGCAATTGCTTGGTGTCTCTATTGAAGTTATATCTTCAAAGCCTTCTTGTTGGTATGGTTTTTACTATATGTAAACCAAAACCACTTTAACTGTGTGTTTACTTGTTTTCTAGCTATCTCAATTGGTTGCATATTTAATCTTATGGTTCCTGTTTTCCAAATATAACATAAAACTATTTGACCAGCAGATATTTCTTTTCTTGATGTCATGTTTCAAAGGCACATGCCTCTTTTAATGTTTGTATTTCTGTTTTATCGTGTCAGCTCTTCACGCTTTAAACTGTGTCTCTCATTGTGTTCGTTGCAAACCATAGACCTTTCGGAACCACCAATGGTTTGCTTCAATCTTTCATTGTTTTAGTATATTTAACTAATTCCCATTTCAAAGCTTGTTTACAGCTTTGTTATCAACTGATCTTATCTCAGAAGCCTGTATTTCTGTTCACAGCCTTCTCTGCTGAGACGTGTGTCTTTTAAACCCAGTATGTCATTTATTTATATTAGAAATCTGTTCATGGTATCGTGTACTTCTCTGAATCATGGCTATTCCTTCACAAGTAAAGGTTAAAGTATCCTGCTGTAGTGTATAGAATCATAGAATGATACAGCACAGAAGGGGACCATTCGGCCCATCATGCCTGTATTGGCTCTTCGCAATAGCTATCCAATTAGTCCCATTACCCTGCCTCTTCCCCATAGCCCTGCAAATTTTTACCCTTCAAGTATTGATCCAATTCCCTTTTGAAAGTTATTATTGAATCTTCTTCCACCACCCTTTCAGACAGTGCATTCCAGATCATAACCACTCGCTGTGTAAAAAAAAAACCCCAGTTTCTCCTGGTTTCAAACTCACATATGTGTCACTGAGGAAGATGGTTTGATATTAAGTTTGAAATTTAGTCCCAAAGAAATACTGGAGTGTATAATATAATAGCCCCAATGTACTGAGAATGGTAAAATTTGGCTTGCGCTGGCCTCTGGCTCTCTTTGCTGTTAATGAGGAAGAAGTGTGCTCGTATCGGGAGGAAGGCAAAGGCGAGTGTGCTCCTCACTTTTGCACAAATAGCAGCAGTGTTTTTGGATTCATTTAGATCATGCAGCAATAGGGAGTTGACACAGCCAGAAGCTACTTTGATTGCTGCAGCATTTTGGCACTTTAAGTACAAGTCCACAACAATAAATGTGGTAATCATGCAAAAGAGCAACATCAGGGCCCCAACAATATATGTATGTTGATGGATGCACAAATTTCTAAAGGAGTCCAGGGGAAAAAAAAATGCAGGCTAAATAGTAACAGAGTAGCTTTAGGGGGTCCACTAAGGAGGCCTCATCTGCGCCAGTATTGACGCACCCAGTTGGCAGACACATAACCAAACTGAAATTCAGCACGGAGCCGATTGCGCTCACTTAAATATTAATGCAAGGCCCGCACATGCTGGTTGCATGTATCTTGGAACTCTCCCAAATAGCTTGAATCTAGAACCCCTGCCAAGGCTAAAAAGTCTCATTAGTTTTCTAAATTTTTTTCAGGTTAAAAAAGGTAAATTGAAAGACCTTTAGTGTGAGTAAAACCACCCCAAATTCCATTTTCTGGGCATTCTTTGAAAGGAGTTATTATGACCTGCATATTTTATGGCATAATAAATGAGAAAACAATGTTTTTTAGTGCTTCAATATGACTTCTTAACTGGGTAGGCATGTAGTAATAAAAAGAAGAGGCTTGGACAACTTTCTGTTCCATGTTGGGCATGGTTGCCAAGAGTTGTTTCCAGTGGGAAGTGTCAAGATTTCAGTGTGAATCGATTTGGCAGTATGTAAAAAGAAAAACTCTGGGTCTTAATCTTATTTTGCTACTAATATTTTGAATTGCAGTAGGTAATTTGAGCTACAGTTTTTATGAAAACCCCACAACCAAGGTTTTCAATGTGAACGGGTCGGTAGTGGGACAAAAATTAGCAACACAAGCAAATTGCCAGCTTACCACTGGGTGGTGTGCCCATTGCAGTTACCGGGCAAGTCGGCAGCCAGGGCCCCTGCCTTTAATCCATATCCCTGGATACCCTTACCTAAATAGTATCTAGCAATCACAGTCTTGAACATTTCAATTGACCCAGCATGTACAACCACAGCCTTTTGGGGCAGAGAGTTCTAGATCTCCACTATATCTAGTGAAAAATTGCTTCCTGATTTCACTCCTAAATTGCCTGACTCTAATTTTAAGCAGTGCATTAAATACATTAGTATAGCTAAATGGAATCTATTAACAGGAATGTCTCCCTCACATGACAAAATAAGTAGTCCATATCAAATTAGTGGGTTGGATTGGAATACATGATGATTGCAAATGCTTGTATATAGAATATAATTACAAAAAATAAAGTAAATTACATAGAAATTGCAACAGAGAAATGGGCCATTCGGCCCAATCAATCCATTTGGATGTTTATCCTCAATGTGAGTGAGGAGTAGTTCTAAGCCCATGTTCCTTTATTCCTTTATTCCAGTTTCCTTCAGCTACCTATCTAACCTATTATTAAAATTTCTTCTGCTCTCTGCCCTAAATCTTTTACATTTAATCTGGTATCTATGTCCCCTCATTCTACCCCTCAGCCACTGGAAACAGTCTGTTTCTATCTACTCTGCCCCATAATTTTAAACACCTGTATCAAATCGCCCCGTAATCTCCTCTTTCCTAAATGTATTTGTATGTCCTCATACCAGGAAGCCTCCTGGTGAATTTGCGCTGCACTTTCTCTATTGCCTCAACACCATTCCTATAGGATGGAGCCCAGAATTGCACACAATTATCCAGCTGTGGTCTTACTAAGTTTTACATAGATATACCGGCCCCGATATTCACAGGAGGCAGTGAGGGAACGGGGGGAGTGCTTTGGGGATTGCGCTGGAGGGGGGCTGGAGATGGCAGTGGGGTGAGGGTAGGGTGGAGATGGCGATGGGGGGAGTCGGAGATCGGGTTGAGGGTTTCGGCTGATCACAGGGAGGAAAGGTTAGCTTTTTACTCCTACACCTCCTGGCCCACAAGCAGTGCTGCAAAGACACGTACCTTATTGATTCTCCCATTCAGAGTATAATTGTTACTTTTTCCAAAATTTACCACCTCACACTTGGTGACATTTAATTCCATCTGCCACTTATATGCGCATTCCACTGTTCTATGTCTATCCTCTTGCAGCTTACTTTGGTTCTCAGAATTATTTACTATACTTCCTATTTTAGTATTGGCTGCAAAGTTGGACAACACTCCCTCCAGCCCTATATCCAAATCATTGGTGTGAAATAAAGTAAATAGTTTTGCTGGAAAAGAAACTAGTATATAGTCTGAAACAGGTTTAAAATGTCATGATTTAAAATATTAGGACATGCATACTTGTACTGGTTCCTTTGCCTACAACTCTGTTTTGTGACTTTGCTAGTCTGGATGTTGATCTTGCCTGATGGTGGGGAAAGACGAGCAATACCATAAGTACATTTCTGGCTGGTACCAACTGGCTGAAAGATCAGCCTGGCTACAGCAAAACAGAAAATGCTGTGTTGGACCCAACTTCATTTGCTGGTTGTATTTATATAATTTTTAAAAAGCATATTCATACTAAATAAAAGTTACTACTCTAAAATGTTACCTGTTTTATTCATCTTAAAAGAGCTATATTTGTTCATTAAAAATAAATTCTATTAAATTCTATGGAACAGCTGCAAATCTGAACGAGCCATTGTTTTCAACATAGGTCTCGTCAGTTGCTGTATTCACTTGAAGTAGGCAAATTGGGTAAAAAGCCATATCAGTTTACATTAAAATTCTGCAACCTTTACATCATCATGGTTTACCACAGGTTTCTTAGTCTGTGTAGTTTTAATGTGTGTTTTACAGCCCCAGCCAAAATTTTATTTGTCTCAGGTTTGATGCCCAGTATGTGCTGAGTCCACTGATATCAGTGGTAAGTGCACTAAAATTTACCTCAATAACCTTGGACAAAGCAACAGCGAAAATAAGTGCATGTGCCCACTCAGTGACTCATGCTGGAAAATGCACAACTGGGGACATTGATTCTCACGGTCAAATAGCTTGCTGATACTTGAGCTTCGATTTTCCAATCTGTGTTATTTTAGTGCTGATGGTAACCCATTTAAATTAAATCAACACCTATCATCAAATCATTTTTTTTATTCATTCATGAAATGTGGGCATTGTTGGCAAGGGCCAGCATTTATTGCCTATCCCTAATTGCCCTTGAGAAGGTGGTGGTGAGCTGCCCTCGTGAACCGCTGCAGTCCGTGCGGTGAAGGTGCTCCCACAGTTTTGTTAGGTAGGGAGTTCCAGGATTTTGACCAGCGATGATGAAGATATGACGATATATTTCAGGATGGTGTGTGACTTAGAACTTGGAGATCCCAAAAGATCTCCTCACTGTAATTACATTATTTCACAGAAGTTCTAATTCTAGTTTTTTTCCTAACTAGTAGCTTTATCTTAAGAGATGTCCCATCCGCCTGCTGCGCTTGTCCTTCTAGACAGTAGAGGTTGCGGGTTTGGGAGGTGCTGTCGAAGAAGCCTTGGCAATTTGCTGCAGTGTATCTTGTAGATGGTACACACTCAAAGCCTCCTTGAAAAAGTATAACATCCCCACCGACACCTGGGAATCCCTGGCCCAAGACCGCACAAAGTGGAGGAGAAGCAGACGGGAAGGCGCCGAACACCTCAAGACTCTTCGCCGAGAGCAAGCGGAAGCCAAGCGCAGGCAGCGCAAGGAGTGCACGTCAACCCAAGCACCCCACCCACCTGCCCCTTCAACCACCGTCTGCCCCGCCTGTGACAGAGACTGTAGGTCCCGCATTGGACTCATCAGTCACCTGAGAACTCATTTTTAATGTGGAAGCAAGTCATCCTCGGTTCCGAGGGACTGCCTAAGAAGAAGACACACTGCAGCCATGGTGCGCCGGTGGTGGAGGGAGTGCATGTTTAAGATGGTGGATGGGGTGCCAATCAAGCAGGCTGCTTTGTTCTGGATGGTGTCGAGCTTCTTGAGTGTTGTTGGAGCAGAGCTTCCATGTTTAGACTTAAGCATTTTGAGACAAAGCCATTTAGGCGTTCCAGTGGAACTGTACCCAGCATGAATGAGTGCTTCCTGTAAAGAGAGGGTAAAAAATAATACAAAAAAACAATAATGAGCAGTTCAGTGAGCCATTTTAACCATTTATTTCCCAAAAGATCTCTTCACTGTAATTGCATTATTTAACAAGTTCTAATTCTAGTTTTTTTTCCCTTAACTAGTAGCTTTATTTTAGGAGATGTTCTTTTGCATCCTTCTTTATGACCTTAGAAGTTTCATTTGCATTAAAAAGATCACAATTTTATTCTTGGCCAATGATATTTGAAAAACTATAGCAGTAATGTTATGAATTTGCACAGCTGGCTCAGGGTTTGCTCTACTGTCAGTACACTCTACCCAATTTTCTGTCCATAAAATGCCCCTGAATTCCTGAAATTTGCTCCTGATGAGTAAAGCTCCAAGCCAGAACACATTTGTAAATTTTCCCCTTTTATAAATGGCTGCATCCTTTCCAGTAAATAAACAAATGTTGCATTGGATTTTGTTTTCCCAAAATGGTGGTCTATTTATTATAGGTGCTCACTATTACAATAATAAGTGCCTTGCAAAGAATTCTAGAGAAATAAAAATTGTGATTCAGTGATATTTTGAGAAAGTGATACAGCACAATGATCTTCGAAAAGGTTTTGCTGTAAGATTTGTAAAATGTTTTTCAAATGGTGTATAGATTGAGTTAGTTTTTAATCATGATTTTTGTATCAGATCATTGAATCATTCTGTTTTCATCTTTTCAGAGGAGAAACAAAGAGAGACAGTAACAGCATAGACTCAAAGGACCCTGCTGGCCATCCTAATGCAGGGGACAGCAACTGGAAATCCAAAAAGTGTCCTGAGGATATAGGTATAGTGAATTTTGATGTGATTTTTGCTTTCCGTAGATCATTTAAAAAAAATGTTTAGTCCAAAACTGACCAGTGTGGTTTTTTAATTCTGTATCAGTATAGCAGCATCTTATTGAACTGCATTCTGTAGATAAGTATTTCTGAGAAGGTCTTGGTTACAGATCTTTACTGAGATTCTTCCTGGCAAAGAGAAGTGTAACCATTTTTTCTCCATGCAACTTTTTTTTTCATTCTTATCTATTTGATATTCCAAGCTTCAGCAGCACAATAGTGCTCGTATAATAGAACAACTGTGACATTATTACCACAGGCATATTAGGAAATATCTTGTTCTTGATTAATAAGCATTTGATGTATTCTGGTATAGCATTTGACTATCCAAAGTTGATTTTAAGATACCTCGGTATAATTGAGGGTAACCCACTCAAAATTCTAGTTTGAAGTAGTAAAAGCATGCTCAAAGCAGTTGCTTTGAATTGGTTTGGGCTTGTGTCAATTAAGATTTGGGGAAATATACATTAGCCAGCAGAGTTTCTGCTTCGAACGCAATCGGTAATCTGCGTGCAAATAGCGCTCAAAATTGCGCTAATTTTGAGAAGTTGACAGATAATGGCCACAGGAGGCTCAGGTAAGTAACTTTTTACACATTTTTTAAAGGTTCTTTGTGAGCCAGGAGGAGCAGGAGTTTTCCTCCTGGCCCCATAAGGATACCTTCGGCCTACCGTGCCCCAGGCTCTCCCCCTCCTACCTCCCCTCCTCCCGCTCCCCCCTGAGAAACTTGCTGACCCACACTCCCCTAAATCCTTACTTACCTTGGCGGGGACTATTTGCTTGACGGAAGAATGTTGAGAAGAAGCTCAAGCACAATCAAAAGAGATGAATGTTATGGAGGTTTTTGAAGGGAGTGAGGGAACGGACAAAGTGGAGATTCCGAGGGAGAGAGTTCCAATGGAGGGACAAGGTGGCTGAAGAAACCACCACTGATGGAGGAATTTGACTTGACTATTCCAACACACTCCTGGCTGGCCTCCCACATTCTACCCTATGTAAACTTGAGGTCATCCAAAACTCTGCTGCCTGTGTCCTAACTCACACCAAGTCCTGTTCATCCATCACGCCTGTGCTCGCTGACCTACATTGGCTCCTGTTTAAGCAATGCCTCGATTTTAAAAATTCTCATCCTTGTTTTCAAATCCCTCTATGGCCTCACCCCTCCCTATCTCTTTAATCTCCTCCAGCCCAACCCCTCCACCCGAGATATCTGCGCTCTTGACCTCTTGAGCATCCCTGATTTTAATCGCTCAACCATTGGTGGTCGTGCCTTCAGCCGCCAAGTCCCTAAGCTCTGGAATTCCTTCCCTAAACCCCTCTACCTCTCTCTCCTCCTTTGAGACGCCCCTTAAAACCTACCTCTTTGACCAAGCTTCTGTCCTAATTTCTCCTTATATGGCTCGGTGTCAAATTTTGTTTTATAAGACTTCTGTGAAGCACCTTGGGATGTTTTACTACATTAAAGACACTATATAAATACAAGTTGTTGTTGTTGAATGGAGGAGATGGGGACCAAGAAGTAAGCCAGTGATGGAGGACCAGAGGGTGCATGCAGGGGCATTTGGTTGGAGGGGAAGACAAGGTAGGGAGGGGCAAGGCCATGGAGAGATCTGAAGTTGATGATCAGAATCTTAAAATTGATTTCTCTGGGATAGGGGAAGCAAGTGGAGCGTGATGCAGGCATTAATTCAGAAGAAGACACAGCGTGGCATTCTGGATGGTTGGTAGTTTCAATAGTAGAAGGAGGGATGGCCAGCAGGAGAGTGTTGGAAAAGTACAGCCGTGAGGTGATAAAAGTGTGGATTAGGGTCTCCGCAATAGAGAGGGAGAGCTTAGGGCAGAGGTGTGCAATGTTATAAAAGAAAGTGGTCTTGGCAACAGATTGAATGCGGGGGAGAAGGATGAGCTTGGGGTCTAGTAATATGCCACAGTTCTGCACCTCTGAACATAGATCTTTTCCCACATGTTTTCTAATACTGTACTACCATGCAACTGGCTGTTTGAAAGTGCATGAGATTGGTTTGGAGTGACTGTCCTCCTAAATCGTTCTAATATTTGGCTTCGTTGTCTGATTGTAAAGCATTGCCTGGGCAGAGGACAGTTGAGCTGGGAGGATTGTATACCAGTAATGGAACCTGCTCAATTTTCCATCCATTTAAAGTGATGGAAGAAAAATCGTGTGGGCATTATTACGGGTGTGTGATCCTACCGTCCTGCTTTTTCCTCTGTGCTCCACCTAGCTGATGCTTTATGTCCAGATGGAAAAATCAAAAGTAACCCCTTGCATGTAGCTGTGTCCTGCCACTTCAAGGTGCAGTGTACTGGAGATGTAGGCATGTTGTAGCAACGTGCTGCTTCTAACTTAACTCAAATTAAAATTTGCCAAATTTTAGTCACTTACTCATGACCACAGCCAAATGCTGGTGTTCTCATCCATCTGCAGCTGTGCTGTGGATAGACTGCAACTTATTAGATTTTGCTGGGTACTGCTGTTGTGTGTCCTTTATCTAATCTCTGTAGATAATAGCACATCATGATACCATGACTGTGTATTGTGTGTAGTTTTGCTTTATGATTTTCCATAGAAATGTGGCTTCTAAAGCTGACATGCATCTTTAGAGATAAAACTATATACCATAATTAAAATAATGGATATGAATTTCTTAAAACTGCACAAAAATGCTGCATTTTAATCCATTAGGACTCCTCATCCATTTTTGAGTGGAAGAGATGCCATTTAAATATTTGGCATGTAAAATTTCTCTAAGTCAGAATTTCATGGGAAGTTGAGAAAGAAAAACTGCAGCCTACATGCAGTTATGATGTCAACATACATTACTATCCAGAGCACGCTAAATGAAGGAGAATCAGTGACACTAAATTGATTTACACATTGTGAGGTAGCACATGGTTTAGAAAACTTAAAAGAGCATTTTTCTTGGTTGGGAAACATATAAATTACCAATTTCTAAATAGGATTAACTAAAATTGTGATCTACATTTGAAATAACAGATAAGAACTCCTGCTGAGTTTGTTGGTGGTGCACAATGAATATGAAAAGGTCAAACTTGGAAGTCTGATCCTTGTTTTGTTAAACACTAGGCAATCTAATCTAAATGGGGTCTAAATTCAACATTGTTGCGCTCATTTTCCAGGTATTAAACGGGCACAACGATAACCAGTTTAGCAGGGCAGAGGTCCAACCCTGGTCTGCATTGGTGTTTGGGCCAATGCTAAATTGGTCGGGTCTTTTTTTAGGCGGCCTGGCTGTTAATTCCGGGTATCTTAATGTTGTGTTCTTCAATAATCAGACAAAGACTGCAGGGAACGATCAACAGGTGTTTACTGAATGAGGGTTCAAACTGCAACTGACTGTGCAGAGCACTACTCAGGGTTTATATACAGGTGTGGTCACTGCCGGTACTACAGGATACAGGAGCTGTAAAAAGTAGTTCTCCCCCTTAAAGGTACATACACTACACTGGCGACTGCCTGAATGAGTGCAAAATGGTTCTGCGCCCATTTCCAACCCCGTGTGGGCATAAACTGGATGTAATTCATTCTGTTTTTTTTAAGGAGATATGCAGCATAAAATATATTTTGTGTGGGGGGGGCGGTCACTGACTTTCTTTCTCAATTGTAGCCAATGTACAGCTTGGAGCAATACTTTAATACACAGTGTCAAAAGGATAAACAATGAAATGTTCCAACAGCACATATTTCTGTACTTATTATGCCTTCTGTATAAAAATAATTTTCAGCATTATTAGAGTGCAGATTGAATCAGATTGAGTATGTTGTGTGTTCATTCATTAGGACAGCAAAAAAAAAAGTTTGAAAGACCCTCCAGTCTTGGCATTTATTCAACACATGCTCCTGACAAATGGAAATGATTGCCTTAACATACCAGATGTGCAAAAATATATGAGTATATTCTGCAAAAAATTATTAAAATGATCGTTCAAATTAACCATATGCCGGAGACTTGTATCTCCAGGAGGTTGAGGCAAATTAGACTGCATACTTCTCTATTGCTACTGTTAATATAGCTGTTTATTACATGACAGAAAGGCTTCATTTTATTGGCTAGGAAAAGAATTATGGCCATTTTTAAAACCAAATAAAAAAAACTTCCTCTTATCCCTCTCCCAATGACGGAAATATTGCCATCTTGAGCCCAACTGATAAACAGTGCAACTCAAATATTGGGAAGATCACCATCACAGTTTTAGAGTTTATGTGCTAGATATTCTCTCTGGTTCAGCGTCACTAGTCATTCCAGGAAGCGCAGTGCACCCTTTACTGCCCAG
Organism: Somniosus microcephalus; assembly: GCF_052327205.1. Lineage (NCBI taxonomy): Eukaryota > Metazoa > Chordata > Chondrichthyes > Squaliformes > Somniosidae > Somniosus > Somniosus microcephalus. Next base: position 48,582,462 of record NC_141004.1, read on the forward strand.
TGTCTTGTTAAATGATAGCAAGACTCACGGACTGTAACAGAACACTTTTACTCCATATTTAATTTAATGTTTGGCAATTTGAGGGCTAGCACCAGAAAAGTTACCATGATAGTTGCCACATCGTAATTAAAAATCCAACTGGTTCACTGATGCTCTTGAAGAAAGGGAACATAAGAACATAAGAATTAGGAGCAGGAGTGGGCCATACGGCACCTCAAGCCTGCTCCACCATTCAATAAGATCATGGCTGATCTTCAACCTCAACTCCAATTTCCTGCCCAACCCCCATATCCCTTGATTCCCCTGGAGTCCAAAAATCTATCGATCTCAGCCTTGAATATACTCAACAATTCAGCATCCACAGCCCTCTGGGGTAGAGAATTCCAAGGATTCACAACCCTCTGAGTGAAGAAATTCCTCCTCATCTCGGTCTTAAATGGCTGACCCCTTATCCTGAGACTATGCCCACCTAGTTCTTGACGTGGCACCTGCCATCTGGTCATGTGCTTCTAGTTCGCACCACATGATTGACTCTTCAAGCAAGCCATTCAGTTGTACAAATAATTGCTATGAAGTTCAACCACCACTTTCTAAGGGCAACTAGAGATGGACAATAATTGTAGCCATTCCATCATTGGCCACATCCTTAGAACAGATAATACAAACATTGAAAAGTAAATGAGCAGAGCTAGATGCCTTTCATTTTAAGTTATGGAAATTGCCTATCTCCAGCCCCCAGAAGACCGTGATTGGAGTGATGGCAAGAAGAATTATTTAAATAAGGGGAAGAGGAGCTTGGAAGTCATGGATCTCTGAGCACTGCTTCCTTCAGGACCTCTTACAATTATGTAAAAGTGCCTTTACAAAGGCTCAGTAATCTAGTACAAGAATGGGAATTGATGTGTAGCTGTCGGTCTGTATGTCTCTCACAAAACTAGTTACCAGCCTACCAATTTTAGTAGAACTTTTAATAGAAACTTGTTATAGATATAAGTTACCCAAATGGTCTCAAAAGCTACTGTTTAGGAGCTGCATTGTTGATCACTGAGTAACATTTAAATGACAGTAATTTGTTTTGTCATCCATTAATAAGCTTTAGTGAACTATTCTGGCAGTCATGGCCTGGCAGCAACTAATTGTTGCTATAGGAACTAGAATTTGTTAGATAGATTGGCCTCTGGCCTCTGCTGTGGTTACAGGCCCCTTCTCTGCGTGAAGGAAGTGGTCATCTGATATTGAACATCCAGGCTTCAGCCTGCAATTAGATTGTAAAGCTCAGCATTCACAGCAAATCTCATGGCAAAGTGTAGACAATTACCATAAAATGTAGTGGAATGAGTGAATTTTTCTGCAGCTTTTTAATCGTAGCAAACCTGGGGATGTGAATTTTACTGCAGAGTGACCAATTCACCAACACATTCAATAAAAATTCTCCATCAATTAAATTGGTAACCAATTTATTTTAATTTTATTGAAAGTGATATCAAATGATTGTGTTTGTATTAACCAGAATTAAGATAATTTCAGTGGTTTTAAAGATATTTTAAAATCAGCGTGGAGGTATAAAATATATCATATCATCATTATTAGTGAACCAAATAGATACACACACAACAAAATTCATTTTCTCGATATGTAAATGGCTCACAATATTAGTATATACTTAGTACAATAATATTACCCACCTAATATTGCTATCCTATTTATCTGGCCAGTGCAAATGAGTTGCATTTAATAACATAGCCTCACTTGTGGCAGCCAGTTTACAAAACCCATGCAGTCAGAGTCCTCTGGTTTCTTCTGAAAGAACACCACTGTGCATGCGTCTGCACAGTAGTGCCCCACGTTTCACATGGAAGTGATGAGCTCAATTGATGTACTGAGTGTAGCTCACATTAAATCTGCTTACCACTGCAAGTCCTCTTGCCTGAGGGGTTAGACTTGCACTGGCAAGTAGTTATAGATGGGCTGAATTTACCCAGCAGTGCCGGTGGACTTTTGCCGTACACCAGCGCGAGTCTGGCGGAAAGACTGGAAATTATGTCAGGACTCGCCATATTCAAGCCCTGGCCTTGGTTGGGGTGGAGCCTCCATCGCCCTGAATAAGGCCACTGACATAAGAGGGGGTGGAGCTGGGGGCTTAGAGCTCCTACGCTGGGAGTTCCTGCATCCCAACCCTAATGGGACTTGGCGTTTGTTTGGAGGCTGATATGTTGAGTCAAATGAGGTGCATTGACATCCAGAAAGGCAAAAGTGAGTGCTGCCATGACTAAGTCCAAGCCAAGGATGTGGCCTGCACCTTCGAAGATCAAGGTACATTTTTTCAAAATTTATAATGTCTTGGCAAGGGGGATAAAGGGAGTGCAGACATCATTCTCCCGCAGATGGAGGAGCAATCCTGGCTGGCAGCCTGGTGTCAACGTTTCTGGCAGCATAGAGTTGACTGGTGTCCCAGATGCAGCCATAGTGGCACAGGTACCTGCCTTCTCCATCCATTGGCAGGATAGGCGCACCAACGTCCGTGTTCTTGCTCAGGCCAACATCCCCAGCATCGAAGCTTTGACCAAGCTCAATCAGCTCCGATGGACGGGTCACAATGTCCGCATGCCCGATACGAGACTCCCAAAACAAGCGCTCTACTCGGAGCTCCGGCACGGCAAGAGAGCCCCAGGTGGGCAGAGGAAACGCTTCAAGGACACCCTCAAAGCCTCCCTGAAAAAGTGTAACATCCCCATCGACACCTGGGAATCCCTGGCCCAAGACCGCACAAAGTGGAGGAGAAGCATCCGGGAAGGCGCCGAACACCTCGAGTCTCTTCACCGGGAGCAAGCAGAAGCCAAGCGCAGGCAGCGCAAGGAGCGCACGTCAACCCAAGCATCCCACCCACCCGCCCCTTCAACCACCATCTGCCCCACCTGTGACAGACTGTAGGTCCCGCATTGGACTAATCAGCCACCTGCGAACTCATTTTTAATGTGGAAGCAAGTCATCCTCGGTTCCGAGGGACTGCCTAAGAAGAAGAAGAAGAAGACAGTTGTGGTGTCCTCCCACTGACATTACACACTCTCTCTGTTAACGGACACTGGTAGGATGCAATCCTAGCATAACTGTCAAGATCACGGTCCGAGAACATTTTGGCTCGGAGTGTTTTCAATATATGTTATGGTATCGAGACAAACGCTGAATACATAAAGTATTATCTCCACCTGTTATATCAGAGCTGATACAGTATTGCTCCACCACCACACTACTACCTTGCTTGGGTTCTATTGTGGGTAATGCTGGTGAATCGGAGCGAAGTTCAGCTGCTGTATCCCATGATGTTTTCACCATATTTATGCTGCTGCAGTGTGTACATGTACTAGTGTGGTGTCTTATGTGAGATTCAAAGGAAAGTGGGCCACCCAATGTTTATCATTATTATCTAATTTTCCACATGTAAAATTCTATTCATTGGCATAAGTTTACCAGTTTGCGAAGATGGAGCAGACTCGCACTGATAAGTTTAGAATAGTTTATTCTTTCTTAATGTTCTCCCACCCCAATTTACACTTTTCCTCTGAAGGCACTGAATCTTGGCTTCACAGAAACCAGCAGCACTTCAGTACCTCACCCAAGTTGCTATTCTTCAGATCTGATCCTAGATGGATGAATATTAGAAGACTATTCAGTCAGGAAGGGTATCACAGCTGAGCCTGATCCTATTCTCACCACAACTGTTTCCCCAGTTAGCTCAGCACAACCCAGGAATTGAACCTGGAAGTTTTTGTTCTAAATGACTATATGAGCAACATCTGTACCCACTAGGGAACATAGATGGAAGGTTCAAACCACATTTGTGTCATCTTGATGTGCATTGGATTGTGAGGTATTGCATTGGCTGTAGCTGTCACACAGCAGGCTAGAATATCTGTTAAGCCTAGCATATAAGTCATACCTTCATGCATGTTTTTTATCCTACTAGATATAGAGCAGTGACACTTATATGGTTTATAGAGCTTTTACTGGAGTGGCAACATTAAACAGTGCTGGGATTTATACAGATCTGACTTGTATACTGCATTGTATGTTCTGCTATGTCTGGCAGCCAGTATATTGAATAAGTATAGACTGAGAATGGAATGCACAAAGTATCCTTGTATTCAGATGATAATGGTCCATACCTTTCCGGTCCATGGAAAGCAATACTTATCTCTGAAATGTGATGATTAAATTTAGACCGCTTAATGTAATTATCATTGCAAATGGCCAAAATATGTTTTCACTATTCAATATACTGAGATGCAAGATTTGTTTATGTTTAAAAAGATATGTGGTATTATTTCATGTGACACAATGGCACTGAATTTCCTTAGACTTTCTGCCGCAGCGCTGCCATAGCTTCATTAGAAGTGTGGAGGAAACCCTGTTTACACACATAAACTAAGTTTCCACCGCACTTGCAAACAAAGTTGCAGCGGCAGAAAATCCAAGGAAATTCAGGGCCAATTTTCCCCTGGTTGGCAGTAATTGGTGGAAAATCCATATGCTTGTGGTGGGAGTGAGAGCACGCAGGGAGGTCCTCTTCCCTTCCGATGGGCGGAAGAGACCTCCCCAGGAGACAAAAAGAGCCTGGCTCCAAATTGCAGAGGCGGCCAACAGCAGGAATGTGGTCAGGAGGACCTGGGTGCAGCTGGAAACGTTTCAATGATCTCATTAGATCAGGAAAGGTGAGTACAAAGCCACACTCCACTTCATCCTGCAGTGCCTCTCATCACATCCCCATCACTCTGCCTTTCCAACCCTACTCCTGCACATCATTACTCACACCAACATACCTTGCATGTCCACTCATCCCTCTCTCTCTATCTACATTATCACATCCCCATCTAACTAACCACCCCTTACACTCACCGTCATCATAACGCAATCATACCAACTAACAACAAACAAGGAGGCCATTTAGCATTGGCACCACACGCCATCATAGTCTCCCTCTAAAGATCTAACCCATCCATTTGTTACACTCATTCCATCAGTCTCACTCAATCTTCTCTTCTTTCCCTCCTTGCAGGAAAAGAGATCCCACAATAAGAGAGAGAGGGAGAGAACTGAAGGTGGAATGCCATCATTTGCCACCCTCAACAGCAAAGGAGGCTGCGTTAGAAGTATCGAGCAACTCGAGCTGGGAGACAGAGAGAGGGAGACATCTCAGCAACCTGGTGACAGAATTACATATCAAACAGCTACATAGATTCATAGAATGGTTACAGCATGGAAGAAGGCCATTCGGTCTGTCGAGCCCATGCCAACTCTCAGCTAGTCCCACTCCCCTGCCCTTTCCCCGTAGCGCTGAAAATGTTTTTATTCAGATACTTATCCAACTCCCTTCTGAAAGATAAGATTGAGTCTGCCTCCACCACCCTTTCAGGCAGTGCATTCCAGATCTTAACCACTTGCTGCATAAAAAAGTTTTTCCTCATGTCGCCTTTGGTTCCTTTGCCAATCACCTTAAATCTGTGTCCTCTGGTTCTCGACCCTTCTGCCAATAGGAACAGTTTCTCTCTATCTACTCTGTCCAGACCCCTGATGATTTTGAACACCTCTATCAAATCTCCTCTCAATTTTCTCTGCTCCAAGAAGAACAACCCCAGCTTCTTCAGTCTATCCACATAACTGAAGTCCCTCATCCCTGGAATCATTCTCGTAAATCTTTTCTGCACCTTCTCTAAGGCCTTCACATCCTTCCTAAAGTGTGGTGCCCAGACTTTGACACAGTACTCCATTTGAGGCCGAACCAGTGTTTTATACAGATTCATCATAATTTCCACAATTTTGTACTCTATGGGCTGGATTTTCATTCAGAAGTCGGGAAGGAGGTGGGACTACAACTTTCGGGTTTTAGTCCCGCCTCCATCGAGATGCGGCCAATCCACGCGATTTTCCCTTGATTGACCTTGTTGAGCCCGCCCAGTGGGCTCAGCAGGCCAATTAAGGGCCACCCGGCAACAGGTGACGTCACAGACAGAAATTTCATCTGTCAAGACGTGTTGACAGATGAAATATCAGTGTTTCACAGCTGTTTGAAGCTGTCAAACACTGACACTCTTGCTTTTAACCTGAGTTCTTCTACGCAGACTCAGTTAGAAATCTCGCCGGCACGGAAAGCTGCAGGCTGTCACTTTTGACAGCTTGTGGCCATTCTGCTTTCTGTGCCGGCTGAATGATGGACTCCCGAAGCCTACAGGAAGGAAGGCTGTAAAGGTAAGTACAGGTAATTTAAACTTCTTTACACACTTTAGACACACCAAACACACTTACCTTTGCACTCATGCACCCATCACTCACCTGATCACCGACATCTCGACCCCTCCAAGTCCTTCAACCCAACGGCCCGCCTCCTCTAACCTGAAAATCGACCCCTATAACTCTATTTATGAAGCCCAGGATCCCGTAAGCCTTTTTAACTGCTTTCTCAACCTGCCCTGCCACCTTCAATGATTTGTGCACACATACCCCCAGTTTCTTTATTCGCGCACCCCCTTTAGGATTGTACCATTTAGTTTATATGTCCTCTCCCCTCTTTCTACCAAAATGTATCACTTCACACTTTTCTGTGTTAAATTTCATTTGCCACGTGTCTGCCCATTTCACCAGCCTGTCTATGGGGTCGATTTTCAGTGTGCCGTGAGGTGGGCTTTTAGGCGTGTGGGGGGCTAAAATCCCGAATTCGGGGGTCCTGACACCATCTCGCCCAAAACCCGCCTCCATGTAAGTTTCAAAGGAGGCGGATACCTGCCCCGCACTGGGACCCGCCGACCCGAGGTGGGAAGGGATTTGTGCCAATTTTTAGCCAAATCCCTATTTTGAAGGGTGTCGTGTGGGATTCCCGACAGCTCCAAACCACGCCAGGTTAGAGGAGTCGGGCCGTCGGGTTGAAGGACTTGGAGGGGTCGAGATGTCAGTGTTCAGGTGAGTGATGTGTGCATGAGTGCAAAGGTAAGTGTGTTTGGTATGTCTAAAGTGTGTAAAGAAGTTTAAATTACCTGTACTTACCTTTACAGCCTTCCTCCCTCTAGGCTTCGTGAGTCCATCAATCAGCCGGCACAGAAAGCAGAATGGCTGCGATCTGTCAAAAGTGACAGTCTGCAGCTTTCAGTGCAGGCGAGATTTCTAACTGAGTCTGCGTAGAAGGACTCAGGTTAGAAGTAAGACTGTCAGTGTTTGACAGTTTCAAACAGCTGTGAAACACTGATATTTCATCTGTCAACACATCTTGACAGATGAAATTTCAGTCTGTGACGTCAACTGTTGCCGGGTGGCCCTTAATTGGCCTGCTGAGCCCGCTGGGCGGGCTCAACAAGGTCAATCAAGTGAAAATCGCGTGGATTGGCCGCATCTCGATGGAGGCGGGACTACAACCCGAAAGTTGTAGTCCCGACTTCTGAATGAAAATCCAGCCCCATGTCTTCCTGAAGTCTATCACTCTCCTCCTCACTGTTCACTATACTTCCAAGTTTTGTGTCATCTGCAAATTTTGAAATTGTGCCCTGTACACCCTGTCCAAGTCATTAATATATATCAAGAAAAGCAGTGGTCCTGGAACCGACCTCTGGGGAAACACCACTGTATACTTTCCTCCAGTCCGAAAAACAACAGTTCACCACTGTTTCCTGTCACTTAGCCAATTTCGTATCCATGCTGCCACTGTCCCTTTTATTCCATGGGCTTCAACTTTGCATGGCTTAAATCAGTCACTTATATGGAGACTTATGTCATCAGCCACTGAATGGTCATCATGTGCATAATGGTATCTGTACCCAATATTCATATGACATATCTAACTCATCTCTTTACTCTCCCACAGGTCCATCAAGAGCCTCCCCCCGCCTCACTAGGAGGAAGAGGAAGATGACTCCTCAGAGGAGCCTCCAGTCTCTGAGGGCACACCGTCACCAGATATAAGCGCACCCAGCACCAGCGCAGACACGCACACCTCGGTGGGTCCCACCCGAGATAGAGTAGTGTTGTCACCTGGTATCTCACAACTCACAAGTGAGCAAGAGCAGATGGTGGAGACAGCCACAGCAGTGGAGACTCCTCGCCGGAGGGCACAGGACGCTGCCAGCTCTGCTTAGCTGCATGCAGATGCTGAGCCTCGGTGCCCATCCAGAAAGAGGGCGATCCTGGAGGTGCAGGAAGAAGTACAGGAGGCTGTGACTGGTTTTGTGACTGTGATGCCTGCAAATGTTCAGAGAATGGAGGAGTCCATCTCCAGCATGAGCACCACCATGTCACGGGCGATGGCGACTGTAGGCTCTTCCATGGAAAGGATGGCCACCTGCATGGAGTAGCTGATGTGCCACTCACAGGAGTACATGCTATCTATGGAGAATAGATGGCAGTGGCTCATCGACCTCCTCTGTAGGAGGGATGTCAGTGTAGATGTGGCCCCACTGATGTGCAGCAAGGTGCTCTCCAGCCCCCTGATAGCAGAGAAGTGCAGAGGCCCCTGAGAGGGACATGGAAGTGTGAAACAAAAGCAAAATACTGCGGATGCTGGAAATCTGAAATAAAAACAGAAAATGCTGGAAATACTCAGCAGGTCAGGCAGCATCTGTGGAGCGAGAAACAGAGTTAACGTTTCAGGTCGATGACCCTTCGTGAGCTCCTCTCAAAGTGCTTACACTTCTCCCCTGTTGCCACCCCATCTGTCAGAGCCCCTCCTTGGACAGCGATGGCTGAGTCTGCCCCTGCACAGTCGCAGGAGGAGCAGACTTTGGCAGAGCCATCAAAGGTTCCAAAACCCAGAGGACGTCCGCCAAGAATGTTTAAGCAGTCACAGCTGGGAAGTGAGCAGGCAGCCTCTACCTCTGCTGAAGCCACAGGGGTAGCATCTCGTAGAAGCACGCGGAAGAGAAAGATGACATGCAAGTAGATTCACAAGGGTAGCCACTTGGGTGTTTTTTTCAACGTTAATGTCAAGTTTCCGTTAATGTGATCTCAACCATAAAAATCTTTATTTTCACCACTTTACGGTCTTCGAGAAATTTGTGTGCACCTTTGGAAGTGGCTTAGTGAGTTGAAGTGAATGGTGAGAAATAATGCTACCTCCAGCAATGGTGATCAGTGTGAAAGAAATGGTTTGGTCATTGTGGGGATGGTTTATGGTGTTGCTGTGGGGTGGTGCCAACCTGGCGCAGCTTGTAGCAGCCATATGGGTGTACAGCATAAAGTTAAGTAAACCTAGCCATGATGAGGCCATCCCTGGCATCCCGGGCAGCAATGTGCTGATGCCCTCTGTCCTGTGCAGCATCAGGTAGTTGCGGAAAAGGTTGGTGGTGGTGTTGTTGGTGCTGCTGGTGTGCCTGGTGCTGCTGGTGTTGGGGCTCATTGTGGTCAGATTCTGAGGACCAAGGTGAGACATTATAAACGGCACCCATGCTGATGGAATAGATGGCAGGTCAAGTCGAGTTGACAGAAGCAATCTGTCAATGGTGAGAGAGGTTCTTCCAATGAGGTGACACTGGATGGAGACTTTGCTGGAAATACTTGCAGCCTGCAGAAAGTTAAATCTGTGCTGGCAATGTAGTCAGCAATAGCTTTTGCCTGAGAAAAGTGATTAGCTGTGAGGCGGGAACTTTTATAGTACATTTGATGCTGCCAAGTAATCAGCTGGAGCAATGGCCACTCAACTCCCACCTCAGGTTGACAGATGTGGTTCCCGAGCTGCGTGAATCCCTTGGGCATGCAGGGAAATTTGAAAGGTAGGGAGAAAAAGGCGCTTAAGTGTCAGACAACAAGCTGTTAATGATTTCAATTAGGTTGCCTGCCTCTGCCAGTCTGGTCACTCCCGAGGGAAAGGCACGTGGGGGCGGGATGATGGTGGGTTCCTGACCTGCTACGACTTTTTTCAAATTTCCCACCCGAGTCGCACAGACCCCAGAAAATTCCGGCCTTAGAGTTTCATCTATCTGATCCAGACAACCAGTTCATTTAACGTAAGTGTCATGAAAGAATATGACATACGTCTAACTGGTGTTGTTCCCAGTTATGTTGCAGAGCCAAATAAAGAAAAGAAAACCTTGTGTTAGATCACCATGAGCATTAGCACTGTGCCTTTGTAGTCAGCTGCACCCTCTTTCCTAAGGAATAGTGGTTGTACCTGTTGCTGGTATTCGTGGTGGTGTTGATGAAGGGTTTGGTAGCATGACATTAATTTAGTTTAACATTAATGACAGGTAAAAAATTTTTAAATTGGCATCAATATTATTATTCTTGGTTATAGCTAATCAAAAAAGTGCATCTGTATGTTAGAAACCCAATTCATTTAATTAATTAAGTGTAAACATGCTTGTGCCGCTATAGGAAAAATGAATGTATGTAGAAAACACCTATAGTATAGCAGCCAATCTTTATCATTCTCTTCCTGTATAGTTCTCTACCACAGAAATTCTGGGCTGAATTTTCAGATTCAAGAGGCCACTAGTTCTTTTTGTTTCTGCTCTATTTTCCAATAAGACCTTGAAAAAAATTGAATAGCATGACAGGAATAGATGATAGTTAGCTCAGTAACAAAATACTAAGCTGGAAGTATTTTCTTGCCTTAAATTACTGTTGGGAGATATTAGCAAATGAATGCTAAACACATTTGTATGGCATTCCTTTGTCTGCTCGTTCAGCTTTGACATTAACCCATTTAAAATAAACACATTAATTACTATATTAATGTAGTGGACAGAGGACTGTTGTATGAATGTGTTAAAGGTTCTTTTGCTAATTACCAACAGTAATTTCTAAGTTTAAGATATTCTTGTCACACAAATACACCCCCTACTACCCACAACAATTGGTGTGGTTTGACATGGCTGCAGTTGAGCCTTGCTGAGGATAAGAATTCAGCCATTTATAGGGCCTATATTTTTCAAATGATATGTGTTAAATTACCAAAAATATGTTAAGAACAGCTTGGATTTGCTCTCATCATGGTAGAATAGAATTTAAGTGATCTATGTGGCAGAGACAGGAGCATTGTGGTGTGGGCTTTGTTTCAAGCAAGGACCAGCCCTCTGAATCATCTGGATTTGGTCCGAATTACTGCGGCCTCTGAGCATGAAATGTGTCTCTTATTAGGCGCTCATACAGTGGAGGGCAGAATTTGTGGAGCAGCTCTAGCTATGTAATTGAAGGGCAATATTTTAAATAAACAAAATGCCAAGGCAAGAAATGGAGTCTTTGTGGGACAGTTGATGGAGCAGCTCAGCATCTTAACCCCATATCGGATGGTGTTGAAGTGGAACTGCTGCTGCATGAAGTGGATACAAGGAGGGCTGCCCTCAGGCACTGCAGGGCACCCTTGTCAGAGGAGAACAGTGCATCATGCCTGGCAGGAAGTGGTGATCAGGGTCAGTGCTGAGTTCAGTATCTGCAGGATCCAGGAACAGATGCAAAGGAAGTTTGCATGCTCTGAAGAAGCTTCCATGGTGCAGCTAACCGACAGAATGATAGCCCAAGTATGCATATCCCAAAGAGTTGTCTACCAGTCTACAACACATTTACTGTTGGCCCATGAAAAGCTGTCAGACAAGTTTGCAGCTCTTTCATTTCTTACCATGCATGCCATATTCCAGCAGAACACACTTTAAGTTGTGAATTAAAACTCAAGCCCTTGGCAAAGAGCATTCTTAAAGAGGCTTTTTATAGCAAATCATTTTGACACAACCTAGCTGCATGATGCATGGTCAGTTACTGATAACAGGATGTGCTGAAATTTGGGTTGCTTAAACCTCCAATAAGACTACTTCTTCGCATGACAAGATGGCACCTAATACTTTGCTTGGAGCCAGCCTGATAACATTTGTTACTTTTCTGTAATTGTAGGCCTGATAGAACAGCCTGCTATCACTGCCTATGACCCAGAGCATGTACACTGCATTCTTGCAACCAGTGTTTGCAACACCAGTTAAATACAAGGAGGATCCAAGTAGCAATCATGAGGAAGTAGCACAGGGTGGGTCACAGTGCACAGGTGAGGAGGGGCAAGTTTCTTTTGTTGCTTAGGTAAGAATAGATGAAAGTGTTGCATCAATCACCTATTTGATACATTAAAGGCTGGCTGATGTTGCAGATGATCCCTATGCTACATTGAGGGAAATAGTGACCTTGCCTGCCACTGGCTTGCAAGCCTCCTTGGAACCGATGGTACAGCTCTGCACATGCCTTCGTGCTGACACAGAGCATATGCAGTTTCCCTCGGTCATTGCCAGGACCTGCAGATACAGTTGGTGACATAATGGCGGGTGTGTATACAGTCCAGCTCTCGTGCCAGCTGATCTACTTGGCATGACTTCTTTCATCATGTACCACTTCAACCATTAAATATTGTGATTCATTAATTTTAAAGTGACTTGCCAAACAGCACGAGACTCATTCCAGGTCAGAGAGCGACAGGGCATCTAACTACGACCTGAAGAAAGGATCTATCTGTCCTGTGGAACTCTTCTAAACACTTTATTTCCAGTCACTTTCACTTTCTGGTGATGGGAATATTCAGCTGCTTTTCTATTAACATTAACATTTTCTAAATGTTCTGATTCAAAATTTAAAAAAACACTGAATAAAAGTGCAAAATAAAGCAGGGAAAAACTGCCACATAAAGCCTCAGCCCCTTTAAGAGCTGCTTTGCACATGGAACTTCCCTTTATGCTTACACCACGTGGGTTGGCTAAGTGCCTTGCGCAATCTCACCATGAAGAATGGGAAATTGCGCAAAGAATACTTGAAGTGTAAGTCATTCTGTGCAAAAGCAATTTACACCGACCCAAAAGGCTGGCCAAAAAATAGTGCACTGTGCACATCCAGCAGTATCTAGTAAAAAATAATCAGTGCTCAATTTTCTGGCCTTTGCACACGCCTGTGTCAGCAGGAATGTTCCTATTCCAGCAACCAAAATATCTGCTCAAATTTTGCTTTCCAAGTTAGAAAATTGAGTATGATGGGAAGCTGCACTCAAAAATGGCCTGACTAAGCCATTATAAGCTCTGAGTGTACATCAAAGACTGGCTGTTAGAGATTTACTTAAAGCGATATATCATATTATGTCCTGCTTATTCTGTTGTCTTCCATTTCCTCAACTTATAGTCAGACATAAAGAACTGTGTAGCTCCCAGTTTAATGTGAGCTCACATTGCATGGCTTTCATTTTGCTATAACGTATCTTAACTATTTTCTCTTTGTACAGTACTTCAACTCCTGCTATTTAATCCTCAGGACACTTAAGAACAAGTTGGATTGTTGGGCGCATTTCTATGTCTTGATTCATTTCTAGAAAAAACTGACCTTTGGCATATGTTTTTTCGCCAAGTTGTTTCCACCTCCAAAATGGACAGTGGAAGATCAGAAGAAACAGGAAGTGAAGTGTTTTAAGGCCAGTTAATTTTTTAAAGGAAAAATAGAACAAAACAAATTATATAGAAGAAAAGCAAAATTAAGGACTGAAAGAAGGATAGAGTAGGAATGGTGAAGACATGGACTGATTTTCTCTTTGTGGATGTGAACTAAAAATTGGCAAGAATAGGTTTTGGATTTCCTTACACATAGTACACAAGTGAAATCTTCTCCATTGAGCAGAATTAAAGTTTTGCATAAAAGTGTTCATTTTAGTTGTGCAAGGTTAACATTACAGAATAGAGTTACTCATAGAATCATAGTTACAGCACGGAAGGAGGCCATTTTGGCCCATCGTGTCTGCGCCGGCCAACAAAGAGCTTTCCAGCCTAATCCCACTTCCCAGCTCTTGGTCCATAGCCCTGCAGGTTAGAGCATCCCAAGTGCACATCCAAGTACTTTTTAAATGTGGTTAGGGTTCCTGCCTCTACCACCCTTTCAGGCAGTGAGTTCCAGACCCCCACAACCCTCTGGGTGAAGAAATATCCCCTCAAGTCCTCTCCAAACCTTCCCCCCAATTACTTTAAATCTGTGCCCCCTGGCTTTTGACCCCTGTCTTCAAGATATCTATTATTCTAATACTAATTTTTTAATGGTGTTAAGTGTGAGTTGAAACCATACAAAACGAGCTAGCACAGTGATTTGCCTGGGCACAGCAGCACTCTAAAGATTAAAAGAAAAAAAGAACAGTTTTGTGCACCCACTAGAGGAGATACCACATTTTACGTCTGTTGATACTGACACAGAAATGTTTTGTGTCTGCACAAAGGGCTCACTCCTTCTGCAGAGAAGGTTTTGACGGCTGTGATTGTCATGGTAGCACGAGCAGTGGGGAGCTAGCACTGAGGTGCCATTGTGTGGGTCAGAATTCAAGTGGGTCAGCACAAGTAGAGGTCCGTGCTGCTATTCTGAAAATTAACGTTTGATTGGAAAGAAAAGATTTGACAATCAGAAATCAAACTATTTTCAAGATGGCATCAGTTACTTTTTCTGACAAAAAATGAGATTCGTATCACTGTGCAAACTGAAGTTCAGCAACAAATCTTTTGCAGGTTGTGCTTAAAGCAGCCTTTTTTCAAAGAAGCCTAATGGCCCAAACTTTCCTTCAGGCCAATCCTTGGTGTCGGTCATTCCAATTTAGCAGCAGATACATATGCTAAATTGACATTTGATTCACAAATGGCTTCTGTGTCAGTCAACTTTCCTGCATGAAGATTTAAATAGTTTGTTTCCGCCCAGGCTCCAAGTTGACCACATCTGTCGATGACTTTTAGCCCTGAAATAGGAACGTTTAAATCGTGCCTAAAAGTTGTGTTGTATTTTGGTTTAGATCTCAATATATTTTAAATAAATTGTTGCAGCTGTACCTTCCAACATTATTATTACTTTCAGTCTGTATAATTATTTTGAACATTTTAGTCGTAGAAAAACAAAACTTTCAATGTTAATTACTAGCTGCCCCAGACATCCAAAATTGAAAGGATATGACGATCTGGTTTACTTATATATTATGAAAGAAAATGATTATACTTAAAGAAAATAGGAAAAGCTTGAGGTTTGATGACGTATGTGTGATTTCATGTGACAATATGTCCCTAACTGAAACACTAAAATGTAAAGTTTTGTTCAGTGTATTACCATTATAATAAAGGTTTCATTTGGGTTGCAAGTGTGAAGTGTATGTGACCAAAGGGGATAAGGGGCACTCCACATTTATTTGTTTTCTATTCCTTACCCTGTAAAAAAATTATTTCTTTCCACAAGTCTTGCCCCACAACTAGGGTTAAGGTTTGGCATAGCAGATTATTATTATTAATAAGGGCCTGGATTTTGCATTAATAGTAATGGTGAAGCTAACAGCATTCACCGCTATTATGGAATAAATCGGATAGCAACTTCTGGTGTCTGCACATGCAGATTTAAACGCAGAAACCCAGAAGTTGCTGTCAGAGATACCCCGGTCCTTCACAGGTGTAGCAGTCCTCGCTGTTAGACTCAGCATTGAAATACATGCAGTGGACTGAATTGGGTTATTTGCCCACTAGTTCCCCACTAAAGAAGCCATAAAAAGTTTGGGCTGGTATATTCAGGGGTAAGTGAATTTTTAACGGCATTACTGCCAAACAACTTCTCTGGCCCTGAAAACTTAATTTTACAAGTGTGGAGTATCATTCCTTTAGGAATTAATTAGTGTTGGAGATATTTTTTACTTTTTCTGTCTGTCTCTTTTATCTCTCTCTCTTAATCCTATCTGTCTTTCCCAATCTTTATTCTGCTTTCTGTACGTGATTTAAATCTAATTTATACTTCCTGCTTTATAATGTCTGGTTTTGACTCTGCAACCCCAATCTTACTCAGTGGCAGGGGCGGGGGGAGCGGGGAGGAGTTATGGATAAGAAAGCCAGAAGTACTGGTTTCCCGAATTACGTCTTTTAAATTTTTTCTGTAGGTTTCCCGCTCACCAGCCGGCCTGATTGACAGGCTGGCTGCCTGTCGAGCAGGAAAACCTGTAGCAGAACGACATAGCAGAGCAGCAGGTAGGGAGAGATAGCTGTCGGGGGTCTAGTGAGGGGGTGGTTGGGGGAGCAGATTGTAGTCGGGGAGGTGAGTAGAGGGGTCTGATCACATTCGGGGGAAGGGGGGAGGAAGTTTACAGGGTTAACTTGTTCGGCTGGGAGGAAACACACCTGCTCCTGGCCCACAAGCAGGGCTGTACAGGATCCAGCCGTTCTTGCCTCCTTTTACCTGCCGGGTTTCCAGAGGTTTCGGAAACCTGGCTGACATGAGTTAAAGCTAGAATCACTGTTAAAATGAAGGCACGCAGCCTGCTTAAAAGGTTTCAACAACCGACCCGCCTCCTGCGAGCAGATTGGTCGTGCGTCCCTTGTCCCACCTCCATTAAAACCGGAAGTTGGCGAGTTTGGTTCCTGTTTCAGATTTTTTTACTTTTTAACCTCCCACCCGAACCAAACCCACCCATTTTAGGGGGTTAAAATTACCCCCTGCGTGACTCCGTGAGGATCCTGCAATCTGATTGGTTGAAGAGCCTCGCTGTTTCTTGACCTGCTCACAGACGTCACAGATCCCCATGTAGAGGGCGCTATGCTGGATCAGATGCCAGATTAGAGCGAGTCTCCGCCCTAAAGCTCGTGAAAACTTTGCGGGCAGCTGTCAGCGAGGTGAACACCAAGCGCTGTTCCTTCGCCACTGATCGCAAAATCCGGGCCATTATTTATACTTTTTAAGAACTTAATGTAAAGGCCTTTGTGGCCTAATTTTTAACCTCGTACATTTGTATTGAAGTGGAGATTTGTAAAGATTTGTGAAAAATCTGTATGAACGTTTATTATAAGCATTTTGAGACTAATCCTGTGAGATGATATTTATAGTGAAGGAATTGTATAGCAAACCTTACTGCACAAATTGGATGTGTTGGGTGAACCTTTCTGAGGCACTGTGTTACTGGCGAAGTCTTGCATGCAGTAGGAGACTTATTGGAAAATTGTGCGTGCATTGCCACTGATTTTCCACCCACTAACCTCAATGGATTACAAATCACGGATAGATCCACTGTATGTGTGGCCTGACCAGTGACATGAGACCTCCAAAACTTCCACCCTATATGTTTTCTACCAGCTGCACATTACAAGCTGATTCAGGAGCTTATCACAGAGAGCATAGCAGTGGGGAGAACATGGTCACAAACACGAAAGCTAATGCTTTATACAAGGATAGTTGGAAGTGGTCTGTGGAACTCTGAAGCATGTGTGTGTGTCCTTTCCAACACAGCAAAAAAATGACTGATTCTTCTTTATGCTGCACATCCTAGTCCACTGGTTTGGAGAACAAACATGCGACAGAGCATGAGCAATACATATTGAAATGTAATGTAACTTCGTGGACCACTGAAGTTTAAATAGATTTTTTCTACATTCTTCTGTGACTTTTGTGCTCATCAAGGTAAGATGTTACTGCTGGGGTGTGGAGCATTTTGAGGAGAGACTTGAGGTACCAGGTCGATATCCACTGTAGAAGAGAAGACGAAGAGAAGATTTTAATAGAAGTTTTAAAATTTTGATGGGTTTTGATTGGATTAATAAGAAAGATAATTTCTCCTGGTCTGGGAGTCAGTGGCCACATCATTAATTTAAATGTGTCACTGAGTGAGTGAGGAGACAGGATAAGAGATGTATTTTGCAGAAAGTTGTTAGAGAATGAAAGGGAATAGTTGATGCAGATACTATCGCATCTTTTAAGAGAAGAGTTGATAAGAATTTGAAGCAGAGGAAGGTATGTGGCTATGAGGAGAAAGCAGGGCAATAGAATCAGTTTTGGAGTTTTCCAGCAAAACGCCAATGCAGACACGACAAAATGGATTCCTTCTGTGCTGTAAACTTCTGGGAATCTAAGGATTTATGAAAACAACCAATGATCAGTCAACCAATAAAAGAAAGAAGGTGAAACAAATCTCTCAAAACAGTAGTAGACTAATGAATATCTCGCATTATCCATTTGTAATGTGGACAATGGGATGAAGAAATCCGGCAAAGTGTATTGAACTAATTGCTCCCAGTTTCCTGTGTGTGATTGAGATATCTGGAGAGGAAGTGCAGAAGCTCTGGCTGAAGAGTGAAGGAGATGATCAAGGGAAAAAAAGCACACAACACAAAGAATGATCAAGACGAAAAGCAAAGCAGATGACTCAATGGAGAACATAACGGACAGGATACCACAATGAGGTGGGCGTGTTCCAGGATTCTATACTTGCATAAATGCCAAATGTCTGCATTTTACACAAGCAGTGTTTTGGACCCATTGATGACATTTGTGGATGAAAGTCAACAGCGATTCAAAGTTCCCAGCCAGTATGAAGGTCTCACAATGAGCCACTGTGACTCAGTTTTAATATATTGATCCAACAAATTGCAGCAGAAGGTAGATACAGGTGAATGACGCTGCCCTCACTTTCAATGCTCACACTGTTTTCAGGGCAGATGAGACCTTAGGAAGGGTTGAATCCGTGATTCTTAAAGTATGATGTTTTCCAATAACTACATGGAGGCTGTAACTTAACAAT
This sequence comes from Somniosus microcephalus, assembly GCF_052327205.1. Lineage (NCBI taxonomy): Eukaryota > Metazoa > Chordata > Chondrichthyes > Squaliformes > Somniosidae > Somniosus > Somniosus microcephalus. The sequence continues at coordinate 48,600,964 of NC_141004.1, forward strand.
CAACAGGTGTTTACTGGAGGAGGGTAGTCTAAAGACTGACAGTACAGAGGCATGCTCAAGGCTTATATACAGGTGTGGTCACTGCCGGTACTACAGTATACAGGAGCTGTAAAAGTAGTTCTCTCTTAAAGGTACATACACTACAATTCCTCCCCTTTTAGATTAGCAGTACCCATAATGTTCAAATAACAATTAACACTTTAACATGCACATTAAACTGAAATAGTCCATTTATAGATTCAGTCTTTGGGCGGCTTCCTGATCCTTTCTGGATAGCGCCTTTCCTGAGGTTCTTGTTCTTGGTGCGGAGACGATTCTGGCCCCTTTTCGTCAGTTATTTCATCAGTTTCCACTGCTACTGTTTCTGAGGTAGATGCTACCGGTATGTCGGATTCATCTCCAGGGACGCGAGACATGGGGTTGACTCGTTCCTGTGACGCTAAGATCTGGTCGACGTGGCATCTCACAATGTTCTCCCCAACATCCACTGTGTACATTAATGGCCCCTGCCGTGTGCATATCGTTCCGGGTTGCCATTTCTCTGTTCGGTAATCACGGGCCAAGACTGGTTGTCCTACATTGAAGCTCCTTGTCGGCTTCTCATTGATGTGCTGGAATTGTTTATCCTCAACATTCCTTCGCACATTTGGTCTGAGCAAATCCAGACGAGATCTCAACCTTCGGTTAAAGAACATCATGGCCGGGGTCTGGTTGGTAACTGCATGTGTCGCATTTCTGTAGGCTAACAGGAAATTGTACACCTTATGCTGTAGTGGAATTTCATCATCGCACATGGCCTTTATCGCCTTTTTAAAGGTTTGTACGAACCTCTCAGCCAATCCATTTGTGGCTGGATGATACGGGGCGGATGTGTAATGCCTTACCCCATTCCTTCTCATAAATTTCCGAAACTCTTCGGACACAAACTGTGGTCCATTATCAGAGCAAATCTGCTCTGGCAAGCCGTTCCTGGCAAATGTGGTCCGTAGGACTGCAATCGTTTTCTCTGTAGTGGTTGAGGACATTTTTATCACCTCAGGTCATTTCGAGTGAGCATCCACTGCTATTAAGAACATTGAGTCCATGAATGGACCAACAAAATCAATATGCACCCGTTGCCATGGAGAGGAGGGCCACTCCCATGGGTGTAGAGGGGCATGTGGTGGTGCATTTTGGACCTTCTGGCATCCTGAGCAGCTCTTGGTTAGGTCCTCGATTTGTTGATCGATCCCCGGCCACCACACATAAGCCCTAGCAAGGCTTTTCATTTTCACCCCTCCCAGATGACCTTCGTGAAGCTCATTGAGCACTCTCTCCCTTAACTTGGGTGGAATTACCACTCGGGATCCACACATCACTGTCCCCTGGCATACTGACAGCTGTTCTCTTCTGGATGAGAATGCTGGCAACAGTGAGTCACCATGTGTTGGCCATCCCCTCACCGTCAAATCATATACCCGAGACAGTGTCGGATCATTGCGGGTCTCCTCTATATCCGCGTTAGTTACTGGCAATCGTTCAATTATTGACGAATTAAATATCTCGATAGGGTCCACTGCTGGTGCTTCCTCCACAATAGGCAGTGGCAGGCGTGATAGCCCATCAGCGTTTCCATGCTGTTTCGTGCCTTTTAGTGTTCCGAGTCCCTCCTGGAACACTTCTTGTGCGTCAGTTAGCATTTTTGACAGTCGGCCAGGTGTGACGTCGTCATCCTTTTTGGCCTCAACCTTCAGTGCCTGTATGGAATGCCAATCTCATTGTATCTTCCGGATCCATTCACATCCTAGTAGTGGTGGTCCTCCATCTGGCAATACATATAGGTCCATTTTAGGTATTTCCTGGCCTTTGCATATCATTTTCACCCTTATTTTTCCTTTGGGGTAGACTTTTTGCCCCGTGTACGTCTTCAAGACAATCTCTGTAGCTTTCAAGGGTATATGTGAAAATAGCCGCTTGTAGTCCCTTTGGTTTATGACTGTTAGGGCTGATCCTGTGTCCAATTCCATTTTCACTTGGACTCCGTCTATCTTGAGTGTAACCCAGATAGTCTGGTGATCCTCCATTTTGGTTACCTTATGTAGTTTCAGACAACCCAGCTCCTTGCTTCCGGAGTCTGTATCACTTTTCTGTTCGTCTGAACTACTGTCCATCACCTTATGTACCTTTTTGTACTTCTCCTGTGGAGATTTCTTGCTGTTGGTTTTCTTCCCTGACCTCCAGACTCTTGCTATGTGTCCTGCTTTTCCACACTGTCTGCACACTTGGTCCTTGAAACAACAATCCTTCTGGCCATGTGTAGTTCTGCCGCAGCGGTAACACTTCCCTGCTCCATATGACATTTCATTGGTGCCATATTCTTGCGGTCTCCGTTGTATCTCTGCAGCGCCCCGTGCGGCTGCTTCATGTGATACTGCCATGCTGAAAGCCTTGTCCAGCGTAAGATCCTTTTCTGATAGAAGCCGTTTCTGGGTTCCTTCACTTTGAAGCCCACGCACAAACTTGTCCCTTAACGTATCTGCTAGTCCCACTCCAAACTGGCAGTGTTTCGATAGCTTGTGCAGTTCCGTTAAGTACTCAGCATTACTTTCGTCTTTATGCTGGTTCCTTTTGTGGAACTTAAATCTTTCTGCTATCAGCAGTGGTGTGAGGTTTAAGTGGTCCTGTAGGATTTCTACTATGCTTTCGAAATTCTTATCCACGGGCTTCTCTGGGGTTATTAGGTTTCGCAGTAAGCCATAAGTTTTTGCACCCATGGAATTTAACAAAACCAGTGCTTTCTTAGCATCTGGCACTTCATTCGCCCTGCAGTACACCTCAATGCGTTCCACATATGTCGCCCAATCTTCGACTTCATTGTCGAACGCAGTGATACTGCCACTCTTCGGCATCCCTGGGTGTGATTTAACTGTCTAAAATGGCGTCTCCCATGCTCTCCCTTCTTCTCCGCTGGCACAAAATGGCGTCTCCTGCGCTTTCCTTTCTTCCCGCGCTCGCCCTTCTTCTCCGCTGCGGCTTCTAAAATGGCGTCTCCTGCGCTCTCCCTTCTTCTCCGCAGCTCAATGGCATCTCCCGCGCTCTCCCTTCTTTGCCCCGCGGACGCAGTTCAGCCCTTGAGCCCTGGCTGTGCTCTGCGCGTTCTCCTGTGCGCCTTTCCCGTTGCTGTCGCTCGGTCCTGAACCCGGCTGCTGCTTTACCCTCTCTCTGTTTGTTTTTCCTCGACGCCGCTCGGTTTTCAACCCCCGGCTGCGCCCTGTGCGCTTCATCCTCTCTCTTACCCCGTCGACGCTGCTCGGCTTTTTCTCTGCCGTCGGTCGGCTCCAGCCGCCGCTGCCTGGGAAGGGTCTGCGCTGTACCTGTTGCCAGTCTGTTGCTGGATCGTCGTGGCTGGGGAACCAAGCCTGGCTCTCAACAGCCTCCCCTGCGATGTTCACTCTCTGCCGGATGACTGGGCGGTTGCTCGTGGTCGACGCCCGTGCTTCTGGCCTCGACTTTCTTCCACCGCCCTCCCGGAGCGAATCCTTGAAGGGAAATGCAGAGTTGCAGGTAGATTCGAATCGACCTCGTCGCCACTGTTGAATCCGTGATTCTTAAAGTATGATGTTTTCCAATAACTACACGGAGGCTGTAACTTAACAATCAACAGGTGTTTACTGGAAGAGGGTAGTCTAAAGACTGACAGTACAGAGGCATGCTCAAGGCTTATATACAGGTGTGGTCACTGCCGGTACTACAGTATACAGGAGCTGTAAAAGTAGTTCTCTCTTAAAGGTACATACACTACAGGAAGGGTTCAGGATTGAGCCTGACGGTTGGAAACCCAACAATTTGGTGGGTTACTGATTAGTTAAAAGAAACAAGTTTGCCATGTTCATAGTATAAATCTTCAGGTATGCTCATTATACAATTATAGTGGATTCAAAAATGCTGAAAATGCACCAAATAAAATATCAATAATCAAACTTATCTGAGGGAGTATATCCTCGGAAAGTGGATCTCACACCTTAAACGCTTGCATGTCACTTCTGTTTCCATGTGCTTTATATTAATCCTGCTGTACAAGTAATGTGATATTTGGTATAGCTGCAGCTTAATTTGCAACAAGCTGATGTCTCCCTTGCACTTTCCATGTAATAGACTTATATTCAAGTCTGTTTAAAGTTATCAGCTTTTTGGGATTGTGTCAGCTGTTTTGAAACTAGGTTGGCATGTATGGTTTTCAGTATGAGATGGATTTAAAACAAGGTACAGTACTAGTTGTGAAAGGCTAGTACCTAACTTACTGTGGCACCCAGTACGGCTTATTTTTTTTTTAATGTGGTGACCATTAAAAATGCTATCGGTCAAATACGAACAGCCTCAATTTTAACCTTACAGCCACCCTACAAAAACTGGGGTTGGAAGATTAAAATAGCGGTAAAGTATTGCTCTCTTCTTGTCATGCCCCAGCGATCAGCATTTTAACTCCTGGGTTTTGGGAAGCCCAGAAAATTCTCATCACAGGCATCCCCCCACCGCAATGTCTTTCCTTCCCCCTCAACCAATTAGCCCCCCCCCCCCCACCCCCGAGCCACCTAGTGATTCCCACTGGGTTCAGGCAAGAGTCCGACATCCAACATGCAGATGAGGACCGGGAGTTAAAGTGCTGGTGCTGTCATGTGAGTTTGCCGCTCGCCCGACCTCCCACATGTCGCACTTGTGCTCTGAGTTAAAATTGGGACTGTTAACTGTTTACTTGTTATCATTCACGCAGATGTTACCCAATGCAGTAACTTGATTAACTGATCATCAAGCAGATTCACATTAATACAAGATTTGATTTTCTTCTCTCTGGGGATTGGTCAATCAATAAAAGAAATATTTAAGACAGCTCCACATCAGTTCCAAATTAGTCGCTATTTGCATTTTTAGGATTTAAATTTACAGGAGCAAGGGGTGGCAGTTTTTCAGCATAGTGTCCGAGGAAGGCCAGAGTTTGGAGCGGCATCTAGGTACATTTTTCTGGCTTCTTTGGAAATTCTGCAACTATTATTCAACATATTTTCCTCATTTAAAGGGGGTGCAAGAACAGAGAGAACGGGGGCGGGGGGTTTGCTGCTTGTGCACAAATCTTTGAAGGTGGCTGGACAGGTTAACAAAGCAGTTAATAAAGCATATGTGATCCTGGGCTTTATAAATAGAGGCACAGAGCACAAAAGCCAGGAAGTTATGCTAAAAGTATATAAAACACTAGTTCAGCCCCAGCTGGAGTATTGTGTGCAATTCTGGGCACCACACTTTAGGAAGGACATGAAGGCTTTGGAGAGGGTACAGAAGAGACTTACTGGAATGGTTCCAGGGATGTGGATAGACTGGAGAAGCTGGGGTTGTTCTCAGAGCAGAGAAGGCTAAGAGGAGATATTGATAGAGGTGTTTAAGATCATCAAGGGTTTAGACAGAGTAAATAACGAGAAACTGTTTTCAATGGCTGAAGGGTCGATAACCAGAGGGCACAATTTTAAGGTGATTGGCAAAAGAAGCCAAGGTGACATGTGGGAAAACCTTTTTACAAAGAGTGGTTAGGATCTGGAATGCACTGCCTGATAGGGTGGGGGATACAGATTCATAGTAGGTTTCAAAATGGAATTAGATAAATACTTGAAAGAGAAAGTTGCAGGGAGATGGGGAAAGAGCGGGGGAGTGATACTAACATGATTGCTCTTTGAAAGAGCCGGCGCAGACTCGATGGGCCGAGTGGCCGCCTCCTGTGCTGTACTATTCGATGATTTGAACCCTTCGCAATTCTGAATGCCAGGGATATCTGTGAGCTCCAGGTGTCCAGTGTTCCTAGGCCGATAGTTGGGGGAAGGGGCAGAGTTTGGGGTGGGGGAGGAGCAATGTTCCCTGTAAATGTTTTTGGCCCTTTAAGGGGCTGCACGGGCTATTCAAAATACAGCGCATGGGTGGTTTTTACATTGAAAAGCCGGCTGCGCGGGTTCCCTGGAGCAAAGGGAACATTGGGGAGGAGGGGTTTTGAGTTCCTAGGCAGGGTTTGTAATGCAATTGATCGCTTTGCCTACACTGCCAGAAAAAGCCAGGGTCAGATTTTATAAAATTTCTTCTTGAACATTCCTAAATCTCACAGCTCACTGACACCGCGGCAAATTGCTGCAACAAAATTCCTCACCCTTTTTCTCAGGCGGGTGCCCCAGTTGTGTTGGCAATGGCGGGAGTGCCCACCCAAGTTAGGCTCAATAGCCTGACTCCAGCATCTCCAACGATGTCAGGGTCTTCCATAGTGGGTGGGTAAACGCTCCGTTCTATCCCACAACTACCCCCCTTGTGCCAAGTCCTTCCCAAGAATTTCAAAGCCTTAGTCTTGATCTTGATGTGTGAAAGAAAAGCTTTGCGTTCTTTGAAATTCCACACTGTGCTTTACAAACATTTGGATATTTTAATAATGTTTTACTGCTGTCTATTCGGGCTGTTAGGTTGCAAGTGGATTATCTTGAAAGTGCAGAAGACACAGCTTTTTTTTGTAAGAAATAATTATTTTGGCATTAACCCGACGTTATAAAGAACCTACCATGACCTGTCCTTGAAATATTTGAATTTTTTTGTCCTACATTGCTGCAAAATTCAATGGTTAAAAATGAACTCCAGATTTGTTCTGTATATTATTGTTTTGTATACGTAACATTGCCATACAGAAATCTAAATGCAGCTGATTCTTTTGTGATTTGACACAGAGCATGAGTGAATGGATGCAAATGAAAGTTGAGAGCTGGGTAAAATTAATTTGAATGTGTTCTGAGAGAGACTGTGCCATTTCCTGCTGGAAGACAGGAATTATAATGCTTACTGTCTTATTCCACATACAGGCCTATTGTTTTCTCCACTTGCTCCTTAATTACTGAGCGTCAGTGATCTGTTATGCTTTATGTGTGTTACCCTCTGAGACAATAAAATGGATACACCTCTGTGTGTGATGGGGCAAGGCGTTTATTAGATTGAACTTATTTTTCTAAAATATCATGTCATCAAGATTTTATGCATCTGTAAGCAAATATTTTTTGAGGTATAAATTATAGAAAATATTCTACTAACCTTTCTAATAATTTTAGCTATATATTTTTGAAATTATTTAAAGGTATTCATTCACCCTTTCACAGTTACAGTATGGTATCTTCCATCCTTACATGCACTTTCTGAAATTAATAATTATATGATAATATCAATGCGGGCTTTACTATAGCAGAGTGCATTGAGTTCAGCTAAAATTAAAATGATAGAATTTGTTTCTTGTGTGTTCTGCCTTTATATTGTTTTTTAAAAATGTTTTATGCTCTTGTTCTAATTTTTACTGAGGTGTCTGCTGCCATGGCAGCAAGGAGCAGCCACTGCAGTGGAGGAAGCTGGGATACACTAGGGATGTGGGCTGAATATTGAGAGGGCTGAGTCCAGCCCATACTGTAGCTCTCACACTCTCAGTATTTCCTGTCTTGCTAATTGAGCTGATTTAATGCCGGAATGGAAGCTGTTGCCACAGCAGCTATTTAAATTGATGCCTGTTCTAAGCTGTGAGAAATATTCTGGAGAGAGCATTTGAACAAGCAAGAAGCTGCTCCCTGATTTCCCCCTTTTGCTGGTAATGATGGAATAGCCTTTTCTTTCCTAGCTCAGAGCATCTTGGAAGCAGGGGAGGGCGTTTGGTGATGACATTCCTCTGGTGATCAATCTGCCAGCAGGAGCTGATCATCTGATGCTGCAACAAGCAGCCTGTGTGAAGAGAGCTGTACAACACAGGAACTGCTGTTTCAGAGAGGGTTATCTCGATTGAATACTGGGGCTGGAAAGCAAGAAACCTCCCTATTTTCCTACTGTTTGGATACAGGCGAATGATTACATACAAGCAAGATGCTTGGTGCAAATGTCAAATGTTGTGAAACTGATATGTGTGATGAGACCCAGGAAGATGTGAAGATTTATAAGCGACAACCAGATGGAAAGGGAGTGCAACATGGAAAGAAGGGTAAACCTCCAACGATGCATAGAGCCACTGAGCTGAAGGTGTTTAAAGGTGGAACTAATCTGAGGAAGCAAAAATCTCTCACTAATCTTTCCTTCCTGACCGATGCAGAAAAAAAGATGCAGCTGTATGAGCCCAAGTGGTGCGACGACATGTCAAAGCCAGCTCAAACGCTTGGGAAGGGAGGGCTGAAATCTAAAGATGCACCAATGTCTAAATCTCTCTCAAAATCTGAGCACTCACTGTTTCAGTGCAAATTAGCACCGAGTGTGAACAAACCTCTTGCAGCACCCTCGACAATCCGTGGGATACCAAGCAGGATCCCAAGAGGACCCTGGGCTGAAGTCAAACCACTTAATAAACCGACTGAAGCTAGCACAGGGGATGGGAGCAAGTCTGACGATGAAATTTTGTCCAGCAAAGCAAAGAATATTAAAAAGCAAACTCCGGCAACAAGCAAGAGCCAGCAATCAGAGGAAAAAGCTTATTTAAAGGTGGATCCTGAGCTTGTTGTCACAGTGCTGGGTGACCTAGAACAGCTTCTGTTCAGTCAAATGCTTGGTGAGTTTTCCGCTTGCTGTACTAAATATATGTCCATTAAATAGTAAAAATAGCAACTCATTCAGATCCTACACATGGGTTTATTTGTTTCACAGGTTACACCACAGTTAGTATTTTTTACTGCACAAATACTTAAAAATGCTCTCTTTTGTGATCTGTCATTATAATTAATGTAAAGAAGGATGTCTATAATTAGACCATTGTTGTATTAATAGCATTCCTTGACTCAGTTAAAATTGTCATCTTTAATTACTGATGCAGTGCAGTGATTCTATGGTGGGCAGGTTGCTGCATTTGCAGCCTCATAATGCATTTTAATTGTGCCTTCGTTATGTACCATCTGCACGTTATGAAATAATCAATGGTTAAAAATCGTATTGTCCATTGGGCTGATTTTGTGATTTTCTTTTACAGTGTACTAGGCATAGATTGTTTCATTTGTGAGAAGAGATTCTATTTAAAAATCAGAATAAAATCTGTTTGTAGCTACAAATAGGTGCTTTCCCAAATCTGTTACATTAAGCAGTTTAAAATAATTGGTTGATAATATTCTCTGATAAAAATCCTCATTTAAATAGTTAAGAGTAATTTCTAAAGCAAATTTTGACTTGGTTACACACATGGCAGGAGTTGACCAAATAGGTTTCTGTTTAACAATGAACTAAAAGCAATGCTTAGCTCTCTTTAAGCTTAATTCACTCATGCAATTTTTTTGCCTGTTCTGCATCTTAACAATTGCACTTAAGAAGAAAGTTTCAATCTGTCCTTTATATAATAATGTGCTTCTGCATTACTTTACATAGACAGTATTGCACATGCACTGTCAAGAGAAAAATCTGTATTACATGCTTCAGCATTCCCTTTAACTTAAAAATAGGATTGTTAATAAATAAGAAGAACCTCTTTACTCTATTTCACCATTTTTATCAGCTACAGTAACCATAAACTTAAGTACGTAAAGCTGAGTGTAAAACAGAATTAGATAAATGCATAAAACCTTTAAACTCGGTAGTTCTTAAAAGTCAGAAGTATGGCACCATTGGGTAGCTTTGATTCTATAATATTTCCTAATAGATAATTGATTAAATTTTACATTGCGATAGTTTTTGTATTCTATAAGTACACTTTTATTTCTCCATTTACAAATCCAAATATTAGCACGCTCATATGATGTAGTATTTTTGATGATAAATAAGCACATAGAATCATAGACTGGTTACAGCACAGAAGGAGGCCATTCGGCCCGTCGAGCCCGTGCCGGCTCTCTGCAAGAGCACTTCAGCTAACATAGAGTTAAAATAGTTTACTATGTAAGGAGAAGTATAATATTTATTTTATATTATTTTATAATATTTTACTGGTACTTTTTACAAGTTACAAGGTATCAGGAGCGATAAGTGACCGGGATATAGCTGTGTGTATTTGCACACATTAACAGATTTGAGGCCCATATCCGACTCATTTAAGAAACTCTTTACAAAGTCATTTGTAGTTCTACTTCTGTACATTGCTTATAAGAAACTATATGTGAGATATATAAATCTAACTTCATGCTTTTAGTGAATATGGGGAGACAAAATAGGTAGAGACATATTTATGTGACAGCTAAGATTGATTGGTTAGTGCTGATTTATTATCCTGGCAAGGGATTTCAAGGTTTTGATGTTTAATTTAATGCATGACACTGTAATTTTCATTTCTGTTGTATTATCTTAATTGTCATGCGCATGGCTGAAATATGCACCTCCCATTAAAAGGTTCATAACCCTTTGAGGATTGTCGGTGTGCTATTGCAGCATGACCACTGTATTTAAATGACTGCAGTGTTTTGTATCTACTAAACTGTGGGCATTGTTGTAATATATTGTATTCAGTATGTGCATTGTATAAACTAGACTGTTTCAGGTACTGAATTAGTTATGTGTGTTCAAGTTTCAGGCCAGTAACTAGTAAATAGTTTGATATGCTTAACACAATTCAAAATAGAAAGAGAGTTCTAAGCAGATTAGTGGACAAAGATAAAATGTTGAATACTGGAGAAGCAGAGAAAGGTTCTGATTCATGAACATTTACACAGTCCTATAATTGTGAAGTTCCTGAATGATAAAATATTTGAACTGTCTTTCCATTTATGGCAATTGGACACCAATCCACAAAAGCAGTTTGATACTTTTTATGTAAAACCTTACAGGAGCCAGTTCTGATGATAACACTGCATGCAGTGCTTATTGCCTAAATACCATTTAAAAAAAGGCAGTATATAAATCTAATTTCATGCTTTTATGAAAATTCAGTGTGCTCTGCGTGCCACATTAGGAAGGCCGCAGGTTTGGCTAGGTTAGTTGATCTCAGTTGAGCAGTACAATTGGCTTTGGTGTCCCAGGGCTAGGAAGGAGAACAAAACAATGTCAACTTAGAGTGGTGAGATGGGTTTGATCAGAAAGTCGAGTGAGTTCTTGATTTCATCTGTGCTATTGTGGGCAACCACTGATCAGAGGCCAGGCATTCCTGTACAGAATGGAGAGGTGATCAAATGAGGAGATTCCAGTGGACTGCTGCAGTGTTTCTCTGACCAAAAGCAACATTGACAGTGGCCTGGTAGAAAACTGCTTGCCTCACACATTTGCGTCGAGAAGGGACGGGAGAAAATGGGGTAAATCCCCCTTTTTAAAAAAAAAAGTAGATGGAGAGCCTGCTCTAGTTTGCTGTAGTTATACTGGAGTAAATAACTCTTTAAAAACTGTCAGTGCAATGCATTTGTATTTTTTGTTACAGCATAGTCTAAGTATGTAAATTGCATAATAATATGGCTTTATGGAGAGGAAAATGTAATTGCAGTGCAAACATGTTACTGGGCCATTTCTTTTCCTTTCTTACTTCCTTTCCCTTCCCCCTCCCAAACTCTTTTTTTTATATATATAATAAAGTTCTCTTTGTATCTTCATTTTCTTCCCATTGTATTCTCTGGGGCATACACCCTGGATTCCAGCAGAGTGAATGAATAGATAATCCCAGGCTTCTTCACGGCTTTTACCAATCCAATTCTGTTACAAAGTGGCAGTGAAAAGTGGCTTGAGGTGTTAGGTTGACAAATTTTCCCCACCTCCCCTAGACTTGGTATCTCGCGCATGCAATGTATTGTGTGTGATGACCTACTGTACTTTTGGAGCCTGAAGCACAAGTGATTTACTGTGCTCGAGTGTGCTGAGCAACAGTAATTTTTAAGCAGATTTGATCTCATGATTCTGCACGCAGTTAGGAGGGAGGTAGGGAAGAACAAGGTTCTGATTGCAGCTGTGGCGCAGCGGTACCTCTCATGCCTCTGAGTCAGAAGGTTGTGGATTCAGGTTCTACTCTAGAACTTGAGAACAAAATCTAAGCTAACACTCCAGTGCAGTACTGAGGGAGTGCTGCACTGTCGGAGGTGTCATCTTTTGGATGAGACGTTAAAACGTGGCCCCGTTTTCCCTCTCTGATGGGCATAAAAGATCCCATGGCACTATTTTGAATAAAAGCAGAAGAGTTCTCCCAGTGTCTTAGCCAATACTTACCCCTCAACCAACACGACTCAAACAGATTATCTGTCATTATCACATAGCTCTTTCTGGGACCTTGCTGTGTGTAAATTGTCTGCCGCGTTTCCTACATGACAACAGTGACTACACTTCAATAGTTCTTCATTGGTTGGAAAGTACTTTGGGACATTCTGAGGTAGTGAAAGGCATTATATAAATGCAAGTTCTTTTTTTAGAATTAATTGTCTTACAGACCTCTTAGGCCAGGTTCAGGTGACCTGCCCATGGTCTGTGTCAGATAATGGGGAGGTGGGCATAAAGTTAGTTAAAGAGGGGGAAAGATATAATTTACATAACCGTGAGGTAGGAAAATAAAACAGACATTTAAAATACTGAGGCCTAGAAATTCAGTATAGCCACTTTTGGGGCGGTAAAGTCGGGCGGCCGCTAAAGTTTGCGCCCGGTGCAAAGTCGAGCCCCCTTCGCCGATATTCAGTCACATCGCCCTAAGAGGTTGCTGCTGCGCTAAAACAGGCGATGCACGACTATCATTAGGCGCTAAGCCGGCGGGCCGGGGCGAAACCCCGGAAGTCGGGCGCAGGGCAGGTGCGACGAGCTGCTGGTTGACGGCAGACACTCTGCCGCCGGTCAGCTCTTAAAGGGGGAGGGTGCATTTGTGTTTCTGAAAGGCCGACATTAGTTTGTTATGTGCTCCTCCTCCTCCTCCTCCTCCGTGTTGAGCCAAACCAGAAGATCCGTCTCCCACAAAGAAGGAGTGTTGCAACACGGCTGCCGTTTCTACTGCAGGAGGAGTGCCCTTTAATTTGCGCCCCCCGCGCCCCCCATCGGCTGAGCACCGTTCCACTCAACAGTCGCTAGGGGCGCCAGGCGCACAATGGGGCGGCGTGACTCAAGTTCCGGATTGGGGCGCACAAAGGGCGTTGCACGAGGAAATGACGTCATGATCTGCGCGCGCAGCTGAGCGCGCGCAAAGACTTTGCGCCGGCGCTAAATCTCTACTGAAGTTGGGGCGAGGCGCAGATCGCGCAGCGCCCGGGCGCTAGCCGCCTAGCGCTCGACATCTACTCCTCCTAAGGCGCTAACGGCTGGCGCAACCAACTGAATTTCTAGCCCTGAGAGTTGTATGCTGATTATTGCCCTTTAGGAATGAGGAGAGTACTTTACATTTAAAAGAAAATCTATTTGGTCTCCAAACTTAGATAGAGTTTTAGATACATAAATTACATTAAAATGATACATTTCCAGCAAACCTCCCCATTCCAATGGGAGGCATTGAGATAAAAGGCTTTTAAAAAGAAAAGGTTTTGTGAATGACATTACAACAGTGACTACACTTCAAAAGTACTTCATTGGCTGTAAAGTGCTTTGGGACGTCCTGAGGTTGTGAAAGATGTTATATAAATGCATGTCTTTCTTTGTCAATTTTTCCACGTAAAGTATCTTTCAGGCAGATTCTTATTTTGAAGAAATGGTCTGATGTAGAGTATTAATTAGTCATGTTCGCTTCAGGCATTTTGGTTAGCTAGAAATGCTTTGAGTAAAATAAAAAAGCATACCAACAACTGGGGGAAGACTTCTCCCATGCATTGTGTAACAACACATTAATAAAGAACGTGCTTATAATTCCATTGCACATATTGTCTGGAGAAAATCTTCTCCCATTATCAAAAAGTTCTTAGTTTACAACTTCTGTTAACTGTGAATGTGCAGCCTTTATTCTCACAGTTCTAGAATGTCATTACAACAGATGGTAGTTACTGAAATGTAAAAAACTGCAGAAGTTTGAATTCATATTTTCACATAATCACCTCCATTGAGGAAAAGGCTGATTTATAGCTTTTTGCTTCTAATGGAAATGTTCTATAGATTTCTACAAGTAAAATTGAATGTATGCTTGGTCTCAGAGGCTACAGTAATTATTATCCATTCTATACTTAATGCCCATAGTAATGTTACTCACTTAAATAAATCGCTGTGTTGAATTGGAACAACAATAATGCAAAAACATCAACTGACCCATTACAACATTCTATAATCGATTGAGGCAAAAATTCAGAAATGATCTCGCGTGTAAAATTGAACAGTTTTTTGGCTGTACCCTGCTTGCAGCTGGAAAACTGCATACAGCTGACAAAGCAGGGAACATGTTTCTGATTCAGCTTAAGCTTAACGCATAATTTTAACATTAGGCAACTAGAAAATTGAGTTCACATTGGCCTGTACATGAGATCCATTTCAGATGTAGGAACACCGGGTAATCTGAGAACAGAACGACTTTCACTTAATCCTGTCATTTCTACAATTCTAGCACAAATACTTGTGAATAATAACTTATTTACAGACAGTGATCGCTATTGTTATCAAATGATTATTCATGACTGCAAGCAGTGTTCACAACAGAATTGTAATGTTCTGAAATACTCTACAGTGAAAATGAAAGGGATGAAATTGTTTTCACAATGTAGGAATAACAGGCTTATTTTCAGCTCATGGTGAGCATATGCAATTGAAGTACTCTGCAAAAACTCCTTCAATAACCTATATCATGCGCTCATGCCTCATTCTGCATCAAGGTTTCCTCTTGAGAAAGTAGATGATTCGTAAAGCTTGTTGAAAAATATCATGATGCATAATATTTCTGGAGCACTAGGTGAATAATTTTCTAATACATTAGCATATTCCAATACTTCCTCACACTTCAGTGGAAGGAAAATGATTGAATTGGGTTTACTTGACCTTGATTGATAAAATGTCCGAATACAGCAGTGTTCATCAGTAATGTTTTCCACATGTTTTGTCTGATTTTCAAATTACTGTCAGAGACATTTTAATATTGATATTTATGTACTATTCTTCATGTTAACACCTTCTTTAAAATAATTTACAGAGAGTCCCAAAGTCGTAACTTATTTCACTAAAAAAAATTGAATAACTGGGGAAAAAGTTGGATAGTCCTGAATTAAGAGGTTTCAAATATACTTGCTTAGATGCTGACAATATTATGTAGGAATTGAGTAAAACCAAGGCTACAATTCCTACAATATAATTGTACTGTAATACATTTTCAGCATTGCGGTGCCACAAATTAAACCTATCAAGCAGTTAGAACAAAAAGCACAAAATATGATGAAGCAGTGTAAATATATAATGGATAGCCCCAACATATTTTACTCTGATATTATCAAAAGTCTGTCCCTTGAGCTCAGGTGGTTTGATAGCTTAAGGCTGTGACCTCTTAATGCTATGACAGAGTTCAAATCCCAGCTCATCCCAGATGGCAAGACACAGCTGGACACCATGGCTCACTGGATTTACTGGTTAGGGTAATATTTTTTTGTTATTTTATCAGAAAATGTAGCACTGTTACTTAAAATTCACAATAAAAATGTTAATTTGCCAACAGTATAAAAAAACTATACAAATAACAGTTGCTTTGAACACCCTCGCCCCATCCCTTAGGGACATCAAATTGGTGAAAAATGCCCTTGGACTTGAAGCAATATTGCTAATGTTTGCACTGTATTTGCTAGTTGTCTACTACAGTACAAGTATAATGTGTTACATCAGTGAAGAAAGAACCATTTAGAATAATGGCAATGACATTAAACTAACAGCAGCTCCCTATCATCAGCATAGGAAATCTTGTGGCAAGTGTTTTTAATGGTTCATAGAGGACTTGCTAATCCAATTATGTTGAAATTCATAAAGTACTGTGGAAGGGAGATCTTTGCAATGAGATTTTAAAGCTGATAAAAGAGTGACCTTAAATTCAAATTTTGATGTCTGCAGGATAGTGACAAACATCCTGATTCTTACATCGAATATGGTGTAGCAGCCTTTCCACTCACTGGAAAAAAGATACAGAGAAGATAATCACTGAACAGAAATCTACATCTTAAATTATATTATTTTTATTTGTAAAGACTAGGGGGAAAAATTTGATATCGCTCATTTTGGGGCACTAATATCGGCCGGGCGCAAAGTTTAGCGCCTGGCGCTAATTATCGCCTCCGACTGCAAAATTTGCCTCAATCGCCCCTGGAGGTGATTTGAGTGCGAAATCAGGGGCTACACACCTGTCTTAAAGTGCAAACGTCAGGGAGTGAGGCGCTACCTCAGAACGCTGCCGAAGCTCAGGCGATGCCAATTAGCATGGAAGCCAAACAGACTGGCGCCATCCAGTTCTTAAAGGGGAGGGGCCATCTTGCTGGCCAGCCACTCCCTGCTCATTGCAGCCTTGAATTTCAGCCTGGAGAGACCTCAAAAGCAATTGTGTGGAAACACTAATAGATAGGCCCAGGGAAAGAGCTTGGCACTTAGGAACCTCAAAAGTGGGTGCTGAGGACCAAAACTCCTTAGGACAGCGTTAAAACCAAAAATTTTGCCAACAAGAAAAGACAGGAAGCGCCCGCCTTTAAATAGCGCTCCCCCAGCCCCTTCCTGACTTGAAAACGTTCCCCATTACCTGTCATTCCTAGCGGCAGGTGCTAAGGCAGGGGGCACGACTCAATATCCGGTCCGGGGCGCTACGATCTGTGGGCGCAGGAGATCGTGGCAGTAGTGTTTAGTGCCGCCGCAAAACGACTGGTCAATTTCACGAGCGGCGCTAAAATCGCCGTGCTCGGGCGCTAAGTTCCTAGCATCCCGTTTGCACCCCCCGGAGGCGCTATCCAACCGAATTTTCCCCCCTAGGCTTTTACTAATCTGACAAGTCCAGTCATAAAGATCTCTGTCTTTCTACAAATTGGTCAGAATTATGGAATGATAGTAAACTTTAAGTTCATACCCGAGCAGCAAAATATATCTATTGACATATTTAGATGATGGATTACAGCCAAAATTGTACATTACCTTTTAGTCTGCTGTCAACGTGAAAGGAGATTTGAATTACATGGTAGGTAACTGCATTTTGTCAACGAATAAATGTAGCAGTCTTAGCTTCATTGTGTACTTGTTGTCTGAATTGGAGACTGCCTGAAAAAGTTGGTCTGCTTTTCCCTTGGTAAACAAGCGGTTTCGATGTTTGCCTAACAGAGTAAGCATTATATACAATTCTGGAAAAACAGGATTTCTTACATTTTGCAGCGATTGCCAAACCAGCTGAACTTAGGTTGCTCTATTCAATTACAGTTAAATTCTGGTAACATATAACACATTTAAAGAGAAATAGTATGCGTGTGTTAGAATGTCTGTACAATGAGAGTGGGCCTACGGTCCATATCCTAACTCATACCAAGTCCCGTTCGCACATCACCCCTGTGTTCGCTGACCTATGTTGGCTCCCTGTCCACCAACTCATCGAATTTAAAATTCTTATCCTTGTGTTCAAATCCCTCTATTATACTCACCCCTCCCTACTTTGTAACCTCCTCCAACCATGCAGCCCTCCGAGAACACTGCACATCTCCAGTTCATACCTTTGTGCATCCCCAAATTCCTTTGCCCCATCATTGGTAGCAGTGCCTTCAGCAATTGAGGCCCTTAGCTCTGGAATTCACTCCCTAAACCTCTCCATCTCTCCTCCTTTAAGATGCTCCTTAAAACCTATCCCTTTGACCAAGCTTCGACCAAGACTGTCCTAATGTCTTCTTCTTTGGCTCAGTGTCAATTTTTGTCTGATTATGCTCCTGTGAAGCGCCTTGGGAAGTTTTACTACATTAAAGGCGTTATATAAATACAAGTTATAGTTGTTGGTAGATTTTAACCTTTGGGCGGCCAACCAATGGAGCATGCTGTTGGGCCCCCCCCCCCCGATTCTGCTGGTGGGAGACATGAGCCACTTCGAAGCCCAGACCTCATTTCTAAGTCACCAGTGAGCTGCATGCCCCAAATGGACATCCCGTGCAGCTTGTCGACTTTGGGCTCAAACACCATGGCAATCTGCAAGGAGATCCTGAGGAGGGGAGGCAAAGTGGAAAGAGGGGTAGCGAGCCTGGGCCAGCAGCGACCCACAGTATTTTTGTGGATCTAGAGGAAGCACTCTGGTCCCTTTAAGGACTGCTGGTTAGGCCGCTTAACGCTGGGACACGTGGGTGGACTGTAGACGTTCCATCCATGTGTCCCTTAAAATTGCAATCGCAGTCCTAACTATGTCATTGGACCCTGATTTACATTGTAAAGCGGCCTACTGCCCAATACAGGTGGGTGCTCTGGCTGAGATTCCAATACAGGAAACTTTGTGATATCCGGCACCGACGGGACCGAGCTGTTGCCGTCCCATCAAAACTGCCGGACAAACCAGCGCTAATGTTAAAATATACGGAAGCTTTTGAGCTCCGTATCTAGCAACAAACCCTGTTGACAGCTTATAAACAGTCGGTCGTAGCTTGCAAGCGTCTCTGTAGCTAAGCAACAGCTTTAGCTAGACCTTGCAGAGCCTGACTAGTGAAAAAAAAGCAACAAAAAGAAAAAAAACTTACTGAACCGACTCCTGAATTTTGCCGGTGGTTCGAGCATTCCGGACAGTTAACCTCCGGATAAACCAAAGTTGTCTACCTTCCAAAGGTAAAGATCCTTCCTTCAGCCAATTTAAGTGTAAAATCACTGATCTTGCACTCCCGACAGAGAGCAGTGCTTGAAGGAAGATAGGTTGGAGATAGCACCAATAACAGAGTGACCACCAATACTGCAGCACCAATTATTCAACCCGCATTCCCTTCAAAAATGTATCCTATAATTTAGATAGGTAAGTAACCAAATATTCAAGAGTTTCACAAGATTAAATTCAGTGGGGGGAAGGGGTTGTTTGGAAGAATTTTGCAGAACCTTCCCTCAGGAGCTAAGTAAGTGGAGTTCATTCGGAGGCAGATTACATGTGGGATCCAATAACACAGGCCAGACACTGGGACATCTGGAGCATTGCTCTTTGGGCAATACATGTGTCTGTAGCTTGATAAAATAACCTTGTGCAATGATCCAAGGTCAGCCCCTTTGCATATTATTGAGGCGCTCCTGCTGCATTATGCTTGAAGCAATAGGGTGATTTATTTGGTGACTGCAGTCCTTAACAGGTTACTAGTCACCCTAAGGCTCTACTGCTAAAAATGGTTGAGCAAGACCCAACTGACCTATGATATTCTACCAGATTACAGGGATCCTGTAGTGTAATGGTTATGTTACAGGATTACCAACACCGATCACAAGTCCAAATTCTACCACAGCAAGTTATGAAATTGAATTCAATAGATCAGGTAATTTGTGGGCTAGCACCAGAAACAATGATAATGAAAGCTTTTGGATTGTCAGAAAAACTCAACTGGTTGTAAGATTCTTCAGGAAAAGGAACCTACCACCTCTATCTGGTCTGGCCTGCATGTGATTAGTCCACAGTAGATGGTTAACTATGGGCTGGATTTTATCAATGGGGACGCGTTGGGGGTGGGACTGCTGGTTGTCGGGTTTCAGTCCTGCCCCCAATGACGTCCGGCCAACCCACGCTATTTTCCCTTGATGGACCTTGTTAAGCCCGCCTTGCGGGCTTAGCCGGCCAATTAAGGGAAAGCTGGTGACAGAGGACGTCAGCATATGACGTTTCATCTGTCAAAAATTTTTGACAGATGAATTGTCATCGTTTGACAGCTCTGTAAAGCTGTCAAACACTGACAATCTCTGTTCTTTGGTGAGTCCTTATACTCAAGACTCACCAAACCTCTTTCCTGAGCAGAAATCAGATGGCTGTTGCATCAGAGAATGCAGCAGCCATTCTGTCATCTCTGCCGTTGAGATGAGGAGCCTTCGGATCCTCAAAGGTTGAAGCCTGCAGGAAGAAGCAAAGGTAAGTAAACTTTTTCTAACACTTTACACTCACCTCCCATACTTACCTCTCCACACTTGCACCCATCACTTACCTCCACAGCGCACTTTTCGACCCCTCTCATCCCCGCAGACCCACTGCTCGCCTCACTGACCCTGGCGAAGTTCACAGCCGTCAGAAGCCCGCACTTGTGTGGGTAAAATGGGGATAAGCCTCTTAACTGCCTGTTAACAGGCAGTTAATTGGCTGTAATCCACTTCCCGCCACCCGGGAAGATGGCACGGAGGCAGGTTGGGAGCGGATTTGGTACCCGCTCCCAGTTTCTGCCATTTTCCCGGCATTCCCGCCTCCATACCCGCCTCCCCAGGGCTGGCAAAATTCTCCCTCAAGTGGCTTAGCAAGAGATTCAGCTTTACAAGCGAATTACTGTCAAGAAGGCAGCCCACTATCACCTTCTCAGGATTGGACATTAAATACGTCTTGCCAACTTTGCCATCATTCTGCAAACAAATAAAGCAGTTCTGAAGGTACTGCTGCAGGATAGAGTAGAGAGAAGGGTGGCCCCTTTAAGAGCAATGGGGCATTCCCTTTTGAAGAGTAGTGCGAGAGCAACTTAGATGGAAGTAGCAGAAAGAATGAAAGCTGTCATACTAGATTCTAGGAGCAGGTAAGGAAGATATTTTCTGGTTTCCAAAATGTTGCTAAGTTAATTGTGCTCACACTTAATTGCTTAATTTAACCATGTTGCCTTACAATGTACCTTAACCACACTTCACTGTAAGCTTGGGGGCGTATCACAAAATGAAAATGCAGGCTATTCACCTTTTCTAAATGTAGAGGCATACCCATGATTCAGTACTGCACTCTGTATTGCTGCTATATCAATGGCTCTGAAATTGCGGTGTCTGTGACGACGTACTCTCAGAGTTTGCCTTCGTATTCCCCTTGAAATGACCCGCAAGTTCCAGAATTCTGCATGTGCTTGCGCATGCGCGAAATCCAGCACTTGCGGCCTGTCAGCGTACGCGTTGGGCTATTTGGCCAGCAATTGCCCATGTAAGTCTTATGATTGATGCTTGCATCAGCGTAAGGAGATATCTAAGGCTTAAGTTAAAGATTTTTATATCCTAAACTATGCACATAAACTTTATTAAATGAGTTTATGCAAATATTACAGTCTTAGGCCTAGAAATTCAGTGCCCTTAGCGCCGATTTTGCGGCGCTAGAGGGCCTAGCGCTGCAATTGGCGCCGGCGCCTAAATTGCCTGGGGCCCTTCCGCCGCGGTAGACCGGTAGCGCTGCGCCGGCACCGATGACGTCATCGGTGTGCGCAGCGTCCCGGTTGCCATGCCGACGGGCCCCAGCGCCGAAATTCAGTTGCGGCCGCCTCGCCCGTGGCAGCCGCAACTAAGACTCTGGCAACAGAGTCCAACATGTTTTTGCGCCGGCGCATTAAAGGCCCCGCGGCGGCCGGCCGCTTTCCCGCCGGCCGCAGCTCCCTCCCCGGACTTCCCCCCCCCCCGGACTTCCCCCCCCCCCCCCGGACTTCACCCCCCCCCCCCCCCCCGGAACAGAAGCAAGCCCGGCACTTGTCCGAGGTGCCGGGCTCATTTTTAAAAAGATTTTCGCGGGCCGCGGCCGGGTGCAGGCAGCTCCTCCTTAAGGGAAGGAGGAGGCCTGCACTTCCCGAACCTGCCGCACCGCAGCGGGCGCCGCAGCGCCGGAATAGCGCCGAAATTCAGCGCGTTGCACCAGTTTTCAGGCGCAAACAGCTCTCAGCAGCGCCGGCAGCCGTTTGGGCGCAGAACTATTGAATTTTGGGCCCGACCAGCGCGACTTAGCTCCGGCACTAACTTCCGGCGCTAAAGCCCTGGCTGCGCCAAAACTCAATTTCTAGGCCCTAATGTATAAAATTATCAAAAAATTAAATTTTTATTGAGGTTGGTGCAATGAATAAAATTCCAATTCTGTATATTGTATAATTAGTAGATTTGAGGATTCCGTTGCATCTCATTTGGGGAGTCCCTTTGTAAATGATTGAAATGGAATTCTCCTTTGTCATCAGAGGACTGGGCCCATGTGATCTCAGGTATGCTTCCAAACCGCCTGGGATCTGCGGGCCATTACGCTGCCCTCCGCCTTGAGGTCTGAGACCGCAACTTTTCACAGCCTGGACGCCAGGAGGTACTTTCATAATTGTTTTATGGGTTGGAGGCGTACTCCGGAGGTACGCCGCTGACCATAATTTCGAGGCCAATGTGTTTAGTCCTGGGCCCAAGAAAGGTGGCAAAGACCAAACACCTGCCCGTTGCATGCTCGCAAATTCACATAAGGTGGCTAATGTGTGGGTTCCTCCACTGCCACTGGTTGGGTTAGGTTCTTTTCCTCTTCGTTACATAAGAACGTAATAAGAACATAAGAAATAAGAGCAGGAGTAGACCATTTGGCCCTTCGAGCCTGCTCCGCCATTCAATAAGATCATGGCTGACCGTCTACCTCATCTCCACTTTCCTGAACTATTCCCATATCCTTTGATTCCCTTAATATTCAACGGCTATTTGCAGAGCTAGGTTGTTTAATGTGTGCCTGGTTGCAATCGCATTGATACCGAGGTCAATATGAACCGAATGTCTCTTCTGATCCTCCTCTTCCAGAATCTTAGAATATTACAGCCCAGAAGGGGGCCATTCGGCCCATTGAGTCTGCACTGGCTCTTTCAAAGAGTAATCCAGTTAGTCCCACTCCCTGGCTCTTTCCCCATATCCCTAAAGTGTTTTCTCCTTCAAGCATTTATCCAATTCCCTATTGAAAACTACTATTGAATCTGTTTCCACCACCTTATCAAGCAATGCATTTCAAATCCTAACCACTCATTGCGTAAAAAGACTTTTTCCTCATGTCGCCTCTGGTTCTTTTGCCAATCACCTTAAATCTGTGCCCTCTGGTTATCGACCCTTCAGCCATTAGAAACCGTTTCTCTTTATTTACTCTGTCTAAACCCTTCATGATTTTAAACACCTCTATCAAATCTCCTCTTGGCGTCTATGCTCTAAGGAGAAAAACCCCAGCTTCTTGCATCTATCCACATAACTGTAATCCCCCATCCCTGGAACCATTCTAGTGAATCTCTTCTGTACCCACTCCAATGCCTTCACGTCCTTCTTAAAGCGTGGTGCCCAGAATTGGACACAGTACTCCAGCTGGGGCTGAATTGGTGTTTTATGTCGGTTTAGCATAACTTTCTGACTTTTGTACTCTATGCCTGTATTTATAAAGCCCAGGATCCCATATGCTTTATTAACTGCGTTATTAACCTGTCCTGCCACCTTCAAAAATGTGTGCAGAAACACCACTAGGTCTCTCTGTTCTTGCACCCTCTTTAAAATTGTACCATTTAGTTTGTAATATCTCTCCTCATTCTTCCTACCAAAATGTATCATCTCACACTTCTTTCTGCGTTGAATTTAATCTGCCCTGTGACTGCCCATTCCATCAGCCTGTCTATGTTCTCCTGAAGTCTATTACTATCTTCCTCACTGTTTACTGCACTTCCATGTTTCGTTTCATCTGCAAATTTCGAAATTACATCCTGTATCACCAAGTCCACGTCATTAATGTATATCAAAACAGCAGGGTCCTAGTACTGAACCCTGAGGAACACCACTGTATGCCTCCCTCCAGTCCAAAAAGCAGCCATTCACCACAACTCTGTTTTCTATCCCTTAGCCAATTTTGCATCCATGTTGCTACTGCCCCTTTTATCCCATGGGTTTTGATTTTGCTAACAAGTCTGTTATGTGGTACCTGTACTTTATCAAACACCTTTTGAAAGTTCATATACACAACATCAACTGCACTGCTCTCGTCCACCGTTTCTGTTACCTCATCGAAAAACTCAATCAAGTTAGTCAAAAACAATTTGCCCTTAACAAATCCATGTTGGTTCTCCTTTATTAGTCTATACTTGTCCAAGTGGCTGTTAAATTTTCTCCTGGATTATTGTTTCTAAAAGCTTCTCACCACCCACGTTAAACTGACTGGCCTGTAATTGCCAGGTTTATCCTTCTCTTTTTTGAACAAGGGTGTAACATTTACAATCCTCTAGACCTCTGGCACCACCCCTGTATCTGAGGAGGATAGAGAACTAGCAGATAGAGAAGGATGGCCAATAGAATTCCTGTAGATTCTATTTAGCAGCGCTTAATTATAGTTCACTCACTAATATCCACAGATGGCAGTTTTAACGAGGCATAAATGGCTGTAATTGTGAAACCCAAGGACACCATGAAATACACAATGAAATCCTTGGGCCAGAAAACAGCTACTTGTTGCAACTACTAAGCAGACCTCACGTTAAAGAATAGGAACCAACATGGCTGAATGGACCAACCATGTAGCGCCTGTTTTAAATAGGTTTTCAGCTCCACCAGTGCTCTTTAGGGGCTGAGACCTGCAATATGGGGCATTTTTCAGGTCTTAATGAGGTTAATGCACATATGCATCCCCACAACGTTATAATGTGTGGTGGGAACACAGCAAGCCTCAGGTTTCAGTGCAGGTTAT
This sequence comes from Somniosus microcephalus, assembly GCF_052327205.1. NCBI lineage: Eukaryota > Metazoa > Chordata > Chondrichthyes > Squaliformes > Somniosidae > Somniosus > Somniosus microcephalus. The sequence goes on from NC_141004.1 coordinate 48,625,382, forward strand.
CTGTACTCGATGGTTAGGAGCATTAGAGGTGCCGGCCATTACATTATTGTCCCATGGTGTGTGAAAGGAGTAGGCTTGACTATCCAAATGGTCTTTTCCTCATTGCACTCTTTCTTAATGTTCCAATGTAATTAGCTCAACAGTGATGGGACTGGTCATTATTTTAGTGTGTGCATGTGATTTTTCTCTAGATTATTTTTCTAACCAAATCAAGGCTAAAGAGAAGCCTTTCTGGAAGGAACCTGTAATGCTGGATTCTACAGCACTGCTTTGTCTTGTATTGGAGACCAATGAGAAAAATTGAAAGTTGGTGGTTTATTGTCCATAATGGGCTTGGGGAGGGGAAAGACTTGATCTTGAAACAAATACACGAACTTTGCACAGTTCCTTTATACTTATGCAGGAAGACCTGCTTAAGATCAACTCTGATATAATCAATTATTTCTACAGATTGGAGCAACAAAATTCAATCTTCTTAATTCGCAACCATTTTTTTTGGTTAATTGAGTAGATTTAGTAGGGTTTCAGTCTGTATTCAGTTACAGTTGAACTACCTTGGAATTTTGAAATTTCTCTTTCTATGATTGGAGTGTTCTTGCAGATTAGTTAGTTTACGTTGATGGGAAGCTGAAATTGCTGTCCTTTGGCACAGCTGACCTAGTAAGCTACCATAATCTTCATGTGGTGCTTCAGATTTTTGCTTTATTTTCAATGGCACAATATCAAGTGTATGCTTTTAATTATTCTTTAGGAACTTAATTATAATTCCTTGTATAAAAGTAATGAAATCAAATGTAAAAGCAATGTTAGTAATATATTCATTATCACAATTGATACATTACTGTTCAAATGTATTGCACATTTTTCTTGTTCTGTATTACTGTGGATAAATACATTATTAAAGCACTGCAGTAACCACATTGCTATTAAAAGATACAAGGGTAAACTTTCCTATAGTTAATGGCATTGCTGTCCAGCTTCTTTTCTCCACTACCAACTGTCACCTTAAACCCCTCTCTCCTGCTCCGCTTACCCTCACCTCCAACAACAGATGTGAGGAGCTCATGGACTTCTTTGTCACTAAGATTGAAATCAGCCATGAACTTGAACTTTTCTCTAGTTTCTCTCCCATCTCCCCTCATGCCCTCTCCGAGCTCATCTTGTCCATGACACCCACCTCTTGCTCTCTTGACCTATTCTCTCTAAACTGCTGACCACCCAGTTCCCTTCTTGGCCCACATGCTAGCTACTATTGCACATGGTTCGCTCTCAGGTACTGTCTCACTCCCTTTCAAATCTGTCATCATTACCACCATCTTCAAAAAACCTATCCTTGACCCCTCTGTCTTCGCAAACTATGGCCCCATCCCCAACTACCTTTTTGCTCCAAAATCCTTGAACATGTTATCGCCTCACATCTTTACAGCAACTCCATATTTGAACCCCTAAGATTTCTGCCTTTGCCACAGCAGTGAAATGACCCTAATCAAATTCACAAATTGCACCCTCTGTGACTGTGACTGTGGTGCACTACTCCTCCTCATTCTTCCCGACCTGTCTGCAGCCTGTGACGCAGTTGATCACACCATACTTCTCCAACGCCTCTCCTTCATTGTCCAGCTGAATGGAACTGTCCTCATCTGGTTCCACTCTTACCTATCCAGTCACAACCAGAGAATCTCCTGCAACTTCCTCCAATTAAACATCAGGAAGACTGAAGCCATTGGCCTAGAAATTCGGTTGGTAGCGCCAGCGATTAGCGCCTAAAGAGCCCGAGAATTGGGGCGTTACCCAATTTTCGGGCGGGCGCAGTGAATATAGCGCCACCTCCCATATTGAGTATCCTTTTAGCGCCGGCGCTAACTCTTTTCGCTCACCCATGGGCGCAGGCAGATCATGACGTCATTTCAGTGTGCAACGCCTTTTTGGCGCCCCAGACCGGATATTCGGTGGCGCCCGTAACCTTTTCACCTGGCGCTATTAGTGACAGTTGGATGGAGCGTTCCCAGGCACTTCTCGGACTCGGGGGCGCTATTTAAAGGGGACAGCACTGGTATAAAAGCTGCAGCCATTTGGGCTGGCCATTCTGATCGTTGCTGGAGAGAGTTGCTGACCTTCTGTTGGACAGTAATTTTCTCATTGAGCCTTCGGAGGCACTGGCACTGGCAGCTTGAGGGCCCAGCTCCCGAGCTGGTGATGCAGCATCTGAAAGCAGGGAGGCGGAAGAGTGGCTTTAGCAAAAGGACAGCTTGTCAGCAAGGGATGCCAGATTGCGGCAAGGCTATGACATGGGTCCACGGTGAGAAAGCATGCTGGTGGGGGGAACAAGTGGAAGGAGACAGTTGTAAAAGGTGAGAACCTTACCATCGCTGTCGACAATGGGGTCGGCAGCTGCAGTGGTTACAGGACCACTCAGACGTCCTCCAAGAATCTGGTGGACTCTCTCCTCGAGATCCGTGAGAGTGACCACTTGCGGAGGTCCTCTACCGGTGCGAAGCTGGTCTTTGCCAATCCTCGCCAGCTTGGACTGCAGGGGAAAGGAGGGGAAGTTATGTTACATGATGCCCTGAGTGATCATCTCATGCCCCCCATGGTGCAAGAGCCCTTACATGACGCCTTGAGTCAAATGTGCATGTGTGTGCCCAGAAAGGGCCATGGGCGCTTGCTGGTAGATGGCCAATGGGGCACAGCCCACCCTGTAGCCATAAAGTCAAGTGCAAATGAAGGGATGCAGAAGTTTGCAGAAACAACACTCACCCTCACGACCAGAGTGAGGTCGTTGAATTTCTTTCTGCGTTGGACAGGGCTCCTGGTCACCATGCTGCTGGAGTTGACCCTCTGGCATACATCCCTCCAAGCTCGTCGGTAGTCCTTATGATTCGGCCTCGTGCCATTGTTTGGGTAGAGAACATCTCACCGGCGCTCCACTGCGGCCACCAATTGCTCCAGAGCCTCGTTGGTGAAGTGCTCTGCTCTCTGTCTCACCTTCTCCATCTGGTCCAAGTTTTTAGCGCCAGAGAAGGGCCTGCGCCGATTCTGAGGCCTGCATGGCGAAGAGTGTGGATGCTGAAGCTGACTGACCCACCCCTTTAAGAGCTGGCCGGCGCCTGGAAGTCTTGTGGTCATCAGTAATTGAGAGCACTTGCGCTGCACCCGTCCGCTCCGATATTGGGTTGCGCCGGAAGTTTAGCGCCTTCGGAGTCTCGTGTAACGCCTGAATTCACGCCTCAATCCCCTTTAGGGGCGATGCAACCCAATATCGCGCCAGGCGGCGATAAGTTTCGTCTGGCTATAAACTTTGCGCAGCGACAGTTCTAACGCCTCAAGCGGGGCTATACCCAATTTCTAGGCCATTGTGTTTAGCCCCTGCCACAAACTTCGTTCCATTCATCTTCCTGGTCACTTACTCAGGCTGAACTAGACTGTTCGCAACCTCAGCATCCTATTTCACCCTGAGCTAAGCTTCCAATCCCACATCCTCTCCATCACAAAGACCGCCTGTTTTCACCTCCGTTACACCACTCGTTTCCGCCCCTGCCTCAGCTTATCTACTGCTAGAACCCTCATCCATGCTTCTGTTACCTCCAGTCTCAACTATGCCAGTGCACTCCTGGTTGATCTTCCATCTTCCACCCTCCCAAAACTTAAGCTCATCGAAAACTCTGCTGCCTGTATTCTAACCCACACTAAGTCCTGCTCACCCATCACCCCAGTGGTTGTGACCTACATTGGCTCCCAGTCCAACAACATCTTAATTTTTAAATTCTCATCCTGATGTTCAGATCCCTCCATGGCCTTGCTCCCTCCCTACCTCTGTAACCTACTCCAGCCCTACAAGCCTCCACGAACTCGGCACTCCTCCAACTCTGGCCTCTTGTGCATCTCCTACTCCTTTCACGCATCCATTTGCCGTGCCTTCAGATATCTAGGCCCTAAGCTCTGGAATTCCCTCACTAAAACTCTTTCTCTCTATCTTTCTTTTTTCCTTTAAGACCTCCTTTAAATTTGCATCTACAAACAAACTTTTAGTCAACTGTCCTAATATCTCCTTCTTTGGCTTGGTGTCAGTTGTCTTATTGCGCTCCTGTGAAGGGCTTTGAGATGTTTCCTTATATTAAAGGCACTATATAAATGCAAATTGGTGGTTAGAATTTGAGGCAGAAATTGTACTTGTCAGATCTCCACCTATATTTCACAGCCCAAGAACATTTGCTTAAGTATGACTTGAGGGCAGGAAGCTCTTGGTGCAACATGTATTCTGCTGCATAATGGCCATGTGTGGTAATCCTTCAGAGTACTGTATGGTAGAGTAAGTGGCAGTAAACATGAAAGGATCATTTCCTGCTTCAGCCCTCCCAGCGTGAATCTTCACCTGCTGGGAGAATATATAAGCTAATTAAGCGAATTCATTCATTTTATATGCATTATTATGGTTGGAAATCGAGCACCGTGCCCAAAGCAATTTTCACTATGTGCTCCCAGCAAGTGAGACTCCATACCAGAAGTGTAGAAGTATAAGATTACCATATTGTGCTACGCATACTTCAGAGAGCTAATTAATATAAGGTAATCTGAACATACAAAATTGATGGACAGGAAAAGACCAGCCAGTCCATAAAGCCTGCCCCACACCTCAATGGTCAAAGCATCATGATTAAACACTTGTACGATAGCAAAATACTGCGGATGCTGGAAATCTGAAATAACAACAGAAAATGCTGGAAAAACTCAGCAGGCCAGGCAATATCCATGGAGAGAGAAATAGAGTCAACGTTTCAGGTCGAAACCCTTCGTCAGGATTGAAAAAGCACAGGAAATGAAACAGATTAAAAGGCCAGTTTGGGGGCTGGGAAATGGGGATAAGAGAATGAAAGAGAAGTGAAGAGACATTAAGAGGTATTCAAAACGAGACAAGATGGTGATAGGACTAGTGGAGAGACAAAAGACGGCTCTAGATTAGGAGTGAAATGCGTTGGCAGAATGAGAGACAGCTGCCATGTGGGAGAGAAAAAAAGGGGGAAGGGCCAAAACAAAGGTGTGGATAAAAAATATATGTAAAAATGATTAAACACTTCTTCCCTTCCACCCCCGTGGCCCCCCCCCCCCCGACCACCCTATCCCCGCAGCCATGTAATGGTAGGTGGACCTACATTGGCTGACCTAGTGAGGTCTGTAAACTTTCTCATTTGCTGTTAGCTCTTCTGAGTGTTTCACTCTGTATTTAATTGCATGGCTATCTCCTCTCAAACATTCTGTGCAGCGCACCTGCATGGCCGGTGCCCTGTGGTGCCAAATATTGCCGTCCTTCTCTGCTGCACTTTCTCCAACAGCACATTTACAGAACCTTCAGTAAATGTGTGGGCTTGGGATGATTCAGCACATCTGTTTGCCATTGTTCTGCACTTGAAGTGCAAGAGATTTGATAGGGAAAAACATACCTCCCCTTTATGTTGTAAAGCCTACAGTAGCATTGAATTTCCCATCCAGCCAAATAATAAACTTCCAAACAGAGGCATTCTCCATGTCAGGAACTCTCTGACATTATAAAGACTTTTCACTGGGTCAGCCCTCCTCCAAACCATCATTGCCACCTCCTGCCTGGCCTGACATACAAACTGGAAAATCCACACTATGGAATGGCTCACACCACAAACCTGCCCACAATTCAGCATGCAGGTCTACTCGATGAATAAAATTGATGCTCTCATGGCCATTAAGATGGATGGTAGGGAACTGGAAAATACACACTGATGCAGTCATGGATGTGCTTCTGGGGTCAAGGTTAAGCCATTTATTTTTCAGTACAGTAGAGGAAGTATCTGTATTGGTCTATGTTGCTCCTAACTTAGGTATGCTTAATGGATGCCCAAAATGGGCACACATTCTCTTCCCCATGAATCCTTCATCTTGATTAGCACAAAAGTAGAAAAGCAAAAAAAAATTGAAATATGTTGTCATGATAGTATATAAACTGAATTGCAATGACACATGAGAAATGTCCAATGTTATATCCAGAAGACTTTTTTATACCTGATAATCTCTAAATTATAGGAGTAAAATTGACTTAAAGCATTTATTTTAAACTTCAATCTTTTAACGTGAGATAGTAATCCAAAATATTGAATACATCAATAGTCTATTACTCATTGCCTGTGTACAGAACAAATCATCTCAGAAATATTTTTTAAATAGCAGCTAAAACCAGTGGCATATGAGTAGTGCTTTGTTAATCAAAAACTAAAACGAATTCATATTATTAGCTTATTAAATAGAGAGCTTCTGCCTCATTAGTAGCAAATTTTGGTCAAGATACTTTGCCCAATTTTATCCATCGCCCTGTTTTTGTTTAAAAATGCAGCAGAGGACATCATTGGGGTTATTGCCTTGAAGGAGCTACTGAGCTTGACTGTTGGGGAGCTGAACCGCCATTGGTAGCAATGCAGTCGTAAATTCAGAGATAATTCAGCATCAACTGTATAAATTAACTCGGACCCCTCACTTTTTGGGGTCAGTAACCTTTCAAAGACAGTGCCTCCAGTAATCTCATCAGCAATTGCTGTTCAAACAATCGTTCACAAGATCAACTGAAATAGACAACAAAGGGATGTTGTTATCATAATTTCTTGTCATCGATTTTTTGAATCTATATCTTGGAACTTCATGCATTATTTGGGCACGATTTTCGTGGGGCTCAGAAGGCGGGTTCGGAGGCGGGTCAGCTGTTAAAGTCGCAATGATTGACGGAGGGTTGGAAATCCGATGCAATCCTGCCTCCGTGTGAGTTTCCAAAAGTGTCGGGTCTGCGAATTCAGAACAGAGCCGACAGCAAGCGGCGGGTGAGGGATTAAAGACACTTAAGTCCTTGTTAATTGCTATTTTGACAGTCTTTTCCTATTTTCCCACATTTTCAACGGGTTTCACGACGTTCGGAGATCACATCAGGTAAGTATGTCGAGATGAAGGGATTATTACTAGTCCTAGCCCCTTTAGGGCTACCCCAGATCAGGCGTATTCCCCAGACGTTCACTTTCAACTATAGTTTGAGGTAGCCGAATCCTAAAGACGCTTAATTGGATTTAAAGGTCCAGACTATCTCTCCCTAAAGGAAAGGAACAACCTCAAGGTGTTACCGTCCTCCAGATAACACTTTTAATAAGTTTAGCTAGACTGTAACGTTCTGGATATTATGAGGGTCCGGAAAACTCTCTCAGAATTCTGCAACTCCTCACCAAGGAGCGGACAGAGATTGAGTTTGCAAGTTTGATACAGAAGTATTACGTGAGACAATTCTAAAAATATATAGATTTATTAAAGAACTGACATGCAGTTTACAGTTGGCGATTCAATCACATTAACAGTTCCAAATACAAAAAGCTTACAATTCTATTATTAGAGATCCTTATTCTCAAATCTTATCTTCGCTAGTTTTACAGTTCTTAGTTTATTCCAAGATTTCCACCAAAATCAAATACAATACCTTGATCCCCGAGATACAAAGAGTTGAAGACTTACAGAGCTAGCTCTGAAGCCGAGAATCACTTTTCCCCTTTACAGTGAATCTGTCATCCCATTTGAAAGTTCAATTTTTATATCCTTTCTCAGTGGTATGTCCTTTGAAGTTTTCTTCTGATGTAAGCTAATTATCTCTCGTCATTTTTCTGCTGACCCCCACTATTCTTACAGTCAGTTCAGCTGGTAGCATTAAGAATTATGTCACCACCTTTAGGTATTCGAAGCTTATCATAAAAACGGTGTGACAGCAGATGTATCTATTTGATGTCATTCTTACCAAGGTCTTCTGTTTGTGTCATTTTACGATGTGTAAATTAAAAACACCTCAACCGGGTGCACCATTGTCTTCTTTCCAAGGCTTCAGACTATCAGGAACCTCCAACTTCCTGTTTCAATAAGGTTATTGATTCAGTGTCAACAACTTATCTTATCTCAATAGCCTGAATGCTGTTAACAATACAGCTTTTCATAGCCAGGTTTCTAGATTTCCAGACCTAGTTTGTCATGTTTTAATAAGGCTAGAATTATTTCATAGAATGGTGTATTTTTCTGAATATGGCTTATTCCTTCACGGGGAGTAGCGGCGAGCTGCATACTTCACAGCTGCAACTGCAGTATAAAAGCTGAACTCTCACATCTGTTCACTTTCAAATGTCAGAGGTTGCTGATTTCAGGATTTGAAAGACACATTTGATCTGTCCTGAGGCTGTAAGTGTGTGGTGTTAACTTTATATGCACTGTCACCTCCTTGGAATCACCTCCCTTTATTGACTGAATGCTTATAACATCTCATCCTTAACTGCCATATATAACAGCAGAATGTGAACGCTTTATACTCTCTCATCCTGGTCCTCCCGACATCCTCTGACTCCCTCCACAAGAACATGGAGGGAGTCATCGTTGAAACGGAGAGCTGCCTTTTGTCTCTTTGCAGACATCGTGGAGACCACAAGCACTCTGGAGCATCAAAAACAAAGTGAGATCTAATTGTGAAATGGCCCCCTTAAATACACCTGCTGCAAACACGTCATCAGAGCAGCTCAGCAGACCCGCACCTTATGATCAGGACGGGTAATGCGCACGGCGGGTTTAACGAGCCCAATTAACAGAAAATTGTGTCAGCAGACCAGCTGGAGCTGGGAGCGGGACCGGACCCGCCGACTATCAGTCCCGCCGCCAACCCGCCTCAGCTAGGAAAACCCAACCCCTTGTATTTAGTATGCCTTGATATGTAGCCTCCTTTGTCTTTTTGAAAAACATGAAAATTAAACTGGGTTCTAGTAGTGATATTTTGCCTTTAACCGTGTAGCATAATTTATCAACTGATTTTAATTGTTATCATATGTGCAAAAACAATTTTTTGATGTTGATCCACCATCTAATTTCAACATTTGATTGCACTCTATATCACACATCCACCTCCAGGGATCATGTTGGCTGTGGACTTTTACATAACTGCTTGCAGCACTGTAGTTGGGGGATGGAGTTTAAGTGGGGTAAAGTGATGTCAGTTTCTCCTCCCTCGAGCTTCACGCCGGTGTCCCAGCTAGCAACCAGGCTGGTAACAGCCCAAACTCATTCAACTGACACAACTGAATTGATGTGGCAGGCAGCCTTTGGCTTCAAGCTTCCCAGCCATCTGGCAAGGAGTGACGACCCTGGCTCCTTTTGGCTACTGGCCTGACTTATTTCATTCCCACATTTAAAGTGTGTTTCTTAGTGTGAACATTATAAAACAGAAATCAAACAACTGTGTGGAATCATGAACCATTCCATAATTTTAAAATACATAGTGAATAAACCAAATAGCCTGTAATCTTCTATTTTTTGTTTTTGTTATTAAAATCTACTGGATCCCAAAATGTTTGATATCTTGAATCTAATATAGCATTAACAGTAGTCATTCAAAATTGAATTTGTTTTGATCTGTTTTTGATATCACGACTTCAGCATTTCGTTTCGTTCAGTCTTGACTTTTAATTCAAGGTGGTTACAGACTTGGGGGGAGATGGGGTGCGGGGAGGAAGGTTGGTCAATTCATCTAATTGTAACCAGTTTTTGAAAGGTCCTATTGGTTTCTCAGCAGATATCTTTATGAAGCATCTTATTTGCTTTCTTGTATACACACCTGAAATGTATTAGCCAGAAATAAATGTTAATATTTGACTAATCTTGACCAATTGCAGAGCAGTGTAGAAAAGCAAGGTTGCCAATGAACAAATTCATATAACCATTTCATTTGTCTTCTTTTGATTAAAAGATCCAGAGACACAGAGGAAAAGAACTGTTCAGAATATCGTAGATCTTCGCCAGAACCTGGAAGACACCATGTCTAGCCTGAGAGGATCCCAGATAACCCATAGGTATGCCTTAAATTTATTTAAACAAATATCTTATTTATAATCAGAACAAAAGAAAATTATGTTTGTGTTTGTTTGTGTCTATGTATGACTTTACCTGTTTTCGGCTTTCGCTAAAGGTTGAAAAAGCTTACAAATTGGTACTGTATTACCAGAGGGTTCTGGCTACGTATTTGCTAAAAATTCATATCTTGATACATGTTACCTTCAGACATTTCAGTCCCAAATCATGCATGACAACTTCTTAGTTGATGAGAGGCCAAAGCTCATTTTATTACCTTAAGCTTAAAAAAGACATTCACACAATGATGATAAAATACTCACTGTATCTGTCAGTAACCCCACTTAGGAAGCAATGAATTGTGCTCCAGAACTAGCCGCGCCTCTAGCCAAGCTGTTCCAGTACAGCTACAACACTGGCACCTACCTGACAATGTGGAAAACTGCTCAAGTATGGCCTGTCCACAAAATAGCAGGCCAAATCCAATCTGGCAAATTACCGCCCCATCAGTCTACTCTCAATCATCACCAAAGTGATGGAAGGTGTCGTTGACAGTGCTATCAAGCGGCACTTACTCACCAATAACCTGCTCACTTATGCTCAGTTTGTTTCCACCAGGACCACTCAGCTCCAGACCTCATTACTGCCTTGGTCCAAACATGGACAAAAGAGCTGAATTCCAGAGGTAAGGTGAGAGTGACTGCCCTTGACATCAAGACAGCATTTGACCAAGTGTGGCATCAAGCAGCCATAATATTGAAGTCAATGGAAATCGGGGGAAAACTTTCCACTGGCTGGAGTGGTATCTAGCACAAAGGAAGATGGTTGTGGTTATTAAAGGCCAATCACCTCAGCTCCAGAACATCACTGCAGGAGTTCCTCAGGGCAGTGTCCTAGACCCAATCATCATCAGCTGCTTCACCAATGACCTTCCCTCCATCATAAGGTCAGAAGTGGGGATGTTTGCTGATGATTGCACAGTGTTCAGTTACATTCGCAACTCCTCAGATAATGAATCAGTCTGTGCCCGCATGTAGCAAGACCTGTTCAACATTCAGGCTTGAGCTGATAAGTGGCAAGTAACATTCACGCCACACAAGTGCCAGGCAATGGCCAACAAGAGAGAGTCTAACTACCTCCCCTTGACATTCAACGGCATTACCATCGCTGAATCCCCCACCATCAACATCCTGGGGATCACCATTGACCAGAAACTTAACTGGACCAGCTACATAAATACTGTGGCTACAACAGCAGGTCAGAGGCTTGGTATTCCGCTGCGAGTGACTCACCTCCTGACTCCCCAAAGCCTTTTCACCATCTACAAGGCACAAGTCAGGAGTGTGATGGAATACTCTCCACTTGCCTGGATGAGTGCAACTCCAGCATCACTCAAGAAGCTCGACATCATCCAGGACAAAGCAGCCCAATTGCTTGGCACCCCATCCACCACCTTAAGCATTCACTCCCTCCACCACTGGCGCGCTGTGGTTGCAGTGTATACCATCTACAAGATACACTTCAGCAACTCGCCAAGGCTTCATCGACAGCATCCCACAAGCCTGCGACCTCGACTGCCTAGAAGGACAAGGGCAGCAGCCATATGGGAACACCACCACCTCCAAGCTCCCTTCCAAATAACACACCATCCTGTCTTGGAAGTATATCACTGTTCCTTCGTTGTCACTGGGTCAAAATCCTGGAACTCCCTCCCTAACAGCACTGTGGGAGTACCTTCACCAAACTGTGCAGCGGTTCAAGAAGGCGGCTCACCAGCACCTTCTTAAGGGCAATTGGGGATGGGCAATAAATGCTGGCCTTGCCAGCGATGCCCACATCCCATGAATGAATAAAAATAAAAGAAACCACCTGTTTGGTTTCAGAATAAGCATGTGCCTGATTGATTTCTGCTCTCTGCTTGATAAGGACAAAGCTACAGTATTGCCATATTTACTTGTAGTCACCCTCTTATCATGTGTGGCTACGACTGTGATCATAGGTCATATCTTTTCCTGAATCCAACCAAAATAGGGAAAATTCCTCAATCCTTAAGCAAGGCAAGGATGGCCACAGACTCTCCCCTTTTTATTGGATTACTAGGTTCACCAGCTAGAAAAGTGGGATTAATGTCAAGGAATCGGACAAGAGGTAAGACATTAATTAACAGACATTACAAGATGGCATAAGAGCTACCCTTCCACACATTACAACATGGCTTGTTCTGCTACATCTTACAATATAACTTCATGGCAACATTGAAACTTATAAAATTCTGACAGGACTGGACAGACTAGATGCAGGAAGGATGTTCCCAATGGTCGGGGAGTCCAGAACCAGGGGTCACAGTCTAAAGATAAGGTGTAAGCCATTTAGGACAGAAATGAGGAGGAATTTCTTCACCCAGAGAATGGTGAACCTGTGGAATTCTCTACCACAGAAGGCAGTAGAAGCCAATTCATTAAATATATTCAAGAAGGAGTTGGATATATTTCTTAAGGCTAAAGGGATATGGGGAGAAGGCAGGGACAGGGTACTGAATTTGGATGATCAGCCATGATCTCATTGAATGGCGGAGCAGGCTCGAGGGGCCGAATGGCCTACTCCTACTCCAATCTTCTATGTTTCTATGCTACATCTTACCTCTCTGACATACTAGACTATCTACCATATCTTGAACAGGATAAAACAAGGGTGGAATTTGTCTTTGCTGAGATCAAGGACAGTTGACTGGAATAGCTGATGAGTATGTTTAGATACTATTGTACTCCAGCAAGACTTCCAACCCACCACAAACCACTTCCTTTAGCACTGACCAATCATATTATTCTGTTTTGCTGTTGCCAACAGCCACTCTGGCACTTGAAGCTGACTGCCTTTAACTAGCTAGCTGCAGATGGATTTTGTATTGACACTAGTGTTTCCACACCCACCAACCACCCCCCCCCCCCCACCCCTCCCCAACACCAGGAAAAAAGAGACATAAACTAATGTTTTGGAAATAATGATTGCTTGCACCTTAAGCAATTTCACCTGAATATTCAAAAAAGATTTGCAGAGATCAAAGTTGACAGTAACTTGAGGCAGACAGAGCAATTAAGTCTGGCTACTAACTTGCTTACATTGGAAACCTGGTTAGTTTGTTGTTTTTGTCATATGAGCAATGCTTATTTTCATAGCAAATCATTAAATTTTTTGAAAGAAGGACAGGAACTTGTCTCATACTTACGTGAGGATTGTAACTGGCTTTAGAAGTGCAACCTTCCAATCAGGAAGACTAAATCCAGTTACGTATATTTAATCATGTGATTCGAGGCACACACATTTTTGGGCAGGCAAATCTGATGAGTAGGTAACTTGATGGGCTAACACTTTTTGAAACAATTTATAATCAATTTCACCAGACAACAAGCAAAATCATTTTTAACTGAACAAAATTAAGCTTGTTGTCAGATGGAAGGTGTTTTATTTTGCAAATGAATTCAGTGACCAGAATCACTGGCTAGAATGCTCCATTCCGCTTCATGCATGATGACAGCTTCACTGTTAAGTCAAATTTGTGACAAAATCATTGCTTATGGAATGTGATAAGTAACTCTACTCTATTTAGCTGAAGTGATTTAAAATTACTGGAAAGATGTTATTACTCTCTAAATCTCTTTTGCCTGCTTTCAGAAGTTATGTATGTTGAGCATGACAATCATTAAACCATTTTCAGTCCGAATGGTTTTGGTGCATCCTAGTTACTGCCATGCACTGTCAACTGCCATAGGCTTCATATAATAATATCACATGCATTAATTTTGCGCAGAAGCAACCAAAAATGATCTTTCAGCTTGTAACCTTTTCTCAGATGTTATTGTATATTAATCTGCATGCAGAATGTTTTCAGACAGAAGTGGTGCTTTTCTGATGTTATAAATGGATTTGCATGTAAGAGATGTTCTGCTGCTGACTTATATTGAATTGGTCTGTGCGAGGATAATTGGTGTCTGGTTTGTTGGTCATGGGAACTGGCTTCGTGTGAAGATTTGGGAGTAAGCTGCCTCTGCTCTATTATGACTAAATCTGTGCCATTCACCATTCATTTCCTAACATAAAATGTTAACTAATACTAGATAGGAAGAAAGTAGGCAAACAAGGTAAATTAAAAAAAATATATGGACCTTCCCTCAATGGTTCAGCAAAATTATCCAATAAAAACAGAAAATGCTGGAAATACTCAGCAGGTCAGGCAGCATCTGTAGAGAGAGAAACATAGAGTCATAGAGTTATACAGCACAGAAAGAGGCCCTTCGGCCCATCGTGTCTGCGCCGACCATCAATCCCTGTCCAGTCTAATCCCATTTTCCAGCATTTGGTCCATAGCCTTGTATGCAATGGCATTTCAAGTGCTCATCCAAATGCTTCTTGAATGTTATGAGGGTTCCTGCCTCTACCACCCTTTCAGGCAGTGAGTTCCAGATTCCAACCACCCTCTGGGTGAAAAAGTTCCTCCTCAAATCCCCTCTAAACCTCCTGCCCCTTACCTTGAATCTATGCCCCCTTGTTATTGACCCTCCTACTAAGGGGAAAAGTTCCTCTTTATCTACCCTATCTATGCCCCTCATCATTTTGTACACCTCAATCAGGTCCCCCCTCAGCCTTCTTTGCTCCAAGGAAAACAACCCCAGCCTGTTTAGTCTTTCTTCATAGCTGAGGCGCTCCATCCCAGGTAACATCCTGGTGAATCTTTTCTGCACCCTCTCCAAAGCAATCACATCCTTCCTATAGTGAGGCGACCAGAACTGCACACAGTACTCCAGCTGTGGCCTCACCAGCGTTTTGTACAGCTCCATCATAACCTCCCTGTTCTTATATTCTATGCCTCGGCTAATGAAGGCAAGTATCCCATATGCCTTTTTAACCACCTTATCTACCTGTTCCGCTGCCTTCAGGGATCTATGTACATGTACACCAAGGTCCCTCTGACCCTCTGTACTTCCTAGGGTCCTACCACTCATTGTGTATTCCCTTGCCTTATTTGTCCGTCCAAAATGCATCACCTCGCACTTTTCAGGGTTAAATTCCATTTGCCACTTTTCCGCCCATCTGACCAACCCGTTTATATCGTCCTGTAGCCTGAGGCTTTCCTCCTTGCAATTTACCACCCCACCAATTTTCGTGTCATCTGCAAACTTACTGATCATACCTTTTACATTCTCATCCAAATCATTTATGTAGATCACAAACAGCAAGGGTCCCAGCACCGATCCCTGAGGTACCCCACTGGACACAGGCTTCCAGTCACAAAAGCAACCTTCGACCATCACCCTCTGCCTCCTGCCACTCAGCCAGTTTAGGATCCAACGCGCCAAGGCACCCTGGATCCCATGGGCTCTTACCTTCTTGACCAGTCTCCTATGCGGGACTTTGTCAAAAGCTTTACTGAAATCCATGTAAACCACATCCACAGCATTTCCCTCATCCACACACCTAGTCACCCCCTCGAAAAATTCAATCAGATTGGTCAGACATGATTTACCCTTGACAAAGCCATGCTGACTATCTCCGATTAATCCTTGCCTCTCCAAGTGGAGACTAATTTTGTCCCTCAGAATTTTTTCCAATAATTTCCCTACCACAGATGTTAGGCTCACTGGCCTGTAATTCCCTGGTTTATCCCTGCTACCCTTCTTGAATAATGGTACTACGTTAGCTGTTCTCCAGTCCTCTGGTACATCCCCTGTGGCCAGAGAGGTTCTGAAAATTTGTGTCAGAGCCCCTGCAATCTCCTCCTTTGCCTCACACAACAGCCTGGGATACATCTCGTCCGGGCCTGGGGATTTATCCACTTTTTGGCCTGCTAAAACCGCTAGTACCTCCTCCCTCTCGATGCTAATATGTTCAAGTATGTCACAGTCCCCTTGCCCGATTTCTATGTCTACATCGTCTTTCTCCATAGTGAACCCAGATGCAAAAAATTCATTTAAAACCCCGCCTACATCATCTGGCTCTACACACAGATTGCCACTTTGGTCCCTAATGGGCCCTACCCTTTCCCTGGTTATCCTCTTGCCCTTAATATACTTATAAAACATCTTAGGGTTTTCCTTTATTTTGCTCGCCAGTGTTATTTCATGGCCCCTCCTCGCCCTCCTAATTTCTTTTTTAAGTATGCCCCTGCACTTTTTATACTCCTCTAGGGCTTCCTCCGTCTTTAGTCTTTTGTAACTGCCAAAAGCCCCCCTTTTTTCCCTAATGCATTTTTGTATATCCCTTGTCATCCAAGGTTCCCTTTGCTTGTTGGTCCCACCCTTGACCTTTACAGGAACATGTTGGCGTTGTACTCTCTCTATTTCCCTTCTGAAAGTCTCCCACTGCTTTGATGTGGATTTTCCTATAAGTAGCTGCTCCCAGTCCACTTTGGCCAGATCCTGCCTTATCACATTAAAATCGGCCTTTCCCCAATTTAGAACCCTTATTTCCGGGCCATCTTTGTCTTTTTCCATGACCACCTTAAATCTCACCGAATTATGGTCACTGTCGCCAAAATGCTCTCCTACTGACACTTCCACCACTTGCCCGGCTACATTCCCTAGAATTAGGTCCAGTACCGCCCCCTCTCTTGTAGGACTTTCTACATGTTGGCTCAAAAAGCTCTCCTGAATGCACTTTAAGAATTCTGCACCCTCTAAGCCTTTCACAGTCTGACTATCCCAATTAATATTGGGGAAGTTGAAATCCCCCACTATTATTACCCTATTATTTTCGCACTTCTCTGAGATTTGCCTACATATCTGTTCCTCTATCTCCCCCTGACTGTTTGGGGGCCTATAGTACACTCCCAGAAAAGTGCTTGCCCCCTTTTTGTTTTTAAGTTCTACCCATATGGCCTCATTAGAGGAACCCGCTAATATATCATCCCTCCTTACAGCAGTAATTGATTCCTTAATTAATATTGCAACACCCCCTCCCCTTTTACACCCCCCTCTGTCTCGCCTGAAGATTCTATACCCCGGAATATTGAGCTGCCAGTCCTGACCCTCCCTCAACCATGTCTCCGTGATAGCAGCAATATCGTACTCCCATGTGCTCAACAACAACTTCAGTTCATCCACCTTATTTGCAAGACTCCTTGCATTAAAATAAATGCCTTCCAGCCTTGCCATATTCCCTTTTGCCTTCACATATTTGCTCTGCCTTCCCAGCTGACTTGTTTTTTCCTCCGTATTTGGCTGTAAATCACCCCCTACTATAGTTCCACTCTGTATCCCATCCCCCTGCCAAGTTAGTTTAAACCCCCCCCAGCAGTGCTAGCAAACCTCCCCGCAAGGATATTGGTCCCTCTCTGGTTCAGGTGTAAACCGTCCGACTTGTACAAGTCCCACCTTTCCCAGAAGCAGACCCAGTGATCCAGGAAACTAAAGCCCTCCCTCCTGCACCATCCCTTTAGCCACGCATTCATCTGTTCTATCTTCCTATTCCGATACTCACTAGCACGTGGCACCGGGAGTAATCCAGAGATTACAACCTTTGAGGTCCTGCTCTTTAATCTTCCACCTAGCTCCCTAAATTCTTGCTGCAGGACCTCATCCCTCTTTTTACCTATGTCGTTGGTACCAATGTGGACCACGACCTCTGGCTGTTCACCCTCCCCCTCCAGAATGCCCTGCAGCCGTTCAGTGACATCCTTGACCCTGGCACCAGGGAGGCAACAAACCATCCTGGATTCACATCTACGACCACAGAAACGCCTATCTGTTCCCCTTACTATAGAATCCCCTACCACTATTGCTCTCCCACTCTTTTTCCTCCCTTCCTGGGCAGCAGGAGCACCCCCTGTTTCAGGTCGATGAACTTTGTCAGATTCAAACTTATCCAATGATTGGCTGAGCCATAATGACTAGAAAGGTCCCAGGTTTGGTTCTGTTTTGGGATGAGTTAGATGGATGCTAGTCAGCTTCAGCATCCTTGAGTTAGGGCCGCCCCTGGGTTAGAAGGGGGAAAATTGTTCCAGCTCACTTTTCACTTAACACTAATTAACATAACACACACATAAAGAATTGCACTTGGGTGAAGTATCAGAATACAACATGCTCCTGTACAACTGTACTCCTGAGCAACAAGGAGTCAATACCTTCATGACAGTAAGCAAGGGGAAAAACATTTGGCAGGAAAAAAAGAGAAACAGAAATAATGGATACAGAATCAAAACTGCTTTTGTGTATTTATTCAGGCTTATAGCCAATCAGTTTTTAATCAGTTAATATCTTATTGCAAATTTAGATTAATAAATTCTCCTTTAAGTAAAATTAAAATGTTTGTTCTCTTCACTAATTGATTTTAGCACATTCTTATTTGCTAGATAGAATGGGTTATATTTTAGTCATAAAATCAAATGGGGCACATCAAATGAAACAAATTGATCACAAAGTAAATGTAAAAAAAATCATTAAGTCCTAGAAATATTGATGTGTGACACTACCGTACGGATGCTTAATGCACTCTTATTAAATTATTTTGTCTGCTATTTTAACAGAGATCTTAAGCTGTAAATAAATGGGTTATCACCATAAAAGGTGAGCAACGTAATATTGTATGAATACATTAAGGGTTGCTGCAGTATATCACTGGGTAATTTTTAGGCTTAAGTGTATTGGGTACAGAATTGTACTGATTGATATAGATAACAATTGGGGAATTATCTCATATCTGATTTTCTCAGGTCTTCCATCTTGTTGTGCAATAACATATCATAATATTGTACCTTATGATGTAAGGAATGTGTTGCGTAGCTGGGTATAAACCTTGTCCCAGAGTTTTCGTCTGGCTTTGCGGGGGCCAAGTCTCTGCCCACCTCAGGCAAGGCTGTCGACTTCTGTTCTTCCCAGCATGGCAGGCGTCCTAGTGGCTTGGGTGGCCACCAATCCAGTGATAATGAGGGAGCATCTGCTGACCTGGTACAGTCCTCTATTGTCAGTGGTGGGCGTTCCTGGTGCGCGCAATCCTGGCGTAAATGTCAGGACCACTACCTTGTAGATTTTTGGCCCCAGCATTTCTCAATGTTTCCAGTATGTGAATCTTGCCGTGTCGGAGCTCCGAGTAGAGCGCTTGTTTTGGGAGTCTCGTATTGGGCATGCGGACGATGTGACCCATCCATCGGAGCTGATCGAGCGTGGTCAAAGCTTCGATGCTGGGGATGTTGGCCTGCGCGAGAACACTGACGTGGTGCGCCTATCCTACCAATGAATTTGCAGGATCTTGCAGAGGCAGCATTGGTGGTACCTTTCCAGTGCTTTGAGGTGCCTACTGTACATGGTCCATGTCTCTGAGGCATACAGCAGGGCAGGTATCACTGCTGCTCTGTAGACCATGAGCTTAGTGCCGGGTTTGAGGTCCTGGCCGAACACCTCGAGTCACTTCGCCGGGAGCAAGCGGAAGCCAAGCACACGCAGCGCAAGGAGCGCACGTCAACCCAAGCACCCCACTCACCCGCTCCTTCAACCACCATCTGCCCCACCTGTGACAGAGACTGTAGGTCCCGCATTGGACTCATCAGTCACCTGAGAACTCATTTTTAATGTGGAAGCAAGTCATCCTCGGTTCCGAGGGACTGCCTAAGAAGAAGAGTATGTGAATCAACAGTTTAAGGCAACATATTTAACAATGGGCCAGATTTTGCGGTAGAAATAATGGTGAGGCTAACGGTGCTCACTGTTATTTATGTGAAAATCAGAAAGCAACTTCTGCCGATTGCACATGCGCAGTTGAATGCAGAAATCATGACGTTGCTGGCCGAGATGCCCTGCTGCACGATAACGGTATCTCACCATCTGGCTCACCATTCAAATGTATTCAACAGCGTAAGGTTGTGATACTTACCTCATCGATATTCCAGTGTAAGTACCTGGTGTTGTAAACCTTAATTACTGCCAAACCACCTCTCTGGCACTGAAAATTAACTTTTACAAGTGTGGAGTCGCATTCCTTCAGATTTTAATTATTGTTGGTGATTTAGAGAAAAAAAATATTTAAATAAAGCATTGGGCCAGAATTTTGTGGTGGGTACGATGGTGGACTCTGAACTGGCCTTTGAAATGGACTGCAAGTTCGGGATTCCCGCACGCGCTAAATCCCGAACTTCCATTCTACCAACGTATGCATTGACAGATAATCCGCAGAAAAAACAATTATTGGCGCAGAGTTGGGCTCTTTGTTCACCAACTGCCCAGCAATTGCGTACGAAAATTTTATGGTTGATGCAAACAGGCGCCTGCTTGCATCAGCGTAAGAGGCTACCTCAGGCATGTTTTAACCATTTTCATCTCAGAAATCAGATTGTTTAATTGCATCAAATGAGTTTTTCTTGTTTCTGCAACAATTGGAATTTTAATGATGTCGATAATTATCAGCAAAATTAAATTTTTACTAACAGAACTAAGATGTAGTGAAGTTGGTGGAATGAAGCTAATTAGGAATTAAATTCCAATCCATAAAGTAATTGTAAATAAATCTGATTACGGGATTCCCTTCTGAAATGATGTAAAATCTAATTCTGTTTCCTGATTGGAGGACCAGGCCCATGTGATGCCAGGTACGCTTCCACACAGGCTGCGCCCCTGGGATCCCTGGGCCATTACGCTGCCCTCCAGTACGCAGCGCTTGAGAGCAAGTTTAAGAAGGAGGGGCCCCACCAGGTAGGTGCATATTCTTTTCGCAGGTCAGGGTCATACTCCGGAGCTATGCCATGGACTGCAATTTTTGGGCCTTTTTTTTATCACTTTCTTTCTGTCTCTTTTATCTCTCTCTCTTAATCCAATCTTTCTTTCCCTCTCTTTATTTTGCTTTCTGTACTTGATTTGACATTGAATTCAATATTCTAACTTACACTTCCTGGATCAGAGTCTGTGCTGCTCATTAACGATTCTTCAATTTGATTGGTTAAGGAGGTACAAAGTTGCTTGTCCTGCTCACACAGGTCCCAGATGCTCTGCAGAGGGTGCGTCACGTTTTGGATAGTTGGCTGACTGGAAGTTCCCGTGCAAAAGCCCATAGAAAATCTACGGGGCAAGGTTTTATTTCATTCACTGTTGCACTGAAACAAGCACTAATATTACAGTAATAAAGCTACTTAAATATCAGGAGTAGCATTTCTGTAATTACATCACAAGTTAAATTATGAATAAAAAGTATTTTAATTTGCTTGGCTCTATCTTCCCTATTCTCCAATATTTTCTCCCATTCCCCCTCTGCACTACTTTTTCTATATCAGATTTTACGACACTTCCCCCCTACCCCGTGCCCCCACCTCACACCAAAAAATGAACCTTAAAATACTTCACTTGCTTTGCTTCTTGGCTCCACAGTTCTGTTGAGGTGAGAGTAACTTTCAAGAGAATGTTCATTGGTTATAAGCCAACTCCCAAAAGTTTTTTTTGTAAATAAGCAGTGGGAAAATAAAAATTCTGACATTAAAGGTAAAAGCAATCAGGTCAATCACTGCTGACGGATGAATAAACTAAATGATGATCCCTAAAAAGAAATGAGAAAACCCATCTGTGCCGTATTAAGGGTTAAAATTATTTCTGAGGAAAAATTTTATTTTATTTTTAAACTATGATTGACTGATGACAAATGGTTCTAACGTGCCGAATATATATATATATATTTGAAAAGCTTACAGTACAGAACTTGCTGCATGAAATAACTGGGTGACACTGGTAACTTCATTTAATGATAACTGAATCTTCAGAAGTGACGCTGTGAGACAATCACTGTTTAAAATTTTGAAGCTAAAATATTTTTATGATCAATTTTTTTTACGGTGATAGGTGATAATAGGGCTATGATGATATTGGCTTGGTGCGGAAAATTTTCAGTTAGATATGTAGGATGAAAATCATTTTAAATGCATTTAACAGAAGACCCCAAAATGATTATTAACTATTTAGTTTTCTGCATCACCATTCTTAGGAATCTTGGAACTCTATTATTAGATATTCAGATCATATTTTTGACATCGAGCCTAGGTTTCTTCATTTGCATTCAGCTGCATTCAACCATTCTCAAGGAAGAAATATTAAAAGATAAATGATAGATCAATAATGTGAAATTTCAGTGACCAATTTGATAAATATATTTACTCAGAAATTAGTTCGCTTAAGGGATAGCAGAACCTAAATTAGACTGCAAGATTTTTTCTCAATGGGACTTATTCTACCAACAGGCCTTTGAGATGAAGCTGCGAGGGATGCTTTGGTTATTCAGTTTTTAAGTAACAAGAGAATCCCAATAAGACTGGGGCACCTAAGATGTATGTTGTAACATTTTGCCTTTGTGGTCTAGAACTCTTAAGCATACAATGGAAGGACTTCCTTTAGCCTTTGAGAGATTCAGAACTAAGTGTGAGATGGATTTGTGGCAAAAAGAGGAAGCAATTATAGAGGATGAAGGAGAGCTCTGGTGTAAACTAACCTATCACATAATGGAGAAGGACTCAATCCTGGTGGGAAAGCATCCTTGCTCAAAGTTCTCACATGAGGGCTTGGATTTAGCAGTTGACGACAAGTAAGCTTGATATATGGCATTGGAAATAAACATCCTGAACATCAAGGTCACTGGCAAGTTGCAAGATATTCTGCACAGGGCTTTCCATCTTGCTGATGTCCATGAAATAGCAGACAAGGAATCTCTCCGACTTGATATGACAGCTGCTGCAGTCAATAGCTAGAAACTGGATAATATATCCAAGGTTCAATGCCTCGCATTATTGAGATGCAGTGAAGCAAGTTATTGCTGCTGAAGCCATACACTCCAACTAGTGCAACTATTGTACAATGGGGTATGGTATGTGTCTATGCTGCAGTCAAGAGGTTGGGGGCAGAGAGTCATGGGGGAAAAATTCGGTTGTTTGCGCCACCCGTTAGCGCCTAAAGAGGCCGACAAGTGGGGCGCTAACCAACTAGCGCTCAGGCGCAGCGATCCCTGCGCCTCTCCCCATATTGAGCGGACATTTAGCGCCGGCGCTAAACCATAGCGCCCGCTCACCGGCGCACGCAGATCATGATGTCATTTCAGTGTGCAACGTCTTTGGGGCGCCCCGGACCGGAAATTCAGTGGCGCCCCCCTCCGTTCTGCCTGGCGCTAATAAGGACAGCTTACCTGGAACGTTTCCCAGTCGCTGTCGGGCTGGGGGGGTGTTCTTTAAAGGGGACTGTTGTGGTATAAAAGCGGCAGCCATTTTTGGACCACAACTTCTTAAGAGAGATACAGAGAGTTGCTCAGCTGCACACAGAGAGCCCTTTCTACACTGAGCCAGCGCTGGCAGAAGAACTTCAGCCTTCTGACCATCACCTTGCTGCTGGTGAGCATCTCAAACGGGATAACTTTCTGTGCGCACTTAATATGGGGGCTGCATTGGATGGGAACGTCCTGCTGCTGAATCATCTTGACAGGGCACAGAGACGCAGGGATAGAGGGGCATGCATGGCCAGACGGAGTAGGGCCAACAGACGTCGCCACACGAGACCTTACGCTGCCAGGGTTTTCCGACAGCAATTTTCATATATGAACATGTCGGAGGAGCAGTGTTTCCGAAGGCTGCGCTTTAGTAGGGAGGTGGTGACTGAGCTGTGCCACCTGCTTCAGCCAGATCTGCAGCCTCAGCTAAGGTGCAGGACATCTCTGTCGGTAGCTGTGAAGATCACTGTTGCCCTTAACTTCTATGCAAGCAGCTCCTTTCAGGCCACAACTGGGGACATAGCCAACATCTCGCAGTTCGCGGTGCATTGCTGCATCTGTCAAGTGACTGATGCCCTCTTTAGAAGGAGGCGGCAGTACATCTCCTTCCCCATGACCCCGGACAGGCAGCGGGAGCGCGCAGAGGGCTTCGCAAGAATAGCGGACTTCCCCATGGTGCAGGGCGCCATTGACTGCATGCATGTGGCTTTGCGGGCGCCTGTAGAGAATGCGGAGGAGTTCCGCAACCGCAAGGGGTTCCATTCCTTGAATGTACAGCTGGTCTGTGACCACCGACAGCTGATCCTCGCTGTGAATGCCCAGTTTCCAGGCAGCAGCCACGACGCCTTCATCCTGCGCCAGACTTCTGTGGCAGACCTTTTCGAGGCCCCGGCTCACCCAGGAGGCTGGCTTCTCGGGGACAAGGGCTATCCTCTGTGCCCGTGGCTGATGACCCCGCTCCGTTTGCCCAGCACCCCTGCTGAAGAACGCTACAATGCGAGCCATCAAGCGACCAGGAACATTATTGAGCACACAATCGGCGTGCTGAAGCAACGATTCCGCTGTCTGGACCATTCCGGAGGAGCCCTTCAGTACTCACCTGAGCGAGTCTCCCACTTCGTGGTTGTGTGTTGCATGCTGCATGACCTCGCAATCCTGAGGACCCAGCCAATGTCACCAGACATTGAAGCACCAGCAGAGGAGGAGGAGGAGGAGGACCAAGACAGGAGGGAGGCACAAACTGGAAGGGCCGTCCATTAGAGGCTGATCAGAAGTCGCTTCTAGGCCCCTCTCAGGGAATGCTTGCTGCCATTCCAAGAACAGGAATGGAACTGTTCTGATACCCCAAAGCCTGTGAAGGGCAAAATGTATGTAAAGAGCAGACATGGCCATTGTAAATAAAGAAAGTTGTTTATTTTACAAAATGTGCTTCCTTCCCACATGACAAAGCAATGGCAACAAAAAGCAAAACAAACAGACTGTCACATAAGTGCCTCGCACACCCGGGAGACTGTTCAAAACATCACTAACATTCAGACCAGCATCTTCGGCCTTGAATTCTACAAATAACAGGTATCAGCAGCACCTTTTACTTTTTCCCCCTCGATGGTGATCTGCTTCGCTTGCGGGATTGGCCCCTTCCCTCCCTGCAGCTCCTCCGTAATGGGACCCCAGTGGCTGCAGCAAGGCTGGGGGAGGCCTGCTGACTGTCCGAAAGCGCAGATGCCCCTGATGGACGGCCTGGACGAGCTCTGGGCCTGGAGGGCCCGGCTGCTGACTGCTCCAACTCTGCATGGGTGGAAGCAGCCTGTCCTACAGGTGGTGGCAGCTGCAGTGGAGACGTGCCAGTGGTGGCATCAGTGATGCTGTCACCCTGAGAGTGGACAGCAGCTCCCTGGTCGGCCGACACACTGGCCCTCTGACGGGGCAGCACCGCAGCATGCGCAGCAATCGGCTGGTCCATAGATTGCTGGCCTGCTGTGGTGCTGCAAGGGCCCCGGGTAATCCTGCCCGATCCAGCGAGGGTGGCAGCAGTCAGTGCTCGCGTGGCCTCAATCTGCGTCTGCATGAGACCAGCGAGTGACTGCGTGGCAGCACTCAGCACTTGCGTGGCAGGTGCCAGTGCTTCGGTGAAGCCCTGGACAATCCTTTCCAGTGCTGCCCCGAAGTCCTGCGCACTCCTTGCCAGTGCTGTCCCGAAGTCCTGCGCACTCCTTGCCTGTGCTGCGCCGAAGTCTTGGACACTCCTTGCCAGTGTCTCGATGGATTCAGGCATCCTTGCCACTGCAGCCATGAGCTCAGTGTGCCTCAGCCCAGCCTGGGCGCTCATTTCTGCGAGGGCACGCACCTCTTCTGCGCTCTGTGCAGCAGCGCTCGCGGCCCGACTCGCCCTCCGGGGAGATGGCCCCCGAGCTTCCCTACCCCCCTTGCGTTGCTGCAGGCCACTGGTTCCTGGAGCTGGATCCTCCTCAGAGCATTCCCCCCCGTTCCCCTCCAGGGAAGTAGTCTCCCCAGTCTGCAGATGGGCTGGCTCGCCTGAGGGTGGTACGGATGGTCCGGCTTCCTCCTGCTCGTCGCCTCCCGAGTCAGCCGCAGTGGCAGCTTGAGGGCCTGGCTCCTGAGCTGGTAATGCAGCATCTGAAAGCAGGGAGGTTGAAGAGTGGCTTTAGCGAAAGGACAGGGTGGCAGCAAGGGATGCATGAGTGCTGCAATGCTCTGACTTGGGTCCAGAGTGAAAAAGCATGCTGGTGGGGGGAACAAGTGGAAGGAGAAGAGAGTTCAAAAAGGTGATGACCTTACCATCTCTGTGCACAATGGGGTCGGCAGCTCCAGAGGCGACGGGACCACTCATTCGGCTTGCAACAATCTGGTGGACTCGCTCCTCCAGGTCTGTAAGGGTCTGCAGGTGAGGCGGGCCTCCTCCGGTACGAAGCTGCTGCCTGCGGTTCCTCGCCAGCTTGGTCTGCAAGAGAAAGGACGGGGTGTGATGAAACATGCTGCCCTGAGCTGACATCACATGCCTCCCATGGTAGAATAGCCCTTACATTATGCACTGAGCTGACATCACATGCCCCCCATGGTAGAATAGCCCTTGCACATTCAGCTCAGTGCATAATGTGTGTGTGTTTCCAGAAAGAGCCATGGGTGCTGGATGACAGCTGGCCATTGGGGCTTTGCGCACCCTCTGGCCATAAAGTGAGGTCCAGATGGAGGGATGAAGATAAATCTGAAAAAGGCACTCACCCTAACGACCCGAGTGAGGTCATTGAACTTCTTCCTGCATTGCACAGGAGTCCTGGGCACCATGCTGCTGGAGGTGACTCTTTGGGAAACCTCCCTCCAACCTCTGCTGTATTCGGTCTGATTAGGCCTCCTGCCATTCTCCGGGTACAGCACAGATCGCCGGCGCTGCACCGCGCCACAGAGCATCCAATGCCCCCTCGCTGAAGTGCTGCGCTCTCTCCCTGACCCTCTCCATGTCCTTGAAATTTTGGCCACCACAGGTAGGTCACCGTCGATTTTGAGGCCTACAAGGCACAGAGTGTGGCTGCAGATGAGAATCGATCCGCCCCTTTAAGAGCTGACCAGCGCCAGCGTGTCTAGGTCAAATCGATTATTGACAGCACCTGCGCTGCACCCGCCCGCAGAGAAATTGCGTTGTACCGCCGGGTTAGCGCCTTAAGACTACTGTGCAGCGCCTGATTTAGCGCCGCGATCACCTTCAGGGGCGCTGCAACCCAATATCGCTCGAGGTGGCGAGAACCTGCGCCTGGCGCTAAACTTTGCGCACCGCCAATACTAACGCCCCAAACGGGGTGATACCGAATTTTTCCCCCATAGAGTCATAGGGGGAGAAATTGGGTATAGCCCCGTTTGGGGCGCTAGTTCTGGCGAAGCGCAAAGCCTAGCGCCAGTTGCGATTTAGCACCACCTGGCGCGATATTGGGTCGTTGCGCCCCTGAGGGTGATTGCGCCACTAAATCAGGCGCGGCACGAGGCTCTTAAGGCGCTAACCCGGGGGCGCAACCCAATTTAGCGGCGGCGGGGCGCAGGTGCTTTCAATAATCACTTTCCCTGAGACACACTGGGGCCGGCCAGCTCTTAAAGGGGCAGGTCAATTGGCATCACCAGACACACTCACTGCCTTGTAGGCCTTCAAAGCAGTGGGAGCCTACCTGTGGTGCACCAGCCTAGCAAGAAATGGAGAGGGTGAAGCAGAGGGCGGAACGCCTCACTGATGGGGCATTGGATGCTTTGGTTGGTGCTGTGGAATCAAGGCCAAGGAAGATGGTCGGAATGTGATTAATGTTTTGGACAGTCTACCGGGTGTGAGAGGCAGCTATGTGTCAGTGTATTAGTTTTGCTTTCTGTTGCCATAGCTTTCTCATGTTTGAAGGAACCACATTTTGTGTAATGAAACACTTTCTTCATTTACAATGGCCATGCCTTCTATTTACATGCATCTTGCCCTTCACAGGCTTGGGGGTATCAGACCGGTTCCATTCCTGTTCTTGGAATGGCAGCAAGCATTCCGTGAGAGGGGCCGAGAAGCTACTTCTGATCAGCCTCTGACGCGCAGCCTGAGAAGAGCCGCTCGCGTAGAAGTTCAGGCCAGCAGGCATCTTCTCAGCCACCGACAGAGATGTCCTGCACCTTATCTGAGGCTGCAGATCTGGCTGAAGCAGCTGGCACAGCTCAGTCACCACCTCCTTTCTAAATCGCAGCCTTCTGACACACTGCTCCTCCGGCATGTTCATGTAGGAAAACTGCTGTCGGAAAACCCTGCCAGCGTAAGGTCTGCTGTGGCGACGTCTGTTGGCCCTCCTCTGTCTGGCCATGCCCGCCCCCCTCTCCCAGCATCTCAGTGCCCTTTCCAGATGATTCAGCAGCAGGACGTTCCCCTCCAATGCAGCCCCCATAATAAATGCCCACAGGAAGGTTCCCCGTTGTCAAGGCTCACCAACAGCAAGGTGATGGTCAGAAGGCTAAAGATCGTCTGCCTGCGCTGGCTCAGTGGTCAAATGGCTCTCGGTGTGCAGCTAAGCAACTCTTTGTAGCTCTCGAGGAAGTTGTGCACCAAAAATGGCTGCCGCTTTTAAACCACACCAGTCCCCTTTAAATAACGCTCCTCCAGCCCGAGAGCGACTTGGTAAGGTCCAGGTAAGCTGTCACTATTAGCGCCAGGCGCTACGGAGGGGGGCGCCACTGAATTTCCAGTCCGGGGCACCCAAAAGGCGTTGCACACTCATGACATCATAATCAGCCTGCGCCCATGAGCGGGCGCTAAGATTTAGCGCTGGCGCTAAATGCATGCTCAATATGGGGCGAGGCGCTAGGCGCCTTGCGCCCGCCCGGAAATTGACTGACGCCCCACTTCTCGGCCTCTTTAGGCATTAATCGGTGGCGCAACCAACCGAATTTCTCCCCCATAGAGTTATACAGCACAGAAAGAGGCCCTTCGGCCCATCGCGTCCGCGCCGGCCATCAGGCCCTGTCTAATCTAATCCCATTTTCCAGCATTTGGTCCGTAGCCTTGTATGCTATGGTATTTCAAGTGCTCATCCAAATCCAAAGGCAGTACACTCAAATTCCATGGTGAGTCTTTCTGCTCGCCAAACCACTTGAAAGGAATGTTTGGTACCTTTTGTCCACCACTGAAGTTTCAAATCTGCACTTGTTACTTATTTTATGACCAACTTGGATTTGTGAACGGTAGGTCATGCCTGACAAACCTGATTGAATTTTTTGAAGAGGTGAATAAAGTAGTGGACAGGGGAATGTCTATGGATCTAATTTATATGGACTTCCAGAAGGAATTTGATAAAGTCTCACATAAGAGATTGTTATCTAAGGTAGAAGCCCACGGAATTGAGGGCAAATTATTGACCTGGTTAGGAAATTGGCTGAGCGGCAGGAGACGGAGAATAGAGATACTAGGTAGGTACTCAAATTGGCAGGATGTGACTAGTGCTGTCCTGCAGGGATCTGTGTTGGGGCCTCAACTATTCACAATATTTATTAACGACTTAGATCATGATATAGAAAGTCATATATCCAAATTGGCCGATGACACAAAGATAGGCGGCAGTGTAGATGAAAGCATAAATTTACAAAGGGATATTGATAGATTAAGTGAATGGGCAAAACTGTGGCAAATGGATTTCAATGTAAACAAATGTGAGGTCATCCACTTTGGGCCTAAAAAGGATAGAACAGGGTACTTTCTAAATGGTAAAAAGCTAAAAAAAACAGTGGAGGTCCAAAGAGACTTGGGGGTTCAGGTACATGGATAATTAAAATGTCACTAACAGGCACAGAAAATAATCAAAAAGGCTAATGGAATGCTGGCCTTTATATCTAGAGGACTAAAATACAAGGGGGTAGAAGTTATTCTGCAGCTGTACAAACCCTGGATAGACCACACCTGGAGTACTGTGAGCAGTTCTGGGCACCACACCTTAGGAAGAATATATTGGCCTTGGAGGGTGTGCAGCGTAGGTTTACCAGAATGATACCCAGACTTCAAGGGTTAAGTTACGAGGAAAGATTACACAAATTAGGGTTGTATTCCTTAGAATTTAAAAGGTTAAGGGATGATCTGATTGAAGTTTTCAAGATATTAAGAGGAACAGATAGGATAGATAGAAAGAAACTACTTCTGCTGGTTTGGGATTCTAGGACTAGGGGGCATAGTCTAAAAATTAGAGCCAGACCGTTCAGAAGTAAAATTAGGAAGCACCTCTACACACAAAGAGTGGTAGAAGTTTGGAACTCTCTTTCTTTGACAAATGGCAATTGATGCTAGATCAATTGTTAATTTTAAATCAGAGATTGATAGCCTTTTGTTAACCAAAGGTATTAAGGGATATGGGCCAAAGGCGGGTATATGGAGATAGATCACAGATCAGCCACGATCTCATTGAATGTCAGAACAGGCTTGAGGGGCTGAATGGCCAACTCCTGTTCCTGTGTTCCTAACTGACTATCCTCCTTTGGGGAGAGGAGAGCTAAGAAGACTCTTACTGGGAACAAATTGGTACCAAGGTGACACTGCTAATGATGTGAGATTTAAGCCAAGTCAACCCTCGAGTCGACATTGGCTTGTTCTCTCTACACAGATGCGGCCGGACCTGCTGTGATTTCCAGCAAAAAAAAAATGTTTTTTGTCTTTTTTTGTTTTTCATACAGCCCCCAGCATCTGCAATATTTGACCCCTTGTGACCCCACCTCATTGTTCTTTGATGTAATGTTTTCCTGACTGACCTGTTTGGACACCATTCACACCTTTGATTGCTGTGATTATCTCTCTGCCGAGGTGTGATAAATGGCAGTTGGCAAGATTACCTGTAAACATCTGACATTATTCTCTGACTATATAAGCTGTGTCTTTATGCATTTCTCCACTTCACCTGACGAAGGAGCAGTGCTCCGAAAGCTTGTGATTTCAAATAAAGCTGTTGGACTATAACCTGGTGTTGTGTGACTTCTTACATTTGTCCACCCCAGTCCAACTCCGGCATCTCCACACCAACCCTCTGTTGTACACTTAGTAATCCAAGACCTGAGCTAGATCCAGGGTGCTGTTAATGTTTTGGCCAGTTTGCCTAGTTAGTTTTGCAATTTTTCACTGGGAACTGGGATTCTTCCTACAGGTAATTCTGGAAGCCAATGTTATAATGGCTAGACTGGATAAACAGCAGAAATCATACCAGTGCTTTGTGCTGTTAAACTACCCAATTTTAGATAGATGAATTACAGCAGTACTCCTGCAAATACTTCAGAAACTGATACGCACCTAATTTGTCTGGCTTTAGGTAAGTCTTCCTTCATAGGCAGTCCCTCGGAACCGAG
Source organism: Somniosus microcephalus (assembly GCF_052327205.1). Lineage (NCBI taxonomy): Eukaryota > Metazoa > Chordata > Chondrichthyes > Squaliformes > Somniosidae > Somniosus > Somniosus microcephalus. The sequence continues at coordinate 48,656,324 of NC_141004.1, forward strand.
GATGACTTGCTTCCACATTAAAAATGAGTTTGCAGGTGACTGATGAGTCCAATGCGGGACCTACAGTCTCTGTCACAGGTGGGGCAGACGGTGGTTGAAGGGGCGGGTGGGTGGGGTGCTTGGGTTGACTTTCGCTCCTTGCGCTGCCTGCGCTTGGCTTCCGCTTGCTCCCGGCGAAGAGACTCGAGGTGTTCGGCGCCTTCCCGGATGCTTCTCCTCCACTTTGTGCGGTCTTGGGCCAGGGATTCCCAGGTGTCGGTGGGGATGTTACACTTTTTAAAGGAGGGTGTCCTTGAAGCGTTTCCTCTGCCCACCTGGGGCTCTCTTGCCATGCCAGAGCTTCGAGTAGAGCACTTGTTTTGGGAGTCTCGTATCGGGCATGCGGACAATGTGACCCATCCATCGGAGCTGATCGAGCGTGGTCAAAGCTTCGATGCTGGGGATGTTGGCCTGAGCAAGAACACTGACGTTGGTGCGCCTATCCTGCCAATGGATTTGCAGGATTACAGAGGCAAGTATCCTTACAGTGGGAGTGCAATCCATAATCAGATGTATATAAACTACTTCTGCGGCTTTCTCTGTTTACTTTGACGAAGAAGAATATTTGCATTTTATAGTGCCTTATCACATCAAAATGTCTCAAGTGATTTACACAATAAATGATTTTTTTGTAGTACCATAACTATTCTGCACCAGCAATGTCACACAAATAGCAATGAGATAAATGACCAGTTACTCTATATTATTTGGTGGGTGAATTATCAAAACAGAGACCCCCGGTTTTACATCTCAAGTAATGGATGCCACTGCAACAATCGTTCAGCACTCTACAGAAGTGTTAGTCTAGGTTAGGCCATTATGTCATTGTGTGGGGCTAAACCTAGAACTTTCTGACCCAGAGGCAAGATTGCGACCAATTAAGCCAAGCTGACATATATTGGGATTCTTAACCCTCATGATGATTTTTCATTCATGTCAGATACCTGACTGAACATTAAATAATAAGCTTTTATGAATGTAATTCCTGATGTCAATAAAGTCCCAATTTCTTGAGTTCTTGGGTGCCTATGCACAAGAGTTTTCATGGAAATATTTTTCTTCAGTACCTATGGAAAACTGGGCCCTACATGTTAAAAAGGGTTATTTAAGGTGCCTGTTACATGGGAGCTGCTTTTGTAGGTATCAAATTCTATATGGATTTGTCATTTTTTTATATTAAAGAGTGGAGTGGATGTACTGGGATGAAGTTAGTCAAGGGGATTCCCTTGGAGAACAGACTACCAGGAAACTGATTACAGGTCATCTGCATTTCAATTTTCAGTCTCTGCTGCGATGCCTATGAAATGAGTGGTGGCAATTTTCACACAGAATTAGTGTCAATTGTAAAAGTAGCAAAATGGACACTATGGGGAAAAATTCAGTTGTTCGCGCCTCCCGCTAGCGCCTTAAGAGGGCGCCAATTGGGGCGCAAAGCAACTAGAGGCCAGGCGCGACAATGTTTGTGCTGCTCGTGAAATTAACTAGACATTTTGCGGCGGCTCTAAACACTACCGCCACAATCTCCTGCGCCGGCAGATTGTGACGTCAGTCGAGTGCGCAATGCCCGTTAGCGCCCCGGACCGGATATTGAGTGGCGCCCCCTGCCTTACCGCCTGCTGCTAGCAACGAAGGTTGAGGGGAGCGTTATGCTGTCAGAAAGGGACTAGGGGAGCGCTATTTAAAGGCGACCGCTTCCTGCCTTTTTTTGTCTGCATTTTTGCACCACGCAGACTGAGAGGGAGAGACTTCTGGAGAGATTCAATGCTGTGTGAAGGAGTTTTGAGTACTGAGCAGCACTTTGCAGGTTTATTTTGATTTGCCCTTCCTTGCTTCGCCAGCGCTCTGAGGTAGCGCCTCACTCCTCGGCGTTTGCGCCTTAAGGCAGGTGTGAAGCGCCTGATTTAGCGCTCCAATCACCTCCAGGGGCGATAAAAGCCAAGTTTGCTGTTGGAGGCGATAATTAGCGCCAGGCGCTATACTTTGCGCACAGCCGATAACGGCGCCCCAAATGGGGCGATACCGAATTTTTCCCCCTATATTTGTTTGGATGTTAACATCAAATTGCATTATCTGAGTAAGAAACTGAATAGGCAGCAGAGTGGAAGCACCAGTTGAGCCAGATATTAGAGGCAGTAATGCTCCCTATTCTGGCATAGCCACACCTTTATCTCAACAGTGCAATATATCTCAGTTGGATATGGTTTTAATACCAATTGTAGACTAAAATCAATGGCCCAGTATTTGCGGTGGGTAATGACAGCGAACTACCAGCATTCGCCGTCATTACCCCTCTGAAACTGACCACAACTTCAGGATTTAGCGCATGCACATCTAAACGCGGAAGTCCTGAGGTTGCGGTCAGTCAGTCACTGCCCTGACACTGGCTGCGCTGTGCCCCCCCCCCCCCCTGCAAGCTGGCAATCAGTGTAACCACTGAAATTAGTGGAACTCACGAAAACTTGGGTTTTTCCGCGGTAATATCGCTGTTTAATACCCCATTAAATGTTAATCCTTGCTGATTTGTAATATATTTTTTAACAAGGCGGTCTTAAATTGCATTTCTATTTATTTCACAATGGACACTAAAGTACAGTTTGCATTTGTTAAACAAATGTTATGATCGACCTGGTGCAGCAAAATCCAAGCTATCTTCTTTGTATATATATTTATGAAAACAGCACCCAGAGAATAAAAGAATTACATCTGGTTGAATAATCTTCTGAGATTTATCTTCGAAGAGGAAGGGGCACAATACTGCAGGGTTTTAACCTGCCCATGCAAATGAACATTGTGTATAGTCAAAAGAAAATAAACAATCTCTTTACTGTAAATTATATTGTAATCAATATATACCACAACGGCTTTTGTTCTATTTATAGAAAACTTGGGCTGGCTGCCAAGTGGTGGGAAGACACTGTGGCGGTACCACTGGTTGCCCCTTACATTGAGACACATAATTCCCTTTAACTTACCTAACTGTATGTACTTAACTTACTTATGTATGTATAACTTACCTGTTGGGGCTGTTGCCCCTTTAACTTACCTGTTGGGCCATTGCCCCTTTAAGAGGCGACCTAACGCGCTGACGTCACGCATCACGTGACGCATGCGCGCCGGCCCGACTCGGTCTTCCAAGACGGCCGCCGGCACAGCCCGGCCTACCGCAACTTCGGCCGCATCGGCCAGCCAACGGGAGCGACGCGATCTCCCGCTCCCGTGGCAAGCACCGGCACAGCCTGACCTCGGCCTCAACGGCCAGCCTCCGTACCGGGGAGATGCACCGATGCAACGGCGCAGGTCACGTGACCGCCTAAGCACACGCGAACGTGCTGACGTCACGACGCGGTCACGTGACGCCCAAAGCGCGGGAACACACAGCAGAGCGTGATGACGTCATCACGCTCCCCACAGGACTGCGAACTCAGTCCTCGTGGAGTCCCCGCTGGGACAAGACCGACACCACGGTGCTCCTACAGTCAGCCATCTTACCTGCCATCTTACCTGATGTGATTAGCCTGTTGCTGTAAATAAACAACTTATTTATAGTTCGTCGAAGTCAAACTCTCTTATTTAGTGGCAATCTACACGAACCGCTACAACACTATTATTTGAAGGCTCCTCCATTGGGGGCACTTTGTCAGCAATTTTCTTGGTGACCTTTGGGTAGTCCAGTAGTGATGATGTGACTTATTGTGCTGGACATCAGAGGACTCAAGTAATCTCTGAAAAGCAATATCCCAAATCTGCATTGAGAAGTTCTGTTGGTTTTACACGAGTGTGGTGAGCAGGTTGATTAGACAACTGATTCCACCTCAATTGTGTAACAATATATAACACCATCATGTTATTGTGAATCTGGCTATTACCAGATTGCACAGCAGTCTTGTCACTTAGAACAGACCCATGCAGAATGGCAATGTCCTCCTTTGGCATCGACTGACACAAGATAGGCGTGTAGAAGATTCAACACCCGTCTGTTCAGGTTGCTGGGTGGCAACTGGTTTACCGTGGTCCACCATTCAACTTTTACAAGTCCACCTGGAGGATCTGTAATCTCTTGGAGCTCAGCAATACAGTCTGGACTCCAGATCTTGTGGGAATTCATTCTGGTCCTTCCTCCTAGCAAGAGGTTTAAAAATCTGCATGTATGGTGTCATCTTCATCTTCTAAAATGATGGTTGCCTTCTGCTCACAGTCAGTGCGCGATATAATGGGGTCATCTGCGAAGACATAAAAGATAGAAACTCCAAAAATCAGCAGGCTGCGATTCCAGCTGTTAGGCCAGAATAGTGCCTACCAGTGCCCACCAGACTTTGTGGGGTCAGTGGGTGGTTACCTTTGCATGGGGCTGGTGGATGGCCACGCATTACTAGCACATTTCTAGCACTTGCTGCCGCAAGTTGGAAAATCTGGCACCCACCCTCCATTGGGGAGGACTGCACCCCTGCCCCCCAAGACATCCATCCAGCTCCTCCATGACCGTTATGTAAAGGGATTAACTTTTTCTTTTAAAGTTACCTTTAGAAGTTCAGACCGCGTCCCTGGCCTCACCCCTTCCCCCCTCCCCAGTGGCAACCATTTGTGATATCTGAGGTTGGTGTCTCTCTCACCTCTCTCATGTACCAGCCTTCAGTAATACAACCAGTCCCTTCTGAGTTAGGAAAGAGGAACTCCCAGCATAAGGAGTCCCTGCCCTCAGCTTCATTTCCTTGGTATCATTGACCTCGTAAGGGGTGTGCAGAGCTGGAAACCAGACCATTTGGCCACAAAAGGACTTTTGTGATTAAATAGTTCTTTTTTTCCCCTTCACATCTGAAGTTCTCTGTTCTGTCGTATCAAATAGTTCAGACTAATAAAACATTATCACATGGTGGGTAGATTCGCAAATTAGGACCTTTAGTCACAAAAATGGACTGTAAGCATCTTAGAAGGCCAACCAGGAAGTCCCGGAGCAAGTCCCTGCCTGTTTCCAGTCACTTTCACCGGAGTCTCACAGATATTTGGGGACATTTTCTTGGGATGCAATGAATGAAGAAGTGCGCAACACTTTATTAGTTGTGGATTGTAAGATTTTATTAGATTTATTTGATGGCATGCATATCCTGTGACGATGGACTTAGTAAACTTTACAGCAACAATAGGGTTTCTGATTGCAAGTAACATTTCCTACATTTACTATATTCTGGAACAGTCTCTGAGGAGGTGCTGGTCATCAGATTCAGATTCAGATTAGATTTATTTGCCATATGTAACAAGTACAATGGAATACTTGTTCCCCGTAGGGACGCGTCAGCTATACATACAGCGCCGCGTTCATCATTGCACCTATGCTTAAGTACCTGCACTGTGATTTTCTCTGGCCTTGCTGATGTTTTCTTGTTTACCTTTTATGATCTGATTGTTTAATTTGGATCTTTTTGTTTTCTTCCAATTTACATGATTCACTCTTGTTTGGTTTTCGAATGATTCATTTTTTTAAATTGCATTGCTCCATGCCTTAGTGCAGATAGACAGCATCAATAATGATATGTCTAAGCTGTGCAGAAAAGATTCTTTCCTTTCATATATTTTCTAATGAGGGCACAAAGTTTTATATTGTTGTTTCCTTCCTACTGTTTCCACTTTTACCATCAATTTAATATCATAAAACTTTCACAAATTGTTTATTTGCAGGAGTAAATGTGGGAAATCAACCAGCATCTGAGTGTATGGCTTGAATTACCAATGATTATTTAAATAAAATCACTGAAGCTAAAAATCAGTTTGCCATCAACTATGCACAGAACCTCTACATGCAGCAGTTTCAAAATAGGCCCTGCAATTCAGATATTATCTGATAGTGTTAATTATTAATTCTTTGATTTCACATTATTTTAAATATGCATGGCGAATCTACTAGTTTGCTATCTTTTTTAAAATAACTACTGTACATATAAACATGACGGATTGCAATTTATTTAATACTTCCAGCAACATTTTCTTGCTGCCTTCTTTTCTTTCAAAATGATGTTGTCTTTCATTCTGAAAAAAAGGGAGAACAGGCCATAGTTTCCTCTAGGAAATCTGACCCTGAATGTTGCTCCTTATTTACCAAATAGAAAGCAAGAAGAAATAATTACCCTTTACATAGTGTCTTTCACATCCACAGGACATCCACATCCACAGGAAGCACGGTGGCATAGTGGTTAGCACTGTTGCCTCACAGCGCCAGGGACCCGGGTTCGAATCCGGCCTCGGGGGACTGTCTGTGTGGAGTTTGCACATTCTCCCCGTGTTTGCGTGGGTTTTCTCCGGGTGCTCCGGTTTCCTCCCACAGTCCAAAGATGTGCGGGTTAGGTTGATTGGCTGTGATAAATTGACCCTTAGTGTTAGGGGGGGATTAAATACGTGGGGATAGGGTGGGATATGTGTTGGTGTAGGGGTTACGGGGATCGGGTGGGATATGTGTTGGTGCAGGCTCGATGGGCCGAAATGGCCTCTATCTGCACTGTGGGGTTTCTGTGATTCTGTGATCCCACTGTGCTATAAAGGCAAGGAATTACTTTTGCATTTTAGTCACTTGTTTTGTAGAAAGTAGACTTGTGTGATTAAATAGTTCTTTTTTCCCCAGAGATATGAGGTTCTCTATTTTGTCATATCTAATAGCTCAGACTAATAAAACATATCACATGGCAGGCAGATTAGTAAATCAGGCAGAGCTTTAAGCATCTTAGCTGCTTTCTCAGTTGCAGCTCCCTTTGCGTGTTTATATTTGTTTCTTAAAAATGTATCCGTATTCATTTCTTGTCTATTATTTTCTTTGCAGTTCTTTAGATACAGCCTTTGACAGTGACATAAGCGCTGAAGTGAATGCCAGAGGCCGTGGCACAAGTTTGTCTAATCGATCTTCACCATTGTCCTGGCGATACGGCCAAGCAAGTCCACGTCTTCAGGCAGGAGATGCACCTTCTGTAGGCAGCGGATGCCAGTCTGGAGGAAATTCGGGCTGGTTTGTTCGAGGAGACACCTCTCATTACTCACACACCATGCCCATGCGGAGTTCCAGTAAATCGTGTAACATTTCTCGCTTGGACTTGGATTCTCTGGATGCTGATGATGTGGACCTGAAGTCCATCAGTGCTGATATGTCTGGCTATATGAGTGACAGTGATTTGTTGGGGAAGACGATGAATGATGATGACATTACAACTGGGTAAGTTGGAATTTACTTTTGCAACTTACCAATGGGATCGGCTTTAAAACTGTTTTTGAAGTTGTTTTGACATAAATAATGACTTTTTAGCGAATGACTACCACATGTTAATTATAATGAATATTATGTTGCAGGAAAGTGATGTTGGTGTGTCATTTGAGTTTTAATTTTAGTAGCTGTGTGTTTAAGTTGTTTAGTGTTTGTCCTTTGTATAGTCAGTTAAATCAAGTTTCATGCAGAGTTGAGAATATTTCAGTTTCTATTGTTTTACTGATGATAAATATGTATGCACAGTATGACTGAATTAAAGTTAAGTTAGCAAGACTATTTGGCCATAAGAAAATAGAGCACATAAAAATATGAATCATTTTAATTACAACAAAAGTGTACCAAAATTCCAGAAGATAAATGATACATAATTAGAATAAATTAGAGCTTTGTAATATTCATTACAAGCTATGATGGCTAATTAAAGGTAGCAAGAAATTGTTTGCTTAATTGAGAAAGGATGTGGTGTAGGGAGAAGAAAAATACATCGTCAGCATCGGTTTAGAGTTTTAATCTGAAAATGTGAGTGGTACTGAAGTGATTTTACGTAAGATTTAAGTAAATGAAGAAATTTTGATTCACTGAAAGCCACTCTGGCATTTAGGTTACAAGCTTTGTTCTGTAGTGAATCCAGTATGATTTCAGTTTTGCAGTGGCATTTGCAGCATCCTCCTACCAAACCAAAAGATGATCCCTCAGGCCATTGCTTTTATACTTGTCCAGTACCACTGGTTGGCCTGGCTCAATTTAATATTCAATTTGTCTTTATCCTTTAGAAAACAATCTGTGACATAATATGTGCACTTATCTAAAAGAAGAAAAATGCTTCTACGCTCTTACTGAGGCAGCACTGTCTTGTGTTAAATATGGAAAAGTTCAGAATTACTAGCTTGATTGTATTGAGTAATTGAATCGCAAGCTTTTTTTTGTCTTCTTCCCCCTCCCCCTAAAATAAAGTTCAATATATTGCCCTCCTATGCCAGATGTTCCCAAGCCACGAGGGCGGGCAGCCTGTTGAAGAGCAGCTGCTGGAAGGTCTGTAGGAGTAGCACTCATTGACTTAGCCTCATGTTGTTTTGTTCTTTTTCTCCTTCCCTGGGGACAGCCCTTTGCCTCAGTCCTGTATGATCTCCAGATGGCTTAAGAGGTTACTATCTGGGGAAGCTTGGGGAAAGCCATCTTGTTCTACTGTTCCGTGATATAACCCTATGGTGCAGTAACAATTTGCATAAGAAATGAACAAAAACTCCTAATAATAGTCACATTTCTTATTTCAAAGCAACGTCCCAACTTAGTAAGAAAATAATCATGAAATAATGTGAAGTACCGCTCAATATTATTGCGTTAATTATTTCTGACAAACTTGTTTTAAATGTTAATGTGCGATTTCCGGAAGGGTTTAGAAGTGTACTGAAGAAACACTTCAGTAGATTGTTCTTGAAAGGTGGCAAGAAAATGATCTCATTCTGGTAATTACACATAAATAAATAAGCTAACTGTGGAGCCTCTTTAAAAACTCAGTCAGTTTTCATACTCCCTTTTTGTTTTCATTGCATAGTTTTTGAATTATTCCTTTTCTGCAATGGATTCTTTCACTGAATGGGCATTTCTTCCTTCACCAATATTAATTCCTGGTAGGGAGTTTAAGTGAGCAAAGCAAGTGCAGTTTACCATTCAGTGTCCCTGATCCGCTCAGGGATGTGCCTCCCTTCCAATTTCCTGCTTCTGATTAAAGTGAGGAACTGAATATGATGGGGGGGGGGGGGCGGTTGGGTGGTGGTGGTATTTTGAAGCAAGGACCTGACACCTGCAGCTTGATGCTCACATGTATTACTGCACATTCTTGGTGTATTCGTAGTCAGTTCAGATAAGTTCAAAAATTGTGTCTAAACCTAAATCATGTGGACCTGTTCTTTCTTCAAATTAGTTTTGATATTGATCAATGGCTATTTCTATTCCAAAATAAGTCTCAAAGGGCACAGTATAAGTCACTGCCTTGTTAAGTAATCCCAGTAAAAAAAATTGTGTTTAGCAATTTCGCAAAAGGAGTGTTCAGAATTCGGAATTTAGATTAACGGGGTAATTTTCGGAGTATGACTAGAACTTCACCCTCTACCAATGCATGTAAGAAAATTGCAGACATGCTTTACTGTCTCTGGCATGTACTTGGAAAATTTAAGCCGAGCATTTTTAGGGTGTTCAAGCCCATGAGACAGTGCGCTCTTGTGCTATTGAAATGTGAGGGATCTCACTGTTGGAGACATTCATGCCATTAATTTGAGCTGGATTCAAACCCAAATCTCATCATGCTAGCCCTGTTCCTACTGACAGTTTCTTAATACAGCTTACAGTCTGAAATGTCAATTTACTTTTAGGAATTACTAGATCAGTCATGTATTGTAAGGACAGGTGATAATTATAATGAGAATGCTGCCTGGTTAAATTAAAATATCTTGCCTGTAAGATTCACATAATGATTTCATCAATTACTTTTTTAATATTTGTATATGCATGAGTAATTCTTAAATGCTTAGAACCTCAAATGTAATTTGCTATAACTAACAACTGGTTGAGATTGGCAGCTTCTTATCTGGTGGAAGTATGGAATTTGAACCTCTCAGTTCATTGTGCAGTAGTTGACTTGTATGGTGCCCACCAGATCACCTCCAAAGTTGACAGTTTAATGTTGCATTTATAAAAATTGTGATTTTAAATTGATGGGATATGGGCATCGCTGGCAAGGCCTGCATTTATTACCCATCCCTAGTTGCCCTTGAGAAGGTGGTGGTGAGCCACCTTCTTGAACTGCTGCAGTCCGTGTGGTGAAGGTACTCCCACAGTGCTGTTAGGTAGGGAGTTCCAGGATTTTGACCCAGCGATGACGAACGATCGGCGATATACTTCTGAGTCAGGATGGTGAGTGACTTGGATGGAAACTTGGAGGTGGTGGTGTTCCCATGCGCCTGCTGCCCTTGTCCTTCTAGGTGGAAAAGGTCATGGGTTTAGGAGTGCTGCTGAAGATGCCTTGGCGAGTTGCTGCAGTGCATCTTGTAGCTGGTACACACTGCAGCCACGGTATGCCGGTGGTGGAGGGAGTGAATGTTTAAGGTGGTGGATGGGGTGCCAAGCAAGCAGGCTGCTTTGTCCTGGATGGTGTGGAGCTTCTTGAGTGTTGTTGGAGCTGCACTCATCCAGGCAAGTGGAGAGTATTCCATCACACTCCTTACTTGTGCCTTGTAGATGGTGGAAAGGCTTTGGGGAGTCAGGAGGTGAGACACTTGCCGCAGAATTCCTAGCCTCTGACCTGCTCTTGTTGCCACAGTGGCTGGTCCAGTTAAGTTTCTGGTCAATGGTGACCCCCAGGATGTTGATGGTGGGGGATTCGGCGATGCTAATTCTGTTGAATGTCATGGGGCGGTGGTTAGACTCTCGCTTGTTAGAGATAGTCATTGCCTGGCACTTGTGTGGCGCGAATGTTACCTGCCATTTATCAGCCCAAGCCTGAACATTTTGTTCATTATCTGAGGAGTTGGGAATGGCACTGAACACTGTGCAGTCATCAGCGAACATCCCTATTTCTGACCTTATGTTGGAGGGAAGGTCGTTGATGAAGCAGCTGAAGATGGTTGGGCCTAGGACACTGCCCTGAGGAACTCCAGCAGTGATGTCCTGGGGCTGTGATGATTGACCTCCAACCACCACAACCATCTTCTTTTGTGCTAGGTATGACTCCAGCCAATAGAGAGTTTTCCCCCCCGATTCCCATTGACTTCAGTTTTACTAGGGTTCCTTGATGCCACACTCGGTCAAATGTTGCCTTGATGTCAAGGGCAGTCACTCTCACCTCACCTCTGGAATTCAGCTCCTTTGTCCATGTTTGGACCAAGGCTGTGATGAGGTCAGGAGCTGAATGGTCTTGGCGGAACCTAAACTGGGCATCAGTGAGCAGGTTGTTGGTAAGTCAGTGCTGTTGATAGCACTGTCGATGACACCTTCCATCACTTTGCTGATGATTGATGGGGCGGTAATTGGCTGCATTGGATTTGTCCTGCTTTTTGTGGACAGGACATACCTGGCTAGTTTTCCACATTGTCGGATAGATGCCAGTGTTGTAGCTGTACTGGAACAGCTTGGCGAGAGGCGCGGCTAGTTCTGAAGCACAAGTCTTCAGCACGACAGCCGGGATGTTGTCAGGGCCCATAGCCTTTGCTGTATCCAATGCACTCAGCCGCTTCTTGATATCACGTGGAGTAAATCGAATTGGCTGAAGACTGGCTTCAGTGATGGTGGGGACCTCAGGACTAGGCCGATATGGATCATCCACTCGGCCCTTCTGGGTGAAGATGGTTGCAAACACTTCAGCCTTGTCTTTTGCATTCACGTGCTTGGCTCCACCATCATTGAGGATGGGGATATTCATGGAGCCTCCTCCTCCCGTTAGTTGTTTAATGGTCCACCACCATTCGCGACTGGATGTGGCAGGACTGCAGAGCTTTGATCTGATCCATTGATTGTGGGATCGCTTAGTCCTGTCTATAGCTTGCTGCTTCCGCATTTTAGCATGCATGAAGTCCTGTGTTGCAGCTTCCCCAGGTTGGCACCTCATTTTTAGATTCGCCTGGTGCTGCTCCTGGCATGCTCTGTTACACTCCCCATTGAACCAGGGTTAGTCCCTGGCTTGATGATAATGGTGGAGTGAGGGATATGCCGGGCCATGAGGTTACAGATTGTCGTGGAATATAATTCTGCTGCTGCTGATGGCCCACAGCGCCTCATGGATGCCCAGTGTTGAACTGCTACAACTGTTCTGAATCTATCCCATTTAGCACAGTGGTAGTGCCAAACAAAACGATGGAGGGTGTCCTCAGTGTGAAGACGGGACTTCATCTCCACAATGACTGTGCGGTGGTCACTGCTACCAATGCTGTCATGGACAGATGTATCTGCGACAGATAGCTGGGTGAGGGCGAGGTCAAGTAGGTTTTTCCCTCATGTTGGTTCTCTCACCTCCTGTCGCAGGCCCAGATTGGCATCTATGTCCTTCAGGACTCGGCCAGCTCAGTCAGTAGAGGTGCTACCGAGCCACTCTTGGTGATGGACATTGAATTCCCCCACCCAGAGTACCTTTAGTGTGCTAGCTGCTCTCACTGGAGTTAAATGAATAAATAGATGTTTTGTAGATGTATGATTAAAAACAACTGACTGAGAATTCTTTACTACAGTAGTACATTTTGTAGTAAGTACACCAGATGCATTAACTATTTTACTTAAAATCTCTACATTTAATTTTATATCTGAGGTTATACTGTGTGAAAATGGGTTTAGAATATTCTCAAAATAGAGACAAGAATTTAGAAATGTTAGTATAATTATGATATTATGACAGGGATGTAGGTTCTCTACAGTAGGACCTCATCCTATGAAAGTAACCTGGATTGGATACATTCACTGGATTGGGAATTTGGTTGGACCAGAGTTGCAAGATATGGTCTTGTGCCAAACTTTGGCTTACTAAATGTCTACATTTAACAAAGGTCTCCCAGACCCAGAGACCCATCCTCCAGCATATGGTCTGTCCACCAATGAGGGAACAGTGCCAAGGTCGGACCAGCCAGAACCCAAAATTCAAATAGTTGAACTTAGTCAGCATTACTACTCTGACAAACATTCATGGAAAATACAATGAAGGAGGATAAGTCACTAGAGCTGGGACTTGTTAAGTACTGTGAAGTTCTAGTCTACATGATAAGTTCCCAGTATTAACAATTCTATCAGGGAGAAATAATGATTACCTATACAGAGCAAAGGAAAAATAGAGGGAAAGTCCCATATGTATTTTTGTGGGCCTCAAACAGCTGATTACATAGCAGTGGCAGGGGAAACTTAGAAACACCTTGTGGGCACACTTGTCTGCCAGGATATGTTCATAGCACATGAAGAGCCAAGGCGGGGTGGGGGAGAAAATATATAATAATAACTTCCAAAAAGTATGCATAGCTGTCGTGCATTAATTCACTGGCCTGCAATCAGATTTATACTTGTGTTGTTCAGTATGGACCACTCCGTATTGTATCTGTTATAGCCATAGTGCAAAGAAATGATAAGGTACAGTAGGTGACATCTGCCCGCAGTGTTACTATCTAATCTATTTGAATTGATGCCTAAATCCTTTTTAGTTCCGAAAACACTTTAAGGCCAGCAAATTATGTATCCAGATCATTATGCATCTCGTTGCTGATCCTGAAGCCCAACTCTAACATTTTAGAGACCAACACTTGACAGCAATTTGCACTTTGGATATGGTATGTAACATATGTTGTACAATCCCACAATGTAATGTTGTTGGAATGTGCTTATCATTTCAGACACTTGGCCCATTGTGACTGTTGTTTGGAGTTTCAATTACTGTCTAATGCTGTTGCTTACTTCATTTGTAGGTGTACTACTTTTTTGGGGGAGAAATGCTAGGCATCAGCAGGGAAAGAAAGGAACAATATATATTACGGAATTTGATGGAAAATAGAATTAGATTCCAAGTGCGGTTACTGTAAAAATGCTACTACATCTTGCTTCACAGATTCAAAGTAATGGATAAAAAGCTCTGAAAACACAAACAAGTGCTGCTTTGTAAGAGCTCTATTTTCTGAAATCAATCGAAAATGAAGCCTTGCAATTTGCAGTGTGCTGGTGGCATCATTGGTATGCCACAGCAATTGTTTGGGAAGTTCGAGTCCTCAATCAGGACTATCGAATTAGCTGATCTTGTAATTTTTTTATCATAGGGTACTAAAAGAAGTGGTTTGCAGTAAAATGATGACTTTTCATGGTTACCCGCAAGCAAAAAAGTTCAGTGGGTTTACTCAAAGACCTCTTTGAATTAATCAGATGAAGGGATGCTTAAGCCCGAAGCAAATTGAATGCTCACTAGGCGTCCCAGGACAATATGAGTTGGGGGTGTATGTAATGGAAAATAATTGCAGTCCTTAAATTAATCAAGCAAGTCAGAATTAGTGAATGAGTGAATAGGACATTGTTACTTCTTCCAGACTATTAATACTATTTAGAGAAATGTTAATTAGTGAGAAGGCCAGTTTGTGCAATGTAATAATGCTGACCAAGTTTGTTCTGTTTAGGACGAGATAAACATCTTTGAAACAGGAGTGCCTTTGTACATGCATATGAATTTAAAATACCTGTCTGTGAAAAGCTCTATTACCAAAGTAGATCCCTTTTAAAGGCAATATATAATTTTCCATAGGTGAATAATATCAGTGATGCATTTTATGCAGTGGCAGTGCTGATCTCGGCTGTTCAGCACTGAATTCCTGCCATCTGCACACCCTGAAATCCAGGGCGAAAGCAACAGTGGGATCAGCACAAATCATCTGTCCCTTCAAAGATAGATTGTTAGAAATAATGGTGATCACCAGCATATTATACCTTCATTAACAGCTCTGTGTACTTTTGCCTTGTAAATTAAAGATAAACAGAAACATGTTTGTTTTAGGAGACTAAAGGAGAACTGCCTCTTTTTATTTTTGTTTGCTGAATGTTTAAATGCAAAACTTGTGCTTCTTATACTGTAGTGACATAAATACTGCTAGATTGTACGAATTTAACAGATTGTTAAAAATACACATTACATCACTTACTGTAAATAAATCAATGAATGACATGCATGCAAAGCCAGCTATAATTTTGATTTTTGCAGTCACACATGCATTTTACACCCAACCCACTCATCAAAATCTACAGACTGTTTTACAGTACATATTCAGCTCTGCAACAATATTTAGTTGCCTTGTTAGTTGAGCTTTCTTAGTAAATGAAATATAAAAAGAAAATGCTGGAAATACTCAGCAGGTCAGGCAGCATCTGTGGAGAGAGAAACAGAGTTAACGTTTCAGGTCGATGACCCTTCGTCAGAACAGGAAAAAGTTGGAGATGTAACAGATTTTAAGCAAGTGTAGGAGCAGGGAAAGTGGGAGGGGAGGAAAGAGCAAAAGGGAAGGTCTGTGATGGGATGGAAAGCAGGAGAGATTAAAAGACAAAAGGGATGATGGTGCAAGGGAAAAGGAGATGGTAATGGGACCATTTAAGAAACAAAAGATGAGTCTAGATGAGGTGTAAATGGGAATGGCAGAATCATCAACAGCTGCCATGTGGGAAAAAAACAATAGGGGCTGAGATTATGGTCTGAAATTGTTGAACTCGATGTTGAGTCCAGATGGCTGTAAAGTGCCTAATAGAAAGATGAGGTGCTGTTGCTCGAGCTTACGTTGAGCTTCGTTGGAACCGTGTAAGAGGCCGTGGACAGAGACGTCAGAGTGGGAGTGGAGCGGAGAATTAAAGTGACAGGCGACCGGATGCTTGGGGTCTTGCTTATGGACTGAACGGAGGTGTTCCGCAAAGCGGTCACCCAATCTGCCTTTGGTCTCCCCAATGTAGAGGAGACCGCATCGTGAGCAGCGGATACAGTATACTAAATTGAAAGAAGTACAAGTAAATCACTGTTTCACCTGGAAGGAGTGTTTGGGGCCCTGGACACTGGGAAGCGAGGAGGTAAAAGGGCAGGTGTTGCATCTCCTGCGCTTGCACAGGAAGGTGCCAGGCGAAGGGGAAGGGATGTTGGGGGTGATAGGAGTGGACCAGGGTGTCGCGGAGGGAAGCCCTTGAGAATGCTGAAAGGGGAGGCGAAGATGTGTTTGGTGGTGGGATCGCGCTTAGTAAATGCTTCACTTTAAATCTTGTGCAAGGACTCTAAGTAGTTCATAGGAAACTATTTTACTGTGCTGGAGGTTTTGGCCATGCTAGATGGATGTGGGGGCGGGGTGCGGTGGCGGGATGGAGATGGAAGGGAAGCTTTATCAGAAATCCAAACTTTAAAAAAAAAACCTCTTCTGTTACTCTTGTTGCATCTATCTACAATGCCACTTTAATAAACGTTTGTACACGAGTAGACTATCTCACATCAAGGTCAGCCTGAATTGGGGACATAATTTTGTTTTGGGGATGCATGCTAAGTGTTATGCCATGGTTGGCTTCAGTTAGGGACAAAACTGATCATTTCTGGATTTAGAATCATGGAAATTCAGGAAGATTTAGTGTACCTGTCGTTCTAACAATTGGTATTGAAGGAATGCTAGAAAATAAAAAATGTACTTCGTGCCATATAGGATATGCAATAATGACAGCAAAATCAAATTTAACAGAGTTCAAGTCTTCATTGTTAACAATGCATCACATATCCAACAGATGTATCATTGTCAGAACTGCTACTAATGCATTTCATCCCTTCAGGATAATTATCAGCATCTTATAAGTTTTTGGAAAAAATGTCTTTCTGATACATCTTGGTTTTCAGGGACTCCAATTATTCCAGCTTGTGTCAGTTCCTGCAGAGCAGCTGTTGGAGTTAAAGAATCTCACGCACCAGCTACCCACTCACCATCTTCATCCAGTGTTGTTTTCACATTCTGCCACATTAGGTACATGTTAGAGAAGCCATTTGCCATCTATGGTTCCCATGGATTTGTTACTGCAAGTTTGAAAACATATTTGCTATGATACCTCACAGCTGGAAGAATTTAGTTCGACTCATTAGTCTCCTTGCTGATGTTGTGTTTGTTCAATGTAACAGTTTTCAGTGTGCCCTATTTTTAAGCTTGCATCAAATCCAAAACGAAGAAACTTTTAGGACCTTTTTTTGATGGTACCAAACTTCATCTGATGACTCCATCTCAGTTGCATTAACCATATTACCCGCAGTGTGATTGTGATAAATAAGTATCTCTGTTAGTTTTCAAATCTCTATATTTTAATACAATAGAAATGTGGCCAGCAACTTTAAATTTGGTTTACTCCAGGTTTGTTTCTTCTGGGTTGGAGTACACGCCACATTTTTACAGGTGACAGGAAATTGTCATTGTGGAAGGGCTACTATTCACAGGGACTTTATCCTGAAAATAGCAATTGAAGTTGAAGGGCTTGGTAACAACTACAATTGGGTTTGTGTCTAGCATCTATAGTCAGGCTCCTAGGAACATAAGAAGATAGGAACATGAGTAGGCCATTCAGCCCCTCGAGCCCGATCTGTCATTAGATCATGGCTGATCTCTACCTGAGCTCTATTTACCTGCCTTTGCTGTATATCCCTTGATACCATTATCTAACAAAACTCTTATCGATGTTAGTCTTGAAAGTTTCAATAGAGGTGTTTAAAATTATGAAGGATTTAGATAGAGTAAATAAAGAGAAACTGTTTCCAATGGCTGAAGGGTCGATAACCAAAAGGCACAGATTTAAGTGATTGGCAAAAGAACCAGAGGCGACATGAGGAAAAACTTTTTTAAGCAACGAGTGGTTAGGATTTGGAATGTACTGCCTGATAGGATGATGGCTACAGATTCAATAGTAGCCTTCAAAAGGGAATTGGATAAATACTTGAAGGAGAAAAATTGGCAGGGATATGGGGAAAGAGCAGGGGAGTGGGACCTCTGGATTGCTCTTCGAAAGAGCCGGCACAGACTCGATAGGCCGAATGGCCTCCTTCTGTGCTGTACCATTCTATGATTCTATGATTTCTACTACCCTTCAGGTGAAAACGTGCTCAGGCTAGGTGCCCTTTTATCTGCAGGATATGAATTGACAGTCCAGATGTCTTTGGGTACTCAGATGGTGCCTTTCACAGCAACGGATGGTCCACAAAGTGTCTCTGAGATAAGGGTATCGATACTTATGGGGAGGAGGGGAGGGTGCAGGAATGGCTAAAAACAGCCAAAGGACATGGCAAGGCTGGGGACACAGAGGTCCTGCCGAATTTTACGGCGGTAGTTCATTATCATTTTTTAAATCTGTTTCTGGCTGCTGTGAGGAAATGCCAGTGGCAGGAGCTTGCAGCCGGGGGACCCTTGGGGATGGTCCCCCACAATCAGAAGGGGAGAAGGTCGGCGATCAGGGCTGGGAGGGGGAAAGGTTGCTGATCGGGTTGGGAGAGGGGAAAGGTCGGTGATCGGGGCTGGGAGGGGGAAGAGGTCACTGATTGTGGCAAGGAGAAAGAGGCCACAATGTGGAGCGGGGAGAGAGGCCACAATGTGGAAGGGGCAGCCAAAGGCTTCCTTGAGCGGCCGGGGGAGCACTCCTCCTGCTCCTGGTCCACAAGGAGTGCTGAGAAAAGCACTTAACTTTGTGGAGCTGGCATCTCCCGCCTCCCTTTCACTGCCGGGCTTCCTGACCCCTGGGAAGATTCTCGAATCTGCTCTATTAATCTTCTGCTATTGTCAACTATTTATTTTTAATGAACTAGATTTTTATATTATAGCCTATGTCACAAGGTTTTATAGAATTTATAAATCCTTTATCTGAAGGTTAGGAGAAGACAATAGTGGGAAAAATGCAGTAGATGTAATTTATCTAGATTTTCAAAAGGCCTTCGATAAGGTACCCCATAATAGACTAATGAACAAGGTCAGAGAATGCGGAGTCAGGGGACAAGTAGCAGAATGGATTGCTAGCTGGCTTCAGGACAGAAAGCAGAGAGTAGGAGTAAAGGGTAGCTATTCACTGGCAGAAGGTGGGTAGCGGTGTTCAACAAGGATCAGTGTTGGGACCACTGCTGTTCACAATTTATATTAATGATTTAGATTAGGAATCAAAAACACAATTTCTAAATTTGCGAATGACACCAAATTGGGGTGGGATATTCAATACTGAGGAGGACTGAAACAAGTTACAGGAGGACATTAATAAACTTGCAGAATGGGCATATAATTGGCAAATGAATTTCAACACAGAAAAATGTGAGGTATTATATTTTGGTAGGAAGAATAGGGAGGTCACTTATCACTTGGAGGGTGGGGTAGAGGAACAAAGGGATCTCAGAGTACAAATATACAAATCACTAAAAGTTGCGACACAGGTTAGAAAGGCCATAACAAAAAGTAAACCTAGCACTAGGGTTTATTTCTAGAGGGACAGAATTGAAAAGTAGGGAAATTATGCTAAATCTGTATCGAACTTTGGTTAGACCGCACTTAGAGTATTGCATACAGTCCTGGTCACCATATTATAAAAAATATAGAGGCACTGGAGAGGGTGCAGAGAAGATTTACAAGGGTGATACCAGAAATGCAAGGGTATATATATCAGGAAAGGATGAACAGGCTGGGTCTCTTTTTTCTTGAAAAAAGAAGGCTGAGGGGTGACCTAATAGAGGTCTTTAAAATTATGAAAGGTTTTGATAGAGTGGATACAGAGAGAATGTTTCCACTTGTGAGGAAGAGCATAACTAGAGGCCATCAATATAAGATAGTCACCAAGAAATCCAATAGGGAATTCAGAAGAAACTTCTTTACCCAAAGAGTGGTGAGAATGTGGAACTCGCTACCACATGGACTGGTTGAAGCGAATAGTACAGATGCATTTAAGGGGAGGCTAGACAAGCATATGAGGGAGAAGGGAATAGAGGGTTATGCTGAGAGATTTAGATGAGGAAAGATGGAGGAGGAAAGACATGAAGGACGTGTGGAGCATAAACGCCAGCATGGAGTGGTTGGGCCAAATGGCCTGATTCTGTGCCGTATGTCTGATGTATGTATATTGGTGCTCAGTGGTAGTGCAAAATAGGCGATAATGAAAGAGCAGCCCATTTTAAATCCCCCCCAATTTCTTGGGGGGGGGACTGGGAGTAAAATGGGCTGCCGTTTCACTATCCCCCGTTTTGCGCTACCACTGAACACCAATTTCACCCCGAGGACTCATGTCAATTTAGTGAGCTAAGTACAATAATAAGGGTTCTGTTTGACCCCTTGGCATTGCTGCATGATTGTGCATATAGTGTCACACTCCGATTCATAGGGAATGAGGGCTCACTTATGGGAATGTTCTTTGGCACACAGCACGAATGAAGGAATGGATGATGTTCAAAATAAAGGTGGGCTGGTATCTCATACTAGTAGGAAAACAATATTTCTGAAGTTGCTAGATATCATCCAGAACTTCGGGTCTCCACGGGTGAGTACGCACGGGGTACTCACCCGTAGGCCCGATGGAAGTGCCGGTTTCCTGCATGCACTGCGCATGCGCGGGAAACCGGCACTTCCGTTCCTCTGAACGAAGAGGTTCAGAGGTCGAACGCGTGCGCGGGGGAGGCTGCGTGTGCGCATCAAACTTAGGTTTTTTTTACAGGCTTCTCCGGGAACGTAAGCCTGCAGAATTTAGAAATATAAAAAGCAGGCGTAAGGCCTGCTTTTTACAAGGTAAGTGGTGAATTAATTAAAATTAAAACATTTTTTCCACAGGTTTATTATTTTTAAATACTTTAAAGCAACGTAAGTTTATTTTTAGCCCCGTTAGAATATAAAAAAAAATTCAAAAATTTAAATTATTGTTTAAAATAGTTATTTCATGTAATTTATAGTTTATTTTAAAAATGTGATTTAAAAAAAAAATATTTGAAGGTTTAGTGCTATTTTGGGGCCGTAGTATTTATAAGTCTTGACAGCACTTCCTGTCAGACTTATGAATGGAGCATTCCCTGCTCCGATTGGCTGCCCATGGCCCACGTGATCCCAGGGGATGCATCGAACTAACTGCGCCCCTGGGATACGCAAGCACTGCGCGCCGGCAGCTGGACCAGTCCCCGGATCGGAATTCCACGGGGGCCCAGAGCTCAACGGCCGGCGCGCTAGGTAAGTGCAGGTCGGGGGCTTGCACCCGCGGGAAGCCCCCAACCTGAATTTCTGGGCCCACATTTGTTCCACTTGTGAAAGAAGCTTGTATAGGTTAAAGTGATTTCTTTGCTTATGAATGATATGGTTTCCCTTACTGTGGAAGTCATCAGTCTGTTATGTGGTATATTCTGTACCCTTTAAGCACCCTGGGCCTTTTTTTTTACATTAAATTACTATATAAATGCAGGTGGTTGTTGTTGCCCTAGTGTTGGATAACTTTTCATAATGTGTAATTTTTACTTTCCCTTTTAAGGTATTACTGTAACATGAACGTGGTTCTGTCATGCATTCACAACCATGAGGGAGTTCATGCATGACCACTTATTATCATAGAAATTGGCTCTTGACTCCATTTTGTGCGCATCAGAGCTTGTAGGAACCTTATCTATATTTTGTGTGATATTTTCTGGGCTGATTAATTTTTACATTTCAAAAGTTCATGTAGATTGTGTATTTCTTCTCAAAGTCAGGTGGCACTATTTACCACGTTATCTATGCATACAGTAGACCTCCTCCAAATAATTTATTTCCATTTTTTCACAAACTTGTCTACTGATTCACTGGGGAAGTTGGTTGCTAAGCAACTGCTTTTCCAATTCAAACCACTTAGCATTTGGGCTACAACAGTATACATGCTTACCGGACAGATTACTTTTTTTTTCTCCAATCAAAAGCACTAGACTCAAATGAAACTGTGTGGCTGCATCTCTGTTGAGATGCCGATTACTTTAGCAATCTCAGTGATTTAGTTGGGACAGCTACAGTATATCTATTTCTTAAAAGATAGGAGTAGCTCAATCACTAAGGCAGTGTAAGAAGCAGAATTGAAGTCTGTGGATATTTAGCAGGAATATTGAATGATGCCTTATTTTTAGCGGTTTTGATAAACTGGATAGTGTTATATTAGGGTCGATTGTAATCCTGCTGCCTCATCAGAAACCGTGCAGGCAGGTAGTTAAAATTACCCATGGGACTCACCCACTGATGCCCCCATCAATCCCACAGGCTATGGTTTTAACCTGCTCTTCTGAGGAGGCAAGAGGATAAATCAACGGTGTCCTTCTATAATTAAGCAGATCAAGGCCTGACTGCTATATTGACCAGAAGCCATTGTGTCTTTCCCGCCAGGCCAACCTAGCGGGAAGAGAAGTCTGGCCAAAAGAGGCACAAAACTGTAAGTCTTTTTTTATTTTTTTGACTTTTTATGTGGAGCCCAGAGTGGCAGTCCTGCTCCTCCAGGCCTCACCAAGAAAGTTTAGGCCTCCCCTGCTCCCTCCCTCCCTTTCATTGCAAGGTCCTCCATTGTTGCAGGTGCCAGCTGTTAAGTCTGTGTGTTCTAGTTATTGTTAATAAGAATCACTGCACACAGACCACAAGAATAAATTCAACAGGTCTTTACTAGTCGAAGGTCAGGCTGAACTGCCCAATAAATCATTACACAGCACTTATATACCGGTGTGGTCACCACCGGTATTACAGTATACAGCAGCCAAGATAAAGTAGTGCATCTCTTAAAATAGTTCTCTTAAAGGTGGAACGGTTACATACACCACAATCCTCCCCATTTAACATAACATAATAACATATATACACAACTTCATGTAAAACAGTTCACAGATTCAGTCTCTGAGGAGGCCTCCTGATCCGAGATGGATAACGCCTTTCAGGGGTCTCTGGTTCTCGTTGCTGGGGTGACTCATCTAGTTGATCCCCTATGGATAGGACATCATCATCAGGTATATTCACTTCTGAGGTAGATGCTTCAGGTTCACTAACTTCCTCCACGGTTGTCTCTGTCGTAACCATGGGCTCGACCCTTGTTCTCGATCCCACCAGTTGGTCAGCATGACGTCGCATTACGTTTTCACCAACATCTACCGTGTACACCAGGGGTCCTTGTCTGGCCCGAATTGTTCCAGATTGCCATTTCTCGTTTTTATAGTCCCTGGCTAACACCGGTTGTCCTATTTCAAAACTCCGAGTGGGCTTGTTATTGATATGCTGGAACTGTTTGTTTTCGACTTCCCTCCGCACATTTGGTTTTAACAAGTCCAACCTGGACCGCAACCTCCTGTTATAGAACATCACGGCAGGACTTTGGTTTGTTGTTGCATGGATGGCGTTTCGATATGCCAGTAGGAAATTGTCCACCTTGTGTTGCAGTGGAATCTGATCTTCGCTCATGGCCTTTATTGCCTTTTTGAACGTCTGTACAAACCTCTCGGCCAGCTCATTCGTAGCTGGATGATATGGGGCAGAGGTATAATGTTTCACCCCATTCTTCTTCAGGAATTTCTGGAATTCCTCTGACACGAACTGTGGTCCGTTGTCTGAACATATTTGCTCTGGCAATCCATTTCTTGCAAATATCGTTCTTAGCACCGCGATCGTCTTCTCCGAGGTAGTGGTAGTCATTTTAATCACTTCTGGCCATTTAGAATGTGCGTCCACCGCAATTAAAAACATGGAGTCCATGAATGGACCAGCAAAGTCAATATGTACACGTTGCCATGGGGTTGAAGACCATTTACATGGATGCAGCGGTGCAATTGGAGGTGCATTTTGGACTTTTTGGCACCCTGAGCAGCTTTTCGTCAGATCTCTATCTGTTGGTCGATACCCGGCCACCACACATAAGCCCTAGCAAGGCTTTTCATCTTGACTCCCCCCCAGATGACCTTCATGTAGTTCTTTTAGAACTCTCTCTCTTAACTTAGGAGGGATAATCACCCTTGTTCCATACATCAATGTTCCCTGACAGATGGACAGCTGTTCTCGTCTTGCTGAGAATGCCGGTAACAGTGGATCACCATGTGCTGGCCATCCCTTTACTGTCAATTCGTAGACCCGGGACAGTGTCGGGTCATTCCTAGTCTCCCTTTCAATATTTGCATTGGTGACAGGTAAACATTCGATGATGGTCGAGTGAAATAACTCCACCGGGTCAACCGTCGGTGCCTCCTCCTCAGTAGGTAGTGGCAGGCGCGACAGCCCATCAGCATTACCATGCTGCTTTGTACCTTTGAATTCTATCTGATATTGATGTGCCCCTAGGAAAAGGGACCATCTCTGGAGCCTCTGTGCTGTCATCACCGAAACACCCTTCTTAGGGTTAAAAATGGATACCAACGGCTGGTGGTCTGTCAGCAGTGTAAACTTCTGGCCCTGCAGGTAATGATTAAACTTCTTTACTCCCCACACAAGGCTGAGAGCCTCCCTATCTATCTGAGCATAGTTGCGCTCAGCAGAGGTCAATGATCTGGATGCAAATGCGACTGGCCTTTCCAAGCCATTTGGCAACTTGTGTGAGA
The DNA here is from genome assembly GCF_052327205.1 of Somniosus microcephalus. NCBI lineage: Eukaryota > Metazoa > Chordata > Chondrichthyes > Squaliformes > Somniosidae > Somniosus > Somniosus microcephalus. Next base: position 48,680,644 of record NC_141004.1, read on the forward strand.
GTACTGCTCCAATACCATAAGGAGAAGCATTACAAGCTAAACGAATAGGTAGCGTTGGGTTGAAGTGAGCCAACACTTCCTCTGAGGTGATCAATGCCTTGCTTTTGCGAAAGGCCTTCTTACAGTCCTCACTCCACTTCCATGGTACTTCTTTCTGCAAAAGAGCGTTCAGCGGGTGCAGCACCGTGGATAGATTTGGCAGAAACTTATGGTAATAGTTAATCAACCCTAGGAACGACCTCAACTGGGATACATTTTCCGGAGCGGGAGCCTTCACAACAGCTTCGATCTTGTCAGGTGACTTGTGCAGCCCCTCCTGGTCAATGACATGACCACAGTACGAGATCCGTTTCTGAAAGAACTCACATTTCTGGCGATTAACTCGAAGTCCATATTCCTTCAATCTGGTGAGCACCAGTTTCAAATTTGCAAGGTGTTCCTCATCGTCATCTCCTGTAATCAGGATATCGTCCAAGTAACATTGAGTGCTTAGAATTCCCTGTAATACCTGCTCCATGGCCCTCTGCCAAATTGCTGGAGCCGAAGCCACTCCAAAAACCAGTCTATTATATCGATACAAGCCTCTGTGCGTGTTGATTGTGAGATACTGGCACGACTCTTCCTCAACTTCCATCTGTAAGTATGCTTGCGCCAGGTCTATCTTGGTGAAGTGTTTCCCGCCAGACAATGAAGCAAAGATATCCTCAATCCGCGGAAGCGGATATTGCACCGTGTGAAGCACCGGATTAACCGTGATCTTGAAGTCTCCACAGATGCGGACCTTCCCCGGTTCCCCTGGCTTGTTACTCGATGAACGCTTCATGACGGGAACAATGGGCGTGGCCCACTCATTCCAGTCCACCTTAGACAGTACTCCTGAACGTTCTAGCCCTTCCAGCTCAGCTTCCACAGCAGGTCGTATCGCATAAGGTACCGGTCTGGCTTTGAAAAATTTTGGGTTTGCATGTTCTGCAATCTTGATTTTTGCCGTAATTCCTCTCAGTGTTCCCAGTCCCTGTTGGAACACCTCTTTAGCCTCATCCAATATTCTGGACAATCGTTCAGGTTTGACATCTTTTCTTTTTTCCGGAATCTACCGTTATTGCTTTTAGGGAGTGCCAGTCCATATTTATTTTCCTGATCCACTCCCGTCCCAGAAGTGGTGGACCTCCCTCAGGTAGTACATATATGTCCATTCCTTGGTGTTCTTTGCCCTTGTGTACCACCTTGACTTTTATCTTTCCGATGGGGTATACTCTTTGCCCCGTGTATGTCTGCAATACTATCTCCGTATCCCGTAGGGGAATATGTGTGAATAACCTTTTGTAATCTTGCTTATTCATGACCGTCAACGCCGATCTGGTGTCCAATTCCATCTTCACTTGGACTCCTGCTATCTGAAGTGTGACCCAGATAGTTTGTAGGTCAGCTTCCTTACTCACATTGTGAATTCTCAGACTACCCAGTTCCTTGCTGTTGGAGTCTGAATCCGAATTCTGTTCATCCGAACTCTTCTCAGCCACATTATGTACCTTTCTGCACTTTTCCTGCGGTGACTTTTTGTTGCTGGTCTTCTTTCCTGACCGGCATACTTTAGCTATGTGACCAAGCTTGCCACATTTTCTACATTCCTGATTTTTAAACCAGCATTGGTTCTGATCGTGTGTTGTCTTTCCACAACGATAACATTTCGCTGTACCCAAAGCCATTTGATCTACGCTGAGTACCGCTGCCTTCAGCTGCATTTCCGCAGTGCCTCTCGCTGCGGCTTCGTGCGATGCTGCAATAGTGACAGCCTTATCAAGTGTAAGATCATTCTCTTCAAGCAGCCGCTTTTGTGTTCCTTCTTTCGACAATCCACACACGAATTTGTCTCTCAGTGCCTCTGTCAGTCTTTCCCCAAACTGACAGTATTTCGCTAGCTTACGCAGTTCAATTAAATACTCCGCGTTGCTTTCCTCTTTCAGTTGCGTTCTCGCATAAAATTTAAATCGATCCGCTAACATCAGCGGTGTGGGGTTCAAATGATTTCTCAGGACAGCAACAATATTAGCAAAAGCCTGATCCGCCGGTTTAGCTGGTGATAGAAGATGCTTCAATAGCCCGTATGTCTTCGCACCCATTGAGTTTAGTAAGGTTAGTGCTTTATCTTCATCTGATATTTTATTTGCCTTACAATAAATCTCTATGCGTTCTACATACGTGGCCCAATCTTCAACATCGGCATCGAAATCGTTGATGTTACCACGCTTAGGCATCCTCGCAATCTTCACCGTGGTAGAAGGGATGATCACTGCCTGTTGCTGATGGAAGGCTTCGTGTCAGGATTCTTCCTTGCTCTTCAGACCCGAGTCTTTTCTCAGCAGGATGATGAGGGCGGGTGCCTCTTCTCGACGCCCGTTAAACTGCCTTGGATATATCGCTGCCGCAGGGTAAGATCGTCATCGTCGCCACTGTTAAGTCTGTGTGTTCTAGTTATTGTTAATAAGAATCACTGCACACAGACCACAAGAATAAATTCAACAGGTCTTTACTAGTCGAAGGTCAGGCTGAACTGCCCAATAAATCATTACACAGCACTTATATACCGGTGTGGTCACCACCGGTATTACAGTATACAGCAGCCAAGATAAAGTAGTGCATCTCTTAAAATAGTTCTCTTAAAGGTGGAACGGTTACATACACCACACCAGCCTTTGAATGAGATGCTAATCCGAGACATTATTCTCCAGACACTATTTGAAGAAGAACAGGAGAATTGTCCCAGTGGCCTGGCAAACACTTACCCTCAAACCAACACCAATAAAAGAGATTAGCTAATTACTTATCTCATTTATCTAATTTGCCTACATTGAAACAATGACTACGCTTCAAAACTAATTCATTGACTGTGAAGCGCTTTGGGACATCCTTCACAGCCAATGGATTACCTTGCAGGGTCTTGGCTTAATGTCTCATCTGAAATACGGCACCTTCAACAGTCCAGCGCTCCCTCAGTACTACTTGACTATTACAATGTCTCTTAGCTGGCCTTCCATCCTCCACCCTTCATGAACTTAAGCTCATCCAAAGCTCTGCTGCCCGTATCCGAGCCCACACCAAGTCCTGCCCCCCCCCCATTACCTTTGCACTCGCTGACCTGCATCGGCTCCTTGTCCTCCAACTCCTCCAATTTAAAATTCTCATGTTTAAATCTCTTTGACAGGATCGGACAAAGTCAACATGGATTCACAAAAGGTAAATCGTGCTTGACTAATCTACTGGAATTTTTTGAGGATGTAACTTGTAGAATAGATAAGGGAGAACCAGTGGATGTGGTATATCTGGACTTTCAGAAGGCCTTCGATAAGGTCCCACATAAGAGATTAGCGTGTAAAGTTAAGGCACATGGGATTGGGGGCAAGGTATTGACTTGGATAGAGAACTGGTTGGCAGACAGAAAGCAAAGAGTTGGAATAAACGTGTCTTTTTCCGAGTGGCAGGCAGTGACTAGTGGGGTACCGCAGGGATCGGTCCTTGGACCCCAGCTATTCACAATATATATAAATCATCTAGACAAGGGAACTAGATGTAATATCTCCAAATTTGCAGATGACACAAAGCTGGGTGGGTGTGTGTGCTGTGAGGAGGATGTCGAGAAACTCCAGGATGATTTGGACATGTTGGGTGATTGGGCAGAAGCATGGCAGATGCAATATAACGTGGATAAATGTGAGGTTATCCACTTTGGTGGCAAAAACAAGAAGGCAGATTATTATCTGAATGGCAATAGATTGGGAGAAGGGGAAGTGCAACGAGACCTGGGTGTCCTTGTGCACCAGTCGCTGAAAGTAAGCATGCAGGTGCAGCAGGCGGTTAAGAAGGCAAATGGTATGTTGGCCTTTGTAGCGAGAGGGTTTGAGTACAGAAACAAGGATGTCTTGCTGCAGTTGTACAGGGCCTTGGTGAGACCACATCTTGAGTAATGTGTGCAGTTTTGGTCGCCTTATCTGAGGAAGGATGTTCTTGCCATGGAAGGAGTTCAGCGAAGATTCACCAGGCTGATATCTGAGATCGCAGGAGTGACGTATGAGGAGAGATTGGGTCGATTGGGCTTGTACTCGCTGGAGTTATTATCTTAATGGCAAAAAACTGAAAGTACTGAAGTACAAAGGGATCTGGGGGTCCTGGTGCACGAAACTCAAAAGGTTAGTATGCAGGTGCAGCAAGTGATTAAGAAGGCCAATGGAATGTTGGCTTTCATTGCTAGGGGGATAGAATATAAAAATAGGGAGGTATTGCTTCAGTTGTACAAGGTATTGGTGAGACCGCACCTGGAATACTGCGTACAGTTTTGGTGTCCATACTTAAGAAAGGACATACTTGCTCTCGAGTCAGTACAAAGAAGGTTCACTCGGTTAATCCCGGGGATGAGGGGATGGACATATGAGGAGAGGTTGAGTAGATTGGGACTTTACTCATTGGAGTTCAGAAGAATGAGAGGCGATCTTATTGAAACATATAAGATTGTGAAGGTGTTGCATCGGGTGGATGCGGGGAAGATGTTCCCGATGATGGGTGAAACTAGAACTAGGGGGCATAGTCTTAGAATAAGGGGCTGCTCTTTCAAAACTGAGATGAGGAGGAACTACTTCACTCAGAGGGTGGTAGGTCCATGGAATATGCTGCCCCAAAAAGCTGTAGAAGCTACATCATTACATAAATTTAAAACAGAAATAGACAGTTTCCTAGAAGTAAAGGGAATTAAGGGTTACGGGGAGCGGGCAGGAATTTGGACATGAGTCTAGGTTCGGATTGGTCATGGCCCTGTGGGTAGCGGAGCGGGCCCAGGGGCCGTGTAGCCTGATCCTGCTCCTATTTTGTGTGTCTAATTCTGTTAGATTCAGGAGATGGTTCTGTGATAGTGGATTGGCGGTTAGGATCAGATCAGCCATGATCTTATTGAATGGCGGAGCAGGCTCGAGGGGCCGATTGGCCTACTCCTGCTCCTATTTCTTATGTTCTTATGAGTTTAGAAGAATGAGAGTCCAGAACCAGGGGACACAGTCTAAGGATAAAGGGTAAGCCATTTAGGACAGAAATGAGGAGGAATTTCTTCACCCAGAGAGTGGTGAACCTGTGGAACTCTCTACCACAGAAGGCGGTGGAGGCTAGTTCATTAAATATATTCAAGAAGGAGTTGGATATATTTCTCAAGGCTAAAGGGATCAAGGGGTATGGGGAGAAAGCAGGGACCGGGTACTGAATTTGGATGAGCAGCCATGATCGCATTGAATGGCGGAGCAGGCTCGAGGGGCCGAATGGCCTACTCCTGCTCCTATCTTCTATGTTTCATAGCCTTGACCTTCCCTATCTTTATAACCTTCTCAAACTTTACTATCCTCTGAGAAGTCTGTGTTCCTCTAGCCCTAGCCTCTTGTGCATCCCCGACTCCCTTTACACAACAAAGACAGGAGAGAAAGCACTCAGCCTATCGATTGATTCATAAATTTATTCTTTGTAAAGAGGCTTATTCAGCCTAAGAATTAAAATGTTAAGAATATTCTTGCAAAGCTTTTTCCCTGGAACCCTAAAGTAATCAAGCAAATAACCTGGATCAGCCTTGGCTTTGTAGTAACACACTCGTCTCCGAGTCTGAAGGTGGTGGGAGCAAGCCCTCTGCCAGAGACTTGACCATATAATCTAGGCTGTCACTGCAGTGCAACAACAACAACTTGTGTGTATATAGCACCTTTAACATAGTAAAAAACGTCCCAAGGCGCTTCACAGGAGTATTATAAGACAAAAAATTTGACACCGAGCCACATAAGGAGAATTTAGGGCAGGTGACCAAAAGCTTGGTCAAAGAGGTAGGTTTTAAGGAGCGTCTTAAAGTAGAGAGGCGGAGAGGTTTAATCAGGGAATTCCAGAGCTTAGGGCCTAGGCAACAGTGCAGTACTGAGGGAGTTCTACACTGTCAGAGGTGCCATCTTTCAGATGAGACGTTACGCTGGAGTCCTGTCTGCCCTCTCTGGTGGACATAAAAATCCCACAGCACCATTCAAAGACAAGCAAGAGCGTTCTCCTGGTATCCTGGGAAATATTCATACCTTAACCAACATCGCTAAAAAGTGATTATCTCATCATGTATCTCACTTCTGTTTGTGCGACCTTGCTGTGCACAAACTGGCTGTCGCGTTTCCCTACGTTACAACAACGACTACATGTCAAAAGTACTTAATTGGCTGTGAAGTGCTTCAGGACATCCTGAGTGAAAGGCGGTATATAAATATATAAGTTTTATCTTACTTTATATACAGTGTTAATACAACCGATGGTGCCTTTACTAGCTCGACCATTGGGCGAGATGTCCAGTCTTCATTGTTAATTTATCTATTACATTGCAGATTAAGTGAAATTATGAACCACAATATGATGCAATAATGTACGAGAGGAATGGAGATTGGTCCCTACAATGATTGTCTTTATCAGTACTTTTTAATTAATAGCCTGCGTCTCGTTTCTCAGAGTAAATGTAGTGAAAGCAATTATGTATGTAACCTCAACAGAGGTTATTTTAGATTGTGTATTTTAGAAGATTTAGCCAGCGATCAAACAAAACTTTCAACTTCAGTTGCTATCCAATTTACTGCTCTAACTGCTGAACACGAGAAATATTTTAATTTTGCTGTATTGTTGTTCGGCTGTTGTTCATGTGCAAGAATTACATCTTAAGGACAGCACTTGAATATTAATGACAAAAGATTTAGAAGTGATACATCACCTGAGGGGTATAAAAATTCTATACATGTGAATTTTTAATATTTTTGTGTCAAACATATTTTTGATATTGATTTCCTGTCTTCGGCATGTTCAATTAGCTGGGAAGGGGAAGAAAATGTAAAACAGCAAGGCTGCACAGTGCCAGAAAGAATTTGAGCTGTCAGTTGGTAAACCATGGAACAAGGTGGAGCATGTGCCAGGTGTCAGTGGGGGAATGAATGGCCCAATTTAGATCCATTATTCTTTTGTATGTGACTAATCCTGCTATTTCATCTGTAATAAGTACTTGTCGCAGCAGCAGCATTTTATGTTAACAGTTTTATTTTAATTGCAAACGAGCCTTATAACATAGTTTTGCTTTCAAATGTTACGATGTTAATGTTCAAGAATTTAGATATGAATTACCTTCCCACCCAGTTCTGCAGGACATTTCCATGCAACTGCTCTTTTTTACTGCAGCTGTGATGGATAGCATTATTTTACTCCTATTATTTGAAGTTCAATGGCATCAGTGTCACAATTAACTGCAATTACGCAGCAAGGGGGCAATCAATGGAAAGGACTCGCAGGCAATTAGTTTTGGGAGGACAATGACCAAGAGGCACTTTGTACGCTGTTAAAGTTGTTATTTTCAAGCTGTTTTACATTTTATAATTTGTTGGTTGCTTTGAAATTTTTGCAATGGCTCAGCTGTAGCGTGATAATTTATATGGCAGGTTTTTTTTATCTAAAAGGAATTTGTTTTAAAATTTAATCTAGTAATGAATTGTTAATTTGATTTTTGATAATTGAAAGCATCACCTCTCTTCCTTCAACAAATAGGCAGTCTATCCTGGAACGGGGGGTATTGAATGGCCCAGAAATTCGGGTCGGGGGCTTCCCGCGGGTGCAAGCCCCCGACCTACGCTTACTAGCGCGCCAGCAGTTGAGCTCTGGGCCTGCATAGAATTCCTCTCCGGGGCCTGGCCCAGAGGCCGGCACGCTGTGCTGGCGTGTCCCAGGGGCGTAGTTAGTGCGATGCGTCCCCTGGGATCACGTGAGCCATGGGCAGCCAATCGGAGGAGGGAAAAGCCCATTCATAAGATTGACAGAAAGACCTGTCAAAACGTATGAATGCTGAGGGCCCAAAACAGTAGTTAACCTTCAAATAAAAAATTTTTTAAATCACACTTTTTAAATAAACTATAAATTACATTAAATAACTATTTTAAACAATAATTTAAGTTTTTGAAAAAATAAATTTTATAGAAAAACAGGGCTAAAAATAAACTTACCTTGCTTTAAAGTATTTATAAAAATAATAAACCTGTGGAAAAAATGTTTTAATTTTAATTAATTGACCACTTACCTTTTAAAATGCAGTCCTTACGCCTGGTTTTTACATTTCTAAAATCTAAAGACTTACCCTCACGGGAAAAACCTGTTAAAAAAAAACGTAAGTTCAAAGCGCACGCGCAGACTCCCGCGCGCATGCATTAGACCTCTGAACCCCTTCGTTCAGAGGATCGGAAGTGCCGGTTTCCCGCGCATGCGCATGCAAGAAACCGGCACTTCCATCGGGTCCACGCGTGAGTACCCCGTGCGTACTCACGCGTTGGGACCCGAATTTCTGGGCCAATAGCTGTAAAGAGCAGTTTTTCATACAGCATTTGAAAATTGAGAAGTAATTATTGTTCAAAATGCAACCTGTATAAAATAGAAGAAACAAACGAATGTGTGTAGAGTAGTAGATTATAGAAAACATAAAACTCTTTGTTCAACCAGTGAAATTTGTCTTGTTAGTAACCTAGAAATCAATAAAGTTTTGTTAGATATAATTTATTCCTTGTGTTAGGTTTGGAACACACATTGTTTAGTATATTTGCTGAAACATTTTTTGAATGGCTATACATTCTAAATGTATTTATGTTTCAAGAAACAATCTTTTCTATCAGCTAAGCTCCAGCCTTTCAGATCCCCTTGGAGCACATGATTTTAAGATGAAGATTGGTATTGGGCCTGGATTATATGGGCTACCTAAATTAGCAAGGTTTCCTCAACAATGCAATGTTTGTTGTGGTGGTCAGGGGTCTGGTGTCAAGCACCCTCAAACAGACTCATGTTTCCATTAGCTGTTATTGACTGAAAAATGGCACATTCATTCTTGTCCGACACATGCCTGGTTGGTGAGGTAACATTGTGAAATGAATGTGTATAGTCTAAAATAGCCTGGGTGCTGGGTTCATTTACCTTACATTAGTTACACAAGAAATGCAATATGTATTTTACTGGAATATAACTCTGTAAACCATACATAATTGAGCTCTGTGGCCATGGTTTTAAATCAGTAAATTTATATAGCGCCTTTAACGTAGTAAAATGACCAAAGGCGCTTCACAGGAGCATTATCAAATAAAATTTGACACCGAGCCACATAAAGAGATATTAGGACAGGTGACCTTGATCAAAGAAGTAGGTTTTAAGGATCGTTTTAAAGGAAGAGAGAGAGGTAGAGAGGCAGAGGTTTAAGGAGGAAAGTCCAGAGCTTAGGGCCTAGGCAGCTGAAGACACAACCACCAACGGTGAAGCAGTGAAAATCAGGGATGCGCAAGAGACCCGAATTGGAAGAGCACAGAGATCTCGGAGGAGGTTACATAGATAGGGAGGAGCGAGGCCATGGAGGGATTTGAAAGCAAGGATGAGAATTTTAAAATCGAGGCATTGCCGGACCGGGAACCAATGAAGGACAGCGAACACAGGGCTGCTGGGTGAATGGGACTTGGTGCGAGTTAAGATACGGGCATCAGGTTTTTGGATGAGCTCAAGTTTATGGGGAGTGCAACTTGGGAGGCCAGCCAGCAGCGTATTGGAACAGTCAGAGCATTGGAATAGCCAATGTAGTATAATTCCTTTAATCAATCCAATGTAAATCTAGACTTTCCTAATGTCAAAGGTGTCATTGATCTGAATTTCTTATCTCCAGCAAGCATGAGCTCACTATGTCAGTGACCTTTCTGAGTAGCTGTGCAACTGAATTCTAAGGCCTCAATGCTGCTGTACTATAAACATTGCAGACTTACCTAGAGTTTTAAATCACTTTTGGAACAAATGAATCCAGAACTTAATAATTATCATTAGTTGTTGAGAAAATCAATTTGGGCCAGACAGCTGTTGTACAATTGAGTTTAATTATATAATGCACTTATGATTTACTTGCTATTTCACTGAAATCATAGAAATTTCAGTACAGAAGAAAGCCATTTGTCCCATCATATCTGTGCAGTGCCAATTCTGCGTTGGAACTTTCTGCTCTAATCCCATTTCCTTACCTTTTCCCAGTATCTTTATATTTTTCCCCTTCAAGTATTTAACTAATTCTCTCTTAAGTGCCATGATTGATTAGGCTCCAATAACCACTTGCAATAATGAATTCCATATTCCAATACTTTGTGTGAAACAATTCTTCCACCCTCACCGTTTCATGCTTTTACTAAAATTGATTCCATTTGTTACTAATTCACCAGAAGTAAGCTTTTACTATTTACTCTTTCAAAGCCTTCCGTTAGATGAACTTTTCTGTTCTATTGAACATAACTTTCTTGTCATAACAACACCCTCTCATTGCTAGTATTATTCTAGTAAATATGGAGTACCCAAAACAGCAGACAGACTTTAGATCTGCTTAACCAATGTCTTATACAGATTCATCGTCGCATCCTCGCTTTTGGCTTCAGTGTCCCCTTTCGCAAAACATGGAATACCATTTGCCCAGTTGATTATTTTTTTCCACCTTTGAAGATCTTTGTGATGTGCCCCAGATGAGAGAACTGAATAGGAATAACAAAGTTATCACTCTAGGATATTTTAATTACCACTTATTGTTTGATACAGGGAAGGAGTAAATGGAGAAAAGGAAATGGAATTCTTAAAATGTGTGACGGACTTCTTCCTTGTTTGTAGCAGTGTTTAAAATTCTCAAGGGATGGGACAGAGTAGATAGAAACAGAGTGATCACTTTTAACTCCACCCTCACCACCCACCCGCCGCCTGGTGATAACCAGACAAGAGGGCAATTAAAATGGAGAGAAGGACTTCCTGCCCCAATCTGACTGACTGCAATTTTAAATTATAGGTAGCAAGGACACCTGCCTGAGGACTACGGGGTCCTCTTTAAATTGCAGATCGGCCTCCAATGACATAGTCAGGGCATGATCTGCTGTTTAACTTGAAGCCGAAGCAGAGGGGCCCTGACAGGCCAAACCTGCCAGGAACAGGAGCCAGGGCCAGAAGATGCCCAGCAAGTTAAGTTTACTTGTGGGCCAGGAGGAGTCCCACTTGTCCCAACCAGGATTCCCCTCCTAGGGATTCCCCTCCTAGGGATTCCCCTCCTGGAGCACTACCTTGTGCCGGGGACTGTCCCCAGTGGCGGCCACCTGCCGTCTGATATTAACGGCTGGGCAGCTGCTTCCCATTGATTTCCTGGCCCCTTTGGTCGGCAAACGGCATGTTAATGAAGCCCAGCCATTGAGAACGACTGACCCGCCCTGCTGCTGCTCCCAGACTGGTATGTCGCTGGGTTCCTGCCCGGGAGTTAAAATCGAGCCCAGAGTGTTTCCAATGATTGAGGGTCTAGAATAAGGAGGCATAGATATAAGATTTAATGTAAGTGATTTAGGATGGAGAGCAGACGAACATTTTTTACACAGAGTGTTGCGAGGCACTATCAAAGTTGCTGATTGAACCACGACCACCTTTAACAAATCATCACTTAGTCTGTTCTAGAAAGCAGCCCCAATTCTTCAAGTCTGTTTCTGTGTGTATTTTCTCAGCAGGCAATATCCTCATGATTCTGTACTGTACCCTCTCTGTTGTCTCAAGATCCCTCCTATGGCATGGAGCCCAAAACTGCAAACAGTCCTCCAACTGTGGTCTTAAGAAGGTTTAATATAGATTTAAGGATCAGTTAGATAGATGGTTGAAGGGAAAGGAAATAAAATGATATGGGAAAAGATGGGCACTTGAGATTAGAACTACTGCTCATGTGGATGATGAACACCAACACATACTGCGCCCATACTGGTTTGGCTAAAGAGCCTATTTCTGTATTTTCATTTCTATGTAATCTTTGTTCCTCCACTCCCTTGAGCATTTTACTATTTAATGTCTACTGAAATTCTCTTGTCTTTTTCCCAAATGTATTAATTCACATTTGTCTACATTGAACTGCATCTGTCACATATCTGTTCACTCCTCAAACCTATCGACATTCTACTGTACTCTTTCTCACAATTTGTCATGCCCCCTAATTTGATAATATCAGCATATTTTGATAATATTCTCTCTGTGACTGTGCCCAAATCATTTATTTATAATGGAGAACAAGAGGGGCCCCAACAGAGATCCCGGGGGAAGACCACTAACTACATCTTGCCAATCTGAGGAATATCTATTTACTCCTACTCACTGCTTCATGCCATCATTATCCTTTAATATTACGGGACTTAATCTTCACAACCTGTCTAACATGTTGTACTTTATACACTTTTGAAACATATCACATCCCCTGCATTCCCCAGTCAATAAGTTCAATGATTTCCTCGACGTACTTAACTTTATTAGTAAAGTGTGGCCTGCTCTTTATAAATCCTCGTATTTTTTAATACTTAAGTCCAAAGAATATGGGGGGAAAATTCGAAATAACAACAGAAAATGCTGGAAAAACTCAGCAGGTCAGGCAACATCCGTGGAGAGAAATTTGAGTTGACGTTTCGGGTCGAAACCCTTCTTCAAAACTGGAAAGAAAAGAAAATAGCAAACACGAGAAGGGAGACTGAAAGTAATGAAGATGAACAAGGTTGAAGAGCCAAACGGAGATCCCGTCGAAGAGAAGAGCAGAACTTCTTAAAGGTAGGTATTCCTAGAAGAGGTGTGGCAGCGAACCGAACACTAGTACGATAGCAAAATACTGCAGATGCCAGTAGGTTTGCGCCTCCCGTTAGTGCCTTAAGAGGGCGCTAATGGGGCGCAAACCAACTAGCGCCCGGGCGCGGCGATAACTGTGCCTCTCGCGAAATTGACCGGACAGTTTGCAATGGCGCTAAACAATACTGCCCGATCGCCTGCGCACGCAAATCTTGACGTCATTCGAGCATGCATCACCCTTGTGACGCCCCGGGACGGAAATTGAGTGGCGCCCCCCTCCTTTCTGCCTGGCGCAACCAACGACAGGTTGACTGGAACGCTTCCCAGTCGCTGTGGGGCTGGGGGGGGGCGCTATTTAAATGGGGCCTCTTCCTGGCTTTTGTGTGGTAGCCATTTTTGCACCACTCGTTCTGAGAGAGAGAGAGAGAGATTTTGAGAGAGACAAAGAGAAAAAGAGAGACTTCTGCATTGACTCTACGCTGTCTGAGGTAGTTTTGGCTTCTGACCATAACTTTGCAGGTACTTTGGTTTTTGACCTTCATAACTTTGATTGCCTAGATACTATGGGGGCTGCAATGGATGGGAATGTCGTCCTTCTCCATCACATTCGGAGGACACAGAGACGCAGAGAGAGATTGGCAACCATGGCCAGACGGAGGAGGGCCAAAAGGCCTCTGTACAGGAGACCTTACCCTCCCAGGGTTTTTTGCCAACAGTTCTCCCACATTAATATGTCTGAGGAGCAGTGTTTGCGAAGGCTGCGCTTCAACAAGGAGGTGGTCACTGAGCTCTGCCACCTGCTTCAGCCAGATCTGCAGCCTCAACTGAGGAGCAGGACATCTCTGTCAGTGGCAGTGAAGATAACAGTGGCTCTCAACTTTTATGCCACTGGCTCATTTCAATCAGCTACTGGGGACATCGTCAATATCTCCCAGTTCGCGGTGCATTGCTGCATCCGTCAGGTCACAAATGCCCTCTTTAAAAGGAGACGAGAGTACATCTCTTTCCTCATGACCCCGGACAAGCAGCAAGAATGCACAACGGGCTTTGCGATGATAGCGGGCTTCTCCATGGTGCAGGGCGCCATTGACTGCATGCATGTGGCTTTGCATGCACTGCAAGAGAATGCCGAGGATTTCCGCAACTAAAAGGGCTTCCATTCCTTAAATTTCGGTTGGTCTGTGACCACAGACAGCTGATACTCGCTGTCAATGCCCACTTTCCTGGCAGCAGCCACGATGCCCTCATCTGTGGCAGACCTTTTCCAGGCACCGCATCACCCAGGAGGTTAGCTTCTCGGGGACAAGGGATATCCTCTGTGCACCTGGCTGATGACACCGCTCTGAACGCCCAACACCCCTGCTGAACTGCGATACAACGAGAGCCATCAAGCTACCAGGAACATCATTGAGCACACAATCGGCGTGCTCAAGCAACGGTTCCGCTGTCTGGACCATTCTGGAGGAGCCCTTCAGCACTCGCCTGAGCGAGTCTCCCACTTCGTTGTTGTGTGCTGCATGCTGCATAACCTTGCAATCCTCAGGACCCAGCCAATGTCACCAGGCATTGGAGCACCAGCAGAGGAGGAGGAGGAAGATGAGGAGGATGATCATCAGCAGCACCAAGGCGGGAGGGAGGCACACAATGTACAAAGTGGAAGGGCCGTCTGTCAAAGGCTCATAGCAAGTCGCTTCTAGGCCCCTTCTGAGGAAATTGCTTCTGCCATTCAAACAACCTAAATGAAACCATCCCGCAACCCCTAAGCTGGTCAAGGTAACAATGATTGCAAAGACCAAACATGTACATTTTGAATACAGAAACTTCTTTATTTGACAAACTCTGTGGGGTAGATTTTCTCGAACCTGTCGGGAAGAAGGCGGGACTTCAACTTTCGGGTTTTTGACCCGCCTACATCGACGTCCGGCCAATCCGCGCAATTTTCCCTTGATTGACCTTGTTGAGCCCGCCCAGCGGGCTCAGCAGGCCAATTAAGGGCCACCCGGCAACAGGTTATGTCACAGACTGCAATTTCATCTGTCAAGATTTTTTGACAGATGAAATATCAGTGTTTTACAGCTGTTTGAAGCTGTGAAACACTGACAGTCTGAGTTCTACCATGAGTCATTCTGCACAGACTCAGTTAGAACTCTTACCGGCACTCAAAACTGAAGGCTGTCACTTTTCACAGATCGCAGCCATTCAGCTTTAAGTGCCGGGTGAGTGATGGGCTCCCGACGGCTACAGGAAGAAAGGTTGTAAAGGTAAGTACAGGTAAGTAAAAGTTCTTTACACACTTTAGACACACCAAACCCACTTACCTTTGCACTCATGCACCCACCACTCACCTGAACACCGACATCGCGACCCCTCCAACTCCTTCAACCCGACGGCCCGCCTGCTTTAACCTGGCGTGGTTTGGAGCCGTTGGGAAACCCACACGAAACCCCTCAAAATAGGGATTAGGCTAAAAACTGCCTGTTAACTACCTGTTAACAGGCAGTTAATTGGCACTAATCCCTTCCCGCCTGGGGTTGCCAGGTCCCAGCGTGGGGCGGGTACCCGCCTCCTCTGAAACTTACGTGGGGCGGGGTTTTGGGCGGGATGGTGTCGGGACCCCCAAATTTGGGATTTTCCCCCCCCACACGCCTGAAACCCTGCCTGACGGCTCCAGGAAAATCTAGTCCTGTGTGTCTCATTTCCGCATGACAAACTAATAGAAAGAAACACAAAAAAAACCAGTCATTAACAAATAACTGGCTCTCTCAACCTGGAGACAATGTCCAAAACAGTTACAAAAATTTGACCATGAACCTCGGCCTTTAATGAAACAATGAAAAACATTTTGTCACACCTCCTACTTTTTGCCCTTCGAGGGTGAGCTCCTTCCCTTGCGAAATTCCCCCCTTCCCACCCTGCAGCTCCCCCGTAATGGGACCCCAGTGGCTGGAGCAAGGCTAGTGGAAGGCTGCTAATTGTCACAACGTGAGACTGCAGATGCCCTTGAAGGACGGCCTCGACCAGCTCTAGGCCTGGAGGGCCCGGCTGCAGACTGCACCAACTCTGCATGGGTGGCAGCAGTCTTTCCTACAGGCAGTGGCAACTGCAGTGGTGGCAGCAGGAATGCTGTCATCTTGAGAGAGGACAGCACCTCTCTGCTCGACCGACACACTGGCACTCCCACGGGGCAGCACTTCAGCATCCGGAGCAATCTGATGGAGCACAGATTGCTGGCCTGCTGTGGTGCGGTGAGAGCCCCGGGGAAATGTGCCCAATCCAGCAAGGGTGGTAGCAGTCAGTGCTCGGGTGGCCTCAATCTGCGTCTGCATGAGCCCAGCCAGTGTCTGCATTGCAGCACTAAGCATTTGCGTGGCAGTCGCCTGTGCTACAGCGAAGTGCTCCACACTCCTTGCCAGTGATTCAATGGATTCGGGCACCCTTGCCACTGCAGCCATGAGCTCAGTGTGCCTGTGCTCTGCCTGGGCGCTCATTTCAGCGAGGACCCGCTCCTCCTCTGCGTCCAGTGCAGCAGGACTTGATGGCATACTCTCCCTCCGGGGAGAAGGCCCCGAGCTTCCCTACCCCCATCGCGTTGCTGCAGCCCGCGGGGTCCTGGAGCTTCACCCTCATCAGACCATTCCCCCCTACTCCCCTCCAGGGAAGGCATGTTCCCAGTCTGGGCATGGGCTTCCTCAGGAGAGGGTGACGCTGATGCTCCGGCTTCCTCTTCCTCCTCGCCTTCAGCTTCACTCCCACTGGCAGTTTGAGGGCCCGTCTCCTCACCTGGTGAATCAGAAAGCAGGGAGGTACAAGAGTGGCTTTAGCGTGAGGACAGAGTGGCAGCAAGGGAGAAATGAGTGCAGCGATTTAGTAATTTGGATTGAAAGTGTCAAAGGCTGGTGTTGTGAGGAACAAGTGGAAGGAGAGAGGACAAAAAGGTGATGACCTTACCATTGCTGTCCAGAACGGGGTCGGAGCCTCCAGTGGCGATGGGACCAATCACCCGGCTTGCCACAATCCTCTGGACGCGCACCTCAAGATCGCTGAGGGGTTGCAGCTGAGGCCGCCCTCCACCCGTCCGTTGTTGCTGTCTCCTATTATGAGATAGCTTGGCCTGCAAGAAAAAGGACGGCGTCTGAGTAAATATACAGCCATGGTCTTGCCTGAAATGCCTGCCATAGTTGAATAGCCCTTACTGTATGCAGCCATGGTCTTGCCTGAAATGCCTGCCATAGTTGAATAGCCCTTACTGTATGCAAAGTGTGGAATGCGCGTGTGTGTTTGATGAAAGGGCCATAGGTGTTGGATGAGTGTTGGGCATTGGGGCTTTTCAGACCTTCTGGCCATAAAGTGATGTTGAGATGGAGAGGTTTTGAAAAAGAGGCACTCACCCTGACAACCCGCGTGAGGTCGTTGAACTTTTTCCTACATTGGAGATGGGTCCTAGGCACCATGCTGCTTAAGGAAACGCTTTGAGCCACCTCCCTCCACACTCTTCTGTACTCGCGTGGCAAAGGCCTCCTGCCACTCTCTGGGTACAGAATAGATCTTCTGCACTCCACTGCGTCAACCAGAGCCTCCAAGGCCCGCTCGCTGAAGCGCTGTGCTCGCTCCCTGGTCCTTGGCTGCAAGATTTAGCCACAGGTCTGCCCAGGCCGAGATTCAAGGCTCCAATGAGCAGGGTGTGGCTGCAGAGCAAGATCGACCCTCCCCTTTAAGGACTGACCGGCGCCAGTGTGTCTGTGTTCCATCGCTAGCTGACAGCACCTGCGCTGCGCCCGCCCTCTGAGGTAGCGCCTCGCTCCTTGGCCTTAGCGCCTTAAGAGAGGTGTGTAGCGCCTGATTTAGCGCTCCAATCACCTCTAGGGGCGATAAAAGCCAAGTTTGCCTTCGGAGGCGATAATTAGCGCCAGGCGCTAAACTTTGCGCATGGCCGCTAATGGCGCCCCAAACAGGGCTATACCGAATTTCTCCCCCTTAGTGTTCCTCAGGTCACTGTGTTGCGAGAACTTGCCTGAATTCAACTTTTTCATTTATAACTTTGAAATTGTGATGCTTTTACCTTTTTAAAAAAGCTTTCCGGTTTCCCATGGGATGCCAAAGGAATATTCTCTGGCTATCCAAAAACATCTGGTACTTTGTTGGAATCAGGCCAACAACACATGTCGACCCAAAGTCTGTGGAACATGGCTATAGTTCCATCTACCATGTCCCACCAGTCATTAGGTCCTTTCAGGGTGATTGCCCATGTAGTCTATGTTACTGCTAAAGGAAGAAAAGTTAGCATCAGTGCGAGGTTCTTATGATACAATGCTACAATAGGTTTATGATTTGAGTAGTGCTAACTATTTTATATTATGCTTTCTTCACCGGAAGCGGGGGGTACATGTGGGTACTAGATCAGCGTGAGGTGCCTAGTCCTCCCAAGAAGCCCAATGTCAAACCAACAAAGCAGAATCCGACTGACTCTTCAGAACCCTTGTTCATTGCTCTTCAGGCAATCTTGTCTCTCGGGGACACACAGGACGGAGTAATAAAATTCATTATCAATTGAAGTGGGTGAAAGAGAGGGCATCAAGCTTAGTTACTTTCTATAAAGGTGCACAGCATTTTGGACATCGGTAGTGATACAGGAGATATATTACCCCTTTCTTATATTCCCATCTCTTAGAATGTCAGGGAAGAGATGGTAATTGTTTTGCAGTGAACACACAGGCCCACTTTGTAATTATCTATATTCCCTCCAACACTCCGAGGTGTGAGGAAGATTTTGGTACACTGTCCAGCCTCTAACTATTAAACAGAAAAGGCTACAGGAACAGGTGATATAGTCCTAATGATATTCAGAAGATATCTACCACACAAATTATGTACAACAGAAAAAGAAAAAATTACTTTTTGATGCTAAGATACTTTTTCAGGATCTTCAAAATCCTTTACAGACCTTGAAGGTTATTAGACTCTTGTCTCAGGTCTATCTAACAACAAGTTGCGTGCAACTTGACTTCCAGTTGAATTCCTCTGCTTGTTAATTTGTAAAAGCCCTGGTGAGCAGAGATGAGAATTCCAGTCTTTAAATACTGGGGTGACGTCCAGTGATGTACTTGCCTCCGATAGGAGTGGAATGGAGTGGCGATGGCGACCCCTTCCTTCATAGCCCCGATGAACAGGAGATCAGAGCTCTGGCCTTTGAATACTGAGTTGCCATCCAGTGACATACTCGCCTCGGTTGGGAGTGGAGTATCGACCCCCTATTTCATCCTTTTGATAGACAGTTGTGAGTCAGGCTAATGACCAGTCCAGATAAAAAAGGGTCTTTGTTCAGAAAATAACCCAGAACATGATCTGCTGGATGTAAAAGCAGTGGAAGATATGTGCTGCATGTACTGCTAGGCATGGAAGAGAAAGATGATTTGTAAAAGATTTATTTGTCCTCCCCCACAAAAATCTATTGGAACTGAACTTATGCACACATTTTACCTTCTTCCCCTACCTCCCTGCCTTTGACATCTTTTGACATCCTGTAATTGCAAATGTCTGGTCTTGGAAAGCTCAGTGAACTGCATATCTCAGTCACTAATCACTCCTAGCTGATATGACATGAGGTGCCTCATCCTAAATTCCTATCTAAAATCTTTTAAACTTTTAAATAGTTCTTGAGATCAGCAGTTTATGTATCCCCAAAGTTTCTGCTATACATAATAGATAGACAAAACAAAACCTTCAGTAAATTTAATCCAACCAATTTAAACGAAACATCGAGTAATCCTTATATGAAACAAACAGCGGAACATATCAACATTCAGGGAGAGCTGAAGGCAAGGACAGCAAGAATTTAGTAACAATGTGAGCTAGCTTTAAAAGAGCCTCTTACTGTGAGAGGCACCATTTTCACTGGAAAATATTCTCTCCTTTTAATGTTTTAAGATTCATGTGGAACCCTAATACTTAAGATCAGGAAGATTCCTGGATAGTATTTAATTATTATTGGTAACCGACTCTATGGCTGGAATTTTGCCGACGCTAAGAGGGTGGGTTTGGAGGTGGGTCCGCTGTCAAAATCATAAGATTGACAGCCGGTTGGTATCCAGCTGTAAACCCGCCTCCTTGTCAGTTTCCCAAGTGTCAGGTCTGTCATCGCTGAACAGACCCGACACCAAGCGACAGGTCAGCCAATTTAGATACTTAAAAGCTTGTTATAAGGTAGTTGTAATGTATGTGCCTTTAAGAGCCCCATGTGTACTGTAATGGCCACTCGGGCTATATAAGCCTGTATATTGTGTTGTATCAGTTAGTTCCCCTCCAGACTTTGTTTAGTAAACACCTGTGAAACCAACTCCTGTCTTCAGTGTCTCTATCAACACATGGACACAACAGTAGTTAAGCACCATTTTACCAGCTTTTCCATGAGTTTCCCGGAGCGCGGGGATCACGTCAGGTAAGTAGGTCGGGTGTTGTGTCAGCATGGAATGATTTACTAACCTGACAGCTGCAAATGGTCTATGAAAGCTCCCATTTCATAGGTTTTCACTTTCCAAGGTTAGAAGCTCTTGCTTACTGCATTTATAAGACAGATTGAGCTTTATGCAGGTTGCAAATATTTGGAGCAAAGTCTCTATCCAGTGTCACCTCATTGGAACAACCCTTTTCACCATTGACAGATCGCTTCTGTCATTTCAACCTCACCTGCCATCTATTCCATCAGCATGGGTGCCCTTGAAAAAGTCTCACCTTGGTCCTCAGAATCCCAACACAATCAGCCCCAACACCAGCACCACCAACATCCACACCAACCTTCTCTGCAATCAACTGATGCTGCACTGGACACAGTGCATCATCACCCGTGCACATTGCTGCCTGGGACACCAGCGATGGCCTCACCATGTCCAGATTTGCTTCACTTAACACTGTACACCCTGGCTGCCACATGATGCACCAGGTTGGCATCACCCCACACCAGCACCATAAAGCATCTGTAAAGCCATTCCTTTCACACTCATCACCATTGGGGGTTGGGGTGGGGGTGGGGGGGGGCGACATTACGTCTCGCCATTCACTGGAACACAAAGACATTTTCAATGGCGCACACAAATCTGTCCAAGAAGGCAAAGTGGTGAAAATGAGGATTTCAATGCTTGACAACACATTAACAGAAACTTTACACGAACATTAGCTAAGGCACACAAATGCCTACCCTTGTTTGTTGTTAGTTTGAATGATTGGACTAGGATGAGGGTAAGTGTGGCGGGTGGCTAGTGAGATGGAGATGTGATAACGGAGATAGAGAGGGATGGATGGAGGTGTAAGGTAAGTTGGTGTGAGTAAGGATGTGCAGGAGTAGGGTAGGGAACACAGAGTGATGGGGATGTGATGAGTGGCGCAGAAGGATGAGTTTGAATGTGGCTTTGCAGTAACGTTTCGTGATTTACTGAGATCATTGAAAGGTTTGCGCCACTGCAGCCTGACGACATCCCTGCTTGTGCCCTCCTGTGCAATGTGTAACCAGGCTGCTTTGGCCTCCTGGGGAGGTCTCTTCCGCCCATTGAAAGGGAAGAGAACCTCCCTGCGTGCTGTGACTCCTGCTTGGGTGCCTTTTAATTGGCCGGTAACCTCGCAGGGCAGGCTTAACAAACCCAATCAGGGCAAAATCACTTGGAGAAGGCGGGATGAAGACGGGAGCGGGGTTTGAGGCCGTTGCCTACTCCGGCCGCACCGGACTCGCCGCGGCTGGCGAAATCGCGGCCATCCTGTGAGTTCTTCCATCAATTCCACATTACAAATGGTGAGCCACAGCTGTCGGTTATGAAATGACTCAGTTTTAAATGAGTGCATGGCAGCACTTGAGTTTTGAGAATGGATGAAAATGAGAATTCCTCCCAGCAGGTGGGAAAGTTTTAAAACAAAGTGTGAGAGACCTAAAAAAGTGTGGAGTCCTTTATTATTTGTTTGTTTTGTTCTTTATACTGCACCTTTTCATTCCTGTAAGAGCCATTTGATTATAGGTCACTGTTATCTATTTGGAAATGGAAAGAGTCTAATGTGAGCTTCTTCATTGTTTCTGACAGTATTGCTCCAATGATTGGCCAGAAAAATGTGTATTTGTAGTGTGGTTTAGTGTTGCAGCATAGCAATATACCACCCTGCTATGGCACTGTGCGGCCCATATACCAAGTAGTTTTGGCATTCTTTGTGTATGTACTGAATAACTGCTTGTAGTCTTTTATATCATTATAATCTTAAGGCACTATTTTGGAGGCAGCCATTCTTGCCAATCAGTGTTTACTAAGAAAAGGAAAGATAAAGTGGGAAGTGCTGAAACGATCTCTATCATTATAAGAAGCAAGCAAACTGTGAATTACAAGTTTGCCAAAAGAAGCACTGTACCATTTACCATCTAAGAAAAAAAGTCAACATGACATATTTAGTTCTTAATGTATGAATTTGGGTACATTAATATAGCACACTTTGATGGGAAATACCAGGCTCTTCTGTGATTTTAAAATATACTGTGGGTTCCAGTTGAAAGGAAATGAAGAGACAGCATTAGAATACTATGTAAGGCACAGGAAAGGAAGGTCACATGAAGAGATGATGCAAAGTGCTCATATAGGAACAGACATCCTGAAAGGTTTTCCCCTGGGCCATGCTGGCTTCAAATCATTACCTTATCCTGTTGAGGAGAGCTTCATTTAAACAACGATACTATTGGATCCTTGAGAAACTCTATCTCAAACTGCAGTTTGTGGCATCTTTTGTATTCGCCTATGATATTCTGCAAGCAAACTGTAACCATAGATGGTTTAATCACCAATGGGTAACTTAACCTGACTTCTTTATGCCTTTCCAGTCATTTTCTAATTTGAATTTTCTACTTATTTAATAAATGTTATTCTGTTCATAAATAACATTAGCATGAATTGATTTAGTTTAAATTACGAGCAACAAATTTATTCAATGTTTTGTCCGGTTTTCGTCCAGAAGTAGTATGAACTTTATCTAGATGTCTGTATTGAAAGCTCTTTATATTTTGGGTAAAAGTAAGAAAACATGAATTTGCTTTGACTGTCATTCAGTAGTAACTTTTACTCAACATTATGGAACAATAGTGTAATGAAATACTCAAAATAAATTTAAATTTAAACAATATGACAGTTAAATGTTGCTAATTACTCAGAATTCTCCCTTATTTAATTGTTTTAGGTATTAATATCACAATCTGGTCACAATTTAGGTCAATTGTTAATTATTATAAATGCCCTTTAAACAACTGTTTGGTATCAAATGATATTTCCAATGATATTGCTAATGCAAATGTTTTGGGTTCTATTTTGTCCTCCAAATCATTAATGTGTCCCATTTCCTGCTGTATTAAGTACAATATGCAGCAATGCAATATGAGCTGTTGAATAATAATGCTGTGAAACAGAAAATTCTGGATTAGACTTGAAATCAGTAAGAATTCAGCGATCCAAAGTTTGTTTAAAATGATATTTTTTTTCTAAGTGTATTAATCAACAAAGTCAGAATCAGAGAAGCTGTTAATGGCATAAACACACATCTCTGTTAAGGAAGTTCTGACCCAATTTATTGCCAACCACTTTGTATCAATTGTCACAAATAAAGAAAATAATTGGAATTATTTGAAAAAATGAAAAGCCACCACCAAATTTCATGTAAAATACTAAGTTATCAAAAATAATCCTGATGTCTAGCTTATTGTTTTTGGGTTTTCCTCCCTGAAACTATTGTCCATGATTCAGGCCATATGCGTTTATATGGATAGTGTTTTAGTTACATAATGAATATCACTTTATTTACATCACTGTGAACAATTACTAACAAAAGGGAGAGAGGTAGGCACACAACACGTTGTAATTCCAAAGCTCTTAGTTAGAAAAGAATTATTTCAGATAAAAATAAATAAGTGAACCACAGTCAGCTACGGGTCTGATTTACAGCACTGATCTTGGTTCAGGTTTAGTTTGTTTGCTACATTGATTGGCACACTGTTCTCAAGAGGCTCAACTGTTTTCCCATGAGATCACAATCACAGTTACTCCTTAACAAGAAATAATACAATTGTTCTGGCACATATACTTGAAGTAGGTATGAGAAATAAAAAAAACAAAAATGAGAGAATTAGTTTGGATTTAATAACTAATGAAAGACAAGCAATTTTCCTATTCAAATCTGTATTTTAACATTACGAGGAAAACACTGCATCTAAATTGTACATTGTGGTGAAGGCCTAGGCCTAGAAATTCAGTGCCCTTAGCACCGATTTTGCGGCGCTAGAGGGCCTAGCGCTGCAATTGGCGCCGGTTCCTAAATTGCCTGGGGCCCTTCCGCGGCGGTAGACCGGTAGCGCTGCGCCGGCACCGATGACGTCATCGGTGTGCGCAGCGTCCCGGTTGCCGTGGTAACCCGGCCCCAAGCCGAAATTCAGTTGCGGCCGCCTCGCCAGTGGCAGCCGCAACTAAGACTCCGGCAAACGAGTGTTGCCGGAGTCTGCGCCGGCGCTTTAAGGAGGCGCGGCGGCCGGCCGCTTTCCCGCCGGCCGCCTGCCCGCAGCTCCCTCCCCGGACTTCTCCCCCCCCCGCCCCCCCGGAACAGATGCAAGCCCGGCACTTGTCCAAGGTGCCGGGCTCATTTTTGCAGAGATTTGCGCGGGCCGCGGCCGGGTGCAGGCAGCTCCTCCTTAATGGAAGGAGGAGGCCTGCACTTCCCGAGCCTGCCGCACCGCAGCGGGCGACGCAGCGCCGGAATAGCGCCGCAATGCGGCGCGTTGCGCCAGTTTTCAGGCGCTTAAACCCTTCAGTAGCGCCGGCAGCCGTTTGGGCGCGGCGCTACTGAATTTTTGGCGCGCGCAAAGGGACTTAGCGCCGGCGCTAACTTCCGGCGCTAAAGCCCTGGCGCAGCGCAAACTCAATTTCTAGGCCCTTGCGTTTTAATGTCCGAAATGCCTTATCCGATTACAAACAAAATCTGCTAAGTGAAGTTACCAAGCACATTCATCTGATAAAATTAAACTACATCAAGTTCACAGATGCACAGGTCAGTACGCAGGGAGGTTCTCTTCCCTTCCAATGGGCGGAAGAGACCTCCCCAGGAGACCAACGCAGCCTGGTTGCACATTACACAGGAGGGCACAAGCAGGGATGTCGTCAGGAGGACCAGGCTGCAGTGGCGCAAACCTTTCAATGATCTCAGTAGATTATGAAATGTTACTGCAAAGCCACACTCAGCCTCATCCTGCAGTGCCACTCATCACATCCCCATCACTCTGCCTTTCCTACCCTACTCCTGCACATCCTTACTGACACTAACTTACCTTGCACCTCCACCCATCCCTCTCTATCTACATTATCACTTCCGCATCTCACTAGCCACCCCTCACACTCACCCTCATCCTAGTCCAATCATACCAACTAACAACCAACAAGTAGGCACTTGAGTGTTTTAGCCAATGTTCATGTGAAGTTTCTATTTATGTGGTGTCAAACATTGTAACCTTAATTTTCAACACTTTGCACTCTTGGACAAATCTGTGTGCACCTTTGGAAGTGGCTTGGGGAGTTGCAGTGAATGGTGAGACGTAACGGTACCACCGCACCCCCCGCAATGGTGATGAGTGTGAAAGGAATGGCTTGGGCATTGTAGGGATGCTTTATGTTGTTGGTGTGGGGTGGTGCCAACCTGGTGCATCATATGGCAGCCAGGGTGTACAGCGTCAAGTGAAGTAAATCTGCCCATGGTGAAGCCATCCCTGGCATCCTAGGCAGTAATGTGGTCGGGTGCTGATGCCCTGTGTCCTGTGCAGCATCAGTTGATTGCAGAGAAGATCGGTGTTGTTGTTGTTGCTGCTGGTGTGCCTGGTGATGCTGGTGTTGGGGCTGATCGTGGTGGGATTCTGAGGGCCAAGGTGAGATAGTTTCAAGGGCACTGATGCTGATGTAATAGATGGCAGGTGAACTTGTGATGACAGAAACGATCTGTCAATGGTGAGAGAGGTTGTTCCAATGAGGTGAAACTGTATAGAGAGTTTGCTCCAAATACTTGCAATCTGCATAAAGCTCAATCTGTCTTTCAAATGCAGTAAGCATCAGCTTCTGAGCTTGGAAAGTGAACAGCTGTGAGATGGGAGCTTTTATAGCACATTTACAGCTGTCAAATAATGAGATGATCCCATGGTCATAGAACTCCTGACCTCCTTACCCGACGTGATCCCCGAACAGCATGGACCCTGTGGGCTGTTATGTCCGTGTATCTTAATGTTGTGTCCTTCAATAATTAGACAACAGACTGCAGGGAACGATCAACAGGTGTTTACTGAATGAGGGTTCAAACTGCAACTAACTGTACAGATCACTACTCCGGGTTTATATACAGGTGTGGTCACTGCCGGTACTACAGGATACAGGAGCTGCAAAAAGTAGTTCTCCCCCTTAAAGGTACATACATTACAATTCCTCCCCTTTTAGATTAACAGTACCATAACACTCATTTAACAATTAAATATCAAACTAATTACAATTAACACTTTTAACATGCAACATTAACTGAAAATAGTCTATTTATAAATTCAGCCTTTGGGAAGGCTTCCTGATTCTTTCTGGATAACGCCTTTCCTGAGTGTCTCGCTCTTGGTGCGGAGGCGATTGTAACACCCTGTCGTCAGTTGATTCATCAGCTTCCAATGCTATTGTTTCTGAGGTAGATGCGACCTGTACGTCGGGTTCCTCACCAGGTACGTATGGCCGAGACATGGGGTTGACTCGTTCCTGTGACTCTAGGATCTGGTCAGCATGGCGTCTTACAATTTTCTCCCCAACATCCACTGTGTACATTAGTGGCCCCTGCCGTGTGCATATCGTTCCTGGTTGCCATTTCTCTGTTCGGTAGTCGCGGGCCAAGACTGGTTGCCCTACATTGAAGCTCCTTGTCGGCTTCTCATTGATGTGCTGGAATTGCTTACTCTCAACATCTCTTCGTACATTTGGTCTGAGCAAATCCAGACGAGATCTCAACCTTCGGTTAAAGAACATCATGGCCGGGGCCTGGTTGGTGTCGCATTTCTGTAGGCTAACAGGAAATTGTCCACCTTATGCTGCAGTGGAATGTTGTCATCGCACATGGCCTTTACTGCTTTTTTAAAGGTTTGTACGAACCTCTCAGCCAATCCATTTGTGGCTGGATGATACGGGGCGGATGTGTAATGCCTTACCCCATTCCTTTTCATAAATCTTCGAAACTCTTCGGACACAAACTGTGGTCCGTTATCAGAGCAAATCTGCTCTGGCAAGCCGTTCCTGGCAAAAATGGTCTGTAGGACTGCAATAGTTTTCTCCGTGGCGGTGGAGGACATTTTGATCACCTCAGGCCATTTCGAGTGCGCATCCACGGCTATTAAAAACATTGAGTCCATGAATGGACCAGCAAAATCAATATGCACCCGTTGCCATGGAGATGAGGGCCACTCCCATGGGTGTCGAGGGGCATGTGGTGGTGCATTTTGGACCTTCTGGCATCCTGAGCAGCTCTTTGTCAGGTCCTCAATTTGCTGATCGATCCCCGGCCACCACACATAAGCCCTAGCAAGGCTTTTCATTTTCACCCCTCCCAGATGACCTTCGTGAAGCTCATTGAGCACTCTCTCCCTTAACTTGGGTGGAATTACCACTCGGGATCCACACATCAAGGTCCCCTGGCATACTGACAGCTGTTCTCTTCTGGATGAGAATGCTGGTAACAGTGAGTCGCCATGTGCTGGCCATCCCTTCACCGTCAAATCATATACCCGAGACAGTGTTGGGTCATTTCGGGTCTCCTTTTCTATACCAGCGTTAGTTACTGGCAAGCATTCAATTATAGTCGAATGAAATATTTCGACAGGATCCACTGCTGGTGCTTCCTCCGCAGTAGGCAGTGGCAGGCGTGATAGCCCATCAGCGTTTCCATGCTGTTTCGTGCCCTTATACTCGATTTCATATTGGTGCGCCCCTAGAAAAAGGGACCATCTTTGTAGCCGTTGCGCAGTCATCACCGGAACGCCCTTCTTTGGATTAAAGATGGAGACAAGTGGTTGGTGGTCAGTCAGCAAGGTGAACTTCTGCCCGTGCAGATAGTGATTGAACTTTTTCACTCCCCACACTAGGCTGAGGGCCTCCCTGTCAATCTGGGCATAGTTACGCTCGGCTGAGGTTAGTGGCCGAGACGCAAAGGCTACTGGCCTCTCCGAGCCGTCCGGGAATTTGTGCGACAGCACCGCTCCAATGCCATAGGGTGATTCATCACACGCCAACTCAATTGGTAGTGCTGGGTTGAAATGAGCCAACACCTCTTTTGATGTGATCAATGCTTTGCTCTTCTGGAAAGCTCGTTTACATTCGTCACTCCACTTCCATGGTACCCCCGTTTGCAGTAGGGTGTTCAGTGGGTGTAGTACGGTAGACAAATTCAGCAAGAACTTATGGTAGTAGTTCACCAGCCCGAGGAACGACCTCAGTTTTGACACATTTTCCGGTGCTGGAGCCTTGACTACTGCCTCAATCTTTTCAGGGGACTTATGTAACCCCTCTTTATCAATAACATGGCCACAATACGAGATCTGCTTCTGGAAAAACTCGCATTTGTGGCGATTAGCTCGGAGCCCATATTCCTTCAATCTAGTGAGCACCTGCTCCAGGTTGGCGAGGTGATCACTGTCAGTTTCGCCCGTGACCAGGATGTCGTCCAAATAACACTGGGTCCCTGGAATCCCTTGCAGGACTTGTTCCATTGCCCTTTGCCAAATAGCCGGAGCTGATGCTACCCCGAACACCAGCCGGTTGTATTGGTAGAGACCTTTATGAGTGTTGATCGGGAGGTACTGTTTCGAGGCTTCTTCTACCTCCATTTGCAGGTACGCCTGGGCCAGATCAATCTTAGTGAAGCGTTTCCCTCCAGATAGCGAGGCGAAAATATCTTCAATCCGCGGAAGCGGATATTGTACAGTGTGAAGGATTGGGTTCACTGTCACCTTAAAGTCCCCACAGATGCGAACCTTCTTTGGTTCCCCAGGCATATTACTCAACGACCTCTTCACTACAGGAACGATGGGTGTAGCCCACTTGCTCCAGTCCACTTTGGACAGTACTCCTGACCGTTCCAAACCTTCCAGCTCTGCTTCGACAGCTGGGCGGATCGCATAAGGTACCGGTCTGGCCTTAAAAAACTTTGGGCTTGCATTTTCCTCTATTTTGATCGTCGCTGTTATGCCTTTTAGTGTTCCGAGTCCCTGCTGGAACACTTCTTGTGTGTCAGTTAGCATTTTTGACAGTCGTCCAGGTGTGACGTCGTCATCCTTTTTGGCATCTACAGTCAGTGCTTGTATGGAATGCCAATCTAGCTGTATCTTCCGGATCCATTCACGTCCTAGTAGTGGTGGTCCTCCATCTGGCAATACATATAGGTCCATTTTTGGTGTTTCCTTGCCGTTATATATAACGTTCACCCTTATTTTTCCTTTGGGGTAGACTTTTTGCCCCGTGTACATCTTCAAGACAATCTTTGTATCTCTCAAGGGTATATGTGAGAATAGCCGCTTGTAGTCCCTTCGGTTTATGACTGTTAGGGCTGATCCTGTGTCCAATTCCATTTTCACTTAGACTCCTGCTATCTTGAGCGTGACCCAGATAGTTTGGTGATCCTCCGTTTTGATCACATTATGTAGTTTCAGACAACCCAGCTCCTTGCTTCCGGAGTCTGTATCACTCTTCTGTTCGTCTGAACTACTCTCCGTCACCTTATGTACCTTCTTGTACTTCTCCTGTGGAGATTTCTTGCTGCTGGTTTTCTTTCCCGACCTGCAGACTCTTGCTATGTGTCCTACTTTTCCACACTGTCTGCACACTTTGTCCTTGAACCAGCAATCATTATGTTCGTGTGTTGTTCTGCCGCAGCGATAGCATTTCACTGTTCCGTATGACATTTCATTTGTGCCATATTCTTGCGGTCTCCGTTGTATCTCTGCAGCGCCCCGTGCTGCTGCTTCGTGTGATACTGCAATGCTGAAAGCCTTGTCCAGCGTAAGATCCTTTTCTGATAGAAGCCGTTTCTGGGTTCCTTCACTTTGAAGCCCACACACAAACTTGTCCCTTAAAGTATCTGCTAGTCCCGTTCCAAACTGGCAGTGTTTCAATAGCTTGCGCAGCTCCGTTAAATACTTAGCATTACTTTCATCTTTATGCTGGTTCCTTTTGTGAAACTTAAATCTTTCTGCTATCAGCAGCAGTGTGGGGTTTAAGTGGTCCTGTAGGATTGACACTATGTTTTCAAAATCCTTTTCTACTGGCTTCTCTGGGGTTAATAGGTTTCGTAGTAAGCCATACGTTTTTGCACACATTGAATTCAACAATACCAGCGCTTTCTTGTCATCTGGCACTCCATTCGCCTTGCAGTATACTTCTATGCGTTCGACATATGTCATCCAATCTTCGACTTCATTGTCGAACGCTGTGATACTGCCACTCTTCGGCATTTTTGGGTGTGGTTAGACTGGCTTAAAATGGCGTCTCCCGCGCTTTCCTTTCTTCCCCGCTGCGGCTTAAAATGGCGTCTCCCGCGCTTTCCTTTCTTCCCCGCTGCGGCTTAAAATGGCGTCTCCCGTGCTGCTGCCAACGCCGCTCTCGGCGGTCCTCGTGGCAAATGGCGACGCCCTGTGGGTTTCGTGCGCTGCTCCTGCGCTGCTGCCAATGCCGCTCTCTGCGGTCCTCGTGGCAATGGCAGCACCTCGCGTTTTCCTGCACGCCTCTCTCCCCCGTTGACGCTGCTTGGCCCTTGAACACCGGCTGCGCTCTGCTCTCTCTCGTCACTCTCCCCATTGACGCCGTTCGGTCCTGAACACCGGCTGCGCCCTGTGCGCTCTGCCCTCTCTCTCCCCCGTCGACGCTGC
The DNA here is from genome assembly GCF_052327205.1 of Somniosus microcephalus. Lineage (NCBI taxonomy): Eukaryota > Metazoa > Chordata > Chondrichthyes > Squaliformes > Somniosidae > Somniosus > Somniosus microcephalus. The sequence goes on from NC_141004.1 coordinate 48,711,236, forward strand.
TCGGCCTTTTTCTGTGCCGCTTGGTCGGCTCTAGCTGCCGCTGTCCGGGAAGTGTCTGTGCAGTACCTGTTGCCAGCCCGTTTCGCTGGACCACCGTGACTGGAAAGCCAAGCCTGGCTCTCGACAGCCTCCCCTGCGATGCTCAAATCTCCGCTGGATGACTGGGCGGTTGCCCGTGGTCGACGCCCGTGCTTCTGGACTCGTCCTCCTTCCACTGTTCTCCAGGAGCGAATCTCTGGGAGGTGATGCAGAGTTGCAGGTCGGTTCAAATCTGCTCGTCGCCAATGTTATGTTCATGTATCTTAATGTTGTGTCCTTCAATAATTAGACAACAGGCTGCAGGGAACGATCAACAGGTGTTTACTGAATGGGGGTTCAAACTGCAACTAACTGTACAGATCACTACTCAGGGTTTATATACAGGTGTGGTCACTGCCAGTACTACAGTATACAGGAGCTGTAAAAAGTAGTTCTCCCCCTTAAAGGTACATACATTACATGGGCGACCTTGTAAAATGGTACGGTGAGCTCAAAATACCTCTTAATAGGCTGTTAACAAGGTCATAATGACCTGAATTACTTCCCCCGCCGCTGCGTGTCGGTTCTGTTCAGCCATGACAGAACCGACATCTGGGAATGTCGCATGGCAGTGGATTGACCGCGGGGTCCTGACCCGCTGTCAAAAAAATGTTTTTTCCAGCCGACCCGCCACTGAACGCGCCCGCTGACCCCCCTGAAAAATTCCCCCGTATATGTCTGCCGCAGATCACCTGTCTTCAGAAGAAGAAAACAATGAATATTGTATGTCTATCTATAAAATCACTGCACTTAAAATGTTGTCCACTATGAATGTGCCACCATAATTCTGATCTCTGCTTATTATATATAGTCCTAGTTTCAGGTTACTGTCGATGTGATTACTGCATCAATTGTTTTGCTTTACTCACAAACGAGTTTTCGGATTTGTGCTGTTATGTGGCAACACTTTGTAATCATATTTTCTTCCATTTTTTAAAGTAGTATGATAAACTGAACAGTGAATAATAGAATAAAACCAGTTTATTTTTAAATGAATAATGGACATCTGTGATAATTGCAAGGCAGTTGTTTGAATAGGGATTCAGACTGACTTTAATGATGCCACCTACATTCCAAGTTGCAGTTACAGCCTTAAAATCATCCCACGCTTTATATTATTTTTAAAGTGTGTGATATGTGTATGTGTTTTACTGTGAACGTCATGAAATGGTTTTATCAGTTTAAAAGCATTTTTTTGCCAAACTTTATGGACACCAGTGGTCAGTGTGCTCTATGATGCAAATGCAGTGACGTGCTGGAGTTCAGTGACTCTGACATCCTGTTATTTTACTGAGAAATCATTTGTAGTTGATTACTGATTTTAATGCTTTTAATATCTAGGCAGTTTTGTAAATTGAGCGATGCCCAGAAATATTACTCATAACTAAAAGCACGTACCTTTTTAACACATTATTTTGTAGCTGCTTTATTTCAAAACTGTGTTCAACTTATGCATATGTGCATGTTTCTTGTAATTGCTATCGTCGTAATATTGAGCTGAAAGAGAAAGCCTTACAACTTCCGACGTTTAGGCCCCGCATTTACCATATTCTCAGTTTTACAAACACTATTAATAGAAAGTCGTTGAAATGTTTTTCACTCTGTGTCATTTTTAAGAAGGTGTGTAAATCGCTATAGGTTTGATTTCAAATTGATTTCTATTCATAAATAAATGAATTGACTTATTCTCATATAACACCATGGGATTTTATACGAACTTTAGAATTAGAAAGCAAGTATAGGTGGTGCAGTGGATTACAGTCCTCACTCTGGAGGGCAAAAAGAAAGTATTGAATCGTGGAATTATGAGGATGGATGATTACTCTGGAGTTTTTGTGATTCATTTTGGAGATCGGGAGAATTTATGTAGAACGTTATATCAAGAGATTAAATAGGTACAGTAAAGCCTGTTATATTGTTTATAGGAACATATGAATTGTTAGTTGCGAAAAGACCATGGTCCATCTAGTTTGCCTTCTACCATCCTGGTAGTCGCATGATACAACAATAATGGCAATTAATCTCTATCAATTAGTCCACAACAGACCCAGACATGAGGCCAGGAAAATCCCCAGTGATGGAGAGTTTGGGAACCATAGGTCCAGTGTCACCTGCTCCTCCCCTGCCTTTTACACTTGCCACATGTCATTTCTCAAATTTCCCATATAACCCAAAATATTATTTTCTGAAAGAAATCTATCTCATTTGCTTTTGAATGAATCAGTACTGTCTGCTTCCCGCCGTCTCCCTGTTCCATAAATTTACCACTTGCTCACTGAAATACTGTTTTGAATTTAACCCCCCCTTCAAGCGCAGGCCATGTCATCAAGGTCTACTGTTCTGGACAAGGTGAAGCAGCTGGTCATAGTCTGTATTATCTAGTCCCTTTAGAATCCTAAAAACAGTAAGCATATCACCTCTTAACCTTCTCTTTTCAAGTGAGAACATACCCAATTTATGTAATCATAATCCAATTCCTTTTTCCCCAGAAACATTCTGGTTACCCTCTTCTATATCGTCTCAATAACTGCGATATCCTTTTTGTAGTGTGGTAACTAGAACTGTACACAGTATTCTAAGTGCGGTCACACCCATGATTTATAAAGTGGCACGATTACCTCACTATTTTGGCTGAATATTTTAATGCACCCCAACATCCGACTTGCTTTACTCACTGCCACCAGGCATTGATGCAATAGCTTCAGTTTATTCTCATTCAGGTCCCACAGATCTCTTTCATTTTCTATACACACTATTTTCTTTCCATATAAATAATAGTCCCTTCCTGGATTACTTGTCCCCATGTGAAGCAATTTGCTTTTCTCTACATTTAATTTCATCAGCTATCTGCCTGCCCAATTCCCAAGTATATCCAACTCCTCCTGTAGCGCATCTTGTTCAGCTTTGTAGTAGACCACCTTCATTAGCTTTGTATCATCAGCAAATTTAGCCATTGTACTTGTGACTTCCAGCTTCGGGTCAGTTATGAAGGTATAAAACAAAAGAAGTTCCAAAACAGACCCCTGTGGACTCCACTGGTAACATTCTCCAAGGCTGATGATAATCCCCGTGCCGCCACCACCCTCTGGCTTCTATCGGTTAACCAATGACGTATCCATTGTAAAATATTTCCACTGATTCCTACTTTCTTTATTTTCAGTACTAGCCTTTCCAGAGGAACTATATCAAACATGTTACTGAAATCTAAGTACAGGTATACCACATCCACTGACTTATCCTTCTCACTCCCTTGTCACTTCATCAAAGAAAAGCAGTAAATTACATTGGCAGGACCTTCCCTTCATGATCTTTTTATGATTTTATTTCTATTCAGGTGCGCCATGATCTTCTCTTTAATAAGGGTTTCCATAACTTTACCCACAATGTACGTCAGTCTCACTGTTCTGTACTTTCCAGGATCACTTTGCTACAGTACCTTTTTAAATCAGACTGCTGTAATTTGCTTTGCTTTTGCAAGGATCTATCTTTCCAGTGAATTAGAATAATGGGAAAATAGAAATGATAAAGTTCTGTATTATATGAAAATTGATAATTACTAGTATAAAAGAAAAAGAAGATCTTGCATTTATATAGCGCCTTTCATGACCACAGGACGCCCCAAAGTGCTTTATAGCCAATGAAGTACTTTTGAAGTGTAGTCACTGTTGTAATGTAGAAAATGCGGCAACCAATTTGCACACAGCAAACTCCCACAAACAGAAAAGTGATAAAAGTGGCTGTCAAATTAAGCATGGCCCTCAATTTTTATACGCCAGGTATCTTCCAAGTCAACACTTCAGAAGGGAGTTGAGGAGAAATGTTTTTCACCCAGAGGCTGGTGGTGGTCTGGAACGCACTGCCTAAAAGGGTGGTAGAGGCAGAAACCTTACATTCAAAAAGTGCTTGGCTATGCACTTGAAGTGCTGTAATCTGCAAGGCTACGAACCAAGAGCTAGAAAGTGAGATTAGGCTGGATAGCTCTTTTTCGACCGGCACAGACATGATGAGCTGAATGGCCTCCTTCTGTGCCGTAAATTTCTATGATTCTATGATTTCTAAGAATGAGCTGATCTGTTTTAGTGATGTGGTTGAGGGGTAAATATTTGCCTGGACACCGGGGAGAACTTACCTGCTCTTAGAATAGTGCCGTGGGATCTTTTATGTCAACCTGAGAGGTCAGACGGAGCCTCTGTTTAACGTCTCATCCGAAAGACATATAGCAGACAAAAATATGCTGCATATAATTGGGTGCAGAACAGTGGTATAAGTACAGTAGGTCTTTGTTCAGGGCAGAACGCTCTTTGGTTGCAAAAATGATGGCACGCCTGTTGGCTGCATTAAAAATAACATACTGTAAGAGCACTGTGTGCAGTCTGTCATCTGATAGTCACATGAATTATATGGAGGGGGGCCTGTTTCTAAATGTTTACATATTTTTTTAAGCATTCCCTCCATTTTTGTTCAAATAATTACTTACTTTTAATCTTTCCATAAATTGAAGCCACATCTAAAAAAGCACCAAAGCTTATGCATTATGGATTGTTAGTGATTTGTGATTCCTAAATTTAATGTTTCCAAAAAACTTAATTAAATCCCTGAACAGGTTTTTTTGGAAAGATGAGAAGAGATGTGTAGCAAATTAATAGGAGAATAAATGATATGTGCAAACTTAATTTCTGTCTTCTGTTTCTTCTGAATGCATCACTGTTTTACTCAGTCATCTGTGCTCAGCTCTTCGATGACTCGGTAGACCCTGTTACAAGATTTTTATGCAGAAGTTTACCAGTGATGCAATATAAGTTGAACAGCAGAGTTTTTTATTTTTATTTTGATGGTCAAGATCTATCAGAAGAGTTTAAAGCTGTGTTGCACTGTTTGACGAGCAAGAACTTTACTGCTCAGTTATAGAGAAAGTGGTATAAATAATACAAAAACAATAGAATAAAATGATTTTTAAAGAATTATTTTTGTTAGTATAAAATTGTGCCAATAAAGTAGGAAGTAATAATGTGCACAGGGGAGTAAAGTCTCTGTGAAACTCTTTATATAATATGAAGGATTGTGGAAAGTACCAAGGCACTAGGGATGGACTTTCTACATTGTTTTAAAGTTGGGGGTGGAAGGGGATATTTCAGCTATTCTTGTAGCCCATGTCTGAAAACCAAGACTGGTGCATGAGGTTCCCTGATTATCGGGCAGCATAGATGTAATTTCAGCCTACCCATCCCAACAGGAATGCTTGCCTTTATTAGCTGTGGCATAGAATACAAGAGCAGAGGGGTTATGCTTCAACTGTATAAAACACTAGTTAGGCCTCAGCTAGACTACTGCGTGCAGTTCTGGTCAGCACGTTACAGGAAAGATGTGATTGCACTAGAGAGGGTACAGAGGAGATTTACAAGGATGTTGCCGGGAGTAGAGAATCTTAGCTATGAGGAAAGACTGGATAGGCTGGGTCTGTTTTCTTTGGAACAGAAGAGGCTGAGGGGAGACCTTATTGAGGTGTATAAAATTATGAGGGGCATAGATAAAGTGGATAGAAAGAACCAATTTCCCTTAGCAGAGGGGTTAAAAACCAGGGGGCACAGATTTAAAGTAATTGGGGGAAGGTTTAGAGGGGATTTGAGTGGAAATTTCTTCACCCAAAGGGTTGTGGGGGTCTGGAACTCACTGCCTGAAAGGGTGGTAGAAGCAGGAACCCTAACCACATTTAAAAAGTACTTGGATGTGCACTTGGGATGCTCTAACCTGCAGGGCTACGGACCAAGAGCTGGGAAGTGGGATTAGACTGGATTGCTCTTTGTTGGCTGGCGGGACATGATGAGCCAAAATGGCCTCCTTCCGCGCTGTAACTTTCTAAGATTCTATGAACACTGAGTCACCTCAGATCAGGTATAATTTTTTCTCAGTAACTCACCAGGGAATGTTGACCAAATTTGACTTAACCCATCAGTTGTACAGTTGGGTATTCGGATGCTCTGTTGCCATCATTGTTTCCTGTACTTTCATAGTTGTACCCATTGGGTTTAGCCACTCCAGTCTATGTCACCGAGAGAAGGACCATGAAATTCATTGGTACCGCTCCCTTTTATCAGGCGCAAAGGTGGGTGCAATTCGCATGCTCATTCCGAGTCAAAGGTGCGCCACCTGCCATATTAGATCGGCCTATTACATAGGTGTCTAGGGAGCATGCCAGAAGTATGTTAAGCAATCATTAAAATATTTAAATAAAGGTCACGTTGCTTGCTGTAGCAACCTTTTGTGGTATTGGTCCGCCCCATTTTAAAGGACCCTATGCCTCGTTCCTGCCAGGCAGAATTGGTTAAAATTTCCTCCATTATCTAGCTTTGATAGGTTAAAATAATCATGGTTTTCAGATGGCATTTAAATTGCATGAGCACATATAAACCCCTTGATTTTGATATCACCCTTTAACACTCCAAGCCAGACATGCTATTTAATATATACAATGTGTAGACAATCTAATAAGTTTTCTTTGCTAAGCTTGTCACTTTTCACGAAATTGTCGTGTTTTTGCTGCTTGTGTGTCAAAACTGACTGTGAGTTAATTTTTGATCTTCATTGGTTCATTTGCATGATTTATTCAGATGCATTTATTTTTATTCCACTCAACTCCCACAATGTGTAACCTCATGGCCCAGCATATCCCTCACTCTACCATTACCATCAAGCCAGGGGACCAACCTGGGTTCAATAAGGAGTATAGAAGAGCTTGCCAGGAGCAGCACCAGGCGTACCTAAAAATGCGGCGCCAACCTGGGGAAGCTGCAACACAGGACTACATGCATGCTAAAAAGCAGAGGCAGCATCCTATAGACAGAGCCAAGCGATCCCACATTCAACGGAACAGATCAAAGCTCTGCAGTCCTGCCACATCCAGTCATGAATGGTGGTGGACCATTAAACAACTAATGGGAGGAGGAGGCTCCATGAATATACCGATCCTCAATGATGGTGGAGCCCAGCATGTGAGTGCTAAAGACAAAGCTGAAGCGTTTGCAACGATCTTCAGCCAGAAGTGCCGAGTGGCTGATCCCCACCACCACAGAAGCCAGTCTTCAGCCAATTTGATTCACTCTGCGTGATATCAAGAAACGGCAGAGCGCATTGGATACAGCAAAGGCTGTGGGCCCCGACAACATCCCGGTTGTCGTGCTGAAGATTTGTGCTCCAGAACTAGCCGCGCCTCTAGTCAAGCTGTTCCAGTACAGCTATAACACTGACATCTATCCGACAATGTGGAAAACTGCCCAGATATGTTCTGTCCACAAAAAGCAGAATAAATCCAATCTGGCCAATTACTGCTCCATCAGTCTACTTTCAGTCATCAGCCAAGTGATGGAAGGTGTCAACAACAGTGCTATCAACAGCACTTACTCATCAATAACCTGCTCACTGATGGCCAGTTTGGGTTGCACCAGGACCACTCGGCTCCAGACCTCATAACAGCCTTGGTCCAAACATGGACAAAAGAGCTGAATTCCAGAGGTGAGGTGAGAGTGACTGCCCGTGACATCAAGGCAGCATTTGACCGAGTGTGGCATCGAGGAGCCCTAGTAAAACCGAAGTCAATGGGAATCGGGAGGTAAACTCTCCACTGGCTGGAGTCATACCTAGCACAAAGGAAGATGGTTGTGGCGGTTGGAGGTCAATCATCACAGCCCCAGGACATTGCTGCAGGAGTTCCTCAGGGCAGTGTCCCCAGGCCCAATTATCTTCAGCTGCTTCACCAATGACCTTCCCTCCATCGTAAGGTCAGAAGTGGGGATGTTCGCTGATGACTGCACAGTGTTCAGTGCCATTTGCAACTCCTCAGATAATGAAGCAATCCATGCCCGCATGCAGCAAGACCTGGGCGACATTCAGGCTTGGGCTGATCAGTGGCAGGTAACATTCACACCACACAAGTGCCAGGCAATGACTATCTCCAACAAGCGAGAGTCTAACCACTGCCCCATGACATTCAATGGCATTACCATGGCCGAATCCCCCACTATTAACATCCTGGGGGGTCACCATTGACCAGAAACTTAACTGGACCAGCCACATAAAAACTGTGGCAACAAGAGCAGGTCAGAGGCTGGGTATTCTGTGGCGAGTGTCTCGCCTCCTGACTCCCCAAAGCCTTTCTACCATCTACAGGGCACGAGTAAGGAGTGTGATGGAATACTCTCCACTTGCCTGGATGAGTGCAGCTCCAACAACACTCGAGAAGCTCAACACCATCCAGGACAAAGCAGCCCGCTTGATTGTCACCCCATCCGCCACCTTAAACATTCACTCCTTCCACCACTGGCGTACCGTAGCTGCAGTGTGTACCATCTACAAGATGCACTGCAGCAACTCGCCAAGGCTTCTTCGCCAGCACCTCCGAAACCCACGACCTCTTCCCCCTAGAAGCACAAGGGCAGCAGGCCCATGGGAACACCACCACCTCCAAGTTCCCCTCCAAGTCACACACCATCCTGACTTAGAAGTATATCGCTGATCCTTCATCATCACTGGGTCAAAATCCTGGAGCTCCCTCCCTAACAGCACTGTGGGAGTACCTTCACCACAGGGACTGCAGCGGTTCAAGAAGGCAGCTCGCCACCACCTTCTCGGGGGCAATTAGGGATGGGCAATAAATGCTGGCCTGCCAGCGACGCCCACATCCCATAAACCTCCCAGAACTGTCCCAATGAATTGTACAAAAAATATAATTGTGTAATGTGTTCATAATTTCTTTCTCAAATCCATGTCAAACCAAAAGTTGGCAGCTCAGGAAAGAAAAATGGAGAGTGTGTACTCCTGTTCTCAGCAGTTTGTGCTGATGTCACATGTCAGCACTGATGACATCTAATTACACTCCAGTTAATATATAGAATGTGAAAAAGTTATGGAGGTAAAAATGAAACTAGCTCTATAATAAGTCACTGAACTTATAGTTTAATCTGCCATGATTTCTAATTGAAATTCCCACTAACTAGATATAGACTGACATAAGATTATAGAGCCAGATTTAGCTAAAAAAATAACTGCATCTGAATGACACACACTGTTATTAATGCACAAATCGGCCAGAAACTTGTAGCGAGAAAGGGATACCATGTGACTTGCAAATCGCCACAGGCTGCTGGCCGATAGGCGCCACTCTGCTGTTAGCTTTGCGAAAACGGCATCTCGCACTTAATTGTCCATTAAACGCGTCACAGAAAGTTAAGTCAAGTAATTAACAGCATAATTACCCTTTTAATGATGTGGTAATGGTTAATGACTGCCAATCAACCTCTCTTGCCCAGGAATTAAACAATTATAATTGTGGAGTCTCACTTATTCAAGGTTGTGAATTGTTTTAGGAGATTTAAAAAATGTCAAATTTTAAATTGCTTATTTTTTTTCTCAGTTTTCCTTTCTGTCTGTTTTTTCTGTCTCTCTTAATTCAATCTCTCTCTCCCTCTCTTTGGTCGCGATTTTGCCGGCGCTCAGAGGGTAGGTTTGGTTTGGAGGCGGGTCCCCTGTCAAAATCGAAATGATTGACAGCAGGTTGGGAATCCTCTGCGAGCCCGCCTCCATGTAAGTTTCCAAAGTGTCGAGTCTGCGATTTCAGAACAGACCCGACACCTTAACTGCTTATTAAGTGCTTGTTACCTACTATTTTGCAAGCCTTTTTCTATTTTGCCACTTTTTTTAATGGGGTTCACGACGTTCGGAGATCATGTCAGGTAAGTAGGTCGGGTTTTCTATGTCTCCCCATTGCTGTGAATAGGTGACAGCTACAAAAGTGGTATGAAAGCTACCATTTCACAGCTGGTCACTTTCCAATGTCAAAAGCTTGAGCCTTCAGGACTTGGAAGACACTTTTGAGCTGTATGCAGTTTGGAAGAGTTTGGAATAAACTCTCTATCCACTGTCACCTCAGTGTAACAACCTCTTTCACCATTAACAGAACGCTTCTGTCATCTGAACCTCACCTGCCATCTATTCCATCAGCATGGGTGCCCTTGAAAAAATCTCACCTTGGTCCTCAAAATCCCTCCACGATCAGCCCCAACATAAACATATGGAGGGAGTCATGGGAGAGCCTGGGCACAGACGTGCACCTTTGTGCAGTGCTTGTCAGTGTTTGCAGCACCTCAATGCTACAGAACACTGACAGCACAACTGTCAAAATGTATGCGGCCGTGGTCCCTTTAAGGAAACCAGCTGATGACGCATCATCAAATGATGTCATCAAACCCGCTTCCTTTTAATTGGCCGGGAACCCTGCAGGGCGGGCTTAACAAGCCCTATTAACAGAAAATCTAGCCCAAAATATATACAATTATTATTATATACTCACCTGTGCTCTTTGTGCTATCCTTCAGAACTTGCTCTTAAGGAATAAGTTCTATATTCAACAGTTTTTTGAGTTACTCTTGATGTAGAAATACAATGTATGTGGCATTTTAAAAGACTGAAATGAAATACAAATTAGCTCAGTACTTAAAATATATGAATCATCCAATGAATGTGTACAGTAATTTAGAACTGAATTTAATTTCAGTGCTAAAGAGCTTTGTGACTTGCACTGTAATATACCTACCACAAGAAGACTAAATAACAGCATTGATGACACAGGTGCAGATTGTTTTTTTCTTCTGTTTTCTTTTCTTCTGTCATGAAGTTGCTGACTTTCACTTGCATACAATTCTATGGTCTCCAGCAGCGCTCCATCACATTACCCAGATGTTCATTCATCGTATGTAAGCCTAGCTAGTAAAGATCTTCAGGCGATTTGATCATGGAGGGCACCACAGACAAGCCTTATTCTTTCCTCACTTGATGTCCATTCGTGCACACTTTCCAGCAGGTGTTACTGGATAACAATCAGGAGAGGGAACCCTGGTGGATTTCTGCTCTCTCTAGCTTAGGGATGCTGATCCCAACAGAAGCACCTCAACTATGTCTCGGCTGAAATTAGCTAATCGAGTACAGCCCAGGTATTGCATTTAGCAGTGTCTGGTCTATATGGCTTAGCACCACACCACATGGTACATGTTGAACCTAGCAGTACCTGATCTGTATAGCTCCGTACCAGACCACATGGTGTGGTGTTGAACCTAGCTTCATATGTTCTACATGGCTCTGTACCAGAGCACATGGTGCATTTACCTGCTAAGGAATTGCGGTTCTAGGTGGAGCTATCAGTGGGCCATTCTGTCCACTTCGTAAAAAAAAAAATCAGGGATACCACAAGCAGACCATGAGTGTGGGAGCAGGGTGAAGGAACCAAATATATTTTGGCTTTTAGACCAAATGACAAGAATATATCTTTCATTGAATCTCATGAAGAAAGAATTGTTTTCCTTAAAAAGCTATATAATGATAACGTAATAACCCATAATGTTTAAAACTTGGAGATAATTTTGATGAAGTTCAAACTTAGATGGGAAAATATGGTGTCCTCTGGACTCTTAGCCGCGATTTTCTCCTTGGTTTCGGGATGGGTGCGGGTCAGCTGTTTCCTGGGTTCCATTCCCGCCCCCAGCTGCCTCCGCTCCACAGATGTGATTTTCCCTTGATTAGCCTTGTTCGACCAGGAAGTGGGTCTGATGAACACGTCATCGGCCAGTTTCCTTAAAGGGAACATGCACAATTTTATTTTGACAGTTGATTTTTCAGTGTTTGACAGCATTGAGGTGCTGAAAACACTGACAGTCACTGCACAAAGGTGAACTCTTGCACCCAGACTCTCCAATGACTCCCTCCATATGCTGGAATAGATGGCAGCTGCAGGTGAGATGACAGAAGTGATCTGTCACTGGTGAGAGAGGTGCTCCCAATGAGGTGGCACTGGACATACAGTTGGATTTAAAAACTTGTAAGCTAAAGAAATCTGTATATGTATTAAAAATGCAGTAACCAACATTTTCTGTGCTCTGAAACTCACCATGTGCAACATTGCATCGTTGACACCACTTCTGCAGCTGTCATCTTTTCACAAACATCAGAGCAGACTCACAACACGCCACACTTACCTGGTGTGTTGTCTGGACGTCGTGAAACCCAATGCAGAAGCTGGAATATCAAAAAGCAGCCTGAAAACTACTGACAGGTACCTGGTAATAGGCAGGTAATTGCCTTTAATCCATTTCCCGCCGCTAGGTGTCGGGTCCATTCGCAAATCGGGAACCCGACACTTGGGAAGGTTGTTTGGAGGCGGGTTGACGGCGGGTGCAAAACCCGCTGTCAATCAAAATGATTTAATCTCTGACCCGCCTCCAAACCCGCCCTCTGAGCGCTGGCAAAATCGCGGCCTTAAGCTTAGATAGCGATTTTTATTTAGTTTTAGTTTCATCCCTCTCCTCTGCTAATAAGGGCTTGTCTTTTTATGGTATTTTGAGAGTAAAGGTGCCTTCTCTATTTACTAATGGAACTCCATTGTTTGCTTCTGTTATCGTCTGGTTGTCAACCCTGAGATTATTTTCTAAACAAACAGTTTGGAAGTAGGTCACAGAAGCGGGTCATCGTTTTGGTTCCTGAATTATTTCCCTTTTGTCCAGTTGGTTTTGACTGCAACTGCAGCTTTATGTATGAGGGTAGACGAGATTAAAGTTTCAATATATCCATATATAAAGAGTTTTAAACTTTAATATACAATACTTTAAAACATCCTAATGCAAAATCATTTTGGATCTGTATTTTAGTTAACTGGATGCTGAATTTGCACAGCACTTTTTCAATGGCATCCTTCAGCCTAAAGTTTAAAGTCCCAATCTCAGTTAAGAAAGAATATTGATTTGTTTGGACAAAACTAATATTTAGGTTTCCATCAAGGAAGGCAGAAAAGGATCCTAGATATTTTGGCTTCAAAATTTTAGTTCAAACTGTTACACCTAAACATTTCTCTGTTTTACCTTCAGTGCAAATTCAGTTAAAATTATAAAAAGGTTTTTTTTAAACTGGAATTTAGAATATTATAATTTGAAGCAAAATCTTTCCTCGTCACACAGGCTACTTATGAAAACAATGGTGTTTTAGTGACCAGGAAATAAAAACTGAAATCTGATTGCACACAAATTTCAGTAGTCCAGTCAAATCAAGATGATTATAAACGTTTGTCCATTTGACTCTAAAGTTAGTTCACTGGAATTTAGCTTTCTCGTAAAACTTTATAAACCTCAATGGACAACAATATTTCAAAAACTGAATACAAAGCACCCTCTGTACTGGACATAATGATTAATGAACATGTTTTTTTTTATTTTGGCAACTTAAAGCAGATTTTAAATGTTTTTCTTTTTCCTGTGCTTCTGCAACATTTATACTTGGATTTGAAAGGGACATGCAGCATCCAAATCCAACTGAAATTTGAGTGCAGCATTTGCACAGAAAGCCCATTTTAAAATCTGTTCAGCTTTATTTTTTTAAATGGCATTTTGATTACCCCTACTCTTCTTCCTGATGACTTCTGGTCAACAGTTTCTGCTACTTGTATGCAGTTTTTAAAATGCTATTGGGTGAAGTTCAGTTAAATGAAAAATAATTTTATCCTAAATAACCCACCAAAATCAGCCCAGTTCATTCATTCCTTCAGATGGTGGTAATGGAGATTGTAACCTTAGGTTTCTCTAGACTTGCCATGTACAGTAACTGGATTGAAATACAGCAGACCATGGGTTTATTGACTGCTCCTCTGATTTTTGGCACTCTATAAATGTACAGATAGCAATGTCAAATTTTAAATATAATTGTGATGTATATGGAAAAGTATGTTCCAATAAAGATGGGCTATAAAATATTGAAATAATGGGAATTTTAAGAAAGATTTCCACTGTGCATTGGATTAGCTAGACAATTATGAACTAGCACCTGAAAAATGAGAAAAATTGGCCCAATCCTTTGCTCCCATTCTGCCCCTGATCAGCACTGTACTCAAACTTCCTCTATGGCTTTCTTGGTGTTTGCAGCTGATTGCACCTGAAGAGGGTGTAGCCAATGAATGTCAGAGGTCTTTGCACTGAGATTTCCTCTCATAGCAAGGGTGCAGATCAGAGGCAGACTGCCCCCATTGGTGCTGCTTCTTTCTGAGTTGCTGCTTCCCATTAAAAAAAGAAAAATGTGCATTTATATAGCGCCTTTCACGACAACGCACGTCCCAAAGCGCTTTACAGCTAATGAAGTACTTTTTGTTGTGTAGTCACTTGTAATGTAGGACACGTAGCAGCTAATTTGCGCAAAGCAAGCTCCCACAATGATCAGATCATCTGTTTTAGTGACGTTGATTGAGGGATAAATATTGGCCAGGACACCAGGGATAACTCCCCTGCTCTTCTTCGACATAGTGCCACGGGATCTTTTATATCCAGCTGAGAAAGTAGACAGGGTCTCTGATTAATGTCTCATTCGAAAGACGGCTTCTTCGACAGTGCAATACTTGCTCAGTACTGCACTGGAGTGTCAGACTAGAAATTTGTGCTCAAGTCTCTAGAATGGGACTTGAACCCACAACCTTCTGACTCCGAGGCGAGAGTGCTGCCCACTGAGCCACGGCTGATTTTACAGGATAGGCTGGTATTGTCAAGATAGGGGATTTCTGTTTCAGGACTTGTTGCAGAATAATGCTAGCCTGTTTTTTTTTTATTCGCTTATGGGATCTGGGCGTCGCTGGCAAGGCCAGCATTTATTGCCCATCCCTAGTTGCCCATGAGAAGGTGGAGATGTAAGCGGTTTTTGATCCTAGCCCAATTGCTAGACAGACGGTTCGAATCACCCCCGCCTTACGAAAGTTCTATACCCGGGAATTATTATTCAGAGTGTAAATGAAATAAGTCACAGCAATGCTTTGGTGAAAAATCAAACTTATATTTATTTGGTCTAACATACACTGGCTAAAACATGCACTACTAAACGAAATCACTGTCTCTGTGGAGAATAAAATCCAGGTTACAAACAACATACTGTACATACAGTACAAAACTGCGGACTATAACGAGCAGTAATTCCCTTGTTGCTATGGTGGACTCTAATTCCACCCCTACCAACGAATTACCCAGTCGCATAAACCCCTTCGCCTGGCTGAACCAAACGAAGCTCCCACCCTCTGAATAGCCCCAAAACTTCACTTCTGAGAAACTCTGAGCCCTTACAGCTCACCCAGCTCGCCTGGGATATCGGGTTACCGGCTTGAGATACTCGAGACTTTGCTTACCCCCACACGTGGTCGGTTTTGATCACTCCGCTCGGCAGCTTCTCTGGTACTTCTTGTTATGTCGATCTTGTTGGAGCGGAAGCGAGAGAGAGAGAGAATGGTGGGAAAGGATCTATCTTTATAGGAGTCTGGCTACCCCTGTCTTTCCTGCTAATCTTTAAAATCCTTTTGTTTCTAAGCACTCCGGTGCTTAATCAGTGATGGGTCATCATCGGACCCATGAGTATTCCGTGATTGGATTAATGGCCCTAAGTCTGGGACATAACTTTGGTCTTTGTGTTGGGAAAAACTGGCTCCTCTTCGGCTGGCAGAGGCTAGTGGGTTCATTGTTCTGCTTCTCTTCTGAGATGGAGGTGAGAAGTGCTTTTGCATATTAGAGTGGCTTTCTAATAAGTTCAAGTTTAATGGCCCCCTTTTTCCAGGACTGTCAGGCGAACCCATACATTCTGGATGACTGACAGTTCTTTTGTCACAGCCAACTGCCATGCGTTCTCTGGAGTTTTAACAAACCAGTCCCCCACGCATCTGCACAGGGTGGTCCCACCACAGGGAAAACACCCTCAGCCCATAAAGTCCACAAAAATATTCTCGACTGAGTCCATTCTTCAAACAGAGACTTTGCGATCTCTTCAGTGGTGAGTTGCCTTCTTGAACCATTGCATTCCTTGTGGTGAATCTACTCCCACATTGCTGTTAGGTAGGGAGTTCCAGGATTTTGACCCAGCGACGATGAAGGATTGGCGATATATTTCTAAGTCTTACACAGGACAATCAGTACTGTTCCAAGCCTCCTCCTTTTGTGATGTGGCATATTTAGAGGCAAACAAAGGGAAGGAACCACAAGCTCACTGAATGGCTGCCCAGGTTTCTCCTGAGCCACTAACAACTGTTTGCCTACCACAGAGTATGAATCCCCCCTCCCTGATTGTGCACTCATTCCACGTCATTTAAAATAAAGAGAAGCCTCACAGTCATACCAACATTATTAGCGTACCACCAATCTTCATACTGATACTTGGTTTCCCGGTTCCTTCACCTACTGCTTGCTTGGCACTACATGTTGCTGTTTTTCCAGCTCCTTCTAAGCAGACAGCAGAAATTCCTGAACTGTTTTTTGAGGTGCTGCCACCATCCCAGCCATGATGCAGCAGCACAAACTCATTCACAATGGATAGAACCTTAAAATAAATGTGATGATCACTGACATGCAATTCACAGCTTCTATCCCGCTTACATTAATTTAGAAAGATATTCAGTCATAATCCAGCTCCATTATCTGCAAATAAATAAAATTGTTCTCGCTTTCCCATGGGACTTTAACTGAGCCTGCTCCATTAATGGTGCTGGTGCCTTTTAAGGCCCAGAAAGTGCCGAGACTTTCTTCTCCCTTCCTGGCTGTGGCCAGTAGTCTGCCCCCAAATGTTCCCAGTGTGGCACCTGCTTTATTTTAATTAGGTCGATGAGGAAGTTTGGGTGCTGAAATTTCTCCCGGACAGTGCCAGGAAAGGAAGATTATTTCTTTGATCTTTTTCTTTCCTGTGATAGGCATCAAAATTTTGGTACTTAATGCATCTGATAATCAATTTTTGGTTTGCTGACTATATTAGTGTAAACTAAAGAGCACCTAAAGAGGTATTTTTTGATTTTTTTTTCTTAATTTGTTCTCTAAATTGTTTTTCCTTTTTTCTACCCCTCCTGCACCATTCAGAGCATGAGAGAGTTGACCTCTGCCCTTCACCATGCCTTGTGCCTTTCACCCCCTCCTACACCATTCTGTAACCATCTGCCTGGGGGTTCGCTCACAGCAGTCCAGGTTGACTAATCATCTAATTTTCCCCTCCCTATGAGGCACCATTGTAATTTTTCCACCGCTGATAATTTCTTTCTGGGAAGGATGTTGCACCTTTGTTCTACTATGAGGAAGCCTGCAGTTGTAAGTGCATGAGTCATTGCTATGATGGCTGTTTCTCTTATATACCATTTTGGAAGTTAATCTTAACAGCTAATAGTAAGTCACAGGCATCTTGGTAGATTTCTTCAGCTCTCGTAGTTCTGATTTGTTGCAACCAAAAGGATTTTGAAAACTGTTTTTGAATGATTTGATTGGTTTAGTTTCTGCTTTTACTTTATTGGTAAGTTTTGTTAACTCACCATAGTTCCACTGTTCAGATATGAAATTTGAGACAATTGAATGAAAGTGTGGCACATAAATTTGCATATATGCACATCATGACAGTAATGTAATTTGAAGTGGAATATACAGGCAATGCATGCATTCTCAGCAATTTTAGATCGTAAGAAAATATATCTGTACTATGTTAAAAACTACACAGCTATGTGTACTTCATGCCCATCTCACGCAAACATCATGCTTTGTCCTTGGCTCAAATTTCATTTCCCTAATGCAGCAACAAATCAGAACTCTATGCTGTGGGAAGTTATAGATGAAAAAAGTGAACTATGAGAAGTCCGAAAATTCTAACAATCAAATTGCTCAACGTTTCATTTTTCATTCTCATAAATTCACGGGGCTCAAAGTAAGGTTCATAACATAACAAAAATGTTAAATTTACATATTTCACAGCAACAAGCTTGGATTTGACTAGAGTATACAATGATTATAGGTTCTGCCCATAGTGGCTGATGGTGAGATTCTATTTAACATAGAAACATAGAAGATAGGCGCAGGAGTAGGCCATTCGACCCCTCGAGCCTGCTCCGCCATTCAATGCGATCATGGCTGATCATCCAAATTCAGTACCCTGTCCCTGCATTCTCCCCATATCCCTTGATCCCTTTAGCCTTAAGTGCCTAGTGGTAGCTGTACCATTTATGGTTGAGCAGCAGCATGGACTTAGGTTTTTGGCTGAGGATTTAGACCTTCTGAGGCAACAATGAAATCAGTTTTCAACCCTAGTGATCATTTTTGTTTCTAGATTTTTTTTGTTGCACGGTTTAATAATGGATCTAATAATGTTGGGAAAAGATTAAAAGCTTTTTATAAGTTTGACGAGGCTCTTACTCAGCATATTGTGAGTTTGTGAATTGAAGCTTCAGTGGGGACTGTTGTGTATGTACCTTTAAGAGAGAACTGCTTTTATACTGTAGTACCGGCAGTGACCACCCCTGTATATAAAGCCGTAGCAGGTTTCTGTACCTTCAGTTCCAGCATACCCTCTGTTCAGTAAACACCTGTTATTACCGTTCTCCTGCAGTCCGTGTGTTATTGATACGCGGACACTACAGTGGCGACGAGCAGGTTCAAACTCACCTGCAGTACTGCATCACCTCACGGGGATCCATCCCTGAAAAGAAGCTTCTTGGAGGTCGAAGCCAGAGCAACGAGCATCGACCGTGGGCAACCGCCCAGTGATCCATCGGAGTTCAGAGAATCGCAGGGGAAGCTGTGGAGAGCTGGGCTTGGTTCTCCAGTCAAGGTGTCCCAGCAAATTGGGCTGGCAGCAGGTAGTGCGCTGACCCTTCCCGGACTGCGGCGGGCTAGAGCTCGATCGAGCGGCTCTGCAAGGGGGCCGAGCAGCGTCGTCGGGAAGAAAAAGAGAGAGAGAGGGTGGAGCGCACAGGGCGCGGCCGGTGCTCAAGAGTCGGGCAGTGTTAAAGAAAATAAAAAAGGGGAAGGAAAAGAGACGCGCAATGGACAGCGTCGAAGAAGAATAAAATGAAGAAAATTAATTAACAAAAGAGAGACGCGCAGAAAGCCGCGGGGCGCCGCCATTACTAGTTAGAATGCTAGGAGCAGCATTGGCAGCAGGGGGAAGAAGGAAAAGCGCGGGAGGCGCCATTTTAAACCACCCAAGATGCCGAAGAGTGGCAGCATCACTGCTTTCGACAACGAAATAGAAGACTGGACCACGTATGTGGAAAGAATTGAAGTGTACTGCAAGGCAAATGAGGTGGCCGATGAAAAGAAGGCGTCGGTATTATTGAATTTGATGGGCGCGAGAACATACGACCTATTGCGGAATTTAATTACCCCAGCTAAACCAATGGAGAAAAGCTTTGAAGAGATTGTCAATATCTTACAGGAACATCTAAACTCTACACTGCTGCTGATAGCAGAAAGATTCAAGTTCCATAAAAGAAACCAGCACAAAGACGAGAGTAATGCTGACTATCTTACGGAACTACGCAAGTTATCGAAACACTGCCAGTTCGGAGCAGGACTGGCAGATACCTTAAGGGATAAGTTTGTCTGTGGGCTCCAGAGTGAAGGAACCCAGAAACGACTACTTTCGGAAAAGGACCTTACGCTAGAAAAGGCTTTCAGCATTGCAGTATCCTACGAAGCAGCAGCACAGGGAGCTGCGGAAATACAACAGAAACCGCAAGAATATAGCACCAATGAAATGGCATATGGAGCAGAAAAGTGCTATCGCTGCAGCAGAACAACCCATGACCAGAAGGATTGCTGGTTTAAGGACAAAGTATGCAGGCAATGTGGAAAAGTGGGACACATAGCACAAGTCTGCAGGTCGGGAAAGAAAACCAACACTAAAAGAACTACTAAGGAAAAGTACAAGAAAGTACAAAAGATGACGGACAGTAGTTCAGAAGATCAGAAGAGTGATAATGACTCCGGGAGCAGGAGACTAAGTTGTCTAAAGTTACACAACGTGATCGTAAAGGAGGATCACCGAACCATTTGGGTCACCCTCATGATAGCAGGGTCCCAAGTAAAGATGGAATTGGACACAGGATCAGCCCTAACAGTCATGAATCGACGAGACTATGAGCGGCTATTCTCACACATACCCTTGAAGGACACGTCCATTGTCTTGAAGACATATACGGGGCAAAAAGTCTACCCCAGAGGAAAAATAAGGGTGCCCGTTAAATACAACGGCAAGGAAACACAGAAACTGTATCTATATATACTACAAGATGGAGGACCACCATTATTGGGACGTGAATGGATCCGAAAAATACAATTGGATTGGCATTCCATTCAGGCGCCAACTGTGGCTGACAAAAAGGATGACGATGTCACACCTGGACGACTGTCAAAAATTCTAACTGACGCGAAAGAGGTGTTCCAGCAAGGACTTGGGACTCTAAAAGGCGTAACGGCAACAATAAAAATTGAAGATAACGCAAACCCAAAATTTTTTAAGGCCAGACCATTACCGTATGCAATCCGCCCAGCCGTCGAAGCAGAGCTGGAGAGTCTGGAGCGTTCGGGTGTGCTGTCCAAGGTGGACTGGAGCGAGTGGGCCACACCCATCGTTCCTGTAATGAAGAAATCATTGAGCAGCACGCCTGGGGAACCGAAGAAGGTTCGCATCTGTGGGGACTTTAAGGTAGCTGTGAACCCAGTCCTTCACAAAGTACAATATCCACTTCCGCGGATAGAAGATATTTTCGCCTCACTATCTGGAGGGAAACGCTTTACGAAGATTGATCTGGCCCAAGCGTATCTACAAATGGAGGTAGAAGAAGCATCTAGAAAATACCTCAAGATAAACACTCACAAAGGTCTTTACCAGTACAACCGACTGGTATTCGGGGTAGCATCAGCTCCGGCTATTTGGCAGAGGGCGATGGAACAAGTCCTGCAAGGGATCCCGGGGACCCAGTGTTATTTGGATGACATCCTGGTTACGGGCGAAAATGACAGTGAACACCTTGCCAACCTGGAGCAGGTGCTCACTAGATTACAAGAATATGGGCTACGAGCCAACCGCCCCAAATGCGAGTTTTTCAGGAAACAAATCTCGTATTGTGGCCACGTGATTGATGAAGAGGGGTTACATAAGTCCCCAGACAAGATTGAGGCAGTAGTCAAGGCTCCAGCACCGGAAAATGTGTCGCAACTGAGGTCGTTCCTCGGGTTGGTGAACTACTACCATAAGTTCTTGCCAAATTTGCCTACAATTCTGCACCCGCTGAACGCCCTGCTGCAAACTGGAGTAGCATGGAAATGGAGTGATGAGCGTAAGCGTGCCTTTCAGAAATGTAAATGCCTAATCACTTCAAAAGAAGTATTGGCCCACTACAATCCAACACTACCGATTCGGTTGGCATGTGATGCGTCTCCCTACGGCATTGGAGCGGTGCTGTCGCACAAATTCCTTGACGGTTCAGAGAGGCCAATAGCCTTTGCGTCACGCTCGTTAACCTCAGCAGAGCGTAACTACGCCCAGATTGACAGGGAGGCCCTCAGCCTGGTGTGGGGGGTGAAGAAGTTCAATCACTATCTGCACGGGCAGAAATTCACCTTACTGACTGATCACCCGCCTCTTGTCTTCATTTTTAACCCAAAGAAGGGCGTTCCGGTGATGACGGCACAACGGCTGCAAAGATTGTCCCTTTTTCTAGGGGCACATCAATACGACATAGAGTATAAGGGCACGAAACAGCATGGAAACACTGATGGGCTGTCGCGCCTGCCGCTGCCTACGGTGGAGGAAGCACCTGCAGTGGACCCTGTTGAGATATTCCATTCGACCATAGTCGAATGTCTACCTGTTACAAACTCAAGTATAGAGAAGGAAACCCGAAATGACCCGACACTCTCTCGGGTCTATGATTTGACGGTGAAGGGATGGCCAGCACATGGCGACTCACTGTTGCCAGCATTCTCGCCAAGGAGAGAACAGCTGTCAGTGTGCCGGGGGACCTTGATGTGTGGATCCCGAGTGGTAATTCCACCCAAGTTGAGAGACAGAGTGCTCAATGAGCTTCATGAGGGCCATCTGGGAGGGGTAAAAATGAAGAGCCTAGCCAGGGCGTTTGTTTGGTGGCCGGGAATCGATAAAGAAATCGCAGAAATGACCAAGAGATGCACAGGATGCCAGAAAGTCCAAAACGCTCCACCACAGGCCCCACTACACCCATGGGAGTGGCCCTCATCTCCATGGCAACGGTACACATTGATTTTGCTGGTCCATTTATGGACTCAATGTTTTTAATCGCCGTGGATGCACATTCAAAATGGCCAGAGGTCATCAAAATGTCCTCCACCACCACGGAGAAAACTATTGCAGTCCTACGGACCATCTTCACCAGGAATGGCTTGCCAGAACAGATTTGCTCCGACAATGGACCACAGTTTGTGTCCGAGGATTTCCGGAGGTTTTTGAGGAATAATGGGGTAAAGCATTACACATCCGCCCCATATCATCCAGCCACAAATGGATTGGCTGAGAGGTTTGTTCAAACCTTTAAAAAAGCAATAAAGGCGATGTATAACGACAACATACCACTGCAACACAAGGTGGAGAATTTCTTGTTTGCTTACCGGAATGCGACACATGCAGTCACCAACCAAGCTCCAGCCATGATGTTCTTTAACCGAAGGTTAAGATGTCGCCTGGATTTGCTCAAACCAAACATAAGACGAGATGTTGAGAATAAGCAATTCCAGCACATAAATGAGAAGCCAACCAGGAGCTTCAAGATAGGGCAACCAGTCTTGGCCCGTGACTACCGAACAGAAAAATGGCAGCCAGGAACGATATGCACACGGCAGGGACCACTAATGTACACAGTGGACGTTGGAGAGTGCATCGTGAGACGCCATGCTGACCAGATTCTAGACTCACAGGAACAAGTCAAACCCATACCACGAGCATGCGCACCTGGTGATGAACCCGAAGTACAGATTGCGTCTACCTCAGAATCAGTGGTATTGGAAGCTGACGAACCAACCAATGACAATGAGCCAGAATCGACTCCGCTGCAAGAACAGGATACTCGAGAACGGCGCTATCCAGACAGGATCAGGAAGCCTCCTCAAAGACTGAATTTATAAATGATTACTTTCAGCTGATGTATATAGTACAAAGAAAATTGTAATTGTAATTAGTTATTATTTAATTGTTAAATGAATGTTATGTACTGTTTATCTAAAAGGGGAGGAATTGTTGTGTATGTACCTTTAAGAGAGAACTGCTTTTATACTGTAGTGCCGGCAGTGACCACACCTGTATATAAAGCCGTAGCAGGCTTCTATACTTTCAGTTCCAGCATACCCTCTGTTCAGTAAACACCTGTTATTACCGTTCTCCTGCAGTCCGTGTGTTATTGATACGCGGACACTGCAGGGACCACACTGTCCACCATTTTAAGAATTTGCAATACCTTCAATTGAAATGTAACATTCTGTTTAGTCAGAACTGGTTAATCCGCGTTTCCGCCTGTCGGTAAGCTTCATTGGTTCTTAGCCAGACTGTGTGGGGCAAGATACCACTAGAAATAAGCAGAGCTGCAACTGTGCTGGTGAAAGGATGCAGCTGGTTCTTGGAGCAGCATTGGTGTTAGATGCAGTAAAGTTATCCACAAACCACAGGCTTTTCGACTGGCTGGTGAAGTGTGGATCAGAGCCAAATGACTGGGAAAAGGGACAGAAACACAATCAAAAATGTGGGCACTGTCTTTATATTCAAAATGTTATTTTCGATACCAGTGGAACAAACTGCAGTGTCAATAAGAATGATTCAACGACATTGCTGAGTAGGTGAGTAATAAGTGACTTTATACTCCTATGAATAAGAAACATTTGACACTTTAGACTCATAAAATTGATATACACAGACTTATGCTGCTGCTTTCACTGAATACAGCTGTGACTACATTGGCAGAAAACCAGTGCTTATTGCATTTTACAGAACCTGAGGGAAAAATGTTTCGCCAGTATTGGAGCAGGTGTTGGTGCTACTGTCCAATTATAAAAATAACATGGAACTTTGCGAGAAAGCTGAAAGGAAAGCCAAAATAAACAGTGGAGAAAATGATAAGACTATAAAATGAACCGATTTTTAAATGTAGATAAGTTTAACTAGCAGTGCAACAAATAATCTAAACTAGGATTAAATGCATTAAAATATATATCAGGGCATTAAACAGATTGAAAAGTGACTTTATCGTTGTTCTATGGATTTCAATGTAATCTTTTTCATGGTGGAAATTAAGCAAAACAGAATTCTTCACAGTGAACATGTTGTCATGTAGACTATTGAGTTGCTTGTGACTTCTTTTGTTACATACCCATGGTAAAAAGAATCTGAAAAATGTCTTTTTTTAACAATAAGCAAAAGTTGTTTTGGTTTACCTGATGTTTCATTCAAGAATAAAGTTATTAGTGCACTTGTTCAATGCTACTTTTACCAAGATTGCGCAAATAATTGAGTCGACATCAATTGTGCAGAGAAGGAAGATCCACTTGGACATAAGTCTTCAATTTCTCGAACTGCAGCAATGTACAATGTAAAATTTTATTTCATTCACCAAGAATCAGATTTTCATTGGTGACTAATGTTCCTATTCAATAATTAATATATATGATGAATATTATTAGTTCTTAGGTGCAGACACATGAGAATGCCATGGATAAATAAAGAGTCTAGAAACAAACTAAAATGAAAGAAGTTAGCATATAGGGCTACAGGAATGACAAGAATAATAAAATATGAGAGAATACAAGAAAATAAGGAAAAATGATAAAGTGATAAGAAAGATAAGGAGGGATTATAAGGAGAGAATATGAAAAGATTATATAAAAAATGATCAGTATTCTACAAATATATCAGTGAAAGGAGAGTTGTTAAATGTGAGGAGAGGATACTGACTTAGAAGAGGACAAGTGGAAATTGGCAGTGATACTTAACAAGTTCTTTGCTTCAGTGTTTATGTAAGAGAAGGATATTGTGGTGGAGGTAAATCAGGATCATGGCAAGAAGAGGCCCAGGTAAGTTAAATTTTTTGATTACACTTTTTAAAGGTTTTCTTGTGGGCCGGGAGGAACATGAGTGCTGCTGAAGACCTCACAAGGAAATCTTGGCCTTCCCTAACTTGGGCTTTCCTCCCCCTTCCTCGACTATGATCATCTCAGGACCCGCTCTGAGTTTGAGTAACAGTTTGTTTGACTTACCTGACTGCTGGGGATTCTCCCCTCACTTCCTGCTCCTGCCCACAGGCCTCCACAACAGTCCCACTGGCTTCGGGTGGGAGTCCCACTTAAATTATTTAAATAAGGCCCGGGAGTTAAAATATCCTGCCCTTCACTCTATGGATGGCTGACAGATTGCCAACCACAAGCCACACTCCTGCCACAGGTTATAATTCGGCCTTATATTTCAGAGTTTTATTGAGAGTGAATGTGTGCTGGAAGAGTGGAGAGAGGCCAACTTAATAACCGTTTTCAAAACGGGAGACAGAGCTAACCTGGGTAATTACAGGCCAGTTAATTTAACATCTGTGATACAGAAAATTTTGCAATCTTTTATTTAAAGATGAAATCACTAAATATCTTGATGAAAAGAAATTAATTAGAAGCAGTCAACCCAGATTTCAGAAAGGGAGATTGTGCCTTGACAAACCCAACAGAGCTCTTTGAGGAGATGAGATATGGTGGATGGGGATAATGCAGTGGACGTACATGGATTTTCAGAAAGCCTTTGACAAGGTACCACACAGGACATTATTGGAGAAGATTAGGGGTTTGAAATTCGTGGGAGGGTAGCAATTTGGATTAAAAATTGGTTAGAAGAGAATAAAAAGAGTAGGACTTAAGGGCAGATTCTCAGAGTGATTGGAAGTGGGTAGCAGTGCCCCACAGGGTTCTGTTCTGGGACCATGTCTGTTCACCGTGAACATCAATGATTTGGATATAGGGCTAGATATCCAACATTTTCAGTTGATACTGAAATAAGAGGCATGGTAAGTAATTCTGAGGACCAAAGGAAGCTGCAAGTGTAAGTAGGTGTGAGGTAGTAAATTTGTTTTAAAGAAGTAATAATTATACTATGGGGGAAATCTGGCTGATTCTACACCTACACCCAGCCGCCTAAAGTCAAGAAAGAGCTTCATGAACAGTGTTGTTCCATTACAATCAACCTCATCTGAAGCCCGCATCGCCTTGTGGAAAGACCGGCTCGCCAGTCTCGAACAACCCCAGCGATGGAAATTTTACCTGATGAAAGCCTTCCCCCAGGAGCTAATTGCAACTGGGCAATCTGGAAGTGCCTTAAAGGTTGCTCAAAGGTGTCACTAAGCTAATGGGGATATTCAACCAGCCCGACAACTTGTGAATGTGGAACTGAGGCACAGACTATGCAACATCTCCTGCAATGCCCATCGTTAGAGGAACCCTGCACTGTTGCAGATCTTGCCGAATTCAACAACAAGGCACAAAAATGTGTCCAGTTCTGGCTGGGCTATGTATAGACTGTCCATTGACACGATAAGAATAGGTGAATAGGGCTATAAAAAAGCTACTGGAATACTGGGTTTTATGGCAAGAGATATAGAAAATAAATGTGGAGATGTAATGGCAAGTCTACATAAAACCATAGCAATACCATAGTTGCAGTACTGTGTTCTCATTGGGTTCCATACTTTAGTGGAACAGGCTCGATGGGCTGAATGGCCTACTCGTGTTCCTATGTCCCTTCCTTAGATATCACTAGGATACTGACTGCTGTTAGGAAATACAAATAAGAAGAACGACTTGAAAAATTGGTGTTTTTTTTCTATATAACAGAGGACATTATGATTTGATAGAGGTGTTTAAAATTATGAAGAGAGGCAGCAGCGTAGATAGAAACAAATTGATTCCACTGGATGAAGAATCTAGAACAAAGTGGCATAGATAAAAGATTAAGTGTAAGAGTTTTAGGACAGAGAGCTGGAGAATCCTTTTTACAAAGAGGGGTGTGAGGCTGTGGGATGCAATCCGCTTGAATTATTCTGTTCATGGTTTATTGGATTAGTAAAGTGTTCTCACCAGTCATGTTGCAATATTGTCACAGCATTTGCTGGAAAAATAACGGGGACTTTGCGGTGCACGCCGTTGTTTGTGCATAAAAACACAGCAATTTATGGTGAGGAAGAGATGCGTCGTGAGTTGGGAATCAGCACAAATTGCTGGACAGTTTGTGCAGTTCCCCCGTTAGCCTTGCAAAAACGGGAGATTGCCGTCAACTTCCCAATAAGTGCCAAGAAATTGCTGGATTTGCGCCTTAAATACAAAGTAAATTCCTCGTCGTAAGTTAGGGCTGCTATTTCACAGCACGAGGACCCTGTTAATGGGCTGATTTATGGTCCCGACTTGCCACTCAAATTTCGAGGCCCAGAAAGGGAACAATTGAAACTGGATTCTCACTCCTGCAGGTAATAAGTATGTGTTGTTTTTCAGTAAGCTGATAAAAGTATATATAAATTTGGTAAATAAACCAGGGAAGTTACTGGCAACTGAAACAGAAATCTTCAGTTTCTTTCAACTAGCTGAGTTTTGACAAATGTAATATTTTCCTGGCATTTTCTTTTCTTGAAAGTTTTTATATTAGAATTGGCTGGAATGGGTTTGTTTGATTTGATTATATAATAGTAATATATAACTGTTGCTAACTTCATTGGCCCGTGTTTAGTGGTCAGCAGTGAAGAAATGGCGCTCGCCGTTCATCCCGCTTACAGCTGCATACAGACTTTTCGTGTGCTTTTGAACAGCAACTTACGGTATTTAGAGATTGTCATTCTTAACATAAAATCCAGGCCATTATGTTTTCTGCTAAAATACAGCCTGTGCTTTGTGGGAATTCCATAGGATGTAGTAATGAAACGTTTAGACAGTAATGTGTTAAAATACTTTTGGTTAATGTTCATGAAGATTGCATCAGTTCTTTAAAATTTTACCAAATGATTTCAATCAAAATATGATGTCTACATGTTTCCTTGGCTCACAGACACTTTTGTTAATTTTTATCAGCTTGTCGAAGTGAATTGCAAGATTGAACTTTGCAATTTATAACAAACTAATTATTGTGTTGCAGTTCCTTCAGTCTAGATATATAAACAAACTCTAACATCCTGTTGCATTTGGTTAATAACACAATGTCTGGTTTATATATAAGCATATGGTTCTTCATTTTGACCTTGTTTTTGGATATTTCATTTTAAAACCAAAAACAAGAGTCTGGTACAGGTACCTACAAATCAAAAGCAAAATACTGCAGATGATGAAAGTCTGAAATAAAAACAGAAAATGCTGGCAATGCTCAGCAGGTCAGGCAGCATCTGTGGAGAGAGAAACAGAGTTAACGTTTCAGATCAATGTCGAAAGATCATTAAGCTTTTTCTCATCTCATGTGTAGAAGTGACTGGTATCTGCTCTGTGTATTGGCCTGATGACATTAGGTGACATTGTGAACTCAACATGTGAGAAGTCACAGCCTTGAACTGCTCATCCTACTATTCATTGGCACAATGGATTGGAGCATCAGGGCTGTTTAAATAATTAGACTCTGGCTTCTTCTGGTGGGAGGGAGTGTTAAGCTGTCTTAGGAGTTCCTTTCTAGATCATTTAAGCATGTGCTCTGGAGGTTTATCAAAGGGCCAGGACTTATCCCTCCTTTGCCAATAGGAAGGATAGTGTGGATGTGGGAAGCTTATTATGAGGGAAAGAAAGAAAGAAAGAAAGACTTGCATTTATATAGTGCCTTTCACGACCACCGGATGTCTCAAAGCGCTTTACAGCCAATGAAGAACTTTTGGAGTGTAATCACTGTTGTAATGTGGGATACATGGCAGCCAATTTGTGCACAGCAAGCTCCCACAAACAGCAATGTGATAATGACCAGATAATCTGTTTTTGTTATGTTGATTGAGGGATAAATATTGGCCAGGACACCAGGGATAACTCCCCTGCTCTTCTTCGAAATAATGCCATGGGATCTTTTACGTCCACCTGAGAGAGCAGACGGGGAGGAAACTGAACTACAGCATCATCTAAACTGTTGCCACAGAAGAATGATCTGTCTCATATGGGAAGAGAGATTATGCTGACTTTGACTACATGCCCCAAACTATTTTCCTTGCAAGATTGCCGACTCTTCATTTTTGGCATTGATTTTTGTCTTACTGAAATATAATTATTTTTTGATATTTAAAATGTGAAATTAAACATTATAGTAAAACAATGGATTGTAAAGCCTTTAGACACTCATGATCTTGTCTAGGGTCCTTGTTTTTACGTAGACCAAGAGTACATCAACATAGTAAAGACTGTACCCAGCATTAGCTAATACTTCGGCTACCAGGACCATTACTTTTGCAGTATATTATTGCTAAGTCTCATTTGGAACTATTTACCTCCGGGATAATGTACCCCTTCCCAAGAATTCATTATTGAAAGATGGAGGTAATTAAATTAGCGCGCTAATGATTTTGCATCACTTTTTTTTATTTACGAGCACTAAATTTGTGGAGGCCAGGTTTCCCACAGGCCCTGCTGATTTTACCGGTAGGGCATAATTTAAATGCGAGGCCTCGGTTTCCAGCTTGCCAGCTTGAGAGGCTGGCTGGCTGCGGGCGGGTAGGCCCCAGTTGCAATGGGTCGGGATCGGGAGGGGTGTCGGAATCGGGAGGGGGGAGAGAGGAGCAGCAGGAGTCAGCAATCGGGAAGTTGCAGAGAGGATCAGGGGGAGGGGTTGCTGGATCAGCAGGCATTTGGGGGGAGGTCGGGGATCAGCAGGCAAGCGGAGATCGTGGGGGGGGAGGCGGGATCGGGGATCAGAGATTGTGGGGTGTTGGGGGGTCGGCCAGGGATCAGGGCCGGCCAACGGAGGATCATGGCCGGCCTCATCGTCAACGTTGGGGGGGGCGGTGGGGGAGGTCTGGGGAGGGTGATCAGAGGCCTCGTGGGGAGGGGGGGTGTGTGGGTCTCTGATCATGGAGGCGGGTTAAGTAGGGACCCTGGATCCAGGAGCTAGGTATAAAGCCACTTACCTCCTGGATGCAGCAGCCCCCACCTCTGTTTAACTGCCAGGTTTCACGAATTGTGCGAAACCTGTCCACAGGCAGTTAAAAACAAATCAGACAACAACTTCTAAACCTGCGCGTTTAACTGCGCATGTGTGGACACCGGCAGTCACTGTCCGATTTACTCTTTAATAACAGTGAGTGCTGATAGCCCCGCCGTTACTCCTATCGCAAAATCCAGGCCAATGAATACCACACACTGGATTGTAACTGATGACCAGAGTGTGTACCCTTGCACCAGAACTGGTTCCAATGAGGCATTTTTGGTTCCAATTCCCAGAAATGTGAGGATCAAAGCGGGAGAGGCATGAACAGGAAGACCAGTCTAGTGGCCACTTCAGTAAAGTCTTGTTAAACAGTTTTATGGCCTTATAATTAGTAAATATCTTTAAAGAATGAGCCACACCTATTGCACATAAAGATCTTCATTATGTATTTATCTTGTGGTAATTACAACTAATATCAATTGAGGTGGTTTACCCTTCTAATATTGAATGGCCTTTCTAACTTTAAATAGTTGTTTGCTATTTTATAATTCTACAAAACTTATTCAAATTTAAAAGTCCATTTTTAAATATTGTGATGCAAATGATTGGAATTTATGGAACTCTTAAGACCGCAGCTATACTTTCTATGCTTTTGGGAAAAAATACAACTGAAGTGCTCAAATCATTAATCTTAAAATGTTATAATAAATAATAGGAGACAATTATGTATATGGTAACTGATAGGTAGGAGGCTGTTAGACATGTAATAATCCATAATCAGGAGGCAAACAAATAAATTACATTTATATGATGATAAATAGGCAGTTACATATATGATAATGGAGGGGTGAGAACAAATCAGAGAAATGTATGCATAAAGTAATGGGTAGGAGAGAATTACATGCAGAATAATGTATTGCTGGGAAAGAGTTACGTACAATATAATGGCTAAGTAGCAGGGAGCAAAACAATCAATTCAATTTTTTATTTGCCATATGTAACTAGTACAATGGAATGCTTACTCCCCGTAGGGACACATCAGCTATTCTTACAGCGCCGTGTTCAGAAAGTCAATTCAATGGCATCCAGTGGCAGTGGGAGCACGATGTCCCTCAATTAATAACATTAGATTGTGTTATGAATTGTTAAGAGTGACGTTGCCGCCGAACATTCTCAACACCCTTGATTTTGTTATTGCCTTTAATTCTTTTCTATTTTTCCTCACTCATATTTAGACCCCTGCATCACATGTAGCCTCCTACCTTGTGGTAATCTACTTTGTGGGTATCTTCTTCCCAAGTAGGGTTGTCATCTGCCTGGTTTCCAACTGGACAGTCCACTTGTTAGAGTTTTTTGCAATCACAAGGGCCCTATACATTAATTAGGGGTTAGTAATGCTCCGTTATCACTTTATCTTTCACATTTGTGGAAAGACTATTTGCACAAAAATGCTAGAAAATGGCAGACATCGCACTGTGACATATTTAAGGGTTATGTTTGTAGCATCCATTCAGGTGTACAGCTACCTCATCCTGTTGTGAGGAAAACACCCATTGCACGAGTATTACTATTTTATGGAATAGCATTTCTCAGGGGTCTTCATATTGTCCTTTCCTCCAAATCAGTCTTGCAAACCTAGTTAATATGTTAATATGCTCACTTTGCGGGTGAAACTGCTTCTGCTGCATTCAGTTTAATTCAATGCTCCTCTTTCTGTTATAACCTAAATTGGGTATGTTGCCCATCCATTTTTATTTTCAACCTCCCACCCACCCTGTGGGGTTAAAATTCCCCTCATGGTGTCTGCTGTGCACCAGTACAGAAGAGGTAGCTATTTTCATTACTCTGATAGCAAATGTGACATAATATAATCTATTTTTGCCACAGTCACAGATTTTAAATTAAGGCCTGGACTGAATGTCACCAGAAAAGTCTGCTGAGTTGGGAATTCTTGTGTGGATTTGAAATTAATTGAATCCAACCCTTCCACCTGCCCATTTCATAGCAATTGATAAAGCAAATAATGCACCCATGGTGAATAATTTATGTTTTGAAAAATGTTTATTTTTGGTAATTGCCCTCCCTGCATCCTCCAAAACATTTTGTCCAACAAGTCTCGAAGATCTACTGTCTCAGAACGGGCAGGAGTATGTTTTCAGATGAATGATGTCATTAAAAATGTGCAAAGTTGTTTTTTTAAAAAAAAAAAGACTTTGGAGCATAAATAAAACAGTTCCAGTTCATCTTTTTTTCTGCTGAGGTTTGAAACCATTCAGGAGGCAAAGATCAGGATGCAGGTTGTTCCTTCTGCTGTTGTATTGCACTGTTGATCATCATGTCTTATTCATTGAATCCTGCCAACAGTTCCATACCAGTGATCGTAACTTGCTTGAAAGCGTAGGGATAAAGACATGTGTGGAACAATGTTTTTTCCATTACTGTGGGATTACAAAAGGACCATTTGTTCCAATGTGTTAAATGGAAAACTCTTGCCAATAACTTTTAATATTCTTTTTAATAATGTTGCTTGGACATTTTTTAAAGCAGATCAAATGTTTTGATGTGTATTTAAAAATACTGAGCATTATTGCTGCTTTCTTTAAATGAGTTTATTTTAATACCATTGAAAGTTATAAAAAGGTATGGGCATATAAAAGAAAGATTAATGTACTCCTTGATTTATGAGGCTTGGGTCGAGACAAAGGTTCACTCTATACAAGTATTATGGGAGCATAGATTATTTGTTCAAAAATACTAATCATATTGAAATGTTCTTTATGAAGTTGGTTTACATCTGCTTGTTAATTTTTCCTATAGTCATGCTGGTAGACATCAGCTGTAAGCAATCAAAATAGTTTAAAAGTGTTAAGTCTGTGTGTTATATTGAGAATTAATACACAGACCACAAGAGTAAACTTTAACAGGTCTTTACTAGTCGAAGGTCAGGGCGGAACTGCCCAATAAATCATTACACAGCACTTATATACCGGTGTGGTCACCACCGGTATTACAGTATACAGCAGCCAAGATAAAGTAGTGCAACTCTTAAAATAGTTCTCTTAAAGGTGGAACGGTTACATACACCACAATCCTCCCTTTTTAGCTTAACAGTATATATTCCCCATTAACATAACATAATAACATATATACACAACTTCATGTAAAAACAGTTCACAGATTCAGTCTCTCTGGAGGCTTCCTGACTCGGTCCGGATAACGCCTCGGTGGTGTAGTAGTTTTCGGTGGTGTAGTAGGTTCTTTTGGCAAGGTCGATTCGGCTTGAATGCCAGTGTCGAGTTCATCTGATTCCAGTATCACCGGATCGGAGGTAGACACTATGGGTATCTCTGCTTCATCATTAGGCGTATAGTGTTGTGGAGTAGGTTGCCCCTTTTCGGATGACTCTATGATCTGGTCAACATGGCGCCTTATTATGCTTTCACCAATGTCCACGGTATACATCAGCGGTCCTAGTCGTGTGCAAATAGTTCCAGGCTGCCATTTCTCGGTACGGTAGTCCCGGGCCAAAACTTGTTGACCTATCTGGAAGGTTCTAGTTGGCCTTTCATTCATGCCTTGAAATTGCCGGTTCTCTACATCCCTTCTGATGTTTGGTTTGATCAAATCCAGCCGGCATCTTAGTCTTCGATTGAAAAACATCATGGCGGGAGTTTGGTTTGTAACCGCATGTGTTGCATTCCTGTACGCCAACAAGAAGTTATCTACCTTATGTTGTAGATTTATGTCTTCATTACCCATGGCCTTTATGGCCTTCTTGAAGGTCTGGACAAACCTTTCAGCTAATCCATTGGTGGCGGGATGGTATGGGGCAGACGTGTAGTGCTTAACCCCATTGTTTTTTAAGAACTTCCTGAATTCTTCGGACACAAATTGCGGTCCATTATCAGAACAGATCTGTTCAGGCAGCCCATTCCTGGCAAATATGGTCCTTAATACTGTGATGGTTTTTTCCGTGGTGGTGGAGGACATCTTTATTACCTCCGGCCACTTGGAGTGTGCATCCACCGCGATTAAGAACATTGAGTCCATAAATGGACCAGCAAAATCGATATGTACCCTTTGCCATGGAGATGAGGGCCACTCCCATGGATGTAGAGGAGCTTGTGGTGGGGCGTTTTGGACCCTCTGGCATCCTAGACAGCTCTTGGTCATTTCTTCGATGTCTCCATCGATACCTGGCCACCACACAAACGCTCTGGCTAGGTTCTTCATTTTTACTCCACCCAGATGCCCCTCGTGAAGCTCCTTTAGCACTTTATGCTGGAGTTTGGGTGGAATCACCACTCTGGATCCACACATCAAAGTTCCTCGGCACACTGACAGCTGCTCTCTTCTTTGCGAGAATGCTGGCAACAGTGGTTTGCCATGTGCTGGCCATCCCTTCACTGTTAAATCGTAGACTCGTGAGAGAGTCGGGTCATTTCTCGTTTCCTTTTCGATGGTAGAATTTGTTACTGGTAGACATTCCACTATGGTTGAGTGGAACATCTCCACTGGGTCCACTGTAGGCGCCTCTTCTATCGTTGGCAACGGTAGGCGCGATAAACCGTCAGCATTCCCATGCTGTTTTGATCCTTTGTATTCTATGTCATATTGGTGTGCCCCTAGGAAAAGGGACCACCTCTGTAGCCTTTGCGCTGTCATAATGGAAACGCCCTTTTTAGGGTTGAATATGGATACCAACGGCTGGTGGTCTGTCAGCAGTGTAAACTTCTGGCCCTGCAGGTAATAATTAAACTTCTTTACTCCCCATACCAGGCTGAGAGCCTCCCTATCTATCTGAGCATAGTTGCGCTCAGCGGAGGTCAATGATCTGGATGCAAATGCGACTGGCCTTTCCGAGCCATTTGGCAACTTGTGTGAGAGTACTGCTCCAATATCATAAGGAGAAGCATCACAAGCTAAACGAATAGGTAGCGTTGGGTTGAAGTGAGCCAACACTTCCTCTGAGGTGATCAATGCCTTGCTTTTGCGAAAGGCCTTCTTACAGTCCTCGCTCCACTTCCATGGTACTTCTTTCTGCAAAAGAGCATTCAGCGGGTGCAGCACCGTGGATAGATTTGGCAGAAACTTATGGTAATAGTTAATCAACCCTAGGAACGACCTCAACTGGGATACATTTTCCGGAGCGGGAGCCTTCACAACAGCTTCGATCTTGTCAGGTGACTTGTGCAGCCCCTCCTGGTCAATGACATGACCACAGTACGAGATCCGTTTCTGAAAGAACTCACATTTCTGGCGATTAACTCGAAGTCCATATTCCTTCAACCTGGTGAGCACCAGTTTCAAATTTGCAAGGTGTTCCTCATCGTCATCTCCTGTAATCAGGATATCGTCCAAGTAACATTGAGTGCTTGGAATTCCCTGTAATACCTGCTCCATGGCCCTCTGCCAAATTGCTGGAGCCGAAGCCACTCCAAAAACCAGTCTATTATATCGATACAAGCCTCTGTGCGTGTTGATTGTGAGATACTGGCGCGACTCTTCCTCAACTTCCATCTGTAAGTACGCTTGCGCCAGGTCTATCTTGGTGAAGTGTTTCCCGCCAGACAATGAAGCAAAGATATCCTCAATCCGCGGAAGCGGATATTGTACCGTGTGAAGCACCGGATTAACCGTGATCTTGAAGTCTCCACAGATGCGGACCTTCCCCGGTTCCCCTGGCTTGTTACTCGATGAACGCTTCATGACGGGAACAATGGGCGTGGCCCACTCACTCCAGTCCACCTTAGACAGTACTCCTGAACGTTCAAGCCCTTCCAGCTCAGCTTCCACAGCAGGTCGTATTGCATAAGGTACCGGTCTGGCTTTGAAAAATTTTGGGTTTGCATGTTCTGCAATCTTGATTTTTGCTTTAATTCCTCTCAGTGTTCCCAGTCCCTGTTGGAACACCTCTTTAGCCTCATCCAATATTCTGGACAATCGTTCAGGTTTGACATATTTTTTTCCGGAATCTACCGTTATTGCTTTTAGGGAGTGCCAGTCCATATTTATTTTCCTGATCCACTCCCGTCCCAGAAGTGGTGGACCTCCCTCAGGTAGTACATATATGTCCATTCCTTGGTGTTCTTTGCCCTTGTGTACCACCTTGACTTTTATCTTTCTGATGGGGTATACTTTTTGCCCCGTGTATGTCTGCAATACTATCTCCGTATCCCGTAGGGGAATATGTGTGAATAACCTTTTGTAATCTTGCTTATTCATGACCGTCAACGCCGATCCGGTGTCCAATTCCATCTTCACTTGGACTCCTGCTATCTGAAGTGTGACCCAGATAGTTTGTCGGTCAGCTTCCTTACTCACATTGTGAATTCTCAGACTACCCAGTTCCTTGCTGTTGGAGTCTGAATCCGAATTATGTTCATCCGAACTCTTCTCAGCCACCTTATGTACCTTTCTGCACTTTTCCTGCGGTGACTTTTTGTTGCTGGTCTTCTTTCCTGACCGGCATACTTTAGCTATGTGACCAAGCTTGCCACATTTTCTACATTCCTGGTTTTTAAACCAGCATTGGTTCTGATCGTGTGTTGTCTTTCCACAACGATAACATTTTGTTGTACCCAAAGCCATTTGATCTACGCTGAGTACCGCTGCCTTCAGCTGCATTTCCGCAGTGCCTCTCGCTGCGGCTTCGTGCGATGCTGCAAT
Organism: Somniosus microcephalus; assembly: GCF_052327205.1. Lineage (NCBI taxonomy): Eukaryota > Metazoa > Chordata > Chondrichthyes > Squaliformes > Somniosidae > Somniosus > Somniosus microcephalus. Next base: position 48,747,935 of record NC_141004.1, read on the forward strand.
AGTGACAGCCTTATCAAGTGTAAGATCATTCTCTTCAAGCAGCCGCTTTTGTGTTCCTTCTTTCGACAATCCACACACAAATTTGTCTCTCAGTGCCTCTGTCAGACTTTCCCCAAACTGACAGTATTTCGCTAGCTTACGCAGTTCAATTAAATACTCCACGTTGCTTTCCTCTTTCAGTTGCGTTCTCGCATAAAATTTAAATCGTTCCGCTAACATCAGCGGTGTGGGGTTCAAATGATTTTTCAGGACAGCAACAATTTTAGCGAAAGTCTGATCCGCCGGTTTAGCTGGTGATAGAAAATGCTTCAATAGCCCGTATGTCTTCGCACCCATTGAGTTTAGTAAGGTTAGTGCTTTATCTTCATCTGATATTTTATTTGCCTTACAATATATCTCTATGCGTTCTACATACGTGGCCCAATCTTCAACATCGGGATCGAAATCGTTGATGTTACCACGCTTAGGCATCCTCGCAATCTTCTTGAGAAACAAAAAGACATTTTTCTTTAACTTTTTTTTTCAAAATGGCGGTTTCCCGCGCTCGTCTTCTTCCCCGCCTACGAAAATGGCGGCTTCCCGCGTTTGCCTTTCTCCCCCGCTGGCTGTAATGGCGATTGCCGTATTGCTGCGTTCGCCCTCCCCAGCGGTTTTCAAATCGTGCCTCCCAGCCCCTCTTGCAGTCCGGTACTTTCCCCCGGCTGCGGCTGAGTTCTCCGCGGTTTTTAAAAAAAATTTTCTCCCGCGCCTTACGACGTCCCGGTCGCTGCGCCTCGCGGCCTCGGTAGCTGCCCGGCCTTTCTCACCGGTCGCGGTCGAGCTCTCTCTCGACGCTGTTGCGTCTCCCAGCCCGCTTGCAGCCCGGTCTTTTACACCGGCTGCGTTTGCATTCACCGCGGCTCCCGTGCCTTACGCTGCCCCAGTCTCAGCGCCTCTGGCCCCAACTTCTGTCCGGCTCTTTTCCCTGGCCGTGGTCGAGTTCTCCGCCCTTATATCCTCCGTTTTTCTCTCCCCTACTTCACAGTCAACGTGGCCGACTTGCTGCTCGTCGCTGATCGGCTTACCCACCACCGTGATAGAAGGGATGATCACTGCCTGTTGCTGATGGAAGGCTTCGTGTCAGAATTCTTCCTTTGCTCTGCAGACCCGAGTCTTTTCTCAGCAGAATGATGAGGGCGGATGCCTCCTTCTCGACGCCCGTTCAACTGCCTTGGATGTATCTCTGCCGCAGGGTAAGATCGTACTCGTCGCCACTGTTAAGTCTGTGTGTTATATTGAGAATTAATACACAGACCACAAGAGTAAACCTTAACAGGTCTTTACTAGTCGAAGGTCAGGGCGGAACTGCCCAATAAATCATTACACAGCACTTATATACCGGTGTGGTCACCACCGGTATTACAGTATACAGCAGCCAAGATAAAGTAGTGCATCTCTTAAAATAGTTCTCTTAAAGGTGGAACGGTTACATACACCACAAAAAGTTTGTATAGTATTGTGGCAGATGCTTACTTACACTGAACGAGTTGCCCGTACTCCCTGTAACTTTGGCTGAGATTTTCCTTACCTTGGCGGGTCCGGGGCGGGCGACGTCGGTGGTGGGCTCCATCCATCCCACTCTGGAAAATTATTTTCAATTAATAGGGCTTCTTAAGCCCACCCAGCGTGTTTCCCGGACCAATTAGAGGAAGCAGGTCTGGCGACGTCATTTGATGACGCGTCATCAGCTGGTTTCCTTAAAGGGACCATGGCCAACTTTCTTTTAACATTTGTGCTGTCAGTGTTCTACGGCATTAAAGTACTGCAAACACTGACAAAGACTGCACGGAGGTGCAGGGCTGCACCCAGGTTCTCCCATGACTCCCTCCATATGCTTATGGAGGGAGTCACAGCAAGCAGGGTGGTCCTCTTCCCTTCCGATGGGCGGAAGAGACCTCCCCAGGAGACCAACACAGCCTGGTTGCACATTGCAGAGGAGGGCACAAGTCAGGAGGACCAGGCTGCAGTGGCGCAAGCCTTTCAATAATCTCATTAGATCATGAAATGTCAGTACAAAGTCGCACTCACCGCAGCGGGGAAGCCGTTGGCGAACTCTAAAAATCTAAAGGTATGCATAAAATACTAGTTAATTGCCTCTTAACAGCCTCTTTAATGATGTAAATTGCCTTCTCCGCTGCTTGGTGTTTCGTCTGTTCAGCAATGACAGACCCGACATCTGGGAGACTAGCATGGAGGCGGGTTGACAGCGGGTTCCCTACCCACTGTCAAAAAAAAACATTATCCCAGCCGACCCACCACCACAACGTCCCCGCTGACCCCCTGAAAAATTCCCCCAAGGTTGTAACGTCCATGTAAGGAAAACTATTGTATGTTTTTTTTTCTCTTTTGTACTGTGACTCTGATTTATCAGACACTTAGGCTGCGATTTTGCCGGCACTCAGAGGGGAGGGTTTGAAGGCGGGTCAGAGGTTAAAGTCGTTTTAATGAACGCGGGTTCCGTACCCGCCGTCAACCCGCCTCCAAACAACCTTCCTAAGTGTTGGGTCCCCGATTTGCGAATGGACCCGACACCTAGCGGTGGGAAACAGATTAAAGATTAATGTGAGTAGTTTTCAGGCTGTTTTTTGATTTTCCAACTTCTGTGTCGGGTTTCATGATGTCCGGACAACACGCCAGGTAAGTGTGGCGTGTTGTGAGTCTGGTGTAATGTTTATGAAAAGATGACAGCTGCAGAAGTGGTGTCAAGGATGCAATGTTGCTGATGGTGCGTTTCAGAGCAAAGAAAATGTTGGTTACTGCATTTTTAATACATATACAGATTTCTTTAGCTTACAAGTTTTTAAATCCAACAGTATGTCATTGGGAGAACCTCTCTCACCAGTGTCAGATCGCTTCTGTCAAGTCACAGTACACAGGGAGGTTCCATCTATTCCAGCAACATCAGAGCCAATGAAACAATCAGTCCTCTGAATCCTTCCACAATCAGCCCCAACACCAACATCATCAACCTCATCACCAACCTTCACCGCCATCACCTGATGCTGCACTGGACACAGGGCATTGGCCCTTGACAAAATTACTGGCTGGGAGGCCAGCGATGGCAGCACCATGGCCAGATTTTCTTCACTTGATGCTGTAAACCCTGGCTGCCACATGATGCACCAGGTTGACACCATCCCACACCAGCACTGTGAAGCATCCCTTTAATGTCCAAGCCATTCCATGCACACTCAATCACATGACATCACTGCAGGAGTTCCTCAGGGCAGTGTCCTAGGCCCAACCATCTTCAGCTGTTTCATCAATGACCTTCCCTCCATCATAAGGTCAGAAGTGGGGATGTTCGCTGATGATTGCCCACTGTTCAGCACCATTTGAGACTCGTCAGATACTGACGCAGTCCGTGTCCATATGCAGCAAGACCTGGACAACATTCAGACTTGGGCTGACAAGTGGCAAGTAACATTCGCACCACACAAGTGCCAGGCAATGACCATCTCCAACAAGCAAGACTCTAACCACCTCTCCTTGACATTCAATGGCATTACCATTGCTGAATCCCCCACTATAAACATCCTGGGGGTTACCATTGATTAGAAACTGAACTGGACCAGCCATATAAATACTGTGGCTACAAGAGCAGGCCAGAGGCTGGGAATTCTGCAGCAAGTGTCTCACTTCCTGACTCCCCAAAGCCTTTCCACCATCTACAAGGCACAAGTCAGGAGTGTGATGGAATACTCTCCACTTGCCTGGATGAGTGCAGCTCCAACAACACTCAAGAAGCTTGACACCATTCAGGATAAAGCAGCCCGCTTGATTGGCACTCCATCCACCACCTTCAACATTCACTCCCTCTACCACCGGCACACTGTGGCTGCAGTGTGTACCATCTACAAGATGCACTGCAGCAACTCGCCAAAGCTCCTTCAACAGCACCTTCCAAACCCGCGACCTCTACCACTTAGAAGGACAAGGGCAGCAGACGCATGGGAACATCACCACCTACAAGTTCCCCTCCAAGCCACACACCATCCTGACTTGGACCTGTATCGCCGTTCCTTCATTGTCGCTGGGCCAAAATCCTGGACCTCCCTTCCTAACAGCATTGTGGGTGTGCCTACACCATATGGACTGCAGCGGTTCAAGAAGGCGGCTCACCACCATCTTCTCAAGGGCAATTAGGGATGGGCACTAAATGCAGGCCTAGCCAGCGATGCCCACATCCCATCAATGAATTAAAAAAAAAACACTCATCACTATAGTGGGGCGGGGGTGGGGCGTGTTATGACTGAACAATCACTGGAACTCAGTAAGACACTTCTCAATGTGTGCTCAGATCTGCCCAATAAGGGGCACTTTTTGAAAAAGAGATTTCACTGTATGACAACACATTACCAGAAACTTCACATGGACATTGGCTAAACCTCTCAATGCCCACCCTTGTGTGTTGTTAGTTGGTATGCTTGCAGTAGAATGAGGGTGAGTGTGAGGCGTGGCTAGTGAGATGGGGAAGTGATGAAGTAGATAGAGAGGGTTGGGTGGAGGTGCAAGGTAAGTTGGTGTCCTGGGGAGGTCTCTTCCGCCCTTGGAAGGGAAGAGAACCTCCCTGTACTGTGACTCCCTCCATAAGCATCTGGAGGGAGTCATTGGAGAGCCTGGGTGCAAGAGTTCACCTTTGTGCAGTGATTATCAGTGTTTTCAGCTCCTCAATGCTGTCAAAACACTGAAAAATCAACTGTCAAAATAAAATTGTGCATGGTCCCTTTAAGGAAACCGGCAGATGACGCGTCATTGAATGACGTCATCAGACCCGCTTCCTGTTAATTGGCCGGTAAGCCCGCAGGAACCCGGAAACCAGCTGACTGCACCCATCCCGACACTGAGGAGAAAATCACAGCCTTAATTGTGAATAGATACAAAGCGTTAATACCTCTGCCTTAAAGCTTTCAATTATCTATAGAAAGTTAACTCAATTGTATAAACCTTTCCTGCCCATTTGAGAGTCATTAAATGTGCTCCACACACTTCTGAGTCATGCAACAGTAGCTAACATTTTCTATTTGGACTGATTCAACCACATGAAGTGTAATATAAATTCAATTACAATGGTGATCTTATCTTAGCATTTTTAAAAGTACATTAGGGCACTATGATTAAGTATTTGTATCTCTTCACTGAAGTACCCATGTATATTGTTAGAGATTTTATTTTCTACAGTTAAAGAAACAGTATTTCCTTTTCTTAATCTTTCATGACTTGAGTTCAATATTTGTTTGCCGTTGGCAAATAAAAAATATGAACATGAGTACAAGATTAAAAGCTACTGATCCAAATAATCAAGATTAGTTGTAGTCCTGAGGGTTGATTCTGAAGAACAGCATTAATTAGATGCTTCAGAACAATCCAATCCAATCTAATCCAATAATTGTAAAATAAGATTTTTTGTGATGAGTTATTGCAGAAAATATAGGTTAAGTCTACATGAAGTATTTGCATAGCATCTTATTTTCCTCTACAAAGCAACTTTTTAATGGGAAGTAGGTATGAGGAATTTAGTGAGAAAAATTTGAAGAAACTATAATGGACCCTTCTTGCCTTATTAATCCATGTCCCAGTTACCTCTTATGGTTAAGTGTTAATGGCAAGGAGGCAGAGAAAAAACTTCGGCTTTTCAAGAACCTGTTAAAGGCTGATTTGCGCGGCAACATACCATTCCTCAACTCCAGCTAAGTAAGGAAGTTGAGCTATTTTTCAGTGGTGAAGATGAAGTAATACCTTTGTTTACATGCGACTTACCACTACAGAGGACTAGCACGTGTTCTGTGATACCAGGTTTCTGTATTGTGATCCAGTCATTTTGCATTGAGGATTGCATTGTTGGGGGCAGCATATCTAGTGTAAACTCCATGAAGGTAATGCTTTTTTTTTACTTAAAAAAAAAATAGTTAAAAAGCATAGAAATGGATTAAAAATCAGGCCTTTCACCTCAGGAACTTAGCTTTATTTCCAGCTGCCCAGTGCAAAGCATGCTGGGATCCTATGCACAAACTGCATGCAAGGCTCTTTAGGGCTATCAAATATATTTGAATTAGGGGCCCTCCCCATTATGCAGTTGGAGTGTCATAGTATTTTTTGATTAAGTCTCTCCAAAGAGCCTAGCAACGATTTTCTACATTAAAGGTGCTATATAAATGCAAGTAATTGTTGTAATAGTTATCGAGCACTTCCAAAGGGGTGCCAATTTCTTTTTTACCTGGTTGTCCCTACCTTTACCTAGGGCCACACAACTTGCCTCTTCTTCTGCAGTTCAGCCTAAAATGGTCAAAGTGCTCCACTGTTGGTGAGTTTGAATTATTAGGTTCCTCCTGATTGGCTGTTGTCCATGTCAATCACAGCAAGCCCCTCTGTTCTTTATTTTAGCTTTAAATTCTGTTTAAAATATCTTTCTCTTCTGAGAAAGGCAGCAAACTATTTTTGGGACCTAAAGCAAAACTTGGAAACTGAACAAATTAACTTTGACTGTTTTATGTGGTCATTTGTTGCTTATGGAAATGTATGCTTATTAAATTTACGTCTGTAAGTTGGCAAACACACTAATGCAGAAACTCTGGGCTCTATTTTAATTCCCGAGGCGGGTTGGAGTTGGGTTGCATGGTGGGTGGGTTCGGCGAGCCATTTCCGGTGGGAACAGCTGCAGAGTTGTGATTTTTATTAAAGTACCTTGTTAATTTCAATGAGGTGCGCTGGCCGGTCCAATGAGTGGGATCGGGTCGGCTGGCCGCCTCCAATGATGTCATAATAGCAGATGCTGTTCAAGCTGCCCTCCAGCCTGAGCCTTTCTATTGTGGTTTCCTGCACTTCTTTGAAAAGCTCTGACTTCTTCCAGAGGCAAGGCAGCTCCTCGTTTTAATGATGAGTCCCTCCAAGTGGATGCTGTCAGAGGGCACAGGGAGATTCTCTTCCCTCCTGATGGCCAGAGGAAGCCTCCTCAGCAGACCAAGGCAGCCTGGCTGTGCATTGCTCAGGAGGTGATCGCAAGGTCCATTTATGCACACTCATGGATCCAGTGCCGCAAATGGTTTAATGATCTTGTGAGAACATCAAAAGTGAGTATTCCATCTCACTTGCCTTCACTCTGCTTCCCTTCTCTTCTCATCACCAGCACTCTGCATTGTAAGCCACCTCCTTCACATCCCACCTTACTCTTCCTTCCCTTGCACCCTTTCCTATCCATCTCTGTCTCAGCACTGAATCACTTCAGCATCCTGCCTATGCACCCCTTAGACTCGCTCTCACTGTCATGCAGTGACAACAACTAAACGCACAGGGAGCTACCTTCCTCTTGGCACCTTACCCCATCTTCGTCTCACTCAAAGCTTCTATGGTAGGGATTAATCACACTCACTCCATCACTGTGGCTGAAACACCGCTTGTGTCCCTCCTTGCCGGAAAAGACAGCCCACAATAAGAGGGAGAGAGCAATGATTGGAAGAGGAACACCTACCCTTGCAACATTGACCACTGCTGAGGAAGCAGCAAACCTGATTGTTGGCGGTGGCGAGGACCTGGAAGTGGGCGATCGAGAGACGGGCACACTAGAGGAAGCTGGTAACAATATAGTTTCATCTCTCTCAGAAAGCAATGGAATATGATGTTAATAGAGAATCACTTTGTATCATCTGCTCAAAAGGATGTGTCTGCTACATCAATATCAGATGTCTAAATCATGCCTTTACTCTCCCACAGGACCATCGAGCACCCCCCTCCCCACGATCCAGGACAGAGAGCCGGACAACTCCTCAGAGGAACCTGAAGCCTCTGAGGGAGCAGCGTTACCAGGACTTAGCGCACCCAGCACCAGCGCAGCAATGCACACCTCGGTGGGGCCATCGCGAGTTACAGTAGTGTTGCCACCTGGTCTATCACAGCGCACAAGTGAGCATCAGCAGATGGCGGAGACAGCAACAGCAGTGGAGAGTCGTCAGTGGAGGTCGCAGGACTCTCCTAGCTCTGCTGAGCTGCATGCAGACACTGTGCCTCTGGGGCCATCCAGAAAAAGAGCGGTTTGGGAAATACAGGAACAAGTGTAGGAGTCTCTGGAAGGATTTGCCACCAAGGTTAGTGCGAGTGTGGAGAGAATGGAGGAGTCCATCTTTAACATCAGCTCTGCCGTGGTGGAGGCAATGGTGCATGAACACACCACCATGGATAGGATGGCAACCTCCGTGGAAAGGATGACTACCTCGCTGGAAAGGATGGCTATGGCCATGGAGGAAGTAAGTCGCCAGAGTCAGGAAAACATGGTGACTGTTCAGAATAGAATGACATCTCTGGAGGAGCGATGGGCAGCTATTGAGCAGAGAGACCAGAGCTTCATGGACATCCTTTTGAGGAGGACTGCCAGTGCAGATACGGGTCCTCATGGCCCCCCTGAAGTGCAGCAAGGTGTTCTCCTGCCACTTGCCAGCACTGAGGTGCGGCTGACCCATGAGAGGGATGTTGTTGGCAGGACAGAAGGAAGTGTGGGTTCCTCTCAAAATGCTCATACGACCATGCCATTGTGGAGCCCTCGGTCAGAGACCCACTTTGCAGAGGCAACTGAGATGGCCGGTTCAGCCCCTGCACAGCTGCAGGAAGAGCAGACTGTTGAAGAGCCCTCCCAGGCTCCCAAACCCAGAGGACGCCTGCCAAAGGTGTCTGACCAGGCGCAGCATCCTAGTCAGCAAGGTGCCTCTACATCTGCTGAAGCCACAGGGGAAGCACCACGTAGAAGCACGCGTAAGAGAAAGATTAAGCAACTATAGTCACAAGGGGACTCACTTGGGTGATGTTTCTTTTTTTTCTGACTCTTGCTGGTATATTTTGTCATGTGTTAAAGATAAATGATGTCAAACAGTTGATTGTGTGGCTTATGTGTTCTCAGGGAGACTTGCATTTGTAATGCTGATGGTAAAAGTGATAGGAAATAAGAGGGTATAGCAGAGATGATGTATGATGTTGGACACGTGTCGCCTACAATTACAGAGCCATATGGTAGCCACCTATGATTGAAGAGTAAGCTTATGGAAGTGTGGCATGGTAGTGTGCATACCTTGGCTGATGGGCAGCAGTGAACTGGAGAGATGCTGCATTGGTCACAACAAGGCATACAAGGCTCCCCTTGTCCTCCTCCTACTCCTCTTCCCAGGAAGATCTGTGCTGAGCCACACAGCTGCTACTCCCCCGATTATGAGGACCAGGATGAGAGGGCATGAATGTTTCCCATCCCCTTGCTATAGATTTCATTTGAGGTAACAATCTTGCAAGCGCACAGTCGAAGTGGCCTGAAATATTTCCATTCATGACACACTGCAGATGGGTGTCAGCTTCAACAGTCAGAAGGTCAGTAGATGTGCAAAATGTTATCCCATACCTACAACAGCAAAGTTGTTGCATTTGAATGTCAGCCATGTTTCAGGGACACTCTTAAAGCAGTCCACCAATGCATACAAATCATGTCCTCCAGTAACTCGTCTCCTTGAACCTGGCCTGTTTCTGACTTGTCAGGAAATGAGCCAGAAGCAGGAAAATGGGAAACCACTATGAAAATAGGATTAGCAAGGCAGTTAACAGGCTGTTAACTGCCTTAATTACCTGTCCCACTGGTTGGAGACGGGTCAGTTTGGGAGCGGCTAAACAGACACTCAGGAAAATTGGGTGGGGGCGGGATGGAGGCGGGTTGGGCGCCTGAAGCCATTTTTCCCAATTTTTCCAACAGACCTGCCTCCAAAACCACCTCCTCAGGGTTATTAAAATCAAGCCCTTAAGGTCAGGGAACAACTGATGATAGGAAAAGTGGTGGTGGGATGGGGTCGGAGCCACTGGCTGGTGTAGGATTCGCAAAATCCAGAAAATACAGTCTAGATTGGTAAAACCCCTGAAATGGCCACATTGTGAGAACACAAGATGGAGTTGGCAGTTCTCATGGCTCAGTTCAAAAGGACACACCAGCAGTATCTTACAGCAGCCTGAGTCATCACCGATTAGAAGATTCCAGAACTTACTGCTATTGATATGATAATATGGTTACAGCAGTAACGAACTCGTAAACAAAAGTATTTGCACCTGGAGGTGCGCTAATTGCTAGCAAAACGCAAACCCATCTCTGAAATCGCTGAGCACAGAAAAAAACCCATTATCTGTACCAAACTCAGAGGGACACAGGACAGATCCCATCAGTTTCATTTACAAGACATTAAAATAAAGTACTTGCTTTTGTCAAAGCAGCCTGCCCATTACCTTGACAAAAGAAAACCCCTGATTTGGCGCCGAGATAAGGGCAAGGAAACAGTATAACTGTTGCGGGAAAATCGACAGCAAGACATTCATTCAGTGAGATTCAGACAGATCCATCACAGATTCACACAGACACGAGGTCAAGGACAGAGCGAGGAGGACCCACAAGATTGTGCAGGAGAGCAGATTCAGAAGTTCAGTCCAGATCCAAGACCATCAGGAGTTCGAAGGCCGAGTGGAGAGGAGACGGTTCGAGGAGTTCGGAGGACTTTCAAGATTGTGCAGCAGAGAGATTCAGACAGATCCACAAGATTCACCAGAAGCGGTGAAGTCCAAGTCCAGATACCATCAGGAGTTCGAAGACCGTGCGGAAGAGGAGACGGCTCGAGGAGTTCGGAGGACTTCCAAGTTTGTGCAGGAGAGCGGGTCCAGGAGCCGGTCCCATAAGGAAGATTGGAGATCCCGGACGTAACAAGGAGTACCAAGGTCCAGGAGGGTTTTAAAATTCTGGTGAGCATAAAGGCCCAACTCTACCTAACTGACATAGCTGAGGTATATTTTAGCAACGGGAGGGTTTGTAACATTAAGGGTTTTGTAATTCAGGAGTGTGATTTATCCCTCGATGTGTCCGTGCGCTTTTCCCACCCCCGTTTTAGTATACCGCTGATTAAGAATTGTTGTATGATTTAAGATAGTCAAAGTTATTCCTTGTGTGTTAAATTTTAGTTCCCATTGGGAGACGTGCTAATAATTTTTGTCTAAATTGATTCTTGCATTCTCTGTGTTTATTCTCCTTGAAAATAAAGATATATCTGATTTAAAACTCACCTTGTCTCACCTGATCCATTTGTCTTCCGAGTCACAAGTTGGGCCACACATCAAGGTTGTCTGGCAATAAGCCCAGTGTCTAGAACCGGTGAGGGGGGAGCGCTTCGGAACCGCTCACGAGCAGTGCGAAATCAAAACCGATCTAGCACACCATAAGCTCGTTAAAACGACCCCTTACACTGGTCACAGGAAGAGGCTGTCAAATGGGAATGTGCTAGGGGGCACTTGATGTAAATGGTTGACATCCAGTTCAGGCCTTAAGCTTCTGGGCACCACTTTAAAGCTGACAGACCCTCCCACCCCTAATACTACTGGACCCTGATTCCACAGTGCTACCCAGATATACCCTCCTGGCCAACCTGAAATACAGGAATTCCTTCCCTCTCCTAGTGCTAAACAACTTCTGGACGAACATCCCAGTGTTCCCTAATCTCAGGACTGCTCCAATGCTCCCAAAACTCTGGGCCTCCTCACAGTGATCCCAGATCCTATCGCATTGATCCCAGCAACCCTCTCTGCAGTACTCCTAAATCTTGGGCCTCTACCAGCCCTCAACATTTATGCAAGACCCTAAAGCCCGATTCCAGACCCTGAGACCTCATCCTAGTGGTCCTATATCTCAGTGCCTTCCCTAAACGCAATAAGTCAGTATCTTTGATAATACTATTTGGCATAATACCCCATTCTTCAAGACCTCTAATTCAGCTTGAGCAGTGTCACAAGACAGCAGCTGGTAAATCTATAATATATTAAATTCAGCACATGGAACACACGGACCATTGAAACTTTTACATTAGCCAACTCGTATACAAAATCCCACGGTAAAAGTTTACGAATTTTTTGGTGGCATTATGATAATACTTTCAATGTTAGAGCTGCCACATTTTCCCTGACAACTAATACCCACAGCTTTAATGAGTGCATTGCAGGGTACTCATGTTGAAATGCTTTGAATCTTCAGCATGCAGTTGCAAGCCTCTCACCATTGGAAGTGTTATCATGTGCTACCAAGGTTTATTTTTCATCAGGAGAAAGATTGATGTTTGAAAGAAAATCAGTGGCAAGAGAAAGTGGGGGAAGACAGTGAAATCAAGGGAAAAGGGAATGGATGAGAGGGGACACATGCCCGTATTCTCCTCCGCTATCCCACTCCAAATCGGGTGGATTCGCAGCAGAAAAGGTGGTAAAGTTGAGCGGCAAGGCCTTCCGCTGAGTTCTCACCACAGCCTCAATTTTTCATCCCCCATTCTATCTGGGTAGGCTGCCGGCCACCTCTGCTTTTCTGCTGCATGTAAATGTGGTGGGGAGGCAGGGCCCGGTAAGCCAGCCCTATCCCTACCTTCTGCCCCCAATCCCGCTGTACCCTAGTCCCCTCTGCTTTGGGCAAGGCAGCAGCGGTCCCACCATGCCAACTGGCATTTTCCTCCTCGGCAGCAGTGAGTTAACTGTTGGCGGTGGGGAACCCACCCTGCAGAACTAATGAATCTTAACCCAGGAAAATCAGTTGTGGTCAGAGTGGCAAGTGGAAGCCCACCTCGACTCTCCTGAGGTTGGTTGAGGAAAATCCAGGTCACAAAGTCAGACAGACGAGGCGTGAGATCAAGGAGATCCTTACCACCCCTGGCCTGGAACCTGTCCCCCCTTGTCACACTACACTGTTAACCCACTCTGCCTTCCAGATTCACCACCCCCCTGCCCCCCCTCCCCCACTCCCCACCAAGCTCTACCTTCATCCATTTCCCTCTTCTTCCCTGAAACATTGCAATCCTGCCTCAGCCCTGATCTGGAGATCAGCTAAAATCAAAGCTTTGTGGTGGCAGCAAGGTAGAGTTTGAGAAGTGTGATTTCAGCCAGGTATTGTGGAGTGGTTGAGCAGAGGCCATTATCCCGAGGGAAGAAACACCTCAGAGGTCAGCCCACTCTCGTGAGCCTCCTCGTAGCTAGCTGTAGATCAGGTCACCTGACTGTCTTCACATGGTACCTCGGACAAGAAGAAAAAGGTGAAATACAAAATATTATTTATGAAGGAAGTACAGCAAGGAAAGAATTGTCTATAGCTTTATTTATTTCTTATTTTACTTTGTAATATCCAGTGTTGGAAAGGAATAGGAAATCCCTTATTTGACACAAGGACTCTTGCCCACAAATTCCAATTGACTTTTTCAATATACTTGGAATACAATTACGGTGCTACTTCTGTTACACCATTTGTGCTATTATACTATCTAAAAAGGCAACATTTCAGATATTTATTTGCTTGAAGCCTTTTTGTATGTACCATTTTCCTCCATAGACATCTCCGTATGAGCAGCTATTATATTAACAAGTCCTAGCCAGGGTACTTTTACATCTCAGTGCTTGAATATAAGAGGCATAATTAATCCCTCTAAAAAAAAAGACCAAAATCTTTCTGAAATAAAGGCCACGATTTTGCAAATGGATGCGGCTTGGGAGCGGGTCAGCTAGTTTCTGGGTTCCAGTCCCGCCCCCAACTGCATCCGGCCAACTGACATGATTTTACGTCGATTGGCTTTGTTAAACCCGTCCTGCGGGCTTGCCGGCCAATTAAGAGAAAGCCGCACTCTGAGGACCGGCAAAATTCTGGCCAAAGTATCTTGCAAGGATATTTTTAATGCTTGATAGAAACACAAATGACATCAATATATATCAATGTGTCATTTGTGTATGATGTTCTTGTGGTGAAAGTGGTACATGTCACATTGGGCTTTTCTCGTTTACAAACAAATAAAAAAAGATTTCTAAGAGGTTTTTGATAAAGAAAGTGTCCCATTAAAAAGAAGTGAAGAAAGTTATCTTCTTTATCTGGTGAAAGAATAAAATGTTCCAATTAATGCCAAGTTAAAAACAAATACCGTCCGTGCTGGAGGATGTTAGTGCTCTTGTATAACACTGTGATGTTCTTTGATAGAGACCAGAGATGCACAGGATGGAATATGCATATATTCACGTATCGCTGGCCAATTAGAGTCTGGTTTTATATAGTAATAGTAAATCCAAAACATACGTGGTTTTCAGAAAATAGATACTGTGTTGAACATTTTCTTTCAATTACAGGATAATACTATACTTTTCTGGACATTCATTTAAGAGAAAGCATATTTTTTGACAATGAAAGATACTGTATAAAATTTAATCCGAGTCAACACAAAATTGTGTATCATAAATGTGGTGAAATATTTCGATCTACACACAGCAGTCGAGATCCAACTCCACAACATTAATTTGAATGTTACTGTTTTGCTTCCAACATTATGAATTCTGCTCAGTTATATTATGTATGCTCTTTTTAAGATCCACATCTGAGCTATATACCACGAGCTGCCTTTTGCTTTACTTGGCTTTTTAATGCTTTGTGGTGGTTCAAGGATTCCTGTTGGCTGTATACTTTGGTTCCTTTATTAGATTATAGACAAAGTTCCAGTGTAGTATGATTGCCTTTTGTGGGGAGGTGGTATAATATTGAATTAGCTTAGAGACCTGCAGCACTACATTGCAAACCGTACACCAACTTTGACATACTGTAGCAGAATGAAATCATACACACAATTACTAAATTGTCTACAGATTTTTAAATGTATTGGCAAAAAATTCAAACTCTGTTCTGTCAGTATCTAGGGGTTCTGTAGCTTGATTTAGGTCACAATTTTGTTTCATGTAAAGAAAATCTTTGGTGTTGAGCATAAAGCTCAGAAGGCATTTTCAAAATAACGGGTGATCATGAGAATGATTCAAATGGCTTGGACATTTGCAGTGTTCCATTCTTTTAATTGAACTTGGGTGCGTTACTTTCTCATTGACGGAAGTTGGGTGCTGAAAATACAGAAGGTGGGTGCTGAAAATACAGAAGGTGGGTGCTGAAAATACAGATTTTATGGATTGATACGAGGAATGTTTGACAAGGGCACAGTTACGAGTCCACTATCCGCCCATTTAAAAATATAGCCAAATGTTCCTGTTTACTTACTATATGTCAGCAATACTGTTGTCCAGCTTTAGGAAAATATTGCAAGCCTGGTTGAAGCTTCTTTCTGTCAGTAGAAATACATTCTTTTTAAGTTTAAAAAACAAAGTTATATTACCACTTTTGACGATGTATTGTGCAGGTTTGATTTTAGGTTGTGCTAAATAATAGTCTGTGTAGACGAACAAACAAAAAGTCTTTCACAAACTGCATGGGTGAAGGAGTCATTCAAATGTTAGTTGTTAGTGCATGTTCCATGCGGAACTCATTTTTCAGACATGTAATTATTTTGGCAAGTGAAATTAGAATTAACTCTTTGAATACTGTCCCTCTGTACTTGCACCAAAAAAAATGTTAATCCCTTTACAGAAATAAGGTCAATGTTATGCATAACTATGAATTTTTTTTTTAACATTGCACAAAGGAATATTGATGTACCAATGGTTTTTCAACTCTTTAATGCGGTCTCTTTAGGCACGATACTGCTTGACACCAATATGGTTCAGTGGCTGTTGCTACCCATAGAAGCAGTGGGACCATCAGTCATTTGCGGTACAATTGAATATAATCATGGTGATTTACTTATTTTACCCCAAATGTTCTCAAAATATTTGGAACATTACTACCAAAGATCACACATTTCTGACACGATGCAGAATCCTTCCACAGTGCAGCAACAGTACATAAAACTACTATAGTTCTCAAAGGGTTAAAGGAGCTTTTATCTGGTGTGCATTTTGTGAGTGAACAGCTGCAGTCATAGTCATGTGGATTCCAGCCAGTTGGCTCACAGTAGTACAATTCCCCAGTGTTGAAACAAAAGAGGCCGTGGTGGCGTTAGCATTAAAATTTGGAGAGTGGATTCCCTTACACTAAACACAGAGATATATCAGTCACAAAATTGTCTTTAATTGACTCTGGAAAAACAAGAAAATGTCTATATGAAGTGATGAATAGGTTACATTGTGAAGAACCGCAGTAATCCATCAGTACATTTGCTTTTCAATGTATTATTCTAATATAAAATTGATCACATCTTTCAGCATTTGGGCTTTGGTAGTATCTATTTAGTTGATCTGTGGGCCAACCATAAACACTAGGAAATGCTCAGTGGGAGAGCTAGAACTAAAAATGTTTCCAGAAATAATCTCATTGTTTTACTGCGCTGGCGATCATGAACAGTATGGAGTTTAATTATATGTGTGTCACTGAGTTTACATTATATTTATTCAGGTTGAACATGGCAGTATAAAAAGTTAACCTTACCCTCACATGAAAAAAATCCAAATACCTAGGCAATGTGAAGGGTTAAATATTAGCATCGAGTCTTAAAAAGCACTAACTTCATGAAAAACTGTTTGAAAAACTTATTTTTTGAAAAGGGAGAGGAGCTATGCCATTTATGTCACAGCGACATCAGCACAATAGACGTCGTGAGGCATTTGATATAGTTTATATCATTGTATCACGTGTTTGTAAAAATAATATAAAGGATTATCCAGCCAGTTTTGTTTAACAATCTCCCTTTAAGAGAAATTGGATTGCATTTCCAGTCCTCAAATGAACTTTTCCAGGTCCGACTGAACACAAAGACTGGAGCTCTCCCACTTTGTGGCATTTCGTACAAATGTCCATCAGTAATTAATAGTAGGTTGTGGTAGAGTTTTATTCCCACTGTGACTCTGCTCTTAACAGTGAGACTGTTAGTCATTCTCAGTTTACTACTTCGTATAAATGCTGAATTGAATATTTCAATTCCAACCCTGTGCTGCCACTAACAGGGGGATAATATATGTAAATGCTTTTGCCTACTCATAAGCATTGTCATTGCACTAACACTGTTAAGTGACATGATACAAACAGACTACGATACTGCATTAAAGATACACTTTAACATTGTAATTGCAGTCATTTGTATAAATTCATACTATCATTGATATACAAATCATTGAATGTAATAAGGGCAAGCTACAGCTAATTTGTTCAAGTCACACATTCTTTTCCTATTCATCTTATACTACTGTATTCATTTTAAGGGCAAACTGTTCCTCAAGAAACAGCTTTAGCTGCAGTGTACCCATTGATATATGGTAATCTAATATCCACACGTGCCACATTAATTGCTGGCTGTCCAATAAAGTTTGCTAGTACTATATTTAAAAATTGTATGATCTTATGGGTTGTGTTCTTAACAGCAAAAGAATCATAAGCAGTTTATTTCTACGTGCAATATGTTAGTTTACAATTAACGGTGGAAAGTTGAATTGCTGGTTAAAAGCAACTTCTCTTAGCAAGTCCAATATTTTTTAATTTAAAATACTTTTAATAGGAATTACTGTATACAGAACTACAGCTTGCAGTTTATCTTAAAATAGACTGGGATGGTGTATCAATGGTAGCCATTCTGGGCCAAATCTAATTTCAGCTCAATATGCATACTTTAACCATATTTTTAAATGAACAATGCTTAAAAAAGGAACAATTTGAGAAACTTACTTTCTTATCCTCACAACTGACTAACATTTCACCCTTATCAATGCATGGTTAATTCTGATTACATTTGGATGTAGTGATGTCTCTACAGTCTTTAAAAGGTATTATGAGATTGTAAGAAGCTTTTTAATTGAATAAAAGGCAATAACTATGGTGAAAGCAAGTCCAGCCATTATACACTTCCCTTTGATCCTGTTTATGGAAATGTGGTTCTCATTACGAGTGCACCCTTTTATTTAGCCTTTATCTTTTTTCTGACATACATCTCTATTTCACTTATGTTAATTTTATTGCTTTCATTAATCATTTCTCCTTTCTTATTTCCATGTTTACCATCTAATCACTCTTCCCTTATCCTCCCTATTTTTTTAATTAATTGGTTTGGGTTGCTTTTTGCTGTTCCATTCATCTGATGGCTGTCAGTTTGTTGGACATTATGACACAGAATGATTGCTGAGTTCACCTACATAGTCTCTGCACTTCAAAAACAAAGTCATTGTGTGAAATGTTTTGAGATAGACAATCACTTGCAAATGGCGAGAATATAAAAAGACTGACCTAACACATAGAACACTTGGCAGTGTTGCTTACAGCAGTGATGTCAGAGTAGAAAGTCGATCAGTGCACAAAGCTGTTTTGAAAATCATTTCAAATAATGTTTTACAAATTCGGTTATATCAGTAAATAAAAATGATCCTGAATCTCTTTTTCTATTTTGGAACAGATACTGCTTTTATTTGCTGTTTTGAATTTTTTTTGCCATTCATTCATTTAGTAAAGAGAGAGTTTCTTTTTTGTCCTTTTCTTTTTCTAATGATGGTGTGTTTTGGCTCACAAAGCTTGCAACATGTTCCGGTTACAAAGACTAACTTTGTTTCAGTTGAAGTAAAAGGACCCTAGGAAAATGTTAGTTTGCTGGTCAGGGGTGAGACTGAACTCCCACAACACACCACATTGGTTTAATTAACACAGATGTCTCAGGCAGACAGAAGTGTCAGTTCATTGGCTGATGGTGTATTTTTGTTTAAATCTTTATTCTAAGTAGAAGGCCCAGCTTTACTGAGCAAAAAAAAAAATCAGAACATAAATACATTGTCAGTTGTTGAAAAGCAACGCATTTATATACAAGGGTGGATTGAAAATTTACTGGTCAGTCTGCTGTTTTGAATCTAGGTCTGTAACTGCAGCTGAAAGCTATCAAAGGGAGTGACTGGGAGCAGCTCATGTTGCACTTCCCCATGTGGCTTATTTTCTGATTGTGAAGCAGTCGAATGGATGTGATTAGGCCTAACTCTATCCTTGTTAATGAATAGTATTATGCATTCCAACTGAAGAAAGTATAAAGTCCTAATTGATAAAATGATGCACTTTCCTTTCGCGAAGATGGGCCGGACAATGCATTTTAATTCCAGGTAAGGTAAGATAACCTTGAATGCTCTGTTCAAGCTTTGTTTTAAACCTCCAGCCCTTGGTCTGTCGTGACTTGGCTCAGACTGCTTCGAGGGTTCTCTCATTGAAAACTGTTGAATCCATTCATTATAATGTGTTCTGTGTATTGTACTGAGCAACCCTTTGTAACTTAATACTATAACAGATGATCAAAAATTGGCACAGTGTCCACAAGCACACTGGCTTTTTCCAATAAAACTTGCAAAATACAGTTAAACCAAACTTCTGTTGGCTCCACTGAGAGGATGGTGTGAAAATCTTTTTACCAAAGTGCTATAAGTTGAGATATACTTTGTTTGGGAAAAATAATTCTGAAACGAGTTCACACAGTTCTTTCATTTGGACTGTGAATGATTTCAGAGTAATTAGTGTTTGTGTGATATTGTGTGTGTTAGTAATGTGATTAGTTTAACTGTTTTTCTCCCCTCCATTTTTTTCCTCTGCTCTCCTGAAACAGGTCAGGGTCCAGTTTTGCAAAATTTTGCAGACTATTCAAACTGGGGGGATGGGATATCACTGCTAAGCCTGAACCTGTCCTTATCCAATATCCCCACACATGAACTTTCCAGCAGGGATAATGGATTGCAATAAGGAGCAGGAAGCTTGGCTGTTCGCCCCTCCCCCAACCCCAAATGATGAGGCCAGTTGGACTGTCTTTACTGCCGTGCTAGCTGTGATCAGCTATCTTAGCGCAGAGCAAACATTGAACTGAGGTTTTTTCCTAGACTATATAGCCCAACACCTTTCTGGTTGCGATCTTGAATCTCTGCCCGAAACGGGCGGGAAATGGATGGAGCAGCTGTATCACCATGCCAACGCCGGCATCCGGAGGCCGGAACCATTTTCAGTTTGGGCATCATTTAAATGGTGCCAGACAGGCAGGTCACTACAACTCACTGAAGATGGGAGGGCAGAAATTCAGCCAGCTCCCACGCTGAACCAGCCGGCAGCTCGGGTCTGGGGAGGGGAGGGTGTGACACTTGGTCTGGCCGTGGGCCGGGAGTCTTCCTGTGGTCTCTTCTTGTGGGACTCTGACAGCTGTCCCCACAAAAATTAAAATTAGAATTTTTTTTTTGGGCTGTTTCTTGTTGTCCCTGATCAGGCTGCTCACCGCCTGGTACAAATGGATGGAGCGTGCGTGGTGGACAGTAGACCCATTTTATACCTGAAAATTGCAATTGGGATCCCACAACCAGTGTAGGAACCAATTTACATATTTAAGCAGCCACTTCAAGCAGGCGTGTTGCTCGACCATTTGCAGGCCCGAAAATTGCACCAGGCGAACCTTGGACATCAATGGGGCAGCTGAATTCCCTCCTCCCTCCCCTAGTTTTCGATTGCTAGTGCCCATTTATCAGGCGAGAGACTGGCGGCTGACAGCTGAAAATCGACCGGAACTATCTTTTTGTGGCTCAGCTACTCTGCTGATAAAGTCACTGAGTCATCAGGGATGTCCTGCATTTATAATCTGAAGATGTGTATTGAGAAAAGTTACGTCTTTGCAGAAATGTTTCTCATTCGATCGCTGGTCTATGGACCCACATCATGGATGACTTCTGCCCAGTGTTTGTATTTCCACAAGCCCTTCAGTGCTGGTGTTACAGTAGATTAACATGCCACAAACCTTGAGCCCATTGATAACTTTCTACCTGTCATTTTCTTTATCTGCTGCCTCACTAGCTACAAAGCTGAAGGTACTTTCTGTTGCTGATAATTTCTAAAATTTAATTTGTCTTATTGATTTCTCCTAACCATGATTCTACCTGCTGCATTGAAACCACTCCCTGCTTTGAAGCCATCTGACCCTACTCCACCATACCTCACTACACTTATTCCTCCTCAGCCCTGGCCTGCTCATGCTCCCCACTATGAAACAGCTGCCCGTCTCTTGCTCCGAGGCTTCCCGCCACCCCACTACACAATGTCTTTCCTGCTCCGACTCCTCATTGACACAATTGCTATTGCTGCTTGAATGGATTGCATCTACCACTCTGGTTACTCAATTTTCTTGGGTTTATTTTTATTTCTGCTAAACAGACTTCTGTTTGAGAAAGAACTTCCAAAAACTTTGGGATGGATTTTGTCAATGGGGGCGCGTTGGGGGCGGGCCTGCTGGTTTTGGGGTTTTAGTCCCGCCCCCAACGACGTCCGGCCAACCCAAGCTATTTTCCCTTGATTGACCTTGTTAAGCCCGCCCTGCAGGCTTAGCCGGCCAATTAAGGGAAAGCCAGTGACAGAGGATGTCAGCGTATGATGTTTTATGACATATGAATTGTCAGCATTTGACAGCTTTGAGAAGCTGTCAAACACTGACAATCTCTGTTCTAAGGCGAGCCCTTCTACTGAAGACTCACTAAACCTCTTCCCTCAGCAGAAATCAGATGGCTGCTGCATCTGAGAATGCAGCAGCCATTCTGTCATTTCTGGCATTGCGATGAGGCACCTCCAGATCCCCAAGCCTGCAGGAAGCAACGAAGGTAAGTGAACTTTTTCTAGCACTTTACACTCACCTCTCATACTTACCTCTCCACACTTGCACCCATCACTCACCTCCACAGTGGACTTTTCAATCCCTCTCACCCCCGCAGACCCACTGCTTGCCTCGCTGACCCTGGCGAGGTTTGCAGCCGTCGGGGAGCCCACACTTGCAGGGGTAAAATGGTGATAAGCCTCTTAACTGCCTGTTAACTACCTGTTAACAGGCAGTTAAATGGCTTTAATCCCCTTCCCGCCTCGGAGACGGGTCCCTGCGTGACTTGGGGACCCGCGTCCTGGGAAGATGGGTTGGGAGTGGGTTCGATATCTTCTTCCATTTTCCCGGCAGTCCCGCCTCCATACCCGCCTCCCCAGAGCTGGCAAAATTCCCCCCTTTGTGTTTTCCACCCAAATTCACAATTATTTTGTAAATTCACATTGATTCTGGCCTCCCCTAGCCTCCCTTTCACAGCAGTGTTGTGACATACCCCCAAATTCTGTGCCTCTGCAGTAAGGTGATTCTCCCACACTGTTGATTAGGTCTATACTTGACGAGGAATCAAGGCTCCTGGTATCTCCAACCCGACGGGAGGTGTTTAGAGGGCAGCATCCCTGGAATAGGCTAAACTCTTCACTTTTGATTATTTTTCATTCCTTTCCTGCTCTGCAAACACGTGAATTGTATCTCCTTAAAATCAGTGAGCTTTGAAGTACCCATGGGTTGGTCCCATGAAGCCAGTGCTCAGTGCTTAATTGTATCTGAATGTTAGTTGAAAATCTCTGTACCCCACCTCCCCCAGCCTTCTGCCAGCTGAGCATTTCTTCTGCTCCCTTCCTCTTCCCGCTGAGCATATTTTCTATGCAAACCCCCACCCCAGTCACTGAATAGGCTTTTCAAGGCTACTCTTTATCCTCCGCTAAGTATGTTTTTCAGCTGTTCCCCGCCCCCCCCCCCCAACCACGGTTTGAGCATAATCCCATGCCCCAGCTGTGCATGCTCCTCACCCCTCCTTCCCAATTCCCAACCTCTGCTCTCTCCTTCCCCATCCTTCGCCATCTTCCATCTCCCCTCGCTCTCCTTTCCCCTTTTCCCATTCTTCCTTTCCACCCCTCCCCTCCTGTCTTCCCATTCTTCCTTTCCACCCCCTCCCCTCCTGTCCTTTCCATTCTCTACTTTCCCCCTCCTCCCCCCTGCACCTTGGTTCAGTTATTCGCTCACTCTCGAACCCCGCTTGACCTGAAGACCACAATTGGTCTCGAGTCTCTCAGCAACGTTACAAAACATCAAGTTGGTTTATATATTTATGATTATCATAACTACTACACAATGCTGTTTAGAGTGTCATAATTGAATGGTGAGAATACAGGCCAGATGAAGTTCAGTAACCAGCAGGACTCTCAGGTAACATGCTGGCTACAGTCATTATAGCAATTTGAATATTTATGTATTTTTTTCTGATTTGTTACTTTCTCCTCACCTCCTCCACATATAATTACAAGACTATTTAGATACATAAAAGGCTGCTGCTGGACAAATAAATGAGCTTCACTTGCGTTATCCTTTGCACATTCTCATTCTTTAACAGTTCTGCCTTGATGAGATGCCAAGCTGTTCTCATAACATAGTGCTAAAGAGCTAATAGTTGTGATCATTTTATAAATGTAACAATTCCTGAGAGATGATATGTTGCATGTTGCCTACGAAAAAGAACTTTATATTTTGCTTTGGATCATTTAGTTAAACGCAGCAGTATGAAGTTTGTACAGTAGTTACTGTAGACAATCAAATAAGTCATGTATTCAAATCTGATTTACAATAGTATGAAATTTCTGATTTATATTTTTTGAGAGCGTTATGTCTTTTGCCAAGAACAACATCTAATTATTTGCAATTAAAAAAAGAAGTATATGTTTATACAGCAAGCTTCGGATTCACTTCAGGTTAGTGTAATATAAATGTTATTTTGTTGGAATTGATGTTAGTGGGGATATCACATGACTTAATTCAAAACATTAACTATTTCAAGAAGTGTTAAAGTCTAAAATGGAAGCAAAACAGCTGTTCAGAGCAGAGCCATTAATAATGAATGTATTGTAGGAGCTCTGAGCATGCAAACACAACCTTTTCAGACTGAGTGGTGATGTGATTTAATCCTGCATTATTCCTTAACGAAGATCGAATTCCTTTTTAACCTGACAGTAGGGGAGATTTCCCAGGTTGATAGTTGTCTTCTGCACGATTTAGATGCTGGTGATCAAAGGTAAAATTGGCTTGTACTAAACTGCATTTAACACAAACAATATTGAATAGGTGATTACCTAATTTAAATTCATTTACAAAAACATTCAATATTTATAATACAAGGCAAGAGATTGATTTATTTTATACTGTAAATGCAGTAGTTTGTATAATGTTCAGTTTCAATCATAATCATTTAATTGCCTAAGTTCTATCCATCCCAAAATATGAATATGTTAAACTCAATTGTACTAATTACTATCCATGTCAGGTTTTAGTAATTCATGTTCTCTACATCTTCCTGTTCCATTCACCATCCCCTTTGGTCAAGGTGACAGGTGAGCAATCTGAATTGCCACTCTATCCATGGGCCTTGGACCAGTGACCTGGAGGGACTTCCTCGGATTTGTTTTTCTTCCTTTCTCCCTCTGGAGAGGTGTCTCACTTTCACTTCCAGATCACCTGGCTGAAGGCAGACACGCACCAGGGATAGATTTGTTTGTTACTTTTTATTTGTAAAGACCTTTTAAAGAGGAGACGGAAGTAACAATCTAAACAATACACACGCAGAATAACAAAAAATATATTTTGAATACAAAAGAACAACGCACACAAAATGGCTTCCATTGTAATAGGGATGCCACCTTGTTAAAGACGGTGATATTTCAAACAATACTTGGTACACTATAAAAAATGCAACTAAAAAGGAAACTTCCGCTTACACTGAGATTAAGGGGGAACTACAGGCATGTATCTATGTCCCAAGCTGGTTTTGAAGTGATTATGAACAGTGAAGCTACCAGATCATAGATCAATAAAGAACCACACAAATCTGTAATTCTACCTCTGACCATCTGTTTTTTGTATAATGCATACAAGCTATCTTTTTTTTTCCTGTTCTGATCATAAAAATTGTGAAGGGTAAGCTTGCTCCACAGATAAAGAGATTGTTGGTTATGAAAGAGAATAGCTGTGTGATGTCACAAATGTAAGAAAAAAAGCATCTGATATCAGAATGAAAGAAATTACAGAAAGTTTGCTTATTCTGATGAATATCTAGCTACAGAAATATTGAGCCATAATTTGCTGTGGCGTCTGCCGTTAGTTAGACTTGCCCTTACACATTTAGGTTTTAAAATATTTTGCGTGGCAAGTTGCTGAAAGTGCAAGCTGATAACGTCACAACGAAGGAAACCGGGCATCTGGGAGCTGAGTGAACAGGAAAAGCAACAGGGTATCTCCTTAACCATTCAGATTGAAGGATTGTGAAATTAACAGCGCAAGTACTGAGAAAGAAGTGTAAGTTAGAGTGGGTGATTTAATGTCAAATCAGGTACAGAAAGAGAAATAAAGGGAGTGGAATAAAGATTGGATTAACAGAGAGAGAGAAAAGAAATAGAAAGGAAAGTGTTTGTTGAAAATTTTAAAAATATAAAATAAAAAAAATGAGTCTCCACATTTGTAATACAGGTAGACTATCCTTTATCCGAACTTCCGAAAACCTCTGAAAACCGAAAGTTTTTTTGTTCAGCGTAAGTCATGCGCACGACATGACCCGAGTGGCACAAAACATGGCAGGAGTGGTCCTCCGGGGCCCAGAACAAGAATTCCTGCAGATTGTCGACACGCCGGCCTTCGCTCTCGATGTTAAGTGTGACTGAGGGAGCTCTGCCTTTCCCTGTGAGCAGGGCAGAGGGTCACAGAGTTCCCTCCTGGGTAGGAGATTGCAGGCCGAGCCAGGCAGTGTGAAGGAGGTACCGGGAGAGTGAACCCAACAATACAGTGACCCGTCCGATAGCTGCAGCGGCCCGTCCGATATTCTTTCCCCCCTCCCCCCCCCCCGGACCTGATTTGCGGGCCAGCTTAGCGTAGGAGTCAGCCGATATCCGGCTTTCCCACAACTGGCGGCGGCAGTCGAGCCCCAGACCCCCGCTAAGTCAAGGAATTCAGAGAAGCAGGAAGGGGAATGAGACACGGAGCAGGGGGAGCTGGAAACAGATTGTGAGCAGCAGCAAGGAGAAGCAGGAAGGGGAATGAGATACAGAACAGTCGCAAGAGGTAGCCTGAACTTTTAAAATTTATATTAAATACAAATACAAATTACCAAATTAATTTAATGTTCAGAGTTTCCCAACCTGAAATAATACCTTCTGAAATCCGAAAATTTCCGAAAACCGAAACACAGCTGGTCCCAAGGTTTTCGGATAAGGGATAGTCAACCTGTAGTTAATTTTTAGTGCCAGAGAGATTGTTTGGCAGTACTTATCAATTACCACGTTAAAAGATACTTAGACAGGAATTCTACAATAACAACAAAAACTCGCATTTATATTGCGCCTTTAACGTGGTAAAGTGTCCCAAGGCACTTCACGGAAGCATTATCAAATAAAATTTGACACCAAGCCACATTAAGAACATATGAGGACAGGTGACCAAAAGCTTGGACAAAGAGGTAGGTTTTAAGGAGCGTCTTAAAGGAGGAGCGAGAGGTAGAGAAGTGGAGAGGTTTATGGAGGGAATTCCAGTGCTTTGGGCCTCAGCAGCTGAAGACACGGCCGCCAGTGGTTGAGCGATTAAAATCGGGGCTGCGCAAGAGGCCAGAATTGGAGGAGCGCAAAGACCTCCGATGGTTGTATGGCTGGAGGAAAAAGGAAAGACTTGCATTTATATAGCACCATTCACGACCACCGGACATCTCAAAGCGCTTTACAGCCAATGAAGTACTTTTTTGGAGTGTAGTCACTGTTGTAATGTAGGAAACACGCACAGCAAGCTCCCACAAACAGCAATGTGATAATGACCAGATAATCTGTTTTTGATTGACGGATAAATATTGGCCAAGGCACCTGGGATAACTCCCCTGCTCGCCTTCAAAATAGTGCCATGGGATCTTTTACATCCACTTGAGAGAGCAGACAAGGCCTCGGTTTAACGTCTTATCCGAAAGACGGCACCACCGACAGTGCAGCATTCCCTCAGTACTGCACTGGAGTGTCAGCCTAGATTCAGAGGCAAGAGTGCTACCCACTGAGCCACAGCTGAGATCGGGAGGGGCGAGGCCATGGAGGGATTTGAAAACAAGGGTGAGAATTTTAAAATTGCGATGTTGCCAGACCGACAGTCAATGTAGGTCAGCGAGCACAGGGATGCTGGGTGAACGGGACTTGACGCAAGTTAGGACATGGGCAGCAGAGTTTTGGATGAGCTCAAATTAATGGAGGGTGGAAGATGGGAAGCTGGCCAGAAGTGCATTGGAATAGTCAAGTCTAGAGGTAACAAAGGCATGGATGAGGGTTTCAGCAGCAAATGAGCTGAGGCACAGGCGGAGTTGAGCGATTTTATGTAGGTGGAAGTAGGCGGTCTTGGCATGGAGCGGATATGTGGTCAGAAGCTCGTCTCTTGGTCAAATACGACCCCAACGTTGCGTACAGTCTGGTTCAGCCTCAAGACCATTGCTAGGGAGAGGGCTGGAGTCGGTGGCTAGGGAACAGAGTTGGTGGTGGGGACCGAAGACAATGGCTACAGTCTTCCCAACATTTAGTTGGAGGAAATTTTTGCTCATCCAATATTGGATGTCGGACAAGCAGAGTGACAAATTAGAGACAGTGGAGGGGTCAAAAGACGTGGTGGTGAGGTAGAGCTGGGTTCATTATCTTACAGATGGAACCTGATGATGTGTTTTTGGATGATGCTGTTGGGACAGAATGTAGATGAGAGATAGGAAGGGGGCCGAGGATTGATCCATGGGGGGCCACCAGAGGTAACGACGAGGGAGCGGGTAGCGAAGCCTTTGCAGGTGATTCTCTGGCTACGACTGAATCGATAAGAATGGAACCAGGCAAGTGCAGTCCCACCCAGCTGGACGACAGAGGAGAGGCATTGGAGGAGGATGGTTTGGTCAACCATGTCAAAGGCTGCAGACAGGTCCAGAAGGACGAGGAGGAATAGTTTACCATGGTCACAGTCACAGTTTCGTTCATATCTACTGCGCAAATAAAGCATCTTCACGCCATACAATGCATTTCAATGGTGAGCCAGACAGCGAGATGCTGTTTTCACAAAGCTAACGGTGGAGCAGTGCTACTCGGATAGCAACATTTAGATATTGAGTTCAACCGCACATCTGCCCCTCGCCTGTAGTTGCTGTATCATTTGCGCATAAATTACAGCAAGCACCATTAGCCTCACTGTTATTTTGACAGGAAATCTGGGCCATAATTTTCAAAAAGTGAAAGGCAGATATTTCAGAATGCATTTCATATGTACAATATATAAGATAGCTTCACTGATGTTCTTGATTTACAAGAATGAATCAGTCTTTCTGTGTTAGTCCTCAGAATATATTTGGATTTAATTATTTCATACAGGTTTTAACAAACAGAGCATGTAATATTGATAAGCCTTAAAGATGGTAAAACAGATGACATATAATTCAAACTGAAGTGTATATCTTATGGGAGCATTGCACATCCTGATTTTAATTGCTTCACCATTGGCAGCCGTAACTTCAGCTGCCGAGACCCTAAGCTGTGCAATTCCCTCCCTAAACCTCTCTGCTTCTCTACCTCCTTAATTCTTTAAGATGCTCCTTAAAACTTGACCAAGTTTTGGTCATCTGCCCTAATATTATGTGGCTCGGTGTCAAATTTTGTTTGATAACGCTCCTGACGTAATAAAGACTCACTACGCACTTGGTTGAACATAAAGCAAGGCTTTAATCGACTTGTAACAAAACATGGAGGTCTAGTTAGTAGTCACAAGCGTCCTGTTTCCAGATTGTCTCTGGCCAGGTTGGGCCCACGCCCGAGTATTTATACTCCTCGGACGGCGCCCTCAGCTGGCCGTCCAGTAGTACTTCCTGAGTTACTTCTTGTAGAAGTTGCGATTTATGACAGCTCCTGTGAAGCGCCTTGGGATATTTTACTATGATAAAGGCCCTATATAAGTACAAGTTGTTATTGTTGTTGATTTTCAACTGCTGGCTGTCCATTTGATAGCCTTTTACCAACTATAAAGTTATATCTAACAGGGAATTTCTGGATTTTAATTATAAAAAGTATTTAACTGGGGAAAAGCACAAATGTCTGAACAGTCCTGGAATATACTTCACTGTTTTAACTTGTTTGATTATTAATATTGCTTTCAGAATAGGATTCATTGTTGCTGGAAAAATTATCGGAATGCATTGTTTCTTATAGTAATTGCTTTCACTACCCCATGTTCCCTTTCTGATGGGTGATACTAGGAACAAAACTTTTTTGCTTACTTCTGAATTTAAAAAAATACACTACATTTAATTGCAATGGAATTTTAATCTGGTTTACAATAAATTTCTTAATTCCGAAAATGCGCAGGAGATGTGTTATGGTCGTATCTCATTGAAACATACAAAATCCTTACAGGACTTGACAGGGTAGATGCAGGGAGGATGTTTCCCCTGGCTGGGGAGTCTAGAACCAGGGGTCACAGTCTCAGAATAAGGGTCAGCCATTTAGGACTGAGATGAGGAGAAATTTCTTCACTCAGTGGGTGGTGAATCTTTGGAATTTTCTACCCCAGAGGGCTGTGGAGGCTCAGTCATTGAGTATATTCAAGACAGAGATTGATAGATTTTTGAATATTAAGAGAATCAAGGGATATGGGGATAGTGCAGGAAAGTGGAGATGAGGTAGAAGATCAGCCATGATCTTATTGAATGGCAGAGCAGGCTCGAAGGGCCAAATGGCCTACTCCTGCTCCTATTTCTTATGTTATTGTGTTGTGAAACTAGCAATGCCTGGGTACTTGAGAAGAATACCAAGCCTTTTGTGTACACTTAGGAACCACTTTCAGAAGAAGACATAGAAGGCATGTAATGCACTTCTAAAACACTGATGAGAAGAGTTGACATACAGCTGTTTCAAACCAAAGAGTTGCCAACTGTATCAGCCATTCCCTTGGTTGAGCTTTGGTCAGTACAGAGGAATGTAATTTGTTCACTGTGTGTTTTTGCCAAGCATCAAATTTTTGTGGTGGAAAAAAGTAGGGTACATATTGTACTCTATTTATGCCATTGCTGCAATGTTTTATATTCTCATATTGAAATAATCCATCATAAATAAACAACATCTAGATTCAGCAGGAGGCCTGCATATTAAACTGTTCCTGATGTGGATAATCGTCACTAGCTATAAGCTACTAGGCCAGCTCTACCCAAAGAAATAGCTTGCATTTATGTAGCACCTTTCATGATCTCGGGGTGTCCTAAAGCGCTTTATAGCCAATGAAGTACTTTTGAAGTGTAGTCACTGTTGTAATGTAGGGAAACGGTTATAAATAATTGTACATCTTTCTAACTTATGCATCTCTAATCATTTATTTTCTTCATAGTAATAATCCCTCTACTTGGTCTATACAATCCTGATTGAAATGTTCTCGTATCGTAGAAGATGCCCATGAAATGCAATTTTTTTTAAAATAGTGTAATTTTTACTGATGCAAATAAAAATGGCAACCAATTTCTGTAGTTTGTAAATTTCTGACAACTTTATTGATTCAATTAATATAATTTAAAAAATACAGGCACCATGTGATAGTAATTTGGTAACAAAGGGCTGCTGCCTTTTAATAGTTTTTCTTCAGAAATGGTTTAGCTGTTTAGAGAATGAATTGTAACACAGCTAGAGTGTTCTTATCAGAGTTACAGGTAGGAGACGTGTAGGAGGATAACATATGTTATTCAGGATGTAATTTCAGGTAATAATCAGGTTTGTATAATAAAAATAGAATAATAAGTGGCCCGCAGTAGGTTGGGAACTTGATGTAATAGAAGGGTTCAAGTGACATCATAAAATGTTTTTAGTGCAGATTCCAAGGCCCAGAAATTCTGTTCGCAGCCCTCCCGCAGGTGGAGGGCTGCGATCCTGAAAAATCTGCGCCTGGACCGGAGGGCTCCCGGGAGTCGCAGAATTCTGTTGCTGTGCCTCTTCAAACTGCCGGTGTGCAGGGCGCACGTATCCCAGGGGCGCAGGCGGTTCGCAGCGTCCCTAGGATCACGTGGGCCATGGGAAACCAATCCGAGCAGGGAATCTCCATTCATAGATTTGACAGGAAGACCTGTCAAATCTATGAATAGAGATCAGCCCCAAAACATAAGTGAAACTTCAAATAATTTTTTTTTTTAAATCACATTTTTAAAATGACTATAAATTACATAATTAACTATTTTAAACAAAAGTTAAAATTTTTGAAAAAAATAATTAACAACGGGGCTAAAAATAAACTTACTGACGTAAGAAAACGACTAGGCACTTGGTCTAAGCGTTAAACAAAGCTTTAATCAACTGTTTTACAACATGGAGGTCTAGTTGTGTCCTTCACTAGTTCCTGTTAAGAATGTCCTGCGCAAGCTGGGCCCGTGCCCGAGTATTTATACTCTCCCTGGACAGCGCCACCCGTAGGCCGCTCAGTATTAATTCATAAGTCTTTCTTTCATGAATGACTGATTCATGTCACTTACCTTTCTTTAAAATGATAAATCAGTGGAAATTTTTTTTTAACTTTCTTCACCTCTTAGCCTGGTAAAAGCAGGCCTTGCGCCTGTTTTTCCAGGCACAGCTGCTACCGACTTACCTGGACTGCATCAACTGCAAAGAAAACGGAAGTTGCAGCTGAAGTTGCAGCCGTACTCGCTGCCTATCCAGTGCAGGCGTTTGACCTGTGAAGCCCTTTCTTCACAGAACGGAAGTTCTGGTTTCCAGCGCATGCGCAGTGCATGCGTAAAACTGGCATTTCCGTTGGCCCTGCGGGTGAGTACACAGCGCGTACACACCCGTAGGGAATGGAATTTATGGACCATTATCAAGATTCAGCTGTCTTATAAATCACTGGAAGTTCATCTTTCAGAGACAGATTTTACTATTATTGCGCAGATTTCTGCCTTTTATTTTGTGGAAAATGATTGTTGCAAAACCTTATTCTAAAATCTTAAAATTTTTTGAGCAATAATTATATGTATTAAGTACTGGGAACATCGAAGAGCGGTAGAATAGACCTGCATGTCTTGACATAGGTTGTACCTTAACACTAGTGACCAGTCCCAATCCCTGGTTGTCTCCGTCTCTCAATTGTGGGGCACATCCTGTAATTTGTTTCACTTACCAATTAATTAATATGTAATCACTGGCCTATATCGCATGCAAAATATGCGCAGTCTGGCTCCATGCATGTTTATGTGGATCCAAAATTTTAAAAGTAGATTCTTATTTTGAAGTATGCATGTGCTTGCATCATTTATTTTTATGTTGCTCAAACAAAACGTTGGATTTTTAGTTTTATTTTATAAATCTGCAACTAATAACCATTGATTGTGACCATCTGTCGTCTGTCCTGCGGTGGTAATTCCACAACTCATTCCATCTTTCTGAAGAATAATATTGCAGCTGCAGATGCCTGACCACTGCATTAAATCTAAAATA
This sequence comes from Somniosus microcephalus, assembly GCF_052327205.1. Classification (NCBI taxonomy): domain Eukaryota; kingdom Metazoa; phylum Chordata; class Chondrichthyes; order Squaliformes; family Somniosidae; genus Somniosus; species Somniosus microcephalus. Next base: position 48,780,135 of record NC_141004.1, read on the forward strand.
GTTTTGCTTCTGTGTTTATGAAATATTTCAACTGATTCAGTAAGTCTTCCACACGTGCTTTGATCTTTAAATTGCTGAATTCCCTTTGTCAAGACATGGACAGAATACAGAGATTTTTACTCCCCTAAATGATATGTTTTCAAGATAAACCTCCCTAGACATACCTCACTCTTCATAATTCCTACATTACAACAGCGAATACACTTCAAAAGTACCTCATTGGCTGTAAAGTGCTTTGGGACATCCTGACGTAGTGAAAGACGCGATATAAATGCAAGTCTTTCTTTCTTTATAATAAGTTACTGTATTATAAAAGCACATTTCCACCGCCTTAGATACTGAAAATCACTTTTGTGGAATGGAGTCAAGTACTGCAGCTTTCAACTACCTTTGTTTAAAAATTACTTCACATTGGGAAGCATTGTTGAACATCAACTTGTGGTACCACAAAGGGGAGAAATCCAGACTCAATCCCCACACTCTCATTTGAATCTCTGTGCTGAGGTGTCTAGTCTCTGTCCTGGTGTTGAGCGAAAGAGAAGAGAGTGTCATTGATTGAGGCCCGGGGCTAAGTCAGCACCTAGAATCTTGAGCTACATGAGGTGCGTGGCTCTGCAACACCAAAATCAGGGTAATTCATTTAGTATCAATGGCTCCGATCTTATCTCAGGAGGAGGGCGGTGGGGGGAGGGGGACGCAATTTACGGCAGGACCTGATTAACATTTTTTGTTTCTGTTTCCCGGCTGAAGTCAGCCAGATTGAGAGGCTGGCTGACTGTCTGGCGAGTAGGCCTTTGGCACCAGGCCTCAGCTGGGAAGCGGAGAGGAGGGAGGGAGGGATTGGAAAGGGCGGGGGGGGGTGGTGTGGGGTGGGAGATCAAAGGCCAGTGGGAGATCGGAGGCCGGGGTGCGGGGGAAGATCGGGGACCGGAGCAGAGGGGAAATCGGAGGCCAGAGGGAGATCGGAGGCTGGGTGCGGGGGAAGATCGGGGACCGGAGCAGAGGGGAAATCGGAGGCCAGAATCGGGAGCTCAGAAGGGTCGGTGAGGGAGATCGAAAGGCTTGGGCGACTGATCGGAAATGTCGGGGGCGGGGGGCGGTCTGATCACGGGGGTTGGGTAAAGCAGGTGTTGTGTCTCCTTGTGTTATACTATATATATTACAGACACTTTTAGTTCATTTTAGTTAGTGCTTTTTACTAAGCTGTATTCTTGCTTTTGTTACAGTGCTGCCGCATGGTGCGGAGTGGTACAAGATGTCCGACGCTGCAATGTACACTGCCCGTGCACAGTGTGCCACATGGCAATATAACTACACCATACCAAAGTAGTTCCATACCAAAGTAGTTCCATTTAACGATGTGATACTATAACAATGTAACATCCCTCTTTCTCAAAAAAACTAAAACATGAAATTTAACAATTTAAATTAACAAATATATCTAAACTATTATCAACTACAAAGAATCATGAGTTTTTTTTTTATTCGCGATATCGCTCAGGTGGTTGGATGTTGTCCCTCCCATCTTGTGGATTTGGTGGTGACCATTCCTCTCTGCGGTGTTTTGGTGTGTTCCGCTCTTCTTGTTGTTGCTGTCACCTTTGGAGTTGGAGTGTGCATGCTCGTGGTTGTTTGATTTGTAGCGCTTGTTTCTGGTGTTGTACTGCTTGTGGTAGCTGGTGTTGTCAATGTTGCTGATGTTGTCTGCTGCTTATCCAGTTCAGGTGAAGGTCTGATGTGGAGTCTGTTCCGTCTGTATTGGTTACCAGGTTCAGTCTCTATGAAGTAGGATCTTGGAGTATCAGCTTTTCCAATGACCTTGGCTGGATTCCAGGTTTACAACACCGGGTCTTGCACATGCACTGATTATCCATTCAGCAATTCTGCTAGCGTCTTTGCATGTTTATCGTAATGTTTGCTTCCTACTATTTGTGCTTCTGCCAGCTTTTGTCTGAAGTCCTCCTGGTCCTGGGGAGGATATATTTTTGCTGGTAGTGTAGTCTTAAACTTCCTCCCATTCAGTAATTCTGCAGGTGATTTCATGTCCGCTTTCAGTGGTGTTGATCTGAGTGATAGGAGGGCAAGGTCTTGGTCTTCCCCCATCTCACTACTTTTGATGAGAGTTCTCTTGACAGTCTGGATCTGTCTTTCGATGAACCCGTGTCCCCTTGGGAAATGTGGGGATGAGGTTACTATTTTGAACCCATACTTTTCTGCCAGAGCTCTGAATTCACTCGATGTGAACTGGGTTCCATTGTCACAGATTACCTTTTCCGGGATTCCTTGTTCGGCAAACAAGCTCTTTGCAATTCTAGTGGTAGTTGTGGCTCTCAAGTCTTTCATCCTTCTCTCAAAGGGAAACTTGGAATAGTAATCTGCCACTATGAGATACCATTCTTGATTGCACATGAAGAGATCTGCCCCAACAGTGTGCCATGGTCTTGACGGTATTTCACTAGGTATCATCTCCTCTTTCTGTTGTGCATTTCTGTATTTCTGGCATATACCACATGCAGAGACCATCTGTTCGATATGTTTGTACATGCCTATCCAGTATACAGCTGATCTGGCTCTCAGCTTGCATTTCTCCATTCCCATGTGGCCTTCATGTATGAGATGGAGAAGTTGTGTCTGCATCGTCTTTGGCACGATGATCCTCGATCCAGCAAGGAGAATACCGTCTTCTACTGCAATATCATCTTTAATCGTCCAGTATTGACGAATTGTCGCCTGTACCTGCTGGATTCTCTCCGGCCACCCCTGTATTACTTGTTGTGTGAGTAATTGCAATTCCTCATCTTTGCTAGTCTCATCTCTGATTTGACTGAGTTTTGTAAGGGTAACATTTACTAGGTGGTGGATTTTTACTGTTAGGCCCTCCACCACGTGTTTCTCATATGGTGACAATCGAGACAACACATCTGCTAGCACCATTTCCTTTCCTGGCTTATATTTAAGCGTGAAGTCGTAGCTTTGGAGCACGGTGGCACAGTGGTTAGCACTGTTGCCTCACAGCGCCAGGGACCCGGGTTCAAATCCGGCCTCGGGCGACTGTCTGTGTGGAGTTTGCACATTCTCCCCGTGTCTGCGTGGGTTTCCTCCGGGTGCTCCGGTTTCCTCCCACAGTCCAAAGATGTGCAGGTTAGGTTGATTTGGCTATGATAAATTGACCCTTAGTGTTAGGGGATTAAATACGTGGGGTTACGGGGATAGGGTGGGATATGTGTCGGTGCAGGCTCGATGGGCCGAAATGGCTTCTATCTGCACTGTAGATTCTGTGATACTGTGATACTGTGAAGTAGTCTTTGCAGTCTTGCAGGCGCTTTGCACAGATTCTTCTTATAGATCTGTTCTAGTGGACGATGGTCACTCTCTATTGTAAATCGCCTGCCATATAGGTATGTATGGAATTTCTCGCATCCGTACACTACTGCTAATAATTCTCTTTCTATGTTGGCGTATCTCGTCTCGGCTGACGTCAAGGCCTTTTGATGCGAAAGCTATCGGCTTTCCTTCCTGCACCAGAGCTGCCCCTAGTCCTCTGGTAGAAGCGTCTACTTGCAGAGTGACTGGTTTTCTTCTGTCATAATATGACAGACTTGTTTCCTTGCACAACAGTTCTTGAAGTTGTTTGAAATTCCTTTCGTGTGATTCAGACCATTGGTATTCGGCGTCTTCTTTCAATAGCTCTCTGAGATTTGTTGTATGTTCCGACATGTTCCTCTCTGGTGAAGAAGGCCTAGCAGCGCCTATATTTCCTAAGGAGGCTGAAGGGATGTAACCTGTCACCCCTGATCCTCTCTAACTTTTACCGCTGCACAATAGAGAGCATCCTGACAAACTGTATCACAGTATGGTATGGCAGCTGTAGCTACTATGACCGGAAAGCCCTGCAGCGGGTAGTCAAAACTGCCCAACGCATTACCGGCACCCGGCTACCGACCATAGAGCACATATACCAGAAACGCTGTTTACGGAGGTCACGGTCCATCATCAAAGACCCTACCCACCCCAGCCACAGTCTGTTCACCCTCCTGCCATCTGGGAGACGCTACAGATGCATTCGCACCCGAACGACCAGATTTAGGAACAGCTTCTTTCCCAGGGCTGTCATCCTGCTGAACTCCACAAATAAACTATAAAGCCTGCACATCTGCCAATGCACTTTATTATGGTTATGTTTATGTTAATGTATTACAAGCCAAATGTATGTTGAATGTTTAAATGTCTTAATCTAAATGTACACTCTCGGGAGCCGCAAGCCTACATTTCGTTGTACTGCACTTGTGCACTAACAATGACAATAAAGTTGATTATGATTGATTATGATGTGTGGGATGAAAGAACTCATGTAGTGGATCAAGCCGAGGTAACTCCTCAGCTCTCTCTTGTCTTTGGGTGGTTTCATTTCAGCAATCGCCGCAATCTTCTCTGGACTTGGCTTGACTCCCTCTGGTGTATAAATCATACCGAAGAATTGGCATTCCTTGACTTTAACTATGCACTTATTTGCATTTAACTTGATGCCAGCCTTCCTGGTACGCTCCATGGCCTCATGTAGGTGCATGTCATGGTCTCTTTCATCTGCTCCATAGATCTGAATATCATCAGCTATTCCTATAGCTCCTTCACAGCCTCTGTATGTCTCGTCTACTTTCTGTTGAAAGATATCTTGACTGACCTTTAACCCGAATGGTAGCCTCAGGAATTTGTAACGCCCAAATGGTGTGTTGAATGTTGTCAGTGTTGTTGATTCCTCGTCCAACTTCACGTTCCAATATCCATTTCTGGCATCTAGTTTTGAGAAAACCTTGGCTCCTGCCAGTGATGGCGTAATCTCCGCTAGCGTTGGGGTGGGATAGTGGTCCCTCTTTATCGCCTGGTTTAGATCTTTGGGGTCCAAACATATTCTGAGACGCCCGTTTGGCTTTTCTCGTACCACAATTGAGTTTACCCAGTCTGTGGGTTCAGTGACCTTTACGATCACTCCCTTTTCTTCCATCTCCTTTAGCTCTCTTTCAAGCTTTGTCTTCAGCTCGATGGGTACTTTTTGTGGAGCATGGATAACGGGCTTTACCTCTGGATCGATGGTGATGTGGTATTGGAAATCTCCGAAACATCCCACTGTATCATCGAAACATTCCGGATACATGTCTATCAAGTCTTTTTTACTCTTGATTTGTGGGCGGCTCTCCAGTGGGGTGTTGCTGTCTATCTTCAGTGACATTTCCGTCAGCTCATGATGCACTGAGATCAATCTCAACTTCTCGCAGCTGTTTAATCCCAGGATCGCTGGCCCCTCAGTGTCGGTGACATAGGACATGCAGTTGATGTTCTTTCTTTTATGTGTCCCTTTGATAAAGGTTATTCCGAGTTGTTTAATCTCACTCCCCCCGTATGCTGTCAGCGTGACATTACTTGCCTTTAAACAACCGCTTTTCGGGTAGCCATCTTCTCTCAGGTTTTCGGGAAAGATCTGCTGGTACAGTCTCAATGGGAGAATGTTGCTCTGAGCCCCTGTGTCCAGCTTCAACTTTAAGTTGATGCTTGTGGGCTGACCTTTGACCTTTTTTTAATTTTATTTGGATGATGGTGTGCAATTCTCTGCTCAGAGTATTTTCCGCTCTGGACATCTCGTGAAGCTGTACCTTTATGGTTTTGATGTTTAGTGCATTGTTGAGATCATCATCCTGCTCATCCATGGCATGGATATTGTGTTTCTTTCCCTGGTTCTGCTGTCCGCCTTTGTTTTTGATGTATGTTCCTCCTTTCTTCGTTCTACACCTCTTTTCCCAGTGGTTTAGTTTGCCACATGCATTGCAGCTTGTTCCATATGCTGGACATTTCCTCTTGTCTGTGTAATCGTGCGGTCTTCCACAATTTCTGCACATGTTTCCCCCATTGTCATGTGCATGTCTTTGTGTGTTGTACTTTTCTCTCACTGCATCCACTCTGTTGTCCGTCTCGGAAGCCGTCCGCATGTCAGCCGTTTGAGAAATCAGCGTTTTCATTTGTTGCTTCATGGCTTCATGAGCTCTCGCAGCATCTATGGCCTCTGTTATTCCGAGCTTTTCTTTTCCTATCAGGGGTTTTTGTACCTCTACATGCGCTGACCCCCATATTAGCTGGTCCACAAGCCTTTCCTCCATTTCCTTAAATTTACACTTGCTGGCTTCATTTCTCAGCCTTGTCAGGAAATTGTCAGCTGTTTCACCGGGTTCCTGTCTTAGACTCTGGAATTTGTATCTGTGTATACAGTGATTGGATTTAGGCTCTAGAGGGTTGCTGAATTTATCAAAAATTGTCGCTGGGTTTTCCTTTTCCTCTTCAGTCAAACTCCAGCTATTATACAAATCTAGGCCTTTTTCTCCTGTCCACAACAGAATGTAACTAACCTTTTCCTCATTGGTAGTACCCTTCAGGAAGCTTTTGAATGTAAGCTCACATTTCTGTTTGAACTTGTGGAATGCTTCTACTATATCGTCGGCTTCCCAGTTCATGAGGGGTTGCATTTGCACAGTGAGTGCAGCGGCAGCCATCATTTTAGTTTCCCGTACGATTCACTTTCAATCACCGCAGACACCGGCACTCACAATCAGCTCATAAAATCACTTTTCGTCTTATTCGTAGTTTGTATAGCAGAATTTGTACTCACTTATACCGCTGCCACCATGTTGTGTCTCCTTGTGTTCTTATACTATATATATTACAGACACTTTTAGTTCATTTTAGTTAGTGCTTTTTACTTAGCTGTATTCTTGCTTTTGTTACAGTGCTGCCGCATGGTGCGGAGTGATACAAGATGTCCGACGCTGCAATGTGCACTGCCCGTGCACAATGTGCCACATGGCAATATAACTACACCATACCAAAGTAGTTCCATACCAAAGTAGTTCCATTTAACGATGTGATACTATATAACAATGTAACAGCAGGTAAACTGGCACTTACCTCCCGGATCCAGCAGTCCTCACCTCCCTTTGGCTGCCGGGTTAAGTTTAAAATTAAAATGGTAGTTTATTCTGAGGCATGCAGCCTCATTATAATATTTAAATAACCAACCCACCTCTGACGAGTGGATTGGTTGCCCTGCCCCCCATCCTGCCTCCATTAAAACCGGAAGTGGGCAGGTTGGGGTTGGGTTTGAGATTTTTTAACATTTTTACATCCCACCTGACAATTATATATGCAGAAAGAATAAATTACATCAAAGAAGCCAAAAATGTTGATTTTTTTTTTGTGTGTGTTTTTGTTCATTCTGCAATTTTTTATAAACACAATCCAAGTCCTGGGCCACTTTTATACTGTAGCTACCAGTCTGTGTTCTTGTGAATCGAATGCTTGTGCAGACCACTGCTCCAAGTCATTAAATTTTAAATGCTTTAAGAGCACAACCAGATGCATCTGCACTTCCAAAACATTTCAAACAAGTCTGTGTAAGTTTACAAAATGCTCAGAACTCCTGTGCACTTTATAAACTCAGTGATGTGAGACTGCATCCTTCGTGGGGTCCCTGTTCATCTTCAGAGTCAAATGAGGACCCGACTCCAGAGTTTCACTGTAAGTGTGATTGCATCTTTAGCAGTTTACTGTTTAAACCATCTAAGCTAATTATACAGAATATTATAGAGCCTGTTTTCCTCTCTCTACCCCCACTAGATGCCGGACTTGCGCAACATCCCAGAGGTTTAATGTGCTTGTGAGATAAAGAGTGCACTCACTTTTCCTGGCCTGAGCAGTTTGTGTGACTCACCTCTGGCAGGACCTTACACTGGGATCGAAGCTACAGGCCTCCGAGGCCTGCAACTATGCTCTTGGCCGCCAGCATTGGGGCCTTCTGGCTGTTGCTCTCCAGCAGCAGCTAACAGTCCCAAGGCCAAAGATCTTACATGGGGGGGGTTGGTGGCGGGAGAATTTTAATTACCCCTGAACCCATTCCCCAGGTGTAACAGAGAGAAAGCCTACACCAATGGCCCAGAAATTCGGGTCGGGGGCTTCCCGCGGGTGCGATCCGGGGCCTGATCCAGCTGCCGGCGCGCGGTGCTTGCATATCCCAGGGGCGCAGTTAGTTCGATGCGTCCCCTGGGATCACGTGGGCCATGGGGAGCCAATCGGAGCAGGAATGCTTCATTCATAAGTTTGACAAGAAGAGCTGTCAAACCTATAAATACTACGGCCCCAAAGCAGCACTAAATCTTCAAATACATTTTAAAAAAAATAAACTATAAATTACATGAAATAACTATTTTAAACAATTTAAATTTTTGGAAAAAATGATTTTATTTTCTAACGGTGCTAAAAATAAACTTACCTTGCTTTAAAGTATTTAAAAATAATAAACCTGTGGAAAAAATGTTTTAATTTTAATTAATTCACCACTTACCTTGTAAAAAGCAGGCCTTACGCCTGCTTTTTAAATGTGTAACTTCTGCAGACTTACCCTCCCGGGAAAACCTGTTAAAAAAAAAACGAAGTTCGATGTGCACGCGCAGCCTCTCCTGCGCACGCGTTCGAACTCTGAACCCCTTCGTTCAGGGGATCGGAAGTGCCGGTTTCCCGTGCATGCGCAGTGCATGCAGGAAACCGGCACTTCCATTGGGCTTACGGGTGAGTACCCCGTGCGTACTCACCCGTGGAGACCCGAATTTCTGGGCCAATATCTTTAGGCATTTGAGTCACTGTACCTTTATTAAAAGTTAGGGAAGAGATAGCAGAGGCACTATTACATATACATGTATATATAAACATTCATTACAAAAGGGAATGGTGCCAGAGAACTGGTGGACAGCTAATATTATTCCTATATTTAAAAAGGGAGAACAAGTCCAGGGAACTATAGACCAGTTAACTTCATGTCGGTGGTAGGAAAGATAATGGAATGTTTACTCAAAGAGGTAATAGAAAAACATCTAGAAACCGAAAATGTAATAGAGCAGCCAGCACAGATTTCAAAAGGGAAGGTCATGCTTGACCAACTTTATTGAATTCTTTGAAGAAGTAACAGAAAGAGTAGCCAATAGGTGTAATATATTTGGATTTTCAAAAGGCCTTCGATAAGGTACCGTATAGTAGACTCATGACTAAGGTCAGAGCATGTGGAGTTGGCGATAAGCAGCAGAATGGATAACAAGCTGGCTACAAAACAGAAAACAGAGAGGCGGGTTTAAGGGTAGCTGCTCAGACTGGCAAAAGGTGGGAAGTGGTGTTCCACAGGGATCGGAGTTGGGACTACTGTTGTTCATAATTTACATTAATGTTTTGGACTTGGGAATTCGAAGTACGATTTAAAAATTTGTGGATGACACCAAATTAGGGGGTGTAGTTAACACAAAGGAAGAATGCAATAAAATACAGGAAGACATCGAGAGAGACTGAGGGGAAACATCGAGAGAGGGGAAACATCGAGAGAGGGGAAACATCGAGAAAGACCGAGGGGAAACATCGAGGGAGACTGAGGGAGCAGTTTATTTATTTAATTTTATTAATTAATTAAATTTATTTAATTATAAGTTGTGAGTTCCTCATGATGCTCTCCCAGGGCAGCCACCCTGTAGCCAGAGGTTATTCTGGAAGCCTGGGTAGAAATATCAATGTAATTACTGCAGAAATTACTTTTTTTACATTATTGCTTGTTCATTTTATGTGCTGTCTTTTTTATGTCTTTTATTTATTTTATGTCTGCTTTATTTATATTTAAAGTATGTATGCGTGTATATGTCGGTATGTGTTTTTTTGTGATGGCGCCGCTGAAGATGGCTGCCGTCCTTGCAAGCTCCATGCGTACCAGGCAGCTCAGTGTTCTTGCTGCTTGGTGCTCTCGGCTCGTCAGGAAAAAACATTTCACTGACTAGATTTCACTTGTAATTAGTTATGTGATAAATAAAATTGAAATTGAGACATTAATAAACTTGCAGAATGGGCATGTAATTGGCAAATGAATTTCAATATGGAGAAGTGTGAGGTGGTACATTTTGGTAGGAAGAATAAGGAGGGCACATACTGCTAGGATAAGATTCTAAATGGAGTAGAGGAGCAAAGGGATCTAGGGGTACTGTTGTATCCGTGTGTTAATGGAGACACGGAATGCAGGAGTTGGTTTAACAGGTGTTTACTGAACAATGTCTGGAGGTGAACTAAAAGATACAAGACACTATACAGGCTTATATACCCGAGTGGTCACTACCGGTATTACAGTACACAGGGGCTCTTAAAGGTACATACACTACAATTCCTCCCCTTTTAGATAATTGGTACATAACATTTTAAGTAATCATTAATTAACATGTTTACAAGAACAATAATCTACACATTTGCTGCAGTTAATCAATTATAAGTCAGTCTCTCTGGAGGTTTCCTGACTCGGTCCGGATAACGCCTCGGTGGTGTAGTAGTTTTCGGTGGTGTAGTAGGTTCTTTTGGCAAGGTCGATTCGGATTGAATGCCAGTGTCGGGTTCATCTGGTTCCAGTATCACCGGATCGGAGGTAGATACTATGGGTATCTCTGCTTCATCATTAGGCGTATAGAGTTGTGGTGTAGGTTGTCCCTTTTCGGATGACTCTATGATCTGGTCAGCATGGCGCCTTATTATACTTTCTCCAATGTCCACAGTATACATCAGCGGTCCTAGTCGTGTGCAAATAGTTCCAGGCTGCCATTTCTCGGTACGGTAGTCCCGGGCCAAAACTTGTTGACCTATCTGGAAGGTTCTAGTTGGCCTTTCATTCATGCCTTGAAATTGCCAGTTCTCTACGTCCCTTCTGATGTTTGGCTTGATCAAATCCAGCCGGCATCTTAGTCTTCTATTGAAAAACATCATGGCGGGAGTTTGGTTTGTAACCACATGTGTTGCATTCCTGTACGCAAACAAGAAGTTATCTACCTTATGTTGTAGATTTATGTCTTCATTACCCATGGCCTTTATGGCCTTCTTGAAGGTCTGGACAAACCTTTCAGCTAATCCATTGGTGGCGGGATGGTATGGGGCGGACGTGTAGTGCTTAACCCCATTGTTTTTTAAGAACTTCCTGAATTCTTCGGACACAAATTGCAGTCCATTATCAGAACAGATCTGTTCAGGCAGCCCATTCCTGGCAAATATGGTCCTTAATACTGTGATGGTTTTTTCCGTGGTGGTGGAGGACATCTTTATTACCTCCGGCCACTTGGAGTGTGCATCAACCGCGATTAAGAACATTGAGTCCATAAATGGACCAGCAAAGTCGATATGTACCCTTTGCCATGGAGATGAGGGCCACTCCCATGGATGTAGAGAGGCTTGTGGTGGGGCGTTTTGGACCTTCTGGCATCCTAGACAGCTCTTGGTCATTTCTTCGATGTCTCCATCGATACCTGGCCACCACACAAACGCTCTGGCTCGGTTCTTCATTTTCACTCCACCCAGATGCCCCTCGTGAAGCTCCTTTAGCACTTTATCCTGGAGTTTGGGTGGAATCACCACTCTGGATCCACACATCAAGGTTCCTCGGCACACTGACAGCTGTTCTCTTCTTTGCGAGAATGCTGGCAACAGTGGTTCGCCATGTGCTGGCCATCCCTTCACCGTTAAATCGTAGACTCGTGAGAGAGTCAGGTCATTTCTCGTTTCCTTTTCAATGGTAGAATTTGTTACTGGTAGACATTCCACTATGGTTGAGTGGAACATCTCCACTGGGTCCACTGTAGGTGCCTCTTCTACTGTTGGCAATGGTAGGCGCGATAACCCGTCAGCATTCCCATGCTGTTTTGATCCTTTGTATTCTATGTCCTATTGGTGTGCCCCTAGGAAAAGGGACCACCTCTGTAGCCTTTGCGTTGTCATAATGGGAATGCCCTTTTTAGGGTTGAATATGGAGACGAGGGGTTGATGGTCAGTCAACAAGGTAAATTTTTGTCCGTGTAGGTAATGGTTGAATTTCTTCACTCCCCACACCAGGCTGAGTGCTTCCCTGTCGATCTGGGCATAGTTACGCTCAGCTGAGTTCAATGAGCGTGACGCAAAAGCTATCGGCCGCTCCGAGCCATCAGGGAATCTATGCGATAATACCGCTCCTATGCCGTAAGGGGATGCATCGCACGCCAGTCTGATTGGCAGTGATGGGTTGTAATGAGCCAACACTTCCTTGGACATGATCAAGCCTTTGCATTTATGGAAGGCACGTTTACAGTCTTCGCTCCATTTCCAAATTACTCCCGTTTGTAGCAGTGTGTTAAGAGGGTGCAGAACAGTTGACCAGTTCGGTAAAAATTTATGATAGTAATTTATCAATCCCAGGAACGACCTTAATTGTGAGACATTTTCAGGTGCTGGGGCTTTTATGACCGCTTCAATTTTTTCAGGTGACTTATGTAACCCTTCTTCATTAATTATATGGCCACAATATGATATTTGTTTCTGGAAAAATTCGCACTTGGGGCGATTTACTCGTAGGCCCCGTTCTCTCAGCCTAGTTAGCATCTGCTCCAAATTGGCAAGGTGCTCGTTGTCATTTTCTCCTGTTACAAGGATGTCGTCTAGGTAGCATTGAGTCCCCGGAATCCCTTGCAGGACTTGCTCCATAGCTCTTTGCCAGATAGCTGGAGCTGATGCTACTCCGAAAACCAGTCGATTGTACTGGTACAGGCCTTTGTGTGTGTTTATCGTGAGATACTTTTTAGAGGCCTCCTCAACCTCCATCTGTAGATATGCCTGTGCCAAGTCAATTTTGGTGAAACGTTTCCCTCCGGATAGTGAGGCGAAAATATCTTCTATCCTCGGAAGAGGATACTGTACCGTGTGAAGGACTGGGTTTACAGTCACCTTGAAGTCCCCACAGATGCAAATTTTTCTCTGTTCTTCAGATTTATCATTATTCAACGTTTTCTTCATGACCGGGACGATGGGTGTTGCCCACTCGCTCCAATCTACCTTGGATAACACGCCTGCCTTTTCCAAATTCTCCAGCTCTGCCTCGACTGCTGGACGAATTGCGTATGGCACCGGCCTTGCCTTAAAAAACTTGGGAATTGCCGCATCTTCCACTTTTATTGAGGCGGTGACGCCTTTCAAGGTTCCTAGTTCCTGTTGAAACACTTCTTTGGCGTTGGCCAAGATGTCTTTTAATCATTCAGGTATGACGTCATCATCATTTTTTTTCTTACTAGTCACCGTCAGTGCCTGAATGGAGTGCCAGTCTAAACGTATCTTCCTGATCCATTCACGTCCCAACAGCGGTGGACCACCATCTTGCAGAACGTATAAATACAACTTCTGTATTTCATTGCCGTTGTATACAACAGGCACCCTTATTTTCCCTCTGGGGTATACTTTCTGCCCCGTATATGTCTTCAAGATAATGGATGTGTCTTTCAAAGGTATATGCGGAAATAGCCGCTCGTAATCCCGTCGACTTATGATGGTCAGAGCTGATCCTGTATCTAGCTCCATTTTAACTGGGGACCCCGCTATCGTGAGGGTAACCCAAATGGTCTGGTAATCTTCTTTGGCAATTACATTATGTAATTTGAGACAGCTTAGTCTCTTGTTTCCGGAGTCGCTATCGCTCTTCTGGTCTTCGGAGCTACTGTCCGTCATCATTTGTACCTTTCTGTACTTTTCCTTATTGATTTTTTTTCTGTCAGTGGATTTTTTGTTTCCAGATCGGCATACACGTGCAATGTGTCCCATCTTTCCGCATTGCCTGCATGCTTTGTCGTTGAACCAGCAGTCCCTCTGGTCATGGGTGGATCTGCCGCAGCGATAACATCTCTCGAAACCCCGTGTCATTTCATGGGTGCCGAAGTCCTGTGGCTTTTGCTGTATCTCTGCAGCTCCTCTTGCTGCTGCTTCGTATGATACAGCCACGCTGAAAGCCTTGTCCAGTGTCAAATCTTTCTCAGAAAGTAGCCTTTTCTGTGTTCCTTCACTTAGAAGACCGCAGACGAATTTGTCTCGTAGAGAATCTGCCAGTCCTGCCCCGAATTGGCAGTGCTTTGACAGCTTTCTTAATTCAGTGAGGTAATCAGCGTTACTTTCATTCTTGTGCTGATTCCTCCTGAAGAATTTGAATCGTTCCGCTATCAGCAGCGGTGTTGGGTTTAAGTGCTCCTGTAGGGTATCAACAATCTCCTTAAAATTCCTGCCGGACTCTCTGGGACTTTTCCCTCCCTTTGCTTGGTCCGAACGCCGACCTGCTTTGCAGCGCCGGCCGTCTCCCGAGTGCTCCACCCTCCGTCTCTGTTTGCCTCCGCCTTCCGACTCGCTGCTCGGCCCCGCTGCAGAGCCACCCGATCGAGCCCCAGCCTGCCGACCAGGAAGGATTAGTGCAGTACCTGCCACCAGCCCGGCTAGCTGGTGAAACCACAGTTTTTCGTTTTTTTTTTTCTTTGTTTTTTTCTTCGACCTTCGTCTGAGGAATCGATCTCCTTGAGGTGCTGCCGAATTGCAGGTAAGTCCGTTTCCAATTCGTCGCCACTGTTGTATCCGTGTGTTAATGGAGACACGGAATGCAGGAGTTGGTTTAACAGGTGTTTACTGAACAAAGTCTGGAGGTGAACTAAAAGATACAAGACACTATACAGGCTTATATACCCGAGTGGTCACTACCGGTATTACAGTACACAGGGGCTCTTAAAGGTACATACACCACAGGTACGGATACAAAAATCACTAAAAGTAGCAACACAAGCTAATAAGGCCATAAAAAGAGCAAACCAAGCACTGAGGTTGATTTCTCGAGGAATAGAACTGAAAAGCAGAGAAGTAATGTTAAGCTTGTATAGAACCTGGTCAGACTACACTTGGAGTACTGTGCACAGTTCTAATCGCCATATTATAAAAAGGATATTGAGGCATTGGAGAAGGTGCAATAAAGATTCACCAGAACTGAGAGGATATAATTATCAGCAAAGCCTGGGCTTGCTGGGGCTCTTTTCTCTAGGAAAGAGAAAGCTGAGGGATGACCTGCCAGAGATCTTTAGGATAAAGAAAGGGTTCGATAGGGTAGACGTCGAGAAAAATGTTTCCACTTGTGGGGGTGTCCAAAACTCGAGGTCATAGATTTACTAGTGACGGTCTTACATTTAACAGGGAATTAAGGAGAAACTTCTTTACCCAAAGAGTGGAACGCACTACCACAAGTTGAGGCAAATAGCATCGATGCATTTAAGGGGAATATAGATAAGCACAAGAGGGAGAAAGAAATAAGAAGGATATGCTGATCGAGTTAGATGAAGAGGGTGGGAGGAGTCTCGAGTGGAGCATAATTGCCAGTATAGACAAGTTGGGCTGAATGGCCTGTTTCTGTGCTGTAGACTCTCTATAACTCTATGTACTGTACCTTTCTGAATGTAGGTCATTACATGGAATTGTTTGCAAAGTCTAGGAAATCATTGAGACACTGAAAATAAAATAAACTACTTAATAGTCTTCAAGTTGATATTGATTAATCAATTGGACACTTTTTGTTCTAAAACATTTATAATTAATAATGTTTTACAAAATCAGCTTGATTCTGTCCACCTCCAAATTACACCATATATACTCCACAAGTTTAATACGCTTCGTAGAGATATGTCAGATTTTACATTCCAAACCAGGGCAAATAGACTATGCTCCAGGTAACATGAATACTTTCACTTTGGCTTAAATATAATTTCATATACATAATACAGTCAGTGAGTGAAATATACTTAATCAAAGAATTTTAGAAAAATTGTATGAACAGCAGCTGGAGAAGAAAGCAGAATTTAATACTAATTTCATACCAACTATCAGCAAAACTGGCTAATGGAAGGATTAACCAGTTTCTATGTTAACAAAGCAACCAGTTAGAATTTTTTGAAACCTGGATTTCTGCATAAAATCTGAATCTGTTCTAACTTGCAGACTAGTCACTGGGTCTCCCAAGATAATTTAAATCTGTTTGGAAATGAAATTATTTGTGACTTGACAATTATGCAATGATGTATATGCTAAGCCCATTTATATGGTGTAATGATCACTGCTGGTTAGTTCATTAGATGGCAGAAGGTGAAATGTTTGATATAATTCACGGAAAGAAAGAACTTGCATTTATATAGCGCATTTTGTGGACTCGGGATGTCCCAAAGCACTTTATAGTCAATGTATTTTTGCAGTGTAGTCACTGTTGTAATGTAGGAAACACAGTAGCCAATTTGTGCACAGCAAGGCTCCATGAACAGCAACAAAATAAATTACAGGACCATCTGTTTTTTTACTAAGGTGTAAGTTGAGGGATAAATATTCGCCAGGACACCGGGAGAACGCCTCTGTTCTATTTCAAATAGCCATGGGTTCTTTTATGTCTACACGAGAGGGCAGAAGGGGTTTATCCTCTCATCCAGAAGACAGCACCTCCAACAATACAGCACTCCCTCAGTACTGCACTGAAGTGTCTATCTAGATTCTGTGCACATGTCTCTGGAGTGGGCTTGAACCCACAACCCTCTGACTCAGAGGCAAGATTGCTACCAGTGAGCCAAGGCTGACACATAAGTCCAGTCATTGCAATTAGTCATCAGGCTTTTTCTCCCAGTCATTAGTTTTTACAAACTCCGTTCCTTAGCCACTGACTCCATCCCTCTCCTTAACATCTGTCTGAGGCTGAACCACACTGTTCGCAACCTTGGTGTCATATTTGACCCTGAAATGAGCTACCGACCACATATCCGCAGCATAACTAAGAATGCCTATTTCCACCTCCGTAACATCGCCCGTCTCCTCCCTTGCCTCAGCTCATCCACTGCTGAAACGCTCGTCCATGCGTTTGTTACCTCTAGACTTAACTATTCCAACGCACTCCTGGCTGAACTCCCACATTCCACCCTACGTAAATTTGAGGTCATCCAAAGCTCCACTGCCCGTGTCCCAACTCGCACCAAGTCCCGTTCACCCATCACCCCTGTGCTCGCAGACCTACATTGGCTCCCGGTTAAGCAATGCCTCGATTTCAAAATTCTCATCCTTGTTTTCAAATCCCTCCATGCCCTCGCCCCTCCCTATCTCTGCAATCTCCTTCAGCCCCACAACCCCCCCGAGATATCTGCGCTCCTCTAATTCTGCCCTCTTGAGCATCCCTGATTATAATCACTCAACCATTGGTGACTGTGCTTTCCGTTGCCTAGGCACTAAGCTTTGGAATTCCCCGTCTAAACCTTTCTGCCTCGCTACCTCTCTTTCCACCTTTAAGACGCTCCTTAAAACCTACCTCTTTGAACAAGCTTTTGGTCACCTGCCCTAATTTCTCCTTATGTGGCTTGGTGTAAAATTTTTGGAGGGGAAAATTCAGTTGATTTGTGCCTCCCGTTAGCACCCTTTTAGGGCGAAATTCAGCGGGAGGTTAGTGGAGGCGATAACCATTAGCCCCCCGCGGTGCTGCGCTGCCGCCGATGACGTCACCGCCGTGCACAGCACCCCGCTTGCGCCCCCTGATGCGATCATCGGTAGTGCCCCCTGACTTACCGCCGGACGCTATGTCCGATGAGGTCAGGGGGGCCTACCTGCAGTCAGGGCGGCGCAAATTAAAGGGAAGGTGCCAGGCAGCCATTTTTGTTGCTGGCCGCCTGCCAGCACCTGCCTGCTTTGCCGTCCCAGACCTTCTGTGAAGCCCCCCTGCAGAGTGCCGGTTGTGCTCCGTGAGCCCGGCACTTCTCTCGAGTGCTGGGCTCTTTTGCCGGGACTCTGATCCCTGGTGGTCCAGCTGGGCCCCAGGTCAAACTGTGCTAGGCCCCTCCCCTTTAATAAGGAGAGGAAGGTCTGCAGTACTGCAGAGCAATGTGCCGCAGAGCGTGGCGCTGTGGCACATAGCGCCGTGATATTCACTCGCAGCGCCCCAAGAGGGAGGTGGGGCACCTCCAGTAGCGCCCTGCCTCCCTCTTGGGGTGCTACTGGTGAATTTTGGCCGCGGGGGCCCTAACTTTGGCGAAGTTAGCACCCCAAAGGGGGCGCGGACCAATTTTCCCCCCTTTGTCTTTTAATACCCCTGTGAAGCGCCTTGGGATGTTTTACTGTGTTAAAGGTGCTATATAAATACAAGTTGTTGTTGTTGTTGTTTAGGTTTCCTAGCTTCATAGGTCTGCCACATGTCATAAAATTCCAAAATTAACATTTATTCTGATAATTTATTAACCAAATGAAACTGAGATAGACTAAGGATTCCTCGCTATTTATTGATGGCAGTAACTCTAAAAGACACAAGAGCTGGAAATGCCCAGCAGGTCAGTCAGCATCTGGAAAGAGAAAAGGCAAGGTAACAGTTGAGGTATACCCGAAATATTAACTCGTCATTTCTCTTTATAGATACTGACTGACCTGCTGTGTATTTCCAGCATTTACAATTCCTTTTTTTCTTTTTATCTTTACTTATTTAAGTAAATTATCCAAAGTTCCGTGCTCTCAAGATTCTACCTTCACATTTCCAAGGGTCCATGTTCAAATCTCTATTACTGCCACTTTTAAGATCGGTCACATTGACTCCTCATGCAGAAATTTTTAGGCACCCAAGCTTAAGCTTGTTTTGCACCCCATTTGGAGAATGGCAGATAGAATTTAATACAGGTGTATTGGCAAACGAAGTACTGTGCATAGGAACAATGACGGGCATGAATGGTGCCGAAATAGCTAAAAATGAAATCTTAGTTGACTTAGCACTCAACATGTTCAACCACTGCAGAACTGCAGGCGATGAAGCAACTAGAATGCTGAACTATATACTGAGTACTGTGTCCAGTTCTGATCACTGAGACATAAAGGAAGACACTCAAGTGCCAGAGGCTGTTCAGAGAATAGCCGTGAGGTTGGAACTTAGGCCTCGATTTTCCCTCCCTCGGCAAGTCCGTGGCGGGCGAGGTCAGTAGTGGGTCGCAGCCTCCAACATGACTTTCCCCTGATTGGGCTTATTAAGCCCGCCCAGCACGTTTCCCAGTCCAATTGAAGGAAGCGGGTCTGATGACGTCAGTTGATGCATCCTCAGCCGGTTTCCTAATAGGGACCATGCGCAAATTCACTTTGACATTTGTGCTGTCAGTGTTCTACAGCATTGAGGTGCTGCAAACGCTGACGAGCACTGCACAGAGGTGCACGGCTGCACCCAGGCTCTCCCATGACTCCCTCTATATGCTTATGGAGGGAGTCACAGCAAGCAGGGAGTTTCTCTTCCCTTCTAATGGGCGGAAGAGACCTCCCCAGGAGACCACACAGCCTGGTTGCATATTGCACAGGAGGGCACAAGCAGGGATATCGTCAGGAGGACCAGGCTGCAGTGGCGCAAACATTTCAATGATATCAATAGACCACAAAATGTTACTGCAAAGCCACACTCAACCTCATCCTACTATGCCACTCATCACATCTACATCAGTCTGCCTTTCCTACCCTATTCCTGCACATCCATACTGACACCAACTTACCTTGCACTTCCACCCATCCCTCTCTATCTACATTATCACTTTCCCATCTCACTAGCCACCCCTCACACTCCCCCTCATCCTAGTCCAATGATACCAACTAACAACACACAAGGGGTAGGCACTTGTGTATTTTAGCCAATGTTCATGTGAAGTTTCTGTTAATGTGGTGTCAAACATTGAAATCTTTATTTTCAGCACTTTGCATTCTTGGGCAGATTTATGTGTACCTTTGGAAGTGGCTTAGTGAGCTGCAGGAATGACAAGAATTAACGGCACCTCCCCTCCCCCCAATGGTGATGAGTGTGAAATGAATGGCTTGGGCACTGTAGGGATGCTCTATGTTGTTGGTGTGGGGTGGTGCCAACCTGGCACATCATGTGGCAGCCAGGGTGTGCAGCGTTAGTTGAAGTAAGTGTGGCCATCGTGAGGCCATCTATGGTGTCCCGGGCGGCAATGTGGTCGAGTGCTGATGCCCTGTGTCCTGTGCAGCATCGGGTGATTGCAGAGAAGGTTGTTGTTGTTGGTGCTGCTGGTGTTGCGGCTAAACGTGGTCAGATTCTGAGGACCAAGGTGAGACAGTATAAACCTTACCCATTGTGATGGAATAGATAGCAGGTGAACTTGAGATGACAGAAGCAATGTCAATGGTGAGAGAGGTTGTTCCAATGAGGTGACCCTGGATAGAGAGTTTGTTTCAAACAATTGCAACCTGCATAAAGCTCAATCTGTCTTCCAAATGCAGTAAGCAACAGCTTCTGAGCTTGGAAAGTAAACAGCTGTGAGATCGGAGCTTTTATAGCACATTTCAAGCTGTCAAGTAATATTGATTCCAGATGATTCCATGGCCATTCAACTCCCGCCCAGCTTAACAGAGGTGATCCCCGAGCAGTGTGGACCCCGTTAGCGAGCTGGTAAATTCTAAAGGTGAGCTCAAAATTGCTGTTAATCCTCTTTTAACAGGGTCATAATGACCTGAATTGCCTCCCCCGCCGCTGTGTATTCGGGTCTGCTCAGCACTGACAGACCCGACATTTGGTAAAGGTGGGGTCATGACTTGCTGTAAAAAAAAAACACTTTCCCACCCGACCCGCAACTGATCGCGTCTGCTGACCCCCCAGAAAATTCCCCCCTTAGTGTCAGAGTTATGAGGATATACTGGAGAATTATGAACTTTTCAGCCTTGAAAGATGGAACTGAATGGTCATCATATGGAAATAAATAATGTGGAAAAGGTAAGTCCGAAGTATTACTTCAAACTAAATAATGACAGTAGAACAAGAGAACATTGGTTCAAACAAGGCAAATTCAGGACTGATTTCAAGAAGTGGCAAAACGTGATAAATACAGGGAATGGACTTCTGGGTAAAGTGGTACAGGTAAAAACCTCAGAATAATTTAAGAAAAAATAAATGCTGTAATGGGAGGCGTATAAGGCATTTCTAGATGAATGAATTAAGATGGGGAAAATCACCTTCCACCTCCTGTATTTATCTTGTGCTCGTCATGATACAACAAGTTGCATTTACATAGCGCCTTTAACGTAGTAACACTGTAACTAGCTGAGGTGAGGCAAGTGACCATTTCACAGACTACTGCCAATTCAACTCAGACCTGTAGGAGTTTGAGCTTCCTGTGTTACCTACCCTCTGAATTTTCCCTCCCTTCCAAAGGGAGGTGTCCGAGATGCTGTAAAGAACCTCCCATCAGTAGCAAATCTAGAACCGGAATCTAAGCATGTGAAGAAGCACAGCCTGAACTTGAATCCTTCCAGTCCGAGGCCCAGTGTGTTAAAACTGCCTGCCACTGAATCACAATAGCCTTGAGTTTTAAACAATGTGACATGACTTGAGTCTGAAAGTACTAGCTCGCCTGTGAATTTGCTTGGTGCACTTGCCTATTAAAAGAGCTGGGGGAGTTATTAATGCTGGGTTTATAAAGAGGTGCACGCGCATTTTAACCTCAACAGCACACCACTTTCAAAAAGGAAGTCTATGCGGAGAGATGTGCAACTTAACGCAATAAATGGTGTGGCTGATGGATTTGTACAGCCTGACAAGGTGGTGTGACCTCGTTCACTATAAGAGCTGGGTCTGTTTAATTTTACCAGTATTTGTTATAAGAAGGGATAAACAGTCTGGTTTTGTTTCCTTGGTGTCTGTGATCTAACTAACTAGAACCATGACTTCATTCACCACAATTTTTGGAGGTTTATAGTGAAAGCATCAAAGCTGAGCAATTGCAGATGGGAATCATGAAACTGCAGGGGGTCATTTGCAGAAAACTTTATCTGTGATAAAACTTAAAGATCTGAGGGTGACAGTTGAACTCTTTCCTGATTTAGATCTGCGTGATTCAGTTCAATCAGAACTCAAGTTGTTTAAAAAATTTAATTGAGTGAAATCTATTTCCCATCTTAGCCGAGAAAGAACGTTTTTATATGGATCACTGTGATACGAACTGAGTAGTTTCTCCTGGGATTTACTCTGAGGGTGCCTCAATTCTGCTCCTTAGCAGTAAGGTATTGATTAATTACTGTTAACTGTGCGAACATTATGGGCTGGATTTTCATTGAGGAGGTGGATAGGAGGCGGAACTATAACTTTCGGGTTTGTAGTCCCGCCTCCATCGAGTTGTGGCCAACCCATGCGATTTTGACTTGATTGTCCTTGTTGAGCCCGCCCAGCGGGCTCAGCAGGCCAATTAAGGGACACCCGGCAACAGGTGACATCACAGACAGATATTTCATCTGTCAAGAGCTTTTGACAGATGAAATATCAGCATTTCACAGCTGTTTGAAGCTGTCAAACACTGACAATCTGTACTCTAAGTTAATTTCTTCCTCTCAGGATGATTTAGAGATCTCTCCGGAACAGAAAGCTGAATGCTGCAGATTTTGACACATCGCGGCCATTCTGCTTTCTGTGCCGGTGAGATGAGGGACTCCCGAGACCTGAAGGAAGGAAGGCTGTAAAGGTAAGTACATGTAAGTAAAGCTTCTTTAAACACTTCACACACACACAAAACACACTTGCCTCTGCACTCATGCGCCCATCACTCACCTGAACACCAGACATCTCGACCCCTCCAAGCCCTTCATCCCAACAGCCCGCCTCGCTAACTTGCCGTGGTTTGGAGCTGTCGGGAATCCCACACTTCACCAATAAAAATAGGGATTAGGCCAAAAACTGCCTGTTAACTACCTGTTAACAGGCAGTTAATTGGCACTAATCCCCTTCCCGCCTCGGGGAGGCGGGTCCCAGCACGGGTCAGGTACCCGCCTCCTTTGAAACTGGCATGGAGGCGGGTTGGGGGCTGGATGGGTTCGTGCCCCCTGATTTCAAGATTTTAACCCCCCCACACGCCTCCAATCCCGCCTCCACGGCCCAATGAAAATCCTGCCCTATATGTTCATCTGAATTCTGCAGGTTTTCATGTCAGCCAATTTTGCCCAACTTGAGGTGAAGAAGTGAGAGTTTTTACTCCAGAATCTGAACATTGTATTCCCCACTGTTTACATTTTTCCAGTCCCTAAGGTTGTACCAGAAATATACAAATGTAAGTTTCCAATTTGTGTAAGCAAGTTATCAAAAAATTGATGAATGGGAAATAGCCAGTTGGTAATTATTACTTTTTTCTTGTGCATCCAGTTTACAGTAACAACATATTGCACTTGTAAAGCACCATAAAGTAGGAGAGGTGACCAAAAGATTGATCAAAAAAATAGGTTTTGAAAAGGTTTTTAAAGCTGGAATGGTTTAAAGAGGTGGTTCAAAATCTGCCATCAATGGAGGGGGTGAAAGAAGAGGGTAATGCACAGAATGTCAGGTCGGAGGAAGGCAATTTCAGTCTGGAGGAAGTTGCAGAGATAGGATTGGGTGAGTCATTTGAGGATGAGAACAAGGATTTGAAATTCAATGTGTTGAGGATAGGAAGGTGGTAGGGTAGCGAGGCATGGGCCGATCAAGACTTATTCTGAACAGGATACAGGCCACTGAATTTTGAACAAGCTGCAGATTATGGAGTTTAAAAAATGGGAGGCCAACAAGAAATTGATTTCAGAGGTCACAACAGCGTGGATAATGGTATCAGCAGTGGTGGGAGAGAGATAAATGTAAGAAGTCACACAACACCAGGTTATAGTCCAACAGCTTTATTTGAAATCACAAGCTTTCGGAGCGCTGCTCCTTCGTCAGGTGTCAAGCTCCTTCACCTGACGAAGGAGCAGCGCTCCGAAAGCTTGTGATTTCAAATAAAGCTGTTGGACTATAACCTGGTGTTGTGTGACTTATTACATTTGTCCACCCCAGTCCAACTCCGGCATCTCCACACCAGGGAGAGAGATAGGCATGGAAGCACACAATGTTGTGGAAGTAAGTGGCCTCGATTATGGAAAGAATGTGTGGTTTGAAAGTCAGCTCGAGATCAAGGTTTCATATATTCAAGTTCAGCCTGAATGAGTGGCTGGGGTGGGGGATGGAGTTAATGGCAAGGGACAAATGTTTATGCCGGAGACCAAAAACGATGCTTTTGGTCTTCCTACTGTTCAGTTGGAGAAAGTTTTGACTCCTCCATGACTTGATGTCAGACAGGCAGTCTGGCTGCACAGAGTTGGTTATGGGATCGACATAAGTGTTGGAAAGGTGTGGAACTGAGGTATCATCAGTGAACTTTTGGAAGCTAACCATGTGACTGGTGATGTCACCAAGGTGCAGCATGTATTTGAGGAAGAGGAGGAGACCAAACAAAGATACTGGGGAAACTCCATAAGTGACTGGAAAGAAAAGGCATTGATAGAGATGAGCTGGTGGTATTCAGACAGGTAGGAGTGAAATCGTAGAAGGGCAGTCCCAGGGAGAAACAAATGAAACAATAGGTACAGCCACTGGGGAGAATTTTTTGACGTAGAGTGCACCTCCCCTTTGAGAGGTGCTGGCTGCCCTTAAGTGGCACCCCCCCTGTGCAGCCAATGAATAGTAGAGTAATGCTGGCTACCACCTGACTCATGATAATGAGCAGGCAGCACAAATATTACGTGCTGCTTGGGACAACACTAACAGGCGCATGTAGTGCGTGCCCTGCGCACCTGTTTTTGGGCACGATCGCATTTCTCGGCCTATGTTTCTCCGTGAATTTGGTCTCCATCGAATGTTGGAACTGTTTCATACTGTATCCAAAGTTGCTTCAAAGTTCCCTCCCTGTGTGCACATTCAAGCTGTCACAGTTTAATTAAGCTGCCAAGTTTTATGACGGGATAAATGGTTCGTGAACACACAATAAATATCGAGGTGACATGCCAAGCTGCTTCTGAGTGCACAGGAGCTGCTTTGCAAAGTAAATTTGGTAGCTACATTATTCACAGTTACTTTATGACACAACTTTATTGTGTGGGCTTTTGACTTTTTGACATTGTTAGTCTGGAATAGTGTCTGCCCAATACAGTGGATTGTAAATTGGTCAGGGAATTTTAATTTTACCAGGTGTAAGAATTTTAAGGGCATTCGCTGGGCAGAAGTTAGGCAAATAGCACAACTCTCCACCCGCAGAGAAGAGAATTCTTGACAGATTGCAAGTTCCGGGTTTTCGCGCATGCACTTTGCATGTACCCGTAGGGGTCGCAAAATATGGCATATAAATATCTCATTATAAGACAGCAGAATCATTTGAGCTTTTAAGTTTTGTTTGAAATAATGAGTTGTACTTATGGAAGTTGTACAAACCTACTTGTAGGTGTATCATTTGTTACAGTGATGATCTTTTGTAATGTTTTCAGAATGGAACTTTTTTTTTAATAATGTATTTTTGGTTAGTTACTGGGCATAAGGTCATGATTTTGAGCAGTAGCACCATCACCATCATGAATTTCAATTTGTAAGTAGCACTACATCATCTTTCTAGTTTCCCAGTCGAATTATCACTGCAGCTCAAGAAAGCAGACAGCCTGGCATAAAAGGAATAGAGTTTCAAAACTACTAACCTAAGGTCTGGGCAGCCTATTTTCCTCGGTATAGCAGTATTGTAGCCATGTGTTCACATAATAATCAGTAAGACCAAATGAAAAGATAAAAAGCAAGTAAATTTGATTTTCTGTTCATTTTTATTTTAAATAAGCTGGAATTTTTTGAGAACAGTACATTGAATCCACTTTGGTACCTTTTTTTGATATGAAGTACTTTTCAGATACTACTCTCTCCTGTGATATTACATTTAAGATGAGATTCACTTTCTTTCAAAAATCCAATTTAAACATTGGGAATGTGACTCATTTGTATCTGTCTTGAGTCATATTTCTCCCTTGTAGCCTTTTTTGAAGGGTTGGAGCATCTGGCTCAGCTGTGAAGCAGTTCGTAGTTTTCTGCTCCTCACCACTTCCTCCAGCTGGGAAGATTCAAGAATGAGGAAATGATTACGGAAAGGATGAGATGGAACACCAAAGTCATCCAGTGCAGCAAAGTGAACCAAATTAACAAGATGGTGATCTGTATCATCTCAGATACAGTAAGCCTGAAATTCTAATTGTCATCAGAGCCATCAATAATTCCAATATTCTTTGTAAGAATATTATTCTGGGGAGAATAAAGGGAATAATGTTCCATGTATACTTTTTAAAAATAAAAGTAATCAATTATGTCCTTGGGACGAGTAATGGAAAATAAAAACACTCTTGTGAAATGAACTCAATGGTGAAAATAACTATATGCAGAATTAAATTTGTCTTTATATAGTTCATTAATTTGATGGTAAAACAAAAATGCTAACCCCACATCTTTATTAAACTTCAAATGTCTATTTTTAGGCTACAGGCGCATACATATTAACAAAGTAAGCAGCAAACAAACTATCTTGTAGATAAATGCTATTTGGTAGGCAACATTTAATCTTCCATAAACAGTGAATACTAAATTCAGACTTTTTAAATTGACTCCTCATTTCCTAACGTGGACTAAAATTGAAAAGTACATCAAATAGCAAGTGTTACTCACTTAGGCTATTCAAAGTCGTGTCAATAATTTAAAGATTTCATTGTAATTCTTCAGTGTAAGTAATATTTACAAACTATTATTGCCAGTTCATTTTCTGTGCATGGAGGACTACATATAGATTTAAATTTTGTACATAGATTTGAATTTCATTTTAATACAGTGTAATTCTCTTCACAGGAGGGTCATAGAAATGCAGTGAGATTATAGAAACATAGAAACATAGAAGATAGGAGCAGGAGTAGGCCATTTGGCCTCTCGAGCCTGCTCCGCCATTCAATGAGATCATGGCAGATCATCCAAATTCAGTACCCTGTTCCTGCCTTCTCTCCATATCCCTTGATCCCTTTAGCCTTAAGAAATATATCTAACTCCTTCTTGAATATATTTAATGAATTGGCCTCTACTGCCTTCTGTGGTAGAGAATTCCACAGGTTCACCACTCTCTGGGTGAAGAAATTCCTCCTCATCTCAGTCCTAAATGGCTTACCCCTTATCCTTAGACTGTGACCCCTGGTTCTGGACTCCCCGGCCATCGGGAACATCCTTCCTGCATCCAGTCTATCTAGTCCTGTTAGTATTTTATATGTTTCAATGAGATCCCCTCATTCTTCTAAACTCCAGCGAGTATAAGCCCAATCGACCCAATCTCTCCTCATACATCATTCCTGCCATCCCAGGTATCAGCCTGGTGAATCTTTGCTGAACTCCCTCCATGGCAAGAACATCCTTCCTCAGATAAGGCGACCAAAACTGCACACAATACTCCAGGTGTGGTCGCACCAAGGCCCTGTACAACTGCAGCAAGACATCCTTGTTCCTGTACTCGAACCCTCTCGCTATGAAGGCCAACATACCATTTGCCTTCTTAACCGCCTGCTGCACCTGCATGCTTACCTTCAGCGACTGGTGCACAAGGACACCCAGGTCTCGTTGCACTTCCCCTTCTCCCAATCGATTGCCATTCGGATAATAATCTGCCTTCCTGTTTTTGACACCAAAGTGGATAACCTCGCATTTATCCACTTTATATTTTGGTGGAACACTGCTTATGAAATTTCATTTTCAATGTAATTTAAATAATGTAACACAAAGGAAAATGCTCATTTTTTGTTGTTTAATTAAATCACGATTAGCTAATGTTAAGCACCAGGACTTACCCAAAGCATTTTTTGGCATTCATCCATAATCTTGTGTGGATTGCCATTGACCCACAAGCTTTGTTTCTGGGTTGTACTATGCAGATTGATTAGTTTTAAAGTTGATCTATATTTATTGGTGGTCACCTTCTTGGTTTAATAGCCATGTTTAATACCCTTTCTTTAATAGCTTGCATTTTTATTCTCTGTGAGGGCTTGGGTATTGGGGCAGTTCAGAAGTTAATGGAGTAGGATTTCCCCTTTCGTGGTCAGCACTGCCACTGGTAGAGATGATGACTCGGGAGGTTAGTCTTGTCCTCACCACAGTAGATAGTATTAGTTCCCAAATTTCTTGCCATCATTGTGGCAATTTGCTACGCGTTATTGTACAATCAAGTAGCAGATCAGTGGTGTGAGGGGAGATGGAACCTCTTGAACACCTGTAGCTTTATCAGCTGAGAAAGATTGCCAGTACCGTAGACAAATCGAACATGGTGACTCTTTTTATATTTAAAATTTTTTAAGTTGCACTATGAGTGTAAATTGCCTGTTGCAGGCCAGTAGATGACAATAGAACCAACAGTAAACCAGTTACTGGCTCTTCCAGGGAACATCTCATCTGAGGTTTTAAAATTACTTCTAGCCAATATCCAAACCCTGTATACATGCAAAAGAAAATTAGTCTAAAAATTGCTGTTGGCAATTTTAGTGGATGAGCACTTAACATGCTCATACAATATTCATCTGTTTGCTTTTTTAGAAAAGGTGCTTACCCAACCGGTTAATTAATACCTGTGTTAAAGCAGCAAGGAGATATGTTGTAGAAATTCACTAAATGTTTGTCAGCTAATGTTGCCAGCATTAATTTCTAGACAATCCTCCATCTATATTAAGCCATTTAATGCAAGTGCACACAAAATCATATCAACAATGTTTTTTCTCTGTTGTTATTCATTGGAATTTGAAGTGTTTAAAGCCTAATTTCACCATAGGTTTTCTATCACTATCAGATTGATATTACAAGAAAACTATTATAAAAATTGTTGTGATGCTCTGAAAGCAGTATGAAATATTACCTGGTGCTCCCGTAGTCTGAAATTGCAATAAAATTGTTGGGGGGACTTTTGCCAGCCCTGGGAAGGCGGGTTTGGAAGCAGGACTGCCGGGAAAATGGCAGAATCTGGGGGCGGGTGCCCATCCCGCCTCCGTGCCATCTTCCCAGGAGGCGGGTAGCTGACCCGTGCTGGGAGCCGCCTCTCCGAGGCGGGAAGGGGATTACAGCCACTTAACTGCCTGTTAACAGGTAGTTAACAGGCAGTTACGAGGATTAGCCCCATTTTACCCCTGCAAGTGCGGGCTTCCTGATGTCGGGAAACCCTGCCAGGGTCAGCAAGGCGAGCAGTGGGTCTGCGGGGTCCAAAAGTGCGCTGTGGAGGTGAGTGATGGGTGAAAATGTGGAGTGGTAATTATGTGAGGTGAGTGTAATGTGATAGAAAATGTTTACTTACCTTTGTTTCTTCCTGCAGGCTTCAACAGTTGGAGAACCGGCATCTCACCGGCAGAGATGACAGATGGTTGCTGCATTCTCCGATGTAGCAGCCATCTGATTTCTGCTCAGCAGATAGGTTTGATGAGTCTTGAATACAAGGACTCATCAAACAGCAGAGAATATCAGTGTTGGACAGCTTCACAGAGCTGTCAAACGATGACAATTCATCTGTCTAACATTTTTGACAGATGAAACGTCATACGTTGACATTCTCTGTCACCGGCTTTCCCTTAATTGGCCTGCTAAACCCGCTGGGCGGGCTTAACAAGGTCAATCAAAGGAAAATAGCGTGGGTTGGCCAGAAGTCAATGGAGGCGGGACTGAAACCCGACAAGTGGGAGTCCCGCCTCCAAAAGCTCCCCATTGGCAAAATCCAGCCCAATATTTCTTCAGTTAAAATTACAACACCGATCATTGCAGATTTCGTTACAGTTTTGTCAAAAATTATATAACATAATAGCATGAATGTGTTTTTGCATCAGATTTGGGTAGGTGATTTAAATAAAAAGGGAATGCGCACAAGTTAGTGTACTAAGATGGTATTTGAACCAGAGTGATGTTTGAGGGATTTATTCACCTGCTGAACCTCGAGAGGAAATAAATTTATGTGGCACTTTTCACGCCCTCACCATGTCCCAATGAGCTTTACAGCCAATGAAGTACTTTTGAAGTGTAGCCACTGTTGTAATGTAGAAATGTACTATTGTATGGAATAAAGGAACAGGAGTCTTTGTCAGCCTTGGTTCACTAGTAATACTCTCGCCTGAGTCAGAAGGTTGTGGGATCAAGCCTCACTCCAGGTACCTGAGCACATTATTTAGACTGACACTTCAGTGCAGTACTGAGGGAGTGCTGCACTATTGGAGGTTCTGTATTTCAAATGAAATGTTAAACCAAGCTCTTAGGAGGTGGCTGTAAAAGATCCCATGGCACTATTCAAAGTCCTTTTGTAGTTTTATCCATCTAGGAAGCTCAGCAACTACAGTTGATAAACTACAACAGGTAGAGCCTGCTGAAGATTTTCCACAATATGTTATGTGCACAATTTATTATATTTTTATTATTTGGAGACCTTAATAATTGTAATTTTTGGATTACAAACCTTCTGTAATCAAAGGACAGTAGTCTTCCTTCCAGGCCTCCAAAAGTGCTGTTCTTGAGCAGGTCACTAGTTGATCCATAAATGTAGTTTGGTGAACAAACTGGACTTTTCATGATCAAGTTAACTGCTCACTATGGTGAAGGATTCAAGTACCAGTATACCCAAGTTTTAAAAGTTTGGAAGCTAAGAGCAAGAGGGAAGTAGAGCAAATATTCACCATCAAAAGAGGAATGGAGTTGTGGAGTTACTAGGAAAGGCCACTGAAGTGGATAGAATATATGGGTTTAAGGGCTATGTAGATGTGTTTTCTGGTGAGAGAAATAATTAAGGGATATGGTAAGAAGGTGGGTAAGTGCTGTTGGTCTCTGAGAAAAGGAACAGGCTATAGGGCCTAATGCACCTCTTCTGTTCCCTAAAATTCTTACTTGCATAGTTGTCAAAAGCTGAGAGATTATTATTTTTTAATACTGATTGAGTTAGTGTTCAACTCTTGGTTTTAAATAGAAGTATGAATAGGCTCAGTCAGCTTTTTATCTCACCAATTTTCTCCCTCACCTTTTTTTCATTCATGGGATGTGGGCATCGCTGGCAAGGTCGGCATTTGCTGCCCATCCCTAATTGTAAGCAAGTTAGTAGCCAGACTTAACTGTTGTGTCTGTCTCGAGCAACTATCAGTTTTGATCTCTACAAATCTTTTTTGAATATTCAGGTGAAATTGCTTAAGTTGCAAGTAATCACTATTTCCAAAACATTAGTTTATGTCTCTTTTTTCGTGGTTTGTGAGGGAGGGGTGGGGTGGGGGGTAGACACTAGTGTCAATACAAAATCCGTCCACAGCTAGCTAGTTAAAGGCAGTCAGCTTCAAGTGCCAGAGTGGCTGTTGGTAACAGCAAAACAGGATAATATGATTAGTCAGTGCTGAAAGAAGGTGGTAGGTTGGAAGTCTTGCTGGAGTACAATAGTATCTAAACATACTCATCAGCTATTCCAGTCAACAGTCCTTGATCTCAACACAGACACATTCCACCCTTGTTTCATCTTGTTCAAGATATGGTAGATAGTCTAGTATGTCAGAGAGATAAGATGTAGCAGTGTTGCCATGAAGTTATATTGCAAGATGCAGCAGAACAAGCCATGTTGTAATGTGTGGAAGGGTAGCTCTTATGCCATCTTGTAACGTGCATTAGTTAATGTCTTACCTCTTGTCTGATTCCTTGGTGTTAATCCCACTTTTCTAGCTGGTGAACCTAATAATCCAATAAAAAGGGGAGAGTCTGTGGCCATCCTTGCCTTGCTTGAGGATGAGGAATTTTTCCTTTTTCATTCTTGGTAGAACATAAGAAAATAAGAAATAGGAGCAGGAACAGGCCACTTGGCCCCTCGAGCCTGCTCCGCCATTCAATAAGATCACGGCTGATCTTGGGCTCAAAGCCACTTCCCTGCCCACTCCCCATAACCCTTCACTCCCTTATCTTGCAAAAATCTGTCTATCTCCACCTTAAATGTATTTAATGAACCAGCCTCCACGGCTCTCTAGGACAAGGAATTCCACAGATTTACGACCCTCTGAGAGAAGAAATTCCTCTTCATCTCAGTTCTAAAAGGGCAACCCTTTATTCTGAGACTGTGCCCCCGAGTTCTAGATTTCCTCATGAGGGGAAACATCCTCTCTGCATCTACCCTGTCAAGCCCCCTCAGTATCTTATATGTTTCAATAAGATCACCTCTCATTCTTCTAAATTCCAATGAGTATAGGCCCAACCTGCTCAACCTTTCTTCATAAGTCAACCCCCTCATCTCTGGAATTAACCTAGTGAATCGTCTCTGAACTGCCTCCAATGCAAGCATATCCTTCCTTTAAATAAGGAGACCAAAACTGTACGCAGTACTCAAGGTGTGGTCTCACCAATACCCTGTACAGTTGTAGCAGGACTTCCCTGCTTTTATACTCTAACCTCCTTGCAATAAAAGCCAACATTCCATTTGCCTTTTTGATTATTTGCTGTATCTGCATGCTAACTTTTTGTGTTTCATGCACAAGGACCCCCAGGTCCCTCTGAACTGTAGCATTTTGTAATCTCTCTCCATTTAAATAATAATTTGTTGTTTTTTTTCCTGCCAAAGTGGATAACCTCGCACTTTCCCACATTATACTCCATCTGCCAAATGTTTGCCCACTCACTTAGCCTGTTTATATCCCTTTGCAGACTCTTTGAGTCCTCTGCGCAATTTGCTTTCCCACCCATCTTTGTATCATCCGCAAACTTGGCTACATTACACTCGGTCCCTTCATCCAAGTCATTAATGTAGATTGTAAATAGTTGAGGCCCCAGCACCGATCCCTGTGGCACCCCACGAGTTACCGTTTGCCAACCAGAAAATGACCCATTTATCCTGACTCTCTGCTTTCTGTTAGTTAGCCAATTCTCTATCCATGCTAATATATTACCCCAACTCCGTGAGCTCTTATCTTATGCAGTAAATTTTTATGTGGCACCTTATCGAATGCCTTCTGGAAATCCAAATACACCACATCCACTGGCTCACCTTTCTCTACCCTGCTCATTACATCCTCAAAGAACTCCAGCCAGTTTGTTAAACATGATTTCCCTTTCATAAAACCATGCTGACTCTGCTAGACTGCATTATGATTTTCCAATTGCCCTGCTACTGCTTCCTTAATGAATGACTCCAGCATTTTCCCAATGACAGATGTTAGGCTAACTGGTCTATGGTTTCCTGCTTTCTGTCTCCCTCCTTTCTTAAATAGGGGTGTTACATTTGCGGTTTTCCAATTCGCTAGGACCTCTCCAGAATCCAGGGAATTTTGGTATATTGCAACCAATGCATCCACTATCTCTGCAGCCACTTCCTTTAAGACCCTGGGATGCAGGCCATCTGGTCCAGGGGACTTGTCGTCTTTTAGTCCCATTATTTTACCAAGTACTTTTTCCTTAGTGATAGTAATTGTCTTTAGTTCCCCCCTCCCTGTGGCCCCTTGATTATCCATTATTGGGATGTTGTTAATGTCTTCTACCGTGAAGACGGATACAAAATATTTGTTCAGAGTCTCTGCCATTTCCCCGTTCCCCATTATTAATTCCCCATTCTCATCCTCTAAGGGACCAATGTTTACTTTAGTTACTCTCTTCCTTTTTATATACCTGTAGAAGCTCTTACTTTCTGTTTTAATATTTCTTGCCAGTTTACTCTCATAATTAATCTTCTCTCTCTTTATTACTTTTTTAGTCATCCTTTGCTGCTTTTTAAAAATTTCCCAATCCTCTGGCCTCCCACCAATTTTGGCAACATTGTATGCCTTCGTTTTCAATTTGATACCATCCTTTACTTCCTTAGTCAGCCACGCATAGTGCTCCCTTCTCTTAAAACCTTGGTTGGACTCAGGAAAAGATATGATCTATGATCACAGTCATAGCCACACATGATAAGAGGGTGACTACAAGTAAATATGGCAGTATTGTAGCTTTGTTCTTGTCAAGGAGAGAGCAGAAATCAATTAGGCACCTGCTTATTCTGAAGCCAAACAGGCAGTTGCTTTTTCTCTTTATTCATTCATGGGATTTTTTTATTGCCCATCCCTAATTGCCCTTGAGAAGGTGGCAGTTTTTCCTAGCTTTTTGATACAACTTGAGTGGCTTGCTAGGCCATTTCAGAAAGCAGTTGCTGTGGGTCCGGAGTCACATATAGGCCAGACCGGGTAAGGGTGGCAGATTTCCTTCCCTAGAGGATATTCGTGAACCAGATGGGTTTTTATGGTAGTTTCATGGTCACCATTACTGATACTAGCTTTTTATTCCAGATTTATTTAATTTCTTGAATTCAAATGTCCACAGCTGCTGTGGGGGGATTTGAACTCATGTTACCAGTTCATTAGTCTAGTAACATAACCACTCTGCTACCGTTCCTGATAATCTCTGTGATACGTTGATTCCTTGCTGACTGCAATTCCAGGGTGCCAGTCATCATGTACCTCACCCAAGTGACTATAATTCATGTTTGAGCCTTGGTAGTGATTGTCGCCAGGCTATTTTTTCATGGAGGTATCACAGCAGAGTACGAACCTGTCCTCATCGAATGTCCATATGCACACCCTTCCTGCAGAGGCTGTTGGCAGCAATCAGGAACAGAAACCCTTGCCGATTTCCCCCTTCCTAACCCAAGGTCATTGAGGCAATTGTCGCACCCTACCAGCACCCTAGCTGAGATCAGAACGTAGTGAGGATTATACATGGGACCTTTCTGGTCTGTATGACTTGAATACTCACTGGATAAATGCTTTGCGTCAATAGGGAGAGCTTACCAGTTTAGTTCTGAATAGCATTGGGCCAGCAGATTCTCCTAACATAAATAAGTTTTATTCAAGCTAATCAATATTTTTTAAAACCTCTTTAAAAATGTCACTATTGATGGCAGCATATGAGGTCCTGTGAGTGTTTCCATAAATTTAAACCACAAATAATAATTGAGATGTTTTAAAACCCATCAGTTAGCTTTTCGCAAAGTTTCATTTCTATTTTCAGCCACATGAAGACTTTCAAAAAGAATTGCATGGAATTTTACAGCACAAAAAGTCTATGCCGGTGCTTGGACGCCACACGAGCCTCCTCCCACCTTACTTCATCTCACCCTATCAATATATCCTTCCAATCCTTTCTCCCTCGTGTATTTATCTAATTACCCTCTAAATGCATCTATGCTATTCGCCTCAACCACTCCATGTGGTAGCGAGTTCCACATTCTCACCACTCTCTAATAGGAAAGTAAATGGAGAACTTTCAAAAGCTATTCAGCACAGAAACTGTGAGGGAAATTTTAACCCCCAGAAACGGGTGTGTTTGGGTTGGGTGGGATGTTAAAAATCTGAAACACGAACCCAACCACTTCCATTTTTAACGGAGGCGGGACGAGGGGTGGGTGACCAACCTGCTCCCAAGAGGCAGGTTGGCATTTAAATAAGGCTGCTTGCCTCAGATTTAATCTCCATTTTAAATTTAACCCTGGCCAGCCAGGTTTCCTGGGCCTCAGGAAACCCGACAGTTAAAGGGCGGTGAGGACTGCTGGATCCAGCAGGTACCTGCTAGGCCCAGAATACCTGCTTCACCGCTCCCCACCCCAGCGATCGGACATCCCACCGAGCCACAAAGTCCCCCCCCGAGCCACGATCTCCCACCTCCTCCCTGGTCTTTCTGATTGATCCCTCCCTCCTCTGCACTCCCCAGATACGGCCTCCGATCTCTTCCCCCCTGCCACCCAACCATGACCCTACCGATCTACCCAGCGGCGACCTTCTGATCTCACCCCACGACCATTCCCATCCCCACACCCCTGGCCTCCGATCTCCCCCCACCCCTCCACCCTGCCCCGACCCTTCCAATCACTCTTTCCCAACCCCCCCCCGAGGCCTGCGATCTGCACTACACCCATTTCCCCCCTGCGCCCCCCCCCCACCCGATGACTCCGATCTCACCCGACACCGGTCTCTAATCTCTCTCTCTCCTCCCCTCCCCACCAACCCCCACCCAGCCTTTCCAACCCCTCCCTCCATCCTCTTCGCCGCTCTCAATCCAGCTGGCTGTGGCCGGGAAACGGAGACAAAAAATGTTAATCAGGTCCTGCTGTTAAATTTGGCAATCCGCCCCCCCCCCCCCACCCCAACCCATCCCCTGCTCCCTCCCTGCCTCCGAGCTAATATCAAGGCCCTTATCTTTTAGATTTTGATTACCTTGTATTTTCTTTTAACAAAGTAATTTGAATCCAAATTGTCCCCTTATATATACTTGCTCGCATGGAGGGTAAAGGCTGTCACATTGGTTGTGTTGAATGGTCTGTTTCCATGTTGTAACTTCTGTGTATTTCCATATCTAATATTTTTAAATTAATTTTATCACTTGCATACAAATTATAAATGAGGAAAATATTTAGTAAGTCTGACTTTCGTGGGTGTGTTCTATTATAAAGCAATTCTTATCTACCCATAGTAAGTAAGGGAAGCTCTGTTATGAACAGGAAAGGCCTCTTAAATCATGAGTGAGATTCGGTGGTCTTTCACATTATGAAAAGAATGCCTGGAACTAGCCATAAGAGCTTATAGGTTCTATTTATACTCTCCGTGCAGAGGGAATTTCTGTGGGATTTCTTTTCCTGCTCGTTGAGATGCATGTGATAACAGAAAACAGGCCTTTGTTTGTATAACTGTTGTGGCATCTCTTTTTTTTTTCCTTGTCAAAATAAAACCCTAGGTAAAGCAAAATACGCTTCTGGTGTTGAGAGAAGCAACCCATTACCACTTGAGAGCGAGTTCAGTTTGCCAGAAAAATATTGCTTACATCAGGAATCGCTCTTTAAGAATTCTCCCTCCTACTGTTACTAATTGCTACCAGAACTGATGCATAGGGATAAATAGGTTCTAAAGCATACAATGAGGGGACAACCATACAGAAAAGCTGAGTAATTTCAAATGCTGCCGTACAACTTGCATCTTGCATCAATGCATTGCAGTGTCTGCTTTGCAGTAGCACAAGAAATGTAGGATAATTACAGCTAAACAGACATCAGATTGGCCTTTTGTGTCAGTTGTAAGACTAAATGGTAAAGATTGCCTGGCATCACCTTGGTTTTGTCAAAGCACAACTGAACTGAAGCCAACATTTTAAAATAATAATAATAATTTCAATGTTTAGAAAAAGCCCAGGTATTTCATGGGACCGCGTTTTTAAGTCTCCAGTGCTTAAAAAGAAGCCGCTTATTCAGTCAGCTGTTTTCTACCATGAGTGGTTTCACCCACAGTCAGAGGTCTTTCTTCCAGTCACAGGATGGAGGATTCCACATGTAACAGACAAGAAATGTAGGTCAGCACTCTTTTTATTACATTTTAGAATCAATGAAATGTTGTGTAAGGGAACAAAATTGGCTGCTTGCTTTAGGATGTTGTTTTCATTGAGCTAAATTTCTATTTAGAAAACATAATAGCTGTTTTCAGATTTTACTGATTAAATTCCTGGAATTAGAATTATTCATAGTCCATTTTGATTTTTCGCACCACAATTTACAGCTGTGTCAAACCGCTTAATTTTTGTGACTCTCGAGGGACTTCGTTTCGTGGACCTATTTGAGCTGCTTATGATGAGAACTTCTGATGTGGTCTCTGGTATTTTCCAGCAGCTCTTGTCCAATATACTATCATAAAAATATTGTAGGTAACAGAATGTCCTTGATTTCAGGCACCCCTGCATTTGAATCCAGCTTAGAATGATGAGATGAGGCTCTCTTCTGTTGGCTATATGGCTTGCACATCAAATGAGTTTGGATACTCTCCGTGCACTTCCTACTGAGTGTGGCTAACATTAACCTGTCAATCTCACTCCAGGAGGCCACAAGGGTGGTTAGTGTGAGACGTTTAAATGCCGCACTGGGGCTGCTGTTCTGAAGTTGGGGTTAAAGCACACTGATGGCCTAGAGTTCTTTTTATTTAACATGTTTATTCAACTGACATAGGAGAGATTTATGATGTCACTGGGTGCCAGAAATGGGAAGACCTTTCATTTTTTGGCACTAATATCATTATCTCTTAATAGCACAAACACTTACCATTTTAAATAATTGTAATGCCTACACAAAATAAGTTTAAAAAAATACATAAAATTGAAAAAGGAAAGCGTAAAAATATATAAACGTCGTAACCGGTACTAGCGACCAAATGCTGCGGTTTATTTTTCCTCAGATTCCCACTCAGTACTTCTCACCCAGAAATGTAATGTTTTTTTTCCAGTTGATTTCACTTGAATTTAAACTTTTAAAATTAAAATTAAAAATAAACTTGGGGCATTTTAATAAAAACTGAAGAATGCCAGCAGCAAATTCCTTCCTGTAAGTAGATAATCTTGATGCAATGCAATTCAATTCTGGTTAATCACCACTGGCTTGGTTCACAAGTAGCCTGGGACCTGGAGTATAGTTGTGATGTTTAGCTGTCAAGATTGAACAGTGTTCAAGTTGCCCACTGCTTAGATATTCCCTGTGGGGAGTGGTGTAAACATCCCACGGCCAATTAAAGGACAATTGTTGAGGGAAGTTTCTGTATATTGGCAGCCAGATGTAAATCCCTGGCTCCTTCCCCTAGGGAGGAGTAAGAGATGATAACTTTGAAATGCGTCATCTGAAATATGATATCTGACATGAATGGGCAAGTGCAACACTTGCGTATATACATATACACACACGCGTGTACATACACAAGTGGATCTTCTGTGTGCTGCCGATAGGTCCGTCAGATATTTATCTTGTGGTTTTGTTCTGTGATGTCTTGCTAAGCCAGAGTCACGTGCAGAGCCGACTGGGTAAGGGTGATACCCTTGATCATTCTTATGGGCCCATCAACTATATATTTAATTCAATTTTACAATTTATCATGGTAGGATATGGGCCATAACCACTGCACTACCGTATCCTCTAGCTACCGGAGTTCTTAACTGTTGTCGCTGAAAAAATCTTGCAAAAGTACTTTGTGATTTGATTGATTCAAGGTCTGCTTTTTTTTGTTAGTGGATTTTCCTCACTGATCATTATTACAGAGTTCAGATATGTTGCCTTTTGTCTCGTATATTGCATTCACAAATCAGCTGTAAGAAAGTCAGTTGATGGTTATAAGCACCCTGAAATTTCACAGGTTGCAATCACAGTGGATATTTGACTCATAAAGTATTATTATATGTAGTTGTGTATGAAAGTTGGGGTGGGGAGACTTATACATCAATCATTACGATCAATGATAATGGTCCGAATTTTGCAGTCAGTGGCGAACGAACAACGCTCGCCGTTCATTGCACTTGCCCACAGGCTTTCCATGGGCTTTTACACTATGATTTGTGGTAATTAGAGAGCTGAATCAGCACGGCGCCCTCTACAGGGGATCTGGGACCTATGTGAACAGGGAAAGCAACGGTGTTTCTCCTCAACCAATCAGATTGAAGCATCCTTACTGAGACATGCAGGGTCTGAACCAGGAAATGTAAGTTAGAATATTTAATTCAATGTAAAATCATGTACAGAAAGCAAAATAAAGAGATGGAAAGAAAGATGGGATTAAGAGAGTGAGATAAAAGAGACAGAAAGAAAAAGTTTTTAAAAAATTATTTAAATTTTATAATTTTTTCAAATCTCCAACAATAATTAAAATCTGAAAGAATGAGACTTCACACTTGGAAAAGTGAAAATTCAGTGCCAGAGAGTTTGTTTGGCAGTAATTAATTACTTATAAGCAGGAGATTTTATTTTAATGGATGTTGACTTTTTGAGGCACTGCTACCATTGCGCACAATAACATTTAGAGAGAAGGAGCCTGGAAATCAAATTTAAAACTTTACTTCCAACAAAACAAATTATAAGTAAGGATGTGATGCAAAGTTAAATACATTTTAAATATATCTGCACTGCTTAAAAGAATGTTGTAATGTTAACCCTCATTTTATACACTAGTCATAGGCCGTGAGTTTTCTCGGAGCTGCTCCTGCTCCGCCACTGTAACAATGCTGGAAGTGCAGCAGAAATCCCAATTACAGGTGCAAACAGGGTTTCTTCCACACTTCTGGTGAAGTTAAGATGGTGGATCGGGAGCAGATTTGAAAAATTCCCAGCTATAGATTTTTTTTTGGGGTGGGTGGGATTGGTAGGTTGGGAAGTGGGATATCATAATATATGTGGTGTGGAGATGCTGGAGTTGGACTGGGCTGGACAAATGTAAGAAGTCACACAACACCAGGTTATAGTCCAACAGCTTTATTTGAAGTCACAAGCTTTCGGAGCGCTGCTCCTTCGTCACCTGACGAAGGAGCAGCGCTCCGAAAGCTTGTGACTTCAAATAAAGCTGTTGGACTATAACCTGGTGTTGTGTGACTTCTTACATAATATATGTGGGTCACCTTAAGTGCAAGTATGTATGTTTTGGTTTGTCACATGAAAATTTTATGACCATAGTAACATTAAAATGGCACTTCATAAAAATGTGATGCACCATTTATCATCCACAAAGACATAGCACAATGGTGTAAATCATATTGCAACTCATTGTTTACAACTTGTGCACATACAAGGCTTTTCCCCTTGCGAAGAGAGATAAAATTTGCTAAGTGATTTTCATGAAGACTGTTTTAAGATGTAAGGCTTCTATTTCTCTCCTTCCTCCTTAACTATATTTCTGGGAATTCTGGCGGTGTTAGTCTATCTGGTTAGTCTTTCTCATGGGGTGTGATTCAAACTCTCAGCCTACATTAGGTTGTAGCATACTCATCGTGAGAAAAGCTCTTGGTTTTGTTAATAGTTTTCAGTGGTTAGATTTGATTTAAAAAAATTCTCAAACAGAAACCAGCCTTCAGAAAGAATTGAGATTCATACAACAAAATTGAAGAAACAAAGAAATCTTGACTGTCTTATTTTCCAGTATGTGAACTGTGAAATATCAGCAAGGTAGTTTAAAAAAAACCTTTCATATTTTCACTACAAAAAATACAGTGGAATGAAGGGAAGTGATCAGAATTATGCCATTGTGGACAGATTTGTAATTGCACAAATGGTGTCCAAATGGATCATTTACAGAGTGCATTACACTGTCATTAACATATAATGGCACACAGCTTGAGCATATGTGCCACTATTGTATTTTCTGTCATCAAAGCAGGTGGTATGTAAGTGGCATCATGAGAGGAGTTCAATCCTTGGCAGACTTTGGACAGGAGTTCTCTGTTTTCTGTTTTTGCTGATTTGAGAAGAAAGGGGCAGGAGATTGCGTACAAATTCTGGAAATATTCAAATGTGTTAATTTTTCTTCTTTCTCCTCTCCCAGAGACTGTAGCAGGAGAGATCCATCGGTGTTCCTTAAAAGTCATGGGGGGGACAAATTCAGTTGCTTTGCGCCTCCTGTTAGCGCCCTGAGGGGGTTCTAATGGGGCACAAAGCACCTAGCACCCGGGCGTGGCGCCTCTAACGCTTCCCGCGAGATTCAGCGGGAGATTAGCGGTAGCCGGTAGCGCCCAGGCATGGCGCCTCTAACGCTTCCCGCGAGATTCAGCAGGAGGTTAGCGGTAGCTGGTAGCGCCCCGTGCCGCTTCGCCTCCGGCGATGACATCATCGCCGTGCACAGAGCTACTCGCTCACGCCCCAGCCATAAACTTGGCCCTACCACCGGACGCTATGCCCGACAGGGTCAGGGTGGCGTTTCAGTGGCTGCAGCATAAATTAAAGGGCAGGTGCCGGGCGGTCATTTTTTTGGGACCGCCTGCCAGCACCTGCCCCCTCTCGCCTCCTCTTGCAGGGTGCTGGCCGCAATCGGTCAGCCCGGCACTCCTCTTGAGTGTTGGGCTCTTTTGCCGGCACCCTGCTCCCTGGTGGTCCAGCAGGGCCCCGTTGCGCGCTGTGCTCGGCCCCTCCCCTTTCATCAGGGGAGGGAGGCCTGCAGTACCGCGGCGCTATGTGCAGCAGCACGTAGCGCCGCGATATTCAATGGTAACGCCCCAAGAGGGAGGGGGAAAGCTTCCAGTAGCGCCCCGCCTCCTGCTTGGGGCGCTACCATTCAATTTTGGGCGCGGGGACACTAACTTTTTCGGGGCACTAAAAGTAGACCCCTGGCGAAGTTATTGCTCCAAAGGGGACGAGAGCCAATTTTTGCCCCTAGGGACTTTCTTATTCCGACAGGCCGGTTTTGTTGTTCTTATTTGCGCTCACACATATTTGAACTTTACAACCTTATAATGCAGAACCTTGGAAAAATCTAATCAATAACTCACAGCAAATACATTCTAGAATAATAGCAATAATAAAATAGTCGAAAAATTTATTAGCAACCAAATTAACAAAAAGTAAAATCAAAACCACAACAATAAAATATAGATTCAAATTAGCAGCATGACAACATCAAAACTGTGAAAATTCCACATAAAAGTGAAGCAAAATGTCCAGAAGAGATGAATAAGGGGGATGATATTCAATTCCAATGGGGACGCAAAGCGGGCAGTATGCGATCGGCTTCCCATTATACGTCCAGCCTGAGTTACATTGGTTTCAATGGAAAGGAAAATTCGGGGTAAGGTGGAAACAGCTGAAGGCTCCACCACCAATGGTGAAGTGAAGGGAGTGAGGATGAAAAAGGGGGTCAAAAGGGGTTGGAGACTTAACTTAGGTTTGAACAGAGCATCAAGGTTTTTAATTATCTAGTTCAGGCTGAGCGAGTAGCTCGAGATAAGGGATGGAGTCAGGGACAAGGGCATGGAGTTTATAGCGGGAGTTGAATAAGATGGCTTTGGTTTTCTCAATTCTGGCTTATTCATCACTTGATGTCAGAAAAGTCTGACAACATGGAGATGGTTTTAGGATTGGTGGTGGAGAAATAGGACTAAATGTTGTTAGCATAGATATGGAGATTGACTGCATGACTATGGATAATGTCGCCAAGGGGAAACATATAAATGAGGAAAAAGAGGGGACCAAGGTTGAAGGTGATCTTATTGGGTTGGAGAAGAAGCTGTTGCTAGGAATTTGCTGGATACGTTTAAAGAGGCAGGAATAGAATCACACAAGGGTGATACAGCAGTGGTGGACCACAGAGGAGACCCAATGCAGGAGGTTGACCATGTCAAAGCCGTGAAAAGGTCAAAGAAAGATAACGCACCTTGATCACCATCACAAGGGATGCCATTGATGACTTTGACCAAGATGTTCTCAGTGCTGCAGTGCTGTGGGTTATCAGGAATGGGGTAGGAGGAGAAGGCAACAGCTGAGGCAGCCATGCCGATTGTCCTAATCTTAAAGTCCGTAAGCCTTTCACACAAGGTTAGAGATGAGGTAGGAAGGGGTGGGAGAAGGTTGTTGGATATTGAAAAGAGAAGTATGAGATTGTCCTTACCCTTGGACTATCAGAAGGATTTGGCCATAGAGAGGGACACGTGGTATTGCTCAAGATTTTCAAGCTAGACCTAGCAATGGACGACCTGGACAGTCATGGTGCACTTGTGTCTACAGCTCTCAGACTTAAAGGAGTGGAGGTGAAAACTGTACCTAGAGGTTGTGAGTTATTTGGTGGTGATGAATGCATTGAAGTCATAGCTGAGGAAACTGTTGATTAGGTCAGTAGAGGCAGTGATGTCATGGCAGGTTGTGGGGGGTGGGGAGGGGGCACGGTGGCATAGGAGACAGTATTGGCAGTTGAGGGATCTGGGAGGGAGGTATTTCCATATCCAAAGGGTAAGGATAGTGAGGAGTGGGGTTGGAGATTTGCAGGCAGAGGTGGATGTTGAGCGATACGATCCAAGATAGCCTTGTTGAAACTTGGAGATGGTGAGACCGCATGTAAAGGCAAGGTCAAAGGGAGGGGAGATTAAGTGAGGACAGGACAGGAGAGTAGAGGAGAGGGGCAAGGAAAATTTAGATCCAGGTTAAAATTACTGATGACATGGAGTTGCTTAG
Source organism: Somniosus microcephalus (assembly GCF_052327205.1). Lineage (NCBI taxonomy): Eukaryota > Metazoa > Chordata > Chondrichthyes > Squaliformes > Somniosidae > Somniosus > Somniosus microcephalus. The sequence continues at coordinate 48,823,781 of NC_141004.1, forward strand.
TGCAATCCCTTAGAGTGGAGAGAAGGGTGCAGATATTAATGAAGAAATCATTGGAGCTTGGGAAGGTGGTAGGCAATAAAGACTTTCAGGACAAGCAGGAAGGGTAGAACAGGGTGAGATGCTCTAACAAGGAAAAAGATAAAAAGTCCTAGGGGGAGAAATTCGTGTGGTATGCACCACATGTTAGCGCCACGAGGTGGCGTTAAAACGCCATTGAGAGCTTTAACGCCACCTGATGCTGGTTCCAGCGCCACACGCCATATCAGTGTTGCCAGTAGCGCTGCCCTTGAACGCGATTGCCGGGGACCTCGCCATCACAGAGATCATGACGTCAGTGAGTGTGCAACGCTCACTTGATGCCCGACCTCCCAACTTCATTACAGCCAATTAACTTATCGGCTGGAGAAAACGACGACAGCTTCAGGTGGCGTGCAGCAGCAGGAAGCCTGCTCCAGCGATGCTATTTAAAGGGATCATCACCAAACACTCGGACCTGACAGGTTTTTGAGGTTTGAGTGGCTGTGCGCTACTTCCTGCTACTGGAAGAGTTTTCTTTATTCATTTCAAGGTTCTTTGGTATCAGGGAGTGTTATGGCAAGTACAAAACTCCATAATTATTTCTGAAAAGCTTCAACCTACAATACTTGCTGAAAGTTATGGAGGCTTTACTGGCAGTGGACCTCACCCTCCAGATTTACGGCAGAGGCAGCGAGACAATCGGCCTTCTGGATGGGCTGTCCGTGACCGGCTTATCAGACTCTGATTCACATGAATGAATCTCCAGATCCCTGTAGCTCACCATATCCCCATCATACAATCTCTGTTGCATGCCATATCACAGCGTCTTCCTGGGTGCAAAGGTGAAATGAGAGAGATCTCAAAATATTCCAAACACAATTAATAAATTCATCTATAAACATATCACAAGAATTCTAATAACTAATGATCCTTGTGTCTGCCATAGTTGAATAACTGTCATTGTGTGCAAAGTGTGAGATGTGGGTGTGTGTGTTGCTAGGTAGAGATTGTTGATAGGTGAGCGCTGGGGGTGTGGTGCTTTGGGCAGTGTGTGAAGCTTGTGGTACAGATGGTGGTATGTAGCATTTGTTGAAGCCTTCACTCACCCTGACCACCTGTGTGAGGTCATTAAACTTCTTCCTGCACTGTGTGTGGGTCCTGGGGATCACAGTGCTGCCCATGATGTGGTGTGCCACCTCCCTCCACATAGTCCAGCAGACTTGTGGCGAGGACCTCCTGCCAGTTGACGGGTACAGGACCGTCTGTCTTCTCTCCACCGCTAAAACCAATACCTCCATAGCTTCATCGAAAAACCTTCGCGCTCTCTCCCTGGGCCGGCGATCTGCCATTGGGATTTGTAAATAAGTGCTTCTTCTCCTTGTCCTCCTTCTTATGGTTGTTGAGACAGCTGCATACCCAACAATGCTGAGACTGAGGTGCTGCAGCATCAATGAACCCCCCCTTTAAGTAGTGAAAAAGCCTGTGGCAATCATCACTTGCGTTTTGACTGCCCCTGATATTGGTCCATCTTTTCAGTGTAACGCCAATTAGCTTGAGCTTTTAGACTAGAATCATGACTGCAATCATTTTAATGAGGAGTGAGGACAAATTTTGCATGCAGCCTAGATGATTTTCAACTGGTGCTACTTAACCATTTTTAGTCTAAACACTGCCCATTTCTTGGCTATAACAAATTTCTAGCCCTTCCTTTTTCACACCAGTCCTCACCAATATGCACAATTGAATACTTCTTTCCAGAGGAGTTATTGGACTGATTGATTTTTATCCCCTTAGCCAATTGCACTGAGGATAATTGTAGTCTCCCCACCTGCACGTCAGCTGAGATCAGCTAAATTAATTTAAAGGAAAATTGAAGTAGAATAATTTTTTACCTAAAATGGTATCCATATCAAGTTACTTTACATAAAAATACCATGTATCAATTCTTAGCAGTTGATCAGGGTTGACTGTCCTCTTTATGCATGCCATCTGTCTGTCCATCCATCGATCCATAGAAGTGGGACACATTTTGTTGCCCCACCCCACCCCTACTCCCTCAGCTGAATTCAGGATATGGCAGCATTTGCAGTTATTGAAAATTACTACAGTAAAATCATCAAAACTCTGTGTTAATGTTTCTGATTCTTTTTGATGAGAAAGGTCCAATAAATATTCTGAATAATATCTGTACACATGTATGTGCCTGAAATCTATGACTATATTTAATAGCTAAAGGCAGCAAAGAGCTCCCACAGGCTCAGTAAATGCCAAGATAACAGACTGAAACCTTTACTCATCAGAGATGTCTTTCAAGTACATCTTGATTCCTGAATTCATCATTATTGCACAACATGTGTTCGAGCAAGAGGAATGTTTGACAAAAACTTGCATTGGCATTTACATTACATATTGACCTGCATTAAGCAATGGTGTGTGGATGGGTAATGATTTTATGTTATATATTTCTGCTGTTTGGTAGAATGTGGCTGACTGTTAGAAAAATATCTGCAAAGCTAACCAGTGATTCTGATTGGCTTGCAATAACTTCATGGAGTGCAATGGATAATGTAGGTCACTAATCTTTCCCTATTGGAAGTCTCTAAAAAACAATTATGTGATATTAAAACAATCTGATGTGTCCGATTACAACCAAGGTCAACGAACAAGCCTTGATAAAGTGCATGAAAGCACTAGAATAAATTGAACAGGACTTGATGTATGACACTATTCAGTGGACATCTGGCTTTTCTCCAGACAGGACTTATAGCAAGCAATCCAAGCAAGAGCTTTTATAATACACAATGCATCTCTGTGCACATACATGGTTTGATTTACAAGGTATGCCCTGTAGTACATTCTTGTTCACGGATAGCAGTTTGTTTATTCTCCACAACTGGTATTAATTTAAACTTTATGGGATGTCTATTGTGAGGACTCCCATTGAACATAAAGGGGTAAAAATTGGTTTACAGGGGGTAAAATGGACGCAAAGGACACCAATTTAGCAGTGGGACGGCCTGTGACCAATCAGCGCAGGCATTGGTTCCACTGCTGAATTCATGGGGCGCAACTTAAAACAGGCGTTTGGGTGCCTTGACTATGCTAATGAAGGATCCCTTTACAAAATTATTTATCGATGAGCAGGGCAGTCATTGAGCCTGCCCCACGCAGTATGCTTCAGTGGCCTCTGTGACTACCAACAAAAAATAACTCTTCATTTAATTTTTTTTAAACATCTTTCTGTGGAGCCAGGAGTGCTCCCCACAACTCCACAGTCCTGCCGATCGGCCCCTCTGTTCCCCCGCCCGCCCCCCCCCCCCAAACTCACGCTCATCAGTGTGTTATTTTAACTCACAAGGACATATTGACATTTAAAACTAAAATAATTTGCAGATTTCTTTCAGAAAATACAGTGAATGGATGGCAAGGCTTTTGATCTGACAACTTTCTGAAGACTGAGATAATATAAAACCAATATCCTCCTTGCTGCATGAACTTTATTTATTATAGTTTCGTAACTGATACGGGTGCAGTGAGGAGTATCTTTTTCATGTGTAACACTCAAAGCTGTATGGTCCTAAATCACTCCAAAACTCAGTAATAGTGTAAACCGTGTCACATCTCGTACATCAAAGAATCACAAAATGGGAGCATGGTGTTGCGTCCCAGAATGCTAAATCTGTGTGATTTAAACTAAATAGTATTTCTACATTTACATAGCACAACAAAATGGTCTTTAATTTTTGTGCAATCTGACTGCTGTGTGGAAGACCGGAATGAGATTTTGGCATTAAAAGCTTTTACATCATATTGCTTAGTTTATCACTACCTTCCTCCATTATTGTTTCCTATTTAATAGCTCCATTGATGAGTGTATTGAATGAATGTGTTAGACTAATGAAAGATGCCATTATCTAACGTTTGAGACATTCTATATCCACTAATAATGTTAGTGTTATTGCTAGCACTTTGTCTTCCTATGTGCCATCGATAGTCTAGAATTGTATGGTGTACAATGTAGTGTTTAGTCGCATTGAATGAATATTGCAATTGCAAAATAATGTCATAACTTTTGTCGATGTGGCACCAAAGAAGTCTCTGAAATACCGTTGTATCTTTGCTCATTGTTCATTCCCCCCTGCCCAGTGTATTACCCTGCTCCTTGGCCTAACCCCTAAGCATAGAGGTTATACCCAGCACCACACAACTGAGACCAAACAAATTCACTCCATTAAATTACCATACAAAATGGACTCTCTAAACAACACACACAGGATCCCTATCACCTTGTGATTCTACAAAAAGTAATACTTGATAGACAATGGTATTGAGGAAGGAAAAACTTAGAAGCTACAGGGTCCCACAGTGAACTTGACTTGAAAGGAGCACACATCAGGGAATTGGCGCTACGTGTTGTAGCCCTATCTCCTATTAAGACTTCTCCCCACAAACGTAAGATTGATGAATATCCCCATGCATTTTATTTAAGAGAATCATTTAATGTGAGGCACATCACTTTCCTGAAGTTACAAAACTGAGCAGCTGATAAAGAATATATATAGTGTGCTGTGGTTGTGCTGAGCATTTGCCAATATTTAGTGCCACATAGTGGAGACATGCAGGTTCAGTTTTGCCCAATATGCTAATTTCTGAGCAGAGAGAGAGCATTGAAGGAAGAGTTGTAGCTGAATTAGTCTCACATGATGTCTGGTGCCATTAATGGAGGTTAACGGGCAGATATCCCACCAACCCTTCTCCGCTTCAGCTGGCACTTGGGTTACTGAGATTTGAGTAAGGAGATAGGGGAAAGTAAAATTTAAAGAAAAATAGAGGGGTACTTACCATAAGCCAAAAAATGGTATAGAAACATTGAAAAGCCCTGCCATCTTCTGAAACCCCGCATTTACTTGGGATGAAAGCATTATCCATGTTCAATGGATTAAAAGTCCACTGCTAGATCAAGAAGATTATTTTGGCACAAACGTGTGACGTAAATACAAAATCAATGCTCATCTAGCTGTGGCTTCCTGAGGCCTTTTTATGTGAATTGTGTAGTAACAAATATTGCTATTGTCTCTTTTTTAATGGCTAGTTTCCAGGATTGTGGAATATTATGGATTGTGGTTTGCTGCTTTGCTGCCATGGTAAGAAAATTTCACAACTTCAGAAAACAAATGATAAAATGTGTCCACACGGATGTTTACAGAATGTGACATTTGGTCTTCTGGCTTCATTAATACCTTCGATGTTGAAATATTCCAAAGCTAGAACAGCTGCACAGATTTTGAGATTTGTCAATTATTTGATACAAATCTACTAAACAACATTACATGGAGATGGGTTAGAATTGTTTTCTCAATTATTTAACTAAAATTGATGTTGAACATGCAAATTAGGATATTATATTCTGCATTGCATTTAGTCACTCATCTTTTATTTTTCATATTTCTTTATAGCTAATAATTATGACTTAAAATCATTCATACATAGAAGGCAAATGTGCTGTGGAGAGAACATTTTGGATTTCACAGTTGTAATGTTCAATTGCAGATGCTTCATTATATATAATGTTAATACTGTAGGGCTGTTCTTAAGAATGTGCACTCCCAGTACCAACTGGGAGTAAAAATTGAAACACCGTGGACCTCCCCCCCACACACACACACACTTTTCTGTCTATGAAAAGTAATGTGCCAGGAACTCACACATTGCTCAAACCTAGCATCTGGTTAATGATCTTGGTACATCTCATCCTTTATTCTATCAGCCCTCGTTTGAGATTTCTATTCAGATTAAACCATTCCTCGGTTGTTAACTTTGATCGAACCCCAGTTTTGGAAGATTTACATGGTAATGTAGGGGCAGAACATTTATGATATGATAAAAGACACAGAGAAGTAACAATAGAACAGCACTCCTTATCTTGAACAGTGCAAGTTGTGTACCTGAATAGACCTATCTTTCATTGTGGGACCTCAAGATGTACACCTAGCTCCAAAATCACAAGATGGAAAATCACATGAGGTCAAGGAAATATGGGCAGCTATCATCTGACGATCATAAGGCTTTGTTGCAGTTACAGTAATGAAAAGCTACTTTGTATACTTTACAGTTATATTATCAGTCGTTCACTTTGAGATCAAAGCCTAATAATTACTGTTGGTAATATTATCAGGCAAACGTTTAATGTGTTCATATGACTTTCCAGTCCATTATTTTAAATAAGTGGGCTATGTTCTGTGTTAAAATTGTGAACAAAGGAATATTATACTAATCTTGCCAGCAGTAATTTCTTGGTTCAAAAATGTATAGTGGTATAGCAAGAAATAAAAGTCAAGAAACTCGTATTTTTTTGGAAGAGATTGCCACAATGTACTCAATTCACTATTATAGTTTTTGGCCCAACTAAGAGAGTACATTCTCTCATATGAAGTAAAATAATTATCACATAATACATATACATATCGAGTATCTACTGGAAAATGTACTGAATGGTTTAAATGTTTTTGAGGCTGATGGATGCCCCAAACCCTCTTAGGAAATAAACCCTGTATGAGTACAGTATGTCCACTTCTACATTTGCCCCTTTACCATTGCCTTCAGCTGTGGCCCTTAGCATACTTGCTATTCAGTGTGCCTTTGGACCTCCATTCATGGCCTGTCCAATTATTTGATGTTGACCAAACTTGGATTCAGTAAAAGAAGGTGGGGGAACATTATCAGGTGTTAGTGTTATCCCAGCTTCCATATCGCAAGTAAAAAGGCTCCATTTAATATTGGTTCAGTAGCATTGTTTCTCACTTGGAAAAGTACTTGGCCTCCAATTGCCAACTGCCTGTAGTGGTTCATTTGGGATGAGGAGCGCACTGTGTGTTTTTTTAGCACAAGCCCATCTCCCGACACTATAATGCATTGTGTTGTAGCACTTCTCAGAGTGGCCCTCAAGCAAGGTATTGATTGGGACTGTGCCCTTCAAGGAAAAGTTAGTGTGAGTATTTGTTTTGTATTTAGTCTTGTTTGTGAGTTAATTTGAAAAGTAGGAAAAACTATGGTGGAACTTTCCTCTGAGAGGTAGGTGTAACAAAATGATAAAACTCATTCTTTATACATGCAGTACGATTTTGCTGTGTCTAACATACAGAGGAAGTCATATGTTATACAATTCAATAATAATGACCTTAGATTAAATGATTAAATTTGCAACTCTTAATGATAGTCACAAAAATACGTAATCCATATATTGAACCATTTTCGACCATGCACTTACCCATTTGCAGGATAGTAAAACAGGGAAAATGTATTAGAATGGTAATGAATTGCACAAGGAAATGTAAAAGACCATTTTCCAATATAAATTAATTAGAGGAAGTTTGCAATTGCCATGTGATGAGCCTGTGGTTACACTAATTCACATCAGGTTGCATAACAGTGTGACTATTCAGATAATTAGGAACCATTTCATGAAGGCATCTGCAACCCATTGTGGCACAGGGAAAATCATGTCTGCCCTCAGAACAGTGATATCCTGTAGAATGTAACATGTCAGTTTTAATCCATGATACTTGTGCGTAAGAGAAGTCACCATGGAGGCTGCCGGACTTTCAATCAGAGCTTTTGCAGACATTACATTTAATCTTGGGAAATACATATATAAATTTGAATGTTTAGAAATTTGGATAGATTTTGACAATATTCTGTGCGGAACATGTGGAAATGCTGTTTTATAGTTGCCCTCCCATTATTTTTTTTCTTTGGAGTCTGGTACAGTATGTCCTCAGCGTATTTTCTAGAAACTTTGACTAACAAATATATGACCCTGTGTTCCAAGACATTTCTGAGATGATAGCCAGACAACTTGTCTGCTGTGCTCACACAGTGGTGGTGGTCTGTATTGAATTGCACAACATTCATGATCTTTGTCCTGTTTCAGTTAACTACATTGAGTTATTAGCATTAGATCCCATAAACTACGCCAAGTCATTAGTTTTCACATAAACTGCAGGATTAGCACAAACTATTGCTATTTATATGGTTTACATTCCAGGTATCGAAAATGTTGAGATTTAAAAAAAAAAAATGTTGGTGCCAAGGTGTTTTGCGGCATGTAATTAAACTGTTGATAAATATTGAGAAACAAATTTCATCCCGCTGGAAAAGAACTTCTTCATAATAGTTGCTGTAAAATTGCACTAACAATTTTTCCAGTAAAATTTGTAAGCATCTATAAGAGGATGCAACCTCTACTGAATAGAAACCGAGTGCGAGCAGACTGTTTTACTGTGGGAGCCATAATAGGCAGGCCCCATTCTGTCCTCAACTGACACCCACACACACTTGCTTTCCAGCAGAAATCACTAGCTGACAAATAGGTGTGGGAACTGTGGCTGATTTTTTTTTTCCCATCCCGAGCCCTGTTATGTTTAAGCCAGTTCTGATTTTTGAAGTTTTTTTTTATTTTTGTACCCTCTGCGTCATAACTTATGCTGTGTTCCAAGAGCTGTTTTCATCCCTCTACTCGCACCCATCTCTGTGTAAACAGTCAGTAGAAAGTGTCTGAAAGCAGCCCATGCTAACTATCCTCTTCTTGAAGGCCCAACTGAGATCTCTAAATCCTATTGTGAGAAATTAGGAATGTAAAACACAGCAATTTTGGGTACACAAAAGCTCACTTCCACTGCCACGTACAGATCAGAAGGTACCTGTAGACTGTCATCTTCATAGTTTCCTCAAATCAGTGACCTGTTTCTTTTCACAATACCAAATGACCTCTTTCCCTTTCTCTCCTCCGAGCTAATCAGCATTGGGCTGGATTTTATGACAAGAATAACGGTGAGGCTAACCGCTCACCGTTATAACAGAGAAAACCTGACAGCAACTTCTGGACTGTGGACATGCATAGAAATCCAGAGGTTGCTGTCAGAAATACCCAGCTCCTCCACAGGATGCGCTGTTGCAGTCCTCGCCGATTGACTCAGCACTGAAATCAATGCAACGGTGTGAACTTGCCCACTAGTTTCGCACTAAGAATGGTTGAAAATGTTAGGGCTGGTGCATTCATGAGGAAGTGAGTTTTCAATGGTGTGATAAGTGATGATTACTGCTAAACAACCTCTCTGGCCCTGAAAATTTAATTTTACTAGTGTGGAGTCTCATTCCCTCAGAAGTAAAGTAGTGTTGGAGAGTTCTGTCTGTCTCTTTTATCTCTCTCTCTTAATCCCATCTGTGTTTCCCATTCTTTATTTCACTTTCTGTCGATGATTTCCATCCAATTTATATTTCCTGCTTTATACTTCCTAGTTTAGACTCTGTCTCAGTCTCAGTCAGGATTCTTCAATTTGATTGGCTGAAGAAACATAGAAACATAGAAGATAGGAGCAGGAGTGGGCCATTTGGCCCTTCGAGCCTGCTCCGCCATTCAATGAGATCATGGCTGATCATCCAAATTCAGTACCCTGTCCCTGCCTTCTCCCCATATCCCTTGATCCCTTTAGCCTTAAGAAATATATCCAACTCTTTCTTGAATATATTTAATGAACTGGCCTCCACCGCCCTCTGTGGCAGAGAATTCCACAGATTCACCACTCTCTGGGTGAAGAAATTCCTCCTCATTTCAGTCCTAAATGATTTACCCCTTATCCTTAGACTATGACCCCTGGTTCTGGACTCCCCGGCCATCATAAACACCCTTCCTGCATCTAGTCTGTCCAGGCCTGACAGAATTTTATAGGTTTCGATGAGATCCCCTCTCGATCTTCTAAACTCCAGTGAGTATAAGCCCAATCGACACAATCTCTCCTCATGCGTCATTCCTGCCATCCCAGGTATCAGCCTGGTGAATCTTCGCTGCACTCCTTCCATGGCAAGAACATCCTTCCTCAGGTAAGGCGACCAAAACTGCACACAATACTCAGGTGCGGTCTCACCAAGGCCCTGTACAACTGTAGCAAGACATCCTTGTTCCTGTACTCGAACCCTCTTGCCACGAAGGCCAACATACCATTTGCCTTCTTAACCACCTGCATGCTTACCTTCAGCGACTGGTGCACAAGAACACCCAGGTCTCTTTGCACTTCCCCTTCTCCCAATCTATTGCCATTCAAATAATAATCTGCCTTCCTGTTTTTGCCACCAAAGTGGATAACCTTACATTTATCCACGTTTCTGCCCAATCACCCAACCTGTCCAAATCGTACTGGAGTTTCACGACATCCTCCTCACAGCATACCTTCCCACCTAGCTTTGTGTCGCCTGCAAATTTGGAGATATTGGCCCTGATTTCGGCTTGTGTGGGGAATGGTCAGATTTCCCCGAATGTGGGGTTTCTGACGCACATAAAAAAGTGTCAGCCAGCTCCACGCAATTTTCCCTCAATTGGCCAATTAATTCCCAGCATGTGGGAAGCCTTGCTAATTGTCCAATTCGAGTCAGAAATCACCACAGTATGATGTCATCATTCGTGGTGCTTTCAAGGTCCAAAGCAAGCACTGCATCCTCTGAAGGCTTCCAAACGAACCACACAGGATGGCAGAGGAGCCTGCAGCAGCTGTGGGCAGTGCCAGACCCCGAGCTGCCTCCAAATTCGACGGGGCTTCACTGCAGGCATTATTGGATGGGGTTAGGGCCCACAGGGAGGTCCTCTTCCCTAGGTCAGGGAGGAAGAGGCCTCCCACTGAGACCAATCCTGTATGGATGCAGGTGTCAGCAGATGCCAACTCGCTGGGAGTCACCAGAAGAACCTTGGCATTACATCTCTATTTCCTTCCTTTACTCCCCCACAGTACCATCCAGAGTCCCTGTCCTCACTGTGGAGGAGGAAGAGGCTGTGCAGCCAGACTCCTCAGAGGAAGCTCCAACCTCTGAGGGCGCAGCGTCAGCAGAAGTAAGCGCACCCAGCGCCAGCGCAGACACTCACACCTCGGGGGGACCTTCGGGACATAGAGTAGTGTTGTCACCTGGTGTTTCACAGCTCACAAGTGAGCCTCAGCAGATTCTGGAGACAGGGACAGCAGTGGAGAGTCCTCGTCGGAGGGCGCAGCACTCTGCCAGCTCAGCTCAGCTGCACTGCATGTCGACCCTCTGCCTCTGGGTCCATCCGCAAGAGAAGAGGTGATGGATCTCCATGCACAGATGCAGGAGTCTCTGGCAGGTTTTGTCTCCAGGGTCACTGCGAGTGTGGAGCGAATGGAGGAGTCCATAGCGACCATGAGCAGAGCCTTTGTGGAGTCATTGGCGCGTGAACGCATCACCATGGAAAGGTTGGCAACCTCCATGCAGGAGATAACTCGCCAGGGTACGGAAAACATGGTGAGTGCACATAAGAGAATGACATCTCTTGAGGAGCGTTGGCCATCTGTTGAACAGAGAAACCAGATCCTCATGGAAGTCCTTCTGAGTAGGACTGCCAGTGCAGATACGGGTCCCCATGGCCCCCTAAAGCGCAGCAAGGTGCTCTCAGGCCTGTGCAGCTACAGGTGCGTGAGCAGCAGCCTGGTGCTCCTGGTGCTCATCATGCTGTTCCTGGTTCTGCTGCTGCCGCCTCTGCTGCTGGAGATCCTCTAATGGCAAGAAGGGAAGGAAAAAAAGGCATCCCACTCTTCTCGTAGATGCCTCCGCTGAGGAAGCGCTGAGTGAGGGTGGCGAGAGGGGCTTCCCAGGAGATCGCATTGGAGAAGTGTGTGAGGCTCCAACCTTCCACAGCTGTGCCTAAGCCTTGAAGAAGTAGCCCCAAACCTGCAACAACAAGGTCCTTCAACATACAAGTGCTGGCCCTTTAAATCACAGCTTCTCCTTACCTGCAGCTGACAGCTAGCAAGCTTCACGCCAGCTCTCAGCAGCGGGGTTCAGGTGGGGAAAGCCCCAAAGTCGCAACGGCATGGGAAAATCAACTTCAACAAGCAGATAATTGCTTGTTAGTGCTCCGATGACCAGTCCCGCCAGCGGCGGCCGGGACTGAAGCGGGGCACGGGGAAACAGCAGTCCGAAAGTCGGACGGGGCGGGGAATCAGGCGGGGGGGTCCCGACCTGCTTTTTCGCCGATTTTCGGCCCCCGGCCGCCTGAAAATCTGCCCGACAGCGGCCAGAAAATCGGGGCCATTACATCCAATTCCCTCGTCCAGATCATTAATATATATTGTGAACAGCTGGGATCCTAGGACCAATCCTTGCGGTACCCCACTAGTCACTGCCTGCCACTCGGAAAACGACCCGTTTATTCCAACTCTTTGCTTTCTGCCCGCCAACCAGTTCTCTATCCAAGTCAATACCTTGCCCCCAATCCCATGTGCCTTAATTTTGCACGCTAATCTCTTATGTGGGACCTTATCGAAAGCCTTCTGAAAGTCCAAATACACCACATCCACTGGTTCTCCCTTATCTATTCTACCAGTTACATCCTCAAAAAATTCTTGCTGTTTCTTTTCCCCGCTCACAGATGCCACAGATCCCCTGTAGAGGGCGCTGAAACAGACACTGGGTTAGAGCAAGTCAGCGCTCTAAAGCCCGCGAAAACTTTGTGGGCAGCTGACAGTGAGGTGAACGGCGAGCACCGTTCCTTCGCCGCTGATCGCAAAATCTGGGCCATTACGTTCAATGATCTGTACCATCCTCTTTATTTAAAATCTAAATCTGCATGATGCACAAATAGAGAACAGTAACATGATATCATTTAAGCCATTGGGGGTGGTCTAACCAATTATGTGAGCATGAGTTTTCTGACCTCAGACAACACTGAACACATAGGGGTCTGGAACGTAGGCCATTAAACTGAAACCATTGTGTTTCCATGGCAGCTCTCCTTTTGAATCTGGGCTTTTTTCAAAACAAACTCCACACAAGAGTGCTTTCTGTTGGCTTATTTTCTTTGTGATATAATTGCTCAGCTAATGCCTCATAATTCTAGATGGCGGGAGATGCTCTTAAAAGCACTGCCAATGTAGATGTAAATATTTCTTGCCATTATAAAATGATTAGGGTGCCAAACAGGATATTTGCAACATTTCTATTAAAGGCACTGATTTCTTTAGATGCAGCAAGCCTCATACAGCAAAGCTAGTGAAGAGCAGTTGCACTTGTTGAGAACCTGCCAGTTCTACATCCCCAGGAGGTGTTTTTCCACTTAGCATTCTGAGTTTGTACTAAATAAAAGTTATTTTTCCTCCCTTTTTATTAAAATAATTGTTTATAAATGCTCTTTGTTGTCAATTTTATAAGACTTTTTACCAGTTCCAATATATACATCCACCAGCACCCAGATTAGGTTAATAACTGTTTACAACTGTATGTAGCAAATAGCATCACATGCCCTGAGAGCACTTTTTTGTGCTGTAATACAGAGAAAATATAATTCAACATAATATAATGCCTCTGAGATTAGGAATGTGGTAAAAGCTTGAGTGTGTGGCAGAACCACTGAATGACTCTGGCTAACTGTATATAATTCTCTTTAACGATGTTCTAACACCAGCCTAAACCTGTACCATTGTGTTAGGCATTACTGTGTTTTGTATATAGAGTTTGCATGTATGGGGCGTGGCCCCTTTAAGAGCGTGGGCAAACGCGATGACGTCATGTCGCAAACCACGGGACTGCCGAGTGAGTCCTCGTGGCATCTTCGTTGAGTAAAGACCTGTTTAATCGTTCTCTTGTGTCGATCTCCGTTATTCGTAGGAATTCGTTAATTCCTATATTGGTGACCCCGTTTTTGTGAACGTTTTCACAAAAGAAGAGCACAGCATGGAAGCAAACGCCGTTTCGCTGAAGCTACCGCAGTTCTGGGAGCAGCAAGCGCCCTCGTGGTTTATTCAGGTCGAGGCCCAGTTCGCCCTGAGGAACATCGATGTAGATCAGACCAAGTATCTTTATGTGGTCTCCGCACTCGACAGCTCTACCGCCTCTCGGATCGTCAGCCTCATCGAAAACCCCCCAACGGAGCACAAGTATGAAACCCTCAAAGCGCGGTTACTGCAGGTTTTCGGGCTCACGAAATCGGAGCACGCCCGTCGATTACTCGCTATGCCCGGGCTCGGGGACTCCAAGCCTTCAGAGTTGATGAGCCAAATGCTCACACTCCTGGGTTCAGAACAGGAATGTTTCCTATTCCGCGAGATTTTCCTCAGCCAACTGCCTGAACAGGTACAAGCTGCCCTGGCCAGATCTGAAGTTGAAGGCTGCGCAACACTCGCTGCGGAGGCTGACAAAATTTTCACTGTAACTCGACAGTACTGCGCCGCCACGAGGCACCCATCCCCAGCTCGTCAGCCTGCTGGACTGTGTTTCTGCCACGCGCGGTTCGGCGCGAAGGCGAGGCGTTGCCGCCCTCCCTGCAGTTTTCCCCAGAAAAAACAGCAACTGACGCTGCGACCACCGAGGAACGGGCCTAACGGGCACCCCGCGGCTGCGATGGCGATCGGCAACGCGGGAAAATTGCTGTTCATCACCGATACTCTCTCCGGTCGTCGTTTTCTGTGCGACACCGGAGCGCAGTGCAGCATTTTACCCGCGTCCGCCCTCGATGTGCAGACGGGGAATCACGGCCCCACCCTTGAAGCGGCCAATGACGGAGCAATTCAGACCTTCGGCAGACAGCGAGTGGAGGTGTGCCTCGGGGGGCAACGTTTTCACTGGGATTTTGTTACGGCCAAAGTTTCCCAGCCCCCCCTCGGCGCGGATTTCCTGTGCGCCAACAGCCTCCTGGTCGACGTCAGGAACCGGCGGCTGATCAACGCAGCAACTTTTAATTCTCTTCTGTGTTACCGCAGTAACATTACGTCACGCACCGTCTCCTGTGCGTTCCCGACTCCTGATGAGTTCGCTCGCCTGCTCGGCGAATTCCCCGACCTGACAAGACCCACGTTCTCCTCCACAGCCACGAAACATGGTGTGGAACACCACATCACCACCAACGGCCCCCCGGTCTACGTGCGGGCCTGGAACCTGGCAAGCTGGTGGTCGCAAAGGCGGAGTTCGCAACCGTGGAACGGTTAGGGATTATTCGCCGGTTGAATAGCCCCTGGTCTTCACCCCTCCATATCGTCCCGAAGCCTGGCGGCGGATGACGGCCATGCGGCGACTATCGACGCCTAAACTACGCCACCACTCCCGATCGGTACCTGATCCCCCATATCCAGGATTTCTCTGCCCATTTGGCAGGGAACACCATGTTCTCTAAAGTCGACCTCGTCCGGGGCTACCACCAGGTCCCAGTTCATCCACAAGACGTCCAGAAGACCGCAGTCATCACCCCATTCGGCCTCTTCGAGTTTTTTACGAATGCCATTTGGGTTAAAGAATGCTGCCCAGGCTTTCCAATGCCTGATGGACTCCGTGCTGTAGGACCTCAAGTTCCTCTTCGTCTACCTGGATGACATTCTAATTGCCAGCCCTACTAAGGAAGAACATACCTGTCACCTACGCACTCTTTTCAACGCCTCAGCCAACACAGCCTGATTATCAACCCGGCCAAGTGTCAGTTTGGCCTGCACCAAATTGACTTTCTGGGGCATCGCATCACCTCAGAGGGAGCGGTTCCTTTACCTTTGAAGGTAGAGGCGGTGACATCCTTTCCACGCCCGCAGAACATAAAGGCCCTGCAGGAATCCCTAGGCATGGTAAACTTTTACCACCGTTTCGTGCCTAAGGCGGCACTACTCATGCAGCCCCTGTACGAGGCCCTCAAGTGCAAGACTGGCAAGAACCCGGTAGACTGGACGGATGACATGGCCTGAGCATTCGCCGACATCAAAAGCGCCTTAGCCAACGCGACTATGCTGGCGCACCCGCTGCCAGGAGCCACCATCGCCCTCACCACCGACACGTCGGACTACGCAGTCGGTGCCATGCAACAGCAGTGGGTGAACGGGATGTGGCAGCCATTGGCATTCTTCAGCCGTCAACTACGGCAGAACGAGAGAGCATACAGCACGTTTGACCGGGAGTTGCTCGCCCTTTTTCCGGCCATCCGCCATTTTCGGTTCCTATTGGAAGGACGAACTTTCACCGCCTTTGTGGACCATAAGCCGCTGACCTTTGCAATGTCCAAGACCGCCGAACCGTGGTCAGCCCGACAGCAGCGTCAACTGACCTACATATCCGAATTCACCACGGATATACGGCACGTGGCCGGTAATGACAACCTGGTGGCAGACTGCCTCTCTACCGTGCGTTTGTTAATACGGTTCATTTGGGCATCGACTACGCCCTCATGGCAGTGGACTAAGCCTCAGACCTGGAAGTCCAAGCTTACAGAACGGCCATCACTGGCCTCCAGTTGGCCGATGTCAAGTTCCATTCGGCAGGTACCACGCTGTTGTGCGACGTCTCCGTACAGGATCCTCGCCCTGTCGTGCCGGTCGTCTGGCGCCACAAAGTGTTCGACGCCATACATGGGTTGTCACACCCTGGAATGAAGACCTCTCAGAAACTGATGTCAGCGAAATTTGTATGGCATGGCATGCATAAAGATGTCCGCGACTGGGCCAACACCTGCGTGGTCTGCCAAAAGGCCAAGGTACAGCACCACATCAAAGCTCCGTTGGCCACCTTCACAGTTCCGGAGCGACGTTTTGACCATGTCAACATGGACCTGGTAGGACCACTCCCACCCTCCCATGGTTTTTCACACATCCTGACCATGGTTGACCGCACCACCAGATGGCCAGAGGCGGTCCCCCTGTCATCCACTACTTCGGCGGACGTGGCCAGGGCGTTCATTTCCTCCTGGATCGCCCGTTTCGGAGTGCCCGCAGATATTTTGTCGGACAGGGGACCGCAGTTTTCCTCCGAACTCTGGAATGCAGTGGCCCAAGGACTCGATGTCAAATTACACTGCACCACAGCCTACCACCCACAGGCGAATGGCCTCTGCGAGCGCTTCCACCGCTCAATGAAAGCCGCCCTGAGGGCCAGCCTCCAGGATGTTGGATGGGCAGACAAGCTACCGTGGGTCCTGTTGGGCCTTTGCACGGCCCCCAAAGAAGACCTTCACTCTTCGTCAGCGGAACTCGTGTATGGTCAGCCGCTGCGAGTCCCAGGGGACTTCCTACCAACATCGACGGAGCACTGGTCTGCATCTGCCCAGCTTGCTAGTCACCAAGAGGCGGCCAGATGTTTCGCACCGGTGCCCACTTCGCACCACGGGCTGCAGAGGTCACACGTTCCCACGGAGCTTCACAAGGCTGAATACATTTTTATTCGCCATGACGCACATAGGGATCCGCTCAAGGCCCCATATACCGGTCCCTTCTGCGTGTTGGAAGCAGGGGACAAAACCTTCAAGGTAGATGTCGGTGGTAAACCGGACCACATTTCGGTCAACCGCTTAAAGCCAGCACATTTGGACCTCGACCGCCCCGTCGAGACAGCACAACTGCCGAGACAGGGTCGGCCACCCATCGTCGTTACGGCAGACCAAGTGCGACCGCCCGCCAGACCGCCGACCGCCCTGCAGCCTCCACCTCGAGAGTACAGGAGTCGTTCTGACAGGCTTGTCAGACCCCCTCACCGTTTGACTTTGTCCGTTAAAGCGAATTCTGGGGGGGCGCATGTGGCAGAACCACTGAATGACTCTGGCTAACTGTATATAATTCTCTTTAACGATGTTCTAACACCAGCCTAAACCTGTGCCATTGTGTTAGGCATTACTGTGTTTTGTATATAGAGTTTGCATGTACGGGGCGTGGCCCCTTTAAGAGCGCGGGAAAACGCGAGCAAACGCGATGACGTCATGTCGCAAACCACGGGACTGCCGAGTGAGGCCTCGTGGCATCTCCGTGAGTAAAGACCTGTTTGTTTGTTCTTTTGTGTCGATCTCCGTTATTCGTAGGAATTCGTTAATTCCTACAAGTGCATAATTAAGATATCTTAAAAATGTTTATCATTGAGCATTGTAAGTAATAAACAACGGTGAAGCACGCAAATATAACTACTTGAATGGAGTATGTAGTGCAGAAGGAATAATCGTAGTTGTGGTGTTTCTTGTTTCAAGAATTTTTTTCAATTGTGCAGAGCCACTATATAAAGGGACGTAAAACATAGGGGTTGATTTTAACTTCCCCTGCCTCACTGGAACCAGGAGGGGGGGGAAGTTAAAATGGAACGGGGGACTTACTCACTCCTTTCCTGCCCCGATCAGGCCGACTGGAATTGTAATAGCAGGCGGCAAGTACACCTGTCCCAAGCCTGTGTGGTCCTCTTTAAATATGCAGATCGGGCTCTGATTACATCATCTAACCCCGATCTGCCATTTTAAATTGAGACCTGAGTGGGGCAGCAGTGATGGCTTTCCTGCCAGGCCAAACCTGCTGGGAACAAGTGGTAAAAAAAATTTTTGATTACTTGTGGGCCAGGAAGCATAGGCCTTCCCTACCCCGGGCTTCCTCTCCTCCCCTGACTGGGATTCCCCTCCCGGACCACTTACCTTACGCAGGGGACCGGTCCCCGACGGCAGCCTCCTACCATCCAATTGTGACGGCCGACTTTCCAGCTGTTTTGGTCAGCAAGCAGCAGGTTAATGAAACTCAGCCGTTAAAATCAGCCGCGCCTCCCTGCTACTGTTCCCGCCCAGGAGTTAAAATCGAATCCATTGACCTATTTAGCACAGGAGACCATCAATTGACCCTTCTTGTCTGTGCCAAATTTAAGTCCCTCTCCCGCAGATTTTACTTCTTCATATTTCTGTTTTCTCCTCAAACCTACCCCAGTTTCCAGATTTCTCTCCAAGTTTTTATATTCCTTAAGTAATTATCCACTGAGGGTAGTAATAAATAAGACTTGCAGTTTGGAGCCTGACGTTGCAAATTGTGGGTAATTATTCTGCATGATCTTTCACTGATCAATGCCTCCATATCATTAAAGAGCTATCATATGAAAAGCAACATGAAATGAAGACTATTATTATTTGACATCTAAGACTTAAAGGAGTCAATTTTTGTCTCACCATTGCCAGAAAATCGATGCAACTGAAGTGTAACAATAAGCAGTTCCACCTGATTTTCACCTATTTTGTCTCTGCTTTGATTTTCAGTAAGGTCTAGGGTGGGCAGTAAAGCAGGCAGGGGATTCATTAAAATTCCGTCCGCGATTTTCTCCGGGGTGGGGTGGGGGTTGGTGGCGGGCTTCGAGGTGGGTGGGACACCTGGGAGGCCGGGTTTCCCGCAGACCCTGCCAATTTTACCGGCAGAGCCTCAATTTGAACCTCAGGCCTCGGATTCTCACCCACAGCCAGCCAGCTTGAGAGGCTGGCTGGCTGCGGGCGGGTAGGCCTCAATTGGCGTCCGGGGTCCAGGATCGCTGGAGGGAGGTCCGGGATCGCCAGTCCGGGAGTCGGCATTGGGGGGAGGGGGGGCAGCGATCGTGGGGGGTGCAGAGGATCGGGGTCGGCCTCATCATCATTATTGAGGGTGGGTGGGGGGGAGGAGGCCTGGGGGTGGGAGGGTCTCCGATCGTGGGCGGTGGGTATGGCCAGGTGCCTGGATCCAGGAGGTAGGTATAAAGCCACTCACCTCCTGGATGCAGCAGTCCCCGCTATGGTTTAACTGCTGGGTTTCACAATTTGGATGAAATCCGTCCCCAGGCAGTTAAATTTAAAATGGAGGGGAAAATAGAGGCTTTATATTGGCATACCGCCCCCTGGGAGTGGGTTGGCTGTCCGCCCCCCGGTCCCGCCTCCGGGAAAGGCAGAAGTGGGCAGGTTGGAGGCGGGGTCAGGTCAGGATTCACATTTTTAACAATTTAACTGCCCCCAAGCTCCAAACCCACCTGTTTTTAGGGGAATTTTCTGGCCTCAGTTTCGTGTTGAAGGCATGTGTTTTCTTTTAACCATTTCTGAGCTGTTGTTGTTAATTACATTTTTTTGTCCTTTTTTTTTCCCCCTATTGGCACTTGTCACTTATTAGTCTCTGTGCCAGTTGTCCTACTTCTTTATTGTTTTGGCCCCAGCACTACCACTGTTACAAATGGGTTTCCCAATGGGAATTCCCTTATGCTGAAGTGTTCAGAAGATGAGGAATACTCAGCAGGTCAGGCTACCCAAGAGGTGCTCCGTTCCCACCCACTAGCACCTGTATGATTGCAGCTGTAGAGAGAGGTGAATTCAGCTCACTTTAGCACTTGTAATTCTGGTAGAGGCTCCTCATCCCAAAGGAAGCTGTGCCAGCAGGTCCCTGGTGTCATCACTGTTAAATCTGAGTGCTTGACTATGCTAGACAGTTCTTCAGCAACAGCCCAATCACTGCATATTCTACTTTACGTGGTACTGTACGAAAGAAGGCATGTCCAAGGGTTATCGAGAGGCAGTGTTGCCTGATTAGCTACAACTCCACCAACTACAAGTCCTGGAACAGTTACCTGGCAAAGAACGTGGGAATCTGTCCTCTCATGGTCTGGGTCAGCAGAGAGGCAGATGCAGAACTGTGCCATCTGCCACAAAAATACCTGCAGCTGCCATGCAGCATCGGCCTGGCACATCAAGTGACAGTAATGGTCAGCTTAGCCTGAAACTTGGCTGTATATCCTTGCAGGCATCTGCAATGCTGACTAATGGGGATGGTACTGTGGAGTGGCCCAAAGGACGATCTTCTTCGCAACCATGCGGCACCACCTCCATTTTAGCAGACATCAAACATAGGATCGGCTGCTGGGCTGCTCTGTTACTTGTCTAGAGACAGATGCCTGTACCTTGAGCCTCCTTTCCCTTCATTTTTGCCTGCCGCTTATTAATCCCCTGCCCCTTCACCTTGACAAAGGCTGCCTTTTGTGGATGTTCAAAGGCTGTCTATACTTTTATCCACTTCGCACGAGACTTACCTTTAATTGTCACCATCCCTTTAAATTGGACTTGCACACAATATTCCTCACCCCTCACTATGCCCATCTGAGGCTGCACCTGGTGCTGTGAATAGTTATGAAAATGAGCTTGCACTAGAGAAATGAGCGCTATTTGCAGTTAACTTTCTGGTTGGAATTTGCACAATTTCCTAAGCATTTACAACTGACCTAGCTCTGTAGTTGAAAATTGGCACCAAGACCTCCTTGTACACATTTCATAAAACACAACTACTGCTGCAACAGCAATAACAACAACTTGCATTTAAATAGCATCTTCAAAGTAGAAAAATATCCCAAGGAGCTACATCATTGAACATCAATATAGGACTCCATATATCACTTAAGTAAGCCACCAGTGTTCCATATTGAGCAAGTGCTTAAGACTACAATATTGAGCAGTCCTTTGCTGTTACAATTGCTGATACAAGGCTAATTGCAGCAGTCAGTGTTCACTTCAGAAGAAGACATCCTAACACATGGCAATGTCAGTACATCTGATGCGGAAGCATCCTTTTTCAGTCCATAATTTGAATGCATGTACTCTGTATTTTAATTTTCTATAATCATCTCGTGACTAGATCAAATTGAATGTCAGCAGGTTTCGTAAATGTTGGCTGTGCTGTAAAGAATATGCATATCCTGTGCACAGAATCATTCACTGTAAAACGTTAATAGGCCAAGTCTTGCTGGAGCGGCGTATCTTGCGACGTGGGCTGTTAGTTAGACTTTTTCCTGCACCCTTCAGCTCAAATACAATTTGTGCCATAACATGCTGGCACGGCGAGGTCAACGGGGCATCTGGGAACTGAGTGATCAACTCAGTCTAACTCCCTAACCAATGAGATTTAAGGATTGAGAAAGAAACAGAGGAACAACAGAGAAGGAAATAGGGTGAATTAGAGTCAAATCAGGTACAGAGAGAGAAATAAAGAGAGGGAAACCAAAATTGAATTAAGAGAGACAGAAAAAAGAGACAGAAAGGAAAAATAAAACAAATTAAACACACTAAAATTTGACAATTTTTAAATCTCCTAAAACAATTCACAAAAGAGACAAAGTTATTAATGTGCAAATCGGCCAGCACTTTCAGGGGAAGAAGAGATTTTTGTTCCGCCAGACCACTGAACTCCAGACCTCATTACAGCCTGAGTCCAAACATGGACAAAAGCTGAATTCCAGAGGTGAGGTGAGAGTGACTGCCCTTGACATCAAGGCAGCATTTAACTGAGTGTGGCACCAAGGAGCCCTAATAAAATTGAAGTCAGTGGGAATCAGGGGGAAACTCTCCACTGGCTGGAGTAATAGCTAGCACAAAGGAAGATGATTGTGGTTGTTGGAGGCCAATCATCTCAGCCCCAGGTCATCACTACATGAGTGCCTCATGGCAGTGTCCTAGGCCCAACCATCTTCAGCTGCTTCATCAAAGATCATTCTGAAGGGGCAGGGCATTCTGAAGGGGGAGGATGAACAGTCAGAGGTCGTGGTTCACATTGGGACCAACGACATGGGTAGGAAGAGGGATGAGGTCCTGCAGCAAGAATTTAGGGAGCTAGGTAGCAGATTAAAGAGCAGGACCTCAAAGGTTGTAATCTCTGGATTACTCCCGGTGCCACGTGCTAGTGAGTATAGGAATAGGAGGATAGAGCAGATGAATGCGTGGCTAAAGAGTTGGTGCAGGAGGGAGGGCTTTAGTTTCCTGGATCACCGGGTCTGCTTCTGGGGAAGGTGGGACTTGTACAAGTCGGACGGGTTGCACCTGAACCAGAACGGGACAAATATCCTTGCGGGGAGGTTTGCTAGCACTGTTGGGGGGGGTTTAAACTAACTTGGCAGGGGGATGGGATACAGAGTGGAGCTATAATAGGGGGTGATGTACAGCCAAATATAGAGGAAAAAACAAATCAGCTTGGAAGGCAGAGCAAATATGTAACGGCACAAGGGAGTAGGGCAAGGCTGGATGACATTTATTTTAATGCAAGGAGTCTTGCGAATAAGGTGGATGAACTGAAGGTGTTGATGAACACATGGGAGTATGATATTGTTGCTATCACGGAGACATGGTTGAGGGAGGGGCAAGACTGGCAGCTCAATATTCCGGGGTATAGAATCTTCAGGCGAGACAGGGGAGGGGGTGTCGCAATATTAATTAAGGAGTCAATTACTGCTGTAAGGAGGGATGATATATTAATAGGTTCCTCTAATGAGGCCATAAGGGTAGAACTTAAAAACAAAAAGGGGGCAAGCACTTTGCTGGGAGTGTACTATAGGCCCCCAAACAGTCAGGGGGAGATAGAGGAACAGATATGTAGGCAAATCTCAGAGAAATGTGCAAATAATAGGGTAATAATAGTGGGGGATTTCAACTTCCCCAATATTAACTGGGATAGTCAGAGTGTGAAAGGCTTAGAGGGTGCAGAATTCTTAAAGTGCATCCAGGAGAGCTTTTTGAGCCAGCATGTAGAAAGTCCTACAAGAGAGGGGGCGGTACTGGACCTAATTCTAGGGAATGTGGCCGGGCAAGTGGTAGAAGTGTTAGTAAGTGAGCACTTTGGTGACGGTGATCATAATTCGGTGAGATTTAAGGTAGTCATGGAAAAGGACAGAGATGGACCGGAAATAAAGGTTCTAAATTGGGGGAAGGCCGATTTTAATATGATAAGGCAGGATCTGGCCAAAGTGGACTGGGATCAGCTACTTGTAGGAAAATCCACATCGGAGCAATGGGAGTCTATCAGAAAGGAAATTGAGAGAGTACAATGGCAACATGTTCCCGTAAAGATCAAGGGTGGGACCAACAAGCCCAGGGAACCTTGGATGTCAAGGGATATACGAGAATGGATTAGGGAAAAAAAGGGGGGCTTTTGGCAGATACAAAGGGCTAAAGACAGAGAAAGCCCTAGAGGAGTATAAAAAGTGCAGGGGGATACTTAAAAAAGAAATTAGGAGAGCGAGGAGGGGCCATGAAATAACACTGGCGAGCAAAATAAAGGAAAATCCTAAGGTATTTTATAGGTATATTAAGGGCAAGAGGATAACTAGGGAAAGAGTAGGGCCCATTAGGGACCAAAGTGGCAATCTGTGTGTGGAGCCAGAAGATGTAGGTGGGGTTTTAAATGAATTTTTTGCATCTGTGTTCACCATGGAGAAGGACAATGTAGACATAGAAATTGGGCAGGGGGACTGTGATATACTTGAACATATTAGCATCGAGAGGGAGGAGGTACTAGCGGTTTTAGCAGGCTTAAAAGTGGTTTAATCCCCAGGCCCGGACGAGATGTATTCCAGGCTGCTGTGTGAGGCAAAGGAGGAGATTGCAGGGGCTCTGACACAAATTTTCAAAACCTCTCTGGCCACATGTGGCCAGAGGACTGGAGAACAGCTAACGTAGTACCATTATTCAAGAAGGGTAGTAGGGATAAACCAGGGAATTACAGGCCAGTGAGCCTAACATCAGTTGTAGGCAAATTATTGGAAAAAATTCTGAGGGACAGAATTAGTCTCCACTTGGAGAGGCAAGGATTAATCAGGGATAGTCAGCATGGCTTTGTCAAGGGAAGATCATGTCTGACTAATTTGATTGAATTTTTCGAGGGGGTGACTAGGTGTGTGGATGAGGGTAGTGCAGTGGATGTGGTAATCATGGATTTCAGTAAGGCTTTCGATAAAGTCCCGCATAGGAGACTGGTCAAGAAGGTAAGAGCCCATGGGATCCAGGGTGCCTTGGCACATTGGATCCAAAACTGGCTTAGTGGCAGAAGGCAGAGGGTGATGTTCGAAGGTTGTTTTTGTGACTGGAAGCCTGTGTCCAGTGGGGTACCGCAGGGATCGATGCTGGGTCCCTTGCTGTTTGTGGTCTACATTAATGATTTGGATGTGAATGTAAAAGGTATGATCAGTAAGTTCGCAGATGACACGAAAATTGGTGGGGTGGTAAATAGCGAGGTGGGTAGCCTCAGTCTGCAGGACGATATAGATGGGTTGGTCAGATGTGCGGAATAGTGGCAAATGGAATTTAACCCTGAAAAATGTGAGGTGATGCATTTTGGAGGGACTAACAAGGCAAGGGAATACACAATGAATGGTAAGACCCTAGGAAAGACAGAGGATCAGAGGGACCTTGGTGTGCATGTACATAGATCCCTGAAGGCAGCAGAACAGGTGGATAAGGTGGTTAAAAAGGCATATGGGATACTTGCCTTCATTAGCCGAGGCATAGAATATAAGAGCAGGGAGGTTATGATAGAGCTATACAAAACGCTGGTTAGGCCACAGCTGGAATACTGTGTGCAGTACTGGTCGCCTCACTATAGGAAGGATGTGATTGCATTGGAGAGGGTGCAGAGGAGATTCACCAGGATGTTACCTGGGCTGGAGCGCTTCAGCTATGAAGAAAGACTGGACAGACTGGGGTTGTTTTCCTTGGAGCAGCGAAGGCTGAGGGGGGACCTGATTGAGGTGTACAAAATTATGAGGGGCATAGATAGGGTAGATAGAAAGGAACTTTTTCCCTTAGTAGAGGGGTCAATAACCAGGGGGCATAGATTCAAGGTAAGGGGCAGGAGGTTTAGAGGGGATTTGAGGAAGAACTTTTTCACCCAGAGGGTGGTTGGAATCTGGAACTCACTGCCTGAAAGGGTGGTAGAGGCAGGAACCCTCACAACATTCAAGAAGCATTTGGATGAGCACTTGAAACGCCATAGCATACAAGGCTATGGACCAAATGCTGGAAAATGGGATTAGATTAGACAGGGCCTGATGGCCGGCGCGGACGCGATGGGCCGAAGGGCCTCTTTCTGTGCTGTATAACTCTATGACTCTATGACTATCTCCCCTCCATCATAAAAGTCGGAAGTAAAAACGTTTGCTGATGATTGCACGTTGTTCAGTTGCATTCACAATTTCTCCGATAATAAAGCAGTCTGTGCCTGCATGCAGCAAGACCGAGACAACATCCAGGCTTGAGCTGATAAGGAGCAAGTATCATTCACGCAACACAAGAGGCAGGCAATTACCATCTCCAACAAGAGAGAATCTAACCACTGCCCCTTGACATTCAACGGCATTACCATCGTCGAATCCCCCACCATCATCATCCTGGGGGTCACCATTGACCAGGAACTTAACTGGACCAGTCAGATAATAACTGTGACTACAACAGCAGGTGAGAGGCTGGGTATTCTGCGGCGAGTGACTCACCTCCTGACTCTCCACAGCCTTTCTGCCAGCTACAAGGCACAAGTCAGGCGTGTGATGGAATACTCTCCACTTGTTTGGATGACTGCAGCTCCAACAACATTCATGAAGCTCGACAACATCCAGGACAAAGCAGCCCACTGGATCGCACCTCATCCTCCACCTTAAACATTCACTCCCTCCACCAGCGGTGCAACGTGTGTACCATCTAGAAGATACACTGCAGCAACTCACCAAGGCTTCTTCGACAGAACCTCCCAAACCCTCGAACTCTACCACCTAGAAAGACAATGGCAGCAGGCACATGGGTACACCACCACCTCCCAAGTTCCCCTCCAAGTCATACGCTATCCTAACTTGGAAGTATATT
The DNA here is from genome assembly GCF_052327205.1 of Somniosus microcephalus. Taxonomy (NCBI): domain Eukaryota; kingdom Metazoa; phylum Chordata; class Chondrichthyes; order Squaliformes; family Somniosidae; genus Somniosus; species Somniosus microcephalus. The sequence goes on from NC_141004.1 coordinate 48,850,182, forward strand.
GCCGTTCCTTCACCGTTGCTGAGTCAAAATCTTGGAACTCCCTGCCTAACAGCGCTGTGGGAGTAACTTCACCACATGGACTGCAGCAGTTCAAGAAGGCAGCTCATCACCACCACCTTCTCAAGGGCATTTAAATGCTGGCCTTGCCAGTGACGCCCGCGTCCCATGAATCAATAAATAAAAATAAAGCTACGCCGTGAGTTGTGAATCTCCATAACTTGCAAGTCGATTTATGCAGCTTCGCCATTTGCTTTGCACAAACGGCAGCTCGCCCTTAACCTCCGTTATTTTTAAGAACTTGCTGAATTTGCACATTAATTTCCCATTAAACTTACCGCAGAAATAACTCTCCGTTATTTTTCCAGTAAGATTTCTCTTTCTAGAATTATGTAATACTATTCTTCATCTCTGCCTTTTATTAGCAGATCTGCTGTAACATAAAAACATAATTCATGTACAGTACTTGACACTTAGGCACCTAGATGGGATGAATGTGGCATGTGAGCACTTTTTCATCAGAACAGCCTACAGTATTTTATAGTCCCCTTGTCACTCTGTGCACTTGCCTCAGTTTCTCTATTGTGCCAAGTGTTAATTTTGTCTGTTTCAAATCATTTTACTTACGTTCCCGTTCCTTCTGCTGCGCTAATAGCAGTTCATGAACAAACATCACATACCCACTGTTAACCATCAAGCATTAAGAATTTAGGAAGAAACCGCTCAATGTTTCCTTAACAATCAAAAACATTGTCACACTGAGTCTGTGATTTACACCTGTTAATGCTCAGAAGCAATTTTAGGAATGTGAGCAAAAGGTCGTGACTGCACCATTGATGCTAATGCATAATATTACTAAACGTTTAACATAGCATGTGCTCTACCATACAGAGCAATTTATCCCAACAATGAACAAATACCCCATATCACATATTTGGACCAATCTACAGTATTATGATATCTTCCTGTTTACCAATTATATAATCATCTCCGTACACCAGCAGTAGATCGGCCTGTTTTAATAAACTATTAACAATCTATTCCAGTTCACCACCGAAAGTGATGCAATTACTAAATATTCTTAACTACAGCTTGAATGTTTGCTCTGTGTTTGGAACACACTCTAGAAAATTTAATGGAAATCATTCAAGTGCAATTAAGTACTGATTTAAAAAAAAATGCTGAATACTGTCTTCCTCTGGGGATGTCTGACCTACTCAGATATTGAACTGGAAAGGATTTTGACAGGTTTTCTTAAATGCGAGACAGATAAAAGCGGGCATCATTGTCAGATGTCCTGTAAAACTATATTACCGTACAGTGCACAGCTGTCATGTAAATGCTGCAGGCCCATACTGCATTTTCAAGAGGTGAGACTGGTTAAGGGCATCTAATGCTGTAAGTCCAGCTCTTCAGTATAATTTCAGCAGCCAGAAAATGATATATTATAAAATAGGATATTATGTTATAAGTTGAAATATTTTTATTAACTTTAGTTATTTTATTATAAACAGTCTGTCACTGTGCAAGTAGGTGCTTGAGATTCCTATTTTTATAGTAAAATAAATGCAGTGAAACTTCATGCTGACATACATTGTTGTAATAAATGTTGCTGCAATTGGTTGAAGATACATTGGCCCCGATATTTGTGGGGGGGGGTGGGGGCGCGGAGCTTGTAGCGGCCGGGAAACCCAGAAGTGCGGATTTCACTGACATCCTGCCGAATTTAATGGCAGGAACTGATTTAAATGTTTTTACTCCATTTCCCAGCCTGCAGGGCGGGTAGGCCTGTGGCACCAGGCCGCAGTCGGGGAGAGGAGGGAGGGAGAGATCGTGGGTTTGTGGGGGACATTGGGGCAGGGGGATGGGCTGGTGCGATTTGATTGGGGCCAGATTGATCGGGTGGGGGGCTGTGAATAAATCGGGGGGGCGGGGGTACTGTAGTGAGATTGGAGGTGAGGGATCATGGAGAGATCATGGAGTGGGGGGGGGAGAGATCGTGGAGGGGGGGGGGGAGAGATCGTGGAGGGGGGGGGAGTGATCGTGGAGGGGGGTGTGGAGAGATCGTGGAGTTGTGGGGGGGGGGGAAGAGAGATTGTGGAGAGGGGGAGATGGGCCGGATAGATTGGGGGGGCTGGGGGAGGCTGTAGTAGATTGGCAGCAGGGTGGAGAGACGGAGGGCCGTGGATAAATCAGCGGGAGGCCAATCGCGGGGAGGGAAGCAGGTTACCTTGGGTGGCCAGCGGGAAGCACTCCTGCTCTTTCTGGCTCACAAGAGGTGCTGGAAAAGCACTTACCTGTTGCATTCAGCCGTTCTCGCCTCCCTTCAGCTGCCGGGTTTCCCGAGCCCGCAGGCGTTAAATCTGAAACTGAGCTAAAATTTGAGGCATGCAGCCGCATTAAAGTATTTAAATGATGGACCCATCTCTGGAGTGCAGGATACTCGCCCACTCCCCCCAACCCTCCGCTGCTGAAACATTGGAGGCGGATTCAGGTCGGGTTTTCACTTTTGAATTTTTAACCCCCTCTCCCGCCTGTCCTGGGGGGTTAAAATTCCCCCCATTGTGTTCTTTAGAGGAGCTCAAATTTGAATAAGACAAACCCTTGAAAAACAATCTGGTCAGTTGTTATGAGTTTCTCATTGCAAAACAATGGTGCTTGAGATATATGATGAAATCGAGTCTATGTTTTGTTTTGATAAGGAGATTTTATCAATTTTTTCTTTAAATGAAGGTACTATTACTAAAAGGAAATGGATTCCATAGTGTAAGCATTATAAAACTGATCAAAGTAATGACCACTTCTAGAAATGCTAATATGTTTTCTCTTTAGAGAACAGCTGAAGCTGATAAACTAACTGCATGAATCTTCACTAATACGACCCGAAACGCTGACTCTGTTTTTCTCTCCACGGATGTTGCCTGGCCTGCTGAGTTTTTCCAGCGTTTTCTGTTGTTATTTTGCATGAATCTTCTAACCAGATTATAGTAACCTGATCCAATTAGAAGCCTTTACTGAGAATGGTGACACAGCATTGTTAAACCCCAGTGTAACAGGCTGTGGAGAGCAGTGCTTCACATGTCTCCAATCTTAGCCTTGCTGTCTGAGGCATCCGACAGAATGACTCACCTGCAGGCTGCTCTCCAGTATCTTCAAGCAGCTGGTTTCAGAGCAACATTTGCAGAGACTTGGATCAGGTTGTGAATTCTACCCATGTCCTAAAAGGTAAGTGCACAGCTTGAACGGTTTCCAGGAGTGGTTAGCTAAGTGTGATATACTAAATTGCCAGTCACCAATCTCAGACTGGTATTGTAGAGTGCCATACTCCCCGAATTATACTGCTGACTGCTACACGGTGGGTCTCAGCAGTTAATTTATATTGTTCTGAGGGACCAGTTGTGTGTATCATTTCTTCCCTAACATTAAAAGCATTAACAAGTAAGTTATAAAGTTCCCAGGAAGTACAAAGGACTGCCTGGGCATTTCTAAAATATTGTTTCACAGCCGGCTGGAATTGTATTCCTTTGGGTGCATCCCAAATTAATTTGTACAAATGAAAAGATGAAAAAGTGGTAAAGTAACAGCTTGCAGAAGTAGTATGATGTAGAGAATGGTGATAAAGTTAATAATGACACAGGACCTGATGGTATATGACCTGGTGTGATGGTTACTATATTAACTTTGTTTTTATTTGCATTGTTTTCTAGTACCACATTACCAGTAAATCTACTTTTCACTACATATACATATTTTTCTTTTGTACAAGTGTGAGGAGCTCATGGACTTCTTTGTCTCTAAGATTGAGACCATCTGTTCAGCTGCCTCTGCCACTTCCCTTCCTTCCTCTAGCCCACCGGGCCAAACTTCCTCTAAGGTTCACCTCTGCCCTAGCCCCGAACTCGCATCTTTCTCCAATTTCTCTCCACTCTCCCCTCCATGACCTCTCCGCGCTCATCTTGTCCATGAAACTCACTTCCTGCTCCCTCAACCCTATGCCCAACAAACTGCTGACCACCCAACTTTCTTTTCTGGCTCCCATGTTAGCTGATATTGTTAACGGTTCTCTCTCCTCAGGTACTGTCTCCTTTCCCTCAAATCTGCCGTCATCACGACTCTCCTCAAAAAACCAACCTTTCACCCCTCCATCCTTGCAAACTACCACCCCATCTCCACCCTCCCTTTCCTCTCAAGTCCTAGAACATGTCTGTCTTTCCCACAGCTCCATGTTTGAATCCCTCCAATCAGGTTTCCACCCCTGCCACAGTATTGAAACGGCTCTCATCAGTCACAATGACATCCTTTGTGACTGTAACAAAGGTGAACTATCCCTCCTCATCGTTCTTGACTTGTCTGCAGCCTTTGACATGGTTGACCACTCCATCCTTCTCCAACGTGCCTCCACCATCGTCCAGCTGGGTGGGACTGCACTCGCCTGGTTCCATTCTTATCCATCTAATCGTAGCCAGAGAATCACCTGCAACGGCTTTTCTTCCCACTCCTGCATCATTACCTCTGGTGTCCCCAAGAATCTACCCTCGGACCCCCCTCTTATTATATTTCCACATGTACGCTGACAACATCCAGCTCTACCTGACCACCACTTCTCTCGACCCCCCTCCACGGTGTCTAAATTGTTAGACTGCTTGTCCGACGTCCAGTACTGGATGAGCAGAAATTTTCTCCAGTTAAATATTGGGAAGACCGAAGCCATTGTTTTCGGCCCCCGCCACAAACTCCATTCCCTAGTCACTAACTCCATCCCTCTCCCTAATGTCTGAGGCTGAACCATACTGCTCGCAACCTTGGTGTCATATTTGACCCTGAAATGAGCTTCCGATCACATATCCACAGCATAACTAAGACCACCTATTTCCACCTCCGTAACATCGCCCGTCTCCGCCCCTGCCTCAGCTCAACCGCTGCTGAAACCCTCATCCATTCCTTTGTTACCTCTAGACTTGACTATTACAATGCACTCCTGGCTGGCCTCTCTCGTTCTACCCTATGTAAACTTGAGGTCATCCAAAACTCCGTTGCCCGTATCCAACCTCTCACCAAGTCCCGTTCAGCCATCACCCCTGTGCTCGCTGACTTAAATTGGCTCCCGGTTAAGCAACGCCTCGATTTCAAAATTCTCATCCTTGTTTTCAAATCCCTCCTTGGCCTCATTCCTCCCTATCTCTGTAATCTCCTTCAGCCCCACAACTCCCCAAGATATCTGCACTCCTCTAATTCTGGCCTCCTGAGCATCCCTGATTTATAATCCTCCTGTTGCCTGGGCCCTAAGCTCTGGAATTCCCTGCCTAAACCTCTCTGCCTCGCTACCTCTCTTTTCTCCTTTTTAAGACGCTCCTTAAAACCTACCTCTTTGACCGAGCTTTTGGTCATCTGCCCTAATTTCTCCTTATGTGGCTCGGTGTCAAATTTTTGTCTTTTAATACTCATGTGCAGTGCCATGGGATGTTTTACTATGTTAAAGGCGCTATATAAATACAAGTCATTCTTGTTGTTGTATTTAAGGGTTTTTAAAAAAAATGAAGACTAAAAGAACTTTCAATATATGGTTTTAATTTAGAATAGTGCCACAAACACTCTAAATTATAGACAGGAAACTGTTTTTAGTACTGTATTAAACACTTCCTGAGCCAGCATAAACTGATGTACTATATAACGATAAAATGGACTGTGTATTTTGTAATATAAAGTGATGCCATAATAGTTTTCATTCACTTTAATTCGAACATTTAGTTGCACATAATTTAGATTGGTCATTACTGTAATAACTTGCCAGCAACTAGGCAGCTGGGCTCTTCTAGAGTTAATGGCCCAAATCTTGCTGGAGCGGGGCACCTCACAGCCTGCCCCATTAGTTAAACTTTTTTCCTCACCCTTCAGCTCTCAAAAGTTTTGTCCAGTTGAGGGCAATGGGCATCTGGGATCTTGGTGAATGACTGGACCAAGAGTCTATCTCCTTAATGATTGAGATTTAAGGATCACGAGAACAGAGGAATGTCGGGGAAGGAAATAGGATGCATTTGTCAAATCAGCTACAGCAAGAAAAATAGAGAGGAAAGAAAGACTGGAGTAAGAGAGAGAAAAAAGTGACAGAATGGAAAACTAAGAAAGCATAAAAAAATTTAAGTTTAATAAAAACAACAATTTACTACCTGTAAGAATGAGATGCCGCAATTTAAATTGTTCCCTTTCTGGGCCGGGGAGGTTGAGTGGCATTACAGGAACATAAAGCTCCTCATTAAAAAAAGGTGCAACCTGTTGCGTAACAGCCCTAACTTTCTGCAACGGGATTAATTGGCAATTAGTGCACAAATGCAGCAATTTCATGAAACTCACCGGTGTCGTTGAGGGTGAGCTGCCATTGGCGCAAATCGTTCAGCAACTTGTGGTGATTTGCAATTCACGGGATATCTCTTCCTCCCCACAAGTTGCTGGCCGATTTTATACATTAACAACGGCGAGCGCTGTTAAACGCGCTGTTACTTTGGCAGCAGAACCTGGGCCATTATATCATGCTAGTTATGTGGCCTCCAGTGACTTGTCATTTCTTTTATTGTTGCATTCTACTTTTGCCAAATATTTATAAAACTCTCAATTAACAAAGGAGCCTATTTTCTTTTGTATTACATCTGAAAATCACCAAAGTATGCAATGGGCGAGAGGTACCTGGTATTGGTATAAATCCTTCTAAACTGTATCTACATGAAAATTTTAAATCATTCTAAACTTTAGAAAAATGCCAAGAGGCATTGCACTAATCTGTTAAATCACACAAACATTATAACACAAAATCGCATCAAAATTTACAGAATTTAAACAACAAACATTAGGATGAAATAGTGCACAAATTAAACCAAATTTTATTTTGAAATAGATTTCAATATCATGTAGGTCTACAAAGATCTGGAAAAATAATCAAGCACTTTTTGAATACCTCATTAGAAACTTGACATGCACTGCCAATGATTTTTCAACCATTTAAATTAATGCGCCCACATTTCTGACATGCACTTTTGGTAGGTAAGGTTAACCACTAAAAGTGCAGAGTCAAAAAATTATCCCTTTCAACTCTAAATGATACAAAATCTACAACAACCTATAAAGTACAACTTTTTAAGTTCACTAGAGAGATATGGTGGATATATTTAGTATATGTAAATGAGGCCTATTTTGTGCAAGTAAATTTGACAATCAAATTTCCATACAAATCAAGCAATAAGCCCTTACCGTATGAAATTCTGGAAGATATATATATAAAAGAAAGAATGATTGATGACACAGACTACTTTGATTATAAAATAGACATCTCTTCTACATATAACTGGTTCACCTTGAACATTTGCCTAAAGGTAAAATATCAATTGACGTGAAATCCAATGATCATCAACTGAAAAGGGACAAACAAAAAGTAACAATAGCCACAATCCATTGTAATATAATTCAAGACATTAGTAAACACACTTTTTTTCAACATTTAAACTATTTTAAGGGTTATTGTAATACTTAGAGTTGATACATTTACTTTTGTAAATCTTTGTATGGCTACACGATATTGAAATTACAGTCAGAAAAGATTGCTGCAATATGTGTGCTTATTTTATTCTGAGTAATGTTTAATCATTAAATAAATTCTATGTTGTAATGCTTGTGTGAATTATTAAACTCATGTAGCATCTGCTGCCATTTTGCAAATATCTATAATAATTTAAAATATCCATGCATGTAGATCTAAATATAGTTAAGCCTGAGCATGAACATATAGGCATGGATTGTTTTTGGCAATGCAGATATCTGAAATTAACCTGTACTGTATGGAATTGACCTTATTTACACTTCCACATATACCAATATGTGGCAATTTTATTTATGTAACCTAAGCTTTAGCTCTTTATGGATTTGTACCCATTTCCTGCTTAGAAAAGTGAATAAAACTGAATTGTCAAGACTACTTTTGAAACCCCTCTTCCCTGTCTCTAAACTCTGTTCTGCTCCTCCGGACCCTGGTCACTTCCTCCTTGTTACCCTTTTACAGGCTTCGGTTCAGCTATTGCAGATATTCCCTGCTGAAGCGATTCATAGCCATGAAGTGCTACCAGCTCTCCATTTCCATTTGCATAAGTCACTTGATTTGGCAGTCCTCCCCATCCCTCCCAACTCTGATACACACCCATAAGTTTGGCAGGTATCCTTGACCTAGTTTTCTGTAATCCTTTTCAGCTGTGTATTACAAGGTGTGCAAGTACACGGTTCAATTCTCTTCTGTAAGTTACCCTGGCCTAGAAATTCAGTTTGGGCCCGCCAGCTCGCTTGCGCCCAGAAGTTACCGCTGCGCGCGGAGCCACTTGCGCCCGCCGGAAATTCAGTTTCAGCGCCCCAAGTCGAAGCCGGCCGCTATTCAAGGGTGTGGCCGCCCCCGCTTGGGGTGCTGAAACTGAATTTCGGCGCGCTAGGTGCCGCAGCGCCACCCGCTGCGGAGCGGCAGGCTGCGGTACTGCAGGCCTTCCTCCCTCTCTTAAGGGGGAGGAGCCTGCAACAGCGAGATCGCCGCTCGCTAGTGCCGGCAAATGAGCCTGGCACCACGGAGAAGTGCCGGGCTCCCGGAAAACAGCCGGCAATGCCGCGGGGGGGGGGAGGTGGAGGAGGCCGGGGAAGGAGGTGCGGGCAGGCGGCCGGCGAAAAAGCGGCCGGCCGCACATCCGCCTTAACTCGCCCCACTAAGGCTGCAGGACGGCCCCGTTTTCAGATCGCTGTTTGCGGCCGCTGCGGAAGAGGCGGCTGCAACTAAATATGGCGGTCGGGCCGGTAGCGGGGCACTGCGCACACCGATGACGTAATCGGTGGCGGCGCAGCGCTACTGGCTAACGCCGCCATTACTGCAGCGCTGAATATCGGCGCAATCTCAGCAAGTGGCGCAAAAGCCCTCTTTGGGCGAAAACTGGGCGCAAAGCCTACTGAATTTCTAGCCCCCTCTTTCTTAACTGCTCATCTTACGCAAGCCAAAAATGCACCATGTGTTACGCTGCAGTGAAAGCCTGTCAAGATGTTGTACCACTCGGCTGTTCATGCACTTGAGAAATCCTCAATCAGAAGATCCACTTCTATATTTTAGCTTAGATTTTCCAATCGGCGTCATTTTATTTTAAATGGGTTACCGCTGACATTAAAATAATGCCGATCATAAAATAAAGGCTTTCATGTGTACCAGTCTACGGGTCTTCTGGTCATCATCTCAGCTATTTTGCTTGCAGTGTTGCAACATACTATTATCACTTATTTGCATCCCATTCATTACTTGATTTTATTCATTTTCATTTGGTAATACAGGAAACCTAATTGCACGGAAACTATTGTTGGTAATGTTATCATGTGAGCACTTAATATGCTTGTACCAAAGTCCCCTCTCTGCTATTTTAATGGAAGCATTTATCCATTTAAAATAAATGGACTAATGCCTCCATTAAAATAGTGGAGAGGGGATTTTGATACGATCTTACTAAGCATTTGTGCGATAACATCGGCAACAATAATTTCTATCCTAATGTGCATAGAAATGGGGAGGTAAAATGTCACGTTTGAACTTTGTAAAAACATGGTGTGAGAAATAATTTAATACCATAGAGTTTATGTCAAAAATCAGCAGTAAGACCAGGAAAGGGGAATTAAGTTCAAGTTGGGCCTCCAGAAATAAGGGCCAATTACTTAAAACACAGACTTTATGGGGTTGATTTTCAGTGTGCCGTGAGGTGGGCTTTTAGGCGCGGGGGGCTAAAATCCAGAATTTGGGGGTCCCGACACCACCCCGCCCAAAACCCGCCTCCATGTAAGTTTCAAAGGAGGCGGGTACCCGCCCCGCACTGGGACCCGCCAACCCGAGGCGGGAAGGGATTAGTGCCAATTAACTGCCTGTTAACAGGTAGTTAACAGGCAGTTTTTAGCTTAATCCCTATTATGAAGGTTGTCGTGTGGGATTCCCGATGGCTCCAAACCACACCAAGTTAAAGGAGTCGGGCCGTCGGGTTGAAGGACTTGGAGAGGTCGAGGTGTCGGTGTTCAGGTGAGTGATGGGTGCATGAGTGCAAAGGTAAGTGTGTTTGGTGTGTCTAAAGCAGAACGGCTGCGATCTGTCAAAAGTGACAGCCTGCAGCTTTCAGTGCCGGTGAGATTTCTAACTGAGTCTGCGTAGAAGGACTCAGATTAGAAGTAAGACTGTCAGTGTTTGACAGCTTCAAACAGCTGTGAAATGCTGATATTTCATCTGTCAACACGTCTTGACAGATGAAATTTCAGTCTGTGACGTCACCTGTCGCCAGGAGGCCCTTAATTGGCCTGCTAAGCCCGCTGGGTGGGCTCAACAAGGTCAATCAAGTGAAAATCGCGCGGATTGGCCGCATTTCGATGGAGGCGGGACTACAACCCCGAAAGTTGTAGTCCCGCCTCCTTCCCAACTTCCGAATGAAAATCCAGCCCTATATCTTATTTTGTTTTTGCATCCTACATGTGGGTTGCTGCATAGGTGTAAGTGTGTAGATGCATTGCTGGCCATCTCCCAAAATTCTATAGACTCTGGAACAGTTCCCATGGATTGGAGGATAGCTAATGTAACCCCACTATTTTAAAAGGGTGGTAGAGAGAAAACAGGGAATTATAGACTGGTAACCCTGACATCAGTAGTGGAGAAAATGCTAGAGTCCATTATAAAAGATGTAACAGCAGAGCACTTGGAAAACAGTGACCGGATCGGACAAAGTCAACATGGATTTACAAAAGGTAAATCATGCTTGACTAATCTACTGGAATTTGTTGAGGATGTAACTAGTAGAATAGATCAGGGAGAACCAGTGGACGTGGAGTATTTGGACTTTCAGAAGGCTTTCGATAAGGTCCCGCATAAGAGATTAGCGTGTAAAATTAAAGTACATGGGATTGGGGGTAAGGTTATGTCTTGGATAAAGAACTGGTTGGCAAACAGGAAGCAAAGAGTTGGAATAAACGGGTCTTTTTCCGAGTGGCAGGCAGTGATTAGTGGGGTACCGCAGGGATCGGTGTTAGGACCCCAGCTAGTCACAATATATATAAATGATCTAGACGAGGGAACTAGATGTAATATCTCCAAGTTTGCAGACGACACAAAGCTGGGTGGGCGTGTGTGCTGTGAGGAGGATGCAGAGAAACTCCAGTACGATTTGGACAGGTTGGGTGATTGGGCAGATGCATGGCAAATGCAGTATAATGTGGATAAATGCAAAGTTATCCACTTCAGTGGCAAAAACAGGAAGACAGATTATAATCTGAAAGGTAATAGATTGGGAGAAGGGGAAGTGCAACGAGGCCTGGATGTCCTTGTGCACCAGTCGCTGAAGGTAAGCATGAAGAACTTATAAAATTCTAACAGGACTAGACAGACTAAATGCAGGAAGGATGTTCCTGATGGCGGGGGAGTCCAGAACCAGGGGTCACAGTCTAAGGATAAGGGGTAAGCCATTTAGGACTGAGATGAGGAGGAATTTCTTCACCCAGAGAGTGATGAACCTGTGGAATTCTCTGCCACACAGGGCAGTTGAGGCCAATTCATTAATATATTCAAGAAGGCGTTGGATATATTTCTTGAGGCAAAAGGGATCAAGGGATATGGGGAGAAAGCAGGGACAGGATACTGAATTTGGATGATCAGCTATGATCTCATTAAATGGCGGAGCGGGCTTGAGGGGCCGAATGGCCTACTCCTGCTCCTATCTTCTATGTTTCTATATACAGGAAACTTTTTTTATCCGGCACGGACGGGACTGACGTGGTGCCGGTTCATCAAAAATTCCGGATAACCGAACACTATAGTAAAAGATAGGGAGAGCTGACAGCTCCGTATAAAGCAACAAACCCTGTTGCTTAGCAACAACTGTAGAACAATGGCCACAAGTTCCAAGCATCTCTGTAGCTTAGCAACAGCTGCAGCCACACCCTTGCACAGCAACAGATGGAAGAAGGCAAATACAATATGAAGTAAAACCTACTCCTGAATTTTGCCGGTTAACCGAGATTTCCGGTTCTTTAGGTGCCGGTAAATCGAAAGTTTCCTGTAGTGAATTGTTGTGCATTCTTCAGAACTAATGAACACACTGGTAATGAAGGCCAGAAGGATGAGAGCTTCAGGTAATGGATGAAAGCATTGATTCCACAGGCATGATTAACTACTTTTAGTTTATTGTAGATTTCGAACCCCATTGATGCCTGTTACTGTAACTGGGTTAATTATCCAGGCAGCTATGGGGATTATAGGTTTCTGTTGAAGGGTGAGCTGGATGGGTCAAATGGTGCCTCTCAATTGTACCTTTCTTTGTCATCTTTGCAACAATGAATATGAAGTGTTTGACATTTAAAATAAAACATTTGATTGTAGCTCACTGGCAGATTCTCTGGAAATCTTAAAACAGAGGTCTTTACATTGTATTGTGAGTTTCAGTGCTTACTGCTGATCAAGAGTAATGAGATTTACTTTTATTATGCTTTTCAACTTTATTTTCATTTGTTTGTTGCAGTTGGGATGAAAGTAGCTCTGTCAGCAGTGGCCTCAGTGACACCTCCGACAACCTTAGCTCTGAAGATTTAAATGCCAGTTCGTCCCTCAACTCCTATCCAACTACACCGGTTGCTTCCAGAAGAAATTCTGGGATAGCGGTAAGAAGAAAATACTGTTTAATAACCTGCTTGTGAGGTGGTTTTTTATATCTCCTTCTCTGGACAATTTAGACCAACCTAGATTGTTGCCAGAGACCAAGGTCATTCCAATAACGCTGTAATACTGGTTGTTATTGGAGAAGTGGGTCATTTTCAAGGATGTAACTGCTGCTGCTACTGTTGTCTTTACTTTTTCAAAACGTCTAATGCTGCTTATTTGCAGTTGATTTATCCATCAGCCTTTTTTAATACAATAATATGAATACAGTTCTGGCTATGAAAAAAAGAACCTTTATTTGTGCCATATTTTATCACCGTGTTTTTTGTGACTATGTGGCGTCTCTCAGCATCACTAATTAAAGAAACAAAGAACTGTGCATTTCCCAAGCCTTATTATGGTACAGAAACAAGCTCTCACACCTTTTATTTGTGCAGATTTTTTTCCCAAGTATTGTATTACTGTTGTTTTATACAAACCCCTCTTGTTCTAACGTGCTACTTGGGTGCAAGCCAAGAAGGGTGTTACGCTTTTTTTTTGGCACACAACAGGACAGTGGCAAAGGGGCATGATTGATGTTGCATGCAAATAGGAAGCTTGGAGCAAGGGGCTGAAGTTATATAGTTTTTGTACAGGCAATATAACCTCCCGGTTCTTTGCCTCATAATGTACTACTTGGAAGACTGCCAAATGGCCATTTATGATCGGGTGTGTTACAACAAAAAGCAGAGAGAAATTTGTACAGTAGTACAGCTCTGTTAATGTTAACTTTTGAAAGACACATATAGTAATGATTATATTTGCTTGTAACTGCTTATCTGCAATCAGGAAGCTATTCTAAAGATATTTGCCAGATGCAGTAGTTATGTGTGGTGTTTTCTTTAATATGTAAAGACATATATATTTAAAATGACTTCCAATTTGGGATTGAAAGGAGGTTGTCTCTCGAGATTGACATTCACTACCTGTATTACAGAGGGCGAATGTGCAAGCTGTAACCGCCAATAGGAGAAATAAGTAAGTCTGGAAAGAAGTTTTTTCTGGTACTGGTCTTTCAGTGGTGAATTAGAACATTAATACTGAAACAAAACTTCTGCTTCTGCTAAGTCGTGACTTTTTGAAGTAAGTGTATGACAATGCTGGAAGGAACAGTTTAACCAGACAGCAGAAGAAACAGCGAGACAAACGAGTGCTTTGTTTTTACTTTGAAGTGGTGGAACTGCAGGGAACAGTGACAGTAATCGTGAAATGAACAGCAGCAAGTTGAGGGTCAAAATAGTTCTGTTGTCATTTTTTTACATTACAACAGAAGGTGTGTGGCTTAAATTGTAAGTAATTGGCAGGTAACTCAAAGGTGTAGTGAATTTATTACAGTAAGACGGAGCAAAACTGGTATAGTGACTTTTGTGAAAGGGAGCGTATCTGTCAGTTGCACAATTTAAAATTCCAGTTGTTTAACTTTTATTTTCGTAAAGCATGAAATCGCTCAATTACATTCAGTTATGTTCTTGCAAAAAAGAGCAAGAGGGGAAGGAGACAGATAGAGACCGCATTGTATAAAACAGATGCCTGACAATTCTGATAGAATGTAACACAAGTTCAGACATCTGTTGTTGTATATATTGTGGTCCACTTGTAGCACCAGATTCCAATTTATGAAGCATTTAAATCATTTGTAGGATGCATCTAAGTAACTTAAGGAAACAAGGTGAGAACCCATAATTGCCATATGCCAGTGTAGAATTCTGTTTTAAAATTTTAATTTATATAAATGAAACCTTATTTCTAAATATGGTAAATGTTCTAAACATAAGCTAGCTGCTTATTTTTGTAGAAGTTTGAAATGAAATTGTCCAACTAACTCTGCAAGTGTCTGTGTATAAGTAAAGTTGATTAATGTCAAACTTCTTGGTGCAGATACAGTCATAAAAACTAAAATGTAAGATATATTGATGTTCCACAGTTAAATAGTGTTGTGGGAGCGGTGACTGGGTTAACAATCTGCACCTACTACACTGTCTGATTGTATGGATAGTCAGCTGTTGATTTTTGACACTGAGGCAGGCCACGATAAAGGGCTTTGACTTGAAACTTGATTTGAAGTGCCTTGAATGAAATTAGTTATAGAAATTATAGCAAAAATAGTCAAGGGCCTAGAAATTCATTAAGGCGCTGCCAGCTTTGCGCCCAGTTAACGCCTAAAGGGTGATTTTGCGCCAAAAATGAGTTTGCGCAGATATTCAGCGCAGCGGTATTGGCGGCAGTAGCCGTTAGTGCTGCGCCGGCACCGATGACGTCATCGGTGTGCGCAGTGCCCCGGTTCCGCCCCGAAACCGCGCCGATCCCCATATTTAGTTGCGGCCGCCTCCTCCGAAGCGGCCGCAAACAGCGACCAGAAAACGGGGCCGTCCTGCTGCCTTAGTGGGGCGCTTTAAAGTGGAAGGTGCGGCCGGTCGCTTTTGCGGCAGCCGCCTGCCCGCGCCTCCTTCCCCGGCCTCCTCCACCCCCCCCCCCCCCCCCGCCCGCGGCATTGCCGGCTGCTTTCCACGAGCCCGGCACTTCTCCGTGGTGCCGGGCTCATTTGCCGGCACTATCCAGCGGCGATCTCCCCATTGCAGGCAGCTCCCACTTAAGAGAAGGAGGAGGCCTGCAGTACCGCAGCCTGCCGCTGCGCAGCACCTGGCGCAGTGGCGCCAAGAGCGCTGATATTCAGTGTCAGCGCACCAAGCGGAGGCGGGCACACCCTGGTATAGCGCCCGCTTCCGAATTGAGGCACTAACAATGAATATCTGACGATCGCTATAGGCTTCCCGCCCAGCGCTAACTTTTGGGCGCTAGGCAGCTGGCGGGGCCATAGTGAATTTCTAGGCCAAGGAAACTGAATATGTGCAGACATGTGGCACTATTAGCTGCTGCTAGCGCTACTTGTCCAAAACTACTTTGGCATTGGTTATTTTGATGAAGTGATCTAAAACTGGACTTTAGTCACAACTGACAGCAGATGATTCATAAGTCTGCCATTATCGTGGAGCACCGTGTGTCTAGATTTTACCAGCTCTAAGGAGGAGGGTTCGGAGGCGGGACTGCTGGGAAAATGGGAAAAATTGGGAGTGGGTCCCAACCCCGCTCCCAACCCGCCTCCAAACCATCTTCCCGGGAGGCGGGACCCCAACTCGCGCAGGGACCCGTCTCCTCGAGGCGGGAAGGGGATTAGAGCCAATTAACTGCCTGTCAACAGGTAGTTAACAGGCAGTTGGCTTTTCAACATTTTACGCCTGCTGATGCGGGCTTCCTGACATTGGGAACCCCGCGAGGGTCAGCGAGACGAGCAGTGGGTCTGCAGGGGTGAGAGAGGTCGAAATGTCAGCTGTAGAGGTGAGTGATGGGTGCAAGTGTGGACAGGTAAGTATGAGAGGTAAGTGTAAAGTGTGGGAAAAAGTTTCCTTACCTTTACTTCTTTCTGCAGGCTTCAACCTTTGAGGATCCGGAGGTGCCTCATCTTAACGGCAGAGATGACAGAATGGCTGCTGCATTCTCACATGCTTTCTGTTGAGGAGAGAGGTCTTGGTGAACCTGTGTGCAAAGGCTCACCTTAGAACAGAGATTGTCAGTGTTTGACAGATTCTCAAAGCTGTCAAACGCTGACAATTCATCTGTAAAAAATTTCGACAGATGAAGCGTCATACGCTGACGTCACCTGTCACCGGCTTTCCCTTAATTGGCCAGTAAGGGCGGGCTTAACAAGGCCAATCAAGGGAAAATAGCGTGGGTTGATCAGACGTCGTTGGGGGTGGGACTGAAACCCGGAAACCAGAAGTCCCGGCTCCAGCACGTCTACATTGAGAAAATCCAGCCCTAGGTGTCCAACTACCCTAACTGTAAGAGAAAGAGGAGGGAGGCTGGGAACGCCTCCTTCCACCTTCTTTACAACAGCACTAGGCTTGCACCTATTGCAGGTGTAGACCCAGCTCACTCTCTGTCTCTTCCCTTGGAGAATAGAGTGAAGTAGTGGAAGGATTTTCAGGCTGATTAACTGTATGAAAGGCCACGACGTGAACACTCCTTCCATGGTTATAACCAGCTTTATCCCAGCCGACAGAACAGTTAGTCCTCAGCACGGGAGGTTTCACAAGCTCCTGCAGCCCGTACGATGAGGGGTGGGGGGGCCACCCACGCTTACACCAACTGGACATGAGTACCCTGCTGGGCGTCGATCCCGAATTCAAAGCCGGAGCTCCAGTCTCCGTTGTCTGGAGCAGGATTCAAGCCCTGAACCTTCTGACTCTGGTGTGCAAAAGCTACCACCGAGCCAAAGGCATACTTCGGGGCTAAAGTAAATCGGGTGGAGATAGAGATTAGGGTCACCACCCCTTTTTCATGACCTCTGTACTCATGGAATGGGCATTCCTCAGGGGCGAAGGTCAGCCTCTGCATATGTTTAATATAATTTGATCATCCAATTTATGGTATATAGTGCAAAATGTAATGCTACTACTTAGGCCGCGATTTCACTGTCCAGGGCTGCCGGGGTCAGTGTCGTGGCCCCAGCCTGCTGCCTACTACAGCCCGCACTCTCTAAGTGATTTGCCATTGATGGGGGTTGTTAAGCCCACCCTGCGAGGTTCCTGGCCAATTAATAGGAAGCGGGTCTGATGACTCGTCATCTACCGGTTTCCTTAAAGGGGCCATGTCCAAATTGATCTTGACAGTTGTGCTGTCAGTGTTCTACAGCATTGAGATGCTACAGACACTGACAAGCACTGCACAGGGGTGCACGGCTGCACCCAGGCTCTCCCATGACTCCCTCCATAAGCAGAAGGAGTCCCAGTACACAGAGTGGTTCTCTTCCCTTCCAATGGGCGCAAGACACCTTTCCAAGAGACCAACGTAGCCTGGTTACACATTGCACAGGAGGGCACAAGCAGGGACGTGGTCAGGAGCACCAGGCTGCAGTGGCGCAAGCCGTTCAATGATCTGTGTAGATCACGAAATGTTACTGCCAAGCCACACTCAACCTCATCCTGCTGTGCCACTCATCACTCTGCCTTCCCTACCCTACTCCTGCACATCCTTACTCACACCAACTTACCTTGCACCTCCACCCATCCCTCTCTCTCTACATTATCACTTCCCCATCTCACTAGCCACCCCTCACACTCTCCCTCATCCTACAGCAAGCATACCAACTAACAACACAGAAGGGTAGGCACTTGAGTGGTTTAGCCAATGTTCAGGTGAAGTTTCTGTTAATGTGTTGTCAAACATTGAAATCTATATTTTCAACATTTTACCATATTGGACAGATCTGTGCTCACCTTTGGAAGTGTCTTAGTGAGTTCCAGTGAATGTTGAGACATAACTTCCCCGCCTACCCCACAGTTGTGATGAGTGTGAAAGAATTGGCTTGGACATTGTAGGGATGCTTTATGATGTTGGTGTGAGCTGGTGCCAACCTGGCACATCATGTGGCAGCCAGGGTGTACAGCGTCAAGTGAGGTAAATCTGGCCATGGTGATGCCTTCCCTGGCCTCCTGGGCAGCAATGTTGTTGGGTGCTGATGCCCTGTGTCCTGTACAGCGTCAGGTGATTGCGGAGAAGGTTGGTATTGTTGGTGTGCCTGGTGATGTTGGGGTTGATCGTGGAGGGATTCAGAGCTCCAAGGTGAGATTTTTTTCAAGGCCACCGATGTTGCTGGAATAGTTGGCAGCTGAAGTTGAGATGACTTTCAAAACTGAGATGAGGAGGAACTACTTCACTCAGAGGGTGGTTGGTCCATGGAATATGCTGCCCCAAAAAGCTGTAGAAGCTACATCATTACATAAATTTAAAACAGAAATAGACAGTTTCCTAGAAGTAAAGGGAATTAAGGGTTACGGGGAGCGGGCAGGAATTTGGACATGAGTCTAGGTTCGGATCGGTCATGGCCCTGTGGGTAGCGGAGCGGGCCCAGGGGCTGTGTAGCCTGATCCTGCTCCTATTTCGTGTGTCTAATTCTGTTAGATTCAGGAGATGGTTCTGTGATAGTGGTTTGGCGGTTAGGATCAGATCAGCCATGATCTTATGGAATGGCGGAGCAGGCTCGAGGGGCCGATTGGCCTACTCCTGCTCCTATTTCTTATGTTCTTATGACAGAAGCTATCTGTCATTGGTGAGAGAGCTTGCTCCAAGGAGGTGACAGTGGATAGAGAATTTACTCCAAACAGCTCAAAAGTTTTATCCAAATCCTGAAGGCTCAAGCTTCTGACATTGGAAAGTGACCAGCTGTGAAATGGTAGCTTTCATACCACTTTTGCAGCCGTCACCTATTCACAGCAGTGGGGAGACATAGAGAACCTGACCTACTTACCTGATGTGATCTCCGAATGACGTGAACCCCAATAAAAATGTGTGAAAATAGAAAAAGGCTGGCAAAATAGTAGTTAACAAGCATTTAACTATCTTAAACGCCTCTCCCGCCGCTTGGTGTTGGGTCTGTGCTGAAATTGCAGACCTGACACTTTGACAGCGGGTTTGGAGCCTGCTCCAAACAAGTTTCCAATCACTTTGATTTTGATGGCGGACCCGCCCTCTAAACGCCAACAAAATTGTAGCCTTAGTTATTTTGAATATTTGTTTAATAGGCAAGTTTCAATTCTATTTAAAATATGGTAGAGAGGTCAGAATCAGCTGTTGTGCCACTGTGGAGCTAGCACATACATGTCTGGTGATTGGACAGCATGTAGGATGATTGAATTCACATCTGCAAGGAAGGGAAAGTACGGAACTCTATTCTTATGGATGGACAGTATAAATAGCATCCACAGCAACAAACATTGTTGTGCAGTGATTCCAGTCCGCTTGCTCTCCTTTTAAACATTTTGGACAAAGGTTTTAACTGATAATACAAGTGAAGGTTGGCATTATGACTATTGGAGTGAGATGTAGTAATTAGATACTGCAATCCAAAGTAAGTGCCCACAGCCTCTTTGTTAAGTTGCATTCACTGACGATTGAATGGCAGCAGCATCTGCCACTGTTTTTTCAAAAGGCATAATCTAAATTACAGGCTATGTATACGCTGAAATCACGTTTCTTAATGAACTAACTTGTAGAAACCTCTTTTAACATGTCCTCCATTTTTGAGCATAGAAATCTTTCCATTAAAACGGAAGGGAGGGGAACAACCCCCAGCAATCAACAGTATGCTCCTAGTTACTATTTTTGTGGCTTCTACTGTCTACCTATTAGTTTTACAAGTCGTTGAACTGGTTGTCGTTCCAAAGCTTCATGTATCCAGGCCGTATCCAGGCTAACGTCAGTGAATAGTTTTTGGCTGGCTGGATGAGGTGTTTTCGGCTGCTTTAGTTGAAGGTAAAAAAAAAGACAAATCTGCTTTAGGCTGCTTTGTCTTGATATTCAAAAATGTTTTAACTTATTTGGGTGAGAGACTGTTAATAGTAGTGGAATTGGGCAGAAGTTTTCAGGACATTGCAGCTTAGAAAGCTGACGTTCCCAGGCAGACATCGCCTTAGGGAAACTTCACAACAGTTTATCTCTAATGTGAAAGAGCAGATTTGGGTGTGTGCTTGAGGCTGTCTACTAGCTAACAAAATAGCAGCAAGTGCTGATTACTGTTTTTATTTAAAGTTTACATCCTCCACTAATGTTATCGATAATGAGGCTGGGTATTATACAGCCTATATTTCAGAATTTACAGTATCTTCAAGGGGAAGTTGTATTCTATTCAACTGGTAGATTGTTCCAAAGAAGGACGCTTGTATATTTACTGGTGTGTCTGTCTCTTGTGGTAATCTTTAAAACTGTTAGTTACAGTACAAAGATTCTCTGAATTCACCCTGATGTGACGGAGTTTGTTCTGCTCCAGTGACCTCATAAATAGGTATCATCCCGGGAGGTTCTAGACATCAAAAAAAAAGGCTTTGGAATATTTGATAAATGTGATTGGAATATTAATTATGTATAATTGATTTCATACTTCAAAAATAATTTGTTTCTCTCATTCAAGACTGGAGAAGCAGCACTTTGGCACTTAACATGGTCCGCCTAAGATTTTGTGAATCTGCGCTATAGAATGGGAGCCTCATTAACAGGCCGTGCATATCTGGAATTCGGGGGCAATGTATCCCCGATTTCTCAATATGCCTGGTCGAGGGCGAGCCTCTCCGCTGGTAGTGCACATTTTTAAATTGGCCCTGCTGTGTCATGAATGTGGTACACTAGCAATACATGTGAAAATACATGTTTATCTTGCAGCCTTATCTCAGGAAACCCGAACAAAGCTTTTTCTTAAGTGACCATATTAGCTGATAGATTCTTGACTCCAATCTCCTTTTTACCATTTACAAACATAGCAACATACCCGCTGCAGTACCACATGTCCAAAATTTGGAGATGTCCCTGACCAATCCTTTTATGTACATTTAAGGTTGTGTTAAACCTGTTCAAGATGTTAACATGTACTAGTGAGTGCCTACTGTTGCTTGTGACTTCTGGCAAACTCAAGCATTTACGATTGCTATCCTTCGATTAAAACTCTACTAATAATACATCATTTGGTTGACGTCCCATAATTGATAGGAAAACTTAGTGGGGTATTAATTGGACATTGCGCCCATTTTAAGTATGAAAATCCGGCGCAATGAGGCCCAATTTCTGGGATTAAAAATAAAACAGAAAATGCTGGAGAGACTCGGCAGGTCAGGCAGCATCTGTGAAGAGAGGAACAGAGTTAATGTTTCAGGTCGATGACCTTTCGTCAGAACTGGAAAAAAGCAGGAAATGGAACAGATTTTTAAGCAAGTGTAGTGGCTGGGAAAGGGAGGAGGGGATGAAAGAACAAAGGGGAAGGTCTGTGATAGGATAGAAGGCAGGAGAGGTTAGAGACAAAGGGGGAAAATTCAGTTGTTTGCGCCTCCCGTTAGCGCCTTAAGAGGGCGCTAATTGGGGCGCAAAGCAACTAGTGCCTGAGCGCGGCGATGTTTGCACCACTCGCGAAATTAACTAGACATTTTGCGGCGGTGCTAAACACTACCGCCACAATCTCCTGCGCCGGCAAATCGTGACGTCAGTCGAGTGCGCAACGCCCCGTTAGTGCCCCAGACCAGATATTGAGTGGTGCCCCCTGCCTTACCGCCTGCCGCTAGCAACGACAGGTTGAGGGGAGCTTTTTGCTGTCAGAAAGGGACTAGGGGAGCGCTATTTAAAGGCGACCGCTTCCTGCCTTTTTTTGTCGGTGACATTTTTGCACCACGCATTCTGAGAGAGAGAGAGACTTCTGGAGAGATTCAACGCTGTGTGAAGGAGTTTTGGGTACTGAGCAGCACTTTGCAGGTTCATTTTGATTTGCCCTTCCTTGCTTCGCCAGC
Organism: Somniosus microcephalus; assembly: GCF_052327205.1. Lineage (NCBI taxonomy): Eukaryota > Metazoa > Chordata > Chondrichthyes > Squaliformes > Somniosidae > Somniosus > Somniosus microcephalus. Next base: position 48,872,229 of record NC_141004.1, read on the forward strand.
GCTCTGAGGTAGCGCCTCGCTCCTCAACCTTTGCGCCTTAAGACAGGTGTGAAGTGCCTGATTTAGTGCTCCAATCACCTCCAGGGGCGATAAAAGCCAAATTTGCCGTCGGAGGCGATAATTAGCGCCAGGCGCTAAACTTTGCGCATGGCCGATAATGGCGCCCCAAACGGGGCGATACTGAATTTTTCCCCCAAAGGATGGCTCTCGATGAAGTGTAAATTGTGCTGGCAGAATGGAAGACAGCTGCCATGTGGGAGAGAAGAACAGAACAAAAGTGTGGATAAAATATATATATATATATGATAGGGGTCGGGGTTATGATCTGAAATTGTTGAACTCTATGTTGAGTCCAGAAGGCTGGGATTAATGTCCTGTACCACAAGGATGCCTGAAAAACATCCAACCCGAAATTGGTTCGGGCCATTTATCAGGCATCCCTAGTTGCCACCTAAACAATGTGTTTAGGCACCTTACATAGAAAACTAGCTGGGGAGCCCCGCGTTGTGAGGGCAATTTTGGGGCGCGAGGGCAATTTTGGGGCGTTTGGTCTCCCTGCCCCTGTGTGTCCCCCCTGTCATGTCCTCTCCCTGACCTATCCCTCCCTCCCCTCTCTCCCTCCCCTCCCCTCCCTCCCCTGCCCCTCCCCTCCCCCGCTCCCCTCTGTCCCTCTCTCCGGCCCCTCCCCCTGCCTAGCGCCTGAGGTCCGGTGCCGTTCCTGAGGTCCCCCGCGTATCGCGCGGCTGATGGACGGCCGCTGCGTGTGGGCGGGCGGCGCATGTGCGGTGAGTGCGGGCGGCGCATGCGCGGTGAGTGCGGGCGGCGCATGCGCGGTCAGTGCGAGCGGCCCGCGGGAGCCGGCAAGGCTGTTAGCGAGCGGGAAACTTCGGGCGGCGCGCTCGCGCTCCGTCCGCGACACCTGAGAGGGGGAAGTAGAGAGAGACAGAGAGGGAAGAGGAGAAGGAGAGAGAGGGAAGAGGAGAAGGAGAGAGAGGGAAGAGGAGAAGGAGAGAGAGGGAAGAGGAGAAGGAGAGAGAGAGAGGGAGAAATTTTTTCAGCTTCAGGCCCCGAGTCCCCCCTGCGTGAGGGTGAGGAGGAGGGGGGGGGGATGGGGGGGTTGCTGAACACAATATAAAACTCAAATAAATTGTTAATTAATTGCCTAACACATAATTGAAATATTTACCTTAGTTCCCTAACACACAGAAAGTGTGGGGGAAAAAATCGTGGAAAATCAAGATGGTGGCCACTCACCTCGGTTCAGAAGGATAAGGCCCGCCCACACACGCACCGATTGGTCGACCGGTCAGGTCACCGAAGCGTAGGATTGCTCAATCGTCGAGTCACTCGACACTCAACTGTAGGAAGACCTTGACGTCACACAGTTGCTAATGAGCGGAACGCTGAACGTTTTTGGGATACCGCGGGCGGGATTTTTGTCCGGCCGAAACGTAAATACGCCTATGACCGGTCCGGAATCGCAAGCTTTCTTTTGAGGTGACGCACGCGTCGGTACGCTCTGTAACTTCCAAACGTATAGAGACCAGGCAGACAGACAGACAGACAGAAGAGCCGCTTTATATATATAGACTAGCTGGGGAGCCTCGCGTTGCGAGGGCAATTTTGGGGAGCGAGGGCAATTTTGGGGCGTTTGGTCTCCCTGCCCCTGTGTGTCCCCCCTCTCCCTGTCATGTCCTCTCCCTGTCCTATCCCTCCCTCCCCTCTCTCCCTCCCCTCCCCTCTCTCCCTCCCTCCCCTCCCCTCTCTCCCTCCCTCCCCTCCCCCCCCACCCCTCCCCTCCCCCGCTCCCCCACTCCCCTCTGTCCCTCTCTCCGGCCCCTCCCCCTGCCTAGCGAGCCCCGCGTTGCGAGGGCAATTTTGGGGCGCGAGGGCAATTTTGGGGCGTTTGGTCTCCCTGCCCCTGTGTGTCCCCCTCTCCCTGTCATGTCCTATCCCTCCCCTCCCCTCTCTCCCTCCCTCCCCTCCCCTCTCCCTCCCTCCCCTCCCCCTCCCTCCCCTCTCTCCCTCCCTCCCCTCCCCTCTCTCCCCTCCCTCACCTCCCCCTCCCCTCCCCCGCTCCCCCACTCCCCTCTGTCCCTCTCTCCGGCCCCTCCCCCTGCCTAGTGCCTGAGGTCCGGTGCCGTTGCTGAGGTCCCCCGCGTATCGCGCGGCTGATGGACGGCCGCTGCGTGCGGGCGGGCGGGCGGCGCATGCGCGGTCAGTGCGAGCGGCCCGCGGGAGCCGGCAAGGCCGTTAGCGAGCAGGAAACTTCGGGCGGCGCGCCCGCGCTCCGTCCGCGACACCTGAGAGGGGGAAGTAGAGAGAGACAGAGAGGGAAGAGGAGAAGGAGAGAGAGGGAAGAGGAGAGAGGGAAGAGGAGAAGGAGAGAGAGGGAAGAGGAGAAGGAGAGAGAGAGAGGGAAGAAAGAGAGAGAGAGAGAGAAATTTTTTCAGCTTCAGGCCCCGAGTCCCCCCTGCGCGAGGGTGAGGAGGAGGGGGCGGCTGGGGGGGTTGCTAAACACAATATAAAACTCAAATAAATTGTTAATTAATTGCCTAACACATAATTGAAATATTTACCTTAGTTCCCTAACACACAGAAAGTGTGGGGGAAAAATTCGTGGAAAATCAAGATGGCGGCCACTCACCTCGGTTCAGAAGGATAAGGCCCGCCCACACACGCACCGATTGGTCGACCGGTCAGGTCACCGAAGCGTAGGATTGCTCAATCGTCGAGTCACTCGACACTCAACTGTAGGAAGACCTCGACGTCACACGGTCGCTAATGAGATGCTAATGAGCGGAACGCTGAACGTTTTTGGGATACCGCGGGCGGGATTTTTGTCCGGCCGAAACGTAAATACGCCTATGACCGGTCCGGAATCGCAAGCTTTCTTTTGAGGCGACGCGCGCGTCGGTACGCTCTGTAACTTCCAAACGTATAGAGACCAGGCGGACAGACAGACAGAAGAGCCGCTTTATATATATAGATAAGGAGCCTAATGCCTGGTTTATATCCCTTCACTGAAATTGTGCAATGGGTCTGCCCTGCTCAGGATTCTTCAGTGGCCGTCAACTAAAAGTATGTTTTTAATGCAAATTTTTACAACATCTTTCTCATGGAGCCAGGAGGAGCAGTATTGCCTCTTCCCCCCCCAGTCCAGAGTCCACAGTCACCGTGATCAGCCGCCTGTTGTCTGCACGACTTTGTGTCCTGGGACTTGCCTTTGCGCTCGTCAAATGCAGGAGCTGCCTGTGGCAGTACGACAAGCATCGGCAGCTTGCGCATAAAATATTGATGAGTAATGTTAATCGGTCAGTCTCTTAGCTAGCGTGTGCGCCGCATATGCAGCGGCAAGTCTGTGCCCAAAAACAGGGCCAGACTAACTTCTGTCCCAGTAGGTCAAATACTATTCATATTCTCCCTGGGCCATCTGCCATTCCTTGGGAGAAAAAGCAGGAACCCAACCTGCTGTGCAATCGTTTCCTGCATACGAAGTTTTCCTTTTAGTCACTAACAGTGAGTTGTACAAGATCATTTAGGATTGAGCCATGGGTTGAGTCATCTACATATTGTTCTTATCTCCCTCTGGAAAACCAGAGTTTTTGCTCAGTGTCTCCATTTGATGGAAAAATTCACTGGCCTAGATTTTTTGCATTCTACTTACCTGTCTCTCTCTACCTTGACCCTGGTGCATGTTCTGGGGTCAGGCTCATTTGCTTATTATTGGAGGGCACTGGTTGATATTTCCACTGCCGCTGGGTTTCCTACCTCGGAGGGAGAGGAGAATGGCTACAGTGCCTGCTGCACTGTAGCCTGGTTGATAGTGCCAGTGATGACGTTTTTAAAAAAAAACATTAAATTTTTCAAACCTCCTGCTTTATCTTATGCAGTCGACCCTGGAAGTGGTGGCTGATGTCCTGGAGTCAGTGGAATGGCTCCCCAAACCATTTCCTTCTCCTAACCACCCCTCTACTGCTTGCAAACAGGTGGTAGCGACATGGAAAATCTAGTGCGCACTGTGTGCAACCCTGTGTCCTACCAATTCTTTAAATTACCCACATCAAATAGTTCTGAGCAGCAATGTCATCAAATTTGTACAAATAATTTACCTCAAAATGATGCTAGTACTTTTCTGCTTCGGCTTGGAGTACAAGACAAATTCAATTAGGGATAGTACTAAGGTTTTCTAGGAGTATTCGGTTGGCAGAAAGTGAGCCTCTGAGTTGAGGTTTGGTCCGCATGAGTGAAACATAGAAACATAGAAAAATAGGAGCAGGAGTAGACCATTCGGCCCTTCAAGCCTGCTCCGCCATTCAATGAGATCATGGCTGATCTTCTATCTCAATACCATATTCCCGCTCTCTCACTCAGTGAGTGCACTGGTTATATACCTTGAGTGTTTTAATTAGTGATTTGACTTTAATCCTCATGAATTATTTAACGAATAGATCTTTTGTTTTTTTGTCTTATCATTTTTGTTTTGCAGATTCGATCCAGTGTAGAACTCCCTTTCAGCACTAGCCATGTCAGCATGGCTCAGTTGGTAGCACATTTGCCTCTGAGTCAGAAGGTTGTGGGTTCAAGTCCCACTCCAGAGACTTGAACACAAAAATCTAGGCTGACACTCCAGGGAGGGAGTGCTGCACTGTTGGAGGGTGCCATCTTTTGAATGAGACTTTAAACCAAGGCTCTGTCTGCCCTCTCAGGTGGATGTAAAAGATCCTATGGCACTATTTCGAAGAAGAGCAGGGGAGCTATCCCTGGTGTTCTAACCAATATTTATCCCTCAATCAACTAAAACAGACTATCTGGTCATTATCATATTGCTGTTTGTGGGAGCTTGCTGTGCGCAAATTGGCTGCTACACTTCAAAAAGTACTTAATTGGCTGGGACATCCGGTGGTCGTGAAAGGCACTATATAAATGCAAGTCTTTCTTTCCCTTTGGCTACTCCAATAATGCAGTTACATTGCAGTTATTGATTATATCCCTGTCTGTAACATTGTGATGTGCAGCTTCTCTGGACTGCCTCGCCTGTGAAAAGGGATTGAGATTGGAGCTTTGATTCTGATTTTTGAATTTTTTGTTTACTTTCTTTTAATCATTTTTCTTTATTGGTAACAACTCTGCATGATTTTGAGAGAGGATATTGCCAGCATATTGAGTAAAGTATTTTCAAAGATCCTGTACAATAAAACTAAGTCTGATTCTGTGGGAACAATTATATCAGGAGGTGTGTGGGGGAACCGGGGCGAGCGGCAAGCTCACATGCTGCCGAAGCCTGGAAAGATTTTGGCTCCAAGGCCTTGATTCCATAATGATTCCTACCCAAACTCGGGTGGGACCAGGGATGCGGGCAGCATGAGCTAGTTGCCAGAGACCCGAAGGAATGATTCCCAGCAGTCAAGTTAGTGCATCGGGGCGGGGTAGGGGATTCATAACGATTGCAGTTGAGGAAGGGTGGTAAGCACGGGGCCTTTCCTTGTGGGGCCTGGAGTAGCACTTCTGTTCCTCCTGGCCCACAAAGAAACCTTTATTTAAAAAAAAATTAAAACTGTAAATTTACTTGTGCCTCTTGGCCCTCGATCTAGCAACACCAGTAAAAATTGCCCTGGCCGGGACGCCACTACCGCTCCCTTGCTCAGACCTAAGATTATTTTTGCAGTCAGGCCTCAATGACTTCATCAGAGCTTGATCTGCACATTTAAGGAAAGGCAACACCAGTTAAAATTGCAGTCAGCCAGATCGGGGTGGGGCATGAAGGCATTGGGTAAGCCCCCCCTCCCCCGCTCCATTTCAGCTGCAGGCTGGAGAGCAGAACACAGTCATTTTTCTCGTCTTTTAATTGCAATTTTTTCAGCTGTTTAAAATTTTTTTTATCCTCACAGACATGTTCTGTATTTTCTGTTTCTTTAATGCATTTTTATGGCATAAGTACAAGTCATATTAAAAATTGAAAAGCTTCCCTGATTGCAGGTTTCTAAACATGCTGTGCCGGATGGGCACGAATGTTGGGTGAATGAGCTGAAATTAAAATTTTAGGACTCAAAAGAAGAAATATACTGGTGTGGGTTCAGAGTTTCCTTGGGCCCCGATTGTTTATGCTGATTTATGCCCATTTTAATTTGGGGCGTATTCTAATGAAATTGGGAGGAGACTTCGGCGTAATTTGACATCTGCAAAATGGAGGCAACATTAGGCGCATTTTCAGGTCTAACTCCCGTGTTGCGCCCAAGGAGGAAACTCCAGGCCAAGCAGTCAGGAGAACTTCAGGGGCAGTTCCAGGAATTAGAGCAGGGGGGTAACCAAAGTCCAAAAAAATATGGTGGGTAAGGGAAAGTGACCTCTTCATCTCTTCCCCACAATGTCCGCACCTATAGAACTCTTGGCAAAGATTTTTGTGTGTCTATTCATTCGTACATTTTTCCTTTATTTTGTTTCAAGAAACTAAACATTGAAAAAAAAATTGGATTACATGTTGAAATAGGAAAACCAACACTCATTTAACAATTAAAAGTCTAAGTATAAAATTTTAAGTTTAAAATTTTCAAGAATTTTTCTTTTGCAAAAGAGAGAAGTTATAGACTGGTTTGTATTAGTGGTGTATAAGATAATACACAACTGTAACATGCAGACCAATAAGTTGATACCCAATTAATTTTCACAATATTCCAGTTTGTCAAAACCATCTATAGAATACAGATGGATACTTCATTTTCAGAACCTCTTAAGAACTAAGTGTGACACTTGCAAAAGTAAGAGTTTTAGAATTCACAACAGACATAAATTGTATGACATATTCCTCAAATTATGTTTATGCAAGGTTTTGTGGAAATTCTTGGCCTAAACATATGTCCAAGTTGTGCAGTATAAATGATCACGAAGGTCTTAATCACACTAATAGATCTGAAGCTATTACAAAGGCTTTCCATGGCTGGAGTAGATGGGCAGCATTTCATACCCAGTAAGTTTCTGATTTCAGTTATGTTCTTGGGGTTAAGCTGCTGCAACTAGGCTCATCGTTGAAAAGACCATTATTTTTTACAAAAGAGGTACTGGATCTTTGATACGATTTATCACTGTGTTGTGTGCTTGCAAAGAAAAAAGTTATGTTAGACACAATGGGGTCAATTCATATTTTGAATACGCACTGGGCGGGCAATGGGTGGAGTGATTGCTCAACCCGCCCGATTTTAATTTTCTTGGTGAACTGCCAGTGTTGACAGGATGCTCGCCGAATGGGAGGCAGGAATCCTGGCAGTTCCTCCGTATAGCAGCGTCAAAATTAATTAATCTCTTAAAATGGGATGGAGGCTACCACGACGAGGGAGCAGAGGAATGGGCAGCAGGTCAGAAGAGGTTTGTGAGGCCAGGAGCAACATTCACACTGCTCTTGGGCCCACAAAAAGTCAATGCCACAGCTTCTTTCCCCCGTTTTCAGAGTAGCCTTTACCGTAGCACCCAATTTGCATATTTAAGTAGGCTCCAACCTGTTTCGGGTGGGAACACTGCTTGCCTGATTCCCGGCCCACTCCAGAATATTGTTGGGCCGGACATTGGTGGAAACAGGCTGGTAAGCAGTGCAATATGATTTCTGTGCAGCCAGAAGAAGCATTCCCTGGTAGTCATAGAAACATAGAAAAATAGGAGCAGGAATAGGCCATTCGGCCCTTTGAGCCTGCTCCGCCATTCAATATGATCATGACTGATCCTCTATCTCAATACCATATTCCCGCTCTCTCCCCAAACCCCTTGATGCCTTTTGTGTCTAGAAATCTATCTCTCCTTAAATATATTCAGTGACTTGGCCGCCACAGCCTTCTGTGGTAGAGAATTCCACCGGTTCACCAACCTCTGAGTGAAGAAATTTCTCCTCACCTCAGTCCTAAATGTCCTACCCCGTATCCTGAGACTGTGACCCCTCGTTCTAGACCCCCCAGCCAGGGGAAACATCCTCCCTGCATCCAGTCTGTCTAGCCCTGTCAGAATTTTATATGTTTCAATGAAACCCCCTCTCATTCTTCTAAACTCTAGTGAATACAGGCCTAGTCGACCCAATCTCTCCTCATACAACAGTCTTGCCATCCCAGGAATCAGTCTGGTGAACCTTCGCTGCACTCCCTCTATGGCAAGTATATCCTTTTTTGGGTAAGGAGACCAAAACTGCACACGGTACTCCAGGTGTGGCCTCACCAAGGCCCTGTAAAACTGTAGTAAGACATCCTTGCTCCTGTATTCAAATCCTCTTGCAATGAAGGCCAACATACCATTTGCCTTCCTAACTGCTTGCTGCACCTGCATGTTTGCTTTCAGTGACTGGTGTACAAGGACACCCAGGTCCCTTTGTACATCAACATTTCCCAATCTATCACCATTTAAATAATACTCTAACTTTCTGTTTTTCCTACTGAAGTGGATAACTTCCCATTTTTCCATGTTATACTGCATCTGCCATGTATTTGCCCACTCACTCAACTTGTCTAAATCACCTTGAAGCCTCTTTGCATCCTCCTCACAACTCACAATCCCACCTAGTTTTGTGTCATCGGCAAACTTGGAAATACTACATTTGGTTCCCTCATCCAAATCATTGATATATATATTGTGAATAGCCGGGGCCCAAGCACTGATCCCTGCGGTACCCCACTAGTCACTGCCTGCCACCTTGAAAAAGACCCATTTATTCCTACTCTCTGTTTCCTGTCTGTTGACCAATTTTCAATCCATGCCAGTATATTACCCCCAATCCCATGTCCTTTAATTTTGCACACTGACCTCTTACGTGGGACCAAATACACCACATCCACTGGTTTTCCCTTATCTATTCTACCAGTTACATCCTCAAAAAACTCCAGTTTTGTCAAACACAATTTCCCTTTCATAAATCCATGTTGACTTTGTCTAATCCCGTTGATATTTTCTAAGTGTCCTATTATCACTTCCTTTATAATAGACTCTAGCATTTTCCCTACTACTGATGTTAGGCTAACTGGTCTGTAGTTCCCTGTTTTCTTTCTCCCTCCTTTTTTAAATAGTGGGGTTACATTTGCCACCCTCCAATCTGCAGGAACTGATCCATAATCTATAGAATTTTGGAAGATGACAACCAATGCATCCACTATTTCCATGGCTACCTCTTTTAGTACTCTGGGATGCAGATTATCAGGCCCTGGGGATTTATCAGCTTTTTGTCCCATTAATTTCTCCAGCAATATTTTTTTACTAATACTAAACATAGCTTTACAGGAATTGGTGGGAAAGCAGTTTGAAGCGAATTATGCTGCTTAATTCCATTTACTTGCTCACAAAATGAGTTGAAGCTCTTAACACGTTGGTTTTCAAATTTTGTGACGTAGAAAGAAGGCCAAGAGGAGGCAGAATTGACACCCTATTAGTTTTACCCTGCTGTGAATGATGCTGCATTGGTTGTTCCTGAATCAATGTCAAACTATTTCCTGCCCACTCCCTATACTCCTGCACATCACTGCCACTTCAGCCCTCCCACCTACTTAATCACCTTGTCTGTGCTGTGTCAGCTGTTCCTGAAAATCTGGCTGCAATGTTGAGAGATCCTTAAACGAGCACAGTTGGAGGATACTCATGTTTGAGAGTCGGGGGTATGGTCAGTTTTCTGGGCGGCAATTCGTTCGCACAGAAGGTTTGATGGACAGACATAAAAGATTGAGGCGACTGGTGCATAACTCACTTGTGCCCCAAATTCTTTTACGCCACATCATGGGCTAGATTTTCGTGGAGCCGTCAGGCGGGGTTTCAGGCATGTGGGGGGGGGGGGGGAAATCCCGAATTTGGGGGTCCCGACACCATCGCGCCTAAAACCCCGCCCCACGTAAGTTTCAGGGGCGGCGGGTACACGCCCTGCACTGGGACCCGCCGAAACCAGGCAGGAAGGGATTAGTGCCAATTAACTGCCTGTTAACAGGTAGTTAACAGGCACTTTTTAGCCTAATCCCTATTTTGAGGGGTTTCGTGTGGGTTTCCCGATGGCTCCAAACCACGCCAGGTTAGAGCAGGCGGGCCGTCAGGTTGAAAGAGTTGGAGGGGTCGCGATGTCGGTGCTCAGGTGAGTGATGGGTGCATGAGTGTAAAGGTAAGTGTGTTTGGTGTGTCTAAAGTGTGTTAAGAACTTTTACTTACCTGTACTTACCTTAACAGCCTTTCTTCCTGTAGCCGTCGGGAGCCCATCACTCAGCCAGAACTGAAAGCTGAACGGCTGCGATCTGTGAAAAGTGACAGCCTTCAGCTTTGCGTGTCAGTGACAGTTCTAACTGAGTCTGTGAAGAAGGACTCATGTTAGAACTCAGAGTGTCAGTGTTTCACAGCTTCAAACAGCTGTGAAACACTGATATTTCATCTGTCAAAAACTCTTGACAGATGAAATTGCAGTCTGTGACGTCACCTGTTGCCGGGTGGCCCTTAATTGGCCTGCTGAGCCCGCTGGGCGTGCTCAACAAGGTCAGTCAAGGGAAAATCGTGCAGATTGGCCGGACGTCGAAGTAGGTGGGTCAAAAACCCAAAAGGGGAAGTCCCGGCTTCTTCGACAGGTTCGGGAAAATCTACCCCAATGTGTTTGCGCCCAGATTACGTGTGTATCTGGACGCAAATGTGGAGGAAACGCCAGACCCTTATATTTGTTGCATCTCTGACGTTTTCTGAACCATGTGCTGTACAGAAAGCAATTTTTTCAAAGTCGTATTTTTCCATGACCAATAGAGCACTCATTTCCTCTTTTCTGAAATGCAATACATTCTTCACCAGATAAAAGCGATGTTGGCTGATCTGTGCTTTGAAGCTGTATTCTCAAATTTTCTACACAATTTTGGCTTACAAAATTGATCTCTGCCAAGACCAATAAAGACTTGAAATATTATCAAGCACAGCAATGTTAATCTGAGTTTAATGAAGCAAAATAAAGTTAACCAGTATATGTAAATTTTGGAAGCTTGTCAGTATTGCTTTTTGTAATGTACCAAGCCTTCATGTTCACCAGTGAAATATTTCCAGCATAATATCATTGAATGTAACAGGACATTTCATAATTGTGGAAAATATTATCAGAGCTGACTCAGTGCATTATAAATTTTAATTGTCTGTTTCTTTTCCCATGGAAATATAAATACAGACAGGTCAGTCTCGCCCCCTCCTTCCATCAGAATGGTTAGTCACAGCAACCAAAAGATGATTGGCTCTTTTCTGATAGAGGTCAACTTTGTTGTTTTAAAGCATTTTTTTTATTATCCAAGGTATCCAGGTGTGATCTTTTAATATTGTATGCTACATTTTAAGCCAGTATGAGTTTCTTTATTGTGGTGATGCACAAGAATGTACAAATTTCAGCATATGATATCAAGGTATGAAAGGACATTAAGGGGTCGATTTTCCCTAAGCTGTCAGGAAGAAGGCGGGACTACAACTTTCGGGTTTTAGTCCTGCCTACATCGATGTCCGGCCAATCCGTGCGATTTTCTCTTGATTGACCTTGTTGAGCCTGCCCAGCGGGCTCAGCAGGCCAATTAAGGGCCACCCAGCAACAGGTGACGTCACAGACTGCAATTTCATCTGTCAAGAGTTCTTGACAGATGAAATATCAGTGTTTCACAGCTGTTTGAAGCTGTGAAACACTGACAGTCTGAGTTCTGACATGAGTCCTTCTGCACAGACTCAGTTAGAACTCACATCGGCACTCAAAGCTGAAGGCTGTCACTTTTCACAGATCGCAGCCGTTCAGCTTTAAGTGCCGGCTGAGTGATGCGCTCCTGACGGCTGCAGGAAGAAAGGCTGTGAAGGTAAGTACAGGTAAGTAAAAGTTCTTTACACACTTTAGACACACCAAACACACTTACCTTTGCACTCATGCACCCATCACTCACCTGAGCACCGACATCGCGACCCCTCCAACTCCTTCAACCCGACGGCCTGCCTGCTCTAATCTGGCGTGGTTTGGAGCCATCGGGAAACCCGCACGAAACCCCTCAAAATAGGGATTAGGCTAAAAACTGCCTGTTAACTACCTGTTAACAGGCAGTTAATTGGCACTAATCCCTTCCCGCCTGGTTTCGGCGGGTCCCAGTGCGGGGCGGGTACCCGCCACCCCTGAAAGTTGCGTGGAGCGGGGTTTTGGGCGAGATGATGTCGGGACCCCCGAATTCGGGATTTCCCCCCCCCCCCCCACACGCCTGAAACCCCGCCTGACGGCTCCACAAAAATCGACCCCTAATTTAATTGTCACTGTTTACAGGTTTTCAGTTTCTTTGCCAGCTATTAAAACAAATATCCATGCAGTTGTAAAAATTCTTGTGATAACTTGATCTGGTGTGAAAGAAATACATATGACACTGAAAAATCCGAAGTATGGATCGCAAAATAGACTTGAACGCTGTCCTTTCATCTCCTGGGTACAAATCTAAGTCAGATTGATGGGACATAAGTGTTTACTGACTAAACAAATTTAAATAGTCTCTAACCAATTACTAATGGGCACAGAATTTCTCCCAATTCAGTGCAAATTAGCATTATATTAGCAAAAGCAGAATACTGTGGATGCTGGAAATCTGAAATAAAAACTGAAAATTCTGGAAATACTCAGCAGGTCCGGCAATATCTGTGGAGAGAGAAACAAAGTTAATGTTTCAGGTCGATGACCTTTCAACAGAACTGGAAAAAGCTAGGGATTAAATTAGCAATCTCAGTCCGAGAGCTCAAAAGGTTTGCTAGTGTGAGAAATGGAAAAAATTCACATTAAATGTCATGTAAGAAGGCTTTGTTATATAGCTGACATTTATCCTAATTACATTTTTTTTGGCTAGCCAACCCAGAAGCTCAAAAAATTGTATAATTGACTCTCAACGAGAAGGTCAGGTGTATGAATGCATTGCTGGCAGTCAACTTGGCTCCCTCAGGTGTTGTAGCTGAAGGAAGGGGCCAAAAATTCACTTTAGTAAACAATATTTTCATTACCTTTAGCCTGGCTCTATACCACTTATAGGGAGTTTCATAACTCCTGCACCAGGTAGCTGGATTGAATCTCTCATAAAATCAAGTATTGGATTTCTGTGTACACACGAACTTGTCAACACCTTGGTTTTAAAATTTGTTGGAATGTTTACTTTATAACTTTCAATATTTGGATTTTCATTTTGCTCCTTAGAACACTTGGTTATCTAATCTGTATAAATTGCTTTGCAGCTCCGAACTGATGCAGAAAAACGTTCCATGGTTGAGAGTGGTCTGACCTGGTACAGTGGCTCTGAAGGTAAAGGTCAGAAGAAGCCCGAGGGCGGCTATGATGCCAGCAACCTTAAGATGGATCAAAACACAAAGTGGAGACGTATCCGGACTGAGTCAACTGAAGAAGCAACAAAAGGGGAACTAAAGAAACCGCAAACTACCGGGCAAACCAGTTCACTAAAAAGGGGTGCAGCACCAGTAGGAGTAACTTCCCCAATGACCAGTTCAGGAGCAGGCTCTCTAAAAGTAGCTGGTAAGTGCATTGAATAGCAATAATAGTTTTCCAAAAAGTATATTTTACATTGCAGGAAATCTTAGACACTTACATTGCAACTCCAAATTATTTGAAGATATGAATCCACTACATTTGCACCTTTTAAAATGATCTGGTTCTAAGTTGGAATCACTTCGGGGCCAGGTTGCAGGTAATCCCCATTCACTGTCAAGTACATTGAACTGTATGTGACTAGGTTTGCTTGCTCAATGCTTTCTTGCTTCTCCCCTAGAAAATCTGCCTTTTAAAAAAAAAAACAACTGTGCATGCTTTATTAGATTTTAATGTGAGGTCTGGAGTATCTCTTTCTGGATCACTATTGTATATTTTGATGCACATTATTATGCCATTATTCAGTGTGAAACATTCCCTGAATTATCACATGCTAATTTAATTCAAGAACATGTTTTCAAATTTATGAATTTCACACACACAGTGCAATATTACTGAGTGGACAAACACTATGATCAATACAGTGCTGTCACATGTGTCGCACTGGATGTTACTAGTACTACACAGTAATTACCTCTTCCCTCCCCCCCCCCCCCCCCCCCCCAACCTTTGGAATAGTTGTTCTAAGGCCCACCGGGAAACAAGTGTAGGACGTGCAAAGGAGGGTAGGATGATGGTGTGGCATCATTCACCATATTCTCTGTTATCCCACCTCTATTTTATTGGTCACAGAATAGCCAATTTATCTTAGTCTCAGCTTGGCTCAGTGTTAGCACTCTCGTATCTGAGTCTGAAGAATGTGGGTCAAGCCCAAAACATAATCTAGACTGACACACTACTGATCAAGTGCTGCATTGTTAAAGGTGCCTTATTTCAGATGAGACATTGAACAAAGTCTTGATTTGCCTGTTCAGATGGATGTGAAAGATTCCATGGTACTATTTGAAGAACAGCAGTTCTCTTGTGTGTTGGCCAAGATTTTTTCCTTACCCAACATTAGCAAACCAGCTTATCTGATCATCCTATATTTTGTGGTACTTTGCTGTGCACAAATTGTCCATTTTGTTTGCCTACAAAACAACTGTGACTATACTTCAGAAGTAATTCATTGGCTGTGAAGCACTTGGAGATGTCCTGAGGACATGAAAGGTACAGTATAAATTCAAGTTTATTGTTTCTTCTTGCTTTTTTTAACACATCTGTAATGCCACAACAAATACCATAATCAGATTAAGAGTTAAGAATTACAGTAAATACTTTGTCCTATATTATTCATTGACACAGAATCTAGATCATCGTAACTTAAAAATATCTCACCTTTGGCTGGGTTTTGCTTAATGACTATTACAGAGCTGTATTCATTGTGCAAGACTGCAGTACAGCTTAGCAAATAGGAATGTAAAACATATAGGGGGAGAAATTGAGTATAGCCCCGTTTGGGGCACCAGCTTCGCCAGGGCGCTAAAAGTAGCGCCCCGGAAACATGCGCGCCCCTGCACCGGAAATTGAGTTGTTACGCCCCAAAGGGAAGCGCGGCGCTACCGTAGGCGCCCCGCATCCCTCTTGGGGCGCTGCGAGTGAATATCGTGGCGCTGCGGCACGTCGCGCTGCGGTATTGCAGGCCTTCCTCCCCTTCTTAAAGGGGAGGGGCCTTGTGCAGCGCGATCTGGGGCCCAGCTGGGCCCCCGAGGATCAGGAGTGCAGGCAAAAGAGCCCGGCACCGAGGAGAAGTGCCGGGCTCTTGGAGCGCAGCCGGCACTCCGCGGGGGGGGGGGGTTCAGGAGGCCGGGGACGGGAGCACAGGCAGGTGCTGGCAGGCGGCCAACAACAAAAATGGCCATCCCGCACCTCGCCTTTAATTTGCGCCTCCCCGGCCGCAGGTAGGCCCCCCTGAACCCGTCGGACATAGCGTCTGGCGGTAAATCAGGGGGCGCTGCCAAATATCGCGGCCGGGGTGTCAGCGGGGCGCTGCGCACACCGATAACGTCATCGGCAGTGGCGCAGCACCAATGGTTAGCGCCACCACTAATGTCCCGCGGAAATTAGCGGGAGGCGTGGGCAGTGCCACGCCTGGGCGCCAGTTGGCTTGCAACCCACTTAGCGCCCTCTTAAGGTGCTAACGGGTGGCACAACCTACTGAATTTCTCCCCCATAACCTCTTCCTATTAGTAGGCTGGCTAATGTAGCATTGCCCTCCTCTAGGATGCTCAGCTTTTCCTCTGGGGAAGTCCTTGTCAAGTTGCCAAGTTGTTTCCTTTCTTCAGTCATCATTATCTTCTCCTGGTTTAACTAACCTTGCATGTGCATTATTTCCCTGTACTGTATACTGTTACTTTACTTTCTAGATTCAGTGACGACGTTATTAACTAACAGCTGTGATTTATCTTACATGTTTTACTCATGCTTAATTAAACGTTTAACATTTCTTAATCTTCCAGTATTTTGTCTCATGACAATTTCTCTACTTTATGAAGGACTGTTTCAAAAGTCCATTACAACTTTTTAATATTCAGCACATTCTAGAAAGTTTCCAAACAAGTTCTTCAAGTCTTCTGAGTTTTCTGGAAACCCACTCTCCTCTCAAAATTAGGAGTGGGGTAAAAGCATGACTTTTATATACCTTAATATTCACTAAGACTTATACTTGTATGATTCAAACATTGAAAGGAACATTAGTGTCCAAATCAAGAGGATCAACTGTCACATGGAACTTTTCAAGATGTCATTCAGTTGGAAACTGATTGCCAGATGTAAGTTAGTTTGGAGAAGACTAAACAGACACTCCCAAAAAATGGACACTTATTGAGAGACCCAAATAACTTGCATGGTAAAATATACAAGAGGCACTCTGAAACAGCAGACACTTGCAAATTACCTACCACAGACAGACTTTTTAAAATTCGTTTTATGGGGATGTGGGTGTCGCTGGTAAGGCCAGCATTTATTGCCCATCCCTAATTGCCCTTGAGATGGTGGTGGTGAGCTGCCTTCTTGAACCGCTGCAGTCCGTGTGGTGAAGGTACTCCCATAGTGCTGTTAGGTAGGGAGTTCCAGGATTTTGACCCAGCGATGATGAAGGATCGGCGATATACTTCTAAGTCAGTCTTGGAGGGAACTTGGAGGTGGTGGTGTTCCCATGTGTCTGCTGCCCTTGTCCTTCTAGGTGGAAGAGGTCGCGGGGCTGGGAGGTGCTGCCGAAGAAGCCTTGGCGAGTTGCTGCAGTGCATCTTGTAGATGGTGCACACTGCAGCCACGGTGCGCCGGTGGTGGAGGGAGTGAATGTTTTAAGGTGGTAGAGGGGGTGCCAATCAAGCAGACTGCTTTGTCCTGGATGGCGTTGAGCTCAATGGGTATTGTTGGAGCTGCACTCATCCAGGCAAGTGGAGAGTATTCCATCACACTCCTGACTTGTGCCTTGTAGATGGTAGAAAGGCTTTGGGGAGTCAGGAGGTGAGCCACTCGCCACAGAATACCTAGCCTCTGACCTGCTCAATGCCCCATGGATACGCAGGTCAGTGCGAGGCAGCAGCGTGTTTTGTGAAAGAAATGACTTGGGGAATGAGGAGCTCTTTACCCAGCATCCATAGTGGCAGCGAAACCACTCTATATCTCTGGGATTGCATTCTTGCACGGCTCTATCCCAGAGTTAGAGCAGTTTATCTGCTGCTATGTATGCTGGGTAAAGAACTCCCCACTCGACAAAAGCTGGTTCTTTCACAAAACCCGCTGCCACCATACGCTGACCTGCATAATGAAGCCTACCGAATCAAGGAAAATGCATGCGAACAGCGAGAGGGGCCGTCCTTTCCCGTCCCAGCACCACGTCCATACACTATTTCAGCAACTGCTCTCCCCCTGACCCTGCCATGGTCTTCTTTCCCTCGACTTCTGATGGTGGATCTGCTTCATTGAGGAGTTTGGCTCTGGGGAGTGAAGGTGGATGGCTGTCCACCTTTATAGGTTATAGTTCTCTGGAGTTTAGAAGAATGAGAGGTGATCTCAATGAAACACATTAAATTCTTAGAGGGCTTGAAAGGATAGATGCTGGGAAGCTGTTTCCCCTGGCTGGAGAGTCTAGAACTAGGGGGCATAATCTCAGGGTAAGGGGTCAGCAATTTAGGACTGAGATGTGGAGAAATGTCTTCACTCACAGGGTTGTGAATCTTTGGAATTCTCTACCCCAGAGGGCTGTGGATGCTCAGTCAATGAGCATATACAAGACTGAATTCAATTGATTTTTGGGCACTAAGGAAATCCAGGGATATGGGGATAGGGTGGGAAAGTGGAGTTGATGTAGAAGTTCAACCATAATCTTATTGAATGGCGAAGCAGGCTAGATGGGCCGTATGGCCTATTCCTGTTCCTATTTCTTCTGTCCCAGGTCCCTCTGTCTCTCTGCTGCTCTGTGGAGTGATGGACCGTCCCAGCTATCAGTCAGTCTTCCTGCAGACTTGCTGCTCAACCAGAAAACTGCGTTTCACTCCTACACATAACGGGACCTGTTGTGTTTTCCCTCCCAAATGTTCTCAATCCGTTCTATGACTTGCCTTTGGAAGCTTCAATATACTGGCGCAACCTGTCATTATATTTCCCCCTCTTTGTCCTGTGACTGTCCAATGTTTTTAAGTAGAACTGAGAAACGTAGTTTATTACTGAAGTTGCATTCTGCTGTAAGTGAGAGCGGTTTGAAAGGAAACGAGAATTTAGACTGCAAAACTGTTAAGTGGACAAAGCTGGACACTGGTGTGTGGGAGGAGGATTCTGAGCATTGTTGCAACTGATTAAGTGCTGATCATAATCTCAGCTGGTTCTTCAAAATTGTTGGGAAAATTTTTACGGTAAATACAATGACTATTTTGAAAATAAGGAAACCTGCAAAAAAAAGGACACCTGATACCTGTGCCTCAGGTGTCTGTAATTTACAGGTTTCATTGTACTTTCCTTTGCCAATGCGCAGTACATTGAGACTCTGACCCCAACTGTTCTAAAGCTCTTCCAGCTTGATGTTTTTTTAAAATCAGACACAGACCCGTAGAACAACTTTATATGGTAACCTAGTAATTGGAGACAGTTTTGACTCATCCAGGACTTGATTGTGGCAGTTAGGTCCACAACCGTTGTAGAGAGAGAGAGAGACAGAGTTTTGTGTCTGTTAGATCCGTGTATCTTAATGTTGTGTCCTTCAATAATCAGACAACAGACTGCAGGGAACGATTCAACAGGTGTTTACTGAATGAGGGTTACTCTAGAACAAACTGTACAGATCACTACTCAGGGTTTATATACAGGTGTGGTCACTGCCGGTACTACAGTATACAGGAGCTGTAAAAAGTAGTTCTCTCCCTTAAAGGTACATACATTACAGTGTCATTTGCATACAACATGAAAACTGAGCCATTGTTTGTGAATGATGTTACCACAGAACATCAGGAACATGAATATGAGGAACATGCTAAAGGTGACCATATGGAAATGGGAGGAGAACCAGTTTGCAGAGATGGAGTGGAATCATGATAGCACAGTAACATGCAAATCAATTTTGGAAGTGATATAGTAGAGGAAAATGGAATGGTCTATACTGTCTAATGAGGTGGAGAGGTCAAGGAGAATTTGAAGGGAAAATTACAGTCATACATGGTGTAATTTTGACCAGGGTGGTCTAGATGTTGTGTTTTGGTCAGAAAGTGTAGAGAAACAGAAGTAAGTGGTTAGATGTTGCAGTTCAAAATTTTAAAACCCAACCACGCCATCGAACTGCATGCTCACCAATGGGACACACCATTCCCTGAAGCTGCTGTTATTAGGGTTAACATATTGAGTAATTAAGGCTATTTAAACCTTAGAATTACATTATTTATATTGATCTTTGTGTTTTTCATGAAGTTTAATTGTGTACTTGGTGCACATGCATCAGCCTGAGGCTGCTGATGTATACTTTTTAATTGCTAATAAATCTGCTTTAATACAGAGCCATTTTCTGGACAGTACAACTGGCGAGCATTTGTTAGTACAGAGGCTGTGTGTTCATAAGTACAAAGCTACCTTTTGAACTATGACTAGTAACTGTTTATAAATACAGAGTTCACATTTGAATTCATAAATACAGGGATCACATCTGGACTTAAGTAAATAAAACAGAAATTGGAAGCTGGCTAATTTATTGAATAAATTAATGATGACTGAGGGAATGTTTTTCTCCACAAAACTTGTTATTTTTTGGGGAGCGGGTAGAGGAACTGCTAAATATCTTTTCAAAGGACAGAACAGAAAGAGCAAGGAACTGACATCAATGACCGAGCGCAGCTGCCAACAAATAGCACTCAGTGCCTGCTTCCTGCTTGGAAAAGAACTCTGTGGATCCTTCTCAATTTTAGCAAAACTAGACATGTTGGAAGCACATTTCTCTGGAAAACAGCTATAGCAGTGATCCATTAAAGGCAAATCTTTCTCAACCGAACAGTTCAGAGGAAGTGCCAAGTGCAAGGTCGGCCCCATTACTAGGGGTGGGAGGAATTTGAGAGTCATCACAGCTTCTGCTGGCCAGCTAGAATCGCCCTAGGCAGAGGTTTGCGAGCAGATCACCCAACCTCTTGCGAAAGGTATGTGGACTGAACAGGAATTTGACAACTTCACACAAAAAAACCTGTCCTACCTGCAAGGAGGAATCTTCAATTTTCTTTTGCCTCTAAACTGCTGAAGACCTGTCACATTGTCTCTGACCAGAAATTAATTGTTGTCTGATATAAGCAGCTTTGAGAGCCAACATGATGGATCTCCAGTATATTACCCCTGAAATTAGGCTTCAGAACAGGTTTTCTCCAAACAAAAGCAGAATCCATTCACAGTTCTGTCTCCCCTTCCCCAACATTAAATAGGAGATTTTGAATTGAAAACATGCAGTGTAACAATGTTTTTTTCTTTCTTTGATTACACCATGCTAAGCACCATAAATATTGATATAGCCACTGGTTGGTAGGAGAGGCCATCACCTTTACTGACTGTGGGCAGATTGAGCCTTCAGCTTGACCATTCAGCTCTGTTTGTGGTTTTTAATTTGCTGGTTTCATGGTACCTTGCCTAGTCATTGGAAAAGATCCAGTGACCAGGAAACAAAGTTGTGAATCGCAGCCTTCAAACCGCTGTGCTGGCACATGCACATGTTGTTTGCCTGTTGCTCTGTTGTGTTTTGGATTTCGCACTGCAGTATGAAAGGGGCACTGGTGGTCTGTGTTCTTCAAGCAGGTCTGCAATATAAAGAGAGCGTTAGAAACCACCTGCATTGTTGGAGTCTATGCCAATAGTTTAATAAAGCTCACACATGGCTTCAGGATTAACAAATTTAATTTAAATTTCAATTACTATTTCTGGTAATAGAGACAATTTCCAGACCTTTTTTTATCCAAATTTCTAAATGAAAAGTTTGGAGGTGTCCAAGAGTTCATAGTCTGTGCATGACAATGACATACATTTTATAATTTTGATGGGATTTATTCACATAGAGATGGGCTCACTCTCTGCACACTTTAAGCTGTTCAAAGATTTGTATAGGATTTTATAACATAAGAACATAAGAAGTAGGAGCAGGAGTAGGCCAAACGGCCCCTCGTGCCTGCTCCGCCATTCAATAGGATCATGGCTGATCCGAACCTAGACTCACGCCCACTTCCCTGCCCGCTCCCCGTAACCCCTAATTCCCTTATCAGCTAGGAAACTGTCTATCTCCATTTTAAATCTATTTAATGTTGCAGCTTCCACAGCTCTCTGGGGTAGCAAATTCCATAGATTTACTACCCTCTGAGTGAAGAAGTTTCTCCTCATCTCAGTTTTGAAAGGGCAGCCCCTTATTCTTAGATTATGCCCCCTAGTTCTAGTCTCACCCATCAGTGGAAACATCCTCACCGCATCCACCCGATCAATCCCCCTCACAATCTTATATGTTTCGATAAGATCGCCTCTCATTCTTCTGAACTCCAATGAGTAGAGGCCCAACCTACTCAACCTTTCCTCATACGTCAACCCCCTCATCTCCGGAATCAACCGAGTGAACCTTCTCTGAACCGCCTCGAGAGCAAGTATATCTTTTCTTAAATATGGAAACCAAAACTGCACGCAGTATTCCAGGTGTGGCCTCACCAATACCCTGTACAACTGCAGCAAGACTTCCCTGTTTTTATACTCCATCCCTCTTGCAATAAAGGCTAAGATTCCATTGGCCTGCCTGATCACCTGCTGCACCTGCATACTAACTTTTTGTGTTTCATGCACCAGGACCCCCAGATCCCTTTGTACTGTAGCACTTTGCAGTTTCTCTCCATTTAGATAATAACTTGCTCTTTGATTTTTTCTGCCAAAGTGCATAACCTCACACTTTCCAATATTATATTCCATCTGCCAAATCTCTGCCCACTCACTTAGCCTGTCTATGTCCTTTTGCAGGTTTTTTATGTCCTCCTCACTCACTGCTTTCCCTCCCATCTTTGTATCATCGGCAAACTTGGATATGTTGCATTCGGTCCCTTCCTCCAAATCATTAATATAGATTGTAAAGGGTTGGGGTCCCAGCACTGACCCCTGCGGAACACCACTAGTTACTGATTGCCAGCCCGAGAACGAACCATTTATCCCAACTCTTTGTTTTCTGTTAGATAGCCAATCTTCCACCCATGCCAGTATATTACCCCCAATCCCATGATTTTTTATCTTGATCAGTAATCTTTTGTGTGGCACCTTGTCAAATCATAGAATCATAGAATGGTACAGCACAGAAGGAGGCCATTCGGCCTATCGAGTCTGTGCCAGCTCTTTCGAAGAGCAATCCAGAGGTCCCACTCCCCTTCTCTTTCCCCATATCCCTGCAAATTTTTCTCCATCAAGTATTTATCCAATTCCCTTTTGAAGGCTACTATTGAATCTTTATCCATCACCCTATCAGGCAGCACATTCCAAATCCTAACCACTCGTTACGTAAAAAAGTTTTTCCTCATGTCGCCTCTGGTTCTTTTGCCAATCACTTAAATCTGTACCCTCTGGTTATCAACCCTTCAGTCATTGGAAACAGTTTCTCTTTATTTACTCTATCTAAATCCTTCATAATTTTAAACACCTCTATTGAAACTTTCAAGACTAACATCAATAAGAGTTTTGTTAGATAATGGTATCAAGGGAAATGTCTTTTGGAAGACCAAATACACTACATCCACTGGTTCCCCTTTATCCACCCTGTATGTTACGTCCTCAAAGAACTCGAGCAAATTTGTCAAACACGACTTCCCCTTCACAAAACCATGCTGACTCTGTCCTACTAAATTATGTTTATCCAAATGCTCTGTTACTGTTTCCTTAATAATGGACTCCAACATTTTACCAACCACAGATGTTAGGCTAACTGGTCTATAGTTTCCAGCTTTTTGTCTACTTCCCTTCTTAAATAAGGGTGTTACATTAGCAGTTTTCCAATCTGCCGGGACCTTTCCTGAGTCCAGGGAGTTTTGGAAAATAATCACCAATGCATCCACAATCCCTACCGCTACTTCTCTCAAGACCCTAGGATGTAGGCCATCAGGTCCGGGGGATTTATCCACCTTAAGTCCCATTATTTTACCGAGTACCACCTCCTTAGTGATTTTAATCGTGTTTAGCTCCTCCCCCCCCCCCCCCAATTGCCCCCTGTTTGTCCAGTGTTGGGATATTTTCAGTGTCCTCTACTGTAAAGACTGATACAAAATATTTGTTTAGCGTCTTTGCCATCTCCATGTTCCCCACCACTAGTTTCCTGGTCTCATCCTCTAAGGGACCAACGTTCACTTTAGCCACCCTTTTTCTTTTTATATAGCTGTAGAAACTCTTGCTATCTGTTTTTATATTTTTTGCTAGTTTACTTTCATAATCTATCTTCCCTTTCTTAATTAATCTTTTAGTTATTCTTTGCTGGCTTTTAAATGCTTCCCAATCTTCTATCCTCCCACTAGATTTGGCTACTTTATATGCCCTTGTTTTCAGTCGGATACTATCCTTTATTACTTTACTAAGCCACGGATGGCTGTCTTTTCTTTTGCTCCCCTTTTTCCTCAGTGGAATATATTTATCTTGAAAGATGTGAAATATCTCCTTGAATGTAGACCACTGCTCTTGTACCATCTTACACTTTAATCTGTTTTCCCAGTCCACTTTAGTCAATTCTACTCTCATACCTTCATAGTCTCCTTTATTTAAGCTCAGTATGCTGGTTTGAGATTCAACTCTCTCACCCTCAAACTGAATTTGGAATTCAACCATATTATATGGTCACTCATTCCAAGGGGATCCTTTACTAGGGCATTTTTTATTAATCCTGTCTCATTACACAGGACCAGATATAAGATTGCCTGCCCCCTGGTTGGTTCAGTTACATACTGCTCAAGGAACCCGTCCCTAATACACTCTATGAACTCTTCCTCAAGGCTGCCATGCCCAATTTGATTAGCCCAGTCAATATGAAAGTTAAAATCCCCCATGATTATAGCTGTTCCCTTATTACAAGCCCCAACTATTTCTTGATTTATACTCCGACCAACAGAGTTGCAACTGTTGGGAGGGCTATAGACTACGCCCACTAGTGACTTTTTCCCCTTATTATTCCTTATCTCCACCCAAACTGTTTCACTATCCTGATCCTTTGACCCAATATCGTTTCTGACTATTGCAGTGATTCCATCCTTGATTAATATAGCAACCCCACCTCCCTTTCCTTCCTGTCTGTCCTTCCTAATTGTCAAATACCCTTGTATGTTTAGTTCCCAGTCATGATCATCTTGCAGCCATGTTTCCGTAATGGCCACCAGATCATAACCATGTGTAGTTATTTGTACCGTCAACTCATCTATTTTGTTACGAATGCTGCATGCATTCAGATAAAGAACTTTCAAATATGTTTTCTGACAATTTATTCCTGTTTTTACCCCTTTTACTACTATACCTTTATCATCATACATTCTGTCCCTTCCTGACACGCTCTGGTTTTTAATTCCCCCACTGCTACATTGCTCTATTGCCTTCTCCGCTGTCACTTTTATTTTTCGCTTTCTTAAAACCTCCCCCCCACTAATTAGTTTAAAGCCCTCTCTACAGCCCTAGTTATTCAATTCGCCAGGATTCTAGTCCCAGCACTGGCCAAGTGAAGTCCGTCCCAACGGAACAGCTCTCTCCTGTCCCAGTACTGATGCCAGTGCCCCAAGAAGCAAAACCCATTACTCCCACACCAGTCTTTGAGCCACGCATTTAACTCTCTAATTTTAATTACCCTAGCCAAATTTGCACATGGCTCAGGTAGTAATCCAGAGATTATTACCCTTGTGTTTCTGCTTTTTAATTTGGCCCCTAGCTGTTCAAACTCCCTCAGCAGAGCCTCTTTCCTTGTCCTATCTATGTCGTTGGTACCAACATGGACCACGACAACTGGATCCTCCCCCTCCCACTCCAAGTTTCTCTCCAGCCCAGAGGAGATGTCCTTAACCCTGGCACCGGGCAGACAACACAGCCTTCTGGACTCTCGCTCTCAGCTGCAAAGAACCCTATCTATCCCCCTAACGATACTATCCCCTACCACTACAACATTTCTTTTATCTCCCCCGACTTGAGTGGCCCCCCGCTCCACGGTGCTGTGGCCAGGTTGCTCATCCTCCCCGCAGTCCCTGTTCCCATCCTCACAGGGAGTAAGAGCCTCAAACCTGCTGGACAAGAGCAAGGGCTGCGGCTCCTCCAACGCTACCTCCTGGATCCCCTTACCTGCCTCACTTCTAGTCACACCATCCTGTCCCTGACCACGGACTACATCTGAATTAATTAATCTAATTGGTGTGACTACCTCCTGAAACACAGAGTCCAGGTAACACTCCCCCTCCCTGATGTGTCGCAGTGTCTGAAGCTTGGTCTCAAGCTCATCAACACAGAGCCGGAGTTCCTCTAGCAGCAAACACTTATCGCAAATGTAATCACCGTGATCATCAGTGGTGTCCACCAGCTCCCACAACATCACCTGCTCTCCCATTCTATGTAATTAATTAAATTTATTAATATTATTTAAGAAGACCCTCTGCCCCTATTTTAGGTAAAGATCACACCTTTATTTAAAAGAACCAACCTATAAAGGTTTTAAAAAGAATGACAATAAAACAGCCCCTCACTCCCCACTTGCCCGAACTCTCACACTTACCAAACTCTAGATAAGCACTCTTTCGCTGCCCGCGCTCGCACTGGCCTTTTAAACTTTCAGCAGCCAATCAGTGTCCCCTATTCAATTAATACACTTCCGGTTTTTTACCGATTTTTTGATGGTTTTTCTTCCTGCCCAATTAACCCCTGCTGTTTGACTTTTTAAGCAATAAATTTTCCCTTAAATTATCTTAAATTGCTTAACTTATCTTAATAATCTAATTAATTAATCTTATGCCACAACTCAAACTCACACTTACCAAGCTCTAGACACTTTATTGAGGGCACTGTTGTAATGCCTTTGAGATGGTTCATGATGAAAACAAATGCATTACTTAGAGCGAATTCTCTTGATATTAAAGTGGGCTATTGGTGAGTTGACCTGCCCTGATTGTTGCTAGTAATGCCATACAAATCCAGATAAAGCATAGAATCAATTTTTAATAGACTTTTGTGCCCCAGATGCTTTACAGACCATCATCACAACAACAACATGAACAATAACAAATCGTTAGTTCTCATTAATGTGCAATTTTTTCATCATCGGGTTAGTCTGGCTTTACTATCTGTAGGAATTGTTATAAAACTGCCACTCACAAGAAACTCATTAATTAAAAAAAAACTCTGTACTTGCTACTTTGTGCATATGAATTGTGGTAATTTGCTTTGGTAAGAGTTAAGTTGAAATAACCTTGAGCATTTAGATCTTGGATTATGGAACAATACACAGAAAGCGAGCTGAAAAGTAATCATGCCAACAAAATGATTGAAATATGACATGAACCTGCCTCTGGTGTGTACCTTCTGCTTTTAGTTAACATATTTGTAATGTAAATTTATCAAAAGAGCTGCAATTACAGATAGCATATCAAACTAAAGTATGTAGAATCCTATTGTAGGTGAATGCTGTATTGTATACTGTAACACAGATATTTAATTCCAAACCTTATCCACTTTGACCCCTGTGGAGAACCATCTGGCCTCCCAGTGAGAGTTTTCGTTCATGCCATGATGGAAATTGAAAGCTCATTGTGTGGAAAATTGTGAACCAATCTACTCTTGGATAGTTTTTAAAAAAAAGAGGACATTTAAATTGAGCACTTTAGATATTCTTTCAGTCTGAATATCTTGTGTTCAGAGCTGTATCTGTTCACATGCACATTTTTGGCTACCATTCTGGATGGAGCTCATTACTTCAATCTCTTTTTTTGGCCCTTCTCTCCTATCTCCTCCCTTTCCTGTCATCCGTCAAACCACCTTTCATTTCGCCGCTTTTAGATACTGCCATCACTGCTCCTCTGTCTTCCTACTCTCCTGTTGCCATTCCAGGTTTGAATCCCCCCTGAAATAAGCTCACAGCTTCCCTCTGTGCCACACTTGGCATTCTCCAAAAGGCCATCGAAGCACCTGTCACTGCCTCATGAGCAGCAACCCAAACTGCCTCCTCTTCCTCCTCTCTTGTCAACCTTCCAATCCAGCTGGGAACTCTGAGGGCTAATCTTGCCAACCTACTTCCAATCCCACTCACCCCACACTGCTGCCTTGAACTCTACGAGCAGACCAAAAATCACTGCTTCTCTCTGCAATTTCCTCAAATGAACACTCATGTACAAGCAAGGCCTTTGCCATCCATAACTTCACTGTGGATGATTACCATGACATCCTGGCTTTGACTGAAAAATGGCACGTGCCGCTTACTGAAGCCTCCTCACCTAGCTATACTTTCCAACACCTGCCCTGCCCAAACTGCTGTAGTGGTGGTCACCAAATTGCACTTTAGTTTCTGCTACTTCTCTGGTACTTTCTTCTTCTTCGAGCACATTACCTGGTTCCGCTCCTCATGCGTCTTCTTTAAGGTCCTCATATGCTGCCCAAGGTTTCACCAAGATTTCCACTCTCCTTTCCTCCCTCAATCTCTGCACTGAGTGACACCTCATCCTTTGTGATTTCAGTCTTAATATCAACTCACCTTGCTCTCTGCCCTCTGAGTTACTTGCTAGGATGTCCAGAGCAGTCTCTTTCAAGGGAGGCCAAGACCTGTGAACCTTTCTCCAGTTGGGACCTATTCCCTTGAATTGTGTGCCATCTTGTGGTGCAATCAGATAAGTAATCTTGAAATGTTCTATTACAAAAGCAAAATACTGCAGATGCTGGAAATCGGAAATAAAAACAGAAAATGCTGGAAATACTCAGCAGGTCAGGCAGCATCAGTGGAGAGAGAAACAGAGTTAACGTTTCAGATCGACGACCTTTATTTGAAATGTTCTATATTGAAGGAATACATACAAAGTGATAGACATGCTAAACCTGTGAGTCCATAAGTAATCATGCAGCTTAAGCTATGTTACAATGCTTTAATATTTAAACCTCTCAAAGACATTAGTGTGGAAGGCTTTCAACTGTATGTTACATCCTGACTGTGTGCCTTGCTGAGAAGCATGAGATGGAATAACAGAGGTGTATGATTGTAGGAGCACTTGGCATTGATGAACAGGTTGTGGTGTGGAACCTTGAGCCATCTATATGGTACATGATACCGTTGGGTAGTTTTAATTTTCCAGAATCTTTAAAGTGAGTTGTTCCCTCCCGCATCTGTTCTGTTGTCCTGCAGGTGCTCTAGACAATGTTGAGCCTGATGGTCACCCACCGCGCGGTATGGTGCACTGCCATCTTTAAGGGTGGATGCCCTGGAATTCAAGCAACAGAAATTCTTTGCAAGCTATTAGCGCAAGAACTGCAAGTAGTTGGGTAAAGGTTCCGCTTTGGGCACAATCATGCACTCAAAATTGCGCTGTTTTTCCAAAGTGAAGTTATGGTCCAAAGTAAAGTTATGCTCAAACTCATTTAGATAATCACAAACATAAAATCTTCTATGAACCAGTGCGATCGAGCAGAGTTTTAAAATGTAGTTATTATTTTTTCCCCTTCCATTAAAAAATATTCCTTGAGGAGTGGTAACCTGGTGCAGTTTCATTAATACAGCTGGAAATGCATTGATCACTAAAATAAGCATTTTTAATCAGTGTCTAGTCCAGCACCCATGAGTAACCTGCTTTTAAATCACTGAAAATGCCTCCAAAAAAACTATGCAGAACCATTTGCTAGTTTCATTGGTGTACACTAGTCAGTTTCTGAGTAAATTAAATATTTTTTAATATTTCAAACTTTTTAAAAGGTGCCTACTAGTGCCTTTGTGCCTAAAAAAAAAACTTAATTTGAAGAGCTTCCTTGAAGGGTCACAAATGGGCTCAAATGGCAGAAACTCACCATGCTCATTAATTCGATCTGGGGTGTGGCCAGTTTTGTAGGCGGGGCCATCTTCCAGCACGATGTTTTTTAAACCAGCGTAAAAGATCCTGGAAACTTGTTTTGCACTGACGTAACTTGCAGTTGAAATTCCTCAATATTTTGCGCTGGTTTTGCTGATTTTCAGGCAAATTGCGCAGGTTGGAACCAGTGCAACCTAACAGAAATGTTACCCGTGACTCCAAGTTGGTTTTCTGTCCTTTGGCTCTCGGTTATTACTTCATTCCCTCCCACCGCCAGACAGCCATTGCAACTTGGCAAACATTTTTTTAGCCTTCAAAAAAGGCTCCAACAGTTTGTTTTTTATTATCCCTATATGTGGGCATTTTTCTTGATGGGCTTCATGCTCATGCAATTCCCTGTCTCCATGAAGCCATGCATCCTGTGGAAGGCACTACTCCAGAGAGAGCTTATTCAAGTGATAATACATGAACTAGGCTTGTGACATCTGATGAACATTCCTCCCCACTGTTCCAGCATAATCCACCCTTTATTTTCTCCATAGGTATTCCAACTGCTGTTATAATACCATATAGCACAGACTGTGGTGGATTGCAACTTTTTCTGTTTGATTATTTAAGATTGATGTTACAAACTCATGCACCTAGAATGCAAATCCAGAATCCGGACAGGAAGAGCAACTGCATTGGATTTTCTGCCTTGGATGAAAGCACCCAATTCCTGATAAGCACTCCTGCCATGCAGTGCTCCATGCTGGGAGTGTAAACATCTAACCGTTTTGAGTCCATTTCCCTTCTTAATTAATTGTTCAACTGGGAGTAAAATATTACCCTGGTCCAATTTTCAGTTTTTATATAAATTGTGAAAACCATACAATACACAATGATGTACATTCTTCTTTTATTACAGCAGGAGAGCATTTAAATAGTTTATTAATGCATATAATTTTACTGCAACAGTCAATAAAAAAAATACAGGTACACATTAAACAGTCAAACACTTTATTACAATTACTGACATAGTTCCAGAGATTAATTCTCCATTAATCTACAGCTTCTAGGGAAGAAATTAGGTATTTTTATTATTGGATCCAACTTTAGATTTGACTCAATTATTACATCTGTGTTCTCAGGAAAAATAACTGACCTTTTTTATTCAGTGAGTGGAGTACAATACACCTTTGACTAGACGAGGGTTGCCAGTGATAATGTTGGCAATGGTTTACATAATGACAGAAGTTTGACTCAAATTCTGCTTCAGTCCAAACCTCAGCTGCTGTGAGTTTTAAAATAAAATATATTTTCCTGTGAGCACACTCTTTGAATTATGCAGTGGATATTTTATTTAGCTAAAACATGATGGGGTAGAGTTTCCGCTTTGGGCGCAATCGGCGATTCTGGCACACACTACGCCCAAATTTGTGCCTGTTTTGAAAAATTGTTTCCCTGCCACCACCACCCCTTGCCCTGAGTTTCCACTCAAACTTATTTGCATATTGCTGAACCTAAAATCTGCCATGAACCAACACAACCGAGCAGCATTTTAAAACATAATTTTAAAAAAAAAGTTGCTTTTATAAAAAAAAAATTCCTTGATATATTTAAGGGTGGTAATTTGGTAAAGTTTCATTAATACAACTGAAAATGGGTTTATCACAAAAAATAAGCATTTAAAATCTGTTATTCCACCACCTGTGAGTAACCCGATTTTAAATTACTGAAAATTATTTTTTTTAAATAAGCAAAACAATTTTCTAATTAGATTGGGATGCAGTAGTAAATTGTAATTTTTTCATTCAAAATGTTTTAAAACGTACCTATTAGTGTTGTTAGGAACAGGAGTAGGCCATTCAATGAGATCATGGCAGATCTGCGATCTATCTCCATATACCCGCCTTTGGCCCAGATCCCTTAATACCTCTGGTTAACAGAAAGCTATCAATCTCAGAGTTAAAATTAACAATTGATCTAGCATCAATTGCCATTTGTGAAAGAGCGTTCCAAACTACTACCACCCTTTGTGTGTAGAAGTGTTTCCTAATTACACTCCTGAAAGGTCTAGCTCTAATTTTTAGACTCTGCCCCCTAGTCCTAGAATCCCCAACCAGTGGAAATAGTTTCTTTCAATCTACCCTATCTGTTCCCCTTAATATCTTAAACTTCGATCAGATCACCCCTTAACCTTCTAAATTCTAGGGAATACAACCCTAATTTGTATAATCTCTCCTAACTTAATCCTTGAAGTCCGGGTATCATTCTGGTAAACCTACCCTGGGCTCCCTCCAAGGCCAGTATATCCTTCCTAAGGTGGTCTTCTTATCGTGTCCACGGACAGTCTATACATAGCCCAGCCAGAACTGGACACATTTTTGCGCCTTGTTGTTGAATTCGGCAAGATCTGCAACAGTGCAGGGTTCCTCTAACGATGGGCATTGCAGGAAATGTTGCATAGTCTGTGCCTCAGTTCCACATTCACAAGTTGTCGGGCTGGTTGAATATCCCCATTTGCACCTAAGGTGTGGTGCCCAGAACTGCTCATGGTATTCCAGGTGTGTTCTAACCAGGGTTTCTTTAGCTGCAGCATAACTTCTACCCCCTTGTACTCTGGTCCTCTAGATATAAAGGCCAGCATTCCATTAGCCTTTTTGATTATTTTCTGTACCTGTTCATGACATTTTAATGATCTATGTACCTAGACTCCTAAGTCTCTTTGGACCTCCACTGTTTTTTAGCCTTTCACCATTTAGAAAGTATCCTGTTCTATCATTCTTAGGTTCAAAGTGGATGACCTCACATTTGCCTACATTGAAATCCATTTGCCACAGTTTTGCCAATTCACTTAATCTGTCGATATCTCTCTGTAATTTTATGCTTCCATCTACACAGCGTACAATTCTATCTATCTTTGTGTCATTGACAAATTTGGATATATGACTTTCTATGCCATCATCTAAGTCGTTAACAAATATTGTGACGAGTTGAGGTCCCAACACAGATCCCTGCGGGACACCACCAGTTACATCCTGCCAATTTCAGTACCTACCCATTATCCCTACTGCCTGTCTCTTGCCGCTCAGCCAATTTCCTAACCAGGTCAATAATTTGCCCTCAATTCCGTGGGCTTCTACCTTGGATAACAGTCTCTTATGTGGGACTTTATCAAATGCCTTCTAGAAGTCCATATAAATAACATCCCCTGACCACTACTTTAGTCACCTCTTCAAGGCATGACCTACCTTTCACAAATCCATGCTGGCTCTCTCTGATCAACTGAAAATTTGAGGCGTACAGTCACCCTATCCTTAATTATAGACTCTAGCAATTTCCAGACAACAGATGTTGGACTAACCGGTCTATAATTCCCTGGTTTCCCTCTTTCTCCATTTTTTACACTTGCACCCAAAAGATCCAGCTTCATTTTTGGAGCCTCCTCGAAGGCCTACAAATGTGAGCAATTAGCAGAAGCTCCCAATGGTGATTAATTCATCCGGGGGTGTGGCCAGTTTTGTGGGCGGAGTCTGCTTCTAGTGCAATATTTTTTAAACTAGTGCAAAAGATCACGGAAACTTGAGTTGTGCTGAATGCAATTTGTGCTTAAAATTCTGCGATCTTCTGTGTCGGTCACGCCGATATCGGGTGAATTGCGGAAAAAAACCAACGCAATTGAGCGGAAACTCCAGGCTGATATGTTCTGTCACTTTTCGTTTGGATACATTGGCCCCGATTTTCGGCTTGTGTGGGGAATGGTCGGGTTTCCCCGAATGTGGGGTTTCTGACACACATAAAAAAGTGTCAGCCAGCTTCACGCAATTTTCCCTCAATTGGCCAATTAATTCCCAGCATGTGGGAAGCCTTGCTAATTGTTCAATTTGAGTCAGAAATCCCCACAGTATGATGTCATCATTCGTGGTGCTTTCAAGGTCCATAGCAAGCACTGCATCCTCTGAAGGCTTCCAAACGAACCATACAGGATGGCAGAGGAGCCTGCAGCAGCTGTGGGCAGTGCCAGACCCCGAGCTGCCTCCAAATTCGACGACGCTTCACTGCAGGCATTATTGGATGGGGTTAGGGCCCACAGGGAGGTCCTCTTCCCTAGGTCAGGGAGGAAGAGGCCTCCCACTGAGACCAATGCTGCATGGATGCAGGTGTCAGCAGATGCCAACTCGCTGGGAGTCACCAGAAGAACGTTGGCATTACATCTCTAACTCCTTCCTTTACTCCCCCACAGTACCATCCAGAGCCCCCGTCCTCACTGTGGAGGAGGAAGAGGCTGTGCAGCCAGACTCCTCAGAGGAAGCTCCAACCTCTGAGGGCGCAGCATCAGCAGAAGTAAGCGCACCCAGCACCAGCACAGACACTCACACCTCGGGGGGACCTTCGGGACATAGTAGTGTTGTCACCTGGCGTTTCACAGCTCTCAAGTGAGCCTCAGCAGATTCTGGAGACAGGGACAGCAGTGGAGAGTCCTTGTCGGAGGGCGCAGGACTCTGCCAGCTCAGCTCAGCTGCGCTGCATGTCGACCTTCTGCCTCTGGGTCCATCCGCAAGAGAAGAGGTGATGGATCTCCATGCACAGATGCCGGACTCTCTGGCAGGTTTTGTCTCCAGGGTCGCTGCGAGTGTGAAGCGAATGGAGGAGTCCATAGCGACCATGAGCAGAGCCTTTGTGGAGTCATTGGCGCATGAACGCATCACCATGGAAAGGATGGCAACCTCCATGGAGGAGATAACTCGCCAGGGTACGGAAAGCATGGTGAGTGCTCATAAGAGAATGACATCTCTTGTGGAGCGTTGGCCATCTGTTGAACAGAGAAACCAGATCTTCATGGAAGTCCTTCTGAGTAGGACTGCCAGTGCAGAAACGGGCCCCCATGGCCCCCTAAAGCGCAGCAAGGTGCTCTCAAGCCACTTCCAAGCGCTGGCCCCTTCTGGCCTGTGCAGCTTCAGGTGAGTGAGCAGCAGCCTGGTGCTCCTGTTGCTGATCCTGCTGTTCCTGGTTCTGCGGCTGCCGCCTCTGCTGCTGGAGATCCTCTAATGGCAAGAAGGGAAGGAAAAAAAGGTGTCCCATGCTTCTCGTAGATGCCTCCGCTGAGGAAGCGCTGAGTGAGGGTGGCGAGAGGGGCTTCCCAGGAGATCGCATTGGAGAAGTGTGTGAGGCTCCAACCTTCCACAGCTGTGCGTAAGCCTTGAAGAAGTAGCCCCAAACCTGCAACAATAAGGTCCTTAAACATACAAGTGCTGTCCCTTTAAATCGCAGCTTCTCTGATTGACCTGCAGCTGCAAGCAAGCAAGCCAACTGTTTACACGCCAGGTTTCATCAGCGGGGTTCCCCGCAGGCATGTTTCAGGTGGGGAAAGCCCCAAATTCGCAACGGCTCCGGAAAATCTACTTCAACAAGGTAATAATTTGTCATTAGTGCTCCGACAACCAGTCCCGCCAGCGGCGGCCGGGACTGAAGCGGGTCGCGGAGAAACAGCGGTCCGAAAGTCGGACATGGCGGGGAATCAGGCGGGGGGTGTCGCGACCCACTTTTTTGGCGATTTTCAGCCCCCGGCCGCCTGGAAAGCCGCCCGACGGCTGGCAGAAAATCGACCCCATTGTGACAGGACTGATTCACAGAATTTGGGTGAACAGGGTTAGTCATCCCCAGTGTTCCTACCTGAATTTGCTCTTGAATTTTTGAGAAGTAAACACTTTGTAGGACATTCTTTAAATCTGTAATGTATCATAAACCCAATGAAATGTGTCTGATTATGCTTCTACGAAGCACCTTGGGACATTTTCCTATTTTAAGGCACGATATAACTGCAAGTTGTTGCTGTTGAAAATGCACTGGTGGTTCCAGGCATTGCAAGTGCTAGGATGTGTCTTGCCACTGGCCCTTGTTCAGGGGATGGGGGCCACATGAAATATTCCTTCAGTGTACTGGCCTCTGGTTTTGCAGTCTGGTTTTGGCCCTGCCTCTTTGATGCATGTGCCCAAGTAAGGGGAGGATAGTGGTCCCGCCCCTTCGTAAGCCCTGAGCAAGATCCCAGAAATGGCGGACGTTGCTGGGTCTTCATTTTCCGGATGGTTCTGCTGGTCTCCCGTTGCAGTTACTGTTGGAGACCAGCAATGCCCCCGAGAAATTTCGGCCCCAAGTTGTTTCAAAACAAGAAACTCAGGAACCTTGTAGCTGTTTTCAGTAGCTTTCAACTTTTCAGGTTATGTGAGAGATTGACCTCAAGCTGATTTCGTGTTGGTCCTCTCTTCCCGTTGAGGCAAAGTAAAGAAGAAACCCAAGAACGACATAGCTGTTCCGTAGTTAACTGGGAATAGGGTTGTAAGTGACTTCAAGTGAACATGCTAATGCATGTCAGATGAAGTATAATGCAGAGAAACATGAGGTGATACATTTTGGGAAGAATAGAGAGAGTGTATGCAGTAAATGTGAATATTTGGGTGAAGTAGTAATTCAGAATATTTGCTGTTTTGCACTTGTGCTCAATTTCAAGCCTGTTTGCAACTAATGGACTAGAAATTGGGCTCCTTTGTGCCCCTCGTTAACGTCTCCAGGGGGCACCAATAGGACGTAAATGGGTTTGCGACCGGGCGTGACGATATCAACACCTCCCGCTAAATTCGGCGGGAGTTTTGCGGCGGCAGTACGACGTTGCGCCCGGAGATCATGACATCATTGTAGTGCGCAGTGCCCCGGAATATAAAAAATTCCCTCTCGCCCCCTGCTTGTGTGCCTGCCGTTAACAACAACAGATAGTGGAGGCGGCTTTCAGTCGGATGTCCGCTGGCGGAGCGCTATTTAAAGGTGTCCACATCCAGTTTTGTTGTTGTCGGCCAACAATGCTGCCTTGTTAGTTTCACATAGGCAAAGAGGCCTTTTGACTGATCTGAGTGTTTTGCATTTTAACAAGTGTTCTGGCACATAAAGATTCTTCAGTTTCATTGAGGGGAGATTTGAAAGTGCAATATTTGGATCTTTCATGGGAGCTGTACTGGCACTGGACCTCTTCCTCCAGCATCAACGTCTGAGGCACAGAAAGTGCAAAATGTGGCTAGAGGTAGGAGGGCCAACAGGGCTCTCAACAGGAGGCCTTACCCATCCAAGGTATTCCGGCAGCAGTTCTCCTACATGAATTTCACTGAGGACCAGTGTGCTAGAAGGCTCCACTTCAGCAAGGTCGTGGTCACCGAGCTCTGCCACCTCCTGCAACCAGACCTCGAGCCTCAGATCAGGACCACCACGGCTCTCTGTGGCTGTCAAGGTCACCGTTGCCCTAAATTTCTATGCCAGTGGATCTTTCCAGTGTATGACGGGCAACACCTCCAACAGCTTCCAGCTTGCCGTCCATTGCTCCATCCGCCAGGCCACAGATGCTCTGTACAGAAGGAGAAGGGACTACATTTCCTTCCCCATGACCAGAGAGAAGCAGCGTGAGCATGCATGTGGCTTTGCCAGGATAGCAGGCTTCCCCACGATGCAGGGCACCATTGGCTGCACCCATGTCGCTTTGCGGGCACCTCATAACAATCCTGAGGTATTCCGTAACTGCAAAGACTACCATTCACTTAGTGTGCAACCACACGGTGAATCCTGACCATCAATGCCCGCTATCCTGGCAGCAGCCACGATGCCTTCATCCTGCGCCAGACCAGTGTGCCAGCCCTATTCCAGCAACCACATCAATCTTGCGGCTGGCTGCTGAGAGACAAGGACTATCCCCTCTCCAACTGGTTCATGACTCCCCTCCGCAACCCCAACACTCCTGGCCAGCACTCATATGAGAGCCATGCTGCCACCAGGAACATCATTGAGCAAACCATCGGAGTGCTCGAGCAACGGTTCCGCTGCCTTGACTGTTCTGGAGTCTCGACTGAGTACTCGACTGAGTGGATGTCACTTTTCGTCGTGGTGTACTGCATGCTGCACAAATTGGCTATCATGAGGGCGCAGCCATTGCCACCAGGCATAACTCCACCACCTCAGGACAACAAGGAGGAAGAAGAGGAGCAGGAGGACGAACAACAGCGACAGAGGAGGCAGCCACTCAATCGGCGTTCTGCAAGGTGACTGTGACCGCCTCGTCAGACTTTATTTCCAGTGACTTCAAGTCCTCTTTCCGGTTGCTGAGCACGTCGCCATCATTCCATCACTTTGTGATTCCGTGCCACACCCCAGAACTGAAATGAGACACAGCACCAAATCTGCAACATTCCAGTAATAAATTTATCAAAAACCATTAACCACATATATACAACAACAATATTGACTAATCGCCCTTGTGCAAACCCTTGCCTCCCCTCTTTATAGTTCCCTTTCCTAATCTAGTGCTCCTACGCAGTGTCTCCCCAGTGGCTGCAGCAGGGCTGGTGGAAGGCTGCTGAGTGTCAGTGCCAGAGACTACAGATGGCCTTGTAGTTTGACCAGTTCTGGGCCAGAAAGGCCCGGCTGTACACTGCACCACCTCAGGCTGGGCGGCGGCAGTCTGGCCTGGCTGGATGACAGGCTGCAACAAGTGCAGTGGCGGAGTGGCAGTGGTGGGATCAGGAATGCTATCATCCTGAGCGAGGACAGCAGGTGTCTGCACAATTGACCCACACCCCCGGGGCAGCACCTGGAGCACAGATTGCTGGCCTGCTGCGACACTGTGAGATCCCTGGTGGATTGTGGTGGACCTAGCGACGATGGCAGCGGTCGGAGCTTTCGTGGCATCAAGCTGAGACTGCATGAGAGCAGTCTGAGACTCGATGGCAGCAACCATTGACTGCATTACAGCACTAAGACGTTGCGTCGCTTCCACCTGTGCTACAATGGAAGCTGCCACATCACCCATGACACGCGTCATGAGGTCTGGATCCGCACGGACCCTCTGGGAGTCCACCATCCTCTGCAGAGTGGAAATGATGGGCTCCATGGTGTGCGCAGAGCTCTGTGCAATGTTGGAGGCAGACTCCTCCACGCTCCTTACCATTGCCGAGAGGCTCTCGGGCACCCTTGCCATTGCACCTATCATCCTGGTGTGCATAGCCATCACCCTTCTTGTGAACACCTCCCCATCGAGGTCCTCATCTGAGTCCTGTGCAGCAGAACTCGCGCGCGAACTCCCCCTCCGGGGAGCTGTCTCCCGAGCTACCTTTTATTCCTGGCCTTGCTGCATCCCGCTCGTCCCCAGTGCAGACCCCTCTACTAAACTTGCCTCTAAAGCTCGCGTAGCGGTGGTGAATGCGGGTGAGAGATGCAGTGCTTTGCTCCTCCTCCTCTTCTTCCTCACTCTCAGTTGGGAGGCTCAGGGACAGGCTGGTCATCTGGTTGCTGATTATCTGAAAGCATAAAGGCACAACACTCGTGTTAAGGTGAGGGCAGGGGGGCAGGAATGGAGCAAGGAATGCAGACAGTATCAGGAGGTGGAAAGTGAGAAAGATTTGTGGTGTGATACCGTTTTTGCCCCCAATGGGGTCAACGTCACCGATGGTCACGGCGCCCGCCACCTGCTGCCCAATGAGTTGCAGTACTCGCTCAAGGTCTGAGAGCTGCTGGAGCTGCGCATCACCCCTGCCTGTTCTCTGCTGCTCCCTCCTATTGTGGACCATCTTGGCCTGCAAGAGAAACAAATGTGTTTGAGTCAGAGTCCAGCTATGTGTTTGGGAGATATGCCTGCCGTCGTTGAATAGCTGTGATTGTAGGCAAGGTGTGAGATGTAGATGTGAGTTTGAGTAGGTGAAGATGTTTGGTGGCGGTGTGGTTCTTTGCGTAGTGTGCACAGACTGAGGCTCAGATGCTGGTATGTAGGAGCTGTTGAAGCATGGAGCACCCGACTGAGGTTGTTGAATTTCTTGCGGCACTGTCGGGCTGCGTTCCACCACACTACCAGCCGAGACCGCCTGGGCCACTTCCGTCCACATTGCCCTGAACACCTGAGGCGATGGCCTCCTTCCAGTGGCTGGGAACAGCATTGCCCTCCTTCACGCCGCTCCAGCCTCCAATGCCACATCTGTGAACCGACGAGCTCTCTCCCTGGGAGTGGGAACAGCCACAGCCATCAGGGAATTCATTTGTTCACAGGTCGCCTCAAAGCCAGCAATGCTGAAAATGAGCACCTGCACAATGATGCAACCTCCCCTTTAAGAGCTGGAAGGAACCAGTGTGAAGGATCATTGCTGAATGCATTGCACCTGAAATTCATTAGCGCTCTGCTGGTAGCGCCCCTGTCGCGCCCCACTGAGGTAATTAGCGCTTAATTTAGCACCCCACTTCCTTCCTGGGGCGCTAACACCTAATTTAGTAGAAGTTCAGAATCCTTGGTGCCTGGCACTAAATTTTCAAAATTTCAAAAGTTAGCGCCCCTAACAGGGCGATATCCAATTTCACCCCCTTTATGTTTTTCACCTCTTTTCTGTCTACCTTCTTGCTGTTGTGGTAATGAAAGCGTGTTTTACTGTTATTGGCTTCAGCTCCGATACTTTCTTCCAGTTCTTTCTTTGCCTTTCTGATCACCTTTTTAATTGTAGAAACACATCTGCAGTGTCTTTTATTTATCCCTTCTCCTTTATTCCTTCACGATTTGTACATATCATTTTTCCTCTTTGCTTCACTTTTAAATTGTTTGTCAATTCATTTAAGGTCGTGTTTGTTTAGTCTGCGCTTGCTGGTTGTGTGAATTTATTCAGCCTGCATGCTCGGCATTCTACCTTTTTAAACGTGTTCCATTTGTCGTCTTCTGACGTGTCGTTGAACAACCTTCCCCAATCCATTTGCTTTCGTTGTCCCCTTATTTCATTGAAAATAATGGTAATCGTAACTTGTTAACTACATATTGGCAGACTCTGCAAAAGTTTTGAAGAATACAAGCCAAAACACAGATCATTCACTAAAGTATCCAGAGTCGAGCACCAAAGCCTATGTAATGTTGGAAAAAAGATCAACAGTGGAATGCTCATACAGAAAACCAAAGTGGCAATCATATATTAGAAAAGAACTTTAAAGATAATAAATAATTTGAGAATTAACACCAGCTTCCATAACTCTAGAAAGTACCAATATAAGCCAATATACAGCCTTCTGGACTCGACATAGAGTTCAACAATTTCAGATCATAACCTCGGCCCCTATCACATATATATATTTTCTTTTTTTTATCCACAAATTTTGTTTGGCCTTTTTTTTTCTTCTTCCCTCCCACATGGCAGCTGCCCTTCATTCTGCCAGCGCAATTCACACTTCATCTAGAGCCATCCTTTGTTCCTTAACCTGTCCCATTACCACTTCTTCTCGCCTTGAATATCTCTCAATGTCTCTTAATCTCTCCTGCTTTCTATCCTATCACTGACCTTCCCTTTTGTTCTTTCATCCCCTCCCCCTTTTCCCAGCCCCTAAACCTGCTTTCCATTTCCTGATTTTTTTCCAGTTCTGACAAAAGATCATCGACCTGAAACGTTAACTCTGTTTCTCTCTCCACGGATGTTGCCCTGGCCTGCTGAGTTTTTCCAGTGTTTTCTGTTGTTATTTCGGATTTCCAGCATCCGCAGTATTTTGCTATCATAAGCCAATAGAGTGATAGATAGAAGGGTCGGAGGGACTGCCTCGGCAGGCGTCAGTCTTCTGCTCAGCCAGTGTCTACACACATGTATTTCCTGCAGTGGTTGCAGGTCAATTACCAGGGTTAGGAACCTTGGGCTATTTTTTTTCCCTGTCAGCGATCTGAGTCACGAAGACTAATTATAACATCACCCCAGCTGGGTTTGGTTAACTCTATAGACCCATGATATTGCACCTTCTTAGTCTGTATGACTCAATAATGCAGTTCATTTACCCATTGAGCTATAAGGATATGTGGTTTCTATTATTTTAAATCGGCAAATAGTCTTGAAGAGAGTGCGGGTCAGAAATGGGGCTACAACACTAGCACTAGTTCTTCAACCTGAGCTCCCTTCAAGTGTAGTTCCCTGCTGGGAGCACAAGTTTGGTTAATTCACTCTGTATATTTAGAAATTTAAATTTAATCAATATGAAAGTATTTTATTTACATTATATATACATTTATATTGTTTGATCTGTTTCTTCTAGTAAATTAACATTAAAAGCAGCTTTTGTTGTAGGAAAGCATTAAATAAATCTACCCAGTTGTTCATTTTGCCGTTCAGGAGTTTCACCGTGATCTAAACAGCAGATTTCCACCACAGCTATCTTAGGTAGCCATGTTAAATCCTATTAAGTCACAGTCACCAATATTGAAATAACATTGTACCACCAGGACATGTAACACAGCATTTTTATTTTCCAAAGAAAGTCATTGTAAGAGTGTGAACAGGAATGAAATTTCCAGCCAGAAGGTCAAGAATTAGGTTTCCTGCATTGAAACTATAGCTTATTTCTTGGTTCTCAGATGGACATCAGATGAAGTGCTATGTTCAATTGAGATATTTACACTGAGTGATAGCAATGGGATGGGGTTATGAGAGAGAAGGAGAGAGACAATGCTCAATTTACTTTGCTTGAGTAATGCTGGGTAATCAGATTGGCATTGATTGTCCTAAAGTAAATTTGCAACTCTGCCAATTACAAGCTGCCTACTACCTCTTCAGGAAAAAGGGTACATGCAAAAGGAGGGGCAGAGTCAGATAAAAATAAATATTTTTGTCTGTTATTAATTACACACAAACTCTGTAACATACAACAGTTGAATGTTGCATCCATATTGATTTAAAATTCACTTGATGGTTATAATCTGGTTATCTGGCATTCGGAGTCAGTAAAACAAATAAAATATATAATTGATATTTGTAGAGATATGGGCCTAGAAATTCACTTGGGCGCAGGCAGCTCGCTCGCGCCCAAAAGTTAGCGCTGGGCGGGGAGGCATTAGCGCACGCCGTATATTCGTCTTCTGCGCCCCAATTCGGAAGCGGGCGCTATACCAGGGTGTGCCCGCCTCCGTTTGGGGCGCTGCAACTGAATATCGGCGCGCTAGTTGCCGCAGCGCCACCCGATGCGGTGCGGCAGGCTGCGGTACTGCAGGCCTCCTCCTTCTCTTAAGGGGGAGGTGCCTGCAACGGCCGGAGCCCCGATCGCGAGTGCCGGCAAAAGAGCCTGGCACAACGGAGAAGTGCCGGGCTCCACGGAAACCAGCCGGCAATGCCGCAGGGGGGGTGGAGGAGGCCGGGGAAGGAGGTGCGGGCAGGCGGCCGCCGAAAAAGCGGCCGGCCGCACCTTCCGCTTTAAAGCGCCCCACTATGGCAGCAGGACGGCCCCGTTTTCTGGTCGCTGTTTGCGCCCGCTTCGGAGGAGGCGGCCGCAAATAAATATGGGGATCGGCGCGGTTTCGGGGCGTTACGGGCCACCGCGCACACCGATGACGTCATCGGTCCCGGCGCAGCGCTAACGGCTACCGCCGCCAATACCGCTGCACTCAATTTCCACGCTACCACCCCGCCGGCGCAAAAGACCTCTTTAGCCACTAAGTGGGCGCAAGGCCCACTGAATTTCTAGGCCATGGTAACCAGTATTACCATCAAACAAGCCAAAATCAGGGACAGCGTAGCTAGATGCAGATTAAAGTACCGTGTATTGTCCAACTTCTACTTTACCTTTTGCTTTTCTTTCTTTTATCCAGCCATTCTAGTGCTCTTTCTGAACAAGACTGTCAGTTCAATAATGAATTGTGCTGTGCAGTGGATCCACCCCCAGTATTGAATTGAGATCATTTAACATCAGGATATGATGACTTGCTTTTGCTGACAGTTAGAGGCCAAGCAAAGTCATTGCCAGTCTAAATTTGACCTCTGATTGGTATTGTGAATGCAGTGAATTCTCTGTATTAGTGAGCTAGGTTTAAAGGCATGTGCAAGTCAAAGGAAAAACTCAGTGGATTTGCCATCACAATTAATTCCGCCTGCTACGGCAATTCAATTCCATATCATAAATTTGAATTCTCAGTCTTGATTATGCTGCTTGGTCTCACTGTAAACAAAGTATAT
The DNA here is from genome assembly GCF_052327205.1 of Somniosus microcephalus. Lineage (NCBI taxonomy): Eukaryota > Metazoa > Chordata > Chondrichthyes > Squaliformes > Somniosidae > Somniosus > Somniosus microcephalus. The sequence goes on from NC_141004.1 coordinate 48,915,128, forward strand.
TAAATTCAGTGGAGTGGAATTTTTGTCATTGCCATTCGCTCCTCAGCTTTTAAATCAGCCTAGGCATACTATTTAAATAGTATGTTAATTGTATTCTAAAACAGGAGAGCCCTGCTTGCAGCATTGAAGCTAGTGTTTCTTTTGAATGAACATTGAATCAAGCTGGGGAGGTGCTAGTTACGTAAATGGCTCCAGATCCCACACATCTGAATTGGTAGAATTAGCACTTAGAAAACTACTTTAGTTCAAGTAAAATAATTTAGCCACCCACAATGTTGCCATGTATGCTGGTCACTAATTTCCTTAATTCACGAACCTGACTGCAGCCATTGCTTTATACCTCTTTTGCGTCAGTGCTCATTACATATACTCTATTGTGCGGCTGAGCGTAAAATTCCGTGTTAATTAAGTGACACACTTTCAACACAGAAGCTTGCACTGTTGACCCTTTATAAGTCCACTTTCCCCTGAGAGGAAATAAATTAACATACAGTTCAAACACTGATCATAGCTCTTTCCACATTCAGATCCTAGATCCAGCTACTAATAGCTGCATGAAAAGCCTCTCTGATATTTGAAGAGCTAATTAAAAGTTTAATCAACACACAATGTTTGGACACTGGATTTTAGCCACATTGACAGCCTTGCGTTACAGAACAAGGGGGAATTAAGTCTATGAAACCATTAAGTACGAAAACATGTGGTCCCAGGAGGTGGAAGATCTATAAGTGAGGGGGAAATCGTTTGCACGCTGCACTTCACAAGCTAATAACCAAAACCACATTTTTGCAAGTTAGAAAAATATATAAAGTCTAACCTCATGTTACTAGCACAGTGTCATGATTGAAATGTGTGGAATCAACATTCCCATTTTTAGGAGGCAAGATCTTTTAGATCTTGTTTTGCAAAATATGGGATTCCTTCCATTTATTTTCTTCAAAGGGATGGTATTACCATATTGCCGTTTTTGGCCAGGTTACATTCTTTCGAAGAACGTTCTCCAAATACTCTGGTGCAGAATTACTGCAACCAATGTTCTCTGTACTACAGTTCAAACTTCTCAATTTGTTTTTACTTTATTTTAATCAAAATCTAGGGCCAGATCTGAATGCTGAGTTTTTTTTCTTTTTCCAAATTTGTTCACTCCTGTAGACAGTGACTCTTGCTAGTGTATGATCTCACCTGAGCCAACAGCCCTCTGGTATCTTATCCAAGTGGCCTTCTTTATATGTGAGCCAAGACCGTGAATGTTAAAAGGTTATTTGATCATAGCGGTATTAACGTCACATCTAATCCTGTGTTAATCTGACATCTGTGCGTGTAGTTTCCAGCAGGGGCTTTGGATATCAATCAGAAGCCAGGACACAGGCTGATTTCCCCTTCCCTAGCCCAGGATTGCTGAGCACCACTGCTGCCCTGGCTGAGCTCAGATTAGTCAATTTGGGTCAGGAAACAAACCTGCAGCATTATGGCCTGTACAGATTCATGACACACTTCACCGCGTGCCTTTAGCCATAAGATCATGAGGGGAACCACAATCATGATTGATTTATTTTTGTCACAGATGGGGTTATTCACTCTCTCTTTCAAAGTACATAAATATGTGTTGACTTCTTACCGTGGTTATAACTCTCCATTAATTGTAAAGAGTCCACATTGTGTAAAATCCTGGCATTGTTATGTGTACCATAAGATATAAGCTGTGTGTATGGATCTACTATAATTGTAACACTAATTAATTTAGATTGATTAAAGGAGCTAAGAGTGTTCTTGCCATCCTTTGTGTCTTACTGCCTGAATGAACCAGAACTTACAATGAAGTGCTACTGATATATAGCTTGCTCACATGGTTGGTTGCACTTGGGGCTAGAGGGTTCTTAGAGTCATTATTTACACAATGTCTTGAGGCAAATGATCTCAAGATGCATCGGAGTGTGCTCAATGTCTGTGCACATAAATGGACATGCTCCCTTTTGAGACATTGATCAAATCAGCCATTCAAACAAAGGCTACCTAGGCAGTAGAGGCATGAATGTGCATTGTTCACGTTTATAATGTGCAAGAGTAAGTTTGAGTGCATAGTCTACAAGTCCGTCAGGCGTTGCACCTCAAACGTGAATGTCACACATTAGGCTGTCACAACTCAAGTGTCTGTAGAGCAAAAAATATCATCATTCACTGAAATAACTAAATGGTACTAATTGGCTAATGTATCCCATTGGCTAAATGCAAAAGCAATCAAAATGAGTTTGTAAACAGATATAAAAAGCTACCAGTCAGCAACTCACAATTGTCACAAAAACTAATGAAATACCACATTTTTTTCCAAACCCAGCTAGCTGCAGCCACCAACTTTCATAAAATGAGCTTATCAAATTACTTAAACAATTCTTTTCAAACTGCTTTTGGGTGTCAATTTTCTTTCTTCAGTCAGATAAAGATATACAGCAAAAAATGTTTATTACAAAATACATCTAAAAGGATACAATTCTGACACAAAAATCACTAAACTTACAAAGTTAGTTGTAAGGTATATTGCAAGCAGTTTCACTTGCATGGGTTTGTCCCTCTATCTGGGGCCTGGAATTTGAATGTTGCTTTAGCTGCAATCTTCCTTGGGTGTTTGGGAAATCCAGCTCCTGTGGACAAAGTCTGTGTGTATGGAAACACAGTTAAAGTAATTGTGAGGTGAGGAATTGGAAACAGAAACATTAACAATAAAACATTTCTATCTGGTTTATACTCATTAGACCACTAAATTAAAATATGTGGGTGGGTGGGGTGAGCCTTTTTTGTGTCAATGCTTGGTAATTACATCAGGGCTGGAGAGGTTGGATATCAGATGCTCTGATGCTGAATTTGGACATTGCAGCCAGACTCAGTCAGATCCAGAACATGCCAAATGACTGCTTATTGAAGATGCTGGTTACTCAAGAATGACTATGGGGAAGACTTGCCTGGTGCAGTGCTACACCAAAATCAGCTTTAGCAGATCAACAGACCTACCGTGGGAGGTAAAGGAGAAGAAAAATATATTTTAAGATCAGTAATTATGAAAAAAGAAATGCATTGGGGATGGGTGAGGAGAGAATAAACTCATAATTTAACCCTTGAAGTCTAGGTATCATTCTGGTAAACCTACGCTGCACTCCCTGTAATGCCAATATATCCTTCCTAAGGTGCGGGGCCCAGAACTGAACACAGTACTCCAGGTGTGGTCTAACTAGGACTTTGTATAGCTGCAGCATAACTTCTACCCCTTGTATTCTAGCCCTCCAGATATAAAGGTCAGCATTCCATTAGCCTTTTTGATTATTTTCTGTACCTGTCCCTGACATTTTAATGAGCTATGTACATGGACCCCTAAGTCTCTTTGGACCTCCACTGTTTCTAGCTATTCACCATTTAAAAAGTACTCTGATCTATCTTTTTTAGGTTCCTATATTGAAACCCATTTGCCACAGTTTTGCCCATTCACTTAATCTAAAAGGAGTGGGCCTTTGGCGTAGCGGTAGCATCCCCGCCGCTGGGCCAGAAGGTGTAGGGTTTCGAACCCCACTCCAGACAGTCCCGGCAAGTGGAGTCGGAGCTCCGGCTCTAAATTCTGGGTTGACATCCAGCGGGATACTTGCGTCCGTGGGTGTGGGTGGCCCCCCCCCCTCGTATGGGTTGTGGGAGCCCGTAAAACCCTCCCGCCATAGGACTAACCACCCTAATGGCTGGTACGAAGATGGTTACGGTCATGGAAGGAGCGTTAATCGCCGCCAGAAATCCTTCCACCACTTCATACAGTTCCCCAAAGGGAACAGTGTGAAGACACGTATGACGACGACTTAATCTAAAGAGTAAGAAGTCACACAACACCAGGTTATAGTCCAACAGCTTTATTTGAAATCACAAGCTTTCGGAGCGCTGCTCCTTCTTCAGGTGAAGTGGAGAAATGCATAAAGACACAGCTTATATAGTCAGAGAATCATGTCAGATGTTTACAGGTAACCTTTCCAACTGCCATTTATCACACCTCGGCAGAGAGATAATCACAGCAGTCAAAGGTGTGAATGGTGTCCAAACAGGTCAGTCACCTCTCTGCCGAGGTGTGATAAATGGCAGTTGGAAAGGTTACCTGTAAACATCTGACATGATTCTCTGACTATATAAGCTGTGTCTTTATGCATTTCTCCACTTCACCTGAAGAAGGAGCAGCGCTCCGAAAGCTTGTGATTTCAAATAAAGCTGTTGGACTGTAACCTGGTGTTGTGTGACTTCTTACATTTGTCCACCCCAGTCCAACTCCGGCATCTCCACACCATAATCTAAAGAGGGCTGTGCATGCTGAGTCTTTGAGTATATTCAAGGCTGATATAGATAGATTTTTGGACTCTATGGGACTCGAGGGATATGGAGATCGGGCAGGAAACTAGAGTTGAGGTCGAAGATCAGCCATGATCTTATTGACTGGCGGAGCAGGCTCGAGGGGCCGTATGGCCTACTCCTGCTCTTATTTCTTATGTTTTTATATCTCTTTGCAATTTTATGCTTCCATCTACACTGCTTACAATGACACCTATCTTTGTGTCCTCAGCAAACTTGGATATGTGGCTCTCTAGCCCATCATCTAAGTCGTTAATAAATACATTGAATAGCTGAGGCTCCAACACAGATCCCTGTGGGACACCACTAGTCACTTTGTGCCAATTAGAGTACATACCCATTATCCCTACCCTCTGTTTCCGGCTGCTCAGCCAATTTCCTAACTAGGTCAATAATTTGCCTTCAGTTCCATGAGCTTCAAATTTAGTGGGACTTTATCAGATGTCTTCTGGAAGTCCATATAAATAACATCCATAGACATTCCCCTCTCCACAGCTTTAGTCACCTTCAAAAAATTGAATCCGGTTCATCAGGCATGACCTACCCTTTACAAATCCATGCTTGCTCTCTCTGATCAGCTGAAAATTTTCAAGGTGTTCAGTCACTCTAGCCTTAATTATAGACACTAGTAATTTCTTAACAGATTTTAGGCTAAGTGGTCTATAATTCTCTGCTTTCTTTCACCTTTTTTAAATAACAGAGTGACATGTGCAATTTTCCAGTCTAAAGGAACGGCGGCTCCTGAATCAAAAGAATTTTGGAAGATTATAGTTAGGGCATCTGCAATGTTCTCACCTACTTCCTTTAAAATCCTGGGATGGAAAGCATCTGGTCCTGGAGATTTGTCACTCTTTAGTGCCATTATTTACTTCATTACTTTTATAAGAGGAAAAAAAGTATTAATTTTAAAGAAATGTTGCCAATCCACATGGGAGGTAGAGCAAGAAGAAATATTGAATAGTGACAATAAATGAGAATGCGGTTTTGGTGAGGAAAGGACAAAGTTCTTAATTGTCTATGACAAAAATGTATTTTGTTTTCTTCCATCACATTTGTTTTTTGTTAACCAGCACCTTGGGGACTAACTTGAACAGTAAATAACGAAATGTATCATAGCCTGGCAGGAACAATGAAGAACACTGTCTTTCCTCTATTTGTTGGCTTTTAATTCCTCTTAATTTTTTGATTTTGCATTTGTAGGTAAAATTGATTCTAAAGTCCAAGATAAAGGAAAATTGGCTCTCAAAGGCACAAGTTTGCAAAGATCTTCATCTGACGCTGGTAGAGACAGAGTTGGAGAAGCACGCAAACCTCCGTCGGGTATTTCTAGGCCTTCTACTGGTGGTTCCTTTGGCTATAAGAAGCCGACTACAGGCACGGCAACAGTGATGACTGCTGGTGGAAACTCTGTATCAGTAGGAAAAAATCAGAAATCCACAGGCATCCCTGTTAAACCAACAAACTCCAGGAAAACCAGCCTTGATGTTTCCCAAAACATCAATGATGGCTTTATGTCATCAGGTGCGAGGACAGCCGTGCAATACCGTAGCTTGCCACGTCCAGCCAAATCAAGTTCTGTTACCATCACTGGTCGAGGAGGTGTAAATCGGCCTGTTAGCAGCAACATTGACCCAAGCCTCATCAGTAGCAAGCATGGGGGCATCCCTGTTTCTCGTCTGAAAGAACCCTCAAAAATTGGTATGGGACGAACAAGTTCAGGACCGGTGAATCAAACTGATCGAGAGAAAGAGAAGGCAAAGGCAAAGGCGGTTGCTTCCGATACTGAATGTACAACTATGTCAAGTACTACAAAGACCACTTCAGCTCCAGAAAGTCACAGTAAATTGCAAGGAATGCGACAGCAAAGTTCCAAGTTTTCAGAGATGTCATCTCCAACAGCACAGAGGTAGGCTACGGGAATTATTTAGATTTATGTATTTGGAATAAATTTTAATCATGCATATTTTTATTTTTCACTCTAGTTAATCTAATTGTTAGCTACCATAATTTTGCTAACCATTTGGTTACGTGTTTTTATAATACCGGAAGATCAGTTTAATTTCCAACTTGTGTTGAGGCCAAAGCGATTCTAGGCTTTGTTTTTGTTTTAAGGTTCCTGCCTTTATCTCTGAAGATACTTGTCTTGTCTCCTCACTTCCATGTGGTTCAAAGGTATTTCTCCATGACCTCTGCCAGTGGCCGATGCCATACCAATTGACAGGCTGTGCTTAGTTGGAAATGCTTTACTGCACCTTCCAGTAAACTCCATTTAGTAGCCCAGACAAGGAACAAAACTCAAATAGAAGACCAACCAAGCCATCCTTTAGTTAATTAATAGTTATGTACCTTGTGTGTCCAATTATTTTTGTATTTTTTTTTTTTACCATGATTGTTTAGTAACGGCAATCCAAGAAGCTAAGCCTAGTTACAAAAGTCTCCAAAAGAACAATAAAACAATTCTTGTAAGTGCTAGATTTTTTCCCCCCCCAAGGCTTCTGTAACAGTCACCATCTAATGTCAACAAGACCAGACCTCTATATGCCTGATGTAATTGACTACATGTGTTTTCTTCAACATAGCATTTTTAAACTTGAAATTCATTTGTTTAATTTTGTCAGATTTGAATAATGAGGGGAATCTCTGACCCATTGTGGTTTGAATTATAGATGAGTTCTGAATCATATTAGAATCCCAAAATAGACCACCCACTTGTCATTAGATTTATTTGTGATAACTGTGAATTGAGCCTACTGTGGCCCTCCCTTTGTTATTAATAAAATAAACAATTGTGTTAGAAGGTTCTTTCTGTCCCTGTGCAGCACTATTTTCCATTCCCTTCCATGATGCTAATTTCCTCTGGTAATTTTTAGAGTTATATCCATTTGATACTAGAATTCCAAATGCAGCATGAGAGTTCCCTACAAAGATCTGCTGAATCAAAAGAGCCTCTTTTTGTGTCAAGTGATGGTCAAACTATTGAGTAACATTGTGGGAGCTTGAGATCTAACAGCCTGAGCTGACCCGACACCCTTTAATCTAGTGTATATAATGATATAATGGTCTATCCAACCATTGGGTTGCCAGACAGTGCATGCAGGTAGGTACGTATAAAATGCACGGCCAAGTTAGATTGGCTGCATACATTTTGGCTATCTGACTTTTTCTAATTAATTCTTGTGATTTAGGCATCGTTGACGAGTATAGCATTTATTGCCCATCCCTAGTTGCCCTTGGTGGTGGGCCTTCTTGCACTGTCCATGTGGTGAAGCTGATCCCACAATACTGTTATGGTAGGCAGTTCCAGGATTTTGATTCAGCAATGATGAAGGAACAGCGATATATGTCCAAGTCTGGACGGTGTGTGACTTGGAGGGGAACTTAAGGAGTAATGGTGTTCCCATGCAGCTGCTGCCCCTGTCCTTCCAGGTGGTGGAGGTCGCAGGTTTAGAAGGTGTTGCTGAAGAAATTTTATGCACTATTGGGCATAAAGCAGGCATGTATGCTCTGTATCACTCATCACATACGTGCACATAGTGCCACTCAAGTTTTTGAGGAACACAAGTGTCCAATATGTTGTCAGTGGAGGCCGACCTGTTGGTTTTAAACCTGGCACACGATTGAAAGAAAAAAAGGGTCTTTTTGTATGGCCATTTCCATTTGCCCAGATAAAACACATGGGGGACGATTTTGGACTTAACTGCTAGGTGTTCAAGCGTCACAAGATTGAAGCACTGATGAAAGTTGGACAGTGACGATGGCATGCCACAACGGAGCCCACCTTTAAATTAAATTGAAATGAATGGAAGGGAAATCAGGCAGAATCTGCTACTGCTGAGTGACTTTTCCCCACCTACTTTTCATCTCTGCACTCTGCCCAGATGATGTTTAGTGCCCTAGCTGTATAGACCAAAATCGACACCAGGATATTTATTTTCTAATTGCTGTTAACTAGAGACTTTACATTGTGTTTCCAAAGTAAGCTTGCTTTTATTTGTATTTTATATCAGGCTAGTTTTGTATCTTCTGTTGAGAATTATAAATTTAGGTAAATACATGCACGCATACCTATTGATCTGCCAACATACGTGCAGTGGTGAATTTTCTGGTCCGGTGGAAATCCTGTCAGATTGGTGGCAGCGCTGGCTTTGTGTCCGTCTGTCCTAGTGAGCACCGCTGCCAGGTCATCTGCCTCAGTGGGAGGGAGGGAGGGAAAAGGCTGCGGAGGCAGTGGCTACCACAATGTAATCATGGCAGGCAGCGCTTGCAGAGGATTCAAAAAAATATGTAATTTTTTTAATTTTCCTGTCTTCCTTAGTACAATTGATCGCTCTTGCTTCAGTTGCATTAGGCAAGGTGGCCCTTTAAATTTAACCACCCTCCCATTATCTTCGCAATACATAGAAGATAGGAGCAGGAGTAGGCCATTCGGCCCTTCGAGCCCGCTCCGCCATTCAACGAGATCATGGCTGATCATCCAAACCCTAGCACCCGGTCCCTACACCGACAGCCATCCCACCCAAGCCCTATCCCCGTAACCCCATGTATTTAATCCCCCCTAATACTAAGGGTCAATTTTTTTTATCATGGCCAATCAACCTAACCCGCACATCTTTGGACTGTGGGAGGAAACCCACGCGAAACACGGGGAGAATGTCTGTGTGGAGTTTGCACAGTCACCCGAGGCCGGATTTGAACCCGGGTCCCTGGCGCTGTGAGGCAACAGTGCTAACCACTGTGCCACCGTGCCGCCCTTGAATGCTGGATTGCCACCAAAGCACCAGTGTTCCTGATACCCAGCATTGCTAAAACATCAATGTCCCCAAGACCTCAACTTTTAAAAGAAATTCCATTTAAGTTAGAAAATTAAATTACATTTCCAATTTAATAGAATCTGAAGTGATGATTTAACTTACTGCGCATACAGAAACTTGATAAACTTCAGTTCAAGCATAAAGTTGTTCTGGAGGATAGAGGCTGGGAGGCCGACCAGAAGAGCACTGAAACAGATGAGTGTGGAGAGAAGAAAGGCATGGATGATGGTTGAGGCACAGGCAGAGATGGGTGATGTTACAGAGGTGGAAGTTGGCAGTCTTTGTGATGGAGGGAATATGGGGTTGGAAGCTCAAACCGAGAATGCTGAAGTTGTGAACAGTCTGATTCATTACATAGGATTACATTACATAGGATATACGGCACAGAAACAAGCCATTCAGCCCAACCAGTCCATGCCGGTGGTTATGCTCCACTCGAGCCTCCTCCCGTCTTTCCTCATCTAAATCTATCAGCATAGCCCTCTATTCCCTTTTCCCTCATATGCTTGTCTAGCCCCCCCTTAAATGCATCTATACTATTTGCTTCAACCACTCCCTGTGGTATCGAGTTCCACATTCTCACCACTCTGGGTATAGAAGTTTCTTTTGAATTCCCTATTGGATTTCTTGGTGACTATCTTATATTGATGGCCTCTAGTTATGCTCTTCCCCACAAGTGGAAACATTCTCTCTGTATCCACTCTATCAAAACCTTTCATAATTTTAAAGACCTCTACTAGGTCACCCCTCAGCCTTTTTCAAGAGAAAAGAGACCCAGCCTGTTCATCCTTTCCTGATATGTATACCTCACATTTCTGGTATCATCTTTGTAAATCTTCTCTGTGCCCTCTCCAGTGCCTCTATATCCTTTTTATAATATGGCAACCAGAACTGTACGTAGTACTCTAAATGTGGTCTAACCAAGGTTCAATACAGGTTTAGCATAACTTCCCTACTTTTCAATTCTATACCTCTAGAAATAAACCCTAGTGCTTGGTTTGCTTTTTTTATGGCCTTTTTAACCTGTGTCGCAACTTTTAGTGATTTGTACTCTCAGATCCCTTTGTTCCTCTACCCCACCTGGACTCGCACCCTTCAAGTAATAAGTGACCTCCCTATTCTTCCTACCAAAATTTAATACCTCACATTTATCTGTGTTGAACGTCATTTGCCAATTATATGTCCATTCTGCAAGTTTATTAATGTCCTCCTGTAATTTGTTGCAGTCCTCCTCAGTATTGACTATTCTCCCCCCCCCCCCCCCCAAATTTGGTGTCATCTGCAAATTTAGAAATTGATTTTGTTTCCAAAGTGGTCCCAGAACTGATCCTTGTGGAACGCCACTACCCACCTTCTGCCACTGTGAATAGCTAGCCTTTTACCCCTACTCTCTGCTTTATGTCTTGAAGCCAGCTAGCTATCTATTCTGTTATTTGTCCCGACTCCGCATTCTCTGACCTTGTTCATCAGTCTATTAGAGGTAACTTACCAAAGGCCTTTTGAAAATCTAGCTAAATTACATCTACTGCATTACCCTTGTCTACTCTCTCTGTTACCTCTTCAAAAAATTCAATGAGGTTGGTCAAACAAGACTTTCCATTTTGAAATTCATGCTGACTATTCATTACTATGTTTTTGGTTTCTAGATGTTCTATTTTCTCCTTTTAGTAGGGATTCCATTATTTTTCCTACCACCGATGTTAAGCTGACTGGTCTATAATTCCCTGGACATGTTCTATCCCCCTTCTTAAATATAGGTAATGGCCCAGAAATTCGGGTCTCCATGGGTGAGTACGCATGGGGTACTCACCCGTAAGCCCAATGGAAGTGCCGGCTTCCTGCATGCATTGCGCATGCGCGGGAAACTGGCACTTCCGTTCCCCTGAAAGAAGGGGTTCAGAGGTTGAATGCGTGCGCAGGAGAGGCTGCACGTGCGCATCGAACTTACATTTTTTTTGCAGGTTTTCCTGGGAAGGTAAGTCTCCAGAAGTTAGACATATAAAAAGCAGTCGCAAGGCCTGCTTTTTAAAAGGTAAGTGGTGAATTAATTAAAATTAAAACATTTTTTCCACAGGTTTATTATTTTTATTAAATACTTTAAAGAAAGTTAAGTTTATTTTTAGCCCTGTTAGAAAATAAAATTATTTTTTTCAAAAATTTAAATTATTGTTTAAAATAGTTATTCATGTAATTTTAAAAAATGTGCTTTAAAAAAAAAAATTATTTGAAGATTTTGTGATGTTTTGGGTCTTATAGTATTTATAAGTTTGACAGGTCTTCCTGTCAAACTTATGAATGAAGCATTCCCTGCTACCATTGGCTCTCCATGGCCCACGTGGTCCCAGGGGACACTTCGAACTAACTGCGCCCTTGGGATACACAAGCACTGCGCGCCGGCAGTTGGAGGAGGCCCAGGATCGAAATTCCATGCGCAAGGTAAGTGCAGGTCGGGGGCTTGCACCCGCGGGAAGCCCCCGACTCGAATTTATTACGTTAGCTATCCGCCAGTCCTCTGGCACTACACCTTTTTCTAACTAATTAATTATTAAATATGTGTAGGAATGCCTCTGCTATCTCTTTCCTAGATTCTTTTAAAATGTGTGGATGCAATCCATCCAGACATGGGGTTTTATCCTCTTTGAGTTTGATTAGTTTATTTATCTATCTTTGGCTCCCTCCTCTTCCTCATCTACATGCTGCCCTTTGTCAACAGCATCCGAAGGCATAGGGCTGGATTTTCCAAGCCCCGAGGAGGCGGACATGGAGGCGGCACAGCCGGTAAACTCTGAGAAAGTGGGGGCGGATGGCAAAGCTGCCCCCATCCCGTCTCCGTGCCCTTTTGCCAGGAGGCGGGAAGATGTGCAGCTTCGGGTCCCGTCTCCTGGAGGCGGGAAAGGCTTTTAATCCTTTTATCTGCCTGTTAACAGTTAATTAACAGGCAGAAAAAAGGATTAGTGCCATTTTATCTTCACGGGTGAAGGCTTCCCGACCTCTAAGAACCCCGCCGGGTTGGAGGAGTGTGGAGGAGGTCTGCGGCGGTCGGAGGCACCTGGAAGTAAGGTGTTGAGGTGAGTGATGGGTGCAAGTGTGGAGTGGTAAGTATGCAAGGTGAGTGATAAGTTTAAAAAAGTGTTCACTTACCTCATTTTCTTCATACAGCCTTTAGCCGTGGTGGATCAGGAGAGCTGACATCCTGCTTGTCAATTTCACATAATGGCTGTTGGAACCTCCGTTTCAATAGCCATGTGAAATTTACAAATTTGAAAGGTTTGATGAGTCCTCAATGCAAGGACTCATCAAACTAAAGAGAATGTCAGCGTTTGTCAGCTTCACAGAGCTGTCAAACGCTGACATTTCTTCTTTCAAGAAGTCTTGACAGATAGCACACTTGACGTGATCTGTCAGTGACTTCCTCCCTAATTGGCCTGCTGAGCCCACAGGTCGGGCTTAACAAGGTCAATCAGCTGAAAATCCCTCTGGTTGGTCAGGCGAGGATGGAGGCAGGATATTGACACGACAAGCAGCTGTCCCACCTCCAACTCGCCTCCATTGACAAAATCCAGCCCATAGGGTCAACTTGAGACGGCAGCCAGGAAGGTGAATGGAATTAGTGGTAAGGGTATGGAGTTTTTAGCGGGGATCAAAAACGACGGCTTCAATCTTTCCAATGCTTAAATGGAGGAAATTGCGGCTCATCCAGGATTGTATGTCGCACAGAACAGTCTGACAACACAGACAACGCAGTGCAAGGAGTGAGGGAGGTGGTGGGGCGGTAGAGCTGGGTGTCATCAACGTACATACAGAATTTGACCCTATGCCTTCGGATGCTGTTGACAAAGGGCAGCATGTAGATGAGGAAGAGGAGGGAGCCAAGGATAGATTCTTTGGGACTCTAGCGGTAATAGTACGGCAGCAGGAAAAGAAGACATTGCTTGAGATCGCCTGGCTACACTTGGTTAGATAAAAGTGGAACCAAGCAAGGCAGTCACATTGAGCTGGACAATGGAGGAGAGGCGTTGGAAGCGAATGGTGTGCTCAGCCCTGTCAAAGGTCGAGGAGGGATAGTGCACCATGGTCATATGGGGAGAATTTCAGCATAGTTTTGCCTGTTTTTGGTGAACGATAGGGGAATGAATTTCGCGTTGAGCCCGTAAATGCGCTGACTGCCAAATTGGAACCCAGCAACTTAAAGGTGTGCAGGTTACTGATTTGAAACCGATGTTGGGCAACTTGCACATGCAAATTCGGATCCTGACGCCTGTTATTGAGCCCTGATTAAAATTCATGTACAAATGGGCGGCGCTTGTGACCTGCATACACCAGTTATTCCGACCATTGAGTGGCCTAACCAGCAGTCAACTAAGGGACCACTGGAGACTGCTCAAACGTCCAGAACAGTTTGTATAAGTTACATCTCTGTGGAGTTAAGAGGAGCAAAAGTGCACTTCCTGACTCCACAAAAATACTTGGGTTTGCTGCCACCCGAGGTTCGCCCACTTCCACACCGCTTCGCCTCTGAACGATTTACTTTAACTTTTTTTCTACAAAACTCCAGATCAGTTACATACTTCAGTAAATGAGTTATTTTTGAGTTCTGTTGAAATATTCATGTTGTGATTTTAAGGAGGATCACTGTTGAATTTCTGACATGTAATTTAATGTGAATTGTGTATGAACTTGCTAGCTTGTAAATCAAATCTCTAATTGTACACCTTTGGTGACATGTGATATGCGATGTGTGTAGATTTATGGGCTAATAATACATTTCATTCTGTTGAAAATTTAATCGGCCTAATCAAATTGACTTTTTAGCAGAAATAATTATTGTGTAATGCTGTTGAGGTTGGAAGTTTAAAATGACACAATTTCTGGCATAGAAATTACGCTGGCCTAGAAATTCGGTTGGTTGTGCCAGCGATTAGCGCCTAATGAGCCCGAGATTTGGGGCGTTACCCAATTTTCGGCCGGGCGCAGTGATCCCAGCGCTTCCTGTCATATTGAGTAGCCTTTTAGCGCCGGCACCAACTCTTTGCGCCCGTTCACGGGCGCAGCCAGATCATGACATCATTTCATTGTGCAACGCCTTTTTGGCGCCCCGGACCGGAAATTCAGTGGCGCCCCCCTCCATTCCGCCTGGCGCTATTAGTGACAGTTGGATGGAACGTTACCAGGTCCTTCTCGTACTCGGGGGGCGCTCTTTAAAGGGGACAGCACTAGTATAAAAGCGGCAGCCATTTGGCCTGGCCATCCTGCTCGCTGCTGGAGAGAGTTGCAGACCTTCAGTTGCAGAGAGTTCTTCTCATTGAGCCAGACGAGCCTTGGGACCTTCAGCCCTGTCCAGAACAGTTTGATCCTGAGAGATTACTGCGTCTTACTCGTCTGACAGAATAATGGGAGCTGCTTTGGAGGGGAACGTCATCCTGGCTGAACAACTGGCAAGGGCACAGAGACAGAGGGAGAGAGGGCCGGGATTGGCCAGAAGGAGGAGGGCCAATGGACGTCGCCAAATCCGACCATACGCTGCCAGGGTTTTTAGGCAGCAGGTCTCATACCTTACCATGTCGGAGGAGCAGTGTCTGCGAAGGCTCAGATTCGGTAAGGATGTTGTGACTGAGCTGTGCCACCTGCTTGCTCAGGATCTGCAGCCGCGGCTACGGTGCAGGACCTCTCTGTCAGTGGCCGTGAAAGTCACTGTTGCCCTCAACTTTTACGCCAGCGGCTCGTTTCAGGCAGCAACTGGGGACATCTCAAATATCTCACAATTTGCGGTGCATTGCTGCATCCGGCAAGTGACAGCTGCCCTCTATAAAAGGAGGCGCAAATTAATCACCTTCCCTGTGACTGGAGAAGCAGGGGGAGCGCGTGCAGGGCTTCGCAGCTATTGCGGACTTCCCCATGGTGCAGGGGGCCATTGATTGCACACACATGGCTTGCGAGCGCCATTACAGAATCCTGAGGAGTTCCGCAACCGCAAGGGGTTCCACTCCCTTAATGTCCAGCTGGTCTGTGATCACCGGCAGATGATCATGGCGGTCAACGCACAATTCCCTGGCAGCAGCCATGACGCCTTCATCCTGCGGCAGACCTCAGTGGCTGTCCTTTTTGAGGCCCCGGCTCACCCACGAGGCTGGCTTCTTGGCAACAAGGGCTATCCTCTGTGCCCATGGCTCATGACCCCGCTCCGTTTGCCCAGCACCCCGGCAGAAGAGCATTACAACAACAGCCATTAGGCAACCAGGAACATTGTGGAGCACACAATTGGTGTGCTGAAGCAGCGTTTCCGTTGTCTTGACCATTCGGGTGGCGCCCTACAATACCCGCCGGAGCATGTGGCGCGCATCGTCGTTGTCTGCTGCATGCTCCACAACCTGGCCATCCGACGCACCCAGCCAATGCCAGCCGACCCTCAAGGTCCAGCAGAGCAGGTGGACGAGGAGGAGGAGGAGGAGCATACGGACGAGGAGGATTAGGAGGAGGAGGAGGAGGAGGAAGATGGGAGGGCTCCAGAAACTGGAAGGGCCATTCGTCAGAGGCTCATAAGGACTCGGTTCTAGACCCCTCAGATGGAATGCTGGCTGTGATTGGAACAGCGCCCTTCGGTTCGCAGTAAGCCTATGAAGGCCACCATGATTGTAAATAGTTTACAGCTCCATTGTAAATAAAACATTTTCTTTATTTTCAAACAAGTGCTTCCTTCCAGCATGACAACGTAATGGTAACAGAAATCATAACTAACAGATAACTGTAACACAGCAGGTGTGGACGGCCTTCATTTCAAAAAAAGACACATCTTAGCACCTCCCTCTACTGTTGACCCCTTGATGGAGACCGACTCCTCTTACGAGGTCGGCCCCTTCCCTCCCTGCAGCTCCTCTGTAATTGGACCCCAGTGGCTGCGTCAAGGCTGGGGGACGCCTGCTGAGTGTCTGGAAGCGCAGAAGCCCCTGAGGGACGGCCTGGACGACCTCTGGGCTTGGAGGGCCCGCAAGCTGGCTGCTCCAACTGGGCATGTCTGGAAGCAGTCTGCCGTGCAGGTGGTGGCAGCTGCACTGCTGACGTTCCAGCGGTGGCATCAGGAATGCTCACATGCAGAGAGAGGACACCTGCACCGTGGTCGGCCGACACACTGGCACTCTGACGGGACCGCACCAGATCATCCGCCACAATCGACTGCTCCACAGATTCATGGCCTGCTGTGGTGCTGCAAGGGCCTGGGGTGATCCTGCCTGATGCAGCTAGGGTGGCAGCAGTGAGTGTTCGCGTGGCCTCAATTTGCGTGTGGACAAGGCCAGCAAGTGACTGCGTGGCAGGTTCCAGTGCTTCGGAGAAGCCCTGGACAGTCCTTTCCACTGCTTCGGACAAGGCCGGAACAGTCCTTTCCACTGCCTCGGACCAGCCCTGGACAGACCTTTCCATTGCTGCCCCAAAGTCCAGCACACTCTTTGCCAGTGTGTCGATCGACTCAGGCATCCTCCCCACTGCAGCCATAAGCTCAGTGTGCCTGAGCCGGGCCTGGGCGCTCATATCGGCACGGCTACGCACCTCCTCTGCACTCTGTGCGGCAGTCATCGTGGCCTGCCTCGCCCTCCGGGGAGACGGCCCCCGAGCTTCCCTACCCCCCTCGCGTTGCTGCAGGCCGCTGGTTCCTGCAACTGGCTCCTCATCAGAGCCCGCCCCCCCCTCCCCTCTAGGGAACTACTATCCCCAGTCTCCAGATGCGTTGGCTCCCCTGAGGCTGGCACGGATGGTCCGGCTTCCTCCTAATCGTCGCCTCCGGAGGCACTGGCACTGGCAGCGTGAGGGGCTGGCTCCCGAGCTGGTGATGCAGCATCTGAAAGCAGGGAGATTGAAGAGTGGCTTTAGCAAAAGGACAGCTTGGCAGCAAGGGATGCAAGAGTGCGGCAATGCTATGACATGGGTCCACAGTGAGAAAGCATGCTGGCGGGAGAAACAAGTGGAAGGTGTGGTAAACCACTGTTATACCTGTCTGTATGTGTATGTGTATTCCACTAGGTACAGGTCTGGACATGCCTCGGCTGACTCCTCCCACTATTCCAGGTATATAAGTGACTACCTCCCAGTCCCTTAGTATTCTGGACGGGTCGACCACTCGAGACTAGACCTTCATTCTTTAGTTAATAAAAGCCTGGTTGTTACTCGCTTAACCTCAGTCTTTTGAGTAATTGATGGCGCATCAATTTTATTAACTAAATTTTTTATAATGGAGAAGATCCTCACACCAGCATGCCTGGACCTGGACAGTCGGGAAGCGGACGCTTCCACCAAGTTTGCTCACTGGCTCATGTGCTTCGAGGCATTCCTGACTGCCTCCACTGCGGTCGTAACGGATGCGAACAAACTGTCTGTCCTGATCTCCAAGGTGAACCACCGAGTGTACTCAGTCATCCGGGACGCGACCTCGTACACAGCCGCCCTCCAGCTCCTCAAGACCCAGCACACGCGCCCTGTGAACGAAGTTTACGCCAGGCACCTCCTGGGGAGTCGCAAGCAGCAACCTGGGGAATCGACTGAGGAATACCTCCAAGCACTGTCCGTGCTTGGCCGGGCCTGTAGGTGTAAGGCGGTAACGCCCACTAAGTACACGGAGGAACTGATCCGGGATGCCTTCGTAGCGGGCCACAGGTCCAACTACACCCGACAGCGACTGCTGGAGCAGAGTGACCTCACCCTCGACAAAGCCTCCGAAATCGCACTAACGCTGGACGCAGCCTACCGGGGCATGGATGCCTACTCCTCTGCACCGTGGACGCCGCGGGGAACGACAACCTGGGACACGGTAGGACAGCCCCATAGCACCATGCCACCCCAGCCACAGCCCAACAACGGCCCAACCACCGCAGCAGTGTCCCAAAGCCAGACAGCAGTACCCCAAGGCCAGAAATGCTACTTCTGTGGCCAGGCCAAACACCCCAGAGCACGCTGCCCGGCGAAGAATGCGACCTGCTCGGGCTGCGGGAAAAAGGGACACTACGCTAGCGTCTGCAAGGCCAAAGCCACCCCGAACGCCAGCAGCGCCGCGTGTGGGCCGTGCGAGCCGCCATCTTGGGCCCCCAACAGCGCCGCGTGTGGGCCGTGCGGGCCGCCATCTTGGGCCTCCCCAGCCATGTGCGAACCACCGCAGCAGCAGAAGGAGACAGCTGTAAAAGGTGAGAACCTTACCATCGCTGTGGACAATGGGGTCGGCAGCTGCAGTGGTGACAGGACCACTCAGACATCCTCCAACAATCTGGTGGACTCTCTCCTCGAGATCCGTCAGAGTCTGCAGTTGAGGAGGACCTCCTCCGGTGGGAAGCTGGTCCTTGCGGATCTTCGCCAGCTTGGCCTGCAGGGGAAAGGACGGGAAGTGATGTTACATGATGCCCTGTGTTATGATCTCATGCCCCCCATGGTGGAACAGCCCTCACATGATGCCCTGAGTTATCATCTCATGCCCCCCATGGTGGAACAGCCCTCACATGATGCCCTGAGTTATCATCTCATGCCCCCCATGGTGGAACAGCCCTCACATGATGCCCTGAGTTATCATCTCATGCCCCCTATGGTGGAACAGCCCTCACATGATGCCCTGAGTTATCATCTCATGCCCCCCATGGTGGAACAGCCCTCACATGATGCCCTGAGTTATCATCTCATGCCCCCCATGGTTGAACAGCCCTCACATGATGCCCTGAGTTATCATCTCATGCCCCCCATGGTTGAACAGCCCTCACATGATGCCCTGAGTTATCATCTCATGCCCCCCATGGTGGAACAGCCCTCACATGATGCCCTGAGTTAAATGTGCATCACGGAAGACCTCTCCTGGTCCCTCAATACCTCCTCTCTGGTGAAGAAGGCCCAGCAGCGCCTATATTTCCTAAGGAGGCTGAAGGGATGTAACCTGTCACCCCTGATCCCCTCTAACTTTTACCGCTGCACAATAGAGAGCATCCTGACGAACTGTATCACAGTATGGTATGGCAGCTGTAGCTACTATGACCGGAAAGCCCTGCAGCGGGTAGTCAAAACTGTCCAACGCATTACCGGCACCCGGCTACCGACCATAGAGCACATATACCAGAAACGTTGTTTACGGAGGTCACGGACCATCATCAAAGACCCTACCCACCCCAGCCACAGTTTGTTCACCCTCCTGCCATCTGGGAGACGCTACAGATGCATTCGCACCCGAACGACCAGATTTAGGAACAGCTTCTTTCCCAGGGCTGTCATCCTACTGAACTCCACAAATAAACTCTAAAGCCTGCACATCTGCCAATGCACTTTATTATGGTTATGTTTATGTTAATGAAATGTATGTTGAATGTTTAAATGTCTTAATCTAAATGTACACTCTCGGGAGCCGCAAGCCTACATTTCATTGTACTGCACTTCACAGAATCACAGAAACCCCACAGTGCAGATAGAGGCCATTTCGGCCCATCGAGCCTGCACCAACACATATCCCACCCGATCCCCGTAACCCCACGTATTTAATCCCCCTAACACTAAGGGTCAATTTATCATAGCCAATTATCCTAACCTGCACATCTTTGGACTGTGGGAGGAAACCAGAGCACCCGGAGAAAACCCACGCAAACACGGGGAGAATGTGCAAACTCCACACAGACAGTCACCCGAGGCCGGATTCGAACCCGGGTCCCTGGCGCTGTGAGGCAACAGTGCTAACCACTATGCCACCATGCTGCCCCTTGTGCACTAACAATGACAATAAGGTTAATTATTATTATTATTAGATAGGGCCATGGGTGCTTGCTGACAGATGGCCATTGGGGCATAGTGCACCCTGTAGCCATAAAGTCAGGTGCGAATGGAGGGATGCATAAGTTTACATAAACAACACTCACCCTCACGACCCGAGTGAGGTCGTTGAATTTCTTCCTGCACTGCACAGGGCTCCTGGTCGCCATGCTGCTGGAGTTGACCCTCTGAGAAACATCCCTCCAAGCTCGCCGGTAGTCCTTATGATTAGGCCTCCTGCCATTGTCGGGGTAGAGGACATCTCACCGGCGCTCCACTGCGGCCACCAATTCCTCCAGAGACTCATTGGTGAAGCGCTCTGCTCTCTGCCTCACCCTCTCCATCTGATCCAAGTTTTTTGCGCCAGAGAAGGGCCTGCGTCGATTTGCAGGCCTACAAGGCGCAGAGTGTGGATGCTGGAGCTGACTGACCCGCCCCTTTAAGAGCTGGCCGGCGCCTGGAAGTCTCGTGGTCATCGGTGATTGAGAGCACCTGCGCTGCGCCCGCCCGCCCCGATATTGGGTGGCGCTGGCATGTTAGCGCCTTAGGAGCCCTGTGTAACGCCTGAACTCGCGCCTCAATCACCTTTGGGGCGCTGCAACCCAATATCGCGCGAGGTGGCGATAAGTTGCGTCTGGCTATAAAATTTGCGCTGCGCCAATTCTAACGCCCCAAGCGGGGCTATACCCAATTTCTAGGCCGCTGTGTGTTAACAGAGTATGAACATTTGGCTGAAATTCCTTTCGCCACTATTTATTGCAGCTCTGCTCTAATTAATAAAGGAAGTCTTTTCAGATAAATGTGTTAAAAGTTCATACAATAGCATCCCAGGGCCTCTGTTTAACCTTAATGGTAATCTGTGAATAGGAAATGTGTGAATATAGTTACAGGGTTACAATGTATTCATCCTGGTGTATATATACTTTCGTAGTGGTAAATGTTTGGCTTAGAATATTATGAGGCCAATTTTCAAAGATTTATCTTTGGGTCGAATGAAGGTGAGCTTTTCCTAAAGTATTAACATGCTGAATCATAGAATGATACAGCACAGAAGCAGGCCATTCGTCCCATCGTGCATGTGCTGGCTCTTTGAAAGAGCTACCCAATTAGCCCCACTCCCCTGCTCTTTCCCCATTGCCCTGCAAGATTTTCCCCTTCAAGTAGTCATCCAATTCCCATTTGAAAGTTACGACTGAATCTGCTTTCACCACCCTTTAGGCTGTGCATTCCAGATAATAACTCGCTGCGTATTTTTTTTCTTCCTCATGTCATCTCTAGTTCTTTTGCCAATGAAGTAGGAACTATAAATTGGATTTAAATCATGTACAGAATGTGAAATAATGATTGGGAAAGAAAGATGAGATTGAGAGAGAGATAAAAGAGACAGACAGCAAAAGTAAAACATATTTTAATTTTTTTAAATCTTCAACACTAACTAAATTCTAAAGGAATGAGACTCCACACTTCTAAAATTAAATATTCTGGGCAAGAGAGGTTGTTTGGCAGTAATTACGACTGATCACGCTGTTAAAAATTCACTTACACCTGAATGCACCAGCCCTAACTTTTTCTGCCGTGTTTAGTGGGTAACTAGTGGGTAAGTACCACAACTTCACGCCCTTACATTGCTTTCAATGCTGAGTCTATCAGCGAGGTACTGTTATAGTGCAGCCTGTGAAGGAGCAGGGTAACTCGGACAGCAACTTCTGGATTTCCATGTTTAACTGCGCATGTGTGTACTCCAGAAGTTGCTGTCCAATTTACTCCATAATAAAGGTGAGCATTGTTAGCCTCACCATTATTCTCAATGCAAAATTAGGGCCATTTTTACTCTTAAGATTCTTTTCAGATATTCTCTGGTTCTACTATCCAGTGAAGACATCAACAATGCTAATTTTAACACTCCCAACTCCTAAAGAAACCAACAACAAAACTACTTAAGTAATCTTTGTATCATTCAAGAGCAGACACCTTTTAGGTCAATTTTTCCTGTCCTTCACCCTGTTGCTGAACAGAAGCAGTGTGCCTGAAGTGTGCTGCTCCTCTCCAGGCCCAGGAATGCTGTGACGTTCCTGTTCCAGGCCTCGAAGATCTGGTCCATTTAGCTGCCGATGGAGATCAACAGCCTGATGGTTAAATTCGACCGGAAGATCCTGACCTACCTTAAAGTCTGCGCCCTTTACCTGAGGCTTCTGCTGACCTTCCAGTCAACGGGGGTGTGGGGAAAACCACAATGTTGTGTTTTCAGGGCTTCCCTGCGCTTCAGTGCTGAGCAAATGTTGGTTCCCCGGTAATGAGGTGGAAGGGTGGTAACTTCCTCTGCTGCTTCATATCAATGCCTCTGATTAACCTCTGTCTACCGTAGGCCCAGGCCAATATCTCCCCCCACCTCAATTCCCCAGCAAGAAAGCCCCAGAAATCCCATAGCAACATGAAAGGTGCGGAGGTGCAGAACTGGTTCTCCACCTTTTTTATCCTGACCTGTGGCTCTGGCAAACTCAATGTTCCCTTGGCAATAATCGGGAAAATCAACCCTTTTCAGAGAAGCAATCTGACTGATGATCATTTTTAGAATGTTTGTTTTGTGACTCATTTACTAGTTGTTACTTTAATCTTGGTGTTAAACTGTTTATTTTAAATAGTTGTTCCTTCTGCCTTTATTTCATAAGAACATAAGAAACAGGAGCAGGAGTAGGCCAATCGGCCCCTCGAGCCTGCTCAGCCATTCAATAAGATCATGGCTGATCCAATCTTGTCCTCAACACCACTTTCCTGCTCTCTCCCCATTCCCCTTGACTCCTTTGTAGTTCAAATATCTGTCAATCTCCGCCTTGAATATATTCAATGTCTCCGCCTCCACAGCTCTCCAGGGTAGAGAATTCCAAAGACTCACGACCCTCTGGGAGAAGAAATTCCTCCTCATCTCTGTCTTAAATGGGCGACCCCTTATTCTGAAACTATGCCCCCTAGCTCTAGATACCCCCACTAGGGGAAACATCCATCGTTGAACGATCTGTTATATCAGTGTTAACATTTAAAAAAAAATAACCAGTTATAAACTTGTTTGTCAAAGAATACAGTCAGAAATATATACGAAAGACAAAAACATCCTGAATTGCATTTTTTATCAGACTTCTGCATTGCGTATCCTTGCAGACTAGACACAGTCAATAGCCTTCCCACATTTTACAATCATCTAGGCGCTGTCAAAAATGACATTTGTTTTTTGCTCATTAGATCAAAATGGCGTGCTGTGAAATTAGGTTAGACCATTGTCATTT
Organism: Somniosus microcephalus; assembly: GCF_052327205.1. Classification (NCBI taxonomy): domain Eukaryota; kingdom Metazoa; phylum Chordata; class Chondrichthyes; order Squaliformes; family Somniosidae; genus Somniosus; species Somniosus microcephalus. The sequence continues at coordinate 48,938,352 of NC_141004.1, forward strand.
GAACTGCAGGGTGTGTTTTGAATAGAGCCCAGGCAGTTAACTGTTGCAGTGACTTTATTAAAGGCCCTACATAACCTGAGTGTAGGCACACTCAACGCAGTTCCCAGCGGATGTAAATTTACAGCACAAAACTGCAAAATAATTTAGCATTATTTATATGCAACTTAAAAGGTTTATATAAGGTTGGCTGCAGGAAATTGAGGCTACTTAATCTGAAAAGGGGGTAATCTATTTTTATTACTCATGAGAGATTGGCCTACTAACTCAAAGGCAATAAATTACAAGAAACTTTTGTAGGCCTGTCTCTCCTGTAATAAAAAAATAAAATGACCCGTTTTCTATTAATACACTTTTTATTTAATGGCAGTCTTAAATTTATAACCTTTTTTATTAAGTTTTTGTACTTGGTTTTTTTTTCATACCGTTCCTTCCTCTCCCTCCTTCCCTGAAGGCATTGACCCCTTGCTGTTGTCTTTCGATACCTTACCCATGTGGCCATAGTTTGTGAACTTCCGCAGTGAGTGTCGGTAACTAGTGGGCATCACAGTTGAACCTAATGCTGTTTTTACTCAACTTCAACACACATACAGGGGTCGATTTTCCCGAAGCTGTCGGGAAGAAGGCGGGACTACAACTTTCGGGTTTTAGACCCGCCTACATCAACGTCCAGCCAATCCGCGCGATTTTCCATTGATTGACCTTGTTGAGCCCGCCCAGCTTTTATATTGCAGCTTTTGTGTTGATACGTATCCAAAACTGCTTCATGTCGACATAAATATATAGTAATATAATGGGATTGTAATATGAATTTATCTCTCAAAGAGCAATTTGTATAAATACACATCATGTACTAGTATAGTTATGGGGTACTGTTTGAGATGTGGTTTGGGATCTTTGTTAGAGACAGGGTAATGTTCCCATTGAGTTTTATAACACATTGGCCTAGAAATTCATTAAGGCGCTGCCAGCTTTGCGCCCAGTTAACGCCTAAAGAGTGATTTTGCACCAGAAATGAGTTTGCGCAGATATTCAGCGCAGCGGTATTGGCGGCGGTAGCCGTTAGCGCTGCGCTGGCACCGATGACGTCATCGGTGTGCGCAGTGCCCCGGTTCCGCCCCGAAACCGGCCCGATCCCCATATTTAGTTGCGGCCGCCTCCTCCGAAGCGGCCGCAAACAGCGACCAGAAAACGGGGCCGTCCTGCTGCCTTAGTGGGGCGCTTTAAAGCGGAAGGTGCGGCCGGCCACTTTTTCGGCGGCCGCCTGCCCGCACCTCCTTCCCCGGCCTCCTCCACCCCCCCCCCCCCGCGGCATTGCCGGCTGCTTTCCGCGAGCCCGGCACTTCTCCGTGGTGCCGGGCTCATTTGCCGGCACTATCCAGCGGCAATCTCCCCGTTGCAGGCAGCTCCCCCTTAAGAGAAGGAGGAGGCCTGCAGTACCGCAGCCTGCCGCTCCGCAGCGGCTGGCGCAGCGGCGCCAAGAGCGCTGATATTCAGTGTCAGCGCCCCAAGCGGAGGCGGACACACCCTGGTATAGCGCCCGGTTCCGAATTGGGGCGCTAACAATGAATATCTGACGATCGCTATAGGCTTCCCGCCCAGCGCTAACTTTTGGGCGCTAGCCAGCTGGCGGGGCCATAGTGAATTTCTAGGCCATTGTTTGATGCAAAAACGGTGGAGAATGATCCTCTTCCTCATTTATATCATCACTTATCTTGATTTAAACATGCAAAGAAAGCCTATCCAAGAAGATAATCCATATTGTATGTAATCCACAATGCATTCAAGCTAAAACCAACAATTGGCAACTGGACTCCATTTTCTTAATATTTTTACATGCTTTTAAAGTGTCTGGTATTGATGTCTGATTTTTAAGTGGTTTTGACTTTCAATTTTATGCTGTAGTAAGAAAGTGCCCTGTTTTATTCCACATTTAGTCAGGATATATTGTAACTTTTCCCATGTATTACATTAACCAAATAGTTATTTGATTTTTTTTTCTTTTCCACTCCAGGGTGATGAGTTCAAAGGGAATCAGCAAGCCTCCTTCAATAGCCAACATTGACAAAATCAACTCTAACAGCCTGGATTCTTCAACTTTAGGACATGCATCTGTCACTAGCAGTGTTGCCAATGAACCTTTAACCAAACTCCCTGATGGCCAGACAACTGGAATCAGCTTGACTCCATGTCTAACACCAAGTCCTGCCCCTGTCCTTAATGTAAATTCTAGTACCTTTAATCAAGGGCTTGGTCTAGTTAGCAATTTCACAAGCACCAAGGAAACCCTAATGTACCCTAAACTAAGTAGCCTGCACACCAGCATGGAGTCTTTGGATCTTCCAGTGAGTGTTCCATGTTCATTCTCTGCGAGCGGTACGCTTTCAAGGGACGAGGATCACAGTGCGCTCACATGGACTGGGAGTTCAAGATTCTCACAGATGGAGAGGTAAGTCAGTAATTTGATATATTAGGACTGATTTTAGTAGTTTGGGACTGGATACATTAAGAGTGTATTGTTTGCAACTTTCTGGGGGAAAGATGCTGATTTAATTAAGTTCATTTTTATTAGATTTTTAGAACCATTTAATGGAGCATACAATAATTTTTCTGGCAAGTAATGAATTATAATATGTTATAATAATGGTCATTTGATATTAGAACACTCAGTATAGGAAATAACAGTGCCAAAGATTTCAACCTCAAGTGATCTCTTCAGCTCTCGGCAGATGATATTTGTGAAGTTGAGTTGGTAGTTTAGTCAAGTTTTTGTGCTTTCTTGATTATTCATGATCTCTGATCTGTTGCTCTAAAGTACTTATGTTCCTATTTGTACAGTTTGTTGCTAATGATCTGGTAAACCTTTTAACTCATTGATCTATTATTAGCTTATTTTCAGTTTCAGTGGAAGCCTCCTATATTTCATCGATACTAATGGATGTGCCTTCTAAATCATTCCGTGACAAAAGCATGTCATTTTGCATTCAATTAGATTTGTTGAATGTCATCAGAAAAAGCTGCCTGCCCTTGCTTGCGTCCTCGCTGCTTGAAAAAGTTCAAGCATAATTGATTTTAATGCAATCCACAGATCACCGTTATTTTTATAATGCTTTAACCTGCTCGAGATGTCTTCATTACACAGTAGACTGATTGGAGCAAAATAACTAAATCTGTGAAATAATATCTGCATGTACTTCACATGTCTTGTGGATCGAAGCACATGCAAGTGTTTTATATAGTAACTACCCATTATACTTACAGTTTATAAACAATGGGATATTTTATATTAAAATAGAATATAGTATTAGGTTTGGGGTCAGTGTTTTCCATTTGTGACTAAGTGAAAAATCATACTGCACTTTCAGTAAGAAAATCTAATTGAATACTGTATGACTAATTGACTTTTATCTTTGCTTAAGGATCAAGGATTAGTTGGGTACTCAACATCTAACATTCAACGGAACATTCTGCTGATTGCTGTAATGCATGTTCTTGTCCCTTACAACTAATGCAACTAACTGGAAGAGGTGGCCTGGTCTTATAAGTAAAATAAGACAGTATGGAATATAAAAAGGCCATTTGGCTATTCATCCTATCCCCCCCCCCCTATAACAAGTAAATTTGTCTTGCTGTGGACTCCTTACAAACTACAGTTATGTACTGAAATAAGTGTTTATCCAATACTATGTTGACTAGCTACAGCAGAATTTTGACATAAAAATTAGCATAAAATAATTATATGCTTCTCTAATTATGCGTGTATGAGCGCAGGCAATACTTGTTCAAGAAAGAAAGGACTATAAGCATTACAGACTCCTACTCTGTAATTGCACAATATCTATTATGTTCTTTTGAACAAAAATGCCAAAAATACTTCCTCTGAAACAATGCTTACTTTTTTCCCCTCAAAGACAACGGGCTAGATTTTCAGTCGCTTGCGCCAGCAGTTAGCGCCTTAAGAGAAGTGTTTTTCGGGCGCTATGCGTGTAGTGCCCGGGCGCAGCGCAGTTTGCGCCCCGCCCCAAATTAAGTTGCCCGTTAGCGCCGGCGCAAAGTTTAGCGCCCGCCCGGATGCGCGCGCAGAAAATGATGTCACATCCTCGTGCAACGCCCTTTGTGCGCCCCGATTCCAAACTTCAGTCGGACCGCCCCATTGTGCGGCTGGCGGCAGGAGCGTTTGGAAAAAGGAACGCAACACAACCAGCGCGGGCCCCAGGGGGGCGCAAATTAAAGGGGACGTACTCTCCAGTATAAAGGCCAGCCTTTTTTCAGAAAACACTCTTGTGCAACGCATTTCTGGAGACACAACAAGGAGGATAGCTAACTGGTTTCAAGCAGCAAGAGCCAGGTATTTTTGGACTCAGGCCAGAGCGCTGCAAGTGGCCTTTTGGAAATTAGAGTGTTTGCCAGGATTTGATGGGGGTTGCATGGGGTGCCAACGCGGAGCTGCAGCTCCATGTCCGTAGGGCTCGCAGACGCATTGTGAGAGGGGCAGCCCTGGCTAGAGGCAGAGGGGGCTACAGGCGTCGGCCACGTAGGCCTTACCCAGTCAGGCTATACCGCCAGCAGCGCTCCTACCTAAACATGAGTGCCGCGCGATGTGTTAAAAGGCTCCGATTCCGAAAGGAGGTGATTGCAGAGATCTGCCACCTGCTTCGCCGAGATCTGCGGCCAAAGCTCAGGTGCAGGACGCCTCTGTCGATGGAAGTGAAGGTGACGGTGGCATTGAACTTCTATGCCACCGGCTCCTTCCAATACGCTGCTGGGGACATAGCAAACATCTCCCAGTACGGCGCGCATCGCTGCATCCGCCAGGTGACCGAAGCACTGTTCAGAAGGAGAAGCCAATTCATCTCCTTCCCCATGGCCCTGGAGAGCCAGCATCAGCGCGCATTGGGATTTTCCAGACTCGGGGAATTCCCCTTGGTGCAGGGCGCCATTGACTGTACGCATGTGGCTTTGCGGGCCCCTCTGGAGCATGGCGAGCAGTATCGCAACAGGAAGGGCTACCATTCTCTGAATGTGCAGCTGGTCTGTGACCACAAGCAGCGCATCATGGCAGTCAATGCCAGCTTCCCAGGCAGCAGCCACGATGCCTTTATCCTGCGGCAGAGTACTGTGCATGACATGTTCCAGGCACAGCCTCCCCCAAGAGGATGGCTACTCGGGGACAAAGGCTATCCTTTGTGCACCTGGCTCATGACCCCGCTCCGCGCGCCCAGGACCGCTGCTGAAGAGGCCTACAACGAGAGCCATCAAACCACCCGCAACATCATCGAGCTAACTATTGGGGTCCTCAAGCAGTGGTTCCGCTGCCTTGATCGCTCCGGAGGAGCTCTCCAGTATTCGCCGGACCGGGTCTCCCAATTTGTGGTGGTTTGCTGCATGCTACACAACCTGGCTATCCGCAGGACTCAGGCACTGCCACCTGACGTTGGACCAGCACCTCAGGAGCAGGAGGAGCATGAGGAGGAGGAGGAGGAGGAGCAGGAGTACGTTCCCAGGAGGGAGCGACCAGGGCCAAGGGCCGCACGACGCCACCTTATTACACGGTACTTCTAAGCCCCCTGTCAGGGAATGGCCAGGGGCCATGAGGGAAGATGAATGCAGCCGCTCCGCAAGCCCTCAGCCGGCGAAGCCAACAAACACTAAGAAGAACAACCATGGAGACTGCATGAATAAAGATAATTTTTTATTACACAAAAATGAAAAGCCCTTCCCACATGAATCCCCAAAAACAATAAACGGGCCCCACAAAAAGCCCAACAAACGACTCACTCCCACAAACTGGGGAGGAGTCACTCCACCTTTCTTCAAACCGGGCCTCAACGTCGGCCTAACGCAAAAAATAAGCCCTCCAACAACACAACCATGGGCAAAATAAAGATGGCCACCGCCATATAAAAGGAAAGCTGGCCACACCCTCTACTGAGTGGCCCGCGAGGGCGAGACCTTGCCCAGCCTTTTGCCTCCCCTGCCCGGCCTGCTGCTCCTTCGCAAGCTCTGCCCAGTGGCTGCTGCGAGGCTGGGGGAAGGTGCCTGAGGCTCAGATGCCCTTCCGCCAGATGCCGCTGGGGGGCGGCCTACACGGCGTTTGGGCCTCGAGGGGCCGTCTGCTGAGTGGCGCACCTGAGCCTGGCCACCATCAGCTGCAGCCGCTTGCCCTTGACGCCCCAGTGGGGGAATGGCGGCGACGGATGGCGCAATGTGGGCCAGCTGGCGTGTGGGATGCGCTGGCTGGTGCTGTGGCGCGGTGGCACTCGGCCGGGCCCGCACTGCAGGATCCGCAACAATCAGCCGAGGGGCGGCTTGCTGGGATGGTCCAGCGCGGCGGCTGCCCTGGCGATGCCTGCCTGAGACAGCGCATGTGGCAGCAGTGAGTGCCCCTGTGGTCCTGGCGTGCGCGCGCATCACAGCCGCCAGGGTCTTGACGGCATTAGTCAGCATGTGGCCACTCGCGGCAGTTGCTGCCCCGAACTCGCGCACACTGGTCGCCAGCGACTCGATGGCCTCAGGCATGCGTCCCACCACGCTCATGAGCTCCGTGTGGCGCCGGTCCAAATCCTCGGCCATCTTATCCAGCTTCCGCATCTCCTCCGAGGTGAAGGTGTCCGGACTGGAATCGCGACTCTCCCGCTGGGGAGGAGGGGGCCGAACTAGGGGACCCTTGCCGCGTTGGTGGCGGCGAGTGTGCCGAACAGCAGCACTCCCCTCTGATCCTTCCCCCCTTTGGGGGGAAGGCCGCGGGCCACGCGCACGGCTCCTGGGTGGCTGGACGCCACTGGTCCCAGAAGCTGCATTGCCCTGCGACAGTTCCTCCAGGCACTCGTCCAGTGAGGAGGTGTCAAGCATTTCCTCCTCTCCTGCGGGACGTGACTGTTCCCCCGAAGGTCCGGCTTGCTCCTCCTCCTCCTCCTGGTCGGAGGTGCTGTCACTGGCAGCTTCAGGGTCCTGGTCGTCACCAGCTGAAAGCAGGAATGCACAAGAGTAGCTTCAGAGTGAGGAGACGGCGTCAGCGAGGGAGTTAGGACTGGTGGCATTCAGCGCATTGGTGGGACAGTGGCAAAGGAGGTAGCTCGGATGGGCCAGTGCGACGCGAGAGGGCCAAAAGGCGAGGTCCTTACCATTGCCGGGCAGTGGAGGGTCGGATACTCCGCACGCTGTGGGGACAATCACACGGGCTCCCATGAGCACACACACGCACTCCTCCAGCCGAGTGAGCTTCTGCAGCTTGGCGCGGCCACCCCTGGCACGCGCCTGGCGATTAACCGCTACTTTAGCCTGCAAGAGAAAGGACGGGCTGTAAGTGCGCAGTGAAGCCCTGATGTAGTGTGCACTGCCTCCCATGGTGGAATAGCTTGGACAGAGTGAAGCCCTGATGTAGTGTGCACTGCCTCCCATGGTGGAATAGCTTGGCCAGAGTGTAGAGTGCCGAATGGCCATGTGATGCTCATGACTGTCCCAATGCTGCTGGCTGAGGGCTGGCCAATAGGACTTTCAGCTCCCTTTGCCCATCATGTCAGGTGTACATGCAAGAATGAGGAGGAGACTGGAAAGGCTACTCACCTTCACAATCCTGGTCAGATCGTTGTATTTTTTACGACATTGTTTGTGGGTCCTGGGGGCATCGCCGGTGAACGTCACCCTCTGGGCGATCTGCTTCCAGGGTTTGGTGTAGTCGTGGTGGGTTGGATTCCTCCCACTCTCTGGGAACAAGATCTTGCGCCTCACCTCCAGAGCTGTGACCATTATGTCCAGATCACCCTCTGAGAAGCGCAGGGCACGCTGACGGGCCTTCTCTGGCGTTGCCATGACTCCCTGGGGCTGAGCAGCAGTGTTGAGGCCTCTTTGCAAGGCTGCAGTGTGCAGGGCGTGGCAGCAGACCAATTCGTCCCTTCCCCCTTTAAGAGCTGGTCGGCGCCACGGGGTCTGCTGTCAGTCCAAAAATGGCCGCACCCGCGCTGCGCCCCGCCTGGGCGCTATCCCTCTGGACCGCTGGCTTAGCGCCTAAAGATAGGAGTGGAACGCCTCTTTTAGCGCTCCACCAACCTCTTAGGGCGAAGCCACTGAATTTCCGGCAACGGGGCGCTACTTTGGGGCGGGCGCTAACTTCGGGCGGGCGCTAAGGTTAGCGCCCCAAAACTGTCTATACTGAAAATCTAGCCCAAGGTCTCCCACATCTGATTAATCTTAGGGCTCTATTTTCTTTTTTGTCTGAAAAGGGTTTAATGTTTTTTAGAATTTAATAACTGTCTTTCAAAAACTCAAACTTGTTAGTGGGAACACAAGACTGTCAATCTGAATGTGCCACTTCACACTTAAGTAATTTAATAGCTACTTAAGTATGACTGGCAGAACGCTCTGTAACTAGGTTCTGCAGTGTGCAGTATTTGTGTGTAATGATTCTATCAAAGTGAAGAAAGTGCTGATTTGCCTATAAGGCTCAGTATTCATGAAAAACAAAGCCCAAAATAGAGATTTGTGTTCTCCCAGTTTAGAAATGCTGTTCCTTAGACAGTATCCCTTTGTCACAGAAACACACCAACTACGACATGCATGCCTTTCTGCTGTAAACCCATGCTTATTTGAGGGATGCTGCTTTGGCTATCTGCACTTGGCTCAAGAAGATTTATAGTGGCTTGGAGGGCCCATAATCTTCAACATTCAGCTACGGATTTCACTTTGTATTCACTGGAGAAAGATGTTGCTGCACGAAAGTACCAATTGGTGTGTGATCCATGTGCCTGAGGAACAGTATCTCCTTAAACTTGAAGACAACTGTCTACTACATTGTGCATTTGAGGATTCATTGTCACAGTGGTTTTCAAAAGTAATATATACTCTTTAAGTGAATGACCTAGTATGACCATTGGTAGTTGTGATGATCCTAGTTAGGGAATCATCATTTCTGCTGGTTCAGCATCTTTCCTTAATCAAGGTTGTATCCTGAGAAATCTTTCTGAGCAAAATCAAGATCCCCAAAGCTGCAGTTCTTGTGTCTGTCCATCTGCGGCATGTTAAAGGAAAGCAGAGGTTTGGTTACATTTGAACATCAAGGCTTTAGTAAAAAGATATAGATAGCAAAAGAAGGTCGCATCAGTAAAATTCAAAATACTGCCACTTTGTAGGACAACATTGTTACAGATTGCCACTGGTGCTGTTTTATTTCTAGCACCCATGTGTAATTGTAAATCAGGGATTTTTGCTTTGAATTCAGGCAGCAACCCCCAGGACATGATTAAAATCCAAATCAAGAAAAATCACTAAAAGGAGCACAGGAGAGCGTGTTCAAGACTGTTGGAGTTGGGACAAAACCCTTGAATAGCCTTGCAATACTACCAAATATCTATTTTATTCCATTAAAATAATAAAATAGAGTATATATGAGTTCACTATTGCGCTGAAAGTTAGGTTATAGCATTTGTGAAATGTCCTGCAATATTTAAAATGCACAGAATAGGGAAAACATAAGCATGCTCACATGCATGCGTGATATTCTCTTTCGCTCCCCCTCTCATTACTTTCTGCTTGACTGATCGATGGGAGTATTGTATTTTAATGTACTTCAGTCGTGCCTGCTAGCTCATGGAGACTACGGCCTAGAAATTGAGTAGCCTTAGCGCCGCATTTGAGGCGCTAGAGGGCCTAGCGCTGGAGTTATGGCCAGTTTAGAAATTCCCTGGGGCCCTAGAATCGGCGGTAGACCGGTTGCGCTGTGCCGGCACCGATGACGTCATCGGTGTGCGCAGCGTCCCGGTTGCCGTGGTGACGGGCCCCAGCGCCGAAATTGAGTTGCGGCCGCCTCGCCCGTGGCAGCCGCAACTAAGATTTTTTCAACCGAGTCTTCCCCGAGTTAGCGCCGGCGCATTAAGGTCGCGCGGCGGCCGGCCGCTTTCCCGCCGGCCGCCTGCCCGCACCTCCCTCCCCGGACTCCTCCACCCCCCCCCCCCCGCGGAACAGATGCGTCTGGCCTGCAAGCCCGGCACTTGTCCGAGGTGCCGGGCTCATTTTTTTCAATATTTGAACGGACAGCGGGCGGGTGCAGGCAGCTCCTCCTTAACTGAAGGAGGAGGCCTGCACTTCCCCAGCCTGCCGCACCGCATTGGGTCCCGCAGCGCCGGATTAGCGCCGCAATGTGGCAGTCAGCGCCCATTGGGAGGCGCTCACGCCCGCCAGTAGCGCCGGCAGCCGTCTGGGCGCGGCGCTACTGAATTTTTGGCGCGCGCAGGGGGACTTAGCGCCGGCGCTAAATTTCCGGCGCTAAAGCCCTGGCGCGGCGCCAACTCAATTTCTAGGCCTACATGTCCTAGGTATTCTGATTCCCTCTTAAATACAGAACATCACCTTGCAAGTGCTGGCATGTACACCCTGAACATATACAACGGTGCCCTGAATAATAAGAGGTATAACCTGGGCGCTGATGGTTTTTATTTACTGGCACACCGCCTATTAACCTGAGGAGCTGGGCTTACACCAGTAGTTACGTGTAAATGGTTGCACTTATGCAGATTATGATGTGCAATAGATTCAAAGGTGTGAAGGCTGGATTTACGAGACAATCCCCTTGGGCATATCTCCAACCTGTCGGTACTGTTAAATGAATGATAATGCCAACAGGTCTGAACATTAAAGGAACTTGAATGCAACACTAAAAATTAACTGCAATGACATATTACTTCTCTGGACTCGAGCCCAGAGCAACAAACATGTTGAGGTTTTCTGTAAGATTCTTTGTTTAACAATGTGTCATGGTATTCTGTAGATCTTGAAGTGTGTTCGGGACATCCAAATCTCTCTCTGGCAATGCTACACCCTGCAATCTCTTCCAGCTCTATGTTGCCTCCTAAATGTTTGTTTGTTTTGTTCATCCGACTCCAGCTTTCTTGACATCTTCCTCCCCCACTCCCTTCATCCGAACATTGGTGGCAAACCCTTCAGCCGTCTTGGTGCTACTCGCTGGAGCTCCCTCCCTGAACTTCTCTGCCTCTTCAAAATCCATCCCTTTGACCAAGCTTTTGGCCATCCCTCGTAATCTCTCTCTGGCTCAGCGTTTATTCTCCATATTCCTACTTGTAAAGTGCGCTCTCGCTCTGCTCCCGCTGCTGTTGAACTCTCTCGGGTTTTGGCGCTCTCGCCCTGCTCTCGCTGCTTTTGAACTCTCCCAGGTTTTGGCGCTCTCGCTCTGCTCTCGCTGCTTTTGAACTCTCCTGGGTTTTGGCGCTCTCGCTCTGCTCTCGCTGCTGTTGAACTCTCCCGGGTTTTGGCGCTCTCGCTCTGCTCTCGCTGCTGTTGAACTCTCCCGGGTTTTGGCGCTCTCACTCTGCTCCCGCTGCTTTTGAACTCTCCCGGGTTTTGGCGCTCTCGCTCTGCTCCCGCTGCTGTTGAACTCTCCCGGGTTTTGGCGCTCTCACTCTGCTCCCGCTGCTTTTGAACTCTCCCGGGTTTAGGCGCTCTTGCTCTGCTCTCGCTGCTGTTGAACTCTCCTGGGTTTTGGCGCTCTCGCTCTGCTCCCGCTGCTGTTGAACTCTCCCCAGTTTTGGCGCTCTCACTCTGCTCCCGCTGCTGTTGAACTCTCCTGGGTTTTGGCGCTCTCGCTCTGCTCCCGCTGCTGTTGAACTCTCCTGGGTTTTGGCGCTCTCGCTCTGCTCCCGCTGCTGTTGAACTCTCCTGGGTTTTGGCGCTCTCGCTCTGCTCTCGCTGCTGTTGAACTCTCCTGGGTTTTGGCGCTCTCGCTCTGCTCTCGCTGCTGTTGAACTCTCCCGGGTTTTGGCGCTCTCGCTCTGCTCTCGCTGCTTTTGAACTCTCCCCAGTTTTGGCGCTCTCGCTCTGCTCTCGCTGCTGTTGAACTCTCCCGGGTTTTGGCGCTCTCGCTCTGCTCCCGCTGCTTTTGAACTCTCCCGGGTTTTGGCGCTCTCGCTCCGCTCCCGCTGCTTTTGAACTCTCCCGGGTTTTGGCGCTCTCGCTCTGCTCCCGCTGCTGTTGAACTCTCCTGGGTTTTGGCGCTCTCGCTCTGCTCTCGCTGCTGTTGAACTCTCCTGGGTTTTGGCGCTCTCGCTCTGCTCTCGCTGCTGTTGAACTCTCCCCGGTTTTGGCGCTCTCGCTCTGCTCCCGCTGCTTTTGAACTCTCCCCGGTTTTGGCGCTCTCATTCTGCTCCCGCTGTTTTTGAACTCTCCCGGGTTTTGGCGCTCTCGCTCTGCTCCCACTGCTTTTGAACTCTCCCGGGTTTTGGTGCTCTCGCTCTGCTCTCGCTGCTGTTGAACTCTCCCCAGTTTTGGCGCTCTCGCTCTGCTCCCGCTGCTTTTGAACTCTCCCGGGTTTTGGCGCTCTCGCTCTGCTCCCGCTGCTTTTGAACTCTCCTGGGTTTTGGCGCTCTCGCTCTGCTCCCGGTGCTGTTGAACTCTCCCGGGTTTTGGCGCTCTTGCTCTGCTCTCGCTGCTTTTGAACTCTCCCGGGTTTTGGCGCTCTCGCTCTGCTCCCGCTGCTGTTGAACTCTCCCGGGTTTTGGCGCTCTTGCTCTGCTCTCGCTGCTTTTGAACTCTCCCGGGTTTTGGCGCTCTCGCTCTGCTCCCGGTGCTGTTGAACTCTCCCGGGTTTTGGCGCTCTTGCTCTGCTCTCGCTGCTTTTGAACTCTCCCGGGTTTTGGCGCTCTCGCTCTGCTCCCGCTGCTTTTGAACTCTCCCAGGTTTTGGCGCTCTCGCTCTGCTCCCGCTGCTTTTGAACTCTCCCGGGGTTTGGCGCTCTCGCTCTGCTCTCGCTGCTTTTGAACTCTCCCGGGTTTTGGCGCTCTCACTCTCCTGCCGCTGCTTTTGAACTCTCCCGGGTTTTGGTGCTCTCGCTCTGCGCCCGCTGCTTTTGAACTCTCCCGGGTTTTGGTGCTCTCACTCTCCTGCCGCTGCTTTTGAACTCTCCCGGGTTTTGGTGCTCTCGCTCTGCGCCCGCTGCTTTTGAACTCTCCCGGGTTTTGGTGCTCTCGCTATGCTCCCGCTGCTGTTGAACATTATTTTACGGTAAACACTTGATATAAATCAAGTTGTTGTTGTTGTTACTCATAACATGATGGCATTGAATTTAAAGTTTAAACCAGAAAGTAGTAATTGCTTTCTTCTCATCCTAGCTTCTCAATCATGTGATGATCGTTATTTAGTGGTGTGCTTTAATTCAAATAGACTGACTTGAGTCGATGGAGCAGGAAGATGCCACCACATTTGAGGTTTGATAGGCTGCTGGAGAACATAGCATTATCTTTCATTGCTGTTGGCATCCAGCAAGTGATTGGAATTTCCATTTGGTCTTCAGCATAACAAACAGTAACAGTTTTTCTTTTAACATTTACTTCACAAAAAACAGCCAGCTGCTGAGGTAGTCTCAAACAGAATAAATTCTGAATATTTTGCCTACTAATTGGATATTTCTTTGATGCCAATTCCGTGTAAGTTCAGACTTGTTAAATGTTGCTTTGTTCTGTGAAATAATTTTCATATATATCTCCAATTCAACCCTGTTTTTTATAACAGTAAAAATACAGACAACATGTGCTACCAGTGTTTAAGCATTGCTTGGAAATTGCACTTTTGGCTTTAAAAAAAAACTACAAAGCTTGAGGATAAAATTAACTGCAAAAGAATCTAAATAATTAATATAGCTTTAGTTCAAGATACGGTTAATAATAATATATAAAATCATTGAGGAAATGTGTAATGTAGAGGCATAAAGTGTTGGTGCTCCAATTTGCTGTGCTATAGATTGGGTTTGTCGTTCCCCATAACTCAAGAACCGTCTTGATGAAGAAAGTGCCCAGCAGGAACGGACAAAAAAAACTAGAGGTAAAGTCATTCTGGGACGGGTCTAATGCACGCTCAGACAGCTGGCTCAAGCATGAGATTAACAGTAGGGTGACCGCCTGAACTTTCTGATTTGAGGATGCTGCTCGACCCAGGAAACCAAGAGAAGCAAACAATAAGGTCCAAAAGTTGAAGCAATATTGGTGTAACTGTAAATTTAAAGCATGCCTCCCTATCCATTTTAATCACACTCCATCAATTTCAATCCATTTGTGGGTTTTTTTCCCCATGAATAGTTTGTTAGTAATTCCATACCTGTGTTGTAGTTGTTTTGTCTGTTGTGTATGATGTTGTATCAGTGTTCCCTGTTTGTTTTTGTAGTGCACAACGTGACAGAAATACTCTGCCGAAAAAAGGACTAAGGTAACTACCTTTTGGTGCAGTTTGTTTCATGTTTTGATAGCAAATTCTAAATTCCAGACAAAGTGCCTGTTAGATATAGTGGTAAAGTGTAAGGCTCCTAGTTAGAGGAACTGAATTTGAAACCTACTATTAACCATTTTGACCATGGTGGGTTTTGCCTGTGTGTCAGACACCCAGTTGACCAAAAAAAAATAGATCTCCTTGGATCAAAAAAATGAAATTAGGGCCTTAATATTGAAAAATAAAGGAACGTGATTAAATGGACAGACTAATCTACAGATATAACATCTTTTTGAGACTAAGTGATACAGTTGCCTCAAGTTTCAATTTTAGTAACTGAGCCTCTGAAAATCATACTTTGAACTCATAGGGCTAGATTTTCCTGGAGCCGTCAGGTGGGGTTTCAGGCGTGTGGGGGGGGGGGGGGGAAATCCCGAATTTGGGGGTCCCGACACCATCCCGCCCAAAACCCCGCCCCACGTACGTTTCGGGGGCAGCGGGTACCTGCCCCGCACTGGAACCCGCCAAAACCAGGCTGGAAGGGATTAGTGCCAATTAACTGCCTGTTAACAGTTAGTTAACAGGCAGTTTTAGCCTAATCCCTATTTTGAGCGGTTTCGTGTGGGTTTCTCGACCGCTCCAAACCACGCCAGGTTAGAGCAGGCGGGCCGTCGGGTTGAAGGAGTTGGAGGGGTCGCAATGTCGGCGCTCAGGTGAGTGATGGGTGCATGAGTGCAAAGGTAAGTGTGTTTGGTGTGTCTAAAGTGTGTAAAGAACTTTTACTTACCTGTACTTACCTTAACAGCCTTTCTTCCTGTAGCCGTCGGGAGCCCATCACTCACCCGGCAATTAAAGCTGAACGGCTGCGATCTGTGAAAAGTGACAGCCTTCAGCTTTGAGTGCCGGTAAGAGTTCTAACTGAGTCTGTGCAGAATGACTCATGGTAGAACTCAGACTGTCAGTGTTTCACAGCTTCAAACAGCTGTGAAACGCTGATATTTCATCTGTCAAAAACTCTTGACAGATGAAATTGCAGTTTGTGACGTTACCTGTTGCCGGGTGGCCCTTAATTGGCCTGCTGAGCCCGCTGGGCGGGCTCAACAAGGTCAATCAAGGGAAAATCGCGCGGATTGGCCGGACGTCGATGTAGGCGGATCAAAAAACCGAAAGTTGAAGTCCCGCCTTCTTCCCGACAGGTTCGGGAAAATCTACCCCATAATATAGTTCCCCGAATGGTCTAGCATGTTCATCTAATAAGTAGGTGAACCATACAGACCATGAAAGCCTCAAGTTTGATTCGGGTTGTGCTGTGTTGGCTGTTCTCAACTGAGGCAACAAGAAGAGCACTACAGTGGGCCCATCACTCAGGTTGGAGGGGTTGGGGGAGAAATTAATCAGGGATTCAGCTCGATAGTTGCGTGGTGAGTAGCCTACTGTTGCTCAGTGCCAAGGCTCGCACATGAACAATGGTCAATTGGTGAGGTACTGGGGTGGTGTGACTAATACTCATGCAATTGTCCCCTAACTTCAGGAGAGGTGATGAGAAAATTAGTGGAGAAAATTTTTTAAAATATAAATTCAGTGAATGTTGAGTGTTATGTCAATCTTCTCACAGAAGAGCAAAATGGCAACCTCGCCCTCTTTGCATGCTTATAGTTTTAAGTAACTCTGAACTGGCACAAGCAGAGCTTTCAATCATAAAAACGATCATTTGCAAATTAAGCAAAACCATTATTAAAAAGGTTGTGTGCTGCAATGTGGACTTTCCATTATCTGTGACCATCTCATATAAAATCCATGACCATATACACTTCGTGCTGATGCATTATTTTGTTTTTGTTATTTCCTATTAAGACATTCTCAGAATTCCTTGATATTTATGCAGTCTCATTGTGTCTGTACGAAGTATTGCAATGACGATGAGCTTCAGCTACACCTCTAAGAGATCTGTCATTAGATAATTCCCCACTGGATATCTTTTTTAATTTGACAAGTTTGGAGACCTGTGAATAAGAAGACCATTCATGTAACCAGCACTGGGAATTCTCTCTCATGCAATTTTACAATAAGCATGTTACAAAAAGTTTTGAATATTTTTAAAGCTATGAACAGGATAAATAGCTCACCTGAGCGCTCTATTGGTAAATACATTGCGGGTGAAATTTGACTTGGTTAGGACGCAAAACAAGCGGTATTGCATTGGCTGCCAGTTATACGCCCCGCCCAATATTCAGTTCCATTGACTTTTAACTTTGAGGAATTTCTGTAGCATATTGAGTAGGCCTGTAAATAAGATAAATTTCAAACCTGATTGAAGTGTTTATTTTATATGGCAATCTTACTAGGTTTATCCCAGGAGACTGTATGTTAACACTAAATTACTACTTGTATGAAAGAGACATTGTTAACGTGCTACTGAGAAGGAATCAATAGCATTTTAAAAAATGTGTTCATGGGATGTGGGCGTTGCTGGCAAGGCCAGCATTTATTGCCCTTCCCTAATTGCCGTCGAGAAGGTGGTGCTGAGGCGCCTTCTTGAACCGCTGCAGTCCGTGTGGTGAAGGTATTTCCACAGTGCTGTTACGGAGTGAGTTCCAGGATTTTGACCCAGCAACGATGAAGGATCGGCGATATACTTCCAAGTCAGGATGGTGTGTAACTTGGAGAGGAACTTGCAGGTGATGGTGTTCCCATGCACCTGCTGCCCTTGTCCTTCCAGGTGGTAGAGGTCGCGGGTTTGGGAGGTGCTGCCGAAGAAACTTTCGTAAGTTGCTGGATTGCATCTTATAGATGGTGCACACTGCAGCCATGGTGCGCCACTGGTGGAGGTAGTGAATGTTTAAGGTGTTGGATGGGGTGCCGATCAAGCGGGCTGCTTTGTCTTGGATGGTGTTGAGCTTCTTGAGTGTTGTTGGACCTGCACTCATCCAGGCAGTATTCCATCACACTCCTGACTTGTGCCTTGTAGGTGGTGGAAAGGCTTTGGGGAGTCAGGAGGAGACACACTCGCTGCAGAATACCTAGCCTCTGACCTGCTCTTGTTGCCACAGTATTTATGTGGCTGGTCCAGATAACTTTCTGGTCAATGGTGACCCCCCAAGATGTTGATGGTGGGGGATTCGGCTATTGTAATGCCATTGAATGTTAAGGGGAGGTGGTTTGACTATCGCTTGTTGGAGATAGTCATTCCCTGGCACTTGTGTGGCACGAATGTTACTTGCCACTTATCAGCCCAAGCCTGAATGTCATCTAGGTCTTGCTGCATGCTGAAATGGACTGTTTCATTATCTGAGAAGTTGCGAACGGCACTGAGCACTGCAGTCATCAGTGAACATCCCCACTTCTGATCTTATGATGGAGGGAAGGTCATTGATGAAGCAGCTGAAGATGATTGGGCCTAGGACACTGCCCTGAGGAACTCCTGCAGCGATGTCCTGGGGCTGTGATGATTGACCACCAACCACCACAACCATCTTCCTTTGTGCTAGGTATGACTCCAGCCAGTGGAGAGTTTTCCCCCCCGATTCCCATTGACTTCAGTTTTACTAGGGCTCCTTAGTGCCAAACCTGGTCAAGTGCTGCCTTAAAGTCAAGGGCGGTTACTCTTGCATCACCTCTGGAATTAAACTCTTTTATCCATGTTTGGACCAAGGCTGTAATGAGGTCTGGAGCTGAGTGGTCCTGGTGGAACCTAATTTGAGCATCAGTGAGCAGGTTATTGGTGAGTAAGTGCCACTTGATAGCACTGTCGATGACAACTTCCATCACTTAGCTGATGATGGAGAGTAGACTGATGGGGCGGTAATTGGCTGGATTGGATTTGTCCTGCTTTTTGTGGACAGGTCATACTTGAGCAGTTTTCCACATTGTCGGATAGATGCCTGTGTTGTAGCTGTACTGGGACTGGCTTCTGTGATGGTGGGGACCTCAGGAGGAGGCCGACACGGATCATCCACTCTGCACTTCTGGCTGAAGTTGGTTGCAAACGCATCAGCCTTATCTTTTGCACTCACGTGCTGGGCTCCACTATCATTGAGGATGGGGATATTCATGGAGCCTCCTCCTCCCGTTAGTTGTTTAATGGTCCACCACCATTCACGACTGGATGTGGCAGGACTGCAGAGCTTTGATCTGATCTGTTGATTGTGGGATCGCTTAGCTCTGTCTTGTAGTCTTGTGTTGCAGCTTCCCCAGGTTGGCCCCTCTTTTTTTAGGTATGCCTGATGCTGCTCCTGGCATGCCCTTCTGCACTCCTTATTGAACTAGGGTTGGTCCCCTGGCTTGATGGTAAGGTAGATTGAGAGATATGCCGGGCCATGAGGTTAAAAATTGTGG
Organism: Somniosus microcephalus; assembly: GCF_052327205.1. Lineage (NCBI taxonomy): Eukaryota > Metazoa > Chordata > Chondrichthyes > Squaliformes > Somniosidae > Somniosus > Somniosus microcephalus. The sequence continues at coordinate 48,956,889 of NC_141004.1, forward strand.
TAGAATACAATTCTGCTGCTGCTAATGGCCCAGAGCGCCTCATGGATGCCCAGTTTTGAGCTGCTAGATCTGTTCTGAATCTACCCCTTTTGGCATGGTCGTAGTGCCACACAACACGATGGAGGGTGTGAAGACGGGACTTTTTCTCCACAAGGGAAGGGAAAGAGGATCGGCAGGGGAGGGGGTCAGCTGGGGATTGGAGTCGGATGGAGATTGGAGTTGGCCAGAGATTGGGGGTCAACGGGGAGTGGGGGGGGGGGGGGGGTCGGCCGGAGCATTCGGGGGTGTGGTGGGGGAGGATCGGGGCCAGCCACCCAAGGATTGTGGCCGGCATCAGCATCATCAGTAGGGTAGGGGGAAGGCCTCATGGTGGGATCGAAGGCCTGGGAAGGCGATCGGAGGCCTCGTGAGGGGGTATCCGACCGCAGGGGTGCGTTAGGTAAGGCCCCTGTATCAAGGAGGTAGGTATACAGCCACTTACCTCCTGGATCCAGCAGTCCCTGCCTCGGTTTAACTACCAGGTTTCACAAATTATGTGCAACACGTCCACGTGCAGTTAAATTCAAAATGGAGGTGTAAGAAAAGAGGCTTCCAGCCTCATTATAATATTTAAATTGACCTACCGCCCCTCCTGGGAGCGGGTTGCGCCCCATCCCACCTCCGTTAAAACCGGAGGTGGGAGGGTTGGAGGCGGGTTCAGGTTGGGAATCCAATTTTTAACAATTTAACTGCCCCCACGCTCCAAACCTACCCGTTTTTTTTAAGGTAAAATTCCGGCCTAAGATTTAGCTCGCAACTGATGTTAGGTTGCCTGGTCTATAGTTACCCAGTTTATCCTTTACTGTCTTCTTGAACAGAGGTGATACATTACCTATCCTGCAGGCCCGTGGTACAATTTGCATATCTAAGAATAGCAAAATGTTGGCAATTTTTAGCTGCTTTTTATATAAGTGTCCTTGAGTACAGCTGACTCAAGATTAGGGACACAGCCTAGGTTTTTTGCAAACTTCCCAAATATTTTGTAAATATTATAACAGCCTATTAGCCAGTATAAGTAGGGCTGTGTTGTGTGGTTTTTTTTAAATTTCTATGTGGGGAAAACATCATACATACTTGTATATATTTAAAAAGAATGGTCAACTAAGCAAGCCCGTTGTAGAATTATCATAAATATATGGTTTGAAAATGTGTAAAATCATGCCAGGTCCACTGCTATCTTTAAAATAATAAAAGTGGTGCCATACGAAAGGCTAGGACAAGTACCCTGCAGTGTTTAAAAATGACCTAAACTTAAAGGGGGAGCAAATTGGGCTCCTTTGCGCCTGCCGTTAGCGCCTCCAGGGGCTGTTAATGGGGCGCTAAGGGCTTATTGTGGGTGGGGGGGGCAGTGGTAATGGTGCCTCCCGAGAAATTTGTCAGGGCGCGGCTGAGGCACTAGCCGATAGCGCTGCGCCACCGGAAATGACATTATCGCCGAGCGATGCGGCCCCTTCCCGCCCGCGGCAGAAATTCGGCTTCATCACACGAGGCTGCCGTGGGCGATGTCAGCACCAGCCTCATGGGTCGTGAACCAGGCCGACCTCCGCTCGTGGGGTGGTATTTAAAGGGGAGGTGCGGCTGTGACCCGCGCCAACAATTTCTTCTTTTGGCCAACCTCCAGGCCGGCCCTTCGTGGCGGCAATTGGCGTGGTGCGTGGCTGCCATTGCGCAGCCAAGCACCGCGTCTCAGTGCTGGGCTGCAGCCATGGCACCAAGCCACCCTGGTGGCCTAGTGTGGGCCATCGGAGGCCCTACATAGCTTGCAGCGTTCCTCCCCTTTACCAGAAGTGATGGGGCGGTGAAACGCTCCGGCGTTCGAGCGTTTTGCGCCCCCGACTCCGTCCCGAGAGGAAGTGGAACACCTGAGATAGCGCTCCACTTCCACTCCGGGGCGGTAAGCCGAATTTAGCGGCCGGGGCGGTACTTTCATGCCGGGTGCTAAATGTCCGGCATTAATCCGGTTACCACCCCCAAACGGGGCGTAACCGAAATTCGCGCCCAAAGACTGTTAGATCTTTCTTCACAAATGACTGTTTGGAAAATCAGATCTTTCAGTTTCTTTGTATAGTCACTAACAGGTACAACTTTTACTGCACAAAAAGTTGCTTTACAATAGGCTTCATCTTGTCTCTGAGTGCTGAAATGCTGCAGATTGAGAGTAGAGGATGGAGCTATTACACGGTACAGTGGGACACTTCTACGACTGTGACTCGGTGCTATTGCAGTATTGTAATGGACTGGGCCCATTCTTTCAACAATTTGGCACAATACCAGATCTAGGAGTGTTCTCAGCATTAATATTTTCCTATATGTCCAGTTATAGTGAGGTTTAAACCAACATAAGCACCCAAGGTTGTGAAATTGTCATTATATTTCTATGAACTGTATTTCATTTTTGGACTGTAGATTTTTGTCTTTCTGTGCTTGAGCATAAAAGATAACCCTGGATGCAGCACAGAGAGGAAAATCTGCCCAAGGGAAGGCAAATATACAATTTAGTTTGTACTCTATTGAATGCGAATTATGGAGGAATCACTTGTGTTCCATGTAATTCAGAGAGAGCTTAAACAACAAATATTTGACCCTCAATCAGAAATCCCCTCCAAGTCACACACCATCTTGACTTGGAAGTATGTCGCCGTTCCTTCATCGTCTGAGTCAAAATCCTGGCACTCCCTCCCTAACAGCGCTGTGGGAGTACATTCACCACAAGGACTGCAGCGGTTCAAGAAGGCAGCTTACCACCACCTTCTCGAGGGCAATTGGGGATGGGCAATAAAAGCTGGCTTTGCCAGTGATGCCCACATCCCAGGAATGAATTTTTTTTAAAAGCAATGTGTTTGATTCCTAGTGATGGCTCTTAAGCAAACTCAGTTCCCTTGATTGGTAGAGTTTCTTCTGTGTTGCATCTCCACAAGGTGAGGAATAGACTGACAATTTTCTCCTTCCTCTAGTTTAAATACACTTTCGTCTATTCAGTCACAAAAGCGGTACTTCTGGTGGAACTGGAAAGGTTCAGAACCCTGTGCAGAATAGTACATGTGTCGGCAAACAACCAAAAAGAGGCTTCTGTAGAAAAGGATATCTATTTGATTCCGAGTTCCACGTGTTATATAGTGAAGTGCTCAGTGTTCTGTATATATTAATACCATCTATTGTGTACCATTTAAAATGGTCTTGTGTCAAGTACATTACATATTTAGTGCCAGCAAACATTTATGAATTCTGCTTATGACCTGAAATATTAATGAATGCTTTTATTCCATTAGCTTTCACATCCTTAGCATGGTTTCCACATTAGTCAAATTCTGACTTATTTGTATCTTGCCTCACTTCATTTACAGATATGGAACAAGTTCACAGCAGGAAGACACCAAGGAATGGCTCCACGCACGTTCTATTGGAGGCTCTGTAGATTCAGATAGCCAGTTACTTTCCTCCCCCTCTACTATTCCATTATCAAATTTAGGTCAGTACATTTTTCATTACCAAATAAATTATGAAAAAAATCTGCACTCTAGATTTTCTTTTTACCAATTTATCTGTTCAATTTTATTGAAAAATACTTTTTTTTCCCTTGCACCAGGTGAGTATAGAATGTATTAAAATTAAGAAGCATTGTTCTGTTGGGGGTACATTTTAAAGAAGGATGTTGACAATTATGGAATTTAAATATCTGATGGTAGAAATTCTGATTAATGAAGTTTTACATACAAATGCCAGACATTTCTGTGTGCTATTTTTATAGAGGCTTTAACATAATTAAAACATTTTTTCCACAGGTTTATTATTTTTAAATACTTTAAAGAAAGGTAAGTTTCTTTTTAGCCCCATTAGAAAATAACATTATTTTTTTCAAAAATTTAAATTATTGTTTAAAATAGTTATTTCATGTAATTTATAGTTTATTTAAAAAATGTGATTTAAAAAAAATTTATTTGAAGAATTAGTGATGTTTTTGGGCCGTAGTATTTATAAGTTTTGACAGCTCTTCCTGTCAAACTTATGAATGGAGCATTCCTTGCTCCGATTGGCTCCCCATGGCCCACGTGATCCCAGGGGACGCATTGAACTAACTGCGCCCCTGGGATATGCAAGCACTGCGCGCCGGCAGTTGGAGCAGGCCCAGGATCGGAATTCCACGGGGGCCCACAGCTCAACGGCCGGCGCGCGGGAAGCCCCCGACCCGAATTTCTGGGCCATTTTCAGTCAAGTAAATTTGTTACCATTAATTTGCCAAGCAGTATTTAGAACTTGACAAATTACTAAACTTTTAGTGACTACTGAATAAATAATTTTCTATCTTCCCATCATCCCAAGAACTAGTCCTGCACAGAGTCTCATTAGATTGAGGCATGGGTTGGAGAATCGGGCACATCCTGCCCAATTCATGGTGCTCCTCACATTCTGGTGACCGCGATGTCCCATTCCAAAACAGAGAATAGGGTTTAAAGGTAGTTACTCAGACTAGCAAATGGTGGGAAGTGGTGATCGGTGCTGGGACCACTGTTGTTCACCACTTACATAAGCGATATGAACTCTGGAATCGGAAGTACAATTTCAAAATTTGCGGATGACACCAAATTGGGGGACGTAGTTAATATAGAGGAGGACTGCGATTAAAATACAGGAAGACATTAATAAACTTGCAGAATGGGCCTGTAATTGGCAAATGAACTTCAACATAAATAAGTACGAGGTAATATATTTTGGTAGGAAGAATAAGGAGCCACATACTCCTTGGAAAATAAGTGCCTAAATGGGGTAGAGAAACAGCAGGATCTGGGGGTACAGATACACAGATCCCTAAAAGTAGTGACGCAGGTTAATCAGGCCATTAAAGAAAAATCAAACAAACCACTGAAGTTCATTTCGAGAGGAATAGAATTGAAAAGCAGAGAAATTATGTTAAACCTTTATAGAACCTTGGTTTGACCACACTTGGAGTACTGTGCACAGTTCTGGCCTCCATATTATAAAAAGGATATAGAGGCACTAGGGAAGGTGCAAAAAAGATTTACTAGAATGATAGGTATAACTTCTCAGTTCTGCTATCAGGAAATATTGAACAGGCTGGGACTCTTTGCTCTAGAAAAGAGAAGACTGAGGGGTGACATGATAGAGGTCTTTAAGATGATGAAATGGTTTGATAGGGTGATAGGATATGTTTCCACTTGTGGGCAAGACCAGAACTAGGGGCCATAAATATAAGTTATCACTAATAAATCCAATAGGGAAATCAGGAGAAACTTCTTTACCCAGAGATAAGTTAAATGTGGAACATGCTACCACAGGAAGTAATTGAGGCGGCTAGCATAGATGCATTCAAGGGGAAGCTAGATAAGCAAATGAGGGAGAAAGGAATTGAAGGATATGTTGATGGGGTAAGATGAAGGGTGGTGGGAGCAGAGGAGGCTCGACTGGAGCATGTACCTGTTGGGCCGAATGGCCTGTTTCTGTGCTGTTAATACCTTGTGATTTCCCAATCCATGGTTCCATCTGACGAAGCTCTGCATCAGATAGAATTTATACAGGTAAATATGCAGACTTTATTGCTATCTCTGAAAGTTTGAATGTCTGAAAGCAATTACATTTTGGCGCTATGAGGCTCTTTTTCTCTTCTATTTGCCTTTGCCTTGGAGCTACTTATAATTGGCAATAGTACATATCGCTCCATCAGCGGAGTATACACACACACCCCGTAGATGGACATAATGGTTTTTGTAAACCTGCAATTGATATTCCATTTTCTAAAACATATTAAGACTCTTTATAAAGTTATTGCAAATTACATCAGATGTATTAAATTTGAGGTATTCAAGAACTATTTCATATCATATGAAGGTTTCTGGTTTGGTGACCAATATTTCACATCTCAAGGTTTTTATTATTGTCACTTCGTCATTAGCCTTTCTTTTACGATTAATACAGAGTGCCTGAACTTCTTGGGCTGGGGTGATGGGAAGCTGCAATACGGGCAGGTGATCCAGAATTTGGAGCAGAATGCAGCTATGCTAGGTCTCTGTGTTCCTTTTTTTTTAAATTGCCAAATTTCACCAGAAGTGGGGCAGCTGCTTTTTACATTTGTCCCGCCTTCCCCCCCCCCCCCCCCCCTCCCCATAGGCAGCACTGGCAAAATGACAAGATGATGCCATCCATCAGACCTCTCGTTCGTTCCACCCCTTTTTCCATCAGTGCCAAGTACAGCTGTATGCTGCAAGTGTATTGCCAGAACCAGACGTCGGGTTCACGACTGCTTCAAATGCTAGTTTTCCAACAACAGAGCAATCGATTAATGTTGGGAAAGTGGCAGTTTTGAATTGTTCAAACTCTTTTCACTGCTCTACCCACCTTCAGCCAGATTGGCCAGTCACTTACAATTGTGGCAAGGTGCTGCGCAGACATTCCTACCCCTGCTGAGATGGGTGCTCCAGTATTACCACAAATGTCATGGGTGCCCAACCGCACACCTTACAAATGACTTTAACCCTAGGATTTGGGACAGAATCAGTGGTGCAACAGACTGACCACTAGAGCAGGATTCCAGGAATTTCCGGTTCAGAGGGTCAAACGGCCTCTGTCTTCTACTCTTCCCTTTGGGAGATAATTGTTGGTATTATAAAACAGTTCTGTCCCAATATTACTGTGCTATTTTCAATGCGTATACCTTCCTCACAAGCATGGTCTCAAAAGAAATGTCCTTTTTCTAACTATGGAAGTAAAAAATTAGAGATATCAATGTAGTTTTTCTTAATTCAAGTATTGGAGATCATTTTTGTTTTGAAAGGAACAAAGATTATTTTATAATCTCGGTGCCGATGTAAACAGCAGATAACTTCTCTATGATTTATACACAAGCATACAAAACCATGTTAATATTTTTCTTACTAGTGATCATTGTTGTGGTCTTTAAGAGACGCTGTACAATCTATATCTAAATCAGGGCAGTTCTCAATAATTAACTTACTACATTACTAGCTCGTGTGACAGCATCTCAGTGTGTGAACTCAAAGCTTAAAAATGGCTGGCCTGTGCAACCTAGAATTTCCCAGAACCTCCTGCAATTTAAAGTGTTAACGTCTTTTGTGGAAACAGCCAACCTGGTATAATACTTGTGAAAGTCCGAATCTGACTTTGCTTTAAGTGTAAGATTTGTTTAGTTGGCAGCATGATGAGGTGATGCTAGAATTAACAGTTATTTTAGACCAGAAGACTCATTAGTGACTGTGAGGCATGACAAAGGGCTCTTTTTTATTGACTTTGCAGTAAATGAGCAGCCCGTATACAAAAGACATGACATTCTCACAATGAATGCCAAATAACAGCTGCATACTGGGAAATAGGACGTGCATTAGTTATATCCAGCACCTGTTCATAAATGCTAACCCTTACACCAGAATAACATGCTACTGCAACAAAAAACCCAATATATTCCAAGAAGTAGCGAAAAGATAATTTCTTCATTAATTGTATTTGATTGCTGCGATAACAGTAGTAAATGTGAAAGTGCAACTTGATGAACTGTTGTTCAGACTTCGTGAAGAACCTTATTTGTTTCACATTTATACATTAACAAAATTAATTGTTTTAAAGGAGTTTGAAATTGCTGCATCTGTGTCCAAATGCATCCATTTCTATATCACTGAATCAAGCTTCTACTATACAGGAATGGTAGCATAGTGGTTATGTTACTAGACTAGTTATCCAGAGGCCTGGACTAATGATCTGGAGACATAAGTTCAAATCCCACCACAGCAGCTGGGGAATTTAAAATCAGTTAATTAAATAAATCTGGAATAAAAAGCTAGTATCAGTAATGGTGACCATGAAACTACCAGATTGTCCTAAAAACCCACCTGGTTCACTAATGTCCTTTAGGGAAGGAAATCTGCCATCCTTATCTGGACTGGCTTGACTTTTAACTACCCTCTGAAATGGTTGTGAAAAAAAAGCTGCGAAAAACAATAATAAAACCGGACGGATGGCACACCCAGCCCAGTCGACCCGACAAAGTCCTCCTCACCAACATCTGGGGACTTGTGCAAAAGTGGGAGAGCTGTCCCACAGACTAGTCAAACAGCAGCCTGACAGAATCATACCTTTCAGCCAATGTCCCAGACTCCTCCATCACCAGGGTTGGTGGCACTGTGGTATACAGTCTGGAAGGAGTGCCTCTGGGAGTCCTCAACATTGACTCTGGACCCCATGAAGTCTCATGGCTTCAGGCCAAGCATGGGCAAGGAAACCTGCTGATTACCACCGACCGCCCTCCCTCAGCTGATGAATCAGTACTCCTCCATGTTGAACACCACTTGGAAGAAGCACTGAGAGTAGCAAGGGCACAGAATGTACTCTGGGTGGGGGGCTTCAATGTCCATCACCAAGAGTGGCTCAGTAGCACCACTACTGACCGAGCTGGCCGAGTCCTGAAGGACATAGCTGCCAGTCTGGGCCTGCGACGGGTGGTGAGAGAACCAACATGAGAGAAAAACCTACTTGACCTCGTCCTCACCAATCTACCTGGCGCAGATGCATCTATCCATGATCGCATTGGTAGCAGTGACCACCGCACAGTCATTGTGGAGACAAAGTCCCATCATCACACTGAGGACACCTTCCATCGTGTGGCACGAACACCGTGCTAAATGGGATAGATTCAGAACAGATCTAGCAGCTCAAAACTGGGCATCCGGATGATGAGGCACTGTTGGTCATCAGCAGCAGCAGAATTGTATTCCACCACAATCTGTAACCTCACTCTGCCATTACCATCAAGCCAGGGGACCAACCGTGGTTCAATAAGGAGTGTAGAATAGCATGGCAGAAGCAGCACCAGGCATACCTAAAAATGAGGCGTCAAACTGGGGAAGCTGCATCACAAGACTGCATGCATGCTTAAAAAGTGGAAGCAGCATGCTGTAGCCAGAGCTAAGCGATCCCACAATCAACGGATCAGATCAAAGCTCTGCAGTCCTGCCACATCCAGTCATGAATGGTGGTGGACCATTAAACAACTAACGGGAGGAGGAGGCTCCATGAATATCCCCATCCTCAATGATGGTGGAGCCCAGCACGTTAGAGCAAAAGACAAAGCTGAAGATGAAGCATCTTCATCCAGAAGTGCAGAGTGGATGATCCATATCAGCATCCTCCTGAGGTCTTCACCACCACAGAAGCCAGTCTTCAGCCAATTCGGTTCACTCCACGTGATATCAAGAAATGACTAAGTGCACTGGATACAGCAAAGGCTATGGGCCCCGACAATATCCCGGCTATCGTGCTGAAGACTTGTGCTCCAGAACTAGCCACGCCTCTAGCCAAGATGTTCCAGTACAGCTATAACACTGGCATCTATCTGACAATGTGGAAAACTGCCCGATATGTCCTGTCCACAAAAAGCAGGACAAATCCAATCCAGCCATTACTGCCCCATCAGTCTACTCTCAATCATCAGCAAAGTGATGGAAGGTGTCATCGACAGTGCTATCAAGCAGCATTTGCTCACCGATGCCCAGTTTGGGTTCTGCCAGGACCACTCGGCTCCAGACCTCATTACAGCCTTGATCCAAACATGGACAAAAGAGCTGAATTCCAGAGGTGAGGTGAGAGTGACTGTCCTTGACATCAAGGCAGCATTTGACCAAATGTGGCATCAAGGAGCCCTAGTAAAACTGAAGTCAATGGGAATCGGGGGGGGGGGAGAAACTCTCTACTGGCTGGAGTCATATCTAGCACAAAGGATGATGGTTGTGGTGGTTGGAGGTCAATCATCACAGCCGCAGGACATCGCTGCAGTGTCCTAGGCCCAACCATCTTCAGCTGCTTCATCAATGACCTTCCCTCCATCATAAGATCAGAAGTGGAGATGTTTGCTGATGACTGCACAGTGTTCAATGCCATTTGCAACTCCTCAGATAATGAAGCAATCCATGCCCGCATGCTGCAAGACCTGGATGACATTCAGGCTTGATAAGTGGCAGGTGACATTCACGCCACAGAAATGCCAGGCAATGACTATCTCCAACAAGCGAGCATCTAACCACCACCACTTGACATTCAACGGCATTGCCATCGCCCAATCCCCCACCATCAAAATCCTGGGGGTCACCATTTACCAGAAACTTAACTGGACCAGCCACATAAATACTGTGGCAACAAGAGCAGGTCAGAGGCTAGGTATTCTGCAGCGAGTGTCTCACCTCCAGACTCCCTAAAGCCTTTCCACCATCTACAAGGCACAAGTCAGGAGTGTGACGGAATACTCTCCACTTGCCTGGATGAGTGCAGCTCCAACACTCAAGAAGCTCGACACCATCTAAGACACAGCAGGCCGCTGATTGGCACCCCATCCACCACCTTAAACACTCACTCCCTCCACCACCGGCACACCGTGGCTGCAGTGTGTACCATCTACAAGATGCACTGCAGCAACTTGCCAAGGCTTCGACAGCACCTCCCAAACCCGCGACCTCTACCACCTAGAAAGACAAGGGCAGCAGGTGCATGGGAACACCACCACCTCCAAGTCGCACACCATCTGGACTTGGAAATATATTGCCGATCCTTTATCGTCGCTGGGTCAAAATCCTGGAGCTCCCTCCGTAACAGCACTGTGGGAGTACCTTCACCGCACATACTGCAGCGGTTCAAGAAGGCAGCTCACCATCACCTTCTCAAGGGCAACTAGGGATGGGTAATAAATGCAGGCCTTGCCAGTGACGCTCACATCCCATGAACGAATATAAAAAATTATGTAAAACTGCAAACAGCTAGATTAACATTTTAATTATTGGTTTTAGTAACAATATGTTAATTGTGCAATCATTATTTCTTGTACCACTGCCACTTTTCCCTCAATGCCAAAGGGGTTTCAAGTATTCATTAATGTTACAGTGGCAACATAACTCAGAATAGACTTCTGAGCTCACTAATGCCAGGGCTCCTCTAATGTGACTGAGAATACAATTTTGTAAATGTTGCATGCTGTATTTTTAACAGAGCTTTTTACTTACATACACCATCTGTACCTTTATTTCATCTTTGTACGTACCTCAAGAAACAGAGATGAAATTTGTTTTGTGGGAATGTGTATTGCTCATTTACTACTTTACCAGCATGTAACCCTCAAACAAATATTAATGCAGGTACTCTGGCGGTGACAATAAAATTCAGAAGTTGCAGACATAATTGTGCCAATGCAAAGAACATTAACACAAATACTGCTAGAGAAATATCTGATCCACTTACCCAAATGAGATTCAGATTCATGAGCAGTTCTGTCCAAGCTCAACGCGGACTGCTAAATCTTTATTTCTCTGTGTATCTCCTCACATCAAAGTCCACATAAAGATTTCTTCCTGTTTTCTCTTTGCAATGTGCAGTTTAGCTGAATATATTTATTACTTCATTAACAGCAAGTCCCACTGTAGTGTCCCAGCTCAGCAGTCCCACTCCAAAAATGATGCGCTCAAACAGCATTCCAACTCATGACTCCTCTTTCGACTTGTATGGAAGTTTGCAGATGGGGAGCACGATTTCTTTGGCAGAAAGACCAAAAGGAATGATCCGCTCGGGTTCATTTAGGGATCCTGTGGATGATGGTAAGATTAAATGTTTTCACTTTCAACCGCTGTTAAGTGAATCATTTTTAAGATAATTGATGTTGCAGGATTATTTGGCAATATATGTAGTTATTATTTTTGATGTGCATTTTGAAACCATTGCCCATACAAAGCACATCTAACTTTAAGTTATGCTGTCATAGACAAGAAAGAAAGCAGACACATTTATGTAGCGCCTTTCATGACCTCGAGATGTCCCAAAGCACTTCACAGCCAATGAACATTACAGACATAAATTTAAGTACATTAATATCTATGAACCTTGATACTAAACCTTTTTGTCCAGTATTAATCATTTTATACCATTCATAACACTCAAACAATATCTTTTATCCTAGTGGAAAAATTAACATTTTCATCATATGATGTTGCAGCGGTCGTTTGCTCAATCAACTGTTGTTTCCAAGAGCTGACAAAATAATTTAACAAGAATATCATGTTCAGGAAGGAATTGTTTCTCTTTAAAATAACCTGGATACCATGATGTTGTTGATTCGAATCCCAGTTTTGACTGATATTTTGAATTGCACATCCCCTAATGAGTAATTTCATTAGTTAGACAGATTGAGTGCCTTCTGGGAGCAAATTGCCTTGTCTCAGCAGGCAGATATCGATTGTGCCTCAGAGTGTTTGTAAAAAGGTCTATTCAACATGATCCTGGAGAAGTTTCCTTATACTCTTGACAGATTGGCGGTAGAAAGTACTTCGAGTGTATTTTTAGGAAGATAACAATAATTATTCACTGGAACACCCAGGTTCTTGCAGTCATTTAATAAAAGGATTGACTCTGTTCTGGACCTCCCAGTGTGCCTTATCTTTTATGGCAACAATAAAGGAGCCATAGCGCTATTATGGCCCCACATTTCCTGAGGGTTAGAGCATACTGGGGGCATTATCTAAGGAGAGGGGGTTAGTAGGGGTGGAAATGGGGTCAAGACCCATTTATACCAAGTCTCCATCCCATTCTATGTGCCATTGTTTTTTGAGGCAGCCGAACAGTTCTTGCACCCTCCCCATTACAGTTAACATAAGAGAAGGAGATGGAACTAGCTGGATGATATAATTATGTTCTGCCTCTTGAATCCCCATAGAGTATTTATCAGCTGACTGAAGTGAGGCCCACCACATTTGGGGAGGCTGGTTTCTTTACAGCGCTCAGCCACAAATCGATTAGCTGCTGTAAGGTAAATGTCTTTCTTGGAAAAGGGCCAGTTTGTTAAGATAGTACACTTCTTCAGCTGGACCTGCTGACAGTCAACCCCAATAGCTGGCCAATGCCACCATCTCCTCCCCCTGCAGCTTGCTGCAGCCACACCAATACTGGCACAGGCACCCACCCACTTTATTTCACTAACCCTGACACCGGGAATTCTAAAGGGTTAACAGCACCAATGGGCAGAACTCGTGGATTTTCGGGGTCTATATCTTTTCTTTTGTAAAAGTCAACAGTACATAAGGAGAATAATTTCTTTTTCTGAATAAGAAAATCATGTATATGTCTATAGACAATGTGTGGTTTGGCATCTCCTTCAGTTACCTTGATCACATCTGTAAATTATATAGTCTTGTGAAGTAAATTCACATTAAACTGATAGTCGATCTGTTTTTCTTTAGCGGAGATGATTTCCTTTCTTCTCTTCCTTGTTTAATTTATTCATGCAATACATTTTCACTAAATTTCTCCTCATGTTGCATCGCGATTTATTTTCTGTTTTGTACTCATTTCTTTCTTTTACCTGGCTCCACCCCACTGGGGTTTTGTGCCCAAAGGTGGTACTGTACTGTTGTTTGGAGCACATTCAGATAATTAGTGTGAATTATTCACTTGCCTGTTAATTTTTACATTTTCCAGTGCAACATACAAACCCAAAAATCCCAGTGGGAAAAGAATCACTCCACTAACCCTGATCAGATAACAGCAAGACTATCTACCTTGAGGCCACAATTAACATTATGAGAAAATGCTATTTATATCCAAGTTTTTAAATTATTCTTTCACAGGTTTCTTTTCTTCCTCGTGGAATTCTGTAGTATTCATCAAGAACAGATGGAAAATTCAGTGGTGGTCCTTTAGTGGTGTTAAACTACAACGACCTCGTTAGCAAAGACAAGTGCTGTTGTCTAAAGCTAAACATATGTGTTTCTTTGGAATTCTCTACCCCAGAGAGCTGTGGAGGCCGAATCATTGAATATATTCAAGGCTGAGATAGACAGATTTTTGAACTACAGGGGAGCGAAGGGTTATGGGGAACAGGCAGAAAAGTATAGTTTCGGCCAAGATCAGATCTTATTGAATGGCGGAGCAGGCTCGAGGGGCCGAATGGCCCACTCCTGTTCCTATTTCTTATGTTCTTATGTTTCATTACTGGATGACTATTCTGTAGAGCAGTGGTTCCCCAGCTGCTTAGGGATCCCAGAGGTCAGCAATTTCTGTCAGTCTCACTTGATTGTTTTATTTTTCTGTATTTGTTGACTTATTAGTTTTTGTAAGAGAAGTAGGCCTAGAAATTCAGTTGGTTGCGCCAGCCGGTAGCGCCTTAGGAGGAGTAGATGTCGGGCGCTAGGCGGCTAGCGGCCGGGCGCAGCGCGATCTGCGCCTCACCCCAACTTCACTCAAGATTTAGCAGCGGCGCAAAGTCTTTGCGCGCGCTCAGCTGCGCGCGCAGATCCTGACGTCATTTCCTCGTGCAACGCCCTTTGTGCGCCCCAAACCGGAAATTCAGTCGCTTCACCCCATTGTGCGCTTGGCGCCCTTAGCGACTGTTACAGTGGAACGGTGCTCAGTCGATGCGGGGCGCGGGGGGCGCAAATTAAAGGGCACTCCTCCTGCACTATAAAAGGCTGCCATTTCGCAGCACTCCTTCTTGAGAGACGGATCTTTGCAGAGAGACCAAGGTAGAGAGCTTTCTGCTTTGGCTCATCACTCGGACCGGTACTTGTGGCTTCAGGCCACAGCTTTCCACTTGTCTTTGCCTTCATTGACATCTCATTGTTTGCCAGCATATTATGGGGGCTGCAATGGGTGTAAACGCTGGCTTTCTCAATTACATCCAAAGGGCTCACAGACGCCGTGAGAGAGTGGCAGCCCTGGCTAGATGGAGAGGGGGCAACAGGCGTCGGCAAAGGAGGCCTTACCCACCCAGGGTATACTGCCAGCAGTTCTCCTATCTCAACATGTCTGACGAGCAGTGTGTTCGGAGGCTGCGATTCCGAAGGGAGGTGGTCACAGAGATCTGCCACCTGCTTGGCGGTGATCTGCAGCCACAGCTGAGGAGCAGGACGTCTCTGTCGGTGGCAGTGAAGGTGACGGTGGCTCTCAACTTCTATGACACCGGCTCCTTCCAATCCGCTACTGGGGACATTTCCAACATCTCCCAGTTCGCCGTGCATTGCTGCATCCGCCAGGTCATCAATGCCCTTTTCAAAAGGAGATGTCAGTTCATCTCCTTCTCCATGGCCCTTGCCAAGCAGCAACAGCATGCAATGGGCTTTGCAGCATTCGCGGGCTTCCCCATGGTGCAGGGCGCAATTGACTGCATGCATGTGGCTTTGCGGTCACCTCTGGAGAATGCCGAGGATTACCGCAACCGGAAGGGCTACCATTCGCTGAACGTCCAGCTGGTGTGTGACCACAGGCAGCTCATCCTAGCTGTCAATGCCCGCTTTCCAGGCAGCAGCCACGATGCCTTCATCCAGCGACAGACTTCTGTGGCAGACATGTTCCAGGCCCAGCCTCACCCATGAGGATGGCTTATCGGGGACAAAGTCTATCCTTTGTGTACCTGGCTGATGACCCCGCTCCGTGCGCCCAGCACCCCTGCTGAAGAGGGATACAACGATAGCCATCAAGCGACCAGGAACATCATCGAACAAACAATCGGCGTCCTGAAGCAACGGTTCCGCTGTCTGGATCGTTCCGGTGGAGCCCTACAATATTCGCCGGAGCGAGTCTCCCATTTCGTGGTCGTTTGCTGCATGCTGCACAACCTGGCTATCCGCAGGACTCAGCCACTGCCACCAGACATTGGAGGACCACCTGAGGAGGAGGAGGAGGAGGACCAGCACAGGAGGGAGGCAGAAAGTGCAAGGGCCGCCCGTCGCCGGCTTATTGAACGTCGGTTCTAGGCCCCCTCTCAGGGAATGGCTTGTGCCAATGTCAGCAGATGAATGTAGCCGCTCCACAAGCCCTCAGCCGAGCAGGGCAACCAGGACTTAACAAAAAAACCATGCACAGTGCAATTTAACAACAATAATTTATTGTAAACCTCTGCCCTTCCCACATTACATGCTCATGTGGAGAAGCCCCCTCCAAAAACACAAAACTACCAGTCTCGGCCTTACAAAAAGAAAGAAAGACACCAGTCTCGGCCTTACAAAAACACAACTGCACCAGTCTCGGCCTTACAAAAAGAAAGAAAGACACCAGTCTCGGCCTTACAAAAACACAACAGGCATTTGAGCATACCTTCTACTTTTTGCCCTGCAAGGGCGATGCCTTTCGCATCCTTGCCTGGCCCCTGCCCGCCCTGCAGCAGCTCCTCAATGGGAGCCCAGTGGCTGCAGCAAGGCTGGGGGAAGGCTGCTGAGGGGCAGATGGCGTGACGGCAGATGCCCTTGGGGGTCGGCCTGCACCAGCTCTGGCCTTGGAGTGGCCGGCTGCTGACTGCTCCAACTCTGGCTGGGCGGCAGCAGTCTGTCCAGCGGCTCGTGGCAGCTGCAATGGCGGAGTGGCAGTGTCGGCTGCAGGAATGGTGCCAACCTGGCAGATCGCAGGTGCTCGCTGGTCGCCTGATACAGTGGCACTCGCACGGGCCAGCACTGCAGCATGCGCAGCAAACAGCTGAAGGACAGACTGCTGGGCTGCTGCTGCGCGGTGGGTGCCGTGGCGATGCCTGGCTGATCCAGCGAGGGTGGCAGCAGTTAGTGCCCGTGTGGCCCTGGTCTGTGTCCGCATGACAACAGCCAGTGAATGGACGGCACGACTGAGCACTTGGCTCAAAGCCGCCTGTGCTGCCGCGAAGTCCTGCAGACTCCTGGCCTGTGCTGCTCCAAATTGCTGCACACTCCTTGACAAAGACTCAATGGAGTCAGGCATTCTTGCCACTGCAGCCATGAGCTCATTGTGCCTGCGCTCAGCCTGGACGGCCATTTCCTCCAGGAGCCGCACCTCCTCTGCGCTCACCGTCGCAGGACTGGAGGCCGCACTCACCCTCTGGGGAGAAGTCCGCCGAGCTTCCCCACCCCTCCCGCGTTGCTGCAGGCCGCTGGGCCCCGGAGCTTCACTCTCCTCCGACCGTTCCCCCCGGCTCCCCTCCAGGGAAGACGTGTCCCCTACATCGCCATGGGCTGGCGCGGCTGAGGCTGGCACTGATGGGCCGCCTTCCTCTTCCTCCTCTTCGTCTTCCGAAGGGCTGACAGTGGCAGCTTGAGGGCCCGCCTCCTCACCTGACGATTCACCATCTGAAAGCAGGAAGGCACAAGAGTAGCTTTAGAGTGAGGACAGGGCGGCAGCGAGGGAGGCATGAGTGCTGCCATTCACCGCATTGGTCGGACAGTGGCAAAGGATGCTGATCTCATGCGCAAGTGGAACGAGAGAGGTCCAAAAGGTGATGCCCTTACCATTGGTGCCCAGAACAGGGTCGGCATCTCCACTGGTGACGGGGCCAATCAGCCGGCCTTCCATAATGCGCTCCACACGCTGGTCAAGGTCGGAGAGCTCTTTGAGGTCAGGATGGCCTCCCCCGGTCTCAGGTCGGCTGCGCCGGTTGTGCGCCACCTTGGCCTGCAAGAGAAAGGACGGCCTCTAAGTACAGTGTGAAGCCCTGATCTTGTCTGCACTGCCTCCCATGGTCGAATAGCTTGTACAGTGTGTAGCCCTGATCTTGTCTGCACTGCCTCCCATGGTCGAATAGCTTGTACCGTGTGTAAAGTGCTGAATGTGCAAGTGATTTTCATGCCAGTCCCATAGCTGCTGGATGAGGGCTGGCCATTAGGGCTTTCAGGTCCCTTTGCCCATAAAGTGAGGTGCACATGCAAGGATGAGGAGGACACTGGAAAGGGTACTCACCCTGACAACCCGAGTGAGATCGTTGAACTTCTTCCGGCATTGCACAGGAGTCCTGGCAACCACGCTGTTGGAAGACACCCTGTTGGAGACCTCCCTCCAGGCTTTCCGGTAGGCGCTGGGCAGCGGCCTCTTGCCACCTTCTGGGAACAGAACATGGCGCCTGCGCTCCACTCCGCCAACCAGCAGCCTCAGGTCACCGTCGCTGAAGCGCTGCGCTCTCTCCCTGGCCTTCTCCATAGCCCTGGGCGTTGTGCAGGTGAAGCTGAAGTGGTCAGGCCTAGGTTGAGGGCTGCAGTGTGCAGGGCGTGACAGGCAAACAAATCCACCCTCCCCCTTTAAGAGCTGACCGGCGCCAGAGTGTCTGCCGTCAATCAAGAACTCGCCGCACCGGCGCTGCGCCCGGCCTCGAGGGTATCGCTCAGCACCGCCGGCATAGCGCCTAAAGATAGTCGTGCATCGCCTGTTTTAGCGCAGCAGCAACCTCTTGGGGCGATGCGACTGAATATCGGCGAAGGGGGCGCGACTTTGCGCCGGGCGCAAACTTTAGCGGCCGCCCGACTTTACCGCCCCAGAAGTGGCTATACTGAATTTCTAGGCCATAATGTGCCAAGAAAAAATGTTTCTGCACTGGTACCACTGTTTCTTTTGATTGTTTGAAACTGCCTCTTGTCAAAAATTGCTAGTGTCCCCACACCCTAAAGTTTGAAAACTGTTGTCGAAGCATCTAGCAGTAGTTTCGGGTTATAGAAGACCTATAGTTGCTACTAGATGCCTTTAGCCTGCTTTGAAAATGACCCATTTATTCCTACTCTCTGTTTTCTGTCCGCTACCCAATCCTCAACCCATGAGCCCTAATTTTATGTAATGACCTCTTGTGTGGCACCTTATTGAATGCCTTCTGAAAATCCAAATACACTACATCCATTGGTTCCACCTTCTCTACCCTGCTAGTTACAACCTCAAAAAACTCTTAACAGATTTGTCAAACACGATTTCCCTTTCATAAATCAGTGTTGACTCGGCCCAATCCTATTATGATTTTCTAAGTGCCCTGTTACCACATCCCTTGTAGTAGATTCTAGAATTTCCTTATGACTGATGCCAGGCTAATTGGCCTGTAGTTCTGTTTTCTCTCCTTTTCTTGAATAGCGGGGTTACATTTGCAACCTTCCAATCTGCAAGGACCGTTCTAGAATCTAGAGAATTCTGGAAGATCAAAACCAATGCATCCACTATCTGCGTAGCCACCTCTTTCAAAACCCTAGGATGTAGACCATCAGGTCCAAGGTATTCATCAGCTTTTAGTCCCATTAATTTCTCCAGTACTATTTCTTTAATAATGCTAATTTCTTTAAATTCCCCATTCCATCTAGACCCTTGGTTCCCCACTATTTCCAGAATGTTTTTTGTGTCTTTCATGAAAACAGATACAAAGTATTTGTTTAATGTCTCTGCCATTTCCTTATTCCATGTTATAATATTGCTTGTCTCTGCCTGTAAGGGATCCATGTTTACTTTAATTAATCTCTTCCTTTTTACATACCCATAGAAGCTTTTACAATCTGTTTTTATGTCTCTTGCTAGTTTACTCTCATTCTGTTTTCCCTCTCTATAGGGGGAATTTTTCAGGGGGGGTCAGTGGGCGTGTTCAGTGGCGGGTCGGGTGGGGAAAAAATGTTTTGACCGGGTCGGGACCCCGCTGTCAACCCACCGCCACACACCTTTCCTAGATGTCAGGTCTGTCAGCGCTGAACAGATTCAACATGCAGCCGTGGGGGAGGCAATTCAGATCATTGTTAACAGTCCATTAAGAAGTATTTTGAGCTCACCTTTTCATTTTACAAGGTCAGCCACGGGGTCCACGCTGCTCGGGGATCACGTCAGGTAAGGAGGTCGGGAGTTGTATGACCATGGAATCATCTCATTACTTGACAGCTGCAAATGTGCTATAAAAGCTCCCATCTCACATCTGTTCACTTTCCAAGTTCGGAAGTTGTTGCTTACTGCATTTGGAAGACAGATTGAGCTTTATGCAGGGTGGAAGTGTTTGGAGTAAGCACTCAATCCAATTTCACCTCATTGGAACAATCTCTCACCTCAAGTTCACATGTCATCTATTACATCAGCACTTGCGCCCTTCAAACTATCTCACCTTGGTCCTCAGAATCTCACCACGATCAGCCCCAACACCAGGAGCACCAGCAACACCAACCTTCTCCGCAATCAACTGATGCTGCACAGGACAGAGGACATCAACACCTGACCACATTGCTGCCTGGGAGGCCAGGGATGGTCTCACTATGGCCAGATTTACTTCACTTGACGCTGTACACCATGGTTGCCACATGTGCCAGGTTGGCACCACCCTACACCAACATCATAAAGCATCCCTACAATGTCCAAGCCATTCCTTTCACACTCCTCACCATTGCGGGGTGAGGGGGCGGGGGGTACCGTTATGTCTCACCATTCACTGCTACTCACTAAGCCACTTCCAAAGGTGCACACAGATTTGTCCAAGAACGCAAAGTGTTGAAAATAAAGGTTTCAATGTTTGACAGCACATTAATAGAAACTTCACATGAACATTGGCTAAAACACACAAGTGCCTACCCTTGTGTGCTGTTAGTTGGTATGATTGGACGAGGATGAGGTTAGTGAGATGGGGATGTGATAATGCAGATAGAGCAGCATAAGTGGAGGTGCAAGGTAAGTTGGTGTGAGCAAGGATGTGCAGGAATAGGATAGGGAAAACAGAGTGATAGGGATGTGATGAGTGGCACAGCAGGATGAGGTTGAGTGTGGCTTTGTACTAATGTTTCGTGATCTACTGAGATCATTGAAAGGTTTGCGCCACTGCAGCCTGGTCATCCTGATGACATCCCTGCTTGTGTCCTGTGTAAAGTGCAAACAGGCTGCCTTGGTCTCCTAGGTAGGTCTCTTCCGCCCATTGGAAGGGAAGAGAACCTCCCTGCATGCTGTGACTCCCTCCATAAACATATGGAGGGAGGCCTGGGGGCAGCCGTGCACTTCTGTGCAGTGTTTCAGTATTTGCAGCACCTCAATGCTGTAGAACACTGATAGCGCAAATGTCAAAATCAATTTGCGCATGGTCCCTTTAAGGAAACTGGCTGGCGCATCATCAATTGACGTCATCAGACCCGTTTCTTTCAATTGGACGGCAAACGCACTGGGTAGGCTTAACCAGCCCAATTGGGAAAATCATTTAGGTCTGCGGGCTGGAGTCAGCAGCGAGTTCAGGACCTGCCAGCGATGTTGCCCGCCACGGACCCGCCGAGGTTGGGGAAATCGCGGCCCATATCAATTTCTTGGTCCTCCTTTGCTGAATTTTAAAATCCTACCAATCCTCAGGCTTACTATTCTTTCTGGCAACAGTATCAGTCTCTTCCTTTAATCTAATACTATCTTTAACTTATCTTGTTAGCCACGGTTGGAACATTTTTCCCGTGGGGTTTTTATTCTTTAAGGGAATGTACATTCATTGTGAATTATTTCTTTAAATATTTGCCATTGCTTATCTACCATCATATCTTTTAATCTAGTTTCCAACCTACCTTAGCCAATTCGCCTCTCTTTGTTCAGATTTAAGACCCTAGTTTCGAACTTAACTAAATCACTCTCAAACTCAACATCATCAAATTCTATCATAGTATGATCACTGTTCCCCAGAGTCTCCTTTACTACAAGGTTATTAATTAACCGTCCCATTGCACAATACTAGATCTAAAATAGCCTTTTCCCTTATTGGTTCCTCAACATACTGATCTAGAAAACCATCTTGAATACATTCCATGAACTTGTCCTCTGCACTATTACTGCAAATTTGGTTTCCCCAGTCACATGACAATTAAAGTCCCCCATGATTACTGTATTATCCTTGTTATATGCACCTCTAATTTCCTGATTTATACTCTGCCCAACACTACAACTACTGTTGGGGGGGCCTATAAACTACTCCCACCAGATTTTTCTGCCCCTTATTTCTTAGCTCCACCCAAAGTGATTCAAAATCTTGTTTTTCTGAGCTAAGATCTTTTATCTCTACTGTCTTTATCCCATCCTTTATTAACAGGGCTAAACCCCCTCCTTTTCCATTCTGCTTATCTCTTCAAAAAGTCAAGTATCCTGGAATATTTAGTTTCCAATCTTGGTCACTCTGCAACCACGTCTCCGTAATGGCTATTCGATCAAATCCATTTATTTCTATCTGTGCTATCAATTCATCTATTTTGTTGCGAATGCTTCGCACATTCAGATATAGTGTCTTTAGCTTTAACTTTTTTCTATTTTTCCCTGATGTCACCTTAGTCATTGATGCCCTATTGCCTTTGTTAAGCTCTCTGACCCACTCTGCTTATTTTTACCCAGAATTGAAACGCCTGCCTCCCACACCACTCTTTCAGCCATGCATTTAACCTTCTAACCTACTTGTCCCTATGCTAATTTGCACATGGCTCAGGTAACAATCCAGAGATTATTACCTGTGAGGTTCTGCATTTTGATTTGGGATCCTAGCTCCTCAAACTCTCTCAGCAGAACTTCATTCCTAATTCTGCCTATGTCATTGGTTCCTATGTGGACCACAACAACTGGATCCACTCCAGGTTCTTCTCCAGCCGTGAGGGGATATCCTTAACCCTGGCATCGGGCAGGCAACGCAGCCTTCGGAATTCCCGGTTACACCTGCAGAGAACAGTGTCTATCCCCCTGACTATACTATCCCCTACAACAAATCCCACTGCCTTGCTGCCATCCCATAGCCCTGCATTTGATACTCTAGCAACTCTGCACAAATTAACTTCACCTAACCCGTCTCCTCACAGTCTTAGTGATAATTTTAAAATAAGGATTTATAACACTCAAAATACTACTGGCCCTTTCTATCACTTTATCCTGCAATCATACTTTTAGGGAATCATGTAATCGAACCCCTAGATGTCTCTATTGATCTATACTCTTCATTGCCTTTCCAGTACATGCAAACTCCCATTGTTGTTTTGCCTCCTAAAATATATTGCCATGTTAAATTGCGTCTGCCATCCATTGTAAAGTGCTTTGGGATGTCCTGAGAATGCAGTAAGGTGCACTATGTGAAAAATATTCTTCTAATCTCTACCATTATGCTTTTAGTGCTAATCCTGTGTTCACACACTTAATTCAGTAAGTGTCAAATTTTAATTTCTCCTGGAAGTAGTGCCTTTAAATACATTTTTTGCTGGATCTATTTATTTTACAGCATAGTGCTGATTTCAACAAAATGTGGGCTCTCTCAGCTTTCAGCAACAGATTGTAGCTTGAATTAGTCATATTGCAGAACTGGCATTGCTGATCCCAGCAAATGGTTAAAAGCTTAAAACTGATATACTGCTTCAACCATTTTAATTTTAACTATCTTAACCAATTTGAGCCTGTGTTTGATGCAATGTTGTCCTCTCTTGTTATCGTACTACATCAAGGTTCATCTCACTGAGGAAGATATTCCTGTGTTAAACTAACATTTCTCCACTTGTCAATTATACATTGGGACAGCTTTCCTCTTGGAGAGGGGAGGGTAGGAAATATTGATGTCCATCTCACTCCTCCAAATTGCAAATCTTGTCAGTCAAGTCATGCATTGAAAGCACTCATGGGAGAAATGGACAACAAACTCTTTCTTGGCCGGAGGCTGTGTGAGGTGGTGAACAGCACACAGTAGAAAGAAACGGGCAGAGAATATCTAAAGAAAACTAGCATTTGTCCAATAAAGAGCTGATGGTGTAACTGATGTTTGCAATCTGGAGGGTTCGGTGACGCTGGGAATAGGATTGTCTTTGAGAAGTGTGACTGGATTTTATTATTGTGATGTGCATCAATGTAAACAGTGATACATAGGGAAATGTGTTGTTTCTATTTGTAGATGTAAATGTATTTTAATGCAGCAATCACAAATTACTTATCTTAATTTGAAAAACTATTTTTGCAGTTCATGGCTCAGTGCTTTCACTTGCCTCCACCACATCATCTGTTCATTCCACGGTAAGTCTTGGTTTTTCTTTTTTTTAAATTCTAGAAAAAATTTTAGTGGCAGCTTTACATCTCTGACTTTAAATGTATGTGTATTGGGAAATGTATATGATGTTTAGTTAATGTGGTTTTGAGAATACAATAGATAAAGTAATTGCATGTTTTTGTTTTGTGTTCTCCCCAATCAATATTCTATTTAAAATTCTATACATTGTGCTGAAGAGCGGAATAATTTCATGGACTGTCAGTCTCCTTAAAATCTATATTCCTAATCAGTCCGCTCTGTATCTAAAGCTGGTTCAGCGCCTTAATATAGGAACAAGATCTGAGCAGCTCTGTGTTGCCTGCTATGCATACAACACTGCAATGCTTTGTAGATTGGTTTCCCCGGTGATGAAGAATTGAACAAGCCTGGCTACCCATGGCTGCAATTACCACAGTTCATGGAATCATACAGCACAGAAGAAGACCATTCGGCCCACCGTCTGTGTCGGCTCTTTGGTAGAGCTAGCCAATTCGCCTCACTCCCCTGCTCTTTTCCCATAGCGCTGAAAATGTCTCCTTTTCATGTATATATCCAAATCCCTTTTGAAAGTTACTCTTGAATCTGCTTCTATCACCCTTTCAGGTAGTGCATTCCAGATCAAATTCTCCTCATTTCCCTTCTTGGATTTTTGCCAATTATCTTCAATCAGTGTCCTCTGGTTACTGAAGCACCTGCCAGTGGAAACAGTTTCTCCCTATCTACTCCATCAAAACCCCTCCTAATTTGGCATACCTCTATCAAAGCTCCCCTTAACCTTCAGCGGATCATCCTCCGCCATTTCCGCCACCTCCAGCGTGATCCCACCACCAAACGCATCTTCCCTTCACCTCCCCTTTCAGCATTCCGTAGGGACCGCTCCCTCCACGACACTCTAGTCCACTCCTCTACCACCCCCAGCACCCCTTCCCCTTCGCCCGGCACCTTCCCGTGCAAGCGCAGGAGATGCAACACATGCCCTTATACTTCCCCCCTTCCCACTGTCCAGGGCCCCAAACACCCCTTCCAGGTGAAACAGCGATTTACTTGTACTTCTTGCAATTTAGTATACTGTATTCACTGCTCACGATGTGGTCTCCTCTACATTGGGGAGACCAAACGCAGATTGGGTGACCGTCTTGCGGAACACCTCCGTTCAGTCCGTAAGGGGGACCCCGAGCTCCCGGTGTCCTGTCACTTTAATTCACCGCTCCATTCCCACTCGGACCTCACCGTCCTCGGCCTCTTGCATTGTTCCACTGAAGCTCAGCGTAAGCTCGAGGAACAGCACCTCATCTTTCGATTAGGCACTTTGCAGCCTTCCGGACTCAACATCGAGTTCAACAATTTTAGATCATACCCTCGGCCCCCATCACATATATATATTTTCTTTTTTTTTCTCTTCCCTCCCACATGGCAGCTGTCCTTCATTCTGGCAGCACAATTCACACCCCATCTAGAGCCATCCTTTGTTCCTTAACCTGTCCCATTACCACCTCCTCTCGCCTTGAATATCTCTTAATGTCTCTCAGTGTCTCTTAATCTCTCTTGCTTTCTATCCCATCATTGACCTTCCCTTTTGTTCTTTCATTCCCTCCCCCTTTTCCCAGCCCCTAAACCTGCTTTCCATTTCCTGCTTTTTTCCAGTTCTGACAAAAGGTCATCGACCTGAAACGTTAACTCTGTTTCTCTCTCCACGGATGCTGTCCTGGCCTGCTGAGTTTTTCCAGCGTTTTCTCTTGTTATCTCCCCTTAACCTTCTCTGCTGTAAGGAAAAAATCACAGTTGTGCTGCATTTCCTTTCCACTAGGAGAGGAGATACAAAGGGATGGGAAATTCTGCCTCCAGGAAAGAACAATGCAGAATAGTGTCAGCCAATGTCTGAGATTTGGAGACACTGAATGCGGTTGACCACTCGTAGTCATTTTTAAATCTTCCACTGGCTATTGTGACTCCCAGTAGTGAGCCACTCCACTTTAATGGAGAGGCGAATTGATGCTACCCATCTTGTTACAGTACAAGCTAACTTCCTACCAGCTATGGATAGTTTTCTAGACCACACAGATACGCTGTTCTCGCTAAAGGTTGTGCAGAATGGTGATCATGCGAGGAGAATAACATTTTGTTGTTTAATTAAAAAAACATATTTCAATTCAATTTCAATTTCAATTTTATTTGTCACATAACCAAATACAACAAGTGAAATCCAGTCAGTGAAATGCTTTTTTCTTAACGAGCCGAGCGCACCAAGCAGCAAAGGCCACTTAGCTGCCTGGTGCGCACGGAGCCCGCAAGGACAGCAGCCATCTTCATCGGCGCCATCACAATAGGGTCCGCTCTCGCCTCGCTCCGCCTTTCCCGCACTCCTGCCCGACAATAGTCCTCAGCTCCAAGTCTTCCTCCGCAAAGTCAAGGTGGCGTCTGACCTGTTTACTGTGGCGACTCGAGGGAACATGCTCTGTCGTGGGTTGACCTTGCTGGTTCAAATCGAGATCCTGCGGTCGAGCGACCTTGTCAATATCCAAAGAATCCTGACTTGATGTGGCAGAAGTAATACTGGATCGAGATGAGGTACTGGTTGAGCGGATGTCTGCATCGCTGACAGTTGCAGCTGATCCTGTTCTCCTATGCTGACGGGACACAGAAGGTTTAATATCTTGTGTCATGGCACTGGTCTGGCGTGCTGCTTCGTCCATACTGAGGGAGGCTTGTTCCAGTTGGGCAGTGATAGCATCCAGTGAAAAGTTGGTGTGCAAAGATTTTGGGCTTCTTACTGAAGAAGAGCCCTTTAAGCTACCCCTGCTTGGAGGATGTTCGAGTGACAGATTGTTTCTGAGCAGGTTTGACTTCCTTGCTGTGCATCTTACCAGGCACCTCCTCCTTGAGAGATTTTTTCACAACACTGTCTTGTCTGGAAGGTTCTTTACTGATGTTGCTGAGTTCCTGTTCCATAGAGCAGAGATCTGCCATGAGAGCGTCCAGATCCACTCCATCTCCCTGTCATCTCTGCCATGTGGTCCCATGCAGACGGTCGCCGTATTGCTTTGTTTGGAGAAAAAAAATGACAGTTTAAACTAGAACTAATTATCTCAAAGTAGCTCACTTTGTCAGACAAGGATTCCATGCTATTTATTTATTCATCCTTAGATGAACTTTAAATGGCCCCAAATTCCACAAGCAAAATGGGCACCTGTGTCTCCATTTTATTATCACTGTCTGAGAAACACCAGTTAAGTTTGTATAATTATCTTGTGTGTAATGTGGCAAAAGAATTACAGTGCAAAAAATGTCAATATAGAGACTGCAGCGCAGAGATAAGAGCGTGACAGTCTGCTCAAAGAAAGGGTACCTTTCCTACAGTTCGATAAACTGAACCAATTTTTGTTGGTTTTGTGTACTGAAACATTTGATGTGTGGAAATGTAGGATATTGACTCTGCTGTCGGTTTTCTTAATTTACTGAGCTACAGAATATGATCAGAAGAATGAAAGGGACTTGAATGTTTCCTTTCAGTATCTATTTAGTACTATTGCACACCAGTTTAGATGGAAGGTGACATTTAGAAGGTTTCTGCATTATTCATTAATTTGTAGGTTTGAAAATAATGTTTCATTTGTACTTCTTGTAGAGTGAAGACAAGGTCCAGGGCGAGGTATGAATATTTGAAGATTTATTGATTTGTCTCAGTGCAGTGTGGCAGTTAATGGACATTTTGTTAATTAGAATATTTGGTTAAATGTATGTCTACTCAAGAATAGATACATTCCTACTCATCCTTATCGTGTACTGAAATCAGTTGAAACTCAACGTTCAGCTTTGTGTGCTCCATTATGGCTGCAATTTATATCAGTCTGGGGCACTGACAAGACACCTTATTGGTAATTAGAATCGGTACACTTATTGGTGTTTGCTTAATAAAATGGATGTTTTACATTCAGAGGCTTCCACTATATGTGGTAACTGCAATGCTATAAACAATTTGAGTTAAAGTAGAATTCTTTGTTACAGCAAATTCGCAAACTACGTAGGGAACTTGAATCCTCACATGACAAGGTTTCCGCACTTACATCACAACTATCTACTAATGTAAGTTGTTTCTTTGTACTTTCTTCACGGTGACAGGCATAAATCAACACCCTATTTAGTACAACACATCTGTTATTGCTTTTCTGTTGAAAGAAGTGTGATAATGACTAAAGTCATGAAACAGTGCATGACGAGGAATATTCAGAGTCATGGCTGGCTTTTCATGATTGATGCCAGTATCGGCAAAACTAACCAGGAACACCATCCATATCTGTAATTTAGCGTGAGATTGAGTTAACAAAAATAAATAGGCATTGGTAATGAAGAACAACGAATGGAGAATGTAGCAGTTGATGAACACACTGGGGCCAGTGTTCCTTGAGCATGTTTTGTGCCTAACAGAAATGAGCTGACCTCAACAACAACAATAACTTGTATTTATATAGTGCCTTTAACGTAGCAAAACGTCCCAAGACACTGCACAGGAGTATTTTAAGACAAAAAATTTGACACCGAACCACATAAGGATAAATTCATGCATGTGACCAAAAGCTTGGTCAAAGAGGTAGGTTTTAAGGAGCGTCTTAAAGGAGGAAAGAGAGGTAGCGAGGCGGAGAGGTATAGGCAGGGAATTCCAGAGCTTAGGGCCTAGGCAACAGAAGGCACCTCACACAACAATGCAATGTCAGCATGTAGTGCATGATACTCCATGAGCATAAAGGGAGTCGTGAGTCAAACTATTCGACGCAGTAGCTAGTGAAGGGTTGATGTTGCCTTTTGACCATCAGATTTTAAAAAAAAAACTAGTGGTAAATAAAGTCCCCAGAGAATAATAAGCCATTGGGGTCCAGGGAAATGGTGGGGCAAGGTAATGGTGGCCCCATATAAAGGAGAGGCAATAAATAATAAAAATTTGCTCATCTTCGCATTTCTCCCACACCAAATGGACACTAAGGCCTCGATTTTAACTGAGCTGTGGAGGCGGGCTTGGAGGCGTGCAGGGGGTTAAAATCGCAAAAACTGGCGGGCGGGACCCCCCCCGGCCTGGTTCCTGACTCCCAGCCATTTTTACTCAGGCGTGTCTGATGGTCCCGAATCCGTCCCGCATCCAACAGGCGAGACTGGTCTTTAAGGCCCTTATTCACCACTAAATGGCCTCTATAATGACATTTTAACAGTCCCTTGCACTTTTAACCCTTTTCCCATGTAAAACACACCTGGTGGGAATCACGACTGTGAAACCTGGCAGGAGCACTATTGGCTTGCTGACTATCAGCTGCAGGTCAACCATTAAAGAGGAGATTTGATCAGCCATCATTTGCAGGTGGCAGGATTTTTTGTCTCAGGCCTGGGACAACTTTTATCAGGCTTAACCACACCTGTGGAACATTGGAGCCTCACACACATCTCCAGTGTGAACTCCTGGGAAACCCCTCTCGCCACCTTCACTCAGCGCTTCCTCAACGGAGGCATATGCCAGAAGCATGGGAGCCATTTTTTTCCTTCCCTTCTGGGCATTAGAGGAGCTCGAGCACCAGGCGCGGCAGCAGCAGAACCAGGAACAACAGCAGCAGGAGCGACCGGCTGCTGCTCACCCACCTGAGGCAGCGCCTGGAAGCCCGTCGGCGCAGGAGATAACCCCCAAACAGGGTCTACAGACACAGGGTCAGCTACCTCAATATGACTGAGCAGCAGTGCTAAATGCGGCTCTGACTTTCGCGAGAGGTAGTGACTGATATCTGCGCAATGCTACAGCAAGACCTGCTACCCAGAGGACCAGGTGGACACTCCTTACCAGTGGCCATCAAAGTCACCACCGCACTCAACTTTTTTGCCTAAGGCTCATTCCAGGGATCATCAGCAGACATCAGCGGCATTTCCCAGGCGGCCGCACACATTTGCATCACGCAGGTAACCAATGCCCTCTTTGTCCTTGCGCACAATCACATCCATTTCACCAAGGATCGCGTAAGTGTGACGGCGCGAGCGGTTGGATTAGCTCATCTGGCAGACTTTCCAAGGGTGCAGGGTGTCGTTGACTGCACACATGTGGCCCTTAGGGCACCCCATCGCAATCCAGGTATTTTTGTCAACCGCAAGGGCTTCCACTCCCTTAACATTCAGCTGGTATGTGACCACAAGAAGGAGATTTTGCATGTTTGTGCCATGTACCCTGGCAGTTGCCATGACTCCTTCATACTGCGCCAGTCTAGTGTGCCTCCGCTATTCAGGCCACCAGACCAACTTCACGGATGGCTACTTGGAGACAAGGGCTATCCCGAGGACTTGGCTAATGACGCCGTTGAGGAGGCCAGCCAACAAAGTTGAGGAGCTCTACAACTCCAGCCACATTTCCACCAGATCCATTATCGAGCAAACCATCGGTTTGCTGACTATGCGCTTCAGATGCCTGGATAGATCAGGTGGAGCCCTACAGTACTCAGCAGCCAGGGTCTCCAGAATCGTCATGGTTTGCTGTGCACTTCACAACATGGCACAACGTCGTGGCTTGCAGATTCCTGAGGACCAAGTGGCTCCTCACATACCCTCCTCAGATGATGATTAGGAGGAGGAGGAGGGCGAAAACGACCATCCTGCAGAGGACCAACAACCAGCGGCAGCTTTACGCCAGAACATTGCTGCCCGGGATGCAAGGAACGCATTCATCCTGGCCAGATTTGCTTAGCCTAGACAATCAAGCACTTTTGCCTCACAGCTTCTTATCTGAGCATCGACAGTGGCCAAGACCCTGCGGATTCCTAGCTATTTGTCCAGCATACTGACAATTGCAAGAAATCCTAAGCCCTCAATGTGAAAGTCCCATTCGCGAAATGACACACGCCACAAATACAGCAGCAGCCATACTATCAGAGATTTTATTGACAGAATTCATCTGATGGCTTTTTTTAACAATACATAAAATTTCACCCAAGTGACTACCCTTGTGACTACTTGTGCTTTATTTTCCTCTTACACGTGCTCCTACGTAGTGGTTCCCCTGTGGCTTCAGCAGATGTGGAGGCCCCTTGCTCACTTTCCTGCTGCTACTGTCTCAACACCTTTGGCGGGCGTCCTCTGGGGTGGCGAGCCTGTGAGGGCTCAGCAACAGTCTACTGCTCCTGCGACTGTGCAGGGGTTGAGACGTCTATCTCACTTGGGTGTGGACTCCGGTGGGGTTCTGACCGAGGGCTCTGCAGTGGCATGGAAGTGTGAGCGCCTGGAGAGGAACCCCCACTTCCTTGAGGTCTGCCACCAACCTCCCTCTCATGGGTCAGCTTCCTCTCCGCGCCTGCAAGTGGTTGGAGAACACCTTGCTGCACATCAGGGGGGCCATGGGGACCCGTATCTGCAATGGCAGTCCTACTCAGAAGGACTTCCATGAAGGTCTGGTTTCTATGTTCAATAGATGCCCATCGCTCCTCAAGAGATGTCATTCTATTCTGAACACTCACCATGTTTTCCATACCCTGGCGATTAACCTCCTCCATGGCCAGCAGCAATCATTTCCATGTAGGTAGCCATCCTTTCCGTGTTCATGCGTTCATGCGCCAATGACTCCACAAAGGCTCTGCTCATGTTCGCTATGGACTCCTCCATTCGCTCCACACTCGCAGCGACCCTAGAGACAAAACCTGCCAGAGACTCCTGCATCTGTGCATGGAGTTCCATCACCTCTGATCTTATGGATGGACCCAGAGGCAGAGGGTCGACATGCAGCTGAGCCGAGCTGGCAGAGTCCTGCGCCCTCCAACGAGGACTCTCCACTGCTGTCCCTGTCTCCACAATCTGATGATGCTCACTTGTGAGCTGTGATGCACCAGGTGACAACACTACTCTATGTCCCGAAGGTCCCACCGTGGTGTGAGTGTCTGCGCTGGTGCTGGGTGCGCTTATTTCTGCTGACACTGTGCCCTCAGAGGTTGCAGCTTCCTCTGAGGAGTCTGGAAGCTCAGGCTCTTCCTCCTGGACAGTTGGGATGGGGGCTCTCGATGGTCCTGTGGGGGAGTAAAGGAAAGAGTTAGAGATGTGAGGTCAAGGTTACATGCACTATGCATATTGCAGATGATCATAAGTCCATCTGTTAGTGCTTCAGAATCATTATCAGCGACTCATGCAATGTCAATGAGAGAGATGGAAAACTATTCTGTCACCAGCTTGCTGTGATGCACCCGTCTGTCCGTCCCCAACGTGCGCATCTTTTTCAACCCCGACAATTTCCAGGACGGCTTCCTCCCAGGGGGTGAGCTGGGCTAATGATGGTGGCCCTCCTCCTGTCCTCGCTCTTTCCCTTTTATTGTGAGCTCTCTTTTCCTGCAATGAGGGAGACAAGTGGAGGTTGAGTGAGAATGAAGGAGTGAGTGTAGAGATTGCATAGCATCGATACTTAGAGAGAGACAAAGATGGAGTGAGGTTGCAAGACCAAGGGCCCTCCCTGTGTGTTGTCAGTTGTGTTCAAAGCATCAGAGTGATAGGGAGTGTGAGGGCTGCATGGTGGAATAGTTATGTGACTGAGCATAGAGAGAGAGGGAATGGGTAAGGGTGCATGGATGTGAGTGTCAAGTGGGATGCGGAGGAAGAGATTGCTAAAGCTGAGTGCTGGTGAGGAAAGGCAATGGGGATCAGATTGAGGGTGATGGAAACTTCATACTTTTCCAGTGCATTGAAGGTCGTGGAATCTTTTCCTGCACTGCATCCAGGTGCGCCGTGTGACCCCCAAGGAGTTGACTTCCCCAGCCACCTGTATCCACACAGCCTTGGTCTGACTGGGAGGCCTCTTCCTCCCTGATGAAGGGAACAGGACCTCCCTGTGGGCCCTAGCCCCATCCACCAATGCCTGTAGTGCTGCCTCGTCAAACTTAGGAGCTGCTCGGCCTCCCGCTGGCCATTTTACGGCAGGTTCCTGTGCCATCAAATGGAGAAAGCTTGGCAGTCTGCAGAAGAAGCAAGGCTTGCTGTGGACCTTAAATGCAGCAGCAATGATGACATCATCGGAGGGGACTTTCAGTCATGAGAAACCCATTTGCAAAGGCTTCCCACACGTTGGAAATCAATTGGCCAATTGAGTTAAAATTGCATCAATCTCCCACATCATTTAGATTCGTGTGGGAAACACGAAATTCGGGGAACACGCCAATAGCCCGCAGCTGAGTTAAAATGGGGGCCTAAATATTTTGCGTGCCACTGAAATACTCTAACTGCATTACGGGGAAACGTCCTAATTTAAATATTTTCTGCTATCTTAATGGGCCTCGTGCATACCCTGTGCACATGATCCCAATGCTTCAATCCCTGGGCAATTGCATTGGTTGCAGAGTAGGTCTTGAAGCTCCAGGGCCAATCATAAGGAGAACGCATTAGGCCCTCCTCATTGCATTATTTCACTGTGTTCTTTAATGTTTTGGATCTACGTTTGAATCTAGTTCAGACTGATGAAATGAAAGCTGATCATTCTTTCTGTCAATTGTAGGGGTCCTATATGAATTAACATTTAGCCTCCAGCCGCCCAATTTTATAGGTCGGACATGCGCTCCTTGCCAACTTCCTGGACTTCTTTGTCAGCAAGCGGCATGCTAATAATCACACCCAGCCATTAAAATCAGCCGTGCCTCCCTGCTGCCGCTCCCAGATAACTCGCTAGGCCGCATTCCCACCCAGGCGGTAAAATTGGTGCCTTACCTAAGTAGCCATTTTTCATCTCTGCCTGAAAGATGATTGTCATGGGGCTCTTGCACCATGAAGGACAATCCCAGCCTAAATACTCCTGTTCTCACTCGAGATGCAAACACTTTGCAGTTAGGACCGAGAACCCGTGGTGATTTTTCTAGTCGCTAGCCCAGGGAAGCTGAAATCAATTGGCAAAAGGTGCTGCCTCAGCTGAAATCAGGCAAATTAGTACAGACCAGGAATTGAACCTGTGACCTTCTGGTCAGCACGTCATAGTGCCTTTACTTTGTTTTATTGGATTTTTTCAACATTAAACACATTTACAACATCGTGATTATTCCTTTGTACCATACAATCACTCCTTTATCAGTCTTTAGCTACAGAAATGAAAGTCATCATTAAAGACATTAACAACATCGCTATTATTCTGTTATACTGTACAGTCTTTCCTTTTACCATTTATTAGCTTCGGAAATTAAAGTTCAATAAAGCCCATGACCTATATTAATCTATTGAACTTCAAAAACTGGCCAAAAAAGTGTCTTTATTCAGTTGGCTATCAGAGGAGCTGCACTTTTCGAGCACTTAAAATATATAAAACTGTAATTTTTAATTTGTTTGCTTTGTAATAAGAAATTAAATTAGTACGAGTTGGAACAGATGTAATTCTAAAACAAAAATGTATCTTTTGTGTAAATGTTTTTGAACATTTGTGAATGTGCTTTTAAAATGGACAAAGTCAAAAAAGTTGTCTCCTTACTTAGTATTTTCCTCCTAATTTTTAGTCTCATCTTGTGGCAGCATTTGAGCAGAGTTTGACTAATATGACATCTCGTCTGCAGAACCTTGCCGTGACAGCAGAGCAAAAGGTCAGTGAGAACCAAATTTGGATGCTTTTGAAATCTAATCTGAGACGAAATAAATTCAGATCTCAATAAAGTACCAGGTTCATGACATCCATTTTGAAGGGGAGGATAATGAAGCTAGTGATATAATGAGATAATAATCACACTACTGTTTGAAGGAAGCCTACACCAGGTCATACTGTTGTCACATGTTGCCAAGTTCTACATTGCTAAGGTACATAATGATCTCAGTCAAGTAATCATGTGTGGGAGTATAATGATAAAGAAAAAAAATCAATGGAAAATTGCCATCTGTTCTAGCGTATTGACAGATGGTGCATAGCAGGAGTTTCTGCTATAACAGGGTAAGTAATACAGAAGAAGATTCATTGCAATAATGATATTTTGGATGCTGTGTGAAGGTGGCATTTATGAGTGAGGAGCAGCAAGGCAAATTCTGATATTAGTATGAAAATAGAAAACTCTAAGGAGCTGCAGTGTACTTCAGAAGGGAGAAGGTAAGCACCTCCAAGTAATGTAGCAGCCTAAATGCTTCCTAAACCCTGGTATGCTTGTAGATTGGAAACATGGCACATTTGTATATTCCAATACACTGACCAATATGACTGAGTTTCTTCAATTTAGGCCCTTTGAAAGGATAATGTCGTTCAACAATCTTGTAAACTTAGGCTAACAGAATTTTTAAAAAGGATTAACTTCTCCTTTTTTCACCACCCCCCCCTCAAACAAGGACAAGGGAAAGGCAGATACAAGAATGATGCAGATTCATCCATTTGTTGGCCAAAAACTATATGGCCCAGATATTCCGATCGCAGGCCTCCCACGGGCGGAGGCCTGCGATCCGGAAAGATCTGCGCCCTTACCCGAGGGCTCCCGGGAGACGCACAGTTCCGATGCTGGGCTTCTCCAAACTGCCGGTGCGCAGGGCCCACGTATCCCAGAGGCGCATGTAGTTCGCAGCGTCCCTGGGATCACGTGGGCCATGGGGAGCCAATCAAAGAAGGGAATCTCCCTTCATACATTTGACAGGAAGACCTGTCAAATATATGAATGCAGATCATCCCCAAAACATAGTAAAAATTTTAATTGCATTTTTAAAAAAAATCACATTTTTAAAATGACTTGAAAGTCCAATAAATTAACTATTTTAAACAAAACTTTAAATTTTTGAAAAAAATAATTAGTTTTTTATGGGGCTAACAATAAACTTACCTTTTTTTAAAGTATTTTTAAAATGATAAATCAGTGGAATTTTTTTTTTTACTTTTTTCAACTCTTATCCTGGTAAAAGCAGGCCTTACGCCAGCTTTTTCCAGGCGCAAGAATTGTAAGGGTGTGATGAAATATTTCCATTCATCACTGCCTGTGACTGAGATCGGTTTCAGTGTCATTTCCCTTCCCCCAGACCTCATTGTATTGTGTACTGGAATGTGCTGTATTGTATACTGGAATGTGCTGTGTGTAGGGCTCCGCCCATACCTGGCCCCGTTTGTAAGCTAGCTTCAGTCTAGCCCCAATCTCCAGAAGGACGACATCTCTCTCGCTTACGTGTTTCGTTCTAAGTTAATAAAAGCCTTGTTTTGTTCTGCTACCTTCGAGTCTCGGAATTATTGAGGCACATCAATTTTATTAACTTATTTTTTCAACACTATGGATCAACTCCTGAAACCCGAACGTTTGGATTTGGATCAACATGCTCCGGACGCATCAGCACGCTTCGGACACTGGTTTGAG
Organism: Somniosus microcephalus; assembly: GCF_052327205.1. Classification (NCBI taxonomy): domain Eukaryota; kingdom Metazoa; phylum Chordata; class Chondrichthyes; order Squaliformes; family Somniosidae; genus Somniosus; species Somniosus microcephalus. Next base: position 48,992,952 of record NC_141004.1, read on the forward strand.
TGTATGGAATTCTTCCTGGACAATTCCGCAGCTGTCAAAGACGCTACGGACGCTGCAAGGATGAGACTCGGAATTCTGCGGAATTGGGTAAGCCACCGGGTTTACCCCCTCATCCAAGACGCCGAGACGTACCTGGCCGCCTGCGACATCTTAAAGGCGCATTACCAGCAGCCTACGAATGAGGTGTATGCTAGGCACCTGCTTGCCACCCGCGCACAGCGACCTGGGGAATCGGTGGAGGAGTTCCTAAGCACCCTGAAAATGCTTGGCAAAGACTGCAAGTGCCGAGATGTAAAAGCCGCGGTGTACACTGACGAGCTTGTTCGCGATGCCTTCATCACAGGCCTCAGCTCCACTTACATCCGGCAAAGACTGCTGGAAAAAACGGGGTTGGACCTGAAACAGGCTGCGGACACCGCACGATCCCTGGATGTGGCCCAGAGAAACTCGGACGCCTACTCTTCAGCCCGCGCCGTCCACGTGTGCACCGAGGGCGCCGCCATCTTGGAAGGCATCTTCCCCGCCCAACAGCCCGACACCGGCTGGGCCCCGCTCTCCCCCCAGAAGCCCTACGACAGCCGCGACGCGTCAGGGACCCAACTGCTACTTCTGCGGGCAGCCAAAGCACACCAGAAACCTGTGCCCGGCGAAAGGCACCACCTGCTTTAAGTGCGGTAAGAAGGGGCACTTCGGGAAGGTGTGCAGAGGGAACCCCGCCAGAAAACCCGCCACCGCCGCGTGTGCGCCGTGGGAGCGGCCATCTTGGACGCCATCTTGCCCGACCTCGTGGTGTCCGCCATCTTGTGAGCAGACAGCGTGGACGCCATCTTGTATCGATCAGGGCCCTACAGTGGCATCGGTCACAGTGGACCAGACCAGGCCGCACCCGCTATCCAGATCAATGGTGGACATCGAGGTAAACGGGTGCCGGGTTAAATGCTTAATTGACAGTGGAAGCACGGAGAGCTTTATCCACCCAGAACTGGCACAACAACTCTCCCTAAAGGTGGTCCCTACTCAGGGTACCATCTCTATGGCTGATAAAACCCAGACATCGACCATTCTGGGTTACTGCACGGTACAATTGTGCGTTAACGGAACTGTATATGATAATTTTAAAGTATTAATCATGAAGAACCTATGTGCGAGCGTGATCTTGGGCCTGGATTTCCAGTGCAACCACCAAAGCATCACGCTCAAGTACGGTGGGTCCCAGCCGCCCCTCACAGTGTGCGGTCTGGCTACCCTGAAGGTAAAGCCGCCTTCGCTATTCGCGAACCTTACCCCTAACTGCCGGCCAATAGCGACCAAAAGCAGGAGGTACAGCTGGGAGGACAGGCGGTTTATCGCGACCGAGGTAGACAGGCTCCTGAAAGAGCGCATTATTGAACGCAGCAACAGCCCGTGGCGCGCCCAAGTGGTAGTGGTAAGGGGTAGCGAGAAGAAACGGATGGTGATCGACTATAGTCAAACGATCAACAGGTACACCCTACTAGACGCCTACCCGCTACCCCGCATATCAGAAATGGTGAACCAAATCGCCCAATACCGGGTGTTCTCCACCATCGACCTCAAGTCAGCGTACCACCAGCTCCCTATCAGACCAGAGGACCGCCCGTACACCGCCTTCGAGGCGAACGGACGCCTCTACCAATTCCTCAGAGTCCCCTTTGGGGTGACGAATGGGGTCTCGGTCTTCCAGAGGGAGATGGACCGCATTGTCGATGACCACCACTTGCAGGCAACCTTCCCCTACCTCGACAACGTCACCATCTGCGGTCACAACCAGCAGGATCACGACTCGAACCTCGAGAGGTTCCTGAAAACCGCACAAAAACTCAACCTCACCTACAACGAGGACAAGTGCGTTTACAACACCACGCGCCTCTGCATACTAGGCAGCGTAGTGGAGAATGGGGAAATCGGACCAGACCCCGACCGATTGCGCCCCCTACGGGAGCTGCCCCTGCCCAACACTCCCAAAGCCCTGAAAAGATGCCTGGGGTTATTTTCTTATTATTCCCAATGGGTCCCCAACTACTCCGACAAAGCCCGCCCCCTCTTGAAAGCATCCTCTTTCCCGCTCTCTGCTGAGGCCCACGCCGCCTTCAAAAGCATTAAGCAGGATATTGAGCGGGCCACGCTACAGGCAGTGGACGAGAACACTCCATTTCAAGTGGAAAGTGATGTGTCTGACTTCGCCTTGGCGGCCACCCTCAACCAGGCGGGGCGGCCCGTAGCTTTCTTCTCGAGGACCCTCCAAGGGCCCGAGATCAGACACTCCTCCGTGGAAAAGGAGGCCCAAGCCATCGTGGAGGCAGTGCGCCACTGGCGCCACTACCTAGCCGGCAAACGCTTCACCCTACTTACCGACCTGCGGTCGGTAGCGTTTATGTTCAATAATAAACAGAGGGGGAAGATTAAAAATGATAAGATTCTTAGGTGGCGGATCGAGCTCTCCACCTTCGAGTACGACATCATTTACCGGCCAGGGGCCCTTAACGAATCCCCTGACGCCCTCTCACGAGGGATGTGTGCCAGCGCCACCGGGGATCGGCTACAGACCCTCCACAACGACCTCTGCCACCCAGGGGTCACGCGGCTGTTCCACTTCATAAAGTCCCGTAACTTACCCTACTCGATTGAGGAAGTTCGGTCCCTGACCAGGAACTGCCGCACTTGCGCTGAGTGCAAGCCTCGGTTCTACCGCCCAGATAGAGCCCACTTAATCAAAGCTACACGGCCCTTTGAGCGGCTCAGCTTAGATTTCAAGGGCCCCCTCCCGTCCGTCGACCGCAATGTTTACTTCCTGAACATTGTGGACGAATACTCCCGGTTCCCATTCACCTTCCCCTGCCCAGACATGACCAGCGCCACGGTCATTAAATGCCTCAACAGCCTGTTCTGCCTGTTCGGTATGCCGAGCTACATCCATACGGATAGGGGGGCGTCCTTCATGAGTGAAGAGCTACGCCAGTACATGCTGTCCAGGGGGATCGCCACGAGCCGTACCACCAGCTACAACCCCCGGGGTAACGGCCAAGTGGAGCGAGAGAACGGGACAGTATGGAAAGCAGTCACTCTAGCTCTAAGGACCAAGGGCCTCCCTATCTCCCGCTGGCAGGAAGTCCTCTCGGATGTGCTCCACTCGATACGGTCGCTATTGTGTACGGCCACTAATACCACGCCTAATGAACGAATGTTTGTCTTTCCCCGGAAATCCACCTCAGGCATATCCATGCCGTCATGGCTCTCCACCCCAGGTCCGGTACTCGTGCGAAGGCATGTGAGGGGCCACAAGACGGACCCTCTCGTGGAGCCAGTACACCTACTCCACGCCAACCCCCAATACGCATATGTCCGGCACGCCGACGGAAGGGAGGACACCGTGTCCATAAAAGACGTCGCCCCAGCCGGCATCGACAACAACCACGGCAATAGCGGCAACGACGATCACAGCAACTCTTACCCACCCACTACTCTTTCATCACCCCCGGAAGAACACCGACCAACGGCACCCCCACCAACTACCCCTTCAACAACCCTGGTGGCACCCCCGGCAGAGACCCAGGAGGCTACCGGGGACACCCAGCCGACACCCGCGGCACCGCAACAGCCACGTCCGTCGCAGAGGACTATCAAACCCCCGAACAGACTAAATCTATAGAAGGGGTGAATGTGATGAAATATTTCCATTCATCACTGCCTGTGACTGAGATCGGTTTTAGTGTCATTTCCCTTCCCCCAGACCTCATTGTATTGTGTACTGGAATGTGCTGTATTGTGTACTGGAATGTGCTGTATTGTATACTGGAATGTGCTGGAATGTGCTGTGTGTAGGGCTCCGCCCATACCTGGCCCCGTTTGTAAGCTAGCTTCAGTCTAGCCCCAATCTCCAGAAGGACGACATCTCTCTCGCTTACGTGTTTCGTTCTAAGTTAATAAAAGCCTTGTTTTGTTCTGCTACCTTCGAGTCTCGGAATTATTGAGGCACATCAAAGGGTTTTCTGCGGGCGGAGGGTCTCCAAAAAGCAGAACTCTCCGCCCACAGAGGCCCTTCTCCCGGGCAGCCGGAGGATCTGTCAAGAGCAGAAATGCCGGTTTCCAGCGCATGCGCAGTGCATGCCTGAAACCGGCATTTCCGATGTCCCTACGGGTGAGTACACAGCGCGTACCCTCCCGTAGGGATCGGAATATCCAGCTCTATATAACTATCTGCAGTCTTCAGATGTTATATAACCTGTTAATATGTATCTAAAGATTTGTTTTAATTGAAACCAACCCATTCCTGAATCTTTTGTTTTCGTTCCACTGAGGACAGAAAACACCGTCTATTTTAATATTTTTATCCTTCAAAAAAAGACCATGCTTTAGCAGAGCACACAAAAAACATGTCTACCTTAACTTCTGTTACTCTTTTTCTGAGCTCATGCAAAGATTTAGTGGAAAAGAGACGCGAGGAGGCAGATGGCTCATGATTGGTCTGGAAACGGACCGAACCATGTTGATACCAATAATTCAGATATGCTCTCAAGGAATTCCCACTGAGTAACATGATTGGAACACATGTACCTCACTGTATTACAGAGCAAATAGAGAGCATACTGGGTTTCACAAAGGACAGCTAAAACTATGATGGTTTCTTTTTTTTTAAGTTATAAACATTTAAACTTCAGTCTATAAAGTCCGATGGATAAAAATCAATTGGAGCTAAATCTCAATATTATGCTACAATAAGATTCAGCACTAAATTCCAACATTTCTTTCTCATTACAACTGAATTACCAATGTAAAAATCATACTGAAATTTCAGCTAAGTCTGAAATTACTATATTTAAATTATCCCCAAACTGTGTGCAATAATTGGGTTCCTTACAGCACGGTGGCATAGTGGTTAGCACTGTTGTCTCACAGCGCCAGAGACCCGGGTTCGAATCCGGCCTCGGGCGACTGTCTGTGTGGAGTTTGCACATTCTCCCCGTGTTTGCGTGGGTTTTCTCCGGGTGCTCCGGTTTCCTCCCACAGTCCAAAGATGTGCGGGTTAGGTTGATTGGCTATGATAAATTGACCCTTAGTGTTAGGGGGATTAAATACGTGGGGTTACAGGGATAGGGTGGGATATGTGTTGGTGTAAGGGTTACGGGGATCGGGTGGGATATGTGTCGGTGCAGGCTCGATGGGCCGAAATGGCCTCTATCTGCACTGTGGGGTTTCTGTGATTCTGTGATTAATGCACTACACAGGTTTAGTTCAATTGAATATTAAAGCTACTGTCAGTATACCAGCCTTTCATTATTGCATACGCTATTTTTGATTATCTAAGATAGCATTTATTTACTAATACTATTTTCAGGTTAAATACTGTGAGCTATTTTGCTAAAGATTAAGTTCTTCCTTTGATGGTAATTACATTTTTTTGTCTTCACTTCGAACAGGATACTGAGTTATTTGATCTTAAAGAAACAATTGACATGTTGCACAAAAAGAATGCAGAAGCACAGGCTGTAATACAAGGAGCACTGAACACTCCCGACTTAACACCCAAAGGTAATTCTTGTTATGTTGGTATAAGAACTGGACAGCAGTTGCTCTTCAACCGTTGAACCTTAACTAGCGAAATGTTTGAACTTTCATGTTTCCTTACTTCCCATTCATCTCTCTCTCTCCTCATGTCAGCTATATTCATTGTAGACCACTAAGAGAGACAGTTCTATGAAACCTTGATTTGTGCAGTTTATCTGATGTTTATTGTGCCTGGATAAACAGCATAATTTTCATCCAGTTAGTTTAATATCTATAGTAGAGAATATTTTAGAATCTTCAATTAAAAATGAAGTTACTAACTAGAGAAAGAGAAAATAATTACGAATGTAAGAACATAAGAAATAGGAGCAGGAGTAGGCCATTCAGCCCTTCGAGCCTACTCCACCCTACCTCAACTCCACCTTTCTGCACTATCCCCATATCTCTTGATTCCCTTAGTATCCGAAAATCTATTGATTTCTGTCTTGAATATACTCAACGACTGAGCATCCACAGCTCTCTGGGATAGAGAATTCCAAAGATTCACAACTCTTTGAGTAAAGAAATTTCTCCTCATCTCAATCCTAAATGGCCGACCCCTTATTCTGAGATTGTGACCCCCTAGTACTAGACTCCCCAGCCAGGGGAAACATCCTCCCAGCATCTACCCTGTCAAGCCCCTTAAGAATTTTATGTTTCAATGAGATCACCTCTCATTCTTCTAAACTCTAGGGAATGTAGGCCTAGTCTACTCAATCTCTCCTCATAGAACAATCCCCTCATCCCAGGAATCAGTCTAGTGAACCTTCATTGCACTCTCTCTAAGACAAGTATATCCTTCCTTGGGGAAGGAGACCAAAACTACACTGTATTCCAGTTGTGGTCTCACCAAGGCCCTATATAATTGTAGTAAGACTTCTTTACTTTTCTACTCCAATTCTTTTGTAATAAAGGCTAACATACTACAGGAAACTCTCGATTTACCGGCACCTAAATAACCAGAAATCTCTGTTAACCAGCAAAATTCAGGAGTAGGTTCAGGTAAGTTTTACTTCATATTAGTGGCCATTCCTGGATCTGTGGCTGTGTAACCGGGGTTCCTGCACCTGTTGCTAAGCAACAGGGATGCCTGGATCTTGTGGCCGGGGTTCCTGCACCTGTTGCTAAGCAACAGGGACGCCTGGATCTTGTGGCGGGGTTCCTGCACCTGTTGCTAAGCAACAGGGAAGCCTGGATTTGTTGCTGTGTACGGAGCTCTCGTACCTTTTAGTATACCTCTCTGTAATCCGGACTTTTTGATAAACCGGCACCACGTTGGTGCCGGATAAAAAAGAGTTTCCTGTATTTGCTTGTGATTTGTGTACAAGGACACCCGGGTCCCTCTGAATAACAACAGTTCCCAGTATCTCTCCATTTAAAATCTATTCTGCTTTTCTATTTTCCTATCAAAGTGGATAACTTCACACTTCTCCACATTATATTCCATCTGCCATGTTCTTACCCAATCACATAACCTGTCTATATCCCTTTGCACCCTCTTTGCGTCCTCCTCACAGCTTCTTTCCCACCTAACTTTGTATCGTCAGCAAACTTGGATACATTAGACTTGGTCCCCTCATCTAAGTCATTGATATAGATTGTAATTAGAAGCAGCCAACACTGAGTTCATAAAGGAGGGTTGTGCTTGACAAATCTAATAGTTCTCTGAGGACAAATATGGAGGATGGGAAAAATGCAGTGAATATGATATACATGGACCTTCAGAAAGCCTTTGACAAGGTACCACACAGAAGACTATTGGAGAAGATTAAGAGATATGGAATTAGGTGAAAGATAGCAAATTGGATTTAAATCTGTTTAGCAAGTAGCAAGGAGGAAATAGAGAATAGGAGTTATGGGCAGTTTCTTGGAGTGATTCAGCATGGTTCTAAAAGAGGTGGCTGAAGAAATAGTGGATGCATTGGTTTTGATCTTCCAAAATTCCCTAGATTCTGGAATGGTCCCAGTGGGTTGCAAGGTCACAAAAGTAACACCGCTATTCAAGGAAGGAGGGACAGAAAAAACAGGGAACTACAGGCCAGTTAGCCTGACAGCAGTCGTCGGGAAAATGCTGGAATCCATTGTTAAGGAAGTGGTATCAAGTCACTTAGAAAATCATAACATTATTAGGCAGAGTCAACATGGTTTTATGAAAGGGAAATCATGTTTGACAAATGTATTTTTTGAGGATGTAACTAGCAGGGTAGATAAAGGGGTACCAGTAGATGTAGTGTATTTGGATTTCTAAAAGGCATTCGATAAGGTGCCACATAAAAGGTTATTACACAAGATTAGGGCTCATTAGGTTGGGGGTAATATAGTAGCATGGATAGAGGATTGGTTAACGGACAGAAAACAGAGAGTAGGGATAAACGGATCTTTTTCAGGTTGGCAGGCTGTAACTAGTGGGGTGCCGCAAGGATCAGTGTTGGGGCCTCAGCTATTTACAATCTATATTAATGACCTAGATGAAGGGACAGAGTGTAATGTATCCAAGTTTGCTGATGATACAATGCTAGGTGAGACAGTAAGCTATGAGGAGAACACAGAGTCTGCAAAGGGATATAGATAGACTAAGTGAGTGGGCAGTAAAGTGGCAGATGGAGTATAATATAGGGAAATGTGAGGTTATTCACTTTGGTAGGAAGAATAGAAAATCTGAATATTTTTTAAATGGTGAGAAACTTTCAAATGTTGGTGTTCAGAGAGGTTTGAGTGTCCTCATGCAAGAAACACAGAAAGCTAGCATGTAGGTACAGCAAGCAATAAGGAAGGCAAATGGCATATTGGCCTTTATTGCAAGGAGGTTGGAGTAGAAGAGTAAGAAAGTTTTGCTACAATTGTACAGGGCCTTGGAGAGACCACACCTGGAATACTGTGCACAGTTTTGGTCTCCTTATCTAAGGAAGGATACACTTGCCTTGGAGCCGGTGCAATAAAGCTTCACTAGATTGATTCCAGGGATGAGAGGGCTGTCCTATGATGAGAGATTGTGTAGATTGGGCCTATACTCTCTGGAGTTTAGAAGAATGAGAGGTGATCTCATTGAAACATACAAGATTCTGAAGGGGATTGACAGGGTAGATGCTGAGAGGTTGTTTCCCCTGGCTGGAGTGTCTAGAACTAGGGGGCATAGTCACAGGATAAGGGGTAGGTCATTTAAGACCGAGATGAGGAGTAATTTCTTCACTCAGAGGGTTGTGAATCTTTGGAATTCTCTGCCTCAGAGGGCTGTGAATGCTGAGTCTTAGGCCTAGAAATTCAGTTGTTTGCGCCAGCCGCTAGCGCCTTAGGAGGAGGAGAAGTGGGGTGCTAAGCGGCTAGCACCCAGGCGCAGCGTGATCTGCGCCTCTCGCGAACTTCAGTTAAGATTTAGCGGCGGCGCAAAACCTTTGCGCGCGCTCAGCTGCGCGCGCAGATCCTGACATAATTTCATGATGCAACGCCCTTTGTGCGCCCCGAACCAGAAATTCAGTGGCGCCGGCCTATTGTGCGCCTGGCGCCCCTAGCGACTAGTAGAGGGGAACGGTTCTCAGTCGCTGCGGGGCGCGGGGGCGCTAATTAAAGGGGACTCCTCCTGCAGTATAAATGGCAGCCATTTTGCACCACTCCTTCTTTGTGAGAGACGGATCTTTGGAGAGAGACAAAGGTAGAGAGCTTTCTGGTTTGGCTCAACACTCGCACAGGTACTTGTGGCTTCAGGCCACAGCTTTGCACTTGTCTTTAACTTCAGTGTCATAGCATTGATTGGAAACATATAATGGGGGCTGCAATGGGTGGAAACGTTGGGCTTCTCCATTGCATTCAAAGGGCTCAGAGACGCCGTCAGAGAGTGCCAGTCATGGCCAGACGGAGAAGGGGCAACAGGTGTCGGCAAAGGAGGCCTTACCCACCCAGGGTATACCGCCAGCAGTTCTCATATCTGAACATGTCTGAGGAGCAGTGTGTTCGGAGGCTGCGATTCAGAAGGGCGGTGGTCACTGAGATCTGCCACCTGCTTCGCGGAGATCTGCAGCCACAGCTGAGGAGCAGGACGTCTCTGTCGGTGGCAGTGAAGGTGACGGTGGCTCTCAACTTCTATGCCACCGGCTCCTTCCAATCCGCTACTGGGGACATTTCCAACATCTCCCAGTTTGCGGTACATTGCTGCATCCGCCAGGTGACCAATGCCCTTTTCAGAAGGAGACGTCAGTTCATCTCCTTCCCCATGACCGTTGACAAGCAGCAAGAGTGTGCAATGGGCTTTGCAGCATTAGCGGGCTTCCCCATGGTGCAGGGCGCCATTGACTGCACGCATGTGGCTTTGCGGGCACCTCTAGAGAATGCCGAGGATTACCGCAACTGGAAGGGCTACCATTCGCTCAACGTGCAGTTGGTGTGTGACCACAGGCAGCTCATCCTAGCTGTCAATGCCCGCTTTCCAGGCAGCAGCCACGATGCCTTCATCCTGCGCCAGACTTCTGTGGCAGACATGTTCGCGGCCCAGCCTTACCCACGAGGATGGCTTCTCGGGAACAAAGGCTATCCTTTGTGCACCTGGCTGATGACCCCGCTCCGTGCGCCCAGCACCCCTGCTGAAGAGGGATACAGTGAGAGCCATCAAGCAACCAGGAACATCATTGAGCAAACAATCGGCGTGCTGAAGCAACGGTTCCGCTGTCTGGATCGTTCCAGGGGAGCCCTACAGTACTCGCCTGAGCGAGTCTCCCATTTCATTGTCGTGTGCTGCATGCTGCACAACCTGGCTATCCGCAGGACTCAGCCACTGCCAGCAGACATTGGAGGACCACCAGAGGAGGAGGAGGAGGAGGAGGAGGAGGACCAGCACAGGAGGGAGGCAGAAAGTGCAAGGGCCGCCCGTCGGCGGCTTATTGCAAGTCGGTTCTAGGCCCCCTCTCAGGGAATGGCTTGTGCCAATGGCAGAAGATGAATGTAGCCGCTCCACAAGCCCTCAGCCGAGCAGGGCAACCAGGACTTCCAAAAGAAAGCATGGACAGTGCGATTTAAGAAAAATTTTTACTGTGATACCTCTGTGCCCTTCCCACATGACAAACTAATGGAGAGAAACCCCCCCCCAAAAACACAAATACACCAGTCTCGGCCTTTACAAGTAAAACAAATATACCAGTCTCGGCCTTTACAAGTAAAACAAATATACCAGTCTCGGTCTTTAAATATGAAACAAATACACCAGTCTCGGCTTTTATAAGTAAAACAGAACATTTGGCCACACCTTCTACTTTTTCCCCTGCGAGGGTGATCCATTTCGCTTCCGTGACTGGCCCCTACCCGCCCTGCAGCTCCACCTCAATGGGACCCCAGTGGCTGCAGCAAGGCTGGGGGAAGGCTGCTGAGGGTCAGATGATGAGACGGCAGATGCCCTTGGGGGTTGGCCTGGACCAGCTCTGGGACTGGAGGGGCCGGCTGCTGACTGCTCCAACTCTGCTTGGGCGGCAGCAGTCTGTCCAACAGCTGGTGGCAGCTGCAATGGAGGAATGACAGTGTTGGCTGCAGGAATGCTGCCAACCTGACAGATCACAGGCACTTCCTGGTCGGCTGATACATTGGCACGCGCACGGGCCAGCACTGCAGCATGCGCAGCAATCTGCTGAGGCACAGACTGCTGGGCTGCTGAGGCACAGCGAGTGCCCCGGCGATGCCTGGCCGATCCAGCGAGTGTGGCAGCAGTTAGTGCCCGTGTGGCCCTGGTCTGTGTCTGCATGACAGCAGCCAGTGAATGCACGGCACGACTGAGCACTTGGCTAGAAGCCGCCTGTGAAGCAGCGAAGTCTTGCTGACTCCTAGCCTGTGCTGCTGCGATGTCCTGCAGACTCCTGGCCTGTGCTGCACTGAATTGTTGCAGACTCCTGGCCTGTGCTGCACTGAATTGTTGCAGACTCCTGGCCTGTGCTGCCCCGAATTCCTGCACACTCCTTGCCAGTGACTCTATGGAGTCAGGCATCCTTGCCACTGCAGCCATGAGCTCAGTGTGCCTGCGCTCAGCCTGGGCGCCCATTTCCGCTAGGAGCTGCACCTCCTCTGCGCTCACCGTAGCAGGACTGGAGGCCGCACTCACCCTCCGGGGAGAAGGGCGCCGAGCTACCCCACCCCTCCCGCGTTGCTGCAGCCCGCTGGTCCCCGGAGCTTCACTATCCTCCAACCCTTCCCCCCTGCTCCCCTCCAGGGAAGACGTGTCACCATCATGGCCATGGGCTGCCTCGGCTGAGGGTGTCCCTGATGGGCTGGCTTCCTCTTCCTCCTCCTCTATGTCTGACTCGGACACAGTGCCAGCTTGAGGGGCCGCCTCCTCACCTGGCGAGTCACCATCTGAAAGCAGGGAGGCACAAGAGTTGCTTTAGAGTGAGGACAGGGCGGCAGCGAGGGAGGCATGAGTGCTGCTGTGCACTGCATTGGTTCGATAGTGGCAAAGGATGCTGGTGTGAGGCGCAAGTGGAAAGGGAGAGGTCAAAAAGGTGATGACCTTACCATTGGTGCCCAGAACAGGGTCAGCATCTCCAGTGGCGACGGGGCCACTCAGCCGGCCTGCCATGACCCGCTCCACTCGCTGCTCGAGGTCGCTCAGCTGTTTCAGGTCAGGACGGCCTCCCCCGGTCTGTCGCTGCTGTCTTCTGTTATGCGCCAGCTTGGCCTGCAAGAGAAAGGACCGCCTCTAAGTACAGTGTCAAGCCCTGATCTTGCCCGCACTGCCTCCCATGTTCGATTAGCCCTGACAGTGTCAAGCCCTGATCTTGCCCACACTGCCTCCCATGTACGATTAGCCCTGACAGTGTCAAGCCCTGATCTTGCCCGCACTGCCTCCCATGGTCGAATAGCCCTGACAGTGTCTAAAGTCCTGATTGCGCAAGTGCTTTTCATGACAGTCCCATAGCTGCTGGATGAGGGCTGGCCATTAGGGCTTTCAGACCTGTTTGGCCATAAAGTGAGGTGCACATGCAGGGATGAGGAGGATACTGGAAAGGGTACTCACCCTGACAACCCGAGTGAGGTCGTTGAATTTTTTCCGGCACTGGGTTGGTGTCCTGCCAACCACGCTGTTGGACGTGACCCTGTTTGCCACATCCCTCCATGCTTTCCGATATTCAGCGGGCAGCGGCCTCCTGCCACCCTCAGGGAAGAGGATATGGCGTCTGCGGTCCACTGCGCCAACCAGCAGCCTCAGGTCACCCTCGCCGAAGCGCTGCGCTCTCTCCCTGGCCTTCTCCATTCTCCTGGGCGTGGAGCTGTTCCAGAAGCAGTGTTCAGGCCTTGCCTTAGGGCTGCAGTGTGCAGGGCGTGGCAGCCAAGCAATTCCACCCTCCCCCTTTAAGTGCTGACCGGCGCCTGACTGCCCTCAATGAGCACCTTGCCGCACCTGCGCTGCGCCCGCCTTCGGTGTTTGCCCCCCCGGATCGCCGGCTTAGCGCTTAATGATAGTCGTGCATCGCCTGCTTTAGCGCAGCAGCAACCTCTTGGGGCGATGCAACTGAATATCGGCAAAGGTGGCGCTAAGTTGCGCCGGGCGCAAAAGTTAGCGAACGCCATGCTGTAGCGCCCCAAACGTGGCTATACAGAATTTCTAGGCCTTAGTATATTCAAGGCTGAGATAGATAGATCTTTGGACTCTAGGGGAATCAAGGGATATGGAGATCGGGCGGGAAAGTGGCGTTGAGGTCGATGATCAGCCATGATCTTATTGAATGGTGGAGCACGTTTGAGGGGCCGTATGGCCTACTCCTGCTCTTATTTATATGTTCTTCTAGTTAGCAGTGTCCCAACGAGTTCATTTCTGGGACAGTTTGCCCATGATGTGAATTTTTTTTAAATTATTACTCATTCCTGGGATGTGGACATCGCTGGCAAGGCCAGCATTTATTGCCCATCCCTAATTGCCTTGAAGGTGGTGGTGAGCCATCGTCTTGAACTGCTGCACTCCGTGTAGTGAAGGTACTCCCACAGTGCTGTTAGAGAGGAAGTTCCAGGATTTTGACCCAGTGACTATGAAGGATCGGCGATATATTTCCAAGTCAGGATGGGTGTGTCTTGGAGGGGAACTTGGAGGTGATGGTGTTCCCATGCGCCTGCTGCCCGTGTCCTTGGCAAGAAACCTTGGCAAGTTGTTGCAGTGTATCGAGTAGATGGTACATACTGCAGCTACGGTACGCCAGTGGTGGAGGGAGTGAATGTTTAAGGTGGTGGACCGGGTGCCGATCAAGTAGGCAGCTTTGTCTTGGATGGTGTCGAGCTTCTTGTGTTGTTGGAGCTGCACTCATCCAGGCTTGTGGAGAGTATTCCATCACACTCCTGAATTGTGCCTTTATAGATGGTGGAAAGGCTTTAGGGAGTCTGGAGTTGAGATACTCGCCACAGAATACCCAGGCCGAGAAATTCAGTATAGCCACGTTTGGGGCGCTACAGCCGGGCGGCCGCTAAAGTTTGCGCCCGGCGCAACTTCGCGCCACCTTCGCCAATATTCAGTGGCATCGCCCCAAGAGGTTGCTGCTGCGCTAAAACAGGCGATGCACGACTATCATTAGGCGCTAAGCTGGCGGCCCAGGCCGAAACCCCCAAGGGCGGGCGCAGCGCAGGTGCGGCGAGCTGCTGATTGACGGCAGACACTCTGGCGCCGGTGAGCTCTTAAAGGGGGAGGGTGGATTTGTTTTTTTGAAAGGCCGAGACTGGTGTATTTGTGTTTTTTGAAAGGCCGAGACTGCTCGATTTGTGTTTTTTGGGGGGGCTTCTCTCCATTAGTTTGTTATGTGGGAAGGGCACAGAGGTATCAAAGTAATAAATGTTCTTAAATCGCACTGTCCATGCTTTCTTTTGGAAGTCCTGGTTGCCCTGCTCGGCTGAGGGCTTGTGGAGCGGCTACATTCATCTTGTGCCATTCAAGCCATTCCCTGAGAGGGGGCCTAGAACCGACATTCAATAAGCCGCCGACAGGCGGCCCTTGCGCTTTCTGCCTCCCTCCTGTGCTGGTCCTCCTCCTCCTCCTCTGGTGGTCCTCCAATGTCTGGTGGCAGTGGCTGAGTCCTGCAGATAGCCAGGTTGTGCAGCATGCAGCACACGACCACGAAATGGGAGACTCGCTCAGGCGAGTACTGTAGGGCTCCTCCGGAACGATCCAGACAGCGGAACCATTGCTTCAGGACGCCGATTGTTTGCTCAATGAGGTTCCTGGTTGCTTGATGGCTGTCATTGTATCCCTCTTCAGCAGGGGTGCTGGGCGCACGGAGCGGGGTCATCAGCCAGGTGCACAAAGGATAGCCTTTGTTCCCGAGAAGCCATCCTCGTGGGTGAGGCTGGGCCTGGAACATGTCTGCCACAGAAGTCTGGCGAAGGATGAAGGCATCGTGGCTGCTGCCTGGAAAGCGGGCATTGACAGCTAGGATGATCTGCCTGTGGTCACACACCAACTGCACGTTGAGCGAATGGTTGCCCTTCCGGTTGCGGTAATCCTCGGCATGCTCTAGAGGTGCCCGCAAAGCCACATGCGTGCAGTCAATGGCGCCCTGCACCATGGGGAAGCCCGCTAATGCTGCAAAGCCCATTGCACGCTGTTGCTGCTTGACAAGGGCCATGGAGAAGGAGATGAACTGACGTCTCCTTCTGAAAAGGGCACTGGTCACCTGGCAGATGCAGCAATGTACGGCAAACTGGGAGATGTTGGAAATGTCCCCAGCAGCGGATTGGAAAGAGCCGGTGGCATAGAAGTTGAGAGACACCGTCACCTTCACTGCCACCGACAGAGACGTCCTGCTCCTCAGATGTGGCTGCAGATCTCCGCGAAGCAGGTGGCAGATCTCAGTGACCACCGCCCTTCGGAATCGCAGCCTCCGAACACACTGCTCGTCAGACATGTTCAGATATGAGAACTGCTGGCGGTATACCCTGGGTGGGTAAGGCCTCCTTTGCCGACGCCTGTTGCCCCCTCTCCGTCTGGCCATGACTGCCAATCTCTCACGGCGTCTCTGAGCCCTTTGAATGCAATGGAGAAGGCCAACGTTTGCACCCATTGCAGCCCCCATTATACGTTTCCAATCAATGAGATGGCTCTGAAGTTAAAGACAAGTGCAAAGCTGTGGCCTGAAGCCACAAGTACCTGTGCGAGTGTTGAGCCAAACCAGAAAGCTCTCTACCTTTGTCTCTCTGCAAAGATCCGTCTCTCACAAAGAAGGAGTGTTGCAAAATGGCTGCCTTTTCTACTGCAGGAGGAGTGCCCTTTAATTTGCGCCCCCCGCGCCCCGCAGCGACTGGGAACCGTTCCCCTCTACCAGTCGCTAGGGGTGCCAGGCGCACAATAGGCCGGCGCCACTGAATTTCCGGTTTGGGGCACACAAAGGGCGTTGCACGATGAAATGACGTCAGGATCTGCGCGCGCAGCTGAGCACGCGCAAAGGCTTTGCGCCGCTGCTAAATCTTTACTGAAGTTGGGGAGAGGCGCAGATCGCGCTGCGCCCGGCCGCTAGCCGCCTAGCGCCCCACATCTCCTCCTAAGGTGCTAGCGGCTGGCGCAAACAACTGAATTTCTAGGCCCCAGTCTCTGACCTGCTCTTGTAGCCACAGTATTTATGTGGCTGGTCCAGTTAAGTTTCTGGTCAATGGTGACCCCCCAGGATGTTGATGTTGGGGGAATTCGGCGATAGTAATGGCAGGACCCAAACTGAACATCGGTGAGCAGATTATTGGTGAGTAAGCACCGCTTGATAGCACTGTCGACACACCTTTTATCACTTTGCTGATGATTGAGAGTAGACTGATGGGGCGGCAATGGCCGGATTGGATTTCTCCTGCTTTTTGTATACAGGACATACCTGAGCAGTTTTCCACATTGTTGGATAGATGCCAGTGTTGTAGCTGTACTGGAACAGCTTGGCTAGAGGCACGGAAGTTCTGGAGCACAAGTCTTCAGCATTACAGCCGGGATGGTGCCAGGGCCCATAGCCTTTGCTGTATCCAGTGTGCTCAGCCGTTTCTTGATATTACATCAGATAGTAAATCGAATTGGCTGAAGACTGGCTACTGTGATGGTTGGTACCTCAGAAGGAGGCCGATATGGATCATCCACTTTGCACTTCTGGCTGAAGATGGTTGCAAATGCTTCAGCCTTGTCCTTTGCACTCGCGTGCTGGGCTCCGCCATCATTGAAGATGGTGACGTTCATGGAGCCTCCTCCTCCCGTCACTTGTTTAATGGTCCACCATCATTGGACTGCAGAGTTTTCATCTGATTCATTGGTTGTGGGATCACTTAGCCCTGTCTATAGCATGCTGCTTCCGATGTTTAGCATGCATGTAGTCCTGTTTTGCAGCTTCCCCAGGTTGGCTCCTCATTTTTAGGTACACCTGGTGCTGCTCCTGGCATGCTCTTCTACACTCCTTATTGAACCAGGGTTGGTCCCCTGGCTTGATGGTAATGGTAGAGTGAGGGATATGTCTTCTGGCCTCCTGTGGAAATATGACCTCCCTCCTCCTTTCCACCTCCTGCACCAAGGCACCCAGTGCTGCATCAGAGAACCTTGGTGCACACTCTCTCCCCTGTTGTGACATTTGCACTAATGGTAGAGTGAGGGGTGTACCGGGCCATGAGATTACAGATTGTGGTGGAATACAATTCTGCTGCTGCTGATGGCCCACAATGCCTCATAGATGCCCAGTTTTGAGCTGCTAGATCTGTTCTGAATCTATCCCATTTAACATGGTTGTAGTGCCACACAACACGATGGAGGGTGTCCTCAGTGCGACGATGAGACTTCGTCTCAAGGATTCAAGGACTTGTACGGTGGTCACTGCTACCAATACAGTCATGGACAGATGCATCTGCGACAGGTAGATTGGTGAGGACGAGGTCAAGTAGGTTTTTCCCTCGTGTTGGCTCTCTCACCTCCTGTCGCAGGTCCAGACTGGCAGTTGTGTCCTTCAGGGCTCGGTCAGTACTACTGCGCCACCCTTGGTGATTGACATTGAAGTCCCCCACCCAGAGTACATTCTGTGCCCTTGCTACTCTCAGTGCTTCTTCCAAGTGGTGTTCAACATGGAGGAGTACTGATTCTTCAGCTGAGGGAGGGCGGTAGGTGGTAATCAGCAGGAGGTTTCCTTGCCCCTGCTTGACTTGAAGCCATGAGACTTAATGGGGTCCGGAGTCAGTGTTGAGGACTCCCAGGGCCACTCCCTCCCAACTGTATACCACTGTGGCACCACCTCTGGTGGTTCTGTCTTGCCAGTGGGACGGGACAGGACATACCCAGGGATGGTAATGGAAGAGTCTGGGACATTGGCTGAAAGGTATGATTCTGTGAGTATGACTATGTCAGGCTGTTGACTAGTCTGTGGGATAGCTCTCCCAATTTTGGCACAAGTCCCCAGATGTTAGTGAGGAGGACTTTGCAGGGTTGACGTGGCTGGGTGTGCCATTGTCGTATCCGAAGCCGGAGCAGAGGTCGATTCTGGGTGGTCCGTCTGGTTTTTTTATTCTTGTTTCTTGTAGCAGTTTGTTACAACTGAGTGGCTTGCTAGGCCATTTCAGAGGGCAGTTAAGCATCAACCACATGGCTGTGGGTCTGGAGTCACATATAGGCCAGACCAGGTAAGGACGGCAGATTTCCTTCCCTAAAGGACATTAGTGAAAATAGGTGGCATGGTAAATAATTCTGAGGACCAAAAGAAGCTGCAAGGGGATATTATTAACATGGTGGAATGGGAGAAAGTGACATATAGAATTCAATGTCAGTACATGTGAGCTAAGAATTATACTTTGTTTCAGGGAAAGCTGAGTGATACAGGTAGACTACCTTTTATCCGAACTTCCGAAAACCGAAACCCTCTAAAAACTGAAGGTTTTTTCGTTCAGCGTAAGTCGTGCGCACGACATGACCAGAGTGGCGCACGACCCCGACCCCTGCCGCCGACCCCCCGCCAACCCCCCCGCCGACCCCGAACCCCCCGCCGACGCCGACCCCCCCGCCGACCCCGACTCCCGCCGACCCCCCCCGCCGACCCCCCCGCCGACCCCGACTCCCGCGGACCCCCGACAACCCCCCGACGACCCCCGACACCCCGCCGACCCCCCCCCGCGGACCCCCGACCCCCGCCGACCCACCCCCGACAAATTTCCCAGTCTTATAAAATACCTTCCGAAATCCGAAATTTTCCGAAAACCGAAACACGGCTGGTCCTGAGGTTTTCGGATAAAGGATAGTCTACCTGTACTGAAGAGCAGAGGGATTTGGAGTTTGGGTTCACAAAACATTAAAAGCAGCATCTCAAGTGGATAAAACCATAACGATGCTAATGGAGCAATGGGTTTTATAGCAAGAGGTATATTGAAATGTATTGGTGAATCTATATAAAAGCTTGGTAAGACCACAGTTGGAGTATTGTGTGCAGTTGTGGGTTCCACACTATAGGAATGTTGTTGAGGCAATAGAAAGGGTGCAGCACAGATTCTTTGGGATGATATCTGGAATGAGGAAACACAATTACAAATAAAAACTTGAAAATCGGGTCTGCTTTTGTTAGTACAAAGGAAATTATGGGGTGAGTTGATAGTTGTTTAACATTGTGAAGGAATGTGATTTAGTAGAAAGAAACAGATTGTTTCCAGTGATTTGAAGGATCTAGAATGAGAGGACATAGATAGGAGCAAATATAAGAGCTATACGCAGAGGATATAAGGCTGTGGAATGCACTAGGAGCAGAGAGAATGTCATCATTTAAGAATAGGTTAGATAGGAGGATTAAAAAAAGCAGAATAAAAGAGTATGTGAACAAGGTGGGCAGAGTGGATTAGGACTGCTGCTCATGTGGAGGATTAGCACCAAGGCTGGAATTTTGCCGGCACTCGGAGGGCGAGTTCGGAGGCAGGTCCGCTGTCAAAATCTAAGATTGCCTGCAAGTCGGGATCCCGCTCTGAGCCCGCCTCCGTGTCAGTTTCCCAAGTGTGGGGTCTGCCTGCGCTTTGCAGACCTGGCACTAAGTGGCGGGTCAGCCAATTGAGATAGTTAAGAGGGTCTTTAAAGGTAGTTGAACAGCATTTTACCACCTTCTAGCCATTTTTTCTAACTTTTCCACGAGGTTCCCGTCATTCGGGGATCAGGTCAGGTAAGTTTGTCGGGTTCTCTATTACTCTGCATTGCTGTGAATAAGTGACGGCTGCAAAATTGGTATAAAAGCTACCATTTCACAGATGTTCACTTTCCAATGTCAGAAGCTTGAGCCTTCAGGATTTGGAAGACACTTTTGAGTTGTATGCAATTTGGAAGTGTTTGGAGTAAACTCTCTATCCTCCTTGAAGCAACCTCTCTCACCATTGACAGATCGCTTCTGTCATCTCAAGTTCACCTGCCATCTATTACATCAGCATCGGTGCCCTTGAAAAAATCTCACCTTGGTCCTCAGAATCCCACCATGATCAGCCCCAAAACCAGCATCACCAGGCATACCAACAAAAACACCAACCTTTTCCACAATCTCCACCTGATGCTGCACAGGACACAGGGCATCAGCACCCGAGCACATTGCTGCCCGGGACACCAGCGATGGCCTCACCATGGCCAGATTTACTTCACTTGACGCTGTACACCCTGGCTGCCACTTGATGCGCCAGGTTGGCACCACCCCACACCAGCACCCTAAAGCATCCCTACAATGTCTAAGCCATTCCTTTCACACTCATCACCATTGCAGGGCTACCGTTATGTCTCACCATTCACTGCAACTCACTAAACCACTTCCAAATGTGCACACAAATCTGTCCAAGAACGCAAAGTAAAGATTTCAATGTTTGACTGCACATTAACAGAAACTTCACATGAACATTGGCTAAAACACCCAAGTGCCTACCCTTGTGTGTTGTTAGTTGGTATGATTGGACTAGGATGAGGGTGATTGTGAGGGGTGGCTAGTGAGATGGAGAAGTGATAATGTAGATAGAGAGGGATGGATGGAGGTGCAAGATAAGTTGGTGTGAACAAAGATGTGCAGGAGCAGGGTAGGAAAGGCAGAGTGATGGGGATGTGATGAGTGGCACAGCAGGATGAGGTCGAGCGTGACTTGGCAATAATGTTTCATGATCTACTGAGATCATTGAAAAGGTTGCACCGCTGCAGCCTGGTCCTCCTGACGACACCCCTGCTTGTGTCCTCCTGTGCAATGTGCAACCAGGCTGCATTGGTCTCCTGGGGAGGTGTCTTCCACCCATTGGAAGGGAAGAGAACCTCCCTGCATGCTATGGCTCCCTCCATAAGCATATGGATGGAGTCATGGGAGAGTCTGGGTGTAGCTGTGCACCTTTGTGCCGTGCTTATCAGTGTTTGCAGCACCTCAATGCTGTAGAACACTGACAGCACAACTGTCAAAATCAATTTGGCCGTGGTCCCTTTAAGGAAACTGGCTGATGACGCGTCATCAAATGACGTCATCAGACCCGCTTCCTTTTAATTGGCCGGGAACCTCGCTGGGTGGGCTTAACAAGTTCAGTCAATGTAAAATCACTTGGAGAGTGCGAGCTGGACCGCGACACCGACCCCGGCCACCCCGGACCCGCCTCGGTCTGCAAAATCGCGGCCCAACACTGACTGGGCCAAACAGACAGATTCTATGTTGTAATTCTGTGTTAAGAAGCAGAATTGAATATTGTCCGTAAATCACTGGGAAGCTCACAGTAATTGCAACATATACAAGAGAAATTGTGAGGCACGACTCAGAAATTTTAACTGGTTCAATTTATACAGGATGTTTACTATGACTGGATGTGCATTTTTCCAGATTTCTTACATTCCGAGCATAGAGAAGATTTTCGTCAGTCAAATATGATTGTTAGCCTTGCCACTGAGAGTGGAAAGTTGGGACCAGATTTTCAGTGTGCCGTGAGGCTGGCTTTTAGGCGTGCGGGGGGCAAAAATCCCGAATTCGGGGGTCCCAACACCATCCCGCCCAAAACCCGCCTCCACGCAAGTTTCAGAGGAGGCGGGTACCTGCCCCGCACTGGGACCCACCGACCCGAGGCGGGAAGGTATTAGTGCCAATTAACTGCCTGTTAACAGGTAGTTTTTAGCCTAATCCCTATTTTGAGGGGTGTCGTGTGGGATTCCCGACGGCTCCAAACCACGCCAGGTTAGAGCAGGCGGGCCGTCGGGTTGAAGGAGTTGGAGGGGTCATGATGTCGGTGTTCAGGTGAGTGATGGGTGCATGAGTGTAAAGGTAAGTGTGTTTGGTGTGTCTAAAGAAGTTTAAATTACCTGTACTTAACTTAACAGCCTTTCTTCCTCTAGGCGTCGGGAGTCCATCACTCAGCCGGCACTGAAAGCCAAATGGCTGCGATCTGTCGAAAGTGACGGCCTTCAGCTTTCAGTGCCGGTGAGAGTTCTAACTGAGTCTGCGTAGAAGGACTCAGGTTAGAAGTCAGACTGTCGGGGGTAGATTTTGCCGAACCTGTCGGGAAGAAGACGGGACTTCCCCTTTCGGGTTTTAGACCCGCCTACTTCGACGTCTGGCCAATCTGCACGATTTTCCCTTGATTGACCTTGTTGAGCCCGCCCAGCGGGCTCAGCAGGCCAATTAAGGGCCACCCGGCAACAGGTGACGTCACAGACTGCAATTTCATCTGTCGAGATCTTGACGGATGAAATATCAGTGCTTCACAGCTGTTTGAAGCTGTGAAACACTGACACTCTGAGTTCTGACATGAGTCATTCTGCACAGACTCATTTAAAACTGTCACCGGCACTCAAAGCTGAAGGCTGTCACTTCTCATAGATCGCAGCCATTTAGCTTTAGGTTCCGGCTGAGTGATGCAGCTCCCGACGGCTACAGGAAGAAAGGCTGTTAAGGTAATACAGGTAAGTAAAAGTTCTTTACACACTTTAGACACACCAAACACACTTACCTTTACACTCATGCACCCATCACTCACCTGAGCGCCGACATCGCGACCCCTCCAACTCCTTCAACCCGACGGCCCGCCGCTCCAACCTGGCGTGGTTTGGAGCCGTCGGGAAACCCACAGGAAACCCCTCAAAATAGGGATTAGGCTAAAAACTGCCTGTTAACTACCTGTTAACAGGCAGTTAATTGGCACTAATCCCTTCCCGCCTGGTTGGGGCGGGTACCCGCCGCCCCTGAAACTTATGTGGGGCGGGGTTTTGACAGATGAAATTTCAGTCTGTGACGTCACCTGTTGCCGGGTGGCCCTTAATTGGCCTGCTGAGCCCGCTGGGCAGGCTCAACAAGGTCAATCAAGGGAAAATCGCGTGGATTGGCCGGACGTCAATGGAGGCGGGACTAAAACCCGAAAGTTGTAGTCCCGCCTCCTTCCCGACTGCTGAATGAAAATCCAGCCCTTGATGTTTCTTTTTGAAGTTTGAATGCAGATTTTTGGGTTTACCTTTACAGTACTACTCACACTATTAGTAATAGTTTTTAGAAAGATTGCACCATTTCATATCTTTATAACCTTGATGTTGCCCTTTTTATAACCTGCATAATATGGGAGGACTGGGGGAAATGGCCAGAACCAGTCTTATCTTTCTTTGCACTTTCAGTTGCTACTGAAATGTGCTTCTCAAACAAAAGTATTTGATTAATGTGCTTACAAGCTAATTAATTGTATAAATTATATGGCTCGTCTCTTTGCAGCTCAACACCAATGAAAAATATATTTTTTTAAGTGTAGCAATTTTATTTACCAACCATATTTACGTGGAGGGTGCGGGAGAGGCCGAAGAACCCAGCAAAGCCGGGGGCGCGCAGGTCCTGCCCGAACTTAACGGCAGGGCCTCATTAACATTTTCTTGCTCCGTTTCACGCCTGGCAGTCGGACAAATTGTCAGCCTGGCCAGTGGATGGGAGGCAAAACCAATGGCAGGTGGCCGCAGCCGTGGACCCTTGCGGACGGTTCCTGGCAATCCAGTGGGGGGGGGGGGGAGATTGGCCATCGTGGCGAGGGGGTGGGGAGAGGAGGTCGGAGATCGCGACAGGGGTAAGGTTGGAGATCGTGGCGGCAAGGCACGAGGCTGGAGGGAGACAGGCCATTGGGGCAGGGAGGCGGCCGAAGGCTTCCTTAAGGGGCTGGGGGAGCACTACTGCTCCTCCTAGCCCACAAGGAGTGTTGTAAAAAGCACTTGCCTTGTGGAGCCGGCAGCTCCCTTTCACTGCCGGGTTTCCTGATCCCTGGGAAACCTGCGCAACAGCAGCAAATTTTAAATTGGTCTTCCAAGTGCACTGTGGGAGCCCTATTTAAATATGTTAATGAAGTGTCCCACCTCTCCACTGTGGGACACATGGAAGCCTCGATATCCACCACCGTCTTGCACAGGCGCATTGTGTTGGAGATGCGTTTCCCATATTTAAGTCTTTAACCTCCCCCGACCACCTCTCGCCCATCGTGGTGGTGTTGATATCAAGGCCTATGAGATGCTTTCCTATGTTTACTATTTCTGTTATAATAGATCCTTAGTATGTGGTTGCAATTTAGCTGGAAATCGCAAACAAAGGAAATCTTCCCACTATGCTTAATATGTCACTACACATAGCAACCACAGAAAATCTTGCTCAAAAATCACAGCCTTTGGTGATGAGAAACACTACAAATAGCAATCTGGTATATTTTGGCTGAGTGTGAATTATTTGATCATCTTGGGTAATTAGCTAAAATATTTTAGGAATGCAAGTCACCAACAGTGAAATCTGGCTTCCTGGACCAATTCTGTTAGTATATAGACTGATCTTACAGAAAATGTTAATTAATTGTGATTTTTGATTTAAGAAGTTTCCCCAGGTTTTTGATAAAATTACAAACATAAAATGAAGCATAGATGAGAAATATTAGAACTTTATCTTAAAACAGATCCATTGTATCATCTGATAGCTGTGTAATGTGCTTACGTTGCATTGTCTCATTTAACAGAATTACGTATAAAGAGGCAGAATTCATCAGACAGTATCTCCAGCCTCAACAGCATAACAAGCCATTCTAGCATTGGGAGTGGGAAAGACGCTGATGCCAAAAAGAAGAAAAAGAAAAGCTGGGTAGGTTATGCTTTCATTTGCATGACAGTCAAATGTGATACACTTGATACCTGTCTCTTGACACTTACAATTTTACACTTAAGTTAAAAAGAGAGTATACAGGAAACTTTCTGGTATCCGGCACTGACGGGACCGAGCTGGTGCCGTCCCATCAAAACTGCCGTAGAAACCAGCGCTAATGCTAAAACATACGGAGCTTTTCAGCTCCGTGTGAATCAACAAACCCTGTTGCTTAGCAACAGCTTCAAAACAGTCGGCCGCAGCTTAAAAGCTTCTCTGTAGCTAAGCAACAGCTTCAGCTAGACCTTGCAGAGCCTGACTGGAAAAAAAAGCAACGAGAAGTAAAAAAACTTATCGGAAACGGCTCCTGAATTTTGCCGGTAGATAGAGCTTTCCGGACATTTAACCTCCGGTTAAATGAAAGTTTCCTGTCGTATGTCAACTACTGCGTTGAGACCCTTTGTTTAGTTTTCGCTGTCAGGATTTGAAGTAGACACAACACCGCCCTGCTAATAAATTCAAATGTGTGTTTGATATCACTGTGAAAGCTTTTATTTCTTATTATCCATCTTGGCTATCTCGCTCCTTGTACACATTCACCTACAACTGAAAGCATACCCTTGTTCCCAGACTCCTACCACCAGCCTCTATTCTGTAGCACTAGGGTTTGTTTTGATTATTGCACTCTACTGTTGAGACCAACAAAGCTTCAAAGGTTAAACTTTTTGCAGTAGAATCATTCATGTTAGAACCAGAGTATGTTTTTGATAATGTCACAGGCACGGCCCAGAAAACTAAAGGTAAACTCACCAACCCAACACTCCCAGTAGTGAGCTGCACTCGAAGAGCACGTAAGTGGGTGATAGGGCTACAATGCTGTAGCATTGATACTCTGACCCACATTCCCTTCAAGTGCTGCTCTCTGCTGTGGGTGTGAGATTGTTGAATTTATCCGCTGAAGATAACCTTTTGCGGGGGAAATAATTACATTTGTATTTTCCCCAGCTCAAAACTATAGGGCTGATTAATGGATGGAAAATCACAGGCTGTGGGCCTACACTTGCTGCCAGCGCCACGCCTCACTGGGAGCTCTCAGTTGCAGGATCAGCCCCTACACAGCAATAGAGATAACTCTAACTTTTTGCATTTCAACTAATAAATTAACCCATTGTGTTCACCTGCGGCTTTTGGTCCACATGCAGCCCTCAGAGCCGAGGCAATACAATTCTTTTTGCACTTGTATTATTTGCTCTGTTTGAATCTTGTGGGCATGAAGGATTGGATCTGGTTGTTTTTAGCGCTGTTGCTTCATTGGTGGAGAAATCCTGGATCAGAGCACTTAAATGTGTTGGTATCATCTACTTGACGTGTTTTCAAATTAATGGGAACATTGATTTAAATTTTATATGTGGCGCCCTGATATGCATTATGTAGCCCATCAAGACAGAAAACTCAAAGACCCTTAATTAAACATTTCAATGATAAATTAAACATTTCAATTATATTTGTTAAATCACCCATTTTTCAAAATATATAGGATTAACTGTTAGACTATCCAGAAACTCCTAGGTTCCTGGCCCACTTTAAAAAAAACTTTGCGTCCTTCAGACTGCAGCACTGAAAATGATAATCCTTGCTGCAATGCTCCATCTCACCCTCAGTAAGCTCCCCACTGGAGTGGAGCTAATTTACAGAACAAACGGGAAACTGTTCAACCTCCGCCGCCTCCAGTCCAGATCCAAGGTCGTCCCATCCTCTGTTGCCGAATTACAGTATGCAGACGACCCTTGCGTCTGCGCTCACTCAGAGGTCGAACTTCAAACCATCGTCAACACCTTCACCGAAGCGTACAAGAGCATGGGCCTTACACTAAACATCTGCCACACAGCACTGCCCCCGATTATCAAAATCCACGACAAGGCCTTGGACAACGTGGACCACTTTCCATACCTCGGGAGCCTACTGTCAACAAGGGCAGACGTCGACGACGAAGTCCAACACCGCCTTCAGTGTGCCAGTGCAGCAACCTGAGGAAGAGAGTGTTTGAAGACCAGGACCTTAAATCTGGCACTAAGCTCATGCTCTACAGAGCAGTAGTGATACCCGCCCTGCTGTATGCCTCAGAGACATGGACCATGTACAGCAGGCACCTCAAAGCACTGGAGAGGTACCACCAGTGCTGCCTCCGCAAGATCCTGCAAATCCATTGGCAGGATAGGCGCACCAACGTTAGTGTTCTTGCTAAGGCCAACATTCCCAGCATCGAAGTTTTGACCACGCTCGATCAGCTCCGATGGACGGGTCACGTTGTCCGCATGCCCAATACGAGACTCCCAAAACAAGCGCTCTACTCTGAGCTCCGGCACGGCAAGAGAGCCCCAGGTGGGCAGAGGAAACGCTTCAAGGACACCCTCAAAGCCTCCTTGAAAAAATGTAACCTCCCCACCGACACCTGTGAATCCCTGGCCCAAGACCGCACAAAGTGGAGGAAAAGCATCTGGGAAGGCACCGAACACCTTGAGTCTCTTCGCCGGGAGCAAGTGGAAGCCAAGCGCAGACAGCGCAAGGAGCGCACGTCAACCCAAGCACCCTACCCACTCGCCCCTTTAACCACCGTCCGCCCCACCTGTGACAGAGACTGTCGGTCCCGCCTTGGACTCATCAGTCACCTGCGAACTCATTTTTAATGTGGAAGCAAGTCATCCTTGGTTCCGAGGGACTGCCTAAGAAGAAGAAGAAGAAGAAGATTACAGTAATAAAGTTACTCAAACATCAGCAATACCTTTAATACTGTAATATTAAGTCCAAACAACTAAATTAAACATTTAAAACACAATTTTATATATCACTTTATCTGTGCTCATTCTATTGTCCCTTTTTCCCTGCTAATATTTCTTGTCACTATCTTTATTAACCTTGAATTTTACTCTTCTATCTTTTGAACATTTTTTTGCTTTCTTTTAAGGTTTATAATCTTTTACTTGCCTTTCTTCTTCTGCCTCCCTACTTTAAGGCTTGCAATAGATGCTACTAATTTAAGTATTTCTTTCCTTGTGCTTAAAAAAGTGAACTATTAATTTTGCTGAAGTGTGGATGTTTTGCAGTGAAATGTATTGATATAACAGACGAATGTATTATGAAAAATATTCCATAAGCCAGTTGACCTGATAATATGAGGAAACTTAAATTGATTAAAACCTATTTATTTTAGACAATAGCCTGTCACAGAGCAAGACATTTAAAATAGCTCTGCAACAAATGAATTGTGTATGGGAATGGGGTAATTCTGGGGCCAAGAAGCTGCTAAATTAGTTCCAGTCACTACAACTGATGCCATTCCCATAGAAACCTTAAACTCTTTCTAAGGTTATTGTCCACAGCTATGGTATGAAAACTGATGTCTTACTGCAGTCAATTAAAATTGATTCTTGTTGTCACAATAGATTTGTCATGGTTTTCTAAAGTAACTCAATTGCTTTCGCTGCTTAAAATAAGAAAGTAAAGCACAGAAGTTAATGCTTAAAAAAAAATTATACTTTCTAATGAACATTTTATGTGATGTTGCAAAATATATAATTGATAACTGAAATAGCATTCTATATCTGGCTTTGATAGATTATTAGACAAAAATGAGTAAAATTTATACTAGCACCATCCTAAAAATACTGTGGTTCATTTAAATAAATTGGATTAAACTATAGCGGCATAGCATAGGGCGAATAGGAAAGCAAAAAGAATATCAGAATCACCAAAAAGCAAAATAGAAATGTGAAATAAAAACACAAAATGCTGGAAATGCTCAGCCGATCATTCTGAGTATGGATCCTTCCTCAGAAGTTTAGCAGTAATCATATGTTGGGGTACTAATAAACCAGGAATTTGTAATTTACTGGTGTGTGCTTGAGTGCTGCCTCAGAGGAAAGGGGAGTCTTTAGCTTGGAACAAACTGGTTTTATTTTGATGAAAATAATATGTGGATGAAATTCCTTAGTTCACTCACTTTAATAAAGAAGTAGATGTGAATAAACAGTAGTCTTGTCTGCTGTGCAACTGCTAACTGCAAACTAGACACACCAGTGATACCAGCAGGAATTATAGATACATTATTTGTGATTATTCATTTTAAATATACTTTTTTTTTACAGTTATCTATATATTTGCTAATATTAGCAAAGCCATACAGCAAGATATATTCTTTTTGCCTTTCAGAAGCTCCAAAAATTCTCCCTGTACTTCCCAGCCTTTTTTTCCCCTCAAGATCTCGGCTTACACACCATGAGGTTGAAAATGCTCTAATACTGCAGCAATGCTACTTAGCTGTCAAACATAGCTACTTGATTCTAATATAAATGCAATACCAAAATGACTTCAAAATTTCATTAAAAATGTATTTATGTTCTGCCTGCCTTACTCCTTTTTACTCTTTAAAAACAAAATTCTGCCTATTTTTCTGCTTTCACCTAAGCCCCATGTACATAAAATGTAGTACCTGATTGGCTTAAGACTGTTTCCAAAAGTCAGGTTTTCCAGCCAATGAGGAGACTGAATATTAAAGTTTGACCTGGAGCACCCAAGGCAAACTTTGGTGTGCTTTTCCAAACCTTCATGCAGAAGCCCAAACTGAACTGTCACTAACATTTGACACCCTTCCTGATTTTCTTTCTCTCATTGTTGTTGCTTGTTTAAACAATGGATGCTTGCAGCTGCATCCCGAGATGGGCTTGTGGGGAATTATGGGTTACTAGCTCAGAATTACTTTTCCCAGCAATGTGAGAGCGCTAAAGTAACTTCAGCAAAGATTGTTAATACAAGGTATATTACCTTGGACTGTACACGTTAATTCAGCTTCATGACACTGTTCTGCCCATTAACTCCTCCTAGCCATTGCTAATGTTGATTTTACTGGCACTCACTGGATAAACTATATTGAGGAGATTTTCCTAGGTCTGTACCAGATGCAGTGGATCACATGGGCACAGCAAATATCAGAAAATCGAGTGGGTTGGAGCACACGCCTGTAAAGGAACCTGTCCGATTTCCCATTTATTCATTTAAATGGAGGCTCTGATCTGTCTGATTTTCTGATATGCCAAATGATCCAGTAGATCTTGGCACAGACCCAGAAAAATATCTCCCCCTTAGGTTTTTGAACTCACTTTGAATTAGAACAATCTCTTGTAAAATTCTAAAAGGCGTACTGATGCTGGTACTTCAATATTGACATTACCACCCTTTGTGAAAATGTGATTTGTTTGAGATTTTATTAATTTGGGATCTAAGCTGTGCAATGATCTGGTTTGAACACAAGTGATTTTGCTGATTTCTAGCAAATGCCAATAGGTCCTTCCAATCACAGTTGCCATTTAGAAACTGCCGTTATGAAGTTTAAATATCAATTCAACTTTTCTTTAAATCTCTAAGATTAATTGTGTTTGCAATGCAGTCATTAGTAACTAAATAATTTTGTAATATACATCACAAAAATGGACCACTGCAAATTAAAAAAATATGGTTGATATTGTTCAGGAAAATAGATGTGTTATTAGAGTAAACATTTTGCATTTGAAATTACATTAGACACATTTTAATTTCATATTCCAAAAATCATGAGAGCTGGATTACTAAAGTACATGGAAAGGTAACAAGTATTGCTTTGTTTTTCCTCCCATGCTGACACAAACTTTTTTTCAGGTTTATGAGGTAAGTGCTCTCAATATGTCAACCGTGCGAGGAAATCACATATTACATCCAATGTGGATCAGTGCCATCCACTGACATCTGAATCCATCAGACCCATCCAGACTCTTAAAGCACTGTTACTTACTTTCACAATTCAGCAGCGATGCATGTCCTCATGATTTATTAACTCTTGACATTTGTGTATTGTAGTAGTTTCATTGTAGTCTGTGTTTTGTAACTAACTTATTTTTGCAAAATTTTTATTATACCATCCAGTATCACTTGTTGGAATTGGCAGGACTGCAAGTTACTAATTTTAACTACACATTATTGCATTTTGAAATTAAAACAATTATAATGTGATTGTACTTCATAACACGTGCTTTAAGGGTAGGTATCAACAATATGTATATGAACAATATGCATCCATTAGTATCATTGTAAACAGAGTGAACTGGATATTTCAGTAATGAACTATTCGTTGCACTCTCTTTGCTGTTTAAGATAATTTCACAAATAGGGCTGTCATGAATGTTTGATTCTGAAAATTAAAAAAATGAGATTAAAACTGGATTCTTTTTGTTTTGCATCCTCCTTGAGAATTGAAGACTGAATTTCCCAGAACTTTTGAGCAGTTCCTGGTTGTAGCCAAGTATACAATTACAGTGATAGCAACGGTTAAGATTAAATGAATAGAATATATGGTGAGAACAAGTATGTTTGCAATATGAATCACTGTGTGGTATTGACCATAATATTCACAAATGTCAGAAATCTAATTTAGTTATCAAACTATAAGGTAAGTGATTTATTTTGCATAAATGACCACTTTATTCAAAACATTTTATTTAAAAATAATACAACTTTTTAGTATATTAGTGGATCTCTCATAATATTGCTTCTGGGTAAAATTGGAGAAAAAGGAGTTTTATATTTAAAGTCTTAACACTTAAAAGAAAACAAGCAAGTTAATTTTAAAACAGTGCCAAGCCCCTCTAAGGAAATCGATAGGAGGGAAGGGTGGAAGGTGAGGACAGGCAGAGGGGAAGTGGAGCGAGTAATGGGAGGGCGATGAGGTCGGGACATGATGGGAGTAAAGGGGTGGGTGGGAGAAATGATGAGGGTATGGGATTAGAACTATTCAAAGCCAGATTTTCATGAGAAACTTCCAGTAACGTGTTGCAGATACAGGTAAGAGTTACCTGCAGCAGCTGTGTGCCACGCTGGAGCCGTCGGCATGTCATCCCTCTATGATTGACAGGCTGCTCAAACTGCGATTCGGAAATGAGGCCTAACCATGAAAATTTGGAAGGCAGCACCACCCGCTGCCGGTCCGGGAAATCCGTCACCCTAAAATCACACCTCATAATGTAATGAGGTTTAATGTCTAAATTGAAAAGTGATAAGTTAGTACAAAACCAAGGGCACCAGATTGGAATAATGCAGATTTTAGAAAGATGAGGTGAGGTAGAAAGATAAACTGGCACATGGGACTGTGGATCAGCCATGGGATAATTTTGAAAAAGGAGATTGCAATGTTGAGAATAAATATATAGGTCTGGAGTTTCTGCTCGATTGCACTGGTTTTTCCAGTGCAATTCGGCCAATATCAGTGTAACTGGCGCAAAAGATCGTGGAATTTTAAGTACAAATTGCATTTAGTGGAACTCGGGTTTCCACAATCTTTTGCGCTAGTTTTAAAAACTTCGTACTAGAAGCAGGCCCTCGCCCACAAATCTGGCCACGTCCCCAGGGTGAATTAATCACCATTGGGAGTTTCTGCTAATTGCGCTCATTTGAAGGCTACAAAAATTAAGCTGGAACCTTTGGGCGCAAGGACACTAATAGGTATGTTTTGAAAGGTTTTGAATGAGTAAATAAGGAACTGACTACTGTAACCCAATCTAACAAAATAGTTTGTATATACTTTAAAAGTCATTTCCAGTAATCAAATCAGGTTACTCACAGGTGGTGGATTGACACTGTGATTTAAAATGCTTATTTTTTGTGATAAACCTATTTTCAGCTGTATTAATCAAACTTTACCAAGTTACCACTCCTAAATATATCAAGGAATATTTTTAAAGCAAATTCTTTTTTTTAATTACGTTTTAAAACGCTGCCCGATTGTGCCGGTTCACGGCAGATTTCGCATTTAGCAATATGCAAATGGTGAGCAGAAACTCTGGGTGGGGAGGGGGAAACACTTTTCAAAATGAGTGCAATTATAGAATCATAGAATGGTTACAGCACAGAAGGAGGTCGTTCGGCCTGTCAAGCCCGTGCCGACTCTCTGCAAGAACACTTCAGCTAGCCCCACTCCCCCGCCCTTTCCCCGTAGCCCTGCAAATTTTTTTCCTTCCGGTACTTACCCAAATCCCTTTTGAAAGCCATGATTGAATCTGCCTCCACCACCCTTTCAGGCAGTGCATTCAAGATCCTAACCACTCGCTGCGTAAAAAAGTTTTTCCTCATGTCACCTTTGGTTCTTCTGCCAATCACCTTAAATCGGTGACCTCTGGTTCTCGACCCTTCTGCCAATGGGAACAGTTACTCTCTCTATCTACTCTGTCCAGACCCCTCATGATTTTGAACACCTCTATCAAGTCTCCTCTCAACTTTCTCTGCTCTAAGGAGAACAACCCCAGCTTCTCCAGTCTATCCATGTAACTGAAGTCCCTCACCCTTGGAACCATTCTTGTAAATCTTTTCTGCACTCTCTCTAAGGCCTTCATATCCTTCCTAAAGTGTGGTGTCCAGAATTGGACACAATACTCCAGTTGAGGCCGAACCAGTGTTTTATAAAGTAATATAATAGCAAAATACTGCGGATGCTGGAAATCTGAAATAACAACAGAAAATGCTGGAAATACTCAGCAGGCCAGGCAGCATCCGTGGAGAGAGAAACAGAGTTAACGTTTCAGGTCTGGGACCCTTCATCAGAACTGGAAAAAGCTGGAGATGGAACATATTAAGCAGGTGCAGAGACAGGGGGGTGGTTTAGGAGGGGAGGAAGGAATTGAAAGAACATACTGTGCTTATGTAAGAGGCAGGAAAGATATAATGTTGCAAATGGGAATGGCAAAATCATACAGCATGAAAAATGGGGGCAGGGATTATTATCTGAAATTGTTGAAATCGATGTTGAGTCCAGAAGGCTGTAAAGTGCCTAATCGAAAGATGAGGTGCTGTTCCTCGAGCTTACGTTGAGCATCATTGGAACAATGTAATAGGCTGAGGACAAAGAGATCAGAGTGGGAGTGAAGCGGAGAATTAAAGTGACAGGCGATCGGAAGCTCGGGGTCACCCTTACGGACTGAACGGAGGAATTCCGCAAAGCGGTCGCCCAATCTGCGTTTGGTCTCCCCAATGTAGAGGAGACCACATCGTGAGCAGCGAATACAGTATATTAAATTGCAAGAAGTACAAGTAAATTACTGTTTCACCTGGAAGGGGTGTTTGGGGCCCTGGACAGTGGGAAGGGAGGAGGTAAAAGGGCATGTATCTCCTGCGCTTGCACGGGAAGGTGCCAGGCGAAGGAGAAGGGCTGTTAGGGGTGATTGAGGAGTGGCTTGTGCCTACTGACACTTGCTCTACTTGACCCACCTCATTCCCCAGAACCAGATCCAGCAATGCCTCTTTCCTCATTCGGCTGGAAACGTACTGATCAAGAAAGTTCTCCTGAACACACTTCAGAAATTCTTCCTCTTCTCTGCCCTTTACACTATTAATATCCCAATCTATATTAGGATAGTTGAAGTCCCCATTATCACTACTCTATAGTTCTTGCACCTCTGTAATTTCCGTGCAAATTTGCTCCTCTACATCCTTCCCACTAGTTGACGGCCTATAGAATAGACCTAGTAGTGTAATGGCACCTCTTTGTTTAGAGTTGAGAAATAATATAGATTCTGTCCTTAACCCCTCCAGGACATCCTCTCTCTCCAGCGCTGTAATATTCTCCTTAATCAATACTGCCACCCCACCTCCTTTCTTTCCTTCCCTATCTTTCCTGAACACCTTGGGGTAGATTTTCCCGAACCTGTCGGGAAGAAGGCGGGACTTCCCCTTTCGGGTTTTTGACCCGCCTACTTCGACGTCCGGCCAATCCGCGCAATTTTCCCTTGATTGACCTTGTTGAGATCGCCCAGCGGGCTCAGCAGGCCAATTAAGGGCCACCCGGCAACAGGTGACATCACAGACAGAAATTTCATCTGTCAAGAGTTCTTGACAGATGAAATATCAGTGTTTCACAGCTGTTTGAAGCTGTCAAACACTGACAGTCTGAGTTCTACCATGAGTCATTCTGCACAGACTCAGTTAGAACTCTTACCAGCACTCAAAGCTGAAGGCTGTCACTTTTCACAGATTGCAGTCATTCAGCTTTAAGTACCGGCTGAGTGATGGGCTCCCGACGGCTACAGGAAGAAAGGCTGTGAAGGTAAGTACAGGTAAGTAAAAGTTCTTTACACACTTTAGACACACCAAACACACTTACCTTTACACTCATGCACCCATCACTCACCTGAGCGCCGACATCGCGACCCCTGCAACTCCTTCAACCTGACGGCCCGCCTGCTCTAACCTGGCGTGGTTTGGAGCCGTCGGGAAACCCACACAAAACCCCTCAAAATAGGGATTAGGCTAAAAACTGCCTGTTAACTACCTGTTAACAGGCAGTTAATTTGCACTACTCCCTTCCCGCCTGGTTTCGGCGGGTCCCAGTGCAGGGCGGCTACCTGCCGCCCCTGAAACTTACATGGGGCGGGGTTTTGGGCAGGATGGTGTCGGGACCCCCAAATTCGGGATTCCCCCCCCCCTCCCCCACACGCCTGAAATCCTGCCTGACGGCTCCATGAAAATCTAGCCCCTTATATCCAGAAATATTTAGTACCCAATCCTGCCCTTTTTTGAGCCAGGCCTCCGTTATTGCCACGACATCATATTCCCATGTGTCTGTTTGCGCCTGCAGCTCACCACACTTTGTGCATTCACACACACGCACTGCAAACCTATCTTAGACCTTCATGTATTCGCTCTTAGTCTGACCCCACCTAATACCGTATTTTGGGTGCAATTTGCGCCGGAATCGCCAATTGCACCAAGCAGAAACTTCACCCCATAATGAATAAATAGAAATTTTAGAGCAGTTAGTAAAGTTGAAGGAGAACCAAGTGCCAGGACTTGACCAGATACATCTGAGGGAAATGGGGGAAGAAATAGCTATGGTCCTAAAAGATCATATTTCAGGGTTCTATTGGGAGTGGCTATGTGCCAGAGGACTGGAGAGTTGTTGATGTAATACCCATTTGCAAAAAGGGAAACAAAGCTGACCCTGGGTTATTATCGGCCAGTTAGTCTAACATCTGTGCTAGGGAAAGTTTTGGAATCTTTAATTAAAGATGAAATAGCTAGATGAAGAGAAATTAATTAGCAGCAGCCAACATGGATTTCATAAAGGACGATTGTGCTTGATAAATCTGATGAGTCTTTTGAGGAGCTGACCGATATTGTGGATCGGAGAAATGCAGTGGATGTGGTGTACGTGGACTTTCAGAAAGCCTTTGAGAAGGTGCTACACAGGAGGTATTGGAGAAGAGTAAGAGGTATCGAATTAGGACAAAGGTAGAAAATTGGAGTAAAAACTGTTTAGTAGTGAGGAAACAGAGAGTAAATGCAGTTTCTCGGAGTGGTTGGAAGTGGGCAATGTCTCATAGGATTCTGTTCTGAAATACACAAGTTGAATTTTGAAGCAAACATGGGGTTTCTAAATACCTCACCTGTGTTTTGCTGATGGTTAGAAAATTAGGGCTGGAGGGTGTGATTACTGAATTAGACAATTTGATGGAGATGTTTAAAATTATGAAGAGATAGGACAGAGTAGATAAAAACTGTTTCAAATTATTGAGGGTACATGGATCATGTACAAGGTAAGAGTGTTAGGATAGCGAGCAAGAGAAACTTTTTTACATGGAGGTTGTAAGGCTGTGGAATGGACTGATGATTAGTAATTGAAACAGACATCATGTCAACATTGAAGAATAGGTGAGATAGGTGCTTGAAGGAAAAGGAATATGGGAAGAGGGTGGGCACATGGGAATAAGACTGCTCGTTGGGAGGATGAACACCAAATGTACTAGTTGAGCTGACTGGCCCGTTTTCATGTTGTAATTTCTGTGTGTGAATGTGTTAATTAAGTTTGATAACGAATTGAATGTTTATAAAATGTGTTGCAAATTTGGATTTTTATAACTGTGGTAATTAATAATGAGATGCAGTTGGTAAATTAATGAAATGAATTAAGCTACACATAGCGAGTAACTGATTAATTTAGTGAGTCACTAATTTTTAAATTTTAGTGAATAATTAAGCTTATTATGAATTGGAGTGATTAATGTACTGAATGGTGAGCTGATACCTGAAATGTTGTTCAGATGCTGGGTGTGCTGCTAGGTTGTATTGTAAGATTGAGCATGTTGTTCCATTGTGGGTGGTTGGTTGCAGTCACTCCATGGAGCTGAGGTTTGATATTTAAATTCTAGAGAGGGAGTTTGCTTTGCATTTATGTGAGATGTGGTGTCGGTGTGTTGGAAGGGCTGTGTACATTTCAATGGAGAGGAAAGAATGTTCAACATCCAAAGATGTTGGAAAATTTTGGGATTTGTCATCTCTCTTGTAAAGGGGGCCGATGAGTTACTGTATGCATTTCTAGGGTGGGTAGGTGGGGGGGGAAGCTTTGGACTCCCCTGAGCGGGCACAATCTTCCACATTTTGTGGCATCTGAAGTGTGCCCCTAGTGGTGTGGGCACCCGTTATTTGTATTCAACTTGGGGACCTCCCCCTGTCTCCAGAAAGTCCACTGCGGTCAGTGGTGTTGATTCCTGGTGGACGCATCCCAGTACTTGCGTCGGATGTCATATCTTGGATTTTCTTGGAAACTGAGCTGTACACGTGTGCCTATATACTTCAATCTCGTGGACAAATGTAAAAATCTCATTTTCTAATCTTGAGTTGAGATTTTGTAATGAATTGTATAATCAGGCTTCAAATTTATTTATTATAATAAATTTTGAGTTAATTTTATTTATGCGAACCTCAAAACAACACAGTGTCAGTTTTGCAGTCTTAGTAAAGTATGGGCATTTAGTTAGGATGGTTTACAGGCAGCTCATGAAATAATTTTACAACCTAATTGTTTTTAAAATTATTGCCTGCCCAACAAAATTCTCACGAGAATTATTGTGTGGAATTAATAAATTCCACAAATCTCCCTCTATAGACGCAAATCTTTTGAAAATTTCTCCCAAATAAATGTAATCTCACTAACAAAGTTCAGGTCTGCTCTGAGTCTTTCCTCAGAATCAGCATCAATGGTCTCGCGTAGGCAGATTCTGTATCCCTTACAATCATGAAGTTTACCTTTATTACCCAATATTGCAATGGCTTGTCTTGGACTGTAGCAATAAAAGCTCGATGTTAACCTGGATACCATAATCTCGCCTATAAACCATGTGCGTTTCACCAATCCTCCGAGAGGTGGAACTGACAAACACTCTGGTCAAACAAAGTCAATGAAAAAATCAAGAAGCTGTTTTTTACTTCATAGATTATAATTGACTGAACAGAGTAGTAATTCCAACTGTTTAACTTCTTTTGTGACACTTCCCGTAAC
This sequence comes from Somniosus microcephalus, assembly GCF_052327205.1. Lineage (NCBI taxonomy): Eukaryota > Metazoa > Chordata > Chondrichthyes > Squaliformes > Somniosidae > Somniosus > Somniosus microcephalus. The sequence goes on from NC_141004.1 coordinate 49,030,887, forward strand.
ATATAAAACAACAAAGCATGCTACACTATCCTATTAGGCTAACTTAACTTGTCCTGGTCAGCCTTATCACTGAATCTGTCCAGCCCTCGTCTTAATGGAAGCTTGTCTCCTACCTGTCTGCCTCAGCAGCCTTTTGTTGAATTGACTCACTGACAATGTCTCTTCCTGGACAGGAAGTTGACCGTTTGATCTCTGACTCCTTCCCTGTCTGGGGGTTGGTTTTCAGAGCTGTTAATTAAACCGGCCAGTGCCTCCTGGATGGAAGCCCGAAGCAATTATAACCCACTGCACTCAAAATGAATAGAGTGATCCCAACACAATGAGTCCGGATGGTTCACAGGAAAGTCTAAATGGACTTCCATTGTTTGATTTGAAGTTTGATCCATTTGCCTTGGTTTCAATACATATCTTTCCTCCTCCCCCCCCCCCCCCCTCCCTGGTTCTGGCTTTATGTGAACTGAATTTAACTTAAAAGTAATACTTGAATATAAATCATACCCAGACCTTTTGTAGCTAATGATCAAATATCCCAAAACGTGACCCTCACGGTACTTTTAAAAGTGCACCCGGGATTGACCATCTGCTTTGTTGTCGGGCAGATGATTTCACTCATTACTCCCCCACAAACAGTAATTGTAAAATTGTTCATGAAGATAAAATCTTTTTTCCCTCTCATTTGCTACTCGGCACAGTAATGCGCCAATTCAGTTCACCCAATTCAGTAGAATTGTTAATGCTGCTATAAAAATTTTAAACAGAAGAATCATTTGGGTATGAGGAAAATCTTGAAGGCATGTTTAGGGTTGAACGTACCATTTTTTTCAACTCGCCCATTGTCATCTTGGCATTCTACTTGTGTTTTTCTCTGTTGCTGTTCACATTTATCTGATTATATGCATTTGACAAAATGGAATGTTAGACAAGGTATTATAATTTGCTTTGGCAGAAAATTCATTCCCGTATTGGTTAGGATGCCCGTTTATTTCAAGCAAGTTTTATTTTTAATGCCATTTGCAAAACATACATTATAATTTGGTGTTTATTATTTATTAATGTAATATACTCTATTGCCTCGCCACATATTTAGGGAAGATGCATTTTTTGAGGGAAAAGTTGTAATTAAATTCAAGGTATTGATGTCATGACAGCCCTAAAATCATCACATGTAACCCCAGTTTGTATTCCTTTGTAAAGTTGTATATTACTAAAGTTGTTGGCCATTTTACATCTGACAGGATTACATCTGACAGCAAGTATTCTACAACTTGTACCTGAGATTTGTTTAACCCTCCGATGTAGCATACGTTAAATTTCCTTTATTTATGTTTATTTAGTATGATTTTTTTGGAATAATTTTTGCAATTTTAAATTATTTGAATCAAATAGACAGAACTAGATTCCAGTTGAAAAATTGAGCCTTTTAAATCTCAATCGATATTTCTACTTCCATGTTGAGTAGTTACAGGGAATAGAGCAAATGCTTAGGATTTTTAGTAGAACAAAGTAGTTTTTTGTACTCAAATGAAATTGTGGGGACAAGGATAGTTTGACATCAGTAGCAGCGGATTATTGGACTTCTATTTACAGGCTTGGGTTTAAAATTTGAGACTTATCTGTTCATATTCTGCAACTTCCTTTGAAGTGAGCTTTGCCAGATTTCAGTTGCATACCTGGGTGGAGTTCCTTAATGAGGTTCAGGGGAAGTAAAAAAAATCCAACACTATCAAACAGCTGGTATAGCACACAACAAATCACTATGGAGGACTTTATGTCCCAGAGCAATCTACCTCCTGGCTAAAGGAAGACTCTGGCACAGGAAAAGAATGAAAAGAGGAAAAGGAATGTTCAAAGTTTTTTTTTTGTTAAAGGAAATGCTCTTGCCCCTCATTTTAAAGTGCTTTGAAGTCTTCACAGAAATGTACTTCAAGCTTTGAGTTTTAAACATTTCCCAAACTTGCATAATTTTTCTTTTGATTATCTTTCCTATAAACAGAAGGCGCATATGCAGACATGAAGCCCATTGCGTTGCAAGCTGTCATCTTTGCATGTTTGATAGTGTTACACCATGCTGTGAAAATCTACTCTTTTTCAGCTGAGAAGCTCATTTAAGCAAGCCTTTACCCTCAAAAAGGCACCCAAATCAGCATCCTCGTACTCTGACATTGAAGAGATAGCAACACCAGACTCTTCAGTCCCATCATCTCCTAAAGTGCAACGTGAAGATGCAGAATCATCATCTCTCTCCATGAAACCATCGCTTTCATCCACTGAGTAAATAAAGATTTAAATATTGTTTTGTCTATCAACTGTTCATATAGGCGTATTATTAGTTGACTTTATGCAAAATTAATTTGTTGAATTGTCATGAAAATATGAAAAGAACAAAAGAAAGACTTGTATTTATATAACGCCTTTCATGACCTCAGGACGTCTCAAAGTGCTTTATAGCTAATTAAGTACTTTTGAAGTGTAGTCACTAACACTGTTGTAATGTAGGAAATGTAGCAGACAATTTGCGCACAGCAGGCTCCCACAAACAGCAATGTGATAATGACCAGATAATCTGTGTTAGTGAAGTTGGTTGAGAGATAAGTATTGGACATGACTCCAGAGAAGAGTCCCTTGCTCTACTTTGGAATAGTGCCATGGGATCTTTTACATCCATGTGAGCGGGCAGACAGGGCTGTCTTATCTGAATATGATAAATGTTTAGTTTGTTTTACATGTTTATTTAATCATAGAAATTCACAGCACAGAAGGAGGCATTTTGACCCATAGGGGGCGATTTTGCCAGCCCTGGGGAGGCGGGACTGCTAGGAAAATGGCCGAATCTGGGGGCGGGTACCCAACCTGCTTCCATGCCATCTTCCCAGGAGGCGGGTACCCGACCCGTGCTGGGAGCCGCCTCCTCGAGGCGGGAAGGGGATTAGTGCCAGTTGACTGCCTGGGCGGGCTTAACAAGGTCAATGAAGGGAAAATAGCGTGGGTTGGCCACAAGTCGATGGAGGCGGGACTAAAACCCGACAAGTGAGAGTCCCGCCTCCAAAAGCTACCCATTGAGAAAATCCAGCCCATAGTGTCTGTACCGGCTGAAAAAGAGCTACCCAGCTCAATCCCACTTCCCAGCTCTTGGTCCGTAGCCTTGTAGGTTACTACACTTCAAGTGCACATCCAAGCACTTTTTAAATGTGAGGAACGTTTCTGCCTCTACCCCCCATTCAGGCAGTGAGTTCCAGACCCCCACCACCCTCTGGGTGAAACAAGTTCTCCTCGACTCCCAAATCTATATATTTGTGGCAGGATGCATTGAATTAGAACAAATTATTCTTGCAGATATTCAAGGGATTCATTAGTCCTTAAATATGTAACAGATTGGTGAAGCTCTGAAGTGGTAGAAAGTATTCCATAAGTGCCAAATTTTCCAAAACTTGCCTCATACGAGCGCCTGCATCCCATGATGATGCGAGGTGCATTGTATCATTTAAATGAAGTACCCTGGAAGACTAACACAAGTATGTGTTGCAAGCAATGTGAGGTAAGAGTGGTTTTGAGTAACGACGGTTCTTGAGTGCTGGTAGAGATTTCCCTTTGCATAAATAAGTTCCCCTGACACCCAGGTTCTGACAGAATAACAGTGAGTGAGGCAAGGAGGTGAGTGAAGACTCTGTCAGTGATACAGGATGTGGATTGGCAACAGAGATTTGACTTCTCTTAACTACACTTGTGAAATCTTTGAAGCTGTTCAGGCACCGTGTGGCAGTTCTTGGCGTGGTGGAGGTTGCATCCACCTTCTCATACAGCCTGAGCAACCCTATTATGGAGCTTCCTCAGACTCCAAATGTCAGAGTCATAGGGCTCGATTTTGCCAGGCCCGAGGAGGCGGGATTGGAGGCGTGTGAGGTGGTAAAATCGCAAAAAATGGCGTGCGGGCCAGATCCCGCCTCCGAGCAATTTTCCCACATGCAAGTTTTCTGACCCCGTTTCCATCCTGCCTCCAAGAGGCGGGATAGGCCCTTAAAGCCCTTAACAACCACTTACTTGCCTCTATAATCCCATTTTGAGCGGCCTTTCTGATTTTCCCACTTTTCCCACGTGCTGCACGCCTCCTCTGGAACACGCCAGTGAATCCTGGTCGCATCACAAGTGGATTGCTTACTAACAGCTGCAGCTCCACCATTAAAAAGGAATTTTCACCAATCATTATTTGCAGGTGGCAGAACTTTGTTGTCTCAGGTCTGGGGGAACTTTTAGCAGGCATACTCATTGTTGTGGAAGTTTGGAGCCTGACACCCATCTCCAGTGTGACCTCCTGGGAAACCCCTCTCCCCATCTTGAATGAGTGCTTCCTCAACTGAGGTATATACCAGAAGAATGGGAACCATTTATTTCCTTTCCTCCTGGACATCAGATTCGGACGAAGACCAGCCGCGGCAGCAGTAGAACCCTGAACAACAGCAGCAACAACTGCAGGAGCAACAGCAGGAGCTCCAAGCTGCTGCTCACACACCTGAAGCTGCACAGGCCAGAAGGCACCAGCGCATGGAAGCACGTCGGCGTAGGAGATACCCCCAAAACAGGATCGACAGACAGAGGATCAGCTACCTCAACATGACTGAGCAGCAGTGCCAAAGGAGGCTCTGACTTTCGCGAGAGGTAGTGGTGACATCTGCGCAATGCTGCAGCAAGACCTGGAGCCCAGAGGAGCAGGTGGACACCCCTTACCAGTGGCCGTCAAAGTCACCACCGCACTCAACTTTTTTGCTTCAGGCTCATTCCAGGGATCAGCAGCAGACATCAGCGGCGTCTCCCAGGTGGCCGCACACACTTGCATCACGCAGGTAACCGATGCCCTCTTTGCCATCGCGCACAATTACATCAATTTCTCCAAGGATCAAGCCAATGTAACTGCGCGTGCGGTTGGGTTCGATGATCTGGCAGGCTTTCCAAGGGTGCAGGGCGTCATTGACTGCACACATGTGGCCCTTAAGGCACCCCATCACAATCCAGGTATTTTTATCAACCACAAGGCCTTCCACTCCCTCAACGTACAGCTGGTGTGTGACCACAAGAAGGAAATGTTGCATGTTTATGCCAAGTACCCTGGCAGTTGCCATGACTCCTTCATCCTGCGCCAGGCTAGTGTGCCTCCGCTCTTCAGTCCGCCAGACCAACTTTTCGGATGGCTACTTGGAGACAAGGGCTATCTCCTGAAGATGTGGCTAATGACGCAGTTGAGGAGCCCATCCACCGAAGCTGAGGAGAGCTACAACTTCAGCCACATTTTCACCAGATCCATAATCGATGTGCTTCAGATGCCTTGATAGATCAGGTGGAGCCCTGCAGTACTCAGCAGCCAGGGTCTCCAGAATGGTCGTGGTTTGCTGTGCACTTCACAACATGGCACAGCATCGTGGCTTGCAGATGCCTGAGGAACAAGTGGCTCATCACATAGCCTCCTCAGATGAGGAGGAGGAGGAGAGCGAAAACGAACAGCTTGCAGAGGCGCATCAACCAGCGGCAGCAGCATGCGAGCACATTGCTGCCCAGGATGCAAGGCACGCATTCATCTTGGCCAGATTTGCTTAGCCTGCACAATCAAACACTTTTGCCTCGCACCTTCTTATCAGACCATCGACAATGGCCAGGAACCTCCTGGTGAATCTCCTCTGCACCCTCTCCAATGCAATCACATCCTTCCTATAGTGTGGCAACCAGAACTGCACACAGTATTCCAACTGTGGCCAAACTAGCATTTTGTACAGCTCCATCATAACCTCCCTGCTCTTGCCTTCATTAGCCGAGGCATAGAATGTAAGTATCCCATATACCTTTTTAACCACCTTATCTACCTGTCCTGCTGCCTTCAGGGATCTATGTACATGCACACCAAGGCTCCTCTGTCCTTCCTAGGGTCCTACCGTTCATTGTGTATTCCCTTGCCTTGTTAGTCCTCCCAAAATTCATCACCTCACACTTTTCAGGGTTAAATTCCATTTGCCACTGTTTGCCCATCTGACCAACCCATCTATATCGTCCTGTAGCCTGAGGTTTCCCTCCTCGCTATTTACCACTCCACCAATTTTTGTGTCATCTGTGAACTTACTGATCATACCTCCTACATTCATATCTAAATCATTAATGTACACTACAAACAGCAAAGGACGCAGCACCGATCCCTGCGGTACACCACTGGACACAGTCTTCCAGTCACAAAAACAACCGTCGACCATCACCCTCTGCCTCCTGCCACTAAGCCAATTTTGGATCCAATGTGCCAAATTGCCCTGGATCCCATGGGCTCTTACATTCTTGACCAGTCCCCCATGCAGGACTTTGTCAAAAGCCTTACTGAAGTCCATGTAGACTACATCAACTGCACTACCCTCATCCACACACCTAGTCACCCCATCTCAAAATTCAATCAAATTTGTTGGACATGATCTCCCCCTGTCTTGTGCTTCTGGTCCTACCTTCTACCAAAAGGACCTCCACAGGGACTCTTCCCACTGCTGACACTCCCCAAGGTGGCTGCCGCTGTGTGTGTCATATTTCCCACTCCTGCTCCTTTATTTGGCTGCAGCGTTTTCAATGGTGTAATACTGAATTTCTCTCCCTACCAGTGGCAGGAAACCTTGAGGCGTGGTAATACTGCTTCAAACCCACCTTGCATAACCAATGAGGACCCTGGGATGAAAACGTGGCAGGTTAAAGGAGAAGTCACATGTCCTGCATCACTCCTCGCCCACCAATCAGAGGGAAATCTAGCCCAGCTTCATTTCACTACTCGCGTTGTCCATAAACCGGCTTCCTCCTTGACCAGACTTGATTGGTTCAGGGTGATTCCCAGTAGGTGCTCCATTATTCCAAAGTACTGAAATAAAATAGAGGGAGGACACATGATTAGTGCAGGCTCAGCCACTGAATCCAGGTTCCAATTTAGTCCACTAGTCATAAAACCCTTTTGTTGGCATGTTAGATCATAAATAGCACTATGCAGGCTTTAATTATTAATACAAGGCTAAAGAGTTTAAGATTTAAAAATGTGGAAACTGATCTGATGTCTTCGGAGATAATAATATAGATGTGGAAGAGGAGGGGGCAAGGAGTCTTGAAAAAGAAATGTAGGTCTTAAATCCGCTGTATTTGTAGAGTTTATTGCTAATATAAGAAAAACTCCGAAGGTAAAAAAGATCAGCTATTCTTCAAATACAGATCGCCTCAGATTGTATTTTGTCATGTTCATTTCTGATGTAGCAAAAGTAATCATTTTAACATATTTGGTCAGTTAAGTTTAATTAATTTTATTAGATTTACGACACCCACTTCTACCTCACCATCACTTTTCTCAACCCCTCCACTGTCTCTGATTTGTTATGTTGCTTGTCCGACATCCAGTACTGAATGAGCAGAAATTTCTTCCAGTCAAATATTGGGAAGACCGAAGTCATTGGGCAGGATTTTCATTGGGCCGTGGAGGCGGGATTGGAGGCGTGTGGGGGTTTAAATCCCGAAATCGAGGGGCACGAACCTATCCCGCCTCCATGCCAGTTTCAAAGGAGGCGGGTACCCGACCTGCACTGGGACCCACCTCCCCGAGGCGGGAAGGGGATTAGGGCCAATTAACTGCCTGTTAACAGGTAGTTAACAGGCAGTTTTTAGCCTATCCCTATTTTCATTGGTGAAGCGTGGGATTCCTGACAGCTCCAAACCACGCCAAGTTAGCGAGGCGGGCCGTCAGGATGAAGGGCTTGGAGGGTTCGAGATGTCCGGTGTTCAGGTGAGTGATGGGTGCATGAGTGAAGAGGTAAGTGTGTTTGGTGTGTGTAAAGTGTTTAAAGAAGTTTTACTTACATGTACTTTACAGCCTTCCTTCCTTCATGTCTCAGGAGTCCTGGCACAGAAAGCAGAATGGCCGCGATCTGTCAAAAATTGCAGCATTCAGCTTTCTGTTCCGGGGAGATCTCTAAATCATCCCGAGAGGAAGGAATTAACCTGGAGTACAGATTGTCAGTGTTTGACAGCTTCAAACAGCTGTCAAAAGGTCTTGACAGATGAAATATCAATCTGTGACGTCACCTGTTGCCGGGTGGCCCTTAATTGGCCTGCTGAGCCCGCTGGGTGGGCTCAACAAGGTCAATCAAGTCAAAATCATGTGGGTTGGCTAGAACTCGATGGAGGCGGGACTACAACCCCGAAAGTTGTAGTCCTGCCTCCTACCCGCCGCCTCAATGAAAATCCAGCCCATTGTCTCCTGTCTCTGCCACAAACTCCGTTCCCTAGCCACCGACTCCATCCCCCTCCCTGGCCACTGTCCGTGGCTGAACCAGACTCAGCAACCTATTTGACTCTGAGCTGAGCTTTCAACCCCATATTCTCTCTATCACCAAGACCGCTTACTTCCACCTCCATATTATCACCTGTCTCCGCCCCTGCCTGAGCTCATCTGCTGCTGAAACCCTCGTCCATTCCTTTATTACCTCCAGACTCTACGATTCCACTGCTCTCTTGGCTGGCCTTCTATCTTCCACCCTCCATAAACTTCAGCTCATCCAAAACTCTGCTGTCTGTATCCTAACTTGCACCAAGTCCTGTTCACCCATCACCCCTGTGCTCGCTGGACTATATTGGCTTCCAGTCCGGCAATGCCTCAAATTTAAAATTCTCATCCTTGTGTTCAAATCCCTCCATGGCCTCACCCCACCCTATCTTTGTAACCTCCTCCAGCCCTACAACTCTTCCAAGATCTCTGCACTCCTCCAAGTTTGGCCTCTTGCACATCCCTGGTTTCCATTGCCCCACCATTGGCGGCCTTGCCTCCAGCTGCCTAACCCCCAAGTTCTGGAATTCCCTCCCTAAACTGCTCCACCTGTCTACCTCTCTCTCTCCCTTTAAGACGCTCCTTAAACCCTACATCTTTGACCAAGCCTCTCTTTATATGGCTCGGTGTCAAATTTTTGTTTGATTACGCTCCTGTGAAGTGCCTTGGGGAGTTTTACTATGTTAAAGGCGCTATATAAATGCAAGTTGTTCTATTCCCACAGATCCCAACAGTGTTGCATTTTATTAATAACACCTCTCGAATTAAACTGACCAGTTCTAACTGGAGAGTTTCTGGCATGGTGTGAAAGCACTCTTGTAGTCCTGAGAAGAATAAGAATATGTTTTTAATGCAGGGTCTATAACTCTGCTGACCCTGAGGTGAAGGAGGTATCAAGCCTACGGAGTGAGTTATGGGATAAGGAAAGGAAACTAACGGATATTCGCCTGGAGGCTCTTAGCTCAGCTCACCAGCTGGAGCAATTACGAGAAGCCATGCATAATATGCAGGTATGTTTTCTATTGTGTATGGAAATAAAACTTGTATAATAGCAGAGAGTTTGCTTGCCAGCAAATGTTGTCTCATTGAGTCAATCTTAATGCATGTCTGGTTACTAAGCGCATTCAAAAGCGGCCAAAATTTGCTCCATAACTATTGTGACTTACAACAACAACAACAAAAACATATTGTGTGAGACCAATTAGCATTAAATAGTATTGTCAGGCCTGTCATTTTTAAGATGAAAGCTTCTAGCATTTGACTAACAGTTTGCCTTGCTGAAGGGCGCATGCATCTGACAACAGCAGTAACTCTGCTTGATGGGGGGTTAAGCACGTACCTGCTTTTGGCAAGACTTGAAGGACATGCTGATATTTTCTACACCAAGCATCTGTGAATATCTCAGCCGTCTTTAGTTTTCGAAAGCCTGTATCGCTTTGTTAATGTCATTATTCTAATTTCGCTTTTTCAAACTTATGCAACATTGACTGACTTATTTTCTTTGGATATGTCATAGCCTTTTTCATGCATTTGAAGTAATATCTTGAATGAAGCCTGTGTGCTGGAAATTGATTGTCTTTGTTTTGAAATCTTTGAAAGAAATGGCTTTGTGATATTCAAACTAAATTATTTGTAAAATTCTGATAGTAGCTTTACTCCCACATAGTTTTAATTCTCACTATTTCTGAAGAGTACTTCTGAAAATAATACTAAATTAAATTTTTTAATTGCTTATCAAATGATCATAGTTTGCACATGTTCCAGATGGTAATGCACTGTGCATTATTAGATGATAAATGTGGTTTTAAACATGTTTTTCTAGTGAATATGTCAGAAATAATTGCCAGATTGAGACACTGCCAGTAATGAGAAATTACAATATTTCTAAAGGAATATTCACGATAAGGTCCTATTTTTCCTTAAGTAATGTATGCAGTTAAAAAATAATAATTTATACAAACATGCCGCAAGGTATCCAGCCTCCCACCTTCAGCATATCCCGAAGGTTGGTTCACAGAAAAATCCATCTAAAACAATAACTGCATTCATCCCCACATCCAAAAGCTATTTTTAGACCTCTTATCTACCACACACAGCTTCTCAGCTGAGCGAACAGTTGGGCAGATGCATGCAGTCCCTTCCAAGTGATCACTGGGAGCATTGCAAGGGTGGCCAAGATCAGATTGCTCTCTGGTTTTTCTTTTCCTCCCTCCTATGAAGAAACACTTCTCCTTCATTCAGTGCCTGACAGTCCAGATGGAATCGAGAACTTGCTGTGCAGAGAATTATTTTCACAAAGTTACATCCAGTTTCTCTTGTACGTTATTACGCCGCTGGCCACACACTCAATGACATTTTGAAGTACAATTAAACTAATATAAAGAGCCATGGAGTTTCTTATTTTTACACAAAATAAGAATTAAGCTGAAATATGACAATCTCATTATACTGATTTTGCTGTAGCCATGAAATTTAGAATCTGACTAATGTGTAAAGCCTCTTTTTCTCTTGCTCTAATAATATGAGTAATATGCTTGAAACCAGAATCACTGCTTGTATTGGCTTTTTATTTTTCAAAGTTGTAACTGTGGCTGGGAATTTTCTGTTCCTGCCATTTTTCCTCTGTTATATTTTGTGAACCAAAATTTCAAAGGATTTATTTGCTGTTCAAGCAGAACATAACCGGTTCAGGACTGATCTTTATGTTCATAATTATGTGACCACAACTAAACAGCGTGATCAGAATAGCTAAGTGCGGTAGATTTTCATCTTTACCATTTGGGTGGTAACCTGGTGGAGCGGATTGCCTCCCCGTTACAAAACCCGCCTGATTTCCACTCCAATAATTTCAGTGGATTGAAAAGCAGGCAGGTTCTACAGTGGTCGGGGCGTTCTACTCTGTCAGATCACCGCCCAGGCAGCAAAGACGGTAAATCTACCCAGGTGGCTTTCTCAAAGATTGATGTAATCTTTCATTTGTGCAACATTTCATTACAAAATCCTCCATTACTTCATAACAGTTTTGAGCTTAGATTTTGTGAGATGATAGTGTAGATTTTTTTAAAATAATTTAACAGCATCTGAATACATTTTTTCTGTAAAATATGAGGCTGCACGTAGCCAACTGGATGTTTGTTGCAAACAAAGAATAATTTCTAATTAAAGTATTAAAAATATAAAAACCGTATCAAAATGATATTGGTAGAAACTTCAGTGATGTTGTCTGTTTTTGCTATGAATTAGATACTTTGCCTGTAATCACAAAATCAGAAGCAAAGGTGTTTATTAAATTACTGTTCTCTTTTTTTTGTAGGTGGAAATTGAAGCATTAAAACAGGAAAATGACCGTCTCAAAGCAGATACAGGTACTGGAGCTCCGCAGGCTGTAACTTTATCGTCAGCCACTTCCTCTCCTCGGCGATCATTAGGGCTCACCTTAGCACACTCATTCAGTCTAAGTCTTACAGATTCTGTTGACCAAGGTAATGATAAATACACTTTGTACTGCATTCTCATATGTTTGTCTTGAAAAGATTTTTGATACACAAAACAGAAAAGCCTCTGAAATCTACTGTCCTACAAGGGGAATTTGGTTGACTAGTATATTATTAAGATTGGCAGAACTAATTTCATATCAAGGTCTTCATCACATCTGGCATGTTATGTGAACTTAACTCGCAGAGCTGAAAGCTCTTTCCCCATCTCTCCCTCCTCCACAACCGGCAGTTGTTGTCCCCCTATCTCCTATTACTGTCACTTCTGCTTGGCCTCTCTTTTTATTTGGTCTCCCACTTAACTTACTCATGGTTAATCAGTCTGCATGAAATCTGACATCAGACACTGATGGGAACCTGATATGGTTCAAGTGCTCAATCACTTTACTTAACATTCAAGTCCCACAATTACCTGTTATTTGGGAATCTCAATATTTGCATAGCATCTTATCATATCTCAAAGTGCTTCATGCATTGAATTAATTTGAAGTGCAGTAATTGTTGCTATGCAGGCACATATGGGAGCTATTTAGGACTGAGATGGGGAGAAATTTCTTCACTCGGAGAGTGCGGAATCTTTGGAATTCTCTACCCCAGAGGGCTGTAGAGGCTCAGTCATTGAGTATATTCAAGACAGATCGATAGATTTTTGAATATTATGGGAATAGTGCAGGAAAGTGGAGATGAGGTAGAAGATCAGCCATGATCTTATTGAATGGCGGAGCAGACTCGAAGGGCCAAATGGCCTACTCCTGCTCCTATTTTTTATGTTATTATTCTGCACTTCTTTGAATAATGCAATGAAATGTATAAGGGAAGATTTTCCTAGGTCGAGACCCAGGTGCACGGGATCACCTGGACACAGCATATATCGGAACATTGAATTGGTCTGAGCACACACCTGTAAAGGAACCCACCAAATCCTCCATTTGAATTCATGGAGGAAAATTGGGTGAATTCCTTCACAGGCCTGTACACTGACCCACCCAATTCTCCAATATTGACTGCCTAGACGATCCTGTGTGTGGACCCTGGAAAATCTCCCCTTTTATGAATGTAGGAGGTATGATCAGTAAGTTCGCAGATGACACAAAAATTAGTGGAGTGGTAAATAGCGAGGAGGGAAGCCTCAGGCTACAGGACAATGGTTAGATGGGCAGAACAGTGGCAAATGGAATTTTAACCCTGAAAAGTGTGAGGTGATGCATTTTGGGAGGACGAACAAGGCAAGGGAATACACAATGAATGGTAGGACCCTAGGAAGGACAGAGGATCAGAGGGACCTTGGTGTGCATGTACATAGATCCCTGAAGGCAGCAGGACAGGTAGATATGGGATACTTACCTTCATTAGCCGAGGCATAGAATATAAGAGCAGGGAGGTTATGATGGAGCTGTACAAAATGCTGGTTAGGCCACAGCTGGAATACTGTGTGCAGTTCTGGTTGCCACACTATAGGAAGGATGTGATTGCATTGGAGAGGGTGCAGAGGAGATTCACCAGGATGTTGCCTGGGCTGGAGCGCTTCAGCTATGAAGAGAGACTGGACAGGCTGGGGTTGTTTTCTTTAGAGCAGAGAAGACTGAGGGGGGACCTGATTGAGGTGTACAAAATTATGCGGGGCATAGATAGGGTAGATAGAAAGGAACTTTTCCCCTTAGTAGAGGGGTCAATAACCAGGAGGCATAGTTTCAAGCTGAGGGGATATGAGGAAAAACTTTTTCACCCAGAGGGTGGTTGGAATCTGGAACTCACTGCCTGAAAGGGTGGTAGAGGCAGGAACCCTCACAACATTCAAGAAGCATTTAGATGAGCACTTGAAATGCCATAGCATACAAGGCTACGGACCAAGTGCTGGAAAATGGGATTAGAATAGAGAGGGCTTGATGGCCAGCATGGACACGATGGGCCGAAGGGCCTCCTTCTGTGTTGTATAACTCTATGGGCTGGATTTTGTCAATGGAGGTGACTTGGAGGCGGGACTGCTGCTTGTCGTGTCAATGTCCCGCCTCCATCCTCGCCTGACCATTCAGATGAATTTTCCCCTGATTGAGCTTGTTAAGCCTGCCCTGCGGGCTCAGCAAGCCAATTAGGGAAGAAGTCACTGACAGATCACGTCAATGTCAGATGTGCTATCTGTCAAGACTTCTTCAAAGAAGAAATTACAGCGTTTGACAGCTCTGTGAAGCTGTCAAACACTGACATTCTCTTGAATTTGATTCGTTTTTGTGGTGAGGACTAAAAAATCATTGTAAAAAAGTAAATTTCAGATGTCAGATGGATCGGAGGGTCCATCAAAAATTACCTGAAATTGACAAGGTGGATGTCTGCTCTCCCGACCCAGCACGGCTAAAGGTTACAGAAGTAAAAAAAAGTTAAGTGAACACTTTTTTAAACTTATCACTCACCTTGCATACTTACCACTCCACACTTGCACCCATCACTCACCTCTACACCTTACTTCCAGGTGCCTCCGACCGCCTCCGACCTCCTCCACATCTCCTCCAACCCGGCGGGATTCTCCGAGGTTGGGAAGCCTTCACCCGTGAAGGTAAAATGGCACTAATCCCCTTTTCTGCCCGTTAACTACCTGTTAACAGGCAGTTAAAAGGATTAAAAGCCTTTCCCGCATCCAGGAGACGGGACCCGAAGCTGCACATCCTCCCGCCTCCTGGCAAAAGGGCATGGGGGCGGGTTTGCCACCCGCCCCCAATTTCACGTGCTGTCCCGCCTCCATGCCCGCCTCCTCGGGGCTTGGAAAATCGAGCCCTATAACTCTACTGTCCACATGTAACAAGTGGATTTGGCTTCAGTTTAATGTTTCATCCACAGGGCATTTGTTATCTCAGTTGAAGAGAGAAAGAGGAGAAAGAAGTTGCATTCATATCGTTCTTTATCAAATCTCTCCGGATGGCCCAAAGTACTTCATACACAGAATTGATTTCTTTGAAGTGCATTTACTCTACCTGAAATGGCTGTAGATGCTGGGTCGCTGAGATAGATAGATTTTTGGACTCTAGGAATATCGGAGGATATGGGGATCGGGTGGGAAAGTGGACTTGAGGTCGAACATCAGCCATGATCTTATTGAATGGCGAAGAAGGCTTGAAGGGCCGTATGGCCTACTCCTGCACCAAATTCTTGTGTTCTTATGTTTACTGTTGCTATGTAGGAATTGTGTCATTTCACAACTTCTCAGTCACTAGAGGGAACAGCTACCATTACACCTGGCCCGATCTTGGCTGACTTTTTATGCTTCAATTCTGCTTCCTGTTGGTTGGCCAGTGAGATGCTAGGAATAGAGTAACCCACAATGCAGGTCTGTAGGTCCCGACTCGAAATTACTGTGTGTTGGTAGATGGCCTAAAAATGGAAAAATTCAAAGCAAACTACTTTTTTTTAGAGAGATATTTATAACAAAATTCTGCAGGGCTTCACTAACTCATAGTGGATTGCAGCCTGACTAAAGCTGTTATTACATTACCATTTTCACATTAATGCAAAGTGGTTTTGGTATGCATTAAGGTGAAAATGGCAGTATAACTGATGAGTCGGGTCACAATCTGACTCCCAGGTCCAATAAATCCAAGTGATTTGAGACCTCCTCTAGAAAGTTGCTTTGATACAGGTGGAGTATAATCCAGTCCAGTCATGTTTAAAAGTGTTCAGGATACTTGGGTCTCCTGACTAAAAATATTCAATACCAAATTAATGTAATGTTATTGGAAAGGGGACAATGGGCTGGATTTTACTTACCGAGATGAGTTGGGGGCAGAACTGCTGCCTTCCGGGTTCTAGTCCCGCCCCCAGCAACGTCCAACGTACAGATGCTATTTTCCCCTGATTGGCCTTGTTAAGCCTGCCCTGCGGCCTTGCTGGCCAATTAAGGGCAAGCCGGTGTCAGATGACTTCGGTTGATGATGCTTCATCTGCCGATTTTCTTAAAGGGACATGAAACATTTGTTTTTGACAGATGATTTGACAGTGTTTGACAGCATTGAGGTGCTGTCAAACACTGACAATCACTGTACAAACGTGAGCCCTTGCGCCCAGGCTCTCCAATGACACTCTCCTTAGGATAAAACAGATGTCAGCTGCAGGTGAGGGTACAGAAGCGATCTGTCACTTCTCCTAATGATGTGAGGCCACACAAACACTTCAAAGCTTGTCACCTACAGAAAAATCTAAACACATTAAAAATGACTTTCCCAACATATCCTTACATCTGATACTCACCAGTGTCCCATTGCATCTTTTACACCACTCCTGCAGCTGTCATCTATACACAAACATTACAACAGACCCACAGCAGGCCTCACTTACCCTGGCGGGGTTCCCCAATGTCTGAAAGCCTGCAGCAGAAGTCTCAAAATGGGAAAAAGCCCCTTAACTGCCTGTTAACTACCTGTTAACAGGCAGTTAAGTGGCTATATTCCTCTTCCTGCCACTAGGAATCGGGTCCCTGTGCAAATTGGGGACCCGACCCCCGGGAAGATTGGTTGGAGGCGGGTTGGGAGCTGGTTCAGGACCCGCTCCCATTCTTTTTGATTTTCCCAGCAGTCCTGCCTCCAACTCCGCCTCCTCAGGGCTGGTAAAATCCAGCCCAACGCTACCCATACTCTCATAGCATTAAAAATAGCCACCGGGTGGACTTGCACATGCTTGTGAAAAACTCCCTGTTGGGAGGCAGATCCAAGGAGCAGGCAAGCGCAGCCAATGATTAAACTCCGGCCTTGTCAGCTGCATCTTGCACTTGAGTTTTGCCACTCTCAGGTCAGTAGTGAATGACAATTACTAGAATAAAACAAATTTCAGATAGAGATGAATATTAAAAAAGTGTAAAATCAAACATAAGAAGGCAAAAAATAGAAGAGAAAGAAATGGTAATCAAAGGCAAAAGAACAAAATAAAATCGAAGAAAGCATAAAGGTATCAACATTGGAATACCTTGTACATATAAACATCAGGCTCAAACGAATCCCAGTAATGACAGAATCAGTCAGCAAGAGCAAAAACATTTTTAACGCTATCAATAATGTATATGCATACGTATATAAAAAGATTTTAGTTTAAACTTGAAATAAAAGGCTTTAGTATAAAATGTACACTGATAAATATTTGCAGTAAGGGTTAGATTTTTGTCTTTATTATTTGGATGCAAAGTATTACTTTGGTGGAGCACAGAGAGAAATACAGATGAACAGGATTGCACACCCACAACAGAGCCTGCCTGATATTCCTCCCAATTAAATGAATGGATGGAAGATTCTGCAGCCTCTGTTATAGCCATGCTATCCTCCCCAGCCGATTTTCCTCTTTGTGCTGATCCCAGGCTATGCTTTATGCTCAGGCAATAAAGACAAAAATCTGCTTCTAGGATTTAATTTGTATAAGCAATTCTGTCCCCCCCCCCTCAACCATTCAAATGTAAACTTGCTGAATGTTTAAGTGTTTGCTGTTAGGAATATGAAGGGTATAGCTAAGACATCTTAATTTATATGTGAATCACCTAATGTTACAAATGAAACCATTTGTTTTGGGGTTTTTGGATATGGAAACTCGCCTTTCTGTAAATGCTGATGCAGCAACATTTCATGGTATTGTTCTGGTTTTATGTATCAAAAATCATTTAGAGTGGACATTGATTTGTGCAACACTACAGAGCTCTTATCACACCCAGTAAAAGGTATGGGGCCTGAGTAACAGATTGGGATTAGGCAAGGTGGCTCATATGGAGAAAAGTACCAACACTTACTTGATGGAGCTCTGTGCTGTAACATTCTGTGACTCTATCTATAATCATAACCACAGTTGACGTGATTCTATATTTACTACAGTGCTAATAAATTGTGATCGATGCTTTGGTGCAAATGGATCGAGCACAGTCCAAAATAAGTATACAGGGTTGGTGAAAATTGGCATTTCTGCAAAATAGACAGGGCATTCCATTTAAATTTGGTGTGTTTCACTGCTATTTGTGGCACCAACTAAACCTCCTATTTTTAGTGGCGTGACAAATGCCTTTTACCGAGAACTCTGTAAAATGCTGGTTTTGATGGAGTGGTCACTATGTTGTTTTCTTTGTATGTTGTACTTTTATTTTTCTTTACACACACAATTCTATCTCATTAAATACATGTAAGGGATAACAGTGCAAAGCAAAATGGCCCAACATTTCCTGGTGCTGAGTAATGGAGCTGGTGACAATAGTATGTGTGTGTGGAAGTGAGTCTAAATTTGCATTTAGTTACAGAGGGAGTGAAATTATTTTCTTTGCTGATTTTAGCAAAAAAAGTAGATGTATGTATAATTCACTTTATTTACACATCTACTCCTTATAATTAAAATAGCAAAGAGAGGCATTTCACCTCCATTGTCGCACAATGCATTATAGAACAACAAATGCACACTTAAGCTTATTGTCAGTGTTTGTGTCAGCATAAATGAGAGAGAAAAGATTTGTCCCTGTCCTATTGCTCGTTGTGAACTTTTACTCCACAGTCTATGTCTGCTTCCTTGTGTTAGCAGTCCAGTAAAATTGTATTTTAACACTTAAAGTTATCTGAATTTTCAATATCAAATAAAACACAGCATAACATACCTAGTTATCTTAATTCATGATGGAGTGTGAATTTTTTATTAAGGCAACCAGTTATGGACAATTTCAGTCTAGTTTAAGAAATTAGTTTTTTCTGGTTTTAGTGACTGTTATCCTTCTATGGCAAGAATATCCCTACTTATGAATAAGATACATAATTGGTGTTGCATGAAAATTATGGTACAGATATGGTCCCATTAGTTAAATTCAGGTTTGTGGTAATATTTTTTTCTGTTTCTGATTCAGATGTATCCCCAATGGATGGGGTGACCAGTTCCTCCCTGAAGGAAGAAAGAAATGTTAGAATTGTGGTCCTTCTGACTGAAGAGCAGATTTGTAATGAAGTAAGATGCATATTAATATAGACATAATTTGGAATCTCCAATATAATGACCATGAATAGCTGAATCATACAGACAGGATGATCTTTGGTTATGATCCCTAGTCCTGTGCTGAAGTAGCTGAATGCATTACAGGTGGCAGTGAGAGCACTACTGTTGACTCTGTACTCTTGTGTTAAGGAGGGGAAAATCAGCTAATGTTCCTGCTCCCAATTGCTATCCGCAAGTGCACACGTGCTGATGTCCGATGAGGGCAGAATCCGGCTCAGCTGTCGTGACGTGACCCTTGTGCCCAAATAGTTTTCCAATACTCGCCACGTATCAGAAAATCGCCGTGGCAATATTTCCATGCATGCTGGTGCTGGGCGAAGATTTGGGAAAAATTACCCTACGGTCTTCGCCCCTGCATGAAGTATTGCCACTTGGGTAGTGTAGGGTGACCAGCATCTGGGGAACTGTACCCCAGTTAATACCTTCAGAGAACAATGGGGATATGGGGAAAATATTGGCAGAAAAAGAAAGGAATGGACAAAAAAAATCATTGCCCCATGTTTCAATTTGTATGTGTTATTTAAAGCAGAACCTTGATTATCCATTCTTCTGTATTCTCCATTTTCCACAAGGATTTTGATGTATGATGGGAGATCAATGGCAATTAGGGGTAGCAGAATGTTTTTATTTTTTTCTGACTATGGTCCTTTTGCCAGCAAGATTAGCTGGCATTACAGTAGCTGAACGGTAGGCTGATCTGATCTGATCAGCTCATAACTTTCCCACCACACCTGACCACAGATTCAAGATAGCTGGAAAAAGAGCTCCCTGACAGGAACTACTGTCCCTCCAGCTACAGAAATGACAGCAATGTGTAATATGCACTCACCTGCAGTGATCCCACCAGCTGTCTCTGCATCACTGGTCTTAAAAGTGCTTGCAGTGCAGGGCTTATCTATTTAATGCCTTTAGTGCTCACCTCTTTAGGTGGGAGGAGGTGGTTGGCATCTCTTGGGTCTCTGGCGGAGTCAGTAGCTGCAGTTGGAGGCAAGTACATAGAGAAGCCAGTAGATCAGCTGATTGATTAGCTGTTACAGCAGGAGCTAAATTTGCTGGCAGGAGTAATGGAGATGAGCGCTGCTAGAGAAGATGAAGAAGGGACCAAGGGGAGAGACAGAGTAAACCACATTTATACAACCCGTCCTCATAATTTAATCCTTTTAAGCCCTGATATAATTCTGGCGAATCTACACTGTAATGCCAAAATATCCTTCCTGGGGTGCTGTGCCCAAAACTGAACAAGTACTCCACATGGGGTCTGAGCAAAGCTCTGTACAGCAGAAGCATAGCTTCCTCCTCTTTGCATTACAGCCCCATGAGATAACGGCCAACATTCCATTATCCTTTCTGATTAATTTTTGTACCGGCGCACTAACTTTTAGTGATTTGAGTATATGGACACCCAAATCCCTTTGCTCCTCCATAGATCTTAATTTCTCATTATTAAGAAAATATTTTGATTTGCCTTGTTTGGACCTACCCTTGTATCATTTTCACACTGGGCTAGTCACACTAAAATAGAAAATTGAATTGGGTGAAAGCAACACACAAGCTTTTTTTTCAACTAATCTCAAGAGGCCTTATTACAGTTTTGCTTCATTGCAATGAAAAGTGAAAGGTGAAACAGCGTGACACAGTTTCACCAGAATAAAACTATTAAGAACTTCTTGAACAAGTTACGCAGTTGACAGTCCTCATGTGAGATTATTACAAAGTAAGACTATGGCCGGAAATTTCCTGTTGCTGTGTGCGGGTTTGGAGGCGGGTCGGCTGTGAAAATTTCAGAAATAGGCAGCGCGTTGGGAACCTGCCGTTATCCTTCTTCCTCGCACCTTTAACTCGGGTGCTTTTTCCAGCGCACCACAGACCCAATCGGCAGAGGCGGGCGGCCTAATTCAACTCATTAACTGCTTGTTATCAGACCCTTAAGAGGGTTTTTAACTGCAGCTTCTGAATTTAACGGCATGAACACAGGAAGCACGCAGCTCGGGAACCTCGCCTGTGAAGGGGAGGCGGAAGCTCAGTGGCCATTGTGCGAATGCGTTAATTGACAGCTGGGAAGATCAGATAAATAGACACACCCTACACCTTAAGAAAAGGCTGTTGCTGACTCCATTTTATGTACAGATTTAGGTTTCTGGAGTTTGCAGGTCATTTCTCTAACCTCAGAAGCCACTCTCAGCACATTGCTAGTCAGTATTAGAACATTGAGGGATCGGCCCTCTAATCACTACTTGACCTGCCATCTACAACATCAGCATGGGTGCCGCTTACACTGCCTCAACTTGGTCCTCGGAATCGGACCAAGATGAGCACCACCACCAACAACACCAGCTACAGCAGCAGCAACCACAACAGCAGCCTTCTCCTCAATGACACAACCTGATGCTCCACAAGAGAGAGGGGGTCAGCAGAGGGCTGTGTAGTGTATGTAACCTGTACTACCTTAAGAGGATACCTTAAGGGATGGACTACTTTTCAATGGCTCCTGTACATTGTAGTACCGGTGGTGACCACACCGGTATATAAACCCTGTGGAGCAAAGTGTACCTCAGTTCCGCCCTGACCCTCAATCACTAAAGACCTGTTTACTTACTTCTGTAGTCTGTGTCCTGTTATTCAGTATAACTGCACTTGTAGACACAGACTCAACAGTGGCGACGAGTCTGATCTTACCTAGCGGCAGTTTTGCATCCAAGGAAGCTTCGTCCTCAGAAACGGGCGTCGAAAAAGGGCATCCGCCCTCAACATCCTGCTGAGCACTGCATCGCACGGGAGGCCATCGGGAACCCGGGTTGGGTTCTGGCCACGAAGTCAAACATCAGTGAACATCCCTTCTACGACAGCGGCGGGTAAGCCCGATCGAGCGGCACGGGGGGGAAGTCGGCTGAGTTGTCAGTGGGAGAAGGGGAGGGAAAACGACGAAAAGGGCAGAGAACACAACCGCAGCCGGTGTCAGGGGCCGGACTGCAATCGGGGCAGAGACGCGCAGCAGCCAGAAAAGCGTTTATGACCACAAGGACCGCGGGAGCGGCGGGGCAACAAGAGCAGCAGTGCAAGGAAAATAAAGGACCGCTGGGAGGCGTGGACGGCAACAGCGCGGGAATCGCCATCTTGAGTCGGCGGGGGAAGAAGACAAGCGCGAGAAAAGCCGCCATCTTAAATTAAAAAAATAAAATAAAATAAAAAGTCATCATATTAAATAATATCCGAAGGGAAAGGAGAAACTCAGCAAGGATGCCAAAAACGGGCAACATCACTGCTTTTGATAACGATGTGGAAGATTGGGCCACTTATGTGGAACGCATTGAAGTTTACTGTACAACGAATGATGTACCGGATGATAAGAAAGTACTAACCCTATTAAACTCGAAGGGTGCGAAGACGTACGGGTTATTAAGGAACCTGGTAACCCCAGACAAACCGGTAGGGAAGAGTTTCGCGGATATTGTTATTATCCTGCAAGAGCATTTAAACCCCACACCGCTGCTGATAGCGGAACGATTTAAATTCTACAAAAGAATTCAACTTAAAGAAGAAAGCAACGCTGAATTCCTAACAGAACTGCGCAAGTTATCAAAGTACTGCCAGTTCGGAACAGGACTAGCAGACGCACTGAGAGATAAGTTTGTGTGTGGGCTCCTAAGAGAAGGAACCCAGAAGCGACTGCTGGAGGAAAAGGATCTTACGCTGGACAAAGCTTTCAGCATTGCAGCATCCCACGAGGCAGCAACACGGGGCGCTGCAGAGATACAGCAAAGGCCACTGGAATTCAGCACCAATGAAATGGCATTGGGCGCAGTAAAGTGCTATCGTTGCGGAAGGACAACGCATGACCAGAACCAGTGCTGGTTCAAAGACAAAGAATGCAGGCAATGTGGCAAACTTGGTCACATAGCGAGAGTATGCCGGTCAGGAAAGAAGACCAGCAGCAAAAAGTCACCGCAGGAGCAGTACAAAAAAGTACACAAGGTGACAGAGAACAGTTCGGATGAACAGAAGACGGATTCAGACTCCAGCAGTAAGGAACTGGGTTGTCTGAAAATACATAATGTGGGAAACACAGCAGACCACCAAACTATCTGGGTCATGCTACGGATAGCAGGAGTTCAAGTGAAGATGGAATTGGACACAGGGTCGGCATTAACGGTCATGAATAAGCAAGATTACAAAAGGTTATTCTCGCACATTCCCCTGAGGGATACGGAGATTGTATTGAAAACATACACGGGGCAAATAGTATACCCCAAAGGAAAGATAAAAGTAAATGTGGTCTACATTGGTAAAGAAAGTCAGAAAATGGACTTGTATGTGTTACCTGATGGAGGTCCGCCACTACTGGGATGGGAATGGATCCGGAGAATAAATTTGGACTGGCATTCCATACAAGCACTGACTGTGGATGCCTGTAAGGAGGATGACGTCAAACCTAAACGACTGTCCAAAATCTTAGACGGTGCTAAGGAGGTGTTCCAACAGGGACTTGGAACACTGAAAGGAATTACGGCAACCATCAAGGTTGAAGAACATGCAAACCCAAAATTTTTCAAAGCCAGACTGGTGCCCTATGCGATACGACCTGCTGTGGAAGCAGAGCTGGATGGGCTAGAATGTTCAGGGGTACTGTCCAAGGTGGACTGGAGCGAATGGGCTACACCCATTGTTCCTGTCATGAAGCGTTCGTTGAGCAACAAGCCGGGGGAACCTGGGAAGGTTTGCATCTGTGGCGATTTCAAGATCACTGTTAATCCAGTTCTTCACATGGTGCAATATCCGCTTCCGCGGATTGAAGATATCTTCGCTTCACTGTCGGGCGGGAAGCACTTCACCAAGGTAGACCTGGCGCAGGCGTACCTACAGATGGAAGTTGATGAAGCGTCACGACAGTATCTCACGATCAACACACATAAGGGCTTGTATCGGTATAATAGGCTGGTTTTTGGAGTGGCATTGGCTCCAGCGATTTGGCAAAGGGCCATGGAGCAGGTATTGCAGGGAATCCCAGGCACACAGTGCTACCTGGATGCCATCCTGATTACAGGAGATAACGATAATGATCACCTCGCGAATTTGGAGCAGGTGCTCATCAGATTGAAAGAATATGGGCTAAGAGTTAATCGCCAGAAATGCGAGTTCTTTCAAAAGCGAATCTCGTACTGCAGCCACGTCATTGACAAGGAGGGGCTCCATAAGTCACCTGACAAGATCGAAGCTGTTGTCAAAGCTCCAGCACCGGAAAATGTATCCCAGTTGAGGTCGTTCCTCGGGTTGGTTAACTATTACCACAAGTTTCTTCCAAATTTATCCACGGTGTTACACCCGCTAAACACTCTTTTGCAAACGGGAATACCATGGAAGTGGAGCGATGATTGTAAGCGGGCTTTTCGAAAGAGCAAGGCACTGATCACCTCTAAGGAAGTGTTGGCTCACTTTAACCCAACGCTGCCTATTCGCTTAGCTTGTGATGCTTCTCCATATGGTATCGGGGCAGTGCTCTCACATAAGTTTCCAGATGGCTCGGAAAGGCCAGTCGCTTTCGCATCCAGATCATTGACCTCCGCTGAGCGCAACTATGCTCAGATAGATAGGGAGGCTCTCAGCCTAGTGTGGGGAGTTAAGAAATTTAACCATTACCTGCAAGGCCAAAAGTTTATGCTGCTGACAGATCACCAGACGTTGGTTTCCATTTTCAACCCTAAGACGGGTGTTCCGGTAATGACGGCGCAGCGGCTTCAGAGATGGTCCCTTTTCCTAGGGGCACATCAATATGATATTGAATTCAAAGGTACAAAGCAACATGGAAATGCTGATGGGCTGTCGCGCCTGCCACTACCTACAGCGGAAGAGGCACCGGCAGTTGACCCTGTTGAGATATTTCACTCGACCATCATCGAATGCTTACCAGTCACCAATGCGGGTATTGAGAGAGAGAGAGACCCGAAATGACCCGACACTGTCTCGGGTCTACGACTTGACAGTGAAGGGATGGCCAGCACATGGCGATCCACTGTTACCAGCATTCTCAGCCAGACGAGAACAGCTGTCCGTATGTCAAGGAACATTGATGTATGGAACAAGGGTGATTATTCCTCCTAAATTAAGGGAGAGAGTTCTTAAAGAATTGCACGAAGGTCATTTGGGGGGAGTCAAGATGAAAAGCCTTGCTAGGGCTTATGTGTGGTGGCCAGGTATCAACAAACAAATAGAGGATCTGACTAAAAGCTGCTCAGGGTGCCAAAAAGTTCAGAACGCACCTCCAATTGCACCGCTGCATCCGTGGGAATGGCCTTCAGCCCCATGGCAACGTGTGCATATCGACTTTGCAGGTCCATTCATGGATTCCATGTTTTTGATAGCAGTAGACGCACATTCTGAATGGCCAGAAGTGATTAAGATGTCGACCACTACCTCTGAGAAGACGATTGCAATTCTAAGAACCATATTTGCAAGGAATGGATTGCCGGAGCAAATATGTTCAGACAACAGACCACAGTTCGTGTCAGAAGAATTCCAGAAATTCATGAAAAAGAATGGGGTGAAACACTATACATCTGCCCCATATCATCCGGCTACAAATGGGTTGGCCGAGAGATTTGTACAAACGTTCAAAAAGGCGATAAAGGCCATGAGCGAAGATCATATTCCACTACAACACAAGGTGGACAATTTCCTAATGGCGTATCGAAACGCCACACATGCAGTGACAAATCAAAGCCCTGCCATAATGTTCTATAACAGAAGGTTGCGGTCCCGGTTGGATTTGTTAAAACCCAATGTGCGACGGGAAGTCGAAAACAAGCAATTCCAGCATGTAAATAAAAAGGCCACCCGTAGTTTTGATATAGGACAACCAGTGTTGGCCAGGGACTATAGGGATGATAAATGGCAACCTGGGACAATTTGTGCACAACAGGGACCCTTGATGTACACGGTAGACGTTGGAGAGAACGTAATACGACGTCATGCTGACCAACTTGTGGAATCGAGAACAAGGGTCGACCCCATGTCTATGGCAGAGACACCAGTTGAAGAACTTATTGAGCCTGTAGCATCTACCTCAGACTCGAACGTATTGGATGATGTTGAATCCATAGGAGATCAAGTGGATGAGTCACCCCAGCAACGGGAACCAGAGATCCCTGAAAGGCGTTATCCGGGCCGGATCAGGAGGCCTCCTCAGAGACTGAATCTTTGAACAGTTATTGTGTGTAAATTGTATATATGTTATCCATGTAGTGTATTAATTGGGGGTGTCCACTGTTAAGCTAAAAGGGGAGGAATTGTAGTGTATGTAACCTGTACTACCTTAAGAGGATACCTTAAGGGATGGACTACTTTTCAATGGCTCCTGTACATTGTAGTACCGGTGGTGACCACACCGGTATATAAACCCTGCGGAGCAAAGTGTACCTCAGTTCCGCCCTGACCCTCAATCACTAAAGACCTGTTTACTTACTTCTGTAGTCTGTGTCCTGTTATTCAGTATAACTGCACTTGTAGACACAGACTCAACAGGCTGCACCACACCAGAGGCGATACCCCTAACACAGGGTATACAGGCAGAGGATGAGCTTCCTCAACATGGCTGAACAGCAGTGCCAAAGGAGGCTCAGGCTATTGTGTCGGGTCGTCGCAGACATTTGTAGCTTGCTGAAACAAGACCTGCTGCCCAGAGGTCCTGGTGGACACTCCTTACCAGTGGCTGTCAAAGTCACCGCCCTCAACTTCTTCGCCTCTGGTTCCTTCCAGGGATCTGTAGCAGACATTTGCGGGATCTCGCAGTTGGCCACCCACAGATGCATCACCCAGGTGACTGATTCCATGTTCCACAAGTCAGACAAGTATATCAACTTTGCCACTGATGAGGCCAGCGTTACTGAGCGGGCTCTTGGCATTGCTGCTCTGGCTGGCTTCCCACCGGTGCAGGGCATCATCGACTGCACACATGTGACCATGAAGGCACCCCATCATCAACCAGGAGTGTTTGTACTGCAAAGGCTTCCACTCCCTCAACTTGCAGCTTGTCTGCAACCATAAAAAGATGATTATGCATGTGCACGCCAGCTGTCATAACTCTTTCATGCTGCACCAGTTTACCCTCCCTCAGCTCTTCGCACCTCCAAACAGACTTACCAGCTGGTTGCTTGGAGACCAGGGCTATCCACTGAAGCCCTGGCTTATGACACCCGAGGAGGCCAAGTACTGAGGCCGAGGAGCATTATAATGAGAGCCACATCTCCACCAGATGTGTTGTAGAACAAGCAATAGGCATGCTGAAGATGCGTTTCAGATGCCTTGACAGATCTGGAGGAGCCCTTCAGTACGCACCAGTCAGGGTCTCCAGAATCATTGTCGTCTGCTACGCCCTGCACAACATAGCACAGCAGCGAGGATTGGAGCTGCAAGAGGAGCATGGCACAGAGCACACAGCCTCTTCAGAGGAGGAGGATGAGCAGGTGGAAGACGAGAAGGAGGAACCTGAGATACAGATGGCACCAGCAGCGGCGCATATTCCTGCCCAGGATGGCCTCATCATGACCAGATTTACTTAACTTGTTCCAATGCAGCCACATGCCTGCCACATGCTCTACTAAGTTTCCCCTCCCCCCCGCCCCCCCCAACAACACCATAAAGCATCCCTACAATGACCAAGCCATTCCTCTCACCCAAAGCCCCAGTGCTTGACATTAAATAATGTGTCATCGTTCACTCTAAGATACAAAGCCACTTCCAAGGTTGGAGGCAAAAATGGACAAGACCTGAAAGTCGTGCAAAAAAAAAAGCATTTATCTGTGCAATCAAAACAACTGAAATTTAGCTATAAATTTTTTTGATACACCCATGTGCATCTACTTTTGTGTCAATTTTCTTTTGCGAGTGCTTTTACGAGGTGCAACCCCTGTGGCTTCAGTAGAGGTAGAGGCAGGCTGCTCACTTCTCTGCAGCGACTGCATATACACTTTTGGCGGATGTCCTCTGGGTTTTGGAGCCTGTAAGGGCCCCACCAAAGACTGCTCCTCCTGCAACTGTGCAGGGGCAGACTCAGCCATCGGGATCTGAGGAAACAATTGGGGCTCTGACTGAGGGGGAGGCAATGGGGGAGGAGTGGGAGCGCTTTGAGAAGAGCCCCCACTTCCATGTCCCCTCTCACCGTCAGCCCTCTCCTGGGCCACCCGCCCAGGAGAAGCTGGCGAGCACCTTGCTGCACAGCAGTGGGGTGATGAACACCCAAGTCTAAGTTTACATCCCTCCTAGAGATGAGGCCTGTGAGTGCCTGCCATCTGTTGTCCACAGCTAGCATGTGCTCATGTGACTGGCGCATTTACTGCTCCATACAGGTGGTCATCCTTTCCATGGAGGAGCACATCGTCGCCATCGCCTGCAACATGGTGGTGCTCATGTTGGAGATGGACTCCTCCATTCTCTGAACATTTGCAGACAGCACGGCTGCAAAAGATGCCAGAGCCTCTGCAATTGTT
This sequence comes from Somniosus microcephalus, assembly GCF_052327205.1. NCBI lineage: Eukaryota > Metazoa > Chordata > Chondrichthyes > Squaliformes > Somniosidae > Somniosus > Somniosus microcephalus. The sequence goes on from NC_141004.1 coordinate 49,059,167, forward strand.
GCTGCCCCTCCAAGATCACCCTCTTTCTCGATGGCCCCGAGGCTCAGTGTCTGCATGCAGCTCAGCAAAGCTTGGAGCATCCTGCTGTCCCTGTCAACTCCAGCTGCTCTTGCTCACTTGTGAATTGTGCGACACCAGGTACCAACTCTACTCTATGGTGCAAAGGACCCACCAAGGCGTGAGCAACTGCGCTGGTACTGGCTGCGCTTGGGTCTGCTGACGCTTTACCCTCAGTGGCTGGAGGCTCCTCTGAGGCGTCGTCTTCCTCCTCTGGCTGGACAGTGGGCGGGGGACAGTTGATGAACCTGTGGGAGAGTAAAGAGATGGATTAGAAGTGCTATGATAAGAATGGGTAACGTTAACATTATGCACATGATGACATTTCACTGGCTGCTATGTGGCTTTGAGATGTGATTCTGTCACCAGGTTGCTGGGATGTCTGCCTTTCTCTGTCTCCCACCGGCAGTGTCTCTCGAGCTACTGAAATTTCCAGAGCCGCCGCCTCTCCTGCTGTAAGATGTGCGATTACTGGAGGGCCACCTCCGGCTCTCTCCCGCTCTCGGTTGTTGTGGAATCTCTTCTCCTGAAAGAAGAGACGTTTGAGTGAGAGTGATGGAATGAGTGTAAGGAATGGAAGGGTTACATCTGTAGAGGGTGACTATGAGGGAGTGGGGTGCCAATGCCAAATGGCCTCCTTCTATGGTGTTACTTGCTGTGATTACATTAGGCTGAGGGCAAGTGTGAGGGGTGGTTAGTCAGATGGGGATGTGAGTACAGGAAACTTTCTGGTATCCGGCACGGACGGGACCGACCTGGTGCCGGTCCATCAACAATGCCGGATAACCGAACACTATAGTTAAAACATACGGAGCTCAGAGCTCCGTCTAAAGTAGCAACAGCTTCAAAACAATCGGCACAACTTGCAAGCATCTCTGTAGCTTAGCAACAGCTTCAGCTAAATGCTTGCACAGCCATAAATGAGTAAAAAAAGTAACTAAAAGTAAAAAAAGTTATCTGAACCGACTCCTGAATTTTGCCGGTGGATAGAGCTTTCAGTTATTTAGTGGCCAGTTAATCGAAAGTTTCCTGTATGTACATAGAGAGAGGGATGGGTGGACCTGGAAGGTAGGTTGGTATGAGCAATGATGTGCATGAGTAGGCTTGGGAAGGCAGAGTGATGGAGATGTGTGGACAGGCACTTCAGGATGAGGGTGGCATTGCACTCACCTTTCCTGACCTTTGAGATCATTGAATCATTTCCTGCACTGTATCCAGGTCCTCCTGACCACATCCCTGCTGCTGACCTCCTCAGCAATATCCAGCCAGGCTCTTTTTGTTTCTTGTGGAGGTCTCCTTTGTTTCTTGTGGAGGTCTCCTTTGCCTATCAGCAGGGAAGAGGATCTCCCTGCGTGATCTAATAGCCTCCACCAGAGTATGTAGCGATGAATCAGAGAAGCGTAGTGCAGCCTTTGGCTATTCGTCCTTCCAACGGTATAACACTACTGTGGCCTTTCTTTGTCACCTTCCACCATCCTCTGGCAACCTTCAAGTGACTTCACGGCAAGGCTGCTTTAAATATGGACGCTGGAAACAAGTCATCAATGATGTCATCAGACCTGCACGATTTAATAGGGCCGGGAAAGGTGCATGACTCTTTCAATTGGGGCCATTAAGTGAAAGTCGCTCTGAGCAGCGCATTGCTCAGAACATCGCGTTTCCAACCCGCTACACCACCGCACGCACACAACCCGACGCAAAGGTAAAAATTCTGGCCTATGTTAATGTTGGTCTAAGGCCTTATAATTAGATTGAGGGTCCACGCTTTTCTTCCCACCACTCACCCAGCCTAACTCGGGTGGTATGCTTTTCATAAGCACTTGACTTGACCTTGGCTGACCCAAGCTATTAAAAATATGTTGAATAAGTACTGGGCAGGGCAGAATTTGGTGGTTGCTCCAAATGAGGCCAGAACGTTGTCCAATGGTCCTCCTTAAAAGCCTGTAGCAGTGTTAACTGGTGGTGAAATTGAGGTGTGTTCACTCCTGCCTCTTATAGCAACCTATGGCCTAGGCCCTACAATACATCTCTGCTGTCCCAAAAAAAAGACTGTCTTTCCGTGAATTACAGATCCTCTAACCTACTCTGATGCCCAGTATTCTAGGGTGGTTTTTGAATGTTGATTGTTTGTGAATCCCTGGTAAATAATATGGGAAGCATTATGACATCATTCCCACATCAATTGCCTCAAGTATAAATGGGATGGAGACTCCATATTATGGGCTGTAGCCACTTTTTTTCTGCCTAATGCCCAAAAACTTGGGCACGCAAGGCGTTAGGCTGAGGAAAATAATCTCTAGATATCCTGAAAAGCTGCCTGATCCTGCATTTTTCACTACTGATACGAGTCTGAGGTGAAAACAGCATCGGTTTTAACACAAAAATATATCTGCTTTCTTCAGCAAAGCAGTCAATTTCTTCAACACTTTAATAAAGTAGCAATAATGTGTTTCTAATCTATCTGGGAACTGAATTTGGTCTGGTTGATTGAAAGGCTTAACTTACAATCTCACCTTTTTTCTTCAGTTCCCAATATAGTACGCATGCTTAGTATGTTATTGCTTAACTCTGAAAATACTGTTTCTTAAATGAACCCAAGTGTACAGGGTTTGACTGATTTCCAATTATTGCAACTGTCAGGAAATTAATGAGTTAGAGCACTGGAAACGATCTGCTTCTGATTTCAGTTCTCTACCTACTTGAACCCCAATTACAAAGCAAATGCATTTGTCAAATACATATATACACAGAATAAAATGTTTCAAAAATACTCTAGTAAGACACAGAATCCTACCAGATACAACAGATTATTTTCTCTCTCCAAACAGACCACAAAGCAGCAAGAATTTTTCATTGGTTCCACCAAAGTAACTGGAACAACTGACTGGACTATGTTAGATGGAGTTATCTGCCAACTATTTAAGGTTTGTTTGCTTTATTGCTATGTATGATTACTTTTCTGCTGAGGATCTATTCTGAAAATTGTCATACCCAGTGAAAGGTTCATTTACATAAAACCGGTGAGCTGCAGACGCTAACCAGGCCCCTTGATGCAGCTCAGTAGTCAGGGCCTTCTCAAAGTCAGCTGGCTAAAATGCCAAGCTGGCTCACAAGTAGGTCCTGGGAGGGGGTCTGGATGCTAACGGGAGAGCCATAAGCCCGGGCTGGCAGCAGCCCACAGTACTGTATGGGTTAATTAAAAAAAATGACTTGCCTTTTTCTCAGCAGCCTCCGGTGGCCCCTTTAGTGATTACTGGTTAGGCCACAGTAGACATGGAGAAACTGAGCTGCTTCCTAAAACAGGTGGTGGGACCGTTTTTACCATATTCAAGGCACCTAACACCGTGGGGGGTCCTGAACACTCTGAAGTTGCCAGCTTCCAATTTGGCAGCTAGCTCACGTCTACGGGGGAAATTGGGCCTAGGAGACTGCCGCCCAAAATACATCCCCCAAACCCTAATTTTACCTCACAGTACGGGTGTGACGCGGGCCAATTTCTCCCCCATATAGTCAATTTTCTCCAGCTGATGCTCATCACTGTGTTTGCAAGGATGATCTTTCAAATCTCTAGATTTCTGAGATAAATTAGTGACATCCTTTTTCCAGTTTTTCCCTCCAGGAAATCTACTCTAAAGAAGCTTGTAATTTTTCTTCAGTATACAACCACATTCCATTTCCACTGCCTTCTGATTCAATTATGTATGTCAATGTCCGTAGTGTAACTAATAAGGTTGGTAAGCTGCAGGCACAAGTTGTTGCATGGGATTATGACGTGGTTGCATTAACAGAAACCTGACTCAAACAAGGTCAGGAATGGGTCCTTAATATTCCTGGTTACCAAATAGGCGGGAATGATAGAGAAGGAAAAAGGGGAAGGGTGTGGCTGAATTGATTTAAAGATAATGTTACAGTTCTAAATAAAAAGAATATACTAGATGGTTCTCGGACTGAATCTATTTGGCTTGAGTTGAGGAACAGAGGATGAGCTGTTACATTGCTTGGGAGGCTTTTATAGAGTTCCAAACAGTGAGAAGGAGATAGATGAGCAAATTTGTTGGCAAATTTCAAAGGCGTGTAACAAAAATGGAGTAGGGCTTTTAATTACTCTTTAAAAAAAAACATAGTGCCAAGGGAGGAATTTCTAATGTGTGCAATGAGAACTTTCTCAATCAATATGTCTCCAGTCCAACAAGGAAGGAAGCAGCGCTGGATCTAGTTCTGATAAATGAATTAGGGCAAGTGGAGTGTGTTTCAGAAGGAGATCATCGAGCTAATGGTGACTGCAACATAGAGTAATTATGGAAAGAGACCAGAAAATATGGAAGATAAAAATGCTCAACTGGGGAAGAGCTAATTTCAGTGATTTGAGAAGGGACCTAGCACAAGTAAATTGGAAAAGGCGATAGCAGGCTAAAGCAGTAATGGTGCAATGTAAGGCATTCAGGGAAGAGATAGAAACTAGGAGGCATATTCCTTTGAAGGGAAAATGTAGAGCATCCAAAGCTAATGCGCCTTGGATGAAAAAATAAAACAGAAAAAGGAGGCTTATGACAAATATCAGGAGCAAGATTCAGTTAATAACTAGGAAGCACCAGGAATAACTATGGAATACTTTCCTCTATTAGCAGAGGCATCGAATATAAGAGCAGGGAGGTTATGCTTGAACTATATGAAACTCTAGTTAGGCCACAACTAGATTACCGTGTACAATTCTGGTGGTCACGTTACAGGAAAGATGTGATTGCATTAGAGAGGGTACAAAGGAGATTTACAAGGATGTTGCCAGGATTGGAGAATTTTAGCTATGAGGAAAGATTGGATAGGCTGGGGTTGTTTTCTTTGGAACAGAGGAGGCTGAGGGGAGACTTTATTGAAGTGTATAAAATTATGAGGGATCTAGATAGTGGATAGGAAGGACTTATTTCCCCAGCAGAGAGGTCAATAACCAGGGGACTTAGATTTAAAGTAATTGGTAGAAGGATTAGAGGAGAGTTGAGGAGAACTTTTTTCACTCAGAGGGTGGTGGAGGGTCTGCAACTTACTGCTTGAAAGGGTGGTAGAGGCAGAAACCCTCATCACACTTAAAAAGTGCTTGGCTATGCACTTGAAGTGCTGTAACCTAGAAGGCTACGGACCAAAAGCTGGAAAGTGGGATTAGGCTGGATAGCTCTTTTTTGGCTGACACAGACAGGATGGGCCGAATGGCCTCCTTCTGTGCCGTAAATTTCTATGACGATTATGGAGGGAATTGAAAATGTTAATATGGGAGAGAAAGAGAGGTTACGAGAAAAGATTAGCAGGCAACATTAAATTGAACCCTACATTTTTTTTATAAGCGTATAAAGTGTAAGAGGTTAGCTAGGGAAAAAGTTGGGCCTATTAAGAACCCAAAGGGAAATATTCATGTAGAGGCAGAGGACATGGCTAAAGTATTAAATGAATACTTTGCATCTGTCTTCACAAAGGATGCAGATGATGTGATGGTTACAATAAAAGAAGAAAGGGAAGTTATTGACAGGATAGTAATAGAGAAGACGTACTGAAAGGTTTAGCATTACTGAAAGTTGGTTGTCACCTGGTCTGGATGGAATACATGCTAGGTTGCTGAAAGAAGCAAAGGTAGAAATAGCAGAGGCATTGGTCACAATCTTTCAATCCTCATTAGATATATGAGTAGTGCCAGAGGACTGGAGGGTTGCTAATGTTACACCACTATTCAAGAAAGGGGGAGGGATAACCTGGGAAACTACAGGCCAGTCAGCCTAAAATCGATGGTGGAGAAGTTATTGGAAACCATTATCAGGGACGGGATAAATTTTCATTTGGAAAGGCATGGGTTAATCAAGGAGAGGCAGCATGGATTTGCTAAAGGTAAATTGTGTCTGACTAACTTGATTGAATTCTTTGAGCTAACAGAAGGTTGATCAAGGTAGTGCAGTAGATGTATATATGGACTTTCGGAAGGCATTCGATAAAGTGCTACACAGGAGGCTTGTTAAGATGGAAGCCCATGGAATTAAGGGGAAAGTGGCAGCATGGATATGGAATTGGCTTAGTGACAGAAAGCAGATGGTGGATGGATTTTTTTTAGACTGGTAGCTGGTTTGCAGTGGTGTTCCCCAAGGGTCAGTTTTGGGTTCATTACTCTTTTTTTAAATTTTTATAAACGACCTAAACTCGGGTGTAGGGAGCAGCATTATAAAATTTGCAGATGATACGAAACTTGGCAATGTAGTAGAAAATGATGATGATGGTTGAAAACCTCAGGATGACATAGACAGGATGGTGAAATGGGCAGAAGCATTGCGGATGGAGTTCAGTGTTGAGAAGTGTGAAGTGATGCACTTTGGGAGGAATGTGGAAAGACCGTATACTGTAAATGGCACGATTTTGAAAAGTGTGAATGAGCAGAGGGGCCTTGGTGTCCATATACACAAATCCTTAAAGATAGTGGGGCCAGTTGATAAAGTGGTTAAAAAAGCATTTGGGTTACTTGGCTTTATAAATAGAGGCATAGAATATAAAAGCAAAGAGATCATGCTAGAACTTTATAAATCACTGGGTAGGCCTCAGCTGGAGTATTGCGGACAATTCTGGGCACCGCACTTCAGGAAAGATGTAAAGGCCTTAGAAAGGGTGCAGAGGAGGTTTACCAGGGATGAGGGAGTTCAGTGATGAGAATTTGGAAAAGTTAGGACTGTTCTCATTGGAACAGAGAAGGTTAAGAAGTGACCTAACAGAGGTTTTCAAAATGATGAGAGGTTTTGATAGAGTAGCTAGAGAAAAACGATTCCCTCTGTCGAGTGTGTCAATAACCAGAGGTCATAGATTTAAAATCATTGGCAAAAGATCGAGAGGGGAGATGAGGAGAAATTTTTGTCAGGATCTGGAACGCACTACCTGAAAAGGTGGTGGAAGCTGATTCCATAAATAATTTTAAAAGGGAGCTGGACAGGTATTGAGTATGAGGAACTTGAAGGGTTACGGACAGAAAGCGGCAGCGTGGGACTAAGCACAACTGCTCTTTCAAAGAGCCAGCACAGGCACGACGGGCCGAATGGCCTCCTTCTGTGCTGTAAGTTTCTATGATTCTATGAATTCTAGCTTTGAGGGACATATATAAATGAAAATTATTATGTAATAATCAAATTCGAGGAATGCATTTCAGGTGTTTTCTTGGTACAGTTTTAAAAAACCCACTAATTTCAGAGATTTTCCCCAATAGGGTAAAGTTGTTATTGGTTTCATCCTAAAACAGGAAGCCTACTTAAAGTTTAAGGCCAAAAATCATGAATTCCAAATATTTTGTTCATGTGTGGCATCCATGTAGGGAAAAAAATCCTTTCCCATGCAAGTTACTAAATACATGGGGTACTTCAGTGCTCCTGTAATATTGGCCTGTATTTTCCGATAGCAGGCCTCCCGCGTGCGGAGGCCTGCGATCTGGAAAAATCTACGCCCTTGCCTGAGGGCTCCCGGGACGCACACACTTCCAATCCTGGGCCTCTCCAAACTCCAAGGGCTAGATTTTCCTGGAGCCATCAGGCGGGGTTTCAGGCGTGTGGGGGGGGAAAATCCCGAATTCGGAGGTCCTGACACCATCCCGCCCAAAACCCCGCCCCACGCAACTTTCAGGGGCGGCGGGTACCCACCCCGCACTGGGACCCGCCGAAACCAGGCGGGAAGGGATTAGTGCCAATTAACTGCCTGTTAACAAGTAGTTAACAGGCAGTTTTTAGCCTAATCCCTATTTTGAGGGGTGTCGTGTGGGATTCCCGACGGCTCCAAACCACGCCAGGTTAGAGCAGGCGGGCCGTCGGGTTGAAGGAGTTGGAGGGGTCGCGATGTCGGTGCTCAGATGAGTGATGGGTGTATGAGTGCAAAGGTAAGTGTGTTTGGTGTGTCTAAAGTGTGTAAAGAACTTTTACTTACCTGTACTTACCTTAACAGCCTTTCTTCCTGTAGCCGTCGGGAGCCCATCACTCAGCCGGCACTTAAAGCTGAATGGCTGCGATCTGTGAAAAGTGACAGCCTTCAGCTTTGAGTGCTGCTGAGAGTTCTAACTGAGTCTGTGCAGAAGGACTCAGCTTAGAACTCAGACTGTCAGTGTTTCACAGCTTCAAACAGCTGTGAAACACTGATATTTCATCTGTCAAGAACTCTTGACAGATGAAATTTCAGTCTGTTACATCACCTGTTGCCGGGTGGCCCTTAATTGGCCTGCTGAGCCCGCTGGGCGGGCTCAACAAGGTCAATCAAGGGAAAATCGTGCGGATTGGCCGGACGTCGAAGTAGGCGGGTCAAAAACCCGAAAGTTGTAGTCCTGCCTTCTTCCCGACAGCTTCGGGAAAATCTACCCCCAAGTGTACAGGGCCCACGTATCCTAGAGGCGCATGTAGTTCGCAGCATCCCTGGGATCACGTGGGCCATGGGGAGCCAATCAAAGAAGGGAATCTCCCTTCATACACTTGGCAGGAAGACCTGTCAAATATATGAATGGAGATCACCCCAAAAACATAGTACAGTAAAACTTTAAATAATTTTTTTTAATGACTTGAAATTACAATAAATTAAATATTTTAAATAAAAATTTAATTTTTTGAAAGAAATAATTAAAGTTTTTTACGGGGCTAAAAATAAACACTTTTTAAAAAAAGTATTTTTAAATGATAAATCAGTGAAAACATTTTTATTTATTTTTTAAAAACTTTTTTCAGCTCTTATCCTGACAAAAGCAGGCCGTACACCTGCTTTTACCAGGCATAAGAATTGTAAGGGTTTTCTGCGGGCAGAGGGTCTCCAAAAAGCGGAGCTATCTGCCCGCAGAGGCCCTTCTCCCGGGCAGCCGGAGGATCTGTCAAGAGCTTTCTTGACAGATCGGAAATGCCGGTTTTCAGCTCATGTGCAGTGCATGCCTGAAACCGGCATTTCCGATGTCCCTATGGGTGGGTACACAGCGTGTACTCCCCCGTAGAGATCGGAATATCTGGACCATTATATATTATTCCCAATCTCTCCTTTCTGCAGTGAAGCTTTTTGTTTACACCTTTAGCTGCAGTAAGGGAATGAACTCTGAATGAAGGTCTGTAAAGATGATTGTGTTATCTAATTAGCTGTTTTGAGATACTTTTTTTTTTCTAATCCAACTGGTAATTAACTGGTTTATTAATCTTATATGTCACCTTGATTTTGCCCAGTATATTTTCTTGATCCCATTCCGTAACCTAATCTTGATCTATTTTGAATTCCTTTAAACTTCAGAGGTGTATATGAAACTGATCGGCAGTCAGCTGATTCCAATCCTCTTGGTCCAAAGCTGAAAAACCATGTGATCCATCAGTTGTCTAGTTCCTACTTTTGGCACAGTCTCTATCCTCCCAATTATTTTTTAAGATTTTCCATAGCATGTGAAGATTTCCCAAACTAGGTCATAAAACTGTGCAATTAAGCAATAAACTAGTCAGTAGGTTTATTTGTTGATCTGCAGCAGCTCCACATAATGGTTCCATTATAACTGCAAGACAGGCTTGGTTTAGTAAAATGCTAATGTAATTCACTGCCTCCAAGCCAACTATAAATGTGATTGAGAAATGTGTTATTCAAGGCAAATGCAAGATATGCAGGCCTAGGATGCGCTAATGTTTTCAACGCAAGTCGCCTGAAATCGGCCAAACCAGTGCAAAAGATTGCAGAATTTCAAGCGTAAATTACATCCAGCACAAATCGAGTTTCCACCAGTTTTTGCGCTAGTTTAAAAAACATCGTGCTAGAAGCTGGTCTCGCCCAACTGTCCGCACCTCCAGATCAAATTAATCATTGGGAGTTCCCGCTAAATGTGCCCATTTGCGGGCCTTCGAAGAGGCTGTTAAAATTAAGCTCTTTTTAGGCGCGAGGACAACAATAGGTACATTTTAAAAGCTTTTGAATATAATTTTTTTTAATTGACTAAGAAACTGACCACCAATATAATTAGCAAATGGTTCTGTATAGTTTTTTAAAAGTCATTTTCAGTTAATTAAAATTGGGTTACTCACAAGTGGTGACTAGATACTCTGATTTAAAAAAATGCTTATTTTATGTGATAAACCCATCTTCAACTGTATTAATCAAACTGCACCAAGTTACCCCATACAAATATAGCACGGAATCATTTTTAAGGAGTGTGTTTAAATTCCACAGTCTACTCTCTCCTGATAACTTTTGAGTTGTTATCAGGTGAGTAGCTGGGCGGTGAATATGAGGAATGGCTTGGTTTGATGCCCATTATTTGCTGATTTAGCTGATCTTTTGAAGTTTACTTCAAGGCTCCTGGGATGGTGGGCCAGGTGGGGGGTGGTGGGAAATCAGTCAGGATTCCTACTTCCAATCATTATCCAGTACCACCAGCTGGATGTATGTATAATTGCACATTGATATTGGGTGAAGACAGGAATAAAACCAGAAAATGCTGGAAACACTCAGCGGGTCAGGCAGCATCTGTGGAGCGAGAAACAGAGTTAACGTTTCAGGTTAATGACATTTCATCAGGTGAAGACAAGATTGGGCTTGCCTGTGGTGTCTATCAGTGATAGAATAGCCTGCTGACACTCATTATCAAGACTCACGTGAGTAGTGGCTACTTGAGCGAGGTACTGGGCAATAATTGGTTCACATGCAACCATACCTCAGCAAGGAGTTCACCTCTTCAGGAGAAAATTGGCAGTAAATATATTCCACACTATGGGCCCAGTTGCATAATATGTGCACTCTGTGCTGAAGGGTCTGGCTGTACTCCTAATTATCCTGTTGCGTCATTGGCAGGAAGGAAGTTCTACTCGTCACAAGAATGCTAATCTGAACAATGATGCTTTTCCATAATTAGGATCATTTGCATTTTTATGGGGAGCTTGCCTCCTCTGTAGAAGATGGGTTACGGCGAGCCCTGGGAGACCTGCTGCAGCCTGCTTGTGCCTGAAGAAGGGCAGAATTTGAAGGAAGAAACCATGGCCTGGAATTTGCGGTCCAGAAGACAGTGAACTGGCAGCGTTCGCCGTCATTCCGCCTTTGAATCTGACCGCAACTTCGGGATGTGCCGCATGCGCAATCACATATCAAAATCCTGAAGTTGCAGTCTGTCATTCACTGCTCCGACACAGGCTGCACAGTGCCCCCCTCCCCACGCAGAGCCGGCACTCAGTGTAATCTCTCAAATCATGGAAACCGATGAAAACTTTGGCTCTTCCGCAGTAATTATGTTGTTAAATTCCCCATTAAAAGTTAGATCCAAAGGGATTAGGTGTAACTGGGGTTTTAACAGCGTATTGACTGCTAAACAAAAGTTATGGGCCTGAAAAACTCATTTAAATTTTGTGCAGTGTGAAATTTATCCATTTTAATATCAATTAAAATTTTTAAGAAACTTCTAAAATAATTTTTTTTTTCTTTAAGTTTGTTCATCTTTATTTCAGGTTTTCCTTTTCCCCATGCGAGAGCCTCAATCTTTGTTTTGCTCTCTCTAACATTTTTAAAAAGTATGGGGGGAAAATTCGGTTGCTTTGCGCTAACGGGACGCACATCATCGCCGTGCGCAGCGCCCCGCTCGCGATCTTCAGTAGTGCCCCCTGACTTACCGCCAGACGCTATGCCCGACGGGGTCAGGGGGGCCTACCTGCGGCACAGGCGGCGCTATTTAAAGGCGAGGTGCCGGGCGGCCATTTTTGTTGCTGGCCACCTGCCAGCACCTGCCTCCGCTCACGTCCCTGGCCTCTTTACCGCCCCCCCCCCCCCTGCGGAGTGCCAGCTCCACTCCATGAGCCCGGCACTTCTCTTGAGTGCCGGGCTCTTTTGCCGGCACTCCCGATCCCCAGGGGCCCAGCTGGGCCCCAGGTCGCGCTGGAAGGCCTGCAATACCACCCCTCTTGGGGTGCTACCACTCAATTTCCGTCGCGGGGGGGCTAATTTTTTCCTGAATGCTAAAAGTAGCGTCCTGGCGAAGTTAGCGCCCGAAAGGGGGCGCAACTCAATTTTTCGCCCTTAGAATTTTAAGAGCTTACCCACTTCCTTGTTCGCTGCCTGTGAGAATTCTGCATTTTGATTGGCTGCTCAGACAGTTGTTAACGTCACGGCAGCTCACACGAGGGGATTCCCACTATACTCTGTTGATTTGAATTACGCGTCAAATAACCCGAACTTCTCGACACAGAGATCGCGAGATCTTTGTGCGAAGATTACTTCGGGGCCTGCGGCGAATGCCTTTGCAAATTCCAGGTCAATAAGAAAAAAGCCCCATAGCCGGTGCAATCGATCCAGCCCTTTCATTTCTAGCCCCCACCCTTCCTTCTGCCACTCATAGCAATGCTAGACACCAGGGACGTAAAAGCATCGTTTGAGCACAGTTTTGCTAAAGCACAGATAATATAAAATGTGTCAGATGACACATTCCCATAATTTGCATGTAATTGCAATACAGCTGCCCATATTTATAACGAATATGTTTATAATTTAACTGAACATAGGAAATCTTCCGATGTAATTGCAAACAGTAGCCTACATTTTCCACAAGAATGCAGCAGAAACTTCGAGATTCTGCCCTTTCCCATGCGTATTCTCTGACATAAGGAGATAAATTACTGGGAGGCTTAATCTGATTATATTGAGCACAAACTTAAAAGAAATTTAATAGACAGCCTTTTGTTCATACTGAAGGAACAGCATTACGATACTTAGTTTCTCCTTTTTAATGAGCATTGCTCATTCTTAAATTGAACCTCCCACTACTTTTTAAAAAGAAAAATCTATAAATACTTGTGATTTAGGAACAGTAGGACATAGCAAAATACAACTGGCAGTGCAAATTGTATCCAATGATGAATTTTTATGTCTGGGGTATTCTTGGATTATTGCTTCAAAAAATATTTTCTATTTAATTTTCAGTCATATCGTACACAATCCCAATGTTGTGCAACAAATGCTTAAAACCCTAAGACAGAGCATAGAATGATACAACACAGAAGGAGGCCATTTGGCCCATTGTGCCTGTGGCGGCTCTTGAGCTATCCAACTAATCCCACCAACCCCACCCTGCTCTTTTCCCATAGCCCTGTAAATGTTTTCCCTTTAAGTATTTATCCAATTCTCTTTTGAATGTTACTACTGAATCTGCTTCCACCACCCTTTCAGGCAGTGCATTCCAGATCACAACAACTCGCTATTTATAAAAATGTATCCTCATGTCACCTCTGGTTCTTTTGCCACCACCTTAAATCTGTGCCCTCTGGTGACCAACCCTTCTGCTACTGGAAACAGTTTCTCCATATTTACTCTATCAAAACCATTCATAATTTTGAATACCTCTATCAAATCTCCTCTTAGCCTTCTCTGTTCTAAAGAGAACAACCCCAGCTTCTCCAGTCTCGCCACATAACTGAAACTCCTCACCCTTGGTACCATTCCAGTAAATCTCTTCTGCACCCTCTCCATGTCCTTGACATCCCAGAATTGAACGCAATACTTCAGCTGAGGCCTAACCAATATTTTTTTAAGGTTTAGCTTAACTTCCTTGCTTTTATACTCTCTTCCTCTATTAATAAAGCCAAGGATCCCACATGCTTTTTTTAACAGCCTTCTCAACTTGTCCTGCCACCTTCAAAGACTTGTGTACTGTTAGAAATAGCCAAGTTACAGCTATCTCTGGTCACTTTAAATAATCAGGTTCGAGTGCAAACCAATATGGTGGGTATATTGTGTTTAATCAGAGTTTAAGACGGAATATAACACGTTAGTTATACAGCATAAAACATATGACTGTGACAAGAAGCTGATACCAATCCGATCGGACAGACGGTTGACACACATGATTGATGCGCTATCAATTACTCATAAAAGACGGAGAGTTAGGAGAGTAACTAAAGGCTTTTATTAGCAAAGAACAGAGCATGCCTCTCGTGGTTGACTGGGTTCCAAGAAGGCAGGGGGCTGCAGGTCAATCACCTTTATACCTGGGCCTGTGGGTGGAGCCAGCCGAGACATGTTGAGGCATGCATAGGTACAACAGTGTGCAACAACAACAACAACAGTGAATAACAATAACAGTGGTTTACCACATTCACCCCTTGTTTAAAATTGAGTCCGGCGGGGTGAAGTGTACTAAAGGTTCGTGTAAGTAAGTCTATCAGGTGGCCTTGTATGCCGTCCTGATCGTCGTGGTGGCGGCGGTGATGGTGCAGCATCCAACGTTGAATCTGGCGTCTCATTGAGTGGTTGGGTGGCCAATGACGGGTCCTGGGGCTGCGGCATGCCGTCTAGCGGGGTTGGGTTGTGGGTAGTGGTGGATGGCAATGGTAGTGTTTCAGGGGCACCCAAAGGTGCGAGATCTCGTGTGGGGGCTGTGACCTCCCGCCCGTCCGGGTACGCTACGTAAGCGTACTGGGGGTAGGCGTGGGTAGTTGTGGGTGGCGAGGGAGGTGTTTCGGGAGCACCCGAAGGTGCGAGGTCTCGTATGGAGACTGTGTCCTCCCGCCCGTCCGGGTACACCACGTAAGCATACTGAGGGTTGGCATGGAGGAGGCTCACCCTCTCGACCAGGTGGTCCGTCTTATGGGACCTCACGTGCTTCCGCAGTAGGACGGGTCCTGGAGAAGTCAGCCATGTCGGTAACGAGATCCCCGATGTGGACTTCCTGGGGAAGGAGAACATTCTCTCGTGAGGGGTAGCATTGGTGGCTGTACAGAGCAGTGACCGAATGGAATGGAGCGCTGCAGGGAGGACTTCCTGCCAGCGAGAGGTCGGAAGGCCCTTAGATTTCAAGTTTAAAAGGACTGCCTTCCAGACCGTCGCATTCTCCCTTTCCACCTGGCCATTCCCCCGGGGGTTGTAGCTGGTGGTCCTGCTTGTAGCGATACCTCTCGAAAGCAGGTACTGCCGGAGTTCGTCGCTCATAAAGGATGAGCCCCTGTCGCTATGAATATAGCTAGGGAAACCGAACAAGGCGAAGAGGTCATTCAGACATTTAATGACCGTGGTACTGGTCATGTCTGAGCAAGGGATGGCAAACGGGAAACGGGAGTACTCATCAATTATGTTGAGGAAGTACACATTGCGGTCGGAGGAGGGGAGGGGCCCTTTAAAATCGACGCTCAGCCGTTCAAAGGGGCACGTGGCTTTGATCAGGCTTGCTCTGTCTGGCCTATAAAAATGCGGTTTGCACTCGGCACAGATTTGGCAGTTCCTGGTCATGGTCCTGACCTCCTCGATGGAGTAGGGCAGGTTACCGGATTTGATGAAGTGAAAAAACCTGGTGACCCCCGGGTGGCAGAGGTCATTGTGGAGGGTCTTCAGTCTATCGACCTGCGCGTTGGCGCATGTACCACGTGATAGGGCATCTGGGGGCTCATTGAGTTTCCCGGGCCGGTACAAGATATCGTAATTGTAGGTGGAGAGTTCAATTCTCCACCTCAAGATCTTGTCGTTCTTGATTTTGCCCCTCGTCGAGCGAGAGCGCGAGGGACACTGCCTTTCTCAGGTCCATTTCTCCCTTTTCCAACAGTCTCTGCCGGGAGTAGTCGGACCTTAGACCCGCAACGAAAACATCTCGGATCAGTCCCTTCGCGTGTGCTGCGGCTGATACTTCTTTGCAATCGCAGTCTCGGCCGAGTATCCGTAGTGCCCGTAGGAAGGCCTCCACCAATTCCCCGGGCTGCTGTCTGCGGGATCTTAAGAGGTGCCTGGCATAGACCGTATTTACCGGGCGTGCGTATTGCCCTTTTAGCAGATCAATAGCCGCCGCGTAGGTCGTCGCGTCCTGGATTATTGTATAAACTTGGTGGCTCACCTTTGAGGCCAGGATTTACAACTTGTTTTCGTCCAGGGTCACAGTTGAGGCTTGCAGGTAGGCCTCGAAGCAACGCAGCCAATGCGCGAATTTGGTAGCCGAACCCGCTTCTTGGGGGTCTAGGTCCAGGCATGTTGGTCTGAGGGCTCGCAGCAGCTCCTGCTGCTCAGCGTTTGGTGCAGCAGCCTGCTGTTCAGCGTTTGGTGCAGCAGCCTGCTGTTCAGCGTTTGTCGACATTTTGTTTTTGCTAATAAAATTGATGCGCTATCAATTACTCATAAAAGACGGAGAGTTAGGAGAGTAACTAAAGGCTTTTATTAGCAAAGAACAGAGCATGCCTCTCGTGGTTGACTGGGTTCCAAGAAGGCAGGGGGCTGCAGGTCAATCACCTTTATACCTGGGCCTGTGGGTGGAGCCAGCCGAGACATGTTGAGGCATGCATAGGTACAACAGTGTGCAACAACAACAACAACAGTGAATAACAATAACAGTGGTTTACCACAATGAGCAATTCACTTCTTCCTTTCGTCTAGAGCCTCCTTCTCTCCCTCTCTCTCTTCCATCTGTGAGTACAAGCTCTCTCTCTCTCTCTCTCACTTTCTCTTCTGTCTGTGAGTACAAGCTTTCTCTCTTTCTTTTCCGTCTGTATCCTTCTTTGATCTCATGAGGCCCAACCAAAAACCTGTTTGCTTCAGAGTGTTACCTCGTTTATGACGTAGCAAATGTTTACGTTAACTTCCCCAAACTTCCTTCCATTATCTTCGCAAGCAGTTCTGTTAAGCTAACTTCAAATCCTACCGTAGCATTATACATAAAATGCATAAACAAGGTTCAAGTCTTAACTTAAAAACAACAGATAATCGCTTAGCAACAGGGAGATTGTATATACAGTACCCTCCATAGGAAACCAAAACATTAGCATTTCTAAGCATATACAGGAAACTCTCATTTAAACGGCACCTAAATATCCAGAATTCTCTATTAACCAGCAAAATTCATACTCCGAAAACAACACCTCAATAACCGGAAATGTTGCCGAGTCCGAGTCTCCCGCGGTGGCCGAGTTTGTCAGTGGGGGTAGTTCTCCAAACTGCCACTACTCGGTTTCTTGGCGCTGTCGAAAGTCCGAACACCTCAATAACAGGAGTCTGACTCTCCCGCGCTGCCGGTAGTCTCTTCCGATCTGCCATTTTTCTGTTTACTGTATAAGTTTTGTTTTACTGTTAAGTAATTAAAGAGTTATGGATTACCCTCAACTGGCAGTATTGTACTTAATCAAGCATCTTCCACCATCCATTTAACACAACATTCTGTAGGTGAGTACCCAATTACTGGATACTGCACATTTCTTGACTTTTTTGTTTTTGTTTGTTAAAAATAGCCTCGGTAGATAACCCTCTCCGTCATCCGGAATTTTTAATCAACCGGCACCATCCCGGTCCCGTCGGTGCCGGATACCAAAGAGTTTCCTGTATCTGGTCCGAGGAGACTTTCCATCTGCAATTCGAACATAACCATTTAAACACAGCATTTTTCGCATCACAGTTTTAATCGCATAACTAAATACATTTTTAGGCATCTTTAGTTTCTAACAGTACGTCCACCCCAGGTCTCTCTGTTCCTGCACCTCCTTTTAAAAGTACTTGATCTTGCTTTACAAAAATGAAAGAAATGCAAAAAATTAAATAAATAGAGAACCAAGTAAAAGTGTACACATTGCATTAGAAAACTTCTTTTCAAAATTAAATTAGGGCTCAATAATGGTTTTTAATGATGTATAATATATAATTACTATTTGCAGTAAAATGGATGCTCATTGAACTTTTTGTTTTACTTATATAAAATTCTGTGAAATCTGTCATCATCTTACCTGGCTGTACATTTCTCTTAGGACTACATTACGAAGGTGGACCCAGTTTCTTGTCTTGGGTTGAGTACAGATGCCATCTACAGCTATAGTGTCGATCATGTAAAACGAGTATTTGGAACTGATGCACCGGACCTGCTGCCCTATAGATATATGGGAAAAGAAGCCACTAGCTTTTCCGTAACTTTGAAAGGTCAGTGAATAAAAGAAATAATATGGAATCTGCAAACATTTAGCTTAAACTTCTGTTTGTTTTAAGGAATGCTTATTGTTAATTAATGAACAGTTCATGATTGTTGGTGCACTGTCTTGGTTTTTGGGAGTCATACAAAATGTGTGTTATAATGAAGGTTGTGTTTGTATGTATAGAGGAGGCGCTGTTTATTTATGCTGAGGCCTGGTGCATTAATGCCTCATCACATAAAAATGCTTCCATGGGCATATTTACCTTTGTGCATATGAGACATGGCATAACCACACAATATTCCTTTTTAATGAATGAGAAACTTTAAACCAATGAGAACAGAGGCAGAAAATATGTGGTTGGTATGCCACTTTAGCCTCTAATCAGCACCCAAGATTACACAGTGCCTGTCCTTGGGTGCGTTTGGACAATTGGCTTATCAGTGCACCTTTCCCGAGATCTGCCAGAGCAACCATGTGGCAGAATTTGATAGAGTCCAAAAACTGGAATTAATAGTCAATTTTGAGATCTCCCAGCTCCAGTCGAAGCAGGAACTATTATTCTTAAGGGAGTGTAAAAGGTGGCGGATGTAAAATGGGCATCCGTGCCATTCTTACCAGGCGAATTAGATTAACATTGGTGCTTAACTTAAACAAACACATATGAAAATCACTTGTTTTCTACTCATGAACACCTATTTGGAGGTGTCACAGCCTTGAAGTCCAGTGATGGTTATTTATTGTGTCTCTTACCCATGTATCTGGAATTTTGTAATTTCTGGGTGACCACCATGATGGGCATTCTTTTTTTTAAACAAAAAACACAATGGGGTAGATTTTGCCGAACCTGTTGGGAAGAAGGCGGGACTTCCCCTTTCAGGTTTTTGACCCACCTACTTCGACGTCCGGCCAATCCGCGCGATTTTCCCTTGATTGACCTTGTTGAGCCCACCCAGCGGGCTCAGTCGGCCAATTAAGGGCCACCCGGCAACAGGTGACGTCACAGACTGAAATTTCATCTGTCAAGAGTTCTTGACAGATGAAATATCAGTGTCTCACAGCTGTTTGAAGCTGTGAAACACTGACACTCTGAGTTCTAAGCTGAGTCATTCTGCACAGATTCAGTTAGAACTCTTACTGGCACTCAAAGCTGAAGGCTGTCACTTTTGACAGATCGCAGCCGTTCATTAAGTTCCGGCTGAGTGATGCGCTCCCGACGGCTACAGGAAGAAAGGCTGCTAAGGTAAGTACAGGTAAGTAAAAGTTCTTGACATGCTTTAGACACACCAAACACACTTACCTTTGCACTCATGCACCCATCACTCACCTGAGTGCCGACATCGCAACCCCTCCAACTCCTTCAACCCGACGGCCCGCCTGCTCTACCTGGCGTGGTTTGGAGCCATAGGGAAACCCACACGAAACCCCTCAAAATAGGGATTTGGCTAAAAACTGCCTGTTAACTACCTGTTAACAGGCAGTTAATTGGCACTAATCCCTTCCTGCCTGGTTTAGGCGGGTCCCAGTGCGGGGCAGGTACCCGCTGCCCCTGAAACTTACGTGGGGCGGGGTTTTGGGCGGGATGGTGTTGGGACCCCCAAATTCGGGATTTCCCCCCCCCCCCCACCACACGCCTGAAACCCCGCCTGACGGCTCCCCGAAAATCTAGCCCAATGCCTTACTTATCTTGTACTATGATTCTAGCACTTATGCCTGTTAATCCACAAAGGATAACATGTTACAAAAGAAAAATACTGCGGATGCTGAAAATCTGAAATAAAACAGAAAATGCTCGAAATACTCAGCAGGTCAGGCAGCATCTGTGGAGAGAGAAACCGAGTTAACGTTTCAGTTCGATGACCCTTCGTCAGAACTGGAAAAAGCTGGAGATGGAACAGGTTTTTAAGCAAGTGCAGTGGCAGGGAAAGAGGGGAGGGGAGGAAAGAATAAAAGAGAAGGTCTGTGATAGGATGGAAGGCAGGAGAGATTAAGAGACATTGAGAAATTAAGAGGTGGTGCAAGGCAAAAGGAGATGGTAATGGGACAAGTGAAGCAACAAAAGATGGCTCTAGATTAAGTGTAAATGGCCCTGGCAGAATGAAAGACAGCTGCCATGTGGGAGAGAGAAAAAATAAATACATTGGGGAAAAAAGGATAGGAGCAGAGGTTATGGTCTGAAATTGTTGAACTCTATGTTGAGTCCAGAAGGCTGTAAAGTGCCTAATCGAAAGACGAGGTGCTGTTCCTTGAGCTTACATTGAGCTTCATTGGAACAGTGTAAAAGGCCGAGGACGGTGAGGTCTGAGTGGGAATGGAGCGGAGAATTAAAGTGACGGGTGACCAGAAGCTCGGGGTCACCCTTACGGACTGAATGGAGGTGTTCCGCAAAGCAGTCACCCAATCTGCGTTTGGTCTCCCCAATGTAGAGGAGACTGCATCGTGAGCAGCGAATACAGTATACTAGATTGCAAGAAGTACAAGTAATTTGCTGTTTCACCTGGAAGGAGTGTTTGGGGCCCTGGACAGTGGGAAGGGTGGAGGTAAAAGAGCAGGTGTTACATCTCCTGCGCTTGCACGGGAAGGTGCCGGGCGAAGGGGAAGGGGTGTTGGGGGTGATAGAGGAGTGGACCAGGGCATCGCAGAGGGAGCAGTCCCTACAGAATGCTGAAAGGGGAGGTGAGGGGAAGATGTGTTTGGTGGTGGGATCACGCTGGAGGTGGCGGAAATGGCGGAGGATGATCCGTTGAATGTGGAGTCTGGTAAGGTGATGACAAGGGGAACCCTATCATGGTTCCGGGAGGGAGGGGAAGGGGTGAGAGCAGAAGTGCGGGAAATAGAACGGACACGGTCAAGGACCATGCCAACCACAGTAGAGGGGAATCCTCGGTTGAGGAAAAAGAAAGACATGTCGGAAGCGCTAGTATGGAAGGTGGCATCGTTGTAGCAGATGCGACGGAGAAACTGGGAGAATGGAATAGAGTCCTTACAGAAAGTGGGGTGGGAGGAAGTGTAGTCCAGGTAGCTGTGGGAGTCAGTGGGCTTGTAATGAGGATAACATGTTGTCTTGGCTGAGGATGGATTAGTGTTGAAATGACCAAACTTTAAAAAGAAAACAATATACAGTTACACAAGTCATACAATGAAGTTGGTGGTCCTGTCATGTAACATTGTAAGGAGAGGTTTTCCATTCTAATGCATGAGTGATGCAAGCACATGGTGGTGGGGGGGTTGAAAAATTAGGTGCCATATTATAGCACCAAAAATGGGGGGGGGGAGCCCGCTGCTTAATATTTTCTGACTGGCAGGAAAGGCACATACCACTAGTGTGCATGAATGCTGTTAAAGGTCCCAAAAACATGCAAATTGGAGTTTGTTTTCTGAGCTCTGCATTTCCCGTTGCTTCACTCCTCTAGCATGCGCCTGAATACAATTGGAACCTGACTTCTTGGACTGCAAAGAAAAGCTGTTAAAGCAGTAATGTCCCTTAATATTGCAAACGGCTGGGAAGTCTTCCCCTCACCTCCCTTTGGGGATTTGGGGTTAGTACTTTCAGGTGTTATTTACATTCCTTTGTTTTTTTAGGCTAGTTCTCAGGCTCAATGTTGATTTTTCTCTCTTTTTGTTTTCTGCTCCTACTGTTCAGGAGAGTTGTCCTCTGTCTAGAAATAAGCCTTCACAGCATAGGATGGGCATTCCTACATGCAGCTTTTACAGGCATGAGCAGAGGCAGGTGTGACTGTATTGGAGAATGGCTCAGCAGAACTGCTCCTACCAAGGGCTTGTCCAAGGAGCTCTGCTTCAGCAAGGAAGACAGTCTTGGAACTGTGCAATCTCTTGCAGTCAGGCATGCAAATTTTGTCCATGGTGAAATTTCTTGTACAACTGCACCGACTTCCTAACCACAGACATTGGCACTGAAATTGCGGCGTCTGTGACGACGTACTCTGAGTACGCTGTCGTATTCCCTTTGAAATGCCCCACCAGTTCCGGATTTCCAAATGCACTCGCGTGTGCGTTGACAGGCCATCCGTGGAGGCCTCGAAAAAGGAATCGCTGGCACAGGGTTGGGCTATTTGCCCAGCGACTGGCCAGCAATTGCCCATGTAAGTCTTATGGTTGATGCAAGCAGGCATAGGGCCTGTTTGCATCAGTGTAAGGGGATATCTAAGGCTTAAATTAAACATTTTCATATCCAAAATTATGTATATACACTGTATTAAATGAGTTTATGCAAATATTGGCCTGGATTACAGTTTTAATGCATAAAATTATCAAAAAATTAAATTTTTATTGAGGTTGGTGCAAGGAAGGTACTTATGAATAAAATTCTAATTCTGTACATTGTATAATTATTAGATTTGGGGATTCCATTGCATATCATTAGGGGATTCCCTTTGTAAATGATTGAAAAAGAATTCTGCTTATTGATTGGAGGACCGGGTCCACGTGATCCCAGGTACTCTTCCGAACCGCCTGTGTCACTGGGATCCGTGGGTCATTACGCTGCCCTCCGCCTCAAGGCCTGAGACTGCATCTTTTTACAGCCTGGGTGCCAGGTGTTGTGGCTCAGTTGGTAGCACCCTCACCTCTGAGTCAGAAGGTTCTGGGTTAAAGTCCCACTCAAGAGACTTCAGCACAAAAATCTAGGCTGACACTCCAGTGCAGTACTGAGGGAGTGCTGCACTGTCAGAGGTGCCGTCTTTCAGATGAGACGTTAAACCGAAGCCCCACTTGCTCTCTGATGGATATGAAAGATCCCATGGCACTATTTTGAGCAGGGGAGTTATCCCTCAATCAACATCACAAAAAAGCAGATTATCTGATCATTATCACATTGCTGTTTGTGGGAACTTGCTGTGCACAAATTGGCTGCTGCGTTCCTACATTACAACAGCGGCTATACTTCAAAAATACTTCATTGGCTTTAAAGCGCTTTGGGACGTCCAGTGGTCGTGAAAGGTGCTATACAAATGCAAGTCTTTTCTGTCTTTCTTTTCTTTCGTAATTGTTTCACGGGTCGGAGGCATACTCTGAAGGTACGTCTCCGACAGCAATTTCTAGCCCATTATGTTGACCTGCTCCGCCATCTCTTCCTACGCAGTCTACACAGCTCTATTAAGAGGACAGTGCCTTTCCAACTCAAAGATTTCAACCCTCCTCTGATTTACCTCTCCGAGTATAACCTTAATGGCACTGTATGAAAAAGGGAGGAGTCCACCTTCCTCTGCAGGCCCTTGGAATCTCCTGGAACGTGCTCAATGATCCAGCAAAAAGCAATTGGCAAACAGTGAATTTGACCATGTGCCCCTTTTAAGACACGACATCTGACCTTTTATACTGTTGCCCTGGATATCCAGCTTCCTCTTCCAGCACACGACACAATGTCAGGCACGCTGCATAATACTTTAAATGTGGGGACCTTGGAAAATACCAGGAGGCTCTCTCCCCCCCATGTCCGTGATGCAAAATACATGTGTGCACTTCCAATTGTGCTACCGCTGTGCACCCCGAGGAAAATCCCTTCTATGAGGCACAAGGTAACTTGTTTTTATTTAAACCATGTACAGGAAACTTTGTGCTATCCGGCACCGACGGGACCGAGCTGCTGCCGTTCCCTCAAAACTGCCGGACACTCCAGAGTTAATGTTGAAACATACGGAGATTTTCATCTCCGTATGAATCAACAAACCCTGTTGCTTAGCAACAGCCTCTAAACAGTCGGTAAGTGTCTCTGTAGCGTCTCTAGCTGAAGCTGTTGCTTAGCTACAGACCTTGCAGAGCTTGACTGTTCAAACAAAGCAAAGAAAAGAAACGAAAAGAATAAAAAACGGCTCCTGATTTTTGCCGGTGGCTCCAGCTTGCCGGACGGTTCGCCTCTGGATAACTCAAGTTTCCTGTACAGTGCTGCAAATTTTGGAACCAGGTTGCATCAGACTTGTAACATTATTCAGAAAATTTGTAATGGTTAAGTGCAGAGACAAACATAGCTTTTACTCCCATAGGAAGCTTGTAACATGGAAACACACAGGTCTGTTGGATACAATACAGTGTATTGCTAGCAGGTATAGCCTGATTTGCAATTTTACTTCCTTTAAAGTGATATAAGTAAGCTTTCTTTATGCATTCAACCATATTGAAAATAAGCAATTTAATTGGAGAATTAACCAAAGTGATTTCCTTTCAGGATTAAAAGAGAAAAGTATAGACAGTTTGGTTTTTGAAACCCTGATTCCCAAACCGATGATGCAGCATTACATCAGTCTTCTGCTCAAACATCGAAGGCTTATCTTGTCAGGCCCCAGTGGGACTGGCAAGTCCTACCTATCTATTCGCTTGGCCGAATACTTGGTTCAGAGATCAGGACGAGAGGTCACAGATGAAATCATTGTAACATTTAATATGGATACGCACTCATGCAAGGTAATTTTTAGAAGGTATTGCTCACTATTTGATTACTGAATCTCCTTTGCAGTGTGTTTTCTTTCCTACTAGATGCTGCAAGAAGTGAAATGGTTGAAATTTTAAATTGGTGCTTCACAAATGTGCAGAATTTTTTTCTTTGTGTGCTCTGAATTACTGCTTGTTTGTCTGTGACAAAAACAAAGCTCCATTATGCCTCAAACAGGAAGGTTTCTGTATTCTATCTTTTTAAAATAATGACTTCATTAAGCAAGATAATGTGATTTAAAGACTGACTTAAGTTAGCTGTATATTTAGAAGAGGTCTTTTGTCATAGTCTGAGGTAGCCAAATACACAATGCACAGTTTATAAGAGACAAGAAAAGCCGAAATCCTGTTCTGCCAAAAAGACAGGGCAGGACTTCCTGTTCACTGGCTGATTTCACCCCTGACCCCATTGGAATCCCATTGGAATTCCCAGGACAGGCCTTTTTTTTAATAAAATGGGTCATTGTCCTTGCAGTATCAACGCAGCTGGGGCACCTGCTAGTTGGGCAGAGAGGACATTACAGCATCTGCCAGCTGCTGGGACCCAGTGCCCGCTGGTCCGGCCAAAGTAGTACAAAACCATCATGGATTTGCCATTTCTAGAAAGGCTGCTTTCCTTATGGCAGCCAGTTGCTTGCTGACTGGCTGACGCAAGGATACCAGCCTGCCTCCTTCACTGACGTTACTTCCAAAACTGGCAACGGCACAAAAACGTCATCGCCCCCAGGGCAACGCTGGGACTTCAAGAACAAGACAAAAATCTAGCATAAATGGCTTTAACTCCTGCCAGCCACTTCCCCCCAGTGTAGCAGTAACCCTGAAGAAATCCAGGGCCAAGCTGGCTGTTTTATATGAAAGCAACCACTTTGTTCTAAGGGGTGGGTACTTTTTTGAATTATTTAGCCTTTGAAGTATAATGGATATTTTTATCAGCTCCAGCCAAAATCCATCAGACATTAAGGATGGTTTTTCTTAACAGGTTTCTGTCAAAAGCAAATGAAACCACCAAATAGCCGGAAGAGACTGCTATTCGAATCTGATCTACTTTCAGTAGTAGAAATGATTAACTGTCCTGATTGCCCAACTATTGAAAAAGATCTCTATTCATCTTGGGTGTTGAAAAGAGTTGTATAAGAGTTGAAAGGTTTTACTGAGGACTTTAGTTCCCTACTTTGCACTACCTCATACCATAGAGTTGGCCAAAATGGGCTCCAAGGAATCCTTGCCATGTAATGATTCCTTAGAGAATTAATTCAAAAAGTATTGAAAGGAACTGCTGAATATTTAGGACTTTATGTTGTTTTGAAATAATTTATCCATTGAGTAACTCAAGTATTGTACTGTTTGGGTATCTGTGTGTTTCTGCTTCTGTGTAATCATAAGAACATAAGAAATAGGAGCTGGAGTGGGCCATTTGGCCCTTCGAGCCTGCTCCGCCATTCACAAGATCATGGCTGAACTTCTACCTCTACTCCACCTTCCCGCACTATCCACGTATCCCTTAATTCCCTTAATAAGAACATATCTTGTAAATAAATCAGTTTAGCTTGAATGTTATGGTCTGACAATGGGAACAGAATGTGGTCAGAGAATAGTCTCTGGTGCATAATACTGTGAAATAGATCATTGTTAATATTGTGGCATGCTACTCAATTCACATGATGCATTCTATCCAAATCACATCACTCAATATATAGGAGACATGGAGCTGCATATGGAAACTGCTTTTTACTGTGAGTATGAGTTAAAAGGATTGGAAGGCAGCCCAGACAGCCCAAATTGTAACAGTGCTGGTTAACTCCCTACTGCAGTTTATAGAAGGAATAATCAAACTTAATTGTACTCAAAGTTACAAACTTTTGTGTGCGCAGAAAACAGGCTGGGGCTCTTTTCTTTAGGTGACCTAATAGAGGTCTTTAAATTGTGAAGGGGTTTGATAGGGAAGATGTTTTCACTTATGGGGAGACCAAAACTAGGGCCATAAATATAAGATAGTCACCAATAAACCCAATAGGGAATTCAGGAGAAACTTCTTTATTCAGAGAGTGGTTAGAATCTGAATCTCACTACCACAAGGAGTAGTTGAGGCGAATAGCATAGATGCATTTAAGAGGAAGCTCGATAAGCACATAAGGGAGAAAGGAATCGAAGGATATGTTGATAGAGTTCGATGAAAAGGGGTGGGAAGAGGTTTGTGTGAAGCATAAACACCGGCATGGACCAGTTGGGCCAAATGGCCTGTTTCTGTGCTGTACTTCTGTGTAAAGTGGAACAGAAAGATATTATCATGCAGTGAGTTGAAAAGCACTTAGCTTTGAAATGACGCTATGTGAATATTATTGTACAAATGTTCAATGCCTGACCATAATTTTAGTGGGGTACCATCTCAATTAAAATAAGAGACAAAGGAATTTGATATGAACTTAAGTGTTGGAGTGATATTCAGTGTCATTTCAAGGCCCATTAATTTCTGGTGTTTATGCTTTAGAGGAATGGTAAGCTAAAAACCAATTGGTCCTAATGATAGCAAAATACTGCAGATGCTGGAAATCCGAAATAACAACAGAAAATGCTGGAAAAACTCAGCAGGCCAGGCAACATCCATGGAGAGAAATTAGAGTCGACGTTTCGGGCCTAACCCTTTTTCAAAACTGGAAAGGAAATGAAATAGATCAAAAGGCAGGGCTGGGAGAGAACAAAAGAAGTGAAGAGACATTAAGAGGTATTCAAAACGAGACGAGATGGTGATAGGACTAGTGGAGACAAAAGACGGCTCTAGATTAGGTGTGAAATGCACTGGCAGAATGAGAGACAGCTGCCATGTGGGAGAGAGAAAAAAAAGGAAAGGGGGGGAAGGGAAAAACCAAAACAAAGGGGTGGATAAAAAATATCAGTAAAAATGTAATAGGGGCCGAGGTTATGATCTGAAATTGTTGAACTCGATATTGAGTCCGGAAGGCTGTAAAGTGCCTAATCGGAAGATGAGGTGCTGCTCCTCGAGTTTACGTTGAGCTTCCATGGAACAATGCAAGAGGCCAAGGATGGTGAGGTCCGAGTGGGAATGGAGCGGTGAATTAAAATGACAGGCGACCGGAAGCTCGGGGTCACCCTTACGGACTGAACGGAGGTGTTCCGCAAAGCGGTCACCCAATCCTAATGAGCTTTACATAATTTTATTAACTAAGCAAAATTTAATTACAGCTACATTCATCAATGTTTTTATGATGAAATAAATCTAAAATGTTATTTCAGTTTTAATGTGTGTATGTACTTCCCTGTAGGATTTGCAGCTATACCTTTCCAACCTCGCCAATCAAATTGACAGAGAAACCACCACAGGGAATGTACCGTTGGTAATAATTCTTGACGACCTCAGTGAGCCTGGTTCTCTAAGTGAACTTGTCAATGGTGCCCTTACATGCAAATATCATAAATGGTAGTTATGCATTTTTTTTAAATTACTAATTGTATGCTAGTGTGAGGCCAGTTGTATTCACAAGGTCTCTTGGGTATTGATATTTGATTTTCAGTTAAGAACGCACAGAATTGTTAAAATCTTATGGTAAAATCTAGCATTTTTCAGGATATTAGGAAAGACAAAAGCCCCGATTTTGTTATCTAACCCGCCCCGTGAAAACAGGATGGGTTTGGTTAAAATCGGGGCTAAAGTAACTTGCGTGATACTTTCACTAGAGCAACAAAGTACACCGCTTTTGGGGATCCATGTAGCTTCTTTCATCATCTCCCCATCAAAATAGTAGACGACCTAAATAATGCGCACAAAAATATACCATATTTCTACAATGGATCACACTAACTACAGTAATAAAGAAGCTGTAGAGCTTTAAAACTATGGAATCACCAGAAGCTATGGGATGCACTACCTACGCAATAAAAGTACTGAAATGTATAAAGGCAGTTTTATCAGAATACATTTGCTCAAGAAAGACCAGTGATGCATATTTTTGCTGTACCATAATGTTAGGATTCTTTTTGGTCTTGTCAGACATGGTAGTATCAGCTAGCAGGAGATTATTTTCATTTAACAAATAAAAGGATAACTTTGTTTTAATCGTTGTGAGGGAACTGATTTTTCAGAAGTAAATATGACAAATGTATATCTCCATCTGGCAACCATCACTGTGATGTTATGGAATCATTTTTATTATGTTAAAATGTCACCATATTTAGTTCTGTTATGCAGTAAAATCTCATTTAGACATCAGTTTCTGTTTTATTCTGATTATTACAGTAGGAAAAATTAATATGCTGGCTATAAATATAGATGGGATACACAATTAGTGGTAGTTAAATTAACAATTCAAAGATAGATTTTTAACCCTCAAGTCCAAAGTTAAAATGGCTCTCCCATCATTGATTTTATTCATTCTGCAATTGTGATTTTGAAGTTGAACTTGGTAAAAAAAAATCACAGTAACAATAGGAAGAAAGAAGGTAATGGAACAGAATAATCCTAGTCTGATGCCAGATAAAGCAGTTCTGCAATGCAGTATTCACTATTCGTCCTCTGTATTGTTACTGTAATCGAAGTGGTGGTGGTGGGTACAGAAAGAGTCCATACTAATAGGCAGAATGAAAGAGGAGTGGAAGGCCAAGAATGAGAGCCCAAAAAGAAACAATGAATCAATAGTGTACAATTGCAAAGACAGCAGACCATGCAGAATGTGAGATGGAGATTGGGGGCCTGAATATCCAGGAGTGCAGCAGAAGGAGCAGAAGATTGGCCAGGACCTGGATATGCTAGATCTCAACCTTCTCTACAGGTTTTGTCCAGTGGGGTTGGCTGTTTGAGACAGAACTTCCATCCACCACAAACATGGCTCCTGATGTCAGAGCGGGTGGAACTAGGGCTGAGTGGTTTCCCATACTGGGAATTACCTCATCCCCAGCCTGCTGTCTGCCAAGCAGCTGATCCATCCAGAGGAGCCAATCATATCGGCACACCAGAAGGGTGTGGGGCCCACAAAGAAAATTTACCAAAAGTTCCTTCAATTAGCCTCATGTGCTTGCTGGCCTACATTGACTCCCAGTCTGCCAATGCCTTGATTTTAAAATTCTCATGTTCGTGTTCAAACCCCTCCATGACCTCGCGCATCCCTATCTCTGTAACCTCTTCCATCCCTGTAATCCTCCTAGAACTCTGCGTTCCTCCAACTCTGGCCTCTTGTGCATCCCTCACTTCATTCGCCCCAGCATTGGCAGTCATGCCTTCAGCCATCTAGCTCTGGAATTCCCTTGCTAAAGCTCTCCGCCTCCCCACCACTCTCTCTCCTTCTTTAAGACGCTCCTTAAAACCTACTACCCTGTACTTTAACCAAGCTTTTAGTCACCTGTCCTAATGTCTCCTTCTTTGGCTCGGTCTCAATTCATATCTGATTATGCTGCTGTGAGGCACCTTGGAACATTTATACTACATTAAAGGTGATATATAAATGCAAGTTGTTGTAAAGAAGTCTGATTGGCTCTAAAAAAAAAATGAAGTACTATGCATGTGGCACTGGCTGACCACTGAGTGAGTGGCTGCATCTCCCACCAGCTCCCCTCCCACCTGAAACTAAACTCTGATGTCGAAGCTACATACTGCATTTCTTCTTATGGTATATCTTTGCAACAATGTATGTGTCTCTGGTATCTTCACCCTCGTAGGTTCAATTTCTATATATTCTGTCTCTTCATTGATTCTGGAGACCATTCTGTTAAATATTGATTAGATTGTCATTTGTTACTGTTTCAAATGAAACCTGTTGAGAAACATTGAATACAATTAAGAATTATACCAGCATTTTGTTATAACCCTTATACACTGATATTAAATAGGAATTTGCCATTACAGTAAATCACCAACCTAACGCATATAGCCACCAAACAATGTTCAGTTCCTAAATTTTATGCGTCCTGTCTCTTTTTTGGAGTTAATGTTATATTCACAGGAGAGTACTGACATACAGTGGCATACTTTAAGTGCAATAGGCTAGAAGGGTACTTCTAAATGAATTTGTATGTATTGAGAGACTACAGCGATATTGTCTTGCAACTGCTTAACACATTCATACCAATTTCTCCTCTTCACTCTTAACTGGACGGTCAACCCTTCCAATAAATTTGCACACAGTAAATTCTATCCTGAAATCCGATCAGCACTGTAATTTAGGAAAGATGAACTTGGTTATTGAAAGATTCCATGGAAGTGGATTTGACTCTACATTGTTCTACAGAATTACATTGAAATTAAACTCTGCTTACCCACTTAATCCATGTGGAGCTTCAAACTATTTAAAAAAAAATCTAGCATTCTTTGTAAATTCTTAATTCTTGCCCTTCACTCGTGAATAAATACCAGTTACTTCAATGGCCTGTATTTCACCAGATTTTACCCCAACATCAGAAATGTCCTCTGTTCAATTTCCAGATGATCTTGTTCTGATAAAAAAATTGTAGTTACAATCCAATTCCCTCAGCATCTGTCGGGTAATATTCCAGGTATTCTCCGACAGTGGGTGAGGTTTTTTAAAATTTGTTCATGGGATGTGGGCGTCGCTGGCAAGGCCAGCATTTATTGCCCATCCCTAGTTGCCCTTGAGACGGTGGTGGTAGTACCTCCATTGCCAGCATATTTTGGAAAATTAATCCCTTACTGCTGATACCGAACCTTTATCTGCACTACAAAACAAGCTTCCTTATTAACTGATGGACACTCTTAGAATTTGATAACTTTGTGTTCTGTGTGTCCTGTTTAGCATATTGTGAATAACTGTTGAGTGACTTGTACAACCTTCCTCATTAATATGAAGTGATTTTTCTGAGCAACACGTATTTTTCTAGTTTAATCTGTTGCAGGTGTTAAATGGTTATTAGAAAATGACACTGTTTTTGCAACTGCAGAAAAGGCACTGCAAAGTTAATTACAGTTCTGAAATTGGAAACCGATCTATATAGTAGTTTAGATATTGCCCCTTGTATTATCTTTGGTTTTAATTTATTTTTTATTTTTCTTACAATGTAGCCCATATGTAATTGGAACTACCAACCAGCCTGTCAAAACAACACCAAACCATGGCCTTCATCTCAGTTTCAGGTAAAGTACAGGTCCATGTATTTAGAAATGAGTGTGGTAATCATGACTTCGATTAATGTGAGGTTCATTTAATTTTCATATTAGGGACTGGCTCCTCATGTTCAGTGAAATGAACAGAATGGGGGAGAAATTGGGTATGTAGCGCCACCTGTTAGCGCCTAAAGAGGGCAGTCAGTGGTTGTAGCGCCACTGGCCGCGCCTCCCGCGATATTCAGCGGGGGCGCTAATGGTGGCGTTAGCCTGTTGCGCTGCGCCGCCACCGATGACGTCATCGGTGTGCGCAGCGCCCCATTAGCGCCCCGATCGCGATATTTGGTAGCAAACGCCGCTGTAGCGCCGTTTGCTACCCACGCCCGGTTCACGGGGCCTTGCTGTGCCGGCAGTGGCGCAAGTGCGGGGCGGCTGCTTTTTTTGTCGGCCGCCTGCCAGCGCCTCCGTCCCCGGCCTCTTGATCCCCCCCTCCCCCCCGCGGCATTGCCGGCTGTTTCCCGAGAGCCCGGCACTTCTCCTCGGTGCCGGGCTCTTTTGCCGGCACTCGCGATCGGGGATCGCGCTGTTGCAGGCCCCTCCCCCTTAACAATGGGAGGAAGGCCTGCAGTACTGCAGCACGCCGTGCCGCAGCGTGTGGCGCTGCGGCACGTTGCGCTGCGATATTCAGTTTCAACGCCCTAAGAGGGACGCGGAGCGCCTCGAGCCTCGCCCCGTCTCCCTCTAGGGGCACTGAAACTGAATTTCTGGCAATCGGTATTACTCCAAACGCTGCGCAAAAATCAGCGCCCAGGCGAACTTGGCGCTACTTTGGCGCCTCAACCGAATTTCTAGGCCAATAAGTTTTAAACTAATTTAGGCCAAAACACTCACTAATGCTATAGAGGTAAAACTGTGAATGCTGGTAGTCTGAAATAAAAACAAAGCATGCTGGCCTGCCAATGTCTGAAAGAGAAATGGCAGGTTAATATTTTGGTCATAGACCCTTGCAGAGTTCCTTCTAATTTTATTTTTGTGCACGGTCCCTTTAAATTTGCTACGTGGTTGCAAGAGATTTCAAGGCTGTAATGTTTTAATTTATGCGGACCTCCAACACCCATTAAAGATGTGCATGTTTTAATTTGTAGCAACAGGCAATGTTTTGAGTATTTTATGCAAATTAAAATGAAATACTTTAAAGAGTTGATTCAGGAACGTTAAAGGAAAAGCTAACTGGACAATTAACAGATTGAACTCCAAACAGAGAGAGTATATTTGTCACGTGTTTATAATATAATAAGACGATTAGACTTCATGGAATTGATGACATGTCTTTTTTAGCTGAACAGCAATAACTGCAGAAAATCAGTTGATGAACTGCAGCTGTAGAGTAGGAGAGAATTGCTCTCTCCTTCATAAATTGAAAAGTTGTGGTAGTTTCCTCCAGAGATTGTAACATGATCAAATTTCTACAGTATTTTCTTTGTCTGCCAGTACAAATTATGGAATAACGATGCCTATTTTGATCTCCAGGCTGGTGCCATTTTCTAACAATGCAGAGCCTGCTAACGGATTCCTAAGTCGCTACTTACAACGAAAGCTGATTGAATCGGAAAATGATGCAAATGCAAACAATACTGAAATCCTCAATATTCTTAACTGGGTGCCCAAGCTATGGTACCATCTGCACACATTTCTGGAAATGCACAGTACATCTGACTTCCTTATTGGTAGGTGCTGTTTCATAGATGGCAATAGTGATTGTTTGATAACCATCAATAGATGACTCATTAATTTGATGTCAGTTACTTTAGTGTGAATGCATTTGAATCTTGATATTATACATTCATGGGAATTAAGTCAGAATTCTTCTTATCAGGGACTAATTTTAAGGAGCTTTGAGCTCTTCCCTTTGTGGTGAAATCCAGCTAGGACCACAGAAAACATTTGCAGTAATGAACAGCAGTGATATATACTCTGTGTGCAAATAGAATTTGTGTGGGGAAACAATATCACAATAGTTGACTGGTGCTATATGTAGTGAACTTTGCTTGCCTCAACCATCAGTTTTATAATTTAGACTCGTATGTTGGTTTTAGGAGTATCCTGGTTGGACAGGGTAGGAAGTCTAAGCCAATCATTGGGGGAACATAGTAACAGGAGTAGGCCATTCAGCCCCTTGAGCCTATTCCGCCATTCAATCAGATCATGGCTCAATTCCATTTACCTGCCCTTGCTCCATATCCCTTGTAGCCCTTACCAAGTCAAAAATCTATCAATCTCAGTTTTGAAAATTTCAATTGATTCAGCATCCACAGCCTTTTGGGGGAGAGAGTTCCAGATTTCCACTACACATTGTGTGAAAAATTGCTTTCTGATTTTTGTTTTCTCATTATTCGGGATGTGGGCATCAGTTGCAAGACCGGCATTTATTGCCCTTCCCTAGTTGCCCCTGAGCAGTGGTGATGGGCCTTCTGAAACTGCTGCAGTCCATGTGGTGAAGGTACTCTCCCCATTGCTGTTCGGTAAGGAGTTCCAGAATTTCGACTCGGCAACAATGAAGGAACAGTGATGTATGTCTAAGTCAGGTTGTTGTGTGACTTGGAGGGGAACTTAGAGCTGCACCTGCTGCCCTTGTCCTTCTAGGTAGTGGAGATCGCAGGTTACTCCTAAAAGGCCTAGCACTAATTTTAAAAATATGCCCCCTTGTTCTGGATTCCCCGGCCAGTTACTTTTCTATCAGGAAGAGATGGGAAACTAATTATTTTTCTGCCCAAAGGAAATCTTACAAACTTGTAGTTATGTAGGAAGGAATTTAGAAAAGTGAGAAATAGCTAGATCTTCACAGCTGCTCTTGTACTTTCTTCTCTCCAAGTCATTTTTTTCTATAATTACATGAGATGGCTGATAACATCAGATTCAAGTCCACCGTAGTCGAATCTGGCACAAGAATGTAAATTGAAAATGTGTCACTCTTATTAGAAACACTTCCAGCTCAACCCTTTGCTGAGCACTGCTGGTACCTTCGTACTGCTGCACAGAATATTGAGTGAAATACCAAGACTGACTCCGTAGTCAAGACTGACTCCGTAGTCAACTAAAAATCCTCAGTGGCCAGGGTTTGTTGGAATGAGGTGTGACTACACCTTTCTTGATACTTTGTTTTCTGTTCCACGATCTCTGCTGTAATTGGTGGCACAGTGAATAGAGCTGAAAAGTCCAACAGACGGTCAGCCAATCGGGTCTATTTCATCAAATATTCAAACTTGTTCAACTTGCTTCATCTTATTAAATTTCAAAACAGTAAGAGTCTGAGACTTGTTGTAGCCTCTATGGAACATTGACGTTACTTTTTATTCATTCTCTCGCAGGCCCTTGTTTTTTCCTGTCCTCTCCGGTCAACGTGGTTGAGTTCAGAGAATGGTTCATCGACCTGTGGAATTATTCCATTCTCCCTTATCTTCAGGAAGGAGTTAATGATGGTATCAAGGTGATTATATGTATAGATTAAATAACTACATTTATAGGAATAGCACTGATTTTCTTCTACCAGATCAAGAGACTGAACTTTAGCTTTATGAAAAAGCCTTAAACATGTGAAACTGTAGAGTGTAGTTTAGCCTTTATGGCTCTTCCCACTCTTTTCCCAATGGATCCAGGGTGGACAATTGCAACAAAAAAAAACAGGAAGTTTGGAGGCTGCCTTCTCCCTCAAAGGCTTGCCATAGAAATTTTGTGGCTCGAGTTTGGTGGGACTCATTGGTGGAACCCGAGGAGCCCACCTCCAGTACGTGGTAATCCCAAGGACAGAAAATCGGCCATGGTCAAGGCAGGTCAAAGTCCTTTCTAGGCAACCTCATTAGTAAACTAAGCCAGACATAATCTGCAGTAAAAGAAATGATCCTGTTAGCTAAGTACAGAGAATCATTTTGGAAAGGCACATGGAGTGATTTCAGAAAGACCATTCACATAAACATTTCCAAATTAGCAGCAGAAAGAGCCAAAAGAGTACAGTACTGTACTATTTTCCGTTTTGTTAGTGAAATTTAAATTATTAATCTATTAGGCTTTCACCCTGAAAATGGCTGTTTTCATGCTATTGATAGAAATCAGAGTAATGTAGTTGCCTTGTTAAGTTGTTTCTATGGTGTGCTGGTATGCTTATTTCTGCTGTTTCTTTTTTAAATGGTTCTACCAGTGTTTTGTTTACATTTTTTAATCCACACTGGTGTCCTTCCATACTGACTGGCGGGACTTTTGTTTTGTGGGTGGAGGCAGGCTGCTCTGATAGTTTGTTTCCCCGCTAGTGTTTGAGATGAGCATGTTGTTACTGCGAGGCACTCAACCTAGCATCCTGCCATCTAGTGACCTGACTGAAATCTAGTAAAATTAATTTGTGGGGGAGGAATCTTCAAATGCCAGTTAAGGCTACGATTATAACCTGGGCCAATTCAGTGGGAACCCAACTTCCAATTGCAGGAACTACCAACCCTTGTATTTGTTTAATCACAAAGGCACCATTTTTTATATATATTACACCTTCTCAGCTTTCATAATATATTCATAGCAAAGATTACTTTATGTTTCACAATTAAGAAGTTCAGAATTCCCAGGGAGCGAATTCCAGAATGTGAGAGCCAGGCAGCTGAAATCATGAGGGGCAAAGGGAGCTGCTCTCAGTGAAAGTCACCATGAAGCTATCGATTGTCATAAAAACCCAACTGGTTCACGAATGTCCTTTAGGGAAAGAAACTTGCAACCCTTACCTAGCCTGTCCTACATGTGACTCCAGTCTCTCACTAATGTGGTTGACTCTCAATTGCCCTCCGAAGTGGCCTTGCAAGCCATTCCGTTGTGTCAAACCACTCAGCTGTTCAAGAGGTCAGCCCACCAACACTTTCTCAGGGCAACAAGGGACAGGAAATAAATGCCAGCCTTGCCAGCGAGCCTAAATCCCGAGAATAAAGAGAGGAACCACGTGATGACAGTCCCTCTGAGCTGGACAACAGAGGAAAGCCAGATGGTGTGATCCACAGAGTCAAAGGCTGCAGAGAGGACAAGGAAGGATGATGCATGACAGTCACAAAGAATGTTGTTTGCGACTTTGGTTAGAGCTGTTTCATTACTTTTCAGTATGTTTATATTGTTTTAAGTCAGATGCCAGAAGTTCAGCTACAAGTATTTTAAATCTGTAAATAGGATAAATGAATTCTCACATGTAAATTGTTCTGCATCTCCTTCCATTTCTCACATGTTGCACAAATAGGAGTTAAGGACCTTGATGAAAGCAGGTGAAGGGACTATGTGGATTTTAAGTTATCTTGCAGTTAGTATTGCTGACTACTACATAGCTGGATGAAGGGAGAGAAATAACTGAAATGAGAGAGATCTCCTAATCATCAATCACTATAAAAAATGCCTACAATATGTATTGAAAATTGAAGGATGTGATTGTATTCTCAAATTTGTAATACAAGGACGAGGAATACAATACTGAATTAGATCATGTACATAATGGATTCATTCTTTGAGGAGGTGGTTTTGATACAGTGGAGTCTTCAGAATGATCTGAAACATGAGAGAATAGATTTGTGGAACTGCCTGGATTGATGCAGGGCACAGTTTGATGATGAATTGGTACATAGTAAAGCTGTAGAAGATAGACTTCTAACCCATGACGGGTTGGATAGATGTGTGAACATGATTCCCATTATGACTCAATTTACAACAAAATGTAAATCTGCTTCAAGTTCCTTTATCCTAAAAATTTTTTTCCTTTTGTTGTCATCTTTTGATAAAGGTGTTATCTGCTACTGGTGTATAGTTTTATGGGTGCAGCCACACCTGAGAATTTTGGTCAAGTGACCATTATTCATGTGTGTTTGTAGACAAAAAATTTAGAACTATTCAACTGGGTGGCTACGTTTATTACAATCTGTAATATTTCCTATTTTGTCTTAGACATATGGAAGAAAAGCTGTGTGGGAAGACCCTGCTAAGTGGGTACAGGATACTCTACCTTGGTCAACTGCTTCACAAGACCGCTCCAAGATCTTCCATTTGCCTCCTCCAAGTACAGGATCACAAGTTACAGCTCCTCCCGCAGACAAAAGAAAGATCAAAGAGACTGCACCTACTTCACTTGAATCAGACCCACTTGTAAGTATAGCAACATTGCGTTATTATTTAGTGGCGGTGAAATTCTGAGCTTCACCTAACCTTAGAGAAAATCTAGGCATGAGCGTTAAATGTTAATATAACACTTTTTACCCATGTCTACTCTTTTTTGCTAAATTAACAAAAGTAGGAATGGGTTGGGAGAGGAATGTTGGCTGGGACATTGGGGAAACTCCTGCTCTTCTTCCGGCCTCGGGGGACTGTCTGTGTGGAGTTTGCACATTCTCCCCGTGTTTGCGTGGGTTTTCTCCGGGTGCTCCGGTTTCCTCCCACAGTCCAAAGATGTGCAGGTTAGGTTGATTGGCTATGATAAAAATTGACCCTTAGTGATAGGGGGATTAAATACGTGGGGTTACGGGGATAGGGTGGGATATGTGTTGGTGTAGGGGTTACAGGGATCGGGTGGGAAATGTGTCGGTGCAGGCTCGATGGGCCGAAATGGCCTCTATCTGTACTGTGAGGTTTCTGTGATTCTGTGATTCTTTAAATAGTGCCAGGAAATCTTTAAGATCCGCCTGCAACCGCCAGATAGATTGGGGCTCAGTGTAATATCTTATGTGAAAGGCAGCACCTTCAACAATGCAGCACTCTCCAACGACTGCACTGAAGCATCAGCCATGACTGTGTGTTCAGGCCAACTCGGAGGGAAGAATGCTATCAACTGAGCCAGACTGACAATTTAGAGGGATTTTTACCTTACACACCTGGTAGGCAGTTAAAATAGCCTGGGTTACTTATCTGCTGGAAAGTTGCCCGGATCTCGCCATTTCCGATTTTAACAGACGCTCCTGGACAGACCTCTAAGCAGGCCACCCAAAGCTGGCGGGGCTCCAATTCACATATGCTAGTCAGCGTCCGACAACGCCATCAGGCCCTGACAGCGATTTTAACTACGGCATGAGCAGGGAAGTTGCCACAGCTTTCCCACCAGATGAAGGCCAGAGACATCCCCAACCTTGGGTTCCCGCCCCCCCCCCCCCCACCCTACCACAAACCCCCCAAAACCTCCTTCCCTGCACTTACCCGCGTGCTGATTGGCGGCCAAGGGTTACCTCATTTTCAGCGACCGGCAGCCATTTCCTGCCCACTTTCTGCCTGTTCCAGGTGGGAAGTAGTTCGGCTGCATGTTAGTGAGGCCCAGCATTAAAATTGGCATGGCCTGTTACTGCCACAGACAGGTAGGAAGCAAACTAAAGCCAGTGATTTCCTACCAGAAACCTGCTGGTAGTTAAAATCCCCCCACCATGTGTCAGAATAGTTGAAATCTACTCAGACTCTAACTTTACTACCTATATTTACACTATTTTCAGACAACTTAATATGCAGAGGCTTTGTTACATTAAATGTGTTCCTATTATTCAAATGTTAAATTAAATATTTAAAAGAAAGGATTTGGGAACATTCAGGTTCTTTAATTGTGCATGTGTTTGTGTATATATATCAGTATTAGTTTTGCTATGATGATGATCTCTTAGGCAAATAGCCTACCAACATTCACTCTCCAAGATTTAACAGAAAGAATGGTTGCTTGAGCCAAGTACTGGAGGACTGCTAGTGACTCAGCAGCTTAAGGCAAGGCAGAGTGAGGAGAAAAATCAGTCACTGTATTTTGAAGAAGGAAGCAGAAATGCTTGTGATGAATGCAAGAGAAGAAGCTGTTGTATCCAAGAACAAGAATACAGTGCAGTTTGCTTGATTGTGATCAGTGACACTAAGAACAAAAGGAGTTATGGAATGAGAAAAGTTAGGAACCAGTGTCTCATTCAATCAGCCCAGCAAGTCTACTCCATCCTTAAATAATGTAAAATCTATCCTAACATTGACTTTACCTCCGTTTTTTCTGTATTTTATTTATATATTCTATCACCTCCTGAGCGAAAGTCAATGTGTCCCTAAATCCAAAAGATCAAGTGTAGTTGTATCTATCAAATATCTCAACTTACATATAAATAATATTGTTGAGAAGTATCTAACGATTTTTAGTGTTCAACTAAGTAGACACAATACCGCAACAGAAAACTAAACTCCCTCTTTAGTTCAGGCTGAATAATGTGTTTCACTCACTTTGATTTGTAACTTTGAAGTAAGGCACAGAGGTTCATTCATTCAGAAGTATTATGTGTCCTCCAACTTCACGCTCTGATAGCTCTGCTTCCGTTACAGCGACATTGTGCTGAAAATTGGGTCTCTGCCCTTTATCCAAACTCAGCAGCTACTTGAAATTTCAGGAAAGGACCACATGACTTAAAACCCACGTAGAACCATCACTTGTATAATATTAGTGTCCTTCAATATTCAATTTCTGAATTTTTGACAGACTTGCATGATTTTCAGCAAAAGTGCAATGAATTGCATCTTCCCACAACATATGCTGCACTAAATATTGATGACAAGAGGCCTGAATGTTTAGGATGCTTCACATTGGAGCCCTGTTGAAGCCAGTAAAATCTACTCTCAAATGATCATAGTGATAGATAGTTTTTGTTAGTTAAATAGATCATCATCCCAGTACAGTATATTGAATAAAGCTAACACAAAACCTGGAAACGGTTCCAATGACATTATATTCATAGGAAAAATCCTGCATGTGTGTGTGTTAATAAATTTGCTTATTTCTTCATCATGTATATTATAATAAAGGTCAAATATAGCGTCAAATGAACATAAGGAAGAGAGTATCAGTTCCTAATTAATTTTGTAGCAGAAAGGGAACTGTTAAATTTGATGTAGAAGTGTTGATATTTGTTTTTACTTAAAATATAACTTAAACTAATTTGGCAGGGGGAGGAGCACCAGCATGAAGCATTAGAGGGGAGAAGCAAGGTGCATAGAAGACTGGGAGAGACAAACCGCATTAGACTAAAGAGTAGTTCAGAACCAGAAGGGATCAGACATGGGGAATTGCGAGGCAGACTAGGATGGGTTTAGAGTGCATGTGCGTAAATGCCCAGAGTGTGGTAAATAAGGTTGTGAGCTGCAGGCACAAATTGCCACATGGGATTATGATACAGTGGCAATAACCGAGATCAGGCTCAAAAAGGGGAAGGATTGGGAACTTAATATTCCTGGCTACAAGGTATTCAGGGAAGATAGGAGAGGAGAAAAGGGGGGAGGGTGGCAGTACTGGTCAAATATACTGTTACAGCATTGGAAAGGGATGATGTAGTTAAGGGTTCAAAGACAGAATCTATTTGGTTAGAATTAAGGAACAATAGAGGAGCTATTGTGCAACTGGGTGTATACAATAGGCCACCAAATATTGGGAAGGAGCTAGAGGAGCAAATCTGCAGGCAAATTACAGAAAGATGCAAGAACTGTAGAGTGGTGATAATTGGGGACTTCAATTATCCTAATATTGACTGGGAAAATAGCAGTGTAAAGGGCAAACGGGGAGGAATTCCTGAAGTACGTACAAGGAACTTTCTTGATCAATGTGTTTCCAGCTCAACGAGGAAGAAAGCAGTGCTGGATCTGGTCCTGGGGAATGAGTTGGAGCAAGTGGATCATGTTTCAGTGAGGAAGCATTTGGGAAATAATGATCACAATATAATTAGGTTTAGAGTAGTTATGGAAAAGGACAAGGAGCAATCAAATGTGAAAAATACTTGACTGGAGGAGGGTTAATTTCAGTGAGTTGAAAGGCAATCTGGCCCAAGTGGATTGGAATCAAAGATTGGCTGGTAAAATAATAACTGAGCAATTGGAAGCTTTCAAAGGGGAGATTGTTCAGGTACAGACTAGACATATTTCCAGGAGGGGAAAAGGAAGAGCAGCTAAAGCTAGAGCTCCCTGGATGACTAAAGATATAGGGGGGAAAATTTGGTTGTTTTGCACCTCCCGTTAGCGCCCTAATGGGGCGCAAAACAACTAGCGCCCGGGCGTGGCGATATTTGTGCCGCTCGTGAAATTGACCAGACATTTTGCGGCGGCGCTAAACACTACCGCCATGATCTCCTGCACCCGCAGATCGTGATGTCAGTCGAGCTTGTAGCGGACCAGATATTGAGTGGCGCCCCCTGCCTTTCTACCTGCCGCTAGCAACGACAGGTTGAGGGGAACGTTTTGCAGTCGGGAAGAGACTGGGGGAGCGCTATTTAAAGGCGGCCGCTTCCTGCCTTTTTTTGTCGGCGACATTTTTGCACCACGCATTCTGAGAGAGAGAGAGAAGAGACTTCTGCAGAGTTTCAATGCTGTGAAGGAGTTTTGGGTACTGAGCAGCACTTTGCAAGTTTATTTTGATTTGACCTTCTTTGCATCGATTTAGAAGAGACTATGGGAGCTGCACTCTGAGCTCTTTCCCTTGGTCTTTCCATTGTTCTTTCCAGCAGAATTGATGTACAGGTCTCACCAGGTCGAGATTCAAGCAATGAGCAGGGAATGGATGGAGAGCAAGATCAACCCTCCCCTTTAATAACTGGCCGGCGCCAGTGTGTCTGTGTTCCATTGCTGACTGACATTACATGAGCTTCGGTAATGCCTCGCTCCTCGACATTAGCGCCTTGAGAAGTGTGTAGCACCTGATTTAGCGCTCCAATCACCTCCAGGGGCGATAGAAGCCAAGTTTGCAGTCAGAGGCGATAATTAGCGCCAGGCGCTAAACTTTGCACCCGGCCGATAATTGCGCCCCAAATGGGGCAAAATCGAATTTCTCCCCCATAGAGATTAAAATTAAACAGAAAAAGGAGCTTATGGTAAATGTCAAGCTCATAATACAGTGGAGAACCAAGCTGAATACAAAGTACAGAGGAGAACTGAAAAAGAAAATAAGAGGGGCAAAGAGAGGCTGAGGGGGCAGGTTTGTATGCGGGTCCGCTGTCAAAATAGCAAAGATTCACAGCGGGTAGGAAACCTCAACCTGGCGTGTTTTGAGTATGCTCTGATGTTTGTGAAAAGCTGACAGCTGCAGAAGTGGTGTAAAGGATGCCATGTTGTAGATGGTGAGATTCAGAGCACAGAAAATGTTGGTTATTGCATTTTTAATGCATATAGAGATTTCTTTAGCTTACAAGTTTTTAGATCCAACTGTATGTCCAGTGCCACCTCATTGGAACAACCTCTCTCACCATTGACAGATCGCTTCTGTCATCTCACATGCAGCTGCCATCTATTCCAACAACATAGGAGCCAATGAAACAATCAGACCTTGGCCCTGTAAATCCTTCCATGATCAGCCCCAACACCAACATCATCAACCTCATCACCAACCTTCTCTGCCATCACCTGATGCTGCACTGGACACAGCATCAGCCCCTGGCAAAATTGCTGGCTGGGAGAGCAGCGATGGCATCACCATGGCCAAATTTTCTTCACTTGACACTGTAAACCCTGGCTGCTACATGATGCACCAGGTGGACACCATCCCACACCAGCACCGTGAAGCATCCCTTTAATGTCCAAGCCATTCCATGCACACTCATCACTATAGCGGTGGGGGTGGCGGGGGAGAGTTATGACTGAACAGTCACTGGATCTCAGTAAGACACTTCTCAAGGTACACTCAGATCTGTCCAATAAGGGGCATTTTTTGA
Organism: Somniosus microcephalus; assembly: GCF_052327205.1. Taxonomy (NCBI): domain Eukaryota; kingdom Metazoa; phylum Chordata; class Chondrichthyes; order Squaliformes; family Somniosidae; genus Somniosus; species Somniosus microcephalus. The sequence continues at coordinate 49,102,297 of NC_141004.1, forward strand.
AAAAGAGATTTCACTGTATGACAACACCTTACCAGAAACTTCACATGGACATTGGCTAAACCTCTCAAGTGCCTTCCCTTGTGTGTTGGTAGTTGGTATGCTTGCAGTAGGATGAGGGTGAGCGTGAGGGGTGGCTAGTGAGATGGGGAAGTGATAAAGTAGATAGAGAGGGTTGGGTGGAGGTGCAAGGTAAATTGGTATCCAGAACAACTGTCAAACTCCACGTGGACATGGTCCCTTTAAGGAAACCGGCTGATGACGTGTCATCAAATTACATCATCAGACCCGCTCCCAGTTAATTGGCCGGTAAGCCCGCACAAGGCCAATCAAGGGAAAATCACGTCTGCAGAGCGGATGCAGCTGGGAGCGGGACCGGAACCAGGAAACCAGCTGTCACGCCTCCTCCATTAAATTCATGGGCAGTGTGTATGAGAATAGATTATCGGGTAACATAACGGAACCCAAAAGACTTCTATAAACGTATAAATAGTAAAAGAGTAGTCAAAGGAAGGTTGGGGTCGATTAGGGACAAAAATGGATATCTTCTTGTAGAGGCAGAGGGCATGGCTGAGGTACTAAATGAGTACTTTACATCTGTTTTCATAAAGAAGAGGATGCTGCCAATGTCACAGTAAAATAGGAAGTAGTAGAGAAATGGGATAGGATAAAAAATAAAAAGGTTGGCAGTGCTCAAAGTAGAAAAGTTATCCGGTCTAAATGGGATGCATCCCAGGTTGCTGAGGGACATAAGGGTGGAAATAGTAGAGGTTCTGGCCACAATCTTCGAATCCTCCTGGACTGGAGAATTGCAAATGTTATACCCCTGTTCAAAAAAGGGGAGAGGGATAAACCTGGCCTCTACAAGCCAGTCAGCCTAATGTCAGTGGTGGGGAAACTTTGAGATAATAATCTGAGACAAAATTAATTGGTGCTTGGAAAAATAAGGGTTAATAAATGACAGCCAGAACAGATTTGTTAAAAGAAAATCATGTTTGACTAACTTGAATGAGTTCTTTGATGAAGTAACAGAGAGGGTTGATGAAGGTAGTGTTTGATGTTGTGTATATGGACTTTCAAAAGGTATTTGATAAAGTACCACAAAATAGACTTGTTAGCAAAATTGAAGCCCATGGGCTTAAAGGGGCAGTGGCATCATGGATATGGAATTGGCTAAGAGACAGAAAGCAGAGGTAGTGGTGAACAGTTGTTTTCAGACTGGAGGGAAGTATACAGTGGTGTCCCCCAGGGGTTGGTATTAGGACCACTGCTCTTTTTGATATGTTAATGGCCTGGACTTGGGTATACAGGGCATAATTTCAAAGTTTGCAGATGACATGAACTTCAGAAATGTAGTAAACAGTGAGGAGTATAGCAACAGACTGATGAAATGGACAGACACATTGCAGATGCAATTTAACACAGAAGTGTGAAGTGATGCATTTTGGTAGGAAGAATAAGAGGCAATATAAAATAAATGATATGATTTTAATGGGGTTACAGGAACAGAGAAACCTGGGGGTGTACGTACACAAATCTCTGAAGGTGGCAGGACAAGTTGAAAAGCCTATTAAAAAAGCATACAGTGTTCTTGGCTTTATAAATGGATGCATAGAGTACAAAAGAAAGTTATACTAAACCTTTATAAATCACTGGTTAGGCCCCAGCTGGTGGTTTGTGTCCAAATCTGGCACCACACTTTAAGAAGCCTTAGAGAGGGTACTGAGGAGATTTACTAGAATGATACCAGGGATGCAGGATTTCAATTACTTTGAGAGACTAGAGAAGCTGGGGTTGTTCTCCTTAGAGCAGAGAAGGTTAATGGTGAAGTGATAATTACTAGTCCTAGCCATTTTCGGGCTACCCCGGATCAGGCGTATTCCCCAGACGTTCACCTTCAACTAAAGTTAGAGATATCCGAATCCTATAAGATGCTTAATTGGGTCTAAAGGTCCAGACTATCTCTCCCTAAAGGAAAGGAACGACCTGAAGATATTAAAAGTGCTATCTGGAGGACGGTAACAAGTTTAACTAGACTATAACCTTCCGGATATTATGAGGGTCCGGAAAACTCCCCCAGAAGTCTGCAACTCCTCACCAAAGAGTGTACAGAGATTGAGTTCATGAGTTTGATACAGAAGTACTATGTGAGACAATTCTAAAAATATATAGATTTATTAAAGAACCGACATGTAATTACAGCTGGTGTTTCAATTACAACTTTAACAGTTCAAAATACAAATAGCTTACAATTCTTATTCTCAGAGATCCTTATTCTCAAATCTTAACTTCGTTATATTTTTACATTTCTACGTCTTATTCCAGGATATCCACCAAAATCAAAATACCTTTGATTACCCGAGACTCAAAGGGTTGTAGGCTTTCAGAGCCTGTCTCTGAAGCTGAGAATCGCTTTGCCCCTTCCAGTGAATTCTGTCTTCCTATTTGAAAGTTCTATGTTTTATACCCTTTTTTCAGTGGTATATCTTTTGAAGTTTTCTGCTGATGTCTGCTAATTATCTCTAGTCATCTTTCTGTTGACCCCTGCTATTCTTGCAGTCAGTTCAGCTGGTAGCTTGCAGAACTCTGTCTGCTGTGTAGGTGTTCAAAACTTATCATAAAAACAATGTGACAGCAGTGATTCTATTTGATGCCATTTTTATGAAGGTCTTCTATTCAATTCTTAAGTCACCTTAGCTGGTTGTAAGCAGACTTCATGTCTCCTATGTGTTCCAAGTTCAACACAAAAACAATGTGATTGCTTGGTGCATCTATTGATGTCATGTTTACAAAGTCTTCTGTTTGTATCTTTTACAACATGTAAATTAAAAACACTTCAACCAAGTACATGATTGTCTTCCTAGCTACCTCAGTTGGTTGTATTACAGACTTCATGTCTCCTTGTTTCATTTGATGTCGTATTTATGAAGCCATATGTTTCTTTAATGTTCTGTGTTTCTGTTTCCCGAAGTGTTGATTTATGACACCTTAACATTATACCATTGTGCTCTTTCATGTGCCTGTGTACAAAGTGTTGGTTTAAAACAATTTAACTCGGTATATTTCATTGTGTTCTTTCCAAAGCTCAGACTTTCTGGAAGCTCTAACCCTCTGCTTCAATAGGGCTATTGTTTCAGTGTCAACAACTGATTCTTATCTCAAAAGCCTGTATGGTGTTTATAGCTTTGTGTTAACAACTTATCTTATCTCAAAAGCCTGTATTCTGTTTACAGCTTTGTGTCGTTGAGGCTTTTAGATTTTTAAACCCAGTTTGTCATGTTTTAATAAAGTCAGAATTCTGTTCATAGGATGGTGTATTTTTCTGAATAGGTATGGCTCATTCCTTCACAATGGAAGATTTAATAGAGGTGTTTAAATCATGAAGGGTTTTGATAGAGTAAATGAGAAAATGTTTCCAATGGCAGAAGGGTCAGTGACCAGAGGACACAGATTTAAGGTAACTGGCAAAATAACTAGAGGGCACTTGAGGAAAAATTTGCAGGACTCTGGGGAAAGAGCAGGGGAATGGAACTAATTGGAGCTCTTTTAAAGAGCCGGCTCAAGCATGATGGGTCAAATGGCCTCCTTCTGTGCTGTATCATTCTATGATTCTATACTGCAATGTACCCTTCCTGTAAAAGAAAAACCACTGTCATTTTGAAAATTGCTCGATTCATTCTAGTACATTACAGACATCCCTCTCCAGCCCAAAACAGGTCTCATGATGACGCAAGGTCTGCTTAAACCATGCTTTCAAAAAGAAAATCCTCTCAAATCATTGAGGTCTGCATCCTGTAATGGGTGAGCAGAACTTTTATCCCCATTTATTGATTAAGTAGGCAGCCCGAGCTTAAATAGAACAGAGAGGAAAGAACAGACTTATTTCTGGAATTTCTGCATCAATTCCCTGACAGGAGAGCGACAGATCCCCTGCAGCAACAATGTAAACAGCTAAAAACGGCCATTTATCTGATTTCTCTGGGGGGGGGGATACCACCAATCTGCTGCCAGAGATGGAAAGAGCCCATGGAAATTCAGGATCCTGGGTTCTTTATTTAAAGTACTAGAGAATAACCAGTGACTGGAGATTTGGGATTCAGAGGATATCAGAAACCTCAAGATGAAACTTGAGGTTTTTTTGTACACCAACCTTGAGGTGAAATTATATTTTTGGAATTCCTTTCCCATTCATTTTTGAATACAGTTTTTTTTTTAGGACGAGTCATTGACCAAGTTTTCCATTTACTTGATGCAGCGCTTTCCTGGGAAATAACATGACTCTATGTATGGTATAGCACAAAGTGCAGTGTGTTATGATACCTAAACACCTTATGATACTCGGATAACGTAAATGATCAGACCAAAGCTCAAGTGATTTATCAGCCCCAGTCCCAATATTTCACTCCAGAGTATGTCCTCTGAATAATCGATAGAAATACATTGATTTCTTTTTACATGTGTAATTTAATATTTCTGTGCATTGCCTGGGGAACATGAGTTGTCATAGTGGACAGTAACAGACATTTGTATACCGTATGATTAGACCGGGCCTTGTTTCTTTACAGGATAATACAGGAGATTACTATGGGTTGTATATAATATTAAATGCAAATTCACTAGAACACACATTTTGTATAGACCCCAAACACAGCCTTTTTTAAAAGAGTCCAATATGTTTATTTGTAATATATATAGAAAGTCCCTGCAGTTTATTCCTTAGCAACATCATAATATAGTGATATTTGTGCATTTAATAAACTTAGCTCACAATATAATGTAGAAAGTTTATATTTGACCTTAAAACCATTATCTCTCTGTGCCTGGACTTTAAATTGCCTTTGTAGCAGGTGGTGGTCACTAAATTGCAAGTTGTTAAATTAACGGAGGAAGCATCCTGACTCTGTAATCAATTGCAGCTTTGGCTGCCTGATGAGACAAAGCTTGGTGTTGCTCAATGTGTGATTGTTTCGTGCAGTATTGTACAGTTGATTTACACGGAGAGCTGGCTGGACAGCTGTGTATCATTAAGCTGCTGCAGGGTTTAAACATCTGCACTCTTATTAGCGGTGAAAAGCTGGTGAAGTTCAAAGCAAGTGGCAATGTTCAGAGCCTCCAATAATTTGAAATGAATCTATAACAGTTCCTCTTCTAAAGGTCATCCTAACTAAGTTGCAGGAATAGATTATTTTTGTTGCTTTTCTTTTCTTTTCTTGTAGACTCTGGTTATGTGTTGACCATTATAACCAATATTGTTTTAATTTAAAAAGAGCTTAGTAGTAATTTGTTTAAATTCTTATCATTTTGGACTTTAAATTGAAGAATCGGGGTGACTGAAGTTGAGTGTGTTCTGGCTGTTTAATACATACCATTCTCCATTCATCAGCATTTGAAATGTTATCTTCTCTGCCCCCCCCACCCCGTGTTATTTTTGTCACTGCTTCATAATTCTTTTCCATTTCTACACAACTTGTTTTAGTGACACTTGACCCTCTAAATCACGTTGGTATTGTTTCACCGTTTTATTTGTTTGAATACAGTCCCTTAAACCATTAAACTATATATGGGCAGGAGTTTCTGTTAGCTTTTTGCCTGAAATTGGCCAAACCGGTGCAAAAGATTGTGGAATATTGAGTGCAAATTACGTCCAGCCCAAATCGAGTTTCTGCGACCTTTTGCGCAAGTTTAAAAAAGATCATGATGGAAACAGTCCCCGCCAACAAAACTGGCCGCCCCCCCCCCGATTGAATTAATCACCATTGCATGTTTCTGCTAATTGCGCCCGTTTGCGGGTCTTCGAGGAGGCGCCTAAAATTAAGCTTTTTTGGGGCACAAGGACATTAATAGACATGTTTTAAAAGCTTTTAAATATATATATATTAAATTTACCAAGAAACTGACGACTGTACAGCAATGTAACCAATAAATGGTACTGTATAGCTTTTTTAAAGTCATTTTCAGTTATTTAAAAAGTGTTACTCACAGGTGGTGGACTAGACACTTTGATTGAAAATGCTTATTTTTTGTGAAAAACCCATTTTCAGCTGTATTAGTAAAGGTTACCAGACTTAAATATATCAAGGAATATTCTTTAATGCAATAAAAGTTTTTTTTTAATTATGTTCTAAAATGCCGCCTGACTGCTCCGGTTCCTGGAAGATTTTACATTCGGTGATATGCAAATGAATTTGAGCAGAAACTTGAGCAAAAAATCCCTTCTGAAAACTAGCCCAGTTTTGAGTGCAATTTGCTCCCAGATTGCCAGTCGCATCCAAAGCGGAAACTCTTGGCCTATATGTTGTTGATACTGGTCACATTTTTGGGTTTTCACGCTAGACATTATCTCTGGTTCAGTGACATCAACTACTACTGTAAGAAGACTTCATATCCCCTGCAAACTGATACCTCTTTTATATCTGGGAAAGCAATAGTGAGACCAAGGCATTGTAGCAAAGAACCCTCGCTCTCTACACTGGCTACTGGAATGTAACTCATACTACCACATGATTCACCTCTTTCCAACAAAAGGAGCGAACATGCACTGTTACCAAAACTCAGGCATTGAACCAATAAAGATGTTTATGATGAATGTGACAGAACTGGGTCTATTAAACAGTTAACATTTCCATTGTCTTTGTCCCAGAGACTAGTACCTGGTAGAGCTCTCTCCTGCCAAATTGTCTGGGCTGAGGACTTTTCTGTTGAAAAATGCTTTAAGTGTTAACTCCTTACATGCTGTTTCTAACAAATCAAAATACACTAGCTAATACTGGCAAATTGTTATGTGAGTTTGGTTAAAACCAGCCAAATGCATTGTAGTTCAATCCTAAATTTTTCTTCCTTTTATATATTTGCAGATGACTATGCTACTGAGGCTCCAGGAGGCAGCCAATTACACCCAAAGTTGTGAAGGAGACAACATCCTCGAATCGTCTTTGCAATCAACACTTTGAAAGAAAAAACACACCAAGGAATATGGGAGCCATCTTGTTTTTAATCATGTCACAACTACACTTTGGATATTGTAGTCCTGAAACAGAAGTATATTCTGTAATAGATGTAGTTAGGTAGGGGGCTAAATTAATTGATGGGTAAAATTGTAGGTTTAAGGCCCAAAATCATATGTAAGTTATCTGTGATCATTTATTGTAAATCATATTACCTAGCCACCTGGAAGGAAAAAAAACCCATCTAACTATATGGACCGTTAATGCTGTATTTGTACTTTATAATTCAATCTTCAAAAGTGCATGGCAATCATTTAAGCAGAAACAAATAAGATTTTAGTGAGCTTTATTAAGGTTAACTCCTAATCTACAACTCAAACAATTATAGGAGCCATCGCTGTTCCACTACTGCTGTCATCTCAGATGTCACACTGGTGCTGACTGGAGGACCTCTCCACCAATCTCTGCAGTTTATAGTGCTCAAAACCTCATTAGTCCACACAGCTTGTGTGCACAAAAGCACAGCTAAAATGTGAATCATGGTGAAACCACTAAAACAGGAATTTGTTTTTTTTCCAAGTGCTAAATAGGTGCACTTTGTAATTGGAACATTTTTGTTCCTGAATTTAGAAGTGAAATGGTTTCTGAAATTAGGACATTCATTTGGCTTTAGGCTTAAGGTGGTAACATTTATAACAGGAACCCTTTAAGTACTCTTTTCCTTTTGCACTTCTTCAAAAAGCATGTTTTTCAATCAAAGTGTGGTTTATTACATTTCGCTTTGTAATGGATGGGTAGGGGAGGGGTGAATGTATATTATGGAAACAAAATTGTTACCCCCAGGAACTAATTTTTTTCCCCCTCTTCAACACCCCAACTTAAGTTAATGATCTCCTTATGATCCCTCGCACTATATACTGTTCCAAGGGGGCAAACCATCTGCTCCCAGAGCTCTGCTAAAACCAATCTGTGACTAGCTGCTTGGAGATGTACAAGGGCAGTCCAATTTTCCTTTCCTTCTGTCTTTGAGAAGGTGCCTTGTATCTCAATGGCTAGGCAATAGTTTCGTATGATCGTGTGGCACATGTTGTACCACAGGCTACCCATAATGCAAATACCAAGTTTTGTTTTCTTTAGCGCAGTATTCCTTCTTTACAATTATAACAATTTAAACTAGTAATTCTTTTTTTAAATAGTTGCAGAAATTCCATATTTTCTGTTTTCTGCTGAAGTATATAAGCCTTGCTATTAGGCACCCTATAGACACACGCAGCATAAATAATAACTCCGAGCCTATGCTATAAAACTGCGTAACTTTTCCTCAACACATAGATTTACTTAAATGGAGGGAAAGTGCTCTCTATATTAAGTACCACTCCAAAACGGCTATTTAAAAATAAACATTAATATATTTCCATACTAAGAGGAGATATTCTTATGTGTTTGGGTCCAAATACACAGTCACCATGTCGAGTTTCCCAGCCAGAATGATGGATCGATCCTCAGCTGAGTCCCAATAAGAAGAATGAGGATCAACATCCTGAATGTCCATTTGGCTGTTCAAATGCAACTTAAAACTTCGCTGCTGGCCTTTGAGCTTTAGCCAATAGTTAGCCATTGAAATGTGTTTGAACACTGGATTCACTTCTGAGGAATCATTTCTAGCCAAGCGATCCAACTTGGTGGGTTTTTAATAAAGGATGTATCTGGATTTGAACAAGGAGAATAACTGCTCTCAGAGAAGAAATGTGTGGGTGGGGGGGGGTTGCTATTCTTGATTCCTGTTATTTTTCTTAAAGGAAAAACAGTCTTTCCTGGGAAAGTATTTTTCCCTTCCAAGAAGTTGTGTTTCCCTTTAAAAAAAAACAAAGTATATTGCACTGAATTGTCATATAATCCTAAATTTTGTTATAACTGGAGACAACTTTATCCTTATTGGTCTCTTTGGCTTGCCCTTTGTTACTTTATTTTGCTTTAAAATTGATACTTGAGGCACCTTCGGAACAACTGGGGCTGAATTTCTTATGTTTGCTAATGCATTCTTTGTTTCTGTTTGACTCTGGTCTCATCATTCCTACTCTAAAAATGGATTAATGAAAATTAGCAAAAAAAATTATTAATTAGGCAGTTTTTGCTTGTTATTATTAATGACGGTCAAATTGAAAAGTGAATGTTTTATTCAAGGTCAGACTTGAGATTAATGAGCTTAACAAAACTGAACATTTTAAGACATCACTCTAGGCATAGGCCTAGCTCTTGGATCAAGTCTGGTGGCCAGAAATGGGGAATAGCCCATAGTTTAAGGGAACCGAAGAAAAACAAACCAAAATAAAAACATGTTGATTACATCAGCTAACAGATTGATGGAGATTCTGTTCCACTTGAAAAGCTACTGGATAAATGTTAATTCAGAAATTCCTGAAGGGTAAGTAAGTGCTACCCTGGATGTTGAGGGAAATACATTTTTCACTGGCCGTTCTTGGCTGTTGCCTTGCAACTCAACAGTAATTGCAGTGAATTGTGATCTGCACTATTTTTTTTTTAAATGACATAACATTTAAATACATTTTTGTGTCAGGTTTTTCTCACAGTATACTGTGATTGTCCAGTTACACATTAAATCAAGTCATCAACCGTAACAATTTCATTCTCATCACTCATTCCACTGGTTCAATTTGCTTTCAGTCCCTGAATATAGCTAATTAAATTTTTCAGTACAACACATTGTAGGCACCACTTACACTGTTTATCAGGGTTTCTGCAGCTCTTCTACTGAACTTGCATAAGATTGTAAATCCACCCCTTTTACAATTACATTTAAAATCTGCTTAATTTTATATATTTACCTATACACAAACATTTTTTTGTAACAGTTACTGATACAAAAGTCTATAGATTTGTGACTAAAACACCAATAACTTCCCAATTAATGTACTTTTTAAAATCATGTTCTTGATCGTATTTGTGGATGGCATCATATTACTTAATGATATTTAAATATTTCTTTGTCACTCGTATAACTTTTATTATATTATTGTAGAGTAAAGATTCAACACCCACTTTCCTTCAGCTTGTCATTGTTTCTATTATGTTTTCAGAAGTGAATCTGACTACTATGAAATCCCTTCTTTTCAAAAGGATTAAATTAATTTTTATATCAGTTGGATATCTGCACTAACAAATAAATCATGCCTTTCCCTATATTCTAATAATAGTCTGGCAAGGCAAAGCCAAGTACTGCACACTGCAGTGCACCAAAAAAGGTGTAGTGAGAGTGTTTTAGTACTAAATATCGTGATTCAATATACAGTACAATGCTATTTAGTTGCAGTAAATTCATATATTAACATATGACCTATTAAGTGAAATTTCATTCATCTGCATTTCTACTTGATTGAGTTGTGCCTGATTTTTGTAAATATTCTACCATTCAAAACTATAGAATGCAAGAAAAGGCTGATCATCAAGATGACCACTGCACAAGATGTTCAACGGGTAAATATGCAGTGTAGTTTCATTCCACAGTTGATGCTATTCTAAATTCAGAAGTTATTACATGAATATATGGAAACTATATAAACAAAGGTTACAACCTCTAATATCCTATGAAAGCAACATTCCATTTCACACCTAATCTTCTAGTCACAAAATTCCTGACAATTTTGAAATGGTCAATATTTTCCAATCTAATCTCCACAGTATGGCAACATAAGCATAAATAGCATTGGTTTACTGCAGGCAAAATAAAGTTAACAAAGAACATCCATTTACAATGACAGCAAATTAGAACTTTCCAAAGGGTATTATGTCAAGCTTCAGGAATTTTGGCAATTTTTCTTTGAATCTGCAACTGTGCCATGGTGCTTTTGGCTACTTCTCCTAATCTCTGCCCTCTTGACTCACCATTAATAATCCCAACCCCTAATTGTGAAGCATTTTGGGACAGTTCTTATATTGAGAGAGAGTTGTTATTGTACAGTAACTATATAAAATACAAACGGAAATTTTATATTGCAAAATAAATTATGCAACTTAAACAATTTAAAATTCCAAAAATACTGCAGTACATCAAAGTAGTTTGATCAGGCTGCTATATAGAAACACTACTAGTGTCAAAAATAATTTTTACTTGTGCTGCACTTCCACCCGTTCTCCAGCAGGAAAGTGGAGACTGCTGCTCTGAGCCTGAGCACCTGAACTGCCTTTCGAGTAAATGGGGAGTTTCTTTACATTCAGTCATTTTCTACTGCAATCATGCACGCCACAGTTGGATGAATGAACCTTTCAATATTTCTACTGATTAAGTGGTGTTGCTGGCTGTTTTTTTTAAAAAAAATTAAAGAATATTTACTACAGTTGTGTGGTTATTGGTTGATATTTTTCATAAAGCTAATGAAATTACATTCTGAAAAATCTCACATTTCAAGAATGTGTGTTCGTAGTTCACTAATTTTAACAGAAAAAAACAGGCATTTTCCCACTTTTTGGAAAAAAAATTCCAGCTCCATTATGTGTAGAACTTTTGCAGTGAAAGATTTTGTAGTTATACTGATATCATGAATAGGGAAATGCTGCCCCCTGTCCATCATTTCTATTCATGATGTCACTAACAAGAAATTGTAGAATGTCTGTTTTCATATTATCTCTAGCATTCAGTTATAATGCATAAAACATGGTATCATGATGACTGAGGAGCAGATTTATTGAAACTGCCCAGTTTTCATTTATATTAACAGGCAGCCGATCCGCAAGGTCATTTTTACACCAAGTTATAATCTATCCTGAGTGATGATGAGTAAGATTTCCCCTTCTATACCATTTAGAATTATGTGACAATTCAGCAAAATACATTTCATCCTTTAAGAAAGACTTTTTTTCCTTCAAATTTCTGATTTTTTGTATTGAAAGTGGATCTTTTTTGGAAGAAGTCACATTGCGCTCGTCTGATTCACTGAAATATGGTACTTAAAGAGTTCCTCGACCAAAAGCACAAGTTGTAGCACAACCTAATTTGAACTGCTGGCAATTTTCAAGATAAATTGTTGATTGCAGTGTGTCCTGATAAATGGATGTTTCAAGAAATGTGTACCACCTTTATCAATTAGAGTGCTCATCATTGTGCTCACATTAAGATAATTCTGTTTCCCATTATTTGCTTTACAGGTACTGCAAGCTGTGATGGCTAAGTATATGGTACATACTCAAAGGAAAGCTTCAGGCTCAGGCTGTGACTCAGCTCAAAACATTTAATAACTGGAATGTTCAACAGGTTCTAATTCCTGCCATTAATTATTTTCCAGTGTTTACGTAGTAATAACGCTTCAAAGTAGAGGTTTCCACTTACATGATATGAGCCATTGGAGAACAGATAGTGATGAATAGCAGAGATGAACACTGGTTTAAATACATCGACAAATAAAAATATCACACTATGACTAATTAATTGTTTTAATTTTATTCAGACTTTTTTTCAGTCAGGAACAAAACTGAGTTAGCATATTGTTCTTTCATTTCATGGATTCATATCTAACCAAGAGTAATGGAATAAAACTTTCCTCTCTTTACCAGGTATTATATGCCAGTCTGACGGGGAATAAGTTTAAATAGTCACAGTGAATTTTTGTTTTATACAAGGCCCATCTCATGAAGCTGCTCATAATTCGGAATGGATTGCCTCTAAATTGGCAATCTCAGCGAAGTCACGAGGATGGCTAACGTGGGAAGTGGAAAAGTCCACACTAGCTGCAGTAAGGAGTGAGGTTGTTTGGGGAAGTGTAAAGGGAACCTGTAAGTTGTGCTATGCCTGTCCTGGTAATCCTTGCGACTGATGCTCATAATGAAAGAGTGTTCAGTTCACCAGCACAAATATTTTCCACCTTGATCAGCACAAAATTAATTTACCAGAAAACTAAAAAAATTCACAAATTTGTTTCTGTTGGTGATTAGGCAGTTTGTAATATGGCCATCCTCTACTTTGCCAGAGGTTAAAAATTAAAACACAGGACGTTTAGTTTATTGTATTCTTGTCTGATAAGAAAAATATATACTCTTTACAAAGCTGTAACTCTTTAAAATCAGCTCCCACATTATGAGGATGAAAAATCCTCAGATATTGCAGTAATAATGCTATTGAAATTATACTAACTAATATAATAGCTACTTCTAAAATATAGACCTTTCAGCTTGTTTTTTTCCACATTCACTCTGATATTTATTATTTTAACTTTTATTTTAGCCTATTTCATTTGTTGTCTGTTTTACTGTATCTCAACAATCCTGCTGTCCTTTCTGGAGCTGGGACCTACATCCCTGGATTAGCTGAAAAACAGTTCCAAAGGCTGATTCTTCAGCCAAATGAAAGATTAAACATTGAAGTTTAACCTGGTACTGTCATTTCAGTAACCAGGCCAAACTGAGGTCTATTAAGTAGTTCTTCACAGATATAGTTACCCCCATCAGCAGCTCAGGGAGGCAGGCACTAAAAAAAAAGGTAGAGCATGGGATTCATAGAACAGTGTGGTTTATTTGTGTGCGATTTTTGTTCATTGCTTTAGCACTGTTTAACTTAGCTGGTCCTAAATATCATTCCATGACCTGTAAAATTTGGGCCGGCTTCAGGCAGGCTGGAATGTGCAGGCCCACTCACATCTCAAAAATAACACTAGCAGGGTGCTAGCATGATACAATGCTGGGATTTTATGGTTAAAAAGGACACATTTTTAGTTGGCAGTAGGATTTCAACGTGAACAATTTTACTTCAAACAGGCATTTTGGGAAGTGTTTGGTGAGTGGAAAACATCTACTTAAGTTAGTTTTACTGTACAGGTGGAATGGGACAAATTGCTATAAAGAACCAACATTAGAATGTAATACATGTTATTTAGAGCCTGAAGGTTTCCTTCAATGTCTTATCAAGCCTTTCTGTAATTAAATTAACTGTATGGTGCTGAAACTACGCCTTAAAGGTTACAATGGTTAATCACTTGTTCCAATTCTTTCTATTTGAATATTTAAGGTTAATAAGGTTAAAGACAATTATAAAGTACTGTATACTAAATTATTAGCCTAAAATCTCTGCCAGGTCTAGTAGTCTATTAGATGAAGAACACGTTCACATTTTGAGTGTACTGTGTATATAAATAAGCACCACATTTACATTAGTGTTTGTCAGAACAAAAATACCATTGATAAATATTGAATGTCATTTTCTAATATTATACAGATATCCAAAACCAATGAGATTTGACACCAGGTCAAAAATTATCCAACTACTTCATTTAGTTGGCTTCTGCCAGTTTAATTTTGAAATTGGTAAAACAAACCATTTTTTTTATATATAATTTTTTTTTGATTTTCATGAATCATTTTTTTAAAAAAAGGTAAATGAAAGTTGTATCTGTTAGGTGTCCCAATAGGTTCAGTACTAGATCACTAAACTCTTAGCGGCAAATTAAAAATTCAAATCCCAGTCTCAGTTGTCATTCCCATTTAGGCTTCACCCTAGAGGAAAGTTCATCATGTTGTATACAGCTTGTCATCAGAAAGAGGTGGAAAGGAATGGAGTCCTTTCTGCAGCATTCAAGTGTACCTGCCAGTAATTCAACCATGGCACAGCACTGTTTAGCAAACTGCACCATCCGACTCTCCTATTGGATGCAGAGAGTTTGTCTTGGAGGGTGAAGGGGAAAAGTTACAAAACCAAATACAAATTGTTTGGGAGTGAGGGTGAGGGGGGACATCAGAAACTGTAATTCCTTAACATTTAGGTTGCATGACCTAAAGGTTTTCTCAAACTAACACCAAATTGAATCAAAAATGACAGTAGTTAACTGAGAGTAAAGGATGGTTTTCTTTTTGGTATTCTTTTATCTCTCGAGCTATCAACCAGGTAAGATTGGCCAGAACCATAGGTTATCAGATTACACCTTGAAATCTTATGCTGCAGGTCTACTACAGGCACTGGTACAAGTGAGGCTTTTTAAATAGTGCCACTTCACATAGGCATGCAAGATTATATCTGTCTCTTGCTGTACTGCTCTCATTTGCTCCGAAACTCAGAGTGACGAGCATAAACAAATGTGAGGCAGAGCATCAAATTTTCGCGCTTCACTTAACCTGGCTCAACACAATGAAATCCGCTCACTGCTGTAAATCCAGTACCCTCAATAGGTCAGATTCACACCAGAAAGTAGTTGGAATGGTTTCTATGCATCTTATGATGCTCATCATTTTCTAAGATGTTGTGTCACCACCTCATTCTGGTCCAGCCATAAAGTGAATCTAGGGAATGCCCATCAGCTTCTTTGCAATCGGCTAGCAGCAGAATAGGAGATCTAATTTAAAATTTGATGGTGTTATACTATGAATGTGGTGTCAATTTTACATGGCTAGCTGTGTGAATATGTCACATTCATTGAGTAACAACAGCATTGTAGCTCACTGACTGCTGTAAAGATGAAGAACAACAAAATTTTACAATCCTTAATTCAATAATATTGGATGCTAGCTTTTTATTTTACTTCAGATGCTTAAGGTTAAATCTTTGGAGTCATATGGGGAGACATTCAACTGTTGGCTGCCTGTTTCTCACCTGAAAAACAAGCAATTGGAAATTGAAAACATGGTGGCGATTTGATTATTATCACTTATTCCAGATTTTTTCTGGATTGCAGTGTTTGATTTGAGTTCTGATTATTTCTCCTTGTTTTTGCAATTTAATTAATTTAAAAAGAATATCTTGGTGTGCTGGATTCATGTGCCAATGTTGACTAAAATTCACTTTATAAAAATAAAAATCTTTTTGCACAGATATGATCGTTGATGTGTGGGTGGGAGAAAGGGTTACATTCATGATGATCAAGACAAAAGAAATCTCTCAAATTGGAATACTTAGTTACACAGCACCCCAAGTTATACCAGCATGGCATGTTCTGAACTGGACTGTTCTGCACTGTACACAAATGCTATTTGTGTCTTTAATGTTGCAGTACCCAATGGTCAATCTAACTTGATTAGTCTGTAAACCAAGTACACCATTCTCAAACTAGCAATCTAATAGATAACAACCAAAAGTAATCTTTCAGGAATAGATGCAATCCTGTTTTTTGGGGATTTCTCTCTTGAGTTTTAAAATCTTGTACATTTCAGCACTGTTAAATGAGAAAGTTGTGGAAATCTTTTCGTTAGTAATCAAATTAGCCCAGCCTAAATTTCTGTTATCTCGGTAATAATTATTTGCAGCATTCAGTAGACTAGTGGTTATAGAATGATTATGGAAACTAGCAACCCAGAAGTCATGAGCTCATATCCCACCATGGCAAATGGCTAAAGTTAATTTCCAGAAATCTGGTCAATTATGAACTGGTACCAGAAAACAACCATGAATACTGCAGTTTTGTTGTAAAAACCCAATTGACTTTCTAATGTCCTTCAAGGATGGAAACCTGCCTTCCCTATCTGGTCTGGCCTACAAGTGACTCCAGTCCCACACTAACTTTTTATCATTTTGTGTTTAGGCATTTGATGTTGTGTTTTTTGGACTGTGTGATGTTCTCAGATGCCACATAATAGAATTGATTGCCCTCCTTCATTATTTGTGTCATTGTGCACCTTTTAAGTTAAGAGTAAATACATTGTTTGAACTGGTCACCAACAGGAAATTCATCTATTACTTTCAAAATACTCTAGTGTGAAACATCCCACTCGCAGTTATTTAGCAATGAGTAGCTGTGGTTCTAAGGTGGCTAAATATTGTAACTCAAATAATCAACATAAGGCCATAAATTTGGAAGATGGGAAATACTTCTCTTCTTTAAAATTCTTGTTTCCTATAGTTGAATCTACTGGCGATACCTTTACATTTTCTGGTCATATTACATCAACAAAGGATACCATTTTTAAGCATAAACTTGCAGAATACAAACATAAATTCTCTAATAAAGTAATTTATTTAAAATCATTAAACTTTGATAGTATTCCAAAAGTTACAAACGTGAAACATATCTGCACCAGTTTATGATGTTTGTTGCCCGAGCAACTTTAAACTTCTTATAAAAGCAAAAAAAAAGCAAAATTGCAGAGTGTTCACCATTGTGCCAGAGTTTTCAATTATATAAACATGTATTTGGTGCTTGTTTCTTCATGTAAATATACACTGCAGCAACCAAAAAAAACCTTAAATGTTTAGTCCTGGTCAACTGTGTAAATATGCAGTATGGAAAAACTCATTAACAACGGTCTAGAGTTACCCTAAAATATTGTAAATGAATAACTTGCATTTCCGGTATTTAGAAACATCATTTCCCTCTCTCTCAAATGCTTTTTAACGCATATGACCTTGTGTAAATGGTAATCATTGAAACAAGGCTATGGCAATTGATAGAGATGTGTATCAAGGCCCCTTTTTACATGCAAGTAAATTCATTTTTTTTCTTAATTGATATCTTCCAATACCAGAAGGTATCTGTGATATTTAAAGAGTGCAATTGGTAGATGCACTATAAATAATTTATAAGTGAGCAGTTGTGGACCAGCGGGTGTTCCTTTGTGGTTATGTATAAGAGTACAATTGAGCAAAAATTTAAAGAAAGCCGTAATCATATAAACAGTAACTATCTGTTAAGCATGATATGTCATGGCATCTTAATATTTTGCTATTTAATTTTTTTAATGTTATTCAACGTAACTAGAAATGTTATTAATGAAGTTAAGCTCTTTAATTTCACTTGTGTTACTTTTATAATTCCAAATGGTTCTTTATACAAATGTAGAGGTGAACAGTTACTCTGAGTCTATTATCAGGGTATTTGCACAGTTACTGGTTAAGTAATTAAAAAGAAAACTGCCTTTTACAGTTTAGAATTTTTTACAGGTTTCTCTTGTGTCATGTTTTTGGAGTTGTAGGATATATTTGAAGAGGTTTTTTCTGTAAGTATAGAGTTTGGGCTACCACTTTCAACCAAGCCTATGTGATGTGCTTCTGATGGTTATTTCCAATAGTGTGTGTGGATTAATGTGCTAAACAGAAGCAATGATTTATTGTAAGAGGCTGTGCAACAATTTCTATTGGCATTTTAAAAATCAGCTCCATAAAAAATTGGCAACATGTCTTATTAGATTGCTGATAAAGCTTCTCTGTGACAAACCCTTGGACCTTTTCAGCAAATGTTTAAGGAATGAACCAATCAGTGGAGTCATTTCCCTTTGGTTTCATGGTATTCAATTGGATAGCTGGTATGGCAATTTTGATTGGATGATTTAAAGTCTGAATATAATCAAATGTTCACACCGCTTGCTGATTGAATATATTCGCTATAAAATTCAAAGGCCTAACAAAGTATGTGTCAGACATTATCCAATTTCATCAGATATTGAAAGTATATTCAATCATTGATGCAGTGTTTTTAATAACATCCTTTTTATGTCATACATAGACTTTGGTGTAATGGCACAAACATTAGCAAAATGAGTATCCAAAACTCTATGCAACTCCTGCTGTATTGCCTCAGCCTTAAAATTATGTATTAAAATCCAAAAATAATTAGAAATATTTTAGAAGACTGGAGATATCAACAAAAGTGTTCATATTTTGATAGTTTTGAAATCCTATGTAGACAAAACAAAAAGGATGCTATTTCCTAATTTGTACATTTAACCATTAAATAATTCAGTTGTAATTTTACATCCCATACATGTTGAAGTTCAGCAAAAAATTCAGAATTCAAGTGTGATTTTATCTGTTAAAATGATTAAAGTAAAAGATTTTCCACACACTGAAAGTGTGTATAATGGTTCAACAGATATTTGTGGAACGTACTTCCAAATTTTAAAGTGCTCATTAAAATTTTTAATGATTTGAAAAACTGAATTGGAATTAAATATGTGTTCTCTAATCATGAAATGCATCTGTCCAAGATCATGCAATGATTCTTGCATGTGTCCTTTTATGCCCTAACAAATGAAAGTGGAGCAGCACAGCCAATATAGATTGCTGAATGGTCTTGTTTATATGCCATAAAAAGTTGGATTGCTAGAATTTAAAAGCATTAACATTAAAATGTTTACTAAACTGTGAAGTCATAGACTCCCATGTTAGCATGTTATTATGTTTGCCTAGGTGCTCTGTTTTCAGTTACTTTTTATGAACAAGTTTTGCAAAGCAGTTCTTTGTAAACTCGCTTTATATTTTGTACATTATAATGTATACAATGTAAATAGGCAATGTCAGCGACAGCAATCATTTAAAGTGTCTGTAGTCTTTCAAAGAAACTAATGGATTCTGTACTTTGTGCCAGAGTAAGCTATCTGTAGCCTTTGCTCTTGGCCTAATACCAACCTGAAGCATGTTTCTTCGACAACAAAATTATCATCTGTCTAACTTTCTGTCCATTAAAGTGATGCTACATATTTGTCTGTTATTTTTCCAATGTCAAAATGGAAGTTGAATTGGGCTATTTGCATTCAAGTTTTTTTTTATATCATGAAGACAAATGTAAAAATGCAGATGGACATAATGTATGGTTCATTAGGAAATCAGTAGAGGGGCCCAAATTAGTATAAAGACAAATTGCTGCATGCCTCTTTGCTGATCTGCAGCACTTGGAATGTAAGTGATAGGCAGTAGTAACAGCCAACTAACACTTCATAGTTACTCATGGCTTGTTTTCTTTCCTAGAAACCTGGAAGCATGAACTTGCGGACATCTCTCTCTTGAAGCACCATTCCTACAAACCCAATAGGCCTAAATTCAACATATATGAAAGCAAGGTAAAAGGTGAAATAAACACACACAAAAATTCTTCTCATTATGGACAATTAGTACACCAGCTCCACAGCACGAGCCTCAGCCCAAAATGGAGGAATAAGCACATTAATTAGGGCACATGGAATTGGGGGTAATATACTAGCATGGATTGAGAATTGGTTAACAGACAGAAAACAAAGTGTAGGGATAAACGGGTCTTTTACAGGATGACAGGCTGTGACTAGTGGGGTACCGCAAGGATCGGTGCTTGGGCCCCAGCTATTCACAATCTATATCAATGATTTGGATGAGGGGACTAAATGTAACATTTCCAAATTTGCTGATGATACAAAGCTAGGTGGCAGTGTCAGTTGTGAAGAGGCTTCAAGGGGATCTCGACAGGCTGAGTGAGTGGGCGAGAACATGGCAGATGGAATATAATGTGGATAAATGTGAAGTTATCCACTTTGGTAGAAAAAACAGAAAGGCAGAGTATTTCCTCAATGGTGAAAGATTGGGGAATGCAGATGCTCAAAGGGACCTGGGTGTCCTTGTACATGAGTCACTGAAAGTGAATGTGCAAGTGCAGCAAGCGATTAGGAAGGCAAAGGGTATGCTGGCCTTCATTACAAGAGGATTTGAGTACAGGAGTAAAGAAGTTGTACTCCAATTATATAGGGCCTTGGTGAGACCACACCTTGAGTACTGTGTACAGTTTTGGTCTCCTTACCTAAGGAACGATATACTTGCCATAGAGGGAGTGCAACACGATTGATTCCTGGGATGGCGGGACTGTCGTATGAGAAGAGATTGAGTAAACTAGGCCTGTATTCTCTTGAATTCAGAAGAATGAGAGGGGATCTCATTGAAGCATACAAAATTATTACAGGGCTTGATAGGGTGGATGCTGGGAGAATGTTTCCCTTGGCTGGGGAGTCTAGAACCAGGGGCCACAGCCTCAAGATAAAGGGTAGGCCATTCAGGACGGAGATGAGAAGAAATTTATTCACGCAGAGGGTGGTGAAGCTTCGGAATTCTCTACCCCAGAGGGCTGTGCAGGCTCAGTCATTGGGTGTATTCAAAACAGAAGTCAATAGATTTCTGACTAGTAAAGGCATTAAGGGATATGGTGATAGGGCCGGTGAATGGAGTTGAGGCAGAAGATCAGTTATGATCTCATTGAATGGCGAAGCAGGCTCGAAGGGCCGAATGGCCTACTCCTGCTCCTATTTCTTATGTTCTTATGTAATTTGTTAATACTCATCATATTGTAGTCATTTCCTATCAACCAATGTTTTGACTATAAACTGCTGAAGCTCAGCATACAAGCACTAGTTCAGATACTTGAGCCTAGAAATAATTGTTAGGGCTATTAGTGAGTGAATGCATAATACTTTCATAATGCATTCCTCTGCTATTTTAAAGCAGACATTAGCCCATTTGCTTTAAATAGATGAATGTGTTAAAGTAGGAGATGAAGGAATGCCATATGTCTGTCTGCTGTTAGCGCCAACAGTAATATGAATGTGTCTTTTCCCTCAGCTGGTTCCTTCTAGACAGCAAGACTTTAAAACAGTTAAGATAAACAGTTCATCCTTTGCCATTTTTGTTTTGAAACAGATTACATCTTGCAGAACAACCAAGTGCTCACAAATAAGACTGCTGGCCATTCAGTCTTGTCAAATGCACATGTATGGGGTGCAGTTTTAACCAAAGTCGCCCATTGGGAAACTGATTGGATTGGGTGCAAAGCTGGTTTTACAACCTGCCCAATTTTACTCTGCAGCAAATATTGGGCGGGTGTAAAACTAACATTCCACCTAATCCCATGGGTTTCCCACCCAGCGAGTTAGATTAAAATTACCCCCGCGGTTTCTAACTCCACCCATGAGTAATGAACATGCACATTGGTTCCACTCTTCTCAGTAATCTCACTCCATTCTGTCTACTGGAAGAAGGAATCTAAACCTGGTGTAGTGTGTGTGGCTAGCACAGAATCCATTCAGGTGCTGGTTGTTAAATGTTTATTTTCTAGTTACCCTTTCACAGCCAGGTGTTCAGTTTGTTGCAATGACTGTAAGACTAAGATATTGTCAGTTATTAGGCTCCCCACCTGTACTGCAGACTCGTATATTATCCCCAGGTTTCACGGCCAAGTTTGTCCATCACTGTAATAGAAAGACGCTTGTCTTAATCTCCTGAAGTAAGCTAATAGGTGATGGCATTCTCCTTGCATTACCAGCGAAGGCTAATATATGAATACTCAAAATTGAACTGGAAGAAAAGGAGAAGCAGCAGCAGTCTGTGTATAGTTGCAGCAAGTTGCTTTAACAAAAGTGGCTTGTCCAGTTCCTTTTCCTACTTTTTCCCCCTTGCTGTAGGTCTAAATGAAGTTACTAGCATTATCACAAGTCAGTGTTGAAAATGTTCTTCAGCATGGCCCATTGATGCAACAAACTGCAACACCAACACATGGCACAGGTCTGAGTTTTCTCATGACGCTGAGTTCTTCTTGTCAGTTATGCTATTGTGGAAAAATGCTGAGTAGAAATCAGGTGGTTCCCTACACAATGGGGAAGGGAGGGATTTCCATTGACCACTGTTATGCATCTGCTTGTGGCTGGCTCAAGAATGGCATTGACAGGTTACCCACTTTCTTAGAGGCTGTAGGTATGGGACAAGGATCTGGAGAGAAAACTAGAGGAATATGTACATTCATAGCATAAAACATTTTTCAAAGTGACATTCTTTGCTAGACAGCTGTCATAAATTTTGGTGCTAAACTACTTTCCAGCCGGCTTCACTGGTCAGGAGCAGGAATCCTACTTAAAGATTTCCTTCGAGTCTTGAGGCTAATTGTCATCTCTCTAATGCTGTGACACAGATCAAATAACTCAGTGCAGATTAGGGCTCTTCTGGAACATTCTTAATTGTTATATGAAATATTAATTATAATAGTCAATATAAGAATACCCAAGTTGAATGTTAGTTAAAAATTAGCTGAGAATCAAACATAATTAAATAGACTATAGCAATGGAATTTTTAGATGTACTTTTTAACCTAATGATTTGATACTATATAGCCACAGGATACTTCGAGGCAGCCAATTCTTAAAATAGCACAGTTTGTCCTTGTGAAGGTTTTGGATCTTGGATGCACATGAAAAATATTTTTAAGCAAATAATCTTGAATCACCTTGAGCACTGGACTACATAAGGGACAATGACAGATTATCCATAGGCATTAAAGATATGCTTCTTCAGGATATTTTAAAGTACAGCAGAACACCTATCAGTATAGGAGAGCAAATCACATGAATGACCTTGGAAAGGGTGCAGAGAAGATTTACTACAATAATACTAGGGATGAGGGACTTCAGTTATGTGGAAAGACTAGAGAAACTGGTATTGTTCTTCTTAGAGCAGAGAAGGTTAAGGGGAGATTTAATAGAGGTGTTCAAAATTATGAAGGGTTTTGATAGAGTAAATAGATAAACTGTTTCCACTGGCAGATGGGTCGGTAACCAGAGGACACAGATTTAATATAATTGGCAAAAGAACCAGAGGGGAGATGGAGAATTTTTTTAATGCAGCAAGCTGTTATGTTTTGGAGTGAACTGTCTGAAAGGGTGGTGGAAGCAGATTCAATAGTAATGTTCAACAGGGAATTGAATATATTAGAAAAGGAAATAGTTGCAGGGCTATGGGGAAAGAGCCAGGGGAGTGAGACTAATGGGAAAGCTCTTGCAAAGAGCCAGCACAGGCACTATGGGTTGCATGGCCCCCTTCTGCGCTTTTTGATTCTATGCAAGAAGCAATTTTACACATTTCCACTCCTGGCATGGACCTTCATTCACTGATTCATAAAATTACTTCTTAATTTCAATATTTAAAATCTACAAAATGGTAAATCATTATGAAATCTATAAGGAAAAAAGTGCACCTGGAATTTCCTTGGGGCCCTCCCAATTTCCCACCATAAGTTTGTTGGAAACTCTGGAGAAACGGCCTAAATGGCCATTTACGACATCTTTCTGGGGTTTCCACTAACGTGTTACGGTGGGAGATCATGAAAACCCCTTCAGAAATTCTACCCCTTGCTGTTTTCAGCATGACCTGAAAATACAGTGTGGTTGAATCCTACATCAGAGTTATCCTGATTGTACCCTTGGTGATACCTCCCTAATTTGTTAGAAAGTTGTAAAGTGCTCAGTTTGTGTCCATCACCCCTCAAGCAAACTGGCGTCTGCCCCTCATTTTCGTAGTAGTGTGCTCGTGCTGCATGGCTTCACTAATCTAGCCCATCAAAAAGGCCAAGCCGCAGTTTCACACTCTCAAACAGCTGCCAAGCTGCTTAACGATTAGAAAAGGTGAAAAGAACATTCATAGAGCTGCTTAGGTGAAGGAAGCGGAGTTTTGTCAAAAATATGATTCAAAATGCTCGCAAACAGATCTGAACTTGTCCCTCTCTTGAGTCATGTATCCTTGCCCAGGAGGCAGACATGACCTTCCTGACATCACTGCCAATGGGTAGGAAGTTCATGAGATACTGCGTGCTATTTCTGTTGCAGCCTAAATGCTAAACTCAGCATAGATAAACTTGTGCAGGGGCCACGCACAGTGGAAATCAATGATGGGGCAAATAGATTATTACAAGCCTCTGCATAAATACATTATAAAGGCATTAACTCGTATAAAATCATGCACCTCAATAATTATTGTAATGTAAGACCATTGCTAGATCAGCCTCTACTGTGGTCCTGCCATTGATTCATTTGTGCAGGTCGGTAAGTGTAAATTTATGATGACACTCAGCATTCCTCTCCAGTTTATTCATTTCTCCATTTTCATCTCACTTTATTCCATGAGAAAAATATACAACTCTGTCGTTTCGATGACCTCACTCTGCTGACAAGAGCCATTACAATTATGAAAATACAATAGCATTTTTTTGTTGCCAACTTTGTGCACAGCCAGGTAGTCTGGCTGCCTTTAAAGGTCACAATGTGGCTGAATAATGATGGTTGGCTTGGAAATGAGATAGTCATAGAGTCATAGAGTCATAGAGTAATACAGCACAGATAGAGGCCCTTCGGCCCATCGTGTCCATGCCGGCCATCAAGCCCTGTCTAATCTAATCCCATATTCCAGCATTTGGCCCGTAGCCTTGTATGCTATGGCATTTCAAATGCTCATCCAAATGCTTCTTAAATGTTGTGAGGGTTTCTGCCTCCACAACCCTTTCAGGCAGTGAGTTCCAGACTCCAACCACCCTCTGGGTGAAAAAGTTCTTTCTCAAATCCCCTCTAAACCTCCCGCCCTTTACCTTGAATCTATGCCCCCTAGTTATTGACCCCTCTACTAAGGGGAAAAGCTCCTCAGCATCCATCCTATCTATGCCCCTCACAATTTTGTACACCTCAATCATGTCCCCCCTCAGCCTCCTCTGCTCCAAGGAAAACAAACCCAATCTGCCCAGTCTCTCTTCATAGCTGAAGCGCTCCAGCCCTGGTAACATCCTGGTGAACCTCCTCTGCACCCTCTCTAACGCGATCACATCTTTCCTGTAGTGTGGCGACCAGAACTGCACACAGTATTCCAGCTGTGGCCTAACCAGTGTTTTATACAGCTCCATCATAACCTCCTTGCTCTTATATTCTATGCCTCGGCTAATGAAGGCAAGTATCCCATATGCCTTTTTTACCACCTTATCCACCAGATAGTCTGACATATTAAAATCTTGCAATAGTTCCAGGAAATTGCATTTCACATCGAATGGTCTGTTTTGTTTCATTCACTCCAGTCTGTGCTCTATAGGTGCTAATCATGGCATATATCAATCTATTCCTCTCTAGTGACGATGTATTAACATACTGTACAAGAGGCACATCCTTGGGTGCTTTATTTCTGCACTTCATTAATGCAGTGAATGCCAACTAGAATTAGACTGGCCCAGAAATTCGGGTCGGGGGCTTCCCGCGGGTGCAAGCCCCTGACCTGCACTTACCTTGCGCGCCGGCAGTTGAGCTGTAGGGCCCCGTGGAATTCCGCTCCGGGGCCTGGCCCAGCTGCCGGCGCGCTGTGCTTGCGTGTCCCAGGGGCGTAGTTAGTGCGATGCATCCCCTGGGATCACGTGGGCCATGGGCAGCCAATCGCAGGGAAAAGCCCATTCATAAGTAGTGACAGGAAGACCTGTCAAAAGTTATAAATACTACGACCCCAAAATAGTAGTAAACCTTCAAATAATTTTTTTTAAATCATCACACTTTTTAAATAAACTATAAATTACATTAAATAACTATTTTAAACAATTATTTAAATTTTTGAAAAAATGATTTTATATTCTAACGGGGCTAAAAATAAACTTTCCTTGCTTTAAATATTTAAAAATAATAAACCTGTGGAAAAAATGTTTTACAGGAAACTTTCGTTTAACCATGTCCGGAAAGCTCTATCTACCGGCAAAATTCAGGAGCTGTTTCCTATAAGTTTTTTTACTTCTCGTTGCTTTTTTTTTTCCAGCCAGGCTCTGCAAGGTCTAGCTGAAGCTGTTGCTTAGCTACAGAGACGCTTTTAAGCTGCGGCCGACTGTTTTGAAGCTGTTGCTAAGCAACAGGGTTTGTTGATTCACACGGAGCTCAAAAGCTCCGTATGTTTTAACATTAGCGCTGGTTTCTACGGCAGTTTTGATGGTACGGCACCAGCTCGGTCCCGTCAGTGCCGGATACCAGAAAGTCTCCTGTAATTTTAATTAATTGACCACTTACCTTTTAAAATGCAGGCCTTACGCCTGGTTTTTAAATTTCTAAAATCTAAAGACTTACCCTCACGGAAAAACCTGTAAAAAAAAAAAAAAAAACATAAGTTCAAAGCGCACGCGCAGACTCCCCCGCGCACGCGTTCGACCTCTGAACCCCTTTGTTCAGAGGAACGGAAGTGCCAGTTTCCCACGCATGCGCAGTGCATGCAAGAAACCGGCACTTCCATCGGGCCCACGCGTGAGTACCCCGTGCGTACTCACCCGTGGAGACCCGAATTTCTGGGCCACTATTTCCACCCCCAGCCCCCAGGCAATAAAGTCTGTTGACCGGTTCAAATGGCTTTTGTGTTTTATACAAAACACAAGAGGATATGACTGTTTCTGGGCCAAATGTCTCACTGAATTTTCTTTCAAATAGGTTTTATAAAGTCCCATGTTCCATTTTAAAATGTGCATTGTACCCAAGCACAAAGGGGGCAATTTTAACCCAGAGGATCACGTGGGTTTGGTGTGGTTAAATCCAGCAAAAATGTCAGCGCATCGGGAAGCAGTCTCCAACCCGCTAACTTCCACATTTAACTGGAGCGTGTTAGGCTGCTTGCGCGCAACTCCTTGGGGAGAGGCAGGTTGCCTATTTACATATGTTAATCACTCAATTAGAGTGATATTTCAACTGATTTTTAAATTTAACGACACAGCAACGGGTTTCCTGGACTTCCTGAAACCTGCCAGTGAAGGCAAGGCGAGAACACAGTGGCAATTGAGGGGACTGAATCAATCCGTGGAAATACTGAAATAAATACTCAGTACTCACTGTTGCTTTCCTATCTGCTAGTGGGAAAGGGTTTATTCATAGTACTTTTACTGAGAGTTAACTTGCTACACTTTGGAGGTTTTCTCAATCACATCCCGGTGCTATGGCTGCCTTAGCTTGGACCTCGGATGAGGACCAATATTGGCCCAGAAATTTGGGTCGGAGGCTTCCCGCAGGTGCAAGTCCCTGATCTGCACTTATATAGCGCGCCTGCCGTCGTGTTGTGGGCCCACGTGGGATTCCGATCCTGGGCCTCCTCCAGCTGCCGGCGCGCAGTGCTCGTGTATCCCAGTTAGTTCGAAGCATCCCCTGGGATCACGTGGGCCATGGAGAGCCAATCGTAGCAGGGAATCTTTATTCATAGATTTGACAGGAAGACCTGTCAAATCTATGAATAGAGATCGGCCCCAAAACCTAACTAAAACTTCAAATAAATGTTAAAAAAAAAAATCACATTTTTAAAATAACTATAAATTACATAAAATAACTATTTTAAACATTAATTACAGTTTTTAATGGGGCTAAAAATAAACTTACCTTTCTTTAAAGTATTTAAAAATAATAAACTGTGGAAAAAATGTTATAATTTTACTTAATTCACCACTTACCTTGGCAGGCCTTGCGACTGCTTTTTAAACATGCAGCTGCTAGACACTTACCCTCCCGGAGAAACCTGTAAAAAAAAAAAAAACGGAAGTTCCAGGCGTACGCGCTGCCTCTCCAGCGCACGCGTTTGACCTGTGAACCCCTTCCTTCAAGGGAACGGAAGTTCCGGTCTCCAGCACATGCGCAGTGCATGCACGAAACCGGCACTTTCGTTGGCCCTACGCGTGAGTACACAGCGCGTACTCACCCATGGGGACCCGAATTTCTGGCCCAATATGTCCAGCACCAGCCTACTGTTCAGAGACCGGTAGCTGGGCAACAGAGAGACAAAGGCTGAGTTTCCTTGACGTGTCTGAACAGCAGCGTCTCAGGAGCCTCAGGTTGTCGTGGTACACATCTGCAGCCTCCTAGAAGACCTGCTTACTGCTGAACCTGTTGGCCACGCATTCCCAGTGGCTGTCAAAATAAACACCGCCCTCAACTTTTTTGCTTCCAGATCCTTTCAGGGCTCTGCCGGAGATATATCCAGGATCTCCCAGACAGCGGCCCACAAATGCATAAGACAAGTGACTGATGGCTTGTTTTCCAGGGCTGCCAATTATGTCAACTTTGCCTGCGATTAAGCCAGTCAAAATGAGCAGGCATTCAGATTTGCAGCTCTGGCTCGCTTCCCACAGGGCGTAATCGACTGCACACACTTGGCAATCCGTGCACCCTGTACTTTCTATACTCCTCTAGGCTTTCTGTAGTATTGAGCTCTTGGTATCTGACAAAAGCGTCCCTTTTTTTCCTTATCCTACCCTGTATGCTACTTGACATCCAGGGGGCTCTAGATTTGGGAGCACCACCCTTTTGCTTTGTGAGAACATATTTGCACTGAACCCTCACTATCTCCTCCTTGAATACCTCTCACTGCTCTGATACTGATTTACCTTCAGGTAGTTGTTTCCAGTCCACTTTTACTAAATCACATCTCAACTTAATAAAATTGGCCTTTCCCCAATTGAGAACTTTTGCACCTGGCCTATCTTTGTCCTTTTCCACAACTATGCTAAATATAACTGAATTATGATCACTACCACCAAAATGCTCTCCCAGTGATGACCTGCCCAGGTCCATTCCCTAAAACTAAGTCCAGAACTGCCCTCTCTCTTGTTGGACTTGTTACGTACTGGCTAAAAAAGTTCTCCTGAATGCATTTTAAGAATTCTACACCCTCTATTCCTTTTACACTAATTCTATACCAGTTAGGATTAGGGTAGTTGAAATCCCCTATTACTGCCCTATTGTTTTTGCACTTCTCAGAAATTTGCCTACACATTTGCTCTTCTATCTCCCTCTGACTGTTTGGGGGTCTATAGCGCACTCCCAGCATTGTGATTGCTCCTTTTTTGTTCTTCAGTTCAACCCATATGGCCTCATTTGATGATCCTTCTAACATAACATCCCCCCTCACAGCTGTAATTGTTTCGTTAACCAATATTGCGACACCCCTCCCTTTTTACCCCCCTCTCTATCTCCTCCGAAAATCATGTAACGAGGAATGTTGAGCTGCCATTCCTGCCATTCTTTATGCCATGTTTCAGTAATAGCTATGATATACTTCCATGTGTCTATCTTGCTTGTTCACTGGACTGTTTGGATTGAAGTATATACCATTAAGCATTGCCAAACTCCTTCATTTTCTATTTTCTTGCCTTTGCTTCCTCTGCCTTCCAAACACACTTACTAACTTACCGCCTTCCACTTCCAGCTTTGCTTCTCTCCCCTACTAAATCTACGCTCAGATTTCCATGCCCTTGCCAAGCTGGTTTCCAGTGAGAAAGAAAGACTCTGATAGAAGGATGAACCATCCGTGGCTAACTAAGGAAGTAAAGGATGGTATCAAATTGAAAACAAAAGCATACAATGTTGCGAAGAATAGTGGAAGGCCAGAGGATTGGGAATTTTTTTTAAACCAGCAAAGGACGACTAAAGAAATAATAAAGAGAGAGAAGATAGCTTATGAGATTAAGCTAGCAAGAAATATAAAAACACACAGTAAGAGCTTCTACAGGTATATAAAAAGGAAGAGAGTAGCTAAAGTAAACATTGGTCCCCTAGAGGATGAGTCTGGGGAATTAATAATGGGAAACAGGGTGGAGACTTTGAACAAATATTTTGTATCTGTCTTCACAGTAGAAGACACTAAAAGCATCCCAATAATGGATAATCAAGGGGATACTGGGAGGGTGGGGGGGGGGCAGAACTTAAAACAATCACTGTTTCTAGAGGGAAGGTACTAGGCAAACTAATGGGACTAAAGGTGGACAGGTCCCCTGGACCCAATGGCCTGCATCCTAGCATCTTAAAAGAGGTGGCTGCAGAGATAGTGGATGCATTGGTTGTAATCTACCAAAATTCCCTGGATTCTGGAGAGGTCCCAGCAGACTGGAAAACCGCAAGTGTAATGCCCCTATTTAAGAGAGGGAGAGAGAAAGCAGGAAACTATAGACCAGTTAGCCTAATATCTGTTATTGGGAAAATGCTGGAGTCCATCATTAAGGAAGTGGTAGCAGGACATTTAGAAAATCATAATATAATCAAGCAGAGTCAGCATGGTTTATGAAAGCGAAATCATGTTTGACAAATTTGCTGGAGTTCTTTGAGGATGTAACGGGCAGGGTGGATAAAGGGGAACCAGTAGATGTCGTGTATTTGGATTTCCAGAAAGCATTTGATAAAGTGCCACATAAAAGGTTACTGCACAAGGTAAGAGCTCATGGAGTTGGGGGTAATATATTAGCATGGATAAAGGATTGGCTAACTAACAGAAAATAGAGAGTCGGGATAAATGTGTCATTTTCAGGTTGGCAAACTGTAACTAGTGGGGTGCCGCAGGGATCAGTGCTGGGGCCTCAACTATTTACAATCTATATTAATGACTTGGATGAAGGGACTGAGTGTAATGTAGCCAAATTTGCCGATGATACAAAGATAGGTGGGAAAGCAAATTGTGTGGGGGACGCAAAGAATCTCCAAAGGGATATAGATAGGCTAAGTGAATGGGCAAAAATCTGGCAGATGGATTATGATGTGGGAAAATGCAAGGTTATCAACTTTGGTAGGAAAAATAAAAAAGCAAATTATTATTTAAATGGGGAGAGATTACAAAATGCTGAGGTACAGAGGGATCTGGAGGTCCTTGTACATGAATCACAAAAAGTTAGCATGCAGGTACAGCAAGTAATTAGGAAGGCAAATGGAATGTTGGCCTTTATTGCAAAGGGAATGGAGTATAAAAGTAGGGAAGTCCTGTTACAACTGTACAGGGCATTGGTGAGACCACACCTGGAGTACTGCATACAGTTTTGGTCTCCTTATTTAAGGAAGGATATACTTGCCTTGGAGGCAGTTCAGAGAACGTTCACGAGGTTGATTCCGGATATGAAGGGGTTGTCTTATGAAGGAAGGTTGAGCAGGTTGGGCCTATACTCATTGGAGTTTAGAAGAATGAGAGGGGATCTTATTGAAACATATAAGATTCTGAAGGGGCTTGACAGGGTAGATGCAGAGAAGATGTTTCCCCTTGTGGGGAATCTAGAACTAGGGGTATAATTTCAATATAAGGGGGCACCCATTTAAAATGGAAATGAGGAGGAATTTCTTCTCATAGGGTTGTGAATCTTTGGAATTCTCTTTCCCAGAGAGCTGTGGAAGCTGGGTCATTGAATATATTTAAGGTGGAGATAGACAGATTTTTGAATGTTAAGGGAATGAAAGGTTACGGGGAGCGGGCAGGGAAGTGGAGTTGAGGCCAAGATCAGATCAGCCATGATCTTATTGAATGGCGGAGCTGGCTCGAAGTGCCAAATGACCTACTTCTGCTCCTATGTCTTATGTTCTTATGTTCTTAATCCTCCCCAACAGCACCAGCCAATCCCCTCGCGAGGATATTGGTCCCAGCCCTGTTGAGGTTCAACCCGTCTGGCTTGTACAGGTCCCAATGCCTCCAGAATCTAAAGCCCTCCGTCCTACACCATTTCTCCAGCCATGCATTCCTCTGCTCTATTTTCCTAGTTCTATACTCACTCGCGTGTGGCACCAGGAGTAATGAGCTCCTGCTTACTACTAATCTTTTTCCTAGCTCCCTCAATTCTGCCTGCAGGACTGCATACCTTTTTCTACCTATGTCATTGGTACCGATATGGACCGCGGCCTCTGGCTGTTCACCCTCCCCCATCAATGTCCTGCAGCCGTTCAGTGACCTCCTTGACCCTGGCACCAGGGCGGCAACATGCCATCCTGGAGTCACGTCTGTGGCTCCAGAAACACCTGTTTGTTTCCCTAACTATTGAATCCCCGATCACTATTGCATTATTGACCCCACCCCCCCCCACCCCCCCCCCCCCCCACCCCATACAACTGAGCCACCCGTGGTGCCATGGTCTTGGCTCTGGCTGCACTCACTAGAGGAACCATTATCGGTTGGAGAGCGAGATGCATTCAGGGGACTCCTGCACTCCCTGCCTGGTCCTCATAGAAACATAGAAGATGGGAGCAGGAGTAGGCCATTCGGCCCCTCGAGCCTGTTCTGCCATTTAATGAGATCATGGCTGATCATCCAAATTCAGTACCCTGTCCCTGCTTTCTCCCCATATCCCTTGATCCCTTTAGCCTTAAGAAATATATCCAACTCCTTCTTGAATATATTTAATGAATTGGCCTCAACTGCCTTCTGTGGTAGAGAATTCCACAGGTTCACCACTCTCTGGGTGAAGAAATTCCTCCTCATCTCAGTTATAAATGGCTTACCCCTTATCCTTAGACTGTGACCCCTGGTTCTGGACTCCCCTGCCATCAGGAACATCCTTCCTGCATCTAGTCTGTCTAGTCCTGTTAGAATTTTATAAGTTTCAATGAGATCCCCTCTCATTCTTCTAAACTCTAGTGAATATAAGCCCGATCAACCCAATCTCTCTTCATACGTCATTCCTGCCATCCCAGGTATCAGTCTGGTGAATCT
Source organism: Somniosus microcephalus (assembly GCF_052327205.1). Classification (NCBI taxonomy): domain Eukaryota; kingdom Metazoa; phylum Chordata; class Chondrichthyes; order Squaliformes; family Somniosidae; genus Somniosus; species Somniosus microcephalus. The sequence goes on from NC_141004.1 coordinate 49,135,165, forward strand.
TCGCTGCACTCCCTCCATGGCAAGAACATCCTTCCTTAGATAAGGCGACCAAAACTGCACACAATACTCGAGGTTTGGTCTCACCAAGGCCCTGTACAACTGCAGCAAGACATCCTTGCTCCTGTACTTGAATCCTCTCGCTATGAAGGCCAACATACCATTTGCCGCCTTAACCGCCTGCTGCACCTGCATGCTTACCTTCAGCGACTGGTGCACAAGGACACCCAGGTCTCATTGCACTTCCCCTTTTCCCAATCTATTGACATTCAGATAATAATCTGCCTTCCTGTTTTTGCCACCAAAGTGGATAACCTCGCATTTATCCACATTATACTGCATCTGCCATGCATCTGCCCAATCACCCATCCTGTCCAAATCATACTGGAGTTTCTCTGCATCCTCCTCACAGCACACACGCCCACCCAGCTTAGTTTCGTCTGCAAATTTGCAGATATTACATCTAGTTCCCTCATCTAGATCATTAATATATATTGGCCTAGAAATTGGGTTTTGGCTTAGCCAGGGCTTTAGCGCCGGAAGTTAGTGCCGGCGCTAAGTCCCCCTGCGCGCGCCAAAAATTCAGTAGGGCCGCGCCCAAACGGCTGCCGGCGCTACTGAAGGGTCTTTGCGGCGGTAAATCGGCGCTAACTGCCGTTTCGCGCCGCAATTCCGGCGCTGCGGCACCCGATGCGGTGCGGCAGGCTCGGGAAGTGCAGGCCTCCTCCTTCCGTTAAGGAGGAGCTGCCTGCACCCGGCCGCGGCCCGCGCAAATCTGTCTAAAAATGAGCCCGGCACCTCGGACAAGTGCCGGGCTTGCATCTGTTCCGGGGGGTGGGGGGGAGAAGTCCGGGGAGGGAGCTGCGGGCAGGCGGCCGGCGGGAAAGCGGCCGGCCGCCGCGGGGCCTTTAATGCGCCGGCGCAAACTCATGCAAGACTCTGTTGCCAGAGTCTTAGTTGCGGCTGCCACGGGCGAGGCGGCCGCAACTGAATTTCGGCGCTAGGGCCCGTCGGCATGGCAACCGGGACGCTGCGCACACCGATGACGTCATCGGTGCCGGCGCAGCGCTACCGGTGCAACGCCGATTTAGGGCCCCAGGGAATTTTTAAACTGGCCATAACTCTGGCGCTAGTCCCTCTAGCGCCTCAAAAGCGGCGCTAAGGCAACTGAATTTCTAGGCCATTGTGTATAACTGGGGTCCTAGCACCGATCCCTGCGGTACCCCACTAGTCACTGCCTGCCACTCGGAAAAAGACCCGTTTATTCCAACTCTTTGCTTCCTGTCTGCCAACCAGTTCTCTATCCAAGTCAATACCTTACCCCCAATCCCATGTGCTTTAACTTTGCACGCTAATCTCTTATGCGGGACCTTATCGAAAGCCTTCTGAAAGTCCAAATATACATCCACCGGTTCTCCCTTATCTATTCTACCAGTTACATCCTCAAAAAATTCCAGTAGATTAGTCAAGCATGATTTACCTTTTGTAAATCCATGTTGACTTTGTCTGATCCCGTCACTGTTTTCCAAGTGCTCTGCTATTACATCTTTTATAATGGACTCTAGCATTTTCCCCACTACCGATGTCAGGCTTACCAGTCTGTAATTCCCCATTTTCTCTCTACCACCTTTTTTGAATAGTGTGGTTACATTAGCTACCCTCCAATCCATGGGAACTGTTCCAGAGTCTATAGAATTTTGGAAGATGACCAGCAATGCATCTATTATTTCTAGGGCCACTTCCTTAAGTACCCTAGGATGTAGATTATCAGGCCCTGGGGATTTATCCTTGTCTGTCTGGTGGTCACCCATTCCCTATCTGCCTGCAAACTCTTATGCTGTGGGGTGCCACCTCCTGAAACGTGCTATCCATGTAGCTCTCAGCCTCGCAGATGCCAGCTGCTGCTCAAGCTCCAAAACCTGGAGCTTGAGTTCCTCCAGCTGATGACACTTCCTGCACATGTGGTTGTCCAGGATATGTGAAGCATCCTGGACTTCCCACATGTTACAGGATGTGCATTTGACAGGACTGAGGTGCCATGCCATGCCTCTATTTATTAGACTACTAACTAAGCTTCTTAGCTAACTCACTGACCTAATGTTGAGAGAAAAAGACAAAGGTAATACTCACCAACCAATCACCTATCTGCTGTCCTGCGATGTCACTCCTTGATTTTTTTGTTTGATTTTTTTGGTTTGAAATATATCTTGCCGCTGCTGCTGGCTCCTGCTCAGGTCCGCACTCTGTCCTGGGCCTTCTCTGCCGCTCTCTTTATATTGCTGCCACCTCTGCTACTGTCAGCTCCCGCTCAGGTCCGCGCTCTGTGAAACAGCAATGTGATAATGACCAGATAATCTGTTTTAGTGATGTTGATTGAGGGATAAATATTGGCCAGGACACCGGGGATAACTCCCCTGCTCTTCTTCGAAATAGTGCCATAGGATCTTTTACATCCACCTGAGAGAGCAGACAGGGCCTGGATTTAACATCTCATCCAAAGGGCAGCACCTCTGACAGTGCCGCACTCCCTCAGTACTGAACTGGAGTGTCAGCCTAGATTTTTTTGTGCTCAGGTACCTGGAGTGGACTCAGTGGCGAGGGTGCTACCAACTGAGCCACAGCTGACAACTAATTCATAAATAAAAACAGGAAACACTCAGCAGGTCAGTCAGCATCTGTGGGGAAAACTGGCACGTGAATGTTTTAGGTATAGAATCTTCATTAGCTAATAGTTAGATTCCACAGGCATCTTTGGAAATCACAAGGAGACTAAGTGTATATGGCTGAACCAGCTTCTGCACAGATGATTTTGACAGTCTGCAGATTGTGGAGAAGCAGTGCCCTCCCATGGAGATGAAAGTAAGACATAGTCAATTCAAACAGTAAATTGAAGCTAAAATTGTCCCAGATAATTTATTGATCGCCTATAAAACGGACGCATCAAGGTCCAATTACTGCCTCCATATGTGGAAATGTTACTTTAGGTAACGGGATACTGGCTCCTCCATCACCGACGCAGCTTGCTTTGTTCTATGTGTTCCTCTGTTATGGTGGACACATTCCTAGTGAATCTGTGTTGCACCCTCTCTTAATATCCTTCTTATGGTGTGGAACTTAATACTACACACAGTACTCAAACTGAGGTGTTATTAATTTCACATAAGCTCATCATTACCTCTTGATTTTTATATTCTATACCTCTTGTGGTTAAACCTATGGCTGGATTTTATGAATGGAGGCGGGACTGCTGCTTGCCGGGTTTTAGTCCCGCCTCCAGTGATGTCTGGCCAACCCACGCTGTTTTCCATTGATTGGCCTTGTTAAGCCCGCCCTGTTTCATCTGTCGAGATTTTTTGACAGATGAATTGTCAGTGTTTGACAGCTCCATGAAGCTGTCAAACACTGACAATCTGTCTTCTAAGGTGAGACCTTGGACACAGGTTCACTTAGAAATCTCTCCTGAGCAGAAAGCAGAAGGCTGCTGCAGCGGCCATTCCGCATTCTCTGCCGTTGAGATGAGGCAGCTCCGCAGCCTAAAGGGTTGAAGCCTGGAGGAAGAAGCAAAGGTAAGTAAACTTCTTAGAACACTTTACACTCACCTCACACACTTACCTCTCCACACTTGCACCCATCACTCACCTCCACATTTTGGCCCCGCAGACCCCGCAGAGCCGTCGGGGAGCCTACACTTTAGGGCTCCAAATAGGGAAAAGCCAAAAAACTGCCTGTTAACTACCTGTTAGCAGGCAGTTAATTGGTACTAATCCCCTTCCCGTCTCGAGGAGACGGGTCCCTGCGCAAGCCGGGGACTCGCCTCCTGGGAAGATGGCATGGAGCGGGATGGGTACCCATTCCCAGATTCTGCCATTTTCCCGGCAGTCCCGCCTCCATTCCCGCCTCCCCAGGGCTGGGAAAATTCCCCCCCGGGCTGAATTTTGCTGACGCTCAGAGTGCGGGTCTGGAGGTGGGTCCACTGTCAAAATCACAAAGATTGACAGCGGGTCTGTATCCCGCTGTAAACCCGCCTCCATGTCAGTTTCCCAAGTGTCGAATCTGTCATCCCTGAACAGACCCGAAACCAAGCGACGGGTCAGCCAATTTAGATTGTTAAAAGCTTATTAAAAGGTAGTTAACCATTTTCCCATGTATTTACCATTTTACCAGGTTTTCAATTAGGTTCCCGGAGAGCAGCTGTCATGTGAGGTAAGTATGTCGGGTTCTCAGTGGCTGTGGATTGCTGTGAATAGGTGAAAGCTGCAAAAGTGGTCTAAAATCTACCATTTCACAGCTGTTCACTTTCCAATCTTAGAAGCTGGAACATTAATGATTTGGAACCCACTTTTGAGCTTTATGCACTTTTCAAGTGTTTGGAGTAATCTCTCTATCCACTGTCACCTCCTTGGAACCACCTATCTCAACATTGACAGATTAATTCTGTAATTTCAACCTCACCTGCCATCTATTCCATCAGCATCGGTGCCCTTGAAAAAAATCTCACATTGGTCCTCAGAATCCCAACACGATCAGCACCAACACTAGCATCACCAGGCACGCCAGCAGCACCAACATCCACACCACCCTTCTCCGCAATCAACTGATGCTGCACTGGACACAGGGCATCATCACCGGTGCACATTGCTGCCCGGGAGGCCAGGGATGGCCTCACCATAGCCAGATTTACTTCACTTGACGCTGTACACCTTGGCTGCCACATGACCAGGTTGGCACCACCCCACACCAGCACCATAAAGCATCCCTACAATATCCAAGTCATTCTTTTCACGCTCATCACCATTAGGGGGGTGGGGGGGAGGGGCGATGTTATGTCTCACCAGTCACTGGAACTCACTAGCACACTTTCAAAGCTGCAGACAAATCTGTCCAAGAAGGCAAAGTGGTGACAATAAGAATTTCAATGCTTGACAACACATTAACATAAAATTTACACTAACACTGGCTAAAACACCCAAGTGCCTACCCTTGTGTGTTGTTAGTTGGTATGGGATTGATTTGATTTAATTTAATTGCAATTAATTAAAGGGTAAGTCATGGCAGGACAGCCCAGTGCCGTGGTATGCTCCTCCTGCGCTATGTGGGAACTCGGACACTTCCTGTGTCCCTGACAACTATGTGTGCAGGAAGTGTATCCAGCTGCAGCTACTGGCAGACTGCATTGAGGTGCTGGAGCTGCAATTGGATACATACTGGACCATTCGCGAGGCTGAGGATGTCGTGGATATCACATTTGATCAGTTGGTCACACCGCAGGCAAAGGTTGGACGGGCAGAAAGGGAATGGGTGACCAACAGACAGAGTACTAGGCACAGGCAGGTAGTGCAGGGGTCCCCTGTGGACATCCCCCTCTCAAACAGATACACCACTTTGAGTCCTGTTGGGGGGGGTGGCTTATCAGAGGAAAGCAGCAGCAGCCAACTTCCTGGCACCAGGGTGGCTCTGCTGCACAGGACGGGAGGAAAAAGAGTGGGAGAGCTATAGTAATAGGGGTTTCTATTGTAAGGGGAATAGATGGGCGTTTCTGCGGCCGCAAACGAGACTCCAGAATGGTGTGTTGCCTCCCTGGTGCAAGGGTCAAGGATGTCTCAGGGCAGCTGCAGAACATCTTGGAAGAGGAGGGTGAACAGCCAGTTGGCGTGGTGCATATAGGTACCAACGAAATAGGTAAAAAGCGGGATCAGGTCCTAAAAGCTGAATGTAGGGAGTTAGGAGGTAAATTAAAAAATAGGACCTCAAAGGTAGTAATCTCAGGATTGCTACCAGTGCCAAGTGCTAGTCAGAGTAGAAATAGAAGGATATTTCAGATGAATACGTGGCTAGGGCAATGGTGCGAGGCGGAGGGATTCAAATTCCTGGGACATTGGAACCGGTTCTGGGGGAGGTGGGACCAGTTCAAACCGGACGGTTTGCACCTGGGCAGGGCCGGGACCGATGTCCTAGGGGGAGTGTTTGGTAGTGCTCTGGGGGAAGGTTTAAACTAAAATGGCAGGGGGTTGGGAACCTGAGCAGGGGGACAGAGGAAAGGGAAACGAGGATAAAAGCAAAAGATAGGAAGGAGAAAAACAAAAGTGGCAGTCAGAGAAATCAACGGTTTAAATCAAACATGGCCACAGTAAATAATAATTCTAATAGGTCTAAGAGCATTAAAGAAACAAGCCTGAAGGCTTTGTGTCTTAATGCGAGGAGCATTCGTAATAAGGTGGATGAATTAGCTGCGCAAATAGAGGTAAACGAATATGATTTGATTGGGATTACGGAAACATGGCTCCAGGGTGGCCAAGGCTGGGAACTCAACATCCAGGGGTATTCAATATTCAGGAAAGATAGGCAAAAAGGAAAGGGAGGTGGGGTAGCATTGCTGCTTAAAGAAGGGATTAACACAATTCTAAGGAAGGATATTAGCTCTGATGATGTGGAATCTGTATGGGTAGAACTGAGAAATACCAAGGGGCAGAAAACGTTAGTGGGAGTGGTTTATAGACCTCCAAACAGTAATGCGGAGGTTGGGGATGGCATTAAAAGGGAAATTAAGAGAAGTGTGCAATAAGGGCACAGCAGTCATCATAGGTAACTTTAATTTACATATAGATTGGGCTAACCAAATTAGTAACAATACTGTGGAGGAGGAATTCCTGGAGTGTTTACGGGATGGTTTCCTGGACCAATATGTCGAGGAACCAACCAGAGATCAGGCCATCTTAGACTGGGTATTATGTAACGAGAAAGGATTAATTAGCAATCTTGTTGTACGAGGCCCCTTGGGTCGGAGCGATCATAATATGATCGAATTCTTCATTAAGATGGAGAATGAAGTAGTTGACTCAGAGACTAGGGTCCTAAATTTAAATAAAGGAAACTACGATGCTCTGAGGTGCGAGTTGGGTAGGATTGATTGGGGAATGTCACTCAAAGGGTTGACGGTGGATAGGCAATGGCAAACATTCAAAGACCGCATGGATGAACTACAGAATTTGTTCATCCCAGTTTGGCATAAAAATAAAACAAAAAAGGTGACTCAACTGTGGCTAACAAGGGAAATTAGGGATAGCATAAGATCCAAGGAGAGGATATATAAATTGGCCAGAAAAAGCAGTAAACCTGAGGATTAGGAGCAGTTTAGGATTCAACAAAGGAGGACAAAGGGATTAATTAAGAAAGGGAAAATAGAATATGAGAGTAAGCTTTCAGGGAACATAAAAACTGACTGTCAAAGCTTTTATAGATATGTGAAGAGAAAAAGATTGGTGAAGTCAAGTGTAGGTCCCTTGCAGTCAGAATCAGGGGAATTTATAACGGGGAACAAAGAAATGGCTGACCAATTAAATATATATTTTGGTTCTGTCTTCACAAAGGAGGACACAAATAACCTCCCAGAGATGTCGGGGAACATAGGGTCGGATGAAAGGGAGGAATTGAAAGAAATCAGTATTTGTAGGGAAATGGTGTTAGGGAAATTGATGGGATTGAAGGTCGATAAATCCCCAGGGCCTGATAATCTATATCCTAGGATACTTAAGGAAGTGGCCCTAGAAATACTAGATGCATTGCTGATCATCTTCCAACATTCGATGGAATCTGGAACAGTACCCATGGATTGGAGTGTAGCTAATGTTACCCCACTATTCAAAAAAGGTGGTAGAGAGAAAATGGGGAATTACAGACCTGACATCGGTAGTGGGGAAAATGCTAGAGTCCATTATAAAAGATGTAATAGCAGAGCAATTGGAAAACAGTGACAGGATCAGACAAAGTCAACATGGATTTACAAAAGGTAAATCGTGCTTGACTAATCTGGAATTTTTTGAGAATGTAACTGGTAGAATAGATAAGGGAGAACCAGTGGATGTGGTGTATTTGGACTTTCAAAAGGCTTTCGATAAGGTCCCGCATAAGAGATTAGCGTGTAAAGTTAAGGCACATGGGATTTGGGGCAAGGTATTGACTTGGATAGAGAACTGGTTGGCAGACAGAAAGCAAAGAGTTGGAATAAACGGGTCTTTTTCCGAGTGGCAGGCAGTGACTAGTGGGGTACCGCAGGGATCGGTCCTTGGACCCCAGCTAGTCACAATATATATTAATGATCTAGACAAAGGAACTAGATGTAATATCTCCAAATTTGCAGACGACACAAAGCTGGGTGGGCGTGTGTGCTGTGTAGAGGATGCCGAGAAACTCCAGGATGATTTGGACAGGTTGGGTGATTGGGCAAAAGCATAGCAGATGCAATATAACGTGGATAAATGTGAGGTTATCCACTTTGGTGCCAAAACAGGAAGGCAGATTATTATCTGAATGGCAATAGATTGGGAGAAGGGGATGTGCAACGAGACCTGGGTGTCCTTGTGCACCAGTCGCTGAAGGTAAGCATGCAGGTGCAGCAGGCGGTTAAGAAGGCAAATGGTATGTTGGCCTTCGTAGCGAGAGGGTTTGAGTACAGGAACATGGATGTCTTGCTGCAGTTGTACAGGGCCTTGGTGAGACCACATCTTGAGTATTGTGTGCAGTTTTGGCCGCCTTATCTGAGGAAGGATGTTCTTGCCATGGAAGGATTTCAGCGAAGATTCACCAGGCTGTACCTGGGATGGCAGGAGTGACGTATGAGGAGAGATTGGGTCGATTGGCCTTGTACTCGCTGGAGTTTAGAAGAATTAGAGGGGATCTCATTGAAACTTATAAAATTCTAATAGGACTAGAGAGACTCGATGCAGGACAGATGTTCACGAAGGTCAGGGAGTCCAGAACCAGGGGTCACAGTCTAAGGATAAGGGGTAAGCCATTTAGGACAGAAATGAGGAGGAATTTCTTCACCCAGAGAGTGGTGAACCTGTGGAATTCTCTACCACAGAAGGCTGTTGAGGCCAATACATTAAATATATTCAAGAAGGAGTTGGATATATTTCTTAAGGCTAAAGGGATCAAGGGGTATGGGGAGAAAGCAGGGACCAGGTACTGAATTTGGATGATCAGCCATGATCGCATTGAATGGCGGAGCAGGCTCGAGGGGCTGAATGGCCTACTCCTGCTCCTATCTTCTATGTTTCTATGATTGGACAAGGATGAGGGTGAGTATGAGGGGTGGCTAGTGAGATGGGGAAGTGAAAATGTAGATAGAGAGGGATGGGTGGAGGTGCAAGGTAAGTTGGTGTGAGTGAGAATGTGCAGGAGTAGGGAAGGGAAGGCAGAGTGATGGGGATGTGATGAGTGGCACTGCAGGATGAGGTTGTGGCTTTGCAGTAACGTTTCATGATCTACTGAGATCATTGAAAGCTTTGCGCCACTGCAGCCTGGTCCACCTGATGACATCCCTGCTTGTGCCCTCCTGTGCAATGTGCAACCAGGCTGCGTTGGTGTCCTGGGAAGGTCTCTTCTGCCCATGGGAAGGAAAGCGAACCTCCCTGCGTGCTGGGAGAGCCTGGATGCAGCCATGCACCCTTGTGCAGTGCTTGTCAGTGGGGTACCTCAGTGCTCAGTGCTGGGATCATTACTATTTCTAATTTTCATAAATGACCTGATTCAGAAACTCAAAGCAAAGTGATCAAATTGGCAGATGATGCCAAACTAGATGGAGCAGTGGCCCTCTCATGACCTTATACATCTTATTTAAGTCTCCCCTCAGCCTCCTCTGTTCCGGGGAGGACAGCCCCAGCCCAACCAGTCTTTCCTCATAGCTAAAACTCTCCAGTCCTGTGGGGATCTGGAACTCACTGCCTGAAAGTGTGGTAGAGGGAGAAACCCTCATCATATTTAAAAGGTACTTAGATATGCACTTGAAATGTTGTAACCTACAAAGCTATGGACCAAGAACTGAAAAGTGGGATTAGGCTGACTAGCTCTTTTTTGGCCGGCATGGACACGAAGAGCCGAATGGCCTCCTCCTGTGCTGTAAATTTCTATGATTCTATGAATTGTTGCCTTCAAAAGGGAATTCTATAAATACTTGTGAAGGAAAAAAAACTGCAGGGATATGAGGACAGAGTGGGGGGAGTGCGACTAACTGGATTGCTCTTCGAAAGAGCCAGCCCGATCCCCATAAAAATAGCGCCAGGGGTTCTTTTGCAGCCACCCGAGAGGGCAGATGGGGCCTCGGTTTAATATCTCATCCGAAAGACCGCACCTCTGACAGTGCAGCACTCCCTCAGTACTGCACTGGAGTGTCAATCTAAATTTTGTGCTCAGGTCCCTGGAGTGGGACTATGAACCCACAACCTTCTGACTCAGAGGCAAGAGTGCTACCAACTGAGCCACGACTATCTGCTGGTTATTTAAGAAACAATTGAATACTACAATGGGGAGATTTTGGCATCTGTTCTGATGGTTCAATTAAGATGGGTTGAATGGGCTTCCTTTTCTCTAATTATCTTGTGACCATGTAAGGAACTGGGCGAAAAATAACCGCTGTATCATTAATGAAAAGTACAATTTTTAATAAATGGCAACATACTTAAAAGTAGTAGGCAGGCTGATGCAAAATGGGCCCAGGGAACAATCCCTGTGCTGGAATGGGAAGGCTTGAGGCCATACCCGATATTGGGTCTCGGGCCTCATTTACATGAGGCAGCTCGCTGGTGAATAGGATTTCAATTTCGGGCCATCACGTTGTCGTCAGCTGCCTTTGTGGCGGGGGGGTGGGGGTGGGGGAAGAGATCGGGAGGGTTGGGGCCGAGTGCAGGCCGACAACAGTCTTCAACCTTGTAGTGGAGCCAGGAGGAGCGCTCCTGCTCCCCCCGGCTCTACACTTAGGTACAGGAAACTTTGGTTTATCCGGAGGTTAACTGTCCGGAATGCGCGAGCCACCGGCAAAAATCAGGAGCCGTTTCGTTAGGTTTTTATTCTTTTCATTGCTTTTTTTTCACCAGTCAGGCTCTGCAAGGTCTCGCTGAAGCTGTTGCTAAGCTACGGAGACGCTTGCAAGGTATGGCCGACTGTTTAGAAGCTGTTGCTAAGCAACAGGGTTTGTTGCCAGATACGGAGCTCAAAATCTCCGTATGTTTCAACATTAGCGCTGGTTTGTCCGGCAGTTTTGATGGGACGGCAACAGCTCGGTCTCGTCGGTGCCGGATAGCACAAAGTTTCCTGTAAGTGGTTTTTTTTAAACTTACCTTTTTTGTTGGCGGCCTCCAGTGGTCCCTTTAAGAACCGTTGGTTAGGCCACATGCAGACTATGTTTTCCTGAATGTAGCCAGCCTGGTACCGGCTGCGTTCAGAGCAGCCTAATACATTGGAGGCCTCAAACAAACATTAGACCCGCTATTTGCACATGCATAGGGCCCAACGCCTGTTTCATGTGTGGGCCCTGGACGCCTCTTTCTCTGCCTTCACCATTATGGCGGGCGACGCACTTCCAGCGCATAATGAGATATTGGCTGCTTAGGCGCCTGAAAAATGGGTGCGGCACCATCTAGGCCGTGAAATCTAAAATCTGTTTAATATAAAGGTAATGGATTCATTGGCAATACTAAAAAATATTAAATAGAACAAAACACACTAATTATATGTGAATATAAATTGGGCAGAACTGAGTGAAGGGCATAATGAGCAGATCACTGTAATTGGGCTTCGAGATAGCAAAGGACAGGACTGAAAATCACTAGATCAGTAATCGTAGCAATAAAGAAATGGGAAATAATGTAAAAAAAAGAAATTTTCATGGAAAATTGAATTACATTTTTAAAGAGGACAATAGGAATAGGAAAGAGAAGAGACAATGATAAAAAAAGATTGTGAGAGATTAAAATATTCAAAGAAGCACTGTCAGTGGTGTGAAATTTGTCTCAAATTGCAAAACCTTAAACTGAACGTCCATGTTTGCAGCAGAAGTAATACAGTTTTCATTGGTTATGCATTCTGTTGCTTAGCAACCTGTAGATTCTTTTCTTATGGGTTCAAAAATATTTATTTTTGCTTTGCACAGTGATTTACAGGCAGATGGATTTTACAATCGTTTGGACCTGACTGACGTGAGGGAACACAAGTAACAATTATTGTCTTATTAAAGAAACATTGGTCCCAAATCTACATGGCCATTCTAGCAGATTCCTGCATCCACCTGCCCAAATCAAGACCACTGACTTGGAGGGGTCAGTCAAGGGCAGGGAGGTCTCACCTTAATGAGACTGAGGGCTCGATTTTTATAGAGGAGGCGGGTTGAGGGCGGGCCCGCTGCTCGGCAGCTTTCGGACCTGCTCCCGGATGCCACCAGCCTGCAGTTCCGATTTTTGCTTCATTGGCCTCGTTACAGCCGACGTGCGGGTCAGCAGGCAGGTCATTCATGAGAGGATGGTTCAGGAGGGTTTCTCAAGTGGGAGCAGGTAAGCCAGGGGAGGCACGGCACTGGCACAAACTTGTACTGTGGGGCTGGCAGGAGTACTCCTACTTCTCTAGATCCCAAAAAGGTAAGTTTTACGCTTAGATTAGAGGGCCTCTGCTGGGTGTCCTCCACTTTTACTGAGCAGCGAGTCTGCAGCAGGTGGCCTTCTGTTAGAAACTAAAGATGCCTAAAAATGTATATGGTAATGCAATTAAAGCTGTGACGTGAAAAATGCTGTGTTTAAACGGTTATGTTTGAATTGCAGATGGAAATTCTCCTTGGGACAGATAAATGCTTAGAAGTGCTAATGTTTTGGTTTCCTATGGAGGATGTATACAATTTCTCTGTTGCTAAGCGATTATCTGTTGTTTTTAAGTTAAGACTTGAACCTTGTTTATGTATAATGCTAAGGTTGAATTTGAAGTTAGCTTAACAGAACTGCTTGCGAAGATAACGGAAGGAAGTTTGGGGAAGTTAATGTAAACATTTGCTACGTCATAAAAGAGGTAACACTCTGAAGCGAACAGGTTTCTAGTTGAGCCTCTTGAGATCAAAGAAGGATACAGATGAAAGCAATAAGACACAAATTCCACAGGAAGGAAACCCTGGGAAAATATAAACAGAGAAAGACATGTGGTCAAAATGTGTTACATCTTTCGGGCGGGTTTTGACACAGGAATCGAGACCAAGAACTAGAAGTCCCATTGGATATTAAGGTTTATGGGGAATGTCTATAGGTCAAAAGGTCTTGTCAATATCCAGGTTCAGGCCCACCCCTAAAAGTAGAATAAAAGTGACCTTCCAAAAGCTTGTACTTACAGATGGAAGAGAAAGAGAATACTTGTACTCACAGACGAAAGGAAGAAGTGAATTGCTCATGTATGTCAACCGTCTGTCCGATTGGATTGGTATCAGCTTCTTGTCACGGTCGTATGTTTTTGCTGTATAACTAATGTTATATTCCGTCTTAAACACAATGGGGGAGAAATTCAGTATAGCCCTGTTTGGGGCGCTAACTTTAGCGCCCCGGAAAAATTAGGGCCCCCGTGCCGGAAATTGGTCGGTTGCGCCCCAAAGGGAAGCAGGGTGCGACTGGAGGCGCCCCGCCTCCCTCTTGGGGCACTGCGAGTGAATATCGTGGCACTACGTGCCGCAGCACCACACGCTGCGGCATGTCGTGCTGCGGTATTGCAGGCCTTCCTCCCCTTCTTAAAGGGGAGGGGCCTTGTGCAGCGCGATCTGGGCCCAGCTGGGTCCCCGGGGATTGGGTGTGTAGGCAAAAGAGCCCGGCACCCAAGAGAAGTGCCGGGCTCTTGGAGTGCAGCTGGCACTCCGCGGGGTGGGGGGGTTCCGGAGGCTGGGGACGGGAGCGCAGGCAGGTGCTGGCAGGCGGCCAACAACAAAAATGGTCGCCCCACACCTCGCCTTTAATTTGCGCCTCCCCGGCCGCAGGTACGCCACCCTGACCCTATCGGACATAGCGTCCGGTGGTAAATCAGGGGGCGCTCCCGAAGATCGCGGCCGGGGCGCTGCGCACACTGATGACATCATCGCCAGGGGTGCAGCGCTAATGGTTAGCGCCACCACTAACCTCCCGCTGAATTTGGCGGGAGGCATGGGCAGTACCGCACCCGGGCGCTAGTTGGTTTGCGCCCCACTTAGCGCCCTCTTAAGGCGCTAATGGGTGGCGCAACCAACTGAATTTTTCCCCCAATATACCCACCATATTGGTTTGCACTCGAACCTGATTATTTAAAGTGACCAGAGATAGCCGTAACTTGTTATTTCTAACACTTCTCAGTGGGAAATTAAAATAGCATTGAATCACGCGATAGGACTCTGACTTGCATATATTTATGAGACTCCTGCCTGAGTCAGGCAGACGCTCATTTGCAAAGCTTTGAATGAAAAAAAGAGAAAAGCAGAAGGAAAAAAGAAAGAACCTGCAGTTATGTCTATCACATCCTTAGGACATTGCAAAGCACTTCTTAGGTAATGTATTACTTCTCAAGTGTAGTCATTGTTGTTTTTGTAGGGAAATGCAACAGTCACTTTGCACACAGCAAGGTGCCCCAGACAGCAAGGTGCCCCAGACGGCAAGGTGCCCCAGACGGCAAGGTGCCCCAGACGGCAAGGTGCCCCAGACGGCAAGGTGCCCCAGACTGCAAGGTGCCCCAGACAGCAAGGTGCCCCAGATGGCAATGTGAGAAATGAACAGTTATTTTCTAATTGGAGGTGATGATTGAATTATAACTTTTGGCCAGGGCATTGGCAGACCTCCCCTGATCTTCTTTAGATAGTACCATGGGATATTTTACATCCAGCTGAATGGGTAGACAGGACCTGTTTAACATCTCATAGAACAGGTCATGGATAGTATTCAATGCAGAATGGTACCTGTTACAGTAATTACAAACATTATTATTCTCTTCTCTATAGATCTAAAAACGATAAAGATGCTTCCCGTTTGCTATCTCTTAACACGCACTGAACCTTGAAAGCAGATTTTCACTATCTACTTGACGAAACACTGACAGAGAATAGACCAGTCCCTCTGCTGGTTATAGAGCAAGCGGAAGCCAAGCGCAAGGAGCGCACGTCAACCCAAGCACCCCACCCACCCGCCCCTTCAACCACCGTCTGCCCCACCTGTGACAGGGACTGTAGGTCCCGCATTGGACTCATCAGTCACCTGCGAGCTCATTTTTAATGTGGAAGCAAGTCATCCTCAGTTCCGAGGGACTGCCTAAGAAGAAGAAGTAGTATAGAATGACTGATGATCTGGGTGCCCATAGCCCTGGATAAATCCACACTAGAAACTTCCAGTCACAGAGCTGGCCATCCAAAGGCAATGGTCTGGAACTCCCATGGGTGAGGTAGGTTTGATATGAATAGCTTGGGTCTTTTAAATAAAGAACATAATAAACTGTCTTTAGTTTGGCAGGAAGCAAAACTCAAAAACATCATAATTCATTTGGCTGCCAGACCGACACGTATATTCCTGTAGTTTGCAGAAAGAGCCAAAAGTAATCAGCATTAACCCTGTGTGTATTGTGGCCTACAATAAAGAAACCAATTGATAAACTGCTGAATAAAAATGGCCTGTAATTCCATGGCACTTTTGATGTACTCTTGTCTCAACTACAGTGGGAGTGTGGCAGAAGGGCCACAAAACTGACTGGGACTTTGTGTTGCCAGTATCTGTGGAGCCTTATAGAGGGGCAGTGTATGATAATGCCTAACATAATAGGTTAACAGATTGGCATATATAAAGGGTATCATGGGATAGTTAGCATAGAGAGCTACCGTAAAGGAGGCAGCATACCAACCAACTGCAGATGTACATTGGCCGTGATTCAGCCGGAACTTTAGAACATCCGGTGTGAAGTGAGGAAAAATAGCTTCATATAGAAATCAGTATTAATATCTCTATATATTCTGAATTTACTCTGTGTGATCCAGGCCAACATATGGTTTGGATTAGGCAAAAACTAAGCAGGCAGAAGGTAACTGTTTAATGCAATTTAAGAAGTATCAAAGGATCTGCATGAAGAATTATGGCCTAGTTAAGAGATGGCGGGGCGATTTTCCACAGATACTTTAGGCGCTAAAGAGCCTCCAAGTTGGGGTCTTAAGCTGCAATGCCAGTTTAGCCTGCCTTCAGTGCAAGACATCATCTTGGTAAAGGAGTTGGAGTGGGTGCTAGGAACAGCCACCCGGAGGATTGTTAAGAGGCTGATTGACAAGTAAATTGCCTGCTAGCGCTCATTAAAGTGGCTGCACACCATTTTGGTGGCTAGCACTTGACCTAACGCCCTCTTCTAAGCGACAAGCTGATTGGGAGTAAACTAGTTGTTGCAGAGGATTTTGAGCGCTACTTAAAGGTATATCACCTTTTATTGCTCATTTGCCGCTGGAAGTTTGCAGAGTACTTTTGAAACACATCGGAAGACTTTCTGAGATACTTTGTCAAGACTCCATCAACATTTATTCTGGAAATTCTCTGAGGATTTCACCTAAAAACAATGAGTGCTCTGCTACTCTACCTTATTGAACACCTTCTAGGAGTCACCAGGAGAAAGGGAGTCCTGGGACTCAGTGAAGTAACTACTAACAATACTAACAATAACCAGCCCCAGGACAGTGACAGGGTAACACAAAGAATTCGACCCAACACAATCGTCGCTAAGCAAAAGGAAAAACATCTGACATATTGGGCAGAAACAACAAAAACCCAAAGCAAACTCAATTGCTACTTGGCCCTAAACAGACAATACAACATAGCTGATTACCTGACCATGGTAAAGGATAACAAACTGAGAAGAACCTTGACAAGGTACAGACTTAGCGAACATAGCCTAGCGATCGAAAAAGGCAGACCAGGCTGCCAAGAGAAGACAGGATATACTCTCACTGCAGTCAGGGAGTAGTGGAGACAGAGATGCACTTCCTCACAGCCTGTGGAAAATATCAGGGCATCAGGGAGAATTTCTACCAAAAATTCTCACAAATATGCCCTGAATTCAGAAATCTGAATGACAACCAAAAACTCCCATTCCTACTGGGGGAGGAGAGAAGCTGTGTAACACTGGCAGCACACTATGTTACAGCTTGCCATGAACAGAAGGACAACCAGTAAACTAAGAAAAGAGTATATATAAACAATGTGAATGTATATTTATACACTCAGGGATATACCTGTTTATACACTGTATGAATAGAACTGCGTTTATGTGTTCAACCATAAATGTATTTTGATGCTTTGGCAACATAAGATGTACCTTATCATGCCAATAAAGTGATTTGAATTTGAATTTGAATTTGAGTGCTTGGTCATCTTGCTAGGGGTCCCCTTAGTCTCCAGGAGGAATGGGAGGAGGACATGAGGCCAGGCAGCACAGCACCAGCTACTGCTGGAGAAAGGGACGGGAAGGACAAACAGGTGAGGTGGACTCCCCCCCCTCCCCCGCAGGTTCAGGACATCCCTCCTCCTCTGGACCTCCTCTGGATCTCCTCCAGTGCCGCATCCGAGAACCTGAGCTCCCTCTCACTCAGTCCCTGAGCCACCCTGAAACCTGCTGCTGTGCATCAGCCAGCCCACGCCACACCTTCAGTGGGAGTGAGTGAGCGCAGGCTACATATACAGCTCCAGGAAAGTTGCATCTAATCAGCGCTTGAGTGCTAAGCCTGCAGTTGTCGGTTTCAGCGCCCGCAGGCATGTTTAAATCATAATAATCATCAATTAGCCCAAAGATTGCTTGCTAAATTCACACTTTCAAACAGGCATTTCTTACTAGCACAGCACCCTTTGACGCCTGATTTCACAAGGGGACTCACTTGGGTGTTTTGTCATGATTTTTCTGCTTCTATTTGCATTGTGATCCTTTTGTCAATGTAGTAAAGAAAAGTGATGGCAAACAGTTGAATGTGTGGCCTATGTTTTCTGGGAAATGACAAATGCGCATTCAGGGCTCAGGGCGACTTGCATTTGTAATGATGATGGTGAAAGTGATAGGAAAGAACCGGTTATAGCAGAGATGATGTATGACATTAGAGGAATGTCGTCTACAATTAGAGAGCTATATGGTAGCCACCTATGGTTGAAGAGTAAGCGTATGTGAATGTGGCATGGCAGAGTGCATACCCTGCTTGATGGGCAGCAGTGAACTGGAGGAATGCTGCATTGGTCACAACAGAGCCTGCAAGGTGCCCCTCATCCTCCTCCTTTTCTTCTTCCTCTTCCTCTTCGTCCTCCTCCTCTTCTTCCGAGGAAGATCTGTGCTGAGCCACACAGCTGCTGCTCCTCCAATTATGATGACCAGGATGAGAGGAGTTAAATGGTTCCCATCCCATTGCTATAGATTTCATTTGAGGCAAGAAGCTTGCAAGCGCACAGTCGAAGTGGCCTGAAATTATTCCAATCAGGTCACACTGCAGATGGCTGTCAGCTTGAACAGCCACAAGGTTAGTAGATTTGTAAAGTCTTATCCCAAACCTCCAACAACAAAGTTGTTGCATTTGAATGTCAGCCATGTTACAGGAGCACTTTTAAAATGCTGCACCAATGACTACAAATCATGTCCTCCAGCAACTCGTCTCCTTGCAGCTGGCTTGTTTCTGACAAGACGGGAAACAGGAGCCAGAAGCATGAAAATAGGAAACCACTATCAAAATAGGATTAGCAAGGCAGTTACCAGGCTGTTAACTGCCTTAACTACCTGTCCCACCGGTTCCAGTCGGATCAGTTTGGGCGTGGCTGACCTGACACTCACGAAAATTGCGCGGGGGCGGGCTGGCAGGCTGAAGCCATTTTTTCCAATTTTTGCTGCTGACCTGCCTCCAAACCCGCCTCCTCAGGGCTATTAAAATTGAGCCTGTAGTCTCTCAATGTATAGCAGGTTTGTGACCAGTGACATACCAATGCCCACTTACCTGGCAGCTTCCACAATACCTTTATCTTCAAGCAGTTATTCTTTCACCTAGAAAGGTAAGTCTCTGGGTGGCTTCTCAGAGATCCGGGTTACCCTTTACCATCATGGCCAATGACCTGGGCGTTTTCTGGTAAGGTCATTTAACTTTTTGCGGCGTTGAATTGGCATAGATGAGGTGGCCATATTGGCCATATTGGCCCCTGGCTACCTCCTGCCATTGCTGATGTGCTACTCTCCTTGGAGGGCAGCATTGCTTCATGGCTAACGTGGTTCATATATAATCATTATACTAAAGCTTCTTCGGGGAGCCTTGTGGCTTTCTGTCCTACAAACTTTGCAGATCTGATTTAAGTGGAAAGCTTTTTGTTGCTTTACTTAAACAGTTTTGGATGTGGTGAACCCTTAAAGTTGTAGGCCTTTGATCCCTGCAGCTGCACACACACTCCAATGCTCCCCAGCCCTGCCAAATGGTGGCCTCTCAGTCAGTAGCATTCATAAGGAAGGGAGCACACAGTCAATATTAAAATGAGGTTGACACCAGAATCTAAGCCAGGGTCGCCTACTTCTCACTGGGCAAGTGCAAACTGCAAACTAACATTCAGGATTTCATCCAAGCAGAAAATCTAGGCTTGCGTGAGGGAGATGAACAAAAAAAAGCTCTGATGGCAGATGAACTATAAGCAGGTCCTGCAGAAGTGATATAGCTGATTGTGAAGAATTTCCTTTGAAGCAATCTGAGGTGCAGTAAAGCTGCAGTCAGTGCCTCGTTGTGCTGAGCTTTGTGTATCCTGAAATTTGTACAGCAAAAGCACATTCTGAATATACTATTTATTGAAGGCCAAGGGAATGACTGTGCTGAATGTGCACTTTATGTGCAGCCCGATACAAAAACATAAATTGTTGCAATATGGCATCAGCTGATTTATGCTGGCATCTACAAAAAAAGCCTTTTGCTTGTCCGATGGGTATAGAAAATCATAATAGGTTTAAGTGGTCCATAATTATTTATTTTATAAGAAGCACAATAACCTCCCAGTAATCATTACATTTTAATATGAAGGTCAATATCAAAATTATTGAACAATATCCAAGCCAGCTCCAGCCTTCAGCAGCTGCATGCTGGTAAATGCTGTGATGCTGTTAAACTTCAATTTATCTCTTAGACAGGCATCCATTTTTCTGAAAGCGGATTTATTAAATAAACCAAAAATAGCATCAGTCACCTTCAGGAAGTTCGAGGCACATCCCCGGGATGGAGTGTAGTAAATCCACTCATACTTCAAAAAAATACAGGATTTTGATTGAAAGTATAGTATCCAGCCAATATAGGCTGAAGATAGCTTGATGTAATTGCGATAACCTTGTGACACAGCCCACAGCTTATAATCTACTATTACCACATGAGCTTGACAGCACACATGTTTCGAATCAGAATTTTCAACCATTTGCTTTATATTTTGACACTCCTGGAGACTTCTGAAGTTAGAAGATATGATCAAAAGACAATCACCTATGTCCACATTGTTGTAACAGGGAAATGAAGATGTGATCTGCTTTTCCATTCTACCTAAACTCTACTCTTTGGAGCGACACACTGGTTCTTTTTCTGCCATTAAAACTTCAAAACTGTGCGTAATGTTTTCATGAGAATGAAAGGCTGACATTTCCTTTGAAGCAACAACTTGACTCTTTTTAAGTCACATCAAACGGCACATATTTTGAAAGTCAGACTTTAACACATTTTATTCAAATTTTTATAGCAAAAAAAAAAGACATTTATGTTAGAAATGCAAAACCTACCCGCCCCGGTCCCGTTTTGACCACTTTAATCAATTTGTAGAGAAGTCTTTCTTTAATCCTCATTTGTAATCTTTCCTAATACAAATGCTACACAGCACATTATGCAGGAATAAAGAACCTAATTTGTATTTTATTGTAGTCAGGTGCAAGTTTAAGGCAAGTCCATCCCACGAGACGATTTTCTCAGATTTTCTAAGGTTTGCATAGAATTGAGTAACTTGCTATATACTGTGAAAGTGCTTGAGGTAGATTCAACTGCTTTTGCAGAACAGGAGCTGCAGGCAGAGCCAGTAGACCATGCACCAAACCAATTGTATAAAGTCTGTGTGGTCAAATACTACGGCCTAGAAATTCGGCCGCGCCCACGCTCCTCCAATCTCCACATTCATTTAAGTAAATGTGGAAAAACTTACCTTGTAGGTTGCAGGTGATCCCACAGCCTGGTTTTACTGAGTGTAGCTGGCATGGCACCGGCTATCTCAGGGCAATTCATTCTTGAAGTGGTGGCCTCAAATAGGCATTAGGCCCGTTATTCGCATATGCAAAGGGGTAACTCCGGATTTAGGTGTCGGTAAAGGACGTCTATTTTCTTTTCCATTCTGAATATGGCAGGCAGCGTTCCACTGCCTGTAATTGTGCATGTGCTTCCTGCCCATTGTATTGGGGGCTTAGGAGGCAAGTTAGCATCCAAAAAATGGGCATAGCCCAATTTAGAGGTCTATGGCCTAGAAATTGAGTTTGCGCTGCGCCAGGGCTTTAGCGCCGGAAGTTAGCGCCGGCACTAAGTCCCTTTGCGCGCGCCAAAAATTCAGTAGCGCCGCGCCCAAATGGCTGCCGGCGCTACTGAAGGGTTTTAGCGCCTGAAAACTGGCGCAACGCGCCGCATTGCGGCGCTATTCCGGCGCTGCGGCGCCCGCTGCGGTGCGGCAGGCTCGGGAAGTGCAGGCCTCCTCCTTCCGTTAAGGAGGAGCTGCCTGCACCCGGCCGCGGCCCGCGCAAATCTCTTCAAAAATGAGCCCGGCACCTCGGACAAGTGCCGGGCTTGCATCTGTTCCGGGGGGGGGGGGGGGAGAAGTCCGGGGAGGGAGCTGCGGGCAGGCGGCCGGCGGGAAAGCGGCCGGCCGCCGCGGGGCCTTTAATGCGCAGGCGCAAACACATGTTGGACTCTGTTGCCAGAGTCTTAGTTGCGGCTGCCACGGGCGAGGCGGCCGCAACTGAATTTTGGCGCTGGGGCCCGTCGGCATGGCAACCGGGACGCTGCGCACACCGATGATGTCATCGGTGCCGGCGCAGCGCTACCGGTGCAACGCCGCTTTGGGGCCCCAGGGAATTTTTGAACTGGCCATAACTCTGGCGCTAGCCCCTCTAGCGCCTCAAAAGCGGCGCTAAGGCTAGTGAATTTCTAGGCCTATATGTTATGTACTTTGGGGATTCTGGCAACTTCTGAAACTTGCTGCATTTCATTTAACATTGGGTGGGTGGGGGGGGTGTTCCCTGCTTATGGTTGGCAGGATATGTGTAAATTTAAATTAATGCTATACATAACACTAGTGTAAATGTCAAATTGACCATGTATCATTGAACAGTATTTATATTTTTTAAAAAACACTGAATAACAACTCCTAGGGGGGAAAATTTGGTTGCTTTGCACCTCCCGTTAGCACCCTAGAGGGCGCAAAGCAACTAGCGCCTGTGCGTGGCGATGTTTGTGCCACTCGCGAAATTCACCAGACATTTTGCGGTGGCGCTAAACACTACCGCCATGATCTCCTGCGCCCGCAGATCGTGACATCAGTCGAGCATGCAACGCCCCGGTAGTGCCCCGGACCAGATATTGAGTGGCGCCCCCTGCCTTACCACCTGCCGCAAGCAACGACAGGTTGAGGGGAGCGTTTTGCAGTCAGGAATGGACTGGGGGAGCGCTATTTAAAGGCGACTACTTCCTGCCTTTTTTGTCGGTGACATTTTTGCACCAGGCATTCTGAGAGAGAGAGAGACTTCTGGAGATATTCAACGCTGTGTGAAGGAGTTTTGGGTACTGAGCAGGTTCATTTTGATTTAACCTTCCTTGCATCGATTTAGAAGAGTCTATGGGGGCTGCACTCTGAGCTCTTTCCCTGGGCCTCTCCATTGTTCTTTCCAGCAGATTTGATGTACAGGTCTCTCCAGGCTGAGATTCAAGGCTGCAATGAGCAGGATGTGGATGGAGAGCAAGATCGACCCACCCCTTTAAGAACTGGCCGGCACCAGTGTGTCTGTGTTCCATTGCTGACTGACATCACATGAGCTTCGCCAGCACTCTGAGGTAGCACCTCGCTCCTCGGCATTAGCGCTTTAAGAGAGGTGTGTAGTGCCTGATTTAGCGCTCCAATCACCTCCAGGGGCGATAGAAGCCAAGTTTGCAGTCGGAGGTGATAATTAGCACCAGGCACGAAACTTTGCGCCCGGCCGATAATTGCGCCCCAAGCGGGGCGATACCGAATTTCTCCCCCCTAGAGTTTTTATGTTATCCCTTAGTAATCTTGTGCATGGATGAAGTATAATCAATCTAATTTTTGAATAGGTATACTGTATTCACTTTCTTGCAGCTTGTAAATCTGGATATGTATTACTTTTCTTTTGGACAGAGGTGGCAGAGGTCTCAAGAGGCCTCCTATTGTGGAGAGAGGAATCCTGGCTGAGAAGTTTCCGAAACAACATCAGGAGAGCTTTGACTAGCTATAGTGACTCTGATGATTGGAGTTTCATGGTTATCGGATACCAAATTGTCTTTAGTGACTTTATTAGCAGCACTGCCAAATACAAAAAGAATATTGACCTCAATTTGGAGAACAGAAGTACAGTGGCTTCAGCACGCTATCTTCTCGAGTTTCTTCTGCCAGACCCCAGCAATGTCACCTATCTTCATAAATTATGTTATTTACATTTCAGGAAATCTAATTGTCTTGACCTGTCTGTAAACCCTCTCCAACTTTTGCATATTCATAGGAATGCTTGCACATCTGTGTATTACTGAGTAAACATTTCAAAATTACTATTTGTTACAAAGAAGTAATTTTGAACAGTGACAAACATTTTAGAAGGTATTGTAACTCAAATCTTTAGAGCAAATGTGAATTCATATTGTTCAATTATTTTAATGGAATAAAATAAAATAAGTACGCATATGCCAAACTGGAAAGTAGTAAAAGCTAACACAGCTGATAACGCAAGACCAGCCCTGATAAAAGGCTGTGACATGCGAAAGCAAATGATTGCACTAAAAGCGGAGTGGGACATAGGCTTTTAACTTAAACTGTACCCAACATTTATTCACTTTACATATGTAAAAGAGAATACGCATTTTTCTGGCGTGGTGTGGAGGCCATACATGCAGAAAATTTTGATTTTTAATGCTTTATTTGGTGCATTTTCTAGTATTTTGGAATGTACAGTGAACATTTTTTTTCATTTAAAAAGAAAGGCAGCTCACCGACATGGGACAGGAAATCCGGCAGGGCAGCCAACTCTGATGGGCAGCAGCACTTTACAGGGAAGGGGTGGAAGCGCGGGATTGAAAGGAAGCATCAGCCTTGAGGAGAAGGGAATATTTTTTGGCATCACTTACAGCAGCAAGGACATTAACTGTGGAAGCAGTTACGTCTCAAAACCCACAAACAACTGCAAAAACAAAAGTGTGCCAAACTTGGTTCTAACAGAAACAGTGATTTGTCACCAACCCTGATCACAACCACGTCTTTCACTGAGAGAATAAACTTTTTAAAAACAATTGCATTGGTACTGATTAACATTTTGTTTGATAATGTTCCTATGAAGTGCCTTGGGATGTTTTACTGTTAAAGGTGCCATATGAAGGCAAACTGTTGTTGTTGATGCCATAAATCTGTTCAGTAAAGGGATTGTGTGCCCCAATTTTATAAGATGGCAGTAAAAAAAATCACTCCACTTGTGACTTTCACACTATTATTTGCATTTTTATTCCTGAATTGAAAGTGAAGTTCATATCAGAATGATTAAGATTCCATACAGCAAGCCCCAGTGAATCTCCTCAAGCAGAGTGCAGAATTATGCAGATCAATATAGATTTGGGGCTTTGCTCTTAATTGCAATTAAAGAAAGCCTGTAATGGAAAATTGGATTTTTTTTTTGGCAGGCAAAAAATCTGTTCCTCTTCAATGGCCCAGTAATTCCGGGCACAACGCGTGAGTACGGACGGGGTACTCACGCGTGTGCCCGGAGGAATTGCCGGTTCTCAGCATGCACAGCGCATGCGCTGAAAACCGGCATTTCCTGTCCTCTGACCCAAGGGGTTAAGAGGCAGTACGCGCGCGACTGCACAGGCAGCGCGTGCGCACTGAAATTCCTTTTTTTTTCCACAGTTGCCCGAGTGTAAAGGCCTCCGGTCTTTACGCGTGGAAAAACCAGACGTAAGTATTTCGTTTTACAGGTAAGTGGGCTTTTAGTACAATATAGAAATTTTTTTTCCACAGGTTTATTATTTTTAAAGAATTTACAGTAAGGTAAGTTTAGTTTTAGACCCTATTTTTTAAAAATTTATTTTTTTCAAAAAATTGATTAATTGTTTAAAACATTTTTTAAAACTTATTTATAGTTAATATACTCAGTGGGATGTTTTTTAAAATTTTATTTAAAGTTAAAGTAGTGTTTTGGCAGCCCATACTTTTCATGAGTTTGACAGCTCTTACTGTCCAAACTCATGAATGAGTTTCCCCTCCCCTGATTGGCTGCACAGTGCTCACCTGATCCCAGCCGGCACATCGCACTAACTACGCCGCTGGATCAGGTAAGCACATCGCGCCGACATCTGAACCGGGCCAGTGACAGGAAATGCAAGCAGGCCCGGGCTTCAGATGTCGGCGCGCAGGGTGCGTGCCCATCGGGGGCTTGCACGCGCGGCAAGCACCAGATCCTAATTTCAGGGCCAATATGTCCGTGTTACATTTTCAACCAAGGATTTTTTTTCACTGTTTTTCTCTATTAGTCTGCATCCTTTAAAAGATCAGTGTCAGGGAGTGATCACTTTGGAGGATGGTGTTGAAGACTGCAGGAGGATCACAAAGGAGCTGTCTATTTCTGTGTTGGTTAGGCCCAAAACCACTGAAGACCACTGTTCACAAAAAACTCACATTGGGTTTCACCATTTACACCTTAGTTCTTATCATAATCACGATCATCACAGTGCTTCTGAGAGTTAAATTAGAGGAATGCGTAACAACAGCACAGCAGGTTCGGGAATGCCTCTGTATATGATGGGCAAAAGTTCAACCAGCCTAAAAAGAGCATCATCATTGCCAGGCATAGTAAAACTGCAATAACAACAGGAAATGCTGGAAAAACTCAGCAGGCCAGGCAACATCCGTGGAGAGAAATTAGAGTCGACGTTTTGGGTCGAAACCCTTCTTCAAAACTGGAAAGGAAATGAAATAGATCGAAAGGAGGGATGGGGAGGGAACAAAAGAAGTGAATAGACATTAAGAGGTATTCAAAACTGTTAAGTCTGTGTGTTCCAGTTGTATTAAGATTAATTACTGACACAGACTACAAGAATAAAGTTCAACAGGTCTTTACTAGTTGGAGGCCAGGACTATACTAAATACAATATCACTACACAGTACTTATATACCGGTGGTCACCACCGGTATTACGTATACAGCAGCCAGAGAAAGTAGTACATCTCTTAAGGTGGAACAGGCTTAAGTTCTCTTAAGGTGGAACAGGTTACATACACCACAAAAACGAGACGAGATGGTGATAGGACTAGTAAAGAGACAAAAGACGGCTCAGATTAGGTGTGAAATGTACTGGCAGAATGAGAGACAGCTGCCATGTAAAAAAAAAAGGAGGGCGGGGGGGGGAGGGAAAACCCAAAACAAAGGGGTGGGGAAAAAAAATACATAAGTAAAAATGTAATAGGGGCCGAGGTTATGATCTGAAATTGTTGAACTCGATATTGAGTCCGGAAGGCTGCAAAGTGCCTAATCAGAAGATGAGGTGCTGTTCCTCGAGTTTACGTTGAGCTTCCATGGAACAATGCAAGAGGCCAAGGACGGTGAGGTCCGAGTGGGAATGGAGCGGTGAATTAAAATGACAGGCGACCAGAAGCTCGGGGTCACCCTTACGGACTGAATGGAGGTGTTCCACAAAGCGGTCACCCAATCTGCGTTTGGTCTCCCCAATGTAGAGGAGACCGCATCATGAGCAGCGAATACAGTATACTAGATTGCAAGAAGTACAAGTAAATCACTGTTTCACCTGGAAGGGCTGTTTGGGGCCCTGGACAGTGGGAAAGGGGGGAGGTGTTACATCTCCTGCGCTTGCACGGGAAGGTGCCAGGCGAAGGGGAATGGGTGCTGGGGGTGATAGAGGAGTGGACTAGGGTGTCTCGGAGGGAGAGGTCCCTACGGAATGCTGAAAGGGGAGGGGAGGGGAAGATGCATTTGGTGGTGGGATCACTTTGGAGGTAGTGAAAATGGCGGAGGATGATCTGTTGAATGTGGAGGCTGGTGGGGTGAAAGATGAGGACAAGGGGAACCCTATCGTGGTTCCGGGAGGGAGGGGCAGGGGTGAGGGCAGAAGTGCGGGAGATAGAATGGACACGGTCGAGGGGAATCCTCAGTTGAGGAAAAAGGAAGACATGTCGGAAGCACTGGTGTGGAAGGTGGCATCGTCGGAGCAGATGCGGCGGAGACGGAGAAACTGGGAGAATGGAATAGAGTCCTTATAGGAGGCGGGGTGGGAGGAAGTGTAGTCCAGGTAGCGGTGGGAGCCAGTGGGCTTGTAGTGAATATTGGTCAATAACCTATCCCAGAGATGGAGACGGAGAAGTCGAGGAAAGGAAGGGAAGAGTCAGAGATGGACCATGTGAAGGTGAGGGAAGGGTGGAAATTGGAGACAAAGTGAATGAAATTGTTTAGTTCGGGGCGAGAGCAGGAAACGGCACTGATACTGGCATCAATGTATCGGAAAAAGAGGTGAGGGAGGGGACCTGAGTAGGACTGGAACAAAGAGTGTTCCACATATCCCACGAAAAGGCAGGCATAGCTATGACCCATGCGGGTACCCATAGCAACACCTTTGATTTGGAGGAAATGAGTGGAGTTAAAGGAGAAGTTGTTCAATGTAAGAACACGTTCAGCCAGGCGGAGGAGGGTGGTGGTGGATGGGGATTGGTCGGGCCTCTGTTCAAGGAAGAAGCGGAGTGCCCTCAGGCCATCCTGGTGGGGGATGGAGGTGTAGAGGGACTGTACGTCCATGGTGAAAAGAAAGCAGTTGGGGCCAGGAAACTGGAAACTGTTAAAGTGGCGGAGGGCGTCCGAAGAGTCGCGGATGTAGGTGGGAAGAGACTGGACAAGGGGAGAAAAGATAATGTCAAGATAGGAAGAGATAAGTTCCGTGGGGCAAGAACAGGCTGCAATGATGGGTCTACCAGGGCAGTCCTGTTTGTGGATCTTGGGGAGGAGGTAGAAGTGGGCTGTGCGGGGTTGGGGAACTATGAGGTTGGTGGCTGTGGGGGGAAGATCTCCAGAGGAGATGAGGTCAGTGACAGTCTTGGAAACGGTGGTTTGATGTTCGGTAGTGGGGTCATGGTCCAGTTGAAGGTAGGAGGAGGTGTTGGCGAGTTGGCGTTCAGCTTCCGCTAGGTAGAGGTCAGTTCGCCAAACAACAACAGGTCAGCAGGTTTAATGACAATGTCAGGGTTGGATCTAAGAGAATGGAGTGCTGCAAGTTCAGAGGAAGGTAGGTTGGAGTGAGTGAGGGGAGCAGAGAAATGGAGACGGCCGATGTCACGGCGGCAGTTAGCGATGAAAAGATCTAGAGAGGGTAAGAGGCCGGGGGAGGGGTCCAGGTAGAACGGGAATTCTGAAAGCGGGAGAAAGGGTCAGTCGTGCGGGGGGAAGACTCCTGGCCAGAGAAGTGGGCACGGAGACCAAGGCGGCGGAAAAAGAGCTCAACATCGTGCCGAGCTCGAAATTCATTGAGGTGGGGGCGTTAAGGGGATGAAGCTCAGGCCTTTGCTGAGGATTGATCGTTCTGGGTCAGAGAGGGGAAGGTCAGAGGGGATAGTGAAAACGTGGCAGGGGGTGAGATTGTGAGAAGGGGGGTCAGAGGAAAGTGAAGGAGAAGAAGGTTCCGGAGGGGCGTGACCGCTTTGCGGAACACCTCCGTTCAGTCCGTAAGGGTGACCCCGAGCTTCCGGTCGCCTGTCATTTTAATTCACCGCTCCATTCCCACTCAGACCTCACCGTCCTTGGCCTCTTGCATTGTTCCACGGAAGCTCAACGTAAACTCGAGGAACAGCACCTCATCTTCCGATTAGGCATTTTGTAGCCTTCCGGACTCAATATCGAGTTCAACAATTTCAGATCATAACCTCGGCCCCTATTACATTTTTACTTATTTTTTTTTCCCCACCCCTTTGTTTTGGGTTTTCCCTCCCCCCCCCCTTCCCCCCTTTCCTCTTTTTTTTACATGGCAGCTGTCTCTCATTCTGCCAGTACATGTCACACCTAATCTGAGCCGTCTTTTGTCTCTTTACTAGTCCTATTACCATCTCATCTCGTTTTGAATACCTCTTAATGTCTATTCACTTCTTTTGTTCCCTCCCCAGCCCTCCTTTCGATCTATTTCATTTCCTTTCCAGTTTTGAAGAAGGGTTTTGACCCGAAACGTCGACTCTAATTTCTCTCCACGGATGTTGCCTGGCCTGCTGAGTTTTTCCAGCATTTTCTGTTGTTATTTCGGATTTCCAGCATCTGCAGTATTTTGCTATCGTAATAGTAAAACTGTAGGTTATTCTGGGCTCAGCTAAGGTTGACATTTTCTTAAAACACCATCATTATAATCTGAAATAATAAATGAACAGCTTTACTTTCTCTAAAGAAGTCAGCCTACAGATAGACCGCCTGACTTTGCTGAGAATATTAAAGATCTGTGACCTGCTCATAGTGAGAACTGACCTGATACAAATTCAAGTCTATCGCATCTGTCTATTTGGGGTTGGAGGTGTCGGCCACCCCTTTAAGTGATCTGGTTGCCTGCTTATTGAAGTTGACTCCCACTGCCCTATATTTACTAATGCGGTACAATGCTCAGGAGTGTAACAATGAAACTCGCTTGTTCTTGGTCCGGATCTCAGTGTCTTGTGTGATGAAATATTCCATTCATCACTGCCTGTGACTGTGGTTGGTTTCAGTTTCATTTCCCTTACCTCTGTTCCGTTTCCTCACCATTGTATTGTACTATGTGTAGAGCTCCGCCCATACCTGGCCCATTGTATTGTACTATGTGGAGGGCTCCGCCCATACCTGGCCCATTGTATTGTACTATGTGTAGGGCTCCGCCCATACCTGGCCCCTATGTAAGCTGGCCCAGCCTGCAGCACATCCAGTACGGCAGAGCTCTGGATGGAAGATACCTCTCTCCTGTGTGTTACCTTCTAAGTCAATAAAAGCCTTGTTTTGTTTCGCTAACATCGAGTCTCAGATTTATTGAGGCACATCATCTTGCACACTTGCATTCCTTCAATATGTCCAAAGGCAGACTGAGTTTACTTTGGGTGAGGCAAATTTTTCATCGAATTGGAAGCTGCTTTGTTCCACAGTCAACAAAGCTCACAGAGCAATGAGGTTGATGAGGTTCGCTGATATAATCACTACAACGTTTGTTCCCGTCCTTTTACAAAAACAATAAACATGCCTGAGCTAGCCCGCTCCAGTGGGTCACCAACTCAACATAAAAGCACAATTTTTCATATTCTGTCCTATCACCCATGGCATGGGTTCACAGTCTGCGCTGCTCAACTCCCCCTTGGTTTGTGTGTCCTGATTTTTAAAACTCTCTCTCTTTCACACAGAGATCAATAAAGGTTTCCAACACTGTGCAACGTGACTTTCTGAATAATCAGACATGATTAACAAATTGCCCATTGTTTGGGCAATCCGAGGAACATCTTCCTATTTTGTGCTGTAATTACCATTTATCTGCCGACTGATCCACTGCTCGGCGTGGAGCTGTGTAAGGAAGCCTTTTAGAGGAAATTTTTTAGATAAGAAAACCCCACATCTTAACTAAGCTCATGTCCAAGTCTTGAAAATACACTGTATGGCCTAAAAATCCTGAACCGTGAATGATTGTTGTAGGTAAATCAGCACTTGCTCATAATCCTTCACACCTGACTCAGCACATGTTTCCTCAGTCATACTGTTAAGTGGCTATTTAGCTACTAGAGAAATGTAAAAGGTGTATCATGAATATCTCTGTTCTTTTGGCTGTCCCCACTAATCGCCCACAGGAAAATTGTTTACACTTGATATTTTAATTAGTGATTGATAAGTTCTACAGAAGAGAGGGGAAAAATAGCACATACAATAGGCCATCGAGATTCCCAAAGCACAGAAGTGAATTTGTGCTCACTAACATCATGCTGGGCTGGGCTTCCTGAGTAAGCTCCCACTTAGCCACACGAGGCGAACTCCCGGCACTGGGAGCTCGGAAAAGTGGCCACATCATTTTAAATATTGGCAGCAGCCTTTAGGGCTGGTGACTCATGTAATTTCTCACCAGATATCTTGTAGCACATTAAGCTTGAAAGATTGTGATTGGTGTGCTTTCAAAGTGACCCCAGCATTAATTTCGCAATAACTTTTCAAGTGACACTGGACTCTGTAGCTTGCACTTATGTACACTAGTGCTTTCTAAAGTGTGTAGCAGAAAGTCTTTTGCTGATTAAGGTTGGCTGTCATTATGCTTGACTGAATTTTTTAATGGACCAGCAGGTTTTAAGAGACGGAAAGCCGTGTTGCTGGGAAAATTCTTTAACAATCGAACTGCTGTGATTACAAGCTATTTACAGATAAGGAAGTAGACAATGAGGTGTTACAAAGCTACAATCAAGACATCTTGAAAGGAGGCCTGCAAGACAGGACACAAGTCAATGACCTTTGCACAATTCATATTGTGCTGCCGATCTCCCCTGCAAACTTTGCAAACCCTCTCAGACATTGTTTAAGTGACCTCAAGTCTGATAAGGAGATAAAAACATTAATAGCTGACAATATCCAGTGGGCTCAGGACACAACAGAAGAATGGCAACTCGACCAACTCCTCCCATGTACCAGAAAAAGGAGAGAACGCCCCTTTGCAGCACAGAGTGGGTTACTGAGAAGAATAAAGGACAACGACCAAAAAGATATCTTCACTGCAGTCGGAAGGAGGTGGTTTGGCCGATCATCTCACCTACGAGGATAGGGCTGCAGTCGGAAGAGGGGTGTGACTTGGTCGGTTGGCCCAAAGAACCTACAATTAACACAAACTGACCATCCGTGGGTGATCATGTGTATATCCTATCTGCAACATATGGTAGTGGTGACAGGTATTGTATTGCAACAAGTTTAGTTTTGACATTGTATTGATCTCTGACATCGCAATAAAGTTGAGTTAAGTCGGAATCTGCGTTTGTGTCAATTACTCACTTATAATTCTCGGGTCAGAATTTTAAACCTGTGACATCCCGAAAGGAAACATCTTACAGGTGGAGCGAAAGTTGCTTGAAAGATCCACATTACAAATTAAAGACCTTTCTGTTTTTCAGAACTTTTGTATAAGTCAGCTTCTCCGTTTCCAATATCACAATCATTTGGCATCTTGTCTAGTAACATATCCTGCATGTTCTGATCCCCAAAAAAGTACAAATCTAACTAAAAATATCCTCAAAAAATTAGTCAAATTCCATCAAAAATCCCCAATTAAAAATGCCTGTATTTCTTTAATAGCCTTCTGATTACATCTTATCTTTAATGCCTGATGTGAATAGATGAAAATAACTCTGGGTGGGAGGTCTGATCAAAGATCGGGAAATTCCTTAAGGCATGTAGCAAGGGGAGGGGCCTTGTGTAGCGCGACCTGGGGCCCAGCTGGGCCCCCGGGGATCGGGACTGCAGGCAAAAGAGAAGTGCCGGGCTCTTGGAGCGCAGCCGGCACTCCGCGGGGGTGGGTGGGGGGCGTTTCAGGAGGCCGGGGACGGGAGCGCAGGCAGGTGCTGGCAGGCGGCCAGCAACAAAAATGGCCGCCCCGCACCTCGCCTTTAAATTGCGTCTCCCCGGCCGCAGGTACGCCTCCCTGACCCTGTTGGACATAGCGTCTGGCGGTAAATCAGGGGGTGCTCCCGAAAATCGTGGCCAGGGCGTGAGTGGGGCACTGCGCACACCAATGGCGTCATCGCCAGCGGCGCAGCGCCGCAGGGCGCTACCGGTTAGCGCCACCACTAACCTCCCGCTGAATTTTGCGGGAGGCGTGGGCAGTGCTGCGCCCGGGTGCTAGTTGGTTTGCGCCCCACTTAGTGCCCTCTTAAGGTGCTAAGGGAGGCACTACCAACTGAATTTTTCTCCCTTTAACTTTTCAAATTGAAAAGGGGACATCTGAGAGCTAATCTTAGAGGTATATAAGATAATATATTGCATGGACAAGATTAATGTGGAATACTACTTTAAACAATAGAGTAGGACAAGAGGACATAGGTTCAGTCTAGTGAAAGATGACTTTAGGACTGATATCAAGAGGTTCTTCTTCATGTAGGGAGTGATTAAAACTTGGAATGGACTTCCGGGCAGTGTGCGGGAGACGAAAACTATAGAATCATTTAAGAAACAATTAAATACAGCAATGGGGGAGTGCAGGATTGTTCTGGAAAGATGTATTAAACGGGCTGAATGACCTTCCTCTTCCATAAGTATTTTGTGATCTTGTTAAATGTATTCAAAGATTGGAAAAGATTATTGAATCTAAGTTAAAGTCTAGACTCACACCAGCTGTGTCCTTACGGAATCTTGGCATCAACTGTGGGTGGAGGGGAAGAAGAGTGTCGGTATGAATTAGGAATGGAGTCGGAGATTGTTAGCATGAACAGAGAGTAGGAGAGTGTCAACGTGAATCAGGGAGAGTGGCGGTGGGGGGGAGCGGTGCAAGAAGGAGTGTGTTAGCATTAACTGAGGGGGTGGAGGGGGAGTAAGCATTAACTGAGGGATGTTGAGGTAATAGTATCATCTTTATTGGAGATGTTGGAAGAAGAGAACCTGACTCAACCAGTTGTTGTGGGGAGAGGGGTGGTTGGGAACAGAATCTGGAAGGATCGTGTACATTTATAAATTTGCTGCCTACAGCTTTGACTGCGATGATCCCACAATCAAGAAAACTTTGTCCAAATTTACTGTGGGGCTTTTTTTCTTAATGATCTTTTCTCCTAGTAATAGATTATCTATTGATACTGGGGATAAGAAGTTTTGAAATGGAAAGAAAAATAATTTATTCCAAAATGGTAAATAAGAATAGTTTTCAACAAAATGAGTATATGTCCTTTCCTTTATAAATAAAATAATACGCAATGACCATTTAATTGTAGATACACCAAATAAAGAGTCAAAAGCCAAAATTTTCCAGGGCAGCACGATCCTAACCCTCTCCCCCTCCCCCCTACCCTGCCCCCCCCCCCGCTAGTTAAAATAAATCTTGTTCCTCAACACTTTTATTCCTCTTTAGGTTTTCATGTCCTGTCTGTAACCCCTCCAATACAAGTGGAGGAATGATAGGTATACTTCCAGCATGAGTTACAAGTCTCACTGCACTTTCGGTGTGATTATTTTTTCCCACATATAGGGGCCGATTTTCCTGGAGCCGTCAGGCGGGCTTTCAGGCATGTGGGGGGGGGGGAAAATCGCAAAAATAGGGGGTCGCGACCCCCCCCGCCCCGCCCCGTCTGATTTTCACCCAGGCGTTCCTGTCCGACCCGAATTAGTCCCGCCCGCAGCAGGCGGGACTGGTCTTCAGGCACCTTAATCACCAATAATTGGCATCTATAATGCCATTGTAAGGGGCCCTTGCTATTTTCAGCCTTTTCCCACGTTAAACACGCTGACTATCAGCTGCAGGTCAATCAGGAAAGAAGAGATTTAATCAGACATCATTTGTAGGTTGCAGGACCTTGTTGTTTTAGGCTTGGGGCAACTTGTTCCAGGCTTAGGCACAGCTGTGGAAGGTTGGAGCCGCACACACTTTTCCAGTGTGAGCTCCTGGGAAGCCCCTCTCGCCACCCTCACTCAGCGCTTCCTGAACTGAGGCACCTACCAGAAGCATGGGAGGCCTTTTTTCCCTTCCCCTCCTGGCATTAGAGGACCTCCAGCCCCATTCGCGAAATGACACACGCCACAACTGCAGAAGTTGCCATCAGAAATTTTATTTACGATAACCAGCTGATGGCACTTTTCAAATAAACACATTTCACCCAAGTGACTACCCTTGTGACTATTAGTGCTTTATTTTCCTCTTACACGTGCTCCTACATAGTGGTTCCCCTGTGGCTTCAGCAGATGTGGAGGCCCCTTGCTCACTTCCCTGCTGCTCCTGTCTCGACACCTTTGGTGGGCGTCCTCTAGGATGGTGAGCCCAGTTTGCTGCTCCTGCGGCTGTGCAGGGGCTGAGACCTCTATCTCCGCTGGGTGTGTACTCCGGCGGGGCTCTGACCGAGGGCTCTGCAGTGGCATGGAAGTGTGAGTGCTTGGAGAGGAGCCCCCACTTCCTTGAGGTCTGCCACCAACCTCCCTCTCATGGGCCAGGTCCCCCTCACTGCCTGCAAGTGGCTGGAGAGCAGCTTGCTGCACATCAGGGGGGCCATGGGGACCTGTTTCTACAATGGCAGTCCTACTCAGAGGACCTGCCATGAAGGACTGGTTTCTCTATTCAATAGCTGACCATCGCTCCTCCAGAGATGTCAGTCTATTCTGAACACTCACCATGTTTTCAACACTCTGGCGACTTAGCTCCTCCATGGCCGTAGCCATCCTCTCCTCTACTGTAGCCATCCTTTCCACGGAGGTTGCCATCCTTTCCGTGGTGATGCGTTCATGCGCCAATGACTCCACAAAGGCTCTGCTCATGTTCGCTACGGACTCCTCAATTCGCTCCACACTCGCAGCAACCCTGGAGACAAAACCTGCCAGAGATTCCTGCATCTGCACATGGAGATCCATCACCTCTTCTCTTGCGCATGGACCCAGAGGCAGAGGGTCGACATGCAGCTGAGCTGAGCTGGCAGAGTCCTGCGCCCTCCGACGAGGACTCTCCACTGCTGTCCCTGTCTCCACCATCTGCTGATGCTCACTTGTGAGCTGTGATACACCAGGTGACAACACTACTCTATCTCGCGAAGGTCCCACCGAGGTGTGAGTGTCTGCACTGGTGCTGGGTGCGCTGAATTCTGCTGACGCTGTGCCCTCAGAGGTTGGAGCTTCCTCTGAGGCATCTGGTTGCTCAACCTCTTCCTCCTCCGCAGTGGAGACGGGGGCTCTGGATGGTCCTGTGGGGGAGTAAAGGAAAGAGTTAGAGATGTGATGCCAAGGTTACATGCACATTGGATTTTGCAGATGTTCATAAGTCCAAATGATGTAGCTACAGAATCATAACAGCGACTCATGCTATGTCAATGAGAGAGATGGAAAACTATTCTGTCACCAGCTTGCGGGACTGCCCCTGTCTCTCCTTCCCCAGCTTCCGCAGCCACATCAGCCCCTACAATTTCCAGCACTCCTTCCTCCCAGGGGGTCAGGTGGGCTATTGAGGGTGGGCCTCCTCCAATCCTGGCTCGCTCTCTGTTGTTGTGAGCTCTCTTTTCCTGCAATGAGGGAGACAAGTGGAGTTTGAGTGAGAATGAAGGAGTGAGTGTAGAGATTGCATAACATAGATACTTAGAGGGAGACAAAGATGGTGTGAGGCTGCAAGACCAAGGGCCCTCCCTGTGTGTTGTCAGTTGTGTTCAAAGCATCAGAGTGAGAGGGAGTGTGAGGGCTGCATGGTGGAATAGTTATGTGAATGTGAGCATAGAGAGAGAGGGAATGGGTAAGGGTGCATGGATGTAACTGTGAAGTGGGATGTGGAGGAAGAGAGTGCTAAAGCTGAGTGTTGGTGGGGAAAGGCAATGGGGATCAGTTTGAGGGTGATGGAAACTTCATACTTTTCCTGTACGGTGAAGGTCATGGAATCGTTTCCGACACTGTATCCAGGTTCTTCTGGTGACTCCCAGCGAGTTAACATCTGCTGTCACCCGCATCCATGCAGCCTTGGTCTCAGTTGGAGGCCTCTTCCTCCCCGACCTAGGGAAGAGGACCTCCCTGTGGGCCCTCACCCCATCCAATAATGCCTGCAGTGAAGCCTCGTCGAATTTGGAGGCAGCTCGGGGTCTGGCACTGGCCACAGCCGCTGCAGGCTCCTCTGCCATCCTGTATGGTTCGTTTGGAAGCCTGCAGAGGAAGCGATGCTTGCTGTGGACCTTAAAAGCACCACGAATGATGACATCATACTGTGCGACTTTCTGACTGGAAATAGTCAATTAGCAAGGGTTCCCACACGCTGGAAATCAATTGCCCAATTGAGGGAAAATTGCATCAATCTGGCAGACCCATTTACATTCGTGTGGGAATCCCGACATTCGGGGAACCCGACAATTCCCCACACCTGCAGGAAAATCGGCCCCATAATCTTCCTTCCTTCTTAGGCAGTCCCTCGGGAACCGAGGATGACTTGCTTTCACGTTAAAAATGAGTTTGCAGATGACTGATGAGTCCAATGTGGGACCTGCAGTCTCTGTCACAGGTGGGGCAGATGGTGGTTGAAGGGGCGGGTGGGTGGGGTGCTTGGGTTGACGTGCGCTCCTTGCGCTTGGCTTCCGCTTGCTCCCGGCGAAGAGACTCGAGGTGTTCGGCGCCTTCCCGATGCTTCTCCTCCACTTTGTGCGGTCTTGGGCCAGGGATTCCCAGGTGTCGGTGGGGATGTTGCATTTTTTCAAGGAGGCTTTGAGGGTGTCCTTGAAGTGTTTCCTCTGCCCACCTGGGACTCTTTTGCCATGTCGGAGTTCCGAGTAGAGCGCTTGTTTTGGGAGTCTCGTATCGGGCATGCGGATGATGTGACCTGTCCATCGGAACTGATCGAGCATGGTCAAAGCTTCGATGCTGGAGATGTTGGCCTGAGTGAGAACACTGACGTTGGTGCACCTATCCTGCCAATGGATTTGCAGGATCTTGCGGAGGCAGCGTTGGTGGTACCTCTCCAGTGCTTTGAGGTGCCTGCTGTACATGGTCCATGTCTCTGAGGCATAAAGCAGGGCGGGTATCACTGCTGCTCTGTAGACCATGAGCTTAGTGCTGGGTTTGAGGTCCTGGTCTTCAAACACTCTCTTCCTCAGGCGACCGAAGGCTGCACTGGCACACTGAAGGCGGTGTTGGACTTTGTCATTGATGTCTGCCCTTGTTGACAGTAGGCTCCCGAGGCATGGAAAATGGTCCACGTTGTCCAAGGCCTTGTCATGGATTTTGATAATCGGGGGGCAGTACTGTGTGGCAGGGGCAGGTTGGTAGAGGACCTTTGTCTTATGGATGTTTAGTGTAAGGCCCATACTCTCGTGCGCTTCGGTGAAGGTGTTGATGATGGTTTGGAGTTCGACCTCCGAGTGAGCGCAGACACATGCGTCGTCTGCATACTGTAATTCGACGACAGAGGATGGGATAACCTTGGATCTGGACTGGAGGTGACGGAGGTTGAATAGTTTCCCGTTTATTCTGTAAGTTAATTAATGAGGGTGAGATGGAGCATTGCAGCAAGGAAGATCGAGGAGAGCATTGGTGCGATGACACAGCCTTGCTTGACCCCGGTTCGTACGTGAATATTTAATAGGCTTAAAATCAGTGTCATGTTTGAGTTATCAGCTTTTTTGAAGCTGTTGCTTGTTTTCCAGGTTGGCTCATATGTTGGCAGGGGCGAAGAATGGTGCTAAGTTCCCTGTGTGCTTTGGGCCACAACGCTTGAAAAATTCAGGCCGAGGAGAATTGCTCAAGGTTGAACCAAGGGATCTACGTTTTCACTCTCAATACTCATTATGAGGCCTCTTTCAAAAGGCCCGATTCTGCACTCAAGTGAACAAGACAACTTGAATCAAATAAATCTTTCTGTTTCAAGCACAGGCCCCTTTAACTTATGGACAGGTTTACGACTTGTCACAGAAACTATGCATAATTGAATT
Organism: Somniosus microcephalus; assembly: GCF_052327205.1. NCBI lineage: Eukaryota > Metazoa > Chordata > Chondrichthyes > Squaliformes > Somniosidae > Somniosus > Somniosus microcephalus. The sequence goes on from NC_141004.1 coordinate 49,173,797, forward strand.
TGGTTATATCTCTAAATTCTGGACTAAAATTAGATGGCTTGCAGTTAAATAGCTCACATTTCTAAGCTATCTAATTTGCTTCTCAACATTATTATTAACTACAAGTCTCCTCTTTTGTCCGTGTCACCTGCTTAACAATCTGTTTGGAAAAGCAATTATTAGATGTACCAATTTACAATACTATCAGGTTGACACATCTCAGTTCTCAATCTTAGAATTTCCAGTTCTTCTAAACTCCTACAGTACAAAAAACAAAATTAGCTTATTGATGCACTGTTAAAAGTGCAGTGATGTTTTTTGTTTGCAAAAGGCTAACAAAGCTTCTACGGGCTGAAAAGAACAGATTTGTGACTTTCTTAACATTCAATGCACTTGTCAGACTTTACAATCATTCAGTAATCGTCTGACTCCAAGTAAATCACGGCACAGAAAAACTAAAGGAAGAAACAATTTTTCAAAGGAGCAAGAAGTAATATCACCTTGAGTATTGCATAGATTTGCAGCAGCTGACACATTACAGCGCACACAGTGTGATGTAATATCACATGGTTTGTCACATGGTTTAGTATGAACATGCTCAGTTCGCTCTGGCCTAGTAAAGTAAGCACATGGGCTAGCAACTCGTCGTGTCTCTGTCCTTCATTTGTTCTACCCACGTATATTACAACACATGTAGCAGATCTTGAATCCAGCCAAGTTTATTACCTATAGAGGTGAAATTCCTCAATTCAATAACTTTATTGAAAAACAAATTGATTTTAGAATGGGGTTCAAATTATCAGCAGGAGAGACATTGAGGGCAAAAGTCCATTTCATGGAAATTGAATTTTGATGGAAGCGGGCGGGCAGGCAGCTCAAATTGCCCCTGGAACTTGTCCGTCAATGTCCTGCTCTCATCCCACAGGCTTCTCTTTTAACCTTGAGCAGGTGAGAAGGACACTCGACAGAAACCAGTGAAGTCCTTCTTTAAATATTCATAGATTGAAGTCATCAAGGCCTTAGTACTGCACTGAAGTGACGGTCTATATAATATGCTCAAATCTCTGGTGTTGGGATTGAAATCGTAACGCTCCAACTCAGAGGCAAGGGTCCCACCATTGATCCAAGGCTGATCCTTGCTGGAAGTTAATTTGAAGAGGCCAGCAAGCAATTTACAGGGATTTACAGAAAGCTTATTTCTGAACAGAATTTGGATTTTTTTTCTTCAATTGTTGCCAATAGCTTTCCCATCTATCTTTATGCCTTCTGTTGTGGAACTCCTATTCCCCTCTCGCTTCCCTCAGTCTAAAGAGGGTAGAATTGACTTTCCATTGGGCATGCTCCTGTACTCAGCAATGGAGGGAGACCAAGCTGGGGAGGCTGGCACTGCTGGCACTTGCCTATCTGTCGGTACCCCCACACCAGAACATACAGGCCTTATAAGGAAGGCTCCTCATGATACAGGGGACTTTCTCTTGACTCGCACATCTGACTGTTGCAATGAACGGTTGTGTTATATTTTCTTCCTTCCCTCCTCAAATATGTCTTCATCCTGGTTGAAGGGTAGGAAACAACAGATACTCGTTGGAGGAGGGAGCACTGAGCGGGGTGCCAGTGCTTGGTGTTGGGACCATTCCTGTTTCTATGTTACAGAAGTGGCCTGGCTTCAGAATAATAAAGCAATGTGGTTAAATTTTAAGATGATACCAAACTAGGAGGGGCAGAGGAATCAGGCAAAGTAGCTCAGAAAATACAGAATGAGTTGGATACGATTTGTAAATGGGCAGAACAATGGAAGATGAAATTTAATGCCGACAAGTGTAAAGTACAACACATCACCTGTGGAGTTGGGGAAGCACTTCCGCTCCTCATAGCTCCCCAGGAAGGGTTAAAAAAATTATTTATAAATTTACCTTTTGTTGGCAGGTCCACCACTTGCGGACAATCCCTTTCTGCTGTACCAATGATCTTTTCTTTTATAAAAAGAAAATGTAAAATGTGAAAATGCCCTGCGGTTGCCAATCAAACCCAGAAACAGCATGTAGGCCACTATAGGGTGTATGAACTGAGCACTTACATGCTTTTAGTGGGATGCATGCATATAAGGCTGTGTGTAGGCTTTGGGTGTAAAGGACCGCACAATACCTCCTGGACATTGATGGAAAGCTCACAAAGCACTTGAGCATAGTACAGCATATTCCTGCAAGGCTCCTCTTACCTTGTCTGACCTGGTAAGGTCACTATACTTTTTGCAGTACCATGTGTCAGGTTATGGTGTTGGCACTCATTGCACTGATCACCCCCTTGAACTAGGCTTGACACTTCCCTTTGGGGGCTTCTGCTACTCTGGTCCAATCAGGGCTGCCTTCTTTTCCCTCACTTGGTCCAACTACAATTCTACAGCTTTCTCTCGGGGGTGTGGGGGCTCTGCTGTGCTCTTCTGCAGCACTAACAGCCATTTTACTGCACCAAACCCTTACATTCTGCTCCCAACTTAATTTTCAGTGTGCCTAGTGTTTTAAGCTGCTTCAGACAGTTAACACCTCCAGACACTCACTACTTCCCCACATCCAAACAGGCAAGCTTCCCATGAGAGCCGTTTACAAGGATGGGAGTGTGTCTGCCTGATAATCAGATAAGCAAGGGTGACCCCATCATTTTCAGCAGGGTCAGTCCTTGCACAGTCAGGCAGAAGCCCAGTCCCCACAGGAAAGTTGGAGCTTCAGAGTCACAATTTCAGCTTTGAATGAAGTTGCAACAATCTGTCCTTATTGGGCATGTTTTAGCAATACTTAGTCAAGCCACTAGATGGAGCAGAGTTGGCCTGAGGGATCAATAAGGCGGAAGTCTTACAGGACAGAAGGGAGCCATTCGGCCCATCATGCCTGTACTGGCTCTTTGAAAGAGCTGTCAAATTTAGTCCCAACCCCCAGCTTTTCCCCCAAAACCCTGCAAATTAGTTCTCTTCAAATAAATGTTCAATTGCCTTTTAAAAGTTGCTATGGAATCTGATTCCACCACCCTTTCAGGAAGTGCGTTCCAGATCTTAACAACCTCTGTGTGAAAAAAACTCTCCTAATTTTGGCTCTAGTTCTTTTGCCAATTATTTTAAATCTATGACAGTTGGTTACCAGCCTACTTGTCAGAGGACACCATTTCTCTCCACTTGCTCTGTCAAAACCCCTCATAACTTTGAATCCCTCTATTAGGTTTCCCCTTAACCTTCTCTGCTATATAAGTGGGGTATCACAGGGCAGTTGGACATGATTTTTAGTAGGAGCTGTTTGATGGGAAGAAAATCTAGCAGATTTAAAGGGAAAATCAACCAAAATAATATATAATCTGGAGGTACCTGCATCTTTAAGAGTGTAGCATGTGATTTTGGGGAGAAATTCATTAGCGCCACTAACTTTAGAAAAGTTTGAGATTTAGCGTCAGGCGCTAATGATTCAGACTGCACGTAAAATTCAGTCCCATTGCTGAAAGAAAGGATTGGCGTGCTAAACCAAGCACTAATGGCCTATCTCCGTGGCATTAAACTCAAAGCGCTGACCAATATCGGGTGCAGTCTAACCTCAAGTCATCATTGCCACAGGCTTTTCCCAGTCCTTAAAGGGGAGGTTCATTGATACTGCAGCACCTCATTCTCAGCAATGCTGGCTGTGCAGCTGCCTCAGCAAGGAGAAGCACAACAAGGAGAAGGAGCCGGAGGGCTGAAGCAGGTGCGTTCATGGCAGATCCACCTCAGTCGGGTGGTCAGGGTGATTGAATGCTTCAACAAATGCTACATACCACCATCCAAGCTTCACACACTGCCCAAAGCACCAGATCCCCAGCACTCACCCACCAACAATCTCTACCTACCAACACTCACACCCACATCTCACGCCTTGCAGACAATGACAGCTATTCAACTATGGCATACGCAAGGGTCATTAGTTGTTGGAATGATTGTGATATGTGTGATATGTTTATGCATACATTTATTCATGGAGTTTGCAATATTTTTTGTCTCCCTCATTTCAACTTTGCACCCAGGAGGACACTGTGATATGGCATGACAGAGGGATGGCATGTGGTGAGCAAAAGGGACCTGGGGTTTAAGTCATCCTGGTGTGAGGCTGGAGGTCTGTTTGAAGGAGGTGGCAGAGCTCTGTGACCACCACCTTGGTGATGCGAAGCCCTCTAATACACTGCTCCTCGCTTCATTGAAGGTAGAAGTGCTGTCAGAATACCCTCAAAGGGTAAGGCCTCCTGGTGAGAGCCCTGATGGCCCTCCTCCTCCCTCTGGCCACATGTTCCAGTCTTTCTCGCTGCCTCCGCTCCCCCTGCAGTAGATCCTGGAGGGTGAGGTCGACTGTCAGTACAGTCCCCATTAATGTAACCAAGTGTAGCACTTTGATATGTTGTCAGAATAAATATAACTAATTTTTAGTAGCCTCAACACTCCTGAAAATAAAGAACCTTTAAATTACTGAATTAAACTGTTCCACAATCTCAAACTGACAAGGAAGCAGTGAAACAGCACTAACCTGACAACTGCGACTCATTACTCATGATCCCTTTAAGTAGCACCCCTGGAGCCGGCATCTGCCTGCTTGACGCCACCTCTCCCTGTCGCTGTTGGGGAGAGGCGGTAAGGCAGCGGGCACAAATAAATTTGGCAGATCGGGCGCCCAGTGAGCATTGCACGTTCACTGACGTCACGATCTACCTGGTGTTGAAGTCCCCGGTGGTAACTGTTAGCGGCGGTGTTATGGGGGGCCGGATTTGGTGTGTGGTGCTGGATTCGCCTCGCCCAGGTGCTACTGCATCAGCATCCCCTCCAGGCGCTAACAGGAGGCACTAACCAACTGAATTTCTCCCCCAAAGTCTTTTGGTCTTGCTTACTTTCCACACAGATTCAAGATTAGGTAGTAAGATAGTGCTGAGTAAAGTGAGCAATAATCAGCAACAAAGATAAAAGATGTGTTGCTCCAGTAGAGGCCCCGGGGATTGTCATAGTGCCTCTCTAGTGGATGCTATTAGAGTGAGAATCTAAATGTTGAGCCAATTTGGCACTGGACTATTTCTTTGTACAAATATATGTAGCAGATGATGAACCAGCAAACTATCTTATTTGGCCAGAACCTCTAGTAATCTAGACTCAAAATATCTACATGTGAGCAAGTTCAAACTGGTGCAATCTCTTTATACTTATTGACCCTATTCAACTTCTAATTCTACTCATTTCCCTTTACTTATCCAGGTGGAACTCTGGTTAGTTTTAAATGTGTTGAAGATTGGACAATTGCTTAGCCAATTATTTTGGAGCTTAAAGGCTATGTGTACATTTTGTATTTTTCAGTAATACATAATACAGATGATCGAAATGTTTAGCTTGTAAAAGTTGGTTCCCAACTGAGATTTGTTACGTTCTAATTTATTTTCCTTTCCACCAAACGGTACAAATTCTCGATTGTGGATATGCCATGAGGGGACTGATTAACCGATTACTTTGTTACACCAATGGTGTTCTCATGAAGATGCAGCGATAGCATCTGAATTTAGCAAGATTGTACTGGGGTCCTCTCAGTTTTTACATTTTAAAATTTGACTGCAGTGCTGAACACAGTTCATTCAGGTCAAGTATAAAAGCTGATCACAATGATGTGTGCACCCTGACCACAGGCCAGGCTGGAACAGAATATGCTGTCCCATTGTGGAAGCAATCCTGATTAAGTCTGTTTCATCAATCTTCATTTGGTCACAATTAATGTAGTTATTTGATCAAAATTAACTCCAAGAGAGCCCAGGATTACAGTTGCCCTTTTCCAGCATAATCAATAGCTGCTGGGTCACATTGAACCCTTGGATGCAGCCTGAGAAAGCAGGAGCAGCAAAACTCTAACTGCTGTAGAAAGAAAAAGACTGATTTTGAAGCCCATTTAAACACAGGTTTGGCCCATAACATCAGCAAATTCTGCCTCTCTATCCAGTTCACTGATCTTTTTCTGTGAGCAGCCTTTTAGCTGTTCAGCAATCCGCTCATGGTGAGGAGCGATCAAGAGAAAAGCAGCTCATAGTTGTCTGCCATTTTTAGCTTCCTCTTTGTCCTTTAATCTGTTGCTCATGAAACCTTCCCTCCCTGAGCTCCGATGAATGTTACCCAGATTGTTCATTTTATGCTTTTGTACCTTGGCATGGCACGGCACTTCTCACCTCTCTGAAGGATTTTTCTTAGTTTACTGCAGTCCTGGCTATAGAAGCAGCAGTCCCAGTAGCAATTGCACAGGCCCCTTTAAAGACTTCCCGCACCTTTAATGGGAGCAGTCTCTGTATAGAAATGTCATTAGTGCAGTAAATTCCCCAGTCCCATAAAAGATTGGTGTGTGAGTCTGTGTTTTTGGACTGATGTTTGTTTTTTGTCTTATTATTTTCCAAAAAACCTGTCAAGCACACTTTTTTTTCCCCAAATGCACATTAATAAACAGAATCAATCCCAAGGGGCTGAACCACAGAACTTTTTTTCTGTGAAGTGTCTGTTGCTTCAATTATTACATTCTGAATGTGACTCTAACTATGTTGTAAGTACAACAAAATCCTTTAATATGTAAATAGTTAGGCAATTACAGTAATTCTAAATTGGGTTCAAACTTGCAGATAGCTGAATAAACCAAATTATCCATGCAAAAGAGCAAAATCATACAAAATAATTTAAAAGGAATTATGCAATGATTTTTAAATTTAATTAGTTTGCAGGTGGTATTTTTGTACCGGCTTGTTTATTTTTTTCTGTTTATTTAAACAAGTGGTGCATTAATAATCTGTTCAAGTTGTGACTCACTCTGGTTACATTTAAAGCTGCATTCACTGCTCCATCTCGACAGTCTGTTGAATATATTTAGCTTTTAGAAAAGCAGCATTTAGAACTCAATCCTATTTTGTATTCTGTGCCGCAATCTGGAATTGACAATTGGAAAAATTGATTCAGAAGAGATTGGAAACCCATTGAGATGGATGAGGTAAACTTGTAACTGCTTAAAAAGTTGAACATGAATGAATATTGCACATATCCAAATTGTGATTATGTAACTGGAGTGTTCAGTCAAGCAAAGAAATTATGAAAATCACAAATCAGAGTTACAAGATATATTTCTCTGGTGCATTGGATGGGCATAAATTTATATCAAAACCTTACTTCGATCAATAAGCTTCACTAAACGCACTGTATATTTAAAAAGAAACACTAGCTTGTCACATCGCCATTCTTGAATGCTGTATCTCTTACTGAAGGAGTTGAACAGTGTAGACCTACTACTAGCCATACTTTTAATAAATATTCAAGTTTACTATTGTCTTTTACAGTCATCTCAGAGCTGTGGCTCAGTTGGTAGCGCACTCGTCTCTGAGTCAGAAGGTTGTGGGTTCAAGTCCCACTCCAGGAACTTGAGCACATAAATCTAGGCTGACACTCCAGTGCAGTGCTGAGGGAGTGCTGCACTGTCGGAGGTGCCATCTTTCGGATGAGACGTTAAACCGAGGCTCCGTCTGCTCTCTCAGGTGGATGTAAAAGATCCCATGGCACTATTTCGAAGAAGAGCAGGGGAGTTATCCCCGGTGTCCTGGCCAATATTTATCCCTCAACCAAAATAATAAAAACAGATTATCTGGTAATTATCACATTGCTGTTTGTGGGAGCTTGCTGTGTGCAAATTGGCTGCCGCGTTTCCCACATTACAACAGTAACTACACTGTAAGAGTACTTCATTGGCTGTAAAGCGCTTTGAGGCGTCCAGTGGTTGTGAAAGGCACTATATAAATGCAAGTCTTTCTTTTTTTTTCTTTTTCATTTGGGCAATCATATTTTATGTAAATGACTTTGATGGTATTGTCCTTAAACTGTCTATCTGCTGTATTTCCCTCCTTTTTAACTTTTTAGATATGCAAACACATAAGTTGCCAATTTATTTTAAACACATTTGTCTGTAATTCAAAAAATCTGCCGTATAGAAAATTATCAAGAAAATTATATATTTTTAGCAAAGGTTGATATCCTGATTTTTATTCGATTATTCAAAGAACAAAAGGCAAAATTTCTAACTTTATAACTAACAGTAGTAAGAAAATCTTCCTGGCAAAATAATTTTGAAAGTTTCTTATATTTCAGTTACCTGATGCATTTTAGTTAGAAGCAATTGAGAATTGTTTCCCTGCCAGCTGAATTGGTGGAACTTTGCACGTGTACACTAGGGGGAGCCAAACTGCTAGCCATCGATCGTTTGTACACCAGTTGTTTGCTAAAGCAGCTTTCTACCACGTACCAAAGTAAAGTAGGTTTCCTTGTTCTCTATTGCTTGCACTCCTTCAGCAGGACATTCACTGATGCCGGCAGAGGACTTCAGTCCATTGGAAACATAAACTCATTTAGGTCATGTTAAACTTTTGATTTATTCTCACACATGACGTAAGTTAAAAAGATGTCAAGTCTGCAGTTTGTAAATCTGCGCTGGTGACTTTGAAGCTCTAACAGGGCTTTTCAGTCAATAATGTGTGAAACTATAGTGGAACCATGAGCAACATGCAAGTGTGCAGGGCCCCTTGGTGAGTAACCTTCATGTCATAGAGTCATAGAGTAATACAGCACGGATAGAGGCCCTTCGGCCCATCGTGTCCATGCCGGCCATCAAGCCCTGTCTAATCTAATCCCATATTCCAGCATTTGGCCCGTAGCCTTGTATGCTATGGCATTTCAAATGCTCATCCAAATGCTTCTTAAATGTTGTGAGGGTTTCTGCCTCCACAACCCTTTCAGGCAGTGAGTTCCAGACTCCAACCACCCTCTGGGTGAAAAAGTTCTTTCTCAAATCCCCTCTAAACCTCCCGCCCTTTACCTTGAATCTATGCCCCCTAGTTATTGACCCCTCTACTAAGGGGAAAAGCTCCTCAGCATCCATCCTATCTATGCCCCTCACAATTTTGTACACCTCAATCATGTCCCCCCTCAGCCTCCTCTGCTCCAAGGAAAACAAACCCAATCTGCCCAGTCTCTCTTCATAGCTGAAGCGCTCCAGCCCTGGTAACATCCTGGTGAACCTCCTCTGCACCCTCTCTAACGCGATCACATCTTTCCTGTAGTGTGGCGACCAGAACTGCACACAGTATTCCAGCTGTGGCCTAACCAGTGTTTTATACAGCTCCATCATAACCTCCTTGCTCTTATATTCTATGCCTCGGCTAATGAAGGCAAGTATCCCATATGCCTTTTTTACCACCTTATCCACCTGTTCCGCCGCCTTCAGGGATCTGTGTACCTGCACACCCAGATCCCTCTGACCCTCCGTCTTGCCTAGGGTCTTTCCCTTCATTGTGTATTCCCTTGCCTTGTTAGACCCCCCAAAGTGCATCACCTCGCACTTTTCCGGGTTAAATTCCATTTGCCACTGTTCCGCCCATCTGACCAACCCATCTATATCGTTCTGCAGACTGAGGCTACCCTCCTCGCTATTTACCACCCTACCAATTTTAGTATCATCCGCGAATTTACTGATCATACCCTTTACATTCATATCCAAGTCATTAATGTAGACCACAAACAGCAAGGGACCCAGCACCGATCCCTGTGGTACCCCACTGGCCACAGGTTTCCAGTCACAAAAACAACCTTCGACCATCACCCTCTGCCTTCTGCCACTAAGCCAGTTTTGTATCCAATGTGCCAAGGCACCCTGGATTCCATGGGCTCTTACCTTCTTGACCAGTCTCCTGTGCGGGACTTTATCGAAGGCCTTACTGAAATCCATGTATACCACATCCACTGCGTTACCCTCATCCACACACCTAGTCACCCCCTCAAAAAATTCAATCAAATTAGTCAGACATGATCTTCCCTTGACAAAGCCATGTTGACTATCCCTGATTAATCCTTGCCTCTCCAAGTGGAGACAAATTTTGTCCCTCAGGATTTTTTCAGTAATTTTCCTACCACTGATGTTAGGCTCACTGGCCTGTAGTTCCCCGGTTTTTCCCTACTACCCTTCTTGAATAATGGTACTACATTAGCGGTTCTCCAGTCCTCTGGCACATCCCCTGTGGCCAGAGAGGTCCTGAATATATGTGTTAGAGCCCCCGCAATCTCCTCCTTTGCCTCACACAGCAGCCTGGGGTACATTTCATCCGGGCCTGGGGATTTATCCATTTTTAGGCCAGCTAAAACCGCCAATACCTCCTCCCTCTCGATGTTAATATGTTCGAGCATATCACAGTCCCCCCGCCCTATTTCTATGTCTACATCGTCCTTCTCCATAGTGAAAACAGATGCAAAAAATTCATTTAGAACCCCTCCTACATCTTCCGGCTCCACACACAGATTGCCACTTTTGTCCCTAATGGGCCCTATTTTTTCCCTAGTTATCCTTTTACCCTTAATATACTTATAAAACATCTTCGGATTTTCCTTTATTTTGCTCGCCAGTGTTATTTCATGGCCCCTCCTTGATCTCCTAATTTCTTTTTTAAGTATCCCCCTGCACTTTTTGTACTCCTCTAGGGCTTCCTCCGTCTTTAGCCTTTTGTATCTACCAAAAGCCCTCCTTTTTTTCCTAATCCATTCCCGTATATCCCCTGACATCCACGGTTCCCTGTGGTTTTTGGAACCACTCTTGACCTTTATGGGAACATGTTGCCCTTGTATGATCTCAATCTCCCTTCTGAAAGCCTCCCATTGCTCCGATGCGGATTTTCCTACAAGTAGCTGATCCCAGTCCATTTTGGCCAGATCCTGCCTTATCCTATTAAAATCGGCCTTCCCCCAATTTAGAACCTTTATTTCCGGCCCATCCCTGTCCTTTTCCATGACCACCTTAAATCTTACCATATTATGGTCACTATCACCAAAGTGCTCACCTACTAGCACTTTTTCCACTTGGCCGGCCACATTCCCTAGAATTAGGTCCAGTACCGCCCCCTCTCTTGTAGGACTTTCTACATGCTGGCTCAAAAAGCTCTCCTGGATGCACTTTAAGAATTCTACACCCTCTGAGCCTTTCACACTTTGACTATCCCAGTTAATATTGGGGAAGTTGAAATCCCCCATTATTATTACCCTATTATTTGCACATTTCTCTGAGATTTGCCTACATATCTGTTCCTCTATCTCCCCCTGACTGTTTGGAGGCCTATAGTACACTCCCAGCAAAGTGCTTGCCCCCTTTTTGTTTTTAAGCTCCACCCATATGGCCTCATTAGAGGACCCTGCTAATATATCATCCCTCCTTAGTGCAGTAATTGACTCCTTAATTAATATTGCGACACCCCCTCCTCTTATACCTCCCCCTCTGTCTCGCCTGAAGATTCTGTACCCCGGAATATTGAGCTGCCAGTCTTGCCCCTCCCTCAACCATGTCTCCGTGATAGCAACAATATCATACTCCCATGTGTTTATCAACACCTTCAGTTCATCCACCTTATTTGCAAGACTCCTTGCATTAAAATAGATGCCATCCAGCCTTGCCCTTATATATTTGCCCTGTCTACCAAGCTGACTTGTTTTTTCCTCCATAATATGTCTAGAAGAAAGCTTGAAAACTAGTAAGCCTGAAGGTAAATCAATCAGAAACCAGGAGTTCCTGATCATAACCTTTGATATTACTCTCACAATACCTCCAGAAATGCTTGGAAATAAAATGTAAACATATCAGATTTTGGAAGTGCATATTTTTGTTGCAAAGTTTTTCGACGCGTTTTAAATGTCAGCTCTCGGGTAATGGGACATCTGTTTCTGTTCTCTTCCAAACAGAGAGGTGAAGTTTAGCACGGCATCTTGAAGCTGCAAAATAAATCAGATCAACTTTGGAGAGTGGCTCTTATTCGCGGTGTAATCAATCACAAAGACAGCGCTTGGCTTCTCATGAGGTTTGCAGTGTAGGAATTAAGAATATGTTGACTTGTTTCCTTTTAAAGAGATTGAAATATATCCTGAGGGCAGGACCTCCGACAATCATGCTGAATCCTGTTGTGTATGTACCTTTAAGAGAATAACTGGTCTCAGACTGCAGTACCGGCAGTGACCATCCCTGTATAAAAGGCGCTAGAGAGCCTCTGTTTGTTAGTTTCGCTATTGACTTCCACCAGTAAAGATTTGTTTGTTTTCACTCGTGCTGGTCCGTGTCTCAATCATTCACGGACTTAACACTGGCGACGAGTAAGAAATGAACTTACCTGCAACTCGGCAGCACCTCAGACGACGTTGTTGAAGAAAAAAAAAATAGAGTCCAAAGAAACTCGGGAAACGGGCGTCGACCGTCAATCATCGGTTTGAAAACTTGCAGGAGAGACTGTCCAGAGCCAGGCTGGGTTCCTCGGTCTGTGGTTTCCCAGCTAATCGGGCTGGTGGCAGGTAGTGCTCTGATCCTTCCTGGGCTGCGGCGGGCTGAAGCTCGATTGGGTGGCTTTTCAACGGGGCCGGGCAGCGAGTCGGGAAGCAAAGAGAGAGAGAGAGGGTGGAGCACACAGGGCACGGCCGGTGCTTCGAAGCCGGGCAGCGTTCGGACCTAAGAAGAGGGAGGGAAGTGTCCCAGAGGGTCCGCTCCACGACGGGAAAATAATAAAAGAAAAAGAATCAATATTTAACGTGCAAGAAACCATGGAAAGCAGCGCTAACAACAGCGGGGAAGAAGGCAAAGCGCGGGAGGCGCCATTTTGTTAAATCGGGGAAGAAGGCAAAGTGCGGGAGGCGCCATTTTAGATTTGCAAGATGCCGAAGACTGGCTGTATCACTGCTTTTGATAATACATTAGAGGACTGGACCACGTATGTGGAAAGAGTCGAGGTATATTTCGAGGCAAACGAAATAGCGGAGGGGAAAAAGGCATCGATATTGCTAAACTTAATGGGCGCTAGAACGTACGGCCTATTGCGGGACCTGATTACTCCAGCCAAACCGAAGGCGAAGAGTTTTAACGAAATTGTTGCTGTCCTACAGGAACACTTAAACCCTGCACCGCTGTTGATAGCAGAAAGATTTAAATTTCACAGGAGAACTCAGCACAAAGATGAGAGCAATGCTGAGTATCTTACGGAACTACGCAAGCTATCAAAGCACTGCCAGTTCGGAGCAGGACTGGCAGATACCCTACGGGACAAATTTGTCTGTGGACTCCTGAGTGAAGGAACACAGAAGAAGTTACTCTCAGAAAAAGAGCTGACGCTAGATAAGGCTTTCAGCGTGGCAGTATCGTATGAAGCAGCAGCCAGGGGAGCTGCAGAAATTCAACAAAAACCACAGGAATACGGCACCCACGAAATGACACGGGGATTTGCAAAATGTTATCGCTGCGGCAGAACTAACCATGACCAGAAGGACTGCTGGTCCAAAGACAAAATATGCAGACAATGCGGGAAGATTGGACACACTGCATGAGTTTTCAGGTCTGGGAAGAAGACCAGCGACAACAAAAAGGCTACTAAGGAACCGTACAAGAAAGTACAAAAGATGACGGACAGTAGTTCCGAAGACCAGATGAGCGATAGTGAATCCGAGAACAGGAGACGAAGCTGTCTCAAACTTCACAATGTAATCGCAAAAGAGGATCACTGAACCATTTGGGTCACCCTCACGATAGCAGGGTCCCAAGTTAAAATGGAATTGGATACAGGATCAGCGCTAACCGTCATGAATAGACGAGACTACGAGCGGCTATTTTCACACATACCCTTGAGAGAGACATCCATCGTCTTGACGACGTATACGGGGCAAAAAGTATACCCCAGAGGAAAAATAAGGGTGCCTGTCGAATACAATGGCAAGAAAATACGGAAATTGTATCTCTACATACTGCCATATGGTGGACCACCGTTATTGGGACGGGAATGGATCAGGAAGATAAACTTAGATTGGCATTCCATTCATGCAATGACGGTGGACGGTAAAAAAGATGAAGACGTCACTTCTGGACAATTGTCAACAATCTTAGCTAACGCCAAAGAGGTATTTCAACAAGAACTGGGCACGCTTAAAGGCGTAACCGCCTCGATAAAAATAGAAGAGTATGCAGTTCCCAAGTTTTTCAAAGCAAGACCGGTACCATATGCAATTCGCCCAGCCGTCGAAGCAGAGCTGGAGAATCTGGAGAAGGCGGGCGTGTTGTCTAAGGTCGACTGGAGCGAGTGGGCGACACCCATCGTTCCTGTCATGAAGAAAACGTTAAGCAATAAGTCCGGAGAGCCAAGGAAGATTCGCATCTGTGGGGATTTCAAGGTGACGGTGAACCCTGTCCTTCACACAGTACAATATCCTCTTCCAAGGATAGAAGACATCTTCGCCTCACTGTCTGGAGGGAAGCGTTTTCAAAAATTGACCTAGCACAAGCATATTTGCAGATGGAGGTTGAAGAGTCCTCTAGGAAGTATCTCACGATAAACACTCACAAAGGTCTTTACCAGTATCATCGATTGGTATTCGGAGTAGCATCGGCTCCGGCGATATGGCAAAGAGCGATGGAACAAGTCCTGCAAGGGATTCCGGGGACTCAGTGTTACTTGGACGACATCCTTGTAACAGGTGAAGATGACAGTGAACACCTTAACAACCTAGAACAGGTGCTCACTAGACTACGGGAACATGGGCTGCGAGCCAACCGCCCCAAGTGCGAATTTTTTAAGAAACAGATATCGTATTGTGGCCACGTGATTGATGAAGAGGGGTTACATAAGTCCCCTGACAAAATTGAAGCGGTTGTTAAGGCCCCAGCGCCTGAAAATGTGTCGCAACTGAGGTCATTCCTCGGATTGGTGAATTACTATCATAAGTTTTTGCTGAATTTTGCACCCACTGAACGCCCTGCTACGAACGGGGGTAGCATGGAAATGGAGCGATGATTGTAAGCGTGCTTTTGAGAAGAGTAAGGACTTAATCACTTCAAGGTAAGTTTTGGCTCACTACAATCCAGCACTGCCGATCAGACTGGCGTGTGATGCGTCTCCCTACGGCATTGGGGTGGTACTGTCACATAAGTTCCTTGATGGGTTAGAGAGGCCGATAGCTTTTGCGTCACGCTCGTTAACTTCTGCTGAGCGTAACTATGCTCAGATTGACAGAGAGGCCCTCAGCCTAGTGTGGGGGGTGAAGAAGTTCAATCACTACCTGCACGGTCAAAAATTTACTCTACTAACCGATCATCAACCTCTTGTCTCCATTTTCAACCCTCAGAAGGGCGTACCGATAATGACGGCACAACGGCTGCAGAGATGGTCCCTTTTCCTAGGGGCACACCAATATGACATCGAGTACAAAGGAACTAAACAGCATGGAAATGCTGATGGATTGTCACGCCTACCGTTGCCGACGGTGGAAGAAGAAGACCTTGCAGTGGATCCAATGGAGTTATTCCACTCGACCATAGTCGAATGTCTCCCTGTGACGAATGCAAACATAGAAAACGAAACACGGAATGACCCGACACTATCACGGGTCTATGATTTAACGGTGAAGGGATGGCCAGCACATGGCGAACCACTGCTGCCAGCATTCTCGCCGAGAAGAGGACAGCTGTCAGTGTGCAGAGGGACCTTGATGTGTGGATCCAGAGTTGTAATTCCACCTAAGTTGACGGATAAAGTACTCAATGAGCTTCATGAGGGTCATCTGGGTGGGGTAAAAATGAAGAACTTAGCCAGAGCGTTTGTGTGGTGGCCGGGAATCGATAGAGAAATCGAAGAGATGACCAAGAGCTGTGCAGGATGCCAGAAGGCCCAAAACGCCCCACCACAAGCTCCTCTGCATCCATGGGAGTGGCCCTCATCTCCATGGCAACGGGTGCACATTGATTTTGCTGGTCCCTTCATGGACTCGATGTTTTTAATTGCGGTGGATGCACATTCAAAGTGGCCAGAGGTAATAAAAATGTCCTCAACCACCACGGAAAAAACTATCACAGTTTTGCGAACCATATTCGCCAGGAATGGGCTGCCTGAACAGATTTGCTCTGACAATGGCCCACAGTTTGTGTCTGAAGAGTTCCGGAGGTTCTTAAAGAACAATGGCGTTAAGCATTACACATCTGCCCCATATCACCCAGCCACTAATGGATTGGCCGAGAGGCTTGTCCAAACATTCAAGAAGGCTATCAAGGCAATGTGTAATGAAGATATACCCCTACAACACAAGGTGGACAACTTCTTGTTTGCCTACCGGAATGCGACACATGCGGTTACCAACCAAACTCCAGCCATGATGTTCTTCAATCGAAGACTACGATGCCGCTTGGATTTGGTTAAGCCAAACGTCCGAAGAGATGTGGCGAACAGGCAGTTTCAGAATATGAATGGAAGGCCGACCAGGAGTTTTAAGATAGGTCAACCAGTTTTGGCCCGGGACTACCGCACTGAGAAATGGCAGCCAGGAACGATTTGTACACGACAAGGACCTCTCATGTATACCGTGGATGTTGGGGAGAGCATTGTAAGACACCATGCTGACCAGATTCTAGAGTCACGGGAAAATGTCAACTCCACACCACGATCTGATACACCTGGTAATGAAATTGACGTTCCAATTGCAGCTACCGCAGAACCGGTAATATTGGAAGCAGATGAACCAAACAAAGACATTGATCCCGACGCAACATTGCCAGAAGAACCTGATACCCCAAAGAGGCGTTATCCAGACAGAATCAGGAAGCCTCCTCAAAGACTGAACTTATAATTGCTTAAACTTAACCAATGTATCTAGCAACAGTAATTGTGATTGTAATTCGTTATCATTTAGTTGTTAAATGAATGTTATGTACTGTTTATCTAAAAGGGGAGGAATTGTTGTGTATGTACCTTTAAGAGAATAACTGGTCTCAGACTGCAGTACCGGCAGTGACCACCCCTGTATAAAAGGCGCTAGAGAGCCTCTGTTTGTTAGTTTCGCTATTGACTTCCACCAGTAAAGATTTGTTTGTTTTCACTCCTGCTGGCCCGTGTCTCAATCATTCATGGACTTAACAAATCCCACTGCTAATAGGTTCACTGTGCACAGCTACTGGGGGATCCATTATACGGGCGCACAGGATGCACGACGGGGGGAATGCAGGGGCAGTGGATTACGAAATTGAATATTTTTCTGGCCTCAAGTAATACTGAGCCTTGATACATTGTGTTTTCCAGAGTAACAAACTCGGAATTCAGTTCGCATGGTTGTCTGCCTCTGCTTGATCAGATAATGAATAACTGCAGTTTGTGGCATTTTATGGATGACTCACCAGTGGAAAGGGTACAAGTCAGTCAGCATTTTATTGTGGCACCTGCAGCTGCCTGCTCCAATAACTTTGCTTGAATGTCACCACCATGGCTCCCTGAGCATCTTCACACTGAAGCTGAGAACTTGGCAGTGCTAATTTTTTTTAAACCATTTCTCATTTTGCTTTAATATTTTACAGATGCGGCTGGTAACGTCTTAATTGCCACCGTCTTTGCAAACTTCTCTGTTTACAATCTTGGTCCACCTTGGTGCAATAATTCAGCAGGTGAAGATGGCCCTTATGTTTACTTGGATCTCATGGGTTTCTTTACGGCCAGTTTTGCTAATTCTGCTGAGGTTTTATGTTTATTTTCTCCACTTTCAGGTTACTTAACACTACACATCCATTTCTAGATAAAAGGGCAGCACAGGCTGGCCGACAGACTTCTTTGTTTGTTTGTTTTATTCATTCATGGGATGTGGGCATCACTGGCAAGGCCAGCATTTATTGCCCATCCCTAGTTGCCCTCGAGAAGGTGGTGGTGAGCTGCCTTCTTGAACCGTTGCAGTCCGTGTGGTGAAGGTACTCCCACAGTGCTGTTAGGGAGGGAGTTCCAGGATTTTGGCCCAGCGACGATGAAGGATCGATGGTATACTTCCAAGTCAGGATGGAGTGTGACTTGGAGGGAAACTTGGAGGTGATGGTGTTCTCATGCGCCTGCTGCCCTTGTCCTTCTAGGTGGTAGAGGTTGCGGGTTTGGGAGGTGCTGTCGAAGAAGCCTTGGCGAGTTGCTGCAGTGCATCTTGTAGATGGTGCACACTGCAGCCACATTGCAGCAGTGGTGGAGGGAATACCGATCAAGTGGGCTGCTTTGTCCTGGATGGTGGCAAGTTTCCTGAATGTTGTTGGAGCTGCACTTATCCAGGCAAGTGGAGAGTATTCCATCACGCTCCTGACTTGTGCCTTGTCGATGGTGGAATGGCTTTGGGGAGCCAGGAAGTGAGTCATTCACCGCAGAATACCCAGCCTCTGACCTGCTTTTGTAGCCACGGTATTTATGTGGCAGGTCCAGTTAAGTTTCTGGGCAACACCCTCAGGATGTTGATGGTGGGGGAATCGATGATGGTAAAGCCATTGAATGTCAAGGGGAGGTGGTTAGACTTTCTCTTGTTGGAGATGATCATTGCCTGGCACTTGTGATACTCTCCACTTATCAGCCCAAGTCTGAATGTTGTCCAGGTCATGCTGCATATGGGTATGGACTGCTTTATTATCTGAGGAATTACAAATGGAACTGAACACTGTGTAATCATCAGCAAACATTCCCACTTTTGAACTTATGATGGAGGAAGGTCATTGATTAAGCAGCTGAAGGTGGTTATGACACTGCCCTGAGGAACTCCTGCAGTGATATCGTGAGATGATTGGCCTCCAACTACCAGAACCATCAAGCTTTGTGCAGGAGCCAATGTTGAGGAATCCCAGGGCCACTCCCTCCCATGTATATGCCATTCTGCCACCACCTCTGATGGGTCTGCCCTGCTCGTGATGGAGGAGTCTGTGATGTTGGCTGATAGGTATGATTCTGTGAGTATGAACAATGTCAGGCTGTTGCTTGACTAGTTTGTGGGAAAGCTCTCCTAATTTTGGCACAAGTCCTCAGATGTTAGTGAGGCGGACTTTGCAGGGTGGACAGGGCTGGGTGTCATTTCCGAATCCGATGCCTAGGTTGTTGCCGGCTGGCCCGTCCAGTTTGATACATTTTTGTAACAGTTTGCTAGGCCATTTCAGAGGACAACACATTGCTGTGGGTCTGGTGTCACATATAGGCCAGACTGACAGGTTTCCTGCCCTAAAGGACACTTGTGAACCAGCTGGGTTTTTACAACAATCCGATAGCATTACTGACATTTTATTCCAGATTTATTCAAATTCCCAAACTGCCATGGTGGGATTTGAACTCGTGTACTTCAGATCATTAGTCCTGGCCTCTGGATTTCTAGTCCAGTAACACGACCACTATGCTACCGTACTCGATGTTGTGTTGTGAGTTTTGCAGTAACTCTAACTGGATGAAAGGGGAGCACACCCGTCTTCCTGTTTCGTAGTATTCTTGTATAGCTGCTCAACCAGGACACAAAACTCCCAATCCTGTCGGAAACGCTCAGCTACTGGAGCTGCTGTTCAAGTATTAAATTAATGTTGCAATTCAATAAAAAAAATAAAAGATTAATGAACCTAAAAGTCAAATAAATGCTAGCGAATGTCAAGCTTAATGTTAATTCAGTACCATAAAAACGATCAGTCAGGGCAGTAGGTTAGCAGGAGCTGTTCATATGTTAATGCTCAATATCTTATTTTTATTAAATATTGATATACTGTTAAAGTCTTTGCTGTTGGGCAGTCAGCACTCTGCCGGTGGCTGCTGTTTAGAACCTTTTAAACATGTAGCTGAATATCTTTGCACCAGCGCTCGTTCCCTTCAGCGCCACTGGCCCACTATAATTTTAGAAGAAGTAATTTATTTTCAAAATTAAATTATAAGCATGGTGTAAAGTTATAACTTTCATGTGTTCTGGCACATGTAGCAAAGGTTTATTGTTTTCATGTCAGAAGCACTTTATGTTCTGCCAGTTGAATCCAATTGTATTTTATAGCATTTGCAATAATGTCATGATTTCGAAATACCCATTGCATTGTCATTAGGCACAAATCACGGAAAGCATCAAACATTGCGTCATTTCAAAGTTATTCCGGATGCAATTTACTGCTTTGCTATCCCGCAATATATTGTATCCATGAAACTAGAAATAGGAATGTATTCTGGTCAGTTACTATTATGACAGACTTCCTTTGGCCTTTCATGTGAAGTAACTGGTTTTGAAAATCAATTTGGCTAAAATCAATTGATGTTCAATTCTAATAATCAGCTTAATATTCTTGGGGGGTGAAAATAGCTTTGTGACTAGGCACGGCGCTAACATCGACTCCTGCCATATTCGGTGGGAGTTTTGCTACGCCCCGATCTTCTTCGCCGAGGGATCGTGATGTCATTGCCGTGCGCATCACCCCGGTAGCGCCCCGGACGTGAAATTGACATCCGCCCCCTGCAGCAGCATCAGTTGAAAACACCGACAGCTGCAGGAGGCGTGCGTCGGGCAGCCGGCCGCTTCGGGGGCGATGATTAAAATGAGGTGGCCGAGGTAAGTAAAAAAAAACGTACTCTTCCTGTTCTAGTGTTTTTTGCGGGTTTTTGCCCGCGATCGATCAGCCCGGCGCGCTGCTTGAGTGCCGGGCTGATCGCACGGGATCACGGCTGCCTTGGTGGTCCAGGTAGATACTTTTTAAATTGCAGAGCCTGCAGCGATGGCCCTTCCCTTTAAGGAGGGAAGGAGGCTTTGAACGCGGTAGCAGTGTGCAGCGCTGCTGAAGTCTCCGCCCCGCTCTCCGACGTTAGCGCCCTAAGAAGGAAGTGGAACGCTTGATTTAGTGCTGCACCTCCCTCTTGGGTCGGTAAAACTCAATTCCGCGGTCGCTGGCGCTAATTAGTGCCGGGTGCTAAAGTTAGCACCCAGGCGATGTTAGTGCCCCAAAACGGTCGCTACCGAATTTTTCCCCCTTGGTCTGTGACTTCAGTACACTGTGAGTGCAGTGTGTCACACTTGCTGTATCACATAGTGCAATGGTAAGACACCAAAAGTACTCAATGCTAAAGTTGGTATGTTTGGTGATTGGTAAGCAGCTGATAACCTTGCCGTATATCCAAAAATCTCCCTCGCTCCCAGGATTTTTTTATGTCTATGGCTCCAAATTATTATTAATGGAGAGAGAAACAGACTTAACAGGCTGGATTTTCATTGAGGAGGCGGGTAGGAGGTGGGACTACAACTTTCGGGGTTGTAGTCCCGCCTCCATCGCGTTGTAGCCAATCCACGCGATTTTGACTTGATTGACCTTGTTGAGCCTGCCCAGCGGGCTCAGCAGGCCAATTAAGGGCCACCCGGCAACAGGTGATGTCACAGATTGATATTTCATCTGTCAAGACCTTTTGACAGATGAAATATCAGCATTTCACAGCTGTTTGAAGCTGTCCAACACTGACAATCTGTACTCCAAGTTAATTCCTTCCTCTCAGGATGATTTAGAGATCTCTCCAGAACAGATTTTTGACAGATCGCGGCCATTCTGCTTTCTGTGCCGGTGAGATGAAGGACTCCCGCGACCTGAAGGAAGGAAGGCTGTAAAGGTAAGTAAAACTTAAACACTTTAAATACACCAAACACACTTACCTCTGCACTCATGCACCCATCACTCACCAGAACACCGGACATCTCGACCCCTCCAAGCCCTTCAGCCCGACGGCCCGCCTCGCTAACTTGGCGTGGTTTGGAGCCGTCGGGAATCCCACACTTCAAGAATGAAAATAGGGATTAGGCTAAAAACTGCCTGTTAACTACCTGTTAACAGGCAGTTAATTGGCACTAATCCCCTTCCTGCCTTGGGGAGGCGGGCCCCAGTGCGGCTCGGGTACCCGCCTCCTTTGAACCTGGCGTGGGGGCGGGATGGGTTCGTGCCCCCCCGATTTCGGGATTTTAACCCCCCCACACGCCTCCAATCCCGCCTCCACGGCCCAATGAAAATCCTGCCCAATGTTTCAGGTGGATGACCTTTCATCAGAACTGGAAAAAGTTAGAGATATAACAGGTTTTACGTAAGTGCAGAGGCAGGGAAAGGGTGGGGGGGGGGTGAGTGGTGGGGGGAGGAGGAAAGAACAAAAGGGAAGGTCTGGGATAGGGTGGAAGGCAGGAGAGATTTAAAAGATAAAAGGGATGATGGTGCGAGGCAACAAGAGATGGTAATGGGACAAGTAAAGGAACAAAAGATGGGTTTAGATGAAGTGTAAATGGCAATAGCAGAATCATCAACAGCTGTCATCTGAAAAAATGGGGGCCGAGCTTATGGTCTGAAATTGTTGAACTCGATGTTGAGTCCGGAAGGCTGTAAAGTGCTGAATCAAAAGATGAGGTGCTGTTCCTCGAGCTTACGTTGAGCTTCATTGGAGCAGTGTAAGAGGCTGAGGACAGAGCGGTCAGCGTGGGAGTGGAGCGGAGAATTAAAGTGACAAGCGACCGGAAGCTCGGGGTCGCGCTCGCGGACTGAACGGAGGTGATTCGCAAAGCGGTCACCCAATCTGCCTTTGGTTTCCCCAATGTAGAGGAGACCGCATCGTGAACAGCGAATACTAAATTGAAAGAAGTACAAGTAAATCGCTGTTTCACTTGGAAGGAGTGTTTGGGGCCCTGGACGGTGGGAAGGGTGGCAGTAAAAGAGCAGGTGTTGCATAAACATATCACTTTTATTTTAGTTCAATCATGAATTACCTTTTGAACTTGGGCCATTACAAAAGGCTTGTGTTTTCAATGGGGCAGATGTCTGAAAGGTGAAATTCAGCTTCCCAACTCCCATTTCATATTCAGAAATCTGGAATTCCTAGTTATCGACCTTGATAGCCATTAAAGTGGGCAGTTTTTGAACTGAGTCAGAATACCATTTAACATATTTACCTTGAAGGTTTTTTTTTAAAGTGTGAATAGATTACATTTAAAACCCAAAAGAGAAAGAGACTGCTAAAAACTAGAACTGGTCCACTTCAGATTGAAGCAGACAATCTTTATTACTGTAGATTGTGTAAAGCAATCTATTTCTTCCTGTACTTAACTCAATATCCTTTTGTAATACTGTACAATTTCAGTTCATCTGCAGAACTGGAACTCGCCGTAAATGCTGTGATTTATCATAATACCAGTGAGAGTTCAGTCGTCACCAGCAGACCTCATTTTAGGTGATACGGTTGGCCACGTGTCTGCACATGCTGACTGGGGAAAAATTGAGCTGCTGGAGTTATTACCTTACACATTCTTCATGAGAGAGCCTAGAGTCAGTACCTGCAAATCAGCCACCAAAAAGGCATCACAGCTGAGCCCAGTCACATGTACACTCCATTCTGCCACCAATGTAGTAGTACTGGCATGGGCGAATTTCAGCTTATTTGACCATAAACTTTGAACAGATAGACATCCTAGGCTGTGCCACTGCTGCTATTATTTCCGTGCGCAAAAATGATGACGACAGGTGGGGAGCCCAGTAGCCATGGGTTTCGCAGGTGTCTAAAGCCAGCTCTGTGTTCACAGAATCACAGAAACCCCACAGTGCAGATAGAGGCCATTTCGGCCCATCGAGCCTGCACCGACACATATCCCACCCGATCCCTGTAACCCCTACACCAACACATATCCCACCCTATCCCCGTAACCCCACGTATTTAATCCCCCTAACACTAAGGGTCAATTTTTATCATAGCCAATCAACCTAACCCGCACATCTTTGGAGTGTTGGAGAAGAGTGGTAAGGGGTGCAGCTATTTGTTTTTTATCCTAAATTGAAAAAAAAACAATATATTGTAGGAACGGAGGTTCCTAACAAAAAGGCTGAGTTCGACTCAGGCAATCAAAATAACAAACTTTAATGGAACAAAACAGGTTTTAACTGGAAACTGCTGGAATACATCGAATACAGGTCTGCTCTCTTTGAAGGCTCCACGAGGACCGATCCTCTGGTCTGAAAGCTGACGTCATGACGTCATCATGTTCTTCCCACCATTGGGGGATCATGTGACTAATGGCATGCCGTCATCACGTTGAAACCGCGCTGTAAAGGTAACTAGATATAGTACAGTTAAACAGCGTAATTAAAGGTACAGACACAGGCTGTAACTACATTGCTGTTAAAGGAATTATGTACAACCGCTCTGAGTCCTTTGGTGGCTCCGCCACATGCGCCCCCCCAGAATTGTCTTTAACAGAAAAAGTGAGACGAGGAGGAGGTCTGACAAGTCTGTCTGATCGACTTCGATAACCTGGCAGAGGGAGTTGATGACCGGTGGTCGAGCTGGCAGGCGATTGTGGTTGAGCAGGCGCGGCGAGCGTGGTTGAGTTGGCGGGCGGCTTTGGTTGATCTGGCACGGCGGTTGCGGGCGGTCAGCCACGTTTCGGTGGTTGAGCGACGACGACTGGATGGTCTAGGTCCAGGTGAGCCGGCTTCAATCGGTCCACCGAAATGTGATCTGGCTTTCCTCCGATGTCGACCGAAAAGGATTTGTCTCCTGGTTCGATGACGCGGAAAGGACCAGTGTAAGGGGGCTTGAGCGGATCCCGGTGAGCGTCGTGGCGGATGAATACATACTCAGCATTCTTCAGTTCCGCTGGCATGTGGGAGTTCTGTAAGCCGTGATTTGATGTAGGTACCGGAACGAAGCATCTGGCCGCTTCCTGGTGGCTAACGAGTTGCTGGGAGGCGGACCATGGCTTTGTGGGAGAAGGGAGGGAATCCCCTGGCACTTGGAGAGGCTGGCCGTAGACGAGTTCGGCTGAGGACGATTGCAGGTCTTCTTTGGGTGCCGTACGAAGACCCAAAAGGACTCATGGAAGTCTGTCCACCCATCCTGCACCTTGAAGACTGGCCCGAAGGGCGGCTTTAAGCGACCTGTGGAATCGCTCACAAAGGCTGTTCGCCTGTGGATGATAGGCGGTGGTGCGGTGAAGTTTGGTGCCGAGCCCCTGAGCTACAGCGTTCCAAAGCTCCGAGGAAATTTGTGGCCCACGGTCGGAAGAGATGTCCGCCAGTACCCCGAAACAGGCAACCCAACGGGAGATGAAAGCTCTAGCGACGTCTGCCGAAGTGGTGGAAACCAAAGGAATTGCCTCTGGCCACCTAGTGGTGCGGTCCACCATGGTGAGGAGATGCATATAACCCTGAGAAGGCGGAAGCGGCCCCACAAGGTCCACATGCACGTGGTCGAAACGATGCTCCGGAACAGCGAACGTAGCCACTGGAGCTTTAACATGACGCTGGACCTTGGCCTTCTGGCAGACTACGCAGGTATTAGCCCAGTCACGGACGTCGAGGTGCATACCTTTCCAGACGAACTTCGCCGACATAAGCCATTGTGAAGCCTTCATCCCAGGGTGCGACAACCCGTGTATGGCATCAAACACCTTCCGGCGCCATGCGACCGGCACGATAGGTCGGGGAACGCCCATGGAAACGTCGCAAAGGAGCGTGGCACCTGCCGCCTGGAAACTGACGTCGGTCACCTGGAAACTAGAGGGGACGGTTCTGTATGATTGGACCTCGGAGTCCGAGGCCTGATCTGCAGCCATGAGGGCGTAGTCGATCCCCAGCTGAACCGCGTGGACCGTCGCGCGGGAGAGGCAATCTGCCACCAGGTTGTCCTTATCAGACACATGTTGAATGTCCGTGGTAAATTCAGAAATAAACGTCAGGTGACATTGTTGACGAGCGGACCACGGTTCGGCGGTCTTGGCCATGGCGAACGTTAGAGGCTTGTGGTTGACAAAAGCCGTGAAGGGACGTCCTTCCAATAAGAACCAGAAATGGCGAATGGCTAGGAAAAGGGCCAGTAACTCCTGATCGAAGGTGCTGTATTTTTTTTCATTTTTCCGTAGTTGACGGCTGAAAAACGCCAGCGGTTGCCACGTGCCATTGACCCACTGCTCTTGCACTGCGCCGATGGCGTAGTCTGACGCGTCCGTGGTAAGGGCGATGGTGGCACCTGGAAGTGGGTGCACCAGCGTGGTTGCGTTGGCCAAGGCGCTCTTGGTGTTGATGAACGCCTGGTCCATCTCGGCTGTCCAGCTGATTGGATCCTTACCGGACTTGCCCTTGAGGGCCCCGTACAAGGGTTGCATAAGCTGAGCCGCCTTGGGGACGAATCGGTGATAGAAGTTGACAATCCCTAGGAATTCTTGCAGGGCCTTGACGGTTGGCAGGCGCGGGAAAGAGGTAACCGCTTCCACCTTCGTCATTAAGGGGCCGACGCCGCCCGATGTTATGCGGTGTCCCAAGAAATCGATCTGCTGCAGGCCGAACTGGCACTTGGCCGGGTTGATGATTAAACCATGCTGGCTGAGGCGTGTAAAGAGGGTACGCAAATGGGAGATGTGCTCTTCCTTGCTAGCACTGGCGATGAGAATGTCGTCAAGGTAGACGAAGATGAAGCTTAGGTCTCGGAGCACGGAGTCCATTAAGTGCTGGAACGCCTGTGCCGCGTTCTTCAAGCCAAACGGCATCTGCAGGAACTCAAAGAGGCCGAAAGGGGTGATGACTGCGGTTTTCGGGACATCTTGCGGGTGCACGGGAACCTGGTGATACCCCGGACGAGGTCGACTTTAGAAAAGATAGAATTTCCCGCCAAATGGGCTGAGAAATCCTGAATATGTGGAATCAGATACCGATCAGCAGTGGTGGCGTCATTCAGGCGTCGGTAGTCACCGCATGGCCGCCAGCCGCCGCCCGGTTTTGGAACAATGTGGAGAGGTGAAGACCAGGGACTATTGGATCGGCGAATGATCCCGAGCCGCTCCATCGTGTCGAACTCCGCTTTCGCAGCCGTGAGCTTGGCGGGTTTGAGCCTTCTAGCCCGCGCATAAACCGGGGAGCCAGTAGTGGTGATATGATGTTCAACACCATGCTTCATGGCCGAGGAGGAGAAAGTGGGCCTTGTCAGCTCTGGAAACTCTCCGAGGAGCCGAGTGAAGTCATCCGGAGGAGGGAAAGCGCAGGCAATAGAGCGCGCCACGGTGGTACCGTGGTAGCACGGAATCGAGTGGAAGGTGGCCGCGTTGATCAACCGGCGGTGCCGGACATCGACGAGGAGGCTGTTGGCACACAGAAAATCCGCCCCTAGGATGGCCTGTGAGACTGTGGCCGTGACAAATTCCCAACAGAAGCGCTGACCGCCAAAACAGACTTGGACCTGCTGCTTTCGGAAAGTTCGAATTGCTGCGCCGTTAGCCGCTACGAGGGAAAAACCGTGGTTCCCAGCTTGTATATCGCGCTTCAACGCAGGTAGAATGCTACACTGCACCCCGGTGTCACAAAGGAAACGTCGACCCGATAGGGAATCGGTGATGTAAAGAAGTTTCCCCGTAGATCCGATGGCCATCGCCACCGCGGAGCGCCCGTTAGACCCGGTCCTCCTTCGCCAGGAACGCTGCAGGAGCTTTGTTTTTTTTGGGGGCGAAAAACTGCAGGGGGAGCGACAGCGTCGTGCTTTCGCGCCAAAACGGGCGTGGTAGGCGCACCAGCCCGCTGCAGGAGGAGCTGGAGCTGCATCTGTGGGGGATGGGTGCCTCGTGGCCGCGCAGCACTGCTGGGTTACAGTGAAAATCTTATCGGCTTCGGCAGCAAGCTCGGCGCAGTCTGTAATGTCGGATCTGGCTAGGGCAGCTGCTCCGGCCTTTGGTAGAGGAAAAGCTCCCGGAAGAGGAAGCATTCCGGTTCGGCACCCAAGAGCGTGAGCATTTGGCTCATGAGCTCGGACGGTTTGGAGTCCCCAAGGCCAGGCATCGTGATGAGCCGGCGAGCGCGCTCTGACTTCGAGAGCCCGAAGACCTGCAGCAACCATGCCTTTATCGCATGATACTTGCTGTCAGTAGGAGGACTACCGAGGAGGCTGACGATCCGTGAGGCAGTTGCGCTGTCGAGGGCGGAGACCACATCGTAATAATGGGTCTGATCCACGACGATGTTCCTGATGGCGAACTGGGCTTCAGCCTGGATAAACCAGGCATCTGGTTGTTGCTCCCAGAACTGTGGCAGTTTCAGATTCACGGCGTTCGTGTCCATGCTGGAGATCTTCCGCGAAAACTGTTCACGAAAGTCGGGGTCACCAATGTAGGAATGGAGGTTCCTAACGAAAAGACTGAGTTCGACTCAGGCAATCAAAATAACGATCTTTAATGGAACAAAACAGGATTAAACTGGAAACTGCTGGAATACATCGAATACAGGTCTGCTCTCTTTGAAGGCTCCACGAGGACTGCTCCTCTGGTCTGAAAGCTGACGTCATGACGTCATCACGTTCTTCCCACCATTGGGGGATCAAGTGACTAACAGCATGACGTCATCAGGTTGAAACCGCGCTGTAAATGTAACTAGACATAGTACAGTTAAACAGTGTAATTAAAGGTACAGACACAGGCTGTAACTACATTGCTGTTAAAGGAATTATGTACAACCGCTCTGAGTCCTTTGGTGGCTCCGCCACAATATAAAAAGAAAATCTAAATTCTTTATTGTAGAATTTTTAAAAAGTTGTTTAAAGGCCATATAAGTAAATTACTTAATAATTTGGAAATGAAGTTTCTCTGATTTGCGTAGTTCCAAGAAATCAAGGGGGAGAAATTCGGTATCGTCCCACACTTCTCAAGGCGCTAACGTCGAGGAGCGAGGCGTTACCGAAGCTCATGTAATGTCAGTCAGCAATGGAACACAGACACACTGGCGCCGGCCAGTTATTAAAGGGAAGGGTTGATCTTGCTCTCCATCCATTCCCTGCTCATTGCTTGAATCTCGACCTGGTGAGACCTGTACATCAATTCTGCTGGAAAGAACAATGGAGAGACCAAGGAAAAGAGCTCAGAGTGCAGCCCCCATAGTCTCTTCTAAATCGATGCAAGGAAGGTCAAATCAAAATGAACTTGCAAAGTGCTGCTCAATACCCAAAACTCCTTCACACAGAGTTGAATCTCTCCAGAAGTCTTTCTCTCTCAGAATGCGTGGTGCAAAACTGTCGCCTACAAAAAAAGACAGGAAGTGGTTGCCTTTAAATAGCGCTCCCCCAGTCCATTCCCGACTGCAAAACGCTCCCCTCAACCTGTTGTTGCTAGTCACAGGCAGTAAGGCAGGGGGCACCACTCAATATCCGGTCCGGGACGCTACCAGGGCGTTGCGCGCTCAACTGACGTCACGATCTGCGGGCGCAGGAGATCATGGCGGTAGTGTTTAGCGCCGTTGCAAAATGTCTGGTCAATTTTGCGAGCGGCGCAAACATCGCCACGCCCGTGTGCTAGTTGCTTTGCACCCCAACGAGAGGTGCAAAGCAACCAAATTTTTCTCCCCAAGGGTGATAATAGGGCTGCAAAGTGAATAAAGAAATTCTGGCACATTAAACTTGACACACTAATAAACTGGCCTACAACACTGCATCTTGTACGTCAAACTCATAATACTAAATATCAGTCGATGTATTTACTGCTGTGAAAAGCCACTTCAGTAATGAGGAAATTGACAATGGGCTCAATGTCCCTCTTTCAGACTTGCTACAGCTGGTTAGAGGAGACGAGAACAGCTGGGTAACAATACATACACAAAGTAAGCATTGTCATTTAAGAAAGTTAGGCAGCTTCTTGATCTATGCTGATCTTGGCCAGAGAAGCAGTAATGATGCCACCATTGACCTCAGCGTCTCAAGGGCTATGAAGAGGGATACAAGAAGCCTGGCTTCTTCCTCCTAATCACTATTCAGGAAAATGCACGTACGTCAATAATTGGTCAGGAGAGGAACAGGCTCGTTTTGTGATACCGTAATTGATTCGCCAATACTTGCTGCCAAAGCTTGCAGATGAATAATGTCCATTGTGTCTGGGCTTCTGGAGATAATAGTAGTTAAGCCTAGGGACAAGGGTGAGGGAGGAAGGCCCTGCCTACTTCTTATGTCAGTTGGGGTCATTGTTTTTCATGGTCAATGAGTGGTTTGCAGTGTTTGGAGAAGGGGCAGTTTGTGCTGAGTGAGTATCTAAGAACAGGCCCCAGACTACTTAGTATTTCTCCAGTTCCTGGTAAAGGCCGAACAGTGCGCATTATTGGCTAATGCCCTACCTATGCTTCAGCCACATGTGTCCTGTGGGGAGGGCTGCACCTTCTTGCAGCTATCAGCGAGAATGCGATTGCAGAGGCTCTTCCCTCTCCAGTAAGCACTGAGTTGGATCATTAATCTGGAATGAAAAGCTAGTATCAATAATGGTGACCATGAAGCTATCAGATTGAAGCTATTGGATTGTTGTAAAAACCCAACTGTCCTTTAGGGAAGGAAACCTGCCGTCCTTACCCAGTCTGGCCTACACGTGACTCCAGACCCACAGCAATGTTGCTGACACTTAGCTGCCCTCTGAGATGGCCCAGCAGTTGTATCAAACTGCTACAAAAAATTACAAGAAGAATAAACCGCATGGCCCATTCGGCATTGACCTAGGCATCGGATTCGGCAAAGGCACACCCAGCCCAGTCGACCCTGCAAAGTCACTAACATCTGGGAACTTGTGCCGAAATTGGGAGATCTGTCCCACAGACTGACGTTGTCATACTCACAGAATCATAACTTTCAGCTGTCCCAGCTGCATCAGGGTCCCAGACTCCTCTATCACCATCCCACCAGCAGAGGTGGTGGCACAGTGATATACAGTTGCAAGGCAGTGGCCCTGGGATTCCTTAACATTGACTCTGGACCCCATGAAGTCTCCTGTTAATTACTACCTACCACCACCTCCAACAAGAGACCATCTAACCACCTCCCCTTGACATTCAATGGCATTACCATTGTCACCATCAACATCCTGGGGAGTCACCATTAGCCAGGAACTTAACTGGACCAGCCACATGAATACTGTGGCTACAAGAGCAGGTCAGAAGCTGGGTATTTGGGAGTGACTCACCTTTGACTCCCCAAAGCCTCTTCACCACCTACAAATCACAAGCCAGGAGTGGGATGGAATACTCTCCACTTGCCTGGATGAGCGCAGCTCCAATAATACTCAAGAGGCTCGACACTATCCAGAAGAAAGCAGTCCGCTTGATCGGCACCCCATCCACCACTTTAAACATTCACTCCCTCCACCACTGGCGCACCATGGCTGCAGTGTGTACCATCTACAAGATGCACTGCAGCAACTTGCCAAGGCTTCATCGACAGCACCTCCCAAACCCACGACCTCTTCCACCTAGAAGCTCAAGGGCAGCAGGTGCATGGGAACACCACCACTTCCAAGTTCCCCTCCAAGTCACACACCATCCTGACTTGGAAGTATATTGCCATTCCTTCATCATCACTGGGTTAAAATCCTGGAACTCCCTGCCTAACAGCACTGTGGGAGGACCTTCACCACACCACCACCTTCTCAAAGGGAATTAGGGATGAGCAATAAATGCTGGCCTTGCCAGTGATGCCCACATGCTGTGAATGAATACATTAAAAAAAAAGGAAGATAATGCCAAGATTATGTAATCTAGCCTAATTGAACCATTTTAGCCCCAGTATCATTCTGGTGAATCTGCGCAGCATCCCCTCCAAGGCTAATATATCCCTCCTGAGATGCGATGCTGAAAGGATTCGCAAATTTCATGTCTCCCCTGAAGATTTACTTCTGGCTTATTGGAGAAACCCTGGCTGGACTGAGTTTAAAATCCAGGGCTCCAGGGCCCAACAAGATGGCTACGGTCAACCTCATGGCCAAGGCCTGCAAAGTTCAGGTTTGGACTGACAAAGAAGGAATGTTCCAGAAATTAGAAGGCAGACAGGCCTTCTGCATTTATGTATGAGAAGCAAACAGTGGCATTCGGGCCTCTGATTAAAACCCATCAAGGCCGTTTGCACAGACAATCAACGGGTAATAGCTGCATTCAGACCTTCGTTAGCTGACTTCAGCACTGTTTGGAAACGATCAATGGGGCATTAAAACTGGAATGGCCCCATCACAAGACCAGTTACACAAAGGAAAACACTTATGGGATGTTTAAAGACCGATTAACCGGCCATCCAGGTCGATGGGCCCAGATCGGTTTCCTTTGCATCATCTTCAACACGTCCAGGTCAGACAAAGAAACAGGCTGATCTGGCGAGTGATAAGGGCTCCCAGAAAGGGGTATAAGTAGTCCCTCGGGAAGCCATATCTCTCTCTCTCTTGCCTGGACTCCGGTGCCCTGTCTTACCATCAAGAAGATCGACGATGAAGAGCCCGTCCAGGGAAGCAGGATACCGACAGTTACCTTTGAATCACTGGGGTATCTCTGCTCTGGGCGGTGAAAACCCTAAAGACATCGGCAAGCAACGGGGCACGGAGCAGGCATTCTAACATCCGAGACTGGTGAGCATAAACTTTCTGGCCCATCGCAAGGCAACTTAGATAGATGTAAAGGGTGGGAGGCAAGGGGATTGCTAAAATTGTCATTTTAGTCATTTTCCCTCGATGTGTCCATTTCTCCTCCCCCGCTAAGTGTAATTGTGTTACTTACATAGTGATTTTCTCTGTATAGTGTTTACTTTTCTCTATTTTTAATAAACATTGATTTTCTTTGCACCAAACCACTGGTCTTGTTTTGTTTATATCGCTGCTCGTAATAAGTCCGGTGGTCAGAACCAGAGGGGAAGCGATTTGAACCACACGGGGCTGGAGCAGCTCAGATACGCCTGACTGGCCAGACACAAACCCCAAATCAAAACCCCCTACAATGCCCAGAACTGAGTTCAGTACTCCACATGGGGTCTGGCCAAAGCTCGATACTACTGAAACAAAGGCCAACATTCCATTAATAAAAACAGAAAATGCTGGAAATACTCAGCAGGCTAGGCAGCATCTGTGGAGAGAGAAACAGAGTTAACATTTCAGGTCGATGTCCTTTTGTCAGAACCTGAAATGTTAACTCTGGTTCTCTCTCCACAAATTTCCAGCATTTTCTGTTTTTATTTCAGATTTCCAGCATCCACAGTATTTTGCTTTTGCCAACATTCCATTAGTCTTTTTGATTGTTTTTGTTTCTGTGCACTAGCTTTTAGTGATTTGTGTACATGAACACCTAAATCTCTTTGCTCCTCCACAGTTCCTCGTTTCTCACCATTTAGAAAATACTCTGACTTGTCTTTGTTAGATCCAAAGTGGAGGACCTCACACTTTCCCACATTGAACTCCATTTACCACAGTTTTACCCACTCACAATCTATCAATGTCCCTTTTTAACTTTCTGCTCCCATCTGCACTATTTACTGTGTCGTCCAACTTAGTGTCATCTGCAAACTTTGATGTACAACTCTATCTTCCTTCATCCAAGTCTTAGTTGCAATAGGCACCTGCTTTTTTCAAATAAGCATCTAAACATTGTGCTAGCTGTGCTTGAGTGCTCCGGAAGTAGCAATCAGCATGTTATTATGAGGTGAAGTTGAAAGGATAATTATAAGTCCTAGCCCTTTTGGGCTATCCCAGATCAGGCATATTCCCTAGACGTTCACCCTCAACTAAAGTTAGAGATAGCCAAATTCCATAAGATGGTTAAATGGGTCTAAAGGTT
Organism: Somniosus microcephalus; assembly: GCF_052327205.1. NCBI lineage: Eukaryota > Metazoa > Chordata > Chondrichthyes > Squaliformes > Somniosidae > Somniosus > Somniosus microcephalus. Next base: position 49,207,180 of record NC_141004.1, read on the forward strand.
CAGGCTGTCTCTCCCTAAAGGAAAGGAATGACTGAAGATGTTACCGTCTTCCAGATAGTACTTTTAATAAGTTGAACTAGACTGTAACCTTCCGGATATTATGAGGGTCCGGAATACCCCCCAGAATTCTGCAGCTCCTTACAAAAAAGTATACAGAATTTGGGTTCGCGAGTTTATACAGAATTACTCTTTGAAACAATTCTAAAAATATATAGTTTTATTTAAGAGCCGACATTCATTTAACAGCTGTTGAATCTGTCGCAATATTAACAATTCAAAATACAGATAGCTTACATTTCTTATTTCTCAGAGATCCTTATTTTCAAATCTTTACTTAGTTACATTTCTACATTTCTTACTTTTTTAAAAATCCAGAACATCCACCAAAATCAATTACTTTGACTTCCCGAGACTCACAGAGATGTCTCTGAAGAGTTGAGAAATGCTTTGCCCGTTCAGCGAGTTCTGACTTTCTGTTGGAAAGGTCTTATTTTTATACCCTTTTGGCGGTGGTTTCTTCTTTAATGTTCTCTGCTGATGTCAGCTAATTGTCTTTATTGATACCTTTTTCGAATGCTTTTTTTGGTGGAAGTTCTGGATTTAGAAAAAAGTAAGAAATGTAGAAATGTAACGAAGTAAAGATTTGAAAATAAGGATCTCTGAGAAATAAGAAATGTAAGCTATCTGTATTTTGAATTGTTAATGTTGCGACAGATTCAACAGCTGTTAAGTGAATGTCGGCTCTTAAATAAAACTATATTTTTAGAATTGTTTCAAAGAGTCAATTCAACTATTGCATGCATAATTATTTCTCTACCTTTAGGTGTTCCAAAAACCATCATAAAAACAATATGACAGCTATCTTTTCTGTTTGATGTCATTCTTACAAAATGCTTTCATTCAATTCTTAATATTGGCTTTACTGGTTTTTAGCAGATATTGTAACTCCGTGCTGCTCCAAGTTCAATACAAACACAATGTAATTGCTTGGTGTCATCTATTGAAGTCGTATCTTCAAAGTGTTCTTGTTGGTATCATATTTGCTATATGTATAAATTAAAGACACTTTGACCAGAGTGTTTCTCGCTATCTCAATTGGTTGCATATTTAATCGTGTTTCCTGTCATCCAAGTTTAACATAAAAGCTATTTGACCAGCAGGTGTTTCTTTTACTTGATGTCATTCTTTTCAAAGGCACATGGTTCTTTTAATGTTTCTGTTTCTGTTTTACGTGTTAGTTCTTAACACTTTAAACTGGGTCTTCTCATTGTGTTGGTTGCAAACTGTAGACCTTTCGGAAGCACCAATGGTTTGCTTCAATCTTTCATTGTTTTAGTATTTTTAACTAATTCCAATTTCAAAGCTTGTTTACAACTTTGTTATCAACGGATCTTTATCTCAGGAGCCTGTATTCTGTTTGCAGTCTCTGAGGTTTTACAGCTTGTGTCTCTGAGGCTTTAGATTTTTAAACTCAGTATATTCTGTATTAATAATATCAGTATTCTGTTCATACTATGGTGTATCTTTCTGAAATATGGCGTATTCCCTCACAAAGTGAAACCGTGTCAAATTTGGATTTACAGTCCTCAGTCTTCAAAGCATTACTTTTGTCTAGACAATCTGCCTGTGATTTAAAGCTAATTAGTACAGATAGCCTAGGCGCTAGACAATGGCACACTTGAAATCTGATGAGTCACAAAAAGAATCACAAAGTAGTGAAGCAGGCCTCGAAAAAAGTGAAGTACCGTTAGTTAGTCGCCCACATGTGTCAGCCTGCAGGCTTTATTTATTTGCAATTAGACTGAATGATATATAACTGTTTGTCTGCACTGATTGCTTCTCATTTGTCACAGAGGGTTGTATGAAACCTAGGAAGAGGACCAGGCCAAGCAGGCCCTCGGGCCTGTTCCGCCATTAAATTAGATAGTCTGGGATCAATTCCATTTACCCACCTTTGCTCCACATCCCTTAATACCCTTACCTAACAAAAATCTATCAGTCTTTCATTATCTATCAACGTTTTGAATTTTTCATTGATCTTGCCTCAACCGCTTTTTGTGGAGAGAGTTCCATATTTCCACTACTGTTTGTGTGAAGAAATGCTTCCTGACATCACCTCTGAACAGCCTAGCTCTAATTTTAAGGTTATGGCCCCTTGTTCTGGACTCCCCCAGCAGAGGAAATAGTTTCTTTCTATCTCCCTTATCAAATCCTTTAATCATTTTAAGCACCTATGGTTTGAGATATTTAATTTATTGCACTATTTCTCGTTCAGTAGGAGAGTATATCGAGCTGAGACTGTTCGATCACACAGCCATACTTTATTTTGATAGGTAGGTCCCACGCAGTTGGATAAATGTTCAGCAGTCTTTCAAGTTTGTACCTAGACTACAATTAGCTTCTTACCGTGGGGTGAGATTTGATTCAGCCTGTCTCCAAATCATTTCACCATTATAGGCTCAGGGTAAGTAATGGTTTGACAAAAATAATCTGATGCAGCAGGAATTGGGGATGTTGGGAAAGTGACGAAGGGTCCCCCGACTCGAAACATTGGCCGGAATTTTGCCGATGCTTCGAGTGCGGATTTGGAGGCGGGACTGCTGTCAAAATCGCAAAGATTGACAGCAGGTAGGAAACCCGCTGTCAACCCGTCTCCCATCAATCTTCCCAAGTGTCAGGTCCCCAATTTGCACATGGACCCGACATCTAGCGGCGGGAAGTGGATTATAGCCACTGTTAACAGGTACTTGATAGTTGTTAACAGGCTCTTTTTCAATTTTGCCGCTTCTGCCTTGGGTTTCCCGATATCCGGACACCACGCCAGGTAAATGTGGCGTGTTGAGAGTCTGGTGTAATGTTTCTGCATTGATGATAACTGCAGAAGTGGTGTGCAGGATCCAATGGTGCACTGGTGAGTTTCAGAGGTAAGATAATGTTGGAAAAATCATTTTTAATGCGTTTACACTTTTCTGTAGGTAACAAGTTTTGATTTGTATGTGTAGTCCCACCTCATTGGGAGAACCTCGCTCACCAGTGACAGATTGCTTCTGTAGCATCACCTGCAGCTGCCATCTGTTCTAGTCTAAGGAGGGAGTCACTGGAGAGCTTGGGTGCAAGAGCTCACCTTTGTACGGTGATTGTCAGTGTTTGCAGCACCTCAATGCTGTCAAACACTGAGAAATGAGCTGTCAAAAAAAATTTGTGCGTGGTCCCTTTAAGAAAAACAGGAGATGACACGTCATCAAATTACGTCATCTGACCGGCTTCCTCTTAATTGGCCGGCAGGCCCGCAGGGCGGGCTTAACAAGGTCAAGTGACGTAAAATCACGTCCGTGAGCCGGATGCAGTTGGGGGCGGGACTGGAACCCGGAAACCAGCTGACCCGCTCCCAAGCCGCATCCAATGACAAAATCGCGGCCATTGATGCTGTTTCTCTCTCCTCGATGCTGTCTGACCTGCTGAGTGTTTCCGGCATTTTCTGAAGATATATGTCTAATTTGCTATAGAGGTGTTAATTGCTATGAAGGCATTATTATATTTTGATGATGATTCAGACCTCAGAATGTATTTTGTTTCTCTCCAGTGATCAATATTCACTCTATTTTCCCTGAAAATATGCTCTCTCTGTTCATACAATGGCTTTATTCATGATTTCAGATCCAACTATTCCGAAGACAGGGGGAATCATTTATGCGCGCCATGAGAATTGCCGACGTCACCTATAACTTGAGTTAATGGTCGCCGAAAATGGCCACAGCGCTAGCGTTAAAAAATTGGCAATGTGGAGCGCAGCGCTAACTTACCATGCAATGCCCTCCTGGTGGTGCATGGTAAGGCCTCTGACCCAAAGTTCCCGTCCACAGTCGGCGTTGCTGCTTCTTACAGCCTGTGGGAGCGAGGCTGTGGAGTTTGCAAGGCACTGTGGGCAATTAAAGCAGCTATGAATTAAAGGGGCAATGCATTCAAAACTAATAAAAATAAAATAAAGTTTAAAAATGCATTTTTCGGCCCTTGCTGCCTTTCAAAAAAATATAAACATTAAAAATAATTCCCAAATGGCAGTCTTCAGCTCTTAAAGCTGAATTGTCTTCCACACCTAAAAAATGGTAAAAGTGCTTCAGCAGTAACACAAATGGCTCAGCAAGCCAGGGAAGGGGCACCCAGGGTCTCGCACGCAGCACTCCAGCTTTTTGCAGGGAATCAGCTCTGCAAGAGAGTTCCTCTACCCACAGGGGCCAGGAGGCCCTCCAGAAAGAACGATGTGGGACCACATCACCAAGGCTGTCACTGGCAGTAGTGCCACCCTCACCACCTGGCTCCAGTGCCCAAAGAAGCTGCATGACCTCAGACCACTGGTCAAGGTCAGTGAATGCCTCTTCAAAGCCGTCTCTTACCAATTGCATCTCTAGCCTCAAACACTGCTCAATGTACACCTCCCCCCCCACCCCCATCACTCACCTACCAACAATCTGTACCAATCACGAGGCACATCTCCCATTCCTAGCCTCACCTCACCCCTTTGGAGGAGATGGTGCAAGCCATTCTTGGCCGGGGGGGGGGTGGTGCATGGCTGAACCCTTGGACAGTGGTGGGGCTAAAAGGATACAAGATGCGGGTATCCTTATACGTTATCCTCCTTCTGGCATGCACCTCTTGCTTTCCCGCCCTCCCCTCACCACAACTGCACCCTTGTGCCTTCCTCATTTCACACACTCAGGAAATGCAGCCCCCCTAGCCAGTGAGCGACCGAGAAGAGGGAGAGGAGAGTGAAGAAGAACAAGAAGAAGATTGATTTGACACACGCAGCCACCAGCCCCTCAAGGTCAACCAGCAAGGCCATTTGCAATGTCCCCCACTGAAAGGCAGCAGCCTTCCACCAGCCATGCTGCAGCCACTGGGGTAGCACTGTGTGACTTCAGTAGGACAGGAAAAGGCACACATAAAATAGTCACGAAGAGAATGCATAAGGGTGATGAGGTGATTTCTTGATGTCATATTGGATGGATAGATATATAAAGTTGGATTGGAAAGTTTGCTTTGTGGTGGCTTTTATTTCAGCATCTTGGCCAAGAGGACGCTGTGATGGTCAGTAACAGAGGGAAGGTAAGGTGTGGGACTAATGTTGAAAGGGGAATTGGGGTAGTGGTCACTGGGACCGCAGGCTGATGATTTCATCCCAGATATCCTGGCCACAAAGGGGCTGTCTGGGATGCATCCTTCCGTCTGCTTCCTCCTCTTCTGCTTCCTCCTCTTCTGCGTCTTCCTCTTCTGCGTCTTCCTCTGCCCTCTGCGAGCGGATGCTGTAATTCTGAAATGCCAGCATAAAATGCTGGAAATACTCAGCTGGTCAGGCAGCATCTTTACCTGAGACATGAACTCTGTTTCTCTCTCCACGGATGTTGCCCGACCTGTTGAGTATTTACAGCATTTTCTGTTTTCTCAGAGGCATTCCTTTACCATCCGAGGCCTTGAAAGTGTCCAGCAGCAGTCCCTACACACTCAAAAAACTTTTAACATCTATTGCAGCAAGCCACTGCTTCAATAAAATCAACAAAAGAAAACCCAGTCCAAAAGCTTAAATGACAACTTACCTGAAAAATGTATGTGTCCCTTTAAGAGGTGCTGACAGTGCCTCTGCCAGTCTCTTTGCATGCTGGGTTTCCTTGGCATGGTTATGACCCAGCACTGAACTCAGCGCTACGGTCGAAGTTGGCCGTGCTGACGTCCCCAATCTGCCATTTTTTTTGCAGGGTGCCAATACTTATCGACAGCGCTATAGGGAGGACCCGAATTTTTATCCCTAAATATTTAAGCCAAGTTACTGGTGGGTCCAATCTAAAGTCCCAAGTTAAATTGTTGAATATTGTACTACATGAGAATGGTATGGCTGTGTATTAGTGTATAGCTTGGTTACAGGTAGATAAAATATACAGGGAACCAAAACAAGCAATTCAGAAAACAAAATGGCTCCAGATAAGGCACCCTATATGCTCTGTCTCCTCCCTGTATCTTTACTGCCTCCTCCTATAAGCATTATTTTCTGGAAGCTCAAAAATATGGAACTCCTTTCTTCTTTGTCTTCCCTTCTTTCTACAATTAACAGGCTTCTTGGCCTCAGCTGCCATATCTCATTTTCTTTCCTACTCTTTTTAATCTCGTCATGCCCTGTACTATGGACCTTGGCTTCACCTAGGTTTATCTTTTTTTTTAACTGTACTTTTTCGAAAAGATATTTCCCAGTTCTGCTGAAAAATTCTGATCAAGTGAGTTCTGAATTTCAAAAGTCAACTTTGAGCAAGTGGTTTTATTTTCAAAATTGGGTTCGAAATTATTGTTCTTGCTTTCACTGTTTAGCTAAATATTTTGGGGAGATTGGAGGTGACTGTATGGAGCATATTTTATATCAATTTTTTCATTGAATATATATGCTGAGTGGTGGCATTTAGTTGGAATGTTTCTTTCTTAGACATCAGTTTATTCCCTAATCATTTCCGGTTTATAGAACCAATTTAATGGTGTTTCTGCTTCTGTTGGCAACTGTTCCAGTATTAGAATAGTAGATGTATGTCCGTTACACACTAATGCACTAAGGGGTGGTTGGTGGGGAGGGGGGAAGAGAAGGAAGGAACAGGCAAATTAAAACCCCAAAGAAGTAGCCAGAATGTTGTTTGAATGTAGTTAACTTGCTACTGTGGCTCTTTCTGACTGACTGTTGATTTGTCAAACATTCTGGCAGTGGGATTATAAAATAAATAACACATCACAGGCACTTGTCAGATCCCAGTCTGTTCAATTTTAGTGGTCCTGCCTTTTCAAAATTGACAAGTGCCAAATAACGATATGTTGTATATTTGCACTAAAATGTAGTGGGGATCATGGAAGCCTGCACAATGAGTGCCCCAAATGTCCTCTTTTGAAGTAGACCTCTGCTCTGTAAAATGAGCAATATCATGACAAATGCTGTTATAAATAATATAGGAGTACTGTAGTTGAATAGGCATGCTTTTTCTAACTTGGACCAATACATAGTCCAATATAATTCCTTTTTTGCTCCTTCTCACCACTACCATCTGAATTTTTGTGCAGTATCCCTTCTTGCTGTTGTACTATTTTAATAATCTCTCTTATGTTTTTCAGTTTACAGCAAGTCTGTTCCCAGATGTTGCTGTAGAAATGCTTGCTCAAGAATCTGTAGGTTGACGGGAACTTTTATTTTTCTCTCCTTTCCTTAGGGTGAGTGGCCCAATCTCATCATGCAAAGCGACCATGTTCCACTCTGTGTCATACTGTGGTGGGTCACTGTGCACCACCTCTTCTCATGCTCTGCCTTTAATGTTGTCTGTTTTACAGCAATGATTGAATAACAGAGCCAGGTTCACATTAACAAACCAGTAGAATGTACATGGTCAGTTCCTTTTTATGACAACCAGAAATTTCCGACCATAATCAAAACTTTTATATCTGAGCACCTCCTTCTCCATCCTTTTCTGTTTTTTTAATTCTCTTTTTAAAGAAATGTTACAGCATAACCCACTCTCAGTTTATGCAGGCTGCCATTGTGCAGAGGTCGGTCAATGTTAGTTAGATTGATGTGAGTCGCATTTGTCACAGTACCAAGCATGACCAGCGAAAAAAGGGTCAGGTTTGTGTCAAGGAAGCAGAAACATGCGGTGGTTTCCTAGACACGTTGGGCTGAATTTTGCCAGCACTCAGAGGGTGGGTTTGGAGGCGGGTCTACTGTCAAAATCGAAATGATTGACAGATGGTTGGGAACCCGCTCTGAACCCACCTCCATGTAAGTTTTCAAAGCGTCAGGTCTACGATTTCAGAACAGGCCTGACACCAAGCGGCGGGGGAGGCATTTAAGATAGTTAAATGCTTGTTAGGTGCTTGTTAACTACTATTTTGCCAGCCTATTTCTATTTTACCACTTTTTTAATGAGGTTCACGTCGTTCGGAAATCACGTCAGGTAAGTAGGTCAGGTTCTCTATGTCTCCCCATTGCTGTGAATAGGTGACTGCTGCAAAAGTGGTATGAAAGCTACCATTTCACAGCTGGTCACTTTCCAGTGTCAGAAGCTTGAGCCTTCAGGACTTCAAAGAAATTTTTGAACTGTATGTAGTTTGGAATTGTTTGGAGTAAACTCTCTATCCACTGTCACCCCCTTGGAGCAAGCTCTCTCACCATTGACAGATCGCTTCTGTCATCTCAACTTCAGCTGCCATCTATTCCAGCAACATCAGTGTCCTTGAAAAAAATCTCACTTTGGTCCTCTGAATCCTTCCACGATCAGCCCCAGCACCAACATCACGAGGTACACCAACATCACCAACAACAATACCAACCTTCTCCGCAATCACCTGATGCTGCACAGGACACAGGGCATCAGCACCCGACAACATTGCTGCCTGAGAGGCCAGCGATGGCATCACCATGGCCAGATTTACTTCATTGACGCTGTACACCCTGGCTGCCACATGATGCACCAGGTTAACGTCACTCCACACCAGCACCATAAAGCATCCCTACAATGTCCATGCCATTCCTTTCACACTCATCACAATTGGGGGGAGTTATGTCTCAACATTCACTGGAACTCACTAAGATACTTCAAAAGGTGAGCACAGATTTGTCCAATAAGGTAAAGTGTTTAAAATAAAGATTTCAATGTTTGAGAACACATTACAAGAAAATTTACATGAAAATTGCATAAAACACCCAAGTGCCTACCCTTATGTGTTGTTAGTTGGCATGATTGGTTGGATGAGGGTGAGTGTGAGGGGTGGCGAGTGAGATGGGGATGTGATAATGTAGATAGAGAGGAATGGGTGGAGGTGCAAAGTAAGTTGGTGTGAGTAAGGATGTGCAGGAGTAGGGAAGGGAAGGCAGAGTGATGGGGATATGATGAATGGCACAGCAGGGTGAGGTTGAGTGTGGCTTTGCAGTAACGTTTCCTGATCTACTAAGATCATTGAAAGGTTTGCGCCACTGCAGCCTGGTCATCCTGATGAAATCCCTGCTTGTGTCCTCCTGTGCAATGTGCAACCAGGCTGCGTTGGTGTTGGAGGGAGTCATGGGAGAGCCTGAATGCAACCGTGTACCTTTGTGCCGTGCTTGTCAGTGTTTGCAGCACCTCAATGCTGTAGAACACTGACAGCACAACTGTCAAAATGAATGTGGACATGGTCCCTTTAAGGAAACTGGCTGATGACGCATCATCAAATGACGTCATCAGACCCGCTTCCTTTTAATTGGCTGGGAACCGAGCTGATCGGGCTTAACAAGCCCAATCTATGTAAAATCACTCGAAGAGTGCGGACTGGGGCAGGCAGCAGGCTGGGACCGTGACACCGACCCCAGCCGCCCCAGACCTGCCTCGGTCGGCGAAATCATGGCCATTCATTCACAACAGATCTGCAGAGGCAAGAGATGAAAAAAATCAGTAGTTATTAACAGTAGAATATTTATATTGGTGATTTCTACTATTGACACCTGGGCCTCAACAACAACAACAACTTGCATTTATATAGTGCCTTTAATCTAGCAAACTGTCCCAAGGTGCTTCACAGGAACGTTATCAAGCAAAATTTGACATCGAGCCACATAAAGACATATTAGGACAGGTGACCAAAAGCTTAGTCAAAGAGGTAGGTTTTAAGGAGTGTCTTAAAGGTGGAAAGAGAGGCTGAGAGGTAGGGAGGGAATTCCAGAGCTTAGGGCCTAGGCAGCTGAAGGCACGGCCACCAATGTTGCACAAGAGACCAGAATTGGAGGAGTGCAGAAATCTCGGAGTGTTGTACGGCTGGAGGAGGTTACAGAGATAGGGTGGGACGAGGCCATGGAGGGATTAGAAAACCTCAGCATGATTGTACTTGTATTTTATGATGGTTGTATTTGTACTATTCCTGCAAAGATTTGTAACTTTTTTTAATTGCACTTGTGATTATTTCTTCTAAGCAACTTGCTCTGGGCTCCTTTCATTTTATTTCACAACTTTAAGAAGTTTACTGTTCAGATTTTAGTCATAAAGCAAGGGATTTAATGTATAAAGTGGGATTTTTTCCATTGATGGGGCACAAATACAAATGAGTCTAGCTGTACTTCATGAGGTGATATTTCATACACATAGCAGTTGCTTTAGTGTGTGGGTAGTGCCTCAGCACTGCAGTAATATAAGAACCTTATAATGCTTGTAATGTCACAAGCTCAAATCCTGGTTGAGGCTAAGTTCAGCCATATGTGGAACGTTAGTGGATTGTTTGGTGTGAGGTAACCACCAGTTTTAGACTGTTGTGACAGGGAATTATTACCATGGTACTTTGGTTTGACTCAAAAGCTTCTTTTTCTGGTAATTTGTGCCTCAAGATTTCATTATTCTGAATATTGGTGTCAATTCTTTGAGAGAATATAATTTTAACAACTTGTTACAAATTTCAGGTGTGCACTGGATATTTTCTTGGGTTCAGTTTTCCTGTAATTGGACCCTGCATCCCCTAAAATCAGGAGTATACTCTTCCTGTCTTATATCGAGTTAAAGAACAGTGTGCCCCAGGGGCCTTAACAATGAGACCCTTTGCTGTGTGTCCTGGATACTGTGATCTCACATGTGTTGCCATGTGCATTTCTCTTATATTCCAGAAGGTGGACTGATGAGCATGCCAAAGAGATGAGGATAATTGTAAACCAACAATCTGGTTTATTTTTACATAAGATATACTGACTAGAACATAATTTTCCAGTGAGTTTTAACAATTCCCTACTTTTCCTTGTAAAATAATAAATTACATGAACTTTGTCCTTTTGATATGATCCTACCTCGCTTTACAAGCCAAGATCACTGAACTGACTAGCACTCATTTAGAAATCTAGGCCTAGAAATTCGTGGCCGCCACCAAAGCTGCCGGTGCCACTGTGGCCGGGGGTTAACGGCCGCTGAAAATGGCGGCGCTGTCAGGACGGAAAAATTGGTGTTGGGGACAAATTATCATGAGCCCAGCGCTAAATGCAGAGTGTAACGCTGCCCTGGTGGCATTGGTCCCAGCAGCAGGCTCCAATGTGGCGTGGCCAAGCGGCATTGCTGCTTCAACAGCCTCTGAAAGCAAGGCTGTGATTTCACAAAGCATTGTGGGGCTCTTATGACTGAAAATTCACAAAAAACCACAAAGGCTCCCTCTCCTCCTTTAAGCCTTTCCCTAAAACCGACTTATTTGAGTTAGCTTTTAGTCTGCCCTCCTAACATTTCCTTCTTTGGTTTGCCATCGATTTTTTTGATTATGCCTCTGCTAAGTGCCTTAGGACATTTTGTCTACATTAGAGGTACAATATGAACGAAAGCTATTGTTTTGGCAAAGAGAAGATAAATATATGTGTATGTCTATCATGCATGTAAAAGCATAAATTAGCACCTATGTCAGCTCATTGGTAGCACTCTTGCCTCTGAGTCAGAAGGCCATAGGTTCGAGCCCCAATCCAAAGATTTGAACATATAATCCAGGCTGGCACTTCTGTGACCGAGTGCTGTGCTGTTGAAGGTGCTACCTTTCAGATGAGGCCCCATCTGCCCTCTTGGGTGGATGTTAAAGATCCCATGGCACTATTTGAAAAATAGTAGAGAAGTTCTGCTGATATCTTGGCCAACACTTATCCTTCAACCAATACCACCAAAACAGATGATATGGTCACTTTCCTCATTGTTGTTTGTGGAATCTTGCTGTGTGCAAATTGGCTGTGAGTTTTGTGTAGGATGTGCAGTTCCTGCCCAGAAACCTTCCTTCCTGTTGTTATGATTTTTAGTCACACTTTTCAGTCAACAGTCACCGTCTTGTATATATAAATAAACTGGTATTAATCAACTGACCTGGGGCAATTCACCCAATTATTTTTTTAAAGGCCGAAAGAAACAATTTAACACAGCCAGTGCCAAACTGAGTGATTGACAAAAGAAGCCACAAGATAAACCAAATGATTGCACCATCTAAAAACTAGTGGCAACGGCATAATAACCTTTAGAAGCTTCTGAAGCAGAGACATGCTTGAAAAATTGCAGGTTAATGTGAATATTTGAGAGGCTGTGACTTGCAAATCTTTCATTGATTTCAGGCTAAAAAATGCATGATGAGGAAACCAAAGACAGAAAAAACTACAAAGAATTAAGCTGATCAGTGAAACCATGGTGAATAACATTATTAATGATGCTGCACCCTGGACCTTAGATATAAAGCACTGACAGATCAGTTATAGTCCATTAGCATATAGAAATATCAATGTGACGTTCACCATTAAAGTTCAGTAGCGCTTGAATTCACTTGCTTTAAGAAAGCCTTGTTTTAAATAAGTGCTGTGGCATTGAGTGCTGCGAGAGTTTGGTAAGTGGGAGAAAAGTCATTTAAGTGTATTTTGTGAATTTTAGTGTGTTAAAAAGTTAATTATTTGAAGTGAGTTTAATTTTTTAAGTGTATATTAAACTGCTGGGGAGTTTAAACCGGAAGTAGAACCTGGGTATACAAAGGGCGGGACTAGTGCTGCTGCACAGAGTGCTGTGGCATTGAGTGCTGTGAGAGTTTGGTAAGTGGGAGAGTTCGGGCAAGTGGGAGGTGAGGGTGTGTTTTTTGCTCTGTTTTGTTCCCCACTCCCAGGCTTAGACAGCACTGCGGAAGCGGAGCAGTGAGATGAATCAACCAAACAGGCCCCACAGACAGTATTCAAGGAGGAGGTTGGTGATCAGCTGGTTGGTTGCTTTTCTTCCTTCTCTTTTATACCTTTAAGTTGGTAAGTCCTATTGAATAGTGGTGTAATATTATCATCTATATCGGGGTAGAGGGTCTTCATAACTAATAATAAGAAATTTAATTAATTACATAGATATGGGTGAACAGGTGATGTGTCACTGTTGCGAAATGTGGGAGTTGGTGGACCCCATTGAGGCTCACGGTGATTACATTTGCGAAAAGTGTTTGCTGCTAGAGGAACTCAAGCTCCATGTTAAAGAGCTTGAGACTGAGCTTCAGACACTGCGACACATCAGGGAGGGGGAGAAGTTCCTGGACTCTATGTTTCAGGAGGTGGTCACACCTATGAAATTAATTAATGCAGATGTAGTCCGTGGTCAGGGACAGGATGGTGTGACTACGAGTGAGGCAGGTACAGGGATCCAGTAGGTAGTGTTGAAGGAGCCGCAGCCCTTGCTCTTGTCAAGCAGGATCGAGGTTCTTACTCCCTGTGAGGGTGGGAGTGGGGACTGCAGGGAAGATGAGCAACCTGGCCACAGCACCGTGGTACAGGGGGCCATTCAAGTGGAGGGAGTAAAAAGAAATGTTGTAGTGGTAGGGGATAGTATCATTAGGGGGATAGATAGGGTTCTCTGCAGTCAAGAGCGGGAGTCCAGAAGGCTGTGTTGCCTGCCCGGTGCCAGGGTTAAGGACATCTCTTCTGGGCTGGAAAGAAACTTGGAGTGGGAGGGGGAGGATCCAGTTGTCGTGGTCCATGTTGGTACAAATGACGTAGATAGGACAAGAAAGACGGTTCTGTTAAAGTAGTATGAGCAGCTAGGGGTCAAATTAAAAAACAGAACCCCAAGGGTAATAATCTCTGGGTTATTACCTGAGCCACGAGTGAATTTGGCTAGGATGAATAAAATTAAAGAGTTAAATGCGTGGCTCAAAGACTGGTGTGGGAGAAATGGGTTTTGCTTCTTGGGACACTGGCACCAGTACTGGGACAGGAGGGAGCTGTTCCGTTGGGACGGACTCCACTTGGCCAGTGCTGGGACTAGAGTCCTGGTGAATCATATAACTAGGGCTGTAGAGAGGGCTTTAAACTAATTAGTGGGGGGGAGGTTTCTAGAGAGCAAATAATAGAAATGACAACGGAGAAGGTCATAGACTTAGGTAGCAGTGGGGGAATTAAAAAACAGAACGTGTCAGGAAGGGACAGAAGGTATGGAGTAAAAGGTAAAGTACTAAAAGGGGAAAAAACAGGAACTAAGTGTCACAAAACATATTTGAAAGTTCCTTATCTGAATGCATGTAGCATTCGTAACAAAATGAATGAGTTAACGGCACAAATAACTACATATGGGTATGATCTTGTGGCCATTACAGAAACATGGCTGCAGGGTGACCATGACTGGGAATTAAACATACCAGGTTATTTAACAATCAGGAAGGACAGGCAGGAAGGGAGGGGAGGTGGGGTGGCTATGTTAATAAAGGAAGGAATCACTATAATACAGAGAAATGATATTGGGTCAAAGGAGCAGGATAGTGAAACAGTTTGGGTGGAGATAAGGAATAATAAAGGGAAAAAAACACTGGTGGGCATAGTCTATAGGCCTCCGAACAGTTGCAACTCTGTTGGATGGAGTATTAATCAGGAAATAGTTGAGGCTTGTAATAAGGGAACAGCTATAATTATGGGGGATTTTAACTATCATATTAACTGGACAAATCAAATTGGGCAGAGCAGCCTTGAGGATGAGTTCATTGAGTGTATTAGGGATGGGTTTCTTGAGCAGTATGTAACTGAACCGACCAGGGGGCAAGCAACCTTAGATTTGGTCCTGTGTAATGAGACAGGATTAATTAAAAATGTCCTAGTAAAGGATCCCCTTGGAATGAGTGACCATAACATGGTTGAATTCCATATTCAATTAGAGGGTGAGAAGGTTGGATCTCAAACAAGCGTGCTGAGCTTGAATAAAGGAGACTATGAAGGTATGGGAGCGAAATTGATTAGAGTGGACTGGGAAAATAGATTAAAGGGTAAGACGGTACATGATCAGTGGTGTATATTTAAGGAGTTATTTTACAACTTCAAAAAAAATATATTCCATTGAGGAAAAAAGGGTGTAAAAGAAAAGATAGCCATCCGTGGCTAAGTAAAGTAATTAAGGATAGTATCCGACTAAAAACAAGGGCATATAAGGTAGCCAAACCTAGTGGGAGGATAGAAGATTGGGAAGTCTTTAAAAGACAGCAAAAAATAACTAAAAGATTGATTAAGAAAGGGAAGATAGATTATGAAAGTAAATTAGCAAAAAATATAAAAACAGATAGCAAAAGTTTCTATAGTTATATAAAAAGAAAAAGGGTGGCTAAAGTAAATGTTGGTCCCTTAGAGGATGAGACTGGGAAATTAATGGTGGGAAACATGGAGATGGCAAAAATGCTGAACAAATATTTTGTATCAGTCTTTACGGTAGAGGACACTAAGAATATCCCAACACTGGACAAACAGGGGGCTCTAGGGGGGGAGGAGCTAAATACAATTAAAATCACTAAGGAAGTGGTACTTGGTAAAATAATGGGACTCAAGGCAGATAAATCCCCTGGACCTGATGGCTTACATCCTAGGGTCTTGAGGGAAGTGGCGTTTGGGATTGTGGATGCATTGGTAATAATTTTCCAAAACTCCCTGGACTCAGCAAAGGTCCCGGCAGATTGGAAAACTGCTAATGTAACACCCTTATTTAAAAAGGGTAGTAGGCAGAAGGCTGGAAACTATAGACCGGTTAGCCTAACATCTGTGGTTGGTAAAATGTTAGAGTCCATTATTAAGGAGACAGTAACAGGACATTTGGATAAACATAATTTAACAGGACAAACTCAGCATGGTTTCATGAAGGGGAAGTCATGTTTGACAAATTTGCTTGAGTTCTTTGAGGAAGTAACATACAGGGTGGATAAAGGGGAACCAGTGGATGTAGTGTATTTAGACTTCCAAAAGGCATTTGACAAGGTGCCACACAAAAGATTATTGCTCAAGATAAAAAATCACGGGATTGGGGGTAATATTCTGGCGTGGGTGGAGGATTGGCTCTCTAACAGAAAGCAGAGAGTTGGGATAAATGGTTCGTTCTCAGATTGGCAACCAGTAACTAATGGTGTTCCGCAGGGGTCAGTGCTGGGTCCCCAACTCTTTACAATCTATATTAACGATTTGGAGGAGGGGACCAAGTGTAACATATCAAAGTTTGCAGATAATACAAAGATGGGACGGAAAGTAGTGAGTGAGGAGGACACAAAAAACCTGCAAAGGGACATAGACAGGCTAAGTAAGTGGGCAGAGATTTGGCAGATGGAATACAATACTGGAAAGTGTGAGGTTATGCACTTTGGCAGGAAAAATCATAGAACAAGTTATTATCTTAATGGCAAGAAACTGGAAAGTACTGTAGTACAAAGGGATCTGGGGGTCCTGGTGCACGAAACTCAAAAAGTTAGTATGCAGGTGCAGCAGGTGATCAAGAAGGCCAATGGAATGTTGGCTTTTATTGCTAGGGGGATGGAATATAAAAACAGGGAGGTATTGCTGCAGTTGTACAAGGTATTGGTGAGACCGCACCTGGAATATTGCATACAGTTTTGGTGTCCATACTTAAGAAAAGACATACTTGCTCTCGAGTCAGTACAAAGAAGGTTCACTCGGTTAATCCCGGGGATGAGGGGGTGGTCATATGAGGAGAGGTTGAGTAGATTGGGACTCTACTCATTGGAGTTCAGAAGAATGAGAGGCGATCTTATTGAAACATATAAGATTGTGAAGGGGCTTGATCGGGTGGATGCAGTGAGGATGTTCCCAATGAAGGGTGAAACTAGAACTAGGGGGCATAATCTTAGAATAAGGGGCTGCTCTTTCAAAACTGAGATGAGGAGAAACTTCTTCACTCAGAGGGTGGTAGGTTTGTGAAATTTGCTGCCCCAGAAAGCTGTGGAAGCTACATCATTAAATAAATTTAAAACAGAAATAGATAGTTTCCTAGAAGTAAAGGGAATTAAGGGTTACGGGGAGCGGGCTGGAAATTGGACATGAGTCTAGGTTCGGAATGGTCATGGCCCTGTGGGTAGTGGAGCGGGCCCAGGGGCCGTGTAGCCTGGTTCTGCTCCTACTTCTTGTGTTCTAATTCTGTGTTAGATTTCAGGAGATGGTTTTATTCCTATTCTTGGCTGGGGTGGAGATCGTCTTTACAGAAGGTAAGTACTGTAGAAAATATAGGGACAGAGCAATCTCCTGGACGAGTTTCGATCGCCTCGATGGCTCGGAGAGGAATTTCCCAGATTTTTTCTCCCAAATTGGCCATTGGGTTTTTTATCTGGTTTTTCGCCTCTCCCGGGAGATCACATGGGTTCGGGTGGATGGAAAGTGATAGAAGATTTGAGGTTAGGATCAGCTCAGCCATGATCTTATTGAATGGTGGAGCAGGCGCGAGGGGCCGATTGGCCTACTCCTGCTCCTATTTCTTATGTTCTTATGTAATAGCTGAGATGCATTAAAAAGTAGTTGGCAAAATTAGAGATCCAATTGAGGTATACTAGTTTTTACAAATGGACAGAATATTGAATAGAATTTTGCTGCAATAATACAGTGGCAGTGTATATTTGTTTTTGTGAAAGTGGATGACCAAAACCAGGCTTACCAACTTCCCCTAACTTGATAAAAGACATTGGCCGAGAAATTGGGTATTGCTCGAAAACGGACGGTGTCATGGCCCAGTGCTATTTAGTTGTGCTGGCTCAAAGTGGTTTAGGTAACATGCAAATTTTGTTCTGAGTGCTCAGTCACATGATTATAGTGCTGACCTCAGCGCTAAAACCGCTGCTCATTGGCTTACTGCTCAACAGGTGGGCCAATATTGGGGCAGTCGAATTGCAAGTCATATTTGGCCTAGGCTTTCTCTATTATTTAGAGGGGAGGTTCTTTGATGCAGCAGCACCTGATTGTCATTCCATTTGGAGCTCCACTTGGAAGCAGACCTGAATTAGCAAGAGATCGCGGAGCAGCAGCAGAGGGAGAGAGCTAGACGCTTCCCAGATGATGCTCTGGAGGCACTGGTGGTGGCCGTGGAGAGGAGGTGGGCTGTTTTCTTTCTGCAGACCAGTAGGAAGTCATCTGCCCATATGTCCAGAAGGCTCTGGCAGGACATATCTGCATACGTGATGGCCAACAGCGTGCTCCCCAGGTCCAGGATACGATGCCGCAATTTAATGATCTCACACAGAAAGTCAAGGTGAGTGAAGGCTTCAGCAAATGCCCTATCCACCATCTGCACCACAAGCCTCACACACTGCTCAATGCACCACACCCCCATCACTCACCTACCAACAATCTCTAGCAACCACCACTCAGACTTCACAATCAGAGCTTCACTTCACTCTCACAACCTTACCACTGCTGCAAAACTCACACCCACACACTGACAGCTATTTAACTATGGCAGGCACATCACCCCAACACATTGCACCACACTCACTCACACACTTCCCTTTCTCTTGCTGACTGAGGTCACTCACAATCACCAGGAGCAGCGGCAGACAGGCAGAGGGCAAGCAGCAATACAGGCCTTGAGCCAACTGGAGGAGAGTGTACTTGACATCATTGGAGGGGAAGTCACCGAGGCCGTGGCAATGGGCGAAGTTGAAGCACTTGGGGACAACAACGGTATGCTCAGTCCTAATCCTCTTCTCAAATCTCACTTCCCCCTTATCCCACAATCCCTTACAAGCTGCTGATGCTGTATGCATGGATATCTTGCTTCCTCCCACCCCCCTCACCACAACCCGACCCTTGTGCCTTTCTGCTATCAGATAACCAAGAACCGCCAGCCACAGAGCCTGTTCCCAAGGTGGTGGAGGAGAGCAAGGGAGAAGAAGAAGGCACACAGTCACTGCATCTGACACACACAGACACCAGTTCAGAAACTGGCACTGCGCGGAATTTAGAGGGTAGTGTAGATGCAGGATCTGCACAGGGTGAGACACCGGGGACAAGCGGGCTGCAGCAAGGCCAAGGGGAAAGGGTAGCTCGGGGGCCAGCTCCCCGGAGGGAGAGTTCGCGCACGGGTTCTGCTGCACACGACTCAGATGAGGACCTCGATGGGGCGGCCTTTAGAAGAAGGGTGATGGGCATGCACACCAAATTGCTAGGTGCAGTGGCAAGCCTGGCAGAAAGCCTCTTGGCAATGTCAAGGAGCATGGAGGAGACCGCATCCAATATTGGACGGGGCTTTGTGCAGAGCTTGGAGCCCATAATTTCCAGGCTGGAAATGATGAACAACTCCAGGAGAGATCGTGTCGAACCAGACATGATGCTGCGTGTGATGGGTGATGTCGTGGCCGCCATTGCAGCACAGGCGGAAGCGACCCAATGTCTCCGTGCTGCAGCGGAAGCGCAGACCGCTGTCCTGCAGGCTCAACTTGCTGCCACGCAAGATCAGACTGCTGAGATCGTGGCTGGGTTTACCAGTTTTGAACGGGGCGTGCAGGGTGTTGCAGCAGTCCAGCAATCTGGCCTCCAACAGATTGCTAGGGATGCTGAGGCGCCGACCTGGGGGAGTGGCAGTGGGTCTGTGGAGCAGGAACCTGTTGTCCTCTCTCAGGATGACAGCATTTCTATTCCCACCAGTGCCACGCCGCCATTGCCCTTGTCGCTGCCTGTCAGCCAAGACTGCTGCCGCCCATGCCAAGGTGGTGCAGTCTACAGCCAGGCCTTCTAGGTCCAGAGCTGCTCGAGGTCATCCTGCAAGGGCATCTGAAGTCTCCCCCACGGAAAGTCACAGCCTTCCACCAGCCTTGCTGCAGCATAGGAGCACTAGAGCAGGAAAGGACACCCGAACAGCAGGCACTAAGGGATTGCACAAGGGTGATTAGTGTTGTGTATGTACCTTTAAGAGAATAACTGGTCTCAGACTGCAGTACCGGCAGTGACCACCCCTGTATAAAAGGCGCTAGAGAGCCTCTGTTGGTTAGTTTCGTTTATGCCTTTCACCAGTAAAGATCTCTTTGTTTCTCTCCTGCTAGTCCGTGTCTCAATCATTCATGGACTTAACACTGGCGACGAGTTAGAAACGAACTTACCTGCAACTCAGCAGCAGCTCCGACGACGTGTTGAAGGTCGGAGCCAGAAGAAAGAAAAAAAAAGATAGGCCATTGAAACTCGAGAAACGGGCGTCGACCATCAATCATCGATTTCAAAACTTGCAGGCGAGACTGTCCAGAGCCAGGCTGGGTTCCTCGGTCCGTGGTTTCCCAGCTAATTGGGCTGGTGGCAGGTAGTGCTCTGATCCTTCCTGGGCTGCAACGGGGCCGGGCAGCGAGTCGGGAAGCAAGGAGAGAGAGAGAGGGTGGAGTATACAGGGCGTGGCCGGTGTTTCGAAGCTGGCCAGCGTTCGGACCTCAGAAGAGGGAGGGAAGTGTCCCAGAGGGTCCGCTCCACGACGGGAAGATAATAAAAGAAAACGAATTAATATTTAACGCGCAGGAAACCATGGAAAGCAGCGCTAACAACGGCGGGGAAGAAGGAAAACCGCGGGAGGCGCCATTTTGTTAAATCGGAGAAGAAGGCAAAGCGCGGGAGGCGCCATTTTAGATTTGCAAGATGCTGAAGACTGGCTGTATCGCTGCTTTTGATAATACATTAGAGAACTGGACCACGTATGTGGAAAGAGTCGAGGTATATTTCGAGGCAAATGAAATAGCGGAGGGGAAAAAGGCATCAATATTGCTAAACGTAATGGGCGCTAGAACGTACGGCCTATTGCGGGATCTGATTACTCCAGCCAAACCGAAGGCGAAGAGTTTTAACGAAATTGTTGCTGTTCTACAGGAGCACTTAAACCCTGCACCGCAGTTGATAGCAGAAAGATTTAAATTCCACAGGAGAACTCAGCACAAAGATGAGAGCAATGCTGAGTATCTTACGGAACTACGCAAGCTATCAAAGCACTGCCAGTTCGGAGCAGGACTGGCAGATACCCTACGGGACAAATTTGTCTGTGGACTCCTGAGTGAAGGAACACAGAAGAAGTTACTCGCAGAAAAAGAGCTGACGCTAGATAAGGCTTTCAGCGTGGCAGTATCGTATGAAGCAGCAGCCAGGGGAGCTGCAGAAATTCAACAAAAACCACAGGAATACGGCACCCACGAAATGACACGGGGATTTGCAAAATGTTATCGCTGCGGCAGAACTAACCATGACCAGAAGGACTGCTGGTCCAAAGACAAAATATGCAGACAATGCGGGAAGATTGGACACATTGCACGAGTTTTCAGGTCTGGGAAGAAGGCCAGCGACAACAAAAAGGCTACTAAGGAACCGTACAAGAAAGTACAAAAGATGACGGACAGTAGTTCCGAAGACCAGATGAGCGATAGTGAATCCGAGAACAGGAGATTAAGCTGTCTCAAACTTCACAATGTAATCGCAAAAGAGGATCACCGAACCATTTGGGTCACCCTCACGATAGCAGGGTCCCAAGTTAAAATGGAATTGGATACAGGATCAGCGCTAACCGTCATGAATCGACGAGACTATGAGCGGCTATTTTCACGCATACCCTTGAGAGAGACATCCATCGTCTTGACGACGTATACGGGGCAAAAAGTATACCCCAGAGGAAAAATAAGGGTGCCTGTCGAATACAATGGCAAGAAAATACGGAAATTGTATCTCTACATACTGCCAAATGGTGGACCACCGTTATTGGGACGGGAATGGATCAGGAAGATAAACTTAGATTGGCATTCCATTCATGCAATGACGGTGGACGGTAAAAAAGATGAAGACGTCACTCCTGGACGATTGTCAACAATCTTAGCTAACGCCAAAGAGGTATTTCAACAAGAACTGGGCACGCTTAAAGGCGTAACCGCCTCGTTAAAAATAGAAGAGAATGCAGTTCCCAAGTTTTTCAAAGTGAGACCGGTACCATATGCAATTCGTCCAGCCATCGAGGCAGAGCTGGAGAATCTGGAGAAGGCGGGCGTGTTGTCTAAGGTCGACTGGAGCGAGTGGGCGACACCCATCGTTCCTGTCATGAAGAAAACGTTAAGCAATAAGTCCGGAGAGCCAAGGAAGGTTCGCATCTGTGGGGATTTGAAGGTGACGGTGAACCCTGTCCTTCACACAGTACAATATCCTCTTCCAAGGATAGAAGACATCTTCGCCTCCCTGTTTGGAGGGAAGCGTTTTACAAAAATTGACCTAGCACAAGCATATTTGCAGATGGAGGTTGAAGAGTCCTCTAGGAAGTATCTCACGATAAACACTCACAAAGGTCTTTACCAGTATCATCGATTGGTATTCGGAGTAGCATCGGCTCCGGCGACATGGCAAAGAGCGATGGAACAAGTCCTGCAAGGGATTCTGGGGACTCAGTGTTACTTGGACGACATCCTTGTAACAGGTGAAGATGTCAGTGAACACCTTAACAACCTAGAACAGGTGCTCACTAGACTACGGGAACATGGGCTGCGAGCCAACCGCCGCAAGTGCGAATTTTTTAAGAAACAGATATCGTATTGTGGCCACGTGATTGATGAAGAGGGGTTACATAAGTCCCCTGACAAAATTGAAGCAGTTGTTAAGGCCCCAGCGCCTGAAAATGTGTCGCAACTGAGGTCATTCCTCGGGTTGGTGAATTACTATCATAAGTTTTTGCCGAATTTGTCAACAATTCTGCTTCCACTGAACGCCCTGCTACGAATGGGGGTAGCATGGAAATGGAGCGATGATTGTAAACGTGCTTTTCAGAAGAGTAAGGACTTAATCACTTCGAAGGAAGTATTGGCTCACTACAACCCAGCACTGCCAATCAGGCTGGCGTGTGATGCGTCTCCCTATGGCATTGGGGCGGTACTGTCACATAAATTCCTTGATGGTTTGGAGAGGCCGATAGCTTTTGCATCACGCTCGTTAACTTCTGCCGAGCGTAACTACGCCCAGATTGACAGAGGCCCTCAGCCTAGTGTGGGGGGTGAAGAAGTTCAATCACTATCTGCACGGTCAAAAATTTACTCTACTAACCGATCATCAACATCTTGTCTCCATTTTCAACTCTCAGAAGGGCGTACCGATAATGACAGCACAACGGCTGCAGAGATGGTCCCTTTTCCTAGGGGCACACCAATATGACATCGAGTACAGGGGAACTAAACAGCATGGAAATGCTGATGGATTGTCACGTCTACCGTTGCCGACGGTGGACGAAGAAGACCTTGCAGTGGATCCAATGGAGTTATTCCACTCGACCATAGTCGAATGTCTCCCTGTGACGAATGCAAACATAGAAAAGGAAACACGGAATGACCCGACACTATCACGGGTCTATGATTTAACGGTGAAGGGATGGCCAGCACATGGTGAACCACTGCTGCCAGCATTCTCGCCGAGAAGAGAACAGCTGTCAGTGTGCAGAGGAACCTTGATGTGTGGATCCAGAGTAGTAATTCCACCTAAGTTGACGGATAGAGTGCTCAATGAGCTTCATGAGGGTCATCTGGGTGGGGTAAAAATGAAGAGCTTAGCCAGAGCGTTTGTGTGGTGGCCGGGAATCGATAGAGAAATCGAAGAGATGACCAAGAGCTGTGCAGGATGCCAGAAGGTCCAAAACGCCCCACCACAAGCTCCTCTGCATCCATGGGAGTGGCCCTCATCTCCATGGCAAAGGGTGCACATTGATTTTGCTGGTCCCTTCATGGACTCGATGTTTTTAATTGCGGTGGATGCACATTCAAAGTGGCCAGAGGTAATAAAAATGTCCTCAACAACCACGGAAAAAACTATCGCAGTTTTATGAACCATATTCGCCAGGAATGGGCTGCCTGAACAGATTTGCTCTGACAATGGACCACAGTTTGTGTCTGAAGAGTTCCGGAGGTTCTTAAAGAACAATGGTGTTGAGCATTACACATCTGCCCCATATCATCCAGCCACTAATGGATTGGCCGAGAGGTTTGTCCAAACATTCAAGAAGGCTATCAAGGCAATGTGTAATGAAGATATACCCCTACAACACAAGGTGGACAACTTCTTGTTTGCCTACCGGAATGCGACACATGCGGTTACCAACCAAACTCCAGCCATGATGTTCTTCAATCGAAGACTGCGATGCCGCTTGGATTTGGTTAAGCCAAACGTCCGAAGAGATGTGGAGAACAGGCAGTTTCAGAATATGAATGAAAGGCCGACCAGGAGTTTTAAGATAGGTCAACCAGTTTTGACCCGGGACTACCGCAGTGAGAAATGGCAGCCAGGAACGATTTGTACACGACAAGAACCTCTCATGTATACCGTGGACATTGGGGAGAGCATTGTAAGACGCCATGCTGACCAGATTCTAGAGTCACTGGAAAACGTCAACTCCACACCATGATCTGATACACCTGGTAATGAAATCGACGTTCCAATTGCAGCTACTGCAGAACCGGTAATATTGGAAGCAGATGAACCAAACAACGACATTGATTCCGACTCAACATTGCCAGAAGAACCTGATACTCCAAAGAGGCGTTATCCAGACAGAATCAGGAAGCCTCCTCAAAGACTGAACTTATAATTGCTTAAACTTAACCAATGTATCTAGCAACAGTAATTGTGATTATAATTCGTTATCATTAGTTGTTAAATGAATGTTATGTACTGTTTATCTAAAAGGGGAGGAATTGTTGTGTATGTACCTTTAAGAGAATAACTGGTCTCAGACTGCAGTACCGGCAGTGACCACCCCTGCATAAAAGGCGCTAGAGAGCCTCTGTTGGTTAGTTTTGTTTATGCCTTTCACCAGTAAAGATCTCTTTGTTTCTCTCCTGCTAGTCCGTGTCTCAATCATTCACGGACTTAACAATTAGGTGATACTGTATTTGTGAATTGATTAGTGATAAATTTATTAATTTTGTTTGAAATCTTTGTTTTGTGCTGGCTCTCATTTCAGCTTGGTGCCCAGGAGGACGCTGTGATATTCCATGACAGGGGGGTGGTATGATGGGGATGTGGTTGATGAAAATGTGGTGAGCAACGGGGATCTGGAGTTTCATTCACTCAAATTGGAATCTGATGAGGCGTTCACGTACAGCCCATGCCAAAGGGAGATTTGCTGCCTGACTCCTCCCTTCCTCCTCCTCCTCGTCCTGAGGTGGTCCCGCAATCCCTGTTGGCAAGTGCTCTCTGCGCCCTCATGATGGCCAAGTTATGAAGCATGCAGCAGATCACCACGGAATGGAACTCCCGCTCTGCCAAATACTGTGGGCTCCACCTGAGCGGTCAAGGTAACGGAACCGTTGCTTCAGTAGCAGTCTTTTTTTTAAATTCGTTCACGGGACATGGGCTTCATTGGAAGACCAGCATTTATTGCCCATCCCTAATTGCCCTCGAAAAGGTGGTGGTGCGCCACCTTCTTGAACCACTGCAGTCCATGTGGTGAAGGTACTCCCACAGTGCTGTTATACTTTGTAGCAGTTTGGTACAACTGAGTGGCTTGCTGGGCCATTTCAGAGGGCAGTTAAGAGTCAACCACATTGCTGTGGGTCTGGAGCCACATATAGGCCAGACCGGGTAAGGACGGCAGATTTCCTTCCCTAAAGGACATTAGTGAACCAGATGGGTTTTTACGACAATCCGGTAGTTTCATTATTGACACTAGCTTTTTATTCCAGATTTATTTAATTAACTGAACTGGTTGGATTTGAACTTACGTCTCCAGATCATTAGTCCAGGCCTCTGTAACATAACCACTATGCTACAATACCCCTGCTCGATGATGTTCCTGGTGGCAGCATGGCTCTCATTATATAAGTGCTGGGCACGAGTGCCCTAGGTGGGCAAGGCCTCCTGTTGAGAGCCGTCCTGGTGCTCCTCCTCCTCCCTCTGCATGTATCTTCTCTTTTCCGCTGCCTCCGCTATGTTTCCCAAAGATACTCGAGCACAAGAGGGACTGCCAGTAGATCCTCCGTGACTTTGAGTAAGTGTTGTGCGCAGAATGCTTCATATAAGAATGAAGGCGTTCTCCACTTGCCCCAACACTACCTGTCACATTAGGACCTTGTAAAAAGTTTAGAAAGCTGCTAGAGTTGCAGAAAGTTCCATAGAGCCAGTCAAACTGAAGAAGCATGTCAGCTGCAGCTTGTTGCTGATGATCCCTTTAAGTAATGATGCTTCCTTCTTGTCAACGGTTGCTCAGCTGGTCGCAATTAACACAGGTCCCTAAGTTGAGCGGCGCACTCCAAAATGGCAGATCGGGCATCAAGTGAGCGTTGCACACTCACTGACGTCACGATCTGCATAATCTCCATAACGATAGCGAGCGCGGACATTGGCAGTGCTGTTGTTCAGCTGAAAATGGCGGCCACCGGCAGTAGGCGGAAGTGCGGCGGCCGCCATTTTTATTCCCGAATCGGGCCTTAATGGCCAGTGGTAAGATTGTGAATTTCTAGGCCTAGTCTCAGTTATAACTATGATATTAGAATGATTGACAGGTGTCAGGAATGTGAATCATACTCGGCAAATATCTCTCCAGAATAATTGCAATATCATATTACAATAAATTAGAAATTTAATTGACATCCGAAAGACCAAAAGTATGACCTTAATTAGCGCTGACTCTTCTTACTGCTGGCAATTGTCAATTTAAATTTCAGCACTTGCCCCCTTTTTAAAGGGGCACAGCCAATTAGGACTGTAACTTAAAAAAAATTTAAAGGAAACTTAACAAATTAAATTAAAATTCTATTCCTGGGGGTCATAATAAACTTCAGTCCCTCCGGTGCCCACAGGTCACGGAAGGCCTCGCGTGTGCCGGTGGACACTGAGTGCTCCAGCTCCAGGTTAATTAGTGCTGTGATCATCTGCAATTCCATTTAATCAGATACATTTTCTCATTGGAAAAGCTTAGGGATCCATGACTCATTGGCCTAGAAATTGGTTTGCGCCCTTCAATCATGAACTGCCACGCCGAAACTGATGAGCAAGAGGACGATGCAAAATTGGTCCTTTTGTGTTATCAGGACACGACCAGCTTGCTGGGGACACCAATCACGCCCCAAGAGGTTGTGCGTCACTCACGAAAAGATGAAGATCAGCTGTCGGGGGCACTGGAGAGGCCAAGATGTAGAGTAGATTCCTGTGGAAGTCGAGTAGAGTAGAGTAGATTAGTGTGGGTGGGGGTGTGGGGCGGGGGGGGGGGTGGGAGCGAGCGGTAAGCAGAGGCCGGCAGCGGCCCACAGTTTTAATGTGAAGCCAGGATGAGCATTCCTGCCCTTTCTGTCTCCACATTCGGGTCAATAAAACATTTATATCTTTTTTTCTGGCAGCCTCCAGCTGTCCCTTTAAAGGCCACTCTTTTGGCTGCTATTTGCCTGAGAAAACTGATCACTCCATACATGGCGGATGCTGGGGTCAGTTGCACTCTAATACCAGAATGGGGCCTGAAGTAGTCATTAGGCCCCCGGTTTGCATATCAGTGGGCCTAATGCATGTTTCAGCTGGGCGCCCTGGACGACTACAGGGTGTCCTAACCAACACGGCGTGTGGCGCATACCCACGTCATATTGAACCCTTCCGCCTCTGTTTTTTTGCCTGACAAACAGGTGCTGTGCGATTCAATTTCTAAGCCATTTATATTTGTTTCCTATTTTCCTCACCTTTCCTGTACCAATTGTACGCTTTTGAAACACACTGCGCACCTTGTTTACAAGATTACTCCCAATCCTCAACTCTACCTCTGATATTATCTGTCCCTCTTCTCCAAGCTTCTGGGATCCACCGCCCAACTTCTTGTTTAGCATCTTCCACCCATTGTCAGCCTTTGAGATCCTCCAAATATCCATTGGCCTGATTTTTCTTCATTGTCACCCTGATTTCCCTCAATATGTCTGGAAACTCCCAACCCAAAAGATCATTTAAAACCTTTGACCTTTGTACTTTTATACCTCGCTCTACGATTGCTGATCTCGCTCATGGAACACTCTAGTAAGATTTTACGGTAAAAATACTCAGGTCACTTTCGCATCATTGAAAGTTGTTGATATCCTACTCTTGTGCGAAGACCACAGTACGTCTGCTCAGCAGCAGTGAATTTTTCATGCCTCTGCTAACGTTACATATGGTAATATGGCGAGACAAACATGTCTTGCTGAGAATCTTTTGGTTCCTATTCCTTTACACTGTGATCTTTTTAGATTTCGCTTGGGCCAGCTGCATTTGTAAACATTGAATGTAATTATTGGTTGTCATGCAGCAGAGATCTGAAAGCTTTGTTTTGATATTCATGTTAGGGAAACTTTTGACCTTGAGCATTGTGGGTTTTAGTTTTGGAGCTGATAAAATTTGAATATATGCAACAGCGGAGGTTTTGGGCTGGAATTGTCTCTGTAATTCTGCCCACAATCGGATAGGATAATAGTGTAAAAATAGGGTGGTGAGGGCTACTGCCGTCTCCTCACCCGAACCTGGATCTTTCCTCCTCTTGCTCCCACAGGGACCATCACTGGTGACTCCTTCCCTGCCCGCTGCGTGTAAATGCTGGCAGGGAGGCTGGGCGTGGTAGCCTGGCCCATTTTCCTCTCGCCCGCTCCTCTTACTGCTGCTCCCTGGAACCATTTGGTGGAAGCTGGCAGTGGTCCTGGGCATGGCAGCAGTAATGACTTCAACGTCTCCTGGTGAAGGGGGACGGTCTAGTAGAGTGTTCCTCCTCTTCCATTTCAGTGCTATGGACTTATCATTATCGGCTTTGGCCAATTGACTTCAATGCAAAAGAAAATCGGAAGATGTAAAATGGGCTGCTGATTTGCTATCGCCCGCTTTACACTATCGCCCAAAGTCAAAATGACCCCATTGTCCTGTCCTGCCCCCTCTGCTAAGAGAAACATGAATATAAGCATCTGCACCACCAGGAAAATGGGGAACATTTCGGCCCCAACCTTACTAGAAACAAATTGATGAATTAGTCCTCCACTGAGGCATTAGTAATGATTAGATCTCCCCCAATACCCCTAATATTAGGCCATCACCTGAAAACAAATTAAACTCAAGGATTTGCTCCAGACTCTGACAGCCTCTGTCTAATTTCCACCCACCATGAAGAGAGGATGCATAAAATAACTATGTGCACATGAAGATTTTTTTCCTCTGGTATTTCATTTGTTTCTTGTCGAAAGGAACTGAATTGTTTGAATCTGAAGTGAGCTGAAACAGCCCAATTCAGCTCACAATGGAGTGACCCATCAACTGAGCATTTGGGAACTCAATTGACATTTAAGTAGTAGAAAGCATCTAAAGACAATAACAACGATGTTCAGTATAAAAAAAAATCTCAAAATTGCATTTGTGCATTTAATACAGAAGAGGGCACCAAAAGCTTATTGTTTCCGATTGCAATTTAAGTTGTATTTAAAGTAGGTTACTCAATTACAATCTGTATATGCAGCCAATGACTCAGCCAATAGTTTGAAAGTCAATCTTTCCATCATGTTATATTAAAATCAATAAAATTGCTACTGATTGGCTCAGAACCAAAGGTCTTCAGTAAGATACAAACATGGAACTTGGAACTAGAAAAAGCTGGCAACAGCAAGTCAGTGTCAGAGTAGCAAGGTTAATCTTCATTACTGCTCAAATACAATGTAATTCTTTAGAACGCTTTGTGATTGTCTTGGGTGTATGGGGTTTCTGCATAATTTCAGGATACTGGTTAATTTGGTTGGTGATTTTTAATGAATTTTTATTAAAGTTACATAGAGCTCTTTATTATTGTACTCATGGTTGGCAGGCAGTTTCTATAGGCAGACGATTCTCCTATGTCTTCAAATATAATGTGATTGTGTTAGCATGCCATAGAACCAACAATCACCCCTTAGTTGCAATAAAATGGACTAGTCATTAGATGAGATGTCCACCATGTTCTCCTGCCTTCTCCTAAAGATGGTAAATATGGCACTGATGAACCATTATATTCCAGTTAAAACTAATAATCACATTTGTTTACAATTGCAATAACATACTGACCATTAAGACACAGCAAGTTGCCAATGCCACAAATACATGGAGAACCATAAAGACTGAATCAGTCCACAAGGGGTCAAAATACCTTAGCACCTCCTGTAGCGCCAGCAGATGGCACTAGAGCAGTATCGTCGGGGCGAGGCGAATCCAGCGCCGCATGCCAAATCCTGCCTCCCCCCACCCCGTAGTGCCGGCGGTAAGGGTTATCGCTGGGAACGTCAACACCAGGTGGATCGTGACGTCAGTGAGTGTGCACCTACCTTAGTGCCTGGAGTAAACACCGACAGAGAGAG
This sequence comes from Somniosus microcephalus, assembly GCF_052327205.1. Classification (NCBI taxonomy): domain Eukaryota; kingdom Metazoa; phylum Chordata; class Chondrichthyes; order Squaliformes; family Somniosidae; genus Somniosus; species Somniosus microcephalus. The sequence goes on from NC_141004.1 coordinate 49,237,240, forward strand.
CTGGCGTGAAGCACCAGGAAGCCGGCTCCAGGGACATTATTTAAAGGGATCATCAGTAATGACGCGTAGCTGTCAGGTTAGTGCAGTTTCAGTGGTTTCTTGTCAGTTTCACATGCTCCAACAGTTTTATTCAGTAATTTCAAGGTTCTTTTATATCAGGAGTGTTGTGGCAACTAAAAGTAGCTACATTTATTATTCAAAGAATCAAACTGCTACACTTGGTAACATTAATGGGGGCTGTACTGGCAGTCGACCTCGTCCTCCAGGATCAATGGCAGAGGGAGCGGAGGCAGTGAGAAAGACTGGAACATGTGCCCAGGAGGGCCATCAGGGCTCCCAACAGGAGGCCTTACCCACTGAGGGTATTCCAAGAGAATTCGCCTACCTCCAATTAAGTGAGGAGCAATGTATTAGAAGGCTCCGTTTCACCAAAGAGGTGGTCACAGAACTCTGCCACCTCCTGCAACCAGACCTCCAGCCTCAGACCAAGGTGACCACGGCTCTCTCAGTGGCAGTCAAGGTCACTGTTGCCCTCAATTTCTTTGCCAGCACAGACAGTGGTTGGGTGTCAGCTTGTCCCGGCCTGTGCACTCCTGCTCCCTCCTGTTGTGAGCCACCTTGGCCTGCAAGAGAAAGGAAAGTGTTTGAGTGAGAGTGGAGCAATGTGTTTGGGTGATATGCCTGCCATAGTTGAATAGCTGTCATTGTGTGCAAGGTGTGAGATGTGGGTGTGAGTGTTGGTAGGTAGAGAGTGTTGGTGGGTGAGTGCTAAGGGTGTGGTGCTTTGGGCAGTTTGTAAAGATTGTGGCTCAGATGGTGGTATGTAGCATTTGTTGAAGCATTCACTCACCCTGACCACCTGAGTGAGGTTGTTAAATTTCTTCCTGCACTGTGTGTGGGTCCTGGGGACCACAGTGCTGCCCGAAACGTGCTGCACTCCCTCCTTCCACATGGTTCGGAAGACTTGTGGCGAGGGCCTCCTGCCACTTGCGGGGTAGAGCATCGCCCTCTGTCTCCCCACAGTGAACACCAATGCCTCCAATGCTTCATCACAGAATCTGCAGGCTCACTCCCTGGGGCGTGGATCTGCCATGACTACACCTGGTTCAATCCTCATCCTCCTGCTCCTGCTCCTGCTCCCGCTCCCGCTTCTGCTTCCACTTCCTGAGGCAGCTGCACAGCCAGCAATGCTGAGAATGAGGTGCTGCAGCATCAATGAACCTCCTCTTTAAGTAAAGAAAAAAGCCTGTGGCAATCATGACTTGCTATTAGACTGCACCTGATATTGGTCCACCCTTTGAGTGTAACACCAATGAGCTTGGGCTTTAAGACTTGAATTAGGACTCCCATCATTTTTTTGAGCAGAGAGCTCAAATTTTGCATGTAGTCAAAAGCATTAGTGCCTGGCGCTAATTCTCCAACTTTTCTACTGACACCGCCCATTCCTTGGCTCTATGAATTTCTAACCCCTTTACTATAAGATACTTATATAGCATATGCAACAAGGCTTGTGGATGAAACAGTTGTCGATGTTCACAATACAATGGTTGTTATGTCAGTGGCCAGCAAAAAGAGCCCAGTTGTCAATGAGAATGAACGGAACTAGAATTGAGCAACATTGGGTTAGATTTTGCTCTCAAACTAACAGTGAGGCTAATGGCGCTTGCTGTTATTTATATGCAAATTGTATAGCAACTTCAGCTGAGGAACAGATGCCCGATTAAATGCCAATATCCAAAAGTTGTGTCGCTCTACCGCTAGCTTCACTAAAATGGCATGTTGCGTCTGCCTCACCATTGAAATGCTATGAATGGCATGAAGTTGCTGCATTTGCGCAGTAGATATGAACTAAACTCACCACAGAAAGTTAAGTCTTATCAATTCAAGTGTAAGTATCCTTTTAATGATGCGATAAGTACTAATTACTGCCAATCAATCTCTCTGGCACGTAAAATTAACTATTACAAGTGTGGCGTCTCATTCCTTCAGGTTTTAATTATTGTTGGAGATATTAAAAATGTAAAGATTTTCATTTTTATATATATTTTTGCTTCTCCTTTCTGTCTCTTTTTTCTCTCTCTCTTTTAATCCAATCTTTCTTTCTCTCCCTTTATTTCTTTTTCTGCATTTGATTTGGCTTTGAATTCATCCACTCTAATTTACATTTCTGTCGCCGTGCTTACACTGCTAATTTCACAATCCTTTAATCTGATTAGTTAAAGAGATACACAGTTGCTTGGCCTGTTCACTAAGGTCCAGATGCCCTGTTTCCCTCGCTGCGACGTTATCAGCTTATACTTTCAGCAAATTGCCACGCACAAATTTTTAAAAATCTAAACAGATGCCGTTAGATGCCCTGCTACAGCAAGATCTGGCCCATTATTTTTTTTATACCAATAAAGTGTCAAAGACAATACATTTGTGTCTTCTTCTAGTCTGCAAAGGAATCACCAAGCAATCTTTTAACTTAATTAATTCCCGCGTACAAGCAGTGACACTAACAAAGAAGACTAGCCAACTCTTATTGAACATGCTGATGAATCTGTTCAGTTTTGTGTATTGGCTACATCCCTGATACAGAAATAAAGGAACCCTTTTAAAAGATACAGCTAGCCGAAACCAATTTTTAATCCACTTTTACCTACCTGTCCAATGCCATGTAAAATATAATACATCTATCTTTTCCTATTAATTGATGGGTGTCTCCATCGGTAATGTCTCTGGAAGACTGTATCATATTTATGCACAAAGGAGGCTGCAATAACATGACTGGCAGTATAACATTGTCATGGGCCACATTAGATGCTAAAAATAGTTGGATTTATTTGAAACTACTAGTGAATCTCCCATTGCATTGCAGATGGGAAATCAGGGAGGATGTTGTCTTTTATAATTAAGTGGACATGGTGCTTAGTGGTTGGATGGTGGGAAGCAGGTATTTGGGAGAAGAGGGCTAATGAGTATTTAGGGAGTCAATGGGTTGTTGGCAGAATTGAATAGATTGAAGGGTACTGAGGTGGCAGTGGGCATCAGTGAGGTAGTTGGTACTGGGGCTTAAGTGTAGGGCCAGAGATAAGGGTTGTGGTTTGAAATACATGGAGTGGAATAAACTGAGCTGGAGGAATAGACATTCCACACCGTGAAGTGAGGGAGCAGAATAAATGTATAAAACCAAAAAAAAATTAACCAGCTGAGGTGGTGTGGTGTGGTGTGGGGGAGGTGGGAGGGCAGAGTTTTGGAGCTTGGTTATGGAGTGGAGCCAAGCTTCTAAGCAGGGAATTGAACTCGCCAATGGGAATTAGAGCAGTCAGCAAAAGGGGAGCAGAATCATGCCTCTAGGTGGAGAAAGTGAATGGGCAGAAGGAAGCAGGCCATTGGCGGTACCAAGTAGGGAATGCAGAGTCAAGGCAGGGGGCCAGGACAATGGTAGGCATGGCAGAGCCTAAAAGGTCAGAGGTTTCTGTTTCTGCTGATAATGGCAGTGATCCAGCTGATCTATACAGTAGGTAGGAATTCCTGGTCTTTCAAGAATTCCCGCCTACTGTAGACGGAGGCTGGGATCAATGCCGTTTGTCGCATTAAAGAAAGACGGGTTCCAGTCCAGTTCTTTAGCAGCTGGGGGAGTGGGGATTCAGAGGCTCAGGTAGTGAAGAGGGAACAGGCGAGAGAGAGGAGTGGCAGTACTGATTTCACAATTGCCAATTGCTGATTGGACTCCCAAAACATTGGCTGTCAGTACAAAATGCTGGTGGTTGGCATCTATGTTTTTTTTTAAAAAGGTGGTTCACCAGTCTTTAAAACTTAAGCAGCTATGCAGGAGCATTGCCAGAGCCAACGCTGAAACAGGGCCAAAGTTGCTTAAATTTCCAGTGAACAGAGGTGGCACTGGAGGTCAGGGAGGCAAATTGTGAGAAGCGTGGGGCTAGGCAATGTAGGCCAAGAGGACAGTATCTCCTAATTAGGGACCTATGCTGTTGTAGGACCCCCCAATTGCTATTTTTGAAGTATAAAAGGATGGAGCGCGCACAGCACAAACTCCTCCCATTTATAGTAGGCAGTGAGCGGCCAAACCAACAATCGTAAAGGCTACTCCACAAAAGAAGGAAAAAAAAGAAAGACTTGCATTTATATAGCGCCTTTTATGACCTCAACGCCCCAAAGAACTTTACAGCTACTGAAGTACATTTTGAAGTGTGGTCACTTTTATAATGTAGGAAACATAGCAGCCAATTTGTGCACAGTAAGTTCTCACAAACAGCAATGTGATAATGATCAGATAATTTACTTTAGTGATGTTGGCCAGGGCAGTGGGAATAACCTACACAAAAGCTGATGCTATTGCCTATGCTGGAAATCTGAAATTAAAACAGAAAATGCTGAAAATACTCAGCAGGTCAGGTAGCTCCTGTGGAAAGAAAAACAGAGTTAACGTTTCAGGTCAAGGGCCTTTTGTCAGAACCGGGAATAGCTTCTCTGCTCTTCGAAATACTGCCATAGGATCTTTTACATTCTCTTGAGTGGGCAGATGCCCCGGGGCCTCGGTTTAATGTCTCATCCGAAAGACGGCGCCTCTGACAGTGCAGCACTCCTTCTGTATTGCAGTGGAATGTCAGCCTGGATTTTGTGCTCAAGTCTCTGAAGAGGGACTTCAACACACAAGGGCCCCAATCCTTTTATTTTCTCTTATTTTAGTGAGGTCCGGAGGAACGCCTCTGTTCTTCGGAAAAAATACTGTGGCTCATTGCCAGCTGGTGCTTGTCATTCTCTGGGATTGATTCCTCAACCCAACCTGCCCATTGGTTCTGCGTAGGAGCCGGACGATTTTCACACACTCCCACAAGCCGGCAAGTGGGAGGGCGGGAAATAAGGTCTAAACTTAAAAAATGGTTCGGGCCACCTGATGCTGGCTTCAGCAGGGCGACACAGGCGCTCTGCCCATCCCGTGCCTGTTTCAGGCAGAAGGTGAAGATTCCCCTCATGGCTCTAAGATTGCCTCCACGTGTGTGAGAGTGCATCACTTACCTTAGTCATCCTCATTAGATCATTGAACTTCTTCCCCACTGCGTGGATACTCGTGGGGTGGTGGAGGTTACATGGTGGTCCTTGGCACCTGCCTCAATAACGCCTGCACCACCTTCAAGTTTGGCCTCTTCTCCTCCATGTCTAGGACCAGTCCGTCCTTGCCCTTCACAAGTGCATTAGTAAATATTGGGACACTACTGCCATGCCAGAAACTGTTTCTCCTTCAAAAATCGTTGTGATTCGATGTGTCTGTTACTGGTATTTCCAGAACTCTCCTGCAGCAGCACTGCATGTGGCTCGCTCTCCGTGATAGTCAGTTATTTAGGAGTGGAGGTCCTGGTCTCAGCCCACCTTGAATATTAAATTAACCCCACCCCTGGAAAATAGAGCGGGTTCACTGTGGGGTCAAGCTGACGAGCACCCTGCCTTACTTCTGATGGGAAAACAGAATAGGAGTAAACTCCAGGTATATTTTATATGGCGAGCAGTGCTTTATTAAGAAGAACTGTGAATTATATCATTGTCACACAGTCCACAAGCTTGAAATATGGTCTTGTTGTCTTGGAATTAATTTTTTCAGCATTTTGTTTTATGTAAAGTTCTGGAGAGGAATCACTTAATGTCGCACATTAACAAACTTGGAGTTGTCTGACTCCAAACATCTCTTGATAATCTAATGTTCTTGTTCTGTTTCTATCTGCTGCTATTGCAAAGTGCTCTTAATCAGACTAAATGGCGCTGTTCTTTTTGACTTGGACTTCTGCTGTATACAGTAACTAATAGCAATCCAGAGTGTTTCTGTTTCTCTGGTGGTTTGTCAGTGCTTGTAGATATGTCTGTGAAGACAGTGCCCTTCCTGCCTGCATCAATGGTACTGACCACACATTCAGTCCTCCTCAGCCTTACAAGTGGTTACTGCATTTCCTAACGAACATGTTGCATGTGCTCTCGAAACTTTTTAAAAATTCAAGGCAGTGAATCAGTTTCTGGAAACAGGAAATAGACACTTTGAAAGGTGTGGAATTTCCTGGAAGGTTTTGGCACAGCTGTGGTGTAAGAGCAGAGTTGTACCATTTTTCCCCCAGAAAGGTTGTGCTTAACTGATTTACGCCGCTTTCTCGCAGAAACATCGCTCTGCACAAATTTACTCGATCATTTGTGGCGCTTCCAAGCTACGTCTGCTGAAACCCCACTTACCTCATTAACATAGCTCCACCCCATGTAGAAAGCCAGCGAACACGCATTTCCTGCATTTATGCCAGTTCTGAATGGGTGTACATTAGGCCCAAATTTTAGGCGTAGCACGACCCAAAGTCACTATTTCTGATGTTTTATAGTGATTTAAAAAAAAATCTCCCTACTGAGACCTGCACTGCATTTTCTATGGAGGTGAAATTCGGTTCCGTCCCGTTCGGGGGCGGAAACCAAATTATCGCCGGAGATTTAAGGCCTGGCGCAGAAGTACCGCCCCGGCTGCTAAATTCGGCTTACCGCCCCAGCGAGGAAGCAGAGCGCTATCTTGGGCACTCCACTTCCTCTCAGGGCGATGTTGGGGCACAAAGCGTGGCCGCTCCAAGTAGCGCCGAGGTGTTTCAGCGCCTCTCCCCTTCCGTTAAAGGGGAGGGACGCTGCGAGCTCCGCAGGGCCTCCGATGGCCCACGCTAGCCCACCAGCTACGGACCATGCCAAGCGCCGCCACGGAGGGCTGACCTGGAGGTTGGCCAAAAAAATAAGTGGAGGTTGGCCCGGTTGGCGACCCGCAAGGCTGGCGCTGACATCGCCCGCGGCAGCCTCGCGGGGCACAGCCGAATTTCTGCCGTGGGGTCATGGCGGGGCGCTAAGGGGTCGTGGCGCACAGCGATGATGTCGATAAGCCCTTTGCGCCCCGTTAGCACCCCCTGGAGGTGCTAACAGCAGGCGCAAAGGAGCCGAATTTCGTGGCCTATATCTTTGAATGCTCTTTTGTAGCATCGGAATCTGTTACATTATAAAGAGAAAAGCTTCCACAATTTGATTTTCTTAAACCTGCTGTGCTTAATGGGTAGAAATGATGGTTTGATGGCTTCAGACTCTAATTTTCATAACATTAATAAGACAAGGGATTTAAAGTTGATAGATGGCATATGTTTCGTGCTCTCCTCGCACCTTGATTGTTTATACTGGTTCCCGTTTGTTTTACGCTAGGTTTTATGTTCGGGTGTATGTGGGTGAGGTTCTCAGGAAATTTCGGTGTTAAATGCCATTGGCAAGATCAGCATCGAAACCAGTGCAAATTTCAGCGTAAGCCAGATTGAGGAAATTCCAGCCTAACGAGAACATTCTGAAAATTGGCCAAGTGTGGACTGAGGAATCAGTTCTGTGTCCTGTTTGTTTCTCAGATCCCTCCTTACATCACTGCAGGATTAAAAAAAAAATACCCCTTAGTTAAAATGATGGTATGTAAATATTTAAATTTAAACTACAGTCCTTTTTAAAATAATGGCCCTTTTTCAAGTTGCACCTCTGAGACAAAACGCTGTTTTATGTTTGACCCAGCATAATAGGATTCTGCCAAGAGATAAATTACAGCAGCAAAATCTTCTCGTGATAAAGATGTCCAGTTCTTGGCTTTTTATGGGAACACTATTAGGATAATTGCTTTCCTGGCATCTTTTTAATTTATTGTAATTGAGAAAAGTTCATAAGACAAGAAGCCCCATGGCAAAGCATCTGTCCCAGAATAGTTCAAGTCCACTTGTCTTAATTTGTAGTTTAGCACAGCCAGCAGAGTTTATTATTTGTTACAGTCTATTGATTGTAAAGTTGCAGTGTGCTAAAGGAATCAGTTTTTGGTACAACCTGTATTGAAAAGTCTTGTTCATTAAACAGAAGATCTCAGTGTAGTAGCATTGACCTAGCTAAAGAGTGAGGATGTTTGGTGAGATCCTATCTAGCCAATATAACTGGCATATTATGGTTCCAGTATTTAATTTTAAATGAATGAGGTCAATTGCCACAAGAAGCATTTCATAAAAGGAAATAGAATTTTAATATGGGTTCATCTGCACTCCATAACCCGTAATTCCGGGCAGTGGAAAGGGAACTAAGGTAGGGGGTGGAAGAAAATGCTCTTCTAATCCAGAGGCTCTGTACCCAGGAAGGAAAACAGCCAAGGCAGTTGCTGCATCATATTGAGAGAAGGGTAAATAGTACTATTAAGACCTGAGTTACAATATGTTTGTGTCCTATTTCTGCTGCAGTGCTGTTCCCAGATGGGATGGACAGTACAGACTAGGTTCTGGCTTCATACACTCCTGTGGTCAGAGGTGATAGCAGAAAAGTTAGTTAAGTAGTAATGATGGCTGCTTGTACAGTCCTGGGAAATTGAGGGCAGATAGGTTGATATCTTGAAAGATAGACCATGGGTCAACTCCATTAGCCCCTGCAGTTCTCCATTCTCAGACACAGTACAGGCACCATTCTTAGCACTCAATCAGTTTCTGGCAGTGTTTCAACTTGTTTTAATGATCCTCTGGCAGTTTTTTGAAGTTACTGCCCCAGCTGAAACTGTCAGAAATAACTTCTCTATCAGTAAGGAGTGTGACTGGTCGAGTGACTCATGGTCTTAAACTCTCCATTGAGTCTGAATGTACTTTTTCTTCTTCTTAGGCAGTCCCTCGGAACCGAGGATGACTTGCTTCCACATTAAAAATGAGTTCTCAGGTGACTGATGAGTCCAATGCGGGAGCTACAGTCTCTGTCACAGGTGGGGCAGACGGTGGTTGAAGGGGCGGGTGGGTGGGGTGCTTGGGTTGACGTGCGCTCCTTGCGCTGCCTGCACTTGGCTTCCGCTTGCTCCTGGCGAAGAGACTCGAGGTGTTCGGCGCCTTCCCGGATGCGTCTCCTCCACTTTGTGTGGTCTTGGGCCAGGGGTTCCCAGGTGTCGGTGGGGATGTTACACTTTTTCAAGGAGGCTTTGAGGGTGTCCTTGAAGCGTTTCCTCTGCCCACCTGGGGCTCTCTTGCCATGCCGGAGCTCTGAGTAGAGTGCTTGTTTTGGGAGTCTCGTATCGGGCATGCGGACAATGTGACCCGTCCATCGGAGCTGATTGAGCATGGTCAAAGCTTCGATGCTGGGGATGTTGGCCTGAGCAAGAACACTGATGTTGATGCGCCTATCCTGCCAATGGATTTGCAGGATCTTGCGGAGGCAGCGTTGGTGGTACCTCTCCAGTGCTTTGAGGTGCCTGCTGTACATGGTCCATGTCTCTGAGGCATACAGCAGGGCGGGTATCACTGCTGCTCTGTAGACCATGAGCTTAGTGCTGGGTTTGAGGTCCTGGTCTTCAAACACTCTCTTCCTCAGGCGACCGAAGGCTGCACTGGCACATTGAAGGCAGTGTTGGACTTCGTCGTCGACATCTGCCCTTGTTGACAGTAGGCTCCCGAGGTATGGAAAGTGGTCCACATTGTCCAAGGCCTTGTCATGGATTTTGATAATCAGGGGGCAGTACTGAGTGGCGGGGGCAGGTTGATAGAGGACCTTTGTCTTATGGATGTTTAGAGTAAGGCCCATGCTCTCGTATGCTTCGGTGAACGTGTTGATGATGGTTTGGAGTTCGACCTCCGAGTGAGCGCAGTCAAACAATCACATCTTTTGGTTCTGATGATGAGCTGGACAATCTTGTGTGAAAATGCTCATGCCGATTGCTTTTCAAGTCGTTTTTGTAAGTGTATGCTGCTGCTTTGCAGAAACAGAGCTGACAAAATGCTTTATCACAGAATTGATTCCCAACACAGTGACTTCTGATTTCAGCTATATTGTTGTGGGGAGATGCCAAGCAGTGATTAAGCAATTAACTGCAGGGAGTCAGAAAAAATCATCCACAGTAGCTTTTCTATCCTCTTAGAGGATGAATCAAATGCCAATGGCAGAGGCCTATGAGCGATTAGACTACCTGTTGTATTGGTTACAGATGGTGCACAAAGAAATCTCTTGCCCAAAATAAGAAGTGCACTACAAAACATTTCAGAGTTCAAAGCATTCTTTAAAATGAGTTTTAGTAGAATGCAAACATTGACTGTTGTCTTTATTCACTAACCGCTGAAAACCTTGAACCATCATCTTGTTTTCTGTTACATGTGGGGGAAATAGCCGACTAGCTGCTTCACTAATACTCTTGGGTTGCCACTTTTACTGTGACTGACAGGCAGCCCAGTGATTTCTAATATTATTCAGTGCACTGCAATGCTTTCCTTCTAAGATATCAAGAAATCGGGTGGTTTTAAAAATATATATAGGTATTCACTGAGTACTTCAAATATAGCATCTAAAGGGCATTGCATAAACCAGTATTAACATTGTATTGACTGAGTTGATTTCATTAACTACTAAGAAAGCTTTAATTCCCATTCAGTCCCCATATTCTTAAAACCTGCTAAATTTTCACAAATATTATTGCGGATGAGTTCCTCTGATTGCAATATCACAGAATCACAGAAACCCCACAGTGCAGATAGAGGCCATTTCGGCCCATCGTGCCTGCACCGACACATATCCCACCCGATCCCCGTAACCCCTACACCAACACATATCCCACCCTATCCCCGTAACCCCACGTATTTAATCCCCCTAACACTAAGGGTCAATTTATCATAGCCAACCAACCTAACTCGCACATCTTTGGACTGTGGGAGGAAACCGGAGCACCCGGAGAAAACCCACACAAACACGGGGAGAATGTGCAAACTCCACACAGACAGTCGCCCGAGGCCGGATTCGAACCCGGGTCCCTGGCGCTGTGAGGCAACAGTGCTAACCACTATGCCACCGTGCTGCCCTTTAGTGACATTGTACACAAATACAATATTGTCAATATTTCTGGCAAATAATCAACTTATTCAAAAGGGACATTACAATTTTGCTTGAGGTAGCATAGAATCTTTTTATTCTGATGTGTAACTATTTAACTTAAAGATCTTACATTATTATTATGTCTTTCACACCCTCAAGACATCCCAAAGTGCTGCACAGTCAATGAAATAGATTTGTTTTAAAGTGTAGTCATTGTTGTAATGTTGGCAAACACAGCAGCCAACTTGCACACAGCAAGGTCCCACAAACAGCAATGAGATAAATGACCAGATAATATATTTTTAGCAATATACGTTGGCCAGGACACAGGAAGAACAACAGAAAATGCTGGAAAAACTTAGCAGGCCAGGCAACATCCGTGGAGAGAGAAACAGAGTCAATGTTTCAGGTCGAAACCCTTCTACAGAACTGAGAAAAAAAGGCAGGAAATGAAAAGATTAAAAGGCAGTTTGGGGGCTGGGAAATGGGGGAGGGGATGAAAGAAGAGACATTCAGAGATATTCAAGGTGAGATGAGATAGTAATAGGACAGGTAAAGAAACAGACAATGGCTCTAGATGAAGTGTGAAATGCGCTGGCAGAATGAAAGACAGCTGCCATGTAGGAGAGAGAAATAAAACGAAAAGGCACAAACCAAAAGTGTGAATAAAAATTATAAAAATATAATAGGGGCCGAGGTTATGATCTGAAATTGTTGAACTCGATATTGAGTCCGGAAGGCTGTAAAGTGCCTAATCGGAAGATGAGGTGCTGTTCCTCGAGTTTACGCTAGGCTTCCATGGAACAATGCAAGAGGCCACAGACGGTGAGGTCTGAGTGGGAATGGAACGGTGAATTAAAGTGACAGGTGACTGGAAGCTCGGGGTCCCCCTTACGGACTGAACGGAGGTGTTCCTCAAAGCGGTCACCCAATCTACGTTTGGTCTCCCCAATGTAGAGGAGACCACATCATGAGCAGCGAATACAGTATACTAGATAACAAGAAGTACAAGTAAATCGCTGTTTCACCTGGAAGGGGTGTTTGGGGCCCTGGACAGTGGGAAGGGTGGAGGTATATGGGCAGGTGTTGCATCTCCTGCGCTTGCACGGGAAGGTACCGGGTGAAGGGGAAGGGGTGCTGGGTGTGATAGAGGAGTGGACTAGGGTGTCTCGGAGGGAGCGGTCCCTACGGAATGCTGAAAGGGGAGGGGAGGGGAGGGGAAGATGCGTTTGGTGGTGGGATCACGTTGGAGGTGGCGGAAATGGCGGAGGATGATCCGTTGAATGTGGAGGCTGGTGGGGTGAAAGGTGAGGACAAGGGGAACCCTATCGTAGTTCCGGGGGGGAGGGGCAGGGGTGAGGGCAGAAGTGCGGGAGATAGAACGGACCCGGTCGAGAAGAACACCTCTGCGCTTTTTCGAACAATGCCGTGGGATCTTTACAAGAGGTGGCAGACAGGACCTCAGTTTAACGTATTGTATAAAGGTAACACCACTTACAATGCAGCACTGCCTCAGTACTGCACTGTAGTGTCAGCCTAGAATATGTGCTGAAGTGACTGGACTGGGGCTAAAACTTGCAACCTGCTGACTCAGAGGCAAGAGTGCTACCACTGAGCCTAGTCTGATACCTTTTACAACACAATTTTTAATCTGAAACAATAGTCCCATACCAACCTTGTTCCCTCCATAAATTCTGTGAGAGTATTATTCTGCAATGATGATACTACAAAAGCATCTCAATTTTCAACCAATAAAATTTCAGCCATTTGGTAATTCGGAGTACCACAGATGAACCTTCACTCACCTCATTTGAAAGCCAGAAGAGGCTGGGGTTCTTCCCTCTGGAACAGTGTGAAGGGATTTTTACTAGACTTAGCCCCTTTAGGGCTACCCCGGATCAGGCGTATTTCTCAGACGTTCACTTTCAACTAAAGTTTGAGGTAGCCGAATCCTAAAGATGCTTAATTGGGTCTAAAGGTCCGGGCTATCTCTCCCTAAAGGAAAGGAACAACCTGAAGATGTTACCATCCTCCCGATAGTGCTTTTAATAAGTTTAGCTAGACTGTAACATTCCGGATATTATGAGGGTCCGGAAAACACCCTCAGAATTCTACAACTCCTCACCAAAGAGTGTACAGAGATTGAGTTTGCGAGTTTTTGATACAGAAGTCTTATGTGAGACAATTCTAAAAATATATAGATTTATTAAAGAACCGACATGCAATTTACAGTTGGTCAGTCAGTCAATCGCAACATTAACCGTTCTAAAAATAGAAAAAATGCTATCTTATTATTAACAGAGAATCTTACTTTTAAATCTTAACTTCGCTATAGTATTGCAGTTCTTAAAGTTCTCTATACAGGACATCCATCAATATCAAATACCTTTGATCCCCGAGGTACAAAGAGTGGTCGACTACAGAGCCGCCTCTGTAGTCGAGAATTGCCTTGCCCGATTTAAGCGAATCTGTTATCCCATTTGAGAGTTCAATATTTATACCCTTTTCCAGTGGTATTTCCTTTAAGGTTTTCTGCTGATGCAAGCTAATTATCTCTCATCATTTTTCTGCCGACCTCTGTAACTCTTATTGCCACCTCAGCCAGAATCTTGCCCCATCTCTAGGTGTTCTAAGTTTACCATATAAAAATGGTGTAACGGCAGGTGTTCCTTACTTTATGTCATCTTATGTGATATCTTTACGAAGTTTAAATTACAACACCTTATCCAGGGTGAACCATTGTTTTTTTTCCCAAAAGGTCAGCCTGTCGGAGCCCTTCACCTTCTGTTTTAATAAGGTTATTTATTCAGGGTCAACAACTGTCTTATCTCAATAGCCAGAATGCTTTCACAGCTATTTCACAGTTAGGTTTCTAAATTTCTAAACCCAGTTTGTCATGTTTTAATAAAGCCAGAATTCTTTCATAAGATAGTGTATTTTTCTGAATAGGTTATATGGCTTATTCCTTCACAAGTGAAGGTTGAGAGGTGACCTAATAGACATAATAGTCTTTAAAATTATGAAGGGGTTTGATAGGGTAGACCTAGAGAAGATGTTTCCAGTTGTGGGGAGACAAAACTAGGGACCATAAATGTAAGATAGTCACTAATAAATCCAATAAAGAATTCAGGAGAAACTTCTTCACCCAGAGAGTGGTTAGAATGCGAAACTTGCTACCACATAGAGTAGTTGAGGCGATTAGCATAGATGCCTTTAAGGGGAAGCTAGATAGGTACATGAGAGAGAAAGGAATAGAAGGATATGAAGATAGAGTTAGATGCAGCAAGATGAGAGGAGGCTCGTGTGGATGTTCTTGAATGTTGTGAGGGTTCCTGCCTCTACCACCCTTTCAGGCAGTGAGTTCCAGATTCCAACCACCCTCTGGGTGAAAAAGTTTTTCCTCGAATCCCCTCTAAACCTCCTGCCCCTTACCTTGAATCTATGCCCCCTGGTTATTGACCCCTCTACTAAGGGGACAAGTTCCTTTCTATCTACCCTATCTATGCCTCTCATAATTTTGTACACCTCAATCAGGTCCCCCCTCAGCCTTCTCTGCTCCAAGGAAAACAACCCCAGCCTGTCCAGTCTTTCTTCATAGCTGAAGCGCTCCAGCCCAGGTAACATCCTGGTAAATCTCCTCTGCACCCTTTCCAAAGCAATCACATCCTTCCTATAGTGTGGCGACCAGAACTGCACACAGTACTCCAGCTGTGGCCTTACCAGCCTTTTGTACAGCTCCATCATAACCTCCCTGCTCTTATATTCTATGCCTCGGCTAATGAAGGCAAGTATCCCATATGCCTTTTTAACCACCTTATCCACCTGTTCTGCAGCCTTCAGGGATCTATGTACATGCACACCAAGGTCCCTCTGATCCTCTGTCTTTCCTAGGGTCTTACCATTCATTGTGTATTCCCTTGCCTTGTTAGTCCGTCCAAAATGCATCACCTCACACTTTTCAAGGTTAAATTCCATTTGCCACTGTTCCGCCCATCTGACCAACCCGTCTATCGTCCTGTAGCCTGAGGCTTCCCGCCTCGCTATTTACCACCCCACCAATTTTCATGTCATCTGCGAACTTACTGATCCTACCTTTTACATTCACATCCTGCTGTAAATCTCTTTCCTCTGAACCTCCTCAGAACCATGGCCATCATCTGGAACTTTGCCTTTTGTACACTGAAGTTTGAATGACGAGTTACCCATTACTTGCTAAATTATGGCTATTGAAAAATGTATTTGGAAAACTCAGGCATTACTTTTCATACCCAGCACATGAGGGTCAAATTCATAAGACATATGCGCTTGTTGCAGTTGCTTCTAGCTGTACCTTGTTAAGCCACTTAATATAACAAAAAATGTATTTGTAACTTATTAGAATCATTTTGCTTTTACTTAGTCTGTCTGTCTCTCATATATTGAAAATGATAAGTCTGCCTCTTTATTGTCACATTCCAGTATCACATACTCCAATCCTACTCGGGTCCCCTCGCTCACCTCTTTTTCCGGTACATTGATGACTGTATCGGTGCCGTCTCCTGCTCTCGCCCTGAACTAGAAAATTTCATTCACTTTGCTTCCAATTTCCACCCTTCCCTCACCTTCACATGGTCCATCTCCAACTCTTCCCTTCCCTTCCTCGACTTCTCCATCTCCAGCTCTGAGGATAGGTTATTGACAAACATTCCCTACAAGCCCACTGACTCCCACAGCTACCTGGACTACACTTCCTCCCACCCCGCCTCCTGTAAGGACTCTATTCCATTTTCCCAGTTTCGCCATCTCCGCCGCATCTGCTCCGACGATGCCACCTTCCATACCAGTGCTTCCGACATGTCTTCCTTTTTCCTCAACCGAGGATTCCCCTCTACTGTGGTTGACACGGCCCTCGACCGGGTCCGTTCTATCTCCCGCACTTCTGCCCTCACCCCTTCCCCTCCCTCCTGGAACCAAGATAGAGTTCCCGTTGTCCTCACCTTTAACCCCACCAGCCTCCACATTCAACGGATCATCCTCCGCCATTTCCTCCACCTCCAGCATGATCCCACCACCAAACGCATCTTCCCCTCACCTCCCCTTTCAGCATTGCGTAGGGACCGCTCCCTCCGAGACACCCTAGTCCACTCCTCTATCACCCCCAGCACCCCTTCCCCTTCGCCTGGCACCTTCCCGTGCAAGCGCAGGAGATGCAGCACATGCCCATATATCTCCCCCTTCCCACTGTCCAGGGCCCCAAACACCCCTTCCAGGTGAAACAGCGATTTACTTGTACTTCTTACAATTTAGTATACTGTATTCGCTGCTCACGATGTGGTCTCCTCTACATTGGGGAGACCAAATGCAGATTGGGTGACCGCTTTGCGGAACACCTCCGTTCAGTCCGTAAGGGGGACCCCGAGCTCCCGGTGGCCTGTCACTTTAATTCACCGCCCATTCCCACTCAGACCTCACCGTCTGTGGCCTCTTGCATTGTTCCACGGAAGCTCAGCGTAAGCTCGAGGAACAGCACCTCATCTTTCGATTAGGCACGCTACAGCCCTCTGGACTCAACATAGAGTTCAACAATTTCAGATCATAACCTCGACCCCTATCACACATACATTCCCTTTCTTTTTTTTTAATCCACACTTTCGTCTGGGCTTTTTTCTTCCCTCCCACATGGCAGCTGTCCTTCATTCTGCCAGCGCCATTCACACTTCATCTAGAGCCATCCTTTGTTCCTTGAATATCTCTTAATGTCTCTCAATGTCTCTTAATCTCTCCTGCTTTCTATCCTATCTCTGACCATCCCTTTTGTTCTTTCATCCCCTCCCCCTTTTCCCAGCCCCCACTTGCTTTAAAATCTATCCCTTTTCCTGCTTTTTTTCCAGTTCTGACGAAGGGTCATCGACCTGAAACGTTAACTCCGTTTCTCTCTCCACGGATGCTGCCCTGGCCTGCTGAGTTTTTCCAGCGTCTTCTGTTGTTATTATTTCACATATTTGTTGATTGGCTAAAATTTCACATTCCTGGTACAGCAACAAATTAGAATTCTATAACAGTAAAGAAAATCTGTTTATCAGATTGCTCCATGTTCTTCTTTCCAATAAACCTTTTGACTGCCATTTTTATTTTTCCTACACTTACATTTCTACAATTCAAACTAAGGATTTTAACATACTAAGGACATTTAAAAATGACGTTTGTTAAAATAAAATGATTGAACTTGCCTATAAAATTATCTTTTGCGTCTGTGTGTACCTTTGCTTTTACTCAGATATCTCCGTCCCTCTCAAAAGCCTAGGCTTGGAGTTGGTAATAAGATTCAAACTAAAAGATTGAGCATATTCTGGGGTCCTTGTATGAAGTACAAGGTCTACATACATTCTGGTATGGACGGGTGTAAGTGAATTTGCATTCTTGTACTAGCTTGAGCTAGGGGCCTATCAAATTTGAAGAACAGAGATTAATGTGCAAGGGATTGAGCAGATGACCATTAACAGGACCTTGAGAGAGGGAATTGCTGTCAGAGTATATTTCAAGATAGCCACTAATGAGAGCTGGAAGAGAAGCTGTTATCAGAGGTGTCTTTGGGGGTAATTTTAACTTTTATTGGCAGGCGAAAAATGGGTCAAAGCAAATCAGCTGCCCATTTTACACCTCTCCTGACTCGCTTTCCTATTGATGATGAGGTGTGAAACAGGCTGCCGATTCGCTATCACCTTTTTTTGCAATTAAAGTCAAAATTACCCCGTTTGTGATTTAAATGCTGGGAAGAAACGATGGGCGCAAAATTGGGCTCAGTAGCACCCGTTGTTTGGGCGCTATGGGTGTCGTTCAGGGACCAAAATGGCGTCCGCTGCACGAGTGCACACTTCAGCCGTGAATCGTGCCTGATGCCATATTGGTGAAGGCGTTAGCATGCGCAGCTAACATCTGCCGGAAGTATGCAGAACAGGCAGATCATGATGTCAATCAGCATGCAATACTGAATTGACGCTAGCGCTGTCATTTTGGAGCTCCACGCTCCAGCCAATGCCCTCTTTTAACCTTGCACAGCTGAACATGTGCTAAGCAGCAGGAAGGACCCTCCACCAGCGCTATTTAAAGGGATCATCAACTACTTACAGGTTAGTTGTTGGTTGGTTTCTTCTGGCTGTTTGGTGCTTTCCATATTTGTTTCAAGTTGCTAAAATCTACAGGGACCGATGTGGCAGGAGCTGAAGGACTTTTTGCTGACTCCAAGGCTTCCAGACATGGGTGACCTAGGTGGGCTTCCTCTTGGCATTGAGCATGACTGGGAGAATGATCAGAGGCCACGCAGAGCAGGACAAGCTGCTAGAAGAGGGCGGAGGAAGAGGAGGGGGAGAAGGGCTCTCAGCAGGAGGCCATATCTGCAGAGGGTCTTTAGGTAGCAGATCTGTTGGAGAACAGATTGCTGGAGTGCTGTAATGCTTTGGGAACCCCTTTGCACACTGGAATCCAGAACTATGATGGCAGCAGTCTGAGCTTCCACTGCAGCACACAGAAGTTGAATGGATGCTGCTTGTGCTGCAATGGAAGCTGAGACATCGACATCAGACACTCCATCATGGTTGGGTCCACAAGTGTGCTAATGGAGTTGGCCACCACTTCCATGCTGGAAAGGATGGGCTCCAAGTTCTGCGCAAAGCCCAGTGCCAAGTTGGTGCCGGACTCCTCCACGCTCCTTGACATTGAACGTAGGCTTTCTGGCAGGCTTCCCAATGCACCAAGCATTTCATTGTGTATGCCCCATCAGCTTTCTTCTGTAGCCTGCCCCATCAAAATCCTCACCTGAATCCTCTGCAGCAGATCTTGTATGCGACCTTGCCCTTCCATTAGCTGGCATCTGCGCTATCCTTGCCCCCTGCCCTGGCTGCAGTGTACTCATGCTCGGTGTCTCACCACGTACAGATCCCGCCTCTATACTATCCTATAAGATAAACGCAGTGTAAGTATCTGAACTGGTGACTGCGAGTGTGAAATCAAGTGACGGTGTGTCTTCATCATCACTGACTTCTTGGTTCTCCACTGCCTGGCCAGGTTGCAGTTTTGGGGTATCTGAAAGGTAAAAGGCACAAGGGTAGGGTTGTTGTGAGGGGAGGGGGAGGTCCATGTTACACCATCTACAACCCTGTAAGTCAGAAGAGATTGTGGGATGAGGGGTAAGTGGGAAGTGAGAAGGAGGATTAGATATGAGGATGCCGTCATCTTCGATGGTTTCAGCTCCGCCACTGGCCACAGCCTCAGCAATGGCTGTTCCAATAATGGCCAGCACCATTTCCTCCATGGGGGTTAGGACATGCAGGCACGCCTGTCCCCTCTGGTTAGTTCCTGCTGCCTCCAGTTGTGCGCCACCTTGTCCTGCAGGAGAGGGGGAAGTGTGTCAGAGAGTGTCGTGCAATCTGTTTGGGTGATGTAGCTGTCATGGTTGAATAACTGGCAGTGTGTTCAAGCTGTGAGATGTGGGTGTAAAGCTTGCAGCAGTGCTAAGTGTGTGGGGGTGCGGTGGAGCTATGAATGTTCGGTATGAGTCATGATTGGTAAAGATTGTTGGTAGGTGAGTGATGTTTCTTTTTTATTTGTTCCTTGGACGTGGGTGTCGCGGACAAAGCCAGCATTTATTGCTCATCCCTAATTGCCCTTGAGAAGGTGGTGGTGAGCCGCCTTCTTGAACCACTGCAGTCCGCATAGTGAAGGTACTCCCACAGTGCTGTTAGGGAGGAAGTTCCAGGATGTTGACCTAGAGACTGGGAAGGAACTGCGATACATTTCCAAGTCAGGATTGTAAAGTCTGTGGGTTGTATTGCAAATAATACACAGACTCCAAGATTAACAAATAAAACAGGTCTTTACTATTCAGAGGTTCGGGCGAATCTGCCCTAGTTAACGTATCCCAACCCTTATATACTGGTGTGGTCACTATCGGTATTACAGTATACATGAGCCAACAAATAGTGCCACACCTAAAGTAGTGCTCTTAAAGGCGAACGGTTACATTCTATAGTTCCCTTAAAGGTAAACGGGTACATACACTACAATCCTCCCTTTTTAGCTTTTTACTTACAGAATCCCGTTAAACATACAATCTTCAACTTTATATAAACAGTTTGCAGATATACTCTCGATGGAGTCAACGTCATATAACAATTTACAGATATACTCTCGATGGAGTCAACGTCATATAACAGTTTACAAACATACTCTCAGTGGAAACAGTTTACAGGTTCAGTCTCTGTGGGAACAGTTCATAAATTCAGTCTCTGGTATTAATTCGTCCCAGACAGCATCTTTTTGGTGTAGCCGGTTCACCTGGTAAACGTGACTCCTCCATAGCCTTTTTAACAGCTTGTACTTTCGTCCTGTTGAACCAGCAGTGCGGACTTATACAACCCACTGGCTGTCTTGATAATGTCCCCGGATTTTTTTTACAAATTTAGCACCTTTCGTAGTGTTCGGACTGAGGTAGTAGAAGTAATAATATTTTAAACAGTTATTATCTCCGGCTTCTTCTTTTTCTTTTCTGCCTTTTTGAAACTCTCGAAGCTCCTTTCTCGGCGGCCAGCTGTAGCGCCACCAACTCTCTATGTTCCTTAGACCTTAAGTGCTTCATCCGCATTTCAGCACTTTGGGAGTTTTCATCACACTTTGGGCAGACCACCTCCTCGTAATATTCAGTGTCACTCAACAGGCCATGGTCACATTCGGGGTCATCCTGAGTTAGTCCATCGAGAGGCCCTTCTACTTCTTCCTTACCCAACTGGACGCTAGCCGACTGCTGTTCCTTCTCTATCTCTCTTTCTTTAAAAGACTTCCTCATGCGTTCATATTCATTCCACTCCTCCAGGGTTGTCTGCCATTCCTTCACTACTGACCTCAATACCTCCCCTTCCATCGAGGATTGAGTTATCAGGTGATTTAATCCTTCTATCGCAGCAGCTGTTTCCACATCCAGACATCTCTCCTGAAGAGACTTCTTCATGTGTTCAGCTTCCTCCAGCTTTTTCTGCTCCAAACCCCTCTCCTTTGACGATTTAAGCTCATGTTCAGGGCCCATTCTTACGATCTCTGTGTTTCTTACAGTTCCCTTTTCTTCCACTGAAAAGATACCCAGTTGAATCTGTTCTTCAAGTCGTTGGACCTCGGCCATTGCCGCTTCATATTTATTTTGTGTTTCCTTTAATAATTTAACGAGTTCTTGGACATCCTGTATTCCCTGTTCTGTTATGTCTTCCACCACTAATTTTTCCTCTATGGATTGAATCCCTAACGATGAGTCAGCCTTGGCCTGGAGCTCATCAAACATCTCCTGCAGTCTTTGTAATTCTTGCTCCTGTTCAGACTTTTGTTGTTCATATGCTTCCAGTAAAACTAGCTTTTCGGAGGTTGCCAAGTTAACCCCTTCCAGGATTGTAGTCTGAGCCTGTTCATACTGTTCTTTCAACTCGTTACACTCTGCTTGCAACAAGTCGTAGAGATGAACTGGAATACCATCCTGACTTCCTGAAGATTCCTCTTCCTTTGGATCGTTCTGTGCATATTCTAGTTCCTGAACAGCCTCAGGGAGATGTGATTGGTACTTGGCCACGATGGCTCTATGGTCGCTCTCTGCTTGAGCTAGCTGTCTCTGTTGTCTTTCCAGGGTCTCCCATTCGGTGTCCCAGAACTTTTTCATCTTTTCCATCTCTTGTACGAGACGGGCACTCAACTGTTCTAATTGTCGTTGTACTTTGACATAAGTTTGGGACCGAGCTCGGTGTTCTTCCGTCGTGGATGAATCCTTAGCTTGAGCAGGCTCAGAATTCTCTGTCAACCTGGGGTTCTGCTCTACAGCTTGATTTTGCTTGGTAACATGGGCCTGCCTGCCTGTCTTCGTTTCCTTTCCCCTCATCAGCAATTCCCTTTTTGCCTTGTCTTCCATGTTTACATTGGTCGTCACGTCATCCATTTCAGAATCTGAGCTGACAGCTTGCACCGAGTCCTCCTTCCCTATGGCTTTTAGGTAGTCCCATTCTATGTTTATTTTCTGCATCCACTCCCGCCCTAGGAGTGGTGGTCCTCCCTCAGGTAATACGTACAGATTCATTCGTGGGTGTTCTTTGCCCCTATCTCTCACTTTGACTCGTATTTTTCCCATGGGGTATACATTATGCCCCGTGTATGCCTGTAATACGAATTTAGTATTTCTTAAGGGTATGTGAGAGAATAGCCGGTGGTAGTCCTTTTGGTTGATGACTGATACAGCTGATCCCGTGTCCAGCTCCATTCGTACTTGGACTCCAGCTATTTTTAGTGTGACCCAGATCGTCTGTAGATCAGTTACTTTACCCACATTGTGGATTCTCAGACTATCCAGCTCCTGGCTGTTTGGGTCTGAGTCTGAATTTTGTTCGTCTGAACTCTTTTCAGCCACCTGATGCACCTTGTTGTACTTTTCTTGTGGTGGTGGCTTCCTTTGCTTGTTGGTCTTCTTTCCGGACCTGCATACCTTCGCGATGTGACCCAGTTTGCCACATTTCCTGCACTCTTGGTTCTTAAACCAGCACTGATTCTGGTCGTGCGTTGTCTTTCCACAACGGTAGCATTTGGAAGTGCTTGCAGTAATTTGGTCCACCCCGAGTGCCGCCGCCTTTAGCTGCATTTCCGCCGTTCCTTTCGCTGCAGCTTCGTGCGATGAAGCTATGAGGACAGCCCTGTCCAGTGTGAGGTCGTTTTCTTCCAGAAGTCGCTTCTGCGTTCCTTCTTTGGCCAAGCCGCATACGAACTTGTCCCGCAGCGCCTCTGTCAAATTCCCTCCAAACTGGCAGTATTTCGCTAGCTTACGCAGTTCGACTAAGTATTCCGCATTGCTTTCATCTTTCCTCTGGGTTCTTGCGTAAAATTTAAATCGTTCAGCCAGCATCAACGGTGTGGGGTTCAAGTGATCCTTCAGCACTGCTACGATCTCTTTGAAGGTCTGGTCCACTGGTTTAACTGGTGCTATTAGATGTTTCAAGAGCCCGTATGTTTTTGCTCCCATCGAATTTAACAAAGTTATTGCCTTGTCGTCATCCTCAATTTCATTGGCTTTGCAATATATTTCTATGCGTTCCACATACGTGGCCCAGTCCTCTATCTCAACATCAAAATCATTAATATTTCCTCGCTTAGGCATCTTCTTCTCTTCTCGAGAACAACACAAGTATTTCTTTACTTATTATTATTTTTCCTCTCTTCTTGAGAACAACACCAGTATTTCTTTACTTATTATTATTTTTCCTCTCTTCTTGAGAACAACACCAGTATTTCTGTAAATTCTTATTATTTTTCTAAGATGGCGGTTTCCCGCTTCTGTCTTCTTCCCCGGCGGTTTTCCCGCGAAAAATGGCGGCTTTCCCGCGCTTCTCGGCTCTCCCCGCCCACTTTAATGGCGGTTTTCCCCGCGCTTTTCTGTTCTCCCCGCCCATGGCAATGGCGGTTTCCCGCTTCTTCCCCTGGCGGGAGGGGTACACTTTCCCCCGCGGGCGACGGCCGCTGGCTACCGGTCCCCAGCCTGTGCGTCGGCTTCAGCGCTCTCCGCTGGCTTTCAGACCCCCAGCCCGCGCGTCGGCTTCAGCGCTCTCCGCTGGTTTTCAGATCCCCAGCCCGCGCGTCGGCTTCAGCGCTCTCCGCTGGCTTTCAGATCCCCAGCCCGCGCGTCGGCTTCAGCGCTCTCCTTCCCGCGGCAGGCAACCGGCTCCGGGTACCCCTGATGACGGCGGACAGTTACAGCCTCTGAACTGGCTCTCGGCCAATTCCCGATTTCTCGGCTCTGTCTCACCCGGCCTGCTTCCGGTCTCAGCGCCTCTGGACCCGACTTTGTCTGGCTCCTTTCCCCCTCGACCGTGGTCAAGTGTACCGCCCTTATCCTCTGGTTTTACTCCTTCCTTATTTTCTTTTACTGTTCCCTTACTCACAGTCCGTGGCAGCCTTGCCTCTCTTGTCGATCGGCTCGCTCCTCACTGTGGCAGAAGGGACCATCAGTGCCTGTTGCAGATGGAAGTTTTCAATGCCAAAATCTTCCTCTTTGCTATCGCTGCAGCCTCGAGTTTTCACCCAGCAGAACGACGAGGGCGGGTGCCTCACTTCGACGCTCCTTAGTTGCTTAGGAACTACTGTTGCCGCAGGGTACGATCGGCCTCGTCGCCATTGTAAAGCCTGTGGGTTGTATTGCAAATAATACACAGACTCCAAGATTAACAAATAAAACAGGTCTTTACTATTCAGAGGTTCGGGCGAATCTGCCCTAGTTAACGTATCACAACCCTTATATACTGGTGTGGTCACTATCGGTATTACAGTATACATGAGCCAACAAATAGTGCCACACCTAAAGTAGTGCTCTTAAAGGCGAACGGTTACATTCTATAGTTCCCTTAAAGGTAAACGGGTACATACACTACAAGGATGGTGTGTGACTTAGAGGGAACTGTAGGTGGTGGTGTTCCCATGCACCTGCTGCTCTTGTCCTTCTAGGTGGAAGAGGTCGCGGGCTTGGGAGGTGCTGCCGAAGAAGCCTTGGCGAGTTGCTGCAAGTAAACCTTTTAGATGGTACACACTGCAGCCACAGTGCACCAGTGGTGGAGGGAGTGAATGTTTAAGGTGGTGGATGGGGTGCCAATCAAGCGATGTCTTGGATGGTGCCGAGTTTCTTCAATGTTGTTGGAGCTGCACTCATCCAGGCAAGTAGAGAGTATTCCATCACACTCCTTACTTGTGCCTTGTAGATGGTGGAAAGGCTTTGGGGAGTCAGGAGGTGAGACACTCGCCACAGAATATCCAGCCTCTGACCTGCTCTTGTTGCCACAGTATTTATGTGGCTGGTCCAGTTAATTTTCTGTTCAATGGTGACCGCCCCCCCACCCCAGGATGTTGATGTTGGGGGATTCGGCAATGGTAATGCCGTTGAATGTCAAGGGGCGGTGGTTAGACGCAGTCTTGTTGGAGATAGTCATTGCCTGGCACTTGTGTGGCGTGAATGTTACTTGCCATTTATCAGCCCAAGCCTGAATGTCGTCATGGACTCGTTCATTATCTGAGGAGTTTCGAATGGAACTGAACACTGTGCAATCATTTCAGTTGTGCTAGGTATGACACCAGCCAGTGGAGAATTTTTTCCCTGATTCCCATTGACTTCAATTTTACTAGGGCTCCTTGATGCCATACTCGGTCAAATGCTGCCTTGATGTCAAGGGCAGTCACTCTCACCTCACCTCTGGAATTCAGCTCTTTTGTCCATGTTTGGACCAAGGCTGTACTGAGGTCAGGAGCCAAGTGGTCCTGGTGGAACCCAAACTGAGAATCAGTGAGCAGGTTATTGGTGAGTAAGTGCTGCTTGATAGCACTGTCGACAACACTTTGCTGATGATTGAGAGTAGACTGATGGGGCGCTAATTGGCTGGATTGGATTTGTCTTGATTTTTGTGGACAGGACATACCTGGGCAGATTTCCACATTGTCGGGTAGATGCCAGTGTTGTAGCTGTACTGGAACACCTTAGCTAGAGGCATGGCTAATTCTGGAGCACAAGTCTTCAGCAATACAGCCGGGATGTTGCCAGGGCCCATAGCCTTTGCTGTATCCAGTGCGCTCAGCCGTTTCTTGATATCACGTGGCATGAATCGAATTGGCTGAAGACTGGCTTCTGTGATGGTGAGACCACAGGAGGAGGCCGATCTGGATCATCCACTCGGCACTTCTGGCTAAAGATGGTTGCAAACGCTTGAGCCTTGTCTTTTGCACTAGTGTGCTGGGCTCCGCCATCATTGAGGATGAGGATATTCATGGAGCCTCCTCCTCCCATTAGTTGTTTAATGGTCCACCACCATTCACGGCTGGATGTGGCAGGACTGCAGAGCTTTGATCTGATCCGTTGATTGTGGAATCGCTTAGCTCTGTCTTTAGCATGCTTCTTCTGCTTTTTAGCATGCATGTAGTCCTGTGTTGCAGCTTCCCCAGGTTGGCACCTCATTTTTAGGTATGCTTGGTGCTGCTCCTAGCATGCTCTTCAACACTCCTCATTGAACCAGGATTGGTCACCTGGCTTGATGTTAATAGTAGAGTAAGGGATATGCTGGGTGATGAGGTTATAGATTGTGGTGAAATATAGTTCTGCTGCTGCTGATGGCCCACAGCGCCTCATGGATGTCCAGTTTTGAACTGCTAGATCTGTCCTGAATCTATCCCATTTAGCACAGTGGTAGTGCCACACAACTCAATGGATGGTGTCCTCAGTGTGAAGGCGGAACTCCACAAGGAGTCACTTGTGATCACTGCTACAAATACTGTCACGGACAGATGCATCACCGACAGGTGGATTGGTGAGGATGAGGTCAAGTAGGCTTTTCCCTCGTGTTGCTTCTCTTACCATCTGCTGCAGGCCCAGTCTGGCAGCTATATCCTTCAGGACTCTGCCAGCTCGGTCAGTAGTGGTGCTACCGAGCCACTCTTGGTGATGGATATTGAAGTCCCCCACCCAGAGTACATTCTGTGCCCTTACTACCCTCAGTGCTTCTTCCAAGTGGTGTTCAACATGGAGGAGTACTGATTCATCAGCTGAGGGAGGGCAATCAACAGGAGGTTTCCTTGCCCAGATTTGACCTGATGCCATGCGACTTCATGGGGTCCGGAGTCAATGTTGAGGACGTCCATGGCCACTCCCTGCCGACTGTATACCACTGTGCCGCCACCTCTATTGGGTCTGTCCTGCCGGTGGGACAGGACATACTCAGGGATGGTGATGGAGGAACCTGGGACATTGGCTGAAAGGTATGATTCTGTGAGTATGACTATGTCAAGCTGTTGCTTGACTAGTCTGTGGGACAGCTCTCCCAATTTTGGCACAAGTCCCCAGATGTTAGTGAGGAGGACTTTGCAAGGTCAACTGGGCTGGGTGTGCCTTTGTCATGTCCGATGCCGGTGCCGAGTGTGTGCGTTGATCAGTGTCTGAGGCTAATGGTGCAGTTAGTAGGATATGGCATTTGAAGATGCATTCATTGACCTGGACCACTTGTGTGAGGCCATTGAATTTCTTGCACCACTGCATCTAGATCCTTGGGGCTAGACTCTTAGCATTGACCTCCAGGGCTAGCTGCTCTCACTGCCTTTTGACCGTGTGTCTGGAGGGGCTTCTGGCTCCCTGCGGATACTCCCCTCCCCGCCCGGCAAGAACCGTGTAGAATTCGATTTAAAATCCAATCGGTATACTTAATGCTCTTTTACGTACCCGTGGCCATTTTAACGCTGCTGTTTTCTTGGGTGGTTGAGGCGTCCGTCTGATTCAGGCAAGAGCATTGTGAATACATGTAAAACTATTTTAACATCCTACTGGGTGAAGGGTCTGCCCTGGCCACTGCTCAATAAAATCTGGTGGGCAAGAACCGGAGGCCTTAATGGATAAGTGTAAAAATTCTTTTTGTACAGCCCAGAGGATCAGGAGAGCTCCTCGAAACCCCACAATGAAAATTTAAGGTCACTGCTGCCCTGGGCTCCTTCCCCCTTCCACATTCGCAAAACCCTTCCGAACGCACCGCCCCCTCGATGCCTTTCCTGAGTGCTTGCTGTGTGTCCTCTGGGCCACCCAATATTTGTTGGCCGGAATCCGATGAGCTGCCTCTGCATTCCCACTCCGAGCAGGCTGCTTGCCACAGCTATGTCAATGAGACCTGATCGGGAGTAAAAATTCCCCAGCATATCATTCAAGTGACAATGCAAAACATCACAGGAAGGCTGTTAGCATTATTAGAAAAAAGATGCATATGTGTCACTTCCTGTGCATCACTGTTAAGATATTACAGTTCCTGGGCCACATCTTGGGCATTACCACTGTGTTACATTTCTGACTGGAAAAGATCATGCCACACTTGCACCTGATTGGTTCAAATTTGATGCTCGTAAAAGAGCAGCTAAAGAAAACGGGCAGTGAGGAAAGCCTACCAATAATAAAACAGAAACAAAACAAATCAAATTTCTCAGGGAATCAAAATATTTTTGAGCAATTTTTATTTCTTCAGCCATATTCACTACAGAAGGCAAAAATGTTGAAAGTAAAGTTTATAACATAATTGACGTTAAAAGTTGCGTAATTCCCCATAAAATGATTAAACTTCTAAAACTGTATTTGAGTCCCTTCATTGACATTTTTACTTGAAGGCCTCAACCTCTCTGAAAAACCAAGGATTTGAGTCGATATTCTCCCCAGAGTTATTACTGTCAGCTAGAGAGATAATAACCAGACCTGTGGTTCCCAAAATGCCACAGTCGAAGCATGTACAATAGGACAATCTTGCAGCGTGCATTTGTGTGACTTCTCTCAGCTAATCCATGCAACAACTCAAAGTATGTACTTCTTCAGGCTATAATAGCAATAAGGAGTTTGCTTTTCCAAATGATTTCGAACAACCTAGAGCATAAATGTTTTGAGGTTATACTATTTTCAAGTACTTCATTTTACTTGAGAATGTGTGGCTGGCTGATAGAGAGATGGAGAGAGAGATACAGACACAGGGACAATAGTTACAGCAACTGCTTTATTTGTTGTTTATACTGGGAATTCTATAACTATTATTTATACAGAATATATGTAGCTATGTACTATTTACTTATGTAGCTGCAGTGGATAAGGAGACAATATTTATTTTCCAGTAAGCGATCAAAAAATACTTATTCACTCTTTCTAGGTAGAACAGTTACAAGCTTCTTTCACACTTCTCTCATTTCTAAACCACAACACCCTCTCTTGAAATATCATAATCATTGACTCACCATAAGCAATGCCACAGGAAGTCTGCCAGTAACATAAAAACTATGACTATGGCCATTTCCTGTCTCACACATGTCTGCAGCCTTTGACACAGTTTACCACACCATCCTCCTCCAACACCATTCCTCTGTAGTCCAGCTGGGTGGGACTGCCCTTGTCTGTTTCCATTCCTATCTATCTAGTCGTAACATAGAAACATAGAAGATAGGAGCAGGAGTAGGCCATTCGGTCCCTCGAGCCTGCTCCGCCATTCAATGAGATCATGGCTGATTATCCAAACTCAGTACCCTGTCCCTGCCTTCTCCCCATATCCCTTGATTCCTTTAACCTTAAGAAATATATCCAACTCCTTCTTGAATATATTTAATGAATTGGCCTCCACTGCCTTCTGTGGTAGAGAATTCCACAGGTTTACCACTCTCTGGGTGAAGAAATTCCTCATCATCTCTGTCCTAAATGGCTTACCCCTTATCCTTAGACTGTGACCCATGGTTCTGGACTCCCCGGCCATCAGGAACATCCTTCCTGCATCCAGTCTATCTAGTCCTGTTAGAATTTTATAAGTTTCAATGAGATCCCCTCTCATTCTTCTAAACTCCAGCGAGTATAAGATGCGCGGGTTAGGTTGATTGGCCATGATAAAAATTGGCCCTTAGTGTTAGGGGGGATTAAATACGTGGGGTTATGGGGATAGGGCTTGGGTGGGATGGCTGTCGGTGTAGGGACCGGGTGCTAGGGTTTGGATGATCAGCCATGATCTTGTTGAATGGCGGAGCAGGCTCGAAGGGCCGAATGGCCTACTCCAGCTCCTATCTTCTATGTTTCTATGTTTCTATGTTTCAATCGACCTAATCTCTCCTCATACGTCATTCCTGCCATCCCAGGTATCAGTCTGGTGAATCTTCGCTGCACTCCCTCCATGGCAAGAACATCCTTCCTCAGATAAGGCGACCAAAACTGCACACAATACTCAAGGTGTGGTCTCACCAAGGCCCTGTACAACTGCAGCAAGACCTCCTTGTTCTTGTACTCAAACCCTCTCACTTCGAAGGCCAACATACCATTTGCCTTCTTAACCGCCTGCTGCACCTGCATGCTTACCTTCAGCGACTGGTGCACAAGGACACCCAGGTCTCGTTGCACTTCCCCTTCTCCCAATCTATTGCCATTCAGATTATAATCTGCCTTCCTGTTTTTGCCACCAAAGTGGATAACCTCGCATTTATCCACATTATACTGCACCTGCCATGCTTCTGCCCAATCACCCAACCTGTCCAAATCATACTGGAGTTTCTCGGCATCCTCCTCACAGCACACACGCCCACCCAGCTTTGCGTTGTCTGCAAACTTGGAGATATTACATCTAGTTCCCTCGTCTAGATCATTTATATATATTGTGAATAGCCAGAGAATCACCTGCAATGGCTTCTTTTCCTGCTCCTGTACCATTACCTCTGAAGTCCCCCACGGATCTATCCCTTGCCCCCTCCTATTTCTCATCTACATGCTGTCCCTTGGCAACATCATCTGAAAACACAACATCCGGTTCCACATGGACGTTGATGACACCCAGCTCTACCTCACCACCATCTCGCTCAACCCCTCCACTGTCTCTAATTTGTCATGCAGCTTGTCTGACATCTAGCTCTGGATGAGAAAAATTTCCTCAAACTAAATATTGGGAATACCGAAGATATTGTTTTCAATGCCCGCCACGAACTCCATTCCCTAGCCACCGACTCCATCCCTCTCCCTGGTCACTATCTGAGGCTGAACCAGACCGTTTGCAACCTTGGTGTTCTATTTGTCTTGGAGATGAGCTTCCGACCACATATACGCTCCATCACCAAGATCGCCTATTTCCACCTCCGTAACATTGCCCGTGTCCATGCCTACTTCAGCTCATCTGCTGCTGAAACCCTCATCCATGCCTTTGTTACCTCTGGACTTGACTATGCCAATGCATTCCTGGCCGGCCTTCCCATCTTCCACCCTCCATAAACATAAACTCATCCAAAACTCTGCTGCCTGTATCCTAACTCGTATCACATCCCGTTCATCCATCATCCCTGTGCTCGATGACCTACACGGGCTCTCAGTTCAGCAACGCCTCGATTTTAAAATTCTCATCCTTGTTTTCAAATCCCTTCATGGCCTTGTCCCTCCCTATCTCTGTATCTCCACCAGCCCTACAACCCTCTGAATTCTCTGTGCTACTCCAATTCTGGCCTCTTGCGCATCCCCAATTTTAATCACTCTACCGTTGGCGGCTGTGCCTTCAGCTGCCTTGGCCCCAGGCTCTGGAATTCCCTCCCTAATCCTCTCTGTCTCTCTACCTCTATCTCCTGCTTTAAAGCGCTCCTTAAAACCTATCTCACCTATCCTAATATCTCCTTATATGGCTCGGTGTCGAATTCTGTTTAATAATGCTCCTGTGAACCGCCGTGGGATGTTTTATTATGTTAGAGGTGCCACAGAATGCAAGTTGTTGTTGTTATATTTCCTGTGTCATACTTCCATCTCACACTATTATTCATAGAAATTATCAGGCCTTTTCTGCACTTCATTGACTCAACTTTTCATAAATCAGCAACAAGTTGCAACTGAACAGGAAAGCACCAGACCAATCAGCAAATGACAAGAACATAAAACCATCAATTATGAAGTTCAATAAAACTACAGGCCAAAAAAAGGGCAGTCAGCAACAACTGACAGTAGAAGAAAGGAGAAACTCAATAACCGATCCGGAAGTGTTATGAAGTTGGTGTGAACCACCATGTTGGATCTTCCTCCAGAAAGTTCACAGGTAAAAGTAATATTATATCACACTAAAAAGTAGTTCTGCAAAAAGTGTTCTTCATCATCGAATTGCTTGGTCTCTGCTGTAATTCCCTGGGAAGAATTTCTCTTCGAGATGCTTACTCCTTCGTTGCGATATCTGTTGTGTAGCAGGGTGATTGAGGGCTCTGGTTCCCCGAGTAAGAACCTCCCTTTAGATAATTGGACCTGGAGTCAGAGGAGACTTTCCCCAGCCACGTGAGCATAAAAGGGGAAGTTCAAGAGGAGTAGGGGGCTGAAAGAGGCTGAAAGATGGACTGTGTGGTCTGGCTTTGTGGTATGTGCATTAAAAAAAGTGTTTTGAACTTGCATTGTTCAAGGACTATAATTTGTAAAGGAAAGGAGGCTCTTAGATGATAGGACCCTGTAATAATATGTATATGCAATTGAACATTCACAGTGCAGCAAACTCCTAGAGGCCTCTGAGGCAACTGGATTTTCTTTAGTATGAAAACCAAGAAGTATAAGTCAGAAAGCACCCAGCATAATCTGTGTGCAGGCACTGGACAAAATTCCCAGCATGCTTCAGTTGATTCTGTCAGGTAATCTAAGCAACAACTTGAAGCATGTTTTCTTCAGGCTGTAACAATAAATATAAGTTTGTTTTAGCAAATGACATAAAAATAAGCTCAAGCATGATCTTCTGCAACCTTTTTGAGGTATGTTTTGACAGAAAGTCTATTTTCAGGTGCTTATTTTTACTTGAGATCCTGAAGCAGGCAGATTCAGATGGAAAGAAGTTTGCCGGGAGAGGGAAAGAGACAAACAGACAGACTGCCAGAGAGAGATGCCATAACCTAAATTCTTCATTAATTTTTGCCCAATAAGTAGTGGTAAATTTGGCAAGACTGATCAAATTCTCCATAAGTTTGAGGGGTGCCTGAAGCACCCACTAGTTTGATGTTAAAAATGATCTTGTTGCATCTTGCATGCAGTTTCTTGGCTGTCCATGCTGGTATAGTGATGTTTCGAACCCTCAGCTTCTGTCAGGACACTACGGACTTCTTACAGAAACTCAGCACCCACGAACCAGTTGAACCAGGAACACTCCTCGCCACGATGGACGTCTCGGCACTCTACACCAGTATCCCCCACGATGACGGCATCGCTGCGACAGCCTCAGTACTCAACACCAACAACAGCCAATCTCCAGACGCCATCCTACAACTCATCCGCTTCATCCTTGACCACAATGTCTTCACCTTCGACAACCAGTTCTTTACCCAAACGCACGGAACAGCCATGGGGACCAAATTCGCACCCCAATACGCCAACATCTTCATGCACAAGTTCGAGCAAGACTTCTTCGTTGCACAGGACCTCCAACCAACGCTATACACCAGATACATCGACGACATTTTCTTCCTATGGACTCATGGCGAAGAATCACTGAAAAGACTACACGATAACATCAACAAGTTCCATCCCACCATCAAACTCACCATGGACTACTCCTCAGAATCGGTTTCATTCTTGGACACACGAATCTCCATCAAAGACGGACACCTCAGCACTTCACTCTACCGCAAGCCCACGGACAACCTCAGGATGCTCCACTTCTCCAGCTTCCACCCTAACCACGTTAAAGAAGCCATCCCCTATGGACAAGCCCTGCGAATACACAGGATCTGCTCAGACGAGGAGGAACGCGATGGACACCTACAGACGCTGAAAGACACCCTCGTAAGAACAGGATATGACACTCGACTCGTCGATCGACAGTTCCGACGGGCCACAGCAAAAAATCGCATAGACCTCCTCAGAAGACAAACACGGGACACAACCAGCAGAGTACCCTTCGTCGTCCAGTACTTCCCCGGAGCGGAGAAACTACGCCATGTTCTTCGCAGCCTTCAACATGTCATCGATGACGACGAACACATCGTTAAGGCCATCCCCACGCCTCCACTACTCACCTTCAAACAGCCGCCTAACCTCAAACAGACCATTGTTCGCAGCAAATTACCCAGCTTTCAGGAGAACAGCGACCACGACACCACACAACCCTGCCACAGCAACCTCTGCAAGACATGCCAGATCATCAACACAGATACCATCATCATACGTGAGGACACCACCCACCAGGTACATGGTACATACTCATGTGACTCGGCCAACGTTGTCTACCTCATACGTTGCAGGACAGGATGCCCCGGAGCATGGTACATCGGCGAGACCATGCAGACACTGCGACAACGGATGAACGGACACCGCGCAACAATCGCCAAGCAGGAGTGTTCCCTCCCAGTCGGGGAACACTTCAGCAGTCAAGGACATTCAGCCTCCGATCTTCGGGTAAGCATTCCCCAAGGCGGCCTTCGAGACACACGACAACGCAAAATCGTAGAGCAGAAACTGATAGCCAAGTTCCGCACTCATGAGGACAGCCTCAACCGGGATCTTGGGTTCATGTCATGCTACATGTAACCCCACCTGCCGTAGGGTCATCCAGACTCGAGTGATCGTTGGCTGGTTCTCCCTACACAGATGCAGCCAGACCTGCTGTGATTTCCAGCAAAAAAAATGTTTTTTGTTTTTCATACAGACCCCAGCATCTGCAACATTTGACCCCTTGTGACCCCACCTCATTCTTCTTTGATGTAATGTTTTCCTGACTGACCTGTTTGGACACCATTCACACCTTTGATTGCTGTGATTATCTCTCTGCCGAGGTGTGATAAATGGCAGTTAGAAAGATTACCTGTAATCATTTGGCATTATTCTCTGACTATATAAGTTGTGTCTTTATGCATCTCTCCACTTCACCTGATGAAGGAGCAGCGCTCCGAAAGCTTGTGATTTCAAATAAAACTGTTGGACTATAACCTGGTGTTGTGTGACTTCTTACATTTGTCCACCCCAGTCCAACTCCACACTCAGTTTGTCAGCTGAGCAGCAGTGGCTTTGATTTAGCAAGGAGTGTTATGCTGGTTGCTTCAAGTTAATGATGGCCAAACCCTTCCAAACAAATAGCAGTGCTTGTATCTGTTGATTGCACCACCCGTTAACTTAACTTTTATGCTTCAGATTCATTCCCAGCTACCATCCAACGTGAGCCAAACAGCTGTATAAAGCAAGTTACTGATGCCTTGTTTGCTTGAACAAGGGAATTCATATCCTTCATGAGAACATAAGAACATAAGACGTAGGAGCAGGAGTAGAGCATTTGGCCCCTTGAGCCTGCTCCGCCATTCAATAAGATCATGGCTGATCTGATCTTGGCTTCAACTCCACTTCCCTGCCCGCTCCCCATAACCCTTGACTCCCTTATCGTTCAAAAATCTGCCTATCTCCACCTTAAACATATTCAATGACCCAGCCTCCACAGCTCTCTGGGGGAGAGAATTCCAAAGATTCACGACCCTCTGAGAGAAGAAATTCCTCCTCATTTCCGATTTAAAAGGGTGCCCCCTTATTCTGAAATTATGCCCCGAGCAACATGACAGGACTGTGGAGTTTATAGAGCAGTAGGATTTCCAATGGTCTTCGAGAATACATATTGCACCACTATGGCCCTATGTGCTCTCTGCACAATGCTGCTACCTACATGAATAGGAAAAGTTTTCACTCTTTCAATGAATTTGAAACCTTCATGAAACTCAGGCACTTATATCAATGCTTTATTTAAGGCAATCCACTGTCCCACCACTACTTGATTCACAAAGTCAATCTTAGGATGGTTCCTGGTGAACCAAGGTTATCCCTTGCAGCCAAGGACACCAACTGAACACAATCAAAGGCATATGGTGACCTGAGTAATCATCAAGCATCCTATTAGTATAGTAAAGCATTGCTTCAGGTATTTGGATAGATCTGGGGCATCCTGCAATTACAGCCCAGCTAAGGTTGCCTGCTGCACACTGCACAACTCTACCATACAAATCAACATCAGCAAGGAGGCCCTGTCAGAGCAAGGCACAGGATAGGGATCACCAAGAGGAATAGGAACAGCCTGAAGAGAACCTAATGGCTGCTGTATGAGCCATTTGGCAAGCTCTTGTACAGGAAACTTTGTCTTATCTTGGAGATATGCCCACTGCATTAACAATCCTATCTACATCTTCCCCATTTGCTCCACACATATGATTTCACCTGCAGTTGCACAAATATTTCACGACAAATCACAAACCTGATAAAACATCTTCCCAAACCTTTCCAATAATGCTTTCAACACACACATCAGTCCACCTAGATTTTCAATAATCAAACATGCCATGTGTGTGTGTGTCTAGTGTTTGCTTCCATGGTGCTTCCTCTTGATAGTGTGTGAAGTACGTGCTCTTAAACCTAGCCTTGTGCTTCATATAACTGTTACCTCAGTGGCAGGAGTGCATGAGCTGGCTGGCTGCTGTATGTCCATAACCATCTCTTGGAATTGAGGTGGGCCTTGCTTGCTGGTATCTGAGATGGACAAGCTGCAGGCTACATCACTTCTGCAACTACATGGGTAGCCTGGCCCTCTTTGCTTTCTGCCATGTATAGGTAGTGGGAGCTGGCTGATGGGAGGTTCCACGTGTATTGCCATTCTGAGAGACAGCACCACCATCCATGCTCATTTGAACAATATCTCTCCTTACCATGGCCACTGATCGGCATAGCAACAGAACTTATGGTTACCAATTAAATCAATAAAGTCCTGCCTTCTCTTTTGCTCCAGGCAGCCCCAAAGCCTGTTGGCAATGGAAGACTTAGTCCATTCTCCTCCATAATCCCAGAACCCTATGGCAGCTGCCAGGCTATCTGTGGGAGAAGCACTAACCTCCCTTCGGGCATCTGACATTGGGTTCTGCTGCAGACATCTCTGGAAATTACACACATTCTATAGTGGACTGCAGTGTTGCAAGACCATCATGCAAAGCTAGAGGATACCTTCACTTCAGGCAACTCCACCATGCTCGTGGCACAGTCATAAGAACATAAGAAATAGGAGCAGGAATAGGCCACTTGGCCCCTCGAGCCTGCATTCAATAAGATCATAGCTGATCTTGGGCTCAAAGCCACTTCCCTGCCCGCTCCCCATAACCCTTCACTCCCTTATCTTGCAAAAATCTGTCTATCTCCACCTTAAATGTATTTAATGACCCAGCCTCCACGGCTCTCTGGGGCAGAGAATTCCACAGATTTACGACCCTCTGAGAGGAGAAATTCCTCCTTATCTCAGTTCTAAAAGGCGACCCTTTATTCTGATACTATGCCCCCGAGTTCTAGATTTCCCCACGAGGAGAAACATCATCTCTGCATCTACCCTGTCGAGCCCCCTCAGTATCTTATATATGTTTCAATAAGATCACCTCTCATTCTTCTAAATTCCAATGAGTATAGACCCAACCTGCTCAACCTTTCTTCATAAGTCAACTCTCTCATTTCTGGAATTAACCTAGTGAATCGTCACTGAACTGCCTCCAATGCAAGTACTGTATATCCTTCCTTAAATAAGGAGACCAAAACTGTACGCAGTACTCAAGGTATGGTCTGACCAATACCCTGTACAGTTGCAGCAGGACTTCCCTGCTTTTATACTCTAACCTCCTTGCAATAAAGGCCAACATTCCATTTGCCTTTTTGATTACTTGCTGTACCTGCATGCTAACTTTTTGTGTTTCATGTACAAGGACCCCCAGGTCCCTCTGAACTGTAGCATTTTGTAATCTCTCTCCATTTAAATAATAATTTGCTTTTTTATTTTTCCTGCCAAAATGGATAACCTCGCATTTTCCCACACTATACTGTATCTGCCAAATGTTTGCCCACTCTTTTAGCCTGTCCATATCCCTTTGCAGATTCTTTGAGTCCTCTGCACAACTTGCTTTCCCACCCATCTTTTTATCATCCGCAAAGTTGGCTACATTACACTCGGTCCCTTCATCCAAGTCATTAATGTAGATTGTAAATAGTTGAGGCCCCAGCACCGATCCCTGTGGCACCCCACTAGTTACCATTTGCCAACTGGAAAATGACCCATTTATCCCGACTCTCTGCTTTCTGTTAGTTAGCCAATTCTCTATCCAAGCTAACATATTACCCCCAACTCCGTGAGCTCTTATCTTATGCAGTAACCTTTTAAGTGGCATCTTATCGACTGCCTTCTGGAAATCCAAATACACCACATCCACTGGCTCACCTTTATCTACCCTGCTCGTTACCTCCTCAAAGAACTCCAGCAAGTTTGTTAAACCATGCTGACTCTGCTTGACTGCATTATGATTTTCCAAATGCCCTGCTACCGCTTCCTTAATGAAGGACTCCAGCATTTTCCCAACGATCGATGTTAGGCTAACTGGTCTATAGTTTCCTGCTTTCTGTCTCCCTCCATTCTTCAGTAGGGGTTTCACATTTTTGGTTTTCTAATCCGCTGGGACCTCTCCAAAGTCCAGGGAATTTTGCTATATTGCAACCAATGCATCCACTATCTCTGCAGCCACTTCTTTAAAGACCCTGGGATGCAGGCCATCTGGTCCAGGGGACTTGTCGTCTTTTAGTCCCATTATTTTACCGAGTACTATTTCCTTAGTGATAGTGATTGTCTTTAGTTCCCCCCTCCCTGTGGCCCCTTGATTATCCATTATTGGAATGTTGTGAGTGTCTTCTACAGTGAAGACAGATACAAAATATTTGTTCAGAGTCTCTGCCATTTCCCCGTTCCCCATTATTAATTCCCCATTCTCATCCTCTAAGGGACTAATGTTTACTTTAGCTACTCTCTTCCTTTTTATATGCCTGTAGAAGCTCTTACTATCTGTTTTAATATTTCTTGCCAGTTTACTCTCACAATTCATCTTCTCTCTCTTATTATTTTTTGAGTCATCCTTTGCTGGTTTTTAAAATTTCCCAATCCTCTGGCCTCCCACCAATCTTGGCAACATTGTATGCCTTCGTTTTCAATTTGATACCATCCTTTACTTCCTTAGTTAGCCACGGATAGTGCTCCCTTCTCTTAAAAACCTTTCTTTCTCACTGGAATATATTTCTGTTGAGAGTTATGAAATATCTCCTTAAATGTCCACCACTGCATTTCAACTGTCTTATCTTTTAATTTATTTTTCCAGTCCACTTTAGCCAGTTCTACCCTCATGCCATTGTAATTGCCTTTGTTTAAGATCAGTCCTGAAAGGGTGTGCCATTGCTGGATGCTCATGTAAGTATCCTTCTTTTTAATTGTTCATCCAGTGAGGTCAGATCCCTGGGCACACCATCGAAGGCAGCATGTGAGCTGAACCTCTGAAAAGCAGGTTCTTGCTCTTCATCTGTCACCACCTGCTCCTATTAACTTTTGCTCTGTATTTGAATGTTGGGTGAGTTTTCTTCTCACACTACTGACTTCCAGTCAAGCATACAGTTGATTGGAAAAACTATAGTGGCTCAGTTTATAGCACTTTTGCATGTGAGTCAGAAGTGGTCAAGTCTCCATCCAGCACTTAATCATGTAATTTAACACTGTTATGCTGAGGGAGTCCTGCATTGCTGGAGGTGCTATTCTTCGGATGAGATGTTAAAGAAAGAAACACTTGCATTTATATAGCGCCTTTCATGACCACTTGGACGTTCCAAAGCATTTTATAGCCAATTAAGTACTTTTTGAAGTTTAGTCACTGTTGTAATGTAGGAAATGCACAGCAAGCTCCCACAAACAGCAATATGACAATGATCAGATAATCTGTTTTTGTGATGTTCATTGAGGGATAAATATTGGCCAGGGCACCAGGGATAACGCCCCTACTCTTCAAAATAGTGCCATAGGATTTTTTATGTTACATCCACCTGAGAGAGCAGTCGGCGCCTCAGTTTTAACGTCTCACCTGAAAGCCGGCACCTCCCTCAGTACAGCACTGCACTGGAGTGTCAGCCTAGCTAAATATGCTCAAGTCTCTGGAGTGGGACTTGAACCCATAACCTTCTGACTCAGAGATAAGGGTGCTACAAACTGAGCCACAGCTGACACACATGATGTTGGATATATCTGCTGATTTTGGTGTAAGGGATGAGGGACAAAAAGTTACACACGGTTCCTAAAGGCAATGGCCCAGAAATTCGGGTCGGGGCTTCCCGCGGGTGCAAGCCCCCGACCTGCAGTTATCTACCGCGCCGGCCGTTGAACTGTGGGCCTGTGTGGGATTCCGATCCTGGGCCTCCTCCAACTGCCGGTGCGCAGTGCTTGCGTATCCCAGGGGCGCAGTTAGTTCGATGCATCCCCTGGGATCACGTGGGCCATGAAGAGCCAATGGTAGCAGGGAATGCTTCATTCATTAGTTTGACAGGAAGAGCTGTCAAACCTATAAATACTATAAGCCCCAAAACATCACTAAAACTTCAAATACATTTTTTTTTTAAATCACATTTTTTATGTAACTATAAATTACATGAAATAACTATTTTAAACAATAATTTAAATTTTTGAAAAAATTAATTACATTTTCTAACAGGGCTTAAAATAAACTTACCTTTCTTTAAAGTGTTTAAAAATAATAAATCTGTGGAAAAAATGTTTTAATTTTAATTAATTCACCACTTACCTTGTTAAAAGCAGGCCTTGCATCTGCTTTTTAAAAGTGTAACTGCTGGAGACTTACTCTCCCAGAGAAACCTGCAAAAAAAACGTAAGTTCGATGCGCACGTGCTACTTCTGTGGCGCACGCATTCCACCTATCATCCCCTTTTTTCAGGGGAACGGAAATGCCGGTTTCCCGCCCATGCGCAATGCATGCACAAAACCGGCACTTTCGTTGGGCCTACGCGTGAGTACCCAGTGCGTACTCATGCATTGGGACCCGAATTTCTGGGCCATTATTTGAAGAGGCGTTCTTCTGGTGTCCAAAATTCCTCCTTCAACTAACACCACCAATGAAAAATAAACTGGTTATTCATCTCTTTGCCATTTATGGAATATTGCTTTGAGCACATGGCTGTCACATTAGCTTGCATAACAGTCACTGCACTTCAAAGTTATTCATTTTGTGTGAACTGCTTTCAGATATTTCTGAGGGACATGATATAGAGCCATACAAATACTTTTCTTTACAAGTAATGGACTAAATTTTCTTGAGATTAAATAATACAAGGAAATCTGTTACCCTGATTTTGGAAGTCTGGAACATTGAGTCTGGCAAATTAACAGAGCTACTGGAAATGTTGAGCCTGTATATTTTATAATAGCTATTCTGATGCCATTTTCCCAGAGCAAAGGGTAATCTGTTTTAATTTTTCACCTGGTGGTGTCAGAAGAATAGGTTGTCACCAAGTTTCAATATTTACTGTGCGCTGGGGCTTAGAGAAGGGCATATGTCTTATTAAGTGATATTTTCTTTTAAATGGTCACTAGAATATGAAAAATCTGCTTGATTGAACTTGATATTTTTGTTGCTAATTTTCTCCTCATTCCTGAAGAAATGACTTATGTTAGGATGCAGTTCCACAGCACCAGCAGTCATAGAATCATAGAATCATAGAAAATTACAGCACGGAAGGAGGCCATTTTGGCCCATCGTGTCCGCGCCGGCCAACAAAAAGCTATCCGGCCTAATCCCACTTCCCAGCTCTTGGTCCGTAGCCCTGCAGGTTAGAGCATCCCAAGTGCACATCCAAGTACTTTTTAAATGTGGTTAGGGTTCCTGCCTCTACCACCCTTTCAGGCAGTGAGGTCCAGACCCCCACAACCCTCTGGGTGAAGTAATTTCCCCTCAAATCCCCTCTAAACCTTCCACCAATTACTTTAAATCTGTGCCCCCTGGTTTTTGACCCCTCTGCTAAGGGAAATAGGTCCTCTATCCATTTTATCTATGTCCCTCATAATTTTATACACCTCAATAAGGTCTCCCCTCAGCCTCCTCCGTTCCAAGGAAAACAGACCCAGCCTATCCAGTCTTTCCTCATAGCTAAGATTCTCTACTCCTGGCAACATCCTTGTAAATCTCCTCTGTACCCTCTCTAGTGCAATCTCATCTTTCCTGTAATATGGTGACCAGAACTGCATGCAGTACTGTAGCTGAGGCCTAACTAGTGTTTTATACAGTTGAAGCATAACCCCCCTGCTCTTGTATTCTATGCCACGGCTAAAAAAGGCAAGCATTCTGTATGCCTTCTTAACCACCTTATCTACCTGGCCTGCTACCTTCAGGGATCTGTGGACATGCACTCCAAGGTCCCTTTGTTCCTCTACATGACTCAGTGTCCTACCATTTAATGTGTATTCCCTTTCCTTGTTGGCCCTCCCCAAATGCATTACCTCACACTTTTCCGGATTGAATTTCATTTGCCACTACAGTAACTACCTTGGCCAAGCAGTCATTCTTCATTTGTGAGCCTAGATATTGAGTGTTGACATCTAGCTGGGGCAAGAAATTCAGTATCGCCACGGTTTGGGCGCTAAACTAAAAAAAGTTGGAGAATTAGCACCAGGCGCTAATCCTTCTGACCTCCCGCTAAATTGATTGTTAGCGCTCCAAGAGAGAGCTGGAGTGCTAAATCAAGCGCTAATCACTTCACTTAGGGCGCTACACACTGAGAGCGGGGCGCTACCTGCAGAGCGATAACCAATTTCAGGTTCACTCCAATCGGGACTTATCATTCACACTGGCTCCTTCCAGCTCTTAAAGGAGAGGTTCAATCATTCTGCACAACCTCATTCTCAACATTGCTGGCTCTGAAGGCGACCTCCAAGCAACTCAACAGCTACACCTCTTATCCTCATGGCTGATCCCAGTCCCAGGGAGAGAGCGCACCAGTTCAGTGACCAGGCATTGGAGGCATTGGTCGTGGCAGTCGAAAGAAGGAGGTCGGTGCTGTTCCCAACCACTGGCAGGAGGCCATTGCCCCAGGTCTTCAGGGCAATGTGGAGGGAAGTGACCCAGGACGTCTCTGCCACAAAAAGTTCAACGACCTCACGCGGGTGGTCAGGGTG
Source organism: Somniosus microcephalus (assembly GCF_052327205.1). Classification (NCBI taxonomy): domain Eukaryota; kingdom Metazoa; phylum Chordata; class Chondrichthyes; order Squaliformes; family Somniosidae; genus Somniosus; species Somniosus microcephalus. Next base: position 49,279,605 of record NC_141004.1, read on the forward strand.
AGTACATGTTTCAACAAGTCCTACATACCAGCAGCTGAACCTCAGTCTGTACACACTGCAGAAGCCACCACACCCCCACCACTCACCCACCAAGCATCTCCACCTACTCAAACTCACATCCACATCTCATGCCTTGCCTACCATCACAGCTTTTCAACTATGGAAGGCACATCTCCCAAACACATAGCTGCACACTCACTTACACACTTTCCTTTCTCTTGCAGGCCAAGTTGGCCCACAATAGGAGGGAGCAGCAATGAACAGGCGGGGCTGAAGCAGACATCCAATGGCTTACAGACCTGGAGGAGCGAGTGCTGAGAGTCATTGGGCATCAAGTGGTGGGCGTCTTGGCCATCGGCGACGTCGAGCTCCTTGGGGGCAACAACCCCCTCACACCACAAGCCTTTCCCACTTTCCAGCTCATTATACTGTCTGCATTCCTTGCTCCCTTCCTGCCCGCCTGCCCTCACTTTAATGCGAGTCTTGTACCTTTATGCTTTCAGATAATCAGCAACCAGCTGACCAGCCTGTCCCTGAGCCTCCCAGTGAGAGTGAGACGGAAGAAGAGGAGGAGGAACAAAGCACCGCGTCACTACATGTCTCACCCACAGGCACCACCTCAGATACTGGCACTATGTGATCTTTAGAGGCAAGTTTAGTAGAGGGGTCTGCACTGGGTGATGCACTGGAGATGTGCGGGCTGCAGCAAGGCCTGGGGGATAGGATAGCCCGGGAAGCAGCTCCCCGGAGGGTGAGTTCACGCGCAAGTTCTGCTGCTCAGGGCTCAGATGAGGACCTCGATGGGGAGGCGTTCACAAGAAGGTTGATGGGCATGCACACTGAGATGGTAGGTACAATTGCAAGGGTGCCCGAGAGCCTGTTGGCAATGGTAAGGGGCATGGAGGAGTCATAGAATCATAGAAATTTACAGCACAGAAGGAGGTCATTCGGCCCATCTTGTCCACGCCAGCTGACAAAGAGCTATCCACCCTAATCCCACTTTCCAGCACTTGGTCTATAGACTTGTAGGTTATGACACTTCAAGTGATCATCTAAGTACTTTTTAAATGTGATGAGGGTTGCTGCCTCTACCACCCTTTCAGGCAGTGAGTTCCAGACCCCCAACAACCTCTGGGTGAATAAAATTCTCCTCAACTCCCCTCTAAACCTCCGACCAATTAATTTAAATCTATGCCCCATGGTTATTGACCCTTCTACTAAGGGAAATAGGTCCTTCCTATCCACTCTATCTAGGCCCCTCATAATTTTATACACCTCAATTAGGTCTCCCCTCAGCCTCCTCTGTTCCAAAGATAACAACATCAGCCTATCCAATTTTTCGTCATAGCTGAAATTCCCCAGCCCAGACAACCTCCTCGTAAATCTCCTCTGCACCCACTCTAGTTCAATCAGATCCTCCCTGTAATGTGGTGACCAGAACTGCACACAATATTCTAGCTGCGGCCTAACTAGTGTTTTATACAGTTCAAGCCTAACCTCCCTGCTCTTATATTCTGTGCCTCGGCTAAAAAAAGGCAAGTATGCCGTATGCCTTCTTAACCAGCTTATCTACCTGTCCTGCTATCTTCAGGGATCTGTGGACATGCACTCCAAGGTCCCTCTGATCTTCTGCACTTCTCATTGTCCCACCATTTATATTGTATTAACTTGCAATGTTAGCCCTCCCCAAATGTATTACTTTGTGGCAGAGCCACCAGGGGACTCTGATCTAATGTACATAATTATCTTTAACAAATTATTAGCTACAGAATGAATCTGTATCTTTGTTCATATTATTGCATGTACATAGCGCGGTCCCTTTAAGAATGAGACCAAACGCGATGACGTCATCATGTTGATCACGTGATCCTCCAGCGGCGGGAAAACGTGATGATGTCATGACGTCAGGCTGGGGAGCCGCCCTAGCCAGTCCTCGTGGAGCCAGCAAAGAGTACAGACCTGTAATTTAGTTCTCCTGTGTTTTCGTGTTAAACTCTGTTGAATAGTATTAAACATCGTTTGTTTGATAGACTGACTCGACCTCAGTCCTTTAGTTAGGAATCTAGCCATTCCTCCTGTAATGATCAGTAACCTGTCATTCTGGAATGGTACACTAGGTGGTGCTGTATGTATATAAGAGTGGGCTACCCACAATGCACCAGGCTACCCACAAGGCAGCAGTCAAGATGGAGGCCTCTACAGATACTGTACCTAGTCCACATGTGCTCAATAAAGTGTCTAGCAAAGGCTAGCTGTTCTTAATAAAAATGACTAGTTATTAATGAACATAACATGGTACCAGGATTGGTAAGATCTGTTGAATATTGTGCAACGCGACATGGAGAATTTGAAGCTACCAGAGCGTTTGAAACTCACAGGAAATGTCGACTACAATTGGCAGACTTTTAAACAACAATTCGAACTCTACATTGCTGCCATCGGGTACAGTACGAAGCCAGACGCAAGGAAAATAGTGTTGCTGCTCACGGTTGCAGGCACACAGGTGATAGAGGTATTTAATACATTTGTATTTAAACCAGAGGAGAACAGAGAAAAATTAGACGGTGTGCTAAAGAAGTTTGATACACATTGTTCTCCCAAAAAGAATGAAACCTATGAGAGGTATATCTTCCGTTCTCGGACACAGCAGCAAAATGAGACTTTTGATAGCTTTTTGACTGATCTAAAACTGAAAGCACAGACATGTAATTTCTCTGAGCTGAAAGCATCCATGATTCGTGACCAGATTGTGTTTGGTATTCATGATAAAAAAGTCAGGGAACGTCTGTTGAGAGAAACCGAACTAACATTGGAAATTGCTGTGAAAATATGCCAAGCTAGCGAGCTAGCTCAAAAGCATGCCAAGACTTTCAGTGAAATCAATGATGATGCGATTGCAGTAAGTGCTGCTGTCGGTGCTGTGTCCTACAAGGGGAAGAAACATGGGCAGAACAGAAGTGAAAAGCAATCGGAGGAAGGAATTTTTAATTGTAAATGCTGTGGTTACAAACACCAGTTAAAACAATGTTCAGCATTTGGAAAAATGTGCACAAAATGTCATGGAAAGAATCACTTTGCCAAACAATGCTTTTCAAAAGTAAAAATTAAGAAAGGGCAACGAGTTAATGTAATTGAGGACACTGATTTAAGTGAGACATGTTTTGTAGGAATGGTGTCATGTGACAATATCAAAAAGGATACAGAAAATGTGCAGCCCTCAGGAATTAACAATGCTGAACATAAAGTTAATGCAGTAAAAGAGGACAAATGGATGATCCCACTGCAGGTAAATGGAGCATTAGTTACATTGAAACTAGACACTGGGGCAAAAGCAAACTTAATCAGTATGAGTGACATTAACAATATGAAAGAAAAGCCCAAAATACAGAAAAAGTCAGTACTACTGAAGGACTATAATGGACAGAAAATAGATAGCTTAGGTGTATGCAGACTTAAAGTGACAGTCAAAGACAAAGTGCATCATTTCATGTGTTCTGTTGTGGCTGAAGGACTTAATTCACTACTGGGTGACAAAGCCTGTGAGGACTTAGAACTGGTCAAGAGAGTCTACCGTATAAACTGTGCCATAAGCAGACCAGATGACTCAGTGGATTCTGTAGTGAATAATTTCCAGGATGTGTTCAAAGGATTTGGACTTCTACCATTCACTTACAAGATCCAGCTAAAGGAGGATGCTCAGCCAGTGGTACATGCTCCACAAAGAGTTCCAACACCCCTGCGTGACCGGCTCAAGAATGAACTGGACAGAATGACCACACTAGGAGTCATCAGGAAAGTCGAAGAGCCAACAGACTGGGTTAACTCCATGGTATGTGTAAAGAAAAAGAACAATGATCTAAGAATATGCATGGATCCAAAGGACTTAAATGCAAACATAAAATGTGAACACTACCAGATTCCCAAGCGAGAAGAAATCACCAGTGAAATGTCAGGTGCCAGATACTTTACAAAGCTCGATGCCTCACAAGGATTTTGGCAACTAAAACTGGATGAAGAGAGCACCAAATACTGTACCTTCAACACACCATTTGGCAGGTATTGTTTCCTCAGAATGCCTTTCGGGATAATATCTGCATCTGAAATCTTTCATAGAGCGATGGAACACATAATTGAAGGTCTGGAAGGAGTTCGGGTCTATGTTGATGACATCATCATCTGGGGCTCCACACTGAAAGAACACAATGAGAGACTGACTAAAGTGCTACAGAGCATACGCTGGAATGGACTGAAGCTTAACAAAGCCAAGTGTCAGTTTGGCGTCCAGGAAGTCACTTTCCTAGGAGATAATCTATCTGGTAAAGGAATAGAGCCAGATATGGAAAAAGTAAACGCCATACTCAAAATGCCCCGACCCACTGACAAAAAAGGAGTGCTACGCATCATGGGGATGATAAACTTCATTGGAAAGTTCATTCCTAACTTGTCAGCCAAGACAGCCTGTCTGCGAGACCTGCTACATAAAACAAATGAGTTCGCATAGACAGAAAGACATGAACAAGAGTGGATGAACCTCAAAACAGTGCTGACAACCACACCTGTACTCACCTTCTTTGACCCAACAAAAAGAATCAAAGTGTCAACGGATGCATCAAAAGATGGCCTAGGTGCAGTCTTGCTACAAGCAGAGGGTGAAGATTGGAAGCCTGTTGCCTATGCCTCCAGGTCTATGACTGATACTGAGTGTCGATACACCCAGATTGAAAAGGAATGTCTAGGCTTGATAGTTGGACTAGAAAAGTTCCATGGCTACATATATGGACTTCCCACCTTCACAGTTGAGACAGACCACAGCCCATTGGTTGCCATCATAAAAAAGAACCTGAATGAGATGTCTCCAAGGATTCAACGACTCATGATGAAGCTGCAAATATATGACTTTGAACTGATCTACACACCAGGCAAATACATAGTGTTAGCAGATGCACTATCCCGAGCACCCACAATGAGTCATGTGCGCTCTACTGAAGACATGGATGTTCATGTGAGTATGGTCACTGCTGCGCTGCCCGTGTCAGACACAAAATCAAAGCAAATAGCAGAAGAAACAGTAAAAGATACAGTATTACAAACAGTAATAGAGAACATTCATCATGGTTGGCCAAAAGGTTCCTGTCCAAAATATTTTCACATAAGGTCAGAATTGAGTGTCGCAAGTGGACTATTACTAAAACAGAACAGAATAGTCATTCCACAGGCTCTACGTCAAGACATGCTCAAAAGGATTCATGAGGGACACCTCGGAATTGAAAAATGCAAAAGGAGAGCAAGAGACACTGTTTATTGGCCTGGCATAAATAAGGACATTGAGAACATGATAGGCAAATGTGAGACATGTCAGAAACACCAAAACAAACAAGCAAAGGAACCAATGATAGTAGCTGACATACCAACAGCAGCATGGCAAAAGGTTGGTATGGACCTTTTTCATTTAAATGGTAAAGACTATCTAATAGTGATTGACTACTATTCTAACTATCCTGAGATGGCGCTGCTCTCAAGCACCACAGCAAGCAGTGTCATAATGCATGTGAAATCCATCTTCGCCAGACATGGAATTCCCAGGATTGCCGTTAGCGACAATGGTCCGTGCTTCAACTGTAAGGAGTGGCAACAATTTGCAGCACATTATGACTTTCAACACATCACGTCCAGTCCTTTGTATGCTCAGTTGAATGGTAAGGCAGAGAAAGGTGTTCAAGTTCTCAAGCAGCTACTGAAGAAAGCGACAGAAAGCAAGTCTGATCCTTATCTCGCCCTGCTGAGCTACCGAGCCTCACCTTTAGACTCTGGTTCTTCACCTGCTGAACTCCTAATGGGTCGCAAGTTGCGTACCACGCTACCCTGCTGTGCAAAAGAAAAGCAGAGTAAGGAACTGAGACAGAGACTTCAACTGTTAAAGCTGAAACAGAAATCATACTATGACAAGTCATCCAAACTCTGAAACCATTGACAAGGGATGATGTTGTCAGGATTGAGGATCCAGATGCATGGAACAGGAAAGCTACAGTTCTTGAGGAAGTAGGACCAAGGTCATACACTGTTAGAACTGAGGAAGGACAGATTCTCAGGAGGAACCGCCGTTCCCTCCTAAAAACACAAGAGACTATCGAAGAGCAAATTGATGACAATGCCGCAACTGAATCTTGTCACTCACCACCAGAACAATCTAACACAAATACACATATAGGCTCTCATGAAAACACATCAGACTTACCTGTGCTGAGAAGATCCACACGTGAAGTAAAAAAGCCTGATAGGCTTAATCTTTGAGTACAAAGAAAACTACATTGAAAATGTATTGACTGTTGAAGATGTTTATGTTGTTATTGATTGATACTGATTTTGTTTAACCTCAAAGAAAGGGGGATGTAATGATCAGTAACCTGTCATTCTGGAATGGTACACTAGGTGGTGCTCTATGTATATAAGAGTGGGCTACCCACAATGCACCAGGCTACCCACAAGGCAGCAGTCAAGATGGAGGCCTCTACAGATACTGTACCTAGTCCACATGTGCTCAATAAAGTGTCTAGCAAAAGCTAGCTGTTCTTAATAAAAATGACTAGTTATTAATGAACATAACACCGACAACCTCAAACTTCTCCAAATTGAATTCCATTCGCCACTGTTCTGCTCACCTGACTAGTCCATTGATATCTTCCTGCAGCCTTCTTCTTCATTATCCACCATACGGCCAATTTTGTATCATCTGCAAACTTCTTAATCATACTTCCTACATTCAAGTCCAAATCATTGATATATACCACAAAAAGCAGAGGACCCAGTACTGAGCCCTGCGGAACCCCACTGGATACAGCCTTCCAGTCACAAAAACACCCTTCAGCCAGTACCCTTTGTTTCCTGCCTCTGAGCCAATTTTGGATCCAACTTGCCACTTTGCCTTGGATCCCATAGGCTTTTACTTTTGTGACCAGTCTACCATGCGGGACCTTATCAAAAGCCTTGCAAAAATCCATATAGACTACATCAAATGCACTACCCTCATCGATCCTCCTTGTTGCCTCATCAAAAAATTCAATTAAGTTAGTCAGACACAACCTTCCCTTGGCAAATCCATGCTGACTGCCCCTGATTAATCCGTGTCTTTCTAAATGAAGATTTATCCTGTCCCTCAGAATTTTTTCCAATAATTTTCCCACTACTGAGGCTAGGCTGACTGGCCAGTAATTACTCAGTCTATCCCTTTCTCCTTTTTAAACAAGGGCACCACGTTAGTAGTCCTCCACTCCTCTGGCACCACACCTGTAGTCAGGGAGGATTGGAAAATGATGGCAAGAGCCTCTGCTATTTCCTCTCCTACTTCTCTTAACAGTCAGGGATACATTTCATCCAGGCCTGGGGATTTATCCACTTTCAAAGATGCTAAACCCCTTAATACTTCCTCTTTCACTATGTTTATTTCATCTAATATTTCACACTCCTCCTCCCTGATTGCAATGTCTGCATCGTCCCTCTCTTTTGTGTCCACCTTCAACATTGCACAGAGCTCTGTGCACACCATGGAGCCCATCATTTCCAGTCTGCAAAGGATGGTTGACTCCCTGAGAGACCGTGGGGACTCAGGCCTCATACCACGTGTCATGGGCAATGTGGCAGCATCCATTGCAGCACAGGCAGAAGCCATGCGATGCCTTAGTGCTGTCATGCAGTCAATGGTCACTGCCATTAAGTCTCAGACTGCTCTCATGCAGTCTCAGCTTGATGCCATACAAGCTCTGACTGCTGCCATCATCGCTGGGTCCACCACAGTCCACCGGGGATCTCACGGTGTCACAGCAGGCCAGCAATCTGTGCTCCAGCAGATTGGTAGGGATGCTGAGGTGCTGCCCCAGGGGAGTTATAGTGTGCCAGTGGAGCAGGAACCTGCTATCCTCTCAGGATGAAAGCATTCCTGCTCCCACCACTGCCACTCCGCCATTGCCCTTGTCGCTGCCTGTCATATAGCCAGCCCAGACTGCCACCCAGCCTGAGGTGGTGCAGTCTACAGCCAGGCCTTCCAGACTCAGAGCTGGTCGAGGGTGTCCTGCAAGGCCATCTGTAGTCTCTGGCACCAACACTCAGCAGCCTTCCATCAGCCCTGCTACAGCCACTGGGGACAGACTATGTTGGAGCAGTAGATTAGGAAAAGGCACTGTGAAGAGGGGAAGTAAGGGCTTCACAAGGGTGATTAGTTAATATTGTTGTTGTATATATGAATGTTGATAAATATATTAATTGAATTTTGCTGAATTTGTGCTGTCTCTCATTTCAGCTTTGCGCTGTGATATGGCATGTAAAATGGATGGAATGATGGGGATGTGATCAGCAACCGGGATGTAGGGTAGAATTTATTGGAACCGCAGTCTGATGAGGCGATCACGGACCGCCCTTCCAGAAGGCCGATTAAATGGCTGCCTCCTCCCTCGCTGCTCTTCCTCCTCCTGTTCCTCTTCCTCCTCCTCCTCCTCCTCTCCCTCTTCCTCCTCTTGAGGTGGTCCTGCTATGCCTGGTGGCAATGGCTGGGCCCTCATGATGGCCAAGTTGTGCAGCATGCAGCACACCTTGACGAAAAGGGATACCCGCTCAGCCGAGTACTGGAGGGCACCTCCTGAGTGGTCAAGGCAGCTGAACTATTGCTTGAGCATTCCGATGGTCTGCTCGATGATGTTCCTGGTGGCAGCATGGCTCTCATTATATGAGTGTTGGGCACGAGTGTTGGGGTTGCGGAGGGGAGTCATGAGCCAGGTAGAGATTGGATAGACCTTGTCTTCGACCAGTCAGCCGCGAGCTTGATGTGGTGGCTGTAATAGTTCTGGCACACCGGTCTGGCTCAGGATGAAGGCATCATGGCTGCTGCCAGGATAGCGGGCATTGACGGTGAGGATTCGCTGTCTATGGTTGCATACCAACTGGACATTAAGTGAGTGGTAGCCTTTGCAGTTACGGAAGATCTCAGGATTGTTATGGGGTGCCCACAAAGCGACGTGCATGCAGTCAATGGAGCCCTGCACCATGGGGAATCCCACTATCCTGGCAAAGCCACATGCATGCTCGTCCTGCTTCTCTCTGGTGATGGGGAAGGAAATGTAGTCCCTTCTCCTACTGTAGAGAGCTGGATGCAGCGATGGAAGGCGAACTGCGAGATGTTAGCTATATCTCCTGCTGCAGACTTGAAGGATCCGCTGGTGTAGAAATTGAGGGCGATGGTGACCTTGACTGCCACTGAGAGAGCTTTGGTGATCCTGATCTGAGGCTCGAGGTCTGGCTGTAGGAGGTGGCAGAGCTCTGTGACCACCTCCTTGCTGAAGTGGAGCCTTCTAAGACACTGCTCCTCTGTTAAATTTATGAAGCAGAAGTGCTCCCGGAATACCCTGGGTGGGTATTCTCCTATTGAGAGCCCTGTTGACCCTCCTGCCTCTGGCCACATTTTCCTGAAGCTGTCGGGAAGGAGGCGGGACTACAACTTTCGGGTTTTAGTCCCGCCTACATCGACGTCCGGCCAATCCGCGCGATTTTCCCTTGATTGACTTTGTTAAGCCCACCCAGCGGGCTCAGCAGGCCAATTAAGGGCCACCCGGCAACAGGTGACATCACAGACTGAAATTTCATCTGTCAAGAGTTCTTGACAGATGAAATATCAGTGTTTCACAGCTGTTTGAAGCTGTCAAACACTGACAGTCTGACTTCTAACATGAGTCCTTCTACACAGACTCAGTTAGAACTGTCACGGGCAATGAAAGCTGAAGGCTGTCAATTTTGACAGATCACAGCCATTTTGCTTTCATTGCCGGCTGAGTGATGGACTCCCGAAACCTAGAGGAATAAAGGCTGTTAAGGTAAGTACAGGTAAGTTAAACTTCTTTACACACTTTAGACACACCAAACACACTTACCTTTGCACTTATGCACCCATCACTCACCTGAACACCGACATCGCGACCCCTCCAAGTCCTTCAACCCGACGGCCCGCCTGCTCTAACCTGGCGTGGTTTGGAGCCGTCGGGAATCCCACACGACAACCTTCAAAATAGGGATTAGGCTAAAAACTGCCTGTTAACTGCCTGTTAACAGACAGTTAATTGGCACTAATCCCTTCTCACCTTGGGTCGGCGGGTCCCAGTGCGGGACGGGTACCCGCCTCCTCTGAAACTTACGTGGAGGCGGGTTTTGGGCGGGATGGTGTCGGGACCCCCGATTTCGGGATTTCCCCCCCCCACACGCCTGAAACCCCGCCTGATGGCTCCAGGAAATCTACCCCTTTGTCTCTGCCTGCGCTGCCTCCAACATTGATGCTGGAGGGCGAAGTCGAGTGCCAGTACAGTCCCCAGTAATGTAACCAAGCGTAGGACATTGAAATTTTAGCAGAATGAAAGTGACAAATTTTTAGCAGGCAGAACACTCTTGAAAGTAAGAAACATTTAACTCTCTGAAAACGACTGTTTCACTGTGAATCTGAAAAGGCAGCATTGATTGGCCACTAAAACGAAAGCGGATGTTGATCCCTTTAAATACGGCTCCTACAGCAGCCATCCGACTGCATCACGCCTCCTCTTCCTGCCGTTGTTCAGGTCAGGCGCTAAGGCAGGTGGACGACAGTCAATTTTGCATCTGGGCCATTAACGGGGCGTTCCAAACTCATTGACGTCACGATCTGCCAGGCGCTAAAGGCCCAGGCGCTAACAGTTAGCACCACCACTAAATCCTGGGTGAATTTCGCGTGCGGTGTTGGATTTGTCGCGCCCCACCACAATCCCATTAGCGCTCCCCCCACAGGCGCTAACGGGAGGCACTAACATGCCGAATTTCTCTCCCCGGATCATTAGATTGTGGGGATCTTCATAACAGATCCATCGCCTGTCCTCATCTGATTTCCACACGCATGCAGTTTCCAATAGGCAACAGGAGTGGGAACCCTGGCTAATTTTTTTTCTCCCTCTGTCCTAACCCAGGGGTGTGAAGGCCAATTTAGTGTCTTAACCCTCCGCCCCAATTGAGATCAGCTGACTTAGCACGGACTGGGGATTAAACCTGAGATCTTCCTGTGTGATTCAGTCTCACACCACCACAGTCCAGTTACTCACTCAGCTATTGGAGAAACTTCAAAAATGCAATTTCTGCCACCAGGGGAAAAAATTCTAATTTTGAATAGATTTATTTGCTGCAAAACTCATTTGAAAGTCCATTGCTGCTCAGCTTGTGGCAATCTTGAGTCCCTGATGTGTACATCTGACTCCTCCTTTGGGGATTCACTGAACTGAACCCACATTATGTACTTGCAACTAGGGCAAGTGACTTGTTATTGCTTTGGTCTGCTCAAATTCTACTGGCTTCAGGACATTTTAAGCAAAATTATGGACTACAGCAGCAAATGATGCTACATGCAGTCAATGTAGAAAGTTGTGGGATTTAGTGGGAAGTGAGACGCTGCAATAAATCAGTTGATTTATATGATATATATATATATGATAGAAACAACAAAAATAAGTAGTTTGTGGCTATAAACACTATGCTAGTAAATTAGTTCCATTATTGATAAATAAGATACATCAACTCCACTGTACTAGTGTTAATAAGCTTTCTGGATAGTTTATTGTTTCTCCTAAACTAGTTCACTTAGATTAAGCTAGTTCTATCAAAACTAGACAACAGTATTAGATGATTGTTAAAGATTATCATCATACTTTAGCTGTCCTTGATGTGCAGTCTGACAGTGCCAGGTTATTCTTCAAATACTAGATCGTTTAGAAAGGGAAGGGGGATCCTTATCTTGTCTACCACCTTTTTACAGATTTGAACCAGGCAATATATCAATTGTTAAAGTAAATGGAGACATTATGCTCGTCAATAGCTGTCACTTGTACAAATTGTTGTTTTATTTTACCTGAATTGGATTTCCAGACAGGCACTGGTCATGGATGCCCATCAATCCTGTTCTTTTTTTTCCTTTAGAGATTATTTGAACAGGCCACAGTGTTGAGAGAATTCAAATTGAAAAACAGCACAATACATTTTATATGAAGAGATGCTTTGCTCTATATGTCTAATCCTCTTATTTTGTGAATGACATACAGAAATTTTATTATCTGCTCAGAGTTCAAAATCAATAGATAAAACCAAACATTGGCCCAGTAATTCCGTTCCAAGCGCGTGAGTACGGTCGGGGTACTCACGCGTCTGGCCGGAGGAAATGCCGGTTTTCAGCATGCACAGTGCATGCGGGGAAAACCGGCATTTCCTGTCCTCTGAACGAAGGGGTTCAGAGGCACAGCACGTGCGACTGCACAGGCAGCGCGTGTGCAGTAAAATTCGCCGGTTTCATTCATGCTTTCAATGAGGTTAAGTCCTTACAACTTACACATGAAAAAAGCATGCGTACAGTTGCTCCAGAGGCTGCGGAGGAAGATATATTTTATCGTGGAGCTTCTGAAAGGCAATATTTTTGTTTGGGAAAGGGAGGAAAGTTATTTTAAGAAATGCTGAGGTAAGTTTTAAAGTTTAATTTTTTTTTTAATGAGTTTTCAGTACTGTAGGTAGAAGGAGCAATTGTGGCTGTGTGAATTGTATTTGCTGTGTTTATTAAATGTGAAAATGACTGTTCTAAAATGAATAATGTAACATTCCCAACATTTTTAAGAAAGAAACTTTTCATCTGTAATATATTCTTTTAAGTAATTATGTATGTATGTCCGTATATATTCCTTTACGTATATGTATGTATGTATATATTCCTTGACTTATGTGTATGAATGTATGTATTTAATTATGATTTTCTAATAAGTTACTTTCTCTGAAAGTCATAATTAAATACATACATTCATACACATAAGTAAAGGAATATATACATACATACGTATACGCAAAGGAATATATACAGACATACATACATAATTACTTAATAGAATATATTACTGATGAAAAGTTTCTTTCTTAAAAATGTTGGAGTCATTTTCACATTTAATAAACACAGCAAATTCAATTCACATAGCCACAATTGCTCCTTCTACCTACAGTACTGAAAACCCATTTTAAAAAACAAAAATAAACTTTAAAACTTACCTCAGCATTTCTTAAAATAACTTTCCTCCCTTTCCCAAACAAAAATATTGCCTTTCAGAAGCTCCACGATAAAATATATCTTCCTCCACAGCCTCTGGAGTAACTGTACTCATGCTTTTTTCATGTGTAAGTTGTAAGGACTTAACCTCACTGAAAGCATGAATGAAACCGACGAATTTTACTGCGCACGCGCTGCCTGTGCAGTCGCACGCGTTCTGCCACTGAACCCCTTCGTTCAGAGGACAGGAAATGCCGGTTTTCCCCGCATGCGCTGTGCATGCTGAAAACCGGCATTTCCTCCGGCCAGACGCGTGAGTACCCCGACCATACTCACGCGTTTGGAACGGAATTACTGGGCCATTGGAAAATCATCTCGGGCTGTGAAATTGATCAGGCGGGTATGATGTATTACCAAGACGATAACGCGTTTCTCCTGCCATAGGCCGGGGTGATTTTCTAGCCAGTCACTTCATTAAAATTACTTTAACAACTCTTTCCATTTCTTCCTTGCAAGGATGTCTGTGTAAGCAGGAGGCCTGTGAGCGAGAAAAATGCCCGGGAACTGCTAGTAGCCAACACCTTCACGAGCTAGTGGCGCCTTGTACCTCCCCCTCCCCCCGCAAGGCAACGAAAGGAGCAGACACAATTTAAAGTGAAGCAGTGAACTTTTATTGCATCATAAAACAGTTTTCAGGGTCAGTTTTGATGTAGATAGTTGATAACTTTAAAATGTTAACTAGCTATTTCCTGCTTTTCAAACATTTGTAAACATGAATAGTTCAGAAAAAAATGTGTTAACATTTTAAAGTGACTTTTTCTGTTTTCTTAGTGCAATAAAGACATTCAAGGTGGAAAATAGCTATGTTCTAATTTTCAAATAGTTGTTGTAAAAATACTTTGGCTCCAATAAAAGTTGCTAATTTTTTTCAAACTGACTACAGGCTGCACTGCTTAAAGGAAAAGGTTACATATCCTTTCAGTCACAAATAAACATTTCAATGAAAACAGCAAACACAACATTTTACATGTCAATAAAATGAAAAATTTATCAATTGCACGATTTGCCCCCTCGCATCTGCGACTGAGGGTCCAAGGAGGTGCATTGCGCAAGAGGTCATCGTCGTACGTATCCTCACACTGTTCCCTTTCGGAAACTGTATGAAGTGGTGGAAGGATTTCTGGCCACGTTAACGCTCCTTCCGTGACCATAACCATCTTCATACCAGCCATTAGGGTGGTTAGTCCTATGGCGTGAGGGTTTTACGGGCTCCCACAACCCATCTGAGGGGGGGGGCCACCCACACCCGCGGACGCAAGTATCCTGCTGGATGTCCACCCAGAATTTATAGTTGGAGCTCCGACTCCACTTGCCGGGACTGTCTGGAGCGGGGTTCGAAACCCTACTCCTTCTGGCCCAGCGGCGGGGATGCTTACCACTACGCAAAAGGCCCACTCCGCGCAAAAGGTGAGACCCATACGTTTCCTGCACCTTTTCCCTCCCCATGACTGGAGCCCTATGCTGCCACTTGAAAGACCAAGCTATCATCTGTCCTTTTTGCGGCGCCTTGGACTTCTCATTACCAATGATGAGCAGGTGCTGCGCCTCCACCTCATTGAGGAGATTGCTGAGGTCATCATCAGTTCAATTGTGAGTTCTTTTAATGCCGTGAATTGTGCTCATTCCAGCCATTTCACGTTGCTAATCGGAGTGGGCCTTTGGCGTAGCGGTAGGATCCCCGCCGCTGGGCCAGACGGGGTAGGGTTTTGAACCCCGCTCCAGACAGTCCCGGCAAGTGGAGTCGGAGCTCCGGCTCTAAATTCTGGGTTGACATCCAGTGGGATATTTGCGTCTGTGGGTGTGGGTGGCCCCCCCCTCGTATAGGTTGTGGGAGCCCGTAAAACCCTCCCGCCATAGGACTAACCACCCTAATGGCTGGTACAAAGATGGTTACGGTCACGGAAGGAGCGTTAATCACAGCCATAAATCCTTCCACCACTTCATACAGTTCCCCAAAGGGAACAGTGTGAAGACACGTACGACGACGACGTTGCTAATTAAATAAATGGAATGAAAAAAATGCTTTCAGGGCTTTTAAAATTCTTTAAATTGCTTTAATTCTGTTTAAAACTACTTCAGATTCTTCAAAATAATGTAAACATTTTTAAAAGTTTATAAAAGTTACCAAAAGCTTCATAAAAATACCAAAAACCTATTTAAAATGCTGCTCTGCATGTAAAAATGCTTTGCAGCTTGTGAGAAACATTGGGGGCGTGTCCTATTAAACTGAGACCTCAAGGGGCGTGTCTCAGTTGCACAGTGCGCTACAGGCTTCGCGCTGGCTGCACTCCTGGGCGGCGTGACGTCATACGCTGCCCGGGATTCTTCTCTTTCAAAAAGGAATTCCAGGTGTCCCTGGAGGTGAACGGCAGGTGCGTCGGGTAAGTGCAGATCGGGGCTTGCACGCGCGGCAAGCCCCCGATCCGAATTTCTGCCCCGTTATCACTTGGCTGAGCAAATATCAGAATTTTAAGCCCATTTCACCTTTTAATCGGGTGAGCAAGAGGTTTTTAAATATTTACAGCTAACATTTATCACTGTATAGCTGAAATTTGTCCATGCATATGCATATTCTGACTGGGGTATCCTCATGGTTTGCAAATTCATTTGAATGTCGACCGTGTGTATTTAAATTTGCTCTTAACACACTTTGCATTAAATAAAAGTAGATTAAAAAAAAGATTGTTCGCACACTCTGGGCTGGATTTTCATTGAGAAGTCGGGTAGGAGGCGCGACTACAACTTTCGGGGTTGTAGTCCCGCCTCCATCGAGTTCTAGCCAACCCATGCGATTTTGACTTGATTGACCTTGTTGAGCCCGCCCAGTGGGCTCAGCAGGCCAATTAGGGGCCACCCGGCAAGACCTTTTGACAGATGAAATATCCGTTTCACAGCTGTTTGAAGCTGTCAAACACTGATAATCTGTATTCTTGTTAATTCCATCCTCTCAGGATGATTTAAAGATCTCCCCGGAACAGAAATTTTTGACAGCTTGTAGCCATTCTGCTTTCTGCAGAATGAGGGACTCCCGAGACCGGAAGGAAGGAAAGCTGTAAAGGTAATATATAACGGGGGAATATATAATGGGAAATAAGGAAATGGCAGATCAACTAAATGCATACTTTGGGTCAGTCTTTACGAAGGAAGACACAAAAAACCTCCCTGGGATATCGGGAAAAATAGGGACATTGGCAAAGGAGGAACTGACGCAAATCAATATCTCTAAGGATATGGTGTTAAGGAAGCTAAAGGGATTGAAGGTGGACAAATCCCCAGGGCCTGATAACATGCATCCTAGGGTACTGAAGGAGGTGGCCCTAGAGATAGCGGATGCACTAAGGATGATTTTTCAGAATTCATTAGACTCGGGAACAGTGCCGATGGATTGGAGGGTAGCTAACGTTACCCCACTATTCAAAAAGGGGGGTAGGGAAAAAGCAGGTAATTACAGACCTGTAAGCCTTACATCAGTTGTGGGCAAAATGCTGGAGTCCATCATTAAGGATGAAATAGCGGAGCACTTAGCAAATGGGGACAGGATAGGACAGAGTCAACATGGATTTACAAAGGGTAAATCGTGCTTGACTAATCTATTGGAATTTTTTGAGGGAGTAACTGGTAGAATAGATGGGGGAGAGCCAGTAGATGTGGTGTACCTGGACTTCCAAAAGGCCTTCGATAAGGTCCCACATAAAAGATTAGCATGGAAAATTGAGGCTCATGGGATAAAGGGGAAAGTTTTGGCGTGGATAGGGAACTGGCTGTCAGATAGAAAACAGAGAGTTGGAATAAACGGCTCATTTTCTGAATGGCAGGCAGTAACAAGTGGGGTACCACAGGGATCTGTCCTGGGCCCCCAGCTGTTCACAATTTACATTAATGACCTGGATCAGGGAGTCGGATGCAGCATTTCCAAATTTGCAGACGACACTAAACTAGGAGGGGGGGTGGGCTCAGAGGAAGAGACCAGGAAGCTCCAGAGCGATTTGGACAGACTGGGCGATTGGGCGGATAAATGGCAGATGCACTATAATGTGGACAAGTGCGAAGTTATCCACCTTGGGTGCAGGAACGGGAGGGCAAATTATTATTTAAATGGCAATAGATTGGGAGAGGGGGAAGTACAGAGAGACCTGGGTGTTCTTGTACACCAGTCACTGAAGGCGAGCATGCAGGTGCAACAGGCGGTCAAGAAGGCAAACGGTATGCTGGCCTTCATAGCAAAAGGGTTAGAATACAGGAACAGGGATACCTTGCTGCAGCTGTACAGGGCACTGGTGAGACCACACCTCGAGTACTGTGTACAGTTTTGGTCGCCTCATCTGAGGAAGGATGTTCTTGCCATGGAGGGGGTGCAGCGGCGATTCACCAGGCTGATACCAGGAATGGCGGGAATGACCTATGAGGAGAGACTATGTAGTTTAGGGATGTACACACTGGAGTTTAGAAGATTGAGAGGGGACCTCATAGAAGTGTATAAAATTCTGACAGGTCTAGACAGACTGGATGCAGAAGGAATGTTTCCCTTGGCGGGTGAGAACAGAACTAGAGGACATAATTTAAGGATAAGGGCTAAACCATTTAGGACAGAGATGAGGGGGAATTTCTTCACTCAGAGAGTGGTGAACCTGTGGAACTCATTGCCACAGAGGGCAGTGTACGCCAGCTCATTAAATATATTTAAGAGGGAATTAGATATATTTCTACGGGCAAAAGGGGTTAAGGGTTACGGAGAGAAGGCGGGGACGGGATACTGAATTAAAGGATCAGCCATGATCTCATCGAATGGCGGAGCAGGCACGAAGGGCCGAATGGCCTACTCCTGCTCCTATCTTCTATGTATCTATGTATCTATGTAAGTACATGTAAGTAAAACTTATTTAAACACTTTACACACGCCAAACACACTTACCTTTGCACTCATGCACCCATCACTCACCTGAACACCGGACATCTCGACCCCTCCAAGCCCTTCATCCCGACGGTCCGCCTCCTCTAACCTGGCGTGGTTTGGAGCCGTCGGGAGTCCCAAACTTCAACATTAAAAATAGGGATTAGGCTAAAAACTGCCTGTTAACTACCTGTTAACAGGCAGTTAATTGGCACTAATCCCCTTCCCGCCTCGGGGAGGTGGGTCCCAGTGCGGGTCGGGTACCCACCTCCTTTGAAACTGGCATGGAGGCGGGTTGGGGGCGGGATGGGTTTGGGACCCCCGATTTCGGGATTTTAACCCCCTGCACGCCTCCAATCCTGCCTCCATGGCCCAATGAAAATCCTGCCCACTGTGTCAGCCAGTGGCTCAGTGTCGCCTCTGTGTCACGCAGGTTGTGGGTTCAAGTCCCACTCCAGGGACCTGAGCACAAATCTTGTCTGACACTCCAGTACTGAGGGAGTGCTGCACTGTTGGAGCTGCCATCTTTTGGGTGAGACGTTAAACCCATCTGCTCTCTGAGGTGGACATAAAAGACCCCATGGCACTATTTCGAAGCAGAGCAGGGGCGTTATCCCTGGTGTCCTGGCCAATATTTATCCCTCAATCAACATCACTTAATTGATTAACTGGTCATTATCACATTGCTGTTTGTGGGAGCTTGCTGTGCGCAAATTGGCTGCCGTGCTTCCTACATTACAACAGGGGCTACACTTCAAGAAGTACTTCATTGGCTGTAAAGTGCTTTTGGGATGTCCGCTGGTCATGAAAGGCACTATAGAAAATGCAAGTCTTTCTTTACTCAAGGAAAACAAAAGTTTACTTGTGGGCCATTTTTGGAGCTCAGATACTTTAGAAATAACAACTCAGCCAATCATGAAAACCCAATCCAATTGTTTAGTTTGCAAACTTAAGTGCTGATGGAGGGAACGCAGGCTACCTTATTGATGAGAGCCTTCAGGTTATTGTGAATGGTGTGAGGAAACAGAAAAGATTTGTTTACAGATCAGAAGACCAACCCATCAGTAATAAAGGGGCCTAAGAAATGTGATAGCCTACCACTTGAGATGTCTATCTGGTCTTCCTAAGCTGCCAAAAGTTCCAGGAATGTGTGGAAGAAGGTGTCCACTTTAAAGAAAACTGGCAAGAGAAGCAATGAGGATCACTCTCAACTATGTTGTCTGCTCTTCATGGATATGACTTCCAATTATTATATATTGTTACATAGGGATATGAGTGTCGATTGTCCTACATTAGTAGAAATGCCCATCAAAGGAGATTGCGGTTATCGGCCACGTTTGTCTGAATAGTTTCACAAGATTATTGTCGACCTGAACTTTGTCTGTAACTTGCTGAAAATGAAGCTCAGAAGAGAAATACTGAGATTATTTCTGAAGTGCTAATAAACAAGCCTCCACTTAAAGACTTCTGGTTTGGCTGTAGCATGCATTGCATATGCTGTGGTCAGTTGCAATCCAATATTGGAAAAGGGCCTGAATAAGGAGTTCGACCCCTGATTTGTAGAGGCAATGGGTCTAACTCTGTTTTGAACCCTGGATAACTACAGGGAGCCCTAACCAATATGGTGTGTGGTGCATACCTGGTGCAGAATGAGTGTGCCATGCTACACGCCATATTGGGCCCTTCAGCGCCCATTTCTCACCTTAAAAATGGACACTAAATGATCGAATTGCTAGGCCATTTAATATCTCTTGCTATGCTGCCTTCAGTGGTTTAAAATCAGTTTTAAATGGGAAAAACAATGCAATGAGCGAATGAAGTAAATCTGCAGTGAATCTGCATATTCTATATTAATTGCTGCCCAATGAGCAAAAAAAAAATCTCTTGTGCTACACCTGTGTGCTGGTGTACATTTTGAAGAACTTACTGCCAGGAGCAAGTTTAGGAAGGTGTAAAAAATTTTTATGGCAAATCGCAGGATGTACACTCCTTAATGCACAGAGTACGAACTAGCCCTAAATTAGCTCCAAAAATGTTCAGAGTTGCTATTGCTCCCATCTGCAGTTCAAACCAGTAAACATGAGCATGTAATGGGTTAGAAGTTCCACCTATTAACTATGAATGAGCTGTAATTCTAACCCTTGTTAAGTGAGCATATTTTCAACTTAACGGGACCCAAGTCTAATGTGTATAAACTGGAGAGGAAGTATTTTTTCTGAGTTATTGCTAAAATGGGAAGTATTTCAAAGGGACTCCTCTATTTGTCACAAGAACCCAGAATACTGATTCCCCATAACACCTTAACAATTTTAATAGATGTTCAAACCCAAGCAAGTGCCGGACAGATTCCACCTTGATAAGATGTACTCCCGAGTGAGCACATAACTGGAGTGTATTTGCAACCACAACTGAGATAATCAATAGAATAACTGTTCCAATAGGGGCATTCATAGTCTATACTGAAGCCAAGTGCAGAATTGGAAATCTGCACATTTTCATGTATCAAAGGAGTTCTATACACGGGTATTATTGGACCTCAGCTTTCACACCCGTGTGCATTAAATATTCTAATCAGTTTCAATCTCTCCAGACTGCCCTAGGCAACCCAAAAATTGTTGAAGAGCCTAGTCGACAATTCTATAAAACAGGCATGTCTCCTTATTTCATTGCTGTGTTAAGTCAATGTAGTTAGGATAACTCTTTTACCCTACCCATGCTATATTAACAGAGGCTATGGCTGGAATTTTTCAGGGGCTCGGGGGGCGGGTCAGCTGGGAAAATGTTTTTTTTTGACAGCGGGTAGGGAACCCGCTGTCAACCTCCCTCCATGCTAGTCTCCCAGATGTTGGATCTGTCATCGCTAAACAGGCCCGACACCAAGTGGCGGGGAGGCAATTTAGATCATTAGCTGGATTGTTGAGACAATTAAGTAGTATTCTAACTTACCTTTAGATTTTTAGAGTTCGCCAACAGCCTCCCCGCTGCTCGGGGATCACATCAGGTAAGGAGGTCGGGTGTTGTGTCAACATAGGATGATTTACTAACTTGACAGCTGCAAATGGTCTATAAAAGCTCCCATTTCATAGGTCTTCACTTTGCAAAATTAGAAGTGTTGCTTACTGCATTTGGAAGACAGATTGAGCTTCATGCAGCTTGCAAGTGTTTGGAGCAATTTCACTATCCAGTGTCACCTCATTGGAGCAACCTCTCTCACCATTGACAGTTCGCTTCTGTCATCTCAACCTCACCTGCCATCTATTCCATCAGCATCGGTGCCCTTGAAAAAATCTCACCTTGGTCCTCAGAATCCCACCACAATCAGCCACAACACCAGCAGCACCAGGCACGCCAGCAGCACCAGCAACAACACCAACCTTCTCCGCAATCAACTGATGCTGCACAAGACACAGGACATCAACGCTCGACCACATTGCTGCCCGGGATGCCAGCGATGGCCTCACCATGGCCACATATACTTCACTTGATGCTGTACATATGATGCGACAGGTTGGCACCACACCAACACCATAAAGCATCCCTACAATGCCCAAGCCATTCCTCTCACACTCATCACTATTGAGGGGGGTACCGTTATGTTTCACCATTCACTGCAACTCACTAAGCCACTTCCAAAGGTGCACACAAATCTGTCCAAGAACGCAAAGTGTTGAAAATAAAGATTTCAATGTTTGACAGCACATTAACAGAAACTTCACATGAACATTGGCTAAAACACCCAAGTGCCTACCCTTGTGTGTTGTTAGTTGGTATGTTTGAACTAGGATGAGGTGCGTGTGAGGGGTGGCTAGTGAGATGGGGAACTGATAATGTCGATAGAGAGGGATAGGTGGAGGTGCAAGGTAAGTTGATGTGAGTAAAGATGTGCAGGAGTAGGGTAGGGAAGGCAGAGTGATGGGGATGTGATGAGTGACACAGCAGGATGAGGTTGAGTGTGGCTTTGCAGTAACGTTTCGTGATCTACTGAGATCATTGAAAGGTTTACACCACTGCAGCGTGGTCATCTTGACAACATCCCTGCTTGTATCCTCCTGTGCAACGTGCAACCAGGCTGCATTGGTCTCCTGGGGAGATCTCTTCCGCCCATGGGAAGGGAAGAGATCCTCCCTGCATGCTGTGACTCCCTCCATAAGCATATGGAGAGAGTCATGGGAGAGCCTGGGTGCAGCCGTGCACCTCTGTGCCGTGCTTGTCAGTGTTTGCAGCACCTCAGTGCTGTAGAACACCGACAGCAGAACTGTCAAACTAAATTTGTGCATGGCCCCTTTAAGGAAACCGGCTGATGATGAGTCATCAAGTGACGTCATCAGACCTGCTTCCTTCAATTGGCCAGGAAATGCACTGGACAGGCTTAACAAGCTTAATCAGCGTAAAATTCTTTTCACGGAGCGGGATGGAGCCAGCAGCGGGGTCGCACCCCACCACCGACCCCGGCTGCCCCGGACCCGCCTCGGTAGGCGAAATCGCAGCCTATGAATTTGGGCACCACATAATGTGATTGTAAACTGCAGCTGGTCAAAATTCATGTGGCATGGGGGAAAACACTCCACATTTGATACAAATCACTGTAGTTAAACAAGAATAAAGGAGGATTAAAACAGAAAATGCTGGAAATACTCAACAGGTCAGGCAGCATCTGTGGAGAGAGAAACAGAGTTAACGTTTCGGGTCGATGACCTTTCATCAGAACATAGGAGGAAGAATAAAGGAGGATTTGGGTTATCCTAACTTTTAATTTACTAGTTGGCTTTTCAGGCATTGAATAGAATGTTATGGTCCATGAATGCTTCTGTGGTTAGAAACAGCACATAGTGTGTCCCTCGTCACTTGTAACTCATTTACTGTCGCTTGTCACCATGTTGCTAGGAATTAGGACTTGATGTGTGATTAAAAAATTACCCAAGACTTGGACTTTGTTTCACCCTGAATTGGATTCCAGATATGATTTGATCATTTAAAAAAATATATATTTATATTTATAAATGGTACTGTTAAAACTTGCAAAGATTTGAAGAATTAAAATTCATGGAGATTTTTACAAGTATCTTGAGGTTTGTCCTAAGTTAACTCCAGATCCATCAGCAACCTGTTGGCTCCACTTGAAAAAATTCTATATAATGGTTCAGAAATTACATTCCTTTGAATAAAATCTTGCAGTTAATTTCTGAAATCACTTAGTCACCTTGAAATGATTCACAAGAAGGGTATAACCAAATAAGCCTATAATTAAAATCAGAGTTGAAAATGTAAAATAATTAATAGATATAGGCCTAGAAATTCACTGGCCTTAGCGCCGCTTTTGAGGCGCGAGAGGGCCTAGCGCCGAAGTTATGGCCAGTTTAGAAATTGACAGGGGCCCTAAATCGGCGTTAGGCCGGTAGCGCTGCGCCGGCACCGATGACATCATCGGTGTGCGCAGCGTCCCGGTTGCCATGGTAACCCGCCCGAACTCGGAAATTGAGTTGCGGCCGCCTCGCCTGTGGCAGCCGCAAGCAACGTTCTGGCCGAGGTGCCTTACAGAACTTTGCGCCGGCGCATTAAAGGCCCCGCGGCGGCCGGCCGCTTTCCCGCCGGCCACCTGGCCGCAGCTCCCTCCCCGGACATCCCCCCCCCCCCCCCCCCCGGAACAGAAGCAAGCCCGGCACTTGTCCGAGGTGCCGGGCTCATTTTTAAAAAGATTATCGCGGGCCGCGGCCGGGTGCAGGCAGCTCCTCCTTAACGGAAGGAGGAGGCCTGCACTTCCCGAGCCTGCCGCACCGCAGCGGGCGCCGCAGCGCCGGAATAGCGCCGCAATGCGGCGCGTGGCGCCAGTTTTGAGGCGCTGAGACCCCTCAGTAGCGCCGGCAGCCGTTTGGGCGCGGCGCTACTGAATTTTTGGCGCGCGCAGGGGGACTTAGCACCGGCACTAACTTCCGGCGCTAAAGCCCTCGCTGCGCCAAAACCGAATTTCTAGGCCATACTTTCTATGAACCTAAAATATTGAGAAATCAAAAGGGACATATTTAATACAATTCTTATTGTCTCTGGTTGCAGTCATAAAACATGGTCCAGTTACTGTTCCAATGAAGCTGCTATTCCAGCCACATTTGATTGGAGAGGTAGTGAATAATCTCAAAATTAGCTTCTGTCTGCTGCCTTTACTTAAATGAACAAAGAAATTATGCGATAGTTGAACTTTCAAAATAGATGTTTTGAAAAAAAAACTTTTATATTAATGTTGATGTGATTAGCTAGGTAATAACTCTTGGGATGAATCATTCATATGCTTAACATTTTGAAAAATATAAAATGATGGGAACAGATTTTTGAGATTAGTGTAGCTAATTTATGGATTAGGCTGCCACCTGGCATAGTAAATGCTAGTGCAGTTGAAGAGAATTAGGCAGATTCCTAATTCAGCACAAAGTAGAGGGCAGGAAAGACATCATTATGGGTCTTGATAAAGGCCTGAAAGATGCGGTGAGCTGGATGGGTTGAATGGACTTTCTCATTGCTATATTCATCACAATTTTGAATTTACCATAATTGTTACTTGGTTATATTTCATATAGTTATACGGTCCCTTAGAACTTGTTGATGGATTGCCATAGACTATTTAGTCCTCAGCTTTCTTGATCCGATGCAGTTCCTCTGATTTGCACATTACTTGCTTTAAGAAAAAAACGATGCTCTAGGGATTGAACACTGTGAGGGGAAATGAACTCCTGTTTAAATCGAGTGATGATCTATGGTACAGAAAAGGCAGTATGAGAAGCATTGAAACTAAAGGCAGAGTGAAATGCAGACTTGTGGAGAAACCCAAACCAGCGACTACTCTTTTATTGATGAGCTGTGCAAAATTGTTTTTATATCAGAACCCCTAAATCTATTAAATGTAATCATTAAAGTGGCACTGGATTTTATTTTATTTTTTTACTGTTTTGTAGCTCGGGTCTTCTGCAGCCATAATTGCGCTGTCAGAATTCTGTTCTTGAAAAATTAAGGTTTACAGTGCACAAAGGAACTTTAATAGAAAAAGGAACTGACAGCGCTGGATAATGAAACACTTCTGCTTCTTTGAATCTGGTAGTGACACTGGAAAATCATTCAACTTTAATAGTATATATGAAGCTTGCATGAGCTGCTGTAGTGACCTGAAATTGTGATTCAAGAACAGATTTATGAGCTAGCGCATTGCATCATGGGCATATAAAAGCTGTTTCATATCCGTTTGTTATTATAAAGTCAGCGCAATTTCATCCTTGTCAACAGACTAATTGTGCATTACTCTGATTGAAAAGAAGAGGTATTAGAAGAAAATGACATTACCTGGATTGCTTTTCAAACACGCATTATATGCCCATGTCTTGTGACAGGGCAATGTGCCAATAGGGCCCCTTCCATTATCAATTCAGGTGCAGAACAAAATTGTGTTGTTGGTTCTCTACATTATTTGGCTATTCAAAACCTACTTTATTAAAAAGGAGGTCAAAAAGTATTACTGTGCAGTGTTTTGGGATCCCAGCAGAGTCAAAAAAGGGCTCTTTGCTGGAGGCTAATTTCACTACGTGTCTTCAGTCTAATCATAAATAGTACAACAATCTATTATGCTTATGGGTGATGTTACAACTCCTGGTGTCAACAAAGGTTTTGAGGAACTTCCACGTTGCACTAACTACATGAGTTATTTCAAATAAAATCTGAAAGTGATTTAAAAAATACACAGCAGTTCTGTCAGCATCTGCAAAATGCAAAAGACTGGTTAATATTTTAGGTATAGATACTTCATCAGAACTGAACAAAACAAGGGATGAGAAGAGCACACCAAAGAGAAATCAAGACAGGTTGACGTGCCCCTGAGCCACTGGAAGAAGCAATCAGAATTTCAGCAATTTTTTCTGACAATGCAACACTCCCTTAGCACTGCATTGGCCTAGGTTGGTGCTCAAGTCCTGGGGTGGGGATAGAACCTACATACTCAAGAGACAATAGTGGTACTAACAGAGTCAAGAGGGGGAAGAAGCTAAAGTACTGGGATTTGCACCATTGGAATTCCATTGCAGGAAGTTCAAGCAACACTGAGCCGGTGGGGCGGTTTCGCTGGAGTGGCAAACAGATCAGCCCTGCTGAGACCCACCTTAGGTTCATAAAAGCTTACAGCACAGAAATAATCCATTCAGCCCACCGGGACTGTGCTGGCTCTTTGAAAGCGCAGCTATGCTTAGTCCTACATCCCCACTTTATGTCCGAAACCCTGTAAGTTCTTCATCCTCAAGTACCTGTCCCAGCACCTTTATAAAATTATTTATGGAATCAGCTTCCGCCATCTTTTCAGATAGAGCGTTCCAGATCCCGAGAACTCTAAGTGAAAAAAATTCTCTCCATCTCCCCTCTTGATCTTTTGCGAACAATTTTAAATCTATGACCTCTGGTTATCGACCCACTCATCAGAGGGAATAGTTTTTTTCTATCTACACTATCAACACCTCTCATCATCTTGAAAACCTCTATTAGGTCGCCTCTTAACCTTCTCTGTTCCAAGGAGAACAATCCTAACTCTTCCAACCTCTGCTCATAACAGAAGTCCCTCATCCCTGGTAACATCCTGGTAAACTTCCTCTGTACCCTTTCTAAGGCCTTTATATCTTTCCTGAAGTGTGGTGTCCAGAATTGTCCACAATACTCCAGCTGAGGCCTAACCAATGATTTATAAAGTTCGAGCATGATCTCTTTCATGCGGCAGGAGCTCTACTTCGCCAGTCATTAAACTGAACTTTGAATATTGCACAACTCTATCAGGTGCTCACAGAACCTGTTTTCTACCTCACATTTATTCTGCCAATCAGTGGGTTTTTTCAGTCACTTTTACTCCAAGTAGTCCTTTGAAAACTGAAGTAACCATTTGAAACATCTCCAGCCTTTTTAAAGGTTAACGCAATTGCTGCCCCTGATTTGGTCACTTACCATCCCTTTAACTTAACTTTTCCGAGTATTTAACGGCAGCTACCACTCAATTTACTGTTCTCTCGCTCTCTAATAAGCTAAAGCGTCAAGCCCAATATGAGCTAGGAGCCCTCTGAACCTATTCAAATTAGACTTACCTCCAGAAGTTCAAAGGTGGAGTTCTGCTACCAATCGTACTGTTTCTGCATTCCACCAGGTCCATGCCCAGGCCTGAATCAGCCCTACAGTAACTTGAGCTATTTTGTACACAAGAGGTTCTAAAAATTAAAATCAATTTAGAACGCCGAGTAATTGAAATTCCTGCATATGTCAGTTTGCAGTTTTAAAATGGACAACATTTGATCTTTTCATTGAACAAAGAAAGCCTCTTTGATAATCGGATTCTGCAACTGTTGAGTTTGAGGGAATTTTTTTGTCAAGATTTGTGTGACAAAAATGAAGTAATTTTGTCTGTGATCATTTATTAGATTATTTCTTGCATATTGCAGTTAACACATGGTTGAGATTAAATACTGCTACCTGATCATCAAGCTGCAGAGAATATACATTGGCCCAGAACTTGGTGTCGGGGGCTTGCCGCGCGTGCAAGCCCCCGATGTGCACTTACCCGGCACGCTGACATCTGAAACCTGGCCCGCAGTGGATTTCCTGTCAGTGGCCCGGTTCTGATGTCGGCGCGCTGTGCTAACCTGACCCAGCGGCGTAGTTAGTGCAATGTGCCGGCTGGGATCAGGTGAGCACTGTTCAGCCAATCAGGGGAGAGGAAACGTCATTCATAAGTTTGAGAGTAAGAACTGTCAAACTCATGAGAAGTACTGCACCCCAAAACACTACTTAAACTTTAAATAAAATTTAAAAAAACATCCCAATCATTAAATTAAGTATAAATAAGTTAAAAAAAATAATTTAAACAATAATTTTTTTTTTGAAAAAATAAATTTTTAATAAAAAGGGTCTAAAATTAAACTTACTTTATTGTAGATTCTTTAAAATAATAAACCTGTGGAAATTTTTTTTCTAAATTGCACTAAAACACCACTTACCTGTAAAAATAAACACTTACGTGTGCTTTTTACAAGCGTAAAGACCGGAGGCCTTTACACATGCGCAAATCCCCCAAAACAGAGGAAATCCAAGACGCACGTGCTGCCCCCTACAGTGCACGCGCTAGCCTCTTCACCTCTTGGGTTAGAGGAGAGGAAATGCCGGTTTTCAGCGCATGCGCTGTGCATGCTGAAAACCGGCATTTCCTCCGGCCAGATGCGTGAGTACCCCTTCCGTACTCACGCGTTTGGGGAGGAATTACTGCCCCATTATGTTCTGGTAACATCGCCCGTCTCCACCCCTGCCTCAGCTCAACTGCTGCTGAAACCCTCATCAATGCCTTTGTTACCTCTAGACTCGACTGTTCTAACATTCTCCTGGCCGGCCTCCCATCTTCCAGAAGGAGTGTTTTAAGGATGAAATTCCAAAGGGTGGAGCTTGGGCCTGAGGTAGAAATGGAGGCGAGTGATATTATGGAGGTGGAAGTAGAACGTCTTTGTGATGGAGAGGACATGGGTTAGAAGCTCAGCTCATTGTCGAATAGGACGCTGAGGTTGTGAACAATCTGGTTCAGCCTGAGTCAATGGCTAAGGAGGATAGAGTCAGTGGCAAGGGTACAAATGTGTAGCAGTGGCCGATGACAATGGCTTTGGTCTTCCCAATGTTTTAGCTGGAGGAAATTGCATCCCATTCATGACGGGATATCGGGTGAGCAGTTTGACAGCGCAGAGGCAGTGGGGGAGTCGAGAGCGGTGGGGGAGTGGTAGACCTGAGTGTCATTAGCGTACCTGTGGAAGCTGAGATGATGTTCATTGATGATGTTGCCAAGGGCAGTATGTCGATGAGGAAAAGGAGGGGACTAAGAATGGATCCTTGCAGCATTCCTGAGGTGACAATGATGGCGTGAGAAAAGAAGCCATTGGTAGATATTTTCTGGCTATGATTGATGGGTAAGGGAGCAACCAGTGAGGCCAGTCCTACTGAGCTGGACAATGGAGGCGAAGCAGTGGCTTTATTGCAAATGAGTCAAGCCATTCAATGGAAACATCCCACGTGATTGATGTTCTGGGGATCTTTTTCAAGTACCCTGTAATAGGTTTGACTGAGAGCCAGGAGTTTCCAATTGTGGGCTTTGGTCACCTACGCTCAATGCACCAGCCAGCAGTGCCTGGGCTAATCAGTGTGCTTTGTGTGTATTGCAACCTAAGAAGTGAGATAGTTTCAAGGTTCAATGTTATATTGAGGGTTAGTGCAGAGAAAGCATCTTGTTTTTAACATTTTGAGGTCAACAGCAAAGTTTGAAGTTACTGTAAATACGTTGTACTGAGTACTGTTCGCTTACCTATTTTGTGTTCAGTAAGTCTATTAGTTTATAATCTAAGCTGTGGTCTGATGAATGTTTATACTGCTGCCTTTCTGAAGTGGCATCCCATAATATATTCTATTAATTCGGTTCTGTGTTTGATCCCTGAGTCTTGCTACATTTATCTAGATATTGGGCAAGTAAAGGCATACTATGGTTCATGAGTTTGCTTATGGATCTGATCAGTGATGCTGAACCCAAGGAGAATATCAAGTGCAAAAACCCAATTGTATAACTATTGAATGCTGCTACTTCTAGTCTAAAGGGGAACATCTGCAATTTTGAAATTTATTCTGAAGTGGAAGTGTTCTGTTGCTGTGTGAAGATATACAATCCCTGGTGTTTCTAAGCTTTTGGTCCAGACAAGCAATATTATCAGCTCCCAAATAAAGTTTAGATTTCCAATATTATACCAAAAATAGTGCACTGCATTGAAAGCCAATATGGCAATAACATAGCTGAAGGTCACAATAAGCCATTACGGGTGTCTGACTAATTAACAATAATAGGCAGAGATGCAAGTCATCATCCAATTAACTGGGATATTTATTAATGTCACATCACAGACTGTTTTCAATAACTGGCTCACTGGCATATTTCACATTAGCCTGACGCAACCTGACACTGTATAACCTTGCACCTACATTAGCTCTCGGTTCGGCAAAGCCTCGATTTTAAAATTCTCATCCTTGTTTTCAAATCCTTCCATGGCCTCGCCCCCCCCTATCTCCGTAATCTCCACCAGCCCCACAACCCTCCGTGATCTCTGCGCTCCTCCAGTTCTGGCCTCGTGCGCATCCCCGATTTTCATTGCTCCACCATTGGCGCCCTTGCATTCAGCTGCCTCGGCCCTAAGCTCCGGAATTCTCCCCCTAAACCTCTCCGCCTCTCTACTCCTTTAAGCTGCTCCTTAAAATCTACCTCTGACTAAGCTTTTGGTCATCTGTCCTAATACCTCCTCGGGTGGCTCGGTGTCCAAATTTACTTGGTAACACTCCTGTGAAGCACCTTGGGGAGTTTTACCGTGTTAAAGGCGTTATATATATATGTGCAAGTTGTTACTGACTGTGCACACTAGGAATGTCCATCCTGGTTCCTCTTATCTAGTGCCCCTACCTAAACATGCAGATTGGAGCAGTTGCCAAAGCAAACGGCAGCCCTGCCTTAACTTTGAGCTAGACAGCAAATCCGTGTTGTAGCTTGCGGCCTTTCCCCGCTGTGTATGTGCCTTGAGTGATAGGAAGGCTGAATGGTTAGGCCTGGATCCAAGGCAGTGTGTCTCTGCTAGCAAGTGACAGCCGAAAATCCCAGCAGCCGAAAGATACTTCCTGCTTGATTTTAATCATTGTGTAACCAGTATCCCCTGCTGTCCAGCAAGGGAGGAGCTGATACTGCGGAGGCTCGGGGCCAGTGAAGGGCAGGAGGCCTTGCATGGGTTCATGCAGCCTGGCAGGGCGCTGCCTGGCATCCACCATCATGGCAGCTGTCCCTTTTATTGTTTGTTGACTTTCTCACTCTCGAAGGCCTGCAGTTTAAATTTTAATGGCGAGGATAGAAAGACAAAAAAACTTGCATTTATATCGTGCTTTTCACAACCTCAGGACGTCCCAAAATGCTTTATTATCAATAAATTACTTTCTGACATGTAGTCGCTGTTGTTGTGTAGGCAAATACGCAATTTGCGCACAGCAAGCTCCCACAAACAGCAATGGGAGGAAGGGCCACTTAATCTACTTTAGGTTGAGGGATAAATATTGGTTGAGGGATAAATGGTATCCAGGATACCCCCATGCTCTTTTTTTACCGTGGTATATTTTGTATCCACCTGAACAAGTAGATAGGACTTTACTTTAATGTCTCATCTGAAAGAAGGCACCGCCAACAATGCACCAGTCCCTCAGTATTTCACTGAAGTGTTAGCCTAGGTTATGTGCTAAAGTCCTGGAGTGTGGCTTGAGCCCATGACCTTCTGACTCAGAAGGGAGAGTGCTACCACTGAGCCAAGGCTGACAGGAGGGACCCAACTCGTAATCTGTGACCTATGCAGGGTGTGAGTTTGATTGCAGATCCAGTCACAGACCCACCACGAACCTGCTCCGGCACGGTGTCTCAGAGATCAATGTCATTGCAAGAAGCTCAGTGGAAATGATGCAATCCTTGAATAGGGACCAACCAAAGCTCCATTCATAAAGCCTTCGCCAGTCTGCTCATTGCATTTTAATTTATGTCATACAAATGGTGATTTTCTGATTTTGTTTTATTTTTTTTTGCAGTAAGTTGCCTTTAGGAAGATCAGCAAAAGCTTCAGGAATAGAGGCCCCAGGCTAGACTAGAAAATATACGGACATTGTGAGACACCTCATTTCTCTGACCTCTAATGTTTTTGTCTCGACAGCAATAGTCCTGATGCTTGAGCTGGCAGGCATCTCACTGCCTCACTTTCAACACTTACGGATCTAAATTTACATGTAATTAATGGAAGGACATAACATTCCCTGGTAGACCTCTTGCAATTATTTCAAACCAAAAATGTTTTAATTTCTGAACCAACGTCATTGGACTCAGATGCAGCCAGTAAAATAAGTTAACCCTTAATGCAGAGCACCTCAATACTCTACTCCAATTTCCTCTCCGCTGGCTGATTTTGCTGAAATCTATTTTCATCTCCAATCCCAAAAAGGTGAAAAGACTTACATCTCTATAATTGTGTCCATGTAGCATTGGACTGAGATTGTGAAGTTCATGCAGCTCATGACCTTCTTAACTTGCGGCTTGTATTGGCCTCTCGAGCTGGATTCACTGCTGATTGTCTCCGGGGTACTATCAGCCATGACCTACATACATTTATTAGCTAGGTCAGCCACCATTGTGTCCATATCCATTATTACTGGAAGATTTTTTATTGTGACTTTGAGTTAAGTTGCAAAGAATCTATCTATGACTTAACTTTCCAGAATACGAAATAAGGACTGCTCACAGAGGGATCAGTCTGTCGTTTTGTGCTATATATTAAAGGCTCACCTTGATGTAAGTCACGTTAAAAGCACAACATGTGCACGATGGAAATGTCTAATTCAGCAAATCTACTATTACTAACCCATTCAAACTAATTGGGAAAAAAAAACCTAATTGCCTAAAAGAAAATGAAGCCATTTTGCCTGGCTGTTTTGCCTGGGGATGGGGAGTTCTAATGCTTTTGCTTTCTTGGTAGTAAAGGGAAAAGGAACAAATAGGGATGCCTTTCACAGCAGCTCTGAAAATGCTCTTTGTGTCAAACCCGCCTGCAGTGTTGAGGAGCTTCTTTTGAGAATCCTAGAAGCTGACTGTTATGACATTTTACTATTTTGAATAGAAATATAGATGTTCGAAATACAAAACCAAACTTCAGTTGGGAAGGGAGGGAGGTGGTGAAGAGAGCTGCATAATGAGAGGCAGATCAGACTGTATGTAATGGTTGCCTCTGAGGAGAATGCAGCATTCCCTGTGCGATTCTCTCTTCAGACTGATGGTTTTCTTTCCTATTTACCAGCTTAACTTATTCATAGTTTTTTTTTCATTTCATCTTTCTATTATGGAGCCAGTGAGCTACAAATTGCAACACTACAAAATAAACTGAGTGTGTAGGGCTGCCGGGATCTATTAGAGCAAATGCGGTTATCATCTGTAGGATCCTGTAATACAATAGTACCTCTGGCAGCAGGGGTTGCTTTGATGCTTCAAACAACACCGTGGTGTAATGCTAGGTCATGTCAAGATACGAATAATAAAAGCAAATATGTTTAACCAAGGAAGTGTTGAATTTCATAACCTAGATACTCAGAATTATTTGACATTTCACAGCTAAGGATTACAAACATCAGGGAGGATTTTCAAGTAATTCCTCACCTTTGGATTTAACACACAGTAAAATATACATAGGGGAGGAAATTCATTATAGCCCCGTTTGGGGTGCTAAAACTTCCAAAGCTGAAAAATTAGCGCCAGGCACTAATGATGATAGGCTCCTGCGAAATTCAGTTGTAGCGCTCCAAGAGGGAAGTGGAGCGCTAAATCAACCGCTACCACTTCCCTTGGAGTGCTAAAACCGGCGGGAGGGCCGGTAGCGGTGCAGCGCTGCCCAATGTCGAGGGTAGCGCTGCCGGGAATGGAGGCTCCTTCCCTCCCTTAAAGGGAAGGGCCATCGCTACAGGCTCTGCATGGAAACGAGGTCCCTCGTCGCCGATGGCAGCCGCGATCCAACACGATCAGCCCCAAACATTCTAGCATTCTGCCGCGGCCAAAGAAAATGCCGGAAAATGGAAGTAAGGCATTAAGAATTGTTTTTTCACGTAACCGTCACCACCTTTAAATACCGCTCCCCAAGCGCTCGGCCTCCCTAACAACACCTCCTGCAGCTGTCGGTGTTGTCGCCTGGTAATGCTGCAGGGCGCATATCTGAAGTTCGGGCCCAGGCGCTACCGGGGCGATGCGCAGCACGATGACGCCACGATCTCCGGGCGGAGGAGACTGCGGCGCTAGGGGTTACTGCCACTACAAACCTCAATAGGAATTTTGCGGGTGTCAGCACTCTTGCCGTGCCCGGTCGCAAAGCCGGTAGCACCTCATTATCGCGCCCCCCCCCCGAAGCGCTAACAGGAGGCACAAAGGAGGTGAATTTTTAGCCCATAGTCTTCTCTGCAATAAGCCTTTTCTATTGATTTGTAGTATTTATTTCCACTAGAGAGAGAGATTGGCAACTTTTATCCAGATTCAGATTCCTCCATTCAAGGTCAAGATGTAATATAATATAGGGGATGTTTGGCCTGACAATATTGTAATGGACCGTTTACATACAGCTGAAAATGCATTGTGAAGACTGCTCTCTGCTTTCAGTTTTTGTGGCAATTTTGCTCAACAAGGAACCTGCAGAAAATATTGAACAGCCACGTGGCTATAAATATGGAGGAGCACTGTAATTTCAAAATTATATGTTTTAAGCATAAAAATAAATCTCTGGCTTTGTTTATCTGCTCTTTCCTCTTGTTATTAATAGATTTATAATTAAAACAGCTTTTAATGCTCTTACTCTGAAAGGGTGATAGAGGCAGGAACCCTAACCACATTTAAAAAGTACTTGGATGTGCACTTAGGATGCTCTATCCTGCAGGGCTACAGACCAAGAGCTGGGAAGTGGGATTAGGCTGGATAGCTCTTAGTCGGCCGGCGCGGACACGATGGGCCAAAATGGCCTCCTTCCGTGCTGTAACTTTCTATGATTCTACTCTTCCACCCTCCCCTCCATTCATTTTTCTTCCTTTTCTCCTTGGGATCCCGAATGTATTTTACCTTAAAGACTCCAGTCAAGGGACACGTGCTGTGAGTGAGACAAATATTGCAAGAACCCATTGCAGCAGCATACGATATATCTCTATAAAAAAGGGTTTGACATGCATTTAGATTATGTTATCTCTTACAGTGTTCACGAGGTTTACTTACTGAGTCTAACTGCCACTTTGGTTAGCTACTACCTGTTAAGTCTGAGAGTTGTTCAAGTAATTAATACTCAGACTTAATCAGTAACAATAAAACAGGTCTTTACTGGTTGGAGGTCGGGACTATTCTGAATACAAGATTACTGCACAGTGCTTATATACCGGTGTGTTCACCCCCGGTATTACGTCTACAGCAGCCTGAGAAAGTAGTACATCTCTTAAGGTGGAACAGGCTTAAGCTCTCTTAAGGTGGAACAGGTTACATACACAACACTCCTCCCTTCTTAGCTTTATAGTCATCCCCCCCATTTAACATAACGTAATAACATATATACATATATAACTTCATGTTTAACGTAACATATCACAGATTCAGTCTCTGCGGAAAACAGTTCACAGATTCAATCTCTGTGGTGTAGTCGGTTCACGTTACTCATTCAATAGTCCTTTCATGGATTTAACAGCTTGAACTTCCGAACTGATTTGGCTCCGTTCGGAGGGACCACGTGTGTGATCTGGTAGAGGTGATAATGGTTCAGATGGGTCATCTTCTGTTTTTACTTTTCCTTTTCTGCTTCTTGGAGACTCTCTGGGCTCCATTGTCAGCTGCCACAGCTGCCAGCTGCATGCGCAGTTCCTCCTTCTCTTCCTCCTTTTTTTGTAGTAGAGCCACCTTCTCCCGATGTTCCGTAGACTTTCGGTGCTCCTCCATGATTTCTGTATGGTGGGAGTCGAAGTTACAAGTTGGGCAGGACAGGACATAGTAATATTCGGAGTCGTCCGACAGGTCAGCGAGAGGGTCGTCTATTTCCTCCATACCCAGCTGGACGTTAGCCAGCTCTTGTTCCAAATCCAGACATCTTTCCTGAAGAGACTTCTTCATGTGTACCTCTGCCTCCAGCTTTTTCTGGGCTTTCAGCAAGTCGTTTACTAGTGACCTCATTTGTGATTTTAATACTTCAACTTCCTTTGGAGATTGATTGATCGGACTATGCAATCCCTCTACCGGAGCAGCTGTTTCAGCGGTCTGTTGTTCTACATTGACGTGAGTCAGCGTACTTTTGGCATCCAATGGCTGCTCTGTTGCAGTCGTTTCAGTCTGTGTCGTCACATCAGCCATCTCAATGACTTTTGAGAGCTCCGAACCCTTTTCCTTTGAAGATCGCAGCTCGTGTTCAAGTTTTTCCCATTTCAGAGTCTTGTCCCTCAGCATATGAAGGAGTTTGCTGACCGTTAACTCTTCTGACACCAGATTATGGCACGCACCTTCAGAACCTGAATCAGCTTTGATTCGTTCGGCCTCCTCGCGCAGATGGTTGGTGTGCTCCTGCTCCATTTTCTCCATCAGTTGCCTTTCCAGATTCTCCCACTCTGTAACAAAGAACTTTTTTATTTCATTCATCTCTTGCTCAAAACAGCGAATCATTTGTTCTAATTGCTGTTGTAGTTTGAAATGGAGTTGAGTTCGAGCCCAGTGTCCCTCAAAAATGTGCATATCAGTAGACTTGACAGACTCAGAATTCTCTGTTAAACTATGTTGTTGTTGCTCAGTGGAATTCTGTGCTGAAACTTTGTCTTTTGCACATGGGTTGGTCTTACCATCATCAGTTCTAGAGTCTGGGCTGATTATCTGCACCGAGTTCTCACTCTTTATGGCTTTTAGCGAATGCCAGTCCATATTTATGTTTCTAAACCACTCCCGGCCTAGTAGTGGTGGACCTCCCTCCGGTAGCACATATAAGTCCATTATTTGACTTCCTTCGCCCTTGTTGGCCACTGCAACCTTTATTGTCCCGATGGGGTACACTCTCTGCCCCGTGTAGGTTGTCAATATAATCTCCGTATCCTGTAGGGTAATATGTTGGAATGACCTTCTGTAATCTTTCTTATTCATGACCGACAATGCCGATCCAGTGTGCAATTCCATTTTTACTTGGACTCCTTCTATCTGAAGAGTAACCCAAATTGTCTGGAGGTCTGCACCCTTACCAACGTTGAGTACCCTTAAGCTAGCCAGTTCAATACTGCTTAAGCCAGCCAGTTCATTACTGCTAGCGTCTGAATCGGACTCCTGTTCGGCCACCTTGTGTACTTTTGCGTATTTTCCTTGCGGTGACTTCTTGTTGCTGGTCTTCTTCCCTGACCTGCATACTCTAGCTATATGTCCAAGCCTACCACAAGTTCTACATTCTTGGTTTTTAAACCAACACTGGTTCTGATCATGCGTTGTCTTTCCACAACGATAACATTTGCCAGAACTCACACCCAATTTGTGTGCACTGAGCTCCGGTGACCGTAGCTGCATTACTCCTTCTCAAGCGTCAGCTCATTCTCCTGGAGCAGTCGCTTTTGTGTATCCTGTTTAAATAAACCACACACAAATTTGTCTCGTAGTGCATCTGTCAGTCCCGTTCCAAACTGGCAATATTTCGCTAATTTACGCAATTCCAGCAAATATTCAGCATTGCTTTCATGCTGTAGCTGCCTTCTGTTGTAAAATTTAAATCGTTCCGCTAGCATCAGCGGCGTGGGGTTTAGATGATCTTTCAGGACAGTAACAATCTCATCGAACGTCTTATCCACCAGTTCATCTGGTGATAACAGGTGTTTCAATTGCCCGTATGTCTTCGCACCCATTAAATTTAATAATGTTAGTGCTTTATCAGCCTCACGAATTTTATTTGCCTTACAATAATTTTTAACTCGTTCAACATATATGGCCCAATCTTCGATGTCACTATCAAAGTTGCTAATATTCCCG
Source organism: Somniosus microcephalus (assembly GCF_052327205.1). NCBI lineage: Eukaryota > Metazoa > Chordata > Chondrichthyes > Squaliformes > Somniosidae > Somniosus > Somniosus microcephalus. The sequence continues at coordinate 49,317,231 of NC_141004.1, forward strand.
TGTTTAGGCATTGTAGTACTTTATCAGATTTGCAATTTCTCAGATTTTTTTTTTTTTTACTGCTATCCAAGATGGCGGCTTCCCGCTCTTGCCGTCGTCCTCCGCCCACAAAATGGCGGTTTTCCCGCGCTTGGCGGTCTTCACCCGTCCCCCAACGCCGTCTCCCTTCAGCCCCCGAGTGCGGCCCTTATCTTCGCCGCGATCGCCCGAGTGCGGCCCTTATCAGCGGATGCGATCGCTCTGGCGGCTCTCGGCCCTTATCAGGAGATGCGATCGCTCTGTTGAAACGCCTCCCGCTCGAAGCGGCTCTCGCGCCCTATTCCTCCTGCTCCCCCAGCCCCGTTCGTGCGGCCAACGCGGTCGACTGCCTGTCGCGTCGCTGCCCGGCTCAGACAACGGCTTACCCACCACCAAGCTGGAGAAGAAGCTGACGGTCGCCGATGGAGGCTCCGAGGTCAGGATGTCTTCCAGTGGGGTGGAGAGGGTGGAAACCTCTCTGTAACGTCCTGGCTGTGGACGAAACTGCCGTGGAGTGACTGCCGCAGGGTCCGAATCAGACTCGTCGCCAGTGTTAAGTCTGTGAGTTGTTCAAGTAATTAATACTCAGACTTAATCAGTAACAATAAAACAGGTCTTTACTGGTTGGAGGTCCTCTTTTTATTTGAACCAAAATTTAAACCAGATCAACTGTAAATAAACAAAAGTTCAACTAAACCTTAATAAATCAAATTAAAATTTGGTGTTCCAAATTGACGATGCACTCCAGCCCCCGCGGCGCCCAACGGTCGCGGAAATACTCAAGCGTACCAGCGGACACCGCGTGCTCCATCTCCAGGGCCACCCGGGCACGAACATGGCCGCGGAAGAGAGGCAGGCAATCCGGCTGGACGACCCCCTCGATCGCCCGCTGCCTGGACCAATTGATTGCTCTTTTAGCCAGGCCCAGGAGCAGGCCCACAAGGAGGTCCTCCAGCCTATCCGCTCCCCTCCGCACCGGGTGACCGTAGATCAAGAGCGTGGGACTGAAGTGCAACCAAAAATCGAGGAGCAGCCCCTTTAAGTAGTGAAAGAGGGGCTGCAACCTCTCACACTCCATATAAACGTGGAAAACGGACTCCTCCAGGCTGCAAAAAACACAGGCGGCCTGGGAGTCCGTGAACCTACTTAAAACCTTATTGCACAGGACCGCTCCGTGCAACACCCTCCAGGCCAAGTCCCCGATGGAATAAGGGAGGACTCCTGCGTAGAGAGCCCTCCATTGGGGACCTCCGCCACCGCCAGTCGGCAAGACGCCACGCCAAGGCGTGTCTGGACGGCAGACGAAGATGGCAAAGTGGAGAGTGTGCAGGAGCAGCCCGTACAGGAAACCCCTCCGCGCGGAATGAAAAGGCACGGAGGGTATTTCCTCGAGACGGCTCAAGTTGTGAGGCGCCGGCTCCCGAGGGGAGTTTCGGGGCCGGGCGCCAATAAGGAATTCCGTCCGGACGGGGGTAAGCTCGGACGGGATCGCCCCACGTGCTTGAGCCGCCTCGATACACCTAGTGGAATCGGGGCCCAGTGCCACTTTCACCGACTCGATGGCTTCGGCCGCGAGCCGGACGTTGGCCCAGGACAGGCGCCACGCCAGCTCCTCCGGCGCCATCCAGCCCGCTCCTCCGACATCGAGCAGGTCCCCAACTCTGGTCACACCGCCAGCCACAGCCCCACCCTCCGCCAGCCGCCCGAACCCACATTCACGGAGGTGCGGATTCCTGAGCAGCGGCTCCCGAAGGAGAGCCGCCGCTCCTGACGGGGGAGAGCTCCGCCTGGAAGCGACATAGTTCCAAACCCATAGTAGTTCCTGGTAGAAGACAGGCAGCTCCTGCAGGCCGGCACGCCTGCAGCCCACTTTCACAAACAGGAGCTGCGTGTCATAATTGAGGCCGTGCAGCTGACGGAAGAAGAACGTCGCCAGCGCACACCATCTCGGAGGATTCTCTACGTACAGGTATCTCTGCAGCGTCTGAAGACGGAAAGTCGCCGCCTGGGTGCGAAGGCACACCAGCGCCTGACCGCCCTCCCTAAGCGGGAGACACAGAACCACAGCAGAGACCCAGTGCTTCCTTTTGTCCCAGAAGAAGTCGATGAGCTTCTTCTGTATCTTGGCAACAAACGCAGGGGGAGGGATCAAAGTGACCAACCGGTACCACAACATGGCAACCACCAGCTGGTTTATGACCAGCGCTCGACCCCTGTAGGACAACACTCGGAGCAGTCCTGTCCAGCGTCCTAGGCGAGCGGTGACTTTGGCCTCCAGCTCTTCCAGTTCGCTGGCCAGGCGTCCTCGGCAGGGCTAAGGTAGACTCCCAAATAGAGGAGGTGCGTGGTGCTCCAGGCGAAAGGCCTGAACTCCTCCGGCAGGGAGTCCACCCGCCACTGACCCACCAGGAGTCCGGAACATTTCTCCCAGTTGATCTTGGCGGAGGATGCGTCCGAGTAAATCTGCTGGCATTCCCGCATCCTCCGCAAGTCAGCGGGATCCGTGACCGTGAGGAGCACGTCATCGGCGTAAGCCGAGAGGACCACCTCCACGCCCGGCCCTTGCAGAGCCAGTCCCGTCAACCACTTCCGCAAGAGGCGCAGGAATGGCTCCACGCAAATGGCGTATAACTGACCGGACATGGGGCATCCCTGACGCACCCCCCTCCCGAAGCGAAGGGGCGCCGTCAAGGACCCGTTAACTTTAATCAGACACTCTGCGGCGGCGTACAGAAGTCGGATCCGGGCGACGAAATGAGTCCCGAAAAGATACTCGTGATCCACCCTGTCGAACGCCTTCTCCTGATCCAGGGAGAGGAAGGCGACCGACAGACCAGCCCTCTGGGAGTGGTGGACCAGGTCCCGGACCAGATGGATGTTGTCGTGGATGGTCCGGCCCGGGACCGTGTAGGACTGGTCGGGGTGGATCATGTGGGCCATCACGGTGCCAAGGCGAGCAGACATAGCCCTGGCAAAGATTTTATAGTCCGTGCTAAGGAGGGAGACCGGGCGCCAGTTCTTGAGGAGGCGGAGATCGCCCCTCTTAGGCAGCAGGACAATGACCGCCCTGCGCCAAGAGAGGGGCATCTCCCCGGTCGCCAAACTTTCCCCCAGGACCCGCGCGTAGTCGCCCCCCAAGACGTCCCAGAACGCCCTGTGGAACTCCACGGTCAGCCCGTCCAGCCCCGGGGACTTTCCCCTAGAGAGCTGGCAGAGGGCGCCGGTCAGCTCCGCCAGGCTTAGCGGAGCGTCCAATTTTTCGGCGCCCTCCGGACTGACCTTCGGCAGGTCCTCCCACAAAACTCTGCGCGCATCCTCGCTGGACGGATCCGGAGAGAACAGAGCCCCGTAGTAGGCGCGGGTCTCCGCGCTGATTCCCTCCGGATCCGAGACCAGAGATCCGTCGTCGGCCAGCAGCCCCAAGAGCTGCTTACGGACCCCTCGTCTTTTTTCCAGCGAGTAGAAGAAGGGGGAGCCGCGGTCCAGGTCCCGCAGGAGCTGGATCCGCGACCTCACGTACACGCCTCGGGACCCGACGAGCTGCAGGTCCTTCAGCGCGCCCTTCTTCTCTTCGTACACCTTCCGCAGGGCCGAGTCCCCGACGACTTGACCGAGACGGGACTCCAGGTCGAGCACCTCCTTCTCCAACCGCCCGACCCGGGCCTCCCGCCTCTTGGTCGACCCCTTCGCATACTCCTGACAGAAGAGACGCACGTGAGCCTTGCCCACGTCCCACCACAGCCTCAAGGAAGGGAAGCCCCCCTGCTTCCTTCTCCAGTCGGCCCAGAACCGACGAAACGAATCCCGGAACCGCGCGTCCTCCAGCAGCAGGTTGTTAAAGTGCCAGTACGCGGACCCTCCCCGAGCGCGCAGCGAGACGAGCTCCGCCCACACCAGGTGGTGGTCCGTGCACGGCACCGGCCGCATGGAAGCCGCCGGAACGCAGGACACGTACGCCCGGGAAATGTAGAGGCGGTCGATTCTGGACCCTCCTCCTCCAGACCTCACGTAAGTGAAGGCGCTGGAGTCTGGATGAAGATTTCGCCAGACGTCCACCAAGTCGAAGGACCCGACCAGGACCCGCAACTTCTCCATCGCCGGCGGGCATCGCGGGGGACCCGTACAGTCCCTCGCCTCGAGGGTACAGTTAAAATCCCCCCCGAGGATGACGCACTCGCCCACGTCGATGGAGCCCAGAAGAGCGGACACTTCTTCAAAGAAGCACACTTGCTGCGCACCGGCCTGAGGGGCATACACGTTCACTAGATGGAGCGGCACGCCCCCCAGGCGAACAGTGACCTGGAGCAAGCGGCCCGGCACGTGCTCCTTGACCCCCAAGATCTCCGGCTGAAAATGCGGGGCCAGCAAGATAGCCACCCCGCTGGAATTATTGGAGAGGTGACTCATGCTGACCCCTCCTTGCCACTCCAGGAGCCACGTGGCTTCGTCTCCCGGAACGGTGTGGGTTTCTTGCAGGAAGCACACCGCATACTTACCGTCCCGAAGGACCGAGAAGTTATTGAATCTGCGGCGCGCCTCCCCGCTGCCGTTGATGTTGAGGCTGGCTATGGTTATCTTCATGTCAGAAGCATAGTGCAACCTCTACCTACAACTAACGGGGGGAGGAAGCGCGGCCGCTAGTCAGCCGCCACCTCCTCAGCAGCCCAGTGAGAAGTGTTCTGAGCCGACGCAGCTCAAGTGGGTTCACACCCTCGTCCGCGTCCATGGTCTTAACGGCGGCGCGGACGGAATCAATGAGCAGCGACAGCTCCGACCACCTGTCGAGGGCCAGCCGGACCTTCCCGCGCCGACCCAGGCACGTGGCCATAAAATCCCGGAGTTCCCTTGCGGGAATGAGGGGAGACTTGGCAAGGGGCACGAGGTCGTCCACCGCCTCGTCGGCGCCGGAGTCCGACTCGTCCTCCGTGCCCATCACCGAGTCCCCATCCTCCTCCAGGGGGTCATCACCAGCGGCCGACCCGCCCACCGCGCAGTTCGCAGCGGACGGCTCGGCCGCAACAGCCGGCCCCGCCTCCGCCCGGATCCCACCCCCAGGATCGGTGGCGGAGGAATTCTCCCTGGGCTCCTCCGGGGGCGCCGGGCCAGAAGACGGCGGCGGCGGTTCGGAGCCCCCCTCCGCCCCAGACGCCAGATCGAACGGAGAAATCGGGGAGAACACAAATCCGAACACCCCCAGGACGTCCGGCGCCCGAGACACAGCCAGAGGGCCTTCCTCTTCCGCGCCACCGGCCTCTGACCCGGCAGATGGGACGTCTTTGGCTAAATCCTCGACCAGGTCGAGCAGCCCCTGGGAAATGACCGGGCCGCTTTGGGCGAGCTCACTTTCTTCGAACTCGCCCGACCCAGACCCCAGGCCGCCCGGCCCGTCGAGGGGCAACGGCATCGATAAATAGTCTATTTCAGCCGCGGGTTGATCCGCGACCCCCCCCACGGGCAGGGTCTCGTCCCCATCCCCGGGAGGCACGTGCTGCACAGACACATCTGCCTCAGCCTCCCGAGGGACAGGCGACCCCTGCCGATCGCCGGTGATGGTGGCAGCGGTGGGGGGGGGCGCAGCACCCGCGGCGGGCGATGCCTCCCCCTGTTCGGAGGGACCCTCCTCCTCCTCCCGGTCCTCCTCCTCATCCAGGGTGTCGCGCCTTCTTTTTAGCGCGGAGGGAGCGAGGGAGACCTCCATGTCTGCAAAGGCCTCCTCCTCAACTCCCTCCGGCGGAGCAGGTTTGTCGGGTTCCTCGGGCCCGAGCCCAGCCGCAGGTAATGGCAATACCGCTGCGGCGGTTGCGGCCACAGGCTCGGGCACGAGGCCCCTCCCGCTCGCATCTGCCCAGGTCAACTCCGCGAGGAGCGCGGGTGTAAGGGGCTCAAGGGGCAAGGGCTCGCCATCCACGGGGGGACCCGCCCTAAGGTGTTTTTTCTTTCCCCGCGCCTTTTTTCCGGCCGGACACGCTCCCTCCCCCCCGCCGGAGGCCTTGGTGGCATCGGCCCCCGACGTCAACCGCGCATCAGACGTACTTGACACGCAGGCAGACCCGGGGGGAGGAGCAGCGGCGGCGCCAGCCTCGGCCGCACGAGATGATCCGGCGGCCTTGGAGGCAGGGCAGTTCCTCCTGATATGCCCCACCTCCTTGCAGGCGTGGCACCGCACACCGTCCGACGTCCAAAAGACGCGATAGGCGGTCCCCTCGTGGAGGACGACGAACGCTCCGTCAGTGTCCTCCTCCCGCGCCAGCTGGATAAACAGCTGGCGCCGGAAGGAGAAGACGTGGCGAAGGCTGGCCTCCCGGAAGCCGAGCGGGATAGGCGTGATCCCCGACCTCACCTCCCCAAGCTGACGCAAATGGGGAAGGAGGAGCTCACCGGGAACATAGGGCGGGACGTTAGAGATGACAATCCTCTGCGCGGTGGCCTCGAGAGGATCCACCGGCAGGAAGGTCCCGCCCACGGTGAGCCCCTTGGTGACGGCCAGGGACACCGCCCGCTCCGACCCCAGGAAGAACACAGCCTTCCCGTACATTTTAGAGGCCGCGACGATGGCGGAGGGGCCGACAACCCCAGCCATGGCTTTGACGCAGGCCTCGATGGTCATAGTGGGGTGAGTGTAGCTCTTCACCCCAAGCTTTTTCGTTATCAGTTTAAATGGTGACGGGGCAGCAGAAGCAGCGGGAGCAGCTGTGGCTGTAGCTGCCGCTCCCGCATAAGTCTTGGCTTGCCCCGCCACCGGCGATGATGTAGTCGCCATTCTGGGGTGCTTTTTTAAGGGCTACACTCACCCCAAGTCACAGGCCTGAAGGTGTTAATGGCCTCAGGTAATATATATATATTTTTTGTCCTCTATTGAGCAGAGGGAGCTGATTAAAATGAGGACACACCTCTCCCCTTACTGAATGAAATTGGGGGAGGGGCCCTCTCCCCTCTGCTCAATAGGCAATGAATAAAAGGTGATGGGACTGAGGTGCCTTAAGGTGCCTTAGAAAGACAGGCAGAGAGAGATAGAGAGAGATAGAGGGGTAGGAAGGAGGGAGACCACAAGGGCAGTGTTGCCACTCAGGATGGTGGGTGGGTATTGGCAGGGGGGCACTCTCTGATGTAGTTTAAAAGTCTTTGGTGATGGTCTTCTGGCAGGGGGAGAAGATGTCTTCACCTGGAAAAGCTGGAGAAGCCCAGGCTCAGTCCTGCAACAGGTCTTAATGATGTAATTAATGAAATTAGAGACTTCACCTGGTCAGCTCCAGCTCTCCCAGGCAGGCAATTGTAGGGGTGCTAATTAGTGGTGTGTGTGGCCTAGCTTTTAACAAGAGTCACACACACACACACACTACACCCCTTGATGGTCCGGCCTTGCTTCTTCTTTTCTCCCCCCACCTAAAATACAAAGTCTTGGGAGAGTGCCCCAAATAACACCCACCTGTAGATGTTTCAAACGAGATGAATCTTCCCTCCTTCCAAACAGTTGGTGGTTTTTTTTCTGATGTTTCTCTCCCCTCTCTCCCGAAGTGGAGGCCAATTTGGGGAGGCAGTGATAGAAAAGGCCTCTCCCCAGTTGATGTTGATATAGGCCTCCTTTCTCCTTCTCCTCCTCTGCCCAATCTCTCCAGGCACCTCAGTTGTTTGAAGATGTTGGAGGAGGTGGAGGTGGTGATCTATCTTTCAGCAACTCCTCTTCCTGGTCAGGAGACCACCACTCTCCACTCTCTTGCTTTGGCAGCTCCTTCTCCTCTTGCTGCTTGAGACAGCCAGAAAAGCACACAGGTCTTTACTGGTTGGAGGTCCTCTTTTTATTTGAACCAAAATTTAAAATTTAAACCAGATCAACTGTAAATAAGCAAAAGTTCAACTAAACCTTAATAAATCAAATTAAAATTTGGTGTTCCAAATTGACGATGCACTCCAGCCCCCGCGGCGCCCAACGGTCGCGGAAATACTCAAGCGTACCAGCGGACACCGCGTGCTCCATCTCCAGGGCCACCCGGCCGCGAACATGGCCGCGGAAGAGAGGCAGGCAATCCGGCTGGATGACCCCCTCGATCGCCCGCTGCCTGGACCAATTGATTGCTCTTTTAGCCAGGCCCAGGAGCAGGCCCACAAGGAGGTCCTCCAGCCTACCCGCTCCCCTCCGCACCGGGTGACCGTAGATCAAGAGCGTGGGACTGAAGTGCAACCAAAAATCGAGGAGCAGCCCCTTTAAGTAGTGAAAGAGGAGCTGCAACCTCTCACACTCCATATAAACGTGGAAAACGGACTCCTCCAGGCCGCAAAAAACACAGGCGGCCTGGGAGTCCGTGAACCTACTTAAAACCTTATTGCACGGGACCGCTCCGTGCAACACCCTCCAGGCCAAGTCCCCGATGGAACAAGGGAGGACTCCTGCGTAGAGAGCCCTCCATTGGGGACCTCCGCCACCGCCAGTCGGCAAGACGCCACGCCAAGGCGTGTCTGGACGGCAGACGAAGATGGCAAAGTGGAGAGTGTGCAGGAGCAGCCCGTACAGGAAACCCCTCCGCGCGGAATGAAAAGGCACGGAGGGTATTTCCTCGAGACGGCTCAAGTTGTGAGGCGCCGGCTCCCGAGGGGAGTTTCGGGGCCGGGCGCCAATAAGGAATTCCGTCCGGACGGGGGTAAGCTCGGACGGGATCGCCCCACGTGCTTGAGCCGCCTCGATACACCTAGTGGAATCGGGGCCCAGTGCCACTTTCACCGACTCGATGGCTTCGGCCGCGAGCCGGACGTTGGCCCAGGACAGGCGCCACGCCAGCTCCTCCGGCGCCATCCAGCCCGCTCCTCCGACATCGAGCAGGTCCCCGACTCTGGTCACACCGCCAGCCACAGCCCCACCCTCCGCCAGCCACCCGAACCCACATTCACGGAGGTGCGGATTCCTGAGCAGCGGCTCCCGAAGGAGAGCCGCCGCTCCTGACGGGGGAGAGCTCCGCCTGGAAGCGACATAGTTCCAAACCCATAGTAGTTCCTGGTAGAAGACAGGCAGCTCCTGCAGGCCGGCACGCCTGCAGCCCACTTTCACAAACAGGAGCTGCGTGTCATAATTGAGGCCGTGCAGCTGACGGAAGAAAAACGTCACCAGCGCACACCATCTCGGAGGATTCTCTACGTACAGGTATCTCTGCAGCGTCTGAAGACGGAAAGTCGCCGCCTGGGTGCGAAGGCACACCAGCGCCTGACCGCCCTCCCTAAGCGGGAGACACAGGACCGCAGCAGAGACCCAGTGCTTCCTTTTGTCCCAGAAGAAGTCGATGAGCTTCTTCTGTATCTTGGCGACAAACGCAGGGGGAGGGATCAAAGTGACCAACCGGTACCACAACATGGCAGCCACCAGCTGGTTTATGACCAGCGCTCGACCCCTGTAGGACAACACTCGGAGCAGTCCTGTCCAGCGTCCTAGGCGAGCGGTGACTTTGGCCTCCAGCTCCTGCCAGTTTGCCTGCCGGGCGTCCTCGGCAGGGCTAAGGTAGACTCCCAAATAGAGGAGGTGCGTGGTGCTCCAGGCGAAAGGCCTGAACTCCTCCGGCAGGGAGTCCACCCACCACTGACCCACCAGGAGTCCGGAACATTTCTCCCAGTTGATCTTGGCGGAGGATGCGTCCGAGTAAATCTGCTGGCATTCCCGCATCTTCCGCAAGTCAGCGGGATCCGTGACCGTGAGGAGCACGTCATCGGCGTAAGCCGAGAGGACCACCTCCACGCCCGGCCCTTGCAGAGCCAGTCCCGTCAACCACTTCCGCAAGAGGCGCAGGAATGGCTCCACGCAAATGGCGTATAACTGACCGGACATGGGGCATCCCTGACGCACCCCCCTCCCGAAGCGAAGGGGCGCCGTCAAGGACCCGTTAACTTTAATCAGACACTCTGCGGCGGCGCACAGAAGTCGGATCCGGGCGACGAAATGCGTCCCGAACCCGAATGCGTGCAGAGTCCCGAAAAGATACTCGTGATCCACCCTGTCGAATGCCTTCTCCTGATCCAGGGAGAGGAAGGCGACCGACAGACCAGCCCTCTGGGAGTGGTGGACCAGGTCCCGGACCAGATGGATGTTGTCGTGGATGGTCCGGCCCGGGACCGTGTAGGACTGGTCGGGGTGGATCATGTGGGCCAGCACGGTGCCAAGGCGAGCAGACATAGCCCTGGCAAAGATTTTATAGTCCGTGCTAAGGAGGGAGACCGGGCGCCAGTTCTTGAGGAGGCGGAGATCGCCCCTCTTAGGCAGCAGGACAATGACCGCCCTGCGCCAAGAGAGGGGCATCTCCCCGGTCGCCAAACTTTCCCCCAGGACCCGCGCGTAGTCGCCCCCCCAAGACGTCCCAGAACGTCCTGTGGAACTCCACGGTCAGCCCGTCCAGCCCCGGGGACTTTCCCCTAGAGAGCTGGCAGAGGGCGCCGGTCAGCTCCGCCAGGCTTAGCGGAGCGTCCAATTTTTCGGCGCCCTCCGGACTGACCTTCGGCAGGTCCTCCCACAAAACTCTGCGCGCATCCTCGCTGGACGGATCCGGAGAGAACAGAGCCCTGTAGTAGGCGCGGGTCTCCGCGCTGATTCCCTCCGGATCCGAGACCAGAGATCCGTCGTCGGCCAGCAGCCCCAAGAGCTGCTTACGGACCCCTCGTCTTTTTTCCAGCGAGTAGAAGAAGGGGGAGCCGCGGTCCAGGTCCCGCAGGAGCTGGATCCGCGACCTCACGTACGCGCCTCGGGACCCGACGAGCTGCAGGTCCTTCAGCGCGCCCTTCTTCTCTTCGTACACCTTCCGCAGGGCCGAGTCCCCGACGACTTGACCGAGACGGGGCTCCAGGTCGAGCACCTCCTTCTCCAACCGCCCGACCCGAGCCTCCCGCCTCTTGGTCGACCCCTTCGCATACTCCTGACAGAAGAGACGCACGTGGGCCTTGCCCACGTCCCACCACAGCCTCAAGGAAGGGAAGCCCCCCTGCTTCCTTCTCCAGTCGGCCCAGAACCGACGAAACGAATCCCGGAACCGCGCGTCCTCCAGCAGCAGGTTGTTAAAGTGCCAGTACGCGGACCCTCCCCGAGCGCGCAGCGGGACGAGCTCCGCCCACACCAGGTGGTGGTCCGTGCATGGCACCGGCCGCATGGAAGCCGCCGGAACGCAGGACACGTACGCCCGGGAAATGTAGAGGCGGTCGATTCTGGACCCTCCTCCTCCAGACCTCACGTAAGTGAAGGCGCTGGAGTCGGGATGAAGATTTCGCCAGACGTCCACCAAGTCGAAGGACCCGACCAGGTCCCTCAACTTCTCCATCGCCGGCGGGCATCGCGGGGGACCCGTACGGTCCCTCGCCTCGAGGGTACAGTTAAAATCCCCCCCGAGGATGACGCACTCGCCCACGTCGATGGAGCCCAGAAGAGCGGACACTTCTTCAAAGAAGCGCACTTGCTGCGCACCGGCCTGAGGGGCATACACGTTCACTAGATGGAGCGGCACGCCCCCCAGGCGAACACTGACCTGGAGCAAGCGGCCCGGCACGTGCTCCTTGACCCCCAAGATCTCCGGCTGAAAATGCGGGGCCAGCAAGATAGCCACCCCGCTGGAATTATTGGAGAGGTGACTCATGCTGACCCCTCCTTGCCACTCCAGGAGCCACGTGGCTTCGTCTCCCGGAACGGTGTGGGTTTCTTGCAGGAAGCACACCGCATACTTCCCGTCCCGAAGGACCGAGAAGTTATTGAATCTGCGGCGCGCCTCCCCGCTGCCGTTGATGTTGAGGCTGGCTATGGTTATCTTCATGTCAGAAGCATAGTGCAACCTCTACCTACAACTAACGGGGGGAGGAAGCGCGGCCGCTAGTCAGCCGCCACCTCCTCAGCAGCCCAGTGAGAAGTGTTCTGAGCCGACGCAGCTCAAGTGGGTTCACACCCTCGTCCGCGTCCATGGTCTTAACGGCGGCGCGGACGGAATCAATGAGCAGCGCCAGCTCCGACCACCTGTCGAGGGCCAGCCGGACCTTCCCGCGCCGACCCAGGCACGTGGCCATAAAATCCCGGAGTTCCCTTGCGGGAATGAGGGGAGACTTGGCAAGGGGCACGAGGTCGTCCACCGCCTCGTCGGCGCCGGAGTCCGACTCGTCCTCCGTGCCCATCACCGAGTCCCCATCCTCCTCCAGGGGGTCGTCACCAGCGGCCGACCCGCCCACCGCGCAGTGCGCAGTGGACGGCTCGGCCGCAACAGCCGGCCCCGCCTCCGCCCGGATCCCACCCCCAGGATCGGTGGCGGAGGAATTCTCCCTGGGCTCCTCCGGGGGCGCCGGGCCAGAAGACGGCGGTTCGGAGCCCCCCTCCGCCCCAGACGCCAGATCGAACGGAGAAATCGGGGAGAACACAAATCCGAACTCCCCCAGGACGTCCGGCGCCCGAGACACAGCCAGAGGGCCTTCCTCTTCCGCGCCACCGGCCTCTGACCCGGCAGATGGGACGTCTTTGGCTAAATCCTCGACCAGGTCGAGCAGCCCCTGGGAAATGACCGGGCCGCTTTGGGCGAGCTCACTTTCTTCGAACTCGCCCGACCCAGACCCCAGGCCGCCCGGCCCGTCGAGGGGCAACGGCATCGATAAATAGTCTATTTCAGCCGCGGGTTGATCCGCGACCCCCCCCACGGGCAGGGTCTCGTCCCCATCCCCGGGAGGCACGTGCTGCACAGACACATCTGCCTCAGCCTCCCGAGGGACAGGCGACCCTTGCCGATCGCCGGTGATGGTGGCAGCGGTGGGGGGGGCGCAGCACCCGCGGCGGGCGACGAATCCCCCTGTTCGGAGGGACCCTCCTCCTCCTCCCGGTCCTCCTCCTCATCCAGGGTGTCGCGCCTTCTTTTTAGCGCGGAGGGAGCGAGGGAGACCTCCATGTCTGCAAAGGCCTCCTCCTCAACTCCCTCCGGCGGAGCAGGTTTGTCGGGTTCCTCGGGCCCGAGCCCAGCCGCAGGTAATGGCAATACCGCTGCGGCGGTTGCGGCCACAGGCTCGGGCACGAGGCCCCTCCCGCTCGCATCTGCCCCGGTCAACTCCGCGAGGAGCGCGGGTGTAAGGGGCTCAAGGGGCAAGGGCTCGCCATCCACGGGGGGACCCGCCGTAAGGTGTTTTTTCTTTCCCCGTGCCTTATTTCCGGCCGGACACGCTCCCTCCCCCCCGCCGGAGGCCTTGATGGCATCGGCCCCCGACGTCAACCGCGCATCAGACGTACTTGACGCGCGGGCAGACCCGGGGGGAGGAGCAGCGGCGGCGCCAGCCTCGGCCGCACGAGATGATCCGGCGGCCTTGGAGGCAGGGCAGTTCCTCCTGATATGCCCCACCTCCTTGCAGGCGTGGCACCGCACACCATCCGACGTCCAAAAGACGCGATAGGCGGTCCCCTCGTGGAGGACGACGAACGCTCCGTCAGTGTCCTCCTCCCGCGCCAGCTGGATAAACAGCTGGCGCCGGAAGGAGAAGACGTGGCGAAGGCTGGCCTCCCGGAAGCCGAGCGGGATAGGCGTGATCCCCGACCTCACCTCCCCAAGCTGACGCAAATGGGGAAGGAGGAGCTCACCGGGAACATAGGGCGGGACGTTAGAGATGACAATCCTCTGCGCGGTGGCCTCGAGAGGATCCACCGGCAGGAAGGTCCCGCCCACGGTGAGCCCCTTGGTGACGGCCAGGGACACCGCCCGCTCCGACCCCAGGAAGAACACAGCCTTCCCGTACATTTTCGAGGCCGCGACGATGGCTGAGGGGCCGACAACCCCAGCCATGGCTTTGACGCAGGCCTTGATGGTCATAGTGGGGTGAGTGTAGCTCTTCACCCCAAGCTTTTTCGTTATCAGTTTAAATGGTGACGGGGCAGCAGAAGCAGCGGGAGCAGCTGTGGCTGTGGCTGCCGCTCCCGCATAAGTCTTGGCTTGCCCCGCCACCGGCGATGATGTAGTCGCCATTCTGGGGTGCTTTTTTAAGGGCTACACTCACCCCAAGTCACAGGCCTGAAGGTGTTAATGGCCTCAGGTAATATATATATTTTTTGTCCTCGATTAAGCAGATGGAGCTGATTAAAATGAGGACACACCTCTCCCCTTACTGAATGAAATTGGGCGAGGGGCCCTCTCCCCTCTGCTCAATAGGCAATGAATAAAAGGTGATGGGACTGAGGTGCCTTAGAAAGACAGGCAGAGAGAGATAGAGATAGAGATAGAGGGGTAGGAAGGAGGGAGACCACAAGGGCAGTGTTGCCACTCAGGATGGTGGGTGGGTGTTGGCAGGGGGGCACTCTCTGATGTAGTTTAAAAGTCTTTGGTGATGGTCTTCTGGCAGGGGGAGAAGATGTCTTCACCTGGAAAAGCTGGAGAAGCCCAGGCTTAGTCCTGCAACAGGTCTTAATGATGTAATTAATGAAATTAGAGACTTCACCTGGTCAGCTCCAGCTCTCCCAGGCAGGCAATTGTAGGGGTGCTAATTAGTGGTGTGTGTGGCCTAGCTTTTAACAAGAGTCACACACACACACACTACACCCCTTGATGGTCCGGCCTTGCTTCTTCTTTTCTCCCCCCACCTAAAATACAAAGTCTTGGGAGAGTGCCCCAAATAACACCCACCTGTAGATGTTTCAAATGAGATGAATCTTCCCTCCTTCCAAACAGTTGGTGGTTTTTTTTCTGATGTTTCTCTCCCCTCTCTCCCGAAGTGGAGGCCAATTTGGGGAGGCAGTGATAGAAAAGGCCTCTCCCCGGTTGATGTTGATATAGGCCTCCTTTCTCCTTCTCCTCCTCTGCCCAATCTCTCCAGGCACCTCAGTTGTTTGAAGATGTTGGAGGAGGTGGAGGTGGTGATCTATCTTTCAGCAACTCCTCTTCCTGGTCAGGAGACCACCACTCTCCACTCTCTTGCTTTGGCAGCTCCTTCTCCTCTTGCTGCTTGAGACAGCCAGAAAAGCACACAGGTCTTTACTGGTTGGAGGTCGGGACTATTCTGAATACAAGATTACTGCACAGTGCTTATATACCGGTGTGTTCACCCCCGGTATTACGTCTACAGCAGCCTGAGAAAGTAGTACATCTCTTAAGGTGGAACAGGCTTAAGCTCTCTTAAGGTGGAACAGGTTACATACACAACACTACCCATTACTAGACCTATTTGTGTTGCTTTATAACTTTATTAATTGCTAGTCTGCCATTTGTTTGTGTACAAAATCTTAGTACTTTTCTTTAGGTCAGTTGGGGGTCCAGCATGGTGAGAAACTCATTTAATGTGTAACTGCCTCCAAATCAAACTGATAAGAAATCCACTAAGGCTGGAGTTCTTGTTTGCATGATATGGAGTGCACACACTTCCCCTCCAGGGACACAACCCACTTGCCTGGAGCCCATGTGCAGGTTGACAAGAAGCAAGACCTGGACACCTGCTGGAGGTGTTCTGCTAGAGTTTAATCAGCTAAAACCATAAAGCTTACTAGCACAGTGCACTGACAAGCTTCCTTTGCCGGTCCATTCAGGACTATCCAAGTATGAATACTTAAGCCTTTGCCTTTGAGCATCTCATCAGTGCATCCCATGGAGGTTTGGGGATCATGATAACATTCATGTTCCCATTAATTTGCATATATCTTATGTTGTGGTATAAAAGACATCTTGCTGTACTGATTTATGATTTATCCGTCAATGAGTTAAGATTTAGCCATCAATAAGAAACAGCACTGGATCTCTGACATGGGCTGAAAGAGCCCTTCTGTTATATGATGGGGAGTTCTCAACCATGTCCTATATCCCACAAACTTAACCCTGTATTGGGACTTTGCTGTCATTAAAGAAAGACCAAAATGTCCTTTGCATCTTCTTTGCATGATCCTTGGGAACTATGTCCAGGCTAAAGCTGTCACTGACCAGTACCCTAAAGTATCAAAATAACTCAACAACCGTAACTCATGCCCTTTGTGTCTGCCAAATAATACCTTCAAGCTACTCTATTTGGCCATACAAAGATATAGGGGGAGAAATTCGGTATCGCCCCGTTTGGGGCGCAATTATCGGCTGGGCGCAAAGTTTAGTGCCTGACGCTAATTATCGCCTCCGACTGCAAACTTGGCTTTTATTGCCCCTGAAGTTGATTGGAGCGCTAAATCAGGCACTGCACACCTGTCGTAAGGCGCAAAGGCCGAGGAGTGAGGCGCTAACTCAGAGCGCGGGCACAGCGCAGGTGATGTCAGTTAGCGATGGAACACAGACACACTGGTGCCGGCCAGTTCTTAAAGGGGAGGGTCGATCTTGCTCTCCAGCAACACCCGGCTCATTGGAGCCTTGAATCTCGGCCTGGAGAGACCTGTGCCTACATTTTCCAGCCAAGGACTATGGAGAGGGTGAGAAAGCGAGCTCAGCGCTTCAGCGAGTGAGCCTTGGAAGCTCTGGTTGGTGCGATGGAGCGCAGAAGATCTATATTCTACCCTGAGAGTGGCAGGAGGCCTTTGCCGCGTGACTACAGAAGAGTGTGGAGGGAGGTGGCTCAGAGCGTCTCCTCCAGGAGCATGGTGCCCAGGACCCATACGCAATGTCGCAAAAAGTTCAATTACCTCACTTGGGTCGTCAGGATGAGTGGCTTTTTTTCAATACCTCACCATCCCTCCATTTCAACCTCACCCTATGGCCAGAGGGTCTTAAAACCCCAATGCCCAACACTCATCCAACACCTATGGCCCTCTCATGAAACACACATGCACATTCCATGCCTTGCATGCAGTAAGGGCTATTCAACTAGGGGGGGCACATCAGGCAAGACCATGGCTGCATACATGAAGGGCTAATCAACTATGGGAGGCACATCAGGCAAGACCATAGTTGTATATTGTAAGGGCTATTCAACTATGGGAGGCACATCAGGCAAGACCATGGCTGTATAGTTACTTAGATGCCATCCTTTTTCATGCAGGCCAAGCTATCTCATAACAGGAGACAGCAGCAATGGACGGATGGAGGGTGGCCTCAGCTGCAACCCCTCAGCGATCTTGAGGTGCACATCCAGAGGATTGTGGCAACCCGCTGGGTCCCTGGAGAGGCCGACCCTGTTCGGGACAGCAATGGTAAGGTCATCAGCTGTCTCTCCTCTCTCCTTCCACTTGTCCCTCACAACACCAGCCGTTGACACTTTCAAGCCAACTTACTAAATGGTTCCACTCCTTCCTTCCTTACTGCCCCACTGTCCTCACGCTAAAGCCACTCTTGTACCTCCCTGCTTTCAGATGGTGATTCACCAGCTGAGGAGACGGGCCCTCAAGCTGCCAGTGGGAGCGAAGCCGCAGGCGAGGAGGAAGAAGAAGCCACCCTCTCCTGAGGGAGCCCATGCCCACACTGGGACCACGTCTTCCCTGGAGGGGAGCAGGGGGGAAGTGTTTGATGAGGGGGAAGCTCCGGGACCCACTGGGCTGCAGCAAAGTGATGTGGCTAGGGAAGCTCGGGGGCCTTCTCCCCGGAGGGAGAGTAGACCAGCGAGTCCTGCTGCACTGGATGCAGAGGAGGAGCGGCTCATCACTGAAATGAACACCCAGGCAGTGGACATGCACTCTGAGCTCATGGGTGCAGTGGGAAGGGTGCCCGAAACCATTGATGCACTGGCAAGGAGTGTGGAGCACTACGCTGTAGCACAGGCAGATGCCACGCAATTGTTTATTGCTGCAATTCAGTCACTGGCTGCCGTGATCCAACCTCAGACTGGTCTCATGCAGTCTCAGATTGAGGCCACGCAAGCACTGACTGCTACCATTGTCGCTGGTTCGGACACATTTCCCCGGGGCTTTCACCGCGCTGCAGCAGGCCAGAAATCTGTGCTCCAGCAGATTGCTCCGGATGCTGAAGTGCTGCCCTGTGAGAGTGCCAGTGTGTCGGTCGAGCAGGGAGTTGCTGTCCTCTCTCAAGATGACAGCATTCCTGCTGCCACCACTGTCACTTGCAACCCCTGTAGCCCAGACTGCTGCCGCCCATGCAGAGTTGGTGCAGTCTGCAGCCGGGCCCTCCAGGCCCAGAGCTGGTCGAGGCCATCCTTCAAGGGCATCTGCAGCCTCAGGTTCTGACAATCAGCAGCCTTCCACCAGCCTTGCTGCATCCATTGGGGCCCGTTACGGAGGAGCAGTAGGGTGGGAAGGGGGGAAGTGCGTAAGGGAAGGAGATCACCCTTGAAGGGCAAAAAGTAGGAGGTGTGACGAAATGTTGGGAATTTTTTATTAAAGGCCGAGGTTCGTGTTCAAACTTTTGTTTAGTGTTTTGGCCATTATCTTCAGGTTGTGAGAACCAGTTCTGTCAGTGAATGATTTTTTGTGTTTGTTTCTATTAGTTTGTCATGAAGAAATGACACACACAGAGTTTGTAAAATAAAAACATTTTTGTATTCAAAATGTACAGGTTTGGCCTTTGGAATCATTGCTGCCTTGGCCGGCTTTGGGGTTGCGGGTTGCTTTCCATTATGTTGTTCTCCATGCCAGAAGCCATTTCCTGAGTAGGGGCCTAGAAGCGACTTGTTATCAGTCGTTGAAGGACAGCCCTTGCAGTTTCAGCATTGTGGGCCTCCCTCCCGCCTTGGTGCTGCTGCTGATCATCCTCCTTCTCTTCCTCCTCCTCTTCCTCTTCCTCCGGTGGTGCACCAAGGCCTTGTGGCATTGGCTGGGTCCTGAGGATTGCCAGGTTATGAAGAATGCAGCACACAACTATGAAGAGGGAGACTCGTTCAGGCGAGTACTGCAGGGCTCCTCCTGAGTGGTCCAGACAGCGGAACCATTGCTTGAGCACGCCGATCGTCAGCTCAATGATGTTCCTGGTGGTGAGGTGGCTCTCATTGTACCGTAGCTCAGCAGGGGTGTTGGGGTTACGGAGCGGTATCATCAGCCAGGTGCAGAGTGGATAACCCTTGTCCCCGAGGAGCCAAACACTTGGCTGATGCGGTGCCTGGAAAAGGTCTGGCACACCTTCTGGCGCAGGATGAAAGCATCGTGACTGCTGCCAGGATAGCGGGCACTGACAGCGAGTATCAGCTGTCTGTGGTCACAGACCAACTGGACGTTTAAGGAGTGGATCCCCTTGCGGTTTCGGATAACCTCTGCATTCTCATGCAGTGCCCACAGTGCCACATGCATGCAGTCAATGGAGCCCTGCACCATGGTGAAGCCCGCTAACCTCGCAAAGCCCAATGCGCGTTCATGCTGTTTTTTCCCTGGTCATTGGGAAAGAGATGTACTGGCGTCTCCTTTTATAGAGGGCATTTGTGACCTGACAGATTCAGCAATGGACCGCGAACTGGGAGATATTGGTGATGTTCCCAGTCGCTGCTTGAAAGGAGCCGCTGGCATTAAAATTCAGTGCAACTGTGACCTTCACTGCCACCGACAGAGACGTCCTGGTCCTCAGTTGAGGCTGCAGATCTGGCTGCAGCAGGTGGCAGAGCTCAGTGACCACCTCCTTGCTAAAGCACAGCCTGCGCAAACACTGCTCCTCAGACAAATGAATGTAAGAGAATTGGTCCTGGAATACCCTGGGAGGGTAAGATCTCCTGTGCAGAGGCCTGTTGGCCCTCCTCCGCCTGGCCATGATTGCCACTCTCTCTCTTTGTCTCTGTTGCCTCCAATTCTGCAGGCGCAGGACGACGCCCCAAATCAGTGCAGCCCCCATAGTCTCTTGACAATCGAAGAAATGAAGGTCAAATCCAAAAGTACGTGCAAAGTAATGCTCAGTAGCCAAAACTACTTCACACAGCGTTGACTCTATGCAAAAGTTTCTCTCTCTCAGAATCTCTCTCTGTCAGAATGAGTGGTGTAAAAATGCCTACCACAGAAAAAGGCAGGAAGAGGCCGCCTTTAAATAGCGCCCACCCCCCGACCCTCACCAACTGGGAAACGTTCCAGTCTCCCTGTCGTTGCTTGCAGCAGGCGGAAAGGAGGGGGGCACCACTCAATATCCAGTCCGGGGCATTGCACACTTGACTGATGTCACGATCTGCGGGCGCAGGAGATCGGGGCGGTAAACTTTTGTGCTGCCGCACAAACTAGTCAATTTCGCGAGCGGCGCAAACATTGCTGCACCTGGGCGCTAGTTGCTTTGCGCCCCATTAGCGCCCTCTTAGGGAGGCGCAAACCAACCAAATTTTCCCCCCATAATATTGCACTCGGGGCAAGCACTGCTCTACAGGGACTCTGATTTTGCCCAAGTTCTCCTTCCTTTCCTAGTTATCTTAACATGCTATTGTTTAATCAATAAGGGTTAGCAAACTCAACCTTCAATTTCTGACTTTAATTGCAGAGGCAAGACAATCATCAGTCACATCACCCGTTGTCAAGTTCACTTTCTTAGTAGTCTCATAGAACCAGTCCCAGGTTGTGTGATCTTAGTACTGAGTGACAAAGTCTTGCATCGATCATTCATCATGCATACAAACTGGTTCACATTAGTATTCAGTGCTAAGGTGACATCAATTAATCAGGTTACACACACCACTTTACTGTTAATGACATTTTAAATAGCATCTTTGTAAAAAGAAAGAAAGATTTGCATTTTTATAGCACTTTTCATGACCTCAGGATCTTCCAAAGCACTTCATCATGCTCCCTCTCCTCTGACTTCACTACCCTCCTATCCTCCCTAAGCTCTCCGTCCATGTAAACCCCTCAACCTATATTCACGGCCACCCCCTCGCCCTTACCATCTCATAGAATCATAGAATCATAGAAAGTTACAGCACGGAAGGAGGCCATTTCGGCCCATCGTGTCTGCGCGGCCAACAAAGAGCTATCCAACCCAATCCCACTTCCCAGTTGTTGGTCCGTAGCCCACCTGACCAATTTATTGATATCTTCCTGCAGTCTACAGCTTCCTTCTTCAGTATCAACCACATAGCTGATTTTAGTATCATCTGCAAACTTCTTAATCATACCCCCTATATTCAAGCCTAGATCATTGATATATACCACAAAAAGCAAGGGACTTAGTACTGAGCCCTGCGGGACCCCACTGGAAACAGCCTTCCAGTCATAAAAACACCCATCAACAATTACCCTCTGCTTCCTGTCTCTGAGCCAGTTTTGAATCCAACTTGACACTTTGCCCTGGATCTGATGGGCTTTTAACTTTGTGGCCAGTCAGCCACGTGGAACCTTATCAAAAGCCTTGCTAAAGTCCATATACACTACATCAAACGTACTACCCTCATCTACTCTCCTTGTTACCTCCTCAAAAAATTCAATCAATTTTGTCAGACAAAAACTTCCCTTAACAAATCCGTGCTGACTATCCTTGATTAATCTGTGTCTTTCTAAATGAAGATTTATCCTGTCCTTCAGAATTATTTCCAATAATTTTCCCACCACTGAGGTTAGGCTGACTGGCCTGCAATTAATCGGTCTATCCTTTTCTCTCTTTTTAAACAAGGAAACCACATTAGCAGTCCTCCAGTCCTCCGGCACCACACCTGAAGCCAGAGAGGATTGAAAAATGATGGTCAGGGCCTCTGCTATTTCCTCCTTTGCTTCGCTTAACAGCCTGGGATACATTTCATCCAGGCCTGGGGATTTATCCACTTTTAAAGCTGCTAAACCCCTTAATACTTCCTCTCTCACTATATTTATTTCATCCAATATTTCACACTCCACCCCCTTGATAGCAAAGTCTGCTTCGCCCCTCTCCTTTGTGAAAACAGACACAAAGCATTCATTAAGAACCCTACCGACATCTCCCACCTCCACACACAGATTACCCTCATGATCTCTAATAGGCCCTACCCTTTCTTGAGGCCTCGCTCCCATCATGTCAATCACAGATAAGGTCTTCTCTGATCACTTGTAGGGGGTGGTGTGGTTGGCACGTGCGCCCAGTCAGTTATGCCCCTGACTGTTTGTGAGCGGTTCGAATCGCTCCCACGCCCCTGGGTTCTAGACACCAGACTTAGGTACAGGCGGCGATACAGAAAGACTCGAGTAGACAGGTGGTTTGGATGTAAGAAAACCAAGATTTTATTAAAATCGAAATTAACACATTCTTATGAGAAGTTACTAGTATAAAATTACAGGCAAATACAAAATAACTATACTTATACAGGGAATGGGGAACACACGGCACATCGAGGGAAAACAACTATCTTAACAATCCCCTTATCCTTATCCCACCCCCAATACCTAACTAGATTAAGCTATGAGGGGCCAGAATTCATGCTCACCAATCCAAAATAAAGCCAACTGTTAACGAGTGCGAATTTTGAAGTCTGGTCTCTGGTCCTTCTAGGTACCCCGTCGCCATGTTGTCTTCAGGGGTGCGGTGCTGGGTCTACTACTGCGACACACCTTCTCCCCTCCACTGCCATCGTCGTCCCGTCGCGATGGGTTCTCCTCTTCTCCTCCCTCGGGCGGCCGTCGGCGGCACCATTGTGCCTGCAGGGCAGTTGACAGTTTTAACTGCCTAGATTTTCCTACCCAAGCTTAAGAACACCAGTCTATTCATCGTGGCGTGGCCACCTGCGTTATCGCAGTGTTCAATGAGATGCTTGTCTCCCCAAGCGCCAGCTTATAAATAGGCGCTGGGTTTTCTTATCGATACGGTTTTCGCTGCTCTGCTCTGCCCTTATCGAGTTATTATCGTCTTCTTCGTCTCTACTTGTCTCGTCTCGCCGGACTACTATACAAGTCCTGGGCTACATGCTCAACTTCGTCTCGCCCCTTTCTGTGGCCTGGGTGTCTTGGATGGCTATGGATTTGGGTCTTGTTCCCCTTCCTTGCAGTTGGTATGGAGTAACTGGCTACTGAAAATCTGCTACGGGGAGAAAACCCGCCACGAGGCCAGGGCACGAGTACGAGCGGCAGCCCAAGAGGCCGGAGCCATGAGAGCAGAGCAAGAGCCAAGAAGAGCAGAGTCAAGAGAGCAAGAGCGAGATTGCTACCCGGGGCCTTCAGTTATACTCCTCACGAAAACCCTTATCTGCGCGCCAAATCAGGTTAGTTCTGTTGTGTCCATGTGTTAATGGAGACACAGAATGCAGGAGTTGGTTTAACAGGTGTTTACTGAACAAAGTCTGGAGGTGAACTAAAAGATACAAGACGCTATACAGGCTTATATACCCGAGTGGTCACTACCGGTATTATAGTACACAGGGGCTCTTAAAGGTACATACACTACAATTCCTCCCCTTTTAGATAATTAGTACATAACATTTTAAGTAATCATTAATTAACATGTTTACAAGAACAATAATCTACACATTTGCTGCAGTTAATCAATTATAAGTCAGTCTCTCTGGAGGCTTCCTGACTTGGTCCGGATAACGCCTCGGTGGTGTAGTAGTTTTCGGTGGTGTAGTAGGTTCTTTTGGCAAGGTCGATTCGGCTTGAATGCCAGTGTCAGGTTCATCTGGTTCCAGTATCACCGGATCGGAGGTAGATACTATGGGTATCTCTGCTTCATCATTAGACGTATAGAGTTGTGGTGTAGGTTGTCCCTTTTTGGATGACTCTATGATCTGGTCAGCATGGCGCCTTATTATGCTTTCACCAATGTCCACGGTATACATCAGCGGTCCTAGTCGTGTGCAAATAGTTCCAGGCTGCCATTTCTCGGTACGGTAGTCCCGGGCCAAAACTTGTTGACCTATCTGGAAGGTTCGAGTTGGCCTTTCATTCATGCCTTGAAATTGCCGGTTCTCTACGTCCCTTCTGATGTTTGGCTTGATCAAATCCAGCCGGCATCTTAGTCTTCTATTGAAAAACATCATGGCGGGAGTTTGGTTTGTAACCACATGTGTTGCATTCCTGTATGCAAACAAGAAGTTATCTACCTTATGTTGTAGATTTATGTCTTCATTACCCATGGCCTTTATGGCCTTCTTGAAGGTCTGGACAAACCTTTCAGCTAATCCATTGGTGGCGGGATGGTATGGGGCGGACGTGTAGTGCTTAACCCCATTGTTTTTTAAGAACTTCCTGAATTCTTCGGACACAAATTGCGGTCCATTATCAGAACAGATCTGTTCAGGCAGCCCATTCCTGGCAAATATGGTCCTTAATACTGTGATGGTTTTTTCCATGGTGGTGGAGGACATCTTTATTACCTCCGGCCACTTGGAGTGTGCATCAACCGCGATTAAGAACATTGAGCCCATAAATGGACCAGCAAAGTCGATGTGTACCCTATGCCATGGAGATGAGGGCCACTCCCATGGATGTAGAGGGGCTTGTGGTGGGGCGTTTTGGACCTTCTGGCATCCTAGACAGCTCTTGGTCATTTCTTCGATGTCTCCATCAATACCTGGCCACCACACAAACGCTCTGGCTAGGTTCTTCATTTTCACTCCACACAGATGCCCCTCGTGAAGCTCCTTTAGCACTTTATCCTGGAGTTTGGGTGGAATCACCACTCTGGATCCACACATCAAGGTTCCTCGGCACACTGACAGCTGTTCTCTTCTTTGCGAGAATGCTGGCAACAGTGGTTCGCCATGTGCTGGCCATCCCTTCACCATTAAATCGTAGACTCGTGAGAGAGTCGGATCATTTCTCGTTTCCTTTTCAATGGCAGAATTTGTTACTGGTAGACATTCCACTATGGTTGAGTGGAACATCTCCACTGGGTCCACTGTAGGTGCCTCTTCTACCGTTGGCAACGGTAGGCGCGATAAACCGTCAGCATTCCCATGCTGTTTTGATCCTTTGTATTCTATGTCATATTGGTGTGCCCCTAGGAAAAGGGACCACCTCTGTAGCCTTTGCGCTGTCATAATGGGAACGCCCTTTTTAGGGTTGAATATGGAGACGAGGGGTTGATGGTCAGTCGACAAGGTAAATTTTTGTCCGTGTAGGTAATGGTTGAATTTCTTCACTCCCCATACCAGGCTGAGTGCTTCCCTGTCGATCTGGGCATAGTTACGCTCAGCTGAGTTCAATGAGCGTGACGCAAAAGCTATCGGCTGCTCCGAGCCATCAGGGAATCTATGCGATAATACCGCTCCTACGCCATAAGGGGATGCATCGCACGCCAGTCTGATTGGCAGTGATGGGTTGTAATGAGCCAACACTTCCTTGGACGTGATCAAGCCTTTGCATTTATGGAAGGCACGTTTACAGTCTTCGCTCCATTTCCAAATTACTCCCGTTTGTAGCAGTGCGTTAAGAGGGTGCAGAACAGTTGACAAGTTCGGTAAAAATTTATGATAGTTGTGGTAAACCACTGTTTGTATTCCACTGTGTACATGCCTGGACATGCCTCGGCTGACTCCTCCCACAAGTCCTAGTATAAAGGTGACTGCTCCCCAGCCCTTTGTATTTCTGGACCGGTCGACCACTCGAGGCAGACCTTCATTCTTTTGTTAATAAAAGCCTTTAGTCACTCTCTTAACTCTCAGTCTTTTATGATTAATTGATAGCGCATCAATTTTATTAACAAAATTTTTATAATGGAGAAGATCCTCACACCAGCATGCCTGGACTTAGATCATTGGGAGGCGGACTCATCCACCAAGTTTACTCACTGGCTTAAGTGTTTCGAAAAATTCCTGACCGCCTCCGCAGCAATCAAATCGGACGAGGACAAACTGGATGTCCTGACCTCCAAAGTGAACCACCGAGTGTACTCGGTCATCCAAGACGCGACCTCGTACGCGGACGCTATCAAGCTCCTCAAGGACCAGTACACGCGCCCAGTGAATGAAGTGTACGCCAGGCACCTTCTGGGGAGTCGTAAACAACAACCTGGGGAATCGACCGTGGAATACCTTCAGGCACTGTCTGTGCTTGGCAGGGCCTGTGGTTGTAAGGATGTAAAGGCCGCCGTGTACACAGAGGAACTTATCCGGGACGCTTTTGTAGCGGGCCACAGATCCAATTACACCCGACAGCGACTGTTGGAGCAGAGTGACCTCGACCTCAACAAGGCCTCTGAACTCGCACTATCATTGGATGCAGCCTACCGGGGCATGGATGCCTACTCCTCTGCACCGTGGACGCCGCGGGGAATGACAGCCTGGGACACGGTAGGACCGCCTCATAGCGCCGTGCCACCCCAGCCACACCCCAGCAACGGCCCAACTACCACAGCAGTGTCCCAAGGCCAGACAGCAGTGCCCCAAGGCCAGAAATGCTACTTCTGTGGCCAGGCAAAAAACCCCAGAGTGCGCTGCCCGGCGAAAAACGCGATCTGCTCGGGCTGCGGGAAGAAGGGACACTACGCTAACGTCTGCAGGGCCAAAGCCACCCCGAACCACAGCAGCGCCGCGTGTGGGCCATGCGGGCCGCCATCTTGGGCCTCCCCGGCCATGTGCGAACCACCGGTACAGCAGCCATTTTGGATGCCTCCAGCCACATGGGGATCATGGACGCCGCCATCTTGGATGACAGCCGGAACGCAGCAGGCCCCCAACACCGCCTCATCTGATACCCGCAGCGACACACCGACCCCTACGCTGGCATCCATTACACTGGACCAAGCGAGACCGCACCAGCTGGCCAGTTCCACAATGGACATTAAGGTAAATGGCCACGATACAATCTGCCTTTTTGACTCTGGGAGCACGGAGAGCTTCATCCACCCCGACACGGTGCGGCGTTGCTCTCTCCCAGTCCTGCCTGTGCACCAGCGGATTTCTATGGCCTCCGAGTCCCAGTCGGCGGACATCGGCGGCTACTGCGTAGTGACACTCGTAGTAGACGGGACCGTGTACGATCATTTTAAACTTCTGGTCCTGCCCGACCTCTGCGCTGCCTTCCTGCTGGGGTTAGATTTTCAGTGCCACCTTAAAAGTGTTACGATGGCGTACGGTGGACCCCTACCCCCACTCACAGTCCGCAGCCAGCAGCTCCCAAATTGCCCGCCGCGCACCAGGTGCAACCTCTCCACACTCAGAGTCACCTCCCCCCCACTGTTTGCTAACCTCGCCCCCGACTGTAAGCCCATCGCCACAAAGAGCAGGCAATACAGTGCCGGGGACAGGGTTTTCATTAAAACCGAAGTGGAGCGGCTCCTGAAGGAAGGGATTATTGAGGGCAGCACCAGCCCCTGGCGAGCCCAGGTCGTGGTCGTTAAGACCGGCGAGAAGCAGCGCCTGGTCATCGACTACAGCCAGACAATAAATCGCTACACCCTGCTGGACGCCTACCCACTCCCCCGCATAGCTGATATGGTCAACCAGATCGCGCAGTACCGCGTCTTCTCGACCATTGACCTGAAATCAGCGTACCACCAGCTCCCTATCCGCCCTGAGGACCGCCAGTATACTGCCTTTGAGGCAAACGGCCGCCTCTACCACTTCCTTAGGGTTCCCTTTGGCGTCACCAATGGGGTCTCCGTCTTCCAAAGGGAGATGGACCGGATGGTAGATCAAAATGCGTTGCAGGCCACTTTCCCATATCTGGACAATGTGACCATCTGCGGCCGTGACTTGCAGGACCATGACGCAAACCTCAAAAAATTCCTCCGCACCGCCCAACTCCTGAACCTGACATATAACAAGGAGAAGTGCATATTCCGCACAAACCACCTCGCCATCCTTGGCTGTGTTGTGGAACACGGAGTCATTGGCCCCGACCCCGACCGGATGCGTCCCCTTATGGAACTCCCACTGCCCCACTGCCTCAAGGCCCTGAAGAGGTGCCTAGGGTTTTTCTCCTATTATGCCCAGTGGGTCCCCTACTATGCGGACAAGGCCCATCCACTGATCAAGTCCACCTCTTTTCCCTTGATGGCAGAGGCCCGCTTAGCCTTCCACCGTATCAAGGAAGACATTGCCAAAGCCACCATGCACGCAGTGGACGAATCCATCCCCTTCCAGGTGGAAAGCGACGCGTCCGACTTTGCCCTGGCCGCTACCCTCAATCAGGCGGGGAGACCCGTGGCCTTCTTTTCACGAACCCTCCAAGGCCCGGAGACCAGACACTCCGCTGTTGAGAAGGAGGCCCAGGCGATTGTGGAGGCTGTGCGTCATTGGAGGCACTACCTGGCCGGAAAACGATTTACCCTGCTCACTGACCAACGTTCAGTTGCTTTCATGTTTAACAACAAGCAGAGGGGCAAAATCAAAAATGACAAGATCTTGAGGTGGAGAATCGAACTTTCCACCTACAATTACGAGATCTTGTACCGGCCCAGGAAGCTCAATGAACCCCCGGATGCGCTATCGCGTGGCACCTGCGCCAGCGCGCAGATCGATAGACTGCGGGCCCTCCACAATGACCTCTGCCACCCGGGGGTCACCAGGTTCTTCCACTTCATCAAGGCCTGCAACCTGCCTTACTCGATTGAGGAGGTCAGGACCATGACCAGGAACTGCCAAGTCTGCGCTGAGTGCAAACCGCACTTTTATAGACCAGACAGGGCACACCTGATAAAAGCCACTCGCCCCTTCGAGCGCCTGAGCGTTGATTTTAAAGGGCCTCTCCCCTCCTCTGACCGCAATGTGTACTTCCTCAATATTATTGATGAGTACTCCCGTTTCCCATTCGCCATCCCCTGCCCGGACATGACCAGTGCCACGGTCATTAAATGTCTGAACGACCTCTTCACCCTGTTTGGTTTCCCCAGCTATATCCATAGCAACCGGGGCTCATCGTTTATGAGCGCCGAACTCCGTCAGTACCTGCTAACTAGGGGTATTGCCACAAGCAGGACCACCAGTTACAACCCCCGGGGGAACGGACAGGTGGAAAGAGAAAATGCGACAGTTTGGAAGGCCGCCCTGCTAGCCTTAAAGTCTAGGGGCCTTCCATCCTCCCGCTGGCAGGATGTGCTCCCCGATGCGCTCCACTCTATTCGGTCACTGCTCTGCACTGCCACTAACGCCACCCCTCATGAGAAAATGTTTGTCTTCCCAAGGAAGTCCACATCGGGGACATCACTACCGCCATGGCTGACGTCCCCAGGGCCGGTCCTACTGAGAAGGCACGTGAGGACCCATAAAACGGACCCGCTGGTTGAGAGGGTCGACCTCCTCCACGCCAACCCCCAGTATGCTTACATTGCATACCCGGACGGGCGGGAGGACACAGTCTCCATAAGAGACCTTGCACCCTCGGGGGCCGCAGTAACCCACTACTCACTACCACCCCCCCCCACGATCCGATATCCAGCCCCAGCAGACGGCAGGCCTGGGCCCCGCGACCCGCTCGACATCTACGAGGACGACACGCCGGTGCCACAGCCTACGCAGGACTCGACGCCGGAAGCTCCACTACCCCTGCCGTCGCCACGCCGATCACAGCGGCAGACAAGACCTCCGGAGAGACTCCAATACACTAACTTTTAATACACTTCACCCCGCCGGACTCAATTTTAAACAAGGGGTGAATGTGGTAAACCACTGTTTGTATTCCACTGTGTACATGCCTGGACATGCCTCGGCTGACTCCTCCCACAAGTCCTAGTATAAAGGTGACTGCTCCCCAGCCCTTTGTATTTCTGGACCGGTCGACCACTCGAGGCAGACCTTCATTCTTTTGTTAATAAAAGCCTTTCGTTACTCTCTTAACTCTCAGTCTTTTATGAGTAATTGATAGCGCATCAATAGTAATTTATCAATCCCAGGAACGACCTTAATTGTGAGACATTTTCAGGTGCTGGGGCTTTTATGACCGCTTCAATTTTTTCAGGTGACTTATGCAACCCTTCTTCGTTAATTATATGGCCACATATGATATTTGTTTCTGGAAAAATTCGCACTTGGGGCGATTTGCTCGTAGGCCCCATTCTCTCAGCCTAGTGAGCACCTGCTCCAAATTGGCAAGGTGCTCGTTGTCGTTTTCTCCTGTTACAAGGATGTCATCTAGGTAGCATTGAGTCCCCGGAATCCCTTGCAGGACTTGCTCCATAGCTCTTTGCCAGATAGCTGGAGCTGATGCTACTCCGAAAACCAGTCGATTGTACTGGTACAGGCCTTTGTGTGTGTTTATCGTGAGATACTTTTTAGAGGCCTCCTCAACCTCCATCTGTAGATATGCCTGTGCCAAGTCAATTTTGGTGAAACGTTTCCCTCTGGATAGTGAGGCGAAAATATCTTCTATCCTCAGAAGAGGATACTGTACAGTGTGAAGGACCGGGTTTACAGTCACCTTGAAGTCCCCACAGATGCGAATTTTTCTCTGTTCTTCAGATTTATCATTATTCAACGTTTTCTTCATGACCGGGACGATGGGTGTTGCCCACTCGCTCCAATCTACCTTGGATAACACGCCTGCCTTTTCCAAATTCTCCAGCTCTGCCTCGACTGCTGGACGAATTGCGTATGGCACCGGCCTTGCCTTAAAAAGCTTGGGAATTGCCGCATCTTCCACTTTTATTGAGGCGGTGACGCCTTTCAAGGTTCCTAGTTCCTGTTGAAACACTTCTTTGGCGTTGGCCAAGATGTCTTTTAATCGTTCAGGTATGACGTCATCATCAT
Source organism: Somniosus microcephalus (assembly GCF_052327205.1). NCBI lineage: Eukaryota > Metazoa > Chordata > Chondrichthyes > Squaliformes > Somniosidae > Somniosus > Somniosus microcephalus. The sequence goes on from NC_141004.1 coordinate 49,347,624, forward strand.
TTTTTTTCTTACTGGTCACCGTCAGTGCCTGAATGGAGTGCCAGTCTAAACGTATTTTCCTGATCCATTCACGTCCCAACAGCGGTGGACCACCATCTTGCAGAACATATAAATACAACTTCTGTATTTCCTTGCCGTTGTATACAACAGGCACCCTTATTTTCCCTCTGGGGTATACTTTCGGCCCCGTATATGTCTTCAAGATAATGGATGTGTCTTTCAAAGGTATATGCGGAAATAGCCGCTCGTAATCCTGTCGACTTATGACGGTCAGAGCTGATCCTGTATCTAGCTCCATTTTAACTGGGGACCCCGCTATTTTGAGGGTAACCCAAATGGTTTGGTAATCTTCTTTGGCAATTACATTATGTAATTTGAGACAGCTTAGTCTCTTGTTTCCGGAGTCGCTATTGCTCTTCTGGTCTTCGGAGCTACTGTCCGTCATCATTTGCACCTTTCTGTACTTTTCTTTATTGATTTTTTTTCTGTCAGTGGATTTTTTGTTTCCAGATCGGCATACACGTGCAATGTGTCCCATCTTTCCGCATTGCCTGCATGCTTTGTCCTTGAACCAGCAGTCCCTCTGGTCATGGGTGGATCTGCTGCAGCAATAACAGCTCTCAAAACCCTGTGTCATTTCATGGGTGCCGAAGTCCTGTGGCTTTTGCTGTACCTCTGCAGCTCCTCTTGCTGCTGCTTCGTATGATACAGCCACACTGAAAGCCTTGTCCAGTGTCAAATCTTTCTCAGAAAGTAACCTTTTCTGTGTTCCTTCACTTAGGAGACCGCAGACGAATTTGTCTCGTAGAGAATCTGCCAGTCCTGCCCCGAATTGGCAGTGCTTTGACAGCTTTCTTAATTCGGTGAGGTAATCAGTGTTACTTTCATTCTTGTGCTGATTCCTCCTGAAGAATTTGAATCGTTCCGCTATCAGCAGCGGTGTTGGGTTTAAGTGCTCCTGTAGGGTATCAACAATCTCCTTAAAATTCTTGTCCATCGGTTTGGCTGGAGTGATTAAGTTTCGTAACAGCCCGTATGTCCTTGCGCCCATCAGATTTAGAAGTACCGATGCCTTTTTATCATCCTCTACTTCATTTGCTGTGCAATATACCTCCACTCTTTCCACATATGTGGTCCAATCCTCTATATCACTATCGAAAGCAGTAATATTGCCAGTCTTAGGCATCCTGAAAATCAAAAATGGCGCCTCCCGCGCTTTCCTTTCTTCCCTGCCGAGAAAAAATGGCGCCTCCCGTGCTTTCCCGCCGCTGCCGCTGCTGACAACGCTGTTCTCCGCGGTTTTTATTTACACAGATATTTTTAATAGTTGGAGATTCGTTCCCGCCGGACTCTCTGGGACTTTTCCCTCCCTCTGCTTGGTCCGAACGCCGACCTGCTTTGCAGCGCCGGCCGTCTCCCGAGTGCTCCACCCTCCATCTCTGTTTGCCTCCACCTTCCGACTCGCTGCTCGGCCCCGCTGCAGAGCCACCTGATCGAGCCCCAGCCCGCCGCCCAGGAAGGATTAGTGCAGTACCTGCCACCAGCCCGGCTAGCTGGTGAAACCACAGTTTTTTTTTTCTTGTTTTTTTTCTTCGACCTTCGTCTGAGGAATCGATCTCCTTGAGGTGCTGCCGAATTGCAGGTAAGTCCATTTCCAATTCATCGCCACTGTTGTGTCCGTGTGTTAATGGAGACACGGAATGCAGGAGTTGGTTTAACAGGTGTTTACTGAACAAAGTCTGGAGGTGAACTAAATGATACAAGATGCTATACAGGCTTATATACCCGAGTGCTCACTACCGGTATTACAGTACACAGGGGCTCTTAAAGGTACATACACTACAAGTTCATTGTTCCAATCTTGGCGGGCTAGTTTAAATTATTGTAGCAATCTAAACTAACTGTTTTTAGATGGCCGTTGATCGCACCTACTGGCCTGATGTCTGAGCTGTATTGTTATTAATGCATCTTAATCGGCCTGTCCAGCCTCGATGGCTTCCTTAAGCTGTTTCCGAATATTTATGCAAACAACTTGATGGCCTCAAGTATAGGCCTAACTGGTTTTGATCTGTCTCCGATTTGGCTTATTGCATATTCAAAGTCCTGCTGTCTGCTTTTCAAAATACAAAAGTCCTTCTTCACAGAAACAGCATTTTAGGTTTCAATTTCCCCAAAAGCTGCTTGTGCCACAGAGTCCAAGCTTTTTAAAATCTTGCAGGCTTTTGGTCACGAGGTGCAGATGCCATCTTTGGGTACCCTTTTTAAAATGTCCATGCAGGGTCCCTTTTACTAATTATAACCTTGGGGGAAATCTGGAAATTTTGTGAATCTTACACTCCCCCCTGTGATACTAAAACTTGCTTGAAGTATCATTCTTACAAGGTGAGCAAAATTTTCTGTCCCTCCATAGTCAACCTTCCCCTGTAATTACCTATCAAATATACCCATGACACATGCACTTCCTATTCCGTGAAAATGTAGTGTACATCAGCATACAGAGAGTAAATTACAGACTTTTACACACATCCAAGCATGGAGAGGTCCAACACCCCTGCACCACTTGGTACACACACATCTTTATTAAACGCATCGCAAAAAAACAACAGAAAAACCTTTATTAAAACATCAAACACAAAAAAACAACAATCTTTAATCAAAATACAAGGAAAAAGACGTATCTCCCTCCACCGTCACATAATGTTCCTTCCAGATCTTCTGGTTTCGGAACTCTAACAACTGACCTTTTCCCTTGCATTGAATGCAAACTAGATGCAACACTATCGCTAACTGGCAAACCACGAGAATGTGGGAAGCCAGTCTGATCCACGAAGGGACCTCTATGTTATTGAAAATGTCCCACCAAGGTGGAATCACAATATCCAATATCTTAGCCCCTATCTCTACTGTTTTCTGCTCTAGAGTGTACAAATGTTTTTGCGAAACTATAACGGCTTTGAGTATTTTGGTAAGGTGTTCAGGGAGAGGGGGAATTTCGTAGCCGAAGTGCGCTACGTACTTTTGCAAATTTGTAAAATTCTCCTTCACAGAGAGGTGAACAGTGGAGGGTTCAGGAATGGGGACAATTCGCTCCTGGGCCACTTGAACTTCTGCCTCGGGTTTAAAACAGAAGCTGCTGTCACTGACCGGACACCAGCTATGCTGTCCATGCTGTTAGTGGGACACGCCGGTGGTGACACAATATGCCCCACCTCCTATATATGCTACCTGCGGCGGAACATGGCCTTGTGCCATTGCCTCCATGTTGCAATTTATAGGTTTCGCGCCAGCAGCTCTGAACGCACACTTTGGTTTTGAATAGGCATTCAAGTGCTGGGGACACAGGATTACATGTGCTCCCCGGCTCCGGCACCCTGAAAGGTCAGTATCTGTCATAGCGTGCTCCCACTTTATGACGTAATGTGGGACCGCTGTGAAACGAATGTGCGCACCCCCTTGAATGACTCCAATGTTCTCAACCCTGTATACCGGCGCGGGTCGAGCTGTCCTACCCATGACCAGCATCCTAACTACTACTCCCATGATTGTGTGGTTGGCCCGTCCACAATCCACGGGGACTGGGTAGGCTTCGGAAGCTAGCTGGAGTTGGCACGGGCTTAATGCATTCTCAAACAGATGGAGGGCTGCGAGGTGCTTGTTGCTGATCCAGGAGGGGACTAAACCCTGTTTTAAATCCTCCAGGTTACTGCGGCCCTCGCCCAGTAACCACGCCCTGTACAGCACCCACACCTCATTCTGCGCAGCCTGGTCAGAAGCATTTCTGTCCTCCCTTATGAGGGCATTTACCGTCTTTGCATGCTTCTCAACTCCGCTATGATCTCCTTTAAATGGACCGTCATGGCCTGGTCCTCATGCAACTCCGAGCCCACTACCTTGTTCTCATCCATCAATATCTTCCTCAACTGAGTTTTTAAACCATTTATCTGGGCCTGCAGCTGTATGTCATCCAGACTGTTGATGACAGAGGACCCAGTGTTAAACGCAGTAAAAACATCATTCCATACTCCCCTTCTTTGTCTCCCTGCATCACCCAAGAACTCTCGGTGTGTGGTGTACAGTTCGGTTTTGTCCACATGGGCAAAATCGAACTCATAAAACTTCTTGAACATGTCCTTCAATAGGGCCTGGTATAGCTGCTCTGTTTCTTTGGGACACCACTCTGGCAAATGTACCTCGGTGAGATTTAAAATGACGGAGGCTACCACGTAGTGTACCCCCTGGTACAGCACCTGATTGGTAGGTACTAGTACCAACCCATTCCCTGGTCCCTTGGTGGTGGTGGGCATCCTTCCCTGGGTAACCTCACCGCCTGCGCTGTGGGCAGGGGCTTACGGGGGTGGGTTACCAGCTCAGTGGCACTGACTGGGATCGGGGAGAATGGGACTGCGCACGCCTTCAGGCTGGTATCCCACTTCATCCCCTCCCCGGCGTCCTGCCACTGCCGGTGGAAAATGATGGATATGCCTGCGGGGCAGACTCTCTGACCCCCACATATAGATATAAATCCCTTGGTCCGGTTCCCACCACTTGTCTCAACACACGCTTAATCCTCCATGAGTCCCTGTAATCGTCCGGTGGGTATTGTTCCCCAACCGTTCCCACTCGACTGCGGGGTTTCTCATATCTTTGCTCAGCTTTCTGAGCCACCACCACCTATCCAGAGGAATGTGTCCTTTACACGTTAAACATATACGCTTTCCAAAGGTGACGCTGACCCTCGTGGTAACGACCCGTACCCTGGGGCACAGGAGGGAGGCTTCCCCGTATGTGAATCCAGTTTGGCTGGAGTACTGAGACGAATTGGACCCCAGCCATCCTGGCCACCTTCCCTCATGGACGTAGACGGTGGCCTCCTCCGCATCCCGTTCACCGCTTCCGTCGGTCGCTATAGGCGCCCTGTTTCCCGAGCACCCGTCGATGTGGGAATCTTGCACATCGCCCCGCTTTCCCTGGCTCATCCCAATCAGGGCGAATAGGACTACGATCCCCTTCATCCTAACAGTCTTTCTGCAAAAACATACAAAAACATGCGGCCAGGTTCCCAAGAGATTCTCTGGCTTGGTGAAGCATAGTCGGGTCCCGCAACCTCGACCCAAATATATACACTCTTAGCAGATTCCATACTTAATTAACACTACCCATCACCTTATTTAACTTAAGCTAAAACACCCAAATTTAAGCTAAATACCTAACTTAACACTGTAAACTTACATTACCTAACCTATATACATCCGCCGCCCGTCTCCAGGCGGCCAGGCTAATTCCTGGTTGGACTGCGGCTCACCACTACCTCCGGCATGGCCGCACCATCCTGTACTGTTGGTACCTCATCGCCCGTGTCGGCTAGCTGGGGACCTCTGTCCTTGGACCTCCCCCTGACTCGAGGGGCGGCCTTTGGTAACTGGAGTGCTGGTGACCATGGCTTTCTCAGCTGGGGCGTCCGTGGGGACCTTCTAGGGGCCTTGGCGGGTGGGGCTTTCTTGGCCGATGGGCCTTTAACCCGGACCGTTGCTCCCTCAGGCTTGACCTCTCCTGAACCTGGGCTAGGGGCAGGTAACTCTTCGCAGCTTGCTGCTGCGAGCTGAGAGTCTCCGCCCCCAGGTCCCATGGCTGGGTCCGGGGCGGGGTTTTCGACCTCAGGTCCCTCCCTCTCTACACCTGGGTTAGGGGCAGAGTTTTTGCCCTCAGGTCCCTACCCCTCGTCTGGATCCCAGAAGAGCGGGGGAGTGTACCCATCGATGGGCGGGATGGGCGGGATGGCCCCTCCCTTCAAGCAAGCCACTGCGCCTGCCTGTGCAGTCTGTGAACTCGCTCCTGCTGCAGGCTGAGGATCTTTATCCTCAGACCTTACCCCAACTAGCTGTTTTCCCCTTTCAGGTCCGAACAACTTACACTGGTTCATATGAAACCATTTTGTACGCTGAGGCATCTTCACGGCGTATACCATGGGGCTGGCTTTACCTACAATGCTGTAGGGCCCCATGTACAATGATTCCAAACTTCCTACTCGGGCATAGTTTCTTACCATAACCTGATCTCCTACCTCCCACTCGTGGTACTTTCTGGGTTCGAGCAGCAATCGGTTACTCCGATGCTGCCTTCCCATGTTCCCAGCCGCCTGCTCGTGGACCTGCTTCAGCTGCTCAAAAAGGTTTCGGGCGAACCTGTCCTGGTTTACCTCTCTGAGCTGACCCTCCGTGAGCACCGGGGCTAGTACATGGGTTGGGGTCCGCATAACCCTGCCAGTCATTAGCTCGTACGGGGAGTACCCCGTGCTTTTAGACTGGCTGGCCTGGATCCCCATCAAAACCAACGGTAGGACCTCGGCCCATTTACGGGGCGAGTCCACCGTCTCCTTCCTCAACCTTTCCTTTAGGGTCCAATTCATACGTTCCGCAATCCCCAATGACTGCGGGTTGTGGGCCACATGCCATTTCCCCTGAATGCCTAACAGCATAAGGGTGTTCTGCATCACCTGTCCGGTGAAGTGACTCCCTTGTTCGCACTCCACATACTGTGGAAGTCCCCACCTCGAGAACAGTTCCCGGACCAGGAGCCTGGCAGTACCCAGAGCTGTGGCTGCCTTGCTGGGAAAAGCCTCTACCCATTTGGTAAACACATCCACCAGGACTAGGCAGTACTTATAGCCTCCCTGGGCGGTGGGCAGGGGCCCGATGTAGTCGACTTGTATCGGCTGCCATGGTCCCTCTACCCTCCTGACGTGTCCCATAGGTACCTTCCTTTTGTGGGGGTCGGGGTTATTCGCAGCACACACAAGACAGCCTGCACAGAACTCGCGGACATCGTCCCTGAGTCCCGGCCACCATCCCGCCTGTTCCACCCGCTGCCATGTGGTCTCAGGCCCGGGGTGTCCCGCTCCTGGACCCTCATGGGCCAGTTGAAGGAGTTCCCTCCGGTGCTGCTGCGGCACTACCCACTGTTCCCCCCGGAACAGCATGCCCTCTTTAATGGAGAGGGCCGCTGTGCTGTACAGACCCTCTACTCCCTTTCCCTCAGCTACAGCGCTGAGGACTGCTTTGTGGACAGGGTCTTGGGCTTGGACCGTCTTAAGGTCCAGGGCTAATGCTACCCCTACACTCCCTTGGGTCCCGTCCCTACCTCTGACCGCCGCCATGGGTCTGGACCCAAATGGGTCCCAGAAATTGCCTGTGCGGGCACCCTCCTTGGCGAGCAAGTCAGCCTGCTGGTTGCCTTGGCCGTAGGGTTCTGTGGAGGAATGGGCTTTCACCTTGTGAATGAAAACCTCCCCTTCCTCCCCCACTGCTACCAGGATCTTTTCCACAGGGGTTTTACTGTGAGGGATCTCCCGTCAGCGGAGGTGTATCCGCGGCGGGACTAAATGGCCAGGTACTCCGTACACGAATTGCACGTGAACATGTTGTCCGAGCAAATCGTGTAGGGGGTGGGGAAGATTTTGGGGTGTGTAACAACGTACACCACCGCGGACAGTTCAGCCTGCTGGGCGCTCATGGTGCTGGGGAGCTTAATCGCCAGGGCAATGTTTGCCGCTGGGTCGTAAACTCTACACCCTGTGAGATGCTCGCCAACAGATGCCGTGCTGGAATCGTCTACATAGATTTTGCGGCCTGTGGGATGTATCCCGGCCCGTAAATCTATGTTTACTTCCCAAACCCCTTCAATGGAACACCGGTGGGCTGTTCCAGGATATACCAGGTTGGCTGCGAGCTTTGGCTCACAGAGACCCTTCACTCTACGATCCATCTGTGAGAGGAGCAAGGTCCAGCGGGCAATGCGGGCACTGCTCACTGTTCCATCCTTGATCCTCCCGTCCAGAAGCATCTGGGTGGGTGTGTGATGGGCGAGGAGGGTGATGGGAGAGGTGCCTGTGAAGATCAATGATCTTTTCACAGCCCAATGTGTGGCCAAAAGGTGCCGCTCACAGTTGGAATAGCTCCTTTCCACATCTGTGAGTATCCTGGAGGAGTAAACCACCGGCCGCAGCCGGCCGTGCTGCTCTTGGAGCAGCACAGCACTCAGGCTGTCCCCGCTGGCTGCTACCTCCAGGAAAAGCTCTTTCCCCCCATCTATGGCCCCTAGAGCTGGTGCGGTCTGCAAGTCTTTCTTGAGCCTGATGAATGCTGCCTGGCAACCCTCATCCCAAAGCCACACCACTCCCTTGTGTAGGAATCAGAGCAGAGGGGCTGCGGTGGCTGCATAGTCCTCAATAAAGTCTCTACAGTACCCAGTTAGCCCTAGAAACGACCTCACACCCGTTACTGTGTTAGGGACCGGTAGTTCTTGTACCGCCTCCCTCCTAGCCTTATCTATGGCCCTTTCTCCAGCGCGCACAGTCAGGCCAAGGAATTTCACCTCCTGCTGGCTGATCTGCGCTTTCTTGGGGTTTACTTTGAAACCCTTCTGCCCTAGCAGCTCCAGAAGTTTGGCCAATAGTGGGCCATGCTCCTCTTTCGAATCAATGAACAGGAGCAGGTCATCCACATATTGCACCAACTGTCTGGGCTGGCTAAAATCCTTCAAACTGTTTGCCATGCACTGATGGAAAATGCTGGGGCTGTTGCGGAAGCTCTGCGGCAAGCAGTTCGACGTGTACTGTTGCCCTTTAAACGTAAAGGCAAACTTGTACTGATCCTCCCTCCTTACAGGGATGGACCAAAACCCATTGGAAATATCCAGCACCGTGAAAGTGGTCGCGGATGCTGGAATACTCCCTATGAGGTCGGCGACTGCTGCTACTGTGGGTGCACAGGCTGGGATGTTGCTATTGAGCACCCGGTAGTCCACCGTGGCCCTCCAGGAATTGTCCGGCTTTCTGACCGGCCATAATGGAGAATTCACGTGGATAGTTATTGGTCTCAGCACTCCCTGCTGCACTAATGAGGACATGGCTGCTTCCATGTCTGGCTCTGCTTCCCTGGGGAAGTTATACTGTTTCTGTGGTCAGGCCATGGGGTCCCCGTCTACGCTGACCTCAAACCCTGTGACCCTCCCGCAGTCGTGTTTGTGAGTGGCAAATGTGGCCAGGTGGGCCTGCACAAATGCCTGGAAATCTGGTGGGGTGTTGCTGACCATGAGCCCGAGGTTATAATCCTCTTTGGGCTTCATGGTGCAGAGGGTCCCCTTCCCTTCCTTACCCGGGATCACTACTACCTCACCGTTCTTTACTCTACCTGCCCCCCAAAGGCAATGATTTCGCAAATCTACTAGGATCCCGTGGCCTACAATAAAGTCGGCCCTCAGGACCCCTCTTCCACCCTCCACTTCCCATTTCATCAGGACACAGGCCCACTTGGAGCGGAGCGGTCCTAACCGAATGGCGAGCGGGATGGAAAACGAGCCAGTCTGTTCTTTACCCGTGAACCCCGATAGACTGTATGGGACCCCGTTAGAGAGAGGTGAGGTGGTGGGGTTAGCTGAGTAGACCACGGTGCATGATGCCCCCCTGTCCAACAGATAGGTCCCCATCACCTTTTCTACCGCAATCTCCAAAAGGGGTCTTTTCCACCCATCATACCGGAGAGAACACAGGTAAACAGGCTGTGCTGGCTCTAGTCACGGCTGTGGGTTGGATGGGGCTGATGGGGTGAGAGCACCAGTGGCGGCTGCTACTCTCCCCTGGCCAGTCAGTAAGGACCTCATGGTGTCCAAAAGTGACTCGACCTCTGCGGAAGGGATCCCTGCCCCCGCCTTTTGGGCTGGGGCTGTGGGATGCTTCCCCTTGTTATCTTTCCAAGGGTTTTTGCACTCCTTCCGCCAGTGACCATCCTTCCCACACCCGTAACAATTGGTCTTTGTGTTGGGGGGGTTACTCCCTTCTTGGTGCCACTCTTTCCTACCCGGTCCGGGTTTTACCTCATGCACCTTTCCCTTGTGTGTTTGAATCCCTCCAATCAGGTTTGTGCCCTGCCACAGTACCGAAACAGCTCTTATCAAAGTCACAAATGACATCCTATGTGACTGTGACAAAGGTGAACTATCTCTCCTCATTCTCTCGACCTGTCTGTATCCTTTGACATGGTTGACCACTCCATTCTCCTCCAACGCTTCTCCACTGTCATCCAGCTGGGTAGGACTGCACTCGCCTGGTTCCATTCTTATCTATCTAATCATAGCCAGAGAATTACCTGCAATGGCTTATCTTTCCACTCCCACATCACAGAAACCAATCTTCAGCCAATTCGATTCAGTCCACGTGATATCAAGAAACGGCTGAGCGTACTGGATACAGCAAAGGTTCTGGGCCCCGACAACATCCCGGCTATCGTGCTGAAGACTTGTGCTCCAGAACTAGCCGCGCCTCTAGCCAAGCTGTTCCAGTACAGCCACAACACTGACATCTATCCGACAATGTGGAAAACTGCCCAGGTATGTCCTGTCCAGAAAAAGCAGGACAAACCTAACCTGGCCAATTACCGCCCCATCAGTCTACTCTCAATCATCAGCAAAGTGATGGAAGGTGTCATCGAATGTGTTATCAAGCGGCACTTACTCACCAATAACCTGCTTGTTGATGCCCAGTTTAGGTTCCGCCAAGACCACTTGGCTCCTGACCTTATTACAGCCTTGGTCCAAACATGGACAAAGGAGCTGAATTCCAGAGGTGAGGAGAGAATAACTGCCCTTGACATCAAGGCAGCATTTGAATGAGTGTGGTATCAAGGAGCCCTAGTAAAACTGAAGTCAATGGGAATCGGGTGAAAACGTTCCACTGGCTGGAGTCATACCTAGCACAAAGGAAGATGGTTGTGGTGGTTGAAGGTCAATCATCACAGCCCCAGGATATCGCTGCAGGAGTTCCTCAGGGCAGTGTCCGAGGTCCAACCATCTTCAGCTGCTTCATCAATGACTTTCCATCCAACGTAAGGTCAGAAATGGGAATGTTCACTGATGGCTGCAGTGTTCAGCGCCATTCACAACTCCTCAGATAATGAAGCAGTCCATGCCCGCATGAAACAAGACTTGGATGATGTTCAGGCTTGTGCTGATAAGTGGCAGTTAACATTTGCGTCACAGAAGAGCCAGGCAATGACTATCTCCAACAAGCAAGAGTCTAACCACCGCCCCTTGACATTCAATGGTATTGCCATCGCCAAATCCCCCACCATCAACATCCTGGGGGTCACCGTTGACCAGAAACTTAACTGGACCAGCCACATAAATACTGTGACAACAAGAGCAGGTCAGAGGCTAGGTATTCTGCGGCGAGTGTCTCACCTCCTGACTCCCCAAAGCCTTTCCACCATCTACAAGGCACAAGTAAGGAGTGTGATGGAATACTCTCCACTTGCCTGGATGAGTGCAGATCCAACAACACTCAAGAAGCTCGACACCATCCAGGACAAAGCAGCTCACTTGATTGGCACCCCATCCACCACCTTAAACATTCACTCCGTCCACCACCGGCGTACCGTGGCTGCAGTGTGTACCATCTAAAAGATTCACTGCAGCAACTCGCCAAGGCTTCTTCGGCAGCACCTCCCAAACCCGTGACCTCTTCCACCTAGAAGGACAAGGACAGCAGGCGTATGGGAACACCACCTCCTCCAAGTTCCCCTCCAAGTCACACACCATCCTGACTTGGAAGCATATCGCCGATCCTTCATCGTCGCTGGGTCAAAATCCTGGAACTCCCTCCCTAACAGCACTGTGGGAATACCTTCACCACACGGACTGCAGTGGTTCATGAAGGCGGCTCATCACCACCTTCTCAAGGGCAATTAGGGATAGGCAATAAATGCTGGCCTTGCCAGCGATGCCCACATCCCATGAACGAATAAAAAAAAAACTTGCCAGAATTTGAGCTTGTAACTTCTGGGTTGCTAATCCAATACCAGAACCATTACAATACTTGCTACTTGAGTGAGGTTTAAAAGGCAGTTGGTATCTGTGGAGCTATATTCTAGTTTAAGTTACCACCTTGGGGAGAAATTTAGTGCATAAAAGCACAGCTGTTCTGGCTCATCTGTTTCCCCAGATAAAATGAATGCTCCATGCAAGCACTGGTTCTTTAAAGGTTCATGCGCTGCGCATGCGCTAAAACCCGGAACTTGCGACAGATCCTCCGCATACTTGGGAAAAAGGCCTCCGCGGGCGGAGAACTCCTACCCAACGAATGCCTGTGACATTCTTACACCTTCAGAGTTAAAAAAAAAAATTTTTTTTCAATAACGTATACATTTAAAAACCTGTGAAATAAGGTAAATTTATTTTTAGCCCCTTTAAAATATATACATTTATTTTTCAAAAAATTACATTTTTGTTTCAAATATTTAATTAAATGCCATTTTAATTAATTTTAAATATGTGTTTTTTTTTACTTATTTGAAGTGTAGAGGTATTTTTGGGGGTATTCCCATTCATACTTAGGGATTCCGTACATAGGGAACCTCCATAATATGAATGGGGATTCCCTTCTTTCATTGGTTGGGCCAGCCCACGTGATCCCAGGTGTGCTTGCGAACCGCATGCACCCCTGGGGTATGTGGGCCCCTATGCATGTCTACGCATAGAGGCCCAGGAGCATGAGTCTTCGTGGATCCCGAGTCAGAAGGTAAGTTCTGGAAGCCTCCGACTGCAAATTCAGGCCCAATGGCTGTCATCACTCGCTGGGTAAAACTGACAGCAACTTCTGGCGACCACATGTGCAAATATACGTGGAAATTTGAAAGTTGCTGTCAGTGATACCCTACTCCTCCACAGGCTGCGTTGTTGCAGTCTTTGCCGATGGAATCTGCACTGAGATCACTGTTGCGAACTTAGACTAATTAACCATTATTCTTGCTCTAGAAATGGTTGAAAAAGTTAGGGCTTGTTCAATCAGGAGTAACTAAGTTTTAGTTGTGCAGTAAGTGCTAATTACTGCTGAACAACCTCTATGGCCCTGAAAACTTAATTTTACAAGTGTCGAGTCTCATTCTTTCAGAAGAAAATTAATGTTGCAGATTTTAAAAAAAATTTAAACATTTTTTTATTGGTTTTTATCGTTTTTCTGTTTTGTAATTTATATTTCCTGTGTTTTACTTCCTGCTTTGCAGTCTGCGTCTCTCAGGAAGGATTCTTGAATCTGATGATTGAAAAGCCTCCCGGCTGCTTGTTCTGCTTACAGACACCACAGATCCCCTGTAGAGGGCACCGAATTCAACCAGATGCCAGCTGAGTGGAAGTCTCTGCTGATAAGCTCGCGTAAAGTCTGTGGCCAACTGTATGCGAGGTGAACGTGTGAAAGCCATTCCTTCAGAGCAAAATCCGAGCTAATAGGACAGGTGGCTAAAAGCTTGGTCAAAGAGGTAGATTTTAAGGAGCGTCTTAAAGGAGGGATAAGAGGCAGAGAGGTTTAGGGAGGGAAATTCCGAGCTTGGGGCCTAGGTAGCTGAAGGCACGGCTGCCAGTGGTGGAGTGATGAAAATTTGGACATTCTATATTGTAACTGATTGAGTGAGGGTGCTATCGTGCTGAGACTGTTCAATCTCATGAAATTGTTCAATATAATTTCATTTAGAACAAATATAGCCATCAGGCTCGGCTTTCTGCCTCACCCCTGCCACTACCCACTAAATTTCTCAGCCGACCTGGGATTGGAGGAGGTGGAATGCAGCTTAAGGACACACATCGATCCATCCTCCCGCCTTCCCACTACTTTTCATGGGTTGGTTCCAGCAGCAGAAACTGTGCCCACCCATGAGATATGTAAATGTGGAACGGTTTTCTGCCATTTTTCACTGCAGGACCACTGGATGCAGGGAACACCTCTTCAGCCCCTGTGTTAAGAGGTTAGCGGAGGAGGAGGAGGGAGAAACAGCACAGAACTTGAAGAGGGGCCTGCACAAGTGCTCTCAGAATACTGCATGCACAGGCCCCATGAAGGCAATTTGAAATTTTGAAGATGTAAGACTGTTTTTAATGCAGGCAGGATGCTGGCTGTCTCACTTCTCCTTCCCCTCGTGGTGTCGGCGCCCCGGGATCGGCTGCAGCACATTTCAGCCCCCAGACTGGTGTGACTGCTTAGTGGAGGTCAGGAAGCCTGCCTGCTGTACGGCAATGACCTGGAAGCAGGAAATACAGCCGGGTCAGGCGGGCATTGCCGCGCAGGCAGAGCTGTCCACCTACCTCACCCAATGACCAAGCGGAAAACCCGGGCCAACTTATCCATGTACAACAATGCTACTTACTTTTTTCTCCTTACAATTTTATTTTCTTGGACGTTTTATATGAAATCTCTTCCTCCAGCAACATTACATAGAGGCAGTTGAGCAAAACTCCAGGACATTAATTTATCATTACAATCTATTTTATTGTGTGGTGACCAGTTGGCATTACCAGATTCCAACAGGTTTGGAATCATACTGTTCCACAGTGAACCTGATCACCGCTGACCAGAGCTAGCTCAATGTGAGTTTTGTCCATTTTAGTTTCAAAAGAGTTAGCAACCAAACAATTCTTCAAATGGAAGTTTAGTCTTCATGTCTACTAATCTGTAGGAAGAAGATTATTTCTAGTTTTCATATAGCATGCCTCTGATCATTTGGGCGCAGTGCACTCGAATGTAACCAGCTTAACTGTTCCCACTAATTTAGACACAAAAGGCATCAAAGGGTATGGGGAGAGAGGGGGAATATGGTATTGAGATAGAGGATCAGCCATGATCATATTGAATGGCAGGGCAGGCTTGAAGGGCCGAATGGCCTACTCCTGCTCCTATTTGTCTGTGTTTCTATGTTTCTATTTCTTCCCCTCCCTCGCCTCCCCTGGATGGCAACGCCTGCACGAGATACAGTTCCGGAGGTCCTTTTGTTGCTCCAATGCTTCACCCAAGTGGCCATTATTTACGTGTGAATCCTGGAATCATAGATCCATAGAAGATAAGAGCAGGAGTAGGCCATTCTATTGCCGTTCAGATAATCTGCCTTCCTGTTTGTGCCACCAAAGTGGATAACCTCGCATTTATCCACATTATACTACATCTGCCATGCATCTGCCCAATCACCCAACCTGTCCAAATCATACTGGAGTTTCTCGGCACCCTCCTCACAGCACACACGCCCACCCAGCTTTGTGTCATCTGCATACTTGGAGATATTACATCTAGTTCCCTCGTCTAGATCATTTATATATATTGTGAATAGCTGAGGTCCTAGGACCGATCCCTGCGGTACCCCACTAGTCACTGCCTGCCACTCGGAAAAAGAGCCATTTATTCCAACTCTTTGCTTCCTGTCTGCCAACCAGTTCTTTATCCAAGCCAGTACCTTACCCCCAATCCCATGTGCCTTAACTTTACACGCTAATCTCTTATGCGGGACCTTATCGAAAGCCTTCTGAAGGTCCAAATACACCACATCCACTGGTTCTCCCTTATCTATTCTACCAGTTACATCCTCAAACAATTCCAGTAGATTAGTCAAGCACGATTTACCTTTTGTGAATCCATGTTGACTTTGTCCGATTCTGTCACTGTTTTCCAAGTGCTCTGCTATTACATCTTTTATAATGGACTCTAGCATTTTCCCCACTACCGATGTCAGTCATACTGGTCTATAATTCCCCGTTTTCTCTCTACCACCTTTTTTGAATAGTGGGGTAACATTAGCTACCCTCCAATTCATGGGAACTGTTCCAGAGTCTAACGAATTTTGGAAGATGACCAGCAATGCATCTACTATTTCTAGGGCCACTTCCTTAAGTACCCTAGGATGTAGATTATCAGCCCCTGGGGATTAATCGGCCTTCAATCCCATCATATTCCCTAACACCATTTCCCTACAAATACTGATTTCTTTCAGTTCCTCCCTCTCATTAGACCCTATGTTCCCCGACATCTCTGGGAGGTTATTTGTGTCCTCCTTTGTGAAGACAGAACCAAAGTATGTATTTAATTGGACTGCCATTTCTTTGTTCCCCATTAAAAATTCCCCTGATTCTGACTGCAAGGGACCTATGCTTGACTTCACCAATCTTTTTCTCTTCACATATCTATAAAAGCTTTTACAGTCAGTTTTTATGTTCCCTGAAAGCTTACTCTCATAATCTATTTTCCCCCTCTTAATTAATCCCTTTGTCCTCCTTTGTTGGATCCTAAACTGTTCCCAATCCTCAGGTTTACTGCTTTTTCTGGCCAATTTATATGTCCTCTCCTTGGATCTTATGCTATCCCTAATTTCCCTTGTTAGCCATGGTTGAGTCACCTTTTTTGTTTTATTTTTATGCTAAACAGGGATGAACAAATTCTGTAGTTCATCCATGCGATCTTTAAATGTTTGCCATTGCCTATCCACCGTCAACCCTTTGAGTAACATTCCCCAATCAATCCTACCCAACTCGCACCTCATACCATCGTAGTTTCCTTTATTTAATTTCAGGACCCTAGTCTCTGAGTCAACTACTTCACTCTCCATCTTAATGAAGAATTCTATCATATTATGATCGCTCCGGGGGACAATATTTATTTTCCAGTAAGCGATCAATAAATACTTATTCACTCTTTCTAGGTAGAACTGTTACAAGCTTCTTTCACACTTCTCTCATTTCTAAACCACAACACCCTCTCTTGAAATATCATAATCGTTGACTCACCATAAGCAATGCCACAGGAAGTCTGCCAGTAACATAAAAACAATGACTATGGCCATTTCCTGTATCACACGTGTCTGCAGCCTTTGACACAGTTGACCACACCAACCTCCTCCAACACCATTCCTCTGTAGTCCAGCTGGGTGGGACTGCCCTCGTCTGTTTCCATTCCTATCTATCCAGTCATAGCCAGAGAATCACCTGCAATGGCTTCTTTTCCTGCTCCTGTACCATTACCTCTGAAGTCCCCCAAGGATCTATCCCTTGCCCCCTCCTATTTCTCATCTACATGCTGTCCCTTGGTAACATCATCTGGAAACACAACATCCGGTTCCACATGGACGTTGATGACACCCAGCTCTACCTCACCACCATCTCTCTCAACCCCTCCACTGTCTCTTATTCCATCATGGCAGGGGGACTATGGAGCTGAGTTCAGTCCATGCTGCTCTCCCTCCCCGGTGTGTGTAATGCCGCAATACCAGCAGGCATCACTAGACAGGGATCAGGAGTAGAAACTCGGGCTGATCTTTCCCATCCAGAATCCAGCGGTGATGAGGGTAATTGTAATGCTCATACCCTCGGCCTGGCTGAAATTGGCAAATTAAAGCACAGAGCAGTGTTTGGAACTGGAGCCTTTTTGGTCCTCATTTCTGTTCAGTATTGCATTTCAGTGTAGTACCAAGGGAGTGCTGAATTGTCGGAGGTACCGTCTTTCAGATGAAATGTTAAACCGAGGCCCTGTCTGCCTGCTCAGGTGGACGCAAAAGATTTCAAGGCATTAGAAGGTCAGGGGAGCTTCTCCTGTATCCTGGCCAACATTTATCCCTCAATCAACCCCAAAACAGATGAACTGGTCATTATCTCATTGATGTTTGTGGGACCCTGCTGTGTGCAAAAAGGCTGCTGCGTTTTCTTACATAACAAAGATGACATGCTTCAAAAGTACTTTTCTCACACTTTCTCTCTCTTTCTTTACCTTTCTTTCCCCAGTTTCTCCCTGCATTATTTAGGGCAGCATAACCAGATGCATTAACTTCATCACATTATTTGTATCTTTGCCAGTTGAATAATTGATCCTGAAACTAAATCTATCATTAATTTTTGTATCATATACTAACGTATTTCCCACGGTGTTGTTTTTATAGGACAGGAGCATTATATTGTGTAATGCACAATGTATTTTTCTGCAACTGTGCACCTTTAAGGCCTTAAGGTCGAATAGCTGTGAATAGGTACATCCTGAGATCATTACAAGGTAATTGTTTCTTTCTCTGGAGATTGGCAGCTGCTGTAAGTCCCTGGTTCCTTCTGAAGGTCAGAAAACCAGCAGGAAATAATTAGCTTTCTTTATTTTTTCACAAAAAAAATCCGAGTGAATCTTCCATGTTCTTACTCACAGTTAGTCAGAACATGATGGCTGGGAAAATGGACCTTGTTTTGCCCGTTTTTGGGTGTAAAACAAGGGGCAAAAGTTATCAAGTCCCCAAGGACATCTGAAAAACGTACGATACAATATCGGAGTCGAATAATATTCAGGCATCCGGCTGGTGGCCTTAAAAAGGCATTGGGACTTTTGCATATGCTAATCAGGGGCCTAACGCATGTTTAAGGACTGCTCTCCAACATTCATCAGCTCTGCGCAGAGCTGAGCACGCTCCACTTTAGTTTTCCTGTGTTTGCTGTGGCCTAACCAGTGCTCGCCAACAAAAGGGTAATTAAAAAAAAAATATTTACCTTCATGCAAAGCCAGGAGGAGCAGAAAAGCTACCTGTGGCTCCACTGTATACACGAAAGCCACCACTGGCCCAAGAAGTTTCTCCCCCCACTCCGCCCTCCACTGTTCTCCTCACCCTTCCCCCTCCCTTTCTCCTCCCTCCTCCCGTCCCCCTCGCCCTCACTCTCCCCCCTTCCACTTGCTCTCCCATCCCCCTCACCCTCCCGTCCCCCTCCCGTCACCCTCGCCCTCACTCTCCCCCCTTCTGTAGTGTATGTAACCGTCTACCTTTAAGAGACTATTGTATGTAACCGTTCACCTTTAAGAGAACTATTTTAGGTGTGGCACTACTTGTTTGGCTTCTGTATACGGTAATACCGACGGTGACCACACCGGTATATAAGTGCTGTGGCATGATTTATAGGGCAGATTCGCCCTGACCTTCGAATAGTAAAGTCCTGTTTGTTTGTTACTCCTGAAGTCTGTGTCGTTATTAACTGCACAACCCACAGACTTTACAGTGGCGACGAGTCCGATCGTACCCTGCGGCAAGACTACCAAAGCAACTAAAGAGCGTCGAAGAGAGGCAACCGCCCTCGTCGTTCTGCTGGGAGAAAACACGAGGCTGCAGCAATAGAAAGGAGGAAGACTTTAGCAACAAAAGCTTCCATCAGCAACAGGCACTGACTGTCCCTTCTGCCACGGTGCGGAGTGAGCCGATCAGCAGGAAGCAAGGCGGCCACGGAGACTGTGAGTAAGGGAAAGTGTAAAGAATATCTGGAGGATAAGGGCTGTGCACTCGACCACGGTCGAGGGGGAAAGGAGCCGGACGGAAAGTCGGGTCCAACGGCGTCGTGAGACAGCCAGACCGCGATCGGCAGGAAAGCCGGGCAGCGACCGAAGCCATGAAGCGCTGAGACCGGGAGCGTAGGCGCGGGGAGAGAGAAACTCAGCCGCAGCCGGGGAGGGAAGCACCGGACTGCGAGAGGGCTGGGAGGCGAATGGGAACCGAGCGTGCTGGAGAAACAGAGCCGACCAAGGGAGACTGCGCGAGAGCCAGTCCAGCGGCTGAACTGTTCTCCATCAACGGGGTGTACCCAGAGCCGGTAGAGCCGTGCGAGCGGGAGAGAGAGACAGAGCCGAGTAAGGGGAACTGTGCGAGAGCCAGCCCAGCGGCTGAACCTGTCCGCTGTGGGGACAGCGTACCCCTCCCACCAGGGAAGAAACGCGGGAAGCCGCCATTAGGCGGAGAAGACGACAGACGCGGGAAACCGCCATTGAAGGGGCAGGGAGAGAAGGAAAGAGCGGGAAACCGCCATTTTCGCGGGAAAAGCCGCCATCTTAGAAAAAGAAAAATAATAATAATTTAAAGAAATACTTGTGTTGTTCCCAAGGAAAGGAAGATGCCTGAGCGTGGGGACATCAATGATTTTAATTCTGAGATAGAAGACTGGACCACGTACGTGGGACGTATTGAGATACATTGTAAGGCTAATAAAATAGCAAAGGATGAAAAAGCTTTAACCTTACTTAACATAATGGGTGCGAAAACATTCGGGTTGTTGAAGCATCTTCTCTCACCAGCTAAACCGGCGGATCAGACTTTCGATGATATTGTAGCAGTGCTGAAGGATCACTTGAACCCCACACCGTTGATGTTGGCTGAACAATTCAAATTCTATGCAAGAACGCAACGGAAAGACGAAAGCAACGCGGAATACTTGGTCGAACTGCGTAGGCTAGCGAAACACTGCCAGTTCGGAGGGAATCTGACAGAGGCACTGCGAGACAAGTTCGTATGCGGATTGTCCAAGGAAGGGACGCAAAAGCGACTACTCGAAGAGAACGATCTTCCACTGGATAAGGCTGTCCTTATCGCAGCATCAAACGAAGCCGCAGCGAAAGGAACTGTGGAAATGCAGCTAAAGGCAGCGGCACTCGGTGTGGACCAAATTACCTCGAGTATAACAAAATGCTATCGCTGTGGGAAGACAACACACGATCAGAACCAATGCTGGTTTAAGAACCAGGAATGTAGGAAATGTGGCAAACTGGGTCACATCGCTAAGGTATGCCGGTCAGGGAAGAAGACCAACAACCAAAGGAAGCCATCACAGGAAAAGTACAACAAGGTACACAAGGTGGCTGAGAAGAGTTCAGACGAACAGAATTCAGACTCAGACCCAAACGGCCAGGAGCTGGGTAGTCTGAGAATT
This sequence comes from Somniosus microcephalus, assembly GCF_052327205.1. Lineage (NCBI taxonomy): Eukaryota > Metazoa > Chordata > Chondrichthyes > Squaliformes > Somniosidae > Somniosus > Somniosus microcephalus. Next base: position 49,368,141 of record NC_141004.1, read on the forward strand.
CATAATGTGAGTAAGGAAGCTGACCTACAAACTATCTGGGTCATGCTAAAAATAGCTGGAGTCCAAGTGAAAATGGAGTTGGACACTGGATCAGCTGTATCAGTCATAAATCGAAGGGATTACCACAGGCTATTCTCACATATACCCTTAAGAGATACCAAGTTCGTATTGCAGACATACACGGGGCATAAAGTATACCCCATGGGAAAGATAAGAGTCAAGGTGAGAGATAGGGGTAAAGAACACCCAAGAATGAACTTATACGTACTACCTGAGGGAGGACCACCACTTCTAGGACGGGAGTGGATCAAGAAAATAGACATGGAATGGCACTACCTACAAGCAATGACGAGTGAGGACTCGGTGCAGACAAGCAGCTCAGACTCTGAGCCGGAAGACGATAAGTCCAGCCCAAGTATGAAAAACAAGGTTAACATGAACTCACTGACTAAGGTTGGAAAAACGATGGCGTGTATAAAGACAGAGAATTCTGAGTCTGTTCAAGTTACAGACATATGCATTACGGAGGAACACCGGGCTCGAACTCAACGTTATCTCAAAGTACGACAACAATTAGAACAATTGAGTTACCGTCTCGTACAAGAGATGAAAACAATGAAAAAGTTCTATGACACCGAATGGGAGAGTCTGGAAAGACAACAGAACCTGCTGGCTCAAGCAGAGAGCGACCATAGAGCCATCGTGACCAATTACCGATCACATCTCCCTTATGATGTTCAGGAGTTAGAATATTTGCATGATCTAGAGATACAGCATAAAGGCAAACCACGCTACACTGAGGATTTTGTCCTGCAATTGGAGACGGAGCTAGTGCAGGCAAGGTTAAGAGAAGCTGAATCGCAATGTGCACTTAAAGAGATGCAGAAAAAAATCTTGGACATAGAAAAGAGAAACGCTTCTTTACCTGATGAGAATAATGTGGCCATGTTGCAAGAGGAGCTTATAGGGGCGAAACTGAAAGAAGCTAAGCAAAGGATGTTGGAACTTGAAACACAGAACCAAATCAGCAGTAACCAGCTATGTCGAGCAGAGACGGAGTGCAATGGTCTACAGGAGAAGGTGCAATATCTCTCAGCCCAGAATAAGGGACTACTCACTCAGTTAAATGAAAGTAAAGGGAAAATGGCTGAGATAGACTGCAAGAATAAAGAAGATTTGATGGCAGTGAGACTTCGAGAGGCAGATAGCATAGCAGCCTTGGCTGAACTCCAACAGAAAATTGCGAAAGAAGCAAATGAAGAGGAATCTTCAGGAAGCCAGGATTTTATTCCAGTTCTTCTCTACGACTCCTTACAAGCAGAGTGTGAGAAGTTGAAAGAACAGTATGAACAGGCCCAGGCTATAATTCTGGAGGGGGTTAACTCGGCAACCTCCGAAAAGCTAGTTTCAGTAGAAGCATATGAGCAACTAAAGGTTGAACATGAGCAAGAAGTCCAAAGGCTGCAGGAAATTCTTGATGAGCTCAAGGCCAAGACAGACTCATCGGTAGAAGTTCCATCCATAGATGAGAAATTAGAGGTGAAAGACATGGCAGAACATGAAAGACAAGATGTCCAAGAACTCATAAAAATATTGAAGGAAACCCAAGACAAATATGAGGCGGCAATGACCGAGGTTCAACAACTTGAAGAACAGATTCAACTGGGAATCCTTTCAGTGGAAGAAAAGGAAACTGTAAGAAACACAGAGACTGTAAGAATGGCCCCTGAACATGAGCTAGAGAGCATCAAGGCGCAACTTCTCCGAGCGCTGAAAGCCAAAGTACAAGAGGAAAAGAAGGTGAAAGCATTGGAGGAAAAGGTGGATGAAATGGAGAAGACTCTGATCCACAGTGTTCCCGTGGAAGAGTTAACGGTCAGCCAACTCCTTCATATGCTGAGGGACAAGACTCTGCAATGGGAACAATCTGAACACGAGCTTCAATCTTCAAAGGGAAGGAGTTCGGAGCTCTCAAAAGTTATGGAAATAGCTGAGTTTGCAACACAGACTTTACTGGGATGCCAAAAGTACGCTGAATCACGTCTATGTGAACAACAGAATGTTGAAACAGCTGCTCCAGTAGAAGGATTGAATAGCCCGATCAATCAATCCCCGATGGAAGGGGAAGTGTTGAAATCACAAATGAGGTCCTTAGTGAAGGATTTGCAGGAAACCCAGGAAGAGCGGGATGACTATGAACGCATGAAGAAGTCCCTTCAGGAAAGATGTCTAGGGAGGGAACAACAGTCGGCTAACGTCCAGTTGGGTAAGGAAGAAGTAGCAGGCCCTCTCGCTAGACTAGCTCAGGATGACACCGAATATTACCATGACCTGTTGAGTGACACGGAATATTACGAGGACTTGGTCTGCCCAGCTTGTGATGAAAACTCCCAAAGTGCAGAAATCAGGATGAAGCACTTAAAGTCTAAGGAACATAGGGAGATGGTGGCGCTACAGCTGGCAGCTGAGAAGGGAGCCCCGAGAGTCTCCAAGAAGCAAAAAAGGAAAAGACGAAGCCGAAGGTGATAACCATCTAAATCATTATCACTTCTAATGGGAAAGTAGGGAAAAATTACTAAGGCAGTCCAGCTGTTTGTAAAAGTCAGCACTGCTGGTTCAGCAGGACGGAAGTTCAAGCTGTTACGTCAAGGGAAAGACTATTGGATGAGTCACGCTAGCAATGTGAACCGGCTACACCACAGAGATGTTGTTCGGACCGAGTCAAGACCAGAGACTGAATCTGTGAACTGTTCCCACAGAGACTGAACCTGTGAACTGTTTTCCGCAGAGACTATATCTGTAAATTGTTTTACATGAAGTTGAATATATGTTATGTTTAATGGGGAATACGTATGTTGTAAGCTAAAAAGGGAGGATTGTAGTGTATGTAACCGTCTACCTTTAAGAGACTATTGTATGTAACCGTTCACCTTTAAGAGAACTATTTTAGGTGTGGCACTACTTGTTTGGCTTCTGTATACGGTAATACCGACGGTGACCACACCGGTATATAAGTGCTGTGGCATGATTTATAGGGCAGATTCGCCCTGACCTTCGAATAGTAAAGTCCTGTTTGTTTGTTACTCCTGAAGTCTGTGTCGTTATTAACTGCACAACCCACAGACTTTACACCTTCCACTTGCTCTCCCGTCCCCCTCACCCTCCCGTCCCCCTCCCGTCACCCTCGCCATCGCCCTCCTGTCCCCCTCACCCTCCCGTCCCCCTCCTGTCCCCCTCACCCTCCCGTCCCCCTCACCTTCCCGTCCCCCTCAACCTCCCGTCCCCCTCCCCCTCCCGTCCCCCTCCCCATCGCCCTCCCGTCCCCCTCGCCCTCCTGTCCCCCTCCCCCTCCCGTCCCCCTCGCCCTCCCATCCCCCTCCCCTTCTGTCCCCCTCGCCCTCGCTATCGCCCTTCCGTCCCCTCCCCCTCCCATCCCCCTCGCCCTCGCTATCGCCCTTCCGTCCCCCTCCCCTTCTGTCCACCTCACCCTCCCCCTCCCGTCCCCCTCGCCCTCCTGTCCCCCTCACCCTCGCCCTCCCATCCCCCTCCCCTTCTGTCCCCCTCGCCCTCGCTATCGCCCTTTCGTCCCCTCCCTCTCCCGTCCCCCTCGCCCTCGCTATCGCCCTTCCATCCCCCTCCCCCTCCCGTCCCCCTCGCCCTCGCTATCGCCCTTCCGTCCCCCTCCCCCTCCCGTCCCTCTCGCCTCCCCTCCCATCCCCCTCTCCTTCCTGTCCCCCTCCCCCTCCCATCCCCCTGCCCTCCCATCCCCCTCGCCTTCCCGTCCCCCTCCCCCTCCCGTCCCCCTCCCCCTCACCCTCCCGTCCCAATCGCCTCCCCCTCCCATTCCCCTCACCCTCCTGTCCCCCTCCCCTCCCATCCCCCTCGCCCTCCCGTCTCCATCGCCTCCCCCTCCCGTCTCCATCGCCTCCCCCTCCCATCCCCCTCCCTCTCCCGTCCCCCTCGCCCTCGCTATCGCCCTTCCGTCCCCCTCCCCCTCCCGTCCCCCTCACCCTCGCTATCGCCCTTCCGTCCCCCTCCCCCTCCCGTCCCCCTCGCCCTCGCTATCGCCCTCCCATCCCCCTCCCCTTCTGTCCCCCTCGCCCTCGCTATCGCCCTTCCGTCCCCTCCCCCTCCCGTCCCCCTCGCCCTCGCTATCGCCCTTCTGTCCCCCTCCCCCTCCCGTCCCTCTCGCCTCCCATCCCCCTGCCCTTCCATCCCAATCACCCCCCCTCCCATCCCCCTCGCCTTCCCGTCCCCTCCCCCTCCCGTCCCCCTCCCCCTCCCGTCCCAATCGCCTCCCCCTCCCATTCCCCTCACCCTCCTGTCCCCCTCCCCTCCCATCCCCCTCGCCCTCCCGTCTCCATCGCCTCCCCCTCCCATCCCCCTCCCCCTCCCGTCCCCCTGCCCTTCCATCCCCCCATCCCCCTCACCCTCGCCCTCCCGTTCCCCTCGCCCTCCCATCCCCCTCACCCTCACCCTCCCGTCCCCCCTCCTTCGCCCTCCCATCCCCCTCCATCCCCCTGCCCTCCCGTTCCCCTCCCCCTCCCGACCCCTCGCCATCGCCCTACTGTCCCCCTCCTGATCCCCTCGACCTCAACGTCACCCTCGCCCTCCCATCCCCCTCGCCATCCCCCTTGCCCTCCTGTCCCCCTTGCCCTCCCGTCCCCATTGCCTCCCCCTCGCCCTCGCCTTCCTGTCCCCCTCCCCCTCCTGTCCTCCTCCCCCTTCCGTCCCCCTCCCCCTCACCCTCCCGCCCCCCTCACCTTAGAAACATAGAAACATAGAAGATAGGAGCAGGAGTAGGCCATTCGGCCCCTCAAGCTTGCTCCGCCATTCAATGCGATCATGGCTGATCATCCAAATTCAGTACCCTGTTCCTGCTTTCTTCCCATACCCCATGATCCCTTTAGCCTTAAGAAATATATCCAACTCCTTCTTCAATATATTTAATGTAATGGCCTCTACTGCCTTCTATGGTAGAGAATTTCACAGGTTCACCACTCTCTGGGTGAAGAAATTCCTCCTCATTTCTGTCCTAAATGGCCTACCCCTTATCCTTAGACTGTGATCCCTGGTTCTGGACTCCCCGACCATTGGGAACGTTATTCCTGCATCTAGCCTGTCCAGTCCTGTCAGAATTTTATAAGTTTCAATGAGATCACCTCTCATTCTTCTAAACTCCAGCGAGTACAAGCCCAATCGACCCAATCTCTCCTCATACGTCATTCCTGCCATCCCAGGTATCAGTCTGGTGAATCTTCGCTGCACTCCTTCCATGGCAAAAACATCCTTCCTCAGATAAGGCGACCAAAACTGCACACAATACTCAAGATGTGGCCTCACCAAGGCCCTGTACAACTGCAGCAAGACATCCTTGTTCCTGTACTCAAACCCTCTCGCTACGAAGGCCATCATACCATTTGCCTTCTTAACCGCCTGCTGCACCTGCATGCTTACTTTCAGCGACTGGTGCACGAGGACGCCCAGGTCTCGTTGCACTTCCCCTTCTCCCAATCTATTGCCATTTAGATAATAATCTGCCTTCTTTTTTTTGACACCAAAGTGGATAACCTCACATTTATCCACATTATATTGCATCTGCCATGCTTCTGCCCAATCACCCAACCTGTCCGAATCATATTGGAGTTTGTCTGCATCCTCCTCACAGCACACATGCCCACCCAGCTTTGTGTCATCTGCAAACTTGGAGATATTACATCTGGTTCCCTCGTCCAGATCATTAATATATATTGTGAATAGCTGAGGTCCAAGGACCAATCCCTGTGGTACCCCACTAGTCACTGCCTGCCAATCGGAAAAAGAGCCGTTTACTCCAACTCTTTGCTTTCTGTCTGCCAACCAGTTCTCTATCCAAGTCAATACCTTGCCCCCAATCCCATGTGCCTTAATTTTACACACTAATCTCTTATGCGGGACCTTATCGAAAGCCTTCTGAAAATCCAAATACACCACATCCACTGGTTCTCCCTTATCTATTTTACCAATTACACCCTCAAAAAATTCCAGTAGATTAGTCGAGCACGATTTATCTTTTGTAAAGCCATGTTGACTTTGTCCGATCCAGTCACTTTTTTCCAAGTGCTCTGCTATTACATCCTTTATAATGGACTCTAGCATTTTCCCCACTACCGATGTCAGGCTTACTGGTCTGTAATTCCCCGTTTTCTCTCTACCACCTTTTTTGAACAGTGGGGTAACATTAGCTACCCGCCAATCCATGGGTACTGTTCCAGAGTCTATCAAATTTTGGAAGATGAACAGCAATGCATCTACTATTTCTAGTGCCACTTCCTTAAGTACCCTAGGATGTAGATTATCAGGCCCTGGGGATTTATCGGCCCTCAATCCCATCAATTTCCCTAACACCATTTCCCTACAAATACTGATTTCTATCAGCTCCTCCCTTTCATTAGACCCTATGTTCCCCGACATCTTTGGTAGGTTATTTGTGTCCTCCTTTGTGAAGACAGAACCAAAGTATGTATTTAATTGGTCTGCCATTTCTTTGTTCCCTATTATAAATTCCCCTGATTCTGACTGCAAGGGACCTACGCTTGACTTCACCAATCTTTTTCTCTTCACATATCTATAAAAGCTTTTACAGTCTGTTTTTATGTTCCCTGAAAGCTTACTCTCATACTCTATTTTGCCCCTCTTAAGTAATCCCTTTGTCCTCCTTTGTTGGATCCTAAACTGCTCCCAATCCTCAGGTTTACTGCTTTTTCTGGCCAATTTATATGTCCTCTCCTTGGATCTTATGCTATCCCTAATTTCCCTTGTTAGCCACGGTTGAGTCACCTTTTTTGTTTTATTTTTATGCCAAACAGGGATGAACAAATTTTGTAGTTCATCCATGCGATCTTTGAATGTTTGCCATTGCCCATCCACCGTCAACCCTTTAAGTGACATTCCCCAATCAATCCTACCCAACTCGCACCTCATACCATCGTAGTTTCCTTTATTTAAATTCAGGACCCTAGTCTCTGAGTCAACTACTTCACTCTCCATCTTAATGAAGAATTCTATCATATTATGATCATCCCTTCCTGTCCCCCTGCCCTCCCGTCTCCCTCGCCTTCCCGTCCCCCTGCCCTCCCATCCCCCTCGCCCTCTCATCCCCATCGCCTCCCCCTCCCATCCCCCTCGCCCTCGCCTTCCCGTCCCCCTCGTCCTCTCCCTCCCATCCCCCTCCCGTCCCCCTCCCCCTCCCGTCCAAATCGCCTCCCACCCCATCCCCCTCGCCCTCCCGTCCCGTCGCCCTCACCCTCCCAGCCCCATCACATCCTCCTTCCATCCCCCTCGCCTTCCCGTCCCCCTCCCATTCCCCTCCCCCTTCTGTCCCCCTAACCCTCCCATCCCCCTCACCCTCCCATCCCCCTGCCCTCCCATTCCACTCCCCCTCCCGACCCCTCGCCATCACCCTACCGTCCCCCTCCCGATCCCCTCGACCTCCCGTCCCCCTTCCCCTCCCGTGCCCCTCACCCTTCGGTCCCCCTGGCCTCCCCCTCCCGTCCCCCTTGTCCTCACCCTCCCGTCCCCCATTGCCCTCCCGTCCCCCTTGTCCTCACCCTCCCGTCCCCCTTGTCCTCACCCTCCCATCCCCCATCGCCCTCCCGTCCCCCTTGTCCTCACCCTCCCGTCCCCCTTGTCCTCACCCTCCCGTCCCCCTTGTCCTCACCCTCCCGTCCCCCATCGCCCTCCCGTCCCCCTTGCCCTCACCCTCCCGTCCCCCTCGCCCTCCCGTCCCCCTCGTCCTCCCGTCCCCCTCCCCCTCCTATCCCCCTCACCCTCCCATCCCCCTCGCCCTCCCGTCCCCCTCGCCCTCCCGTCCCCCTCACCCTCCCGTCCCCCTCGTCCTCCCGTCCCCCTCGTCCTCCCGTCCCCCTCGCCCTCCCGTCCCCCTCGTCCTCCCGTCCCCCTCGCCTTCCCGTCCCCCTCGCCTTCCCGTCTCCCTCGTCCTCGCCTTCCTGTCCCCCTCGCCTTCCCGTCCCCCTCCCCCTCCCATCCCCCTCACCTTCCCGTCCCCCTCGCCCTCGCTATCGCCCTCCCGTCCCCCTCCCCCTCCCGTCCCCCTCACCCTCGCCTTCCCGTCCCCCTCGCCCTCGCCCTCCCGTCCCCCTTGCCCTCGCCCTCCCGTCCCCCTCGCCCTCGCCCTCCCGTCCCCCTCGCCCTCGCTATCGCCATCCCGTCCCCCTCCCCCTCCCGTCCCCCTCACCCTCGCCTTCCCGTCCCCCTTGCCCTCCCGTCCCCCTCGCCCTCGCCCTCCCGTCCCCCTCGCCCTCGCCCTCGCCTTCCCGTCCCCCTCACCTTCCTGTCCCCCTCACCCTCGCTATCGCCCTCCCGTCCCCCTCCCCCTCCCGTCCCCCTCACCTTCCCGTCCCCCTCACCCTCGCCTTCCCGTTCCCCTCCCCCTCCCGTCCCCCTCGCCCTCGCCCTCCCGTCCCCCTCGCCCTCGCCTTCCCGTCCCCCTCACCTTCCCGTCCCCCTCACCCTCACTATCGCCCTCCCGTCCTCCTCGCCCTCTCATCCCCATCTCCTCCCCCTCCCATCCCCCTCGCCCTCGCCCTCCCGTCCCCTTGCCCTCTCATCCCCATCGCCTCCCCCTCCCATCCCCTTGCCCTCCCGTCCCCCTCGCCCTCGCCTTCCCGTCCCCCTCGCCCTCACTCTCCCTTCCCTTCCCACTACCATGCTCCCCCCACCCCCATGACCTACCTGATGGCCACTGCCGGCCCTGCAGCCAATTGGTGTTGGTCCAATCAGAGATGTGCCTCGGGATGTTTAATTTGTGTCTGCAGTTTAACAGAATTATGCTGATGCAGTCGGAGGCCCAATTTCAGGTGAGCCTCGGGCCTCTGACTTCAGTCACATGCTCCGAGCGCAGTGCCTATCTTGGACCCGGAAATGGACCTGAATCAATTTCTAGGCCAGTACAGGTAGACTATCCTTTATCCGAACTTCCGAAAACCGAAAACCGAAAACCTCTAAAAACCGAAAGTTTTTTCGTTCAACGTAAGTCGTGTACACGACATGACCAGAGTGGCGCACGACTTACGCTGAGCAGGGCAGAGGGTCACAGAGTTCCCTCCTGGGTAGGAGATTGCAGGCCGAGCCGGGCAGTGTGAAGGAGGTACCGGGAGAGTGAACCCAACAATACAGCGGCCCGTCCGATAGCTGCAGCGGCCCGTCCGATATTCTTTTCTCCCCCCCCACAACCCGACCCGAACCGCGGCCCGTCCGATATTCTTTTCTCCCCCCCCCACCCGACCCGACCCGACCCCCGACCCGAACCGCGGCCCGTCCCATATTCTTTTCTCCCCCCCCCGACTCGACACCCCCCCCGACCTGAACCGCGGCCCGTCCCATATTCTTTTCTCCCCCCCACCCCGACCCAACCCCCCCCGACCTGAACCGCGGCCCGTCCGATATTCTTTTCTCCCCCCCACCCGACCCGACCCGACCTGATTTGCGGGCCAGCTTAGTAGGAGTCAGCCGATATCCGGCTTTCCAGAGAAGCAGGAAGGGGAATGAGACACGGAACAGTCGCAAGAGGTAGCCTGAACTTTTAAAATTTATATTAAATACAAATTTCCCAGTCTTATAATAATACCTTCTGAAATCTGAAAAATTCCGAAAACCGAAACTCAGCTGGTCCCAAGGCTTTCGGATAAGGGATAGTGTACCTGTAGGTCTCTTATATGTTTGTTGCAGGAAGCTGAGGAAAGTTACAGCCACATCCTGGAGCAAGTTAGAATAACATTTATTACTGTTGCTGCTTTATCCACTGATTTCAATGTATTGGGACTGTAACAAGATTTAAATGCATGCAAAGGCAATGCTCAGGAAGGAATAATTGTTCCTTTTATCTGCATAGACTGGCCTAGCCTATAATTGTGATGTTCAAAAGCTTTTTTTTGAAAGCTGACCAGAATGCATGGGATAAATACTGCTTAAACTCCTTAAATCATTCTGCCCATAGTGAAAGAACAAATTTTTATAAATGAATGGTTGAGATTGGTTTCTAGATCTACCATATATTGGCATGTCGCTTATTTAATACTGGACGTGAATGTTCAGAATCTATTCTTTTGGCCATAGGCAAAATGTCCAAGCGTCCAATTGCCACTCTTAAATTCTGTTTCCCATTTGAGCTGCACTTGCTGAAAAAGTAGACAATTTGCTCCATATATTGAATGGATTCTGTAGTGGTTCTAGACAATTCTGAAATGTGTTCCATATGAAGGAACCATCTGGTGTTTTGTTAAGTGCTGCCCATTTTAGATTCAGTAACCATGAATGCAACATTGAAACTACTACTGGCAATATTAATGCATACTTAACCTATTTCTCTGACATTTCTCTACGCTAATTTAATGCTGGCATTATCCCGTCTATTACTTAAAAAGGGAAAAGGAATGTCATGAACTTGTTAGCATCTTCTAATATCACCAACAGTGATTTCTAGGCTCAAGTGTTTCATGAAATATAAATTGTTGAATATAAATGTATAAATAGGCATGTATCAGCTTTCCTGATAAATGCGATTGCTAGTCTACAATTACAATTATTGAAGACAGAAAACTGCTATTCACCATCTGGATTATAGTACTGAAAGAGTTTTTGCAAATCATAGTTGGTTTTTGCTAAAGGTATCTATGTTCACGTCTTGCAGATTGGTGTTTAACACAGGGTAATCTCACATCTGTTAATTAACCAGTTAGTGATGACCTCTGACCATGAATATGATTATCAAATTACGGAATAACATGCAGAGATATTGCACTGGAGCAATTGAGGTCGAGCTGGATAACTGAAGATCATGAAGTTAAGACAAAAGTGCAGAATCTCCTGAAACCATACTGACTGCGACTGACTAGGTTATTTTTGTATAGGTCTCTGCTGAATTAGCCAGGGCGGTGATAAGAGTGCTGCAATTGGCCTTCGTATTCATGAGCTAGGGAGGGGAGAAAACTAGCCAGGGTGTTACTATTCGGGCTTCTCTTTGAAGTGTTGTATAGAATTTCTTCTGAGTGGGACTTGTCCCTCACAACCAGGAAGTACCATCTACAAGGTGCACTGCAGCAATTCGCCAAGGTTTCTTCGGCAGCACCTCCCAAACCCGCGACCTCTTCCACCTAGAAGGACAAGGGCAGCAGGCTCATGGGAACACCACCACCTCCAAGTTCCCCTCCAAGTCACACACCATACTGACTTAGAAGTATATCGCCGATCCTTCATTGTTGCTGGGTCAATATCCTGGAACTCCCTACCTAAAGGACTGTACGAGTACCTTCACCGCTCGAACTGCGGCGTTTCAAGAAGGCAGCTCACCACCACCTTCTCAAGGGCAATTAGGGATGGGCAATAAATGCTGGCCTTGCCAGCAATGCCCACATCCCATAAACTAATTTATAAATTATGCTTCTTACACACACTGCCCTTCCAGGGGCTGACATGGCTTGAATCTAATAGTTAATCTAGCAACGCTAAATTGTGTTCTGGAAGTTGTAAGGGATTTCTAGTTGGTCTTCAGTCTATTCAGATACAGAAATGTTACACATCAAGCAAGACTTATACATGAATATTTGTTAACTAATTAACTAACACATATTTAGAAAATGCATGAGTTTAAGAACTTGGCAATACTATAAGCACAAGACAAAATTTTCATTACATTTTCTGAAAGAGCCCCTTGACTCTCAGCTTTACTTGTATAGAAAAATTCTTAGTTCATTTTAATGATGTCAACAGTCAAATAACGGTGACTCCAGCAATGTTTCTTTGTTTCTAGCATTTTCTCCTTGTGGTATAATTAACAGCAACTTCTGACAGGCTCACTTTTGAGAATGACCTGGAGAACTGTATTCGCTGTCCAGTCTTAAGCCCAAATTCTCTTCCATCTCAAAACTGCAGATCAAAACACCAATGCTAATTGAGCACGTAACAATGATTTGACCCCTCCTAATGTTACTCTAAAATTAGGTATAACATTATGGAAACTAACTGCTGCAGACTACTGAACTGCAAAACACATTTCTACACTGTCAAAGTGTAGTTTACAGCAATATTAGCCAACCTAGGAAACTCTCAAAAGCTGACAAATAGATTCAGAAACACTGATGATGCATAAAATAATCGACAACTCACAAACAGAGCTAGGCATGGGTCTAACATTAGAGCCAGTGCTTTAATGTTTCTGAATGTTGAATTTTCTATTAATTACATGGGATTCCAGGCGTTTTACCATTGTTTTCGGGATCGTATTTTGAAATTTGACCCTTTTTTATTTTCTTTGAAAACCAAAAGCCAAAGTTTTGCCCATAACATGTGAAACAAGTAGTTAAATTGCAAGATAGGCGCACCAATGTCAGTGTTCTCGCTCAGGCCAACATCTCCAGCATCGAAGCTTTGACCACACTCGATCAGCTCCGATGGACGGGCCAAATCGTCCGCATGTCCGATATGTGACTCCCAAAACAAGCGCTCTACTCGGAGCTCCGACCTGGCAAGAGAGCCCCAGGTGGGCAGAGGAAACGCTTCAAGGGCACCCTCAAAGCCTCCTTGAAAAAGTGCAACATCCCTGTGGTGTATGTAACCTGTTCCACCTTAAGAGAACTTAAGCCTGTTCCACCTTAAGAGATGTACTACTTTCTCTGGCTGCTGTATACGTAATACCGGTGGTGACCACCGGTATATAAGTACTGTGTAGTGATATTGTATTTAGTATAGTCCTGACCTCCAACTAGTAAAGACCTGTTGAAACTTTATTCTTGTAGTCTGTGTCAGTAATTAATCTTAATACAACTGGAACACACAGACTTAACAGTGGCGACGAGTCCGATTCTTACCCTGCGGCAGTTTATATCCACGGTGGCTTCGTCCACAGAACGGGCGTCGAAGAGAGGCATCCACCCTCATCACCCTGCTGGAAGACACGTCACGCGGCAGGCATCGAGAACCCGGAGTGCAGAAGACATCCTGAACTCGAAGCCTCCATCAGCGGCAGTCAGCTATCTTCTTTCTACCTCGGTGGTGGGTAAGCCGGTCAGCGACACGAGCAGAAAGTCGGCCGCGTTGGCTGTACAGACGGGGGAGGAAGATGGAGGAATAAGGGCGGTGAGATCGATCGCGACCGGAGATAAGGGCCGGGCCGCATTCGGGCCGAAAGGCGCAGCACGGGGACATCGATCGCGGCTGGTGATAAGGGCCGGGCCGCTTTCAGGCCAAAAAGGCGCAGCGTCTGGGGCGACTGAAGGCGCGAGAGCCGCGGTGAAGGCAAACGCAGCCGGTGCTAATAACCGGGCTGCAAGAAGGGCTGCGAGGCGTGACATCGGGGAAGCGCGAATGCCCAAGGGAGCCGCGGTGAAGCGGAGACAGCGTCGGGGGAGTTACTAACTGCTGGGAAAGGGGAGCAGCAGCGGCACGCCAAACGCCATTGCAGCCAGTGGGTGAAGACCGCCAAGCGCTGGAAAACTGCCATTTTGTAGGCGGAGGATGAAGACAAGAACGGGAAGCCGCCATCTTGGGATAAAATTTAAAAAAAATAAATAAAATAAATTGCAACGATGCCTAAACATGGGAACATTAATACCTTTGATAGCGACATCGAAGATTGGGCCATGTATGTAGAACGCATACAAAATTATTGTAAAGCAAATAAAATCCCAGATGCAGAGAAAGCACTAACTTTATTAAACTTAATGGGTGTGAAGACATACGGGCAATTGAAACACCTTTTATCACCAGATGAACCGGCGGATAAGACGTTCGAGGAGATTGCTACTGTCCTGAAAAATCATCTAAACCCCACGCCGCTGATGCTAGCGGAACGATTTAAATTTTACAGCAGAAGGCAGCTGAAGGATGAAAGCAATGCTGAATATTTAATGGAATTGCATAAGCTAGCAAAGTACTGTCAGTTTGGAACGGGACTAACAGACGCGCTAAGAGATAAATTTGTGTGTGGATTATTAAAAGAAGATACACAAAAGCGACTGCTCGAGGAGAATGAGCTGACGCTTGAGAAAGCGGTCACTATGGCAGCAGCACACGAAGCCGCAGCGAGAGGCACGGCAGTAATGCAGCTACGGTCACCGGAACTCAGTACAAATAAATTGGGTTTGAGTACTGTAAAATGTTATCGTTGTGGAAAGACAACACACGATCAGAACCAGTGTTGGTTTAAAAACCAAGAATGCAGAACGTGTGGCAGGCTTGGCCACATAGCTAAAGTATGCCGGTCAGGAAAGAAGACCAGCAACAAAAAGTCACCGCAAGGAAAATATGCAAAGGTACACAAGGTGACAAAGAACAGTTTGACCGAACAGAAGTCAGATTCAGACGCTAGCAGTAATGAACTGGATAGCTTAAGAATACACAATGTTGGTAAGGATACAGACCTCCAGACAATTTGGGTCACTCTTCAGATAGCAGGAGTCCAAGTAAAGATGGAATTGGACACTGGATCGGCATTGACGGTCATGAATAAGAAAGATTACAAAAGGGTATTCCAACATATTCCCCTACGGGATACGGAAATTATATTGAAAACATACACGGGGCAAAGAGTGTACCCCATCGGAAAGATAGAGGTAAAAGTGGTCCACAAGGGCGAAGAAAGCCAAGTAATGGACTTATATGTGCTACCTGAAGGAGGTCCACCACTACTGGGATGGGAGTGGATTAGGAAAATGAATATGAACTGGCACTCCTTAAAAGCACTAACGGTAGATTCCGGGGAAACAGATGTCAAACCTAAACGATTGTCCAAAATATTGGATGATGCTAAAGAGGTGTTCCAGCAAGGACTGGGAACACTGAAAGGAATTACGGCAAACATCAAGATTGATGAACATGCACAACCAAAATTTTTCAAAGCCAGACCGGTACCCTATGCAATACGACCTACTGTAGAAGCGGAACTGGAAGCGCTAGAACGTTCAGGTGTACTGTCTAAGGTAGATTGGAGTGAGTGGGCTACGCCCATTGTTCCCGTTATGAAACGTCCTTCGAGCAACAAGCCAGGAGAACCAGGGAAGGTTCGCATCTGTGGCGATTTCAAGATCACCGTTAATCCGGTGCTTCACACGGTGCAGTATCCGCTTCCGCGGATTGAGGATATTTTTGCTTCGTTGTCTGGCGGGAAACACTTCATCAAGATAGACCTGGCGCAGGCGTACTTGCAGATGGAGGTTGAAGAAGAGTCACGCCAGTACCTCACGATCAACACGCATAGAAGTTTGTACCGGTATAATAGGCTGGTTTTTGGAGTGGCATCGGCTCCGGCAATTTGGCAGAGGGCCATGGAGCAGGTATTACAGGGAATTCCAGGCACACAATGTTACCTGGACGATATTCTGATTACAGGTGATGGTGATGAAGAACACCTCGCAAACTTGGAACTGGTCCTCAACAGACTGAAAGAGTATGGACTTAGAGTTAATCGGCAGAAATGTGAGTTCTTTCAGAAGTGGATCTCGTACTGTGGTCATGTCATTGACCGGGAGGGGCTTCATAAGTCTCCTGACAAGATAGAGGCAGTTGTAAAGGCCCCCGCTCCGGATAATGTCTCTTAGTTGAGGTCGTTTCTGGGATTGATGAACTATTACCATAAGTTTCTACCGAATCTATCCACGGTACTGCACCCGCTGAACGCTCTTTTACAGAAGGGGGTACCATGGGAATGGAGCGAAAACTGTAAGAAGGCATTTCGCAAAAGCAAAGAATTGATCACCTCAGAGGAAGTGTTGGCTCACTTCAACCCGACACTGCCTATTCGGTTGGCTTGTGATGCTTCTCCATATGGTATTGGGGCAGTACTCTCACACAAGTTGCCAAATGGCACGGAAAGGCCAGTCGCGTTTGCATCCAGATCATTGACCTCCGCTGAGCGCAACTATGCGCAGATCGATAGGGAGGCTCTCAGCCTTGTATGGGGAGTGAAGAAGTTTAATCATTACCTGCAGGGCCAA
Organism: Somniosus microcephalus; assembly: GCF_052327205.1. Taxonomy (NCBI): domain Eukaryota; kingdom Metazoa; phylum Chordata; class Chondrichthyes; order Squaliformes; family Somniosidae; genus Somniosus; species Somniosus microcephalus. Next base: position 49,384,130 of record NC_141004.1, read on the forward strand.
AAATTCACACTTCTGACAGACCATCAGCCGTTGGTATCCATTTTTAACCCTAAGAAGGGTGTTTCGGTGATGACAGCACAGCGACTCCAGAGATGGTCCCTTTTCCTAGGGGCACATCAATATCAAATAGAATTCAAAGGTACAAAGCAGCATGGCAATGCTGATGGGCTGTTGCGCCTGCCACTACCTGAAGCAGAAGAGACGACGAAAGTTGACCCTGTTGAGTTATTTCATTCGACCATCATCGAGTGTTTACCAGTCACCAATGCAAGTATTGAAAGAGAAACCAGGAACGACCCGACACTGTCCCGAGTTTACGAGGTGACAGTGAAAGGATGGCCAACACATGGTGATCCTCTGTTACCGGCATTCTCGGCAAGGCGAGACCAGCTGTCCGTCTGCCATGGTACTTTGATGTACGGGAGAAGAGTGATTATTCCTCCCAAGTTACGGGAAAGAATTCTAAAGGAACTGCATGAAGGTCATCTGGGGGGAGTTAAGATGAAAAGTCTTGCTAGGGCTTATGTATGGTGGCCGGGCATTGACCAACAGATAGAGGAGTTGACAAAAAGCTGCGCTGGGTGCCAAAAAGTGCAAAATGCACCTCCGATCGCACCGCTACACCCATGGGAATGGCCTTCAGCCCCATGGCAACGCATACATATTGACTTTGCTGGTCCATTCATGGACTCCATGTTCCTAATTGCGGTGGACGCACATTCCAAATGGCCAGAAGTGATCAAGATGAATACCACTACTTCAGAAAAGACAATAGCGGTGTTAAGAACAATATTCGCAAGGAACAGATATGTTCGGACAACGGACCACAGTTCGTGTCGGAAGAATTGCAAAAATTCTTAAAGAAGAATGGGGTGAAACATTATACCTCTGCCCCATATCATCCGGCGACAAACGGGTTGGCCGAGAGATTTGTCCAAACATTCAAAAAGGCAATAAAGGCCATGAATGATGATCAGATTCCGTTACAACACAAGGTGGACAATTTCCTAATGGCATATCGAAACGCCGCTCATGCAGTGACTAACCAAAGTCCTGCCATGATGTTTTATAACAGGAGGTTGCGGTCCAGGTTGGACTTGTTAAAACCAAATGTGCGGAGGGAAGTGGAAAACAAACAGTTCCGGCATATTAATAACAAGTCCACTCGAAGTTTCGACGTAGGACAACCAGTGTTGGCAAGGGGCTATGGAAACGAAAAATGGCAGTCCGGAACAATTCGGGCCAGACAAGGACCTCTGATGTACACAGTAGATATTGGTAACAATGTGATAAGGCGTCATGCGGATCAACTGGTAGAATCAAGAGCAAGGGTCGAACCCATGGTTGCGACAGAGACAACTGTGGAAGACGTTAATGAACCTGAAGCATCTACCTCGGCAGGGACTGTACCTGATGATGACGTCCAATACATAGGAAACCAACAAGAAGAGTCACCTCAGCAACAAGAATCAGAGACCACTGAAAGGCGTTATCCAAACTGAATCAGAAGGCCTCCTGAGAGACTGAACCTTTGAACTGTTTATACCTGAAGTTATATATGTATATATGTTATTATGTTATGTTAAATGGGGATATGACTGTTAAGCTAAAAAGGGAGGATTGTGGTGTATGTAACCTGTTCCACCTTAAGAGAACTTAAGCCTGTTCCACCTTAAGAGATGTACTACTTTCTCTGGCTGCTGTATACGTAATACCGGTGGTGACCACCGGTATATAAGTACTGTGTAGTGCTTTTGTATTTAGTATAGTCCTGACCTCCAACTAGTAAAGACCTGTTGAAACTTTATTCTTGTAGTCTGTGTCAGTAATTAATCTTAATACAACTGGAACACACAGACTTAACAATCCCCACCGACACCTGGGAATCCCTGGCCCAAGACCGCACAAAGTGGAGGAGAAGCATCCGGGAAGGCGCCGAACACCTCGAGTCTCTTCGCCGGGAGCAAGCGGAAGCCAAGCACAAACAGCGGAAGGAGCGCACGTCAACCCAAGCACCCCACCCACTCGCCCCTTCAACCACCGTCTGCCCCACCTGTGACAGACTGTGTGTCTCGCATTGGACTCATCAGTCACCTGAGTACTCATTTTTAGTGTGGAAGCAAGTCATCCTCGGTTCCGAGGGACTGTCTAAGAAGAAGAAGGAGAAGAAGTAGTTAAACAGAGAGTGCAGTGGAACTTGAGCTTATTGTAACTTAAGCTATATACTCAATATTCACTCACTTCAAACAGGGAACTGCTGAAGTACAAAAAACTGCAATTTTTGCAGTGCTGGATTTAAACATTTCTGAAGGGGGTTTTGTGAGTACTGAAGATAAGGGTCTAGGTCATTTCTCCCCATAGGAAATTTTCAAGCTTTAATTGGAGTCTACTGTGATTCTTGGCTGCCAGATGCAATTTATTCTAGAAAGGTTACAGATATTTTAAATTCGTACTAAAATCATTGTTAGAAATTATAATTGACTCTTGATTTTTGCATCATTGGAAGTTACTCCATACTGAGCATAACAGCAGGTTGAATGTATACAGGTACCATTGTTGAATAAAGTAAATAATAAGTGGTCCTGTAGCTCACACAAGGGTCAAAGGAAGCCCTTCCTTTGCATGCCTAGGAACACTCAACCATATAGGAGAAGTGCTTGAAGAAGCCTTATATATGCCACAAGGTTAATATGTACTCGGACTCTGCTGTCATTGAAGAATGATGAGAAACACCAACGTGCCCTTTGCCCATTCTCTGTGTCGTTCTAAAGAATTGTGCCCAGGCTGAAGGTTGCATCGATTAGGACCTCCAGGTATCAATATGAATTGACATTTGAGACGGGTGGCCCTTGTATCTGCCAGTTAACATCATCAAGATTTTCCCTTGTGCTGTCCTTAAACTATGGGGCAGTCACCACCATATCCCATTAGTTTGCCCACCACTCAAAATAGAGTGTAAAGTGTACCAGATCTCCAAGTGAGTCTGCCAACAACACACATTATCTATGAAAGGAAACACCAGGGTGATTTTGCCAATGGGGATGTGATGCTGCTTGTCAGGTTTTAGTTCCGCCTCCATCGATGTCCAGCCAACCCACGCTATTTTCCCTTGATTGACCTTGTTAAGCCCGCCCAGTGGGTTTAGCAGGCCAATTAAGGGAAAGCCGGTTACTGGTGACGTCAGCGAGTGACGTTTCATCTGTCAAGAGCTTTTGACAGATGAATTGTCATCGTTTGACAGCTTTGTGAAGCTGTCAAACACTGACAATCTGTTTTCTAAGTTGAGACCTGGGACACAGGCTTACTTAGAGATCTCTCCTGAGCAGAAAGCAGAAGGCTGATGCATTTGAGAACGCAGCGGCCATTCTGCTTTCTCTGCCGGTGAGATGAGGGTCTCCTGAGACCTGAAGGGTTGAAGCCTGGAGGAAGAAGCAAAGGTAAGTAAAGCTCTTAAAACACTTAAGACTCACCTCACACATTTACCTCTGCACACATGCACCCATCACTCACCTGCATACCGGATATCTCGGCCCCCTCCGACCCCCGCAGACCCACGGCACACCTCACTGACCCTGGCAAGGTTCGGAGCCATCAGGAAGCCCACACTTTAGGTGGCAAAGTAGCGATTATCCAAAAAACTGCCTGTTAACTATCTGTTAACAGGCAGTTAATTGGCACTAATCCCCTTCCCACCTCGAGGAGGCGGCTCCCAGCGCGGGTCGGGTACCCGCCTCCTGGGAAGATGGCACGGAGGCAGGTTGGGGGCGGGATGGGTACCCACCCCCAGATTCTGCCATTTTCCCAGCAGTCCCGCCTCCATACCCACCTCCCCAGGGCTGGGAAAATCACCCCCCAGAATTCTTTCAGAAATGCCTAGAACAGACAATCCCTTGTAATGCTATCTCGCATCATTTATGAAGATATTGAACAGGATGCCTGATAGTGGACATGGTTTCCTTACACCCCTTTTAAGAGAGAGAGATTAACTGAGTCTCCCATTTTCCCTTTCACATATTTCAGTTGCTGTACAGCATCATTTAAATACTGATACGAAAGCAAAATACGCGAATGCTGGAAATCTGAAATAAAAACAGAGTTCACGTTTCAGATCGATGACATTTCGTTAGAACGGTAAAAAGTTAGAGATGTAACAGGTTTTTAGCAAGTGCAGAGGCAGGAAAATTGGGGAGGGGAGGAAAGAACAAAAGGTCATGTGTGATAGGGTGGAAGGCAGGAGTGATTAAATCACAAAAGGGATGATGGTGCAAGGCAAAAGGGGACGGTAATTGTTGTGTATGTGCCTTTAAGAGAAGAACTGATTCTATACTGCAGTACCGGCAGTGACCACCCCTGTATATAAAGCCATAGCAGGCTTCTGTATTTCATTCTTGAATTACTCCCTGTTCAGTAAATACCTGTTTTATTGTTCTCCTGCAATCTGAGTCTTATTGATCCTCGGACACTACACTGGCGACGGGCAGGTTTGAACTCACCTGCAGTACTGCATCACCTCACGGGGATCTTTTCCCTGAAGAAAAGCTTCTTGGAGGTCGAAGTCAGAACGGCGGGCGTCGACCGCGGGCAACCGCCCAGGGACCCATCGGAGAGTTGCAGGGGAGGCTGTGGAGAGCTGGGCCTGGCTCCCCAGTCGAGGTGTTCCAGCAAGTCATGTTGGTAGCAGGTAGTGCGCTGACCCTTCCGGACTGCGGCGGGCTCGGGCTCGATCGAGCGGCTCTGCAAAGGGGCCGTGCAGCGTCGTCGGGAGGAAAAGAGAGAGAGAGAGGGTGGAGCGCACAGGGCACGGTCGGTGCTCAAGAACAGGGCAGCGTGGAGAGGATAGAATGCGGGGAAGGAAAAGTGAGACGCGCCGAAGCCGAGTGTTGCCGCCATTACCCTGTAGAACACTAGGAGCAGCGTGGCAGCAAGGGGAAGAAGGAAAAGCGCGTGAGGCACCATTTTATTCCATTGGGGAAGAAGGAAAAGCGCGGGAGGCGCCATTTTAATTCATTGGTGAAGAAGAAAAAGCGCGGGAGGCGCCATTTTAAATCACCCAAGATGCCGAAAAGTGGCAGTATCACTGCTTTCGACAACGAGGTAGAAGACTGGACCACGTATGTGGAAAGAATTGAAGTGTACTGCGAGGCAAATGAGGTGGCCGATGGAAAGAAGGCGTCGGTATTATTAAATTTGATGAGTGCGAGAACGTACGGCCTATTGCGGAATTTAATTACCCCAGCTAAACCAATGGAGAAAAGTTTTGAGGAGATTGTTACTATCTTACAGGAACACCTAAACCCTACACCACTGTTGATAGCAGAAAGATTCAAGTTCCATAAAAGAAACCAGCACAAAGATGAGAGCAATGCTGACTATCTTATGGAACTACGCAAGTTATCGAAGCACTGCCAGTTCGGAGCAGAACTGGCAGACACCTTGCGGGATAAGTTTGTCTGCGGGCTCCAGAGTGAAGGAACCCAGAAACGACTACTTTCGGAAAAGGACCTGACGCTAGAACAGGCTTTCAGCGTGAGTGTGAACCCGGTCCTGCACACAGTACAATATCCACTTCCACAGATAGAAGATATTTTCGCCTCACTATCTGGAGGGAAACGCTTTACAAAGATTGATCTGGCCCAAGCGTATCTACAATTGGAGGTGGAAGATGCGTCTAGGAAATACCTCACGATAAACACTCACAAAGGCCTTTACCAGTACAATCGACTGGTATTCGGGGTAGCATCAGCCCCGGCTATTTGGCAGAGGGCGATGGAACAAGTCCTGCAAGGGATCCCGGGGACCCAGTGTTATTTGGACGACATCCTGGTTACGGGCAAAAATGACAGTGAACACCTTGCCAACCTGGAGCAGGTGCTCACGAGATTACAGGAATATGGGCTACGAGCCAACCGCCCCAAATGCGAGTTCTTCAGGAGACAAATCTCGTATTCTGGCCACATGATTGATGAGGAAGGGTTGCATAAGTCGCCGGACAAGGTTGAGGCTGTAGTCAAGGCTCCAGCATCGGAAAATGTGTCGCAACTGAGGTTGTTCCTCGGGTTGGTGCACTACTACCATAAGTTCTTGCCGAATTTATCTACAATTCTGCACCCACTGAACACCCTACTGCAAACTGGAGTAACATGGAAATGGAGTGATGAGTGTAAGCGTGCCTTTCAGAAATGTAAATGCCTAATCACTTCAAAAGAAGTATTGGCACACTACAATCCAACACTACCGATTCGGTTAGCATGTGATGCGTCTCCCTACGGCATCGGAGCGGTGCTGTCACACAAATTCCCTGACGGTTCAGAGAGGCCAATAGCCTTTGCGTCGCGCTCGTTAACCTCAGCCGAGCGTAACTATGCCCAGATTGACAGGGAGGCCCTCAGCCTGGTGTGGGGGGTGAAGAAGTTCAATCACTATCTGCACGGGCAGAAATTCACCCTACTGACTGATCATCAGCCCCTGGTCTCCATTTTTAACCCAAAGAAGGGCGTTCCGGTGATGATGGCGCAACGGCTGAAAAGATGGTCACTTTTTCTAGGGGCACATCAGTACGACATAGAGTACAAGGGTACGAAACAGCATGGAAACACTGATGGGCTGTCGTGCCTACCGTTGCCTACGGTAGAGGAAGCACCTGCAGTGGACCCTGTTGAGATATTCCATGCGACCATAGTCGAATGTCTACCTGTTACAAACTCAAGTATAGAGAAGGAAACCCGAAATGACCCGACACTCTCTCGGGTCTATGATTTGACAGTGAAGGGATGGCCAGCACATGGCGACTCACTGTTGCCAGTATTCTCGCCAAGGAGAGAACAGCTGTCAGTGTGCCGGGGGACCTTGATGTGTGGATCCTGAGTGGTAATTCCACCCAAGTTGAGAGATAGAGTGCTCAATGAGCTTCATGAGGGTCATCTGGGAGGGGTAAAAATGAAGAGCCTAGCCAGGGCGTTTGTGTGGTGGCCGGGAATCGATAAAGAAATCGAGGATATGACCAAGAGATGCACAGGATGCCAGAAGGTCCAAAACGCTCCACCACAGGCCCCGCTACATCCATGGGAGTGGCCCTCATCTCCATGGCAACGGGTACACATTGATTTTGCTGGTCCATTTATGGACTCAATGGCCTAGAAATTGGGTATAGCCCCGCTTGAGGTGTTAGAACTGGCGATGTGCTAAGTTTATAGCCAGACAAGAGCTATCCGCGCCTGGGGCGATTTTGGTTTGCATCGCCCCCAAAGTGGATTCAGGCGCTAAATCAGCCATTGCACGGTGCTCTTAAGGTGCAAAAGGTCAGGCGCTACTCAATTTCGACGCGGACGGGCGCAGCGCAGGTGAACTCAATTACGGCAAAGCACGAGACCTGCAGGCGCCGGCCGGCTCTTAAAGGGGTGGGTCAGTCAGACTGAGCTTCAACACCCAATGCCCTGTAGGCCTCAGATTCGGCGCTCGCCCTTGTCTGGCGGTACAAAGTTCATCATTATGGAGAAGGTTAGGCAGAGAGCAGAGCGCTTCAGCACTGAGGCTCTGGACCAATTGGTGGCTGCAGTTGAACACCGTCGACAGGTGCTGTACCCGGATAATGGCAAGAGGCCAAATCAGAAGGCTTACCAACGATCTTGAAGGGAGGTTGCTGTGAGGGTCAACTCCAGCAGCATGGCGACCAGGACCCCTGTTCAGTGCAGGAAGAAATTCAACGACCTGACACGGATCGTTAGGGTGAGTGATGGTTTACCAAACTTGTGCTTCCCTCCATCTGCAGCTGACTTCGGGCACCCTGCTGCAATGATGCGCCACTGGCCATCTGTCAGTATGCACCCATGGCCCTTTCTGGGCAGACACATGGACAGATGTCTCAAGGCCTCATGTAAGGGCTCTTGCACCATGGGGGGCATGCGATGATGTCTCAAGGCCTCATGTAAGGGCTCTTGCACAATGGGGGGCATGCGATGATGTCTCAAGGCCTCATGTAACAGAACCTCCCCTTCTTTCCCCTGCAGTCGAAGATGGCGCAGATTAGAAAAGAACAGCGTCGAACCGGTGGCGGACCTGCACAAGTGGTCACTCTCACGGATCTGGAGGAGAGAGTGCACCAGATACTTGGAGGACGTCTGTCTGGTCCAGTGACCACTGCATCTGCCGACCCCATTACCGACAGCGAGGGTAAGACTCTTACCTTTTCCACCTGTTGCCTTCCACTTGGTCCCCCCGCCAGCATGCATCCTCAGTGTGCAGCCATGCCAGAGCCATGCCGCAATCTGGCATGCCTTTCAGCAAACCTGTCCTTTTGCTATAGCCACTCTTCCACCTCCCACTTTCAGATGAAGCAGCACCAACTCGGGCTCAACGCGCTGAAGCTGCCAGTGCCAGTGCCACCGGAGGCGAGGACCAGGAGGAATCCGAACCAGCCATTGCAGAATCCGGGGAGCTGAGACATCTGCAGACTGGGGATAGTAGTCCCCTGGAGGGGAGGGGGGTGGTGGCTCTGAGGATGAACCAGTTGCTGGACCAAGCGGCATGGAGCAACGCAGGGGGGATAGGCAAGTTTGGCCACCGTCTCCCCGCAGGGCAAGGCAGGTCGTCATGACTGCTGCACAGAGTGCAGATGAGCTCCGGCGCTTGGCAGAGATGAGCAAACAGGCCCGGGTCAGACACACGGAGCTGATGGCTGCAGTGGAGAAGATGCCTGAGTCAATAGATTCATTGGCTAGGAGTATGTTGGACTTCGGGGCAACAATGGAGAGGACTCTGCAGGGCTTTGGCGCAACAATGGAGAGGTCTCTCCAGGTGTTCGGGGAAACAATGGACAGGTATATCCAGGGCTTCGGGGCCACAATGGACAGGACTATCCAGGGCTTCGGCCCAACAATGGAGAGGACTGTCCACGGCTTTGAGTCGGCAATGGAAAGGACTGTTCAGGGCTTCGGACAATCCCTGGAAAGGTCTGTGCAGGGCTTGTCCGAGGCAGTGGAGCGGTCGGCTCCTGCCTTGTCCGAAGCCATGGGAAGAACTGTCCAGGCCTTCTCCGAAGCACTGGCACCTGGCACACAGGTCCTCACTGTTGCCACGCATTCATTTGCTGGGCTCCTCCACAGCCAGATTGACGCAATGCGATGTCTCACTGCAGCCACCCTCTCTGCATCAGATAGGATCACCCCGGGCCCTTCCACTCCCGTACAAGGCCAGGAATCCGTGGAGCCTGTGATTGTGGCGGATGAGCCGAGCCGCTCCCCTCAGATAGCCAGTGTGTCGTCCGACCATGGTGCAGCTGTCCTCTCTCGGCAGGAGACCACTGCACATGCCAGTGCTGGGACGCCTGCATTGCAGCTGCCACCACCTGCAGGCCACACTGCTCCCAGCCATGCTCAAAGCAAGCATCCCGCGTCCGCACCCTCCAAGCCCAGTGGTCGGCCAGGCCATACCTCAGGGGCTTCGGCGCATCCAGACAGTCGGCAAGCGTCCCCCAGCCTTGAGGCCGCCACTGGGGTGCAATTACGTAGGAGCAGCAAGGAGGGAAGGGGCCGGGCGCGAACGAGAAGTCGTTCTCCCTCAAGGGGCCAGTTGTAGAGGGAGGTGCTTTGACGTTTGTTTGTCCAAATTCACGGACACCCTCACCTGCTGTTATAGGTGCAGATTTTTGTTGAGTTTTGCTGCTTTGCCGAACAGGTCACTTTTATTTTGGCAGTGATGGTTTCTGCTCACTTTACGTTGTTTAGCTGTAATGAAAGACTTTTGTGTCAATAAACAGAAGTTTAAATGTTGCTTGGTGCATGTGACTACTTTCAGTGATGCTGGCATGCAGAGGCCCTCAAACATCCAAAGTGCGCATGAGGTAAGACTCTCATCATTCCGCCACAGGGGTGTCGAGACGAGTCCAGAGGAGCCTCTGACGAATGGACCTTCCACTTTCAGCAGCCCTTCCATCTTCCTCCTCCTCCTCTGCCTGCTCTTCCTCCTCCTCCTCCTCATACTCCTCCTCCTCCGCCTACTTGTGCAGGGTCCGAGGGAAGGTTATGAATGGACGTGTTCACCTATAAAGGGCATCTGTCACTTGCCGGATGCAACAGCGGACTGCAGCCTGAGCGACAGTCGCATTGTCCCCAATGGCTGACTGAAAGGAGCCGTTGGCATAAAAATGGAGGCCTTCAGTCAGTGTAGCCATCACGGACAGAGAGGTTCTGCAGCGTTCACGCGGCTGCAGATCCTGACCAAGCAGGTGGCACAGATCAGTAACAATGTCCCTCCAGATTCGGAGCCTTCGCAAACACTGCTCCTCCGACATGTCAAGGCTTGTCACCTGCTGCCTAAAGACCCTCGCAGCCTCCCGTCGGATTGGCCGACCTCCATTGCCCCTCCTCCTTCTGGCCAATCCCGGCCCTCTCTCCCGCCGTCTCTCTGCCCCTTCACAGTGTTGGGCGATGAGGCCGTCGCCCTCCAAACAAGCTCCCATTCCGATGCCAGTTGGTCAAAAGCCTTTTAGGTGTAGTGCTGCAAGTGCTTCGGACAGGGTTGAAGGTCCCAAGTACCGTAAAGCTCAAATCTCAGAACTCCGCTCCACATTAACTCACCAACTCTCTCCAGCAGCGATCGCAATGAGCAGGCCAAGTGGCAGAAGATTCTGCACTAGAGCTGTCCCCTTTACCTAGCGCCGCCCTACTCCGAGAAGGGCCTGTTAGCCCTCCTTCGAACTGTCACTAATAGCGCTGGGCGCTAAGGCTCCGGGCGCCACCCAATATGCGCTCAGGCGCTCCTAAAAGGCGCTGCACACTGAAATGACGTCATGAGCCGTTTGTGCTCGCGGGCGCGCGCAAACACTTAGCGCAGGCGCTAAATGTATAGTCAATTTCTGAGTCGGCGCTATCCTCATAGCGCTCGCCCCAACATAGGGCTTTGCCCCAATTCTAGGTCTCTTTAGGCGCTCAGCGCCGGCGCTACCAACCCAATTTCTAGGCCAATGTTCCTAATCGCTGTGGACGCCCATTCAAAATGGCCAGAGGTCATCAAAATGTCCTCCACCACCACGGAGAAAACTATTGCAGTCCTACGGACCATCTTCACCAGGAATGGCTTGCCAGAACAGATTTGCTCCGACAATGGGCCACAGTTTGTGTCAGAGGATTTCCGGAGGTTTCTGAGGAATAATGGGGTGAAGCATTACACATCTGCCCCATATCATCCAGCCACAAATGGATTGGCTGAGAGGTTTGTTCAGACCTTTAAAAAGGCCATAAAGGCAATGCATAATGACGACATACCACTACAACACTGTGGTGTATGTGCCTTTAAGAGCAATTGTGGTGTATGTGCCTTTAAGAGCCCCAGGTGTGCGTAATACCGGTAATTGCCACTTGGGCTATATAAGCCTGTGTATTGTGTATATCCTTTAGAACCCCCCCCAGACTTGCTTAGTAAATACCTATGAACCAACTCCTGTCTTCAGTGTCTTTATCTACACACGGACACTACAGTGGTGACGAGGATGGGATACATTCCACGTGTATGCCGATCTGAAAATAAAAAATCCACTAACGGGAAAAGAATCAATAAGGAAAAGCACAGAAAGGTACAAATGATGACGGACAGTAGCTCCAAAGACCAGAAGAGCGATAGCGACTCCGGGAACAAGAGACTAAGCTCTCTCAAATTACATAATGTAATTGCCAATGAAGATTACCAGACCATTTGGGTTACCCTCATAATAGCAGGGTCCCCAGTTAAAATGGAGCTAGATACAGGATCAGCTCTAACCGTAATAAATCGACGAGATTACGAGAGGCTATTTTCGCATATACCTCTAAAAGACACATCCATTATCTTAAAAACATATACGGGGCAGAAAGTATACCCCAAAGGAAAAATAAAGGTGCCTGTGGTATACAACGGCAAAGAAATACAAAAGTTGTATTTATACATTCTACAAGATGGTGGTCCACCGTTGTTGGGACGTGAATGGATAAGGAAGATACGTTTAGACTGGCACTCCATTCAGGCACTGACGGTGACCAGTAAGGAAAAAAACAATGATGACATCATACCTGAACGATTAAAAGACATCTTGGCCAACGCCAAAGAAGTGTTTCAAGAGAAACTAGGAACCTTGAAAGGCATCACTGCCTCAACAAAAGTGGAAGATGCAGCAATTCCAAAATTTTTTAAGGCAAGACCGGTGCCATACGCAATACGTCCGGCAGTCGAGGCAGAGCTGGAGAATTTGGAAAAGGCAGGCGTATTATCCAAAATAGATTGGAGGGAATGGGCAACACCCATCGTTCCAGTCATGAAAAAAGCATTGAAAAATAACTCTGAGGAACAGAGAAAAATTCGCATCTGTGGGGACTTTAAGGTGACTGTAAACCCGGTCCTTCACACGGTACAGTATCCTCTTCCGAGGATAGAAGATATTTTCGCCTCACTATCCGGAGGAAAACGTTTCACAAAAATTGACTTGGCACAGGCATATCTACAGATGGAGGTTGAGGAGACCTCTAAAAAGTATCTCACAATAAACACACACAAAGGCCTGTACCAGTACAATCGACTGGTTTTTGGAGTAGCATCAGCTCCAGCTATCTGGCAAAGAGCTATGGAGCAAGTCCTGCAAGGGATTCCGGGGACTCAATGTTACCTAGACGACATCCTTATAACAGGAGAAAACGACAACGAGCACCTTGCCAATTTGGAGCAGGTGCTCACTAGGCTGAAAGAACGGGGCCTACAAGCAAATCGCCCCAAGTGCGAATTTTTCCAAAATCAGATATCATATTGTGGCCACATAATTAATAAGGAAGGGTTGCATAAGTCACCTGAAAAAATTGAAGCAGTTATAAAAGCCCCAGCACCTGAAAATGTTTCACAATTGAGGTCATTCCTGGGATTAATAAATTACTATCATAAATTTTTACCGAACTTATCAACTATTCTACACCCTCTTAATGATCTTCTACACACAGGAGTGATTTGGAAATGGAACGAAGACTGTAAACGTGCCTTCCATAAATGTAAAGACTTAATCACATCCGAGAAAGTGTTGGCTCATTACAACCCATCACTACCAATCAGACTGGCGTGCCATGCATCCCCTTACGGCATAGGAGCGGTATTGTCCCATAGATTCCCTGATGGCTCGGAACGGCCGATAGCTTTTGCGTCACGCTCATTGAACTCAGCTGAGCGTAACTATTCCCAGATAGACAGGGAAGCACTCAGCCTGGTATGGGGAGTGAAGAAATTCAACCATTACCTACACGGACAAAAATTTACCTTGCTGACTGACCATCAACCCCTCATCTCCATATTCAACCCTAAGAAAGGTGTCCCCATTATGACGGCACAAAGACTACAGAGGTGGTCCCTTTTTCTAGGGGCACACCAATACAACATTGAATACAAAGGGTCAAAACAGCATGGGAATGCTGACGGTTTATCGCGCCTGCCGTTGCCAACGATAGAAGAGGCACCTACAGTAGACCCAGTAGAGATATTCCACTCTACCATAGTGGAATGTCTACCGGTGACAAATTCTGCCATTGAAAGGGAGACCAGAAATGACCCTACTCTCTCACGGGTCTACGATTTAACAATGAAGGGATGGCCAGTACATGGCGAACCACTGTTGCCAGCATTCTCGCAAAGAAGAGAACAGCTGTCAGTGTGCCGAGGAACCTTGATGTGTGGATCCAGAGTGGTGATTCCACCCAAACTCCAGGATAAAGTGCTAAAGGAGCTTCACGAGGGGCATCTGGGTGGAGTGAAAATGAAGAACCTAGCTAGGGCGTTTGTGTGGTGGCCAGGTATCGATGGAGACATCGAAGACATGACCAAGAGCTGCCTAGGATGCCAGAAGGTCCAAAATGCTCCGCCACAGGCCCCTCTACATCCATGGGAGTGGCCCTCATCTCCCTGGCAAAGGGTGCACATCGACTTTGCTGGTCCATTTATGGACTCAATGTTCTTAATCGCAGTTGATGCACACTCCAAGTGGCCGGAGGTAATAAAGATGTCCTCCACCACCACGGAAAAAACCATCACAGTATTAAGGACCATATTTGCCAGGAATGGGCTGCCGGAACAGATATGTTCTGATAATGGACCGCAATTTGTGTCCGAAGAATTCAGAAAGTTCTTAAAGAACAATGGGGTAAAGCACTACACGTCCGCCCCATACCATCCCGCCACCAATGGATTGGCTGAAAGGTTTGTCCAGACCTTTAAGAAGGCCATAAAGGCCATGGGTAATGAAGACATAAAACTTCAGCACAAGGTGGATAACTTCTTATTTGCATATAGGAATGCAACACATATGGTTACAAACCAAACTCCCGCCATGATGTTCTACAATAGAAACCTAAGATGCCGGCTGGATTTGGTCAAGCCCAACATCCGAAGGGACGTGGAGAACCGGCAGTTTCAGGGCATGAATGAAAGGCCAACTAGGGCCTTCCAGATAGGCCAACCGGTTTTGGCCTGGGACTACCGTACCGAGAAATGGCAGCCTGGAACTATCTGCACACGACTAGGACCACTGATGTATACCGTGGACATCGGAGAAAGCATAATAAGGCGCCATGCTGACCAAATCATCAAGTCATCCGAAAAGGGACAACCTACACCACCACGCTATACATCTATCGATGAGGTAGAGATACCCATATCTACCTCCGATCCGGTGATACTGGAACCCGATGAACCCGACACTGGCCTTCAAGCCGAATCAGCCTTGCCAGAAGAACCTACTACACCACCAGAAACTACTACACCCCCGAGGCGTTATCCGGACCGAGTCAGGAAGCCTCCTGAGAGACTAACTTATAATTAATTAATACAGCAATGTATATTATTTTGCATATAACATGTAATTAATAATTACTTAAAATATGATGTACTAGTTAGCTAGAAGGGGAGGAATTGTGGTGTATGTGCCTTTAAGAGCAATTGTGGTGTATGTGCCGTTAAGAGCCCCAGGTGTGCGTAATGCCGGTAATTACCACTTGGGCTATATAAGCCTGTGTATTGTGTATATCCTTTAGAACCCCCCCCAGACTTGCTTAGTAAATACCTATGAACCAACTCCTGTCTTCAGTGTCTTTATCTACACACGGACACTACAAACACAAGATGGATAATTTCTTGTTTGCTTACCGGAATGCGACACATGCAGTCACCAACCAAGCTCCAGCCATAATGTTCTTCAACCGAAGGCTAAGATGTCGCCTGGATTTGCTCAAACCAAACATAAGACGAGATGTTGAGGATAAGCAATTCCAGCACATAAATGAGAAGCCAACCAGGAGCTTCAAGATAGGGCAACCAGTCTTGGCCCGCGACTACCGAACAGAAAAATGGCAGCCAGGAACGATATCCACACAGCAGGGACCACTAATGTACACAGTGGACGTTGGAGAGAGCATCGTGAGATGCTATGCTGACCAGATTCTAGAGTCACAGGAACAAGCCAAACCCATACCACGAGCAGGTGCACCTGGTAATCAACCCGAAGTACAGATTGCATCTACCTCAGAAGCAGTGGTATTGGAAGCTGACGAACCAACCAATGACAATGAGCCAGAATCAACTCCGCCGCAAGAACAGGATACTCGAGAAAGGCACTATCCAGTCAGGATCAGGAAGCCTCCTCAAAGACTGAACTTATAAATGATTATTTCAGTTGATGTATATAATACAGAGAAAATTGTAATTGTAATTAGTTATTATTTAGTTGTTAAATGAATGTTATGTACTGTTTATCTAAAAGGGGAGGAATTGTTGTGTATGTGCCTTTAAGAGAAGAACTGATTCTATACTGCAGTACCGGCAGTGACCACCCCTGTATATAAAGCCATAGCAGGCTTCTGTATTTCAGTCTTGAATTACTCCCTGTTCAGTAAATACCTGTTTTATTGTTCTCCTGCAGTCTGAGTCTTATTGATCCTCGGACACTACAGTAATGAGACAAGTAAAGAAGTAAAAGGTGGGTCTAGAAGAGGTGTAAATGGCAACAGCAAAATCATTACCAGCACCTGCTGTCTGAAAAAATGGGAGCAGTGGTTATGATCTGAAATTGTTGAGCCCCATGTTGAGTCCAGAAGGTTGTAAAGTGCCTAATTGAAAGATGAGCTGTTTCTTGAACTTCCGTTAAGCTTCATTGGAACAGTATATGAGGCCGAGGTCAGAGTGGGAGTGGGACAGAGAATTAAAATGGCAAGCTCGGTCATGCTTGTGGCCTGAACGGAGGTGTTCAGCAGAGCAATCACCCAATCTGCATTTAGTCTCCGCAGTGTAGAGGAGACCGCATCGTGAGCAGCAAATACAGTATACTGAATTGAAAGAAGTACAAGTAAATTGCTGTTTCACCTGGAAGGAGTGTTTGGGGCCCCAGCACTTCTAGCATTTTCTCTTTTTATTACTTAAATACTGATGGCTGGTATGTATGTATAACCTTCCTGATTGCACATTTTTGCATCACTCTTTTTCGTATAATTTCCACTGCGTATCTGCTTTTAATACATTTTTTCATCACTTATTCTCTCCAGTACAATTTGCCTACCTCCTACTAAAAGTTTGAAGCAGTTATATGCCTCCAGGTGCCATTGTATCAGGAGCCAGTATGTGATGTTGTGACAATGAATGCTCACAAGCCCTGGTGCACACATACACGGCTGCATTCTATGTCAGCCTTTGTGAGGACTGCTCAGAAACCGCTGAACATTGTCAGCAAACATCCAGGCACAACCCTGCAAAACTGCGAAAATATATTAAAAAAAACATTTTACTTTTACACCGCTTCTATACCTTTTTTCCCCCATCCACCATTCCTCAGCTGTGAGGGTTAGCAGGTGTTCTGCTGCTAATATTATTACATAACCAGATGTAAGGACAGCCCGCGCCAACCTGGCTAACATATCTATTCCACTGCTGAGCTCATCGCCTCTCCCTCACAGCATCATTGAACCTGAACTGTGAGAAATCAATGGGGCTCCAGCCACCTCCTGCAACAAGGTGACATTCTTGACCAACATTTAAAAAAATATATTTTTTTAATCACAGCCCTTCCATGTAATCTAGCATTTGGGAAATAAAATTGTTACTTTTTTGTATCTCAAGCTTAAAATATACCAGTCCAATCTCCTGTGGCATTTCCCATGCTGAGTTGGAGAGTACAGTCTGTCATTCAAGCTTAGCTGACATCCTGCTGAAGCTGTTGATGGTATTGTTGTCTTACTGCATTGTCTCCCATCCAAGGGTATCATGCTGTTATTCGCATGCAAAGCTGCCCTGTTGCCTTGTAGTCTCCAGTGTTAATGTACCATTGATCAGGCACCGCCTAAAATAATGTAAATAATGAAAGATGCCATGTAGAATAAATAATAAATGAAAAATAAAAATTATTGTTTACCTAATCTCACTCAATAAAATGTTAATCATAATTTGTGATGTAAATGCATTAAATATGGAAATGATAATGAAATGCCATAAAGTAAAATATTAAAATGATCAGTTATCCAATGGAACTGAGGAAATTGTTTAAAATTATCATTTGTTTAAATGAATTGTAAGTGAGCAGTGTTTAATATGTATTTAATTGAAATTTGATTAATTAATTGAAATTAATTGAATAATTATGATGTGGCGAGGGGCCATTTGTGAGAATTGATGTATAAATAAATGGGAATGAATTATGAAAGATTGTTTGTTTGAAGAGGCTAAAAAAAGACTAAGTTTAATCTTACAGTGGAGGGAGGATAAATGGATAGGAGGGCGGGCTCTGCGGGTATGATGTTGGGAGAAAAAAAAATTCAATCACTCACTGGGGTGAGGCCTAGCTGATACCAGGACAGGCTGTGGAAATGTGACCTGGGGAACTGTGTTAAGTAGGAGTCGGGGCTAACAGAAATGGGCTTGGAGGCGTGATATTGGGAACATTTTATGAGAAATGTATTGAAAAATGGTGAAAATTCTTTATAAGTTAAAAATAAAAGATAAAAATGTGCTACTTAATAAAACATTTAAACCTTCTTTTTCTATCCAGGGAGGGAGACTGTAAAGTTGGTTGAGCTGTGTAAGTTCTGAGGGTGCACAATGGTAGTCGAGCAGAGGGAGAGCTGTGCTGGCTTCTGAAGCTCCATCTGGTGGTTGAGCTTGATTTTCTGGCATGAAAAGGACAGCTAATAGTTGTTCACTTAGCAATGGGAAATTGTATCGAGGGACCACCTCGAGGCACAACAGGGAATTGTGATGCCCAAATGTTGTCATCGTAACATTGGAAAATCAATAGGAGATGTCTATCTAGCTTTAAAACGGAGCATGTGACACACATCCTAATTGTTATATATTACTAGTTGATCTCTTGTGGCGTTGTTTGGTCTTCAAGTGAAGTGGCGTTAGAGGACAGGGGATAATTGAATCTGAGTGCACAGACGTAATTCAATCTCCAATTTTGGTCAGACATTCTGTCCTTATTTTAATTGCATATGATAATTTATAGTTAAACAGTAAAACTTATAGGAATTCGGGAGTTGGTTGGAGAACAGGAGTTTCTCTGAAGTACAGGCTGAGTAGTTGAGAGATGCAAAACTGAGGCAATACCTGGCCGGATGGTGTATTTCCAGTGATGGTTAATTTGGGTAGTTTCCTTTCTAAATGTGACATAGGGATTTATAATGGGTAAAGTTGACAAAAAAGAAGTAAGGTTTTGTAGGCAATAAGTGCATATAGACATAACATTTGCATCAGTTTTCTATTTTGAACAAAGTGAAAGAACAAGAGAGCAGAATCCATTTAAATGTTTTAAAAATAATATGCAAGCCTAACCGGCAAAATGTTACCGGCTGTCACAGAGTTCCAACTTTTGGTTACTAACTAGCAACCCTTTTGGAAAGAGCACATGTCAGCGTCTGGTGAAGACAGAATTGGGCTTGGCTTTATTGACCCTACAATCAATAGCCTTCAGAAACTCACTGCCAAGGCTCACATATGAATAATAACTATTTAGACAAGGTATAGGAGAACAACTGGCATCAGAGAATATCAGAGCAATGCTTGACGTCTCTACTCGCCTTGACAAGCACAAAAACCAAAAGAAAAGAAAAAGATGATCTTATGGTTGCTGAGGTCAGGGCTTTTCCATGTCCTAAATGCATGCTCCTCTAATCTTGTCTCAGCAAATGAGAAGTTAAATCTACACCTACTTTTTGCTCACAACTTCTCTCTCCTCCCTGGTTCCCTCTCCTTAGGCATTGTTCCCCCTCCCTTTCAAAGCTGCCGTCATCACCCCCTCCTCAAAAACCCACCCTCGACCCTTCTGTTCTTAAAAATTACCAAACCATTTCTGGCCTCCTTTTCCTATCCAAAGCCCTTGAATATGCCATTTCCTCCCTAATCCAAGACCATCTTTCCTACAACATCCTATTGGAATTTCTCCAATCAGGTTTCTGCCAGGTCATAGCACCAGAACAGCCCTAACCAAAGCCACAAATATCATCTGTGTCTGTGCTCATGAGTGTATTACGCCTCCTCGACCTCTCTGCAACCTTTGACACAGTTGACAACACCCTTCCTCCATTGTCTAGCTCAGTGGGACTTCCCTTACTGTTCCACTGTCACCTATCTGATTGTAGCATGTCCAATAATGACTCCTCTTCATGCCCCTGCACTTTTAGCTCCAGAATTCCCCAAGGATTTATCCTTGGCACCCTCCTCTTCCTCATCCTCATGATTTGCCACTTGGCAACATCATCTGAAGGCATGGGATCAGCTTTCACATGTACACTAATGACATCCACCTCTACCTCTCCACCACGTCTTCACTGCATTGGTGTGGTCAAACTACTTGTCCTACATAACAACAACAGAAAACGCTGGAAAAACTCAGCAGGCCAGGCAGCATCCGTGGAGAGAGAAACAGAGTTAACGTTTCGGGTCGAAGACCTTTCATCAGAACTGGAAAAAAGCAGGAAAAGGAATAGATTTTAAAGCAAGTTTAGGGGCTGGGAAAGGGGGGAGGGGATGAAAGAACTAAAGGGAAGGTCAGTGATAGGATAGAAAGCAGGAGAGATTAAGAGGCATTGAGAGACATTAAGAGATATTCAAGGCAAGAGGAGGTGGTAATGGGACAGGTTAAGGAACAAAGGATGGCTCTAGATGAAGTGTGAATTGTGCTGGCAGAATGAAGGACAGCTGCCATGTGGGAGGGAAGAAAAAAAGGCCAAACAAAAGTGTGGATAAAAAATCTATATATATAAAAGAGCTCTTCTGTCTGTCCCGATGTCTGTCTGTCCGTTCTCTATACGTTTAAAAGTTACAGAGCGTACCGACGCGCGCGTCGCCTCAAAAGAAAGCTTGCAATTCCGGACCAGTCATAGGCGTATTTACGTTTCGGCCAGACAAAAACCGCGCCCGTGGTATACGAAAAACGTTCAGCCTTCCTCTCATTAGCGACCGTGTGACGTCGAGGTCGACCAATCGGACGGCGGGTTCCTTCCTACAGTTGAGTGTCGAGTGACTCGACGATTGACCAATCCTACGCTTCGGTGACCTGACCGGTCGACCAATCGGTGTGTGTGTGGGCGGGCCTTATCCTTCTGAACTGAGGTGAGTGGCCGCCATCTTGATTTTTCACGATTTTTTCCCCACACTTTCAGTGTGTTAGGGAAGTAAGGTAAATATTTGAATTATGTGTTAGGGAATTAATTAACAATTTATTTGAGTTTTATATTGTGTTTAGGAACCCCCCCCCCTCCTCACCCTCGCGCAGGGGGGACTCGGGGCCTGAAGCTCAAAAAATTTCTCTCTCTCTCTCTCTTTCTTCCCTCTCTCTCTCTCCTTCTCCTTTTCCCTCTCTCTCCTTCCCTCTCTCTCCTTCTCCTCTTCCCTCTCTCTCTCCTTCTCCTCTTCCCTCTCTGTCTCTCTCTACTTCCCCCTCTCAGGTTTCACGGTGTCGCGGACGGAGCGCGGGCGGGCCGCCCGAAGTTTCCCGCTCGCTAACGGCCGCCAAGCCGCCCTTGCCTGCTCCCCGCGGGCTGCCTCGCGCCGCCCGCACTGACCGCGCACGCGCCGCCCGCACTGACCGCGCACGCGCCGCCCGCACTGACCGCGCACGCGCCGCCCGCACTGACCGCGCACGCGCCGCCCGCCCGCAGCGGCCGTCCATCAGCCGCGCCATACGCGGGGGACCTCAGCTCCGGTCCGTCCCGGCCTCAGAACCGGACCTCAGGCGCTAGGCAGGGGCAGGGGCCGGAGAGAGGGACAGAGGGGAGTGGGGGAGCGGGGGAGGGGGTGGGCGAGGGGAGGGGGTGGGGGAGGGTAGGTGTGGGGGTGGGGGAGGGGAGGGAGGGAGACAGGGGAGGGGAGGGGAGGGAGGGAGACAGGGGAGGGGAGGGGAGGGAGACACAGGACGGGAGGGAGGGAGAGGAGGGGAGGGGAGGGAGAGGAGGGGAGGGAGAGAGGGGAGGGGAGGGAGGGATAGGGCAGGGAGAAGACATGACAGGGAGAGGGGGGACACACAGGGGCAGGGAGACCAAGCGCCCCCAAATTGCCCTCGCAACGCGGGGCTCCCCAGCTAGTATATATATATATACTTGTCCTACATCCAGTCTTGGATGAAACACAGTTCCCACCAGCTAAACAATGGGAAGATTAAAACCGTCATCTTGGGGCCCCAACAAAAACTACATATCCTTGCCATGAATTCCATCCCCCTACAACCTCAGCTTCACATTTGACCATGAGCTAAGCTTCTGACCCCATATTCTCTTCATCACACTTCCACCTGCTTATCACCCAGCTCTGCCCCAAGTCTTTGTCACCTCCAAAATCAACTCTTCAAATTTTCTTCTGGTCAATGTCCGATTGTCATGAACCGCAGCCAATCCAAAGCTCTGTTGGCCATACCCTATCCCACACAATGTCCTACTGACCCATCATCCCTATACCTGCTGACCTGGTCACCCAACACTTCAAGTTGGAAAGTCTCATCCTGTTTAAATCCTTTCATGATCTCATCCTTCCAAATCTCTGTAACTTCCTCCAACATTACAACTCCTCCACAAACTCTGGAATACCCTCTCTAGACCTAATCTGCCTCTCCAACACCCTCTCCTCCTTAAAACACACACCTTTGACCAAACTCCAATATCTCCATGTCCATTTTTAAAATTATGCATCTGTGAAGTGTCTTGCGACATTTTTTTAAAGGTTAAAGAAAAAGAAAGACTTGCATTTATATAGCGCCTTTCACGACCACCGCATCTCAAAGCGCTTTACAGCCAATGAAGTACTTTTGGAGTGTAGTCACTGTTGTAATGTGGTAAAGGTACTATATAAATACACGTGCTTGTACAAATGGCAAGTGTTCTAGGTGACAACTCAAAGTAGGAAAGTATTTTGAGGAGGAAAAGTGGTCTGTGTGGACTTTGTGGAAAAACGTGTAATATTGAAGTGCAGCTGCAGTTATCTTATTTGGCATAACACATGGATCTTGCATAAGCAAGAGCAACTCAAGAAGATGGTCTCTGGCAGACAGTAGACCATCCTTACCTGGTTAGCTGGTCTTTAATGGCTTTGAACTACATGGAATCCAACAGCAAGATATGGGTTCTCATTACAACTTGTCAAGTCAGGCTTGTTTCCTAATTGGATTAACATAATTTTGTTTAGGACACCAACGTTGCCAATTGCGACAAGTATTGTTGAGCTTTTTTGAGGATTCCCACTGCTCTATAAAGTTTTACCTGTTCATCACAGTATAGCTTGGAAGTGATTAGAAGGCAAAGAGCTACAACTTTATAATTAATGGGATCTTGATACCATTATCGAGTGAAGGTAGGTGAGCAACATCATGATCAAGCTTTCTTGACATAGTTATTGACTCAGTCTTTTCAGGAAAAGATAAGACACCATAGTTGTCCACCCATTATTCAGTTCTGTCTTTATCTTCTTACAATGACCCGGTTACTGCTTGAGGATCAGGATGGGGAGTTAACCATTCCATAGGTAGTGTCAACAAAAAGATGCTTTAGCTGATTGTGGTGAAAAAGAGGACCTTGAGTTAATTAAAAAGGCAGCTTCAATACTGGGTGTTTAATGACGCCGAGTTAACAAGTGCATCATGTCCTCTGTGCATGTGTGGCGATAAGATCTTTTTCATTATATGATGCACATGTTCTAAATGTTACAACTTTTAATATTGAACAATTAATGTAATTGAGATCCTTTTGCTGATGTAGAAAAGTATTAAACATTGCAAGGCAATCAGAAAATTTTCAATTTCAAGTTAAATCCAAGCCACATCTTGGACTGTTGAGGAAGTTGTAATAATTGCAAATTATATTTTTACTAAACTTCATTAATAAATATATTATCTGTGCTGTGCCAGCTTATCCTATGGCTTTGCACTTATTTATAACATGAAAGGCACTGCTGAGAAATGGAACTGATTGCTCACAACTCTATGTAGCTCTGGTGAATATATCTATGTTGTGTCTTCACTGGTGTCAGCTGTGGCTCAGGGATGGCACTCTTGCTTCTGAGTCAGTAGGTTGTGAGTTGAAGTCCCACTCCAAAGGCTTGAGCACATCATTTAGGCTGACAGTCCAGTGCAGTACTGAGGGAGTGCTGCACTGTCGGAGGTGCCATCTTACAGATGAGAAATTAAACCGAGGCCCCCATCTGCCCCCTCAGGTGGATGTAAAATATCCCATGGCACTATTTTGAAGAAGAACAGAGGAGTTCTCCCCGGTGTCCTGGTCAATATTTATTCCTCAAGTGACACTTAAATTGGCTGTAAAGCATTTTGGGACGTCCTGAAGTTGTGAAAGGCACTATATAAATGCAAGTGTTTCGTTTCTTTAATTCTTTACTGAACACCTCCTTCAATAATGTGTATGAAAAGAAGCCACTAGGATCTGATGTATTTAAGAATGCTTCCAATATGGGAACAAAATCCCGACAATTTTAAAACTGCTTGTAAAATCAAATTCTATTATTAGTGTTTAAAAATGTTGCAGGCATTGCTTCAGGCTAGGAAGAACAGCTCAGGGCTGGGCGTGTTTCACGTGTATATCTTCAATGGAGTTTGAAAAGAGGGTCATAGGTCAGCCAATTATGGGACAGGTATGAAAGAAATTATTAATTCCTAGCCAATGGTAGCCAGTATTAGATTAATTTCACATTACAAAAGGCGAATAGCAAGATTAGTAGGTGGGGCAGGAGCCACCTTCATGTTGTAATTAACCAAAAGTTGAGTTGTGGCAACTAGCTTTCCATCTGGATATTTATTTCGTACTGAAGTTCCAAGAAAGCCCTTGGAGTAGTGATGAATGTCTCGTAGTTCTATACTTTGATGCATGATGTATATAATTAATTATGTCCTATAAAGTCGCAAATTATTCACAGTTATGGCTACCAAA
This sequence comes from Somniosus microcephalus, assembly GCF_052327205.1. Lineage (NCBI taxonomy): Eukaryota > Metazoa > Chordata > Chondrichthyes > Squaliformes > Somniosidae > Somniosus > Somniosus microcephalus. Next base: position 49,408,537 of record NC_141004.1, read on the forward strand.
CCAAATTGATTGACTGAAGGGTTCCACTTACAACATCTTTTGTCTCGATATTGTAAGATTTGCAAAATTTCTACATTTCCCCAAAGGTTGTTATTAATAAACGGGACCCTGCGTGGACATTTTAAATCAAAAAGGGTACCCAAGGTGGCGTCCGTGCCTCGTGGCAGAAAGCCTGTGAGATTTTGAAAACTTGGACTCTGCAACAGAGACAGCTTGTGGAGAAATCGAAACCAAAGCTGCAGTTTCTGTGAAGAGGGACTTTGTATTTTGAAACCAGACAGGACTTTGAATTATGTATTAGACCGAATTGGAGACAAATCTAAATTCAGTTAGGCCTATAGTTAGGGCCATCAAGCAGTTTAAATATATAATTGGAAACAGATTAAGAAAGCCATCGAGGAACATTCATGACAAAACAAGTCAATTATCGGGCCGGTAGATGCGATTACTGGCCATCTAAAACCAGTTAGTATGGATCGCTACCATTATTTAAAATAGCCCGCCATGATTAAGACAAAGAACTAACCTGATTTGGCGCGCAGATAAGGGTTTTCGAAAAGAGTATAATTGAAGGCCCCGGGTAGCAATCTCTTTCTCTCTGCTCGGCTCTTCTGCCCCTTGCCCTCGTGGCTGTCACTCTTTCCCCGTCCCGCGCTTACCCCCTGGTCTTTGCCCATGCCTTTTCCCACTCCATCTGGAAATCGCCCAGGCACTGCATCGGGCAGACACGGACAATTCAGGCCAGGTGAGGCGGGACGCGACGAGGGGAGGAGGAAGACCAACTGAGGAATACCAACTGAGGAAGACCAACTGAGGAGACGAACTGAGGGTAGGCTTCGAATCATTGGGCTTTCAGTCTCAGCCAACCTGCGACTATCTTTATGCAAACTCAAACTGTCGGCCGAAGAAGAGGAATCATCACTGCAAGGTAAAGTACCCAAACAGAGAATTTAACTTTAAGGTACTCGAACCCGGACACCGCCCTTGCAGCGCCTGGAGACCACGTGATGACGGCAGGCCCCAGAGAGCACCAAGAGCGAACCCCAAACCCCACCGCTGTTTTGAGTTCAGCAAACCCTTTTGATTGGTGAGCATAAATTCTGGCCCCTCATAGCTTAATCTAGTTGGGAAAAGGGGGTGGGATAAGGTTAAGGGGATTGTTAAGATAGTTGTTTTCCCTTGATATGCCGTGTGTTCCCCATTCCCTGTATAAGTATAGTTATTTGTATTTGCCTGTAATTTTATATACTGGTAGCTTCTCATAAGACTGTGTTATTTTTCTGTTTAATAAAATCTTGAGTTTTGCTTACATCCAAACCACCTGTCTACTCGAGTCTTTTCTGGATCGCTACCTGTACCTAAGTGCGGTTTCGAGAATCTCAGGGGCGTGGGAGCGATTCGAACTGCTCATGGGCAGTCAGAGGCATAACTGACTGGGGCCACGCGCCACCCCCTACAGAATGGTGACCGCGGCAGGACACCTGCAACAGGGTTGCGATACAGTAGACAATGGTTCGGATGAGCGAACCATGATGGAGGAAAGGATTTCTGATTATGTGTTTAGCAAGGTGAATATCACTAAGAAGTGGATCACCACTCTGTTAAAGGCTGGGCGTCCGGTAGATGCAGCAGCTAAGTGGACAGAGGGAAAGGAACACAAGAAGCCCTTAGAGAAGGCAGTTTGGCTGATGTGCTTTAAAAAGCAGGTCCAGCTTTTGGACAGGCTCGTTGCAGCACAGGCAGTCGAGTTAAGTGAGTCAGCCCTGGAGATCCAGGATAAGGCTCTTGCAGGGGAGAAGTTATTAGTAGCTTTGCAGGTTTTGAACCAAGAAAGAGTGCATTTAGTGGGAGAACACAAGGCCCAGTTGGAATACCTACAGTGCCAAGTCACCGAGGCCAAGGGAAATGAGTTAAGGTTGCGGGAGAAAAATGCCCGCTTGGCAAGGCAGATTAGAGAACAGGAAGAGAGAGTGCAGGAGGTAAAAGCCGCTTACAAGCTAGCAAGTGAACAGGGGTTTGAGGAGGCAGACCATGGCCCCTGTAGAGAGAGGATAGAAATTCTGAGTCGGGCCCTCCGGAAGGCAAAAGGCATGGTATGCCTCATAAGCCCAAAGGCAGGCCAGGTAGATTTTATGGGGAACGAGGGGAGGACAGTTCCAACGTCATCGGTAGTGCCCAGGGACGACCCGGTTGAGAGAGAGGAGACCTCACGGCCACCACCCGTAGCGCCAAGTTTCAGTGAGGTTTGGCAACAAGGGGGGATGGAACCAGGGGTGGAACCCGAAGTGGAGCCAAAGGTGGAGGTGGAGGTAGAGCAAACCCCGCCCGAGAGGCCGGAGCCGGGACCGATGTGCCCAGCGTGGCATCAGAGGTTCGGTCCACCCGCCAACGGTGACAATGATGGACCTCTCCAAAACCAGTTCGTATTACCCTTTAACACCCAACAGCTCAGGGTTATGGTCAACCATATTCCGAAGCTTTCCGCAAAGGGAGACCCCTTGATCCACTTCAGGGAAATAGAGCAGACTGCCAGCGTCAACAACTGCGATGACGCTGAGAAGGCCAAGGTGCTGCTATTCTCCCTGGAGAGTAATCTCCTCCAATCCCTCTCTGACGAGTGTAAAAGGGGGCAGAGCGGGTACGAGGAGCTTAGAGATGCGGTTCTGGAGGCCAAGGGGATGGATGAGGGAAGTCCTTTCTCCCACGTGGAGAAGACAATTCAGCTCTCTGGGGAAACCCCGCAGGCTTTTGCTGACCGGCTGTGGCCGGTGTACCGGAAGGCTTGCCCGGGGATGCCGGGCGTTCCTGAACGGGGATTCCCTGACGCATTGGCTCCGTTGCCTGGTGGTGAACAGCTTGCCACAGGTCCGGGCCAAGGCAGAAGCCTGGTTCGACCCCAAAGATCCCCAGACCACAGAACTCACAGTAATTAGGCAGCTCACTCTGGCCTATAAAAACGGTAGGGGAGCTGATGCACACCCACCCAAGGGAAAGGTGCATGAGGTAAAACCCGGACCGGGTAGGAAAGAGTGGCACCAGGAAGGGAGCAACAACCCCAACACAAAGACCAATTGTTACGGGTGTGGGAAGGATGGTCACTGGCGGAAGGAGTGCAAAAACCCTTGGAAGGATAGCAAGGGAAAGCATCCCACAGCCCCAGCCCAAAAGGCGGGGGTAGGGACCCCTTCCGCAGAGGTCGAGTCACTTTTGGACACCATGAGGTCCTTACTGACTGGCCAGGGGAGAGTAGCAGCCGCTACCGGTGCTCTCACCCCGTCAGCCCCAACCCACCCACAGCCGTGACTAGAGCTAGCGCAACCTGTTTATCTGTGTTCTCTCCGGTATGATGAATGAAAAAGACCCCTTTTGGAGATGGAGGTGGAAAAGGTGACGAGGACCTATCTGTTAGACACGGGGGCATCATGCACTGTGGTCTACTCAGCTAACCCCATCACCTCACCTCTCTCCAGCGGGGTCCCATACAGTCTATCGGGGTTCACGGGTAGAGAACAGGCCGGCTCGTTTTCCATCCCGCTCGCCATTCAGATAGGACCGCACTGCTCCAAGTGGACGTGTGTCCTGATGAAATGGGGCATGGAGGGTGGAAGAGGAGTCCTGGGGGCTGCCTTTATCGTAGGTCATGGGATCCTAGTGGATTTGAGGAATCACTGCCTTTGGGGGGCAGGTAGAGTAAAGAACGGAGAAGTCGTAGTAATCCCGGGAAAGGAAGGGAAGGGGACCCTCTGCAGCATGAAGCCCAAAGAGGATTATAACCTCGGGCTCATGGTCAGCAACACTCCACCGGAGTTCCAGGCATTTGTGCAGGCCCACCTGGCCACATTTGCCACTAACAAACACGACTGCGGGAGGGTCACAGGGTTTGAGGTCAGCGTAGACGGGGACCCCATGGCCTGACCACAGAAACAGTATAACTTCCGAAGGGAAGCAGAGCCAGACATGGAAGCAGCCATGTCCTCGTTAGTGCAGCAGGGAGTTCTGAGGCCGATAGCTACCCACGTGAATTCTCCGTTATGGCCGGTCAGAAAGCCGGACAATTCCTGGAGGGCCACGGTGGACTATCGGGTGCTCAATAGCAACATCCCAGCCTGCGCACCCACAGTAGCAGCAGTTGCCGACCTCATCGGGAGTATTCCAGCATCTGCGACCACTTTCACGGTGCTGGATATTTCAAATGGGTTTTGGTCCATCCCTGTAAGGAGGGAGGATCAGTACAAGTTTGCCTTTATGTTTAAAGGGCAACAGTACACGTGGAACTGTTTGCCACAGGGCTTCCACAACAGCCCCAGCATTTTCCATTAGTGCATGGCCGACAGTTTGAAGGATTTTAGCCAGCCCAGACAGTTTTTTTAAAATTCATTCATGGGATGTGGGCATCGCTGGTTGGCTCGGCCTGCATTTAGTGCCCATCCCTAATTGCCCTTGAGAAGATGGTGGTGAGCTGCCTTCTTGAACCGCTGCAGTCCATATGGTGTAGGTACACCCACAATGCTGTTAGGAAGGGAGTTCCAGGAGTTTGGCCCAGCGACAGTGAAGGAACGGCGATACAAGTCCAAGTCAGGATGGTGTGTGGCTTGGAGGGGAACTTGTAGGTGGTGATGTTCCCATGCGTCTGCTGCCCTTGTCCTTCTAAGTGGTAGAGGTCGCGGGTTTGGAAGGTGCTGTTGAAGGAGCTTTGGCGAGTTGCTGCAGTGCATCTTGTAGATGGTACACACTGCAGCCACAGTGCGCCGGTGGTGGAGGGAGTGAATATTGAAGGTGGTGGATGGAGTGCCAATCAAGCGGGCTGCTTTATCCTGAATGGTGTCGAGCTTCTTGAGTGTTGTTGGAGCTGCACTCATCCAGGCAAGTGGAGAGTATTCCATCACACTCCTGACTTGTGCCTTGTAGATGGTGGAAAAGCTTTGGGGAGTCAGGAGGTGAGACACTCGCCGCAGAATTCCCAGCCTCTGGCCTGCTCGTGTAGCCACAGTATTTATATGGCTGGTCCAGTTCAGTTTCTGATCAATGGTAACCCCCAGGATGTTGATAGTGGGGGATTCAGCGATGGTAATGCCATTGAATGTCAAGGGGAGATGGTTAGAGTCTCGCTTGTTGGAGATGGTCATTGCCTGGCACTTGCGTGGTGCGAATGTTACTTGCCACTTGTCAGCCCAAGTCTGAATGTTGTCCAGGTCTTGCTGCATATGGACACGGACTGCGTCAGTATCTGACGAGTCTCGAATGGTGCTGAACAGTGTGCAATCATCAGCGAACATCCCCACTTCTGACCTTATGATGGAGGGAAGGTCATTGATGAAACAGCTGAAGATGGTTGGGCCTAGGACACTGCCCTGAGGAACTCCTGCAGTGATGTCATGTGATTGAGATGAATGACCTCCAACAACCACAGCCAACTTCCTTTGTGCTAGGTATGATTCCAACCAATGGAGAGTTTTCCCCTTGATTCCCATTGACTTCAGTTTTGCTAGGGCTCCTTGATGCCACACTCGATCAAATGCTGCCCTGATGTCAAGGGCAGTCATTCTCACCTCACCTCTTGAGTTCAGCTCTTTTGTCCATGTTTGGACCAAGGCTGTAATGAGGTCAGGAGCTGAGTGGCCCTGGTGGAACCCAAACTGGGCGTCAGTTAGCAGGTTATTGCTGAGTAAGTGCCGTTTGATAGCACTGTCGACGACACCTTCCATCACTTTGCTGATGATTGAGAGTAGACTGATGGGACGGTAATTGGCCGGGTCGGATTTGTCCTGCTTTTTGTAGACAGGGCATACTTGGGCAATTTTCCACATTGCCAGGTAGATGCCAGTGTTGTAGCTGTACTGGAACAGCTTGGCTAGGGGCGCAGCTAGTTCTGGAGCACAAGTTATCAGGGCCCATAGTCTTTGCAGTATCCAGTGTCTTCAGCCATTTCTTGACATCACGTGGAGTGAATTGAATGGGCTGAAGACTGGCATCTGTGATGCTGGGGATCTCAGGAGGAGGCCGAGATGGATCATCCACTCGGCAATTCTGGCTGAAGATAGTTGCAAATGCTTCAGCCTTGACTTTTGCACTCACGTGCTGGGCTCCACCATCATTGAGGATGGGGATATTTTTGGAGCCTCCTCCTCCTGTTAACTGTTTAATTGTCCACCACCACTCACGACTGGATGTGGCAGGACTGCAGAGTTTTCATTTGATCCGATGGTTGTGAGATCGCTTAGCTCTGTCTATCGCATGTTGCTTCCGTTGTTTGGCATGCAAGTAGTCCTGTGTTGTAGCCTCACCAGGTTGACACCTCATTTTTCGGTATGCCTGGTGCCACTCCCGGCATGCTCTCCTGCACTCTTCGTTAAACCAGGGTTGATCTCCCGGCTTGATGGTAATGGTAGAGTGAGGGATATGCCGGGCCATGAGGTTACAGATTGTGGTTGAATACAATTCTGCTGCTGCTGATGGCCCACAGCGCCTCATGGATGCCCAGTTTTGAGTTGCCAGATCTGTTCGAAATCTGTCCCATTTAGCATGGTGGTAGTGCCACACAACACGGTGGAGGGTATCCTCAACATGAAGACAGGACTTTGTCTCCACAAGGACTGTGCAGTGGTCACTTCCACCAATGCTGTCATGGACAGATGCATCTGCAACAGGTAGATTGGTGAGGACGAGATCAAGTAGGTTTTTCCCTCTTGTTGGTTCCCTCACCACCTGTCGCAGACCCAGTCTGGCAGCTATGTCCTTTAGGTTGGTTCAATATGTGGATGACCTGCTCCTGTTCACTGATTCGAAAGAGGAGCATGGCCCGCTAGTGGCCGAACAGCTGGAGCTGTTAGGACAGAAGGGTTTCAAGGTAAATCCCAAGAAGGCGCAGATCGGCCAGCAGGAGGTGAAATTCCTCGGTCTGACCATGCGCGCTGGAGAAAGGGCCATAGATAAGGCTAGGAGGGAGGCGCTACAAGAGCTATCGGTCCCTAACACAGTAACGGGTGTGAGGTCATTCCTAGGGCTGACCGGGTACTGTAGAGACTTTATTGAGGACTATGCAGCCACCGCAGCATCCTCTGCTCCGACTCCTACACAAGGGAGTGGAGTGGCTTTGGGATGAGGGTTGCAAGGCAGCATTTGTCAGGCTCAAGGAAGACTTGCAGACCGCGCCAGCTTTAGGGGCCATAGATGGGGGGAAAGAGTTTTTCCTGGAGGTAGCAGCCAGCGGGGACAGCCTCACTGCTGTGCTGCTCCAAGAGCGGCACGGCCGGCTGCAGCCGGTGGTCTATGTTGTTGTGGTGATTATTCTTGTTTTACAAGAAGCATTGTAATTGGTTGCCTGTTTTCCTGCCTTGAGATATATGCTGTAAACTTATTGGTTAGTTGATTCCATGTGACCTGTGGTGGCCATCTTAAATTCAGTTTTCTACAGTTTGGTTGAGACTGGGTGCTCAACATGTACTTGCTGTTTTTTTAAGGTTAATAAAGCCTAGCTTTTGAAAGGCAATCTACTCTTTATTTCAATTTATTAACCTTTTGCTATAATGGAACGATATCTTCGACCGGAACGATTTAATGCTGACCCTAATTCTGCAGGAGTGGATGATCAATGGAAACATTGGTATCGTACATTTACAAACTTTTTGGGTATGTTGGATCAGCAATCTCTAAATAAGTTGGATATACTAATCAACGACATTGCTCCGGATGTGTATAAGTATATTTTGGACTGTGAAACTTATGAATTGGCTATTGCTACGTTGGAATTTTTTTTTGTTAAACCCAAAAATGAGGTATTTGCACGTCACCTTTTATCTGCCCGTAGGCAGCAGGCGGGAGAATCCTTGGATGCTTATTTACAAGCACTCCGGCGCCTTGGTGCTAACTGTAATTATAAGGCCATGTCTGCAGAAGAACATAGGGAAGAGTCGGTATGGGATGCATTTATTAATGGATTACTGTCTAGATCAATTCGTCAGCGGTTATTAGAAAATAAGATCTTGGATCTTAAGAGTGCTTTTGAGCAAGCCTCTACATTGGATTTGGCTCAGAGAAGTTCGGATTCTTATGCTCTTTTTGATCGGCCTGCGACCGTGGTTTCGGCAGTTCTGGATGAAAGGGAGTTACGTGGATTTAACAGGAGTGGTTTACCAGATTCCGAAACAGTTTCTTCTTCGGCAGCTGTTGCCTCTAGGATTCAGAAGTGTTATTTTTGCGGGAATGCCCGGCACCCCCGTCTGAAGTGCCCTGCCCGGGAGGCTGTGTGTAGTAAATGCGGCAAGGGAGGTCATTACGCACGTGTTTACAAATCGGTTGCCTCCTCTGCGACCATTCAGCCTTTAGATAGGGCGTTTATTGCATCAGTTTCTGCTGCCTTTTCCCATGGCCTAAACAAAGCTATAGTTATGGCCCAAGTTAATGGGTTAGAAGTGAAGGCCCTTATAGATACGGGCAGTACTGAGAGCTTTATAAGTCTTCAGTTTGTGAGGGAGAAGCGTTTGAAAATTTCGCCTGTTTCCTATCAGGTGTGTATGGCTCAGACGACTCTCACCTCACAAGTAGCTGGTTGTTGCCTTGTGAAATTAATTCTCCTAGGTAATACGTATACTGATATACGCCTATCCGTTCTGCCTAATCTCTGTGCGGACATTTTGATTGGTCATGATGTGCTTCAATTACATGAGTCCCTCAGTCTTTCTTTCGGAGGAACCAAGCCACCTTTGTCTATTTGTGGATTAACTTCTTTATTCATTTCTCCATTATCACTTTTTTCCAATTTGATGCCGGACTGTAAGCCAATTGCTACCAAGTCAAGAAGGTATAGCAGTCAGGATAAAGAATTTATTAATTCTGAAGTTCAACGTCTTTTATCGGAAGGAATCATTGAACCTAGTTTTTCGCCCTGGCGGGCACAGGTAGTTGTCACCACTAATGAGAGACATAAGAAGTGAATGGTGATAGACTACTCTCAAACTATTAACAGGTATACTCAATTAGATGCGTACCCCCTGCCTAAGATTGATGAGCTTATCAATAAAGTATCTCAATATAAGGTTTTTAGCACTATTGACCTAAAGAGTGCTTATCATCAGATTCCTATCGCTAAGAGGGACAAACCATATACGGCCTTTGAAGCTGGCGGAAAGCTGTACCAGTTTTGCCGAGTACCATTCGGTGTTACTAACGGTGTCGCCTGTTTTCAACGGGCAATGGATGCTTTTATAAGTGATAACTCTCTCTCTGACACCTTCTCATATTTAGATGACATCACGGTGTGTGGCAAATCAAGGGTGGAGCACGATTTTAATCTAGAAAGATTCCTTCAAGTTGCGGAAAAAGTTGGCTTAACTTTCAATAAAGAGAAGTGTATCTTTTCGACCACCGAGGTAAATTTACTGGGGTATATTATCTTGGGAAACAAGATTAAACCAGATCCAGAATGGCTGCGACCACTGATTGATTTACCTTGCCCTACTAATTCTAAGGCCTTGCAACGAGTTGTTGGACTGTTTTCTTATTATTCTAATTGGATTGCAAACTTCTCACAGAAGATCCGGCCCCTTATTCAGGTTACGACATATCCTGTATCATGGGAGGCCAGGATGTGTTTTGATAATCTTAAAAAGGATATCCTTGGAGCAGTTGTGCATTCTATTGATGAGCAGGTTCCCTTCGTGATTGAGACGGACGCTTCCGATTTTGCAATTGGGGCTACCCTGAACCAAAATGGAAGACCTGTGGCCTTTTTCTCACGTACTCTGAGCAATAGTGAGCAGAGACATTCATCAATAGAGAAAGAGGCGTACGCAATAGTAGAAGCACTGCGTAAATGGAGACATTATTTATCTGGGCGACATTTTACGTTAGTAACTGACCAAAAATCTGTGTCCTTCATGTTTGATGTCAAACATTTCGGAAAGATTAAGAATGATAAAATAATGAGGTGGAGGATCGAGTTGGCATGCTACCATTTCGATATAGTCTATCGTCCGGGGAAGGATAATGTTGCCGCTGATGCGCTGTCGAGGGCTTATTGTTCTGTGCTTCACGGAGATACGCTTATTAATCTTCATAATGCTTTGTGCCATCCTGGTGTTACGAGGATGATACACTTCGTACGCAGTAAGAATTTGCCCTTTTCAGTTGAAGACGTCAAGCGGATGACTTCGTCATGCTCTGTCTGCGCCCGGTGTAAACCGAATTTCTTTAAGCCTCAACGAGCTCATCTTATAAAGGCTACTTCTCCCTTTGAACGCCTGAGCGTTGATTTTAAGGGGCCTCTTCCTTCAACGACTCAGAATCGATATATATTTACTGTTGTGGATGAGTTTTCAAGGTTCCCTTTTGCTTTTCCTTGTGCAGATGTATCAGCTGCTACAGTTATTAAATGTCTGACTCAACTTTTTGTCATCTTTGGGATGCCTGCGTATATCCATTCGGATCAGGGAAGTTCTTTTATGTCTTCCCAGTTGAAGGAATACCTCCAGAGTCGGGGAATTTCTACTAGCAGAACTACCCCGTATAATCCCCAGGGTAATGGACAGTGCGAACGATACAATGGGGTGATCTGGAAGGCAGTTATGTTGGCTTTGACATCCCGGAACCTTAAGAATACACAGTGGGAAATGGTACTGCCTGATGCCCTGCATTCCATTAGATCATTGCTTTCAACGGCTACTAATGTGACTCCCCATGAAAGGCTCTTCAACTATCCGCGGAGATCTACTACGGGATATTCGGTACCTTCATGGCTTACTATGCAGGGACCTGTGCTGCTCCGACGCCATGTTAGACTGTCAAAGTATGATCCTTTAGTGGAGGAGGTGGAGCTATTGGAGGCAAATTCCCAATATGCTCACATTCGATTCCAAGATGGGAAAGAAAGTACGGTTTCAGTTAAAGACTTAGCTCCTTGTGGTGGCCAGCCCTCTCCTGAGGACATTAACAATAGCCATAATTCAGATAATGTTGATGTCGTCACAGATACTACGAACATTTCCAATCCTATTGCAGACACTTACAATTCTCTTAGTCTGCCCCCGATGGATGTTCATGACCCTCCCAGTTTACCTTCTAATGAGACTTCCAATCCGGAAACCGTTGATAATCGGGATATTGATAGCCTCCCTGCAGAAGATATTTCTGTGTCTCCTGGTGTGGGAGGGCAAGGAACTCCACCAAGGCTAGGAAGGTCGACACGAACAAGATATCCGGTCGACCGATTAAAAATGGACTACTAAAATAATTAATAATTTAATAGTAAAATTTTAAAATTGTTGAAGGCATTATACATGTATTGCTCTAGTCATAAATAACTAATTGTAAACTGTAAAGGCTACCTAGGTTGAAGTATATTTTAGGAGGGGTCAATGTGGTGATTATTCTTGTTTTATAAGAAGCATTGTAATTGGTTGCCTGTTTTCCTGCCTTGAGATATATGCTGTAAACTTATTGGTTAGTTGATTCCATGTGACCTGTGGTGGCCATCTTAAATTCAGTTTTCTACAGTTTGGTTGAGACTGGGTGCTCAACATGTACTTGCTGGTTTTTTACGGTTAATAAAGCCTAGCTTTTGAAAGGCAATCTACTCTTTATTTCAATTGTGTATATACCTTTAAGAGAATAACTGGTCTCAGACTGCAGTACCGGCAGTGACCACCCCTGTATAAAAGGCGCTAGTGAGCCTCTGTAGTTTCAGTTTCCCGATTGACTTCAATCAGTAAAGACTTGTTTTGTTCAACTCCTGCTGTCCTTGTCTCAATCATTCACGGACATAATACTGGCGACGAGCAGATATGAACTTACCTACAGTCTGCACCACCTCCTGGGATCCATTCCTGCAGCGAAGTGAGCAGAGGTCGAGGCCAGAAGGAAGAAAGAAGCAGTAGAAACGGGCGTCGACCATGGGCATCCGCCCCTGTGTTAGCAGAGTTGAAGATTGCTGGAGAAGCTGTCGAAAGCGGGGCCTGGTTCCTGTCGACGGTGCTTCAGCTAATCGGGCTGGTGGCAGGTAGTACACTGATCCTTCCTGGGCTGCGGCGTTCGTGAACTCGAGCAGGTGGCTTACAACGGGGCCGAGCAGCGTTGTCAGGAAGAAGAGAGAGAGAGGGTGGAGCACACAGGGCGTGGCTGGTGCTATGAAGCCGGGCTGCGTATAGATCCGAGAAGAGGGAGGCAAGAGTCCCACAGGGTTGTTCCACGACGGGAAAATAATAAAAAAAGAAATATTAAACGCGCAAGAAACCGTGAGGAGCTGCAGGTTGCAACGGGAACCGCGGAAAGCAGCGCTAGCAACAGCGGGGAAGAAGGCAAAGCACAGGAGGCGCCATCTTAATCAGCGGGGAAGAAGGCAAAGCGCGGGAGGCACCATCTTAATCAGCGGGGAAGAAGGCAAAGCGCGGGAGGCGCCATTTTGTTAAATCGGGGAAGAAGGCAAAGAGCGGGAGGCGCCATTTTAGATTTTCAAGATGCCGAAGACTGGCTGTGTCACTGCCTTTGATAATACAATAGAGGACTGGACCACGTATGTGGAAAGAGTCGAGGTATATTGCCAGGCAAACGAAATAGCCGATGAGAAAAAGGCATCGGTATTGCTAAACTTAATGGGCGCTAGAACGTACGGCCTATTGCGGGACCTGATTACTCCAGCCAAACCGAAGGCGAAGAGTTTTAACAAAATTGTTGCTGTCCTGCAGGAATAGCTAAACCCTGCACCGCTGTTGATAGCAGAAAGATTTAAATTCCACAGGAGAACTTAGCATAAAGATGAGAGCAATGCTGAGTACCTTATGGAACTACGCAAGCTATCAAAGCACTGCCAGTTCGGAGCAGGACTGGCAGATACCCTACGGGACAAATTTGTCTGTGGACTCCTGAGTGAAGGAACACAGAAGAAGTTACTCTCAGAGAAAGAGCTGACGCTAGATAAGGCTTTCAGCGTGGCAGTATCATACGAAGCAGCAGCCAGGGGAGCTGCGGAAATTCAACAAAAGCCACAGGAATACGGCACCCATGAAATGACACGGGGATTTGCAAACTGTTATCGCTGCAGCAGAACTAACCATGACCAGAAGGACTGCTGGTCCAAAGATAAAGTATGCAGGCAATGCGGAAAGATGGGACACATTGCACGAGTTTGCAGGTCTGGGAAGAAGACAAGCGACAACAAAAAGGCTACTAAGGAACCGTACAAGAAAGTACAAAAGATGACGGACAGTAGTTCCGAAGACCAGATGAGCGATAGTGAATCCGGGAACAGGAGACTAAGCTGTCTCAAACTTCACAATGTAATCGCAAAAGAGGATCACCGAACCATTTGGGTCACCCTCACGATAGCAGGGTCCCAAGTTAAAATGGAATTGGATACAGGATCAGCGCTAACCATCATGAATCGACGAGACTATGAGCGGCTATTCTCACACATACCCTTGAGAGAGACATCCATCGTCTTGACGACGTATACGGGGCAAAAAGTATACCCCAGAGGAAAAATAAGGGTGCCTGTCGAATACAACGGCAAGAAAATACAGAAATTGTATCTCTACATACTGCAAAATGGTGGACCACCGTTATTGGGACGTGAATGGATCAGGAAGATAAGCTTAGATTGGCACTCCATTCATGCAATGATGGTGGACGGTAAAAAAGATGACGACGTCACTCCTGGACGATTGTCAACAATCTTAGCTAACGCCAAAGAGGTATTTCAACAAGAACTGGGCACTCTTAAAGGCATAACCGCCTCGATAAAAATAGAAGAGAATGCAATTCCCAAGTTTTTCAAGGCAAGACCGGTACCATATGCAATTCGCCCAGCCGTCGAGGCAGAGCTGGAGAATCTGGAGAAGGCAGGCGTGTTGTCTAAGGTCGACTGGAGCGAGTGGGCGACACCCATCGTTCCTGTCATGAAGAAAACGTTAAGCAATAAGTCTGAGGAGCCAAGGAAGGTTCGCATCTGTGGGGTTTTCAAGGTGACGGTGAACCCAGTCCTTCACACAGTACAATATCCTCTTCCAAGGATAGAAGACATCTTCGCCTCACTGTCTGGAGGGAAGCGTTTTACAAAAATTGACTTAGCACAAGCATATTTGCAGATGGAGGTTGAAGAATCCTCTAGGAAGTATCTCACGATAAACACTCACAAAGGTCTTTACCAGTATCATCGATTGGTATTCGGAGTAGCATCGGCTCCGGCGATATGGCAAAGAGCGATGGAACAAGTCCTGCAAGGGATTCCGGGGACTCAGTGTTACTTGGATGACATCCTTGTGACAGGTGAAGATGACAGTGAACACCTTAATAACCTAGAACAGGTGCTCACTAGACTACGGGAACATGGGCTATGAGCCAACCGCCCCAAGTGCGAGTTTTTTAAGAAACAGATATCGTATTGTGGCCACGTGATTGATGAAGAGGGGTTACATAAGTCCCCTGACAAAATTGAAGCGGTTGTTAAGGCCCCAGCGCCTGAAAATGTGTCGCAACTGAGGTCATTCCTCGGATTGGTGAATTACTACCATAAGTTTTTGCCGAATTTGTCGATAATTCTGCACCCACTGAGCGCCCTGCTACGAACGGGCCTTTCAGAAGAGTAAGGACTTAATCACTTCAAGAGAAGTATTGGCTCACTACAACCCAGCACTGCCGATCAGACTGGCGTGTGATGCGTCTCCCTACGGCATTGGGGCAGTACTGTCACATAAATTCTTTGATGGTTTAGAGAGGCCGATAGCTTTTGCGTCACGCTCGTTAACTTCTGCCGAGCGTAACTACGCCCAGATTGACAGAGAGGCCCTCAGCCTAGTGTAGGGGGTGAAGAAGTTCAATCACTACCTGCACGGTCAAAAATTTACTCTACTAACCGATCATCAACCTCTTGTCTCCATTTTCAACCCTCAGAAGGGCGTACCAATAATGACAGCACAACGGCTGCAGAGGTGGTCCCTTTTCCTAGGGGCACACCAATATGACATCGAGTACAAAGGAACTAAACGGCATGGGAATGCTGATGGATTGTGACGCCTACCGTTGCCGACGGTGGAAGAAGAAGACCTTGCAGTGGATCCAATGGAGTTATTCCACTCGACCATAGTCGAATGTCTCCCTGTGACGAATGCAAACATAGAAAAGGAAACACGGAATGACCCGACACTATCACGGGTCTATGATTTAACGGTGAAGGGATGGCCAGCACATGGCGAACCACTGCTGCCAGCATTCTCGCCGAGAAGAGAACAGCTGTCAGTGTGCAGAGGAACCTTGATGTGTGGATCCAGAGTTGTAATTCCACCTAAGTTGACGGATAGAGTGCTCAATGAGCTTCATGAGGGTCATTTGGGTGGGGTAAAAATGAAGAACTTAGCCAGAGCGTTTGTGTGGTGGCCGGGAATCGATAGAGAAATCGAAGAGATGACCAAGAGCTGTGCAGGATGCCAGAAGGTCCAAAACGCCCCACCACAAGCTCCTCTGCATCCATGGGAGTGGCCCTCATCTCCATGGCAAAGGGTGCACATTGATTTTGCTGGTCTCTTCATGGACCCGATGTTTTTAATTGCGGTGGATGCACATTCAAAGTGGCCAGAGGTAATAAAAATGTCCTCAACCAGCACGGAAAAATCTATCACAGTTTTACGAACCATATTCGCCAGGAATGGGCTGCCTGAACAGATTTGCTCTGACAATGGACCACAGTTTGTGTCTGAAGAGTTGCGGAGGTTCTTAAAGAACAATGGTGTTAAGCATTACACATCTGCCCCATATCATCCAGCCACTAATGGATTGGCCGAGAGGTTTGTTCAAACATTCAAGAAGGCTATCAAGGCAATGTGTAATGAAGATATACCCCTGCAACACAAGGTGGACAATTTCTTGTTTGCCTACCGGAATGCGACACATGCGGTTACCAACCAAACTCCAGCCATGATGTTCTTCAATCGAAGACTACGATGCCGCTTGGATTTGGTTAAGCCAAACGTCCAAAGAGATGTGGAGAACAGGCAGTTTCAGAATATGAATGAAAGGCCGACCAGGAGTTTTAAGATAGGTCAACCAATTTTGGCCCGGGACTACCGCACTGAGAAATGGCAGCCAGGAACGATTTGTACACGGCAAGGACCTCTCATGTATACCGTGGATGTTGGAGAG
Source organism: Somniosus microcephalus (assembly GCF_052327205.1). Classification (NCBI taxonomy): domain Eukaryota; kingdom Metazoa; phylum Chordata; class Chondrichthyes; order Squaliformes; family Somniosidae; genus Somniosus; species Somniosus microcephalus. The sequence continues at coordinate 49,424,662 of NC_141004.1, forward strand.
AGCATTGTAAGACGCCATGCTGACCAGATTCTAGAGTCACTGGAAAACGTCAACTCCACACCACAATCTGATACACCTGGCAATGAAATCGACGTACCAATTGCAGCTACCGCAGAATCGGTGATATTGGAAGCAGATGAACCAAACAACGACATTGATCCCGACTCAACCTTGCCAGAAGAGCCTGATACCCCAAAGAGGCGCTATCCAGACAGAATCAGGAAGCCTCCTCAAAGACTGAACTTATAATTGCTTAAACTTAACCAATGTATCTAGCAACCATAATTGTGATTGTAATTAGTTATCATTTAGTTGTTAAATGAATGTTATGTACTGTTTATCTAAAAGGGGAGGAATTGTTGTGTATGTACCTTTAAGAGAATAACTGGTCTCAGACTGCAGTACCGGCAGTGACCACCCCTGTATAAAAGGCGCTAGTGAGCCTCTGTAGTTTCAGTTTCCCGATTGACTTCAATCAGTAAAGACTTGTTTTGTTCAACTCCTGCTGTCCGTGTCTCAATCATTCACGGACATAATAGTCTACTCCTCCAGGATATTCACAGATGTGGAAAGGAGCTATTCCAATTGTGAGCAGCATCTTTTAGCCACACATTGGGCTGTTAAAAGATCATTGATCTTCACAGGCACCTCTCCCATCACCCTCCTCACCCACCACACACCCACCCAGATGCTTCTGGATGGGAGGATTAAGGATGGGACAGTGAGCAGTGCCCGCATTGACCTTGCTCCTCTCACAGATGGATCTGAAGGTGAAGGGTTTCTGTGAGCCAAAGCTCGCAGCCAGCATGGTATATCCTGGAACAGCCCATCGGTGTTCCATTGAAGGGGTTTGGGAAGTAAACATAGGTTTACGGGCCGGGATACATCCCACAGGCCACGAAATCTATGTAGACGGTTCCAGCACAGTATCTGCTGGCGAGCGTCTCACGAGGTGTGGAGTTTACGACCCAGCGGCAAACATTGCCCTGGCGATTAAGCTCCCCAGCACCATGAGCGCCCAGCAGGCTGAACTGTCCGCGGTGGTGTACGTTGTTACACACCCCAAAATCTTCCCCACCCCCTACATGATTTGCTCGGACAGCATGTTTACGTGCAATTCATGTACGGAGTACCTAGCCATCTGGTCCTGCCGCGGATACACCTCCGCTGACGGGAGACCCCTCACAGTAAAGCCCCTGCTGGAAAAGATCCTGGTAGCAGTGGGGGAGGAAGGGGAGGTTTTCATCCACAAGGTGAAGGCCCATTCTTCCACAGAACCCCGCGGCCAAGGCAACCAGCAGGCTGGCTTGCTCGCCAAGGAGGGTGCCCGCGCAGGCACTTTCTGGGACCCATTTGGGTCCAGACCCATGGCGGCGGTCAGAGGCAGGGACGGGACCCAAGGGAGTGTAGAGGTAGCGTTAGCCCCGGACCTTAAGACGGTCCAAGCCCAAGACCCCGTCCTCAAAGCAGTCCTCAGCGCTGTAACTGAGGGAAAGGGAGTAGAAGGTCCGTACGGTACAGCGACCCTCTCCGTTAAAGAGGGCATGCTGTTCCGGGGGGTACAGTGGGTAGTGCCGCAGCAGCACCGGAGGGAATTCCTTCAACTGGCCCATGAGGGTCCAGGAGCGGAACACCCCGGGCTTGAGACCACCTGGCAACGGGTGGAACAGGCGGGATGGTGGCCGGGATTCAGGGGCGATGTCCGCGAGTTCTGCGCAGGCTGTCTTGTGTGCACTGCGAACAACCCTGACCCCCACAAAAGGAAGGTCCCTATGGGACACGTCAGGAGGGTAGCGGGACCATGGCAGTTGATACAAGTCGACTATATCGGGCCCCTGCCCACCGCCCAGGGAGGCTATAAATACTGCCTAGTCCTGGTGGACGTGTTTACCAAGTGGGTAGAGGCTTTTCCCTGTAGAACTGCCACAGCTCTGGGTACTGCCAGGATCCTGGTCCGGGAAGTGTTCTCGAGGAGGGGACTACCACAGTTTGTGGAGTCCGACCAAGGGAGCCACTTCACCGGGCAGGTGATGCAGAACACCCTGATGCTACTAGGTATTGAGGGGAAATGGCACGTAGCCCAAAACCCCCAGTCATCCAGGATCGTAGAACGCATGAATCGGACCCTCAAAGAAAGGTTAAGAAAGGAAACGGTGGACTCGCCCCGTAAATAGGCCGAGGTCCTACCGTTGGTTTTGATGGGGATCCCGGCCAGCCAGTCTAAAAGCATGGGGTATTCCCCGTACGAGCTAATGACTGGCAGGGTTATGCGGACCCCCACCCATGTACTAGCCCTGGTGCTCACGGAGGGTCAGCTCAGGGAGGTAAACTGGGACAGGTTTGCCCGAAACCTCTTTGAGCACCTGAAGCAGGTCCATGAGCAGGCGGCTGGGAACATGGGAAGGCAGCATCGGAGTAACCGATTGCTGCTCGAACCGCGAAAGCACCATGAGTGGGAGATAGGAGATCAGGTTATGGTAAGGAATTATGCCCGAGTAGGTAGTTTGGAACCATTGTATATGGGGCCCTACAGTACTGTAGATAAAGCCAGCCCCATGGTATACACCGTGAAGATGCCCCGGCGTACAAAATGGTTCCATATCAACCAGTGTAAGCTGTTTACACCTGAAAGGGGAAAGCAGCCAGTTGGGGAAAGGTCTGAGGATAAAGATTCTCAGCCTGCAGCAGGAGCGAGTCCACAGACCGCACAGGCAGGCGCTGTGGCTTGCTTGAAGGGAGGGGCCATCCCGCCCATCGCTTGGGACACTCCCCCACTCTTCTGGGATCCAGACGAGGTGGAGGGACCTGAGGGTGAAAACCCCGCCCCTAACCCAGGTGTAGAGAGGGAGGGACCTGAGGTCGAAAACCCCGCCCCGGACCCAGCCGTGGGACCTGGGGGCGGAGACTCTCAGATCGCAGCAGCAGGCTACGAAAAGTTACCTGCCCCCAGCCCAGGTTCGGGAGGGGTCAAGCCTGGGGGAGCAGCGGTTCGGGTAAAAGGCCCAGCGGCCAAGAAAGCCCCACCCATCAAAGCCCCTAGAAGGTCCCCACGGACGCCCCAGCCGAGATAGCCATGGTCTCCAGCCCTCCAGTTACCAAGGGCCGCCCCTCGAGTCAGGGAGAGGCCCTCAGGACACAGGTCCTCAGCCAGCAGCCATGGGCTGCGAGGGACCAACAGTGAAGGACGGTGCAGTCACGCCGGGGGTAGCGGCGAGCCGCAGTCCGACCAGGGATTAGCCTGGCCACCCGGAGACGGGTGGCGGATGTATATAGTTTAGTTTAAGTTAAGTTTTAAGTAAAGTGTAATTATTTAGCTTAAGTTTGGGTGTTTATAATTTAAGTTAAATAAGGTGATGGGTAGTTTTAAGTTAAGTAGTCTGTTAAGAGTGTATATTTGGGTCGAGGTCGCGGGACCCGACCATGCTTCACCAAGCCAGAGAATCTCTTGGGGACCTGGCTGCATGTTCTTTTACATCTTTTTGCAGAAACACTTTCGGGATGGAAGGGATCATGATCCTATTCGCCCTGATTGGGATGAGCGCAGGGAGACGGGGCGACATCCAAGACTCCCACATCTATGGGTGTTCGGGAGACAGAGCGCCCCTGGCGATCGATGGGAGCGGTGAACGGGATGCGGAGGAAACCGCTGTTTACTTCCACGAGGGAAGGTGGCCAGGATGGCTGGGGTCCAATTCGTCTCAGTACTCCAGCCAAACCGGATTCACGTACGGGGAAGACTCCCTCCTGTGCCCCAGGGTATGAGTCGTTACCACGAGGGTCAGCGTCACCGTTGGAAAGCGAATATGTTTGACGTGTAAAGGACACATTCCACTAGATAGGTGGTGGTGGCTCAGAAAGTTGAGCAAGGACATGAGGAACCCCGAAGTCGAGTGGGAACGGTTGGGGAACAACACCCATCGGACGATTACCGGGACTCATGGAGGACTAAGCGTGTGTTGGGACAAGTGGTGGGAACCGGATCAAGGGATTTATATCTGTATGTGGGGGTCAGAGACGGTCAGCCCCGCAGGCATATCCATCATTTTCCACCGGCAGTGGCAAGACGCCGGGGATGGGATGAGGTGGGATACCAGCCTGAAGGCGTGCGCAGGCCCATTCTCCCCGATCCCAGTCAACGCCACTGAGCTGGTAACCCGCTCCCGTATGCCCCTGCCCACGGCGCAGGCAGCGAGGTTATCCAGGGAAGGTTGCCCCACCGCCACCAAGGGACCAGGGAATGGGTTGGTACTAGTCCCCACCGATCAGATGCTGTACCAGGGGTTACACTACGCGGTAGCTTCCATGATTTTAAATCTCACCGAGGTACATTTACCGGAATGGTGCCCCAAAGCAACAGAGCAGTTACACCAGGCCCTATTAAAGGACATGTTCAAGAAGTTTTACGAGTTCGATTTTGCCCACGTGGACAAGACCGAACTCTACACCACACACCGAGAATTTTTGGGTAATGCAGGGAGGCAAAGAAGGGGAGTATGGAATGTGTTTTTACTACATTTAATACTGGGTCCTCTGTCATCAACAGTTTGGATGACATAGAGCTGCAGACCCAGATAAATGGTTTAAAAACACAGTTAAAAAGGATATTACTGGATGAGAACAAGGTAGTGGGCTTGGAGTTGCATGAGGACCAGGCCATGACAGTCCATTTAAAGGAGATCATAGCCGAGTTGGAAAAGCACGCAAAGACGGTAAATGCTCTCATAAGGGAGGACAGAAATGCTTCTGACCAGGCTGCGCAGAATGAGGTGTGCGTGTTATACGGGGCGTGGTTACTGGGTGAGGGCCGCAGTAATCTGGAGGATTTAAAACAGGGTTTGGTCCCCTCCTGGATTAGCAACAAGCACCTCGCAGCCCTCCACCCTTTTGAGAATGCATTGAGCCCGTGCCAACTCCGGGTAGCCTCCGAAGCCTATCCAGTCCCCGTGGATTGTGGGCGGTCCAACCACACAATCATGGGAGTAGCAGTTAGGATGCCGGTCATGGGTAGGACAGCCCGACCCACGCCGGTATACAGGGTTGAGAACATTGGAGTCATTCAAGGGGGTGCACACATAAGTTTCACAGCGGTCCCGCCTTACGTCATTAAGTGGGAGCACGCTATGACAGGTACTGACCTCTCAGGGTGCCGGAGCCGGGGAGCACACATAATCCTGTGTCCCCAGCACTTGAATGCCTATTCAAAACCAAAGTGTGGGTTCAGAGCTGCTGGCGCGAAGCCTATAAATTGTACCATGGAGGCAATGGCACAAGGCCATGTTCCCCCGCAGGTAGCATATATAGGAGGTGGGACATATTGTGTCACCACAGGCGCGTCCCACTACCAACATGGACAGCATAGCTGGTGTCCGGTTAGTGACAGCAGTTTCTGTTTTAAACCCGAGGCAGAAGTTCAAGTGGCCCAGGAGTGAATTTTCCCCATTCCTGAACCTTCCACTGTTCACCTCACTGTGAAGGAGAATTTTACGAATTTGCAGAAGTACATAGCACACTTTGGCTACGAAATTCCCCCTCTCCCTGAACACCTTACCAAAATACTCAAAGCCGTTATAGTTTCGCAGCAACATTTTCACACTCTCGAACAGAAAACAGTAGAGATAGGGACTAAGATATTGGATATAGTGACTCCACCCTGGTGGAACATTTTCAGTAACATAGAGGTCCCTTCGTGGATCAGACTGGCTTCCCACATTCTCGTGGTTTGTCAGCTAGGGATAGTGTTGTATTTAGTTTGCATTCAGTGTAAGGGAAAAGGTCGGTGGTCAGAATTCCGAAACTAGAGGATCTAGAAGGAACATTATGTAAAGGTGGAGGGAGATACGCCGGTTTAAGTCTTTTTCCCTGTATTTTTGATTAAAGGATTGTTTCTTTGTGTTTGTTATTTTTAATAAAGGTTTTTCTTTGTTTTTTGCGACGCGGTTTAATAAAGACATGTGTACCAAGTGGTGCAGGGGTGTTGGACCCCCTCCATGCTTGGATGTGTGTGTAAAGTTTGTAATTTTACTCTCTGTATGCTGATGTACACAACATTTTCGCGGAATGGGAAGTGCATGTGTCGTGGGTATATTAGATAGGTAATTACAGGGGAAGGTTGACTATGGAGGGTCAGAAAAATTTTGCTCACCTTAAAAGTATGATACATCGAGCAAGTTTTAGTATCATGGGGGGAGTGTAAGATTTGCAAAATGTTTACATTTCCCCGAAGGTTGTTATTAATAAACGGGACCCTGCGTGGACATTTTAAATCAAAAAGGGTACCCAAGATGGCGTCCGTGCCTCGTGGCAGAAAGCCTGTGAGATTTTTAAAACTTGGACTCTGCAACGCAGACAGCTTGTGGAGAAATCGAAACCAAAGCTGCAGTTTCTGTGAAGAGAGACTTTGTATTTTGAAACCAGACAGGACTTTGAATTATGTATTAGACCGAATTGGAGACAAATCTAAATTCAGTTAGGCCTATAGTTAAGGCCATCAAGCAGTTTACATATATAATCGGAAACAGATTAAGAAAGCCATCGAGGCTGGACAGACCCATCAAGGAACATTCATGACAAAACAAGTCAATTATCGGGCCGGTAGATGCAATTACTGGCCATCTAAAACCAGTTAGTATGGATCGCTACCATTATTTAAAATAGCCCGCCAAGATTAAGACAAAGAACTAACCTGATTTGGCGTGCAGATAAGGGTTTTCGAAAAGAGTATAATTGAAGGCCCCAGGTAGCAATCTCTTTCTCTCTGCTCGGCTCTTCTGCCCCTTGCCCTCGTGGCTGTCGCTCATTCCCCATCCCACGCTTACCCCCTGGCCTTTGCCCGTGCCTTTTCCCACTCCATCTGGAAATCGCCCAGGCACTGCATTGGGCAGACAAGGACAATTCAGGCCAGGCGAGGTGGGACGCGACGAGGGGAGGAGGAAGACCAACTGAGGAAGACCAACTGAGGAAGACCAACTGAGGAGACGAACTGAGGGTAGGCTTCGAATCATCGGGCTTTCAGTCTCAGCCAACCTGCGACTATCTTTATGCAAACTCAAACTGTCGGCCGAAGAAGAGGAATCATCCCTGCAAGGTGAAATACTCAAACAGAGACTTTAACTTCGGGGTACTCGAACCTGGACAACGCCCTTGCAGCGCCCGGAGACCACGTGATGACGGCAGGCTCCAGAGAGCACCAAGAGCGAACCCCGAACCCCACCGCTGTTTTGAGTTCAGCAAACCCTTTTGATTGGTGAGCATAAATTCTGGCCCCTCATAGCTTAATCTAGTTAGGTATAGGGAGTGGGATAAGGGTAAGGGGATTGTTAAGATAGTTGTTTTCCCTCGATGTGCCGTGTGTTCCCCATTCCCTGTATAAGTATAGTTATTTGTATTTGCCTGTAATTTTATATACTGGTAGCTTCTCATAAGACTGTGTTATTTTTCTGTTTAATAAAATCTTGTGTTTTGCTTTCATCCAAACCACCTGTCTACTCGAGTCTTTTCTGTATTGCTACCTGTAGCTAAGTCCGGTGTCGAGAATCTCAGGGGCATGGGAGCGATTCGAACCGCTCATGGGCAGTCAGAGGTGTTAAATCCGTGTACCTTGATGTGGTATGTTCTTCAATAACTAGACAAGAGACTGCAGAGAACAATCAACAGGTGTTTACTGGATGAGGGTTACTCTAAAACTAACTGTACAGATCCCTACTCAAGGTTATATACCGGTGTGGTCACTGCCGGTACTACAGTATACAGGAGCTGTAAAAAGTAGTTCTCCCCTTAAAGGTACATACACTACAAGAGGCATAACTGACTGGGCCCACGCGACACCCCCTACAATATCTAACTGGATCTGAATATCACCAGTCAGTCAGTCACACAGTAATAGATCCGTACAACTGTGCAAAAGTTGGAGTTAACAAATGCCCATTGCTGTACCTTGAAATGTATATATTTTCTGCAGTAAAAAGATGTATTTTAAAAGAGACTGGTTGTGTGAGATTCCTGCCAGTGTTTTGGGAACCAGCCTTTGTCTTATGCTGTAAAACTACATTTGTAGCTTGTGAAAGGCTACGTTGAGATAACCCTATGAAAATGGTGGCCCTTCAGTGAATTTCAGAAACCTATGCAAACCCTGTAGATTACTAAAATAAAAACAGAAAATGCTGGAACATTCAGCAGGTCAGACAGCATCTGTGGATAGAGACAGAGTTAACGTTTCAGGTCGATGACATTTCATCAGAACTGAATCATTCCCCTCTGATCCCGAACGATCAGTCTTCAACAAAGGCCTCAGCTGATTTCCAGCATCTGCAGTATTTTGTTTTTGTTTTGCTTGTAGATTACTCCAAGCCGTTGACATCCTGTTGTCTCTGTGCTCAGAAACTTCATAATTGGCAAAGTAAATGCAACAATAGAAAGGTCACTGGTACTAAGTTCCCAAATTTAGTTCCTTCTAACTTTTCAGAATGGATGACTTGCTAGTCACACTTGGGAATGTGAGATTTTTAAAAGGTTACCTAATTTATTTACAAATATCACAGTGCATATCATAATGTATTTGTTCATGTTTTGAATGGAACTATTTATTTTTTCCTTTTCTTTCCGGAAGAGTGGCTATGGCTTTAACTTGAACCAATGCATGTATATTAAATTTGCAACATTTAGCAGATCTAATTGATTCAAAATTAACTGGATGGCAATTTCATGGTCCATGGGGTCTCTGCGTTCCTCTAGGAATGTGGGTAGGCTGGCTCATTTGGCTTGATGGTGAAAGATGTTGCATGGCGACTCATTCATATTTGTGCATGTAGCACCGAGAATGCCATATTCACCTGAGGTAACGGCACCATTTATTTTGTGGATGTTTGCCACTGTGATTGCTGACAAAAAACAAAGTGGGCTGCTTCATGGGAGAACAGGAGGGGGGTTCATGCTCACCACTTACTTCCTGCTTCCTCAGGATCCCAATTCCTGCTTCACAGTACAGACAGTGAGCTAGTTTTTATTAAATTTATTGAGAACAACGTAATCTAGCACATGTTGACCAGCTAAGTTGCTTTTCCTCTAACAGCAATTCAAATATGTAATGCATAAAAATTGAAACCTTAAACCTATAATAAACTCTGTATAGTTTGAAAAACATGCACTGTATATTTTCCTAAAAAGGAAAAATCATTTATTCATCTATTCATCTTATGGTCTGATAATGGTGCCTGTTTACATTCTCTATCTTATTTAATCAGCATTTGTGCAGTATAATTCATGTCAGTGAATGTAAACCTATACATCAAATTAGTGAGCTGCTTAACCTATCTTTTTTTTACAATTAATAATATACTGTGCAAGGCTGACAGTAGCCAGAATCTGTTCCTTGGTCTATTTTTTAAAATTAGGATGCTGCTTCTCTGCAAATTGCATTATCTATTGATCTGTTCTGTTTGTCTGCCTTGCTGAATCATTTACGCATAGAACATTAGCACTGAAATGTAGACTCCTCATCCCGTATGCTGGTGCTGCTGTCTGCTGTCACTTCAGTTGTATTTGATTTTCCCTCATTGTGCTGATCCAGCAATACTTGATGCAGGGGTGGAGAGTGCACCACAAAAGGGACCATCCCCAATTAATGCCGAGATTCGACATTACCGAACAGCACAGCAGCCAATCGGCTGCGAGCACTGTGAAATACAGCAATGTATCACTGGAGGGATTTCTGGGAAACTGCAGTGCTTTTACTATGATGCTGACCTAAACACTTCAGCACTTCTCTCTTCCTCTCTCTCTCTCTCTCGCTGTCTCTCTCTGTCTCTGCTTCCTCTTATGTTGTGAGCCAGTGTTCATTTAAAAAAAAGGGTAAAGTTGTCCTAAGTCTTTAGGAACCAGTTTCCTTTTCCCTGCTCTGTCTGTGAGAATGTCCTGAAAATCCTTTTGACGAGAACTTCCCTATAAGGAGCACAGGCTAAGGTAAGGCTGCCTAGCTGCAATAGATGATTGAAAGTACTTCTCTCAATTGCATGCATCATTGTCAGGCTGCTGCTGCCTCAGCCCGTACTGCACTGCAGCCAAAGTATTCCCCAGTATTATACAGAGCTGCAGTCCTCTTTCTTGCGTGTTGAATATAATTTGGTAAGAGTTTGATGGCTTTGTAACAAATTGAGATGAATGACATACATGATAAACGGAACCACAGTGCTTGAAAAGGAGAAAGGAAATCATACTGCAGCGTCTCTCTTAACATATAGATTCCTGATGAAAAATAGTCTGTGTTAACATTGTAGATCGTCAGTGTTCTTTTCATCACAGTTGTAGTTTATCAGACTTGATGAAGCTGCACAGCCAGCATTGTATTACTCCTGACATTTTAAAAAGTAAATTGTTTCCTGTAGTATGATGCCTGCCTCTGAATGAAATATTACATTCTGAATATTACTAATGTTACAAATCAGGCTGAGTGAAATTTAGAGATCCTTAGAACAACTCTTTACTGCATTGTTTGATTAAACTGATGTAGGTTGTGTAGAACAATACTGCTAAGACTTAATCATGAGTTTAATAAAATAAACAATCATAATTTCAATAATTCTTCTGATATTGTCAATTTATTAAATGAGTGAAAAGTTAACTATTGGTTGAATCTTTTGCCCCTACCCTTGTGATACATCTGTGATATATGGTGCATTTTAAGGATAAGTATGACTAATCTGCACAAAAACGCCAAGATGGCCTGGACAAACTTGAAGATGACCTGAATTGAAGTTTGCTTCAAATACTCAGCTCTGATCCTCTTAAGAAAATAAACCTTTAGAGAATGTTCTGCTTTTCAATAAAATGGGGAAAATCTTTCAAGAGTTGCCGCTTCATTGCCATTTCTTTGCTTTAGGAGCATTGTAGGGGTAGATCATGATCAGAACAGTTGTGGTGTAGAAACTATTTGTTACTGGGCTGTTGCCAATGATGGAGGAGACGACACACAGGAGCCAGAGTATGAAGGGTGGTGAATCTTGCGTAAAATAAAATACTGTAAAATGCTACATTTCAAAGCTTGACAGCACATTACAGATCTGACCACTGTCACATTAGGTGTAGTTGTATGGGTATTGAAATTCAGAGCACTGGTATTTGGTGCAGGGTGGAGGACAAGAGCATTTTCTCCTCAAACTTTTATAAAGGCTCACAGCTACTTGTTGTAAGCTCCTTGGCTCCTTTGTCTGTTAAGATAATATGAGTCGATCACAGACTTCCCTGAATCCATGGTCAATACTACCCTCGAATCAGCCAGCTGATCAGCTTACAGTTTTTCTCCATTTGAGATGGAAGGATGGGCATTTTTAAGGCTTGGCTCCAGTTATAAATGTAATTGGGTTGGATCAAATTAAACCAAACTGAACAGTTTAGTTCACTGCAAACCCAGTGTACTTTAATTGTTGCATATGGATCTTTGCTTAAGTATATGAAATGAAACCCAATCAGTTAAAGATTGTCATCATATAGATCAGTGAGTAAAGTTTGTTGAGATCGATATTTCTTCAGTGTATTCCTTTAAAGACGGTAATTGCTTGGGAAGAAAATATAGCTAATGTGATAAACACAATCTGCCAGACCAGAAGCAATAGATGAAATATAAAATTGTGAAAGATCATAATGTCATATTTGACAATGGATAATTGAATTCGGTTTGAAAAGTCTTTACGGAAGCCTGGTGAGGGATCACTATTAAAATGAAGGCAGCATGAAAATTCTCTAATCCATTGGGTATAGACGGTGGCTGCATTCCTAATAAATTACTACCTCCTGCTGCCACTTTAGTATTTCTCCTCCTTCATTAGGAAGGGAAAAGAGTTTAATTTCCAGGCTCTGATCGATAGTGGTTCTGAAGAGAACCTGACTAGTCATTCCATATTTGGACCAAAATTAACTTGTTTAAAAATTATTTTCACTACATCTATTTTTGGTGTGGTGGTGAACATTCGATGATGAATTATAGCATAATGTATTTGCCTCTTCGCTATTATAGAATTGGGGAAGAAGTAAGCTGTTTCACACCTAAATCATTGTGGGGACGAATTCATTACTGCTGTCCAAGCTAAACAAAATACAAGCTCACTATAGTGATGCAAAATATTTACAGTGCACTGCTGTAGCGTGGTCAAGGACAGGCATATTCCCTCGAATGTAGTGTGATGAGCACTGCACTGCCCTTGGCTCAATGCCATTGAGGAGTCCCACCGCGAAACTCTGTAATCCTGGCACTATCTTTCACTGTGATTGGACAACAGTCTCAGCCAATCTTATAGTGGCTCCAGTTTTGAATATGTACATATAGATATTTACTGTGGTAAAATAGCTGAGGGACTGGGCAATTTAAGGACGGGCAGGATGTGGTCATTCATAGAATTGGTATGAGAGTAGGGGGAATAAATGTGTAAATGATTGCGCAGCTCACTGAAACTGCAGGTTTAGTGTCGGTGCAAAGCAACTTCTTGTAGGGTGTAAATTGAATGTCAAGACCTGAACTGACTCTGAAACAAAGTGCATTGAGATTCCCTCCTTCCAGGGAGTCTCACTCCTCTTCGCTCTGTTGTCAGATTGGGCCCTGACTGCAGAACCTACACTGTAATTCCAGTGCTGGTGTGAAGCAAAACTGCTGTGCAGGGTTGGCAGAGTAACACAGCCTTGTATGTAACTCTAGCTATGCACAATTCTACACAGTGTGCTGCTAAATAAAATACATTTTAGTGGCTCGTTGATACAAATTGCTACTGCAATCAATGTTGACACATAACAATTATGTTGGAAAATTGCATGGTGCTTCAACAATATTGTACAACTGCATATTAGAAATCACTAAAACTGCTTTTATGCTGATCAATTAAGCATGCTTACCTGAGCTTTCTTGTAATTATCAGACGACCAAGTCAATTACAACCAAGCTGAAGCTGTGATTTTTAAAGCGAGCTCTTGTTATGTTTTCTGAGTTTTGAATTAGTTAGTACTTTTTAAGAGCAACAGTGTTTAACCACTCAAGATTCACTGCGCCTTTTAAAACAATGTTGGAAAGCTGAAAGAAATCAGCTGGTAATTGTCCTATTTTTTTAAATTGGGGAACAAATTATAAAGAAAAGATTACAAAATTCTTTATTTTATATTCGAGGATATCCAAAGCTAAATACAAAGCTCCTGGAAAAAGAGAACCGTTGGTTGTAACAGTGAGGAAAAAAAAGCTTGAGTCTTTTCCATGCCCTCTCTGTCAAAGTCAGTAATGCAGTACTTGAGATTCTCCAGGAGTCTATTCTAATAGGTTGTCCTCAAGTACTTTTGTGCACAGTCATCCACTTGCATATGAATCACAACCAGAGAAAGTTCAACAGTTCACATAACCTTTCCTGACTGCACAATATTTGAGGTATTGCATACTGTCATACTGCTAATTTAGTGCAGGAATTCCAATGGTATTAATTTGCTAGCACAGTACCAGTCAGTGTATACCGACTGATATAGCATCTGTACACATTTACAGTTTTAGGCCAGGCTCTTGGAAAAAGTGAAAATCTCACTGCTAGAGATGACACAAAGCAAGTGAACTCTGGGCAATCAACTTACCAGCACGAGTCAGATCGCTTCTGCTAGCAGATTTGGAATAGCAAAATATTTCAGTGTGTTTTCCCCCAAACTTGGAGCATCACTGTGCATGTGCAACCACACACATTGTTTGGTGTCACCTCACTTGTGTGGTGCTGGCACTGTTACGCTGCTGTTATAACTGTCATGTTATGTTAATCTAAATAAAATAGCCAGTAATTTGGTTCATCCATCACCACACCTGCCCCCCCACCCCGCCTCACCCCATGTGCTCGCTAACCTACAACGCCTCAATTTTAAAATTCTCATCTGTAATGTATTATCACATGGTTGACTTGGTCTCACAGCTTTAGGTTTGGCGGTGGCTTTGTGACTGTAGACCTCAGCTGCACTAGTCACTTGAGTTGGATGGAGCTCCCTAACATTCTTAGATGCCATCTCCATAGATAAGACAATTTTGCATGCTATGTCAAACATTAGGTTCAAAGTGTTCAGTAATTGGACTGGTGAATGAGCACACACTGTCCAAATTATTGAACACTCTGAACCTAATGTTTGACATAGCATGCAAAATTGCCCTATCTATGGAGACTGTCTAAGAATGTTAGGGAACTCCGTCCAACTCAAGTGACTAGTGCAGCTGAAGTCTACAGTCACAAAGCCACCGCCAAACCTAAAGCTGTGAGACCAAGTCAAAAGCATGTCGGTGAGAGCAGTGAGAGCAGTTCAGTGAATTGTTATCGCTGCAATGGAAATCACTCACCACAGTCCTGCCAATACAGAAATGCAAAGTGTTTTCACTGCCAGAAGCAAGGCCATATTTCAACAGCTTGCAGAGCTAGATCTAAAGCAGGAAGTAAGAACCATTCTAGTGGCAATGCAAAGCAGCGACAACAAAAGGGAGGAATTCACAATATTGAAGTGAACACACCTGATGTTGAAGAACTAAGCATCTACACTGTCTATGTCAGTAGCAGCAATGCAAGCAGTCGCGAGAAAGACTTCCTTACAAAACTTTTGATCAATGACCAATATATTGATATGTGTATCAACACAGTGGCGGACTGCTCTATCATGAGTAAGGACACATATGAGAGTAAATTTAATCAGATACCACTTAAAAAGAGTACCGTAGAGTTAAAAACTTACTCTGGAGAAATCCTAGAGACAAGTGGACAAATGGAATGTACAGTTCAACACAATGGCTAATCAGTAAAGCTACCTATTATTGTAGCAAGCTACAACTACAGGCCAACCCTCATGGGCAAAGATTGGTTGAGAAAGTTAAAACTAGACTGGAACAAACATCTTCATTGTAGATGCTTCAAAGAAGCGACTCGACACAATGCTGAACAAGTAAAGACATGTTCTCAGACAGTTATGAGGGCATCACTGGGTATGACACATATATCCGTATCAAGTCCAACGCGAAGCCTGTCTATTGTAAAGCAAGGCCGGTCTCCTATGCGTTGAAAAGTCAGGTGGAGGAAGAGTTAGGGAAACTGAGAGAGATCAGAGTGCTAGTAAGAACTGACAAAAGTGAATGGGCTACCCTGATTGTGGTAGTGCCCAAAGCAGACAAAACTATACACTTGTGCGGTGACTACAAAGTTACTATCAACCAAGCAGTTGATGATGAATAGGACCCATTACCTACATCACAAGATTTGTATGCAGCACTCTCTGGGTCAAAGGATTTCTCTAAGCTTGACCTGTTGCATGCTTACGCTCAGCTGAATGTTGACAAAGAGAGTCAACAGTATCTCACTAGCGACACACACAAGGGACTGTACTCATACAACAAGCTGCCATATGGTGTAAAGTCCTTGCCCACAATCTTCCAGACTACGATGGATAAGATTTTGCAAGGAATTACAAATTGCTTATGCAATCAAGACGATGTGCTGATTGCAACAAGCAGCAAGGAAGAAAATCTAGAAGTGTTAGATTTAGTGCTTCAAAGGTTGAATTCCCACAATGTCAAATTGAAAAGGAGCAAAAATGCTTTTGCACAGCCTGAGGTTGTGTACCTTGGTCTGAAAGTTGATGCAAATAGCTTGCAACCAGTTGAGGAAAAGATTAATGTGGTCATCAATGCCCCAAAGCCACAGAACGTGTCTGAGTTAAGATCCTTCCTTGGAATGGTCCAGTACTACATATTTCTTACCTGAGTTAGCAACCATTGCATTGGCTCCTCAAGAAGGATGTCCAGTGGAAGTAGACAAAAGCGCAACAGGATGCTTACGACGCTTGTAAGAGAAGTCTCTCTAGCAGTGCTCTCCTTGTGCACTACGACACAGAGCGTGAGCTTAAGTTAGCGTGTGATGCTTCCAGTTATGGTGTGGGAGTTGTCATAAGCCACGTAATGGATGATGGCCAAGAGAAACCAATTGTGTTTGCATCACGAACCCTCACAAAGAGTGAAAGAAACTACACGCAAATTGAAAAAGGAAGCACTCGCCATAGTGTTTGGAATCAAGAAATTCCAACAGTTCCTGATCAGCAGAAAGTTTACCCTGATAACTGATCGCAAAAACCTAGCAATATTGGGGCCCAAATCTGCCATCCCTGCAATGGCCGCATCAAGAATGCAACGTTGGGCAGTGTTGTTGTCACAATATGACTACACGATTGAATATCGCACTTCAAAGCAAAACGCAATCGCAGATGCCTTGTCCAGGTTGCCACATGAAGGCTCGTGTTGGGAGTGAAGGTGAGATTTTCACGCTAGGTGCAGTTGACAAAGGCTTTCCCATGAATGCAACTGAGATTGCAAATGAAACTCTAAAGGGCTCAGTACTGAAAAGAGTGTATGTAAACACCTTGAATGGATGGACAGATCAGTGTCTGGACACTGAGTTGAAACCATTCCATAACCATCATACCGAATTGTCTTGTGAGCAAAGTTGTATCAAGTGGGGAAACAGAGTGGTGGTACCTACTTCTTTGAGAGATAGAATTCTGGCCGAACTTCATACTGAACATCCAGGGATCGTCAGTATGAAATCAATTACAAGAGTTTTGTTTACTGGCCTGCATTGGACATTTGTCAGCAATTGCAGCGTTTGCCAAAATTGCAGAAACAAACCACCCAATACTCCACTACAACCCTAGTCATGGCCAAGTAGACCGTTTCAGAGAGTACATGTAGACTTCTGTGAGAAAGCAAATGATTATTTCCTGGTACTTGTAGATAGTCACTCAAAGTGGATTGAAGTGAAACACATGGGTTCAAATACTACAACTGAACATACCATAGATGAGATGAGCTCTATCTTCGCATGTCATGGCTTACCTGAAGAGCTTGTTTCTGACAATGGCCCTCAGTTCCGTTCTGCTCTATTCCACGAGTTCATGAAATGGAACGGTATCAAACACACTCTCATTTCCACCATATCATTCAGCTCCAAACGGGGCAGCCGAAAGGTCCGTCAGAATAGTAAGAGAAGCTCTCAAAAAGCAAGTGTTGCAGGGTTGTTCGGGACTCAGCATGAAGCAATGTTTGGCAAATTTCTTGCTGAAGTACACAACTACTCCACACACTACAACTGTATATACCCCAGCAGAACTCTTGATGAAGAGGAGGTTGAGAACATGATTGAGTCTTGTTGAACCAAATTTTGCCTCAAGAGTTGAACAGAAACAGTTGAGTCAGAAGCGTTATTTTGACAGCAATCGGAAAAAACGCAGTTTCAGACAAAATGTGTGTGTTCGTGTTCTCAGTCCCCCTGGCAGGCCGAGTTCACACAAATGGGACATAGGAACCGTGGTAGACGTTGGTGGAACCAAGAGATTGGTGACAACATCTGAAGTGTTCATGTAGATCAAATGATCTCTGTTAGAGATGAACCAAGGCGTGATCTTGAACCACTTGATCATGAACACATACATGAGTTTGACTCCGTTCAGACTTCAGAAACTGAAGTACCGGATTCAAACAAATCTGAGCTAGAAACAGGATCATCTTTGAGTTCGGAACCAAAACAAAACAGGCCAAAAATTGGTTCAACACAAAACTTTTTGTAAGGAGATCAGGAAGGCTCCGCAAACCTGTTCTTAAACTGGATTTGTAGCATTTGTAGTTGATTTAATAGAAAAAAAGCCAAGAGTTTTTGTTATGTGGTACATGTAAAGCTGGGAAAGGTGGAACCATAGTTTTCTTGTATTTGAGAGGGAAATATGTGCATTTTTTTAAGGGGAAAACCGTGTCATGTATTATCACATGGTTTGTCACATGGTTTAGTATGAGCATGCTCAGTTCACTCTGGCCTAATAAAGCAAACTCATAAACTAACAATTGGTGTCTCTGTCCTTCATTTGTTCCACCCACATATATTACATCATTCTTGTTTTCAAATTCCTCCATGGCCTCGCCCCTCCCTATTTCTGTAATCTCCTCCAGCACTACAACCCTCCGAGATCTCTGCGCTCCTCCAATTCTGGCTTCCGATTTTCATCACTCCACCATTGGCAGCCATGCCTTCAGCTGTCTAGACGCTAAGCTCTGGAATTCCCTCCCCAAACCTCTCTGCCTCGCTACCTCTCTCTCCTTCTTTAAGACATGCCTTAAAACCTACCTCTTTGACCAAGCTTTTGGTCATCTGTGCCAATATGTCTTTATGTGGCTCAGTGTCAAATTTTGGTTGATAACATTCCCGTGAAGCACCTTGGTTCCTTTTTTGCTACATTAAAGACACTATATAAATGCAGGTTATCACATGGCTCCATTATTAACCTATGAGCATGTAATTGTTCACCTTCTGGCATCCCCACAACTGTCTGTCTTTGCCAAGTGCCACTGATTACTCATATCCCAGAGAATGGACTTCTAGCATTTTTGTCCTCTCCTTCAAATCCTACCACAGCTTCATCCTCCATACCTCTGCGATCTCCTTGGCCCTAAGTACAATTACTGGTCCTCCAGCTACCGGCCTACTTGTCGTCATCCCCTCCTTGTCCTCTACCGTCGGTGGGGCTGCTTCAGCCACCCCACCTTCTGGATCTCCCTCCCTCAGCAACTCAACCTTGTCACCTCCCGAGCTTCAAAATCAGCATTTTAGGCCGACCCTCTTTGATCATCCGTTTGCTCTCTCCTTGACCCTCTTTCCCTTCCTGCCTCTCCCCAACTTACTGTTCACTCCCTATTTACCATAAAGTGTAAAGTGCTCTGAGACGAATGCTATAGAAATGTAAGTTATTGTACATTATATTAAATTAGCAGCGTGCATCAATGTTTCTTACACCAGTTATATTATCCCAATGTGACTTTTGGTTACATCGATAATACACAATTAGAGAAATTTGTCTAAAGCATGATTATGTAGGTCAAAATATATAATGATGTAGGCATAGAGTCATCTATTGGAATATTACAGCCCACAGTTTGACTTGAGAAGTGTGATGTACACTTACATTTGTAGATAGTCACTATCTATGTACTTTGGAGTTCATTTCTGAGTCTTTAATTATAAACCTTTAAAACCAGAGGCTTGCTGCCATTTTGGTTGTTTTTGTTTATTCTTTTGCTTGTGGTATGTGAATCTGGAAACTGTTCCATGACATGTAAAATGCTATGTAATTATGAGACTGAAAAACTGCTACTAACTTTACAGGGCTGAGGGCTAGATTATAAATGTTCAATTTGATTTGACTGTGAGGCCTTAATGATTGATAAAAGACAATCTTTGGGCAGTGTATGAATTTGCAGGCAAATATTTTTTTTGGATTGTATGCCTGAATATGATGGTAAATCTGAATTGTGTTAGTTATATGTTTTGCATATTCTGAGAGTTAAATAGTTATTGCCATGAATTGAGTATTTGTTACTGATTTTTTTTAAAGTATGTTTAAAATTTATGAATTAGCTACAAGTGTTTTAATTATTTAAATGATAATGATATATGATAACATGTTATGTATTCGTAGCAAAGTATGAAATTGTGCAATGAATGTGGGGGAGTAAAGAACTGCCCACCAAAAGGAGAATTCAAATCACATTATCCGATGGTTGAAAATTGAACACGACTTGCTATGTCCTATATCATCTTCCACCCACTCTCTGACAATAAAGACACAGCTATCTTGCAGACTAATGCTAGCTTCACTACTGATTGCAATCAGCACAGATGAAATAACTGATTGAAAGAATGATGGATGACACTGCAAAACTGTTTTTAATGTGACATTTAACAGCTGTCCTGCACAGTACGGCCGCGATTTTGCCGGCTCTCAGAGGGCAGGTTTGGAGGCGGGTCAGGTGTTAAAGTCGCAATGATTGACGGTGGGTTGGAAACCCGCCGCGAACCCGCCTCCGTCTGAGTTTCAGGATTGTCGGGCCTGCGATCTCACAACAGACCCAACACCAAGCGGCGGGTAAGGGATTTAAGGCACTTCTTGTTAAGTGCTTGTTTAGAGCTATTTTGACAGCCTTTTGCAAATTTCCAAGTTGTGGGTCGGGTTTCACAACGTTCGGAGAACACGCCAGGTAAGTTTCGGGAAGACCAACGAGCTGGAAACTTCACAGCTGCAATTGCAGTCTAAAAGCTGCACTCTCAAATCTGGTCAGTTTCAAATGTCAGAGGGTGGTGATTTAACAATTTGGTAGACCTGTGTTTAGCCTGCAAGTATGTGGTGTTCACTCTGTATCCACTGTCACCTGTATTGCTGGACATAAAAGGTGCCCTCACCCTTCACTGTGCCACCTTAAATTGTCAGCACACATCTGGCAACGATGTCAAACATTCATGGAGCATTAATTTATTGCAACTTAAGAAAAGAACAGAAACTTCACAATTCTATCAGAACACCCTAGTGAGAACCCTTGTGCTTATTTATGTGTCAGCGTTCTCTTACGCATGCTTGTACATCGTGCTACCCCTGTGGCTTCAGCAGATGTAGCTACAGCCTGCTCACCTCCCTGCTGCGCCTGCTTAGACGCCTTTGGCATCAACCTCTGGGATTTGGTGCCTGTGAAAGGCCCCGCCAAAGTCTGCTCCTCCTGCGGCTGCATAGGGGCAGACTCGGCCATCACTGCTTGGGTGCTCATCTGGGGCTCTGATCGAGGGGTGGGCAAGGGGCTGGAAGTTTGAGCGCTTGGAGAGGAGCCTCCACTTGCATGTTGCTTCCCACCATCATCCCTCTCATGGGCCACCCACACTTCTCTGCTAGCAACTAGCTGGAGAGCACCTTACTGCACATCAGTGGGGCCATAAGGACCCATCTCTGTACTGACAGTCCTCATAACAGGGACGTCCATGCACCTCTAGTTCCTCTCCATGATAGATGCCCATCTATCCTCCATAGCTGACCATCTATTTAGAAGAGTTACCATGTTGGTTTGAGTCTGGCGATTTATGTCCTCCATGGAGGTTGCCATCCTTTCCATGGTGGTACCTGCATTCGCCATTGTGTGCACCACGGCATTGCTGATGTTTGAGATGGACTCCTCCATTGTCTGCACACTCACAGTTACCGTGGTTACAAACCCAGTCAGAGCCTCCTGAACTTGTACCTGAAGCTCCAGCACCGCTCTCTTTCTGGATGGCCCCCAAGGCTCAGCGTTTACATGCAGCTGAGCAGAGTGAGGAGCGTCCTGCGGCCTCCGACGAGGACTCTCCACAGCTGTCCCTGTCTCCACCATCTGCTCCTGCTCACTCGTGCGTTGTGATACACCAGGTGACAACACTACTCGCAAATGATCCACCGAGGTGTGCATCTCTGCACTGGTGCTGGGTGTGCTGATTGCTGTTGATGCTGCTCCCTCAGAGGATGCAGCATCCTCTGAGGAGTCCTCCTGCTCTTCCTCCTGGACAGTAGGGAGGGGGGCGTTTGATGGTCCTGTGGGAGAGTAAAGACAGGAGTTAGACATGTGATATGTAGAGTGCAGACACATCCCATTGTGCACACGATGAGCATTCAATTTCTATTGACATCAGATGCCATATGTGTCACTCATGAAAGCCAAATAAGATGGATAGAGAAGCATTCTGTCACCAGGTTGTTCAACTGAGCCCGTCTCTCCGTCCCCCACTTTGAGCTGTTCCACCGATCCCACAATTTTGAGAGCTGCCTCCTCAGCGTGGGTGAGCTGCGCCATGGATGGTGGTCCTCCTCCTGTTCTCTCCCTCTCCCTCTTATTGTGGGATCTCTTTTCCTGCAATGAGGGAAAGAAGTGGAGTTTCAGTGAGAGTGATGGAATGAGTGTATAGAGTGGATAGGATAGATGATTAGTGGGAGACTGTGAAGGAGTGGGTTCCCATTACCAGGTTCCCTCCTTTTAAGTTGCTAGTTGGTAACATTGCATAACCTTGAGGGTGAGTGTGAGGGGTGCATAGTTAGATGGGGAAGTGATTCTATACATAGGGAGAGAGGGATGGTTGATAGTGCAAGTGGTGCTGGGTTGAGTTAGGATGTGCAGGAGGAGGGTTGGCAATGCAGAGTGTTGGGGATGTGATGACAGACATAGCAGAATTAAGGTCAGTGTGCTTTTATACTCACTTTTCCCATGCACAGGAGATCATTGAACCTTTTCCTGCATTGGACCGAGGTGCGTCTTACCATGGACCTGGCACTGACCTCAGCTATTTGCAGCCAGGCTGCCTTCATCTGCTGAGGAGGTTTCCGTCTTCCATCTCCCGAGTATAGGACCTCCCGACGACCTCTGACTCCCTCCACAAGAACATGGAGGGATTGCTCATTGAAGCGGAAAGCTGCCTTCTGTCTCTCTGCAGACATAGTGAGCACCAGCAGCAGTCAGGAGCAGCAGAAACGACCTCAGATGTAAATGTGAAGTGACCCCTTAAATACTCCAGCTGCAAACGTGTCAGCAGAGCAGCTGTACAGACCCGCACCTTGTGATAAGGGCGGGTAACCCACACGGCGGGCTTAACTAACTCAATGAACCAAATATTGTGTCAGCAGGCTGGCTGATGCCAGCAGCGGGCCTGGAGCCCACCAAGCACCCTTCCCAACACCAACCTGCCTCCACAGAGAATATCGTGGCCTACATCTCAGCTGAGAGGTCAGTTCAGGGGAGGGGTCTGGAAATTCTACTGGCACTTCTATTTGCTGTGCCAACATGCTCACACCTACTTTTGATCATCCTCCTACTGGATTTATATTCAATGCAGACTGTAGTTAGGCATATAGTTGAAGGAAGTGTTACAGGAACCTGTCTGTCATTGGAAATTTACTTAAATGATTATTTTACAGCGCTATATTATATGGCCTAGAAATTCAGTGGGCTGCGCCACCCGTTAGTGCCCAAAGAGGGCACTTAGTGGGTTTTGCGCCACTGGCCACGCCTCCCGCTAAATTAGCAGGACGCTAATGGCGGCGCTAGCCGTTAGCGCTGCGCCGCCACCGATGACATCATCGGTGTGCGCAGCGCCCCGCTACTGCCCCGATCACGAAATTTGGTAGAGCCCCCTGCTTTAACGCCAGTCGCAATTTGCAACCGATTCAGGGGGGCCTACCTGCGGCGGTAGAGGCGCGGAGGTGCGGGGCGGCTATTTTTTTTGCTGGCTGCCTGCCAGCACCTCTTCACGCCGCCGTCCCCGGCCTCCTGAGCACCCCCCCCCCCCCCGTGTTGTGCCGGCTGTGTCCCAAGAGTCTGGCAATTCTCCTCGGTGCCGGGCTCTTTTGCCGGCACTCGCGGTCGCCGATCACGCTGCAGCAGGCCCCTCCCCTTTAAAAAGGGGAGGAAGGCCTGCAGTACCGCAGCGCGCCGTGCCACAGCGTGTGGCGCTGCGGCACGTTGCGCTGCGATTTTCAGTTGCAGCGCCCCAAGAGGGATGCGGGGCGCCTCGAGTAGCGCTGCGCTTCTATCTGGGGCGCTGAAACTGAATTTCCGGCGGGCATTCGCGACTCCTTCCGGGGCGGTACTTCCTGCGCCCTGGCGAGTGAATGTCTAGGCCTATATGTTTTTATTAGTGACATAATATGGAGAATCTTGCAGTACAAAACTGCAGTGGCATTGGGTTAATCAGTAGTTCATTCAAGTTAGTTTATACCAAGTGTATTATAAATCATTTTCTGTATAGCTGCGTTTATCACCTTGGATAAATCAGTACAACAAAGTGGGGCCATTGCTTTGACAGCAACCTAGCTCAATTATTAGATGGAGATTTTGTAAATGTTTATTCTCAGCTGTACTTTTATACATCCAGTGTTGTTTTATTTGGGTGAAGGTAATATTGTTAATGATGAGTGAGCCATGGTAAGGAACTTCCATAAATACCAGGAAAGAACCATGACTGAATAGATTCTTTATATTGTTCAGTAATAAATAATATTTTGGCCAGTGCACTATTCCCCTTAGTTAAAACAAGGGAAAAAAATGGTGTATACACTTCTTAATCCATCCCCCTTTTGTTCTTAGCTTTATACATGACTTTAGTATGGTGGAAAGTTAATCAATTTTGTCCCAATCATAGAATCATACAGCACAGAAGGAGGCCATTCGGCCCATCGTGTCTGTGCCGGCACTTTTAAAGAGCTAACCAATTAGCCCCACTCCCCTGCTCTTTACCCAAAGTCCTGCACATTTCTCCTTTTCAAGTATACATCTAATTCTTTTTTGAAAGTTACATTTCACACTTCTCTGCATTTAATTTAATCTGACTACTTTCATCAACCCTCTCTGTTATTTCATTGACAAACTCAATCAAGTTTGTTAGCCACAAAGTACATTTAAATTCTAAGATTTCAAGGTGATTCACTCCTGAAATGTGTTTTTCTGTTGGAATTTTTTTTTAGTTACAAAAATGATCACTAATATTTTAAACTTTCATTTTCAATAGTGTAACATATGTGCAACGTGGACTAACCCCCCAGGAATGTTCTGTATTACAGCACATTGATTTAGTGATGGGATTTCTCTCAATCCATGTTAAATAATTAATAGACATCTTTAATCCTGTATCTGTACCTAACATTAACAACAAATCTAGATGTGCTTTTTAAAGAAATATATATACAATTTCCAGTCATTTATTCAGATGGTTGAGCATTGATATAGGGTAATCAAAACAAATGCCTATTCAAACTAGTTCCACTCCTTGTTAACTGCTCAAGCATATATATAAATTATCCTGTCACCAGTAAATGCCATTATAGTATCAAAAATTGTGAATCAAAAGAGCCAATTGAAATTGATGCTACAGGCTGTCACAGCAGTAAAAAACAAAACTGTTCACAAGAGCCACCCATAAACTATTCCATATTACATCACTGTCAAATACGTATATAACCTGGAGCTGAAAACTAATAATTGGGCATAAACTTCTTCAATGAGTGCCAATGACACAAATGTTCTTTGGAACACTTGCCTCTGTTATATTCCATGCATGAGCCACTATGTATGATTCACCCCTTTGTATCTTTATATCATATACTGTGCATTACTTCAGTAAAGTGTAACCCAGAACAACTGCAATAAACTTTAAAAATGTTAATTCGACATTACGCATTGGGTAATCTAATCCAAGCACAGTTGATCCTTTTAGTGATCGAGGCTGAATCTTAATGAACCCGCAATTTAATTTATGATTCATCCTTGGCATGCTCATTTTTCAATTGTGAGTGGCTTCCGACTGGTTAGCCTATATTATCTTCTTCTTCAGCAGTCCCTCGGAACTGAGGATGACTTCCCAAATTATAAAAGATAAAGATATTTATCTTCTCTTCCTCCCCCCCGCCAATAAATACTTAGCATTATCTCCTATTGAACCTAGTGTTATGCACCATCTTTTGGCTTTATGAGCAGCCTGCTAACCTGCTCTGAGATCTCCTCCAATCTCACTCTGCAACTGACTGCTAAAGGAAGAAGAGCATCATGGGATGGCAATCCCTTCAAATTTCCTTTCGAGGATTTGAGCTTCTCAAAGCAACTTACTCCAAATTATTATTTTCCAGCTCTATGTTCTATATACCCTGTACATTTGATGGAGTATTTAACAACTCAACACCCCAACGTTAATCACGTTTTACAAAAGTTCAAAATACCTTATAACAGCCGACCCCTTTCTCTGTATTGTGGTTTTGCTCTGTATTGCTCTGGTATGTTGGAAAATTAAATCAATTTGATCTCTGTTGATAGTTAAGGATGTATTTATGCAGGCATATTAGTGTTGCTGTGAAGAAATTCCTACTTCTGCGTGATGCTAAATTGAGCAGGATTATTATTGCAGCAACACATCATCAGTCGGGTAACTAACTATCTCACGACAGGTATAAATCTGGAGTTGGCCTGACCTGACTCCAGAGTGAAGTGTCATGTGAGACCCCTGGAGGAGAGAATCTCGTATTGCTTGGGTTTGCCACTACAGGTGTCCAGTGTGGTATGAAGCCTGGTTTAAAAAAATCTGCGGGATCCATTGAACCTCCTGGGCACTTTTTAAAAAATCTAAAAAATGCAGACCTTCCCACCTGCGCTCTCAAAACATTTAAACTTGAATGGCTGGGTGAGGGGTTCTGCACTTGCGTGTAACCAGGAGTTGCAGGTGAATCACAGTTGGAGCCAACACAATATAAACAAGGTGCTGCCAGACTGAAATCGATACTGCAACTGCTGGTCTCGACCCTTATATGTATCATATAAATAAATTCAATTTTCTTGTAATGGACAGCATGTTCCAAGATTTCAAAGTGAACTGCTCCTGAAATATGGCTTTCCGTATTTCTTGACAATTTTAGCTGGAAGAATTATCAATGCATTTTTTAATCTTATCTTTTCACTGGTGCACTCCAGGTGAGGCTTGGGTCAGATCTCCAGGAAGTACATGCTCTAATGCAACACTTAGTCATGATGGCCTTCCCCTTGGAGGCTATGTTAAATGAGTAGATACCCTTCATTCTTTATCTGTACTTAAGTTTACAACAATGGCAGATGCGGTTACTTTAAAAAAAGATTGAATTAATGCATTTATTAATATATAATGCAGGAAAGTAAGTTTCTAGTCTGGTTCCACTCTTTGTTAATTACTCACATAATATACTGTATACATATGGATATATGAATTCTCCCATTAATATGCAGTATAGCATCATCACAAATTATAATGCAGTATGGGATATTTTCACAATACAAAAATATGTAACTTGAAAAGTAGAATTTCAACTTTTCCAAGTAAATTTTACTTTTGTTCTGATATTTTCCATTATTTTTAAATGCTGTTAACCTTTGTAGTCATTCAGGGTAAATCATCGTGAGCTTGAAATTTAATTTATGATCCAATCATGACATATTAACCATGGAAATATGAATAGCTCTGGCTTCTATAGCCAATATTTGCTTTTTCTTTAATACTATCTTCAAAAATAAATGTTGTAGAGCAAAGGAATGAGGATGCATTTATACGGCAATTTAGCAGTTTCTCATTTACATTGATAGTAATTTTCTGTATAATTCTGTAGTTGAGTCCTTACCTGCTTCGGGAGATCAGTGGATGTGAGATCCCTTGAAAGGGACAGTCTTGGTTTGACGATATATAGAGTCTTTGTATCTAATTGGGTATATAAAGTGATCAGGGAATGTGTGGCATCCGAGACACTTTAACTTAAATGTACTGACAGCAAGGACACTCCCTCTCTTAAAACATTTAAAATCTAACAGCTTGGAGTGTTGTAAGCGCAGAGCTCTATCTTGGATCTGATTGTCCAAATAGGCAGTATAAACAAGGTACTGTGAGTGGATAATGTAGCTGTTGAGCTGAGATCAGTAGTTAAAGTATAACTGCACTTTTTAAATGCACCACCATCCAACCCATGATGTTAATATGGCAAAAAATACATCGGATTTTCACCAAAAATATTTGGAATAGAGCTGCTTTACATTACTTGCTTTACAGTATAATATTTAATCAATTGAACTAAAAAATAGAGATACCATCTTTCTCCTTTTACTCATCCCTGTCCCAAGTTATTTACTGTTGCCTCCCCTTTAAGGACCTTTGTGTCATGTATCAGATTTTGGCTTAAAGGGCAGGCTGCCAACTTTGCCTTTGCCAATGCCAATTCTTAACCAACTGCTAGGAGATGCCCAAAAGGACCCAACGATGGCTGCCCCTACAGATTTCCCTCCCTTTATGTGGGAATGTGCCTTACCAAATGTTCGGTTGAGATTAGAACTATGCCTTCTTTTGAATTGTAGGTACGATCTGCATCCTAATATAACACATTCTGAGTATGTTCTCCACTTAGTCACCCAAATAAATGTGAGAAGTCAAACAACACCAGGTTATAGTCCAACAGCTTTATTTGAAAGTGATTTCAAATAAAGCTGTTGGACTATAACCTGGTGTTGTGTGACTTCTCACATTTGTCCACCCCAGTCCAACACTGGCATCTCCACATCATGGCTACTATCACCCAAATAAAACATAGAATTAATACTCGAGAAATTCTACCTTACAGCAGTCCCTTTCCACGTATATTTTGTAACAGATTAGAAAATCTATAATGAAAAAGAAAAAGGTAGGTACTGTACTGTAAAATATTACTCTGCAATAGCTATTATGAAAACCAATTACATTCTGAAGTTTCATTTTTAATAGCGTAATTTGTACAAGTCTATCAAAGTGAATGCATATTTCTATAGAGCAGGAATAACTAGACTCATATCATTAATGTAAAGTATAATTGGAAAAAAGAGTGATTGTTGTGTTGAGCAGCAAACTGAATCTTCGACCAAAGTTATTGAATTTGTATTAGTACAGTTAGGTGCTTTATGTGACCTGACATTTCACCTGCCCCACCGTTGTAATGTTGCTGCACAGAACTACAATGTGTCCTACTGGTTTTCCAGCAGAACATGTCCATATTCATTGTCTTCTGCTGGACAGGATGCATTTGCTTTATCTGGCAGTGGCAACAGGCTCATTTCTTCTGCAGAGAAGGGTTCCTGAATCCAGCCTTTGGGAGTGTAGTGATAACTGCATTGGATTAGTGTGGAAACAAATAGTTAATATGCTTCAGCTTGTGTGATGTAGGGAGTTTATCATGCGAGGCTACAGTATTTCAACTTTGGTTTCATGACTATGCAAGTGGTATGG
Source organism: Somniosus microcephalus (assembly GCF_052327205.1). Taxonomy (NCBI): domain Eukaryota; kingdom Metazoa; phylum Chordata; class Chondrichthyes; order Squaliformes; family Somniosidae; genus Somniosus; species Somniosus microcephalus. The sequence continues at coordinate 49,453,284 of NC_141004.1, forward strand.
AGTCTAAAACAAAAGCCAGGCCCTTAATAAAACCCACTCACACTTACTGAATATTGCGCATCACCCATGCTATTCTTGACCTGACATTCGGTTCAAAACGATAAAGCTATTCTCTTGCACTGTCAGACACAGGAGAGGTATAAAAATGAAAAAAAAAAGAAAGACTTGCATTTATATGGTGCCTTTCACAACCTTAGGATGTCCCAAAACTCTTTACAGTCAATGAAGTGCTTTTGAAGTGTAGTCAGTGTTGTAATGTAGGAAGCGTGGCAGCCAATGTGCACTCAGCAAGGTCCCACAAATAGCAATGTGATAATGGCCAGATAATCTGTTCTGTGATGTTGGCTGAAATAGTGCCATGGGATCTTTTATGGCTCCCTCTGAACTATAACCCTAATGTTGAATACCAAGCTATAATTTCCCAGATTGTTACTGAGCTTATCTCTTCTGGACATCTTCCCCCAACAACCTCCAACCTCTTCCACAACCCTGCACAGCCCATTTCTACCTCCACCCCAAAATACACAAACAACTGACCTGGCAGACCAATTGTTTGTTTATTCCTGCTCCACTGAATTTATTTCTTCCCTACACTTTATCCTCACCCAACACCTCACATTAACCAACCCTTTCTCCCAGTATCTCTGGCCCCAATAATAACTTGGGGTGGTGGGAGGATCCTGATAATGAATCTGGGGGGCAAGGGGGTGGTGTGACGTCGGGTGGGAAACCCAGAAGAACTTTCATTGTGTCAGTCTGTGGTATTTTAACCCGACCACCCAGTCATCATATTACTTGTGGGTTTGCCATCAAATGTGCGGCAGTGGGCGTGATGCGAACCCACACGACACAATCTAAACTGGAGTAAGGGCTAATCCATATATGGAATTTGGAGGAGTTAGGAGTTTGCACAAAGAGAGGGAGAGGTTTCATGTTGGATTCAGGACAGTCAAGGGCTGCGCTTCGATTTAACAATGCATCGCTTGATGCACTGCTGGGGTCAGTGAGGAGTAGGGGAGAAATACACTTCCCCAGTAAGGGGAGGAAGAAACCTGCTGCTGCCACAAAGAAGGCGTGGCTGGATGTAGCTGAGCGTTGTGCCACGCTCCTGGATTCAGTGCAGGAAGCACTTTAATGACCTAACCAGACCAGGAAAGGTGTGTACAGTTGCACATTCATCTACATTTTGTTTTGCACATCACTCCACGCCGCCCCCCCAACCCCCCGCACTCACTCTGCCTTGCCAAGCCTAATCACATCGCTCCTCACACCCATTTACCATGCAAGCGCACCCATCGTTCTCTTTCTATGCACTTCCTCACATCCCCATCTATCCATCGCCGCTGCCACTCATCCTGATCCTTATGTAATTTAATGCCTCTCCCTGAGGGTCACCATCACCAAATGCACCACATCCATCAGGAAAGTCTGTTCTTTCATCTGTTGTGAGAGAAGAGAGTGCAGAACTCTAGGGAGAGTAAGAGAACCAGAGGTGGTCCTGCACAGATCTCATAAGAACATAAGAAACATAAGAAATAGGAGCAGGAGTAGGCATACGGCCCCTCGTGCCTGCTCCGCCATTCAATGAGATCATGGCTGATCTCGCCAGATCCCCAGATCCCTTGATTCCCTTAATATCCAAAAATCTATCAATCTCAGCCTTGAATATGCTCAACAATTGAGCATCCACAGCCCTCTGGGGTAGAGAATCCCAAAGATTCATAACTCTCTGAGTGAAGTTATTTCTCCTCAGCTCAGTCCTAAATGGCTAACCCCTTATCCTGAGATTATGCCCCCTAGTTCTAGACTTTCCAGCCAGGGGAAACAGCTTCTTAGCATCTACTCTGTCAAGCCCTGTAAGAATTTTGTATGTTTCAATGAGATCACCTCTCATTCTTCTAAACTCCAGAGAGTACAGGCCCATTCTACTCAATCTCTCCTCATAGGACAACCCTCTCATCCCAGGAATCAATTTAATGAACCTTCGTTGCACTCCCTCTAAGGCAAATATATCCTTCCATAGGTACGGAGTCCAAAACTGTACACTGTACTCCAGGCGTGGTCTCACCAAAGCCCTGGACAATTGCAAAGTTGACAACTGCAGAGGAGCAAGCACTAGAGGTCAGTGGCATCTCAGCATCCCTCGCCATTGGAGATGGAGAAATTACAACCTCCCAGCTACCTGGTGACAGAATTAAATAACAGTGACCCACATCTCATACAACACTCAGTCATGTTGACTTGATTTCAGCAGCGAGTGAAATATGATCACCCTCATAATGCTAAATGGCAGCATTCTTACCTTGCCAGTACTGATTCATATCTTTTCTCTCCGCCAGGGCCTTCACGTGTGCAGCAGCAGTCGATGGAGCTCCCGGATGATGAATCCTCAGCGGAGCTGATTCCTTCTGAGGGTGCACCGTCACAGGACTCATCCTTACCATGCACCAGCGCAGATACTCGCACTTCAGTGGGTTCAGTTATACAGACAGTTGGATTTTCACCTGGTGACTCACACTTCACAAGTGAGCAAGAGCAGACCGTGGTGGCAGGGGCAGCTGTGGAGAGTCTGCGTCAGAGGGTGCAGCTCTCTCCAAGCTCTGCTCAGCTGGACAGAAATGCTGTACACCAGGAGCCATTGATGAAAAGGAGAATCATTGAAGGGCAGCAGAGAATTAGCAATGTGCCTTCTACACACACTGTCCACAATGGCAGAGAGAACGGAGGAGTCAAACTCAAGCATGAGCGGGATGATGTCGCAGGGCATTACGAGAATGTCTTCTTCCATGGATAGAGTGGCCAACTCCGTGGAACATCAATCGCAGCAATCAAAGGAGTCCATGAAGGCCTTGACCACAGCTGTGCAAACTCTGGATGACAACATGTCTGGTGCCTTTAATAGGATGACAGACACCTCAGCCATTGCCTTAGAGCACATCACTGATCTGCATCACGCTGCCCTCCAACAGAGTGGTAGGAGTGAAGTGCACTGGCCCTATGAGAGGGATGATGGCAAAAGGGGACATGGAAGTAGGAACTCCACTTAAAACACTACCACTTCTCATCAATGTTCCCCGTAGTTTTTTTTTCAGGTGTGCGGCCCCTTTAAGGGGCTGTGCGGCACCTTCACAGTTTTGTGCATGCGTGAACTTTAACATCGGAAAAGGCGGTCCCGGGCTGTGCGCGACCGGCAGAGAGCGGCATGGCCGCATGGGAACGCGCAGCTTCTAGGGAACGTTGTTTCTCACCCATTACCCCGCCATCAGCCAGTACCCGACATGCTGCCTCCCTTCCTGATGGCCGAGTCTGCCCCTGCACAGGTGCGGGGCTTTCACGGGGTCCAACACCCAGAGGTCATCAGCCAAGAGCATCTCAACAGTCAGAGCAGGATCTGAGCAGCCTGCTTCTACCTCTGCTGAAGCCACAGGGGTTGCACCATGTAGAAGTGGTAGGAAAAGGAAGAGTAAAGCTTTGTAGTTGAACATGGGTGTAAAAGAAAACGTTATGTTGTTAAGTTAAGTTTCCGTTGTTTTGTACAATCACATAAAATGTGTTACTTTGCACCACTTTGCCGTGTTGCCCATTCTTGGTTGCCGGGTGGGAACTCACCTTTTCAGTTGCTTGTTGATGATTGGGAAGACATGAATTGATGGCGACCAATGGGGAGGATGTCATAGTCATAGAGTCATAACGGCACAGGAGGAGGCCATTCAGCCCATCGAGTCCATGCCAGCTCTCTGCAGAGCAATCCAGTCAGTCCCATTCCCCCGCTCTATTCCATAGTCCTGCAAGTTTATTTCCCTCAAGTGCCTATCCAGTCTCCCCTTGAAAACATTGAGTGTGTCCGCTTCCACCACTTTTGTCGGCAGCGAGTTCCAGGTCCTCGCCACTCGCTGCGTAAAAAGTTCTTCCTCACATCCCCCTGAATCTCTTGCCCAAAACCTTAAATCTGTGTCCCCTAGTCCTTGTACCATCAACTAATGGGAATAGCCTTCCCCCATCTATGGGAACAGCCTTTCCCCATTCTGCCATGGAAGGAGTGCAGCGAAGATTCACCAGGCTGATACCTGGGATGGCAGGAATGACGTATGAGGAGAGATTGTGTCGATTGGGCTTATACTCACTGGAGTTTAGAGGGGAGCTCATCGAAACCTATAAAATTCTGTCAGGCCTGGACAGACTAGATGCAGGAAGGATGTTCCCGATGGCCGGGGAGTCCAGAACCAGGGGTCACAGTCTAAGGATAAGGGGTAAGCCGTTTAGGACTGAGATGAGGAGAAATGTCTTCACCCAGAGAGTGGTGAACCTCTGGAATTCTCTGCCACAGAGGGTGGTGGAGGCCAGTTCATTAAATATATTCAAGAAGGAGTTGGATATATTTCTTAAGGCTAAAGGGATCAAGGGGTATGGGGAGAAAGCAGGAACAGGGTACTGAATTTGGATGATCAGCCATGATCTCATTGAATGGCGGAGCAGGCTCGAGGGGCCGAATGGCCTACTCCTGCTCCTATCTTCTATGTTTCTATGTTTCTATGTCTAACCTATCCAAACATGTCATAATCTTGTACACCTCTATCAAATCACCCCTCAACCTCCTTTGCTCTAATGAAAACAAATCCAGCTTCTCCAGCCTGTCCTTGTAGCTAAGATCCCCCATCCCCGGAACCATTCTGGTAAATCTCCTCTGCACCCTCTCAAGGGTCTTCACATCTTTCCTAAAGTGTGGTGACCAGAGCTGGACGCAATACTCCAGTTGTGCAATGGGTGGATGGTTGGTTACCGGACTGCTTTGTGTCAGTGGGATTGAGGAGGGTTGGTGGGGACAGGAGAAGAATGGTCGTTGGATATCATTGTTACATCAGCCTAGTGGTAGAGACTAAACTGAACCCTATAACTATAAGGGAATCCCTGGCATCCCGGGAAGCAATGTGAACAGCTGGTGCTGCATTGGGGTCGCCATCTTCATCTCTCCCTCTTCCTCCTCTTCCTCTTCCCCCTCCCCTTCCCCTTATTCCTCCTGCAGCTCCAATCCTCGCTGCTGCGAATATTGTGCAGAGCGCAGCACACCACAATCATTCTGGAGACTCTGGCTGGGGAGTACTGAAGGGAGCCTCCAGATTTCTCCAGACACTTGAAGCACATCTTAAGCAGGCTGATCGCTTCCTCAATGACATATTTGGTGGTCATATGGCTGTCGTTGCACCATTCTTGGACTTCATTAGTAAGGTTCTTCACGGGTGTCACCAGCCAAGATTGAAGGAGGTATCCTTTGTCTCCTAGCAGCCACCCCTTAGCTCTACTTGCAGGTACAAAGAGGTCAGGGAGCTAGGACTGCTGCAGAATGAAAGCATTATGGCAGCTCCCTGGGAATCTGGCATGCACCTTTTCTTTGGTGGCACACCAGCAGAACATTGATGGACTGGGATCCCTTGCGGTTTACAAATACTCCTGGTTGTCCTGGGGGTGCGCGAATTGCCACATGTGCAGTCGATGACACCCTGTACACGTGGGAAGCCAGCAAGAGCGCCTGCTCATTCTGACTAGTGTCATCACAGACGAAGTTGACATAATTGTCGGCCCTAGCAAACAATTCATCAGTAACCTGCCTTACGCATTTATGTGCAGACAACTGGGAGATCCTGTATATGTCTCTGGCAGCGCCCTGGAAGGATCTGGAGACAGAAAGGTTGAAGGCGGTGTCAACTTTCACAGCCACTGGTAATGTGTGGCCACCAGGTCCAGCAAGGGGCAGGTCTTCTTCTAGGAGGCTGCAGATGTCTACCACCACCTGATGGGACAACCTCAGTCTCCGGAAGCACTATTCTTCCAGGAGGTCAAGGAAGCTGAGCCTCTGCCTGTGCACCCTGTTACATGGGTAGTGCATCCTGTGAGTTCGACCCCTCTGCTGCTCCCCTCTCTGCTGACCACCCGCATGTCTCTCCACAGGCGGTTGTTGCTGCTGCTGCTGGTCACTTTGTTCCTCGTCCGAGGACCAATCTAAGGCAGCCATGGTGCCGCCCATCCTGATCTTAAGTCTCAACATCTGCAAAGTGCACAAATTATCCTCTCATCACAAGTACTCTGAACAAACCCTTTCCCAGTGGGAGGTAAGAAAGCAGCTGTGAGCACTGAGTATTCACTGATGTCGTATGCCTAACTTTTAATGAGCCCCATGAATTGTCTTTCAGTCTTCTTGCCTTGGTTTCAATTGTGAGCTTCAGGAAACCTGCGCATGTTAAATTTAGATGCCGGTTAAAATATTGTTGGAATTCCCTGAATTAAATATTCAAATCACTAACACACCTTTCCAGAGGGGGTTACGTGCTCACAGCCAAATGCACCTGAGTTAAACCTGGAAGTCGGCGTGTTGGAGCCAGCTTCCAGACACGCTGACATTTTCAGCGAATTTAACTCCCCACCCACACGCTCTTCAATGTTAGAATTCATCCCCTGACTCCATTATATTTGCTCTGATGACTCCACTTTCCACACCTGAGCTTCTGAAAGGTATTCCTTTTTCATCAGCTGAGGATTCCTCTCCACAGTAGTTAACAGGATGCTCATCCATGTCTGCCCATTTCCCAATGCTTTGGTAATAGCCCTTCCTCCTCCTACAATTGCTGCTGCGACTATAACTCTTGCCCTCCCCTTCCATCCACTTCTGCATTTGTTCGGTCATTTTGTGCACTGACTAAACAATCTATCAACCAATTTCTTTTCCCCTTTCTTCCTTTTGGAGGGTCTGGTCTTTAAGCGATACCCTTGTCTGTTCTTCCACCAACCCCTACTTCTGCCTATTTTTCCCTGGCATCATCTGGTGCAACTGCAGCAGATGCAACATTTGTCCATTTACCCCCTCACACAACACTGTTCAGAGCTCCAAACACTCTTGCATGTGAAACAGCATGCATATTTCCTCTGCTCTAGTATACTGTATTTGCTGCTCACAATGCAGTCTCCTCTGCACTGGGGAAACCAACTGCAGATTAGGTGGTTGCTTTGCTGAACACCTCTGTTCCATTCACAAGTGTGACTCTAACCTGCTTTATAGTAATCTGGGATGTTATGATTAAGGTTATCCACCAGGTGGTGCTGTAGCCAATGCTGCTGCTAAGGTCAGAGGTTTGCTTCCTGTTAAGGTCAGAGGTTTGCTTCCTGTCAAGGTCAGCAAAGGTGGAATGCCAGGATGCAGGCATGATGTTTGTTACTCTGTTTGTTTAATAAAATACTCGTACTAGTTCCAAGATATCGCCTCTTCGAGTTCTTATTCCACTACATGGATTTATCACATTTGGCGATGAGGTAAAAAGGACCCTGGATAAAGAAAAGAAGTCTGCCAGGACTTTTAAACAACAAAATCACGAGCTGGTTAGCTACCAGTTGGAAGAGAGCATGGCTGCCACGGTAGGAACAGTTTCTGCTTTTGATAGTCAAGCACAAACCTGGGAGGAATACTGTGAAGTGTTGGGTTATTTTTTCGAAGCAAATGAAATAAATGATGCTGGAAAAAGGAAAGCCATTCTGCTTAGTTCAGTGGGAAGCCAGACCTACAGTTTTATGAGGAATCTGCTCAGTCCTGAAAAGCCTGGAGACAAATCATTTGTTGAATTACTGGCTTTGCTAAAAGAACATTTCAACCCTAAGCCTAGTGAGATTGTACAGCGGTTCAAGTTTAATTCAAGGAACAGGAAAGAGGAAGAGAGCGTAATGGACTATGTAGCGGTGTTGCATAAATTAGCACAAGATCGCAATTATGGGAACAACCTGAAGGAAATGCTGTGAGATAGGCTAGTTTGCGGAATTATGGATGACCGAATGCAGCGTAGATTATTATCCGAGACTGGGCTTAATTATGAAAAGCATTGGAACTTGCTCAAGCCATAGAGACAGTGAACCGAGATATAAAAGAAATACAGGGTTCAGACAGGGCTAATGCTATGCAAGTTGCAGGTCAGGTTGTTGTGCACAAGTTGAAAATGCGTCAGAAACCACAATGTGAGCATGTGAAGGCATGTTATAGATGCAAGGGCGATCACCTGGCGAGTGAATGCCGGTTTCTGGAGGAAAAGTGCTACAAGTGTGGGAAACAAGGACACATAAAACGAGCTTGCAGGGCAAAATCACCTGTGGAGGAATCCAAACCAAAAGGGGGAGGACAGCAAAACCAAGGGAGAGAAGTGAAAAAACATGGAGCACACCACATCAGCGGGGAAGCTGAGGAAGAAGAGGACATGTTCATAATGTATAGCATGTTAGAGAACATTCCAAAAGTGGCTCCTATCACATTGCAACTGACAGTAAATGATGCTAAGGTGAACTTTGAAGTGGATACAGGGTGCGGCGTGACCATAATGAACAAGGCAGAGTACTCAAAATTGTGGAACCGTGCAAAAGTTCCAGAGTTAAAGCCTTGCTCCCTGCATCTTAAAACATATACAGGTGAACGAGTAGTGACAGTAGGTACAGTAATGTAACTGTGCAACACAGGGACACAGTGGAACAGCTACCTGTAGTTATAGTATCGGGTACCGGACCAAACCTGTTAGGTCGGGGCTGGATAAAAGAACTTAAATTAGACTGGGGAGCAGTAAATCAAATAGATGGGGGCAAACAGTTGACTTTGCAAGAAGTGTTGAGTGAACATGAGAATGTGTTCAAGGAGGAACTTGGCACATTTAATGGCCCCCCAGCTAAGATTTATGTAGACAAGGAGGCACCGCCAAGGTTTTTTAAACAACGACCTGTGCCGTATGCCATGAAGCCAAAGGTAGAGGCTGAGCTTGACCGTCTATTGAGAGAGAACATACTGGAGCCAGTGAAATGTTCGGAATGGGCAGCTCCCATAGTACCTGTTTTGAAACTGGACAATTCGGTAAGACTCTGTGGAGATTATAAATTGACAGTCAATTGAGTGTCCAAACTAGAGCAGTATCTGATTCCCAAAACAGAGGATCTCTTTGCAAACCTGGCTGGAGGAAAGAAATTCACAAAGTTGGATATGAGTCATGCCTACTTGCAGATTACACTGGATGACGAATCAAAGAAGTATGTCACCATAAATACACACAAGGGCTTGTTTACATATAACCGCTTACCGTTTGGTGTCTCATCTAGTCCAGCTATCTTCCAGAGGACAATCAAAGGTGTTCTGCAAGGGATTCCACATGTTTCCATCTATCTGGATGACATTCTGGTGACGGGAAGAACCGACCAGGAGCATCTGAGCACTCTGAGAGAGGTACTACAGAGATTGGAGAGGGCAGGGTTCCGGCTCAAGAGGAGTAAGTGCACTTTCCTGGGGAATGAGGCAGTGTTCCTGGGACACAGAGTGGACGCCACCGGGCTCCATCCACTCAAGGAGAAGGTACAAGCACTGCAGGACGCCCCTGCTCCTACAAATGTGGCTGAGTTAAAAGCTTACCTGGGACTGCTGACCTATTATAACAGGTTTTTACCAAACTTGTCAACTGTGTTAGCACCTCTTCACAAACTACTGCGCAAGGAGACACAGTGGCAGTGGGGAGAGGAGCAGGGGGTTTCATTTGAACAGTCCAAGAAACTGATGCTGTCGTCGGATGTGCTGGTTCACTACAATGCAGAGAAAGACATCATTCTCTCTTGTGATGCTTCAACTTACGGGGTGGGGGCAGTTCTTTCACACTGCATGGAAGATGGAACGGAAAGACCAATAGGGTTTATGTCCCGAACTCTAACACCAGCGGAAAAAACTATTCCCAGTTAGACAAAGAGGGGTTAGCAGTATTGTTTGGGTTACAGAGGTTCCACAAGTACATATATGGCAGGAAGTTCACCATATGCACCAATCATAAACCTCTTCTCTCTCTTTTCAATGAAATGAAAGCAGTTCCACAGATGGTGTCACCCCGGATCCAGAGGTGGACAGTGACGTTGAGGGCATATGAGTATGTCATCGTCTACAAGGTGGGCAAGTACCATGGGAACGCAGATGCCTTGAGCCGTCTTCCACTGCCAGGCACATCTATCCGTGCAGCTCCAGAGGACAGAGTTTTGATGTTGGAGGACACTGACACGGCACTTGTGACTGCAGAGCAAGTAAGAACATGGACAGGCAAAGATCCAGTACTGTCTAGAGTTCGAGAATATGTGGTGAGGGGATGGCCACAGCATCCGGAAGGGGCTGACTTCACACCCTACAGTGTCAGGAAAACAGAGCTGAGTGTGCAGGATGGTTGCGTGTTGTGGGGAGCACGAGTGATTATTCCACAGCCAGCACGACAGTCTATCCTAGAGCAACTACATCAGTGTCATCCTGGGGTCTCGCGTATGAAAGCCTTGGCTAGGAGTTACTTGTGGTGGCCAAAGCTAGATGAGGAGATAGAAAATCTAGTCAAGACATGCAGCACTTGTCAGGAACACCGGAAGGCACCAGCAGCGGCTCCTCTCCACCCCTGGGAGTGGCCGGATAAACCATGGAGAAGATTGCACTTAGATTATGCGGGTCCATTCATGGGGAAGATGTTCCTCATAATCATTGATGCACATTCCAAATGGATGGATGTTTATCCTGTAAATTCTGCTTCCGCCACTACTACTATAGACTGCTTGCATTGGAGCTTCAGTAATCAAGGGCTACCGGAGATCGTGGTGAGTGACAATGCCACTTGTTTTGTGAGTTCAGAGACAAAAGAGTTCTTGAGAAAAAATGGCATAGTGCAGGTGACCTCGGCTCCATATCATCTGTCCTCGAATGGACTTGCGGAGAGAGCCGTACAAACATTTAAGGAGATGATGAAAAAAAGTGCAGAAGGGAGTTTAGCAGCCAAAGTGTCACGGGTTCTGTTCAGCTACAGAATAACACCTCAATCCACCACAGGACTCTCTCCTGCTGAGATGTTATTAGGTCGTAGACTACGCTCCACTCTTGACCTTGTCCACCCAGACCTAAAAAGGAAAATGGAAAACATACAAAACAAACAAATAGAGAACCATGACGAAAGAACAAAGAGCTGAAGTTTTGGAGAAGGAGATGCGGTCCTTACCAGGAATTTCAGTTATTGACCAAAGTGGATTCCTGGCTTCATAGACTCAATGACAGGTCCAGTATCATACAAGGTCATGTTGGGAGATGGTAGGGTAGTACGCAGACATGTAGATCAGATACTTCCCAGACAAGGGGAAATTGAAATGAATGTTCCAGATGCAATGACTGAAGACAGGGTTGCCCCCAGTTATCCAAGTGCGTCTGTGGTGCCACCACCAGGGACAGAGACAATTCCACAGGAACCTATTCATCAAGAGGAAACCATTATTGCAGAGTCAGATACTCTGAGCACTGCTCAGGAGCAGCTGGTGGCTTCACCACAAACAAACAGGGACTTTACTGTTAGATGTTCACAAAGGGCTCGCAAGCCTCCAGAGAGACTGATACTGAACTGTTAGATTCGTCAAGTATGGAACATGATGAATGGAGACTCCTTATGTGACCCTCAGGAATGGTTGTCTGTTAAGAAATTGATACTGAAATCTTAAGGGGGGAGGGATATAGTAATCTGGGATGTTATGACTAAGGTTATCCACCAGGTGGTGCTGTAGCCAATGCTGCTGCTAAGGTCAGGGGTTTGCTTCCTGTTAAGGTCAGAGGTTTGCTTCCTGTCAAGGTCAGCAAAGGTGGAATGCCAGGATGCAGGCATGATGTTTGTTACTCTGTTTGTTTAATAAAATACTCGTACTAGTTCCAAGATATCGCCTCTTCGAGTTCTTGTTCCACTACATGGATTTATCACATGCTTGTAGTCATCAATTGAATTCTTCCTCCCATTCACTCTCTGACCTTTCTGTCTTTGGTCTCCTATACAGCTTCCCTCCATCAGAGCACAGCACTGGTAGGCTCTAAGCCCATAGTGTGGACCCATTCTTTTCCTCTTCACATGACTGGTGGATTCATTGCATTTTGCGTGCATTTTTTGTTTTCATTTCATGTATCTGCAGCTGTTTTCTCTCTATCCTCTTTATTATTTCTTTATTTGTCATGCTTTTATGACATAAGAACATAAGAAATAGGAGCAGGAGTAGGCCATTTGGCCCCTCGAGCCATTCATGGCTGATCTGATCTTTGCCTCAACTCCACTTTCCCGTCCGCTCCCTAAAACACTTGACTCCCCTGTAGCTCAAATATCTGTCTATCTCCACCTTGAATATATTCAATGACTCCGCCTCCACAGCTCTCTGGGGTAGAGAATTCCAAAGATTCACGACCCTCTGAGAGAAGAAATTCCTCCTCATCTCTGTTTTAAATGGGCGACCCCTTATATTGAAACTATTCCCCCACGAGGGGAACAGCCTCCTTGCATCTACCCTGTCAAGCCCTCTCAGAATCTTATATGTTTCAATAAGATCCCCTCTCATTCTTCTAAACTCCAATGAGTATAGGCTCAACCTTTCTTCATAAGACAACCCCTTCATCTCAGGAATCAACCTCGTGACCCTTCTCTGAACTGCCTCCAATGCAAGTATATCCCTCCTTAAATATTGTACATGAACCTCTCTTGTGTACTTACCCCTATAATTTTCACATTCTTTTGTCCTTTCTATATATTATCTCAGTGATGACCTGTTATATCATCTAACTGTTGTCCTTTGAGCAGTGTGCAGATCAGTTACTCCCTCCCTGATATTTCTATTGGTTCTTCCTGCTCTTCCCTCTCAATTTCTCTCTCTTTTTCTCTCTCTTATTAAAGTCCCAATTTATCTCTGAGCCTTCAGTCTGATGAAGAGTACACACCTGAAAAATCATAACCTATTTTTCTCCACATGTACTGACTGACCTGCCGTGTATTTCTAGCATTTTCTGTTGTAATTTCAGATTTCCAGCATTTCATGAGATTAATTAACAATTCACCAGGTAGTAGAAAGACTGCTGAGAAGGTGGAGGAAAAAAGTCTAACTCGGCATTGGAAAAGTACTGGTCATCTGATTTGTAGAGAAATGTTGGTGCCTGCCATGGAGTATGAGAGATTATTGGAGTCAGTGCCTATCCAGCAAAACACCAAGGCCTGGAGTTACCGCTACGTTGTGCTGGTGATCGCAATGCGACCAAAATCGGCCAAACCAGTGCAAAATCAATTTCAAGTGCAAATTGCTTCCAGCTCAATGCGAGTTTCCCTGATCTTTCCCACTAGTTTCTTTAAAAATCGCGCTGGAAGCTGGCCCCGCCTACAAAACTGGCCACGTCCCCAGATTGAAATAGTCACCATGGCGAGGAGTTTCCACTAATTGCGCTTATTTGCTGGCCTTCGAGGATGCTCTTAAAATGAAGCTTTTTTTGTAGGTGCAGGGGCATTCATCGGCAGCTTTTAAAAGCTTTAAATTAAAAAAAAAAGAATTTACTAAAAAACTGACAACTGTACGCCAGTGTAACTAGTAAATGGTTCTGTATAGTTGTTAAAAGTTAATGTAGGTTATTTCAAATCGGATTACTCACAGGTGGAGGACTAGATGCTTTGATTACAAATGCTAATTTTTTTGTGATAAACCCATTTTCAGCTGTAAGCTGCACCAGGTTACCACTCTTGAATATATCAAGGAATACTTTTTAATGCAAAATATAAAAAAATTATGTTCTAAAACGCTGCCTGATAGTGTTGGTTCACGGAAGATTTTACATCAGCGATCAGCAAATAAGTTTGAGCGGAAAGAGCAAAACAAAGATTTTCTGAAAATTAGTGCAATTTTGAGCATAATTTGCTCCCAGAGAGCTGATTGCGCCGAAGCAGAAACTCTTGGCCCAATGTCAAAAACTAACCTAATTCTAAGTTGGGTTATAATTGCACCCCTGACTGCACACATAACTAAAATGGATGTTGATGTAGCACTTGAATCTGTAGGTCCATATGGTAATAGCCTTTTTCATTGATAAGAGAATGAAGGGGACACCTAATCATTATGCCACAATGCATAACCACTCTGTTATTGCCGATGCTGAAAAGTTCTTGCTTGTATGGTTGCCTGAAATTAGTATTGTGGAAGCCTCTTTATTTCTTGCGAATTCACTTCACATCCACAAAAATGTCACCTACAGCTATTTTACATAAACCACATTTTACATGCAACCTTATCATCGAACAAAAGGACATCTGGCTCCTAACAGATGGAAGAAATTGTACAATCATCAAAGGAGTATTCAGAAATATCCTAGATTAACTAACTAGAGTAAGTTTATCGAAGACAGATAGCAGACAGTAATTAAGTATAACGTTGCTGCATTGTCATCTGCAGTAATAGGAACTTGTGAAGAGAATTTTATAGGATTGTTATTAAAAAATAAAGTTTGTTTTCAACATTAATCACCTCAAAAGTTGACGTATACACTCCATTGCAACCTTCTCCTTTACTGAGATTTACACTTTTCTAGGATGACCTCAATTTAGAATGAGGTTCTGCTAATTAAGTCCATTAGCTGAGTCAACACAAAAGCTTATGCATCAGCATTTAACACGTCATAAGCAATTACTGAAATATTTTTGATGCGCTAGCCACATGGACAATTGATGGGCACTCCCGTTGCAAAGGAGTTGGCAGTCAGATGCTGACTAATATTTTATCTTATAACATTCATTGCAATTCTGCTTTGTAGTCCGCTGTACAAGCTGTAGTTTTGATCAGTTTATTGAGCGAACAAAGCTGAAGATTTTGAAACCTGAGGCAAGATTCTGAAATCCATCTGTGATTATTTTTCTTCTTCTGAAAATTTATTCAGTACCCTTTTTTCTTAGAATCATAGAAGAATCATAGAATGGTTACAGCACAGAAGGAGGCCATTTGGCCCCTCGAGCCTGTGCCGGCTCTCTGCAAGAGCACTTCAGCTAGTCCCACTCCCCCGCCCTTTCCCCGTAGCCCTGCAATTTTTTTTCCTTCAGGTACTTATCCAATTCCCTTTTGAAAGCCATGATTGAATCTGCCTCCACCACCCTTTCAGGCAGTGCATTCCCGATCCTAACCACTCGCTGCGTAAAAACGTTTTTCCTCATGTCGCTTTTGCTCTTCTGCCAATCACCTTAAACCTGTGTCTTGTTAACTTTTCTCTTGTAGATAAGAGCTTTGGTAGATTAAAAGCATTATTATTCAAGTCTCAAAACCAAAACAAAGCCCACTCAAAAATGTCATCTGTACGTGGTGTAAAAATGATTTAGATATGGTTTGTTTGAAACATCAGGGAAGAACTGGGAGGTGCAATGGGTTAGCCCTCAGCTAAAGTTTTAATTTAGCTCGGAGTGCTTACATGCAAGTCTGGTCTCAAATGGCTGTAAGTTAAATGAGTTTGGGATACTTTTAACTCAGTCCCAGTAAGTGTGGGTCTACAACACAAAGCTTCCAATAAATGTTATTCACATTTACAAAAAAATAAAAGGCTGGTGTAGAAAATGGGAAACAATTCACATTGAAACAGTAGGGAGTATATTAATGCAAAAGCAAAATATTGTGGATGCTGGAAATCTGAAATAGAAACAGAAAATGCTGGAAATACTCAGCAGGTCAGGCAGCATCTGTGGAAAGAGAAACAGAGTTAACGTTTCAGGTCGATGACCTTTCGTCAGAACTGGAAAAAGTTAGCGCTGTAACAGATTTTAATCAGGTGTAGAGGCAGGGAAAGGGGGAAGGGAGGAAAGAACAAAAGGGAAGGTCTGTAATAGGCTGGAAGGCAGGAAAGATTAAATGACAAAAGGTATGATAGTACGAAGCAAAAGGAGATGGTAATGGGACAAGTAAAGAAACAAAAGATGAGTCTTAAAGAGGTGTAAATGGGAATGGCCGAAACATCAACAGCTGCCATGTGAAAAAATATGGGCAGAGGTTATGGTCTGAAATTGTTGAACTCGATGTTGAGTCCAGAAGGCTGTAAAGTGCCTAATCGAAAGATGAGGTGCTGTTCCTCGAGCTTACTTTGAGCTTCGTTGGAACAGTGTAGGAGGCCGAGGACAGAGAGGTCAGAGTGGGAGTGGAGCGGAGAATTAAAGTGACAGGCGACCGGAAGCTCGGGGTCATGCTTACAGACTGAACGGGGGTGTTCCGCAAAGCGGTCACCCAATCTGTGTTTAGTCTCTAGGGCATTTAGGGAGTATATTAATATTGAGTTTAAGATGCATTATTGGGTAGGAGAATGCAAGCTTATCTAATTCATGCTCTATCTAACCTGGAAATGCTTGAAGTTAACACCAAAGGGCTAATTTTACAATCCCCCACCCCCTCCCTCTGTCATAGAGCCTTGCTGGTGGTGGCCATCAGTTGCAAAATCTGATTTATGGCATGCCCAATTTTGTGAAGTGTGATTTTGGAGTTAGAAAGAATGCAGCACTAAAGACAAACCATACATTTACATACCTGAATTATTGAAATGAGGTCTCACATCCAATTGCATGATGTTAGGCGAGGTTCCAACCCCAGCCACACAGTATGGGCACATGACATCTTATTGGGCTTGTCCTACTTTGGAGTAATTCTTAAAGCAAGTGTTGATGTGTGGTTTCTCTTGGTGAGCGCTCATTTATCCACTTCTTCATTGACCATATTGCATGCTTCCCCATTCCTCCCTTCAGTTTGCTAGGCAACACTTTGTTGAAGTTTGGCACTTGGTGCTGCAGCACAAGTTACAGTGAGTAGTGCGAGAATGGGAGTCCCTTTTGTGTGTTGCCATAGTGCTGCATGGATTGGATGAATAGTACCAATTCAAGATGGATCAAAATCTTTAGGTTCAATGACGCCTTGAGACCCATGTTTAAAACCACGACATTTCTCTCTCAGTATGGCTTCACCTCGGCTTCATTGCAAAGGCAGTGACCAAGCTATGGCTCTTTCTACAAGCTGTCTTACAGGTAACTTAAGAGTTAGGACAGCTCTTCCTGTACCTGTGAAGGTCACAACAGCATTAATCTTCTATGCAACAGGATCCTACCAGGCTATCACAAGCGACATCTGCCAGACAAACTCGTCTGCAGTTCATACCTGTATAAAGCAACTGACTGATACAATGTTTGCAAGGGGTAACACCCAATGGAAGTGAGACACACAGCTGGCAGGCTTCCCAAAAATCTAGGATGTTATGGATGTAACCTATGTGGACATTAATGCTCTACACCACAACCTAAGTGCTGAAGCAACCATTCAATTGTTTGTACTACTCATGGGGTGGTTGGTGGGGGTGGTGGAGGGGGATAGGCAGTTTTACTCTATAGTAACGCCAAAGACTTAAAAGATTTTACTTTCTGCTGTATAATTTTGCTACCCAATGAGGAGTGAGCCTGAAGTAGCATAATGAAGAAGCCCATGGGGCTGTAGGACCAAAGGAAGAGGAGGAAGGCAACATTGAGGGAGCTGATGTACAGGCAAGTAGATTAATGCAGAGATCTGTGATCAAGAACAACAATGCCGCTAATGGACACAGGCTTTCACTGATCAACTTCTGTTTCTGCTATAAGAGTACACACACTGTTCCAATGTTTAGAACATATTTCACATTCCTCTACTTAAACCGAAGTCCCACCTTTTAGATCCCTCCTAGTACTTAGTACCTTTCTACATCCCAACCCAGAGAACACTGTCCACACTATGGAGAAATAAAGGCTGTGTTTAAGCGCTCCCTGAGTGGTAGAAGCAACTATGGTGGCAAGTTACTTGTTGGGTGGTGCAGCCCTGTTTGGATGCTCGTGTCATAAGAACATAAGAACATAAGAAATAGGAGCAGGAGTAGGCCAATCGGCCCCTCGAGCCTGCTCCACCATTCAATAAGATCATGGCTGATCTGATCCTAACCTCAAATCTTCTATCACTCTGCATCCACCCGAACCCATGTGATCTCCCGGGAGAGGCGAAAAACCAGATAAAGACCCAATGGCCAATTTGGGAGAAAAAAATCTGGGAAATTCCTCTCCGACCCATCTAGGCGATCGAAATTCTTCCAGGAGATCACTCTGTCCCTATATTTTCTACAGTACTTACCTTCTGTAAAGGCGATCTCCACCCCAGCCAGGAACAGGAATAAAACCATCTCCTGAAATATAACAGAATTAGAACACAGTAGGAGCAGAACAAGGCTACACGGCCCCTGGGCCCACTCCACTACCCACAGGGCCATGACCATTCTGAACCCAGACTCATGTCCAATTTCCTGCCCGCTCCCCGTAACCCTTAATTCCCTTTAGTGTCCTTTAACCTCTTAATGCAGGTTCATGACATGTCCCTGCAACAGCTGTAACCAAGTTTGACAACATAGTGCCTGTCAGCACGTGCCCAGTCACTGGTACATCCATCAATCATTCTAGGGGCCTGGCTGGAATAGGAAGATGTGAGAACACCCTGAAAGGAAGCCACATCACCAGGCATTCACTGCTTTCTCCAAATGGTTTGGAGAGAAAGATATTCTGCATTTGTGCCTTCACTGTGTTGGGGCTCGTCTGTAGATGACCGTGAAGATGCTACTCACTCCACAGTACTCGGCATTTCCATAAATCCATCAAGCAGGACTGCAACGATGTCAGACACAGAATATGGAGAATGCCTTCTGCTCTTGCATCAACTCTCACCTGAAGGCAGGCCCAGTTGGATAATAATCCCTTACCCATGCACTAGATGTACATTGTTGGTTCACAGTCTGGCCAGATGTTTCCTCTGCTTCTCTTACCATTTCCACTTGCTCCTCCTCATATTTGTTGTAAATCAGCAAGTGCACCATCTTCAACTGACTACCTGCGTTCCCTGGAGTGATAGTTGTTGTGTATGTAATAGGTATGTTACTTTAAACCTATGGCCAGGGCGGCACTACTTTGTAGGGCGTAGTGATACCGTAGTACCACTCCTGGCCATAGGGGTATAAATAGTACTGTGGGTACTGATCTCCCCTCAGTTCCCGCCTGTTGGTATGAAGTAAAGACCTAAGTTGAACCTTCCAAGCTGTCTCCTCATTATTGTATTAAGTATAGTCACATACTTTACAATAGTAACCGTGCTGGTGCTAAGGCAGGAGGAGTGTTGCTCATTTGGGGAAGAATGTGTAGGAAGATCAGAAGACATTTTGTACATCATGCATCTGCTTAACAACTTTAGCCCCTGCTGTGGGGAATGAAAATGAGACAGTGTTGATCGGATATTAATAAAACGAGAATACTTGCTGATATTTGGAATTCAGGAGAAACTTTTTTATCCAGCGTGGTTAGAATGTGGAACTTCTTACCATATTGAGTAGTTAAGGTGAACAGCATAGATGCCTTTAAGGGAAAGCTAGGTGAGTACCTGAGGGAGAAAGGAATAGAAGGATGTGCTGATAGGGTTAGATGAAGAGGGGTCGGAGGAGGCTCATGTGGAGCATAACCACTGGCATAGAACAGTTGAGCCAAATGGCCTGTTTCTGTGCTGTAAATATTTTGTAATACTTTGTGACATGCCTCCAAATTCTCCCTCACCAGTCCTCTCCATAGTTTAGCAGCTGAACAGGGCAAGGACCATTTGCTCGCTGTGTTTGAGTATGGTTGGGCCACCACTTTCCTTGGTCCTCTCTGTGGTTGTGTGATTCCCCGGTCTGTAAACAACACATTTAGGAAGATATTATAACGACTTGAACATCCCGACGCCCAGACCACTTCCCTTCCATGATCAAAACCTTGTGAGTTAGGTAGCATGGTGTTTCTGCTAGCAGTACTTCAGAACTGCTGTGTGAAAAGTTTGACTTTGGCCCGCTACAGTAGTGCCATCCAGTTTCTGTTGAATGAAGGAGTGGAAAGGGGGGCTAGTGTTCTCTGGTCTTTCAAAAATGCATGGCGAAATATGTTGAATTTATTTTTATTAATTATTCAAATGATAGACAGCACATTGTTATCTTATACATACTGATTTGATGTTGTTTGATTGAGGTAACACTATCATTTCCCCTCCATCCAAATAATGCCCCTTTTTAAAAAAATCACCCTTTTTGGGTATTGAATATCATTTTTTAAAATTTATTTGATTATGCCAATTATTCTACAGCATAAAAAGTGTTCAACCCAACTGGGTTTTAATTACAGGGTAACTTTTACTGAGAACAGTGCACTTGTAAATTTTATAGCAATTTACAATTGTGCACAGATGTGACTCCGTGTACCTTGAGGATAGATTTCCTCTTTGCATTATAAATAGTGAAATCATAAACCTACTCTTTGCAAATGGGTTTACAATTTAAGTTACTCGTGATGCACATTGGAAATTGTCCTCTTCCCTTGTGGTTGCTTTGTGGGGTTCTGAAATAAGATCAATTATTCTGGATGTTTTGTACTGACATTTTCATTTGCATCAGTCCCATGTGTATGTGAACCTGGATGTACTACTGGATACCTCTTTACATTGTTAGAAATGATACTTTGTATTTGCCCATCTAAGTAGGAAAATAAAAAATTGCTGGATTTCTTTTGCAAGCCAACTGATCAAACCAACTAAAGCTTAGATTTGCAAACCTCTTGACCAGTGTTTGAATGACTCCTATATAAATGAAGCCATAAGGCAGTAATCAATTTCTTAGCAAGTTTTTAGAGTTTTAATGACTGGTTCACTAAACTGGCTAGCAAAGAATGGGTTCATTGTTACTTTAATAAGAAGACTGGGGAATTTGTCAAATTCCCCAAATTATTTATTGGCCTGTAATTTCCGATAGGAGGCTTCCTGCGTGCGGACACCTCCTATCGGGAAAAAATCTACGCCCTTACCTGAGGGCTCCCGAGGTCCAGACTCTTCCGCTCCTGGGCCTCTCCTGGTGCGCGCGCGCACAGAGGTCCAGGTATCCCAGGGGCGCAGGCAGTTCGCAAGCATCCCTGGGATCATGTGGGCCAGGTGAGCCAATGGGAGAAGGGAATCCCCCTTCATACTTTTGACAGATAGACCTGTCAATGGTATGAATGGGGATCACTGAAAAAAGACACTACAACATGAAAAAAAAATTTAAATCACATTTTTAAAATGAGTTAAAATTACATTAAATTAAATATTTTAAACAAAAATTAAATTTTTGAAAAAAATAATTAGTTTTTTACAGGGCTAAAAATAAACTTACCTTTTTTAAATGTATTTTTTTACATTATAAATGAATGATATGCTGCTAAAAGCTGGCCTTATGCCTGCTTTTACCAGGCATAAGATTTTAAAGGGGTTTCAGCGGGCGGAGGTTCTGCAGAAAGCGGAACTCTCCACCCACAGAGGCCCTTCTCCAGGGCAAGCGTGCGATCTGTCAAGAGGATTTTTACAGATCGGAAGTGCCGGTTTTCAGCGCATGCGCTTCACATGCCTGAAACCAGCACTTGCGAGATCCCTACGGGTGTGTACACAGCTCGTACATGCCCATAGGCATCAGAAATTACAGACCATTAAGCTAGTCTTTAAAAAATTGACACCATGGATATACACTATTTGTTGGTTTTTTTCTGTTTATTAACTAGATTTAACAAAAATCCAGCAATACTTGCTTTGTGGAAGTAGGTCAACGTGCATAAGATAATAACATGCGCTACCCATCACTGCATTCATTTTTAATAATTACCCAATTATTTTTTTGTTGAGTCTGTGTTTCCAAATGTAGTTATGCTGAATAACTGGACACAGACTACAGAAATAATTAAACAGGTCTTTAGTAATTGAGGGTCAGGGCTGAACTGGAATACACTTTGCTCCACAGGGTTTATATACCGGTATGGTCACCACCGGTACTACAATGTACAGGAGCCATCAAAAAGTAGTCCATCACCTTAAGGTATCCTCTTAAGGTGGTACAGGTTACATACACTACAATTCCTCCCCTTTTAGCTTAACAGTGTACACCCCAATTTAAACATTACATGGATAACATATATACAACTTTCACACAAAACTGTTCAAAGATTCAGTCTCTGAGGAGGCCTCCTGATCCGGGCCGGATAACGCCTTTCAGGGGTCTCTGGTTCTCGTTGCTGGGGTGACTCATCCATTTGATCTCCTATGGATTGAACATCATCATGTACGTTCGTGTCTGAGGTAGATGCTACAGGCTCAATAACTTCTTCAACTGGTGTCTCTGCCGTAGACATGGGGTCGACCCTTGTTCTCGATTCCACAAGTTGGTCAGCATGACGTCGTATTACATTCTCTCCAACGTCTACCGTGTACATCAAGGGTCCTTGTCGGGCACGAATTGTTCTGGATTGCCATTTATCATTCCTATAGTCCCTGGCCAACACTGGTTGTCCTATTTCGAAACTCCGAGTGGCCTTGTTATTTACGTGCTGGAATTGCTTGTTTTCGACTTCCCTACGCACATTGGGTTTTAACAAATCCAACCGGGACCGCAACCTCCTGTTATAGAACATTATGGCAGGGCTTTGATTTGTCACTGCATGCGTGGCGTTTCGATATGCCATCAGGAAATTGTCCACCTTGTGTTGTAGTGGAATATGGTCTTCGCTCATGGCCTTTATCGCCTTTTTGAACGTTTGTACAAATCTCTCGGCCAACCCATTTGTAGCCGGATGATATGGGGCAGATGTATAGTGTTTCACCCCATTCTTTTTCATGAATTTCTGGAATTCTTCTGACACGAACTGTGGTCTGTTGTCTGAACATATTTGTTCCAGCAACCCATTCCTTGCAAATATGGTTCTTAGAACTGCGATCGTCTTTTCAGAGGTAGTGGTCGACATCTTAATCACTTCTGGCCATTTAGAATGTGCGTCTACTGCTATCAAAAACATGGAATCCATGAATGGACCTGCAAAGTTGATATGCACATGTTGCCATGGGGTTGAAGGCCATTCCCACGGATGCAGCGGTGCAATTGGAGGTGCGTTTTGAACTTTTTGGCACTATGAGCAGCTTTTAGTCAGATCCTCTATTTGTTTGTCGATACCTGGCCACCACACATAAGCTTTTCATCTTGACTCCCCCCAGATGACCTTCATGCAATTCCTTCAGAACTCTCTCCCTTAATTTAGGAGGAATGATCACCCTTGTTCCATACATCAATGTTCCTTGACAGACGGACAGCTGTTCTCGTCTGGCTGAGAATGCTGGTAACAGTGGGTCGCCATGTGCTGGCCATCCCTTCACTGTCAAATCGTAGACCCGAGACAGTGTCGGGTCGTTTCGGGTCTCTCTCTCAATACCCGCATTGGTGACTGGTAAGCATTCGATGATGGTCGAGTGAAATATCTCGACAGGGTCAGCTGCCGGTGCCTCTTCCGCTGTAGGTAGTGGCAGGCGCGACAGCCCATCAGCATTACCATGTTGCTTTGTACCTTTGAATTCGATATCATATTGATGTGCCCCTAGGAAAAGGGACCATCTCTGAAGCCTCTGCGCCGTCATAACCGGAACACCCTTCTTAGGGTTAAAAATGGAAACCAACGGCTGGTGATCTGTCAGCAGCGTAAACTTTTGGCCTTGCAGGTAATGGTTAAATTTCTTAACTCCCCACACGAGGCTGAGAGCCTCCCTATCTATCTGAGCATAGTTGCGCTCTGCGGAGGTCAATGATCTGGATGCGAATGCGACTGGCCTTTCCAAGCCATTTGGAAACTTATGTGAGAGCACTGCCCCGATACCATATGGAGAAGCATCACAAGCTAAGCGAATAGGCAGCGTTGGGTTAAAGTGAGCCAACACTTCCTTAGAGGTGATCAGTGCCTTGCTTTTTTGAAAAGCCCGCTTACAATCATCGCTCCACTTCCATGGTATTCCCATTTGCAAAAGAGTGTTCAGCGGGTGTAACACCATGGATAAATTTGGAAGAAACTTGTGGTAATAGTTAACCAACCCGAGGAACGACCTCAACTGGGATACATTTTCCGGAGCGGGAGCTTTCACAACAGCTTCGATCTTGTCAGGTGACTTATGGAGCCCATCCTGGTCAATGACGTGGCCGCAGTACGAGATTCACTTTTGAAAGAACTCACATTTCTGGCGATTAACTCTGAACCCATATTCTTTCAATCTGGTGAGCACCTGCTCCAAATTCGCGAGGTGATCCTTATCATCATCTCCTGTAATCAGAATGTCGTCCAGGTAGCATTGTGTGCCTGGAATTCCCTGCAATACCTGCTCCATGGCCCCTTGCCAAATCGCTGGAGCCGATGCCACTCCAAAAACCAGTCTATTATACCGATATAAGCCCTTATGTGTGTTGATCGTGAGATACTGGCGTGACGCTTCATCAACTTCCATCTGTAGGTACGCCTGCGCCAGGTCTATCTTGGTGAAGTGTTTCCCGCCAGACAGTGAAGCGAAGATATCTTCAATCCGCGGAAGCAGATATTGCACCGTGTGAAGAACCGGATTAACAGTGATCTTGAAATCGCCACAGATGCGAACCTTCCCAGGTTCCCCCGGCTTGTTGCTCAACGAACGCTTCATGACAGGAACAATGGGTGTGGCCCATTCGCTCCAATCCACCTTTGACAGTACTCCTGAACGTTCTAGCCCTTCCAGCTCTGCTTCCACAGCAGGTCGTATCGCATAAGGTACCGGCCTGGCTTTGAAAAATTTCGGGTTTGCATGTTCTTCAACCTTGATGTTTGCCGTAATTCCTTTCAGTGTTCCCAGTCCCTGTTGGAACACCTCCTTAGCATCGTCCAATATTTTGGACAGTCGTTTAGGTTTGACGTCGTCCTCTTTACAGGAATCTACAGTCAGTGCTTGTATGGAATGCCAGTCCACATTTATTCTCCGGATCCATCCCCGTCCCAGTAGTGGTGGACCTCCATCAGGTAACACATACAAGTCCATTTCCTGACTTTCTTTACCATTGTAGACCACATTTACTTTTATCTTTCCGATGGGGTATACTATTTGCCCCATGTATGTTTTCAATACAATCTCCGTATCCCTCAGGGGAATGTGCGAGAATAACCTTTTGTAATCTTGCTTATTCATGACCGTCAATGCCGATCCAGTGTCCAATTCCATCTTCACTTGGACTCCTGCTATCCGAAGCATGACCCAGATAGTTTGGTGGTCTGCTGTGTTACCCACATTATGTATTTTTAGACAACCCAGTTCCTTACTGCTGGAGTCTGAATCCATCTTCTGTTCATCCGAACTGTTCTCTGTCACCTTGTATACTTTTTTGTACTTCTCCTGCGGCGACTTTTTGCTGCTGGTCTTCTTTCCTGACCGGCATACTCTCGCTATGTGACCAAGTTTGCCACATTGCCTGCATTCTTTATCTTTGAACCAGCACTGGTTCTGGTCATGCATTGTCCTTCCGCAACGATAGCACTTTACTGCACCCAATGCCATTTCATTGGTGCTGAATTCCAATGGCCTTTGCTGTATCTCTGCAGCACCTCGTGCTGCTGCCTCGTGCGATGCTGCAATGCTGAAAGCTTTGTCCAGCGTAAGATCCTTTTCCTCTAGCAGTCGCTTTTGGGTTCCTTCCCTTAGGAGCCCACACACAAACTTATCTCTCAGTGCGTCTGCTAGTCCTGTACCGAACTGACAGTACTTTGATAACTTGCGCAGTTCGATTAAGAATTCAGCGTTGCCTTCCTCTTTAAGTTGAATCCTTTTGTAGAATTTAAATCGTTCCGCTATCAGCAGCGGCGTGGGCTTTAAATGCTCTTGCAGGATAGTAACAATATCCGCGAAACACTTTCCTACCGGTTTATCTGGTGTTACAAGGTTCCTTAATAACCCGTACGTCTTCGCACCCATCGAGTTTAATAGGGTTAGTGCTTTCTTATCCTCCGGTACCTCATTCGTTGTACAGTAAACTTCGACGCGTTCCACATAAGTGGCCCAATCTTCCACATCGCTATCAAAAGCAGTGATGTTACCCGTTTTTGGCATCCTTGTTGAGTTTCCTTTCCTTCGGATATAATTATTTTTTTTTATTTTTTTTTTTCAAAATGGCGACTTCCCGCGCTTGGCGGCTTTTCCCGCGCTTGTCTTCTTCCCCCCGCCGACTCAAAATGGCGATTACCGCGCTGTTGCCGTTCTCGCCTCCCAGCGGTCCTTTATTTTCCCCTACGCTGCTGCTCTTGTTCCCCCGCCGCTCCCCCGGTCCTTGTGGACATAAACGCTTTTCTGGCTGCTGCGCGTCTCTGCCCCGATTGCAGTCCGGCCCCTGACACTGGCTGCGGTCGTGTTCTCCGCCCTTTTCGTCGTTTCCCTCCCCTTCTCTTACTGACAACTCGGCCGACTTCCCCCCCCGTGCCGCTCGATCGGCTTACCCGCCGCTGTCGTCGAAGGGATGTTCACTGATGTTTGACTTCATGGCCAGAAACCAACCCGGGTTCCCGATTGCCTCCCGTGCTATGCAGTGCCCAGCAGGATGTTGAGGGTGGATGTCCTTGATCGACACCCGTTTCAGAGGCGAAGCTTCCTTTGATGCAACTGCCGCTAGGTAAGATCAGACTCGTCGCCACTGTTGAGTCTGTGTTTCCAAATGTAGTTATGCTGAATAACTGGACACAGACTACAGAAATAATTAAACAGGTCTTTAGTAATTGAGGGTCAGGGCTGAACTGGAATACACTTTGCTCCACAGGGTTTATATACCGATGTGGTCACCACCAGTACTACAATGTACAGGAGCCATCAAAAAGTAGTCCATCACCTTAAGGTATCCTCTTAAGGTGGTACAGGTTACATACACTACATTTTTGACCAGTCCATTTTTGACAGAAAGCATGACCTAGCTCCAAAAGGTTCTGGGCCAGGAGATACAAACCAAATTTAATGTCAAAACATTTGCCTTGAAAAGAGTATTTGTCTGCTTTGCATTTAAGAATTGAATAACATTGTAAAAAAAAAATTATGTGCTCCCAATTAATTCGATTGAACTGCAGTTTCCTTATTTTTCTCATAAAACATCTAGTACAGTGCAAAAGTTTTAAACAGATTGCATTTATTTGAATTGCTGGCCCTCAATGGGAAGTTTTGGATTTGTTTAGTATGGAACTTGCCAAAAGCTAATTAACTGGTGCTGTGTATTGGCATCACAAGTGCATTACAGAAGTTTCTATTTACAATCTATTCTATGTTCTTTAATGAGGTACAGTTCAGTAATTTCCACATTTTATAGTAAATGTCACATGCCACACACAAATACTCCCACGTAATCTGAAAAAAATGACTCAGAGGTAAGTTCTTAAACTGCTTCCAGCAAATTTCTGGATTTTGATTAGTTGTTTATCAGGAGGTATATGAGCTTATCCAGTTGATTTAGAGCATCCTGTATTTTCAGGCTGTGACTCATTGAGGTCTCTTTTAAATTTGTTTGTTCTTGGCAGTAGTGCTGCAAGTATTTATTGCCCATCACTAGTTTCCCTAATGGCATTCAGAATCAACCACATATCGTGAGACGAGAGTCAAGCGTGGGCTAGATCAGGTAGGGATGGCCTAAAGAACATTAGTGAGCCAGTTGAATTTTTACAACAATCCTGTCATTTTTCCAAAGGCAGCTCATGAATTACCACATTTATTGAATTCAATTTTACAATTTGCCATGGTGAGATTTGAACTCAGACCTCTGGGTTACTAACCCAGTACTGTAACTACTAGGCTACAGTACCCTAGATAGGGTGCCCATGATGGCCTAAATATTGTGAACATCATCTGAACTCCTACATAGCATTAAAGCCTGTAATTATTCAAACACATATATGAAATAGTAGTTACGCTATTTTTATGCTTGCCTGTAATCACGGTGCTGTAAAGTCTACTGCAGCTGCAGAGCCCTTCATTGACAGTGGTCTTCTGAAGGCAGTGGACCGTCGGGCAGAATAAAGGAGGTTGTTTATCAGGAGGCTTACATACATAACTAGTCCGTAACTGAGAAGAAGGGTAGTGATACAAGAAAATAGTTCACTGTTGTAATACTGCGGAATGACATGACATATACTAAGACGTCCCATATAACAGTACAGAGGTTAACTTAAATGTTAATATCGCTACCTTTATTTTTCCAATAAAAAGAGGAAAATATATTTTTGAATCAATACATAAGAGCGAGTATCTAGCCACAAGAAAAGTTGCAATATTTGCTTGTATGTGAGGTCTATTAGAGGGTCAATTGACAGGTACTGTTGATGGTCACATAAAGACACCAAATATACATCAGAGCTTCTACGGGGAATGCCTAGTGCCATTTATTGTAGGAATATCAAGATAAATGTGTGACTGCCTTCCAGTTTGAGAGCATTAGACCAAGCATTGTCACTTTGCATCTCACTCCCTCCAGTCATTTCCAACACGCTGCCTTAACAAATCTGCTTTTGTTTGTAGGTGTTTAAATGAAATATTTCATCCAGTCTTCTTCACTTTATGCTGAAAGCATGGATAATATTTCCCTGTAAAAAGGGTCAAGCCTGACTTGTCACTCCCAATGTCTCCACCTCCTCCAGCTGTAGACTCAGCAGCAATCCCAGTGGAGGTCTCTCATTTTGCCCAAGGAAAGTGTGTCAGTCTAGTGTAATTGCTTAGTTGTTTGTGACAATATTTATTAATTCACCATCCCCAAATCTAATTTTTAAAATGCCGCATCTATAATACAAAGCTAGTAAGACCTCCATTTATAGTAAGGCTGCAGATGGCACTGTTGTAAAATAATGAGCATTGTTTCACCCTACTGTATAGTCCATCTAATGGCTTAATTTATATTAGTTGAAAGAAATAAAGGTTTCTAACAATAATATGATCCAAGAATGGAGAAGCAAGACTGGATCTGCTGATTGTGTTTATTTTAAGGGAGGAGAGGAAGGCGGAAACTAAGAAAAACGCTTTCTTGCAGGTATTTTCAGGCTGCCCTGGGACTCCTCCGGATCCGCCAGTATGCAGGAGTCCTGGTGCAAATCCCAGTGCTACATTTTTTTGGACGTCTCTGCACTTGGTTGATTAACTATTGCAGAGGAAACCGTGGCAAGAGGCTGGCAATGGCCCCTGCTGTCTCATTGTAATACTTGCACTGGGCCTGGGACTATTCCAGGTACAAGGAGACTGATGTAAGTTTTCTTGGTACCATTCATAAAAATGTTGTCGTGCCCCCTTTGATCTGCTCCTACATTCTGACTAGAGCACTGTACAGATTGATCATTACTGCCACTGACCTCTACTCTACAGTTTTGGCTGCGTAGCTCAACATCCCATTAGCTTTGTTAATTCCTGCTCTGTATTGGTTAGATATGCATCTGCTAAGTGTTGAGTCTACTAAGGCTTTGAGGTTTCTTTCAACTTTATCCTTAGCTAATTCCACACAATTCATAGAGTATACTTGGTGTCCATTTTTCTTTATAATGGGTAGAACTTTATACTTGTCTACATTAAATTTCACGTGCTATTGTTCTATACATCTGAATCATTCTTGCAAATCATCTGTAATTTCTGAGCTGCTTCATTCACTTCCACTATCCAGGTCAACTAGTATGGTGGAGTCCACTACCTGCTTATGTGGGGTTCTCATGCTTGGCATCGGATCTCTGCAGTCAACCATGGAGCATATTGTTACTTTGGGGCACTTTGCAGTTGGGAGGGTAAAAGTTTCTGCCAGCGTACCCACTTGCTCACCATCTTGTTGTAAATCTGTTTCCTCCTCCTTCTTCTTCACCTCCCAAAGTTAGATTCTAAGAAAGAACTCTGATGAAGATGAAAATTTGGCGCTTTAAATCTCTGAAGTCTGACTGCTTGAGTGTCAAAAGCCCAGTCACAGAGCAGAGCCTATATAATCAGGTAGTAAAATTGCAGGACCTGTAAGGAAAAATTATCCAATACTTGAGAGAGCAGCTCCTTATTCCTTTTAAGTAATGTTTGAAACACCTGGCTATGAACTTCAACTGCCCAAAGGTAATGGGTGGCAATACTGTGGTAGAAAGGTCGGGAAATTGTGACTGCCTCTTAATGTGACCATATTTACATGCATTAATAAAGATTCCATATGTTTCAGATTTCCCAACTATTACCATCCCATTTTTGAGCAAAAATGGGGTAGGAAAGAGATGAAACTCACTCTCTCTTTCATTTATACTTATGCACAATGTTCCTTTTCACCCCTGCTCTCCTGAAGGTGCTAATTGACACTGGGGCATGATTCTATGGTGCCGACTGCACTTTGGTAGCTCACCAGTAGACATGCCGCACACGTGAATCTGGACTGTGCACACACACACACACACACACACACACACACACGACACTAGACTGCAACTTGGGATGCTGGGGCCAATTATGCCCCTACTGCAGTGTGTTGAAAGAAAGCTGAAGACGGAAGTGTGGCTGAAGCCCAATTTGTGTGTGTAACAGGGGTTTCCGCCAAAGTTAAACCAGCGGAGCAGGAGAATCTCTGAGGAAATTCATTCTATTTTTAGGGGGCTTTGAAGGCAAGGAGAGTGGTTTCAAGGTTAAAAGCATGTTCAGAAAGAGCTCTCAAGGACAGGAAGGTAGCAACTGAAAGTATGTCGGATCTGGTGGTGATGAGGGTGTCAGAAATGGAGGTGGGTTCTGGAGCTAATCAACAGAAGTATTGATAGTTGTTTGAATGGTGGGCCAGAGGAGAGGGAGTTAGGAATTTGAGATTTGTTTTAATATTCAGTAGAGTAGCAGTACTAATGAAGGGTTCTGTATGTGGATGGCTACTGAATAAAACATGCAGTGGAATTAACTAGGGGCTAAACTCAGAAATTACTGATGAGTTAAGTCCCAGAAGGAATTTATTTTTTATTTCAGAAGTAAATTCAGTGGTGCTGCCTGATCTTGGTTCACTACAGGGTCATGAGCACCAACACCATTTTACCTTTATTAATTGCTTCTGTTCCAC
Organism: Somniosus microcephalus; assembly: GCF_052327205.1. Taxonomy (NCBI): domain Eukaryota; kingdom Metazoa; phylum Chordata; class Chondrichthyes; order Squaliformes; family Somniosidae; genus Somniosus; species Somniosus microcephalus. The sequence continues at coordinate 49,484,056 of NC_141004.1, forward strand.
ATTAACACTAACCTATTAGAAATGAACAACTTAATGCTAAATATTTCTGAGTTATGTTGAGAAATATTTAATCTGCTTGCATTTAAGCCCTCTTTCAGTGATTTTCTTTTTACCTATCCCACTGTCTCCTTTCTTGATTGTATACATTTCTGTGAGTTATTCCTTGCAAGGTCTGTTCTGCTCTAGATTTCTAAAAGCCCACATTTATTTCAATTGAATTATGTTCTGTTAGCTGCAAAATAAAGGGTAATTTAAGTGTACAGTTTTGTAGTGTATACGGAGAATTAAGGATACTAAGGACTTGCTAACTGGTAATCTGTTTTGTTAGTAGTAATCTGTTAAATTTATTTAAACAGGTCAATACAAGCCCCTTATTATTTGAGATTAGATTCCTTCCCAATGTAAGTATCATATTTAAAAAGAAGCTTTTGCCTTTTAAATTTCATTTCTATGCTTCATCACTCATTCAAAGGTTGCTTTTTAAAAATATGTTTTGTTTGATATTTTCAGATTAGGTGACCAATTTCCTGCTGATCCAGTTATAGGAAACATTTTAGTTCTGTAAATCATGTAAACTAACTGCGAAATTTTGCGACCCTTTCAAGAAAGCTTTAATTGCTGCCAGTGGGACAAGACATACCCAGGGATGGTGATGGAGGAGTCTGGGGTGCTGGCTGAAAGGTATGATTCTGTGAGTATGACTATGGCCGTAAATTTGCCTACCTGGGCGGGTTTGGTGTGACTGGTGTCCATGGCGGGTCGCGACCCCGCTGCTGGCTCCATCCCACTGTTGAAAATGAACTTACCGTAATGGGGCCTATTAAGCCCAACTAGCACGTCACCCGACCCAATGAGATGGAGCGGGTCTGGTGACATCATTCATGATGCGTTTTCAGCCGGGATCTTTAAAGGGACCATGGCCACATTAGATTTGAAGTTTAATCTAACATAGTGCTGTCAGTGCACTATAGTATTATGCTTATGGAGGGAGTCAGAGCACTCATGGAGGACCTCTTCCCTTCCGATGGACAGAAGAGACCTCCCCAGGAGACCAAGACAGTTGGTTGCAGATTGCAGAGGAGATCACAAGCAGTGGTGTGGTCAGGAGGACCTGAGTGCAGTGCTGCAAATGTTTCAATTATCTCATTAGATCAGGAAACATTAGTGCAAAGCCACACTCAACTTCATCCTGCTCTGCCTCTCATCACATCCCCATCACTCTGCCTTCCCTAACCTACTCCTGCACATCCTTACTCACACCAACACACCTTGCACCTCCACCCATCCCTCTCTCTCGATCTACATTATCACATCCACATCTCATTAGCCACCCTTCACACTCACCCTCATCCTAGTGCAATCATATCAACTAACAACACACAAGGGTAGCCACTTGGGTGTTTTATCCAATGTTCACGTAAAGTGATGCAAAATATAAAAATCTTTATTTTCAACACTTTCTGGTCTTGGACAGATTTGTGTGCACCTTTGAAAGTGGTTTAGTGAGTTGCTGTGAATGGTGAGACATAACGTTACCCCCCTCAATGGTGATGAGTGAAAGGAATGGCTTGGTCATTGTAGGGATCCTTTATGGTGTTGGTGTGGGGAGGTACCAACCTAGTGCATCATGTGGCAGCCATCAGCATCAAGTTGTCTAAATCTGGCCATGATGAGGCCATCCCTGGCCTCCCAGGTGCTGATGCCCTCTGTCCTGTGCAGCATCAGGTGATTGCAGAGAAGGTTGGTGTTGTTGTTGGTGCTGCTGGTGTTGGGGCTTATCGTGGTCAGATTCTGGGGACCAAGATGAGACAGTACAAATGGCACCCATGTTGATGGAATAGATGACAGGTGAAGTAGAGATGACAGAAGCAATCTTACAATGAGATGACACTGGATGGAGACTTTGCTTGAAAGATTTGCAGCCTGCAGAAAGCTCAATCTGTGTTGCAAATGCAGTGAGGAACAACTTCTGCCTGAGAAAAGTGATCAGCTGTCAGGTGGGAGCTTTTATAGTACATTTCATCCTGTCAACTAATCAGCTGGAGCAATGGTCAATCAACTCCTGCCTCAGGTTTACAGTTGTGCTTCCTGAGCAGCGTGGTCCCCGTGGGCATCCAGTTAAATTTAAAAGGTAAGTTTAAAAACACTCTTAAGGGTCTGACAACTGGCTAATAATTGTTTAAATTGGGTCACCCACCTCGGTCGGGTCGGGTCGGGTCGGGTCAGTGATGACAGACAAGCCTGGGGGAAAGGCACGTGGGAGCAAGATGTCTGTGGGTTCCTGACCTGCTGTCAAAAATAACAACTTTCCCAACCGACCCGTCACCGATCTTGCCCGCCATCACCCTGGAAAATTCCAGCCTATGTCAGGCTGTTGCTTGACTAGTCTGTGGGACATAAGAACATAGAATATAAGAAATAGGAGCAGGAGTAGGCCATTTGACCCCTCGAGCCTGCTCTGCCATTCAATAAAATTATGGCTGATCTTCTACCTCAACTCCACTTTTCTGCACTATCCCCATATCCCTTGATTCCCTTAATATCCAAATATTCAGCAAAAAATAGTGCAAAATTGCGCAGCCCAGAGGCTCCCCACCAAGACCAGGTAGGTGGCGGGATTGACTGCCGGGGCCATCCCGCGGGAATCTTGCGATTGGAAAGGGGGACAGCTCTCCCAATTTTGACACAAGTCCCCAGATGTTAGTGAGGAGGACTTTGCAGGGTTGACTGGGCTGGGTATGCATTTGTCATGTCCGAATATTTGATGTAAACGAGGCTGCTGCTTTTGGGTTGGTCTAGTTACAAAAAAATATTATCCGACTGTGTGTGTGTGTGTGTGTGTGTGTGTGTGTGTGTGTATGTGTGTGTGTGTGTGTGTGTGTGTGTGTAGAAGAGCACAGGGACACTGGGAGGATTAAATCTTCCAATTATTGTAACCAGGGCCATGGTAATAGCATACAATTCTGCATGGATCACACCCAACTGAACTGCTCGGCAGAAGACTGGCAGCAGCTCAGGGGCATTTGCTGTGGTGGAAAGCTGACTGGGAGTAACCAATCTCCAGCCGTGATCCAGGTATGAGCACTTCCTCATTTATTTCCACCAGAATGTTCTGCTGCAGCTAGGAATTCAGCAGAAAATAGTGCAAAATTGCATGGGCCGGAGACCACCTGCCAAGACCTGCTGGATCGACTGCCGGGGCCGTTCCGCGGGAATCTTGGGATTGGAAAAGGGGGATGCGACCCTGTGGCAAGGGAAAGCCTGAGATTTCCTTGTGGGGCCTGGAGAAGCGCTCCTGGTTCCAACAGAAAAGTTAAAAAAATACACTTAGCTTTTTGAGCCTTTTCTGGCCTGCGCCTCTTGGTCGGTAGGCCGCCGAGTTAAAAATGCAGTAAAAAAAAGGGCCCCACCGTCTTCAGGCGGATATCCTTGTCGCCTGCTCAGTTGAGCAGGTTAAAATTTTGAGCCACCCGTCATCTCCAGGGAGTGTAAGTAATCTGGGTGATTTTAGCTACAACCCACCTGGTTTCCGCTGGGAAGGTAGGGTTAAAGTCACCCACTAGATTTTCCAATTGGAGTTAAAGGGGGTGATTTTACCAGCCCTGAGGAGGCGGGTTTAGAAGCGGGACTGCTGGCAAAATCCCGAACCCGCTCCCAACCCACCTCCAAACAATCTTCCCGGGAGTCGGGTTGCGCAGGGATATGACTCCTAGCGGCAGAAAGAGGATTATAGCCACTTAACTGCCTGTTAACAGGTAGTTAACAGGCAGTTAACAGGCTTTTTCCCTTTTTGAGCCTTCTGCTGCAGGCTTCCCGACATCAGGGAACCCTGCCAGGGTAAGTGAGGCGTGCTGTGGGTCTGTTGCAATGTTTGTGTATAGATGACAGCTGCAGAAGTGGTGTGAAGGATGCAATGGGACACTGATGAGTATCAGAGGTAAGGAAATGTTGGGAAAGTAATTTTTAATGTGTTTAGATTTTTCTATAGGTGACAAGCTTTGAAGTGTTTGTGTGGCCTCACCTCATTAGGAGAAGTGACAGATCGCTTCTGTAACCTCACCTGCAGCTGCCATCTGTTTTATCCTAAGGAGAGAGTCATTGGAGAGCCTGAGTGCAAGGGCTCACCTTTGTACAGTGATTGTCAGTACCTCAATGCTGTCAAACACTGACAGATCATCTGTCAAAAATAAATGGTACATGTCCCTTTAAGAAAACCGGCAGATGAAGCATCATCAACTGCCATCATCTGACACCGGCTTTCCCTTAATTGGCCGACAAGCCCGCAGGGTGGGCTTAACGAGGCCAATCAGGGGAAAATAGTGTCTGTGCGTCAGACGTCGCTGAGGACGGGACTAGAACCCGGAAGGCAGCATTCCCGCTCCCAACTCATCTCAGCAGGTAAAATCGGCAGCCCAAATTGTCACCAGTGTTAAAATAGCACCAGTCGCAAAATCTAGTGCATATTTATATTTTTGATGGTAATGGTTCTGGCCAAAGCATATTGATCCCCATAAAATATCTGAGAGTGTTCTTTAACAGAACGTCAATACAATTTTCGTGAAATATCAGGAGAAAAAACTAAACCAAATCAGACCTTCTTAAATAATGTTTTGTGTGTGTGAAAAATGTAGTGTTTTTTAATTCTGATCTGATGGCACTGGTTTAATACAAAGCTTTTTGTCTTTTTAATGAGATTTTTAATCTCTGTGATTCAGACAGTAAAAAGAAATTGTACAAATAAAGTGTTCGTATTTGAATAGGGGTATTTTTTCAACCAAAATGCTACTACAGATAACAGGATTCAAATCTAAGCCCATGCTATGTTTGATCGGTGTGAAGCAGAATTGAAGGCAACCTTGGAAACACTTCATGATGGAGGTCTTTCAGCATGAAGTTTGGGTTGACAAAAGTATATGTCCTCTGTCTGGTGTCTTTTAGGGTAAACTGTGGTTACAGGAGTGATGCATTGCATTTCAATTAGGTAGGAGCTACACAGTGTGCAGATAATGAAGAAAATAAATGTTAGATGCTCAAAATAGATAAAGTATCTTCCCCAGCCACCCTACAAACTTCAATATGTAAACCATCAGGTAAATTACTTAAAACATATAAACAGATTTAAAAATCCGATTGAAATAGCCGGTGAGAATTAGCAGATGATGAAAGCTGAAATTTGCCAAACTCATTCCCCTCCTCCCAAAATAGGGAGAGAACACAAATACACATCACAATTTAGTTCACAAATATGAAATACAGACATCAATTCCAGGATAATGATATCCACATACAGTACAAGACTGTTTTGAGTGCAAACCTTAAAGGCGGAGGTCTGCAGTTAGTGAAACTTAACTTTCACTGATGTTTTTGTAAAATTGCTAAAATTTAGGATTGGAAAGTAGCTAACATAACTGCATTGTTTAAAATAGGGTCAAGAGAGATACCTGGAAACTACTGAACTAAGTCCATTTATTACAGGAAATGTCTTGGAAATGCTTTTGAGAGATGAATACTTGGAAAAGTGTAAATTGTTCAAATTCAAGAGTTATAATGCACTCAGGAAATTAACCAGATGTTGTAGACTTGGGGAAATGCAATTGTTATGTACTTGGGTTTTTAGAAAGCTTTTGCCCTGGTAATTAATGACTAAGGTAACGAGTCACAAAATACATTAAGGAGGACCTGGCCGGGCTGGGAATTGGCTGCTGAACTTGGTATACTGTTAAGGAGTTAGCTCTAAATGCTTACCAAAGGCAAATTGGGTTGCGTTAGCAGAACAATGGATTACAACTCAAAAGCAATTATATTATTACAGTATAAAGCATTGTTGGTCAGTCCCCATTTGGAGTACTCTATGCAGTTCTGGCCACATAATCATAGGAAGGCTATTACTGTTTTTGAGAGGGGACAAAGAGAGCAACAGGGATGAATTCCAATATCAGGAATTCAGGTTATAAGAGGCTGGCATTTGAGAAGGCCAGGGGGGAGCTAGCTATAGCATTCAGAGTAGGGTCAGGCGGGGCTGCACTCAATGAGTCGGACAAGAAGATTATAGCTGGAGTACTAAGGGTAGGTTTTGGTGGAAGGGAGGCACTGGTCCCGGAGAACTCGGAGCAGAGCTGGGATGAGGGATGCCGGCGAACACAGTTGGAGTGCCCGGGCAGGCCCAAGAAAGAGTAAAACAGAGGCAGAAAGAAGGAAAAACAGAGACCCATGAGGGAGTAGAGATGGCTAAATGTCTGGGGTGGAGGATTAACAGGTTAAAGAATTGAGAACTACAATGGCGGCAGAAAATGGACTGAAACAAATTGGTTCGAATGGACTAATATTGAGATCTGATTGGAGCGTTGCATCTTATAGCTAGCAAAATAAAGGGGAGAGCAATTAAAGAGAAACATTTTCATAGATTCAAAAGGATTTAGATCTTTTAGGTAGCTGGCCCAACAGTCAGGAGATGCAATTCAAATAATTAGTGCCAGAGCAAGGAAACAAAAGTGAGATTATGTCTTAATCAAATAGCGAACAATGTCAAGAAATAAATCAAACTGCTTAGTTCTGTTTAAAAAAAACCCTCCAACATACTGGATCACATTTGCAGAAGGATAGAGTACAAATTGAAAAAGGTGGTATTGGTGCTTTGTAACCATTGGTCAGACCCCCATCTGGGACGCTGCAATTCTGGTCACGTAATCCTAAAAATGTATTATTGGCCATGAGAGGGTACAGTGTGGAGCAAAACAGATGATTCCAGGTATCAGAAATTTAAATAGTAGGAAAAGATTAAGGGCTTGTTTTCTTTGAGGTGATCTAATTGTCAAAAATTTGAGTGGAGTTAACAAAATTATTCACTCACTACATTGAATGGCTCAAGTATCGGAACCCCATTTTAAAAAGTAGGATGTTAGTAAGAAGGGAAGTAAAGTGGAATCTCTTCACCCAAAGAGGAATAGCATTGTGGAATGTTGTGAGGGAAGGCCATTGAAGTAGATCACTTAAATGGACCCATGAGGAGATTGGATGCCTTCCTGGAGACAGAAGAGATTGTGGGATATCATGAGGAGATAGGTAAGTGAGACTCTTTGAGCTTAAAAGATCTTTTTCCTAGATAGTTAATTGCTGCAATAAGTAGATTAATATATTACTGCAATACTGTATGAAGTTGATGCTTGTTTAATAAATCAGTTTTGCATTTATGGATATATCAATGTGATTTTTAATACCGACAATATAGGATATAACTATAGCTAATCAAGAGGTGGAAATGGTGGTGTTCAGGCAAAGAGGCAAATGTAAATAAGAGATCAAATAGGGGAAAGAAGGTATTGAAGCATAAGCTTAAATGGTTTTAAACTAATGCAAAAAGCATTAGGAGTAAGCCTTTGGAATCAGAAACAGACAGTGAAAATATTGACATTAGCCTCATAGAAACTGACTGTGAGTAGAAGATGGGCATGGGATGGAGCTAAGAGGGAAGTGACTGTTTTACAATGGTAGACAGAGAGTGGGTTTATTGGTAAGGGAGCAGGTAATAGCTGTCTAGTGGGTGGATAAACAGTGGAATTTTAGATGGCAGAAGAAATCAGTATAGAAATCAATAGTGAAAAGAACAGCAAAATAAACTGGCAACTTCACTCAATCTTCATACTGAACCGTAGATAGAGAGTAGCTTCGGCAAGTAAGAGAGACTGCTGGTAATCATGTCTTAGGGGATTTAAATGTTCCTGAGATAAAGTGGGTAGACCAGGGATATATAGGTGGGGGAGTGGGAAGGATATAAATACAAGCTATTTCACAGAGATAAGCAGTGATTGATGATTAGCACAAAATGCAAAGCAGAGTACTGGGCCAGATGCTGTAATAGACCGACTGATTAGTAGTCTACCAGAACTAACTGGTAAATTAAAAATGGATGTTACAAATGCAAGTAAATGTGAGTGGAATATAATCCATGACAAAGTGGATTGCACATATGGAAAGAATGAATGGCCTTCCCTTATTCCACACTTTCTTAGTATTTGCCAGTTTATTACAGTATTTTGTTCCCTTTTTGTTATTAATTTCTATCCAGACTTCATCTTCAATTTCCCTTTCCACTGCTCAATCCATTTTCGAGACAGTTGTTACATACTCCCTCACCAAACATGCCATAAACCTTATATTCTTATGACTGGTCATCTTTCAGAGCCATTGTATAAATACCACAGCCTGGCAGGGCCATCCAATGGCATACTTTTATGGCATTTTCAAGTTAGGGTATAAACTAAGCAAAACTGCTGAACTGAATTTTAAACCCCAGATGGCAGTTGAACATATTCATTTGTCTAGTGGCTGTAGTGGTGCGAAGGTGATGAGATAAGAAACAAACCCTTTGTTATCTTTTGGATGGGGAAGGAGCATTTTATCTCGTTGTGGCCAAGTGGCAACTAAGTATTTTCTTTGACATGCTGGTGGAGGCATTTTCTTCACTGCAGCTGTAGGTGGGATGTTTGGATTTAAGTGTGGGGGTGGGGGGGTGGGTCCACATTCAATCACTTGTGCAGAGAGCTGTATGCATCCCTTTTCCCTGGCGATATATTTGGAGGGTGGATTTGTCCGGGAATCCAGAAGGACTCTGAGAGTCATGAGCCAGTAACAAGCTTGGATCATTTGCTTTTGGATTCAACAATACCACAATGTTTCAGATGTCAAACCCCCCCAAAAATGATCTATTCTTCATCAGAACTTACTGGCATTTACAGTACAGAAACAGGCCATTCAGCCCAACTGGTCTATTCTGGTGTTTATGTTCCACTTGTAACATAAGAATGAAAATGCTGAAATGTCAGTAAGATCTAGTAGGTGTCATAACATTTCTGACATAGTTAATAAATGGAAAGGATAGATACCTGAAACACCTTGGATTCTGTGTGTCTTGATCTCATTATTGCCAGATATTGTCAGTGAATATTAACTGAATATAATATTTTCCAAGATCTATCTTAATAAAAACCATGGGTCCACAAGTTTATTACTCTAAAATATGGTCCAAACACCTATAGGCTATTTTGGTAAATTTGCTAATAAGCTCTGGTAGTATTCTACTCCAGTAAATCACTTTGACTCTATCTTGCATACACTATAAGCTGCTCCTGTAGTCCTCGGGGGTAATATTTCACTTCTGTTGTCCTCCTCCAGAGCGTTCATGGTGTATATATTACAGTAAGACTGATGTGCTGTCAAAATATCCATACTCAAGAGTATTGCAAAGCAATTTAAAGAAATGGGTACCCATTTTTCTCACCCTATGAGAAAACTCTAGCAGTTACCATTTAAAAAATGCTGTGATGATGAGACAGTTCAAAGGTTCTCATTTAAAATGTAAATAGTGCACAGCTCACCTAGTTTATTTAGTGAGTAGCTTAGCGATGCAGTCACAAGGTTGGTCCCTTAAATGGCCCGTTAGCTGATCTCACTCAGCATGTGGCATGGTGGGGGTGCTACATTTGGCCTCAGCACCTTCAGGTTCAGGGGAAAATGGGCTCTTCCTGATTACTATCCAACAACTCCTACTGGAAGTCCTGGTGTGTCGACAGCGAACGAGGACAGGACTTGACTCACCTGCATGCGCCTCATGGTCAGGTAGCCTGAGGAGCATCACTGTCGAGCCTCATACATCAATAATGGCCAGTTGGGCAAGGCACAGGAGGGTACTGGCGTCTGTTTAACTGTATTCCAGTGAAAAGTCAATGCCTTCAGGAGAGGAGAAAAGAAACTGGTCAAAAAATAAAATAAAACTTGAATGTAATTCTGAAGTTAAAGGATGTTCATTTTTAATGAAATCATTTAATATTATATAATAAAACAGTCATTGTGACATTCAGTTATTTAAAATGTATTTATTTTTCATTTCTGGATCTCAAAATTTTGCATTACAGATGTCCTCTGTAGCTGTGTATCTCTGGATCTAATTTTTAATTTGTTCTTGGGATGTGGGCAATACTGGCATTTATTGCCCATCCCTAGTTGCCCAGAGAAGGTAGTGATGGGCCTTCTCCTTGAAGCTCTGCAGTCCTTGCTGCATCAACAATAGTGTTAGGCAGGAGAGGCTTTGAGGAGATGAGAGGTGAGCCATTCCTTGCAGAGTAGTCAGCCTCTGCCCTGCTCTTGTGGTTATTATGTTGATATGGCTGGTCGAAGTAAACTTCTGGTCAATACTTTACACAAATAATTATAAGAATATGACTAAAATAATGAGAACATGAGACATCACCCCAGAACACTAAAGCTATTCCTTCAAACATGAAGATAAAGGATAGAAGAACTACCTTCGACTGCCTTAAAATATCATGAACTCCATATACTAGATGCATGATGAGATATTCACGCCCCACTGTGGCATGAACCCTAAACTCAATCTATCAGCATAGTAATAATGTTCATAAAGGAGAATTCAACAGATCAACAATTGGGGTGCTAAATTGATGAACCATTTTCCTGCTAAACAATATTTGACCCTTTAATTTAATATTTATTCTTTCTCAAATTCATAACAATTCTATTGCTAAAGGTCCTGGTTTATGTATTTGTTACCACCAGTTATTTTTGTTTACTTTATATAATAATATCTCCCATTTTCTGTTGCATTTGTTGCCTATTGTCCTGCAGTATGGTGAATGGACTGATCCCTGGGCTTACCAGTGGCCACCTTCAATGGCATAATTCTGCAATTACTAAAAATAACTTAAGTTTCCAATGGGCTCAGCTGGAACACCTCGCCACCGTGAGATAATCCATGATGCAGCCAGTCTAAGAACTAAAAAAACTTACCCAACTGAAGCAAATGAGCTGGTGTGACAGACAAGATAGACTTGGGCCTAGAAATTCACTAGCCTTAGCGCCGCTTTTGAGGCGCTAGAGGGACTAGCGCCAGAGTTATGGCCAGTTGAAAAATTCCCTGGGGCCCTAAAGCGGCGTTGCACCGGTAGCGCTGCGCCGGCACCGATGACGTCATCGGTGTGCGCAGCGTCCCGGTTGCCATGCCGACGGGCCCCAGCGCCGAAATTCAGTTGCGGCCGCCTCGCCCGTGGCAGCCGCAACTAAGACTCTGGCAACAGAGTCCAACATGTGTTTGCGCCGGCGCATTAAAGGCCCCGCGGCGGCCGGCCGCTTTCCCGCCGGCCACCTGCCCGCAGCTCCCTCCCCGGACTTCTCCCCCCCCCCCCCCCCCCCGGAACAGATGCAAGCCCGGCACTTGTCCGAGGTGCCGGGCTCATTTTTAAACAGATTTGCGCGGGCCGCGGCCGGGTGCAGGCAGCGCCTCCTTAACGGAAGGAGGAGGCCTGCACTTCCCCAGCCTGCCGCACCGCATCGGGTGCCGCAGCGCCGGAATTGCGGCGCTAAACGGCAGTTAGCGCCCTTTTCCAGGCGCTAAGACCCTTCAGTAGCGCCGGCAGCCGTTTGGGCGCGGCGCTACTGAATTTTTGGCGCGCGCAGGGGGACTTAGCGCCGGCACTAACTTCCGGCGCTAAAGCCCTGGCTAAGCCAAAACCCAATTTCTAGGCCTTGGGGTTTTAACTTGTGACCTAACAGTTTGGAGTTGGGCAAACAGATGACTCGAGGCTACTGTTGTAAGCGTTGCTTTCAATGTATCAAAAAGGAAAGTATACCTTAAGAAAAACAAGGGCAACATTTTTTTTTGTTCCTACAGTCAGTTCTACATTGAAAGCAATTTAGCTGTCACAGTGTTGTTAGTGACTAAGAGCAGCCAACAAAAGGTGCTTGTGGCTACACTCTTTGTAAAACTTGAAATTTCTATAAACTGTTAAATAAAGTTTCATGTTATACCATTTGCAATCATCTGATGTACAATGGGACTATTGTAAAGATGCAAAAATAAAGCTATAATCACAGAACTTGGTCCCAGCAGCTCCTGGCAAGACACTTCTGTGAAGAATATACTTTGTCTACAGTGGAATCTTTATTGGTTAGATATAATAGAGGACAGGTATTAGAAACCATGCAGACCTGGCTCACTCTCCTGACTGGAGAAAAGGCTTTGTCAAGATGTCAAACTACAAAAAGGAGGAAAAACAAGAAGAAAAAATAAAAAGATGGCAAACAATTTTGATGTACACAAGCTGATGAACATCTTGATAACATATTGTAAGATGATCCTTTGTAACAGACTCTCTTCTATCTAATTATGTAAATATTACAGAAGAAGTCAGTGGATCAGAGATCTTTTCATTATGTCAAAGAACAAGTTGGCGTTGTTAAGTAGTGCAGCGTGTTGGCGTGTAGCGCACACAATGGTGGGAGATGGACCTGCAGCTGTGATTCATTGCACAGTAAGTTCCCAACAACCGGTGGTAGGATAAACTTTTTCTACTTTGGTGTGTCAAGTAATGACACTTTGGTGTGATAACACTCCTGTGAAGTGCCTTGAGGCATTTTACTACGTTAAAGGTACTATATAAATGCAAGTCGTTGTTACGGGAGGACAGCAAATCAGAGAGTCAACCTAACCTATGCTCGTGCATTTGCTAGTGGCTGGTTCAAAAAAGACATGGATATATTAAAGTACTGCAAAACTTAATGGTCAGCACAGGTTCTCACCTGAAAAGAGTTTCCAAATTCTCAGAAGTTCCCTGGTCAACATGTTGCTGCCAGTGAGAAGGAGAAGAAATTGGAATGAATTTGTTGAAGAGTAGCAGTGTCAAAAAATTAGGAGCAGGTCACTCTGTAGAGTGGGAAAGAGAGGGAACAACCAATGAGAAGGGAACAAAATAATTTACAAAGAGACTGGCAAGCTTTTCACCCATTTTTGGCCGTATTCTGTAATGTTTCCGTTTTGCTCAATGGCCTTAATTAGCAATCAGGGAACTTTTTGCTCATGTAGTGGGCCTTCAGTCAAATTTTGGTTCAAGGAAATAATAAATATAATGTAGTGGAGAGCATTATAATTCAACACTTGCAGTTGGTCACAAAATACATTGATGTGACATCCGAAGCAAGAAAAATGCAAACATTAAAAATGCCACTTCAGACTGGGAGGCATAATAGGTTAGCATGGGATCTCTGTTTAGCAAGAAAAATGCAAATATTTGCCCTGATTTGCAAGACTGGGAAACTCTGTACTGAGAAAGCCTAGCTATCATAGATCATAGAATCATAGAATGGTTACAGCACGGAAGAAGACCATTTGGCCTGCCGAGCCCATGCCAGCTCTCTGCAAGAGCTAGTTCCACTCCCACACCCTTCCCCCGTAGCCCTGTAAATCTTTTCCTTTCAGGTACTTATCCAACTCCCTTTTGAAAGCTGTGATTGAATCTGCCTCCACCACCCTTTCAGGCAGTGCATTCCAGATCCTAACCACTCGCTGTGTTTTTTCTTATGTCGCCTTTGGTTCTTTTGCCAATCACCTTAAATCTGTGTCCTCTGGTTCTCGACCCTTCTGCCAATGGGAACAGTTTCTCTCTATCTATTCTGTCCAGACCCCCTCATGATTTTGAACACCTCTATCAAATCTCCTCTCAATCTTCTCTGCTCTAAGGAGAACAACCCCAGCTTCTCCAGTCTATCCACGCAACTGAAGTCCCTCATTCCTGGAATCATTCTCGTAAATCTTTTCTGCACCCTCTCTAAGGCCTTCATATCCTTTCTAAAGTGCGGTGCCCAAAATTGGACACAATACTCCAGTTGGGGCTGAACCAGTGTTTTATTCAGGTTCATCATAATTTCCATGCTTTTGTACTCTATACCTCTATTCATGAATCCCAGGATCCCGTAAGCTTTTTTAACTGCTTTCTAAACCCGCCCTGCTACCTTCAACGATTTGTGCAGATTTACCCCTGTTCATGCACCCCCTTTAAGATTGTACCATTTAGTTTATATCTCCTCTCCTCATTCTTTCTATTATGCCCTGTGCTTTGGGGATCCTAAAACCAATAAAACATATTGTGCCCTGTTGAGGGGATGCCTTCGTTCCACAGAGGAACTAATAAAGGTGTTGTTGCCACTTGCAAAACAGACCTCTGTCACTTGCTTGATGCATCTGCAAACAGCCAATTTACTGACTTAACATAAGCCACCTGACTTAGGAGGAACCTATGCCTAACTTGCATAGGAAGAGGCATGCCTGTGGTACAAGTTTTTTGTAGATTGGCCTCTAAATGATAGCATATCTGCGCAGCCAAACCTTTGTGAAGCGGAGGCAACAAAGACTCGTCTCCTGTGATGTGTGTAGGTTTGACAGGATGCAAAGGCAGGGCCTGAGGTAATGATGAGTGTGAACCAATCACCTTGGGTGTTATTACCTCTCTTACCCCCAGAACTGCAGATCAGTGCCACAAGAAGTTCAATGACCTGACAAGGGTAGGCAAGGTAACTTATTGGCCACTTTGCCTTTTCTTCCTTGGGCACCAGCACACTATTCACACTCTAAAATGAAGAGCTGCACAAATAACCCTTCACGCTGCATTCTGGTTAAGGACTGTGACTACAATATTGGGGAATTTGAACTCTCCAGCAGGAAAAGAACAAGGGGGCAATTAAAATAGAGCAGCTCCATTTCCTGTTCTATTGCCGTCAATTCCCCATTTTAACATATCTGGTTTTGCCGGCGGATGAGGCTCTCGCTGACTCCATGGGGAGCCTCATTAATAATTTTAACCTGCTCCTGAGCAGGAAACCTGGATCAGGAGCCCTGCCAGGTAAAACTGTTGGGAAGTCAGCAAGGCCCTTAAAGGTAAGTTTAAAAAAATCTTTCCTTAATGGAGCCATGAGTGCTCACCTGGATCACACGGGGATGTCTGGGCCTCTGCTGCCCTGGGCTTCCCCACCCCAGCCGCGAGATGCTAAAATCACCCACCCTTCCTCTTGGTGTTGGTGGGCAGCCTCTGGGTCATTCAACCTTTGTTCAGTTAAAATCTGCCAGGCCTGCAATGAAGACTACCGCACTGGATTGCTGTTTGCTTCTGCCAGCTTTCTGCCGGGAGTTAAAATTGTCCCTTAGGTGACGACATCTCTCCTAATTGCATACAGAACCGTAACAAACTTTCCTCCACTTTAAAAGATTAATATCTCCAGATCGCGTATACCAGCTGTCTGAAGCCACCTGAGAGATGGCCCTCAATTGCGAACCTTCACCTAATTGACTCCTTCAACCTTCTTGCGGGAAAAGCTTGCAGACAGAGCATGTGAGAGGCAGGGGCTAGAAGGGCCATTCCTGACATTAAGCAGCTCGTTTCCTGTAATGAGCAGGCCATGAAGCTGCTAAGCAGGCACGCTGCTCTAGCTGTGGGAGATGATATTGGGTGGCACAGTGCTGGCGCCATGTTAGTGGGTGCACGCCTGCACAGTCTCTGCAGCATCCCTGTAAATCAGCACACGGTGATAAGCTTGTACACATTTGTCTGTCTCCATAATCCCAAGGGGGTTATGCTCACTCATTTTTAGCTAGTGCCCGCCTTTCCTGCAGATCTATCACAGCAACAGGAGACAGAGGATGAAGAAGAGGATGATGATAATGATGTGCAGCACGAGAGAAGGTAGATTGTCCTCATGGACTATAATGATGTAAATAGGAGAAAGACCCATTTAGCCACCCAGGGGAAGCACAGTGGTAGGAAAGAGTAGGTTGGCTTCTGTTCACTTTTGAGTTTGTTGTATTAAAATAGAATGTGCATTAACATTATGCTTTGTTACTAATGGAGCTTATAGTCCTACAGCAAAAGCTGCACTTTACATTGTGCTGACTTATTCAATCAGGTGATTATTATTGGCATGTTGATGAAGGGACAAATAGATCTGATATGGTTTGATGTTCTAGGGTTGATTTGTCCCTTATTGGGAGCTGAGGGAGAAAGAGTTAGGCAGTGGTGACAAAGGTAGACTGTGTTAAACGGATGAGAACACTTCAGTAATCAGTTGTGCTTTGAAGCTCCTTGCAGCTGTTATTGAAGAGACTTCAGACTGGCGGTCTATCTTGATGCTCTCCTCTGTGTACTTCTGCCTCCAAATCAGGGCTACCTCCTCAACAACGTCCACATCCAGGCGATATTGGATGGGAAAGATGTGCAGGCTGCAACGCGAGCTAGAACATAATGCGAAGCCCCTCTCAACCTGTCAAGACAGTGAAAGCACCCCTTTAAGACGCCGATGGTTCTTGACATAATAAAACTCACGACGCACTTGGTTTGAGCATAAAGCAAGGCTTTAATCAACTTGTTTCAGAACATGGAGGTCTAGTTGTACTTCACTAGTTCCTTGACTTACAAAATGTCCCTGGACAAGCTGGGCCCACGCCCGAGTATTTATACTCCTTGGACGGCGCCACCAGCTGGCCGCCCAGCGTTATTTCATGAGTAGTTTCTTGATGATGATGAGATTTATAACAGTCCTCTTGCTGATCACTATGGCAGAGGCGTGTGTCTCATTGTAGCCCTCCCCTCCTTCTGACAATCCTAGAGGAGGCATTATCCATAGGAGCAGGAGGTGGGCCTTGTGACCCACAAGCCACAATCTTTTTTTCTTTGAAGAGTTCATGGAGGGCCAAATTCCGAAAGATGAATGCACTGTGGCAACAGCAAATCTCATGTTGGCACGTACAAACTGGACATTCGGGAAGTGGAACCCCTTTCTATTCAAAAGGTTGAGGGCATTAACTGTCGGAGCTCACAAAGCAACGTGGGTGCCATCTGTTGGACCTGGGAAAGCCAGTAATCCCAAAGAACTGGATGGCCCTTTCTTGCCGCTGCCTTGCTGTGATGCTAAACTGCATGAATTCCCCAGCTCTGCAGAAATGTGCATCAGTTACCTGACATCTGCCTGCCTGTCCTGCAATTTGGCTGATATCAGGTAGATCTTCTGTGGCTATCTGAAATGAGCCTGTACCATAAAAGTTGAGTGCAGCCGTGACCTACACAGCCACAGAGAAAGCAGTGCGGGCAGATGATCGTGGCTCCAGGTCTTCATGCAATACCTGTCACCGCTCCCCTATTGCCTTTTTGTTGAGGTACACTCTTGTACCACACAACTCCTAAGTTCTTCATAAGACATGTGTTGCTTGTATATTGGTGGTGTTGTGGGGGGCCTCAGTATTATCCTTAAATGCTGTCTCAGTCTCCTTTCCTCCATCCTCTCCTGCCCATCACCACCCCCCCTCCCCCCTTCCATCTCTATGATACTGGCATACAAAGGTATACCAATAAGGAATCGTGTACCTGCTCCTGAGAAGCCTCCATTGTGGTGGGGAGTGGGTTTAAGTATCCCGATGGTCCCACAGGCAAATCCAGGGCTGTCTAAGCTCAAAGCAACAACAAAAAATTGCTCCAAAGAGTCAATCCCGGTGCAATAATCACTACTGAAGCTATCTGCAACTGTCAACCTCAAAAATTCCTCACTTCCACCAGTCCCCGCTGATCCCGGCAAGAGCTGCACCTTACATTTCTCAGTCTAACTTGCTCCTAGTGCATTGCGAGGTTGAGTCCAGGAAATGCAGTGCCTTTGGCCCTCGTTTTACTATATATTAATTAGACGTAGAGGGACTCGGTGAGAAAGAGTGTGGTCGGGCCAAATTGAGTTTGGAAATTCGAGCACTTCATCTTTCGGGCGGAAAACTAGCGGAAGCAGCTTCTGCCCCCATCTACTGGGCGAGGAAAGTGAGTTGTCCCGATTTTAGGCCCCAGAAAGTCCAAAGACCGGCTTGGAATTTTGGGGACATGATTTCAAAACACTTGAGTGTTCGGATTGAATATTGTATTACAATTGAGCGTTAAATTCCCAGATTACGACCAGTTGGATTCTCCGACCGTGCATCTGTGTAAAGCAGCTAATTTCTTTGGTAAATAAAAGCTGCAGCAAACGAATTCAGAAATGAGTAAACGTCAATAACCGTAGAGGTCTAAAAAAGACCAGTTGAAATGAATTCAGATTCAAGAGAAGCACTGCAGCATGTAATGCAGTCCCAGGCCCTCGTTTATCAAAGCTGTCATCAATTCACTGCAGAGCATGTTTGTCGCAGTAATATTCCTGGGGCACTGGGGCTTCAGCGAGACAGGGAACACGGTACGGAGCAGCAACACTTAATACCGGGGCTGGTTTGGTGCCATGCTGTGGTCATAAAATGCACTGCAGGACAAAGTGCTGCAGTAGAGGGATATTTGGAAGCCCCCTCGTGACGCTGACAAAAGCAATAACCTTGAGATGTAAATGCAAAATGAAAGATGCTGCTGAAGAGGCTTTTGGAATGAACCTTTAATGACAGTGAGGAAATGGAAAGGCATTTGTTGCACAGACCGAGCCAGACCTCTTAATGCTGCGGTGTGTTTAAGCCACCCTGGCACATTGTGAAACATACAGGAAAATAAAATGGACATGAAACTATCTCAATGACCCAGATAGAAGTCATCATTGTTTTGTATGATACAGAGATACAACTCGTGCAGGGGAAGCACAGCTAACATGACTTTAACCTCCATCATTAGAAGCTTTGAAACAGTCAGTGAGGGTTCAGCTATAAACATTATTTTTCAGCACTAGATCAAATATGTTGTTTTAAATGTTTCATGTATTTCATTGGAGTCAAGGGCGTATGTAACTGTTTCTTTATGCATGATAGGGGTACATAATAAACACAGATCATCGTCGACCTATACCTGCAACTGTGGCGTGCCCGTGCATAGATTCTTTATATCCTCAATTATACAGGAGGGGTATCCATTTGTGTTGTTGACTCTCAAATGATAATCACTTCACTAGTGCATGACAAACCCAGCCAGATAAAGGTGTTTCAAAATCATTTGCCACATCAAGTGGAAAATCAGTCTGATCTGTATTTTTTTAAATTATTTTTCTAAATGTATTTTTGTCACCATCTGCTTTATCTGATCAAGAAAGCAACTATAATTTTAGCACATAAACATGTCAAAACATGCAGTCTGAATCTGCACCTACACACTAGCCGTAACGGCAGTTTAATTTTCTGGCTAGCTAGCGATATAATGCCTCTCCATGTGCACTCGCACTCCATGTTGGGAAAGCATCAAATGTAACATCTGCTAAGGTTTGATTTAAATCAATGGCCAATTGCTTTGGCAATGCTTCATTCACAGGAGGAAATTACAGACATGAATCTCACAGCAATTCATTATTTTATTATAAATAGGATATGCAAATCAGCTTTATATAAATGTATCTGCAAACTGCGCAACTTCACTATTTGATCCAACAACTGTTAAGAGGGTTGAAATTTATGAGGTGCTGACAGTCATGACTGAGTTGAGGGACATTGGGAAGGCCCTGCTGGATTGAACTGGTTCATGTGGTACCTATTTTCAAAGGAAGGAACTAAATAGATCCAAGTGGATTTCAACAACAACTTGCATTTATATAGCACCTTTAACATAGTAAAATGTCCCAACATGCTTTGCAGGAGCGTTATCAAATAAAATTTGACACCGAACCAGATATTAGGATAGGGGTGGGTTTTAAGGAATGTCTGAAACAACAACAATAACTTGTATTTATATAGTGCCTTTAACCTAGCAAAACGTCCCAAGGTGCTTCACAGGAGTATTTTAAGACAAAAAATTTGACACCGAGCCACATAAGGATAAATTAGGGCAGGTCACCAAAAGCTTGGTCAAAGAGGTAGGTTTTAAGGAGCATCTTAAAGGAGGAAAGAGAGGTAGCAAGGCGGAGAGGTTTAGGCAGGGAATTCCAGAGCTTAGGGCCTAGGCAACAGGAGGCACAGCCACCAAAGGTTGCGCGATTATAATCAGGGATGCTCAAGAGGGCAGAATTAGAGGAGCGCAGATATCTCAGGGGGGTTGTGGGGCTGAAGGAGATTACAGAGATAGGAAGGGGCGAGGCCATGAAGGGATTTGAAAACAAGGATGAGAATTTTGAAATCGAGGCGCTGCTTAACCGGGAGCCAATGTAGGTCAGCGAGCACAGGGGAGATGGGCGAATGGGATTTGGTGTGATTTAGGACACAGGCAGCTGATTTTTGGATGACCTCAAGTTTGCGTAGGGTGGAATTTGGGAGGCCAGCCAGGAGTGCGTTGGAATAGTCAAGTCAAGAGGTAACAAAGGCATAGATGAGGATTTCAGCAGCAGATGAGCTGAGGCAAGGACGGAGACGGGCGATGTTACGGAGGTGGAAGTAGGCGGTCTTTGTTATGCTGTGGCTATGTGGTCGGAAGCTCATTTCAGGGTCAAAGGTTGTGAACAGTGTGGTTCAGCCTCAGACAGATGTTAGGGAGAGGGATGGAGTCAGTGGCTAGGGAACAGAGTTTGTAGTGGGGACCAAAGCCAATGGCCCGGATTTTGCTGTCAGCGGCGAACGAACGGCGCTTGCCGTTCATTACACTTGCAGCTGCCCACAGACGTTTTGTGGGCTTTTGTGCAACAACTCATGGTATAGCGCGGCTCCCTCTACAGGGGCTCTCGGACCTGTGTGACCAGGGTAAGCAACAACGTGTCTCTTCAACCAATCAGATTGAAGAACCTTTACTGAGGCACGCAGACTCTAAACCAGGAATTGTATGTTCGAATATTTAATTCAATGCAAAATCATGTTCAGAAAGCGAAATAAAGAGAGGGATGAAACATGGGATTAAGAGAGAGAGAATAGAGACAAAGACAAAGTAAAAAAAACATTTAATCTTAATTTTTTTTTAAATCTCCAACAATAATTAAAATCTAAAGGAATGAGACTCCACACTTGTAAAAGTTAATTTTCAGTGCCAGAGAGATTGTTTTGTAGTAACTAAGACTTATCATGGTGCTAAAAATTCACTTACATGTGAATGGACAAGCCCTAACTTTTTCCAGCTTGTTTCATAGGTTTCTAGTGGGTAAGTACTCAACTTCACATCCTTCATGTGTTTAAATGCTGAGTCTCTTAACGAGGTATCAGTGTAGCGAAGCTTGTGGAGGAGCAGGGCAAATTGGACAGCAAGTTCCTGATTTTCGTGTTTAATTGCACATGTGCGGATGGCGGAAGTTGCTGTCTGATTAACTCCTTAATAATGGTGAATGCTGATAGCCTCACCGTTATTTCTACCACAAAATCTGGGCCAATGGCTTTGGTCTTTCAAATATTGAATTGGAGGAAATTTCTGCTCATCCAGTAATGGATGTTTGACAAGCAGAGTAACAAATCAGAAGCAGTGGAATGGTTGAGAGAGGTGGTGGCATGGTAGAGTGGACATGTGGAACCTGACGTTGTGTTTTCATATGATGTTGCTGAGGAGCAGCATGTGGATGAGAAATAGGAGGGGGCCATGGATAGATCGTTGGGACACTCCAGAAGTAACGGTGCGGGAGCAGGAAGAGAACCATTGCACATGCTTCTCTGTCTATGACTAGATAGGTAGGAATGGAACCAGGTGAGAACTGTCCCATCCAGTTGGATGATGGAGGAGAGGCATTGGAGGAGGATGTTGTGGTCAACCATTTCAAAGACTGCAGACAGGTTGACAAGGATGAAGAGAAATAGTTTACCATGGTCACAGTCACATAGGATGTCATTTGTGACTTTGATAAGGGCCATTTCAGTACTGTGATGGGGCAGAAATCTGATTAGTGGGGTTCAAACATGGAGTTGTGGGAAAGATGGGCACAGATTTGGGAGGCAACAACATGTTCAAGGACTCTGGAAAGGAAAAATGTTTGTAGATGGGATGGTAGTTTGCAAGGACAGAGGGGTCAAGGGTGTTTTTTTTAAGGATGGGGTGATGATTCCATATTTGAAAGGGAGGGGAACAGTACCTGAGGAGAGGGAACAAGATTGAGTTAACATGGGGGCCAGGATGGGAATTGGGTGGTCAACAGTTTGGTGGGAATAGGGTTGAGGGAGCAAAAGATGGGTCTCATGGACAAGATGAGCTGCAGAGGGCATGAGGGGAGATAAGAGAGAAACAAGAGAAAGATGCCAGTTCAGGGCTAGGGCAGGGGCGAACCTTGGGGGCAGTTTGACTTGGTGGCATGGGGAAGGGAGCAAGGTGGCAGAGGCAACTGAACAGATGGTCTCAATCTTAAGGGTCTTAAAGGAGGAGAGAGGTAGGGGTTTCGAAATTCCAGAGTGTGGGACCTACGCAGCTGAAAGATGAGGAGGATGTGCAAGAGACTGGATTCTGTGAAGTGAAGAGTTTAGGCTGGGAGTTGTAGGGTGCAAGGAGGTTACAGAGATAGGGTAGGGCTAGGCCATGAAGGGATTTAAGCACAGGGATTAGAATTTTAATTTTGAAGTGTTGGGGAACTGGGAAGTATTATAGGTCAGCGAGGAAATGGGAGATGGGTGGGCAGGACTTGGTACGGAATATCATTTTGGCAGAAAAGCTTTGGATGACCTGAAATTTATATAGCTTTGAGGATGGCAAGGAGAGCAATGGAATAGCCAAATCAAGAGGTGACAAAGGTATTGATGAGGATTTCAGCAGCAAATGGGCTGAGGTAGGGGTGGAGCCAGCCAATGTTACAGAGTTGATGTAGGCAGTCTTTGTGATGGGGAGAATATGGGGTCAGAAGCTCAGCTCAGGGTTAAATAGGATGTTGAGGTTACGAACAGTCTGTCTCAACCTGAAACAGAGAGGAAAATGGAATTGGTAGCATGGGTAGAGAGTTTGTGATGGGGGCTGAAGACAATAACTTTTGTCTTCCCAATGTTTAACTGGAGGAAATTGTGGCTCATCCAAGAATGGATGACACAAAGGCCAGGAAGGAGTTGAGAGAGATAGAATTGGGTGTCATCAGCCTACATGTGAAAGCTGCTGCCATGTTTGTAGATGATGTCTTCAAGGGGCAGCATGTAGATGAGGAAGAGGCAGGGGTCAAGGATAAATCCATGGAGGAATCCAGGGTTAATGGTGAGAAGGTGGGAAGAGAAGCCATTGCTAAATATGCTCTGGTTATGATCAGATAGTTAATAGAAAGGTTGCTCAGTTCATGATCTTGGGCATTGCCTTCATTTCAAGGCTAGTGAAAATATTCTCAAAGATATAAGGAGTTAGGATTCACCTATGAGAATGATCCAAGAAAAGGAGTCTAGAATACAAGAGTAAGAAAGGTGAAATAGTGCCAACTTATATTTATAGAGTGTTCCTGATGTAGATGACTGTTTCAGCATTTTGCATGGGTAAGAGGAGGTTGCTGAGCAGATGAGTGGTTAATGAGGTGAGAGTGCTACAACTGCATGGTCGAAGAGATGGGTTTTAAGAGGCTTTAAAAGGAGAAAAGTAAAGTGGCATGGTGGAGTGGTTTAAGGAGAAAGTTTCAGAGAAAACAAGTACTTTGAAGTTGATGAACTTGGGGAAGAATGCCAATAGAGCTTATGCAAGAGAGGGCATGAGCTGCAGAATTTTGAATTACCAGGTTTGTGGAGGGGGTGAGGCTGACAACCAGGGCATTTAAGAAATCAACTCAAGAAATGATGAAAATGTAGATTAAAGAGAAGATTCTTTAAACTCCACTTTTGCTTTCCAGTGTCTTTCGTAAAGGATTGCTTAATGGTGAGAAGGTGGGAAGAGAAGCCATTGCTGGAGATGCTTAATCACCTTGATGTTTCAAATTAATTTACATGCAATAGTTACAGTAAGTTATAAAATCTCCTCCAATTATATAATTGTTATATACCTATCAACTACTTTAAGCTGACATAAGGGTTTGGTCATCTTTTCTAGTGATACAGCTACCTAATGTTCATCTCTACCTTGAGTCTAAAATTTGGATTATTACATTGAAACCTTCACTTCAACATGCAAGCTAACTGATTGCTTATTTGTTATTCAAAAGTGTATTTCCAAGTAGGATTGTAAAGCAAAAAGTCCAAAATCGCCAGGGCAAATACCCATATGCATCACAAGTAAGTTATTAGTCTTCTATAGTGCAGATCTCGAGTGAGTGTGATTTTGTTACACTAGATATTACACAGGAGTCGATCCAAACATTTGCGTGTTCTGCATCTAAAGTGTTCACTCGGGTCCCATTTTCTTTTCTGTTTCTCTTTCCCATCCTCGTTCTACAAATGTGAGCTAGCGGAGAAATAATGCTGAATTACATTGTGATACATGTTTCAGTTCTTTCGTGTGAAGGTAGCACAGTCTTATGCAAAGAAGCACCCTTTATAAAGTCAATGAGGTATAACCTGGACCTCGGTGCGCCCGTATTGTGACTTCAGACCAAAAAAAAACCACTAGAAAAATGGCCTTAATACCTGGAACAATTCACAGGTATGCCAACTACTGATTTACCTGTGTCACTACTTATGCTTCCAATTCAACTGTAGAGTGTAACTTTGGCCAGCAAGTTATCGGAAATTTTCCTGCTCCAATGTCGTAACCTTGCCGGAAACCCTGGCTACATGCGGCTGCGAGGAAATTCCCGGCCTTGGTCTTCTTAATAACAACAGGGAATGCTGGAAAAACTCAGCAGGTCAGGCAACATCCGTGGAGAGAAATTTGAGTTGACGTTTCGGGTTGAAACCCTTCTTCAAAACTGGAAAGAAAATAAAAAGATCGAAGGCAAAGCTGCGATCGAACAAAAGAAGAAAAAGAGACAATAAAAGGTATTGGAAGCCAGATGAGATGGTAATGGGCCCGTGGAGACAAAAGGCAGCTGAGATTAGGTGTGAAGTGTATTGGCAGGATAGCCTGGCAAAGAGGAATTTGAGAGGTGATCTTATTGATGTGTTAAGAGAATGGGGGAAAAAATCCAGAATATTACATTAAATTAAATTACACGAGTGGGACAAGAAGTCGTGGGTTTAAACTAGGAAAAAAGTAAGCTTAGGACTGATATCAGGAATGAATGAATGGATGAATTAAAATCTTGTGAAAGGAAAATGATGGGAAATTGCATTCATGTGCTATTCACACACATTAATTTTTTATTTTTTTTCTTGGTTCAAGAATAGAGAGTTGGGAGTAGAAGGACTGGCCCAGGTATTTCAGGGAGAAAACAGCTGTGAGGAAAGCCAGATATAGGATCGCAGTAATTGACGCAGGTTGGTCCGCGTCTATGGAGAGAACAGACAGCCGACTGACCTGCTGTGTGTTTCCGGCTTTTTTCTGTTTTTGTTTCAGATTTCCAGCGATTTGCTTTTTATTTGCTCGTTTGTTTCCTCTCCTGGTTTGTGACTGTTGGTAAAAGCAGATGTTTCCGTTTCATGAATGGATGATTTTAGATGGTTCACTTGAATGCTGAGACGGTGGATCTCAGCATGAACAAGGCAGCATATGCTCAGCTAGCCCTCAGGAAATTCCTGGTGTGAGTGACCTTTAAAGTTTCCTGTGCTCAAGGAGTGAGTTTTGACCTTTCTAGATGACGTTATTAGATGTTGCATGCTCGTCGATTTTTCACTCTCTTGGAAAGGGGAAGGAGGAACTAAAGAAAAAACGTATCCAGCCAGCCCCATCCAGTACAAGTATCGTTCTTTTTGACGAATCACAATGTCACATTGAGACTAGCAAATCACAAGGAAATCTAAGGCTCAGATTAAAAAATCCCCCTGGCAGAAGGAGAAAACAGTGGAGAGGGTGAAACCTCTAGATGAAAAAAATGAGGAAAACTCAATTGAAGACACAACGGAAGATGATATTTTTTTGACCAAGGTAACTGCCAGATTACAAACCCCTCTTGACTCATTTGCTTAGGCCACAGTCTGGTGTGCGGTAGTAGAAAGGATTACATTTTTTTTTTAATTCGCCACATCTCACTATTTTTGGTAAATTTCAGTTTATAGCGATGCATTCTTTCAGTTCTAAAATGAGGCGTTGGTTTGGAATTATACCTGGGAAATAAGTGTTCTGATTCGAGAATCTACTTGAGGAACCATTAATGAGATCTAATGATTTAGATGATTAGGATAAATGATTTAGGCTGGCACTACATCCTGTGATAAATCCGACAATTTCTATGCATACTACAGGTAGCATGATTTGCTGCTCAAGTAGCGCAATTTTGTTTGAAAAGTCCCGGAGGCAGTGGAAATGGAGGTTTACGTGTGGATTTGAGTGATAACATATTACTTGCCACAACAAATCACTTTGCTCTAACCATGATAGATTGCAGTAGCTGCACAATATCCTTCTTTTAAAATTGTCAGGGACGCGGGAGCTGCAATTTATTGTTTTATTTATATATAAAACAATATTTATTTCCGTTATTCTGGACAAGATTATTCATGCTGGGTAACAGACCGTCTTTATTTCACTTTCTGTTAAGTAGAGCATCAAATCAAGTGTGGCATGAGACAGATGCAATACCGAGCTTCGTCTCAATTGCCTTCACAATGCAACACAACCCAACTTCAGAAATGTGTTCCTTTCTTGACAATTTGCTTTCTACATTCTGTACCGTTCTGACCTGCCTGTGCGTGGCTGTTGAACTACAGTGACAACAATACATGAATGGGGTTATGTGCTTTTCTCTGGGAAGCGGAAGTAAACTGGCCCTGCTTATTCCCCACAGGATCGCTGAACAACCTTGGCTAGAAGAGATTTTCATTCCATTCCTCTCAACTGGATTTGTCCCCAGCCAAGAAGAGAAAGAAGTATTTTCTGCAAGATTGTTCCCACCTAGCCATTGGAACTGGTTTCCACCCAACCGAAGAGTGGGAGGGGATCAAACACTAAGTTTAGATCTGTTGAACATAGTGATTATTGAGATCCTTTTACTTGCTTGCAACTTATGAAATTTGAATTGATTTGAAATATCTATTTCAAGACAGTTTAGCAATCCCATTTTTTGCTCAGTTTTACTATATTCCAACCCTTCCTTCTCATGTGACTATATTTCCTTACCCTGTAGTAATATTTTTAAGCTGCAAGAGACAAAAAGGGAGCAGTGCAGACTGCATAATTCACCATAACCAAGAATCTTAATCCACTGTGAAATGGTGAAAGCCACACTTATTTTAGAGCTGAGTTTTGCCACGGTCAGCTTGCTATTATTATAAAATTATCCTCTTGGAACAACTAACTAAAAACTGATAAAACGCATCAAACCGCAGTCTCTTGCTGTTGACATGACAAACTGTACTGCCTCTATTATTTGACTTGTCAGCAACTAGGGCCTTAACTATTCACAGTATTTATTAATGACTTAGATGATGGAATAGAAAGTTATATATCCAAATTAGCCAATGAAACAAAGATAGGCAGCATTGTAGACGGTGTAGATGAAAGTATAAAATTACAAAGGGATGTCGACAGATTAAGTGAATGGGCAAAACTGTGGCAAATGGATTTCAATGTATGCAAATACGAGGTCATCCACTTTGGACCTAAAAAGGATAGAACAAGGTACTTTCTAAATGGTGAAAAGCTAAAAACAGTGGAGGTCCAAAGAGACTTGGGAGTCCAGGTACATAGATCATTAAAATGTCATGAACAGATACAGAAAATAATTAAAAAGGCTAATGGAATGCTTGCCTTTATAGCTAGGAAACTAGAATACAAGGGGGTAGAAGTTATGCTGCAGCTATACAGAACCCTGGTTAGACCACACCTGGAGTACTGTGAGCAGTTCTGGGCACCACCTTAGGAAGGATCCATTGGCCTTGGAGGGAGTGTAGCGTAGGTTTACCAGAATGATACCCGGACTTCAGTCATTGAGTTATGAAGAGAGATTACACAAATTAGGGTTGTATTCCCTAGAATTTAGAAGGTTAAGGGGTGATCTGATTGAAATGTTCAAGATATTAAGGGGAACAGATAGAGTAGATAAAGAGAAACTATTTCCGCTGGTGAGTGATTCTAGGACTAGGGGGCATTGTCTAAAAATTGGAGCCAGACCTTTCAGGAGTGAAATTAGGAAACATTTCTACACACAAAGGGTGGTAGAAGTTTGGAACTTTCTTTTGCAAATGACAATTGATGCTAGATCTATTGTTAATTTAAAATCGGAGATTGATAGATTTTTGTTAACTAAAGGTATTAAGAGTTATGGGCCAAAGGCGAGTATATGGAGTTAGATCGCAGATCAGCCATAATTTCACTGAATGGTGGAACATGCTCGAGGGGCTCAATGGCCTACTCCTGTTCCTATGTTACTATGTTCCTTCTTACCTGACAACACAGATGGACTTTTGAAATGAAGCATATATTGCCAACACTTCTTTTTCTTTCTTTTGAGTGCTATTAACAGGATTATCTTGACTTACTTTATGAGCTAGTAGTTATTATTCCCCACTTGCCTACAAATTAGGTCTGCATGGTGACTACGTATGGTTTCCAAGTCTCTTGACCATTTCCATAATAGGGCCATTCCCAGTTCATTTATGCCTGAACAAAAAAATTCCTTTAAGCTGGAGGAAAAACATGTCTAAGCTGAAGAGAACTTAATTTATCTATTGTATAAATTTGTATTGACCACTAGACAGATACCAAGTTTACTGTAGTCATCCAGACACTAGAGGGGGAGCAAGGAGTTTTCTGTAGAACAAGGACCATGCTGTAATTGTATTACTTGCAACAACCAAAGACTTTCCTGAAAATTAATAATCAATGATTATAATTACAAATGCAACATTTTGGTCATTAAGATGAGTCAAGAATATAAATAAGAGGATCATAGATAATTTAGGGAGAGTTAAACATAAGTTGAGGGATATAAATATGATTAACTACTGTACTTAACTCATGCTTCATTTATCTGTAGGCTGGTGTATGTCTGCAATGAGTCAATAGCAATAAATTCAGTGTGTCCCATGTATCTATATTTGTCTAAGATAACAATACAGTTCCACTAGTAACAAAAGCAGAAAATGCTGGAAATACTCAGCAGCTCAGGCAGCATCTGTGGAGAGAGAAACAAAGTTAACATTTCAGGTCGATGACCTTTCATCAGAGCTCAAAAATGTTCCTCTTTCTCCTCCCTTCCCAACGTCCAGGGCCCCAAACACTCCTGCCAGGTGAAACAGTGATTTACTTGTACTTCTTTCAATTTAGTATCTTTCCCTTCCCATGACACCTTCCCGGCAAGCGCAGGAGATGCAACACCTGCCCTTTTACCTCCTCCCTTCCCATCATCCAGGGTCCTAAACATTCCTTCCAGGTGAAACAATGATTTACTTCTACTTCTTTCAATTTAGAATAATGTGTTTGCTGCTCACGATGCAGTCTCCTCTACTTTGGGGAGGCCAAACACAGATTAGGTGATCGCCTCCGGTCGCCTGTCATATTAATTCTCTGCTTCACTCCCACTCTGACCTAACAGAAACATAGAAGATAGGAGCAGGAGTAGGCCATTCGGCCCCTTGAGCCTGTTCCGCCATTTAATGAGATCATGGTCATCCAAATTCAGTACCCTGTGATGTAAAATGACTACTGAGCACTTGGTTTGATTATAAAACAAGGCTTTAATCAACTGTTTCAAAACCATGAGATTTCTAGTTATATCACTAGTTCCTGGTTACAGAAACATCCTGAGCAAGCTGGGCCCACGCCCGAGTATTTATACTCCTTGGATGGCGCCACCAGCTGGCCACCCAGTGTTACTTCATGAGTCATGATAAGATTCGTGATGTCCTTCCTGCCTGAACGTTTTAGAAGTCCGACGACTTCCTTCTAGTGGATTAGGTGGACCACGAATAGGCACAGTCTTTTAGATCTTCGGTTGTGGCTGGAAGGCACGTCTCCTTGGGCTGTGTCATGGTCCCTGGGCCGCTTGGTCCATACTGGTAGATCGACGGGGCCCGTGTCACCTTGATCAACCTGCGGAAGACTGGGGAGATCGTGACTCCGGGTGCGGGTCCCCACAGGCACAGAGCGGGCATCATCTTGGTTGGTAGCCAGGGATTGACCGGCATCCTGGCTTCGTGTGGCCATCCCATGGGAAGCGCTCGACTCCCCGAGTTGATCCGGTGGAGTAGCCGGCAGATCCCTTGATGTCCCAGGTAGGACGTCATCCTCAAAGGAGCGCAGAGCGTCGGCATCATTACCATGGGTTCCTCTACCAGTTGGGTCCTTGGGACTGGTTGGACAGGGAGCCAGATCTCGGAGTGAAACAGTGGACTCCCAGCCATCAGGGTACCGCATGTGCGCGTAGGTGGGATTAACGTCTGTTAGTTCCACCTCGTCGACGTGGGGATCATTTTTGGAAGATCGGACGAATCTTCGGAGCAGCACGGGGCCGGGAGCTGCCAACTATGACAGTAGGGACGTCCCATGAGTGGAGCGACACTGGAACCTGAAGAATCGCTCATGAGGAGTGACATTGGTGGACATAGAAAGAAGAGA
This sequence comes from Somniosus microcephalus, assembly GCF_052327205.1. NCBI lineage: Eukaryota > Metazoa > Chordata > Chondrichthyes > Squaliformes > Somniosidae > Somniosus > Somniosus microcephalus. The sequence continues at coordinate 49,514,274 of NC_141004.1, forward strand.
CCTGACGGAATGCAATGCGTCAGGGAGCATAGTTTCCCACTGCTGGTCTGGTAGGTTGCGTGACCTCAGTGCAAGATGAACAGCGTTCCAAATGATAGCGTTGTATCTCTCAACCTGTCCGTTACCGATGGGATGATACGGTGTTGTTTTACTTGTGGCGCTTCCCCGTTGGGAAAGATAACTTTTGAGTTCGCTTGACATGAAGGAGGGACCCCGATCAGAGTGGATGAAATTGGCCGTACCGCAAAGGGAAAAGACTTGATCGAGGCATTTGATCACTGTGGAAGTAAGCGTATTGGGACAGGGGAAAGCAAAGGGAAAGCGTGAATATTCGTCCACCATAGTAAGCAAGTAGGTGTTTCGGGTTGAGGAAGGCAATGGCCCTTTAAAGTCAATGCTGAGTCACTGCATAGACTGCATAGCATGTATGAGCGAGACATCCGACGGACGGAAGAATTACGGTTTTAATTCCACACAAATTCTACAGGTGGAGCATGTTCTTTTCACATCTTCCGTAGAAAATGGGAGATTTTTAGATCGCACAAAGTGCAACATACGGGTAAAGCCAGGATGGCATAAGTCAGTATGAAGATCCGCAAGAGTCGAAGTTGAATAGAAGAGCAGAATGCATGCGTGAGGGTATCCGGGACTACATTCTCTTTGCCGGGTCGATAATGTATGCTGTAGCCAAAGGCAGCCAATTCCATCCTCTTAGTGCGTTTCCGGTTATCCAGCATAAAGTCCACGGAGCGCTGATCGGTTATAAGTGAGAAATGGCGACGAGCGAGAAAATGACTCCATTTATGCACCGCTTCGATGATGGCCGTAGCCTCCTTCTTGACAGGAGGATAATGGAGCTCGCTATCCTGCAAAGTTCTGGATAGAAATGCCACGGGTCGACCACCTTGATTCAAGGTAGCCGCGATCGCCACCTCTGATGTATCGCACTCGACCACGAAAGGAAGATTTTCATCAATGGAACGAAGCATGGCTTTTTCCAGTTGTCGCTTGAGGAGGTTGAAAGCTGAAATAGCCGTTGCTTCCAATGGAAATGACTTTGCGTGAAGCAGGGGCTGGATCTTGTCGGAGAAGTGTGGTATCCACTTTGCATAATAGGTGAACATGCCGAGTGCCCGACGAAGAGAGCCGAGATTCGTAAGGGGAGAGAGCTCCTGAAGCGGATGAAGTCGTTCCGGATCCGGGTTGATGACACCGTTGCCCACCCAATAGCCAAAGATGTTGACTGATGGAACAACAGAAAATGCTGGAAAAACTCAGCAGGTCAGGCAACATCCGTGGAGAGAAATTTGAGTTGACGTTTCGGGTCGAACCCTTCTTCAAAACTGGAAAGAAAAGAAAATAGATCGAAGGCAGGGCTGCGATCGGACAAAAGAAGTGAAAGAAACAAAAGAAGTAAAAGAGCTAGACGAGATGGTAATAGGCTGAGATTAGGTGTAAAGTGTACTGGCAGGGCAAGAGATAGCTGCCAGGTGTGAGAGAGAAACAACTGCCCTCACCCCTGCCCCTCCCTCCCGGAACCACGATAGGGTTCCCCTTGTCCTCACCTTTCACCCCACCAGCCTCCACATTCAACGGATCATCCTCCAGCATTTCCGCTACCTCCAAAGTGATCCCACCACCAAATGTATCTTCCCCTCCCCTCCCCTTTCAGCATTCCATAGGGACCGCTCCCTCCGAGACACCCTAGTCCACTCCTCTATCACCCCAGACAGCCCTTCCCCTTCGCCTGGCACCTTCCCGTGCAAGCGGAGGAGATATAACACCTGCCCCTATACCTCCCCCCTTCCCACTGTCCAGGGCCCCAAACACCCCTTCCAGGTGAAACAGCGATTTACTTGTACTTCTCGCAATCTAGTATACTGTATTCGCTGCTCACGATGCGGTCTCCTCTACATTGGGGAGACCAAACGCAGATTGGGTGACCGCTTTGCGGAACACCTCCGTTCAGTCCGTAAGGGTGACCCCGAGCTTCCGGTCGCCTGTCATTTTAATTCACCGCGCCATTCCCACTCGGACCTCACCATCCTTGGCCTCTTGTATTGTTCCACGGAAGCTCAACGTAAACTCGAGGACCAGCACCTCATCTTCCGATTAGGCACTCTGCAGCCTTCCGGACTCAATATCGAGTTCAACAATTTCAGATCATAACCTCGGCCCCTATTACACATTTTTTCTTGTAATTTTTCCACTCCTTTTCCCCCCCCCCCCCCTTTCTTTTTGTTTCTCTCTCACACCTGGCAGCTATCTCTTGCCCTGCCAGTACATTTTACACCTAATCTCAGCCTATTACCATCTCGTCTAGCTCTTTTGTTTCTTTCACTTCTTTTGTCCGATTGCAGCACTGCCTTCGATCTATTTTCTTTTCTTTCCAGTTTTGAAGAAGGGTTCGACCCGAAACGTCAACTCAAATTTCTCTCCACAGATGTTGCCTGACCTGCTGAGTTTTTCCAGCATTTTCTGTTGTTATTTTGGATTTCCAACATCTGCAGTATTTTGCTATCGTACTAATGTTGACTGATGGTACTGATTTAATAGATTTGGACTCATTTAAGGTTAAGTTGCGACGACGGAGAACGTCAAAAAATGTCTGGAGGTTGGCATCATGCTCCTTCTGGTCATGATCAGCAATGGTGATATTATCCAGATATGGAAAAGTGTCCGTTAAGTTCTCCTGTTTGACTAGGCTATCCATTGCCCGTTGAAAGACAGCCACCCCATTGGTGACCCCAAATGGAAGGTGACAAAACTGATAAAGCCGACCATTGGCCTCAAAGGCCGTATACATATTGTCAGAGTCCTTTAACAGTACTTGATGGTATGCGCTCTTTAAATCAAAAGTTGAAAATACCTTGTAGTTGGCAAGGTTATTGACCATGTCATCAATGCATGGTAGTGGGTAGGCATCCAGGTCAGTATACTGGTTAATAGTTTGTGAGTAATCAATGCAAAGATGTTTCTTGTGTTGCTTCAGAGGACTTTTAACAATGACGACTTGAGCCTGCCAGGAAGATGAACATGGCTCAATGATACTGTCAGCTAGAAGGCGAGAGCTTTCTGCCTCGATAAAGGATTGATCGTCTGATGCGCTATCAATTACTCATAAAAGACTGAGAGTTAGAAGAGTAACTAAAGGCTTTTATTAACAACAGAATGGAGGTCTGCCTCGCGTGGTCGACCGGTCCAGGGTACAAAGGGCTGGGGAGCAGTCACCTTTATACTAGGACCTGTGGGAGGAGTCAGCCGAGGCATGTCCAGGCATGTACACAGTGGAATACAAACAGGACAAACAGGAATACAAACAGTGGTTTACCACATTCACCCCTTGTTTAAAATTGAGTCCGGCGGGGTGAAGTGTATTAAAAGTTAGTGTATTGGAGTCTCTCCGGAGGTCTTGTCTGCCGCTGTGATCTGCGTGGCGACGGCAGGGGTAGTGAAGCTTCCGGCGTCGAGTCCAGCGTAGGCTGTGGCACAGGCGTGTCGTCCTCGTAGATGTCGAGCGGGTCGCGAGGCCCAGGCCTGCCGTCTGCTGGGGCTGGATATCGGATCGTGGGGGGGGGTGGTAGTGGGTAGTGGGTTACTGCGGCCCCTGAGGGTGCAAGGTCTCTTATGGAGACTGTGTCCTCCCGCCCGTCCGGGTATGCGATGTAAGCATACTGGGGGTTGGCGTGGAGGAGGTCGACCCTCTCGACCAGGGGGTCCGTTTTATGGGTCCTCACGTGTCTTCTCAGTAGGACTGGCCCTGGGGACGTCAGCCATGGCGGTAGCGATGTCCCCGATGTGGACTTCCTTGGGAAGACAAACATTTTCTCATGAGGGGTGGCGTTAGTGGCAGTGCAGAGCAGTGACCGAATAGAGTGGAGCGCATCGGGGAGCACATCCTGCCAGCGGGAGGTTGGAAGGCCCCTAGACTTTAAGGCTAGCAGGACGGCCTTCCAAACTGTCGCATTTTCTCTTTCCACCTGTCCGTTCCCCCGGGGGTTGTAACTGGTGGTCCTGCTTGTGGCAATACCCCTAGTTAGCAGGTACTGATGGAGTTCGTCGCTCATAAACGATGAGCCCCGGTCGCTATGGATATAGCTGGGGAAGCCGAACAGGGTGAAGAGGTTGTTCAGACATTTAATGACCGTGGCACTGGTCATGTCCGGGCAGGGGAAGGCGAACGGGAAACGGGAGTACTCATCAATAATATTGAGGAAGTACACATTGCGGTCGGAGGAGGGGAGAGGCCCTTTAAAATCGACGCTCAGGCGCTCGAAGGGGCGAGTGGCTTTTATCAGGTGGGCCCTGTCTGGTCTATAAAAGTGCGGTTTGCACTCAGCGCAGACTTGGCAGTTCCTGGTCATGGTCCTGACCTCCTCAATAGAGTAAGGCAGGTTGCGGGCTTTGATGAAGTGGAAGAACCTGGTGACCCCCGGGTGGCAGAGGTCATTGTGGAGGGCCCGCAGTCTATCGATCTGCGCGCTGACGCAGGTGCCACGCGATAGCGCATCCGGGGGTTCATTTAGCTTCCCGGGCCGGTACAAGATCTCGTAGTTGTAGGTGGAAAGTTCGATTCTCCACCTCAAGATCTTGTCATTTTTGATTTTGCCCCTCTGCTTGTTGTTAAACATAAAAGCAACTGAACGCTGGTCAGTGAGCAGGGTAAATCGTTTTCCGGCCAGGTAGTGCCTCCAATGACGCACAGCCTCCACAATCGCCTGGGCCTCCTTCTCAACAGCGGAGTGTCTGGTCTCCGGGCCTTGGAGGGTTCGTGAAAAGAAGGCCACGGGTCTCCCCGCCTGATTGAGGGTAGCGGCCAGGGCAAAGTCAGACGCGTCGCTTTCCACCTGGAAGGGGATGGATTCGTCCACTGCGTGCATGGTGGCTTTGGCAATGTCCTCCTTGATACGGTGGAAGGCTAAGCGGGCCTCTGCCATCAAGGGAAAAGAGGTGGACTTGATCAGCGGACGGGCCTTGTCCGCATAGTAGGGGACCCACTGGGCGTAATAGGAGAAAAACCCTAGGCACCTCTTCAGGGCCTTGAGGCAGTGGGGCAGTGGAAGTTCCATAAGGGGACGCATCCGGTCGGGGTCGGGGCCGATGACTCCGTGTTCCACAACACAGCCAAGGATGGCGAGGCGGTTTGTGCGGAATATACACTTCTCCTTGTTATATGTCAGGTTTAGGAGTTGGGCGGTGCGGAGGAATTTTTCGAGGTTTGCGTCATGGTCCTGCAAGTCACGGCCGCAGATGGTCACATTGTCCAGATATGGGAAAGTGGCCTGCAACGCATTTTGATCTACCATCCGGTCCATCTCCCTTTGGAAGACGGAGACCCCGTTGGTGACGCCAAAGGGAACCCTAAGGAAGTGATAGAGGCGGCCGTTTGCCTCAAAGGCAGTGTACTGGCGGTCCTCAGGGTGGATGGGGAGCTGGTGGTACGCTGATTTCAGGTCAATGGTCGAGAAGACGCGGTACTGCGCGATCTGGTTGACCATATCAGCTATACGGGGGAGTGGGTAGGCGTCCAGCAGGGTGTAGCGATTTATTGTCTGGCTGTAGTCGATGACCAGGCGCTGCTTCTCGCCGGTCTTAACGACCACAACCTGGGCTCGCCAGGGGCTGGTGCTGCCCTCAATAATCCCTTCTTTCAGGAGCCGCTCCACTTCGGTTTTAATGAAAACCCTGTCCCCGGCACTGTATCGCCTGCTCTTTGTGGCGATGGGCTTACAGTCGGGGGTGAGGTTAGCAAACAGTGGGGGGGGGGTGACTCTGAGTGTGGAGAGGTTGCACCTGGTGCGCGGCGGGCAGTTTGGAAGCTGCTGGCTGCGGACTGTGAGTGGGGGTAGGGGTCCACCGTACGCCATCGTAACACTTTTAAGGTGGCACTGAAAATCTAACCCCAGCAGGACGGCAGCGCAGAGGTCAGGCAGGACCAAAAGTTTAAAATGATCGTACACGGTCCCGTCTACTACGAGTGTCACCACGCAGTAGCCGCCGATGTCCGCCGACTGGGACTCGGAGGCCATAGAAATCCGCTGTTGCGCAGGCAGGACTGGGAGAGAGCAACACCACACCGTGTCAGGGTGGATGAAGCTCTCCGTGCTCCCAGAGTCAAAAAGGCAGATTGTATCGTGACCATTTACCTTAATGTCCATTGTGGAACTGGCCAGTTGGTGCGGTCTCGCTTGGTCCAGTGTAACGGATGCCAGCGTAGGGGTCGGTGTGTCGCTGCGGGTATCAGATGAGGCGGTGTCGGGGGCCTGCTGCGTCCCGGCTGTCGTCCAAGATGGCGGCGTCCATGATCCCCATGTGGCTGGAGGCGTCCAAAATGGCTGCTGTACCGGTGATTCGCACATGGCCGGGGAGGTCCAAGATGGCGGCCCGCATGGCCCACACGCGGCGCTGCTGGGGTTCGGGGTGGCTTTGGCCCTGCAGACGCTAGCGTAGTGTCCCTTCTTCCCGCAGCCCGAGCAGATCGCGTTTTTCGCCGGGCAGCGCGCTCTGGGGTGTTTTGCCTGGCCACAGAAGTAGCATTTCTGGCCTTGGGGCACTGCTGTCTGGCCTTGGGACACTGCTGCGGTAGTTGGGCCGTTGTTGGGGTGTGGCTGGGGTGGCACGGCGCTATGAGGCGGTCCTACCGTGTCCCAGGCTGTCATTCCCCACGGCGTCCACGGTGCAGAGGAGTAGGCATCCATGCCCTGGTAGGCTGCATCCAACGATAGTGCGAGTTCAGAGGCCTTGTTGAGGTCGAGGTTACTCTGCTCCAACAGTCGCTGTCAGGTGTAATTGGATCTGTGGCCCGCTACAAAAGCGTCCCGGATAAGTTCCTCTGTGTACACGGCGGCCTTTACATCCTTACAACCACAGGCCCGGCCAAGCACAGACAGTGCCTGAAGGTATTCCACGGTCGATTCCCCAGGTTGTTGTTTACGACTCCCCAGGAGGTGCCTGGCGTACACTTCGTTCACTGGGCGCGTGTACTGGTCCTTGAGGAGCTTGATAGCGTCCACGTACGAGGTCGCGTCTTGGATGACCGAGTACACTCGGTGGTTCACTTTGGAGGTCAGGACATCCAGTTTGTCCTCGTCCGATTTGATTGCTTCGGAGGCGGTCAGGAATTTTTTGAAACACTTAAGCCAGTGAGTAAACTTGGTGGATGAGTCCGCCTCCCGATGATCTAAGTCCAGGCATGCTGGTGTGAGGATCTTCTCCATTATAAAAATGTTGTTAATAAAATTGATGCGCTATCAATTACTCATAAAAGACTGAGAGTTAGAAGAGTAACTAAAGGCTTTTATTAACAACAGAATGGAGGTCTGCCTCGCGTGGTCGACCGGTCCAGGGTACAAAGGGCTGGGGAGCAGTCACCTTTATACTAGGACCTGTGGGAGGAGTCAGCCGAGGCATGTCCAGGCATGTACACAGTGGAATACAAACAGGACAAACAGGAATACAAACAGTGGTTTACCACATCGTCTTGGCTAAAATGTCGTGATTTAGTGACTATGGGCTTACATCAGGGGGAAAGATTGGCAAACAAGGAGGGCTCATCGAGCGAAGCCACCGAAAGCGCACAAAACGGTACTTTGGAAATAGTAAGCTCCGGCTTTGACCCTCCAAACTCAAAAGTGAGTCTTTTGTGTTGTTTCTGGAAATCCTGTCCCAGGAGCACATCACTGCATAGGTTCTTGAGCACCCCGAGCTGGGTGGAGCAATAAGTGCGGCCATTGAGAATAAGGTCGACAAGACAAAAGCCGGACGAGTTGGTGGTCAGTGTCATCAGAACCATTGCAATTTCCCTGTCTGAGGGGTAAATATGCAGTTTTAACTTACTGACAGCCTGCTCACTAATGAAGCTGTCAGAGCTGCATGAGTCAATTAGTGCACTCAAAATGTGTCCATTTATCGAAACCTTCATGGCTGCATGGGACAGACTTTGGGGAAAAACAGCTGTGATGGGAGGAGGGGCAGTTTTAACCTTGACAGCTGTAACCTTAGTAGTGGTTCTTGGGGGTGGAGCAGTTTTATAGATTGCAGCTGTAACCTTAGTAGTGGCTCTTGGGGAGGAGCAGTTTTATAGATAGTAGCTGCAAAACTAACAGGGGCTCTTGAACGGTATACCTTAGAAAAGTGGCCTTTCTTACAAACAGAGGCTCTTGACTGGCATACCTTAGAAAAGTGACTTTTGTTACTGCAATGATTGCAGACTGCGTTACGAGCAGGACAACATTTCCTATAGTGGAATGCACCTCCACAGAAGAAACACTTCCTTCCAGATTGCCAAGATGCTGCTAGGGCAGCGCCGTCATCAGTGAAGGCTTCTAAGGCAGGGTTGTCATCAGCCAGGTGGGAGTCATCATCAGTGAGGGCTTCCGCCCGAGGCCTGTCAAAGGAGTCACTAAAAGTGATAGCAGCAGCCCGTGCACGTGGTGAAAGATAGGTATCTGCATTCCTCTTTGCTAAGTCCAGAGAGCATGCCTGGTCATAGGCAGCCTGTAACTTGAAGGTTTTATTCTCCAACAGACGCTGGAGTATGAAGGGAGACGCAATCCCATTAATAAAGGAACCACGAATTAACTCCTCCTGGTACTGCTCAGCTGTGACAGCTTTAAGATTACATTCCTTGCTGAGCCTGCGAAGTTTCTGAAGGAATTCATCAAGTGATTCCTCGGGTTGTTGTCGAGTTGTGGCCAGTAGATGCCGAGCAAAAATTTTGTTTGGGGACTTAACATATAGTTGCTGTAGTATTTGGATAGCGGCATCATAGTCTACACAGTCTTCGATATAGTCAAACACATGAGGGGATACATAATTGGCAAGCATTCGTAACTTATTAGGAACATTCTCACCACACTCCTCAAGGAAGTTGCTAAAGGTACGATACCAGTGTTTCCATACCTTAGCAGCTGTAAGTGAATTCGGGTCCAGGTCAAGACGGGCAGGTCTGAGTAGTTTCTCCATGATGGATCGATTACTTCATCTGGTTCCCTTCTACGGTTTGAGTCGTAGCCGTCTGTTCCCAAGACCACTCAGAGCGTGGAGCAGGTTCAGTTGATTAAATTGATGTAAAACGACTACTGAGCACTTGGTTTGAGTATAAAACAAGGCTTTAATCAACTGTTTCAAAACCATGAGACTTCTAGTTACATCACTAGTTCCTGGTTAGAGAAACATCCTGAGCAAGCTGGGCCCACATCCGAGTATTTATACTCCTTGGACGGTGCCACCAGCTGGCCGCCCAGTGTTACTTCATGAGTCATGAGTCATGATAAGATTCATGACACACTGTCCCTGCTTTCTCCCCATAGCCCTTGATCCCTTTAGCCTTAAGAAATACAGGAAACTTTGTTATATCCGGCACCGACGGGACCGAGCTGTTGCCATTCTATCAAAACTGCCGGACATACAAAGTTAATGTTGAAGTATACGGAGGTTTTCATCTCCGTATCTGACAACAAACACTGTTGCTTAGCAACAGCTTGTAAACAGTCGGCCCGTACCTTGGAAGCGTCTCTGTAGCTTAGCAACAGCTTCAGAGAGACTTTCCAGAGCCCGACTGTTGAAAACAAAGCCACGAGAAGAAAAAAAACCTAACAAAATGGCTTCTGATTTCTGCCGGTAGATCGAGGTTTCCAGGCATACAACCTCCGGATAAACCAAAGTTTCCTGTATATCTAACTCCTTCTTGAATATATTTAATGAATTAGCCTCAACTGCCTTGTGTGGTAAAGAATTCCATAGGTTCACCACTCTCTGGGTGAAGAAATTCCTCCTCATCTCAGTCCTAAATGACTTACCCCTTATCCTTAGACTGTGACCCCTGGTTCTGGACTCCCCCACCATCGGAAATATCCTTTCTGCATCTAGTCTGTCTAGTCCTGTTAGAATTTTATAAGTTTCAATGAGATCCCCTCTCATTCTTCTAAACTCTAGCGAATATAAGCCTAATCGACCCAATCTCTCCTCATCTGTCATTCCTGCCATCCCAGCTATCAGTCTGGTGAATCTTCACTGCACGCTCTCCATGGCAAGAACATCCTTCCTCAGATAAGGTGACCAAAACTGCACACAATACTCAAGGTGTAGTCTCACCAAGGCCCTGTACAACTGTAGCAAGACATCCTTGCTCCTGTACTCGAATCCTCTCGCTATGAAGGCCAACATACCATTTGCCTTCTTAACCGCCTGCTGCACCTGCATGCTTACCTTCAGCAACTGCTGCACAAGGACACCAAGGTCTCGTTGCACTTCCCCTTTTCCCAATCTATTGCCGTTCAGATAATAATCTGTCTTCCTGTTTTTGCCACCGAAGTGGATAACCTCGCATTTATCCACATTATACTGCATTTGCCATACATCTGCCCAATCACCCAGCCTGTCCAAATCATACTAGAGTTTCTCGGCATCCTCCTCACAGCACACATGCCCACCCAGCTTTGTGTCATCTGCAAACTTGGAGATATTACATCTAGTTCCCTCGTCTAGATCATTTATATATATTGTGAATAACTGGGGTCCTAGCACCGATCCCTGTGGTACCCCACTAGTCACTGCCTGCCACTCGGAAAAAGACCCAACTCTTTGCTTCCTGTCTGCCAACCAGTTCTCTATCCAAGACAGTACCTTACCCCAATCCCATGTGCTTTAACTCTGCACGCTAATCTCTTATGCGGGACCTTATCGAAAGCCTTCTGAAAGTCCCAATACACCACATCCACTGGTTCTCCCTTATCTATTCTACTAGTTACATCCTCAAAAAATTCCAGTAGATTAGTCAAGCATGACTTACCTTTTGTAAATCCATGTTGACTTTGTCCGATCCTGTCACTGTTTTCCAAGTGCTCTGCTATTACATCTTTTATAATGGACTCTAGCACTTTCCCCACTACCGATGTCAGGCTTACTGGTCTATAATTCCCCGTTTTCTCTCTACCACTTTCTTTAAATAGTGGGGTTACATTAGCTATCCTCTAATCCATGGGAACTATTCCAGAGTCTATAGAATTTTGGAAGATGACCAGCAATGTAGAAGGGATACTATTTCTAGGGCCACTTCCTTAAGTACCCTAGGATGTAGATTATCAGGCCCTGGGGATTTATTGGCCTTCAATCCCATCAATTTCCCTAACATCATTTCCCTACAAATACTGATTTCATTCAATTCCTCCCTCTCATTAGACCCTATGTTCCCCAACATCTCTGGGAGGTTATTTGTGTCCTCCTTTGTGAAGACAGAACCAAAGTATGTATTTAATTGGTCAGCCATTTCTTTGTTCCCCATTATAAATTCCCCTGATTCTGACTGCAAGGGACCTACGCTTGACTTCACCAATCTTTTTCTCTTTACATATCCATAAAAGCTTTTACAGTCAGTTTTTATGTTCCCTGCAGCTTACTCTCATAATCTACTTTCCCCCTCTTAATTAAACCCTTTGTCCTCCATTGCTGAATCCTAAACTGCTCCCAATCCTCAAGTTTGCTGCTTTTTCTGGCCAAATTATATGTCCTCTCCTTGGATCTTATGCTATCCCTAATTTCCCTTGTTAGCCATGGTTGATTCACCTTTTTTGTTTTATTTTTATGCCAAACAGGGATGAAAAAATTCTGTAGTTCATCCATGTGATCTTTGAATGTTTGCCATTGCCTATTCACCGTCAACCCTTTGAGTAACATTCCCCAATCCATCCTAGCCAACTCATGCCTCATACCATCATAGTTTCCTTTATTTAAATTTAGGACCCTAGTCTCTGAGTCAACTACTTCATTCTCCATCTTAATGAAGAATTCTATCATATTATGATCGCTCATCCCCAAAAGGCCTCGCACAACAGGACTGCTAATTAATCCTTTCTCATTACATAATACCCAGTCTAAGATGGCCTGATCTCTAGTTGGTTCCTCGACATATTGGTCCAGGAAACCATCCCTTCTACACTCTGGGATTTCCTCCTCCACAGTATTGTTACTAATTTGGTAAGCCCAATCTATATGTACATTAAAGTCACCCATGATAACTGCTGTGCCCTTATTGCACGTGCTCTAATTTCCTGTTTAATGCCATCCCCAACTTCAGCATTACTGTTTGGGAGTCTGTATACAACTCCCACTAATGTTTTCTGCCCCTTGGTATTTCTTAGCTCTGCCCATACAGATTCCACATCATCAGAGCTAATATCCTTCCTTACTATTGTGTTAATCTCCTCTTTAAGCAGCAATGCTACGCCACCTCCTTTTCCTTTGTTCCTGTCCTTCCTGAATATTGAATACACCTGGATGTTGAATTCCCAGTCTTGGTCACCCTGGAGCCATGTCTCCGTAATCCCAATCATATCATATCTGTTTACATCTATTTGCACAGGTAATTCATCCACCTTATTACAAATGTTCCTCGCATTGAGACACAAAGCCTTCGGGCTTGTTTTTTTAACACTCTTAGTCCTTTTAGAATTATTATTTACTGTGGCCCTGTTTGGTTTACACCCCTGATTTCTCTGCCTTCCACTTTTGTTTTTCTCCTTCCTGCCTTTTGTTTCTATCCTTGCTTCCCTTTCCTCTGTCTCCCTGCACAGGTTCCCAATCCCCTGCCATTTTAGTTTAGACCTCTCTCTCCTTGGCCTCCTACACTTTTCTAATGAAGCTCAACGGAACCTTGAGGAGCAGCACCTTATCTTTCGAGTAGGCACTTTACAGCCTTCCATGGGCCGAATGGCCTCCTTTTGTGCTGTAAATGTCTATGATTCCAGACTCTGCATTGAGTTCAACAATTTCAGATCATAACCACTGCTCCCATTTTTTTTTGGACAGCAGCTGTTGGTAATGATTCTGCTATTGCCATTTACACCTCCTCTAGACCCATCTTTTGTTTCTTTACTAGTCCCATTACCATTGCCTTTTGTCTTACATCATTCCAAAAAAAAAATATTCCACTGAGAAGAAAAGGGTGTAAAAGAAAAGACAGCCATCCGTGGCTAAGTAAAGAAATTAAGGATAGTATTCGACTAAAAACAAGGGCATATAAGGTAGCCAAATCTAGTGGGAGGATAGAGGATTGGGAAAACTTTAAAAGACAGCAAAAAATAACAAAAAGATTGATTAAGAAAGGGAAGATAGATTATGAAAGTAAATTAGCAAAAAATATAAAAACAGATAGTAAGAGTTTTTATAGTTATATAAAAAGAAAAAGGGTGGCTAAAGTAAATGCTGGTCCCTTAGAGGATGAGACCGGGAAATTAATGGTGGGAAATATGGAGATGGCAAAAACACTGAATGAATATTTTACATCAGTCTTTACAGTAGAAGACACTAAGAATATCCCAACACCGGACAAACAGGGGGCTAAAGGGGGGGAGGAGCTAAACACAATCAAAATCACTAAGGAAGTGGTACTCGGTAAAATAATGGGACTCAAGGCGGATAAATCACCTGGACCTGATGGCTTACATCCTAGGGTCTTGAGGGAAGTGGCGGTAGGGATTGTGGATGCATTGGTAATCATTTTCCAAAACTCCCTGGACTCAGCAAAGGTCCCGGCAGACTGGAAAACTGCTAATGTAACACCCTTATTTTAAAAGGGCAGTAGACAGAAGGCTGGAAACTATAGACTGGTTAGCCTAACATCTGTGGTAGGTAAAATTTGGGAGTCCATTATTAAGGAGACAGTAACAGGACATTTGGATAATCATAATTTAATAGGACAAAGTCAGCATGGTTTTATGAAGGGGAAGTCATGTTTGACAAATTTGCTGGAGTTCTTTGAGGAAGTAACGTATAGGGTGGATAAAGGGGAACCAGTGGACGTAGTGTATTTAGACTTCCAAAAGGCATTTGACAAGGTGCCACACAAAAGATTATTGCTTAAGATAAAAAATCACGGGATTGGGGGTAATATTCTGGCATGGATAGAGGATTGGCTATCTAACAGAAGGCAGAGAGTTGGGATAAATGGTTCATTCTCAGACTGGCAATCAGTAACTAGTGGTGTTCCGCAGGGGTCAGTGCTGGGTCCCCAACTCTTTACAATCTATATTAACGATTTGGAGGAGGGGACCGAGTGTAACATATCAAAGTTTGCAGATGATACTAAGATGGGAGGGAAAGTAGTGAGTGAGGAGGACATAAAAAACCTGCAAGGGGACATCGACAGGCTAAGTAAGTGGGCAGAGATTTGGCAGATGGAATACAATACTGGAAAGCGTGAGGTTATGCACTTTGGCAGGAAAAATCGTAGAGCAAGTTATTATCTTAATGGCAAGAAACTGGAAAGTACTGAAGTACAAAGGGATCTGGGGGTCCTGGTGCACGAAACTCAAAAGGTTAGTATGCAGGTGCAGCAAGTGATTAAGAAGGCCAATGGAATGTTGGCTTTCATTGCTAGGGGGATAGAATATAAAAATAGGGAGGTATTGCTTCAGTTGTACAAGGTATTGGTGAGACCGCACCTGGAATACTGCGTACAGTTTTGGTGTCCATACTTAAGAAAGGACATACTTGCTCTCGAGTCAGTACAAAGAAGGTTCACTCGGTTAATCCCGGGGATGAGGGGATGGACATATGAGGAGAGGTTGAGTAGATTGGGACTCTACTCATTGGAGTTCAGAAGAATGAGAGGCGATCTTATTGAAACATATAAGATTGTGAAGGGGTCGGATCGGGTGGATGCGGGGAAGATGTTCCCGATGATGGGTGAAACTAGAACTAGGGGGCATAGTCTTAGAATAAGGGGCTGCTCTTTCAAAACTGAGATGAGGAGGAACTACTTCACTCAGAGGGTGGTAGGTCCATGGAATATGCTGCCCCAAAAAGCTGTAGAAGCTACATCATTACATAAATTTAAAACAGAAATAGACAGTTTCCTAGAAGTAAAGGGAATTAAGGGTTACGGGGAGCGGGCAGGAATTTGGACATGAGTCTAGGTTCGGATCGGTCATGGCCCTGTGGGTAGTGGAGCGGGCCCAGGGGCCGTGTAGCCTGATCCTGCTCCTATTTCGTGTGTCTAATTCGGTTAGATTCAGGAGATGGTTCTGTGATAGTGGATTGGCGGTTAGGATCAGATCAGCCATGATCTTATTGAATGGCGGAGCAGGCTCGAGGGGCCGATTGGCCTACTCCTGCTCCTATTTCTTATGTTCTTATGTTCTTATCATACCTTGTGTCATTTAATCTCCCCTGCCTTCCACCCTATCACAGACCTTCCCTTTTGTTCTTTCCTCCCCTCCTCCCTTCCCCTGCTTAAAATCTGTTACATCTCTAACTTTTTCCAGTTCTGATGAAAGGTCATCGACCCGAAATGTTAACTTTGTTGCTCCCTTCACAGATGCTGCCTGACCTGCTGAGTATTTCCAGCATTTTTTGTTTATATTTCAGATTTCCAGCATCTGCAGTATTTTGCTTTAGTTCTGCTAGTAATACGGCCTCAGGATTGCCCAATTGATGATTTCACTCCAAAGCTAAATACAAGATATGAATCAACCATATTTTGATGGGCTGTACCACACAAAAATAAATCTGTAGATGATTTTTTTACATGCTTAAAACAACAAAGAGCAAAATCTAATTTTACTAATTTCTTGAGATCAAAACAAAATTATAGAATGATAATTGTCTTAAAATGTTGTGCCACAGAGGCCTCATGAAGGAGCATACCTTTAGATGAGCTTTCAGAACTGGCCAGAGCTCTCAATGTAGCCGAATATCATGAGCAGGTGTGGAAAATAAGCAGCAAGGCTCTATCTACTGGATAAACATCAAGTGAAAACTGCACTGTGCCAATGCAAAGCTACATTCAAGCCAGGTCAACTTCGCTTGTATATGATATCAACCACATACTTGTAATGGTCCAGCAAAGATCAAAGAATGCGAGTGGGAAATACTCATTTTTGCAGGTGCTGTCAGCCATTATACAGTAGATCTCTACAATAACATGCAATGGAACATGGAGGCTCAGATATATATCTACTGAAATACAGCCAATCAAAACAACACAATGTGCAGCAAGTTACTAAAATAAAACTTACTGTATGCAGCTATGGAGATGGTGAAACATAAGCATTTGCTACAACAGCATAGCGCACCATCAATTTGGTAATCAGCAATGAGCTGATGACAATAGTGCATTTAATGTGCAGAGGTATAAGGACGCACATTTTGGGAGAAATACTTGGAATAGGAGTAGACACTTAATGGAAAGATGCCAAGGGATGTGGAGAAACAGCAAAACCTAGGGGTTCAAATACATAATTCTTTGGACGTGCAAGTGCAGGTAGATAAAACCATAAAAAAGCCAATAGCATTTTGGGTTTTATAATTAGCAACATAGAGTACAAGAGAAAGGAGATTATGATAAATTTGTATAAAGGCAATTATTAGGCCATGGTTGGAATACAATGTTTTGTTTTGGGTGCCTGAATATAGAAAAGCCATAGATTCACCAAGACGATATTAAGGATGAAAAAATATTGTTATGAGGAGAGGGCTGAGATAATGGGACTAATTCCATTGGAGCAGAGAAGACTAAGAGGAGATGTAATAGAATTTTTAAAAAGTTATTAAAAGTTTTTATTGGCTGAATAAGGAAAGGCTATTTCCTCAGGTTGGGGGAGGATCAGTGATGAGGGGCATCAATTTAAAATTGTCACTAAGGCAGCTGAGGAGAAATGCCTTTATGTAGCTAGTTGTTAAAAGTAAGTAGTGCTTTGCCACAGGAAGTAATTGTGGCAGAGACCATTGTATCTTCGAAGGAAAGAGTAGATACAGATTTGAGGGAGATTCAAGACTATGGAGAGTGTGCAGTGCTCTGGGATCAGTTTGGATTTCTCTAGAAAAGAGCCAATACAGACACAATGGACTGGACTGCCTCCTTCTATGCCATAAACTGCCATGGTACTATGGTGTATTAACTTGAGTTATTGTTGATTCGGGACATCCGTGGAATAATATCAATTAATCCAGTTACTAATTTATTGTTTCTGGCTTTGAAGCTCCAACACAAGCAAGCCCAGTTAGTTCAATTTGGTAGAAAGTCACCTCTTCCAGTGCTTTAGTAATGTTTTGCATCAATTCACATCGAGTCTAGCTATCAAACAATCTCAGCTGACATGTTTGTCATGGAGAACAAACACAGTTGTCTACTTGACCTATATAAATCTGAACCACTAAAACGCATTAGTCTACCTTCAGCAGTGCATAGCCCCAATATACCAACATTGGAGGATGCTATTTGCAGTGAATTCTTGAGTATTTTGTATAGTCAACCTTAAGGATATGCAAGTCAAACAGGCTATTGAAAGTCTGTTATTTCTGATGTTCAGCATCGTCATTAGATATGTTATCCTCCATGGGAAAATGTCGAGCTAGTGCTAAATGAGTTGAAGTAAAGAGATGATGCGAGGTCAGCAGAGAGTGCTCTGAGTTTGGGTAAGTGTGAGAGTTCTTTAATTGTTATTTCTCCTTAATTCATTCTTGATAAGATTACTTAAGCAGTTTAAGTAAAGGGGAAAAGTTAAGTATTTGGGATTCTGTTGGTTTAAGAAGAGTAAAACAAGGTTACACTGCAGTAGGAGTAAATTGGCACAGCAGGCAGTGGAAACCAGTTTTCTAACCAATCAGCAGGGGTGACTCATTTGGCTGTAAACAAACAAACAGTATAAAAAGACCAGTCCTAGTGCGAGCAAGCACTGAGTGCGAGGTCAGCAGAGAGTGCTCTGAGTTTGGGTAAGTGTGAGTTAGGGTAAGTGAGGTGTTAGGTGCTCTTTTCAAACTTTAACTCTGTGGGTTGCAGTTAATAAGGCCTTTCTGGTGCAGAGTAACTGTTGGTAAACCATTTAACTGGTGTAATTAGAGGAATTGATTTAATTTAAATCCATTTAATTAAAGGGGATACTAGCATCTAAAATCGGGCAGAGGGTGTCCATAACTAACAATAAAAAATTTAATTAATTACATAGAATGGAGCAGGTGATGTGTTACTGTTGCGAGATGTGGGAGCCGGTGAACCCCATTGAGGCTCACGGTGATTATGTCTGTGACAAGTGTCTGCTGCTACAGGAACTCCAGCTCCGTGTTGATGAGCTGGAGTCTGAGCTTCAGACACTGCGACACATCAGAGAGGGGGAGAAATTCCTGGACTCTGTGTTTCAGGAGATGGTCACACCTATGAAGTTAATTAATTCAGATGTAGCCCATGGTCAGGGACAGGACGGTGTGACTACGAGTGAGGCAGGTACGGGGATCCAGGAGGTAGTGTTGGAGGAGCCGCAGCCCTTGCTCTTGTCCAACAGGTTCGAGGTTCTTACTCCCTGTGGGGACAGGAGCAGGGACTGCAGGGAGGATGAGCAACCTGGCCACAGCACCATGGAACGGGGGGCCATTCAAGAGGGGGGAGTAAATAGAAATGTTGTATTGGTAGGGGATAGTATTATTAGGGGGATAGATAGAGTTCTCTGCAGCCGAGAGCGAGAGTCCCGTAGGCTGTGTTGCCTACCCGGTGCCAGGGTTAAGGACATCTTCTCTGGGCTGGAAAGAAACTTGCAGTGGGAGGGGGTGGATCCAGTTGTCGTGGTCCATGTGGGTACAAACGACATAGATAGGACTAGGAAGCCGGTTCTGTTAAAGGAGTATGAGCAGCTAGGGGTCAAATTAAAAGACAGAACCTCAAGGTGGATTATTACCTGAGCCACGAGCGAATTTGGCTAGGACAAATAAAATTAGAGAGTTAAATGCGTGGCTCAAAGACTGGTGTGGGAGAAATGGGTTTTGCTTCCTGGGACACTGGCACCACTACTGGGGCAGGAGGGAGCTGTTCCGTTGGGACGGGCTCCACTTGGCCAGTGCTGGGGCTAGAGTCCTGGCGGATCATATAACTAGGGCTGTAGAGAGGGATTTAAACTAACTAGTGGGGGGGGAGGTTCCTAGAGAGCAAATAATAAAAATGACAACAGAGAAGGTCATAGACTTAGGTAGCAGTGGGAAAATTAAAAACCAGAGCGTGTCAGGAAGGGGCAGAAGGTATGGAGTAAAAGGTAAAGTAATAAAAAGGGCAAAAGCAGGAACTAAGTGTCACAAAACATATTTGAAAGTTCTCTATCTGAATGCAAGTAGCATTCGGAACAAAATAGACGAGTTAATGGCACAAATAACTACATATGGGTATGATCTTGTGGCCATTACAGAAACATGGCTGCAGGGTGACAATGCCTGGGAATTAAACATACCAGGTTATTTAACGATCAGGAAGGACAGGCAGGAAGGAAGGGGAGGTGGGGTGGCTATGTTAATAAAGGAAGGAATCACTGTATACAGAGAAATGATATTGGGTCAAAAGATCAGGATAATGAAACAGTTTGGGTGGAGGTAAGGAATAATAAGGGGAAAAAAACACTAGTGGGCGTAGTCTATAGGCCTCCGAACAGTGGCAACTCTGTTGGACGGAGTATCAATCAGGAAATAGTTGAGGCTTGTAATAAGGGAACATCTATAATTATGGGGGATTTTAACTATCATATTAATTGGACAAATCAAATTGGGCAGGGGTGCCTTGAGGATGAGTTCATTGAGTGTATTAGGGATGGGTTTCTCGAGCAGTATGTAACTGAACCGACCAGGGGGCAAGCAACCTTAGATCTGGTCCTGTGTAACGAGACAGGATTAATTAAAAATGTCCTAGTAAAGGATCCCCTTGGAATGAGTGACCATAACATGGTTGAATTCCATATTCAGTTAGAGGGTGAGAAGGTTGGATCTCAAACAAGCGTGCTAAGCTTGAATAAAGGAAACTATGAAGGTATGAGAGCAGAATTGAGTAGAGTGGATTGGGAAAATAGACTAATGGGTAAGACGATACATGATCAGTGGTGTACATTTAAGGAGTTATTTTACAACTTCCAAAAAATATATATTCCACTGAGAAGAAAAGGGTGTAAAAGAAAAGACAGCTATCTGTGGCTAAGTAAAGAAATTAAGGATAGTATTTGACTAAAAACAAGGGAATTGGCGGTAGGGATTGTGGATGCATTGGTAATCATTTTCCAAAACTCCCTGGACTTGGCAAAGGTCCCGGCAGACTGGAAAACTGCTAATGTAACACCCTTATTTAAAAAGGGCAGTAGACAGAAGGCTGGAAACTATCGGTTAGCCTAACATCTGTGGTAGGTAAAATTTTGGAGTCCATTATTAAGGAGACAGTAACAGGACATTTAGATAATCATAATTTAATAGGACAAAGTCATCATGGTTTTATGAAGGGGAAGTCATGTTTGACAAATTTGCTGGAGTTCTTTGAGGAAGTAACATATAGGGTGGATAAAGGGGAACCAGTGGACGTAGTGTATTTAGACTTCCACACAAAAGATTATTGCTTAAGATAAAAAATCGCGGGATTGGGGGTAATATTCTGGCATGGATAGAGGATTGGCTATCTAACAGAAGGCAGAGAGTTGGGATAAATGGTTCATTCTCAGACTGGCAATCAGTAACTATTGGTGTTCCGCAGGGGTCGGTGCTGGGCCCCAACTCTTTACAATCTATATTAACGATTTGGAGGAGGGGACCGAGTGTAACATATCAAAGTTTGCAGATGATACTAAGATGGGGGGGGAAAGTAGTGAGTGAGGAGGACATAAAAAACCTGCAAAGGGACATAGACAGGCTAAGTAAGTGGGCAGAGATTTGGCAGATGGAATCCAATACTGGAAAGTGTGAGGTTATGCACTTTGGCAGGAAAAATCGTAGAGCAAGTTATTATCTTAATGGCAAGAAACTGGAAAGTACTGAAGTACAAAGGGATCTGGGGGTCCTGGTGAACGAAACTCAAAAGGTTGGTATGCAGGTGCAGCAAGTGATTAAGAAGGCCAATGGATAGGGGGATAGAATATAAAAATAGGGAGGTATTGCTTCAGTTGTACAAGGTATTGGTGAGACCGCACCTGGAATACTGCATACAGTTTTGGTGTCCATACTTAAGAAAAGACATACTTGCTCTCGAGTCAGTACAAAGAAGGTTCACTCGGTTAATCCCGGGGATGAGGGGATGGACATATGAGGAGAGGTTGAGTGGATTGGGACTCTACTCATTGGAGTTCAGAAGAATGAGAGGCGATCTTATTGAAACATATAAGATTGTGAAGAGGTTGGATCGGGTGGATGCGGGGAGAATGTTCCCGATGATGGGTGAAACTAGAACTAGGGGGCATAGTCTTAGAATAAGGGGCTGCTCTTTCAAAACTGAGAGGAGGAGGAACTACTTCACTCAGAGGGTGGTAGGTCCATGGAATATGCTGCCCCAAAAAGCTGTAGAAGCTACATCATTACATAAATTTAAAACAGAAATAGACAGTTTCCTAGAAGTAAAGGGAATTAAGGGTTACGGGGAGCGGGCAGGGATTTGGACATGAGTCTAGGTTCGGATCGGTCATGGCCCTGTGGGTAGCGGAGCGGGCCCAGGGGCCATGTAGCCTGATCCTGCTCCTATTTTGTGTGTCTAATTCTGTTAGATTCAGGAGATGGTTCTGTGATAGTAGATTGGCGGTTAGGATCAGATCAGCCATGATCTTATTGAATGGCGGAGCAGACTCGAGGGGCCGATTGGCCTACTCCTGCTCCTATTTCTTATGTTCTTATGTTCAAAGGATCCTATATCTTGGGTCTCACCTCTAGTAATATTCTAAAGCCCAAGAATCCTAAATATATGCACCTTTGTGTTGATATGTGAGCAGCAAACAAAACAATTAAGCATGAATGACATGATACTCCAACTCTATATGAACTTATCACAGAGGTAAAGGGACAATATTTGTAACATACTTTGGCCTGAAGCAATACAAGAGGCTAATATCATCAACAGTAGAGATCTAAGAAGGTCAATGCAATCCACAATTTTGTAGTCCCAAATAATGCATCAAAAGATCTCAGTCTTCAAGGCATAGTTGCTTACTGTTTCCATGTTATTCCCAATTTGGCTAAAATTACAGAGACGTTGGGGTCAATTTTAATTTGCCGAAATCAAGATTTTGAGCATGAAGCATGGGCAATTATATGGGCCGTGCAATGCTTTCACCTGTACATTTATAGCTGACAATTTACAGTGTTAACAGGTCACAAATTTTTCATCCCATTACGTGTTCCAACCACATCTAAGTCTTCTTCTAGTATCCAGTGCTGCTACTGAAAGTCCAGTCTTATGAAATGATTGTTAATTATCACCCTGGATCTGATAATCCTGTTCAGTAAAAATCACGACTCACTGATCCAGATGCTGCCACAAATCGTTATTGGAGAGAGCCAAGGAAGGCAGTAATTTTGTAGCTCAGCATTCTAGACCCAAGACAAGCACCCCAGTTAATGCCAAATACGTGAAGCAGAAGGATCGTAAGCTACAAGCAGCACAAATCAAAGGCACAATTTGACTACCGGCAGTTACAGCAGTTTTACTAGGAGCTATCTGTCGCTGAAAGCATCGTTCTATGCGGTGAGCGTATAGTGCGCTCAACGGAGCTCCAGGACAACTCCTCGCACATTGGCTATTAAAGGATAGTGAAAATCAAAACCCTCCTCGGAACTGAAGCGTGGTTCCCAGGTATGTACATTAAAGTGAATGAAGCTATTAAAAGAGGCCTCAGCTATCAAGCAACAACTGTTAACACAAGACAGCATCACTCGCCATGTCAGATCTACCAGATTATCCATAGCAGTGAGATTGTGCTGCTTTTTGTGGGCCCTTTCCATTAGGAAATGGTCTTTTAGCAGTGGTTGACAATTTCTTCTTATTCCCAGATCCACACCTGGACAAGATTTTTGCAGAACACAGAATTCCAGAAGTTTTAGTTTTAATAGAACACTTCAGATTTCTCTGCCATCGAATCACAACCCAATGGCCAATCTCAACTGCTGCTGTGGCTAAAAGATTCATGACAGCCATGAAGAAGTGTCTTCAATTGAATGGTTTATCTTGGCAGCAACAAAGTTGGAATTCCTGTGCCAACTGCTGAACACATTTCGCTCCACTATGGGTGAAGCACTTGCAACAGCGTCGTTCGATTGCTAATTGAGAATCATAAATATCACACCCAAGCAAACTAATAAGATTGTAAAAATCATAATGTTGAGGCAAAAATAAAGCATTACACTCATTGGAACTGCCACATCCAACCTAGTGAACAACAGCAACAGCTTGTATTTATATAGCACCTTTAATGTAGTAAAACATCCCAAGGCACTTCACAGGAACGTTATCAGACAAAATTTGATACCAGGCCACATAGACAGATAATAGGACAGATCTCAAAGGGTTGTAGGGCTGGAGGAGGTTACAGAGATAGGGAGGGGCGATGCTATGGAAGGATTTGAAAATAAGAATGCAAGTTTTAATATTAAGGCGTTGCCAGACCGGGAGCCAATGTAGGCGTGATGGGTAAGTGGGGCTTGGTGTGAGTTAGGAGACGGGCAGCAGAGTTTTGGATGAGCTCAAGTTTCCAGAGGGTGGTAGATGGGAGGCCATCCAGGACAGCATTGGAATAGTTGAGTCTTGAGGTGACAAAGGCCTGTATGAGGGCATTAGCAGCAGATGGGCTGAGGCAGGAGTGTAGATGGGGGATGTTACGGAACCAAAGTTGGTAACCATACCCTAGTAAGGAAATCTACCACTCCATGTAAACCACTCATCCACACTGATCTACAGACTTGGTTCCACGACAAGGGCTCAAACTAGTTTACATGAATTGACCAGAAATGCATCTTCAAGAACATAACAGCATCACTCAAATCTCAACAATTTACGTAGACCTAACATGAATCAAGTGGCACCTATTGGCATTCTCCCTTTTCAGAAACAGAAGACTTCTGTTGCACCTGAAGAACCAAATACTTTAAAAGTTTGTATGTTATCTTTTACAGCATGTGTTTTTATTTTTAAATAAAATATGCTGTCAGGCTAATTTAATGGGAGGGACGGATGCAGTTTATTCATCCAAGCACTAGAGGGGGAACTATGAGTTTTCTCTTGTGGCGATTATATCACTTGTAAGAAGCAGGGACCTTCCCTGCAAATAAATAATCAATGTTAATAAAGATAAGTAGAACATCAAGAAAAGATAAATTTATGAAAATGCATTAGATTCTTCTTGCATATACAATTCTCTAGCTTATGAAACAAAATATTACTTTTTGATTTATTTTGCACATGATATATTAAAACCAATTTTCCCACTGACTCCTTTCAAAGGCACATCTGTAGTCAAATTATGCTAAGAATCAGTGCACTGAGTGAATTATTTTTGCTGAGATAGCACCAGCTAATCAGTCGCAATTGTCATGTGTACTTACTTAATATGTATGGACAATTTAATTGTTATATAATTTCACTCAACTTTATAAGGAATTATCTCGATGCCACAAGGATACAGTCTAAATTAATGAAAAATAAGCAAAGTGCATTTTTATGTCCATTAAAATGGTATCAGACTTAACAGCTCTCTGGTTCTCCTGTGTAATTAGATTAATGATATTGAGGAGGTGTCTCTCCTCGTGCTCTTGAATCCAATGTGGGCAGTTCACACTGGAGTGTGCTCCACAAGGACCTTGACCTTAGCAGTTGAACTTCCTCTGGAGGCTCATTTGAAAACAATGAATGCATATCGTGTGCAGGTGGTAGCACCGTGGCAGAATATTGGGAGCAAGCCCACAAGGGAGAGGAAATCCAGACATTTCTTGTGCTTTAAAGGCAGCAAAGTGGAAAAGTAGGAGCCCCTTGACAGAAGCTGTAGATGCAGTCAGGATTTCTGTGGACTTCTGGAATCAGGAAAGATGCCGCTGACGCTCTTGCCGCATTTGAGATTTCTGTATTGTTGGCTGAAGCTTTGATCAGTTCTCCTCTGCTCCTCTCATAGATTTTAATGTACTTTCCCCTTTGACTGTGTTCTTGCTGCTGCACAAGTCAGGAATGGCTGCAGCACCCCAAGCAAGTATCAGATTTTAAAAAAGCAACTTAGTGACAAGAAGTAGACACACACAGACATGCTTGTTTCAATAAAGCACAGTCTATTGTTATGATGTCTGTGCATTTTGAATGTGGAAGAACAAGGAAAACAAGTGTGGGTGTGAAATCTGACAGTGTGAAAAAAGGAGTATGATAATTTGACTGTGAAGCTACCCATTTTATTTAAGATAGAGTAGTTGCTTGGTCAGGGAGAGGGGAAATTCTTGCTCCGTGGTAGGGAAATTACAGTTTGTGGCTCGGGAGAAGGACATGTGAATGAAGTCAGCAGTTCTCAAGAGGTCTTGTGATTATTGTTCCTCGTCTGCTTACAAATAAGTCATAAAGTAAATGGACATGTGTGGCACAACACTGATCCCATAAACAATTGCAAGAAACTAACAGCATTTAGCAACATGTTTAATGCCAGAAGCGAAAGACAAAGACCTTTTTGATAATACCAGCTGTGATATCCGAGTGGTAAGGTCAGAAACTGAGAGAAGTGAGATATTAGGAACAAACCCAACTGTTTATTTACACGGTGTAGCAGAGGAACATATCTCTTACAAGCTGGAGGCCAGGCACAATTTCTTATTGCACGAGCACAAGATGGAGGATCAACCTGTGAGTCATACCCATAGTGCAATGCCACATTACTGTGTTAACTGGTGTACCAGGACATTGAATACATGACCCATCACCTTAAATACTGGTGAATGTGAACCCTTAATATTTGGCTCCATCTGATGGATAACTTATACATTACATCCCAGATTACTATACCAGCATATTCATTTAAGACAGATCGGGGGTAATTTTGACTTTGGGTGATAGTGCATTGATTGTAAATTGAATTAAAAATTGGGAGAGATGTATAATTTGTAGCTGAATTGATATCACCCATCTTCTGCTATCACCCAAGATCAGAATTAGCCCCATAGTACCTAAACAGCAGGCTGGGAAGCAGAGCGGCATCAAGTTTTTAAAGGGCAGTCTGCCTTTGGCCTGCTCTCAGCATGCAGGCACAATAAAAGCCATGGGGGAAGTTCGGGGCAGCGTTATTCAAGGGCAAAACCGGACCAAAATCTAGCAAGTGAAAATAAGAACTCTTAAATCAACAGAGCAAGATCAATAAATTATTCTTTTGACTACACTTGTAAACTGGAACGTAGCATTTTTGACCTGTACTTTAACAAATAGCGCATGTCAGGTACTGTATAGGCAAAGAACAGAATGGCTGCAACAAGAAAGAAAAATAACCTCTAATCCATAACGTTATTGGATACAGGGCAACATTAGATTTCCATTACAAAATACAGGTTTTGTAAATTGATGCATTAAGCTTTCAGAAGTAAAAGATTCAACTTAGAATGTAGAAAATACATAAAACATTTTTTAAAATCATGCAGCTTATTGAATAAACATTTTAAATTCTGTTTCTGCTGGCTAAAATGCACCTTCATACAAGGTGCCATTTTTAATTATAGAAATTATAGTAATTGAGAGCCCTTTATGTACATGTGCTTCATAACTGCGCAGTACCATTAAAAATTGTATTAGTGTGCTACAAACACTTCAGCTGTTACATGGCTCAATTAAAGGGTGTTGATTAAAAGATTTTTTTCAGTTAGATTGACAGCCATCAATGACCATGATTTATGGAGCTTATAGTCCATTTGTAACGTGCAAAGAAGAAATTAAAGTGTTTACAATAAATATGTCAAACTAGTTATCAAGTATATTGGATAATTTCACAATACATTCTGCTTGTGGCACAACTCATTTAGGCCTTGATATAAGAGACAACTTTGAAAAATGCTAGAGCTTCCCCCATCCACTGGCTTATACATCCACTCCCCCCACCACCGGCGTACTGTGACTGCAGTGTGTACTATCTACAGGGTGCCACACAGACTGCCAGCGACACCCACATCCCGAGTATGAGTAAAAGAACCCAGCATTCTGAGTGCTGAGAGCAAATGAAAAGAGTCTGCTGTGGAGAACATATTTTAACATATGCAAATCATCTTTACATGCTTGAACTCAATATATATTATTTTACTGCAACAGAGCCAAATAAATGTTGTGATGGGAAAGCAATTTTACAACATGTAAACCTGGAAACCAAAAGCTACTTGCATTTAAATACAAGGCTGAAAAATTCATCTGCTAAATGTGCTTTGGTAACTTCACACTGTGCGATGGACAAATGCCAAATTAATTCAGGGATGAAATCTGATTTCTGGGATTATTTATAGAATGATCCTCATATGAATATTAATATGTAACAGGAAAAAAAATCCTTCCCTTTGGCTTGTGTGCGTTTCTAAGAATTCCTTTTAGAGTGAATTCAAACATACTCTTTTTTTAATAAGGTTTTTAGTTCCTGATCTGCCAATCAATTTAACTGTGTTTGTACAACAACATATTGCACAGTAAAATTAATTGTTCCAATATGTAAGCAAACAATAGATAGTTTATACATAGCAGTGAGGAGGTTGAAAGCAAAGATAATGTGCTAAACTGGCATTGGCAGGCTGAAACCTGGCCCAGTCAACAAATTGTTGGGATGTTTTCTGACTGAAGGAATAAGTGACATTTTCTGGAAGACTCCTGAGATAATTTTAGTTATTTATGTATAGCAAAAAGGTCTTGCCATGTGGTGAGAGTTTTCACAGCCGAGCTGGAGTGAAGATTGAAATAGGTAAGTTAGGTCCGCTGGAACATCTGGCTTGAGGGAACTTGTAGCATCACTTCCTTGGTTGATAACTTCAAGCTCTTGAAGTTCTTAAGAGGATCCATCAATCTTCTCAGACAAGAGAAAATCTGGTGGTTTATCTGCGTAATTAAGAAATCATATAAATGCTTTACCTAAGCATCTCCTTTCCTACACCATGATTTTTATACAGGTCTTAAGGGCAGTACTTAATACTAATCTAATCCAATGTTAATTTATATGTGAAATCCACTTCTCTAAATGCCAATGATATATTAAATGTGCTATATATGTCGCACACCCCTTATTTGGACATTGTCATTCTGTGACACAAAGTCATTCCTGCAGCTTCACACTTGTACCACTAGGTGAATCTTCATAAGGTGCAGAAGCTGAAGATCCCCTTACCTATACCTGCAGCATCACTCATGTACTGTGAGGGAAATATGCTTTGCCCTGATTTCCCCTGGCGGATCCACAGGAGATCCGTTTGTTTCTATAAAAAGTGAAGTTGTAATAGAACTGTTATTATCATTAGTGGAGCTAATTTACAGAACAAACGGGAAACTGTTCAACCTCCGTCGCCTCCAGTCCAGACCCAAGGTCGTCCCATCGTCTGTCGTCGAATTACAGTGTATGCAGATGACGCTTGCGTCTGCGCTCACTTGGAGGTCAAACTCCAAACCATCGTCACCACCTTCACCGAAGCGTACGAGCGCACAGGCCTTACACTAAACATCCGTAAGACAAAGGTCCTTTGCCAACCTGCCCCCGCCACACAGTACTGCTCCCCGATTATCAAAATCCACAACAAGGCCTTGGGCAACGTGGACCACATTCCATACCTCGGGAGCCTACTGTCAACAAGGGCAGACGTCGACGACGAAGTCCAACACCACCTTCAGTGTGCCAGTGCAGCCTTCGGTCGCCTGAGGAAGAGAGTGTTTGAAGACCAGGACCTCAAACCCGGCACTAAGCTCATGGTCTACAGAGCAGCAGTGATACCCGCCCTGCTGTATGCCTCAGAGACATGGACCATGTACAGCAGGCACCTCAAAGCACTGGAGAGGCACCACCAACACTGCCTCCACAAGATCCTGCAAATCCATTGGCAGGATAGGTGCACCAACGTCAGTGTTCTTGCTCAGGCCAACATCCCCAGCATCGAAGCTTTGACCACACTCAATCAGCTCCGATGGGCGGGTCACATTGTCCGCATGCCCGATACGCGACTCCCAAAACAAGCGCTTTACTCTGAGCTCTGGCATGGCAAGAGAGCCCCAGGTGGGCAGAGGAATCGCTTCAAGGACACCCTCAAAGCCTCCTTGAAAAAGTGTAACATCCCCATCGACACTTGGGAATCCTTGGCCCAAAACCGCACAAAGTGGAGGAGAAGCATCCGGGAAGGCGCTGAACACCTCGAGTCTCTTCGCCGGGAGCAAGCGGAAGCCAAGTGCAGGCAGCGCAGGGAGCGCACGTCAACCCAAGCACCCCACCCACCCACCCCTTCAACCACTGTCTGCGCCACCTGTGACAGAGACTGTCGGTCCCGCATTGGACTCATCAGTCGCCTGCGAACTCATTTTTAATGTGGAAGCAAGTCATCCTCGGTCGGAGTGTGCGCTAGGCCGTTGTAGCAGAGCCTGGTCGCCAATCGTCTTGGATCCCCTTGCCATTGGACCAAGACCTTGCTCTGTCAAGCCCGTGTGGTAGCTGGTGTGCAACGGCCACCCCGCGTTAAAAAATTTCACGCACAGGCATCTTCCACCCTTTAAAATGAAGTTCGGGACCTGAAACATCAGGACCCTCATGGACAACCCCACCCACCCGCCCCTTCAACCACCATCTGCCCCACCTGTGACCGAGACTGTAGGTCCCGCATTGGACTCATCAGTCACCTGAGAACTCATTTTTAGCGTGGAATCAAGTCATCCTCAGTTCCGAGGGACTGCCTAAGATGAGAAGATTAGCATTACCGAGACCAGGACGTATGAAAACAGTATTTTAAGCATAAGAGTTATACTGCCTTTGGCGTGTGGCCTTTTGGAGAGGGACTTGCGCTGGAGGTTTTAATGTGATTTTGAGTTGTCTGAGTTTACAACCATTAGGTGTCGATGCACTTTGCATTGATACAGCAGCATATTGCACAGTAAAATGAATCGTTCCAGTATGTAAGCAAACAACAGCTAGTTTATATATACCAATGAAGAAGTTTAAAGCAAAGAAAATGTACTAGACTGGCATTTGTAGGCTAAAATCTGGCCCAGTCAACAAATTGTTGAACGTTTTCTGACTGAAAGAATAAGAATGAATAAGTGGCAGTACAAATGGATCCACAAGAGAAACAATACACAGTGTACCTTAACTTGGATTGTACAACACTTCCAGTGTAGCGTGATACTGCTTTTCTTTTGACTATTTTTGATCATTGTGAGCTCACTGTTCTACCACATGATTACATTTCATACTGATGGTATCACACTGCATGCAGGCCAAAATAAACCTGCAAGTTTTATTGTTAACAAACAGAAAATAAAGTAAATTAACGCACACAATACAAAAATCCAATACAGAAATAACTAACCTTCATTAAAGATGTGAAATATTACGTAATAACTGCCTCAGAAATATTCAAACCCAATACTCACAATTCTCAGCTCTGCACATCTTCCGGAAATATCCAATGACTTCATATCACTTTTATCATGCCCATCATTATCAAGATCCAAATTTAAAACAGAAATGTGTAATGCAAAACACAACTGTCAGCTGCTATATACAAGTATAAAAAAGGCAAAACAGTATTACACGCATGAAAAAATATTCAAACCCCTTTCCCTAGATCGCCTTCCACAAATCATTTATAACTTTCAAATGAGACTTGAAATAAATACCCTCAACTGCAAGACAAATTACGCAGACACCAGCAGTAGAAAGTGAATGATCAGGCTCCTCTATCCAACCTGAAGTGTTGACTGAAAAAATTACCAAAGCAATTTTAAACCAAAAAACTCAAAACGTTTCTACTGTTATGGAAGGCAAGATACAGAGATCAGATCATTTCTTGCTAATGGACTTCATATTGTTCCAAGCTATGGTGAAGTGGATTAGGTGAGAATAGTTTATTCCGCACTAGAGCCTATCGGGTACAACACTGGAGAGATGGCCATGTAGTCAGACCTCTAGAAATCAAATCAGAATTGGTTTCACAAAAAAAGATTATCTGTACTGAAGCAAAACCGAAAATGGCATCACCACCAAGAAAAAACCATTGCCACACTGTTCAGTGCCATTCACAATTCCTCAGTTAATGAAGCGGTCCATGCCCGCATACAACAGGACCTGGACGATGTTCAGGCTTGGGCTGATAATTGGCAGGTAACATTCGCGCTACAAAAGTGCCAGGCAATG
Organism: Somniosus microcephalus; assembly: GCF_052327205.1. Classification (NCBI taxonomy): domain Eukaryota; kingdom Metazoa; phylum Chordata; class Chondrichthyes; order Squaliformes; family Somniosidae; genus Somniosus; species Somniosus microcephalus. Next base: position 49,545,365 of record NC_141004.1, read on the forward strand.
ATTATCTCCAACACCGCCCCTTGACATTCTATGGCATTATCATCACCAAATCCCCCACCATCAACATCCTGGGGGTTACCATTGTTAAGTCCGTGAATGATTGAGACACGGACTAGCAGGGGAGAAAACAAACAGATCTTTACTGGTGAAAGGCATAAACGAAACTAAACAACAGAGGCTCTCTAGCGCCTTTTATACAGGGGTGGTCACTGCCAGTACTGCAGTCTGAGACCAGTTATTCTCTTAAAGGTACATACACAACAATTCCTCCCCTTTTAGATAAACAGTACATAACATTCATTTAACAACTAATGATAACGAATTACAATCACAATTACTGTTGCTAGATACATTGGTTAAGTTTAAGCAATTATAAGTTCAGTCTTTGAGGAGGCTTCCTGATTCTGTCTGGATAACGCCTCTTTGGGGTATCAGGTTCTTCTGGCAATGTTGAGTCGGAATCAATGTCGTTGTTTGGTTCATCTGCTTCCAATATTACCGGTTCTGCGGTAGCTGCAATTGGAACGTCGATTTCATTACCAGGTGTATCAGATCGTGGAGTGGAGTTGACGTTTTCCAGTGACTCTAGAATCTGGTCAGCATGGCGTCTTACAATGCTCTCCCCAACGTCCACGGTATACATGAGAGGTCCTTGTCATGTACAAATCGTTCCTGGCTGCCATTTCTCAGTGCGGTAGTCCCGGGCCAAAACTGGTTGACCTATCTTAAAACTCCTGGTCGGCCTTTCATTCATATTCTGAAACTGCCTGTTCTCCACATCTCTTCGGACGTTTGGCTTAACCAAATCCAAGCGGCATCGTAGTCTTCGATTGAAGAACATCATGGCTGGAGTTTGGTTGGTAACCGCATGTGTCGCATTCCGGTAGGCAAACAAGAAGTTGTCCACCTTGTGTTGTAGGGGTATATCTTCATTACACATTGCCTTGATAGCCTTCTTGAATGTTTGGACAAACCTCTCGGCCAATCCATTAGTGGTTGGATGATATGGGGCAGATGTGTAATGCTTAACACCATTGTTCTTTAAGAACCTCCGGAACTCTTCAGGCACAAACTGTGGTCCATTGTCAGAGCAAATCTGTTCAGGCAGCCCATTCCTGGCGAATATGGTTCGTAAAACTGTGATAGTTTTTTCCGTGGTGGTTGAGGACATTTTTATTACCTCTGGCCACTTTGAATGTGCATCCACCGCAATTAAAAACATCGAGTCCATGAAGGGACCAGCAAAATCAATGTGCACCCTTTGCCATGGAGATGAGGGCCACTCCCATGGATGCAGAGGAGCTTGTGGTGGGGCGTTTTGGACCTTCTGGCATCCTGCACAGCTCTTGGTCATCTCTTCGATTTCTCTATCGATTCCCGGCCACCACACAAATGCTCTGGCTAAGCTCTTCATTTTTACCCCACCCAGATGACCCTCATGAAGCTCATTGAGCACTCTATCCATCAACTTAGGTGGAATTACTACTCTGGATCCACACATCAAGGTTCCTCTGCACACTGACAGCTGTTCTCTTCTCGGCGAGAATGCTGGCAGCAGTGGTTCGCCATGTGCTGGCCATCCCTTCACCGTTAAATCATAGACCCGTGATAGTGTCGGGTCATTCCGTGTTTCCTTTTCTATGTTTGCATTCATCACAGGGAGATATTCGACTATGGTCGAGTGGAATAACTCCATTGGATCCACTGCAAGGTCTTCTTCTTCCACCGTCGGCAACGGTAGACGTGACAATCCATCAGCATTTCCATGCTGTTTAGTTCCTTTGTACTCGATGTCATATTGGTGTGCCCCTAGGAAAAGGGACCATCTCTGCAGCCGTTGTGCTGTCATTATCGGTACGCCCTTCTGAGGGTTGAAAATGGAGACAAGAGGTTGATGATCGGTTAGTAGAGTAAATTTTTGACCGTGCAGATAGTGATTGAACTTCTTCACCCCCCACACTAGGCTGAGGGCCTCTCTGTCAATCTGGGCGTAGTTACGCTCGGCAGAAGTTAACGAGCGTGACGCAAAAGCTATCGGCCTCTCCGAACCATCAAGGAATTTATGTGACAGTACCGCCCCAATGCCGTAGGGAGACGCATCACACGCCAGCCTGATTGGCAGTGCTGGGTTGTAGTGAGCCAATACTTCCTTTGAAGTGATTAAGCCCTTACTCTTCTGAAAAGCACGCTTACAATCATCGCTCCATTTCCATGCTACCCCCGTTCGTAGCAGGGCATTCAGTGGGTGCAGAATTGTCGACAAATTCGGCAAAAACTTATGATAGTAATTCATCAACCCGAGGAATGACCTCAGCTGCGACACATTTTCAGGTGCTGGGGCCTTAACAACCGCTTCAATTTTGTCAGGGGACTTATGTAACCCCTCTTCATCAATCACGTGGCCACAATACGATATCTGTTTCTTAAAAAATTCGCACTTGGGGCGGTTGGCTCGCAGCCCATGTTCCCGTAGTCTAGTGAGCACCTGTTCTAGGTTGTTAAGGTGTTCACTGTCATCTTCACCTGTTACAAGGATGTCGTCCAAGTAACACTGAGTCCCCGGAATCCCTTGCAGGACTTGTTCCATCGCTCTTTGCCATATCGCCGGAGCCGATGCTACTCCGAATACCAATCGATGATACTGGTAAAGAGCTTTGTGAGTGTTTATCGTGAGATACTTCCTAGAGGACTCTTCAACCTCCATCTGCAAATATGCTTGTGCTAGGTCAATTTTTGTAAAACGCTTCCCTCCAGACAGCGAGGTGAAGATGTCTTCTATCCTTGGAAGAGGATATTGTACTGTGCGAAGGACAGGGTTCACCGTCACCTTGAAATCCTCACAGATGCGAATCTTCCTTGGCTCTCCGGACTTATTGGTTAACGTTTTCTTCATGACAGGAACGATGGGTGTCGCCCACTCGCTCCAGTCGACCTTAGACAACACGCCCGCCTTCTCCAGATTCTCCAGCTCTGCCTCGACGGCTGGACGAATTGCATATGGTACCAGTCTCGCTCTGAAAAACTTGGGAACTGCATTCTCTTCTACTTTTATCGAGGCGGTTACGCCTTTAAGCGTGCCCAGTTCTTGTTGAAATACCTCTTTGGCGTTAGCTAAGATTGTTGACAATCGTCCAGGAGTGACGTCTTCATCTTTTTTACCGTCCACCGTCATTGCATGAATGGAATGCCAATCTAAGTTTATCTTCCTGATCCATTCCCGTCCCAATAACGGTGGTCCACCATTTGGCAGTATGTAGAGATACAATTTCCGTATTTTCTTGCCATTGTATTCGACAGGCACCCTTATTTTTCCTCTGGGGTATACTTTTTGCCCCGTATACGTCGTCAAGACGATGGATGTCTCTCTCAAGGGTATGTGTGAAAATAGCCGCTCGTAGTCTCGCCAATTCATGACGGTTAGCGCTGATCCTGTATCCAATTCCATTTTAACTTGGGACCCTGCTATCGTGAGAGTGACCCAAATGGTTCGGTGATCCTCTTTTGCGATTACATTGTGAAGTTTGAGACAGCTTAGTCTCCTGTTTCCGGATTCACTATCGCTCATCTGGTCTTCGGAACTACTGTCCGTCACCTTTTGTACTTTCTTGTACGGTTCCTTAGTAGCCTTTTTGTTGTCGCTGGTCTTCTTCCCAGACCTACAAACTCGTGCAATGTGTCCCATCTTCCCGCATTGCCTGCATATTTTGTCTTTGGACCAGCAGTCCTTCTGGTCATGGTTAGCTCTGCCGCAGCGATAACATTTTGCAAATCCCTATGTCATTTCGTGGGTGTCGTACTCCTGTGGCTTTTGTTGAATTTCTGCAGCTCCCCTGGCTGCTGCTTCATACGATACTGCCATGCTGAAAGCCTTATCTAGCGTCAGCTCTTTTTCTGCGAGTAACTTCTTCTGTGTTCCTTCACTCAGGAGCCCACAGACAAATTTGTCCCGTAGGGTATCTGCCAGTCCTGCTCCGTACTGGCAGTGCTTTGATAGCTTGCATAGTTCCGTAAGATACTCAGCATTGCTCTCATCTTTGTGCTGAGTTCTCCTGTGGAATTTAAATCTTTCTGCTATCCACAGCGGTGCAGGGTTTAAGTGCTCCTGTAGAACAGCAACAATTTCGTTAAAACTCTTCGCCTTCGGTTTGGCTGGAGTAATCAGGTCCCGCAATAGGCCGTACGTTCTAGCGCCCATTAAGTTTAACAATATCGATGCCTTTTTCCCCTCCACTATATCGTTTGCCTCGAAATATACCTCGACTCTTTCCACATACGTGGTCCAGTCCTCTAATGTATTATCAAAAGCAGCGATACAGCCAGTCTTCAGCATCTTGCAAATCTAAAATGGCGCCTCCCGCACTTTGCCTTCTTTTCCGATTTAACAAAATGGCGCCTCCCGCGCTTCTCCTTCTTCCCCGCTGTTGTTAGCGCTGCTTTCCACGGTTTCTTGCGTGTATTCTTTTTCTTTTATTATTTTCCCGTCGTGGAGCGGACCCTCTGGGACACTTCCCTCCCTCTTCTGAGGTCCGAACGCTGCCCAGCTTCGAAACACCGGCCGCGCCCTGTATGCTCCACCCTCTCTCTCTCTCCTTGCTTCCCGACTCGCTGCCCGGCCCCGTTGAAAAGCCACCCGATCGAGCTTCAGCCCGCCGCAGCCCAGGAAGGATCAGAGCACTACCTGCCACCAGCCCGATTAGCTGGGAAACCACGGACCGAGGAACCCAGCCTGGCTCTGGACAGTCTCTCCTGCAGGTTTTGAAATCGATGAGTGACGGTTGACGCCCGTTTCCCGAGTTTCAATGGCCTATTTTTTTTTTTTTTTTTCTGGCTCCGACCTTCAACAACGTCGTCGGAGCTGCTGCTGAGTTGCAGGTAAGTTCGTTTCTAACTCGTCGCCAGTGTTAAGTCCGTGAATGATTGAGACACGGACTAGGAGGAGAGAAAACAAACAGATCTTTACTGGTGAAAGGCATAAACGAAACTAAACAGAGGCTCTCTAGCGCCTTTTATACAGGGGTGGTCACTGCCGGTACTGCAGTCTGAGACCAGTTATTCTCTTAAAGGTACATACACAACAACCATTGACCAGAAACTTAATTGGACCAGCCATATAAATACTGTGGCAACAAAAGCAGGTCAGAGGTTAGGTATTCTGTGGCGAGTGTCTCACCTCCTGACTCCCCAAAGCCTTTCTACCATCTACAAGGCACAAGTAAGGAGTGTGATGGAATACTCTCCACTTGCCTGGATGAGTGCAGTTCCAACAACACTCAAGAAGCTCGACACCATATAGGACAAAGCAGCCCGTTTGATTGGCACCCCATCTACTACCTTAAACATTCGCTCCCTCCATCACCGGCGTACCATGGCTGCAGTGTGTACCATCTACAAGATGCACTGTAGCAACTCGCCAAGGCTTTTTTGGCAGCACCTCCCAAACCCGCGGCCTCTTCTACCTAGAAGGGCAAAGGCAGCAGGTGTATGGGAACACCACCACCTCCAAGTTCCTCTCCAAGTCACACACCATCCTGACTTGGAAGTATATCGCCGAGCCTTCATCGTCACTGGGTCAAAATCCTGGAACTTGTAGTGTATGTACCCGTCTATCTTTAAGGGAACTATTGAATGTAACCGTTCACCTTTAAGGGAACTACTTTAGGTGTGGCACTATTTGTTTGGCTTCTGTATACTGTAATACCGATAGTGACCACACCAGTATATAAGTGTTGTAGCAGGATTGCTGGGGCAGATTCGCCCGGACCTTCGAATAGTAAAGACCTGTTTTGTTTGTTACTTCTGAAGTCTGTGTATTTATTAACTGCACAAACCACAGACTTTACAGAACTCCCTACCTCACAGCACTGTGGGAGTACCTTCACCACACGGACTGCAGCGGTTCAAGAAGGTGGCTCACCACCACCTTCTCAAGGGCAATTAGGGATGGGCGATAAATGCTGGCCCTGCCAGCGATGCCCACATCCCATAAAACGAATAAAAAAATATATATTTCTTTCTGTGCTTGCCAATATGGAGTGTGATATGTTATTTGAATGAAATGACTATATTTTCACTGCAATATGTTATTGCTTCACTTACTCTTAATCATCATGATGTTCAGCTCTTTTGGGCTATTTTTCTGCCCAAAACAGCAATCAATTCTATTTAATGGTTATGCCAGGGTCTCGAGAGTTGTTATAGCTGCACAGCAACATCCCACTTCAATCGAAGAGGCCATTTGGGAAGACCAGTGGTGTTGCTGGACATGTCACTTGTCCTGCGCCTAGAACTGTCTTCCAGACGGTGTGGTCAGTTTGCAGAAGTTCAAAACCAGACTAATCATTATTTACTGAACCATGGTTTCTTGATCATTCATTGGGCCGTAGAAAGATTCTAGACTTATGCATTGGCACCAGTACAAGTTCCATGTGTCCTTCTGTGTTTTTAGGATCCAGCAATATCAGTTTCAGTGAGACATCTGTCCTCTTTATTGTTGCCTCTTGATGCATATTATGTCATTTAAATGTACACAGGAAAGAAGCTACATGCCAACAGATCAGTGGGAATATGACTTCAAAATGTGGATGCTGAGTGCTGAAGTATTTTAGCTAAGTGTCCTTTCACCTCTGCTGCCTGGGTTTAAAATGGTCAAAAATATGGCTGTTGTGCAAAGAGATACAAAATTAAAGGGCATGGAACATTGTAATGAAAAATGTAGAACATTAAACAAAGACACAGAAAGGTCAGTGGAGTGGGCAAATAAGTGGCAGAGAAATGTGAAGTAGTAAACTTTGGGGAAAAAGTACAGTGAAAGGAGGCATGTCCTACATGGTAAAGCAGAACTTGCATTTATATAATGTCTTTCCTGTATTCAGCGCTTGAAAACCAATTAATTTTGAAGTGTAGTCACTGTTGTTTTGCAAGCTGCCAATTTGCACACAGCAATCAGTTTGATGACCAGATAATCTGTTTGGATGGTATTGGTTGAGGCAATATTGTTGTCCAGGAGAATGGGAGAACTCCCCTGCTCGTCTTCAATTAGTTCCATGGGATCTTTTACATCCACCGGAGCAGACGGCTAAGACCTCAGTTTGACATCTCAATGGAAAGACTCACCTCTGACAATGCAACACTCCCACCATACTGCACTGAACTATCAGCCTAGATTATGTGCCCAAGTCTCTGGAATGGCATTTGAACCCAGGACAATCTGATTGAAGATCAGAGTGGAGGAACAGAGTGATTTTGGGCTGCAGATACATAGATCTTTAAAGGTGGGACTGCAGGTAGAGAACACAATTAAAAAGGGTAAAATGGATCTCTGTGTCTTATACATATGGTCATTGAACATAGAAGCAAGGTATTGATATTGAATTTGTGCAAGACAGTGCTTAAGTCACTGATGGTATATTGAGTGCAGTTCTGGAGACTCCCATTATGGGAGCGATATTAGAGCCATGGAAGGGGTGTAATAAAATAGTGATATCAGAAATGAATTGTTATAAAGTTATAAAGAAAGGCTTACAAAAATTACAGGCTTTTATTTTACTGAAATCTAATAGGGGTGTCCAAAATTATGAAAGGTTGAGAGGGTAAATAGTAAAAGATTGTTTCCACTGGTTGGTGTATTAATAATGAATTCAGAATTATCATAGGAAAATGATGGAGGAAGCTATTAGAATATGGACTATGTTACCACAATTGGCTTTTGAGGTAGAGACTATGACATAACTTAAAAGAAAATTAGCTAATTATTGAATAGGAAGATTATTAAAGAATCTGAGGAAAGGGCAAGGTAATGGGATTAAAGTAGATCATTCTAGTTGAAAAGCTAGCATTGCTCCAAACACGATGCACTGAATGGCCTCATTACTTGCAGTCATTTCTATGATGCTATACATGATGAAATCTTGACCACATTAAAGTTGGTCTGTGAAATGAAAGACTGTCAAACCTTATCTCATCCCTGGTCAGGAGGAAATACTTGCAGGCAAGACAAAGTGAAGCTGTCAATAAATAACTTTAGAAACCTGACAGATGGGAAAGCAAATGTAAATCAGCTGAAAGCATGAGTAAATCTCAGTAGCCTACTAAAGTATTCCAGCCAAAATATCCTGTGAAATGAAGCCAGTATGTGAGGCAAGCCTGCCAGTAAACAAGGCTGACATACATAAACACAGCCCGGTTATATTCTCTGTTAGAGACTCGATGTACCACACAAGTCAGAAGAATAAGCATTTACAGGTAGTCTGCTGGAAATGGGAATGCATCAGGGCCACTTTATAGAGAACACGAATATGTATTCCTGGTGAAATAAAACAAAAGGAAAGAAACCACTCATCAGTGAGATTGCACTTTAATAATGTCTCCATGGGCTTGATTTTACCAACCTCGGTGGGTCTGTGGCAGGCGACATCGGTGGTGGGTCCCGGCCTCGCTGCCAGCTCCAGTCCGCTGTCCAAAATGAATTTCCCCTGATTGGGCTTGTTAAGCCCGCCCAGCGTGTTTGCTGGCCAATTAGAGGAAGCGGGTTTGGTGACGTCATTTGATGACACGTCATCAGCTGGTTTCCTTAAAGGGACCATGCACAAACTGATTTTGACAGTTGTGCTGTCAGTGTTCTACAGCACTGAGGTGCTTCAAACACTGACAAGCATGGCACAAAGGTGCACAGCTGCACCCAGGCTCTCCCATGACTCCCTCCATATGCACACAGGGAGGTTCTCTTCCCTTCCCCTGGGCAGAAGAGACCTCCCCAGGACACCAACACAGCCTGGTTGCACATTACACAGGAGGGCACAAGCAGGGATGTCATCAGGAGGACCAGGCTACAGTGGCGCAAACCTTTCAATGATCTCAGTAGATCATGAAATGTTACTGGAAAGCCACACCCAACCTCACCCTGCTGTGCCACTCATCACATCCCCATCACTCTGCCTTCCCTACCCTACTCCTGCACATCTTTCTTCACACCAACTTACCTTGCACCTCCACCCATCCCTCTCTATCTACATTATCACTTCCCCATCTCACTAGCCACCCCTCACACTCACCCTCATCCTAGTGCAATCATACCAACTAACAACACACTTGGGTGTTTTATGCAATGTTCATGTAAAGTTTCTGTTAGTGTGGTGTCAAACTTTGAAGCCTTTATTTTTAACACTTTGCTTTCTTGGACAGATTTGTGTGCACCTTTAGAAGTGTCTTAGTGAGTTGCAGTGAATGGTGAGACATAACGGTACCTCTCCGCAATGGTGATGAGTGTGAAAGGAATGGCTTGGGCATTGTAGGGATGCTTTATGGTGTTGGCATGGGGTGGTGCCAACCTGGCACATCATGTGGCAGCCAGGGTGTACAGCGGCAAGTGAAGTAAATCTGGCCATGCTGAGGCCATCCCTGGCCTCCCAGGCAGCAAAGTGCTCGGGTGCTGATGCCCTGTGTCCTGTGCAGCAGTTGATTGCGGAGAAGGTTTGTGTTGTTGTTGGTGCTGCTGGTGCTGCTAGTGTTGGGGCTGATCGTGGTGAAATTCTGAGGACCTAGGTGAGGCAGTATAAACCGTACCCATTCTGATGTAATAGATGGCAGGTGAAGTTGAGATGACAGAAGCGATCTGTCAATGGTGAGAGAGGTTGTTTCAATGAGGTGACACTGGATAGAGAGTTTGCTCCAAACATTTGCAACCTGTATAAACTCAACCTGTCTTCCAAATGTAGTAAACAACAGCTTCTGAGCTTGGAAAGTGAACAGATGTGAGATGGGAGCTTTTATAGCACATTTGCAGCTGTCAAGTAATGAGATGATTCCATGGCCATTCAACTCCTGTCCTGCTTACCTGACATGATCCCGAGCAGCGTGGACCCTGTGGGCAACCTGGTAAACTCTGAAGGTGAGCTGAAAATAGTTCTTAATGCTCTGTTAACAAGGTCATAATGACCTTAATTGCCACCCCCACCGCTGCGTGTCGGGTCTGCTCAGATCTGACAGACCTGACATGTGGGAAAGGCGCATGGAGGCGGGGTCCCAATCCGCTGTCAAAAATTGCCCCCCGTCATTTTCAAGGTTGGCACAAGAACAGGAGTGATTTATTATGATTTCCCAGTACCTGGAAAAGCTAATGATTGCACTACCGTAATCTTCACTACAGAAACCAACTAAAATCCTACAGGAATCGCAAGAATTAGCAATCGCAATAATTATCTGAATGTACAGTAGGTTAATTATTATGGTACTGGACGAGGAACCTAGAGATTGTGAGTTTAAGTCCCATGGCAAGATGTGAATTTAATTCAATAAATTTGGTAAAATCAAAAATATAAGCTGTCAGATTTTTTGTCCAACTGGCTTACTAATGCCCTTCAGTGAAAAGAATGTACAACCCCTATCTGTTCTGCCCCACATGTGACTCCAGTCTCACATGATATGGTTAACTCTTAATGCTCTCAGCTCAACTTGGGATGGGCAATAAATATGTGCCTTGCCAGTGTCGCCCACATCCCAAGGGCAAATAGAACAAGTTCAAGGGATACCTGTCCAAAGAACAGAAAGTAATATAACAAAAATCTGTAATAAAAACAAAAAATGCTGGAAATGCTCAGTAGGTCAGGCAGCATCTGTGGAGAGAATCTGTGATGTGCAAGGTTTCCAATAAGTGCCATTATGCTGTCCAGTGCTCTTAGACAGAATTTATCCAGAGTAGGTACAGGAAAAATGGAGGAAGTCGACAATAATGCAAAGTTTTCCAAACTCTCGGGAGAATACCAAACCAAACGAAACCCGAAGCAAAGCCTTTCTGCGTCTTTGTTCACTGTTGTGCATTTATTCTAATGTGTTACTGACGGTAAAAGAGAAGTTCCTGGCATGCAACAAGGAGATGATTTCTGAGATAGAATTATCTACAGACAAATGTGCTTGTGTTATTGTAGTCCAGAAACCAAACAATAAGGTATGAATCTATCTGGGTTTCATGAGCTGAAACCCTCATCCATACCTTTGTTACCTCTAGATTCGACTATTCCAATGCTCTCCAGGCCGGCCTCCCATTTTCCACCCTACATGAACTTGAGCTCATCCAAAACACTGCTGCCCATATTTTAACTTGGACCAAGTCCCGTTCACCCATCACCCCTGTGCTCGCTAACTTACATTGGCTCATGGTCTGCCAATGCCTCAATTTTAAAGTTCTCATCCTTGTTTTCAAATCCCTCCATGGCCTCGTCCCTCTTTATCTCTGTAATCTCCTCCAGCCCTACAAGCCTTCGAGATCTCTGTGCTCTTTCAATTCTGGCATCTTGCGCATCCCCAATTTTAGTCGCTCCACCATTGGCGGCCGTGCCTTCAGCTGCCTGGGCCCTTTTCTCTGGAATTCCCTCCCTAAACCTCTCTACCTCTCTACCTCTCTCTCCTCCTTTAAGACACTCTTTGATCAAGCTTTTGGTCATCTGTTCTGATATCTCCTTCTGTGGCATAGTGTCAAATTTTGATTCTAACCATCTTGTGAAGCGCCTTGGGACGATCAGTTGTGTTAAAAGGCGCTATATAAATGCAAGTTCTGCTCTGATCCTGCTGACAAGAATTTTGGCCCAAATTCCCTCGGCGTCCTTTGACCTACATCGGATCATAAAAACTACCATAAAACAAGTGCAAATTCCGTGGTATTATCTTGCAGCTTCTATACTCTAAATGGCTGGTCAGAGGCTTAAATTAATGCTTGGTTTAGTCATGTCAAAGCTGTACACCTGTATACGAACATTTCTAGTTCATCGTATATATAAGTAACTAATTCTGGAAATGTGAATACTTATAAAATCAGATTTGAATAGTAGCTCCAACTGGATCGCATGTTTTCACACAACCACTTTTATAATTGTATTGCTGAATTGGACCATTATTTATTTACTTTAATACATATTCTTGCAAAATCTCACCTACCAATGCATCAATCTCTATTTCAGCAAATCACATGAAGCTTCTTTAGAAATTACACACACAGTAATACAGTACTATGGAGAACGGTCTGGATCTTGTCATTTTTATGTTCAGGTTGAATGTTCATTTAAATGAGTTGATGGTGCACTGGAGAGGAACTTGAACAAGTATTAGAATCTCTAGGACAGACACTGCAGTTTCTATTTAACAGTTACAATTATTTAAATAGAAGGTAATTAAAAATGGTATTTTTGAACAAGGAAGCATCAATAGTTATAAAAGTGTTTTTCCTAAAAAGAGTAAAGCGTCAGAGCTGAGAAATGCAGTTACTCCTCCAGTTACACTGATGTCAGGTGACTTTGGGGGGAGAAATTCGGCATGTTAGTGCCTCCCGTTAGCGCCTCCCATTAGCGCCTGGGGGGGTGTTATTCAGTTTGCGACGGGGTGCGGCAAATCCAATGGCTCACGTGAAATTCACCTGGGATTTAGCACTGGCGCTAACAGTTAGCACCTAGGCCTTTAGCGCCTGGCAGATCGTGACGTCAATGTGTTTGGAACGCCCCGTTAATGGCCCAGATGCAAAATTGACTGTCGCCCCCTGCCTTAGCGCCTGGCCTGAACAACGGCAGGAAGAGGAGGCGTGATGCAGTCGGATGGCCGCTGTAGAAGCGGTATTTAAAGGGATCAACATCCACTTTCATTTTAGTGGCCAATCAATGCTGCCTTTTCAGATTCACAGTGAAACAATCGTTTTCAGTGAGTTAAACGTTTCTTACTTTCAGGAGTGTTCTGCCTGCTAAAAAATTGTCACTTTCATTCTGCTAAAATTTCAATGTCCTACAATTGGTTACATTAATGGGGGCTGTACTAGCACTCGACTTCGCCCTCCAGCATCAATGTCAGAGGCAGTGCAGGCAGGGACAGAGATTGGAAAATGTGGCCAGAGGCAGGAGGTCCAACATGGATCTCAACAGGAGGCCTTACCCTCCCAGAGTATTCCGGGAGCACTTCTCCTACATAAATTTAACTGAGGAGCAGTACACTGCACCACCTCAGGCTGGATGGTGGCAGTCTGGCCTGGCTGGATGACAGGCAGCGACAAGGACAATGGCGGAGTGGCAGTGGTGGGAGCAGGAATGCTGTCATCCTGCGAGAGGACAGCAGGTTTCTGCTCCACTGACACACTGCCACTCACCCAGGGCAGCACCTCAGCATCCCTACCAATCTGCTGAAGCACAGATTGCTGGCCTGCTACGACACCGTGAGATCCCCAGTGGATTGTGGTGGACCCAGCGACGATGGCAGCAGTCAGAGCTTGCGTGGCTTCATCTCTGAGACTGCATGAGAGCAGTCTGAGACTCGATGGCAGCAACCATTGACTGCATTACAGCACTAAGACATTGCGTGGCTTCCACCTGTGTTGCAGTGGAGGCTGCCAGATCACCCATGACACGTGGCATGAGGTCTGGGTCCCCATGATCTCTCAGGGAGTCCACCATCCTTGGCAGAGTGCCAAGGATGGGCTCCATGGTGTGCGTAGAGCTCTGTGCAATGTTGGAGGTGGACTCCTCCGTGCTCTTTACCATTGCCGACATGCTTTCATTCACCCTTGCCATTGCACCTATCATCTCGGTGTGCATGTCCATCACCCTTCTTGTGAACGCCTCCCCATCGAGGTCCTCACCTGAATCCTGTGCAGTAGAACTCACCCTCCAGGGAGCTGGCTGCCGAGCTACCCATTCCCCCTGGCCTTGCTGCAGCCCACTCGTCCCTGGTGCATCACACAGTGCAGAGCCCTCTACTAAACTTGCCTCTAAAGATTGCATAGTCCCAGTACCCGAGGTGGTGCCTGCAGGTAAGACATGCAGTGATGCAACGCTTTCTTCCTCCTCCTCTTCTCCTGCCTCACTCTCACTGGGAGGCTCAGGGAAAGGCTCGTCAGCTGCTATAGGTATGTAAAAAGGAAAAGATTAGCGAAAGTAAATGTGGGTCCCTTACAGGCTGAGACAGCAGAAATTATAATGGGGAATAAGGAAATGGTGAGAAATTAAACAAATACTTTGGGCTGGAGTGTCATTGAGGAGTCGGGTAGGAGGCGGGACTACAACTTTCGGGGTTGTAGTCTCGCCACCATCGAGTTCTAGCCAACCCACGCAATTTTGACTTGATTGACCTTGTTGAGCCCACTGGGCGGGCTCAGCAGGCCAATTAAGGGCCACCCAGCAACAGGTGACATCACAGATTGATATTTCATCTGTCAAGACCTTTTGACAGATGAAATATCAGCATTTCACAGCTGTTTGAAGCTGTCAAACACTGACAATCTGCACTCCAGGTTAATTCCTTCCTCTCAGGCTGATTTAGAGATCTCCCCAGAACAGAAAGCTGCAATTTTTGACAGCTTGCAGCCATTCTGCTTTCTGTGCCGGTGAGATGAGGGACTCCCGAGACCTGAAGGAAGGAAGGCTGTAAAGGTAAGTAAAGTTATGTAAAACTTCTTCAAACACTTTACACACACCAAACACACTTACCTCTGCACTCATGCACCCATCACTCACCTGAACACCGGACATCTCGACCCCTCCAAGCCCTTCATCCCGACGGTCCACCTCCTCTAACTTGCCGTGGTTTGGAGCCATCGGGACTCCCACACTTCAACATTAAAAATAGGGATTAGGCTAAAAACTGCCTGTTAACTACCTGTTAACAGGCAGTTAATTGGCACTAATCCCCTTCCCATCTCGGGGAGGCGGGTCCCAGTGCGGGTCAGGTACCCGCCTCCTTTGAAACTGGCATGGAGGCGGGATGGGTTCGTGCCCCCCGATTTCGGGATTTTAACCCCCCACACGCCTCCAATCCCGCCTCCATGGCCCAATGAAAATCCTGCCCTTTGTGTCTGTCTTGTCTTCATGGAAGAAGATGCAAAAAACTTCGAGGAAATAGTGGAGAACCAAGGCTCTTGCGAGAATGAGGAACTGAAAGAAATTAGCATTAGTAAAAAAAAATAGTACTGGAGAAATTAATGGAACTGAAAGCCAATAAATCTCCTGGACCTGATGGCCTACATCGTAGGGTTTTGAAAGAGGTGGCTATAGAGATAATGGATGCATTGGTTGTCATTTTCCAAAATTCCATAAATTCTAGAGTAGTTCCCATGGATTGGAAGGTAGCAAATATAATCGCACTATTAAAGAAAGGAGGGAGAGAGAAAACAGGGAACTACAGACCAGTTAGCCTGACATCAGTAGTAGGGATAATGCTAGAATCTATTCTTAAGGACGTGGTAACAGGGCACTTAGAAAATAATAATAGGATTGGGCAGAGTCAACACGGATTTATGAAAGGGAAATCGTGTTTGACAAATCTGTTAGAGTTTTTTGAGGTTGTAACTAACAGAATAGATAAGGGGGTACCAGTGGATGTGATGTATTTGATAGAAGGCATTCGATAAGGTGCCACACAAGAGGTTATTAAACAAAATAAGGGCTCATGGGATTGTGGGTAATATACTAGCATGGATTGAGGATTGGTTAACGGACAGAAAACAGAGAGTAGGAATAAACGGGTCATTTTCGCGTTGGCAGGCTGTAACTAGTGGGGTACCACAAGGATCAGTGCTTGGGCCTCAGCTATTCACAATCTACATCAATGATTTGGATGAGGGGACCAAATGTAATATATCCAAGTTTGCTGATGATACAAAGCTGGGTGAGAATGTAAGTTGTGAGGAGGATGCAAGGAGGCTTCAAGGGGATATAGACAAGCTAAGTGAGTGGGCAAGAACATGACAAATGGAGTATAATGTGGAGAAATGTGAAGTTATCCACTTTGGTAGGAAAAATAGGAAAGCAGAGAATTTTTTAAATGATGATTAGAAGATTGAGAGGGGATCTCATCGAAACCTATAAAATTCTGTCAGGTCTGGACAAACTAGATGCAGGAAGGATGTTTCTGATGGCCGGGGAGCCCAGAACCAGGGGTCATAGTCTAAGGATAAGGGGTAAGCCATTTAGAACTGAAATGAGGAGGAATTTCTTCACCCAGAGAGTGGTGAACCTGTGGAATTCTCTGCCACAGAGGGCGGTGGAGGCCAGTTCATTAAATATATTCAAGAAAGAGTTGGATATATTTCTTGAAGCTAAAGGGATCAAGGGATATGGGGAGAAGGCAGGGACAGGGTACTGAAATTGGATGATGAGCCATGATCTCATTGAATGGCGGAGCAGGCTCGAAGGGCCGAATGGCCTACTCCTGCTCCTATCCTCTATGTTTCTATGAGAGATTGGGAAATGTTGGTGTTCAGAGGGACCTGGGTGTCCTTGTGCATGCATCACTGAAAGTTAACATGCAGGTACAGCAAGCAATTAGGAAAGCAAATGGTATGTTGGCTTTTATTACAAGACAATTTGAGTATAGGAGTAAAGATGTCTTACTGCCATTATATAGAGCCCTGGTGAGACCACACCTGGGGTATTGTGTACAAGGAAGGATATACTTGCCATAGAGGGAGTGCAACGAAGGTTCACCAGACTGGTTCCTGGGATGGGCGGATTGTCCTATGAGGAGAGATTGAGTAGACTAGGCCTATATTCTTTAGTGTTTAGAAGAATGAGAGGTGATCTCATTGAAACATACAAAATTCTTACAGTGCTTGACAGGGTAGATGCAGGGAGGATGTTTCCCCTGGCTGGGGTGTCTAGAACCAGGGGTCACAGTCTCAGAATAAGGGGTTGGCCATTTAGGACTGAGATGAGGAGAACTTTCTTCACTCAGAGGGTGGTGAATCTTTGTAATTCTCTACCCCAGAGGGCAGTGGAGACTCAGTCGTTGAGTATATTCAAGACAGAGATTGATAGATTTTTGGATATTAAGAGAATCAAGGGATATGGGGATAGTGCAGGGAAGTGGAGATGAGGTAGAAGATCAGCCATGATCTTATTGAATGGTGGAGCAGGCTTGAAAGGCCAAATGGCCTACTCCCGCTCCTATTTCTTATGTTCTTATGACTCGTGGTAAGGTGAGGGCAGGGGAGCAGGAAGGAAGCAAGGAATGCAGATTGTATAATGAGCTGGAAAGTGGGAAAGGCTTGTGGTGTGAGGAGGAAGTGGGATGAGAGAAGGAGAGGGGATGAACATACAGTTGTCACCCCCAGGGTGGTTGACGTCGCTGACAGCCATGGCGCCCACCACCTGACACCCAATGACTCTCAGCACTTGCTCCTCCAGGTCTGTAAGCTGTTGGAAATCTGCTTCACCCCTGCCTGTTCGTTGCTGCTCCCTCCTATTGTGGGCCAACTTGGCCTGCAAGAGAAAGGAAAGTGTGTGAGTGAATGTGCAGCATTGTGCTTGGGAGTTGTGCCTGCCATAGTTGAATAGCTGTGATTGTAGTCAAAGTGTGAGATGTGGATGTGAGTTTTAGTAGGTGGAGATGCTTGCTGGGTGAGTGGTGGGGGTGTGGTTGTTTGTGCAGTGTGTACAGACTGAGGTTCAGATGCTGGTATGTAGGACTTGTTGAAGCATGTATTCACCCTGACCACCCGAGTGAGGTTGTTGAATTTTTTACGGCACTGTGTGAGGGTCCTGAGGACCACACTGCTGGCCGAGACATCCTGGGCCACTTCGCTCCACATTGCCCTGAAGACCTGCCAGTGGACGGGAACAGCACTGCCCTCCTTCTTCGACTGCCGCGACCAATGCCTCCAATGCCTGGTCGCTGAACCAGCTCTCTCTCTGGGACTGGGATCAGCCATGAGGATAAGAGGTGTAGCTGTTGAGTTGCTGGGAGGTTGCCTTCAGAGCCAGCAATGTTGAGAATGAGGTTGTGCAGAATGATTGAACCTCCCCTTTAAGAACTGGAAGGAGCCAATGTGAATGATGAGTCCCGATTGGAGTGAACCTGAAATTGGTTATCGCTCTGCAGGTAGCGCTCCGCTCTCAGTGTGTAGCGCCCTAAGTGTGGTGATTAGCGCTTGATTTAGCACTCCAGTTCTCTCTTGAAGCGCTAACAATCAATTTAGTGGGAGGTCAGATGGATTAGTGCCTGGTGCTAATTGTCCAACTTTTTAAAATTTAGCACCCCAACCAGGGCGATACTGAATTTCTAGCCCTTAGAGTCCTGCTGCATCTAAATTTGGGGGGATAAATCTACATCAGTGCATTACTGGCATAAATGCAGGAAATTTGCATGAGCTGGTCTTTTGCATGGGGTGGGGGGTGCGGGTAGGGCTATGTAAATGAACAGTTGAGGGTTTCAAAGGATCAATCTCGGAAACATCGCAAACTGTCGAGGAAAATCGCACATAACTATGTTTCGGCATAAAACTGGTATAAATCAGTTAGGTGCAAATTTCCTCGGGGAAAAAATGGCACATCTCTGCTTTTATCCTCTTACATTGAAAATTTCCAGCAAGTTCTGGGCCATAGATATAACCATGATATAAATATTTAGCTACTTCATGACAAAGTATAACAACAACAACAACTTGTATTTATATAGTACCTTTAATGTACTAAAACATCCCAAGGCGCTTCACAGGCGTATTGTAAGATAAAAAAATTGACACCAAGCCACATAAGGATAAATTAGGGCAGGTGACCAAAAGCTTGGTCAAAGAGGTAGGTTTTAAGGAGCGTCTTAAAGGAGGAAGGAGAGGTAGCGAGGCGGAGAGGTTTAGGGAGGAAATTCCAGAGCTTAGGGCCTAGGCAACAGAAGGCACGACCACCAATGGTTGAGCGGTTATAATCAAGGATGCTCAAGAGGGCAGAATTAGAGGAGCGCAGACTTCTCGGGGGGGGTTGTGGGGCTGGAGGAGATTACAGAGATAGGGAGGGGCGAGGCCATGAAGGGATTTGAAAACAAGGATGAGAATTTTGAAATCGAGGCGTTGCTTAACCGGGAGCCAATGTAGGTCAGCGAGCACAGGGGTGATGGGTGAACGGGACTTGGTGCGAGATAGGACACGGGCAGCCGAGTTTAGATGACCTCAAGTTTACGTCGGGTAGAATGTGGGAGGCCAGCCAGGAGTGCATTGGAATAGTCAAGTCTAGAGATAACAAAGGCATGGATGAGGGTTTCAGCAGCGGATGAGAAGGGAGGAAACGGGCGATGTTACGGAGGCGAAAATAGGCGGATTAAAAATACTACTGGTCAGAAAAGAATGAGCTGCACAGCAGACTTAAACCATACTGATCCTGAAAAATGAATTGTCAGTGGAAGGTGGATTGATTTTGAGAAGCATCCATTTAATGATTCCAAAGTGATGCGGCTGCCGACACTAGGAAAAGTATTTACTGTGCAGCAATACATTCCGAAATGCAGAGTGTGCTCAATAAGCCACATGGTGGCCTGGCTTAAATAAACGAAACGATGTACAGAACTGTCTGACTGGTTCAGAGGAAGGGACAAATATGATCAAGCCCGTGATACCATCTGCTCTGCCTGAGCGACTCTGGCAAGATAGGTCCAATCGATTTATTCATCTGGAAAGGTAGCACTTATCTGTAGGTTGTAGCCTGCTTGCCTTTTACAGAGGTAGAATGTCATGAAATACCACAACAGGTAATTTCAGATAATGAAGCCCAATTTTCAGTTCTAATCTTTGGGCTTGTTCACTTTGATATCACAAAATCATGGCAAAACGGAAAGAGTAGTGCAGACTATCAAGGACTTGGTGAGGAAGTTGGAAGATTCTTATTTAGCTCTCCTAGCACGTAGTGTTTGAAGCTGGGGCTGTGAGATAGTCTCAAGGGTTCCTCAGATATTTACATAGCATAATTTCAAGACCTGAAACAATGATAAAAGATTAGGAAAATTACTTGAAGTTAGCGACGAACATTTAAAATAACAGGAAAAGGCACAAAGACAAACACAGCCCATGCACTGTCGTGCAATGTGCTTGATGAACTACACGTGCAGAAACAACTTGGCCTTTATTTATCTAGAGAAACAATTTTCTCCTCTCCCCTCCCCCCACCACTCCCCTCCGCCCACCCGCTCCTCCCCTCCACCCACCCATTCTACAAACTGTCAGTCACAGTGTCTGGTTTACATACATGCTATATTTTTGAGATGAGAGCTGTAAAAATAGAAATAACTAATTAAGTGGAGTGTTAACACACAACCACTGATCCAGACATTTACAAAGGGGAACTGACAGACATGAGAACTGGTATCAATTCTAGATGGGTCAGGAGGGTCAAAGTCATGTAGTGTGATGGTGAACATACTCAGAGGCCACAGACCTGCTGGGATGAACACAGATGATGCAACATTCTATGTGACTAAACATGAACACACTGACGAATCAAAGCCAGTTGTACACATCCCAGCAATGTGCAATATACTTCAAAATGTAAAATTCGGCCAAGGAATACTTGCTATGCAAGCTCAATGATAAGACTGCTGCTGTCTCAGTGGATAAAGGCTCCATTTAATGTAGTGCTAAACCATCCATTTTCAATTCTCAGTCAGTACTGTTCCTCAGGGCAGTGTCCTAGGCCCAACCATCTTTAGCTGCTTCATCAATGACCTTCCCTCCAACATAAGGTCAGAAATGGAGATGTTTGCTGATGACTGCACAGTGTTCAGTGCCATTCAACTCCTCAGATAATGAAGCAGTCCACACCCGCATGCAACAAGACCTGGACGACATTCAGGCTTGGGCTGATAAGTGGCAGGTAACATTCGTGCCACACAAGTGCCAGGCAATGACTATCTCCAACAAGCGAAAGTCTAATAACCGCCCCTTGACATTCAACAGCATTACCTTCGCTGAATCCCCCACCATCAACACCCTGGGGGGTCACCATTGACCAGAAACTTAACTGGACCAGCCACAAAAACACTGTGGCAACAAGAGCAGATCAGAGGCTAGGTATTCTGCAGTGAGTGTTGTAATGTATGTACCTTTAAGGGAGAGAACTACTTTTACAGCTCCTGTATACTGTAGTACCGGCAGTGACCACACCTGTATATAAACCCTGAGTAGTGATCTGTACAGTAAGTTCTAGAGTAACCCTCATTCAGTAAACACCTGTTGAATCGTTCCCTGCAGTCTTGTTGTCTAATTATTGAAGGACGCAACATCAAGATACACGGACATAACATTGGCGACGAGCAGATTCAAACCTACCTGCAACTCTGCATCACCTCCCAGGGATTCGCTCCTGGAGAACAGTGGAAGGAGGTCGAGTCCAGAAGCACGGGCGTCGACCACGGGCAACCGCCCAGTCATCCAGCGGAGATTTGAGCATCGCAGGGGAGGCTGTCGAGAGCCAGGCTTGGCTTTCCAGTCACGGTGGTCCAGCAAAACGGGCTGGCAACAGGTACTGCGCAGACCCTTCCCAGACAGCGGCGGCTAGAGCCGACCGGGCAGCACAGAAAAAGGCCGAGCAGCGTCGACGGAGGAGAGAGAGAGGGCAGAGCGCACAGGGCGCAGCCGGTGTTCAGGACCGAGCGGCGTCAACGGGGGAGAGAGATGAGAGAGAGCAGAGCGCAGCCGGTGTTCAAGGGCCGAGCAGCGTCAACGGGGGAGAGAGGCGCGCAGGAAAACGCGCAGTGCGCAGCCGGTGTTCAAGGGCCGAGCAGCGTCAACGGGGGAGAGAGGCGCGCAGGAAAACGCGAGGCACTGCCATTGCCACGAGGACTGCAGAGAGCGGCATTGGCAGCAGCGCAGGAGCAGCGCACGAAACCCACAGGGCGTTGCCATTTGCCACGAGGACCGCCGAGAGCGGCGTTGGCAGCAGCACGGGAGAAGCCATTTTAAGCCGCAGTGGGGAAGAAAGGAAAGCGCGGGAGACGCCATTTTAAGCCAGTCTAACCACACCCAAAAATGCCGAAGAGTGGCAGTATCACAGCGTTCGACAATGAAGTCGAAGATTGGATGACATATGTCGAACGCATAGAAGTATACTGCAAGGCGAATGAAGTGCCAGATGACAAGAAAGCGCTGGTATTGTTGAATTCAATGGGTGCAAAAACGTATGGCTTAATATGAAACCTAATAACCGCAGAGAAGCCAGTAGAAAAGGATTTTGAAAACATAGTGTCAATCCTACAGGACCACTTATACCCCACACCGCTGCTGATAGCAGAAAGATTTAAGGTTCACAAAAGGAACCAGCATAAAGATGAAAGTAATGCTGAGTATTTATTTAACAGAACTGCGCAAGCTATCGAAACACTGCCAGTTTGGAACGGGACTAGCAGATACTTTAAGGGACAAGTTTGTGTGTGGGCTTCAAAGTGAAGGAACCCAGAAACGGCTTCGATCAGAAAAGGATCTTACGCTGGACAAGGCTTTCAGCATTGCAGTATCACATGAAGCAGCAGCACGGGGCGCTGCAGAGATACAATGGAGACCGCAAGAATATGGCACAAATGAAATGTCATACGGAACAGTGAAGTGCTATCGCTGCGGCAGAACAACACACGACCATAATGATTGCTGGTTCAAGGACAAAGTGTGCAGACAGTGTGGAAAAGTAGGACACATAGCAAGAGTCTGCAGGTCGGGAAAGAAAACCAGCAGCAAGAAATCTCCACAGGAGAAGTACAAGAAGGTACATAAGGTGACGGAGAGTAGTTCAGAAGAACAGAAAAGTGATACAGACTCCGGAAGCAAGGAGCTGGGTTGTCTGAAACTACATAATGTGATCAAAACGCAGGATCACCAAACTATCTGGGTCACGCTCAAGATAGCAGGAGTCCAAGTGAAAATGGAATTGGACACAGGATCAGCCATAACAGTCATAGACTGAAGGGACTACAAGCGGCTATTCTCACATATACCCTTGAGAGATACAAAGATTGTCTTGAAGACGTACACGGGGCAAAAAGTCTACCCAAAAGGAAAAATAAGGGTGAACATTATATATAACAGCAAGGAAACACCAAAAATGGACCTATATGTATTGCCAGATGGAGGACCACCACTACTAGGATGTGAATGGTTCCGGAAGATACAGCTAGATTGGCATTCCATACAAGCACTGACTGTAGATGCCAGAAAGGATGACGACGTCACACCTGGACGACTGTCAAAAATGCTAACTGACGCACAAGAAGTGTTCCAGCAGGGACTCGGAACACTAAAAGGCATAATAGCGATGATCAAAATAGAGGAAAATGCAAGCCCAAAGTTTTTTAAGGCCAGACCGGTACCTTATGCGATCCGCCCAGCCGTCGAAGCAGAGCTGGAAGGTTTGGAACGTTCAGGAGTACTGTCCAAAGTGGACTGGAGCGAGTGGGCTACACCCATCGTTCCTGTAATGAAGAGGTCGTTGAGTAATACACCTGGGGAACCAAAGAAGGTTCGCATCTGTGGGGACTTTAAGGTGACAGTGAACCCAATCCTTCACACTGTACAATATCCGCTTCCGTGGATTGAAGATATTTTCGCCTCGCTATCTGGAGGAAAACGCTTCACTAAGATTGATCTGGCCCAGGCGTACCTGCAAATGGAGGTAGAAGAAGCCTCGAAACAGTACCTCACGATCAACACTCATAAAGGTCTCTACCAATACAACCTGTTAAGTCTGTGTGTTATAGTGAGAATTACTACACAGACCACAAGAGTAAATTCAACAGGTCTTTACTGGTTGGAGGTCGGACTATACTGAATACAATATTATTACACTGTGCTTATATACCGGTGTGGTCACCACCGGTATTACGTATACAGCAGCCAAAGAAAGTAGTACCTTTCTTAAGGTGGACCAGGCTTAAGTTCTCTTAAGGTGGAACAGGTTACATACACCACAATCCTCCCTTTTTAGCTTAACAGTCATATCCCCAAATAAACATAACATATATACATCAGAAAATGCTGGAAAAACTCAGCAGGTCAGGCAACATCCGTGGAGAGAAATTTGAGTTGACGTTTCGGGTTGGACCCTTCTTCAAAACTGGAAAGAAAAGAAACTAGATCGGAGGCAGGGCTGCGATCGGACAAAAGAATAAAAGAAACAAAAGAAGTAAAAGAGATTAGAAGCTAGACGAGATGGTAATAGGCTGGGATTAGGTGTAAAGTGTACTGGCAGGTGTAAAGTGTCCAACCCGAAACGTCAACTCAAATTTCTCTCCACGGATGTTGCCTGACCTGCTGAGTTTTTCCAGCATTTTCTGTTGTTATTTCGGATTTCCAACATCTGCAGTATTTTGCTATCATAACATATATACATATATAACTTCAGGTATAACAGTTCAAAGGTTCAGTCTCTCAGGAGGCTTTCTGATTCGGCTTGGATAACGCCTTTCAGTGGTCTCTGATTCTTGTTGTTGAGGTGCCTCCTCTAGTTGGTTGCCAATGTATTGGGTGTCATCATCATCAAATACATTCTCGGCCGAGGTAGATGCTTCAGGTTCATGAACGTCTTCCACAGCTGTCTCTGTCACAACCATGGGTTCGACCCTTGCTCTCGACTCTACCAGTTGATCCGCATGATGCCTTATCACATTATGACCAATATCTACGGTGTACATCAGAGGTCCTTGTCTGGCCCGGATTGTTCCGGACTGCCATTTGTCGTTTCCATAGCCCCTTGCCATCACTGGTTGTCCTACGTCGAAAGTTCGAGTGGTCTTGCTGTTAATATGCCGAAACTGTTTGTTTTCCACTTCCCTCCGCACATTTGGTTTTAACAAGTCCAACTTGGACCGCAACCTCCTGTTATAAAACATCATAGCAGGACTTTGGTTAGTCACGGCATGATCGGCGTTTCTATATGACATCAGGAAATTATCGACCTTATGTTGCAGCGGAATCTGATCATCATTCATGGCCTTAATAGCCTTTTTGAATGTCTGGACAAATCTTTCAGCCAACCCGTTTGTCGCCGGATGATATGGGGCAGAGGTATAATGTTTAACTCCATTCTTCTTTAAGAATTGTTGGAATTCTTCCGATACAAACTGTGGCCCGTTGTCCGAACAGATCTGTTCTGGCAATCCGTTCCTCGCGAATATTGTTCTTAACACCGCAATTATCTTTTCTGAAGTAGTGGTATTCATCTTGATGACTTCTGGCCATTTGGAATGTGCGTCCACCGCGATTAGGAACATGGAGTCCATGAATGGACCAGCAAAGTCAATGTGTACGCGTTGCCATGGGGCTGAAGGTCATTCCCATGGGTGTAGCGGTGCTATCGGAGGTGCATTTTGCACTTTTTGACACCCAGCGCAGCTTTTCGTTAACTCCTCAATCTGTTGGTCAATACCCGGCCACCATACGTAAGCCCTAGCAAGACTTTTCATTTTAACTCCCCCCAGATGACCTTCATGTAGTTCTTTTAAAACTCTTTCCCTTAACTTGGGAGGAATAATCACTCTTGTCCCGTACATCAAAGTACCATGGCAGACGGACAGCTGGTCTCGCCTTGCCAAGAATGCCGGTAACAGAGGATCACCCCGTGTTGGCCATCCTTTCACTGTCACCTCGTAGACTCTGGACAGTGTTGGGTCGTTCCTGGTTTCTCTTTCAATACTTGCGTTGGTGACAGGTAAACACTCGATAATGGTCGAATGAAATAACTCAACAGGGTCAACTTCCGTCGTGTCTTCATCTTCAGGTAGTGGCAGGCGCGACAGGCCATCAGCATTGCCATGCTGTTTCGTACCTTTGAATTCTATCTGATATTGATGTGCCCCTAAGAAAAGAGACCATCTCTGGAGACGCTGTGCTGTCATCACCGAAACACCCTTCTTAGGGTTAAAAATGGACACCAATGGTTGATGGCCCGTCAGAAGTGTGAATTTTTGGCCCTGTAGGTAATGATTAAACTTCTTCACTCCCCATACAAGGCTAAGGGCCTCCCTATCGATCTGCGCCTAGTTGCGCTCAGCGGAGGTCAATGATCTGGATGCAAACGCGACTGGCCTTTCCGTGCCATTTGACAATTTATGTGAGAGTACTACCCCAATACCATATGGAGAAGCATCACAAGCCAACTGAATAGGCAGTGTCGGGTTGAAGTGAGCCAACACTTCCTCTGAGGTGATCAATTCTTTGCTTTTGCGAAATGCCTTCTTACAGTTTTCGCCCCAGTCCCATGGTACCCCTTTCTGTAAAAGAGCGTTCAACGGATGCAGCACTGTGGATAGATTTGGCAGAAATTTATGGTAGTAGTTAATTAATCCTAGAAACGACCTCAACTGAGAGACATTCTCCGGAGCGGGAGCCTTTACAACTGCCGCTATCTTGTCAGGAGACTTATGAAGCCCCTCCCGGTCAATGACATGACCACAGTACGAGATCCGCTTCTGGAAGAACTCACATTTCTGCCGATTTACTCTAAGTCCATACTCTTTCAGTCTGTTGAGCACCAGTTCCAAGTTAGCGAGATGCTGTTCATCACCATCACCTGTGATCAGAATGTCGTCCAGGTAACATTGTGTGCCTGGAATTCCCTGTAATACCTGCTCCATGGCCCTCTGCCAAATTGCTGGAGCCGATGCCACACCAAAAACCAGCCTATTGTACCGGTACAACCCTCGATGCGTGTTGATCGTGAGGTATTGGCGTGGCTCTTCTTCAACCTCCATCTGCAAGTACGCCTGCGCCAGGTCTATCTTGGTGAAGTGTTTCCCGCCAGACAGTGAAGCGAAAATATCCTCAATCCGTGGAAGCGGATACTGCACCGTGTGAAGCATCGGATTAACGGTGATCTTGAAATCTCCACAGATGCGAACCTTCCCTGGATCTCCTTGGTTATTGTTCGCTGGACGTTTCATAATGGGAACAATGGGCGTAGCCCACTCACTCCAATCTACTTTAGACAGTACCCCTGAACGTTCTAGTGCTTCCAGCTCCGCTTCAACCACAGGTTGTATTGCATAGGGTACCGGTCTGGCTTTAAAAATTTTTGGTTGTGCATGTTCATCAATCTTGATGTTTGCCGTAATTCCTCTCAGTGTTCCCAGTCCCGGCTGGAACACCTCTTTAGCCTCATCCAATATTCTGGACAATTGTTTAGGTTTGACAGCTGTTTCCCCGGAATCTACCGTTAGTGCTTTCAAGGAGTGCCAGTCCATATTCATTTTCCTAATCCACTCCCATCCTAGTAGTGGTGGACCTCCTTCAGGTAGCACATATAAGTCCATTACTTGGCTTCCTTCACCCTTGTGGACCACTCCTACCTCTATTATTCCGATGGGGTACACTCTTTGCCCCGTGTACGTTTTCAATATAATCTCCGTATCCTGTAAGGGAATATGTTGGAATAACCTTCTGTAATCTTTCTTATTCATGACCGTCAATGCCGATCCAGTGTCCAATTCCATTTTTACTTGGACTCCTGCTATCTTAAGAGTGACCCAAATTGTCTGGAGGTCTGTATCCTTACCAACGTTGTGTATTCTTAAGCTATCCAGTTCATTACTGCTAGCGTCTGAATCTGACTTCTGTTCGGTCAAACTGTTCTTTGTCACCTTGTGTACCTTTGCATATTTTCCTTGCGGTGACTTTTTATTGCTGGTCTTCTTTCCTGACCAGCATACTTTAGCTATGTGGCCAAGCCTGCCACACGTTCTGCATTCTTGCTTTTTAAACCAACACTGGTTCTGATCGTGCGTTGTCTTTCCACAACGATAACATTTGACAGAACTCAAACCCAATTTGATTGTACCGAGTTCCGGTGGCCGTAGCTGCATTACTGCCGTGCCTCTTGCTGCGGCCTCGTGTGCTGCTGCCATAGTGACCGCCTGCTCGAGAGACAGCTCATTCTCCTCGAGCAGTCGCCTTTGTGTATCCTGTTTAAATAAACCACACACAAATCTATCTCGCAGTGCCTCTGTCAGTCCCGTTCCAAACTGACAATATTTTGCTAGCTTACGTAATTCCATCAAATATTCAGCATTGCTTTCATTTTGCAGCTGTTTTCTATCGTAAAATTTAAATCGTTCCGCTAGCATCAGCAGCGTGGGGCTAAGATGATTTTTTAGGACAGTAACAATCTGTTCGAACGTCTTATCCGCCGGTTCATCTGGTGATAACAGGTGTTTCAATTGCCCGTATGTCTTCGCACCCATTAAGTTTAGTAATGTTAGTGCTTTATCTGTCTCAGGAATTTTATTTGCCTTACAATAGTTTTGTATGCGTTCTACATACATAGACCAGTCTTCTACATCACTGTCGAAGGCATTAATGTTCCCATGTTTAGGCATCGTAGCAATTTATCGTATTTTTAATGTTATCTAAGATGGCGGCTTCCCGCTCTTGCCGTTGTCCTCCGCCCACAAAATGGCGGTTTTCCCACGCTTGGCGGTCTTCACCCGTCCCCCGACGCTGTCTCCGCTTCACCGCGGCTCTCATGCCTTCAGTTTCCCCAGACGCTGCGCCTTTAGCCCAAATGTGGCCCTTATCTCCGGTCGCGATCGATGTCCCGCGCTGCGCCTCTCGCTCGAAAGCGGCCCGGCCCTTATCCCTGGTCGCGATCGACCTCACCGCCCTTATTCCTCCGTCTTCCCAGCCCCGTCTGTACAGCCAACGCGGTTGACTTTCTGTCGCGTCGCTGCCCGGCTTACCCACCACGAGGTAGTAGAAGAAGCTGACAGTCGCTGATGGAGGCTTCGAGGTCAGGATGTCTTCTGCACTCCGGTTGCTCGATGCCTGCCGCTCGACGTGTCTTCCCGTAGGTGATGAGGGTGGAAACCTCTCTTCGACGTCCTGTCTGTGGACGAAGTCGCCGTGGAAATTACTGCAGCAGGGTAAGAATCGGACTCGTCGCCACTGTTAAGTCTGTGTGTTATAGTGAGAATTACTACACAGACCACAAGAGTAAATTCAACAGGTCTTTACTGGTTGGAGGTCGGACTATACTGAATACAACATTATTACACTGTGCTTATATACCGGTGTGGTCACCACCGGTATTACATATACAGCAGCCAAAGAAAGTAGTACCTTTCTTAAGGTGGACCGGGCTTAAGTTCTCTTAAGGTGGAACAGGTTACATACACCACACAACCGGCTGGTGTTCGGGGTGGCATCAGCTCCGGCTATTTGGCAAAGGGCAATGGAACAAGTCCTGCAAGGGATTCCAGGGACCCAGTGTTATTTGGACAACATCCTGGTCACGGGCGAAAATGACAGTGATCACCTCGCCAACCTGGAGCAGGTGCTCACTAGATTGAAGGAATATGGGCTCCGAGCTAATCGACCCAAATGCGAGTTTTTCCAGAAGCAGATCTCGTATTGTGGCCACGTTATTGATAAAGAGGGGTTACATAAGTCCCCTGAAAAGATTGAGGTAGTAGTCAAGGCTCCAGCACCGGAAAATGTGTCACAACTGAGGTCGTTCCTCGGGCTGGTGAACTACTACCATAAGTTTTTGCCGAATTTGTCTACAGTACTACACCCACTGAACACCCTACTGCAAATGGGGGTACCATGGAAGTGGAGCGACGAATGTAAACGAGCTTTCCAGAAGAGCAAAGCATTGATCACATCAAAAGAGGTGTTGGCTCATTTCAACCCAGCACTACCAATTCGGTTGGCGTGTGATGCATCATCCTATGGCATTGGGACGGTGCTGTCGCACAAATTCCCGGACGGCTCGGAGAGGCCAGTAGCCTTTGCGTCTCGGTCACTAACCTCAGCCGAGCGTAACTATGCCCAGATTGACAGGGATGCCCTCAGCCTAGTGTGGGGAGTGAAAAAGTTCAATCACTATCTGCACGGGCAGAAGTTCACCTTGCTGACTGACCACCAACCACTTGTCTCCATCTTTAATCCAAAGAAGGGCGTTCCGGTGATGACTGCACAACGGCTACAAAGATGGTCCCTTTTTCTAGGGGTGCACCAATATGAAATCGAGTATAAAGGCACGAAACAGCATGGAAACGCTGATGGGCTATCACACCTGCCACTGCCTACTGCGGAGGAAGCACCAGCAGTGGATCCTGTCAAAATATTTCATTCGACTATAATTGAATGCTTGTCAGTAACTAACGCTGGTATAGAGAAGGAGACCCGAAATGACCCGACACTGTCTCGGGTATATGATTTGACGGTGAAGGGATGGCCAGCACATGGCGACTCACTGTTGCCAGCATTCTCATCCAGAAGAGAACAGCTGTCAGTATGCCAGGGGACCTTGATGTGTGAATCCCGAGTGGTAATTCCACCCAAGTTAAGGGAGAGAGTGCTCAATGAGATTCACGAAGGTCATCTGGGAGGGGTGAAAATGAAAAGCCTTGCTAGGGCTTATGTGTGGTGGCCGGGGATCTATCAGCAAATCGAGGACCTGACAAAGAGCTGCTCAGGATGCCAGAAGGTCCAAAATGCACCACCACATGCCCCTCTACACCCATGGGAGTGGCCCTCATCTCCATGGCAACGGG
Organism: Somniosus microcephalus; assembly: GCF_052327205.1. Lineage (NCBI taxonomy): Eukaryota > Metazoa > Chordata > Chondrichthyes > Squaliformes > Somniosidae > Somniosus > Somniosus microcephalus. Next base: position 49,575,626 of record NC_141004.1, read on the forward strand.
TGCACATTGATTTTGCTGGTCCATTCATGGACTCAATGTTTTTAATAGCCGTGGATGCGCACTCGAAATGGCCTGAGGTGATCAAAATGTCCTCCACCACCACGGAGAAAACTATTGCAGTCCTACGGACCATTTTTGTCAGGAACGGCTTGCCAGAGCAGATTTGCTCTGATAACGGACCACAGTTTGTGTCCGAAGAGTTTCGAAGATTTATGAAAAGGAATGGGGTAAGGCATTACACATCCGCCCCGTATCATCCAGGCACAAATGGATTGGCTGAGAGGTTCGTACAAACTTTTAAAAAAGCAGTAAAGGCCATGTGCGATGACGACATTCCGCTGCAGCATAAGGTGGACAATTTCCTGTTAGCCTACAGAAATGCGACACATGCAGTCACCAACCAGGCCCCGGCCATGATGTTCTTTAACCGAAGGTTGAGATCTCGTCTGGATTTGCTCAGACCAAACGTACGAAGAGATGTTGAGAGTAAGCAATTCCAGCACAACCATGAGAAGCCGACAAGGCGTTTCAATGTAGGGCAACCAGTCTTGGCCCGCGAATACCGAACAGAGAAATGGCAACCAGGAACGATATGCACACGGCAGGGGCCACTAATGTACACAGTGGATGTTGGGGAGAACATTGTGAGACGCCATGCTGACCAGATCCTAGAGTCACAGGAACAATTCAACCCCATGTCTCGGCCATACGTACCTGGTGAGGAACCCGACGTACAGGTCGCATCTACCTCAGAAACAATAGCATTGGAAGCTGATGAATCAACTGACGACAAGGTGCTAGAATCGCCTCCACACCAAGAACGAGACACTCGGGAAAGGCGTTATCCAGAAAGAGTCAGGAAGCCTCCCCAGAGACTGAATTTATAAATAGACTATTTTCAGCTAATGTTGCATGTTAAAAGTGTTAATTGTAATTAGTTTGATATTTAATTGTTAAATGAGTGTTATGGTACTGTTAATCTAAAAGGGGAGGAATTGTAATGTATGTACCTTTAAGGGAGAGAACTTCTTTTACAGCTCCTGTACACTGTAGTACCGGCAGTGACCACACCTGCATATAAACCCTGAGTAGTGATCTGTAGAGTTAGTTCTAGAGTAACCCTCATTCAGTAAACACCTGTTGAATCGTTCCCTGCAGTCTTGTTGTCTAATTATTGAAGGACACAACATCAAGATACACGGATATAACAAGTGTCTCACCTCCTGACTCCCCAAAGCCTTTCCGCCATCTACAAGGCACAAGTAAGGAGTGTGATAGAATACTCTTCACTTGCTTGGATGAGTGCAGCTCCAACAACACTCAAGAAGCTCGACACCATCCAGGACAAAACAGCCTGCTTAATTGGCACCCCATCCACCATCTTAAACATTCACTCCCTCCACCACCAGTGTACCGTGGCTGCAGTGTGTACCATCTACAAGATGCACTGCAGCAACTCGCCAAGGCCTCTTTGGCAACACCTCCAAAGCACGCAACCTCTTCCACCTAGAAGGACAAGGGCAGCAGGTGCATGGGAACACCACCACCTCCAAGTTCCCCTCCAAGTCACACACCATCCTGACTTGAGTATATCGCTGATCCTTCATCGTCGCTGGGTCAAAATCCTGGCATTCCCTCCCTAACAGCACTGTGGGAGTACCTTCACCACACAGATTGCAGTGGTTCAGGAAGGCGGCTCACCACCACCTTCTCAAGGGCAAATAGAGATGGGCAATAAATGCTGGCCTTGCCAGAGACGCCCACATCCCAGGAACGAATAAAAATAAAAAATTGCAGCGCTATAACTAACCTAAGCATCCTTGAACTGGGCAGGAATAAATTCAGCCAGGGTTCCTGCTCCTGATGATACCTGCTGGAAACTGCGCTTCTGCAGACAGCAGGTGAGGATAGGATCAGGCTCGGCTGCTGTGCCTTCCATAGTTGAATAGGCAGAATCATTCTCTACCTTAACTTGTGTGACGAATGGCTAGTTGGATGAGATGCCAGAAGGTTGGTGATGGTCCTGGACTCACCCCCACCACTGCCACCACCACAGGAGAGGAGAATATTAAGGCAGAAATAAACCCTAAATAGTAACATCACCCAAAAAATTTACAAACGTTAGGACACAGAAGTGCACAAACACAAATCTATACAGCGCACTTAATGAAAAAGGGAAGAAATACTAACAATCGCTATTCTCTATTGGCACAAAATACCAGCTAAATGTTAAAGTCAAACTAAGAAATATCGGCAATTCAACTCTTTTCCACAGAGGTAACTTTCAACTTTTGCAGGGGTGGAAAACTGGTGCAGTCGGATTGGCTGCTGTCATAAACCCTGCTCAATTTTCCTTTCCATTGACTTTAATGTTAGAAGATTAGGCGGGGTGTATAACAGGCGGCCAATCCAACACCTCCAGCTTTCCACCGGAGATGAAAGTTACTCCCACAACTGCAGAGTTATGATGCGCACTTTATTTTTGTAGAAAATGTGTGTCTACCTAGAAGACAAACAAGAGCTGACCATAGCTTCAAACAATGCTGGCAACTCAATAAAAAACCCTGAATGAATGCTATGATATGTAGTTACACTGAAAGTGCAGTGTAACTTGGCTTGTCATAACTTAGGCTGTAGGAACACCCAACATTCCACCGTTTAAACAGCTTGTACCAACAATTGTAGGGATTTTCCTTCATTTCTTGCAGAGAAATTGTGGACTCTTACAAATATGTGTTTACACTCTCTGTTGGTAAATCTGATTTGTGAAATTATTTTAAAATTGTTTATATGGTTGTCACAGAGAGAGACTGCCCCCTCCACCCAAGTTCTCTTCTCCTTCTCAACCCTCAATTTAAACTGGCATTCTTCCCCCCTTTGAGTCATTCTGGTACTCTTTCACCCCCTCGGCCCCCAATTCATGTTGACACTTTTTAACACTGCCCCCCACCCCGCCCCCACACACACACCCCTCACCCCCCCACAATCTCAGTTCATGCTGGCACTCTTTTCCTTCTTTCTACTAGAACATGCTGGCACTCTACCCTCCTCGCCCCCATTTCATGCTGGCATTCTGCTCTCCCCTCAATACTGCTACCAGCTCTGCTGCCCCTCCCCTCACTCAGCACCACTCCTGGATTACCCCTTGCCAATCCTGGCTCTCACCTGCCGCTGCTTCACTGCAAGCATGCATGTGGAAATCCTGATCGTGCGAAGTGATCTTGAGAACTCCTGCCGTGGTTTACGGTGGCGATTGGTCCCATGCTGCAGCAGAATGCTGGAGGCAGAGGCAGCATTGATTTTCATATGTGAATGCATTACAAGCAGGCTCCAAAATTACTCCAAATTGCTGATTGCGTGAAACATAAATGGTTGGCATGTTTGGATTCCGGTGCTAAAGAACCCTCCAGCAAATTACAACTTTAAAAATTAAATTAGAAGATCTTTCAGCTTAAAGTACTGAATCATTTGTGAAGCGTTGTAATTCTTATTAACTTTTTTGTCAGGGTCACAAACCTTACCAGCGTCTTTCTCAAAGGCCACAGAATAATATAGTGATGGAGACAGGTCTGTCCGTGCGTTCCCCACACAGTGAGCTGCTGCTATCAATCATGCCAAATCAGGTAGTGACCAAGTGGAGGCCAAGAACTATCCCAAAGGAAGAGAAAAGAAACATAACAGCAACAATTCTATTAAATAGTTCTGTTTTAATAGGTCCTTTTACTGCTTTAAGGGAGTCAGAGTAATCTTGTCTCCCTTGTCTTCTTGTGCTAGAGCTGCACTAAATCCAAGGTCAGACAATGTACTGATCATGAACGCTAACCTAGAGGCACATAGAGCATCAAGTTTGCCAGAGGCACAGATAAAAGGAAGGGGGAATGTGCAAGTCGCCACAGGGCCATGTAATTAGTGCCACTGATGTATATATTGTTCAGTGCACCAAACTTCCACCCTGACCACGACCACAACCAGATAATTGGGTGTCATAGTTTGGGATTATTTTTGGCCATTATTCCATAGAAAGGATTTACATTTAAATGTTGAGTTTTTAAAGCACCTAGATGAAAAGTGGTTAATAAGTTAATGGGAGTTGCGTTCCCCAAACTCCATAAACAATACATCATTTTTTTTTTTTTTTAAATGCTGGAAATACTGAGCAGGTCAGGCAGCATCCATGGAGAGAGAAACAGAGTTAACGGGCTGGATTTTACCAACCTCGGCGGGTCCGTGGTGGCCGACGCCAGTGGCGGATCCTGACCTCGCTGCCGGCTCCATTCCGCTGTCCAAAATGATTTCCCCTGATTGAGCTTGTTAAGCCCGCCCAGCATGTTTGCCAGCCAATTGAAGGAAGCGATTCTGATTACATCATTTGATGACGCATCATCAGCTGGTTTCCTTAAAGGGATCATGCGAAATTAATTTTGACATTTGTGCTGTCAGTGTTCTACAGCATTGTGGTGCTGCAAACACCGACAAGCACTGCACAGAGGTGCAGGGCTGCACCCAGGCTCTCCCTGACTCCCTCCATATGCTCATGGAGGGAGTCACAGCATGCAGGGAGGTTCTCTTCTCTTCCAATAGGCAGAAGAGACCTCCCCAGGAGATCAATGCAGCCTGGTTTCACATTGCACAGGAGGGCACAAGCAGGGATGTCATCAGGAGGACCAGGCTGCAGTGGCGCAAACCTTTCAATGATCTCAGCAGATCATGAAACGTTACTGCAAAGCCACACTCAACCTCATTCTGCTGTGCCACTCATCACATCCCCATCACTCTGCCTTCCCTACTCTACTCCTGCACATCCTTACTCACACCAACTTACCTTGCACCTCCACCCATCCCTCTCTATCTACATTATCACTTCCCCATTTCACGAGCCACCCCTCACACTCACATTCATCCAGGTGCAATCATACCAACTAACAATACACAAGGGTAGATACTTAAGTGTTTTAGCCAATGTTTATGTGAAGTTTCTGTTAATGTGCTGTCAAACATTGAAACCTTTATTTTGAACACTTTGCATTCTTGGACAGATTTGTGTGCACCTTTGGAAGTGGTTAGTGAGTTGCAGTGAATGGTGAGACATAATGGTACCCCCCACACCCCGGATCGTGGTGGGATTCTGAGGACCAAGGTGAGATAGTTTCAAGGGCTCCGATGCTGATATAATAGATGGCAGAAGCAATCTGTCAATGCCGAGAGAAGTTGTTCCAATGAGGTGACTCTGGATAGAGAGTTTGCTCCAAACACTTGCAACCTGCATAAAGCTCAATCTGTCTTCCAAATGCAGTAAGCAACAGCTTCTGAGCTTGGAAAGTGAACAACTGGGAGATGGGAGTTTTTAATAGCACATTTGCAGTTGTCAAGTAATGAAATGATTCCATGGCCATTCAACTCCCGCCCTGCTTACCTGACATGATCCCGGAGCAGCGTGGACCCCATGGGCGACCTGGTAAACTTTGAAGGTGAGCTGAAAATAGTTCTTAATTCTCTGTTAACATATTCATGATGACCTTAATTGCCTCCCCCGCCGCTGCGTGTCGGGTCTGCTCAACGCTGACAGACCCGACATTTGGAAAAGGCGTGTGGTGCCGGGTTGACAGTGGGGTCCCGACCCGCTGTCAAAAAAATTATATTTTCCCACCCAACCCGCCACCGACCCCACCCGCTGACCCACTGGAAAATTCCCCCCAATGTTTCAGGTCGATGACCTTTCATCAGAACTGGTCAACCTGTCTTGGCATTTGATAAACACCTCATATACATTTTGTTGGGAAGATTTTTGGCCCTTTTGGCTGTGCGCAGAGAATGATATAAAAAAAGTCAATCAATCAGGATCAGCAAAGGCTGTGAAGTCAATCAGTATTTAAAAAAAAGAGGCTGTGAGGCCATCAGTTCCAGGAAAACTGAAAAGAAAGTTAGAATGCAGGAGAATAGTTCGAGGTTATTTTTGTTTAAATCCAACAAAACAACCCACTGATGTGAGTTCATTATTTTTGCATTATTACACAAAGATAAGTTGTACTGATTGATCACAACTAATTGCTCTGGATTTAGATAATCTACAATGAGAGGTGGGTATTTTATAGAGGTTTTTCGGTTAGGAATCCACAGCAACACACACATTCAAAAATATTGACATAGCAGAGGATGTTACAGAGTATTATATACCCTAGAAAGCAAATATTTCTCTCTACATGCTACAAGATGTAGAATATTTCCACTCTTGACTGGCAAAATTGAATACAATTTAAAGAACATGATGCATTCTGGAAAATCAAATTATTTAACCAGAAGTAAAATGGAATTTTCTTTAATCAGTGCCAGCTTAGTGAGCTCGTTGCTTCAGGAGATTGGCTTCCAATTACTGTTTTGTATTGGGGTGTTTAATTAAATGAATAACCAATAATGTAAATACTTATACTGTCATAGGTTGGTTAAATATGTGTACTGTTCTATCATTTCAAAAAAAAATCCAATTAATGCGGTTTCTCACTAATGGGCTTTTGATTAATTCTTTTTTTTAACTTCACTCCCAGTTTCACATCCGACCTCTACTTTCCTGACAGGTTTAGGAAGATTTGTGTCCAGAATATTTCCTGGCTAGCGGGAGAACTCAAAAGCAAGGTGACATTGCAGGGTAACTGAGCCAGTCTGAGCTGACATTTAGCCAAGTGTATAAAAAATAAGTGAGGTGACCATATAAGGATTCATCAATAGGACATCTAATTGCTGCTTAGTGGAGCTGGCTGAATCCTTCCTTTCACGCACTTAATACAATTAAGGCCGAATGGCCTTCTTCTGTGCTGTAACCATTCTATGATAATGTAGAGCCCCAGTTGCAGTGTATGAGTAAAGTTCAACTGGTAACCTCCACATTGGGAATCAAGTAGCTCGAGCTACTGCCCTTCATAATCAAAAGCATAATCGTGAAACACCTGACTTACAGCTTATCTTTTCTGCTCTCATCTGTTAAGTGTTGAAGGATCTTTAACTGATAATCTATACTATCAGTTCACACCTGCATTGCCACCATAGCATTTTAGGCAACCGAGTTCATAAATCTCTGTTATGTTCAGAATAAAAAGCATTGGTGGATAGTGCCACATGAAACAGCTCCACTTATGTGCATACCTACATGGCGTGTTCTCAAGTGCAGTTTTTGTTCAAAACAGAATTGTCCCCATCATTTTCATTACTTTGATTATTTAATTATTAAAAGGAGTGCATCGAGAGTTCAATAATTAAAGTACATTTGATTTAATAGAAGTAAGAAACTGCTGGCCGCTTTCCTCACAGTCAAAAAATGCTCGTCTAATAATTGGTCTGGTAAAAGTATAAATTCAACACCTCCCAGGACAAAGGGGAATAATCTTTAAATTGGAGCTATAATAGAGCCATATAGAGACTGCAAGATGCTTTATGAGGGTGACTCTTAGGTTTAGAAACAATTGTATGAGAATCAGTTCAATACTTAATTCTGCATGTACCATTGTACCAAAGATTTAATCAAAAGGGTAACTGAAAGAAATCAGTATTTGTAGGGAAATGGTGTTAGGAAAATTGATGGGACTGAAGGCCGATAAATCCCCAGGGCCTGATGGTCTACATCCCAGGGTACTTAAGGAGGTGGCCCTAGAGATAGTAGATGCATTGCTGGTCATCTTCCAGAACTCGATAGACTCTGGAACAGTACCCATGGATTGGAGGGTAGCTAATGTTACCCCACTATTCAAAAAAGGTGGTAGAGAAAAAGTGGGAAATTATAGACCGGTAAGCCTGACATCGGTAGTGGGGAAAATGCTAGAGTCTATTATAAAAGATGTAATAGCAGAGCACTTGGAAAGCAGTGACAGGATCGGACAAAGTCAACATGGATTTACAAAAGGTAAATCATGCTTGACTAATCTATTGGAATTTTTTGAGGATGTAACTGGTAAAATAGATAAGGGCGAACCAGTGGATGTGGTGTATTTGGGCTTTCAGAAGGCTTTCGATAAGGTCCCACATAAGAGATTAGCATGCAAAATTAAGGCACATGGGATTGGGGGCAAGGTATTGACTTGGATAGAGAACTGGTTGGCGGACAGAAAGCAAAGAGTTGGAATAAACGGGTCATTTTCCGAGTGGCAGGCAGTGACTAGTGGGGTACCGCAAGGATCAGTCCTAGGACCACAGCTGTTCACAATATATATTAATGATCTGGACGAGGGAATTGGATGTAATATCTCCAAATTTGCAGATGACACAAAGCTCGGTGGGAGGGTAAGCTGTGAGGAGGATGTCGTGAAACTCCAGCACGATTTGGACAGGTTGGGTGATTGGGCAGAAACATGGCAAATGCACTATAATGTGGATAAATGTGAGGTTATCCACTTTGGTGGCAAAAACAGGAAGGCAGATTATTATTTGAATGGCAATAGATTGGGAGAAGGGGAAGTGCAAAGAGACCTGGGTGTTATTGTGCACCAGTCACTGAAGGTAAGCATGCAGGTGCAGCAGGCGGTTAGGAAGGCAAATGGTATGTTGGCCTTCGTAGCAAGAGGGTTCGAGTACAGGAACAAGGATGTCTTGCTACAGTTGTACAGAGCCTTGGTGAGACCGCACCTTGAGTATTGTGTGCAGTTTTGGTCACCTTACCTGAGGAAGGACGTTCTTGCCATGGAGGGAGTGCAGCGAAGATTCACCAGGCTGATACCTGGGATGGCAGGAATGACGTATGAGGAGAGATTGTGTCGATTGGGCTTATACTCACTGGAGTTTAGAAGATTGAGAGAGGATCTCATCGAAACCTATAAAATTCTGTCAGGTCTGGACAGACTAGATGCAGGAAGGATGTTTCTGATGGCCGGGGAGTCCAGAACCAGGGGTCATAGTCTAAGGATAAGGGGTAAGCCATTTAGGACTGAAATGAGGAGGAATTTCTTCACCCAGAGAGTGGTGAACCTGTGGAATTCTCTGCCACAGAGGGCGGTGGAGGCCAGTTCATTAAGTATATTCAAGAAAGAGTTGGATATATTTCTTATGGCTAAAGGGATCAAGGGATATGGGGAGAAGGCAGGGACCGGGTACTGAATTTGGATGATCAGCCATGATCTCATTGAATGGTGGAGCAGGCTCGAAGGGCCGAATGGCCTACTCCTGCTCCTATCTTCTATTTCTATGTTTCTATGTAAATATATATTGGAAAAAAAAATCACTGAACAATGTGTTTTGACATGATATTTTAACTATACATATATGATAGACATCTGCTTTAATAATCTAGCTCCATGCTTATGGGTTAATTCACCAAATAAGGATGAGCAAAAAAAGTTAGAATAAGATGTCATTGCAACATTGAGATATAAGCGAATGGGCTGGGCTCGTTGTTAAAATGGCAGCCGGGGAGTTCGTGCCCCATTCATGCACCCTGTCATTTTACTCACCTCAAAAAGAAGCCTGGGTGATCCACCCACTCCAGGCAGGTGAGGCCCTGTCATTGGAAAGTAAAATAGGGAAAGATGTAAAGCGGGCTGCCGATTTGCTTTCACCTGTTTTACACTATCACACAAAATCATATCTCCCCCATTGATGCAAAACCCCTCCTTTTAGTTCATATTAAACAATTAAGGCTAAAGGGATCAAGGGATATGGGGAGAAGGCAGGGACAGGGTACTGAGTTTGGATGATCGGCCATGATCTCATTGAATGGCGGAGCAGGCTCGAGGGCCGAATGGCCTACTCCTGCTCCTATCTTCTATAAACAATACATGCAAGGCTGTAAACAGCTTATTTTGCAATATCTGTTTTAAGTTCTGCAAACTAAAAATAAACATTTAGCTGAAAGCAAAGCTTTGTGAAGTCAGGCAGAAAATGGAAAAGTCTTCTTGCTAATAATCCGAGCCCTATGAAATGCTCAGGCCTGTGGGCTTTGGCTCACAAGTCAGAATCAGTGATTGCTGTTGAATTAACATAAGTCTCAGTGGAGGAGATGATACTAGGCCTTATTATTTATAATTAAAACAAGTTCTTATTCAATGTAGAATGCAGCTGAAATGGTTATAAACGGGAGCGAGAAATTATCCTCAATAGCATTTGGATTAAAATGGGTCAGGTGGTTGACTTCATTTGGACTGAACCGCAGCTTTAACCAATGTCTATTGGGGACGATGTCTATTGAAAGCTAAAGACGCAATGTGACTGTTAAGATAAGAATTCAGAGAGAAAGACAATCTTCTGTATTTTATAGAAGGCGAGGTGTGAATTTTTGGCCCATATTCTTGGTCCTTATCAGCCTCAGCAAGGTCGTCTGGATTGGCAGTTGACTGGTTTAGCCAAATATTACGCGACTTCCCATCTAACCAGCAAACGTTCAGAACAGTTAACCTCAACTGTGCCTGCTTGGAACCATAAAGACTAATCAGAAATGTAGCTGATCCAGAAATGGATCAGGCACCAGTAATAACGAGCCTTCCTCCAGTGTCACTGCCATAAAAACATAACTGAGGTATTAATTGCGCCCCCCATGACCTTTTACTGTGCTTCTTCTTCTTCTTATCGTGTCCACGGACAGTCTATACATAGCCCAGCCAGAACTGGACACATTTTTGCGCCTTGTTGTTGGATTCGGCAAGATCTGCAACAGTGCAGGGTTCCTCTAACGATGGGCATTGCAGGAGATGTGCCTCAGTTCCACATTCACAAGTTGTCGGGCTGGTTGAATATCCCCATTTGCTTAGTGACACCTCTGAGCAACCTACACCGGTCCTAAGTCTGTTAAGGCACTTCCAGATTGCCCAGTTGCAATTAGCTCCTGGGGGAAGGCTTTCATCAGGTAAAATTTCCATCGCTGGGGGTTGTTCAAGACTGGCGAGCCGGTCTTGCCACAAGGCGATGCGGGCTTCAGATGAGGTTGATTGTAATGGAACAACACTGTTCATGAAGCTCTTCCTTGACTTTAGGCGGTTGGGTGTAGGTGTATGACAATGCAGAGGGTGCCTCTCATCTGATGTTTGACGGAGTCGCTCTTTCTTGCTGGTTACCGTTCTTCTTATATCAGGGGGAGCGATACCCGCCAGGATATATAGGCTGTTGGTGTTTGTTGGTTTTAAGCAACCTGTGATAAATCGGCAGCTTGCATTCAGAACGGCATCCATCTTCTTGGCATGAGTAGACCTTTCCCATGCAGGGCAGGCGTATTCGGCAGTGGAATAGCAAAGAGCAAGTGCACTGGTTCGCAATGTTTTCGGGCTTGCTCCCCATCTTGTGTTAGTGAGCTTATTCAGGATGTTGTTTCGTGCGCTTACTTTTGCCTTTGTCTTCTCGATGTGGTTCTTGAAGGTGAGGCATTGGTCAAGGGTGACTCCTAAGTAGATAGGGTGCTCGCAATGCGTCAGTGTTGCTCCACACCAGGTTACTTTCAACTGGCGTTTGGCTTCACAGTTTCTGAGGTGGAATGCACAAACTTGCGTCTTTGATGGGTTTGCGCGAAGGTGGTTTTCTTCATAGTAGGATTTTAGTCCCTCCAAGGCCTCAGAAAGCGCTTTCTCCACGGTGTTAAAATCAGTGCTTTGGGCAGTGACACATAAGTCATCAGCATATATAAAATGGCGTGTGACACTGTCTATAGGTTGGTCATTCGTGTAGATGTTGTACAGCAGCGGTGCAAGCACGCTTCCCTGAGGAAGACCATTCTTCTGAATACGCCACCTGCTGCGCTTCCCACCTAGTTCAACATAGAACCAGCGATTCTGAAGCATGCTTTCTAACAGTTCTGTTAAGTGAATATCTTTTGACATCTCTAGAATCTTGCAGAGGAGACGTCTATGGTTCACTGTATCGTATGCTGCTGACAGGTCTACAAAAACAGCACCTGTTACCATCCCTTGCTCAAAACCATCTTCGATGTGTTGTGTGAGGTTGAGCAATTGGCTTGTTGTTGATTTGCCGGGGCGGAAACCTGCTTGCTCTGGAATGATCTTCTCATCTACAGTTGGTGCTATCCTATTGAGTATCAGGCGTTCAAACAGCTTATAGGTATGGCAAAGCAGTGAAATTGGCTGAAAACTCTTAGGATCTGAGGGATCTTTTCCAGGCTTTAATAGTGCTATTACATGTGTCTTCTGCCAGATATTAGGTGGCTTGTGTGTTGCCAGACAGTGGTTGAACAATTGTAGGAGCCACTTCTTTGCTTGCTGTCCAAAATGCTTTATCTGCTCCGTTGCTATGTTGTCAAGACCAATTGCTTTCCCGTGTTTTAGATTAGATGTACCAGTTTCCAGCTCTTCCATGGTGAATGGTCTAGTGAAGCCAGGATCATCGCTGTACTTCTTCCTATCTAGTTGTGCTCTTGATTGTTTCTTGTTGATTTTTCCATTTAGGAGCAACTGGTGTGCAACTTGGTTAGCAGACACATTTGGATGTTGGGCAGCTTTCTTGGGATCACCTCCAAGTTTGCGTATGAGAGACCATGCCTTCTTGCTGTTTTTTGTAAGATCTGTTGTCTCTATCAAGGTGTTCCAGGTGTTTTGACGTTCTTGAGAGATACTTAACATCACCCTCTCACCGGTAGATATTGTTTCCTCTGAGAAGGGGTCAGATTCAAACATTGAGACATACTCCCAGTAGAGTTCAGCATTCTCCTTGGTGAGACCAGGGATGTAGTGTACTCTGCAACCTCGGGGGATCTTCCTTCTAGCTGTTTTTTGGATCGTGTTTTCTTACCGTGCTAAGAAAAGGTGAGTTGGATGTTTATTCTTTTGTAGCCTCCATCACGTTTCTGCTCATCCCTTGCTGGCAAAACCAAACATCACTTTTACAGCCACTGAGGTATAAGGTGAGCATCTAAGCCATTAAGATAGAAGTGAACATTATGGGGAGAAATGCCTCAACCTCATTGTATGTTTTTTCAAGTCAAAGAAATATAGAACTAACTTGCATTTATATAGTGCCTTTGCTGACCTCAGGATGCACCAAAGTGCTTCCCAGACAATGGATTACTTTTGAAGTCCCCTGTTCTCCTTTGAATAGTTCCATGGACTCTTCTGTGTTCAAATGAATAGGTGGTTTAACATCCCACCTGAAAGAAGACACATCCAACAATCCCTCAGTACTACGCTGAAGTGTCAGCCTAGATTATATGCTTAAGTTTCTAAAGTGGGGCTTGAACCCACGACCTTCTGACCCGGAAGCAAGTGTGTTACTGTTGAACCAAGTTAATATTGTCCTTCAGAAAATTGAAGAACTACATAGAAAATGTGAGCCCAATATATGTCCACTGTTATAACTTGATCTAAAAGGATGCTGTAAATTGTGACTTTCAGTATTGGTCAAGGAGTGAAATAAAGTCAAATTTACGATCTGTTCAATAAGATGCTTTGGGCTGGATTTTCCCAGCCCTGAGAAGGTGGGTATGGAGGCGGGACTGCTGGGAAAATGGGAAAAATTGGGAGGGGGTCCCAACCCCTTGGGAGGGGGTCCCAACCCCGCTCCCAACCCCGCTCCCAACCCGCCTCCGAACCATCTTCCCGGGAGGCGGGTCTCCGTCTCCTAGCGGCAGGAAGGGGATTAGAGCCAATTAACTGCCTGTTAACAGGTAGTTAACAGGCAGTTAAGAGGCTTTTCCCCATTTTCAGCCTGCTGATGCGGGCTTCCCGACGGCGGAAAACCCCGCCAGGGTCAGCGAGGTGAGCTGTGGGTCTGCTGCAGTGTAAGTGTGCAAATGATAACTGCAGAGGTAGTGTGATGGGTGTAATGGTGCACAGGTAAGTATGGCAGGTGAGAGAATGTAGTGAGAAATATTTTTATTCTGTTTATATGTATCTGCAGGTGACAAGATTTGATGGGCTCGAATTTCCAAGCCCTGTGGAGGCGAGTTTGGAGGCGGGAGTGGGGGGAAAATTGCAGAATCGGGGGGCACGAACCCTTCCCGCCCCCAACCCGCCTCCATGCCCGTTTCTCAGGGGGCGGGTACCCGACCTGTGCTGGGAGCCGCCTCCCCGAGACGGGAAGGGGATTAGTGCCAATTAACTGCCTGTTAACAGGTAGTTAACAGGCAGTTTTTGGCCTAATCCCTATTTTTAGCCCTGAAGTGTGGGCTGCCCGACGGCTCCAAACCACGTCAAGTTAGCGAGGCAGACCATCGGGCTGAAGGGCTTGGAGGGTTTGAGATGTCCGGTGTTCAGGTGAGTGATGGGTACATGTGTGCAGAGGTGTTTGGTGAGTGTAAAGTGTTTAAATAAGTTTTATAAGTTTTACTTACCTTTACTTACTAATGCAGGCTTCCTTCCTTCAGGTCTCGGGAGTCCCTCATCTCATCGGCACAGAAAGCAGAATGGCCGCGAACTGTCAAAAGTTGCAGCATTTTGCTTTCTGTTCTGGAGAGATTTCTAACTGAGTCTGTGGAGAAGGACTCAAGTTAGAAGTCAGATGGTCAGTGTTTGACAGCTTTACAGAGCTGTCAAACGCTGATATTTCATCTGTCAAAAGCTCTTGACAGATGAAATGTCAATCCCTGACGTTAGCTGCAACCGTGTGTCCCTTAATTGGCCTGCTGAGCCCGCTGGGTGGGCTCAACAAGGTCAATCAAGGGAAAATTGCGTGGGTTGGCCGCAAATCGACGGAGGCGGGACTACAACCCAAAAAGTGGGAGTCCCGCCTCCATCACGTCCCCATTGACAAAATCCAGCCCGATGTTTCTGTGAAGCCTCTTCTGATCGGGATAATTGACAGATGGCTTCTGCAATCTCACATGCAGCTGCCATCTGTTTTCTCCTAAGGAGGGAGTCATTGGTGAGCCTGAGTGCAAGGGCTCACCTTTGGACAGTGATTGTCAGTGTTTGACAGCACCTCAATGCTGTCAAACACTGACAATTCATCTGTCAAAAATTATGGGGCTGTCCCTTTAAGAAAACCAGCAGATGAAGCGTCATGCACTGCAGGGCGGGCTTAACAAGGCCAATCAAGGGAAAATAGCGTCTGTTTGTCAGACATCGCTGGGGGCGGGACTAGAACCCGGAAGGCAGCAGTCCCACCCCCAACTCGTCTCGGCTGGCAAAATCCAGCCCTTTATGTTTGCAAGTGTGTTTGGTCTGTTAAGTGCAATTAGATTCATAAATACTAAACATGTGCTAAAATGATTGCCAATGGATCACATTAAATTTGGACTTCTTCTTTCGTATGGTAGTAGCAAAGCAAATCAAATGTCAATATCTAAGTCAGATATCCAGGCCAAAGCTTCCGGTGTAACAGTGTGGATATCTTGTAAGCTGCCTGCGAATTTCCTCTGAGGGCAGTGCTCAATGATGTGCCCCAGGGTCTGATTAGGAGCTCCAGTCACATAATGAGGATACTTTAATCTTCCACCTATGGAGAAGGTGGCAGCATCTACCATGACCAGTTCTGAGGCGGTTGATTGTTGTCCACTGTTTGCGAGGAAGGTTTGATCCTTCAGGTTGTACTGTGGGGTCCTCTATAAGGAATCATTCTGTATGTCGCAGTTTTTCCAAGCATTTCGCCATCGGTCATCAAGGCTGAGGGGAGATCGCTGAAGGGCTTTGGGGACGGTCCAAAATGGCCTTCTAGATTTGAGACTGGTTGGTGGTTCAAGTTGGCCTGGATTGCCATGTCTTTGCTGATGTAGCAGTTGTATTCTCTGGAGACTGCATATTCGCTGTGTAGGTGTGCTGGTGCGATGTTTGCAAGCACGGGCAGCCAAGGTGTTGGTGTTGATAAAAGCGTACCGGTGATAATTCTCAAGGTAGAATTCAGCTGGACATCAATGGATTTGACATGCGGACTCGATACCCATGCCGGAGAGGAGTACTCCACTGTAGAGTACACCAGGACGAGTGCTGCCATACAGAGGGTTTGAGCGTCTGCTCCCCATGTGGATCCAGTGAGTTTCTGGATCAAGTTGGACTGTATTCTTGCAGGGGGTACGGCACTGTCAGATGTTCACTGAACTCTCACAATACTGATTTGTGTCAGTAGTTTCTGTGCTTCACTTTCTTCAGTTCATTACTATTTGGTGATAATGAACTACATCAATGACATTAACTGTTTCTACGACTATGACAGTTATGATATTAGACAGGTCTGATAACTATATTGCCTAATTCACCAATTCCAAATTTGGATCCAGAAAGATAGCTTTGATGATTATGACACAATACATACGATCGGTGCAATGCCACTTCTTAAACTGTTCAAGGGAAGATTCCAAAGCTGGGGAAACAACATTGCCAATTTAGCAGGGAAGAGTACCATTACTGATGGATAAATAATTTTCCAACTAACAGAGTTGTTTGGATAGACTAACTGGCAAATTTCCATCCTTTCTCCTGCCCCAAGCACTAGAGATAGGGAGATTAAATAAGGGAGAAGGTTTGTTGAGCTACCAGGCTGCTGCCCAAAGTATTTCTGTTTTTTTTCATTGGGTGCCACTGGTAGTAATGAATCTGCCTACCTCTTTGTTGAATACTTCAACTGATCTGTATTTACTATGCGTGGCCTCATTCTACTCCATGAGTTAACAATTTTGAAGTGTGACTCATTGTCCTGCTGTGCATTTCAGAACTTTCTCTTTTTACTTCGGGTTTTCAGCTTTCACCTTTGTTTCTTTTTATTGTTCCTTAAGTTATGTTTGACTCAAGATTTTCTCAGCTTGTAATTATATCTCCCAGTACAACACAAGGAACTCTTTAAGTCAAACCTATTGATTCACTTCATGATTTTAAGAACTTGATTGTATCTCTCTTAATCCGCTTCTCTTACAATGTAAACCAATTTAGCAGCCTTAGAGACTCCTCATAGTTCAGTGATTTTAGACTGTCTACCATTCTTGTTGGCCTTCTTTGCATCCTTTCCAGTGGCATCAGGATTTATCTTAAATCCATAAAGGGAAATTGTCTTCATAACATACTGAAACAACTAAGTGCAGTCTTTCTGAATCACAATCTTTCCCGTGTTGACTGCCAAAGTAAATTACCATTACAACACACACTGCCTTACAGCAGTATATGTTACAATGCAACTTTCATGTTAGTTTGTGGTTTGATTATTGTCACGTTTATGGGTTTCTCAACCATTTTACCATGGAAGGATTTGGGTATGATTTACATTGATGGATTGAATTTACTTTAAAATCAGTCCATAAAGGGTTAAAATCCAGCTTGCAGCTAAAGCTGGAGAAAGGAAGAGCCAGTTCAAGTCAGATAACAGGCCATTGGAATCTGGCCTGCCTTCTGAACAAACATTTTGCAGTCAGCGGCAAAGGAACGGCACTCGCCGTTCACTATGCTTACAGCTGCCCACAGGCGTTTCTTGAACTTTTGAGCAGCAACTTACGGTCATCGGGAGTCCAATACCGTGCAGCGTCCTCTACAGGGGACCTGGGACCTGTGTGAACAGCGAAAGGAGCAGCAAGCCTCCTCAACCAATCAGATTGAAGAATCCTCACTGCAACATACACGGGGACATTTTAACTTTAAAAAAGGGTGGGTTGGGGTCAGGTGGGAAGTTAAAGTGGTAAAATTCTGAATCCCGACCAGAACCCGCCTCCAACCTGTCTACTTCCAGTTTTAGCAAAGGCGGGACGGGGGTGGGGGGGGGGGCGGGCCCATTTCAATATTATAATGAGGCTCGCGTGCCTCAGATTTAACCTGCATTTTAAATTTAACTCTGGCTGATCGTGAAACCCGCCAGCTAATGGAAGCTGAGGATTGCTGGATCCAAGAGGTAAGTGCCTTTAAATTTACCTCTTGAATCCTGTGTCCCTGCCTAACCCAAACCCCACAAGGCCTCCTGTTAGATCCGTGTATCTTAATGTTGTGTCCTTCAATAATCAGACAACGACTGCAGGGAACGATTCAACAGGTGTTTACTGAATGAGGATTACTCTAGAACTAAATGTACAGATCACTACTCAGGGTTTATAGACAGGTGTGGTCACTGCCGGTACTACAGTATACAGGAGCTGTAAAAAGTAGTTCTCCCCTTAAAGGTACATACATTACAATTCCTCCCCTTTTAGATTAACAGTACCATAACACTCATTTAACAATTAAATATCAAACTAATTACAATTAACACTTTTAACATGCAACTTTAGCTGAAAATAGTCTATTTATAAATTCAGTCTTTGGGGAAGCTTCCTGAGCCTTTCTGGATAGTGCCTTTCCCGAGTGTCTTGCTCTTGGTGCGGAGGCGATTCTGGCCCCCTGTCGTCGGTTGGTTCATCAGCTTCCGATGCTACTGTTTCTGGGGTAGATGCTACCTGTACGTTGGGTTCATCACCAGGTACGTATGGGCGAGGCATGGGGTTGATTGTTCCGGTGACTCTAGGATCTGGTCAGCATGGCATCTCAGGATGCTCTCCCCAACGTCCACTGTGTACATTAGTGGCCCCTGCCGTGTGCATATCGTTCCTGGCTGCCATTTTTCTGTTCAGTAGTCGCGGGCCAAGACTGGTTGCCCTACATTGAAGCTCCTTGTTGGCTTCTCATGGATGTGCTGGAATTGCTTACTCTCAACATCTCTTCGTACGTTTGGTCTGAGCAAATCCAGGCGAGATCTTAACCTTCGGTTAAAGAACATCATGGCTGGGGCCTGGTTGGTGACTGCATGTGTCGCATTCCGGTAGGCGAACAGGAAATTGTCCACCTTGTGCTGCAGCGGAATGTTGTCATTGTACATAGCGTTTATTACCTTCTTAAAGGTTTGTACGAACCTCTCAGCCAATCCATTTGTGGCTGGATGATACGGGGCGGATGTGTAATGCCTTACCCCATTCCTTTTCATAAATCTTCAAAACTCTTCAGACACAAACTGTGATCCGTTATCAGAGCAAATCTGCTCTGGCAAGCCGTTCCTGGCAAAAATGGTCCGTAGGACTGCAATAGTTTTCTCCGTGGTGGTGGAGGACATTTTGATCACCTCAGGCCATTTCGAGTGCGCATCCACGGCTATTAAAAACATTGAGTCCATGAATGGACCAGCAAAATCAATATGCACCCATTGCCATGGAGATGAGGGCCACTCCCATGGGTGTAGAGGGGCATGTGGTGGTGCATTTTGGACCTTCTGGCATCCTGAGCAGCTCTTTGTCAGGTCATCGATTTGCTGATCAATCCCCGGCCACCACACATAAGCCCTAGCAAGGCTTTTCATTTTGACCCCTCCCAGATGACCTTCGTGAAGCTCATTGAGCACTCTCTCCCTTAACTTGGGTGGAATTCCACTCGGGATCCACACATCAAGGTCCCCTGGCATACTGACAGCTGTTCTCTTCTGGATGAGAATGCTGGCAACAGTGAGTCGCCATGTGCTGGCCATCCCTTCACCGTCAAATCATATACCCGAGACAGTGTCGGGTCATTTCGGGTCTCCTTCTTTATACCAGCGTTAGTTACTGGCAAGCATTCAATTATAGTCGAATGAAATATTTCGACAGGATCCACTGCTGGTGCTTCCTCCGCAGTAGGCAGTGGCAGGCGTGATAGCCCATCAGCGTTTCCATGCTGTTTCGTGCCCTTATACTCGATTTCATATTGGTGCGCCGCTAGAAAAAGGGACCATCTTTGTAGCCGTTGCGCAGTCATCACCGGAACGCCCTTCTTTGGATTAAAGATGGAGACAAGTGGTTGGTGGTCAGTCAGCAAGGGGAACTTCTGCCCGTGCAGATAGTGATTGAACTTTTTCACTCCCCACACTAGGCTGAGGGCCTCCCTGTCAATTTGGGCATAGTTACGCTTGGCTGAGGTTAGTGATCATGACGCAAGGGCTATTGGCCTCTCTGAGCCGTCCGAGAATTTGTGCGACAGCACCGCTCCAATGCCGTAGGGTGACGCATCACATGCCAACTGAATTGGTAATGTCGGGTTGTAATGGGCCAATACCTCTTTCGTTGTGATTAGTGTTTTGCTCTTCTGGAAAGCTCGTCTACATTCGTCACTCCACTTCCATGGCACCCCAGTTTGCAGTAGGGTGTTCAGTGGGTGTAGTATTGTAGGCAAATTTGGCAAGAACTTATGGTAGTAGTTTACCAGCCCGAGGAACGACCTCAGTTGTGACACATTTTCCGGTGCTGGAGCCTTGACTACTGCCTCAATCTTCTCTGGGGACTTTTGTAAACCCTCTTTATCGATAACATGGCCACAATACGAGATCTTTTTTCTAAAAAACTCACATTTGGGGCGGTTAGCTCGGAGCCCATATTCCTGCAATCTAGTGAGCACCTGCTCCAGGTTGGCAAGGTGATCACTATCATTTTCGCCCGTGACCAGGATATCGTCCAAATAACACTGGGTCCCTGGGATCCCTTGCAGGACTTGTTCCATTGCCCTCTGCCAAATAGCCGGAGCTGATGCTACCCCGAATACCAGCCGGTTGTATTGGTAGAGACCTTTATGGGTGTTGATTGTGAGGTATTTTTTTTAATGCTTCTTCTACCTCCATTTGCAGATACGCCTGGGCCAGATCAATCTTAGTGAAGCGTTTCCCTCCAGATAGTGAGGTGAAAATATCTTCAATCCGCGGAAGTGGATATTGTACAGTGTGAAGGACCAGGTTCACTGTTACCTTAAAGTCCCCACAGACGTGAACCTTCCTTGGTTCCCCAGGCGTGCTGCTCAACGACTTTTTCATCACAGGGACGATGGATGTAGCCCACTCACTCCAGTCTACCTTGGACAGTACACCTGAACGTTCCAGACTCTCCAGCTCTGCTTCGACGGCTGGGCGTATCGCATAAGGTACCGGTCTGGCCTTAAAACATTTTGGGCTTGCGTTTTCTTCAATTTTAATCATCGCTGTCATGCCTTTTAGTGTTCCGAGTCCTTGCTGGAACACTTCTTTCGCATCAGTTAGGATCTTTGACAGTCGCCCAGGTGTGACGTCGTCATCCTTTTTGTCAGCCACAGTCAGTGCCTGTATGGAATGCCAATCCAGCTGTATCTTCCGGATCCATTCACGTCCTAGTAGTGGTGGTCCTCCATCTGGCAATACATATAGGTCCATTTTTGGTGTTTCCTTGCCGTTATATATAACGTTCACCCTTATTTTTCCTTTGGGGTAGACTTTTTGCCCTGTGTACGTCTTCAAGACAATCTTTGTATCTCTCAAGGGTATATGTGAGAATAGCCGCTCGTAGTCCCTTCGGTTTATGACTGTTAGGGCTGATCCTGTGTCCAATTCCATTTTCACTTGGACTCCTGCTATCTTGAGCGTGACCCAGACAGTTTGGTGATCCTCCATTTTGATCACATTATGTAGTTTCAGACAACCCAGCTCCTTGCTTCCGGAGTCTGTATCACTCTTCTGTTCATCTGAACTACTCTCCGTCACCTTATGTACCTTCTTGTACTTCTCCTGTGGAGATTTCTTGCTGCTGGTTTTCTTTCCCGACCTGCAGACTCTTGCTATGTGTCCTACTTTTCCACACTGTCTGCACACTTTGTCCTTGAACCAGCAATCATTATGGTCGTGTGTTGTTCTGCCGCAGCGATAGCACTTCACTGTTCCGTATGACATTTCATTTGTGCCATATTCTTGCGGTCTCCGTTGTATCTCTGCAGCGCCCCGTGCTGCTGCTTCGTGTGATACTGCAATGCTGAAAGCCTTGTCCAGCGTAAGATCCTTTTCTGATAGAAGCCGTTTCTGGGTTCCTTCACTTTGAAGCCCACACACAAACTTGTCCCTTAAAGTATCTGCTAGTCCCGTTCCAAACTGGCAGTGTTTCGATAGCTTGCACAGTTCCGTTAAATACTCAGCAATGCTGAGTCAGCATTACTTTCATCTTTATGCTGGTTCCTTTTGTGAAACTTAAATCTTTCTGCTATCAGCAGCGGTGTGGGTTTAAATGGTCCTGTAGGATTGACACTATGTTTTCAAAATCCTTTTCTACTGGCTTCTCTGGGGTTACTAGGTTTCGTAGTAAGCCATACGTTTTTGCACCCATTGAATTTAACAATACCAGCACTTTCTTGTCATCTGGCATTTCATTCGCCTTGCAGTATACTTCTATGTGTTCGACATATGTCGTCCAATCTTCGACTTCATTGTCGAACGCTGTGATACTGCCACTCTTCGGCATTTTTGGGTGTGGTTAGACTGGCTTAAAATGGCATCTCCCGCACTTCCCTTTCTTCCCCGCTGCGGCTTAAAATGGCGTCTCCCGCGCTTTCCTTTCTTCCCTGCTGCGGCTTAAAATGGCGTCTCCCGCGCTTTCCTTTCTTCCCCCTGCGGCTTAATATGGCGTCTCTCGGCGGTCCTCACGGCAAAAGGCAGCACCTCGCATTTTCCTGCGTGCCTCTCTCCCCCGTTGACGCTGCTCGGCCCTTGAACACCAGCTGCGCTCTGCTCTCTCTCGTCTCTCCCCCCCATTGATGCTGTTCGGCCCTTGAACACCGGCTGCGCTCTGCTCTCTCTCGTCTCTCTCCCCCGTTGACGCCGCTCGGTCCTGAACACCGGCTGCGCCCTGTGAGCTCTGCCCTCTCTCTCTCCCCCGTCGACGCTGCTCGGCCTTTTTCTGTGCCGCTCGGTCGGGCTCTAGCCCATCGCTGTCCGGGAAGGGTCTGCGCAGTACCTGTTGCCAGCCCGTTTCACTGGACCACCGTGACTGGAAAGCCAAGCCTGGCTCTCGACAGTCTCCCCTGCGATGCTCAAATCTCCGCTGGATGACTGGGCGGTTGCCCGTGGTCGACGCCCGTGCTTCTGGACTCGACCTTCTTTCACTGTTCTCCAGGAGCGAATCCCTGGGAGGTGATGCAGAGTTGCAGGTAGGTTCGAACTTGCTCATCACCACTGTTAGATCCGTGTATCTTAATGTTGTGTCCTTCAATAATCAGACAACGACTGCAGGGAACGATTCAACAGGTGTTTACTGAATGAGGGTTACTCTAGAACTAACTGTACAGATCACTACTCCGGGTTTATATACAGGTGTGGTCACTGCCGGTACTGCAGTATACAGGAGCTGTAAAAAGTAGTTCTCCCCTTAAAGGTACATACATTACACCTCCGATCCCCTTCACAAGGCTTTCTCCCCCCCCACCGATGATCTTCAGGCCTCCCCCGATTTTCTCTGCCTCCCCCCATGATCCTCTGGCACCCCCGATTATGTTCCGCCCCCCTCCCCCATCCGATCATCCCCGGCAACTGCTGATCATCTCCTGGCACTCCTTGATCAGGCCCCGGCCCCCACTGGATCCCTCCCTCCCTCCTTTGTGCGCCTAGTGCCGCAGGCCTATCCACCTGCAAATGCAAATCAGGCTCTGCCATTAATTTCGGCAGGGCCTGAGAGAAATCCGTTCTCCCGAGTTTCCCAGCTGCTTCTGAGCCCGCCCCCCCTCTGCTTCTAACCCATCAAAGGATTAAAATTTAGGTTGCAGTGCCTAAATCAGGAAGTATAAGCTGAATATTTATTTCAATGTAACATCATGTACAGAAAGCAAAATAAAGAAAAGGAAAGAAAGGTGGGATTAAGAGAGAGAGAGATAAAAGGGACAGAAATAAAAAGTTTTAAAAAAATTTAATTTTAATTTTTTTTAAATCTCCAACAATAATTAAAATCTGAAGGAATGAGACTCCACACTAGTAAAAGTTAATTTTCAGTGCTAGAGAGGTTTCTTGGTAGTAATTAAGACTTATCACGCCGCTAAAGTTCACTTACACCTCAGTGAACAAGGCTTAACTTTTCTGGCGTGTTTAGTGGGTATTTAATGGGTAACAACAATAAAGTACAGCAACTTCACACCCTTCATGTATTTGAATGCCGAGTCTGTCGGCGAGATACCGGTGTAGCGAAGCTTGTGGAGGAGCAGGACAAATCGGACAGCAACTTCTTGATTTCCGTGTTTTACCGGGCATGTGCGGACGCCATAAGTTGTTGTCTGATTTACTCCATAATAATGGTGAGCACTGATAGCCTTACCATTACTCCTACTGCAAAATCCAGGACATTAATTTTATCTGTGACTCATTCAGAATCATTGTGTTGAGTTAATTCCAGCTGTTTTCAGAAAGAATGGGACAGTGTTTCAAAGGAGCCCACTTCAGAGAACAGGTGGGGGAGTGGGTGGGAGCTGATTAAATTGGCAGCTCTATTGGTCAACCCCTGGATAAGGAAGGGTTTGTAGGCAAAGCATATTACCCTGGAAGTCACAAAGAGAATAAGAAATAGCCCAACCACCTCCCCCTGACCTTCCACGGCACTTTCGGTGCATGTCCCCATCATCAACATCCTGGGTGAAGCTTAACTGGAACAACCATATCAACAATGTGGTTACAAGAGCAAGAGCCTGGTTACTCTATGACGAGTGGCTCACTGCTTGGTTATTCAAAGCCTCTCCATCAACTACAAGATTCACATCTGGAATGTGATGGAATACTCACCACTTGCCTGGACAGCTGTAGCTGGAACAACACTAAAGAAGATTGACACCATCTAGAACAGAGCAGTTGGTTTTCCAGGCACCCCTGCCACTGAACTCAATATCTATCCCCTCCATCATTGGCAAACTATGACAGCATCGTGTACGATCAGCCAGATGCACTGCAGCAAATAACAAGTTTACTTTGACAGCACCTTTCACCCTTGCGACACTTCTTGTGTCCCTGACGACCATGTGTGTGGGAAGTGTATCCAGCTGCAGCTACTGACAGACCACATTGCGGCGCTGGAGCTGTGAATGGATACATACTGGAGCATTCGCAATGCTGAGAACATCGTGGATAGCACGTTTAGGGAGTTGGTCACACCGCAGGTAAAAGCTGCACAGGCAGGAATGGAATGGGTGACCACCAGGCAGAGTAGTAGGCACAGGCAGGTAGTGCAAGGGTCCCCTGTGGCCAGCCCCCTTTCAAACAGATATACCACTATTGTTGAGGGAGATGGCTTATCGGGGGAAGGCAGCAGCAGCCAACTTCCTGGCACCATGGGTGGCCCTGCTGCACAGGACAGGGGGAAAAAGAGCAGGAGAGCTATAGTGATAGGGCATTCTATTGTAAGGGGAATAGATAGGCGTTTCTGCGGCCGCAAACGAGACTCCAGGATGGTATGTTGCCTCCCTGGTGCAAGGGTCAAGGATGTCTCGGGGCGGCTGCAGGGCATTCTGGAGGGGGAGGGTGAACAGCCAGTTGTCATGGTGCATATAGGTAAACGATATAGGTAAAAAATGGGATGAGGTCCTAAAAGCTGAATATAGGGAGTTAGGAGGTAAATTAAAAAATAGGACCTCAAAAGTAGTAATCTCAGGATTGCTACCAGTGCCATGTGCTAGTCAGAGTAGAAATAGAAGGATATTGCAGGTGAATATGTGGCTAGAGTAATGGTGCAAGGGGGAGGGATTCAAATTCCTGGGACATTGGAACCGGTTCTGGGGGAGGTGGAACCAGTACAAACTGGATGGTTTGCACCTGGGTGGGACCGGAACCGATGTCCTAGGGGGAGTGCTAGTGCTGCTGGGGAGGGTTTAAATTAAAATGGCAGGGGATTGAGAACCTGTGCAGGGAGACAGAGGAAAGGGAAGCAAGGATAGAAACAAAAGATAGGAAGGAGAAAAGCAAAAGTGGAAGGCAGAAAAATCAAGGGTGTAAATCAAACATGGCCACAATACATAATAATTCTAAAAGGACTAAGAGTGTTAAAAAATCAAGCCTGAAGGCTTTGGGCAGGATTTTCATTAGGCTGTGGAGGTGGGATTGGAGGCGTGTGGGGGGTTAAAATTGCATAAACTGGCGGGTGGGCCCAACCCCGCCTCCATCCCACCTCCACGCAATTTTCATTAATTTGTGTCTAACGGTCCCGTCTCCATCCCGCCTCACATTTTTCTCACATGAAACACGCCTGTTCTGAAACACGATGGTGAAACCTGGCGGGAGCACAATTGGATTGCTGACTATCAGATGGTCAACCATTAAAGAGGATATTTGATCAGCCATCATTTGCAGGTGGCAGGACTTTGTTGTCTCAGGTCTGGGGGAACTTTTAGAAGGCATAACCACAGCTGTGGAAGTTTGGAGCCTGACACCCATCTCCAGTGTGACCTCCTGGGAAACCCCACTCGCCACCTTCACTGAGCGCTTCTTCAACTGAGGCATAGACCAGAAGCATGGGAGCCATTTATTTCCTTTCCTCCTGGACATCAGATTCGGACGAAGACCAGCCGTGGCAGCAGCAGAACCATGAACAACAGCACCACCAACAGCAACAGCAACAGCAGGAGCGCCACCTGAAGCTGCACAGGTCAGAAGGCGCCAGCGCACAACTACATTGCTACCCGGGATGCAAGGAACGCATTCATCTTGGCCAGATTTACTTAGCCTAGCTTAGCCAATCAAGCACTTTTGCCTCGCAGCTTCTTACCTGAGCATCGACAATGGCCAAGGACCAGCGGATTCCTAGCAATTTGACCAACACACTAAATAGTGGATGCATTGCTGGTCATCTTCCAAAATTCTATGGACTCTGGAACAGTTCCCATGGATTGGAGGATAGCTAATGTAATCCCACTATTTAAAAAGTGTGGTAGAGAGAAAACAGGGAATTATAGACCGGTAAGTCTGACATCGGCAGTGGGGAAAATGCTAGAGTCCATTATAAAAGATGTAATAGCAGAGCACTTGGAAAACAGTGATAGGATCGGACAAAGTCAACATGGATTTACAAAAGGTAAATCATGCTTGACTAATCTACTGGAATTTTTTGAGGATTTAACTGGTAGAATAGATAAGAGAGAACCAGTGGATGTGATGTATTTGGACTTTCAGAAGGCTTTCGATAAGGTTCCGCATAAGAGATTAGCATGCAAAGTTAAAGCACATGGGATTGGGGGTAAGGTACTGTCTTAGAGAACTGGTTGGCAGACATGAAGCAAAGAGTTGGAATAAACGGGTCTTTTTCCGAGTGGCAGGCAGTGACTAGTGGGGTACCGCAGGGATCGGTCCTTGGACCCCAGCTATTCACAATATATATAAATGAGCTAGACGAGGGAACTAGATGTAATATCTCCAAGTTTGCAGATGACACAAGGCTGGATGGGCGTGTGTGCTGTCAGGAGGATGCAGAGAAACTCCAGTATGATTTGGACAGGTTGGGTGATTGGGCAGATGCATGGCAGATGCGGTATAATGTGGATAAATGCGAGGTTATCCACTTCGGTGGCAAAAATAGGAAGACAGATTATTATCTGAATATCAATAGATTGGGAAAAGGGGAAGTGCAACGAGACCTGGGTGTCCTTGTGCACCAGTCGCTGAAGGTAAGCATGCAGGTACAGCAGGCAGTTAAGAAGGCAAATGGTATGTTGGCCTTCATAGCAAGAGGATTCGAGTACAGGAGCAAGGATGTCTTGCTGCAGTTGTACAGGGCCTTGGTGAGACCACACCTTGAGTATTGTGTGCAGTTTTGGTCACCTTATCTGAGGAAGGATGTTCTTGCCATGGAGAGAGTGCAGCAAATATTCACCAAACTGATACCTGGGATGGCAGGAATGATGTATGAGGAGAGATTGGGTCGATTAGGCTTATATTCGCTAGAGTTTAGAAGAATGAGAGGGGATCTCATTGAAACTTATAAATTTCTAACAGGACTAGACAGACTAGATGCAGGAAGGATGTTCCCGATGGTCGGGGAGTCCAGAACCAGGAGTCACAGTCTAAGGATAAGGGTTAAGCCATTTAGGACAGAGATGAGGAGGAATTTCTTCACCCAGAGTGGTGAACCTGTGGAATTCTCTACCACAGAAGGCAGTTGAGGCCAATTCATTAAATATATTCAAGAAGGAGTTGAATATATTTCTTGAGGCTAAAGGGATCAAGGTATATGGGGAGAAAGTAGGGACAGGGTACTGAATTTAGATGATCAGCCATGATCTCATTAAATGGCAGAGTGGGCTCGAGGGGCCGAATGGCCTACTCCTGCTCCTATCTTCTATGTTTCTATGGGGGTGATTTTCATTCAGAAGCCGGGAAGGAGGCGGGCCTACAACTTTCGGGGTTGTAGTCCCGCCTCCATCGAGATGCGGCCAATCCACGCGATTTTAACTTGATTGACCTTGATGAGCCCGCCCAGCGGGCTAAGCAGGTCAATTAAGGGCCACCCGGCAACAGGTGATGTCACAGACTGAAATTTCATCTGTCAAGACATGTTGACAGATGAAATATCAGCGTTTCACAGCTGTTTGAAGCTGTCAAACACTGGCAGTCTTACTTCTAACATAAGTCCTTCTACGCAGACTCAGTTAGAAATCTCACCGGCACTGAAAGCTGCAGGCTGTCACTTTTGACAGATCGCAGCCATTCTGCTTTCAGTGCCAGCTGAATGATGGACTCCCGAAACCTAGAGGAAGGAAGGCTGTAAAGGTAAGTACAGGTAATTTAAACTTCTTTAAACACTTTAGACACACCAAACACACTTACCTTTGCACTCATGCACCCATCACTCACCTGAACACCGACATCTCGACCCCTCCAAGTCCTTCAACCCGACGGCCCGACTCCTCTAACCTGGCGTGGTTTGGAGCCGTCGGGAATCCCACACGACAACCTTCAAAATAGGGATTAGGCTAAAAACTGCCTGTTAACTACCCTCGGGTCGGCGGGTCCCAGTGCGCGGCGGGTACCCACCTCCTGTGAAACTTACATGGAGGCAGGTTTTGGGCGGGATGGTGTCGGGACTCCCGAATTCGGGAATTTAACCCCCTGCATGCCTCCAATCCCAACTCCACGGCACACTGAAAATCGACCCCTATATGTTTCTATGTTACCCTCAAGAAGAACAAGAGCAGCAAGATCATGGGAACACCATCACTTCCAAGTTCCTCTCCAAGGCACACACCATGCTGATTTAAATGTATACTGCCCTTCCTTCATCATCACTGGCCAAAATCCTGGAAGTTGCTGCACTATACTCCCATGGGGGGGTCATCAGCACAAGAATTGCAATGGTTCAAGGCCCAGCACAAGCTTCTCAGGGCAACTAGTGATGGGCAATAAATGCAGCCTTTGTAAGTGTCACCCAAGAGCAAATTAAAAAAACGTTACTATGAGAATGAGCCAATAGTATAGTTCATCTATTTAGTATCTATGTGTCCTTTTGTTTTAATGTATTGGTCCTTGATTATTTCACTGAAAGAATGGGTTCAAATTATCTTTTCTATGTTGCTGTATTTTGTTTGACTTTTACGTCTTGAAGGATGAAAATCCATGCGCTTTAGAAGAATAACAAGGTAAAAGGAACAGAAGGTCGACAATTATAATCTAAGTGCACATCTTTCCTTTCCATTAAATAAAAGAACTGGCTACATGTGTACTTAGTAAAATTGATCTGAAATCCAATTGAACTTCTTAAAATGCATTCCAGAAAGGCATTGTGGAGTTTGTTCCACATCAGATATTTCAACAATTAAATTCTCTGAGAAAAGTTCAGAACTCAGCTCAGAATTCAGAATCTAATTGTCAACTGACATCTTGCCAAGTTTAGGACCCAACCTAGTTGGATTAATTTACATTTATGGTCCCTGAAATTAAAAAAAAAAATCTGATTTTATTTTCTCTTGAAACGACTTCTTGCGTATTACCACAGAGAATATTTTCATTTGGCAATGTTAGGCTATATGACCGTCCAAATGCTGCATGTTAAGGCTCATATTACAAGTCCTTGATTGCAGGCTCAAGCCCCAGTGATGAGTAAGACTCCAAGGTACTGCTCCAGCAAACGATAAATGATATGCCATTTCTGATAAATGAGATGAACTCAATAGAGAGAGAGACAGACTGACTCTGCCACTGTTGGCTGGATATTCTGCTGGTGCGTGTATGAATTAGCAGAGGAACCCAAGTCTGTTGATAATTATAGGACTGTACTGGCATGCGGAGAGGTGATGTTGGGGGACTTTAGTTGCCCAAATATCGATTGGGATGATGTTAGAGTGAGGGGAGGGGAGGGGGAGGAGTTTTGGGAGGGCTTCCTTGGCCAGTGTGTTCTCGGCCTGGCTGGGGGGAGGCATTGTTGGATCTGGTGCTGGGGAACGGGGTGGACCGGGTGGACCGAGTGTCTGTGAGAGAGCACTTGGGTAGGAGTGATCGTCGTGCCATGGGGTTTGGATTGGTAGTGGAGAAGAACAGGGAACAATGTAGAGTGGAACTTCTGAATTGGAGGAGGCTGACTTCAGTGGGATGGGGCGGGGGGTGGGGGATCTGGCCGGGGTGGAGTGGACCCGGGGATTGACAGGAGGAGCTGTGATGGAACAATGGGTGATCTTTAGGGAGGAGATGTTTCAGGTGCAGGCTGGGTGCATTCCAGTCGGTGGGGGGGGGGGGTGGGTGGGGGGGCGGGTTGGGAGGGGACCAGGGCCGACGCTACTTGAATGGCGAGGGAGATGGAGAATGTGATGAAGTGAAAAGGGAGGGTGTATAATACATGTCGGGTGGATTCTTCAGGCGAGAACCAGGCCGAATGCAGTGGGTTGAGAGGGGAAGTGAAGAGGAAGGTGGGACTGGCGGGGAGAAAATGTGAGAGTGAAGTGGCAGTTGACATGGGAGGGAACCCAAAGATCTTCTACTGGTGTGTAGATGGTTGGCAGGTGGTAGGAGGCGGGGTAGTGCTTGGAGGCGCAGGGCAGGGCTGGAATACTTGGTGGGTGTTTACTAGGGAAGAGAATGCTGACAAAATATCGGTGGAGGCGGAGATGGTGAAGGTGGTGGATGGGGTGAAGATTGATGGGCAAGATGTACTGGAAGGGCTGGATATGCTTGGAGTGGATGGGTTGCCTGGTCTGGATGGCTTGCATCCCGGGTTGCTAAAGGAGTTGGGGGTGGAGATGGCGGAGGGGCTTGCCATGGTCTTCCAGTCTTCCCTGGATGCGGGGGAGGTGCCAGGGGATTGGAGGGTGGCGGGTGTGGCACCCTTGTTCAGGAAAGGGTGTGGGGACAATCCTGGTAGCTACGGGCTGGTCAGTTTGACATCGGTGGTGGGTAGGGTTTTGGAAGCAGTGATCAGGGAAGAGGTTGACAGGCATTTGGAGAGGTTTGAGTAGGTTGGGGAGAGCCAGCATGGATTTGTGGGGGGCGGATGTTGTTTGACTGATCTTGTTGGGTTTTTTGATGAGGTGACAAAGAGGGTTGATGAAGGGAATGTGGTGGATGTTGTCTATGTGGATTTTAGGAAGGCATTTGACAGGGTGCCATGTGGGAGGCTGGTTAGTGGAGTTGGGGCTCATGGAATGGGAGGGTCAGTGTCAGCTTGGATGGGCGTTTGGCTTAAGGACAGAGAGCAGTGAGTCGTGGTGGATGGTTGTTTTTTGGACTGGAGGGTGGTGGGCAGTGGTGTTTCCTGGGAGCCGGTGCTGAGACCACTGCTTTTTTGATGTATGTGAATGACTTGGATGTTGGAGTGCAGAGTAGAATTTCGGAATTTGCCGATGATGCCGGGCTTGGGGGTGTTGCGAACAGTGAGGAGGATACAAGTTGGCTGCAGCAGGGCATGGATAGACTGGCAGAATGGGCAGACAGGTGGCAGATGGAATTTGGTATGGAGAGGTGTGAGCTGATGCATTTTGGCGGGGGTTGGGGGATATGGAGAGGCAATGTGGACTTGGTGGCGCAGTTCTGGGGGGGGTGCGGGGACGGAGGGACCTGGGGGTTCATGAGCATGGATCTTTGAGGGTGGCAGGATATATTGAGAGAGTAGTTGGCAGGGCGTGTTGGATCTTGGGCTTCATGGGTGGAGGTGTTGAGTGCAGGAGCGAGGAGGTTATGCTGAACCTTTGTGGAGCTCTAGTTGGGCCACAGCTGGAGTATTGCGTCCGGTTCTGGTCATTCTGCTTTGGGAGGGATGTGAGGGTCCTTGAGAGTGTGCAGAGGAGATTTACCAGAATGGTTCCAGGAATGTGGGATTTTAGCTACAAGGTTAGGTTGGAGAAGCTGAGGTTGTTCTCCTTGGAGCAAAGGAGGTTGAGGGGAGATTTGGTAGAGGTGTACAAGATTATGACGGGTTTGGAGAAGGTAGACAGAGAACGACTGTTCCCATTAGCTGATGGTACAAGGACTAGGGGACACAGATTTAAGGTTTTGGGCAAGAGATACAGGGGGTCTGTGAGGAAGAACTTTTTTACGAAGCGAGTAGTAATGACCTGGAACTCGCTGCCGACGGGGGTGGTGGAAGCGGCGACGATCAATGATTTCAAAAGGAAATTGGATAGGCACTTGAGGGAAATAAACTTGCAGGGCTACGGGGATAGAGCAGGGGAATGGGACTGACTGGATTGCTCTACGGAGAGCTGGCATGGACTTGATGGGCCGAATAGCCTCCTTCTGTGCCGTAATGACTGTCATCTATGACATTGGGTGAGAATGGAAAGTACTATTAAAAAAAAAAGCATCTCCATTTTCTATTGGCTGGTTTTGTAACTTTGGCTTCAGACATGTTTTGAGAATTATTAACAATCACAGCAAGAGACAGAAAATGGAAACAACAGGAATCAACAACCAACCAAATATATAAAGCACCAGAGAATGAGAGCATTTTCTTTTCACAGCTTGCAAGTGTAGCTAAGCCTTTATTGTTCTTGAACTTGAGAGTTTTGATAAAATATGAGCCAATTTAGTCACAACACCATAATAATTAGGTTTAGATAAAATATGATTTATGAAAGTGACTTAAATAAATTGCTTAAAAGATTAATTTGCCGTAGTGCAACTTCTAAATTTTTATACATTGAAATTTGTAGATGTGAATTAAATGGTGCATAATTTTAACCCCTACCCCTCCAAAAGAGGTAAAAGAAACAGCAAAAATGAAAAACTAGAAGATTCATTATTGCGATTGTACATAGCAACATAGAAACATAGAAGATAGGAGCAGGAGTAGGCCATTCGGCCCCTCGAGCCTGCTCCGCCATTCAATGCGATCATGGCTGATCATCCAAGTTCAGTACCCTGTCCCTGCTTTCTCCCCATATCCCTTGATCCCTTTAGCCTTAAGAAATATATCCAACTCCTTCTTGAATATATTTAATGAATTGGCCTCTACTGCCTTCTGTGGTAGAGAATTCCACAGGTTCACCACTCTGGGTGAAGAAATTCCTCCTCATCTCTGTCCTAAATGGCTTAACCCTTATCCTTAGACTGTGACCCCTGGTTCTGGACTCCCCGACCATCGGGAACATCCTTCCTGCATCTAGTCTGTCTAGTCCTGTTAGAAGTTTATAAGTTTCAATGAGATCCCCTCTCATTCTTCTAAACTCCAGCGAGTACAAGCCCAATCGACCCAATCTCTCCTCATACGTCATTCCTGCCATCCCAGGTATCAGCCTGGTGAATCTTCGCTGCATTCCTTCCATGGCAAGAACATCCTTCCTCAGATAAGGTGACCAAAACTGCACACAATACTCAAGATGTGGTCTCACCAAGGCCCTGTACAACTGCAGCAAGACATCCTTGTTCCTGTACTCGAATCCTCTCGCTACGAAGGCCAACATACCATTTGCCTTCTAACTTAACTTAACTTTTAATTTAAACTGTTAGGAATGCAAGACATGAATACAAATTTAGTGTGCGACCAGAGGAATTGTTCCTCACACACAGAGTCATAAATATGTGTAACAAGCTCCCCGCAAAAATAGTTGGTGCAGAATTCTGCAACGGCGAGATTAACGATGAATGCCATAAATTTTGACATTTTTTGTGCCGACTTCGTCATTGCAAAGATGCTCCAAAATTTCCTGGATTTGTAATTAGAATATGCTGCAGCAAGCATTGCAGCACAATCAATGATCAGTGTGTGCTACATACGTGGCTGGTCATTCAGATGTTTGTGTGCTTTTTTCTTCCATCTCACTACCAAAATAAAGCATCATGGCACTGTGTACCAAAAACGTACTTGAGAGAATTTTTAATAGTTTTTTAATTAATTCATGAGATGATGGGCATCGCTGGCAAGGCCAGTATTTATTGCCCATCCCTAATTGCCCTTGAGAAGTGGTGGTGAGCCGCCTTCTTGAACCACTGCAGTCCGTGTGGTGAAGATGCTCCCACAATATTGTTAGGGAGGGAGTTCCAGGATTTTGACCCAGCGACGATGAAGGAATGGCGATGTATTTCCAAGTCAGGATGGTGTGTGACTTGGAGGGGAATTTGGAGGTGGTGGTGTTCCCATGCGCCTGCTGCCCTTGTAATTCTAGGTGGTAGAGGTCGCAGGTTTGGGAGGTGCTGTTGAAAAAGCCTTGTCAAATTGCTGCAGTATATCTTGTAGATGGTACACACTGCAGCCATGGTGCACTGGTGGTGGAGGGAGTGAATGTTTAAGGTGGTGGATGGGGTGCCGATCAAGTGGGCTGCTTTGTCCTGCATGGCGTCGAGCTTCTTGAGTGTTGTAGGAGCTGCACTCATCCAGGCAAGTAGAGAGTATTCCATCACAATCCTGGCTTGTGCCTTGTAGTTGGTAGAAAGGCTTTGGGGAGTCAGGAGGTGAGTCACTTGCCACAGAATACCCAGCCTCTGACCTGCTCTTGTAGCCACAGTATTTATGTGGCTGGTCCAGTTGAGTTTCTGGTCAATGGTGACCTCCCAGGATGTTGATGGTGGGGGATTTGGCGATGGTAATGCCATTGAATGTCAAGGGGAGGTGGTTCGACTCTTTCTTGTTGGAGATGGTCATTGACTGGCACTTGTATGGTGCGAATGTTACTTGCCACTTATCAGCCCAAGCCTGAATGTTGTCCAGGTCTTGCTGCATGCGAGCACGGACTGCTTCATTATCTGAGGATTTAACTTCTGACCTTATGTTGGAGGGAAAGTCATTGATGAAGCAGCTGAAGATGGTTGGGCCTAGGATACTGCCCTGGGGAACTCCTGCGGCGCTGACCTGGGGCTGAGATGATGGGCCTCCAACAACCATCTTCCATTGTGTTAGGCATGACTCCAGCCAGTGGAGACTCCTATGTTGTAGCTTCACCAAGTTAGCACCTCATTTTTAGGTGAAAGGGAACTGACGAAAGGTCATTGACCTGAAGCGTTAACTCTGTTTCTCTCTCCATGGATGCTGCCTGACCTACTGAATGTTTCTAGCATTTTCTGTTATTATTTCAGATTTCCAGCATTCACAGTATTTTGCTTTTGTATTCATGTTTGACTAATCTAGTTGAATTTTCTGAGGAATGGTGAATAGGGGAATGTCTATGGATGTTGTCTATATGGACTTCCAGAAAGTAATTGATAAAACTCCGCACAAGGGATTAGTAGCAAAAATGAAAGCACACACAATTGGGTGCAACCTTATGACATGGATTGGTAATTGGTTGAGAGGTAAGAGACAGATAGCAGGGTTCAAGGGAATATATTCTGATTGGCAGGATGTGACAAGTGGTGTTCTCCAGGGTTCTGTACTGGGGCCTCAGGTTTTTACCATCTATATTAATGACTTGCATTTCCACAGTACTCCTCACATGTAGGAAGTCATTTCAGAGCACAGTACTGTTCGTAGAAACAGTGGGCATTGAGCAGGAAAACGAAAGGCAAAAATAAAGAGTGTTAGGGTGGGGGACCTAAGGCACAGTCAAAAAAACATTTTGAAACGAGGGAGATGGCAAATTGGAGGGATATAGGCAAACACTCCAGATGTCACTCAGAGGGTGGTGAATTTTTGAAATTCTCTACCCCAGAGGGCTGTGGAGGCTCAGTCGTTGAGTATATTCAAGACAGAGATCGATTGATTTTTGAATATTAAGAGAATCAAGGGATATGGAGATACTGCAGGAAAGTGGAGATGAGGTAGAAGATCAGCCATGATCTTATTGAATGGTGGAGCAGGCTCGAAGGACCAAATGGCCTACTCCTGCTCCTATTTCTTATGTTCTTATGCATAGTGGCTAATAACTAGCCTTCAGTAGTTGAGCAGAGGGAGTGAGGAACAAAGAAAAGCCCCAATTTTGGAGAATCAGCCAATACATATGGAGGTTGGATGGGATGAGGACATGGATAGATTTGAAAGTGAGGATGAAAAATGTTAAGTCAACTTGCTTGAGTTATGGGGAGCTGGTGAGGCTGGGAGAGAACGGCAGTTATGTGCGTGCATTACTTTGTGCTGGCCAGGATATGGCCTGCTTAATTTTGGATAATTTGATGCTTCTGAAGGTTTGAGGCAGGGAGATCCTCTAAAAGATCTTGAAGTATTAGAAATTGAAATTTGATTCTTTTTTCCCCAAAAAACAAAAGTTAAGATTTATCTGTGAGGCCAGGTCTATTCCCTTAAGTCATTTTAATAGAGCTTCTGATGTGGAGATGAGCAGGATATGAAGCTCAGAGCAAGTAGCAGCCAATGCCACAAGTTGCATCCCTTGGGTCCTCAGAATGTATTTTGTTTATACTCCAAGTAAAACAAAAAATTCAATAAAGAGATAAGAGATGTGTTTAATGGTGCACTACATTCCTTTTTGGTTGTGGATTGGTTCCAGTACAACTGGAGCAGAGTGAGTGCTAATTAAGCTATTGTGTGATTCAGTTTGAGAATGCAAATGCCCTGATTGTTCTCTTCAAAGGAAAGAAAACAATTACGGTAGTCAGATGTGTTGTGCTGATGCCGTTTTAATTAAATATGAAAATTTATAGAATACCATTCACGCTTTTGAAATTACAGTTCAATTCTTGTTGAATTTCATCTATTTTAGCCAGCACTCTGTTTTAACTCAGTTATAGCAGTGTGCTCAAATCTGGTTTCTTGTAATTAAATTTATGAATTAAATAAAAGATCTCCATAAGATAACCATGAAAATAAGAAACTGTAATAATGTCTTTTGGGAGTTTTATTATGATTGTTTTTTAAGATACACATTGAGGTGAGCTATGTCTTTTGGAGATCAACGAGATAAATGCAGCTTTTCCCTTCATCTTTTTGCCATTTCACAGCGTCTCAAACCTTCCCTCACCTTCTCCATGCAGAGTTCATAGCGACTAGTTAAATTTTATTTGTCTTAGTTTAAAGGGTATTTTTATTGAATCCAAACTATTTAATATTTGTAATAAGAGACTTTGAACAAAATAAATCTTTCAGTATCAGATAATTTCTTACCACTGTCATTTCAAGAGAGTGGAATAGTATCCCATATATTTTCATATTTATTTAATATGGCATCAGCACACCACATCTAACTACCAGAATTTGTCACGAAGACCGCCTATTTCCATATCCATAATATCGCCCGTCTCCATTCCTGAGCTCATCCAAAACTCGGCTGCCCTTATCCTAACTGGCCCAAGTCCCGTTCACCCATCACCCCTGTGCTCGCTTACCTACATTGACTCCCAGTCTGGCAAAGCCTCGATTTTAAAATTTTCATCCTTGTGTTTAAATTCTCTCATGGATCCCATAATATCGCCCGTCTATGCTCTTGCCTTCATTCAATTCAATTTTATTTGCCATATGTACTAGTACAATGGAATGCTTACTCCCTGTAGGGACACGTCAGCTATTTTTACAGCACCGTGTTCAGAAAGTCAATTCTTTGGCATCCAGTGGCAGTGGGAGCACGATGTCCCTCAGCCGCTCCGTCTCCTCATCCCCGCAGCCTCCTCCTCACTGTTGCCGGCTCAGCTCCACGTTTGGTGGCCTGCTTCTCCCGCTCACCCTCTGGCCACCATTCCCGGCTCCCCTCCTTCCAGTCGGACTGCGAGTCATCGTGGCTGCTGCTGCGTTCCGATGCGCTGCGCTGCCTCCGCCCGACTCGCCGAACACATCCTCCGGTCGCTGCGGCCTCCACCTCACCGTCGCCAGCTCCACAGTCCAACGGCCCAGGCCTGCTTCTCCCACTTCCGGTCCGGCCTCTGGCCGCCATGCTCAGCTCCCCTCCTCCCAGGAATGCCTTCCCGCTGAGGAGCAGCCGGCTGATGTGCCCTAGCGGGTCGACATGGCTGCTGCTGCGTCCCGATGCGCTGCGCTGCCTCCGCCCGACTCGCCGAACACCTCGCTCCGGTTGCGGGAGTGAACGGCGAGAGCGGGCTGCCCAAAGCAGGGAGAATGCGCTAGCGCCGGACCATCTCGGGCGCCATCTTGACTGTAGCTCATCTGCTGCTGAAACCCTCATCAATACTTTTATTTCCTCCAGACTCGACTATTCTACTGCTCTCCTGAATGGTCTCCCACCTACAACCCTCCATAAAGTTGAGCTCATCCAAAACTCTGCTGCTCGTATTCTAACTCGCCCCCACTCACCCATCACACCTACATTGGCTTCTGGCCTGGCAGCGCCTCGATATTAAAATTCGCATCTTTATTTTCAAATCCCTCCATGGCCTCATCCCTCCCTATCTCTTTAACCTCCTCCAGCCCTACAAACCTTCGAGATTTCTAGGCTCCTCCAATTCTGGTCTCTTGCGCATTCCCAGTTTTCATCGCTCCACCACTGGCGGCCATGCCTTCAGCTGCCTAAACCCTAAGCTCTGGAATTCCCTCCCTGAACCTCTCTGCCTCTCTATTTCTCTCTCCTCTTTAAGTAATTCCTTAAAACCTATCTCTTTGACCAAGCTTTTGGTCATCTGTCCTAATATCTCTTTATGCAGCTCGTTGTCAAATTGTGTCTGATAACGCTCCTGTGAAGCGCCTTGGAACATTTTTACTATGTTAAAGGCACTATATAAATGTTGTTGTTAACTTCAGAGTATCTTATCAGCAAGATCCATATTAAAAATAACTAAGATCAACTTTACACAAAACTGTAACTGAAGCAAGGTGAGTGAATGATGGTTTCAGTTGATATTAGTCCAGCTACCTCACACTGTTGGAATCAGTGAATTATCAAGGTCAGTTTCCAATGATGCCAACAGGACGCACTAGAGTTGATTATGCAACTGACTGCTTCAGCAGCACTGGCACTGCTCAATTGAATGGGAATCATTGAGTCACGTGAGTATGTTTTGCCCAATTCAGACTGGACCATCAGTCGCTAGGCTACCGTGTCATCACAGTGAGCTATTGCAGTTTTCTGTGGTACTGTAGGAGTGCAGGTTTCTATTGTGTTGCTTTCATAGAGAAAATTATGTTAATGAGCTGTTGGCTGCATTCTACACATTTTTGTCAGTAAAAAACTAGTCATTGAACACCCATTTAAAATGGATGTAGCACTGAATGTACTTTCATTCATTTTGGATGTTATAGTATTAAAAGAAGAAGTTATTTCTTAACTTTACAACTTTCTTTGTTATAGTACTCACTGCTGATTTGAGTTTCCTTGCAGGTTTTCTGAGCATTTACTGATAGTTCTGCTTGTGGTTACTTTTTGATGTTAATTTTTAGCCCTCTATTTTCCATCTGTGTCTTGCTACCTGCTGCAAATTCAGCTACCACATCCACAACTGTGAGGTTGGCTAAACCACTGGATATACATTTCTATTTGCTGGTTATTCAGATGGCATGAGAAGAAAGTGCTGTACCCACTCATACCCAACCACTTATGCATACAGGCCAAAATGCACCTACCTACATGTTTCTGAGCAAATACGTCTTTATCACTTACAATTCACCAGGAAGGCAGGGATACAGGCTGTCTCTGACAAAGTCTAGCACAGAGACAGCTCTGCCAGTGGATGTCAAGCTGACCACTGCCTTGAACTGCTACACAACTGGTTTCTTCCAAGCAACAGCAGATAATATCTGCCAAATTTCACAAGTAGCAGTTCACTGATGCAGTTGACAGATACATTGTTTGCCGATGCTAACTCTTTCATTTCGATTTGTCATGGAAAGCAGTCATCACTACAACAGAGAGCTGCACTTTTACTGTGTGGCAGCTTCCCCACAGGACAGAACATTATTGATGCCATGCATGTGGCCATCCTGGCTCAGGATCCTGCTTCTCTTCACCTATGACCTACATGCTACTACTTCCTAAAGCTGACTAATGGACTCTTCCACAATGTGTGAAACCATACTGGTGTTTTGCAAACGTTAATGAGAAGATGTTGGCGTCCTCTGGGCCATGGTTGGTCTGCTCTTCCAGTCCTGCAATCAGGGAAAAGAAATAAATATGAGAATGCTGATTAAAAGACATAGGGGGAAGAATTCAGTTGGTTAGCACCTCCGGGGGGCGCTAGGGGCGCTAGGAACTTAGTGCCCGAGCACAGCGAGTTTAGCGCTGCTCGCAAAATTGACCAGTCGTTTTGCGGCAGCGCTAAACACTACCGCCACGATCTCCTGCGCCCGCAGATCGTGACGTCAGGCGAGCATGCAACGCCCCGGACCAGATATTGAGTCGCGCCCCCTGCCTTAGCACCTGCCGCTAGGAACGACAGGTAGAGGGGAACGTTTTCAAGTCGGGAAGGGGCTGGGGGTGCGCTATTTAAAGGCGGGCGCTTCCTGCCTTTTCTTGTCGGCAAAATTTCTGGTACACGCAGGTTGAGAGGGAGAGAGTCTGGTGAGATTTAACGCTGTCCTAAGAAGTTTTGGCCCTCAGCACCACTTTTGAGGTTCCTAAGCGCCGAGCTCATTCCCTGGGCCTGTCCATTAGTGCTTCCAACACAATTGCTTTAGAGGTCTCTCCAGGCCGAGATTCAAGGCTGCAATGAGCAGGGAGTGGCTGGCCAGCAAGATGGCCCCTCTCCTTTAAGAAACTGGACGGCATCAGTCTGTCTGGTTTCCATGGTAACTGACATCGCCTGAGCTTCAGTAGCGTTCTGAGGTAGCGCTGCGCTCCCTGACGTTTGTGCCTTAAGACAGGTGTGTAGTGCCTGATTTAGCGCTCAAATCACCTCCAGGGGCGGTAGAGGTGAATTTTGCAGTTGGAGGCGATAATTAGCGCCAGGCGCTAAACTTTACACCCGGCCGATATTAGTGCCCCAAAGTGGGCGATACCCAATTTCCCCCCCAATACATTCAAATAGAACTTGCTTTGCAATAACTGTGTGTGATACCTGCGTGGTTGAGCATATGCCGGTGCAACAATAAATGTCATGGGGACAAGACCTATGAGCAAGATCATACTAGCCTTGGAAGACTAAGGAAGACTAGCAACTTCACCTTACTCTCGTATGCTCTTATATGCAAGGACGTCATTGATGGACCACTTCTCAAAAAAAATCAAAGGCATGTGATTCTGAGACCATCTTCAATTTGGGTCTGTTTACTTGTATTAATTTGCCATCTTGTTGGGCAAGCAGAGATGTATTCTTAAGAAGTAAGTTGAAGGAACACATACACGGTGATAGACATGTCCCCATCCTGCAGCCATCCTGGGTGTCATTAAGTACTCCTGGTGCACTGGATTGCCTGGACACAGCAAATATTTGAAAATTGGGTGGGTTTCCTTATATAGGCATGTACTCCAACCTGCCCAATTTTCTAATATTTGCTGTGCTACCAAATATGCAGTCCTCCCTGCACCCACTTCATTCAGCAGCTGGTTATCAAACAGGGGTGCAGATTCTGTGCTACTTCCTCACTTGCCCATGGAGCTCATTTTATGCTTCCACATTGGGTTTGCCTTCCCTTGCTTTTCCCCTTCCTCTTGTGCGGGCTCAACCTAATTTATAATGGTTTCTAAGCACAAAATTGTACATAATACAGACAACTTAATATGAAGTTGCCAATCTTGCTTAGGAAGAGGTAGGACTCAAGGATGGGGAAGAAAAGGAAAAATATCACACTGGGGTAGGAGAGGGCTTTTTATTTCTGCTATTG
This sequence comes from Somniosus microcephalus, assembly GCF_052327205.1. Taxonomy (NCBI): domain Eukaryota; kingdom Metazoa; phylum Chordata; class Chondrichthyes; order Squaliformes; family Somniosidae; genus Somniosus; species Somniosus microcephalus. The sequence goes on from NC_141004.1 coordinate 49,617,273, forward strand.
AAACTAAGGCACATTGCTGGAATACAGTAGAGTGCTTTAGACTGCACCTGACCTGGGGGGCATTCAAATGCTGATGTTGGATGTCTAAAATAGAAAAGTCTTCCATTCCCAGCACAGGTATTCTTAGATGAGCATAAATAGTGAACCAAAATTATAAATTAAAGTAAGAATTGCATAAGGTCCAGGAGGGTGTTTGTCCAGCTGCTCATCAGGGACATCATTAAAATTACTTTTTCAAATTACTTTTCAGTTCAATAATCTGAGCCATTCTGGAAAAGCATATTCTTGTTGCAAGAGTTATATTCACAAAACCTTTTGCTCTTTGCTGTGGGATTTGAACCCTGCACTGTTTACTTCTACAGAGTAAAAAAAATTCAGACTATCATCTTCAAACAGGATTGAACAGCATCCCCATTCCTAATGAATGATTTAAATCTGAAGAAAGACAACCCATTCCACTGTGATTTCTAGAGTACAAAATCACTTTCAGAAGACATTTGCTCAGATGAATAGTTTTGCAAAATAGAATAATTCCTTTTTTCTTGTTTATCAATACTCTTGAAGAAAAACTGGTTTGGAACAAGTACACAAAAGAGTCTAGAAATTTGATCGTGCCCATTTTTGTGCACGGGGGTTGGCGGTGGGGGCACAGAGATCAATCCCTGCATCTGAATGGTGAATCCCGAGTCTCGGGCCACACTAACATCAAGCCGGCAAGCTGTGGATAGTAACTGGCAGCTCACCAGCGAAGTGGGATTAAAGATTGGCCACTGCAACACCAGCAGCGGCCCCCAGGTAAGTAATTAAGGGGACGGTTGGATCGGGAAGTAGGGGGGCGGAATAGAGTAGGAAGGAAGTGTTGGCAGGCGGGGGAAGGTAGCGGTGGCCAGGAGGGTGGGTTAGCAGTGGCAATCGGGTGTTGACCCAGTAACGATGAAGAAACAGTAACCCATGTGCAAGGCAGTGCAGTGCGTGATTTGGAGAGGGATTTGGAGGTGATGGTGTTCCATGATATTGTCTTTTCGTTAGTAGAGGTTGTGGGCCTGGGATGTGCTGTCGAAGTAAGCTTAGTGAGTTGCTGTGCATCCTGTAGATTGTATATATTGGAGCCACAGTGTGCCAGTGGTGGAGGGAGTGGATATTGAGTTCAGTGGCGGGGTGCTGTTTGATCGAACTGCTTTGTCCTGGATGCTGTTAACCTTGTTGAGCGTTGCTGATGTTTTATATTGTATTTACCCTGTATTGCATTATATTATTTACCATTCTGCCCTAAATAATTATCCTATGCTATTATATTCACCATCCTGTATTATATTATTACCCTATTAATTTAGTATATTCACCCTATATTATGTTATCCTTTATTATTATTATATTCACTATCCTGTATGTATTGGGCCAGAAATTGCTGTCAAAATAACGGCGATATAACAGATGGCCTGTTTCCCTCACTGTGACATTAGCCCTGAATTTGCAGTCGGAGGCTTCCCGCGGGGAAATGACTCTGATCCGCAAATAAAATGCCCGCCTACCCGGTGGCCCGGGAGGTATGGAGACTCACGGTCCTGGGTCTCTCCGGGTACCCGCGGGAAAAGGCCTACGAATCCCAGGGGTGCAAGCGGTTTGCAAGCATCCCTGGGACCACATGGGCCGGACCAACGAATGACAGAAGGGAATCCCCATTCATGCTTATGGGGATTCTTTTTCTATGGAAACTCCATAAGCATGAATGGGAATACCCCAAAAAACAACTCTACACTTCAAATAAATTTTTAAAAATTACATATTTAAAATTAATTAAAAATGCCATTTAATTAAATATTTAAAACAAAAATTTAATTTTTTTGAAAAATAAATTTAAATGTTTTAAAATAGCTAAAAATAAACTTACCTTATTGTACAGGTTTTTAAATGTATAAATGATTGATAAAAATATATTTTTATGTTTTACTAACCTCTTACGTTGGTAAAAGCAGGCCCTACGCCTGCTTTTACCAGGCATGAGAGTTTCATGGGCATTCGCTGGGCAGAATTTGGGCAAATAGCCCAACTCCCCACCCGCAGATGCCCTTCTCCCGGGGATGCGCTTCACATGCCTAAACCCGGAACTTGTGCGGCCCTTACGGGCACGTACACACCTCATACGCACCTGTAGGTCCCACAAATAGCAATATAGATAATGACCGGATAATCTATTTTAGTGATGTTGGTTGACGAATAAATATTGGCTCTTCTTCGAATAGTGCCATGCGATCTTTTACATCCATCTGAGAGGGCAGAGGGAGTTTAACGTCTCATCCGAATGACGGCACCTCTGACAGTGCAACACTCTCTCATTACTGCACTAGAATGTCAGCCTGGATTTTGTGCTCAAGTCTCTGGCGAGGGCCTTGAACCCACCACCTACTGACTCAGAGGCAAGAGTGCTACCAACTGAACCACGAACAAGTCTAACTAATGGCAGACGCTGTTAGATGCCCTGCTACAGCAAAATCTGGGCCAACATGTGTGTGTTTTAAGTAATGAGCCAGAATTTGCTGTCAAAATAACGGTGAGGCTAATGGTACTCACCGTTATTTATGCAGAAATGGTTCAGCAAGTTCAGGCAAGGAGCAGATGGGCGGTTAAATGTAAATATCTAAAAGTTGCTGTCCAAGTAAAAGTTCCGTCATTAGCTTCACGAAAATGACATCTCGCTGTTTGCCTCACCATTGAGATGCATTGAATGGCGTGAAGTTGCTGTATTTACACGGCAGATACCTTTTTAACGATGTGATAATTGTTAATTACTGCCAATCAACTTCTCTTGCACTGAAAATTAAATATTACAAGTGTGGAGTCTCATTCCTTCAGGTTTTGAATTTTTCAGGGAGATTTTAAAAAATATCATTTTTTTTTTACTTTTCCTTTCTGCGTCTATTTTTCTCTCTCTCTTAATCCAATCTTTCTTTCCCTTTCTTCATTTCTCTTCCTGTACCTGATTTGACATTGCAATCACCCACTCTATTTCACCCTCCTTCTCAGTCCTTCCTGTGTTTATTTCCTCATCCTTAAATCTCATTGGTTAAGGAGATACCCTTTAGGTTGCCCTGTTCACTCAGGTCCCAGATGCCCTGTTTCCCTTACTGCGACGTTATCAGCTTGCAATTTCAGCAACTTTGTGGGCAAAAATGTTTTGAGCTGAAGGATGCAGGGGCAAGTCTAACTAATGGTAGAAACTGTTAGATGCCCTGTTCGAGCAAATTCTGGCCCATTATTCTTAATGGCCTTCAAGGTGGACCATTTGATTGGTATTGTGGGAAGTAGTATCATAGAAAACATTTAAAATAAAAATGGGCAAAATTTCTAATGGGGACAACTAAGAAGATGTAACCATTAAAATCAAAGAATGTTGTTATTGTTCTCCATGGAGAACTAACACATTTTAATGGCTATCTCCTTCCCTTCTCAGTCCATTCTCCATTTTTCCTGTGCAACCCTCTAAGGGCTCATCAGTCTAGAAATACTTAGATGAAATCCCAGAATGGTAGTTCATCAACTCGCAGTGTGCTGACATTAATCTGTCTCTTCACAGCAGCACCCTTTACTCTGAAAAGTCTGTCCACATCCCTCCTCTTTTAGCTACATTCACATTATAATGGCCCAGAACTTCGGGTCTCCACGGGTGAGTACGCACGGGGTACTCACCCGTAGGCCCAATGGAAGTGCCGGTTTCCTGCATGCACTGCGCATGCACGGGAAACCGGCACTACCGTTCCCCTGAAAGAAGGGGTTCAGAGTTCGAACGCGTGCGTGGGAGAGGCTGCGCATGCGCATCGAACTTACGTTTTTTTCCCAGGTTTCCCTGGGAGGGTAAGTCTGCAGAAGTTACACATTTAAAAAGCAGGCATATGGCCTGCTTTTTACAAGGTAAGTGGTGAATTAATTAAAATTAAAACATTTTTTCCACAGGTTTATTATTTTTAAATACTTTAAAGAAAGGTAACTTTATTTTTAGCCCTGTTAGAAAATAAAATTATTTTTTTCAAAAATTTAAATTATTGTTTAAAATAGTTATTTCATATAATTTATAGTTTATTTAAAAAATGTGATGTTTTTTAAAAATTTATTTGAAGATTTAGTGATGTTTTGGGGCCCGTAGTATTTCTAAGTTTTGACAGCTCTTCCTGTCAAACTTATGAATGGGCATTTCCCTGCTCCGATTGGCTCCCCATGGCCCACGTGATCCCAGGGGACGCATCAAATGAACTGCGCCCCTGGGATACGCAAGCACTGCGCGCCGGCAGTTGGAGCAGGCCCAGGATCGGAATTCCACGGGGGCCCACAGCTCAACGGCCGGCGCGCTAGGTAAGTGCAGGTCAGAGGCTTACACCCGCGGGAAGCCTCAACCCGAATTTCTGGGCCATAAACTTTACGCAGCAACCCTAAGCACCTTGGGATGTTTTACTACCTTTAAAGGTGCTATATAAATGCTAGTTGTTGTTGTGATTGTCTCCAGGAAAAGCCGAAGAGAAAAAGATACACTTCAATGACACTAGTCAGGCTAGACTGCTTTTTGAATGGAATTTTAAATTGAGCATATTAAAGGAAACATCTGAGCTAAGCACAGCTCACCTTGTACAAGATCAGTATGAACGTCATTCAGTTGTGCCAAGCACAAATCCATTGTCAGTGCGGCTTGCTCTTTAATGGTCATTGTTCACAGCCTAATATATCGCCCATTGAGTCCAAAATGAAAGTTAGCTAGAGAAAGTGATACAGATAGTATTTAAAAACTGATAGGACTATCTTTAAAACTAAACCATTTAGTTCGCACTTTTGATACCTCATAATATGTAATTTAACAACTTACATCCCTAACTTTATGTGTTCACATTCCTGCATGATAGCATTAGTGTGGCATTGTATTGATGTAACAATCCAAATTCTGCTATTGCTTTTCAGTAGCTATATAGGTCATTCTGCTTCACTCCATTAACACTTACTTGGTCTAGTCTAAGTCACACCAAACTCTTTTACAACTCTAATTGAAAATAACTGCATCTAGTATAATTACTATAATTCCCACATGATACATATATCAGAAAGCATGAATAACATGCAGAAAACGAGGCCATCTCCTGCCCTTCATCTAACATGACAGATATAGGCCTGCAAGATAACATTAGGTAAGATGGGTCACTGAAATGATGCAGGAATCGACTGGGGGAAAAACGATGAAACAAACCATTGCATCTCAGAACAATGCTCAATAAAATGAAAAGTGAAATGCTCTAGTATTGTAATACTCCAAAAATATACTATTGCCCCTTTAGTCTAGAACCACACAATGCACTAATTAGTTCAGGTAAGCTTAATGCTAAATAATTCCCCCAGAGCTATGAGGTGGGAATATGTACCATTTATCTAAGCCATACAGAGAAAGTCTGTGAAAATCATTGACGAATGCAGAACGAGTGGAGCATACTAAATAGTTTGTAAACTGAAATGGCTACTTGAGAGTGCGGCACATTTTCTCAAAAGGGACAAGCAAAGTAGTATTTCAATATATTTGGTCCTTTGAAGCTCTTTATTCACCCTAAGCTGATATATTATGTATACCCCTTTTGAAGTATACTAGTAAAATTCCAGCTTGCGGTGAGCTCAAGAATAACGTGGATCAATAAGATCCCAATTACCCTGAACAAGCTCTTGGATTTGATTTTGTTTACATCGGCCCATATTTTCCGACCCCTACGGGTGTGTAGGAGCTGTGTGCACACCCGTAGGGGCCTCGCAAGTGCCGGTTTCAGGCAATCGAAGCGCATGCGCTGAAAACCGGCACTTCCGATCTGTCAAGAATCCTCTTGACAGATCCTCCGCCTGCCCTGGAGAAGGGCCTCTGCAGGGGGAAGAGTTCTGCTTTCTGCACAACCTCCGCCCGCAGAAAACCTTGAAAAATCTTACGCCTGGTAAAAGCAGGCATACGGCCTGCTTTTACCAGCATAAGAGTTTATAAAAGTAAAAAATTAATATTTTTTCACTCATTTATAATTTTAAAATATTTTTTAAAAAGGTAAGTTTATTTTTAGCCCCGTAAAAAACTTTAATTATTTTTTTCAAAAAATTAAATCTTTGTTTAAAAATGTAATTTTAACTAATTTTAAAACGTGATTTTAAAAAAATGTTTTAATGTTTTAGTGTGTTTTTTGAGTGATCCCCATTCATACTTTCGACAGGTCTACACGGAGAGACCTGTCAAAAGTGTGAAGGGGGATTCCCTTCTTCCATTGGTTCCCCATGGCCCACGTGATCCCAGGGACGCTTGCGAACTACCTGCACCCATGGGATACCTGGGCCTCTGCACGCGCACTCCAGGAGAGGCCCAGGATCGGAAGTGTCGGGATCTATGGAGCCAACAGGTAAGTTCATAGATTTTTTCCAGATCGGAGGCATCCGCACGCAGGAAGCTTCCGATCGGAAAATCCGGGCCATCACGTTCAGCTACTACTGGAGTTCAGTGATTACAGATTTTTGTAGCAGCTGTTTTATGACTCACAGTTGTATGTTGCAGGCCATATGCTTCAATTCTGGACAACGCTGCTCCACCTCCGTAGGTCAGTCTTTTAGTCAATGCATCCCTGCTTTTTGGAACTCTGCAAAAATCACATCATTTTTCCTTCTTTCCCTCAAAAGCCTCTTAAATACCTATCTCTCAGGCTATGCTTTCAGTGGACCACACCCAACCTTTCCTATCTCCTGATCGGCAATCTTCCCCTTTGCTGTAATCAACTCTTGAGGTATTCTTCTCTCTGAGAGGCACTAGATGAATGAAGGTTTTTATTTTGCCCTTGGGTCATATAAGATGTATAGATTCACATTACAGTGATGGCTGTGAACAGGAGTTTTGATAGGGGACTATATGTCAATCTGCAGCATTTATTGAAACCTTTGATGTAGCTTAGCCAGGAGCTGAAAACTTTAGTTAAAAAAATACCAAAATGAGAAATCAGCTAAAAAAACGCAGGTATATTATTTCAGCTCTGAAGATAAACCTGTTTCAATGCTTCGTCTACCTCCCTACATTGAGGTATGTTTCCTGATCATGCATGGAACAGAATAGCACCATCTTTCGTACATAACACTGTCGTTAGTATATAGCCTACATTCCATTGCACAACCCTTAGTGTATACAGTACCTTTACTATATAGCAATGTCTTTAGTAAATTGCACTGTCCTCAGTTCCCCTAGTTTTATTATGTAATCTATAAAATTCTCTGGTCTCTGGGTTTGCTGGGAAGTGACAGTGGAGGAGGTATGCAGCTCTCGAATATATAAAAAAGCAACCAGTGCTGCTTTAAAACAGATTGCTAAACAGCAGTACACAATAGCTTCAAGCTCACAGGATCCTTGTGGGATATCATTGTATTATATTCTCTGTAAGAATAAAAATGAAGCATCTTTTTTTCCCGGCTCATTGTCCTTGTTTATGAGCTTTTTACAGACACATTATTATTCTGGCCTTCCTGTAAATCTTAACTATGTATTCTTGCAATCCTGCCATGCATTGGTCCAAACTGAATCGATACAAATTTTAATATAGAAGGGCAGTAGAGGAGTCTCTGGTCTACTGTCCTGGTTGGAAAAGAATAGTACAGGCACGAAGAGCTGGAATAAAAGGATGTCGGAATAAATGTTAACTCTTTCACTGCTAAAGTCACCATCTGACAACATTCCGACTGCCATCCATGATCTCAAAAAGACACCAGCTGAAGTCATCACTGCAGTTGTGCAATACAGATGTTAAATCTTCAAGTGTCTGCACAATGGCAGAGTGTAGATTGAGACAAATAAAAGTGCCATTCCTTCTTCAAACTTTTCTGACATGATTTTCATCTTGTGTGGTACTGGAATAGTATGAGATTGACATCAATTGTATCCAATCAAGTTGAAATGTGAGTCAGGCATGATTGACGTGACAGAACTCTGCCCTATTTGTCTTTGAAGCTGAAGTGTTAGAAAACAGCTCTACCAGCAAGGTAAATGTAGCTTGAGGTGCCAGACTAGGTTCATGTACTAAAATAATAGTCTAGTGTAGAAATGATTATTTGAATTGTTACAGCCCAAATACTTGGGTTTAATGGATTCCACTCACTGGCCTGGTGGGGTACTGCCGGTGCAGATGGCATTTTGTGTTGATGTGCTACGTGAGTGACATTTAATCTTGTATTTACATTAATGCAATGTAGAGGGCATTTTGTTCACACACATAAGTATAGGTCAGTGTTGGTAAAGAAGCTTGACGGAGTTGGTTTGGTATTCATTCTCTCCAGCTTCCTATCGATAATATTTTGCAGTATTTTATTTTGTTCTCATGGAACTCCCCTGTCTAATCATCGGACTGAGAAAGAGCTCTCTGGTGTAACACAATGCTCATCCTGCTGCTCGTACTGCACTGCAGATGTCCAAGAATACTTTTGTGGACTGGGATTGTTGATAGGGTGCTTGGGAGCACTGCTGTGTAAATAATCATTTTTACTCAACGCCTTTCTTAGTGAAACCATTAACATGTTCACTTCTGTAGAGGATGGTGAAATAAAAATATAGAGAGATGCATATTATGATTTCAGGAAAAAAAATGACAAGAAAGGAATCCCTTTGAGCACTGCAGTACTGTGTCTGCACCAGGCTAACTACATAGAGAATAACCGTAAGCTGCGATTGCTTTCATTTCATTAAAAGAGTTGAATGTTTTTTATGGAGAATTGCTTGCTGAGAGTAACGATAAGTCAATCATTTTATTACAGGGTTCAAATGATGTCACAAACCCCTGAACCCCATAATGAGATTATTGCTTGCTATCACTCCAAGGATTTTATTATCTTTTTATAGATGTCATCTATAGGATTTGTTTTATTCCAGTTGGGCTCCTTACTCTTCCTGGCAATGCCTGTGATTTAAGATAGTATTTGCCACTGCACTCCATGTAATTTTCATTAATTACTCCAACAACTCTATTCGATCTGTATATAATATTTAACAGTCACACTTGTGCAATCCCCTTGGTGCCTGTCTTCTGTGCTCGCTTACCTATCTTGCTGCTCCCCAGGGGCTACAGTTTGGGAGATGGAAGGCTGCTGAGCTTCCGTTGAGGACACTTCAGATGGCCATGGCGGGTGAGCTTGACCAGCTCTCTCCATGTACCCGTGTGGAACTTATCTTTCATACGCCACAGAAATGGCGAGCTAGGGTCCGAAAGCACTTTACAGTTTGGAGTAAAGCCGCAACTAACTGAAGATTTCCCACAATTTGTCAACCCCCTTCCTCCATCTGGTGCAAAACCAACTTCGAGATCCCCTAAGCATATTCAACACCCGCTTGAGAAATGCATTGCAGTCCGAGACCAGTTGCTTCTCATGGGATAGGCTCTGATTTTTAGCAACTGGTCAACAATACTATCCTTCCCAACAGTGCTAATTCCTTTGCCTGCATTGCCACCACTTCTAGGACCTCATCATATTCTACAAACTTTTTTCTTTTATTCATTCCCAGGATGTGGGTGTCACTGGCAAGGCCAGCATTTATTGCCCACTGCATTGTGAACACTCCCCATAGAGTTATGTCTGTGTAATCAAGGTTGGCCGTGTCTACATTTAACACCTCACCTTGAGCATATCCTATTCCAATAGCACTTCATATCCCTATCTTCAGAAACCCCAAATGAGTGGTGGCTATCTGAGGTGTTGGGACTATTTCTACTGCAGCAGAGAAGTCATAAAATGGCCAACATTTATCCCTTGAACAACAACAGCAAGAACAGATTATCTGATAATTTATTTCATCACTGTTTGTGGAAGCTTGCTGTGCGCAAATTGGCTGCTGTATTTCTGACATTACAACAGTGACTACACTTCAAAAGCACTTCATCAGCTGTAAAGCGCTTTGGGATGTCCTGAGGTTGGAAAGCTGCTATATAAATGCAAGTATTTTTATTTAACTTCCTTTCCATAATTATTACCTTAGCAACACTGGGCACTAGTAACACCATACTGGCATGTAGCATTGCTACAGCCACTGCAATGGATTATAAACTCTAAATCGTCCCATCCCTCTGGTGAGTGTTAATAATGGTGAGACCGCATCTGGAGTACTGCGTACAGTTTTGATCTCCATATTTAAGGAAGGATATACTTGCATTGGAGGCAGTGCAGAGAAGGTTCACTAGGTTGATTCCTGGGATGAAGGGGTTGACGTATGACGAAAGGTTGAGCAGGTTGGGCCTATACTCGGAGTTTAGAAGAATGAGAGGTGATCTTATTGAAACATATAAGATTCTGAGGGGGATTGACCGGGTGGATGCTGAGAGGATGTTTCCCATAGTGGGGGTATCTAGAACTAGGAGGCATAGTTTCAGAATAAGGGGGCACCCATTTAAGACGGAGATGAGGAGGAATTCCTTCTCTCAGAGGGTCGTGAATCTTTGGAATTCTCTACCCCAGAGAGCTGTGGAGGCGGAGTCATTGAATATATTCAAGGCGGAGATTGACAGATATTTGAACTAAAAGGGAGTCAACGTTTATGGGGAGAGAGCGAGAAGGTGGTGTTGAGGCCAAGATTGGATCAGCCATGATCTTATTGAATGGCGGAGCAGGCTCGAGGGGCCGATTGGCCGACTCCTGCTCCTGTTTCTTATGTTTCTTATGTTCTTATTCCATTGCATCCATTGCCACCACTTCTGGGACCCCATCATATTCTACAAACTTTTTTCTTTTATTCATTCACAGGATGTGGGCATCACTGGCAAGGGGATGATTTGATCACCGGCTGATTGCCGCATACTTGTAGGCCAGCACTTATAAATTTCCTTTTCAGAGGCCCCTCACTACACGACATCCAAGCTGTTGCAACAGAGATTTTCTGCCTCCCTCGTGGCAAGGTCTCTGGCACAGGTGGAAACCATGCAAGAAGCCTGCCAGAAACACTTAAATTAGATAAGCCACTGGGGCCAGACTTCATTTTCCCTGGTGGGAAGGGGGTTGGGGTTTAGACGTAGCTTATTGAGATCAGGCATCAGCTTGCAGAATACCAATGATTTTCTCAGGCTTCCAAATGTCTTAGAACACTGACCACTCATCCTTACCAACAATGGTCCTGCCGTTCATCTAGAAATAAGAACAGCTATTGTATTAACCATATTTGTTCTCCTTTGCTAACTTTTAAATTATTTTTGATATACAATTTCTAAACTGTTGTGGCTGTTTGCTGCTTAGCATCAAGCATATTATTCCAAGTTTACATCAATTCATTTCTAAGTTGCCACTAAAAAGAACAATACCGCATAAAAATCTTGCAGCTGAGACCATGTTTCCATTTTTTTGGCAGCCTAAATTGTTTTACAAACTCAGTACAATCTTTGCATTGTTTAATTTGAAAATATTTAATTGAAAAATATCTTTCTTTAATGTTATGGTTCTGCTTTTTCCCAACAGCCTTGTCTTGTGTTTGTGGCTCAAATGAGGTTTTTACAAGCAGGCCTGGTGTATAAATCACAACCTGCACCTTTATACATGCCTAGGCTTAACAAATATCCCTCCCCATCACCCTACCATTGGTGACAGAGCTTTCAGGTACTCGAGCCCTACTCTCTGCAATTCCTTCCTTAAACCCCTCTGCTTCTAAACCCTACTCTCCTTTTAAAACCTTTTCAAAATTCATCTCTTCAACCAAGCTTTTAGTCATCCCTCCTAAAGTAGTCTTTCCTGGCTTGGTGTCCATCATCCTTCTGTGCACATGAATCAAATAGCTTGCAGTTCATTTAAAAAAAAATCATTCACGTGATGTGGCCATCACTGGCAAGACCACCATTTATTGCCCATCCCTCGTTGCCCTTGAGAAGGTGGTGGTGAGCCGCCTTCTTGAATCACGGCAGTCCGTGTGGTGAAGGTACTCCCACAGTGCTGTGAGGTAGGGTGTTCCAGGATATTGACCCAGCGATGATGAAGGAACGGCGATATATTTCCAAGCCAGGATGGTGTGTGATTTGATGGGGAACTTGGAGGTGGTGGTGTTCCCATGTGTCATCTGCCCTTGTCCTTCTAGGTGGTAGAGGTTGCGGGTTTGGGAGCTGTTGAAGAAGCCTTAGCAAGTAGCTGCAGTGTATCTTGTAGATGGTACAGACTGCAGCCATGTTGCACCAGTGGTGAAGGGAGTGAATGTTTAAGGTGGTGGATGGGGTGCCGATCAAGTGGGTTGCTTTGTTCTGGATGGTGTTGAGCTTCTTGAGTTCTGTTGGAGCTGCACTCATCTAGGCAAGTGAAGAGTATTCCATCACATTCATGACTTGTGTCTTATTAGTGGTGGAAAGGCTCTGGAGAGTCAAGAGAAGAGTCACTTGCCACAGAATACCTAGCCTCTTATCTGTTCTTGTAGCCACAGTATTTATGTTAACAGTTAAGTTTCTGGTCAATGGTGACCCACAGGATGTCAATGGTGGAGGATTCGACAATGGTAGTCTCGTTGAACATCATGGGGAGGTGGTTAGACTCTCTCTTGTTGGAGATGGTCATTGCCTGGCACTTGGGTAGTGTGAATGTTACTTACCACTTATCAGCCCAAGCCTGGCTGTCGTCTAGGTCTTGCTGCATGTGGGCGCGGACTGCATCATTATCTGCGGAATTGCGAATGGAATTGAACACTGTGCAATCATCAGCGAACATCCCCACTTCTGACCTTATGATGGAGGGAAGGTCATTGATGAAGCAGCTTAAGATGGTTGGGCCCAGGACACTGCCTTGAGGAACTCCTGCAGCGATATCCTGGGGCTGAGATGATTGGCCTCCAACAGCCACAACCATCTTCCTTTGTGCAAGGTATGATTCCAGTGGAGAGTTTCCCCCCCCTACCCCCCGATTCTCATTGATTTGAATTTTACTAGGGCTCTTGATGCCACAATTGATTAAATACTGGCTTGATGTCAAGGACAGTCAATCTCACCTCACCTTTGGAATTCAGCTCTTTTGTCCATGTTTGGACCAAGGCTGTAATGATGTCTGGGGCTGAGTGGCCCGGGCAGAACCCAAACTGAGCATCGCTGAGCAGGTTATTGGTGAGTAAGTACCGGTTGATAGCACTGTCGATGACACCTTCCATCACTTTGCTGATGATTGAGAGTAGGCTGATGGGGCGGTAATTGGCCAGCTTGGATTTAGATTGGTTGTAAATGGGATGGATTTGACAGCACCAGAAGGCAAGACTATTAACAGAAGCATTTCTTCTTGAAATGGATCTGTAATATACATGCAACATTTCATCCTTACTGCAGTCTATGCTATGTTTCAAGATGCATCATGATATAAAGATTGAAGTAATATTGATTCAATAGCATAGCAATAGCAGGAATATTGGATTTGCCATGTAGGGCCTGCAGTAATATTGTATTTGGCAAATAGGTCCTGCGTAATATTGGATTTCTGATGTAAGGCCTGAAGCAATATTGTTGTGATGAAGGACCTGCAGGAATATTGGGACATAGGGTCTGTTTTGCCTCTTTCGAAAAATCTTGGGTATTATTTCAAATGTACTTGCTTCCCCCCAAATGTGACCCCGCTAACTCACTCATGGATTTTACCAGCCCTGAGGAGGCGGGTTTGGAGGTGGGACTGATGGGAAAGTCAAAAAGAATGGGAGCGGGTCCTGAACCCGACTCCTAGCGGCAGGAAGAGGATTATAGCCACTTAACTGCCTGCTAACAGGTAGTTAACAGGCAGTTAAGAGGCTTTTTCCCATTTTGAGACTTCTGCTACGGGCTTCCCGATGTCGGGGAACCCAGCCAGGGTAAGTGAGGCGTGCTGTGGGTCTGTTGTAATGTTTGTGTATAGATGACAGCTGCAGGAGTGGTGTGAAGGATGCAGTGGGACACTGGTGAGTATCAGAGGTAAGGAAATGTTGGGAAAGTCATTTTTAATATGTTTAGATTTTTCTGTAGGTGACAAGCTTTGAAGTGTTTGTGTGGCCTCACCTCAATGGAAGAAGTGACAGATCGCTTCTGTACTCTCACCTGCAGCTGACATCTGTTTCATCCTAAGGAGAGAGTCACTGGAGAGCCTGGGTGAAAGGGCTCACCTGTGTATTGTGATTGTCAGTGTTTGACAGCATCTCAATGCTGTCAAACACTGTCAAATCATCTGCCAAAAATTTATGGTTGATGTGCCTTTAAGAAAACTGGCAGATGAAGCGTCATCAACTGACATCATCTGACACCGACTTTCCCTTAATTGGCCAGCAAGCCCGCAGGGCGGGCTTAACAAGGCCAATCAGGGGAAAATAGTGTCTGTGCGTCGGACGTCGCTGGGGGCAGGACTAAAACCCAGAAGGCAGCAGTTCCGCTCCCAACGCGTCTTGGTGAGTAAAATCCAGCCCAAAGCTTCCCATTTCTAACAGTGGCTGGTCCTATATAACTAATATATAGATATAAAAATTGCTCAATCTATGCTTTAGCAGGATCTATACTCAAGTGTCATTTCTTTAAGCTAGTTGCCTCATCCTATCCATTTACCTCACTGTTAAGACCTGCAGGAATATTGGATTTGTGACGTAGCACCAGAAGTGACGTAGGACCTGCAGAAGTTATTGTTTAGAGAATGATTTGTTGAAAGACTCACTCCCTTGTAGTATGATAAAGGAATATATAACACACCTCCTTGCATTTGCTCTAACTTCTTTACACTCCTCCTTCATATATCTAATTAGCCTATCATCACTCATTCATCCTTTGACAATCACACATGTCGATTAAGTCACGATCACTTCCTTACATGGGCCACAGCAACCAATCTCAACCTTGGATTGACTAAAACAATCGTGCTAACAAAACTCAAAGGAAGTGAACTTCCATAGGGGTTCTCCCGATCATCTTCCATAACTTCACTGGAAGACCCCCGAAGGAATGGCCTAAAAAGTGTTTACTCTACTTTTCCTGGGTTTCTGCAGCTCTTCTGCCCAAGTTACAGGAAAGATCAGGAGAAACTCCATGGAAGTTAACAGCAGTAGCTCCAGCTCTGACATTTCAGTAGCTTACAGTAATATAATTGTTCTCAGCATCACATTATCTGAGCTAAAACCTTACAAACCTGACTCAGAAGACAGAACTTTCCCTGGACCTGCAGCCAGTCGAAGGGTTAAGACAACTGCTGTCTTCACATTCCTGCACAGTAATGTAGAGCTGCAGCATTTTGAATTCCCTTTGACAGACTTAATCAATTCTTTTGCTAAATGTGGTTGACTTTTGTTCGTCATCACTAATCTTTCATTTTTTCTAATAACTTTTTAGTGATATCTTTTGGCTGTGATTGGGTACTATTGAAAGTAGGTTGCAAGGAAGAATGTTGGTCAGAACTAATCTATTTGCACAAAATGGAGAAAATCCTCTCCAGTCACAGGACACACTTGGATGCTGGTTGTTAGTGCAAACTCATCAATTTGCAGTGGTATGTGTGAGGAGATGGCTATTTTTAAACTGTTGCTGACTCATTCTTTGAGCATGTTAAATAGCTGATATTGTGAATTGGATATGTGCCCAGCACATCTAAGACTTTGAAGGGTGAACCAAATGAGAATTATTCAATGCAAAAACTGTAAAGAGTTTAATTTTAAGCTCAATTCATGTCTGTCTTTATGTACATCAGAAAAACCAAACACTGAAATATTTAAAAAATAATTTTTGTGGACAGAATACTGAGTGAACACAATTATAATTTGCCTACAAGAAGGGATTTAGGCAGAGGGTAAATGGTTAGTGACTAAGACAGATATTGTGATATACTGTTATAAACACACACAGGACACAATAAATGTTTTATTTTTTATAAAGCCAGATTTGAAGTTGCATTCCCCACAGTGTTTGCCTTTAATTTGAAAGCAGTCCTTAAATCTAATTCCAAGCTGAAAAGGGTATCAGCTTGAATGTCTGTTTACTTTTTAAGACACAGCTCAGTTTAAGCTCCTTTTACTGGTATCAAGGGTGTTTTATAACTCCCACAGCTAGAATTAGAGAATTAGCAGCAATACCTGCTAAAAGGGATGTGAAGTTTATTTGCAGTGCTGGTGCATTTGAGAAGGCCTGATGATTAGACTCCAGGTGGGTGGCCATAATTTTAACCATTGGCCTCTTGACACTGTGAAGTTGGTTGACCAACACAGTTTAGACTGAACCATAGACAGGAGTTCTACACAGTAAAACCTCCTGTTTTTATTTTTGGAAAACAGACTCCCTCATCTAATGAAGCAGCAGTACGAGTGAAAAATTAATGGAAGTTCAGTTTTTAAATCGACTTGTTCAATAATTTGAACTTGATAATGAAGCAGTCCATTCCCGTATGCAACAAGACCCGGATGACATTCAGCCTTGGGCAGATAAGTGGCAGGTAACATTCACGCCATACTAGTGCCAGGCAATGACTATCTCCAACAAGCGAGCGTCTAACCACCGCCCCTTGACATTTGACATTCAACGACATTACCATCGCCGAATCCCCCACCATCAACATCCTGGGGGTCACCATTGACCAGAAACTTAACTGGACCAGCCACACAAATACTGTGGCAACAAGAGCAGGTCAGAGGCTAGGTATTCTGCGGCGAGTGTCTCACCTCCTGACTCCCAAAGCCTTTCCACCATCTACAGGGCACAAGTAAGGAGTGTGATGGAATACTCTCCACTTGCTGGATGAGTGCAGCTCCAACAACACTCAAAAAGCTCGACACCATCCAGGACAAAGCAGCCCGCTTGATTGGCACCCCATCCACCACCTTAAACATTCATTCCCTCCACCACCGGCGTACCATGGCTGCAGTATGTACCATCTACAAGATGCATTGCAACAACTCGCCAAGGCTTCTTCGGCAGCACCTCCCAGACCCACGACCTCTTCCACCTAGAAGGACAAGGGCAGCAGGCGCATGGGAACACCACCACCTACAGTTCCCCTTCAAGTCACACACCATCCTGACTTGGAAATATATTGCCGATCCTTCGTCACCACTGGGTCAATATCCTGGGACTCCCTCCCTAACAGCACTGTGGGAATACCTTCACCACACAGACTGCAGCGGTTCAAGAAGGCGGTTCACCACCACCTTCTCAAGGGCAATTAGGGATGGGCAATAAATGCTGGCCTTGCCAGCGATGCCCACATCCCATGAATGAATTTAAAAAAAATAACTCAAATTTAGAGTGGCTCAGGTCTCACCTGGTACTGGCTCTATTCATTGCTCCTGTGTTTGGCATAATAATTTGCACCTCATTTACGTACATCATTTCCCCTCTCCCAGTATGATTTTTTTTTAAATGCTGTTTGGGTGCAACCATAGTGCAATTGTTCCCCATTTGCAAAAGCCAATGCCATATAAAATTTGTCACCAAAGCAAAAATATTGTTGAAATAAAAACAGGATATTCTGGAAATACTCAGCAGGTCAGGCAGCATCTGTGGAGAAAGAAACAGAGTTAACGCTTCTGGTCGATGGCCTTCGTCAGAACTGCCATCTTGCAGGAGGCGGGTAGCCGTCCCGCGCCGGGTACCGTCTCCTTGGAGGCGGGAAGGGGATTAGTGCCACTTATCTGCCTGTTAACAGGTAGTTAACAGGCAGATAAGAGCATTATCCCCATTTTACCCACAAAAGTGCGGGCTTCTCGAAGGCTCTGAAGCCCACCAGGGTCACCGAGGCGAGTAATGGGTCTGCGGGGGTCGGAGGGGTCCAAAAGTGTGCTGTGGAGGTAAGTGATGGGTGCAAGTGTGGAGAGGTGAGTATTTGAGGTAAGTGGAAAGTGTTAGAAAAAGTGTTCTTACCTTTGTTTCTTCCTGCAGGCTTCAATCGTTGGGTATGCGGAGAGTCTCGCACCTCCGTGGCAGAGATGACAGACGGCTGTTGCATTTTCCAATGCAGCAACCATCTAATTTCTGCAAAAGAAAGAGGTTTGATGAGGTCTTGAATTCAAGAACTCATCAAACTACAGAGAATGTCAGTGTTTGACAGCTTCACAGAGCTGTCGAACGATGACAATTCATCTGTCAAAAAACTTTGACAGATGAAACATCATACGCTGATGTTCTCTGTAATTGGCTTTCCCTTAATTGGCCTGCTAAACCCGCTGGGCGGGCTTAACAAGGTCAATCAAGGGAAAATAGCGTGTGTTGGCCACAAATCGATGGAGGCGGGACATTGACCCGCCAAGCAGCAGTCCCACCTCCAACGCGCCCCCATTGGCAAAATCGCCCCCAAGGACACCAATTATCTCTGAAACTGCCCATAAAAAACAAGCAACAATTGTGATGTATTTCTCTTGCAGCACTGTTGCTGACATCAGCCCCAACTTAAGTAACAGCTCTGTTGGGTACAGAAGGTAGCACCGATGTGATGGTTTTCACCTGCAGCATTGTGGTAGCAACATAAATGCTTTGCTTTCCTTAGCCATGGGCCAACTGAGCACATGGCCCATTTGTACAGGCCAGTGTTAGAATTTTGCAAATGCTGATCTATGTGGGCCATCCCCAGTCATACAGAAAGTCTGGCAGCCAGAAGGTAGGTTGCAAAATTTGACTTTGAAAGACTGCGTTTCTGCAAGCTTCCCTTTCTATTGTTCAGTGCTGTGGAATCTGACCCATCATGTAAATGAGATGGATTTGACAGCACCGGAAGGCAAAACTATTATAGAAGCATTTCTTCTTGAAATGGATCTGTAATATACATGCAACATTTCATCCTGGCTGAATGCGTAAGTCACATCTTTGGCACGGATTGACAGGTCCTCATGAAACAATAGTGCTATGAGGTACATGTTGCACCAAGCTCTGCATCAGAGATATCTGAAGAATAAGCTGAATTTCCAGTGGTTTCTATTTTTCAGATTGGTTCTCCTTTTTGTAAATTAAGTAAAATGCTTCACATATTTGGCTTTTATTTTGCTCTTGAAACGAATTTCTGAATCTCTAAGAAATCCAGAGCATAATGCCTCTGCAGCTCCCACTGCTTCCTTTCAGTTCTGTTTTGCGTGGCTTTATTGTACTAAGGAATAATTTATGTCAGGCTTTGGGTCGAGTAGACCTCTACTCAGCTGGAGTTCAGAAGTCCATGGTGCTGTCTGTCACTATAAATTGCTACCTAGACCTTGCATTCTGTATGAAAACTGTTCAAAGCAGACTTTGACTTGTAGTATCACTCTCCACAGTGTCCTACTAGCGGAGTGCAAATCAGCCACATCAACCTGCCACCGTCAGCTACGCTAATTTTTTTTTTTTCCAATTACACTCCACCCTCGCACTAATACAGTCCTCGGGAGCCAAGGATTTTGGGCTGTAATGAGATGCTCCCCTGTAGTGGATGCTGCAAAGCATAATGTGAGATATAACAAGAAAAAAGTTCAGAGCCTTTGTTTTGGAGCATCATGACAATGGGAGTCTTATAATAAGAGTGGGTTTAATTCACAATGTCAGTGAGATGAACAACAGTACCTCAGCCCACTTTGGCGCTGTACATAATCAGCACAGGCAGTTTCATTGTTTGGATCAGGCTGGAGCTGTTGCTTTGTCCCAGGAATAGAAAATTAGCTCTGAGAGTATAATGCAGCTGTACTTGTTCATTTTAATTGTACCGTATAAACCCCCCAAAGTAGCATCCAACACTAAATGAGGACTCAAAATTTATCCAGATTTTAAGACAAGGATAAACATTCTTGAAGGTACGGGGAGTTGGGACGCACTCATGATTGTGATCCAAGGTACAAGAGGTGGAATAACTACGGCAAGAAGATCAAAAAAGACCCCAAAAAACTAACATGTATTAAACTCAAAGCTAGTGATGAGGACAGTCTGGTATAACAATGTTTTTAAGTGTATAAAAAAGAACCATACCAACACTTTCAGCCATATGGAAATTGATGCCTGCATGCATCAAATTCCTCAATGATCCCAAAAGTTTGCTCCTGTTTTTCTTAATTTTCAGTTAATTAATGTTCCACGTAACCGATATTAAGGGCTGGATTTTGTCAATGGGGACATGATGGAGGCGGGACTCCCACTTTTTGGGTTGTAGTCCCGCCTCCGTTGACTTTTGGCCAACCCACGCTATTTTCCCTTGATTGACCTTGTTAAGCCTGCCCAGCGGGCTCAGCAGGCCAATTAAGGGACACCTGGTTACTGGTGATGTCAGTGATTGACATTTCATCTGTCAAGAGCTTTTGACAGATGAAAAGTCAGCGTTTGACAGCTCTGTGAAGCTGTCAAACACTGACAATCTGTCTTCTAACTTGAGTCCTTCTACTCAGACTCAGTTAGAGATCTCTCCAGACCAGAAAGCAGAATGCTGCAACTTTTGACATTTCAGCGGCCATTCTGCTTTCTGTGCCGGTGAACTGAGGGACTCCCGAGAACTGAAGGAAGGAAGCCTGCAGGAGAAAGTAAAGGTAGGTAAAACTTATTAAAACACTTTACAATTACCTCACACACTTAACTCTGCACACATGTACCCATCACTCACCTGCACAACGGACATCTCGACCCCTCCAACCCCTTCAGACCGACGGGCCGTCTCGCTAACTTGGCGTGGTTCAGAGCCGTCGGGAAGCCCACACTTCAGGGCTCAAAATAGGGATTAGGCAAAAAACTGCCCATTAACTACCTGGGGGAGGTGGCTCCCAGCACAGGTTGGGTACCCACCTCCTGGGACATTGGCACGGAGGCGGGTTGGGGGCAGGATGGGTTTGTGCCCCCCGATTCTGTAATTTTCCCACCACTCCCGCCTCCAAACCCATCTCCACGGGGCTTGGAAATTCGAGCCCTAGGACTTTATGGGGTTTCTTGTATTTCATTTTGATAACTAGTACAGTCAAGCGGACAGCAAACCCAAGCTGGTCCACGTTGGGTCTTTTATCGCTTTTTTAACTAAAACATGAAATTGTTACAACTTTTCAGAAAAGCATTGATGAGAAATGGATTTTTAGGAGTTCCTCACCAACTTTGAGTTTAATCGGTGTTAGTCTTTTGGCTCTTTTTGATCTCTTTACCGTAGTTATTTCAGCTCTCGTATCATGGATCACAGTTATGAGTTTGACCCAACTCCCCGCACCTTCGAGAATGTCTATCCTTGCCTTTAAATCTAGATATATTTTCAGTAACACCCAGGAAAATGAATAGCAAACCCAGTCTGGTAATTGGACTATCTTATGCCTCCATAAGTTCTCACTTCAGCCTTCGAAATTGGAAGAGCATCACTTGAGACCTCGGGTCCGTGCTGGCCCGAGCCCTGAAACAAATTTGGCTTCAGGCCTCATTTCAATGCCATTGGCGAGCTGCATGGCGCATGCTCTGCCTAATTTTACCTGAATTTTGCAATCTGGGTCCTACAACCGGCATAGGGCCCGATTTGCATATTTAAGCAGCCTACTGCCTGGTTCAGGTGGGTAGACGACTCGCCAATTTACAGGCATCCGGCAGGCCTTGAGTGTCAATAGGGCAGCCAAGGTGCCCCAGATGTTCCATTGCTGGCTGTCCATTTATCAGGTGCACTACGGGTGGCTATGAGTTAAATTTTCCCCTGTCACTTTTAGTTTAAGATTTCAAATGAATACATTAAATGAACAATGAATAATCTAACAGTGATATAATAGCTATGTATTTGTAGCAAAAAAGTATTTTATCTAACCCTTCAAGTCGACAAAATAATAAAACTGTTGCAATCTAATACCAAATTATTCTTTTGTAGAAACCTTTTATAAACATAGTCCTCTTCCTACAATCTTCTCCAACGACAGGAGTTAGTTTTTCTACTGTATTTTTTCCTGTGAAGCACCTCTCGGTTTGACTATCATTTGATAAGCCCAATTCAAGGAATAGATCCAGCCACTTAAACACACCTTCATCAGTTGCTGTGGCTTGTTCAGATTTTTTATAACTGACTTTAAAGAAAAGAAAGGCTTGCATTTATACAGCGCCTTTCATGGCCTCAGGACATCACAAAGTGGTTTACAGACAATGAAGTGCTTTTGAAGTGTAGTCAATGTTGTAATGTAAGAAACACGGCAACCAATTTGTACACAGCAAGATCCCACAAACTGCAATGTGATAAATGACGAGATATTTTGTGTTAGTGATGTTGGTTGAGGGACAAATATCGACCAGGACAATAATAAGATTCAAAATAATTGGCTACCGTGCATTTAATTGAATAGATCACACGATCTGTGTTTGTTCAAAGTTGCCTTGCTTCCTTACCTCAAGCCAACAGGTCAAAAGCCAATTTGAACCAATATTGCAACATTTGTCTTAAATAGTGTATATACAGTGATTGGATTTAAAGGGACATCCACTAACTTAAAACTGGGCAAATATACTTAATTTTTGTCACAATGGACTTGGGTCAATTTGGATTGAACTGGGCCAAATCCTTTTCTTTTTGATGAGCCAGATATCTGGCATGTAGGGAAGCCCTCACAGTGCTTAAGAGTTTACCAAACTAAGCCACTGAGAAATTTATGCAAGGGGAGTTTCTGTTTTCCTGATATGGAGTGCATAGTCATTTTCATAGGGACACGTTCCATTTACCCAAGTTTAGGCACCCGTTGGCAAGATCTGAATGTCTGGGACCTCCCAAGGGTGCACAAGAGTACTGAAGAAGCTAACCAATGACAACTGTGCAGCTTACAGCATCTAGAGTATTGGTAAGCTTCCTGCTGCATGTTCAGCTAAGACCATCCTATCCGTTAGGGCATTGGCTTGCAGACTTATCTGAAGCCAAGTGGGAAGCATCTTAGGCCCTCATGACATGTCTAGACCTTCAGGTCCCAGTAATAAGGCTGTCTGGTTGGTCAATTTTCTTTAGTGCTCTGTAGTCTTACGGACCTGTCAGGCTGCCTGGTGTTGTATTGCCAAGTCTACCAGAAGGTTGGCTTGGTCTTAATTTTTCTTGTCGGGTGTGTCACTCTGCAACCAACCTGACCCTGAACCGTTGAACCAAACCTTGCGTCCTTCACATAGCATAAAAATAAGTAGTCACTATAAATAAGACTCTCGTATATATGATAGCCTTTGCTGGAACATGTATATTGCTCATTCACCTTGCTAATTGAGAAACTATAGAGAACGTCTTCTCTGTAAAACATCTCATTGTAAAACCCCAACATATTTTTAATGGCTTTCCTCCTAATTCATAAATTATACAGTTCCCTCTGACGATTAAAACAATATTCTAACACACATTGAACCCATTTTCGCAACGCACATACAGCAACAAATTTGCTGTTAATTAATTTGACTAGTTTTGTTCTTTTAATGACTTGCTGACTGGATTATGCAAAGCAATGGCAGAGGATGGTTCACCTGCTATTTAGTTATCAAGATCTGGAAACTTGTCAACAGAAAGTGGCTGCTTGTTTCTACAAATTGTGGAACCAGTCAATAAGCTAATTGCTAGCTTATTTGTAGCAGACATTAGCAGTTAAGTTTTTTGACTTCATGTGTACACCAGTTGTCAACATTCAAGAATTAGTCAATATTGTGGGATTTGTAAACAAACACTTAAAATGTTTGACGATATGTAAATAAGCTATAATAATACATTTTCCGATTATATATTATATTCAATTCATCCTCTTAGTTTCCTTTATTATTTATTCTCCTCTAAATCTCCCTAAACCATGCATCTTCTCTTCATGAAATGATGCTAGGGGGGTGATTTTTGACAATCATTCAGGCGCTAAAGAGCTTCCGAGGTGGCCAAGGTGGGGTGTTGAGCTGAAGTGTTAGTTTAGCCCGCAATTAGCGCAAGACGCCATTTTGGTAAAGGCGTTGAAGCTTGCGCTAGGAACGGCTGTCTGGAGGCTCATTAAGGGCTGATTGTCACTTAAAATGCCTGCTAGCTCTCATTAAAGAGGTACATGGTATTTTGGTGGACAATGCTTGTCCTAACACCCTCCCCTAACAGCGACCAGCTGTTTGGGAGTAAACAAGGTGTTGATGTAGATTTCAAGCGCTACTTAAAGGGATACTCAGCATTTCATGTTCACTGCTGCTGGAGCTGTGAAGAGGCCCTCTGAGACACACTGGGAGACTTTCTGGGACACTTTTAAAAGACGTCACCAACACTCGAGCAATATTTATTCTGGAAATTCTCTGAGGACTTCATCTAAAAAGAGTAAGTGGTGTGCTACTCTTTATTGGCCACCTTATAGGAGTCACCAGGAGAAAGGGAGTGCTTCATCATGGGCATCTTGCTAGAGGTCCCCCTTGGTCTGGATGAGGAATGGGAGGAGGACATGAGGCCAGGCAGAGCAGCACCAACTGCTGCAGGAGGGAGGGACAGGAAGGACAAGAGGGCAAGGTGGACTCCTTCCCCCTGCGCGCGGTACGGGACTTCCCTCCTCCTCTGGACCTCCTCCATCAGGACCTCCAGTACCATGTCTGAGGACCTGTGCGCCCTCTCCCTCGGTCTCTGAGCCATCCTGCAACATGGCACTGTGTGTCAGCCAGAGCACTCCACACTTTCAATGGAAGTGGGTCTGAGGAGCCTCCCTGTACTGTTCCATGAAAATTGTGTCTGATCACCACTTGAATGTTAAACCTGCAGGTTTCTAGTTTAACACCTCCAGGCAAGTTCAAATGATGGTAATTAGCAATTAGGAGCAAAATTGTGTGCTAAATCCAGACTTTCAAACAGGCATGTCTTATTAGCACAGCACTTATTTAGCGCCTGTTTTCACCCTTTGCGTGGGTTTCCTCCGGGTGCTCCGGTTTCCTCCCACAGTCCAAAGATGTGCGGGTTAGGTTGATTGGCTATGATAAATTGACCATTAGTGTTAGGGGGATTAAATACGTGGGGTTACGGGGATAGGGTGGGATATGTGTTGGCGTAGGGGTTACGGAGATCGGGTGGGATATGTGTCGGTGCAGGCTCGATGGGCCGAAATGGCCTCTATCTGCACTGTGGGGTTTCTGTGATTCTGTGATCTGTGATCTCAGACAACATAGCCATGCATTAGGAAATGTGCAAGAGCAACTTTGGCCTTCCCTCGCTCCATATGGGCAAGCACCTGTCCTCTGGTTAGAGCCTCCCCATGATAACATGGCTGACATTGAGAACTTACTAGTGGGGGAGAAATTCCCCATGAAGGCCATTTGGGGCGCTAAGTCAAAAATGTTTGAAAAGTTAGTGCCAGGCGCCAACCTTTTCAAACATTTGAGAAATTCACATTTTTTGCTCCAAGAGGGAAGTGGAGCACTAAATCAAGCGCTCCATTTGCCTCTTGGAGTGCAAGAGGCGGGGAATGTCCCAATCCGGGGCGATGTACTCAGCAGCACCAGGTGTGGCCATGTGAGGCGCTGCCACGTTGCAGGGGCTCTTCCCTCAATTAAAGGGAAGAGCTCCCCACTGCGAGCGCTGCATTGTTTTTTTGGCATCTGCTGGAGCACCAGGGTGCGGGAGTGCTAATTGCACTCAGCCCGCGTCTGGTGCTCAGAATTTTTTTTTTAAATGATCGGCAATCTTTTTCATGTCGGCCGGCCACCGTGCCTTTAAATGGCGAGCGACCGGCCTCACTGTTCGCGACCCCTACAGCAATCAGTAACATCGGCCGGCGCTGCAGGGGGGCGTGAGGTGGAATTTCTCCCCAAGGCGCTACCGGGGCGTGGAAGATCGGGACAATACCCGGTATCACCACCACTAACCTCCCGTGGAATTTTGTGGGTGGTGCCTCGGGGGGTGGGGGCGGCAAATAGCCATTTGCGCCCTATCAGCGCCTCCCACCAGTGGCACTAACGATGGGAATTTCGCCCCCGCTGTCTTTTGCTTATTTACTAGATATAATCTACTGATCGAAGAAACGGACATTGTCAATTTCATGGCTCCTTTGCTGATAGGAGAATCACATAACACACCTTTCTATACATCCTTTACAGCAACACACTCATACACTGCCCATTGGGTGATGATTTGGCCTTGGAGTAGTGCTGCAGCTGCAGCTTCCTTTGCCCAATCTAGATATCTTGTTAAATCTGCCTCTGCAGCAAATTGAAGATTTCCTTCATATCCAGCAGCACCAGTGTCACCTTCCCCCACAGCAGAAACAGCACAGAGCTCCTGGGGCATAAAGTCTGCCTGTCGGTAACAGCGGTTGAAAGGTAGTTATCCAAACAAAGCCCGAAAAGCTTCACCAAACACATTGGCCAAGAGTTTCCGCTTTGAAGGCGGTCGGCGATCCGGATGCAAATTACACTCAAAATTTAAGAAGTGGGGGTTTTTTGCTCAAATTTCCGCACAGCCTCATTTGCATAGCGCCGAATGTAAGATCTTCCCCGAACCAGCGCAATCGGGCAGCATTCCTTGATATATTTAAGAGTGTTAATCTGGTGCAGTTTTAACTGAGAATTACTTTAAAAACTACACAGAACCATTTACTAGTTACATTGGTGTACAGTCATCAGTTCCTTAGTAAAATAAAAAGAATATTTTGTGGGCGGGACTGCCTTCAAGCACAATGTCTTTTAAACCAGCGCAAAAGATTGCGGAAACTTGATTTGCACTGGACGTAACTTGCGCTTGAAATTCCTTGATCTTTTGCACCGTTTGGCCGATTTCGGGCGAATTGCACTGCAAAAAACTGATCTACCAGCAGAAACTCCTGCCCTATGAATGCAATTGCACTGCTGATATGTCCAAGAAGAGATATTCTTTGGTATTATTTTAATTGCAAAATAATAACTGTGGGTGCTTGTGCTCTGTTCAGTTCACTTGGGTTTGTACTGGCATCAAACAGGAGCAGTGAAGCCTTGCTACGTGGCTGTGATGTTAACAATTGAAGCTTATGCTGGGGAGATGTACTATTTTTGCTCCCAGAATAATGCTTATTTTCTCTCTACCTCTCTGTGGGAAATGTATTACCATCATTTGGGTGGCAGAATCCAGTCGCTTGCTTATGCTTCCTCAGTCTCTGTAAAAACAAATTCGAATTTCCTCTGTATGTCTCTTGGTCTATAATGTTTTCTTTTTGCACTATATAGTGAGGCAGTATGTTGTTATGGAGAAATTTTCAAAAAAAAAGAAACCTGAAGATTAAAGGGACATGTTTCAAAGAAGACACTTCGAAATTAATCTTGCTTTTAATGTGACCTTGTTTACTCTCTGTTTTCCCATAACAGTTAGTTATTGCAGTTCATGATTAATTTAGGAAAAGTGCAATCCGTTTTATTTCTTACAGCGTAATAGAACAAGATCAGTGGAGAAACAAAATTGTGCTGAAATCTTGATAGAATATTTTTAATAAATGATTTTTCTTTCTCTCTGTAAGTTCCCTGTCAGTGCCAAAGGCCCATTCAAGGTCACCTTGCTGAGAAGCAACAAAACCCATTCAATGTGTACCCTTTCATCTGTTATATTATTTGTCACTTATCAATATCAAGGTTTTTCTTAGCTATTGCTGAAGGTGATTTTATCAGAGTTGGAGTGTATTCTTTAATCAGTCGAAAATCAGTGAGCATGCTCTGCACTATGCAGGAATTTTGCAAGCACTGCATTGCAGTACTTTGAAGCAACAGCATTCCCTATGGTGAGCTGTACTTCACATACTGAATGTCAGGACTCTTTAATAACACACATGCAGACTACAGTCCTTCCCATTCAGATCATCCCCTCTCCTGGCTTGCAGATTTAGTACCATTTTATACCCTAGGGTACACATTACAACTTAAGATTTTTTTTTGGTGGGGGGGGGGGGAAGAAAATTGGTTAACTCTACCAGGTATTTAATTACCAGTTAACCTATTCAGTAGCAGAAAGCTGCAGTAAGGCTTGCACACAATAGCTTCTGCAGAGTATCTGTGATTTTCATCATGTATTTGTGCAAGAAGTAATGTTTCACAGAGACAACCTCGGGTGTACTGATGTAACGGTTGCACTCACAGTTTTTAAGCTAGGTGGCTGGCTGACAAAAACCACAATTCTATAGACTTGTCCCCAGGAATTTATTGTCTATTTGGAAACTCGATCTTGTTTGCTGAAGGTTTTTTTTTAAATCTCCCCTCCATGTCGTGCAACATTTGCTGCCAGAGGGCGAGAAGGTGACCTACTCTTGGCTTTCATTATAACACTAAACTGCTACAAGCTGTGTCAGAGCAGCATAGTGTGAATTCCCTCCCTCCCTCTCAGTAAGGGCTTGTCTTTTGCTGACAATGCAGACATGGTCCGAGAAAAGATGGGCATAACCCCACAGTGAGCGTTATGCCGTGGAGTAGAGAGGCACTGTGCCACTCACCACTGAATTTGCTCTGGCTGCACTTTCAGTTCTCAGTAAATCAGCTGAGATATAAATTAACCTGGAATAAAAAGCTAGTATCAGTAATGGTGACCATGAAACTATCGGATTGTCGTAAAAATCCATCTGGTTCACTAAAGTCCTTTTAGGGAAGGAAATCTGCCGTCCTTACCGGGTCTGGCCTATATGTGACTCCAGACCCACAGCAATGTGGTTCACTCTTAACTGCTCTCTGAAATTGCCTAGCAAGCCACTCAGTTGTAAAATAACCGCCACGAGAAAAAACAAGAATAAAACCGGACGGACCACCCAGCATCAGCCTCGGCACCGGCTATGGACACGACAATGGCACACCCAGCCCAGTCGACCCTGCAAAGTCCTCCTCACCAACATGTGGAGACTTGTGCCAAAATTGGGAGAGCTATCCCACAGACAAGTCAAGCAACAGCCTGACATAGTCATACTCACAGAATCATACCTTTCAGCCAATGTCCCAAACTCCTCCATCACCATCCCTGGGTATGTCCTGTCCCACCGGCAGGACAGACCCACCAGGAGTGGTGGCACAGTGATAAACAGTCGGGAAGGGGTGGCCGTAGGAGTCCTCAACATTGACACCAGACCCCGTGAAGTCTCATGGCTTCAGGTCAAGCATGGATAAGGAAACCTCCTGCTGATTACCACCTACTACCGCCCTCCCTCAGCTGATGAATCTGTACTCCTCCATGTTGAACATCACTTGGAAAAGCACTGTTTGTAGCAAGGGCACAGAATGTACTCTGGGTGGGGGGCTTCTATGTCCATCACCAAGAGTGGCTCGGTAGCACCACTACTGACCGAGCTGGCTGAGTCCTGAAGGACATTGCTGCCAGTTTGGGCCTGCGACAGGTGGTGAGAGAACCAACATGAGGGAAAAACGAACTTGACCTCGTCCTCGCCAATCTACCTGTCACAGATGCACCTGTCCATGACAGCATTGGTAGCAGTGACCACCGCACAATCATTGTGGAGACGAAGTCCTGTCTTAAAACTGAGGACACCCTCTATCGTGTTGTGTGGCACTACCACCATGCTAAATGGGATAGATTCAGAACAAATCTAGCAGCTCAAAACTGGGCACCCATGAGGCACTGTGGGCCATCAGCAGCAGAAGAATTGTATTCCACCACAATCTGTAACCTCTGATTCAATAAGGAGTGTAGACGAGCATGCCAGGAGCAGCACCTAAAATTGAGGTGCCAACCTGGGAAAGCTGCAATACAGGACTACATGCATGCTAAAAAACAGAAGCAGCATGCTATGAACACAGCTAAGAGATCCCACAATCAATGGAGCAGATCAAAGCTCTGCAGTCCTGCCACATCCATTCGTGAATGGTGGTGGACCATTAAACAACCAACGGGAGGAGGAGACTCCATGGCCCCGATTTTCTGGCCGCCGTTGGGCGGCTTTTCATGCGGCCGGGGGCCGAAAATCGGCAAAAAAGTGGGTCGGGACCCCCCCCCCCCGCCTGATTCACCGCCCCGTCCGACTTTCGGACCGCCGTTTCCCCGCACCCCGCTTCAGTCCCGGCCGCCGCTGGCAGGACTGCTCGTCGGAGCACTAATCACCAATGATCTCCTTGTTAAGGAAGATTTTCCGGGGCCGTTGCGACTTTGGGGCTTTCCCCACATGAAACCCGCCTGTGGGGAACCCCGCCGATGAGAGCTGGCGTGAAAACAGCTGGCTTGCTTGCTTGCAACAGGTCGCTGAGGGCTGAAGAGATTTAAAGAGGCAGCATTTGCAGGCTGCAGGACCTTATTGATCAAGGCTTGGGGGAACTTTTTGATGCCTTAGGAGCAGCTGTAGAAAGTTGGAGCCTCACACACTTCTCCAGTGTGAGCTCCTGGGAAGCCCCTCTCACCACCCTAACTCAGCACCTCCTCAACGGAGGCATCTGCCAGAAGCATTGGAGGCCTTTGGTACCTTCCCTTCCTGGCATTAGAGGATCTCCAACAGCAGAGGCGGCAGCAGCAGAACCAGGAACAGCATGATGAGCACCAGGCTGCTGCTCACTCACCTGAAGCTGCACAGGCCAGAAGGGGCCAGCGCTTGGAAGTGGCTTGAGAGCACCTTGCTGCGCTTTAGGGGGCCAGTGGGACCCGTTTCTGCACTGGCAGTCCTACTCAGAAGGACTTCCATGAAGATCTGGTTTCTCTGTTCAACAGATGGCCAACGCTCCTCAAGAGATGTCATTCTCTTATGAGCAATCACCATGTTTTCCATACCCTGGCGAGTTATCTCCTGCATGGAGGTTGCCAACCTTTCCATGGTGATGCGTTCATGTGCCAATGACTCCACAAAGGCTCTGCTCATGGTTGCTATGGACTCCTCCATTCGCTCCACACTTGCAGCGACCCTGAAGACAAAACCTGCCAGAGACTCCTGCATCTGTGCATGGAGATCCATCACCTCTTCTCTTGCGGATGGACCCAGAGGCAGAGGGTCGACATGCAGCGCAGCAGAGCTGAGCTGGCAGAGTCATGCGCCCTCCGACGAGGACTCTCCACTGCTGTCCCTGTCTCCAGAATCTGTTGAGGCTCACTTATGAGCTGTGAAACACCAGGTGACAACACTACTCTATGTTCCGAAGGTCCCCCCGAGGTGTGAGTGTCTGTGCTGGTGCTGGGTGCACTTACTTCTGCTGACACTGTGCCCTCAGAGGTTGGAGCTTCCTCTGAGGAGTCTGGCTGCACAGCTTCTTCCTCCTCCACAGTGAGGACGAGGGCTCTGGATGGTACTGTGGGGGAGTAAAGGAAGGAGATAGAGATGTAATGCCAAGGCTCTTCTGGTGACTCCTAGTGAGTTGGCATCTGCTGACACCTGCATCCATGCAGCATTGGTCTCAGTGGGAGGCCTCTTCCTCCCTGACCTAGGGAAGAGGACCTCCCTGTGGGCCCTAACCCCATCCAATAATGCCTGCAGTGAAGCCTCGTCGAATTTGGAGGCAGCTCGGGGTCTGGCACTGGCCACAGCTGGTGCAGGCTCCTCTGCCATTGTGCAAGAGTGGTTGAGAAGCCTGCAGAGGTGGAGAAGCTTGCTGGACACTTTGAAAGCACCACGAATGATGACATCATACTGTGGGGATTTCTGACTCGAATTGGACAATTAGCAAGGCTTCCCACATGCTGGGAATTAATTGGCCAATTGAGGGAAAATTGCGTGGAGCTGGCTGACACTTTTTTGTGTGTGTCAGAAACCCCACATTCGGGGAAACCCGACCATTTCCCACACAAGCCGAAAATCGGGGCCCATGAATATCCCCATCCTCACTGATGGTGGAGCCCAGCACGTGAGTGCAAAAGACAAGGCTGAAGCAATTGCAACCATCTTCAGCCAGAAGTGCCGAGTGGATGATCAATATCGGCCTCCTCCTGAGGTCCCCACCATCACAGAAGCCAGTCATCAGCCAATTCGATTTAGTCCACATGATATCAAGAAATGGCTGAGCACACTGGATACAGCAAAGGCTATAGGCCCTGACAACATCCCGGCTGTCGTGCTGAAGACTTGTGCTCCAGAACTAGCTGCGCCTCTAGCCAAGCTGTTCCAGTATAGCTACAACACTGGCATCTATCCGACAATGTGGAAAACTGCCCAGGTATGTTCTGTCCAGAAAAAGCAGGACAAATCTAAACCGGCCAATTACCGTCCCATCAGTCTACTCTTAATCATCAGCAAAGTGATGGAAGGTGTCATCGATAGTGCTATCAAGCGGCACTGACTCACCAATTACCTGCTCATTGATGCCCAGTTTGGGTTCCGCCAAGACCACACGACTCCCGACCTCATTACAGCCTTGGTCCAAACATGGACAAAGGAGCTGAATTCCAGAGCTGAGGTGAGTGACTGCCCTTGACATCAAGGCAGCATTTGACCGAGTGTGGCATCAAGGTGCCCTAGTAAAACTGAAGTCAATGGGAATCTCGGGGAAAACTCTCCACTGGCTGGAGTCATACCTAACACAAAGGAAGATGGTTGTGGTGGTTGGAGGTCAATCATCCCAGCCCCAGGACATTGCTGCAGGAGTTCCTCAGGGAAGTGTCCTAGGCCCAACCATCTTCAGCTGCTTCATCAATGACCCTTCCTCCAACATAAGGTCAGAAATGGGGATGTTCGCTTAAGACTGCACAGTGTTCAATGCCATTCAGAACTCTTTGTACAATGAAGCAGTCCATGCCCATATACAGCAAGACCTGGACGACGTTCAGGCTTGGGCTGATAAGTGTCAGGTAACATTCACGCCACACAAGTGCCAGGGAATGACTATCTCCAAGCAAGAGTCTAACTACCACCCACTGACATTCAAAGGCATTACCATCGCAGAATCCCCCACATCAACATCCTGGGGGGTCACCATTGACCAGAAACATAACTGGACCAGCCACATAAATACTGCGGCAACAAGAGCAGGTCAGAGGCTAGGTATTCTGTGGTGAGTGTTGTTGAGTCTGTGTTTTCAAATGTAGTTATGCTGAATAACAGGACACAGACTACAGAAGTAATTAAACAGGACTTTAGTGATTGAGGGTCAGGGCTGAACTGGGATACACTTTGCTCCGCAGGGTTTATATACTGGTGTGGTCACCACCGGTACTACAATGTACAGGAGCCATCAAAAAGTAGTCCATCACCTTAAGGTATGTAACCTGGTACAGGTTACATACACTACAATTCCTCCCCTTTTAGCTTAACAGTGTACACCCCAAATTAAACATTACATGGATAACATATATACAATTTTCACACAAAACTGTTCAAAGATTCAGTCTCTGAGGGGGCCTCCTGATCCGGGCCGGATAACGCCTTTCAGGGGTCTCTGGTTCTCGTTGCTGGGGTGGCTCATCCACTTGATCTCCTATGGATTGAACATCATCATGTACGTTCGAGTCTGAGGTAGATGCTACAGGCTCAATCAATTCTTCAACTGGTGTCTCTGCCATAGACATGGGGTCGACCCTTGTTCTCGATTCCACAAGTTGGTCAGCATGACGTCGTATTATGTTCTCTCCAACGTCTACCGTGTACATCAAGGGTCCTTGTCGTGCACGAATTGTTCCAGGTTGCCATTTATCATCCCTATAGTCCCTGGCCAACACTGGTTGTCCTATTTCGAAACTACGAGTGGCCTTGTTATTTACATGCTGGAATTGCTTGTTTTCGACTTCCCTTCTCACATTGGGTTTTAACAAATCCAACCGGGACCGCAACCTTCGGTTATAGAACATTATGGCAGGGCTTTGATTTGCCACTGCATGCGTGGCGTTTCGATACGCCATCAGGAAATTGTCCACCTTGTGTTGTAGTGGAATATGGTCTTCACTCATGGCCTTTATCGCCTTTTTGAACGTTTGTACAAATCTCTCGGCCAATCCATTTGTAGCCAGATGATATGGGGCAGATGTATAGTGTTTCACCCCATTCTTTTTCATGATTTTCTGGAATTCTTCTGACACGAACTGTGGTCCATTGTCTGAACATATTTGCTACAGCAACCCATTCCTTGCAAATATGGTTCTTAGAACTGCGATCGCCTTCTCAGAGGTAGTGGTCGACATCTTAATCACTTCTGGCCATTTAGAATGTGCGTCTACTGCTATCAAAAACATGGAATCCATGAATGGACCTGCAAAGTCGATATGCACACGTTGCCATGGGGTTGAAGGCCATTCCCACGGATGCAGCGGTGCAATTGGAGGTGCATTTTGAACTTTTTGGCATCCTGAGCAGCTTTTAGTCAGATCCTCTATTTGTTTGTCGATACCTGGCCACCACACATAAGCCCTAGCAAGGCTTTTCATCTTGACTCCCCCCAGATGACCTTCGTGCAATTCTTTCAGAACTCTCTCCCTTAATTTAGGAGGAATAATCACCCTTGTTCCATACATCAATGTTCCTTGACATACGGACAGCTGTTCTCGTCTGGCCGAGAATGCTGGTAACAGTGGTTCGCCATGTGCTGGCCATCCCTTCACTGTCAAGTCGTAGACCCGAGACAGTGTCGGGTCATTTCGGGTCTCTCTCTCAATACCCGCATTGGTGACTGGTAAGCATTCGATGATGGTTGAGTGAAATATCTCGACAGGGTCAACTGCTGGTGCCTCTTCCGCTGTAGGTAGTGGCAGACGCGACAGCCCATCAGCATTACCATGTTGCTTTGTACCTTTGAATTCAATATCATATTGATGTGCCCCTAGGAAAAGGGACCATCTCTGAAGCCTCTGCGCCGTCATAACCGGAACACCCTTCTTAGGGTTGAAAATGGAAACCAACGGCTGGTGATCTGTCAGCAGCGTAAACTTTTGGCCTTGCAGGTAATGGTTAAATTTCTTAACTCCCCACACGAGGCTGAGAGCCTCCCTATCTATCTGAGCATAGTTGCGCTCAGCGGAGGTCAATGATCTGGATGCGAACGCGACTGGCCTTTCCGAGCCATCTGGAAACTTATGTGAGAGCACTGCCCCGATACCATATGGAGAAGCATCACAAGCTAAGCGAATAGGCAGCGTTGGGTTAAAGTGAGCCAACACTTCCTCAGAGGTGATCAGCGCCTTGCTCTTTTGAAAAGCCCGCTTACAATCATCGCTCCACTTCCATGGTATTCCCATTTGCAAAAGAGTGTTTAGCGGGTGTAACACCGTGGATAAATTTGGAAGAAACTTGTGGTAATAGTTAACCAACCCGAGGAACGACCTCAACTGGGATACATTTTCTGGTGCAGGAGCTTTTACAACAGTTTCGATCTTGTCAGTTGACTTATGGAGCCCCTCCTGGTCAATGACGTGGCCGCAGTACGAGATTCGCTTTTGAAAGAACTCACATTTCTGGCGATTAACTCTGAACCCATATTCTTTCAATCTGATGAGCACTTGCTCCAAATTCGCGAGGTGATCCTTATCGTTATCTCCTGTAATCAGGATGTCGTCCAGGTAGCATTGTGTGCCTGGGATTCCCTGCAATACCTGCTCCATGGCCCTTTGCCAAATCGCTGGAGCCGATGCCACTCCAAAAACCAATCTATTATACCGATATAAGCCCTTATGTGTGTTGATCGTGAGGTACTGGCGTGACGCCTCATCAACTTCCATCTGTAGGTACGCCTGCGCCAGGTCTATCTTGGTGAAGTGTTTCCCGCCAGACAGCGAAGCGAAGATATCTTCAATCCGCGGAAGCGGATATTGCACCGTGTGAAGAACCGGATTAACAGTGATCTTGAAATCGCCACGGATGCGAACCTTCCCAGGTTCCCCCGGCTTGTTGCTCAACGAACGCTTCATGACAGGAACAATGGGTGTGGCCCATTCGCTCCAGTCCACCTTGGACAGTACCCCTGAATGTTCTAGCCCTTCCAGCTCTGCTTCCACAGCAGGTCGTATCGCATAAGGTACCGGTCTGGCTTTGAAAAATTTTGGGTTTGCATGTTCTTCAACCTTGATGTTTGCCATAATTCCTTTCAGTGTTCCCAGTCCCTGTTGGAACACCTCCTTAGCATCGTCCAATATTTTGGACAGTCGTTTAGGTTTGACGTCGTCCTCCTTACAGGCATCTACAGTCAGTGCTTGTATGGAATGCCAGTCCACATTTATTCTCCAGATCCATTCCCGTCCCAGTAGTGGCGGACCTCCATCAGGTAACACATATAAGTCCATTTTCTGACTTTCTTTACCATTGTAGACCACATTTACTTTTATCTTTCCTTTGGGGTATACTATTTGCCCCGTGTATGTTTTCAATACAATCTCCGTATCCCTCAGGGGAATGTGCGTGAATAACCTTTTGTAATCTTGCTTATTCATGACCGTTAATGCCGATCCAGCGTTCAATTCCATCTTCATTTGGACTCCTGCTATCCGAAGCATAACCCAGATAGTTTGGTGGTCTGCTGTGTTACCCACATTATGTATTTTTAGACAACCCAGTTCCTTACTACTGGAGTCTGAATCCATCTTCTGTTCATCCGAACTGTTCTCTGTCACCTTGTGTACTTTTTTGTACTTCTCCTGCGGCGACTTTTTGCTGCTGGTCTTCTTTCCTGACCGGCATACTCTCACTATGTGACCAAGTTTGCCACATTGCCTGCATTCTTTATCTTTGAACCAGCACTGGTTCTGGTCATGCATTGTCCTTCCGCAACGATAGCACTTTACTGCGCCCAATGCCATTTCATTGGTGCTGAATTCCAATGGCCTTTGCTGTATTTCTGCAGCGCCTCGTGCTGCTGCCTCGTGCGATGCTGCAATGCTGAAAGCTGTGTCCAGCGTAAGGTCCTTTTCCTCTAGCAGTCGCTTCTGGGTTCCTTCCCTTAGGAGCCCACACACAAACTTATCTCTCAGTGCGTCTGCTAGTCCTGTACCGAACTGGCAGTACTTTGATAACTTGCGCAGTTCAGTTAGTAATTCAGCGTTGCTTTCTTCTTTAAGTTGAATTCTTTTGTAGAATTTAAATCGTTCCGCTATCAGCAGCAGCATGGGGTTTAAATGCTCTTGCAGGATAGTAACAATATCCGCAAAACTCTTCCCTACCGGTTTGTCTGGTGTTACAAGGTTCCTTAATAACCCGTACGTCTTCACACCCATCGAGTTTAATAGGGTTAGTGCTTTCTTATCATCCGGTACCTCATTCGTTGTACAGTAAACTTCGATGCGTTCCACATAAGTGGCCCAATCTTCCACATCGTTATCAAAAACAGTGATGTTACCCATTTTTGGCATCCTTGCTGAGTTTCCTTTCCCTTCGGATATGATTATTATTATTTTTTAATTTTTTTTCCAAGATGGCGGCTTTTCCCGCGCTTGGCGGCTTTTCCCACGCTCGTCTTCTTCCCCCGCCGACTCAAAATGGCGATTCCCGCGCTGTTGCCATTCACGCCTCCCAGTGGTCCTTTATTTCCCCTTCGCTGCTGCTCTTGTTCCCCGCCGCTCCCACGGTCCTTGTGGTCATAAACGCTTTTCTGGCTGCTGCGCGTCTCTGCCCCGATTGCAGTCCGGCCCCTGACACCGGCTGCGGTCGCGTTCTCCGCCCTTTTCGTCGCTTTCCCTCCCCTTCTCTCACTGACAACTCGGCCGACTTCCCCCCCGTGCCGCTCGATCGGGCTTACCCGCCGCTGTCGTCGAAGGGATGTTCACTGATGTTTGACTTCGTGGCCAGAACCCAACCCGGGTTCCCGATGGCCTCCCGTGCGATGCAGTGCTCAGCAGGATGTTGAGGTTGGATGTCCTTGTTCGACGCCCATTTCAGAGGACGAAGCTTCCTTTGATGCAAAACTGCCGCTAGGTAAGATCAGACTCGTCGCCACTGTTGAGTCTGTGTTTTCAAATGTAGTTATGCTGAATAACAGGACACAGACTACAGAAGTAATTAAACAGGTCTTTAGTGATTGAGGGTCAGGGCTGAACTGGGATACACTTTGCTCCGTAGGGTTTATATACCAGTGTGGTCACCACCGGTACTACAATGTACAGGAGCCATCAAAAAGTAGTCCATCACCTTAAGGTATCCTCTTAAGGTGGTACAGGTTACATACACTACAAGTGTCTCACCTCCTGACTCCCCAAAGCCTTTCCACCATCTATAAGGCACAAGGAACGAATATAAAAAAAAATCTGCGGGGGGATGTGGACTCGCGGAAGGCATCCATAAGTGCACATGACCACTTCAGTGCATAGATCATGATAAAATACTGGAAACAAAATTAAGTGATGACTTAATAATGATGAGATGAGATAATGGACTTGATTTTTCGAACATCGACGAATGAACGAGACTCGCCGTTCATTACACTTACAGCTGCTCACAGACCTTTTATGGGCTTTTGAGTGGCAACTTACTGTCATCGGGCATCTGATCCAGCGCGGCTCCCTCTACAGGGGATCTGGGACACACATGAACAGGGAAAGCAACAGCGTGTCTCCTCAACCAATCAGACTGACGAATCTTCACTGAGACACGCAGGCCTGGATATTAACGGGGGTTGGTAACATAGGTGTGGGGGAGGTGGGTGATTTCAGATGGGATACTTGGATGTCTGGGTTTCCTTGCGTGCTGTAGAGTTTTAACTCCACAGTGTGTGTCTTTTGGCCCTGACAGGTACCCCGCCCGGAAGTCAGCCTGATTGACAGACTTGGCTTTCAGTTGGACAGGGAGCACTCTGGAGCTGGCCGCAGGAGCAGAAAGCTCCGATCTCCGACCCCGGGGGGCGGGGTTAGTCCGATCCTGGATTCCGGGGGTGTGGGTCCAATACCCGATCTCGGGGAGGTGGAGGTCCAATCCCGTGGGAGGCCGGGGGGAAGCTCTCCTGCTCCTCGTGGCCCACAAGCAGTGGTGTGAAGGCACTTATCTTCTCCCTGAAGCTGTCCTCGCCTCGTATAAGGTTCCTGGTTTCCCGAGGCCTGGAAAACCAGGCCGCCCACTGTAAATCCTGCAAATCAGATTAAATCAGAGGATGCCAGCCTTGCCAACCCACCTCCTGGGAGTTTTGTACAGGAAGATCCCACAAACATCAGAGAGATAGATGACCAGATAATACTTTTAGTGATGTTGGTTGAATTATAAATTTTGGCCAGGAGAACACTCTACTTTTTAAATAGTTCTATGCATTTTTTTACATTCAGCAAGGAAGGCAGACTTGATTTAACATCTCATCTGAAAGACAGCACCTCTGACAGTGTTGCACTCCCTCAGTACTGCACTGAAATGCCAGCCTACATTGTGTGCTTAAGTCTCTGCAGTGGGGTTTGAATTCATGACCTGGTGACTCAGACGTGTGAGTGCTACCACTGAGATAAGGCTTACATTTTAGTAATCCTAATAACTAGTAATGCCTTCAAATCACAGCATGGAAAAATCTGAATTTTGATGTCCTGTTTACATTCTGCAACTGTATTGTATAAGATGAGTGCTTCAGTGTGAGGTTGAAGTCACAAATGTGGTAGACTTAGATAAACCACTGTATGACTATCTCACACCTCATCCATCTCAAAATAGCTGCTTTTTTGGGGTATTTAGAGTGAACTAGTGAAAGTTATCAGTTTTTGTGGGTATTGCAACTCAATAGAGTCATAAAGCACAAAAAGGTAATGGCATTTTGAGTTTTATAAATAGAGCCGTGGCCTGGAAATTCCTGGCACCCCATTCTGCCAATGTAGGTGCCGCAGAGTGGAACCTCCGCCTGTCCTTGCCCAAGGCTTTTTCTGGAGACAGGCTTATTTGCATAGCCAGTGCCTGCAAAGGTGCATCAGCATCGAACTCTCCGACCTGAGTGGATTTGCCCTTCTAATGTAGAGCAGAGTCCTCCAGCGTCTCAAATCAAAGCATTTTGTTTTTAATTCTTCCCCTCTTTAATTTTCTTTTTCTGCAATTGATCCCCTCCAGGATCGAGTAACTTACTCTAGTAAAAATTTGGGGCCTTTAGAAGGAATCAAAAGGCTAGAAATTCGGCTCCTTTGTGCCTGCCATTAGTGCCTCTGGGGAGCGCTAACGGGGCGCAAAGGGCTTATCTCCCGGGGGGTCAAAAAAAAAGCGCCACCCCGAGAAATTTGGCGGGGCGTTTCTGATGCACTTCCCGATTTTCGTTTTTTGGCCGACCTCCAATTTGGCCCTCCATGGTGTGCCGTGGCATGATCCTGGACGCCATCGTGCAGCCCGGCACCGCGTCTCGGCGCCGGGCTGTGGCTGCAGCACCACGTTGCCCTGGTGGCCTAGTGTGGATGATCGGAGGCCCTGCAGAGTGTGCAGTGGCCCTCCCCTTTAACTGAAGGGGGGGGGTGTTGAAATGCGGCAGTGCTCCGCAGAGCCTCCGCGGAGCGCTGCCGATCACGCCCCGACATCGCCTCGGTTACCACCCAACATTGCGCTCCACTTCCTGTGCGGGGCAGTAAGCTGAATTTAGCAGCTGGGGTGGGACTTCCGCGCCGGGCGCTAAATGCCTGGCCTTAACGGGGCTTAACCGAATTTCGCGCCACTTAAGGGTTTTATTCCAGGTCTCCACTGGTGAGTTCTGCTCAAGAGTGTAAAGGGAAGAATTTTCTCAGAAATTTGGGTACTCCCCTGACATGTCCCCTTAACAGGGAGGGGCGGGGTGGAGAGGGGATGTGGATGGAAGAGCTGCCCATGGCTCCCATGACTGGAACTTCAAGGTCCAGTTGAAATGTGGCAGAATCCCGCTCCTAGTTTCCTGCCTCCCTCCCCTATCCTGGCCGTAACTGCCAAGCCCTCTCCAGCCCCAGGTAATGAGAAATTTATCAGATGGTTAGACCATCGTTGGAATACTGCCTATAGCTTTGGGAACCCCATTATAGAAAGGACATTAAAGCTATGCAGAATGTACAGGGTAGATTCACCATGATGGTACCAGCTATGCGAAACAATAGTTATGAGGAAACACGTGAGTTATTGTTAGAATGCCATTGGAGCAAAGAATGCTAAGAGGAGATTTAAGAAAGGTTTCTAAATTTATGAAGGGTGAAATGGGAAAGATTGTTTGTTCTGGTTGGGAAGTCAGTGAGGAGGGTTCCTCACTTAAAATTATCACTGAAAGTGAGGAGAGAGGTTAGGAGAAATGTTTGTATGCAGAGCGTTGTTGAAGCATGGATTACTTTGCCGCAGGGTATAATAAAGGCAGAGACTATTATGTCTTTTAAGTGAAAAGTGGATAAACATTTCAAGCAGAAGATGATATAGGACTAGGGGGAGAGAACAGGGCAGTAGGGTTATCTTTGGATTGCTCCAGCAAAGCGCTGACAAAGATCTGATGAGCGGAATGGCCTCCTTCTGTCATATGGTTGGGTTCACCACCGCCAAGGTTCCTTCGTACTAGTCTATGTCACTCCAAGGACACAGGAAATCGTTGTAGAAAGCAAAGCTGGGTTCAAGAGCAAATTTGAGAAGGAAATTAGTAAATTGCTGCCAACAGAATATTCCTTCTTGATTATGAATATGTTTATTGCACAACAGAGTTTTAACTTTGCTGCATCAGATAGTTTTCTTGATTTTTTTGTTTGTTTGATGGTGTCGTACAGTTTGTGTTTTTTGGGCTATAAACTTCTAAAGACTGTGACAAACATATTAAACTGATTCTGTTCATTTATAGTGTTTCCATGTTACAGACAACAGGAATAGGGTTGTTAGTTCTTTGGAAAGTACCTCTAGCACACTATCCAAACAGTATGAGCAAATACTTAACTGTCTCTGTACTCGCTGTAGCCTGCTGATGACATTAGTGGGCATAAGTGTAATGCCTTCCCATGACATTCCATTTTAGCATCGGTGTTAACTCCATAATCTAGCACATAATCTCAGCTGACACTTCAGGGCAATAGTGACCGATTATTGAACTGTTGGAGGTGATGTCTTTCAGATGAGGCAATAAACTGATTTGTCTGTTTAAGCAGATGTAAAAGATTGCATGGCACTATTCAAAGAAGAGCAGAGAGTTCTCCCAGTGCCCCTGGCCATTATTCTTCCCTCAACCACCATCGCCAAAAACAGATTAACTGGTTATTCATTTTGTTTCATTTTCTGTTTGTGGGAACTTGCTGTGCACAACTTGGTTGCCATGTTGTCTACATAACAAAGTAATTCATTGGTTGTGAAGCACTTTGGCATATGCTGGGGATGTAAATGGTGATACATAAATGTACGTTTGCTCTTTCTTTCTTAATGTCTGCCTTAAAATACTAAACTGAAAAATGTTATATGAATGGGCTAAGTGTTCACTGGCTGGAGTCAGGCAACAGTCATTTCTGGCATTCTGGGGGAGAAATTGGGTTGCTCTGCGCCTCTTGTTAGCGCCCACGTTTAACAATTCTATGCGGGGTGCCAGCCGCGATCGCTCAGCCCAGCGCTCCTCTTGAGTGCCGGGCTGTTTCCGCGGCACCCCACTCCCCAGTGGGCCGACAATCTTGAGCCTTACTCTGAAGTTTCAGACCCAAAAAACTTTCAGAGCTAAAGGTTCTAATTGAAGTTATTTAAACAGGCGTGTTTATAATGAACAAATGTATGTGTTTGTGTAAAATTTCTTTGTCCACTGTATCAACAGAAGTTGTTAGCGCAT
The DNA here is from genome assembly GCF_052327205.1 of Somniosus microcephalus. Taxonomy (NCBI): domain Eukaryota; kingdom Metazoa; phylum Chordata; class Chondrichthyes; order Squaliformes; family Somniosidae; genus Somniosus; species Somniosus microcephalus. The sequence continues at coordinate 49,659,635 of NC_141004.1, forward strand.
TAAAAATGAAGAGATTATGGCCTTTGTTAAAATAGTAGAATTTCAAACAAACCTGTTAACATATTTGTTGCTAATGTCACACACATGACTTACTCCAGAGTCTCTTGCTGTGGTCGTGACAGTCAGGCATACCCAGTAGAGATAAATTGGCATTAAATTCTCCGGTCTTCTTTAATTCAGCAGGCATACTGTACTCCACATCCCTGGTAGTAGCTTCATACCACCAATCAACTCTGGTGAAACTGGGAAATTGGGTAAGAGTAATTTAGGTGAAGTGGATACGAGCCTATATCCACTCCTCCGTGCCCAAGTTGCCAGTACACATCCAGTACCTGTAGCTGCATATGCAGCATCCGTGGAGAGAGAAATGGAGTCAACGTTTCAGGTCTGTGACCCTTCGTCGGTGTGTGACCCCACAAAGGGTCACAGACCTGAAACATTGACTCTGTTTCTCTCTCCACGGATGCTGCTTGGCCTGCTGAGTTTTTCCAGCATTTTCTGTTGTTGTTTCAGATTCCAGCGTCCGCAGTATTTTGCTATTGAGCTGTATGTGCAGCATGTATGCAGTATATCACTTGCACACAATAAATACTTCCCTACAGCTCTCTTCGGAAAAAAATCAGGCATTTGTGCTTCGGTCACTGAAATACCCAGATAGCATTAACAGTAATGCTTTTCAGGAATGTTTTGTACATTTTGACTTGTCAATATTACTGAGGTCTCATTGGAGCAACAGTACAAATGGAAAGTTAAAAAGTCAAGTGCTTTGAAAGATGAACAAACATAAAGTTGTAATAAATGAAATGATACAGAAAAAAAATGCAGGAAAATTGAAATTTTGTGTTATTGAGCAGTGGCACTAGGAAACTAGGCATATTGAGCACATTACTGAACAGCTGTTAAAGTGCTGGGCTGGACATTCCCTGGTGGAGCTGTCTTTAATATTTGAAGTGCTTTTGTTTCTTCAATAATTTAATATATTGTTAAAAAAGAACTGCTTGGCTTTTTAAAAGCAGGAAAAAAGAGCCCTGTTTTCACTTACCATTATGAAATGAAAGGGATCATAATCATCTACCATGTACGCTAAGTATAATAGATCTCTGATAGGAATGGGAGCTTTTGAGACAATCCCCAAGTTTAAAAAACTAAAACAAATTGGACAGCACATTTATTTGCAATATTAATGGGATTACTGATCAGAGGTAGACTTCTCCTGAACCCGAAGCTGACCTGGAGTTGGGACGCACTGGAGAGGAGCTGGCTTTCCTGGAGGGTTAATGGATGTTCCCAGGTAACGGCATGTATCTGTGCAGCTCGTATTCTGTGCCAATGTAAGAAAGACCAAGTAATGAATGGACTCCAGTTATGAGAGGTGGCTCCAACATGTTAATGTCAAGGCTGCTGGAGATCGGGTGGTATCAAAATGCGAGCTCTCCAAATATAATCACCCAGATATAGATGATGGCAGCACTGTAAATAATCCAAAATAACAACAGAAAATGCTGGAAAAACTCAGCAGGCCAGGCAACATCCGTGGAGAGAAATTAGAGTCGACATTTCGGGTGAACTGTAAATAATCCATGTTAAAATATTAACAAATATTGTATTGCAGTAGTGAACAATTGGTCTCAATCTATGCATTTGATTTGTAATACAACCGAAAAAGGCAATAATTTGTAAACATGTACAGCAAGCTGAATTAAAAAATACCTTAGACTGAAAATAGAATTAAGTTAAATCAGAGTGATGTTGTGTAGGTTATGGGAGCTTTAAACTTGCATAAACAAGGCTTTTCAGTTGTGCATTTGCTGCTCCACAGTTCAGCCAGGAGGAGGTGTAGCACACACTGCATCCTGAGCAGCTACATGTTCACCAGTGACCAGAAGGAAGGCACACACATTACTGCTGCCAAGCTGGCTGACTCCACAGCATTTTATCATGTGGGAAAACTTTGTTTTCAGCTAACATAGGACAAAAACTTATTCAGCTATCAGAGCAATTATTTAATAATCTACTATCACAAAAATTGATCCTGCTTTCATCTTAAGTACAAAAAAGAAAAGTTTTGTGCCGATTGCTTTAGAAAAAAACAAAGTGCAAAATCTTTGCAGGGATATTGAGGTATAGGACATGTTTGTATGTTGTTAGCAGTAATAATCAGCATCACAAAACTCCCAGTAAGAACATTTTTTTCAAAGGCAAGACCTGCTTCATTTTGAGTGTAATAATGTTGTTACATTAAAGATGATTAAGGTATCATTTTGACTGAACAATAGGTGATCATACGCTTTCCAACATGTACTTTGGTTCGAACAGTGTGGCTCCAAGAATTACATCAAACTATATTTCTGTTTTGTGTGAACAATCATTTGTAATTCAATTTTAACTGTTGTTTACGTTTCTTGTATGAAATATAATTGTAGGTCTCTGTTATAAAATGAGTTTGCATGGATTTAATTTCTTGTTGAATTCGTGGCATGAATGCATCTTTCTGTTTTCATTCCTTTATTCTTTCTTTGTGTCCCAATTTCTATGTACACAAAGAATTAATACAAAATTTCAGGCATGAAAAACAGAAACAGTTTCTATAAATAAAAGATTCAATGCGGTTTCAGGTGGGAGGTCGGAAGGAAGCGGTGGAACATCGCGTGCCCCAGAGGCTGCCTACCGAGACCAGGTAAGTGTCAGGATCAACTGTCAGGGCCGTCCCTTGCATAATATATAATTCACTTCTGTCTCATAGCACTCTGTCATTGTGGAGAACTCAGGGTAGATTTTCAGATTCATGTTGCCCCATAAAAGGAGTGCAATCGAGCATAAATATAGACAGATATCAGTGATGCTAAATCTGCATCTGCAATGTGCACAGAGCATTCTGAATGGAACAGAAACTCCTACCAGAAAGAGATAGGAGCTTCATTTCAATATTGTAATGATGGGCAGATGACATTGTATAGATGTCCCCACTATTTCTAGGCATTTATGTCTGATCTGCATCAGAAATTAGTCCATACTATTCCTGAAAAGTAAAAAAGAATTACAAATTTACCATTTGGGCCCTTTTTTGATCCTCTTCCTCGCTAGGTTGGACTGGCAGGAAACTCGCAGCGGATTCCTGCTCATTCCGCCGAGTTAAAATTGCTGTCGCTTCCCAATTACATCATTGGAACCTGACATGCATATGTAAAAAAAGACCCTGCCAGCTTTGGACAGGTGTCTTTGCCGCCTGTTCAGTCCAGCAGGTTAAAATCGCAAAGAGCCAGTGCCCAGTGACTCTAGGGTGGGTAAATAACCTGGGCGATTTTAATTGCCCAATTTCTGCTGGGCGGGTAGGGTTAAAATTCCACCAAAAGGCTCAGGGAGGTCGCAGCACACAATATTAAGATATTACATGGGTGGCGAGGGGGGGGGGGGCGTAAGAAGGAGTATTACGTTGGCACATTTATTTACAGTTGTCAATGAGCTGTCCCCTGGAGTGGTGCGACACGGATTGATGGCTGTGTACTTGCACTGAGCTGTGGAGACTACTGAGTGGAGGCAAACTTCTAAATCACAGAGAGATATGAGTGCGAGTTGTCTCAAAAGTCATGCTCACACTCCTCACAAAAAACAGTTCCAGAGTAGTACCTAAGGTGGGAATAGTCTACAGGACCCCGCCACTCCCACACACACATCCTCTTGGTGGGGGGGGGGGGGGCAGGGGAAATTTCAACAGCAACCACAAAGTACATGGGGTTTTCATCACTGTACTAAGAGTGATAGCCTTTCTTGCTAGTAATTTGGATTGAAGACTGTCTTTTAGAACAAATAATAAACCAAACCTTTATGGCATATAGTATTCATGATGTTGCAACAGGAAGTTTGAATGACCTCCGAGACTTGAAAGTAAAGAATAAATGTGTTTGGAACTGTGTGCAACCTGATTCTATCAAAGGTAAATTTAGTGTCTATTTATCATTGAGCTTTGGAGGCCATTCTAACTCCTAATTAAGTGTCAACTTGGTTATTTAGTAGTACTCTCATTTCTGAACTAGAAAATTGTGATTCAAGCCTCACTCCCAAGACTTGGTTATATAATCTAGGGTGACATTTCAACATAGCACAGAGAGAGTCCTGCATTGGCAGAGTTCGCCTTCTGGGCTGGATTTTTCCAACCTCGGCAGGTCCATGGCGGGCGACATCTGAGGCGCATGGGGACCCGCATCTGTCTTGATTTTCCGTTGATGGGGCTTGTTAAACCAGCCCTGCAAGGTTCCCAGCCAATTATTAGGAAGCGGGTCTGATGACGTCATTTGATGACACGTCATCAGCCGGTTTCCTTAAAGGGACCACGTCCACAATCATTTTGACAGTTGTACTGTCGGTGTTCTACAGCATTGAGGTGCTGCAAACACTGACAAGCACTGCACAGAGATGCATGGCTGCACCCAGGCTCTCCCATGACTCCCTGGAGGGGGTCACAGCACGCAGGGAGGTTCTCTTCCCTTCCAATGGGCAGTAAAGACCTCCCCAGGACACCAACGCAGCCTGGTTGCACATTGCACAGGAGGACACAAGCAGGGATGTTGTCAGGAGGACCAGGCTGCAGTGGCACAAACCTTTCAATGATCTCAGTAGATCACAAAATGTTACTGCAAAGCGCCACACAACCTCATCCTGCTGTGCCACTCATCACATCCCCATCACTCTGCCTTCCCTACACTACTCCTGCAATCCTTACTCATACCAACTTAGCTTGCACCTCCACCCATCCCTCTCGATCTACATTATCACTTCCTCATCTCACTAGCCACCCCTCACACTCACCCTCATCCTTTTCCAATCATACCAACTATCAACACACAAGGGTAGGCAGTTGGGTGTTATCGCCAATGTTCATGTAAAGTTTCTGTTAATGCGGTGTCAAACATTCAAATCTTTATTTTCAACACTTTGCATTCTTGGGCAGATCTGTGTGCACCTTTGGCAGTGGCTTAGTGAGTTGCAATGAATGGTGAGACATAATGGAACCCCCCCGCCTGCAATGGTGATGAGTGTGAAAGGAATGGCTTGGGCATTGTAGGGATGCTTTATGGTGGTGGTGTGGGGTGATGCCAACCTGGTGCATCATGTGGCAGCCATGGTGAGGACATTCCTGGCTTCCCGGGCAGCTATGTGCTCAGGTGCTGATGCCCTGTGTCCTGTGCAGCATCAGGTGATTGTGGCAAAGGTTGGTGCTGTTGCTGGTGTGCCTGATGATGTTGGTGTTGGGGCTGATCGTGGTGGAATTCTCAAGACCAAGGTGAGATTTTTTTCAAGGGCACCGATGCTGATGGAATAGATGGCAGGTGAAGTTGAGATGACAGACGCGATCTGTCAATGGTGAGAGAGGTTGCGCCAAGGCGGTGATACTGAATAGTGAGTTTGCTCCAAACACTTCAAACCTCCATAAAGCTGAAAAGTGTATTCCAAATCCTGAAGGCTCCAGCCTCTAAGATTGGAAATTGAACAGCTGTGAAATGGTAGCTTTTATACCACATTTGTAGCTGTCAAATATTCACAGCAATGCAGAGTCATTGAGAACCTGACACACTTACCTGAAGTGATCCCCGAGCGCCAGGAACCTCGTAAAAACATGGAAAAATCGTTAGGACCTGGTAAAATGCTGCTTAAAGTGCCGGCACTTGGGAAATTAACAAGGAGGTGGGTTCAGAGTGGAACTGCCATTTTGACAGTGAACCCGCCTCCGAACCCGCCCTCTGAGCACCGGCAAAATTCAGCCCTTTGGATGTAATGTTAAACCAAAGCCATTCAACTATGTAGGTGAATGTAAATGACCCTATGGCATCTTTCAAGGAAGAGTAGGGAGTTCTTCTGGTGTCCTGGCCAATATTCTTCCCTCAACCAACATCACCAGAAACAGATTAAATAGCCATTCATCTCATTTGCTGTTATAGGATTTGCTGTACACAAATTAGCTTCCATTTTTGCCTATATAACAGTGACTAAACTTTGGAAGTAATCCATTGGTTGTGAAGAACTTTGGGATGTAATAATGTGCTATATGAGTTTTCTCTTTCTCTAAGTATCTTTGAAATGGAAATTAAGCATGCTTCTATTTTTTTTTAAGCTGGACTACGTTAGTTTGTTAAAAGCTTTTTTTGTAAGTGCATGAATGATTATTAAAATTAATTCATCATACTTGACAGTTCTGCATTTTTACAAAGATAAGAAAATGACTTTACAGAAAGCAACTTAACAAAATGAAACTCAGAGTTCAAAGAAAAATCAAATACATTAGTGCCAAAGCAAAATACTGCAGATGCTGGAAATCTGAAATATAAACAGAAAATGCTGGAAATACTCAGCAGGTCAGGCAGCATCTATGGAGAGAGAAACAGAGTTAACGTTTCAGGTCGATGACCCTTCATCAGAACTGGAAAAAGCTGGAGATGGAACAGGTTTTTAAGCAAGTGTAGGAGCAGGGAAAGGAGGGAGGGGAGGAAAGAACAAAAGGGAAGGTCTGTGATAGGATGGAAGGCAGGAGAGATTAAGAGACAAAAGGGATGATGGTGCAAGGCAAAAGGAGATGGTAATGGGACAAGTTAAGAAACAAAGAAACAAAAGATGGCTCTAGATGAAGTGTAACTGGCGATGGCAGAATGATCGATAGCTGCCATGTGGGAGAGAGAAAAAAAATTACAAAACTGATAGGGGCAGAGGTTATGATCTGAAATTGTTGAACTCAATGTTGAGTCCAGAAGGCTGTAAAGTGCCTAATCGAAAGATGCAATGCTGTTCCTCGAGCTTACATTGATAATCATTGGAACAGTGTAAGAGGCCGAGGGCGGAGAGGTCAGAGTGGGAGTCGAGCGGAGAATTAAAGTGACAGGCGACCGGAAGCTCGGGGTCACCCTTACAGACTGAACGGAGGTGTTCTGCAAAACAGTCACCCAATCTGCGTTTGGTCTCCCCAATATAGGAGACTGCATCGTGAGGAGCGAATACAGTATACTAAATTGCAAGAAGTACAAGTAAATCGCTGTTTCACCTGGAAGGAGTGTTTGGGGCCCTGGACAGTGGGAAGGGAGGAGGTAAAAGGGCAGGTGTTGCATCTCCTGTGCTTGCACGGGGAGGTGCCGGGTGAAGGGGAATGGGTGTTGGGGGTGATAGAGGAGTGGACCAGGGTGCACAATAGTGCAAGATCCCTTCAAAGCACATAGCTTTATTAATAAAAGCAGAAAATGCTGGAAATACACAGTAGGTCTGTCAGCATCTGAAAGTATAGGTTAATGTTTTGGATACAGACCCTTCCTGAGAATGCTCTTTGAAACACTTGTATCTGAAATATTAACCTGCCTGTTCTTTTTTCAGATACTGATGAACCTGTTCTGTATTTCCAGGGTTTCCTGATTTTTGTTTCACATTCTGGAGGTTTCTTTTTTCTTTTTATCTCCACGTGAAATTATGATTGCTGAAGAAGTCGAAAATAGTTTTAAATGGGAGTAAGAAAGTATCAGCTTCCCCCTAGGTTCCCATTGAGGTAGGAAGTCCTTATGATTCTGCAAAGAACCAAAGGAAAGTCTGGAAAACACAAAGCAAATAAACCAAAAGGAGCAAGAGGCAAGAGAAAATGACAGCAACCATGAGAGAAGTTAGAAAAAGAGGGGAAACTGAAATCAGGGAAATAGAAACAGAAAAAACTTTATTAAGAAGCCAAGAATTGACTTCAGGTGAAGGCCTTGAATAAATAAAAGTGCAGGGAATTAACATTGAGGGAGAGTACAGAGAAATTCTCGAGTCACTAAATAAGGGAGGTATTGAACAGTCGCACAAGATAAGGGTCAAAAGGGTACAGAGAATTGAGCAGGGTGAAATGAAAAGATCCTAGATGACAAGGAAATAATTTATCCGGGAAAGTTAAACTCGTCAGTAGAAGTTGTTCTACAACCAAGGACAACGACTATAAAAATCTGAACACTGAGAAAAAGGCCATAACCTGAAAAAAATTGAGAGTGAAGAGAAACTGCTGAGTGTAATTGGAAACTGCAGAAGGATAAATCTGCAGAGATACACTAGAGAAATAAATAATTCTGTCTGTACAGAAACCCAAAGAGAAGCAAAGAAGTACAAGGACCGGTGACCTGTTCCATCTCTAGAAATGTTATTGCTATTCCTCACTGAAGTTATTTAATCTCATAGCTTCTTGTGAAATAGCACTTGTTTTTTTACCAAAGCGTTACCAGAAGTTTCCTCCAAGTCATATGTTCATCAATGAAAGGACCCTTTAATTGCATAATCACCTTATATGAAGTAGATTTGGTATTTTTACATAAAAATGTACTCCTTAATTACATTCTGGTGGAAAAAATAGGACGTTTGACATTTTGTGGCCTTGGGATGTGTGAAATCTCCAGTAATAGCCACAGCATAAGAGACATCGGTAACTACATTTATACGGAAAGGATTTAAGAGGTTCGTTGGGGATTAGCTTTTTTAAGGTTAATTTTTTTTTCATGTAGTATGTCATGTAAAGATCACAGAATATTTCTCTCATGGACACAGCGCTAATGATAAAGTGGTTTAACAAGCAGCAGTCTTCATTAGTTTAACATAATGTTGAGAATAAGTGAGTCCTGAGAGGGATGCAAATAGAATTCAGTCAATGTAATTTAATTTAGGTAGAAGCCAATGAATTATAGTCAGAAACACAGTCAATAATTAATAACTTTCTTTTTCACCAGTTCTAGCTTTCCATAACATTTTATTTCTTGCTGATATATTCAATCGATGCATCTTGATTTGACTTTAATTAATTTACTGTACAGCAGTATCCATATCAAACCGAGTTATGCATGTATTTACAACCATTGCCTTCCAGGCAGTGGGCAATATCCTGTTTTGTACATGACAGCCTCAGTTGATTATTAGTGGGAAAGGTTGAGCTAACAGCTAAATTTAACCTTGCATTGCAATAATGTTGAATAGTTTTAAAGGAACAACGTTAAGGTGGTGAGTGGAGCGAAATCATTGTGCTGTTGCTTTCCATTTATTTCAACGAGGAATCTTTAAAACATTTAGCTCCATTTTTTTGTTTCAGAAAGTCTTGAAGGATAAAATTATTAAGTCACTATTTTATGCAGGTCAAAACGATCATATTTTAAGAATTTTGGTGTATTTTTTCTCTTGGGTGGCTAGTAGCAGGTTTATTAACATTAAACTGGCAAATTCACTACTGCCCAGAGTTGATCATTTACAGGGGCATTTATTTATATAAATATGTGCCCAATGGCCTTTCAGCATGTACCCTCACTCACCATATTGGAGATTTGGGTGGCAGCCGCACATGATTTTTTTTTGACTGTTTAAATTAATGATGCGAGAATTGTGCACAGCACATCCCCATATTTCCGATCAACAACCCTGATAGGTAGGGCTCCCCACGGTAAGTGCGCACATGTAAAACTAACTCTTTGGAGTATTTAAGAGATGGGCTCTAACAATCGTGCACTAAATAAAGACTATGGCCAGAATTTCCCATTAAACAATGGGTGGATTTGGGGCATGGGGACAGTTAAATTGTTAAAAATGTGAATCCTGACCTGATCCCGCCTCCAATCCCCCCCACTTCCGGTTTTGCCAGAGGTGGGACGGGGGGCAGGTGACCAACCCGCTCCCAGGGGCCGTTACCTCAATTTAAATATTGTAATGAGGCTGGAAGCCGCTTTTTCCACCTCCATTTTGAATTTAATTGCCTGTGGACGGGATTCACACAATTCATGAAACCCGGCAGTTAAACAGAGTCGGGGACTGCTGCATCCAGGAGGTAAGTGGCTTTATACCTACCTCCTGGAACCAGGGTCCCTATCTAACCCACCCCCCGCGATCGACGACCCCATCACGAGGCCTCCGATCGCATTCCCAGGCCTCCCCCACCCCCAACCCCACCCCACCAACAATGATGATGAGGCTGGCCACGATCCTCCAGCCCCCTTGCCAATCCTCCGCTCCCCCCAATCCCTGGCCGATCCCCGATTTCACCCCTCCCCCACGATCCCCGATGTCACCCACGATCCCCGCTTGCCTACTGATCCCCGATTCCCCCTGCGATCACCTCCCACCCCCAATCGCCTGCCGATCCCCCACCACCCCAATCCCCTGCCGATCCTGCAATCACCCCCCTGCCGATCTGCTCCCCCCTCCTGTTTGCCGACCCCCCCCCATCCCACCATTTGCCGACCTCCTCCTGCCAATTGCCGAACCCCTCCTGCCTATTGCCAACCCCCTCCCACGATCCCACCCCCGCACTGACCCCTCGCAACTAAGGCCTCTCAAGCTAGCTGGCTGCGGGCGGGAAACCAAGGCCTCATATTCAAATTAGGCTATGCCAACCTGCGGGAAATCCAGCCTCCCGGGTTTCCCGGCCGCCTTGGACAACCCCCCTCCTGCCCTCAACACACCTCCCCAAAGAAAGTTCCGGCCAATGTAACCTAGCAATGTAAAAAGGGCAGTTTGATTAATCTCTCTTGTCCTGCAGACTTCCTCTCATTGCCTCACCCCAGCAATTCTCTGCTCTACGATGCTGCTGTTTTATACAAGTTTACTGTAACAGTGGAACACATCTTGACTGCATTTGTGCTTTTTGCTTCAAAAACCAACTCGGGTTAAAAAAAAATTCTGCCCTTCAACAACACTGAAAGTGAATACCAACCTTGTATTTCCAATTATTCCCCGTATTAGCTAAATAAAACTGCTACTCAACTTGGTTTTTAATTTGTGCACCATCATTACACACACATATAGATACATAAACAAATAAATCACAGCCTGCCTTGCCTTACTAATTTGCAGTGATCTTTTTACCTACCTTTATAACCCATTGCACTGACCATCATTAGAACACTAGATAATTGAACCTTCTCTATCTGTTTGATAAAATAAATCTTTGGATGCATATTGCACCAGTAATCAGACTATTAGCCATGCGTGTTGGCAGTTATATAAATGCTATCTCTTGTTGCTGTAGCTCCAGGCACACATGACAGGCACTCAGTTATATAATGGTGGGCTGGTAAACATGGCATTGCGCTGGCGTCATCTTGTGCCTTGCATGTCTGTGACACCATTTTGACTTGGGTTTGGAGCTCATTTTCCAGCTGATTTCTGCTGCCCTTATATGAAGGAAAATTAAGAGAATATGATTTGATTCCATGTCGAGCTGCCAGCTGCCTCGGTGACATTTATACTTCCACTTCAAGTTTCACTCCAATTCTAATCTAGTTAATGCATTTTTTGTAAGAAATTTCAGTATAGAACCTTTACACTATAGGCAATATATGGAGCAGTATTTTAAATATAGAAGTTGCTTCAGCTTATTAAAATCAGCACCGATTCCATTTTCTGTCTATATCATTTCAAAAACAATAAAACTGTTGACAATCTTATAGGATGTTTAGGCTGCATACACAGCAGTCGGCTTCGAATCCTGGAATATAGGCTTTGACACCAACTGAATCACATTTGACATAAAAATACAGATTTCCATTAAAAATGATTGGAAAGCTGAGCTTATGAACTTCAGCAAGCAAGTGGCAGTACTCTGCAGGTATAGCACTGGTGCATTCCACCGAGCCAAGGTCACTGCATCTTATGAATATAGTCAGTCCTACAAAGTCTATAATTTCTTTTGCCCAGAATAACCTTATCTCAATAAACTCAACTGTTGTGTTGCAAAGTAATAATGGAATGCATTTAAAAAAAGTTCCCTGAAGATAGGAGGTCACAGCGCACAGAGAAGCCTTTCGTGCATTATCAGTCCCCTGGTTTAGTATGTGTTAGCGGCTGTCTGCCTGCGTTCAGAGATCAGCCAGCTGTAGCTGGTTACATTATAATACAGGTCAATACTTGAGGCTTTTGTAATACTGAATCACACACTTCTATTCCCTCTGTCATTCAGTCTCATTAGTGTGGCTCAACACTGCAGTCAGATCAATACAAGACAGCTGTCAACTAAACTGCCTTTTTCACACAGCGCTTTGCAGCAAACTGCTTTTTCCAGATGACATACTTGGTAAAGATACAATGGGAACAGTTTCATTTGTTTTGTAAAAATATGAGAGGGGCGACTTTAAGCCCTTGTGGGTGGGAACGGTGCAGCCAGGCGGGCGATTAAAATCGTTGCAGGGCTCTTACCACTCTCGTCTAGATGTGTTCCCGCCGGCCGCCATTTTCACCATGCAGTTTCCAGAATCGACCGAGGCACCTGCCAGTGGGGGGGCCTCATGAATACATGCACATTGGGGTCCTATGACCCAGTTAGGACCCCGGCACCACTTTAACACAAAATCACGGATGTTATGTCTAGCGTCCAACTCGCCTGTAAGACCTGGCGGGGGTCACTCACCTGCAGGTAATTGGACCTGTGTGCCCTTGTGCTGTTTGGATTGCCAGGGGCATTTCCAGCTTCCAGATCACTTCTTCCTCACTTTTTTTGGACTTACTTACTCAATGTGTCAGCTGTGGCTCAGCTGGTAGCTGCTAGTCAGAAGGTTGTGGGTTCAAGTCCCACTCCAGGGACTTGTGCACATAAAGCTAGGCTGACACTCCAGTGCAGTGCTGAGCGAGTGCTGTACTGTTGGGGGTGCTGTCTTTTGGATGGGACATTAAACCGAGGCCCCGTCTGCTCTCTCAGGTGGATGTAAGAGATCCCATGGCACTATTTCGAAGAAGAGTAGGGGAGTTATCCCAGGTGTCCTCGCTATTATTTCTCCCTCAAACAACATAACAAAAGCAGATTATCTGGTCATTTTCACATTGCTGTTTGTGGGAACTTGCTGTGCACAAATTGGCTGCTACGTTTCCCACATTACAGCAGTGACTGTACTTCATTGGCTGTAAAGCACTTTGAGACGTCCGGTGGTCATGAAAGGTGCTATATAAATGCAAGTCTTTCTTTCTTTTCAATAAGCTGTATCTACTTTTCAAGGCTGCTATTATTGCCAGTTTCAACAGGATGAAGGAGCAGTTGGGAGGAAGAGGAGCAGCAGCACTCACAACCAGCTGAGCTCTGCAGCCTCCTACAACAGGACCTGGTGCCTGCTGGAACAGGGTGCTATGCTTTGCCAATGGCTGCCAAAGTCCACCACAGCCCTTAACCATGTCAGGTTAATTTGTCAATTCCCAAAAGATGCCCAATTTGAGTCATTTTGGGTTCACGTTGGCTTATCCCATTAATGATTTGTTTATAAAAATACGAATGTCCTGTTTTCACTGAATTTGCACCCATAGGCCGAGATTTTCCTTACCTCGGTGGTTCCAGGGTGGGCGATGTCAGTGGCGGGTCCCAATCCTGCTGCTAGCTCCATCCCGCTCTGGAAAATGAATTTACCCAGCGCGTTTCCCGGCTCAATTAGAGGAAGTGGGTCTAGTGACGTCATTCATGATGTGTCATTAGCCGGCTTTCTTAAAGGGACCCTGACCATATTTCTTTTGACATTTGTGCTGTCAGTGTTCTACAGCATTCATGTGCTGCAAACACTGACAAACACTGCACAGAGGTGCAGGGCTGCATCCAGGTTCTCCCATGACTCCCTCCATATGCTTGTCCAAATCTATCCAAGACTAGAAAGTGTTGAAAATAAAGTTTACATAAACATTGGATAAAACACCCAAGTGGCTACCCTTGTGTGTTGTTAGTTGTTATGATTGCACTAGGATGATGGTGAGTGTGAGGGATGGCTAGTGAGATGGGGATGTGATAATGTAGATGTAGATAGAGAGATAGGGATGGGTGGAGGTGCAAGGTAAGTTGGTGTGAGTAAGGATGTGCAGGAGTAGGGTAGGGAAGGCAGAGTGATGGGGATGTGAGGATGAAGGTGAATGTGGTTTTGTATTAATGTTTCCTGACCTATGAGATCATTGAAACATTTGCGGCACTGCACCCACGTCCTTCTGAATACATCTCTCTGACCTCCTCTGCAATCTGCAACCAGGCTGTTTTGGTATCCTGGGGAGGTCTCTTCCGCCCATCGGAAGGGAAGAGGACCTCCCTGCATGCTCTGACTCCCTCCATAAGCATATGGAGGGACTCATCGGAGAACCTGGGTGCAGCCCCCTGCCTCTGTGCAGTCAATGTCAGTGTTTGCAGCACTCCAATGCTGTAGTACACCAACAGCACTATGTTAATTCAACATCAAATATAATATGGCCATGGTCTCTTTAAAGATCCCGGCTGAAAACGGGTCATGAATGACGTCACCAGACCCGCTCCATTTTATTGGGCCGGATAATGAGCTGGGCGGGCTTAATAGGCCCTATTAATGTAAGTTTGTTTTCAGCAGCGGGGTCGCGACCCGCCATGGCCACTGCCCGCACCGGTCCTGCCAAGGTAGGCAAAATTTCGGCCCTCGTTTTTCACTCCCCCACAAGTAGAAATATCTTCTCTACGCGGACCCGATCAAACCCTTTTATCTTTATCTTTTCTAGAGAAAAGAGCCCCAGCCTGTTCAGTCTTTCCTATAGTTGTACAATTTGGGATATACTTTTTGAATAACCTACGATTCAGGGTGACTCCTGAAGCAACTCTTAAGATTCAGTCACACAAACACTTGTGGGGGGGGGGGAATTTTCCCAGCCCTGGGGAGGTGGGTATGGAGGCAGGACTGTCAGGAAAATGGCAGAAACTGGGAGCGGGTACCGACCCCACTCCCAACCCGCCTCTGTGCCATCTTCCCGGGAGGCGGGTCCCCGAGTCGCGCAGGGTTCCGTCTCCTCGAGGCGGGAAGGGGATTAGAGCCAATTAACTGCCTGTCAACAGGTAGTTAACAGGCAGTTTTGAGGCTTATCCCCATTTTACGCCTGCAATTGCGGGCTTCCTGACAATCGCGAACCTCGTGGGTCTGCGGGGGTGAGAGGGGTCAAAATGTCAGCTGTAGAGGTGAGTGATGAGTGCAAGTGTGGACAGGTAAGTATGAGAGGTGAGTGTAAAGTGTTGGAAAAAGTTTCCTTACCTTTGCTTCTTCCTGCAGGCTTCAACATTTGAGGATCCGAAGGGGCCTCATCTCCACGGCAGAGATGACAGAATGGCTGCTGCATTCTCAGATGCAGCAGCCATCTGCTTTCTGCTGAGGAGAGAGGTCTTGGTGAGCCTTCTGTGCAAGGGCTCACCTTAGAACAGAGATTGTCAGTGTTTGACAGCTTCTCAAAGCTGTCAAATGCTGACAATTCATCTGAAATTTTTTTTTCAACAGATGAAGCAAAATACGCTGATGTCATCTGCTTTCCCTTAATTGACCGGTAAGTCTGCAGGGTGGGCTTAACAAGGACAATCAAAGGAAAATAGCGTGGGTTGGTCAGACATCGCTGGGGGTGGGACTGGAACCCCAAAACCAGCAGTCCTGCCCAAACGCACCTTCATTGAGAAAATCCAGCCCTTGAGTTCTGGACTTCTTTAAGTCAAAAATAAAAGTCAAATTCCAAAGATAACCTTTTTTAAAACCGTAGCTTTGATCCGGTTGAAAGAATAGCAGTTCTTCAACAACTTATATTGCTAATATTGCACACAAATTTTAATTACTTAAGCATGGATGCGAGTGATAAACTTCACAGACTCAGGATTTATGAAACATTCAATAGTTGCTCTGTTTGTGAAAAAGTGGCAGTAGATACAGATGTCATTTATTGCTGAGCACAGTGAGGGATTTACTCTTTATCACTGTTCTAGTTTCCAATGAATAGAATGACTGCTGTGCAGTCTCATTGTGCTTCAAAGCCATGAGACAGACTTGCCGGGTCTCGTGCATTAGCAGTGACACTCACTCATGTCGATTGTAAATACACACAGCTCCACTTGTTTAACTGTATTTGTTCATATTCATAAATCTTGCACCTAAAATTTCCTCCACGTTTACAGTCCTGCATAAATACAGGCACAAAAAACAAGTGTAGTTGAGTCTGATTAGCTTGAGACTGAAATCTATCTGAAGCCATCCATACATATCTCTGATTTTGTATGGATTACATGGTACTGAATCTGTTGTAATTCGGTAACATGTTTATCCTGCAGTCGATAGATTATTAAAAATATTCTCTAGGATGTGCTCTTCCTGTCTACATAATCTTATTTCCTGTTGTCATGATTTCTGGTGATGTTTTGCTGTCAGTATTTACTTTTGTAAATTGCTGTGTCAGCATTTCTCATTCAATTTTGTTACATCAACTTTTTGCTTAATCATTCCAAGGGATGTGGGCGTTCACAATGTCAGAATCATAAATTAGCAACAAATCACAACTTTACAGGCAGGCACTGTACCAATCAGCAAGTAGCAAGAACGTGTGAAAAATCAATCATGACGTTCAAAAAATTACAGGGGAAAAATTCGGTCGCGCCCCCTTTGGGGCATTAACTTCGCTACTTTTAGCGCCCCGATAAAGTTAGCGCCCCTGCACCGTAAATTGAGTGGAAGCGCTCCCCCTCCTTCCTGGGGCGCTACCATTCAATATCGCAGCGCTACGCGCAACAGCAACACACACATCGGTATGTAGTGCCGCGGTATTACAGGCCTTCCCTGATTAAAGGGACGTGGTCTAGCGCAACACGCACCAGGGCCCTGCTGGACCACCGGGGAGTGGGGTGCTGGGAAAACAGCCCAGCACTTAAAAGGAGTGCCAGGCTGAGCGATTGCGGCCGGCACCCCACATGAAGAAACGGAAGGGGGAAGGTGCTGGCAGGCGGCCCAAAAATATGGCCGCCCGGCATCTACCCTTTAATTTGCGCCTCCGCGGCCGCACAAACACCACCCTGACCCTGTCAGACATATCGTCCAGCGGTAGGTCAGGGGGCGCGACCGAAGTTTGCAGCCGTGGCCGAGCGGGGCGCTGCGCACGGTGATGACGCCATCACCGGAGACGCAGTGCCACGGGACACTACCAGCTACCGCCGCCGCTAACCTCCCACTGAATTTCACGGGAGGTGTTAGCGGCGCCGCGCCACGGTGCTAGAGACTTTGTGCCCCGTTAGCACCCAATTTTCCCCCCAATTCTCTTAAATCCGGCAGACAAAAAACACAAACAAATCACCAATTTTTTTCAAAATGTTTGTGCTGCCATTTTCTTGTCTTCAGCCAGCCAACTACATACAGGTAAAAATACAATTTAAAATAACATAATAGAAACATAGAAAAATAGGAGCAGGAGTAGGCTATTTGGCCCTTCGAGCCTGCTCCGCCATTCAATATGATCATGGCTGATCCTCTATCTCAATACCATATTCCCGCTCTCTCCCCCTAATAGACATGTAATAAATATATAAAAATGTAAACAATATTGCAACTTGCCCATTAGATTGCCCAACTCCAGTGGGAAAGGACTCTATTAAGTTTTGCCTCCTGAGGCCTACTTCTTTCAGGGCTCAGGTTTTTCTCTGAAGGCAGATTCCCCACGTGTTGCTACACACTAGGCCCAACCTCCAAGTTCCCAGACCTCGGGAACCCTTACTAGTGCTATCAGATTCTGAGATCCACCTTTTCCAGTGCTGCTAGACTGCCACATTGTCCAGAGATTCATATTCCACATGTTCTGGCAGAAATCGGGACCGCCCCGCCAGTGTTGCCAAACTCCAGAACCCTCAGCACAAAGCTGACAAACTCCAGGATTCCACGGTGCCCCCACCATTCTGCCAAAGCCAAGGCCCACCTGCAATCAGTCGTACCAAAGTCCAGGAACCTCTCCTAGTGCTGCTAAACCCCAAAACCTTCTTTTCCCCTCAGTACCGCTAAATGACAGGCGCCCACCTCCTATCTGGTACATGTTGCCCGTTGATCTGCTGTGTATCCTGGGATGAGCTTCAAATTGAGTAAATAGATAACAGAACAGGTAAGTAAAAAAGAAACGCATACCACTTTAAGGACCACTAGTTAGGCTGTCATAGATCTGGAGCAGTGCATGTTCCACTCAGTTTTTGCCCAATTTGCCATTGGGGTCCTGAAATAGGTATTAGGCTGCCGATTAGCATAATTAGCATCTGTTAAGGGGGCACCCTGGGTTCTTGGAAGTCGCTGATTGTGGAAGGGAATGGGCTGCACGAAATTGGTTCCCCAACTCTGATTTTGCGCCCAGAAATCGAGTGCAACTCATATCAATTTATACCTCAGTTTGACTTTGTGCGCTAGTGTAAAACGGGAGAAATCGGCGCAGTCCCCAGTTATACATCACTCCCAATTTTCATTTCTATTGACTTCACTGGAAATGAACATTGGGAGAGATATATCAATAAAGGTTGATCCGGTATCGCCCATTTTACACGGTCGCCCAAAGCCAAAATTACCCACGTTGTCTCTTAGATCTTTGCAACACCATGAAAGATTTGCAAGTAGCTGTAAAAAAATGACTGGTTTGAATATCCCAGTTTCCTTCTGTCAATTCCTCTCTTTCTGAATATTTGCTTAAGCATTGAATTGCACTTAATTATACTGATGACATCAATGAGTTAATCAGTCAGGAGGAGTTATCGAGCTGACCTAGTATCAATGGATGTACCATCATTAACTCAGGGAGATTCAGCAGACTTGTTATTTCACTTGCGTATGTCAATACAGCTTCCACACACTATTTGATACAGTAATTCATCCCAGCCAATTCCTGTAATTGATTTCATTAAGACCCATCATTAAAATAAAATTTGTGAATAAACACAAATAGAGAAAAACATACTGACATTAATCATGTCGGAGGGCCCCAAACACCCCTTCCAGGTGAAACAGCGATTTACTTGTACTTCTACGGATGCTGCCTGGCCTGCTGAGTATTTCCAGCATTTTCCTGTTGTTATTTCTGACATTAATCATAATTCTTTGCAGTGACTGAATTTTTGAAGCGTTTTTAATGGAAGTCCACTTTACCATGTAAAATGCCTAATAAGTGCATACAGGCTGATTTTTTGGCTGCAGCGGAAAATCATGGGGAGCACACACACTCTTTCTTTGTATGCAAAACGAGACTCTATGGTGGGACTGTGCACTCGGAAGTTCAGCTCTGTACCTGTGTATCTAACCAACGGCACCACCCAAAGTTTTATTGAAATAACTGCATTCAAAACAACCTAACGCAGGATGACACTTTTAGCCACATAAGGTTTTGATTGGAAAATGTTTGTGTGAATTTGGCCATTTTTAGATTGAGTTGATGTGAGCTTACTTTGATTTTTCTCATGCGTGTAAAGGCAACCCTGCAACAAATTAGTAAACAGCTTGGATTGAGAAACCTGGCTTGGAGTTAGAATGCTCAGTGTTAAGATTTGAGGTAAGTATTCATATGCAATGTCATTGCTTTTGTCTTGGCCACATTCATTTATAATTCACCATAGTGGTCTCCAGAATAATAATTCAAGACATACATAGGAGCAGGAATAGCCTTGAGCCTGTTCCGCTATTCAATTAGATCATAGCTGATCTGTACCTCAACTCCAGCCTTTGCTCCGTTTGTGTGCATCCACTCCAAGACCAATAAATCCTTCCGAAGGTGCAGTGCCCAGAACTGAACATAGTGTTCCAGAGCTTTATACAACCGAAGCATACTTGCCACCCCTTTGCATTTTAGCCTCCATGAGATAAAGGCTAACATTCCATTAGCCTTTTCAATTTATTTTTTGTACATGTCCACTAGCTTTTAGTGATTTCTGTACATGGACCCTTAAATCTCTGCTCCTCCGCAGTTTCTAGCTTCTCACCATTTAGCAAATACTCTGATCTATCATTCGTGGGTCCAGACTGGATGACCTCACACTTCCCCACGTTGAACTCCATCTGCCAGTTTTGCTCACTCACTTAATCCGTCAATGTCCCTTTGCAACTTTCTGCTCACATCTACATGACTTACTATGCCACCTAACTTAAATAATAACACACAAGCCCTGTAGTGCCAGACAGAAACAAGCGCCCTGTCATGTTAACCCTGCCATGATGGGTGGGACAGGATCACCGGGGGTGGGGGGGTGATAAATGGGTAACACAACCCCAACCCGCCGCGGACGCGCCCACAGCCATTTTTCCGCGGCGAATTTTGTAGCATCCGAGTGCCCCACCGTGGAGAGATGGGACACTTCATTAACATATTTAAATTGGGCCCCCCACAGTGCAATTGGGAGCCCAATTTAAACTTTGCAGTTGCCCAGAGTTCAGAAAACTCAACGGTGAAAGGGAGGCGGGAGTTCCCGGCTCCACGAGGTATGTGCTTTTTACAACACTCCTTGTGGGCCAGGAGTTCTCCGCCTGGCCCCTCAAGGAAGCCTTCAGCCTCCCCTCTGCCGATCATGGCTGATTCCACTCTCCCCAATCTCCGATCATTCACCTCTCTATGCCACGATCACGGCCTACCTTTCCCACCCCCCACCCCCACAAGCTCTGATCGCTCACCTCGCCATGCCACAATCCATGTTCTTGCTCTAGAGGAAAGTGTGGTATTTTCAATGATCATCGCCTAAGGTTATCACTGTTCATCAGCAGAAAATAGTATAGTTCATGTGCAGGTGTACAGGCCAGACCAGAAAACTATTCCTCTATGACGTACAATTTATTTTCAGGACATGTTATTCTGAAGCTTAACCACTGCCACTCATCCCTACCTGCAGAAGATGAACATGTTTGGCCTGTATAGGATCAGTAGTATGTGAACGAAAAATTGAGTTAGTTCCTATTTGTTTAGTAGATTATAGGAAATTACAGATAACCAGTTAATGCTCTTGTACTACATTCCTGTTTTGTGCTGTGTTTAACAGTATAATTCCCTTACCTACATTATCCAAATCTATAGATGGAAGATCATAGACATGGACTCAAAATCTACCCTAATGCATTGTGCGATCACAGCCAACCACCCACCCACCCACCCCCCACCGCCCCGAAGGGTCCCGGCTGCGGCCTCCTGCCGCTGGTTTACTCGCCACTGTCAATTTGACCGTCTGCCGGGTGGAGAAACGGAATTAAAAAATGTTAATGAGATCCTGCAGTTCAGGACCTCTGCGTCACCAACCTTGCCAGGTTCTTCAGCCACTGCCACACCCTCCCCACCTCCCCGTAAGCATCGGAGCCAAGATTTCATGAATACATCTCCAGAAACTATACAAACAGATTTTCCTCATCTACTTCTGTTGTGTCCGTCAGTAGTAAGACACAAGACTGCAGGAGAACGGTACAACAGGTGTTTACTCAATGTGGCTCACTCTGGAACTGAACTGCACAGATTACTACTCAGTGTTATATACAGGTGTGGTCACTGCCGGTACTACAGTATACATGAGCTGTAAAAAGTAGTTCCCCCCTTAAAGGTATATACATTACAATTCCTCCCCTTTTAGATTAACAGTACTATAACACTCATTTAACAATTAAATATCAAACTAATTACAATTAACACTTTTAACATACAACGTTAGCTGAAAATAGTCCATTTATATATTCAGTCTTTGGGGAGGCTTCCTGATCCTTTCTGGATATCGCCTTTCCCAAGTGTCTCGCTCTTGGTGCGGAGGCGATTCTGGCCCCCTATCGTCGGTTGGGTCATCAGCTTCCGATGCTACTGTTTCTGGGGTAGATGCGACCTGTACGTCGGGTTCATCACCAGGTACGTATGGGCGAGGCATGGGGTTGACTTGTTCCTGTGACTAGGATCTGGTCAGCATGGCGTCTCACGATGTTCTCCCCAACGTCCACTGTGTACATTAGTGGGCCCTGCCGTGTGCATATCGTTCCTGGCTGCCATTTTTCTGTTCGGTAGTCGCGGGCCAAGACTGGTTGCCCTACATTGAAGCTCCTTGTTGGCTTCTCATGGATGTGCTGGAATTGCTTACTCTCAACATCTCTTCGTACGTTTGGTCTGAGCAAATCCAGGCGAGATCTTAACCTTCGGTTAAAGAACATCATGGCCGGGGCCTGGTTGGTGACTGCATGTGTCGCATTCCGGTAGGCGAACAGAAAATTGTCCACCTTGTGCTACAGCAGAATGTTGTCATTGTACGTAGCCTTTATTGCCTTCTTAAAGGTTTGTACGAACCTCTCAGCCAATCCATTTGTGGCTGGATGATACGGGGCGGATGTGTAATGCCTTACCCCATTCTTCTTCATAAACCTCCGGAACTCTTCGGACACAAACTGTGGTCCGTTATCGGAGCAAATCTGTTCTGGCAAGCCGTTCCTGGCAAAAATGGTCTGTAGGACTGCAATAGTTTTCTCCGTGGCGGTGGAGGACATTTTGATGACCTCAGGCCATTTCGAGTGCGCATCCACGGCTATTAAAAGCATTGAGTCCATGAATGGACCAGCAAAATCAATATGCACCCATTGCCATGGAGATGAGGGCCACTCCCATGGGTGTAGAGGGGCATGTGGTGGTGCATTTTGGACTTTCTGGCATCCTGAGCAGCTCTTGGTCAGGTCCTCGATTTGTTTATCGATTCCCGGCCACCACACATAAGCCCTGGCAAGGCTTTTCATTTTTAGCCCTCCCAGATGACCCTCATGAAGCTCATTGAGCATTCTATCCCTTAACTTGGGTGGAATTACCACTCGGGATCCACACATCAAGGTCCCCCGGCACACTGACAGCTGTTCTCTTCTTGTCGAGAATGCTGGCAACAGTGAGTCGCCATGTGCTGGCCATCCCTTCACCATCAAATCATATACCCGAGACAGTGTCGGGTCATTTCGGGTCTCCTTTTCTATACGAGCGTTAGTTACCGGTAGGTATTCAACTATAGTCGAATGAAATATTTCGACAGGATCCACTGCTGCTGCTTCCTCCACAGTAGGCAGTGGCAGGCGTGATAGCCCATCAGCATTTCCATGCTGTTTCGTGCCCTTATATTCAATCTCATAGTGGTGCGCCCCTAGAAAGAGTGACCATCTTTGTAGTCGTTGCGCAGTCATCACCGGAACACCCTTCTTCGGATTAAAAATGGAGACAAGAGGCTGGTGGTCAGTCAGCAAGGTGAATTTCTGCCCGTGCAGATAGTGATTGAACTTTTTCACTCCCCACACGAGCTGAGGGCTTCCCTGTCAATCTGGGCGTAGTTACGCTCGGCTGAGGTTAGTGATCGTGACGCAAAGGCTATTGGCCTCTCTGAGCCGTCCGAGAATTTGTGCGACAGCACTGCTCCAATGCCGTAGGGTGACGCATCACACGCCAACCGAATTGTTGTGCTGGGTTGAAATGGGCCAATACCTCTTTCGATGTGATTAGTGTTTTGCTCTTCTGGAAAGCTCGTTTACATTCGTCACTCCACTTCCATGGCACTCCAGTTTGCAGTAGTGTGTTCAGTGGGTGTAGTATTGTCGACACATTTGGCAAGAAGTTATGGTAGTAGTTTACCAGCCCGAGGATCGACCTCAGTTGTGACACGTTTTCCGGTGCTGGAGCCTTGACTACTGCCTCAATCTTTTCTGGGGACTTATGTAACCCCACTTTATCGATAACGTGGCCACAATACAAGATCTTTTTTTTAAAAAACTCGCATTTGGGGCGGTTAGCTCGGAGCCCATATTCCTTCAATCTAGTGAGCACCTGCTCCAGGTTGGCGAGGTGATCACTGTCATTTTCGCCCGTGACCAGGATGTCGTCCAAATAACACTGGGTCCCTGGGATCCCTTGCAGGACTTGTTCCATTGCCCTTTGCCAAATATCTGGAGCTGATGCTACCCCGAATACCAGCCAGTTGTATTGGTAGAGACCTTTATGGGTGTTGATTGTGAGGTATTTTTTTTTATGCTTCTTCTACCTCCATTTGCAGATACGCCTGGGCCAGATCAATCTTAGTGAAGCGTTTCGCTCCAGATAGTGAGGCGAAAATATCTTCAATCCGCGGAAGTGGATATTGCACGGTGTGAAGGACTGGGTTCACTGTTACCTTAAAGTCCCCACAGATGCGAACCTTCCTTGGTTCCCCAGGCGTGCTGCTCAACGACTTTTTCATCACAGGGACGATGGGTGTAGCCCACTCGCTCCAGTCTACCTTGGACAGTACTCCTGAACGTTCCAAACTCTCCAGCTCTGCTTCGACGGCTGGGCGGATCGCATAAGGTACCGGTCTGGCCTTAAAAAATTTTGGGCTTGCGTTTTCTTCGATTTTAATTGTTGCTGTCATGCCTTTTAGTGTTCCGAGTCCTTGCTGGAACACTTCTTGCGCGTCGGTTAGGATCTTTGACAGTCACCCAGGTGTGACGTCGTCATCCTTTTTGGCAGCCACAGTCAGTGCTTGTATGGAATGCCAACCCAGCTGTATTTTCCGGATCCATTCATGTCCCAGTAATGGTGGTCCTCCATCTTGCAATACATACAGGTCTAGTTTTGGTGTTTCCTTACCGTTATATATAACGGTCACCCTTATTTTTCCTTTGGGGTAGACTTTTTGCCCCGTGTACGTCTTCAAAATAATTTTTCTTTCTCTCAAGGGTATGTGTGAGAATAGCCGCTCGTAGTCCCGTCGGTTTATGACTGTTAGGGCTGATCCTGTGTTCAATTCCATTTTTACCTGGACTCCTGCTATCTTGAGAGTGACCCAAATGGTTCGGTGATCCTCCGTTTTGATCACATTATGTAGTTTCAGACAACTCCGCTCCCTGCTTTCGGAGTCGGTATCACTCTTTTGTTCATCTGAACTATTCTCCGTCACCTTATGTACCTTCTTGTACTTTCCTTTTGGAGATTTCTTATTGCTGGTCTTCTTTCCCGACCTGCAGACTCGTGCTATGTGTCCTACTTTTCCACACTGTCTGCACACTTTGTCTTTGAACCAGCAATCATTGTGGTCGTGTGTTGTTCTGCCGCAGCGATAGCACTTCTCTGTTTTGTATGACATTTCGTTTGTGCCATATTCTTGCGGTCTCTGTTGTATCTCTGCAGCGCCCCGTGCTGCTGCTTCATATGATACCGCAATGCTGAAAGCCTTGTCCAGCGTGTAATGATCAATAACATGTCATTCTATAGTGGACACTAGGTGGAGCCGTAGAGCTGTGTAGAGCTGTATATAGCTGTATGTATATAAGACTACACTACCCAGCTGTATGTGTTTAAGACTACATTACCCACGATGCACTAGGCTAACCACAAGGCAGTAGTCAAGACGGAAGCCTCTAGAAAGAAGTTGTAGAAGTCTTGATGTACTGAAGTTCTCATATACTAAATAAAGTGACTAGCTAAGAAGCTAGCTGTGTTCTTAATGAAAACTACTAGTTATTAATGAACATAATATGGTACCAGGAGTTGTGAAAATCTGCTAAAGATTGTGAAACGCGACATGGAGAATTTGAAGCCACCAGGAGGTTTGAATCTCATGGGAAATGTCGACTACAATTGGCGGACTTTTAAACAACAATTCAAACTCTACATTGCTGCTATCGGGTTCGGTACGAAGCCAGACGCAAGGAAGATAGCGTTGCTGCTCACGGTTGCAGGCCCACAGGCGATAGAGGTATTTAATATATTTGTATTTAATCCAGCGGAGAACAGAGACAAATTAGACGATGTGCTAAAGAAATTTGATGCACATTGTTCTCCCAAAAAGAATGAGACCTATGAAAGATACATGTTCTGTTCAAGGACACAGCAGCAAAATGAGACTTTTGATAGCTTTGTGACCGATCTGAAACTGAAAGCACAGACATGTAATTTCTCTGAGCTGAAAGCATCCATGATTCGTGACCAAATTGTGTTTGGTATTCATGATACAAAGGTCAGGGAACGTCTGTTGAGAGAAACCGAACTAACATTTGAAAATGCTGTGAAAATATGCCAAGCCAGTGAGCTAGCTCGACAGCACGCGAAGACTTTCAGTGAAATCAATAATGATGCGATTGTAGTAAGTGCTGCTGTCGGTGCTGTGTCCTACAAAGAGAAGAAACGTGGGCAGAACAGAAATGAAAAGCAATCGGAGGAAGGAATTTTTAATTGTAAACGCTGTGGTTACAAACACCAGTTAAAACAATTTCCAGCGTTTGGAAAAATGTGCACAAAATGTCATGGAAAGAATCACTTTGTTTTTACTTTTGAAAAGCATTGTTTGGCAAAGAAAGGGCAACAAGTCCGAGTTAATGTGATTGAGGACACTGATTTAAGTGAGACATTTTTTGTAGGAATAGTGTCATGTGACAATATAAAAAAGGATACAGAAAATGTGCAGCCCTCAGGAATAAACAATGCTGAACATAACGTCAATGCAGTAAAAGAGGACAAATGGATGATCCCACTGCAGGTGAATGGAGCATTAGTTACATTGAAACTAAACACTGGGGCAAAAGCAAACTTAATCAGTATGAGTGACATTAAAAACATGAAAGAAAAGCCCAAAATACAGAAAAAGTCAGTACTACTGAAGAGCTATAATGGACAGAAAATAGATAGCTTAGGTGTATGCAGACTTAAAGTGACTGTCAAAGACAAAGTGCATCATCTCATGTTTTCTGTTGCGGCTGAAGGACTTGATTCACTACTGGGTGACAAAGCATGTGAGGACTTAGAACTGGTCAAGAGAGTCTACCATATAAACTGTGCCATAAGCAGACCAGATGACTCGATGGATTCTGTCGTGAATAATTTCCAGGATGTGTTCAAAGGATTTGGAGTTCTACCATTCACTTACAAGATCCAGCTAAAGGAGGATGCTCAGCCAGTGGTACATGCTCCATGAAGAGTTCCAGCACCCCTACGTGACCAGCTCAAGAAAGAACTGGACAGAATGACCACACTAGGAGTCATCAGGAAAGTCGAAGAGCCAACAGACTGGGTTAACTCCATGGTATGTGTAAAGAAAAAGAACAATGATCTAAGAATATGCATGGATCCAAAGGACTTAAATGCAAACATAAAACGTGAACACTACCAGATTCCCAAGCGAGAAGAAATCACCAGTGAAATGTCAGGTGCCAGATACTTTACAAAGCTCGATGCCTCACAAGGATTTTGGCAATTAAAACTGGATGAAGAGAGCACCAAATACTGTACCTTCAACACACCATTTGGCAGGTATTGTTTCCTCAGAATGCCTTTCGGGATAATATCTGCATCTGAAATCTTTCATAGAGCGAAATTGAAGGTCTGGAAGGAGTCCGGGTCTATGTTGATGACATTATCATCTGGGGCTCCACACTGAAAACACATGAAACTATACAAGAGCAGATCGATGACAATGCTGCAACTGCATCTTGTCAATCACCACCAGAACAATCTCATGAAGACACATCAGACTTGCCCATGTTGAGAAGATCCACACGTGAAGTAAAAAAGCCTGATAGACTTAATCTTTGAGTATAATGTAAAGCTTTGAAAATGTGTTGACTGTTGTGAAAATGTTTATGTTTATAGAGCACTAACAAAAGTGTTACTGATATCATCTTTATCGTTTTTCTTGAAAGTTGATTGATATTGATTTTGTTTAACCTCAAAGAAAGGGGAATGTAATGATCAATAACATGTCATTCTATAGTGGACACTAGGTGGAGCCGTAGAGCTGTGTAGAGCTGTATATAGCTGTATGTACATAAGACTACACTACCCAGCTGTATGTGTTTAAGACTACATTACCCATGATGCACTAGGCTACCCACAAGGCAGTAGTCAAGATGGAAGCCTCTAGAAAGAAGCTGTAGAAGTCTTGATGTACTGAAGTTCTCATATACTAAATAAAGTGACTAGCTAAGAAGCTAGCTGTGTTCTTAATGAAAACTAGTTATTAATGAACATAATACAGCGTAAGGTCCTTTTCAGATAAAAGCCGTTTCTGGGTTCCTTCACTTTGAAGCCCACACACAAACTTGTCCCTTAAGGTATCTGCCAGTCCCGTTCCAAACTGGCAGTGTTTCAATAGTTTGCGCAGTTCTGTTAAATATTCAGCATTGCTTTCATCCTTATGCTGGTTCCGTTTGTGAAACTTGAATCTTTCTGCTATCAGCAGCGGTGTGGGGTTTAAATGTTCCTGTAGTATCGTCACTATGTCTCCAAAACTCTTTTTTCCACTGGCTTCGCTGGGGTTACTAGATTTCGTAATAAGCCATACGTCTTTGCACCCATAAAATTTAACAATACCGGCGCTTTCTTGTCATCTGGCACCTCATTTGCCTTGCAGTATACCTCTATTCGTTCGACATATGTAGTCCAATCTTCGACTTCATTGTCAAATGCGGTGATACTGCCACTCTTCGGCATTTTGGGTGTGGCTTAAAATGGCATCTCCCGTGCTTTCCTTCCTCCCCCGCTGCTGCCAACGCCGCTCTCGGCGGTCCTCGTGGCAATGGCGGCGCCCTGTAGGTTTCGCGCGCTTCTCCTGCGCTGCTGCCAATGCCGCTCTCGGCGGTCCTTGTGGCAATGGCGGCGCCTCGCGGGTTCCTGCGCGTCTCTCTCCCTCTCCTCGACGCTGCTCGGCCCCTGAACACCGGCTGCGCCCTGTGCGCTCTGCCCTCTCTCTCTCTCTCCCGTCGACGCCGCTCGGTCGGGCTCTAGCCCGCCGCTGTCCGGGAAGGGTCTGCGCACTACCTGTTGCCAGCCCGTTTCGCTGGACCACCGCGACTGGAAAGCCAAGCCTGGCTCTCAACAGCCTCCCCCGCAATTCTCGAGTCTCTGCTGGATGACTGGGTGGTTGCCCGTGGTCGACGCCCGTGTCTCTGGCCTTGACCTCCAGGAACGAATCCCTGG
The DNA here is from genome assembly GCF_052327205.1 of Somniosus microcephalus. NCBI lineage: Eukaryota > Metazoa > Chordata > Chondrichthyes > Squaliformes > Somniosidae > Somniosus > Somniosus microcephalus. Next base: position 49,688,285 of record NC_141004.1, read on the forward strand.
GAGGTGATGCAGAGTTGCAGGTAGGATCGAATTTGCCTCGTCGCCAATGTTGTGTCCGTCAGTAGTAAGACACAAGACTACAGGAGAACGGTACAACAGGTGTTTACTCAACGTGGCTCACTCTGGAACTGAACTGTACAGATTACTACTCAGTGCTATATACAGGTGTGGTCACTGCCGGTACTACAGTATACATGAGCTGTAAAAAGTAGTTCCCCCCTTAAAGGTATATACATTACAATTTCAACCTACACCTCCTAAGATAAATGGTAAGAAAACTTGGCGGGGGGGTTTTTTGCAAAAAAAATAACTGAACAATGCAGGTTACATTGAACAGAACATTGCTTTAAGCTGTGGGCGTGGGTTTGACACACAGCAGCTCACCAAACACAATGCATTACAGCTGTGGCCACTCAAACTGTACATTGGGTCATTCCAACCAAGGTGAAAGGAAGTCATTGCTTTATAATCCTTCTCAATAGACAAGTGCTGCTTAAAAGACGTTTGATGCTGAAAACACTCACATTTTAAATGACGACTCCTCTTCCCAGGTGCTCTCTAATCTGGGTTTTTCCCGCCAGTTGTGCCTATCGGGAAAACTGTGGGATGGCTACTGATGATTCTCCATCTGTAAACAGTTTCTTTTGGCTCCCCGCTGGTAATGTAAACTCCAAACAGCAATCCCTATAAGTATTCTTTATACCTGACATGCATACAGAGTCTAGCAGCATAGTGTTTCTGCAGGTCATTTGTTCTTCCCCTTTTCAAGTTCCATGTCTGGTAAACTGCACATTTTCTACTCCATTTTACAACATGACTATAATGATAAAATGGCTGAAAATGGCCAGGAAACGCCTGATCGGCGACGTACGCTATAACTTACACCGTTTTGCATGCCAATCTGCCCGTTACAAACGTGCTCCCAAATTCCCTGAAAAATGTATTTGAATATGCTGCAGCGAACATAGTAGCAAATCAGGGATCTCAGAAAGCGCGCAGCCCATGTCAGCCCTAATAACTTCACATGGCACTATAAAAGCTTGCTGAATAAAAGTTTTTTGATGTCGTTTGTTAAATAAAAGATGTGTTGTATAAAAGTTTAATGAAGTTGCTTTTTGAGCACAATTTTCAGTTATGTCGTTTGCTGATTGTAAGTGCAATTGCAATTTTGTACTGAATAAAAGTTCTATTGCTCGTTATTTTGCATGTCATTCAATAGCAACGACAGCTTGTATTTATATAGCGCCTTTAACGTAGTAAAACGTCCCAAGGCGCTGCACAGGAGTATTATAAGACAAAATATTTGACACATTCCTTGAGTTTGCAGCCCACTGGAATCATTCCACAACATGATTGTCTGAGACTTCCTCATGTAGCTCTAATCGGTGGGTTCGATGTGGGGTTGGGGGGAAGCATAGAAGGGTGCGGGTTATCACTGGCTGAAAACCTGTGCCACCAGCTTCTCTCTGGCAGCTGTGAGTGTGGATTCCTCCAAGAGACCACCAGCCCTAGGATCAGAGACATGTAGGTCAGGATCCGCCAGTTCCTCAGGCTCCTCATCGCAACAAGTCCAGGCTGATAGCAAAATACTGCAGATGTTGGAAATCCGAAATAACAACAGAAAATGCTGGAAAAACTCAGCAGGTCAGGCAACATCCGTGGAGAGAAATTTGAGTTGACGTTTCGGGTCGGGAAGAAAGGAAAGCGCGGGAGATGCCATTTTAAGCTAGTCTAACCACACCCAAAAATGCCGAAGAGTGGCAGTATCACAGCGTTCGACAATGAAGTCGAAGATTGGACGACATATGTCGAACACATAGAAGTATACTGCAAGGCGAATGAAGTGCCAGATGACAAGAAAGTGCTGGTATTGTTGAATTCAATGGGTGCAAAAATGTATGGCTTACTACGAAACCTAGTAACCCCAGAGAAGCCAGTAGAAAAGGATTTTGAAAACATAGTTTCAATCCTACAGGACCACTTAAACCCCACACCGCTGCTGATAGCAGAAAGATTTAAGTTTCACAAAAGGGACCAGCATAAAGATGAAAGTAATGCTGAGTATTTAACGGAACTGCGCAAGCTATCGAAACACTGCCAGTTTGGAACGGGACTAGCAGATACTTTAAGGGACAAGTTTGTGTGTGGGCTGCAATGTGAAGGAACCCAGAAACGGCTTTTATCTGAAAAGGACCTTACGCTGGAAAAGGCTTTCAGCATTGTGGTATCATATGAAGCAGCAGCACGGGGCGCTGCAGAGATACAACAGAGACCACAAGAATATGGCACAAACGAAATGTCATATGGAACAGAGAAGTGCTATCGCTGCGGCAGAACAACACACGACAAAGTGTGCAGACAGTGTGGAAAAGTAGGACACATAGCACGAGTCTGCAGGTCGGGAAAGAAAACCAGCAATAAGAAACCGACCAAAGGAAAGTACAAGAAGGTACATAAGATAACGGAGAATAGTTCAGACGAACAAAAGAGTGATAACGACTCCGAAAGCAGGGAACTGAGTTGTCTGAAACTACATAATGTGATCACAACAGAGGATCACCGAATCATTTGAGTCACTCTCAAGTTAGCAGGAGTCCAGGTAAAGATGGAATTGGACACAGGATCAGCCCTAACAGTCATAAACCGACGGGACTACGAGCGGCTATTCTCACACATACCCTTGAGAGACACAAAAATTATTTTGAAGACGTACACGGGGCAAAAAGTCTACCCCAAAGGAAAAATAAGGGTGACCGTTATATATAACGGTAAGGAAATACCAAAACTAGACCTGTATGTATTGCAAGATGGAGGACCACCATTACTGGGACATGAATGGATCCAGAAAATACAACTGGATTGGCATTCCATACAGGCACTGACTTTGGCTGACAAAAAGGATGACGACGTCACACCTGGGTGATTGTCAAAGATCCTAACTGACGCGAAAGAAGTGTTCCAGCAAGGACTCGGACTAAAAGGCATGACAGCGATGATTAAAATTGAAGAAAACGCAAGTCCAAAATTTTTTAAGGCCAGACCTTATGCGATCCGCCCAGCCGTTGAAGCAGAGCTGGAGAGCTGGAACATTCAGGTGTACTGTCCAAGGTAGACTGGAGCGAGTGGGCTACACCCATCGTCCCTGTGATGAAAAAGTCGTTGAGCAACACGCCTGGGGAACCAAGGAAGGTTCGCATCTGTGGGGACTTTAAGGTAACAGTGAACCCGGTCCTTCACACCGTACAATATCCACTTCCGCGGATTGAAGGTATTTTCGCCTCACTATCTGGAGGGAAACGCTTCACTAAGATTGATCTGGCCCAGGCGTAACTGCAAATGGAGGTAGAAGAAGCATCAAAAAAATACCTCACAATCAACACCCATAAAGGTCTCTACCAATACAACCGGCTGGTATTCGGGGTAGCATCAGCTCCGACTATTTGGCAGAGGGCAATGGAACAAGTCCTGCAAGGGATCCCAGGGACCCAGTGTTATTTGGACGACATCCTGGTCACAGGCAAAAATGACAGTGATCACCTTGCCAACCTGGAGCAGGTGCTCACTAGATTGCAGGAATATGGGCTCCGAGCTAACCTCCCCAAATGTGAGTTTTTTAGAAAACAGATCTCGTATTGTGGCCACGTTATCGATAAAGAGGGGTTACATAAGTCCCCAGAGAAGATTGAGGCTGTAGTCAAGGCTCCAGCACCGGAAAATGTGTCACAACTGCGGTCGTTCCTCAGGCTGGTAAACTACTACCATAAGTTCTTGCCAAATTTGTCTACAATACTACACCCACTGAACACCCTACTGCAAACTGGGGTGCCATGGAAGTGGAGTGACGAATGTAGACGAGCGTTCCAGAAGAGCTAAACACTAATCACATCGAAAGAGGTATTGGCACATTACAACCTAGCATTACCAATTCGGTTGGCATGTGATGCGTCACCCTACGACATTGGAGCGGTGTTGTCGCACAAATTCTCGGACGGCTCAGAGAGGCCAATAGCCTTTGCGTCACGATCACTAACCTCAGCCGAGAGTAACTACGCCCAGATTGACAGGGAGGCCCTCAGCCTAGTGTGGGGAGTGAAAACGTTCAATCACTATCTGCACGGGCAGAAATTCACCTTGCTGACTGATCACCAGCCTCTTGTCTCAATTTTTAATCCAAAGAAGGGCGTTCCGGTTATGACTGCGCAACGACTACAACGATGGTCACTTTTTCTAGGGGCGCACCACAATGAGATTGAATATAAGGGCACGAAACAGCATGGAAATGCTGATGGGCTATCACGCCTGCCACTGCCTACTGCGGAGGAAGCACCAGCAGTGGATCCTGTCGAAATATTCCATTCGACTATAGTTGAATATCTACCGGTAACTAACGCTTGTATCGAAAAGGAAACCCGAAATGTCCCGACACTGTCTCGAGTATATGATTTGACGGTGAAGGGATGGCCAGCACATGGCGACTCACTGTTGCCAGCATTCTCGACAAGGAGAGAACAGCTGTCAGTGTGCCGGGGAATCTTGATGTGTGGATCCCGAGTGGCAATTCCACCCAAGTTAAGGGATAGAGTGCTCAATGAGCTTCATGAGGGTCATCTGGGAGGGGTAAAAATGAAAAGCCTAGCCAGGGCTTATGTGTGGTGGCCGGGAATCGATAAGCAAATCGAGGACCTGACCAAGAGCTGCTCAGGATGCCAGAAAGTCTAAAATGCACCACCACAGGCCCCTCTACACCCATGGGAGTGGCCCTCATCTCCAATGCAACGGGTGCATATTGATTTTGCTGGTCCATTCATGGACTCAGTGTTTTTAATAGCCGTGGATGCGCACTCGAAATGGCCTGAGGTCATCAAAATGCCCTCCACCACCACAGAGAAAACTATTGCAGTCCTACGGACCACTTTTGCCAGGAATGGCTTGCCAGAACAGATTTGCTCCGACAACGGACCACAGTTTGTGTCCGAAGAGTTCCGGAGGTTCTTGAAAAAGAATGGGGTAAGGCATTACACATCCGCCCCATATCATCCAGCCACAAATGGATTGGCTGAGAGGTTCGTACAAACCTTTAAGAAGGCAATAAAGGCTATGTACAATGACAACATTCCGCTGCAGCACAAGGTGGACAATTTCCTGTTCGCCTACCGGAATGCGACACATGCAGTCACCAACCAGGCCCCAGCCATGCTGTTCTTCAACCGAAGGTTAAGATCTCGCCTGGATTTGCTCAGACCAAACGTACGAAGAGATGTTGAGAGTAAGCAATTCCAGCACATCCATGAGAAGCCAACAAGAAGCTTCAATGTAGGGCAACCAGTCTTGGCCCGCGACTACCGAACAGAAAAATGGCAGCCAGGAACGATATGCACACGGCAGGGCCCACTAATGTACACAGTGGATGTTGGGGAGAGCATCGTGAGACGCCATGCTGACCAGATCCTAGAGTCACAGGAACAAGTCAACCCCATGCCTCGCCCATATGTACCTGGTGTTGAACCCGACGTACAGGTAGCATCTACCCCAGAAACAGTAGCATCGGAAGCTGATGAACCAACCGACGATAGGGGGCCAGAATCGCCTCCGCACCAAGAGCAAGACACTCGGGAAAGGCGCTATCCAGAAAGGATCAGGAAGCGTCCCCAAAGACTGAATTTATAAATAGACTATTTTCAGCTAATGTTGCATGTTAAAAGTGTTAATTGTAATTAGTTTGATATTTAATTGTTAAATGAGTGTTATGGTACTGTTAATCTAAAAGGGGAGGAATTGTAATGTATGTACCTTTAAGGGGGAGGACTACTTTTTACAGCTCATGTATACTGTAGTACTGGCAGTGACCACACCTGTATATAATGTTGAGTAGTAATCTGTGCAGTTCAGTTGCAGTCTGAGCCACGTTGAATAAACACCGTTTGTACCGTTCTCCGCAGTCTGTGTCTGATTATACACGGACATAACACAACTTACGATATAAATTCCTGGGGCTTCAATGGATGAAAACGGACCCCACAACTTGGACACCCCATTACAATGGCACGAGTTTCCAGAACATTCCTGGAAAATAAAAACAGAAAATGCTGGCAACATGCAGCAAGTCAGACAGTTTGTAAAGCAGGAGGAGGGATCGATTAACATTTCAGGTGGGACTGTTCATCAGAAAGGATCTTCAAGGAAGGTTCTAACTAACCTGTGGTGCATTTACAACATCTTCTGTTTTTATTTCAGAATTCATGTATTTTTGTTTTATTCTTTTTAATCTTTACTAATATGTTTAGTGTTCTTTCCTAATGAATGCCCACAATAGATATTATCTACACAGCAAGAAATGTTGAGATTTATTTACACCATGCTGATAATGCCATCTCCACTGTACGGAATGTATTTCATGGAGAACAGATAACGTGGGTTGAAAAATACTTCTATAATCAGTCTCTAATCAGTACATTAATATAGTTCATATTTAATCTTTACTTCTAATTAGTTGCTTAACACGCTGTATAAAGAGAATCCAAAATGAAGAATTGTACAATATCTTCTGTAGTCCATTCATTGCACTGACCATAACTACAAATGCCAAAGTCAGGAGTCATCAAGTCATCCCACACTCAAGGGTATAAGTTGTATCCGATGGCTTCTTGTCATGGGTCATCTATTTGTTCAAGTGAAGCAAAACATTTTCATTAAGTAGCTATTTCCATTCAATTCCTAAATAGCGCAAGGAGACATTGAGGCACTTTAGTGATGTCACAGGAAGGGGTTTACACAGGAATAGCTCTCGTGTGTCACGATATATTCGTTTTTTAGTGACAAGGCCTCATCACTGTATAGTAGACTTGTATACTGTTGAATTTGTAATTCTTTTCATTTTAACAGGAAGCAGACAAAGAAATGTATAAAACACCAAATTACCTGGGGAAGTACCTGCACTGATTGAGTTCACCTTTTATGGATACTCAGGTTAAATGTGCTTCCAACAGATTTTAAACTAAGGTGCTTAGATGAAAAAAAAGCATTAAAAAGGCTTACAAACAAAAATGGCAATTATCCAAGACAATATACAATGAATAAAGAGCTTTCAAAGTTACTGTAGATGATTAGAAAGCTCTCGCATAACTGCACTACCCTAGACGTAGTTATACTTTTAAGAACTTAAGAAATAGGAATAGGAGTAGACCATACAGCCCCTCGAGCCTGCTCCGCCATTCAATAAGATCATGGCTGATCTTCTACATAAGAACATAAGAAATAGGAGCAGGAGTAGGCCATTCGGCCCTTCGAGCCTGCTCCGCCATTCAATGAGATCATGGCTGATCTTCTGCCTCAACTCCATTCAGCGGCCCTATCGCCATAGCCCTTGATGCCTTTACTAGTCAGAAATCTATCGACTTCTGTTTTGCATATACCCAATGACTGAGCTTCCACAGCCCTCTGGGGTAGAGAATTCCAAAGATTTACCACCCTCTGTGTGAAGAAATTTCTTCTCATCTCAGTCCTGAATGGCCTACCCTTTATCCTGAGGCTGTGGCCCCTGGTTCCAGACTCCCCAGCCAAGGGAAACATTCTCCCAGCATCCACCCTATCAAGCCCTGTAATAATTTTGTATGCTTCAATGAGATCCTCTCTCATTCTTCTGAACTCAAGAGAATACAGGCCTAGTTTACTCAATCTCTTCTCATACGACAGTCCCGCCATCCCAGGAATCAATCTCGTGAACCTTTGTTGCACTCCCTCTATTGCAAGTATATCCTTCCTTAGGTAAGGAGACCAAAATTGTACACAGTACTCCAGGTGTGGTCTCACCAAGGCCCTATATAATTAGAGTAAGACTTCTTTACTCCTGTACTCAAATCCTCTTGTAATGAAGGCCAGCATACCATTTGTCTTCCTAATGGCTTGCTGCACCTGCACATTCACTTTCAGTGACTCATGTACAAGGACACCCAGGTCCCTTTGAGCATCTGCATTCCAATCTTTCACCATTTAGGAAATACTCTGCCTTTCTGTTTTTTCTACCACTCCACTTTCCCGCCCTATCCCCACATCCCTTGATTCCCTTAGTGCCCAAAAGCCTATCGATCTCAGTCTTGAATTTACTCAGCGGCGAAGCATCCACAGCCCTCTGAGGTAGAGAATTCCAAAGATTCACAATCTTCTGAGTGAAGAAATTTCTCCTCAACTCTGTCCTAAACGACTGATCCCTTATCCTGAGACTGTGACCTCTAGTTCTAGACTCTCTAGCCAGGGGAAGCAGCCTTTTTACTTTAAAGATGAATTATATGATCGGCCAGTTCTGCACAGCTTCCTAGATCTGCTAAAAATGCAATAATTAAACAAATAGTGCACGCTATTCCTCACTTATTTCTTGATCTTTGCAAGAAGCTGAAGGAAGATTTGCTGTTTATTTCATTTTCACATTGAGGAAATACATTGCACAGTACTCACTTAATTCATGAATAATGTATGAAGCCACTGTACAGAGTTCCCCCAAGCCTGATTTCATCACAGAGCTAACATTACAGCCAATAGAAAGTAAATTCAGGTGGCATGTAATACAGGAGGCTGATTTGATTGCGTCAGTTTCATGCTGGATGGGTTAAGTAAATTGCCCCCATTGTATATCCAAGTTTGCAGATGACACTAAGTTGTGATGGACAGTAAGCAGTGCAGATGGGAGCAGAACTTTACAAAGGGACATAGACAGATTAGTGAGTGGGCAAACCTATGGCAAATGCAGTTCAATGTGGATAAGTCAAAATTAAATCAAATCAAATCAACTTTTATTGTCATTGTTAGTGCACAAGTGCAGTACAACGAAATGTAGGCTTGCGGCTCCCGAGAGTGTACAATTTGGATTAGGACACTTAAACATTCAACATACATTTATACATTTGGCTTGCAGTATATTAGCATAAATATGACCATAATAAAGTGCATTGGCAGATGTGCAGGCTTTAGTGTTTATTTGTGGAGTTCAGTAGGATGACAGCCCTGGGAAAGAAGCTGTTCCTAAATCTGGTCGTACGGGTGCGAATGCATCTGTAGCATCTTCCAGATGGTAGGAGGGCGAACAGACTGTGGCTGGGGTGGGTAGGGTCTTTGATGATGGACCGTGCCCTCCGTAGGCAGCGTTTCTGATATATATGCTCTATGGTCGGTAGCCGGGTGCCGGTAATGCGTTGGGCAGTTTTGACTACCCGCTGCAGGGCTTTCCGGTCATGGGAGCTACAGCTGCCATACCATACCGTGATACAGTTTGTCAGGATGCTCTCTATAGTGCAGCGGTAGAAGTTAGAGAGGATCAGGGGTGACAGATTACATCCCTTCAGCCTCCTCAAGAAATATAGGTGCTGCTGGGCCTTCTTCACCAGAGAGGAGGTGTTGAGGGACCAGGAGAGGTCTTCCGTGATGTGGACTCCGAGGAACTTAAAGCTGGCCACCCTTTCCACCTCCGCCCCATTGATGTGGATGGGGGTGTGACTTCTGCCTTTGGACTTCCTGAAGTCCACGATTATTTCCTTTGTTTTCTTGGTGTTAAGGGCCAGGTTGTTGTCGGCGCACCACTTCACGAGATGCTGGACCTCCTCCCTGTAGGCTGACTCATCGTTGTTGGTGATCTGGCCTACTACCGTGGTGTCATCTGCAAACTGTGAGATCATCCACTCTGGACCCATGAAAGATAAATCAGAGTATTTTATAAATGGTGAGAAACTAGTGATTGTAGAGGAGCAAGGCGATGTGGGAATCCAAGTACAGAAATCATTAAAAGCCAATAGATAGGTACAAAAAGCAATCAAAAAGGCTAATGGAATATTGGCCTTTAACTCAAGGGGGCTGGAATACAAAGGGGAGGAAGTTATTCCTCAGTTGTATAGAGCCTTGGTCAGACCCTATCTAGAGGACTGCATTCAGTTTTGGGCACCGTGCCTCAGGAAGGATATATTGCCCTTGGAGCAATGCAGCACAGATTCACCAGAATGATACCAGGGCTTAGAGGGTTAAATTATGGGACAGATTGCATAAACTAGTCTTGTATTCCCTTGAGGATCTAATTAATGTGTTTAAAATGATAAAGGAATTCGATAGATTAAGCCATTCAAGGGTGAAATCGGGAAGCACTTTTTCATACTAAGGGTATTGGAAATCTGGAATGCTCTCCCCCAAAAGGCTGTGGATGCTGGATCAATTGAATTTTGCAAGACTGAGATTGACAGTATTTTATTAAGTAAGGGTATTGAGGAATATAGATCAAAGGCGAGTACATAGATTTGAGGTATGGATCAGCCATGATCTCATTGAACCGTAGAATAGGCTCGAGGGGCTGAATGGCCTACTCTAGTTCCTATGTTCAAAATTAGCTTTAATTTTGAAAAAAACTCCAGGCCCCAAACAGATGCTGCATCAGTCTGGTGCTCATTATCGTGATGCAATTTTACGCCACTACACAAGCACGCCGATTAATTGGACATAGAAATTTCAGCACTTTGCTAGGGCCTGTGCCTGTGCCAGTGCTTGCTCCATGGTGGAACTATCTACTGTACTCTGATTCCATTTTCCTGCACTTTCCCTATACTCTTTTATATTTTTCCTCTGCTTCTTCCAGCATGTGCCTAATCCTTTATTCAAGGTTGTGATGTCTTGACTTTAGTAGCCATTTGTCGTACTTCATTTCATATGCTATTAGCCCTTCTAACTTTAAACTCCAATACTAATCTTGGGTGTATGTCCCCACTGTTACTGGCTCACTGATCAGTGGAAATTATCTTTCATTATTTACACTTTAAAATGTGGTACATTTCTATTAGATCCCTTTTCCTAACATTATCTGCTACTGTTAATACAACCCTAGTTTTTCAAATATCTCAACAAAATTATACACACTCATCTTTGTGAATCTACGTTGCACCTTTCCCAAATGCAACATTTATTATAAACATGATTTAAACCACAAATTTTATAGTAACTGCAAAGTTTTTTTATAAAACATAATTGATATCAATTAAGTAATTTGTTAAACATTACACCAAATATGTTGCAATTTGTTGAGCATCATAAACTCAATAATGAGCACTGCTTGATTAATAAGATTTTATACAATTTAGGACAAGCTGCACTGTGCACAGTGATGAACAGTAAGCAGTCTGCTTTATATGCAGATGGTTGGATGTACCTATGTCTCACACCAGAAGAATTTTACTTAACATGCTGCCGTAATCAGAAAAATTTAGAACAATTTTATTGCAGATTAGACTGATGCCTTCTGGATGCAAAAGTTTTGCTGTTGTTTCAAACAGTTCATTTAGTTCTTTCTTTACACTATGGTTCTGGTTTTGGGTTTGATTTTTCATATCACTGTGTTCCTACCAACTATGGGCACACCTGACAGATGTACTCCTGATCACCATGAGATACTGAAACCAAATACACCACACAGTGCACTTTCCTCATCACTGACAAAGTAACATATCAATATACAATCAAGAGTTCTTTCTCACTTCACCTGTGGCTTCAGATACAGAACTACTGACTTGACTCTCCACCCTTTAGCCCTGACTCTCGCATTCACGTGCAAACATGCCACACTTATACCAAGTATGCCACCTCAGCCACCTAAAACTCTCCCGTGACTATCTCTAATAGTGCAATTTTACTGTAGAAAGAGCAAGTTATACTGCCTGTTCCGTACTGCTCCACAGTAAAGAATATAAGAGCTCTGTGCACGTGTACTTGAAAGCATACACGCAACTCTGCCAACTAGCTGCCAGTGAACTGTTTCCTTTTAGCACGGAAGTTATTGTTGTGTTGGCTGTTTACTAACATTAGAGAGTGCTGCACTGTTGGAGGTGCCATCTTTCGGATGAGACGTTAAACTGAAGCTAATATTTATCCCTCAACCAACATCACTGAAAAAACAGATTGCATGGTCATTATCACATTGCTGTTTGTGGGACCTTGGCGTCCGCACATTGGATGCTGCATCTCCTACATTACAACTGGGACTACATTTCAAATATAAAGCGCTGCTCAAACAGTATGAGGATTTGACTTCAGAGAGCCCAAAAATGCAACCATGTGTACAGATTTACCTACAAAGTTCATCGCTAATTGTGAATTTGTGACCTAAGTTAGAAACCCTATCAAGTCATGGCCTGTTAAAATAAACACAGCAAGTACATTGTAGTGTGAGTAACAATTTACTCACTTACAAATTGTGGTAGCAAACTGGGAAAAGACTGCTATTTGGTGACATTTTGTTCAACACAGACTGACGGTGTAACCTTCTATTGTCCAAGAGGCATGGTTAAACTCTGCATGCTGCTCAATTTCTGATGGATACTGGAAATGTCAACAAAAGAGTTCTGACAAAAAAATCAGACAGACTGGTAAAAATTTCAATTTGATTATACACTGAATTTTACTTTCTGTAACTGAACTGTAATCTTATTCATTAAAGTACTGAATTCAAAGTTTCGTCACATAAATCCAGTTAATAAGAAAATAGTAGCGAGTTTTGATTTTGAGATGGGAGACATCTCCAAGGCCCCACAATTTTATTAAACATCAAAAAGTTGACCTAGATCGGAATAATGCCCACGAGATTTACCATAATGTCATATTTTCTCATACTACCATTTGTGCTTATCTACATAATCTTTTTTCTGTTTGTCACAGAGAAATATAAGACTGATGATTTGTACTTGTATTTGTTGATGCAAAGAGCATTGGAACCGTCCCCTATGATGTGCAGGGCAGAGACATGATGGTTGACAGGCAGACACGAAGCTGCTACAATCATTTAAATTTGATTTTTTTTCTGTTGTACGGTCGACTGCTATAGATTTAAACAACCTTACTGAAATGCTTATGTTGGCTGTGAAAACAAACAGGAGTGAAATTCAACTTCTGCAGGAGCATATAACGGGCAGTAACAAATGGACTTTAATGGAAAGGAAAATCGAGTGAGGAGTATAACAGGTGTTCGATCTTGGTTGCCTGCCGAAGTTGAATTTAACCTCTACTAGTTTTATAACTATGCTTGCATTGTTTGTATTTAGAAAGACTAGGATTTAAGGGATGGGAAAGTGTAATGGTTAATGTTGGGGCCCGAGTTCAAACCCAACCCTGACTGAATAGACACCTTTTTTTGCTCTGAGGAGAGTCAGCTTCCTGTATCAAATTAATTTGGGCAATGTCAGTCCAGTTGATAATGGGCATAAATAGATAGCACATATGAGCACAAATAGGTATTCAGAGAGACCCTAAAAATGGCTGCTGTGCAATGCAAAACTTAAAATTTATACCTTTGGAGAGCTGCTGGGGCCAATTTTAACTGGCCGAAATCAGCGTTAATGGGGAAGTAGTGGCCTCAAAATGGTGTTGGTAGACTTAATGTCCTGTTAAAGCTGATGCTCCTGTCGCTGCCATTTTGAAAGTGTCTTCCCTTGAGTGATTAAAAGGGCCACTTGTTTCAGGTAATAGGCGTCTTGCTTTATTTATTCATTCATGGGATGTGGGCATCGCTGGCAAGGCCAGTATTAATTGTCCATTCCTAATTGCCCTTGAGAAGGTGGTGGTGAGCCACCTTATTGAACTGCTGCAGTCCGTGTGGTGAAGGTACTCCCACAGTGCTGTTAGGTAGGGAGTTCCAGGATCATGACCCAGCGACGATGAAAGAACAGTGATATACTTCCAAATCAGACGGGGAATTTTAAGGTGGTGGTGTTTCCATTTCACACCAGCCATTTTTAGAGTCTCTCTGAATACCTATTTGTGCTCAATGTGCTATTTATTTATGCCCATCATCAACTGTGGCCTCATGCCTGCTGACTTTGTCCTTCTAGGTGGTAGTGGTTATGGGTTTGGGAGGTGCTGCTGAAGAAGCCTTGCTGAGTTGCTACAGTGCATCTTGTAGATGGTACACACTGCAGCCACATTGCGCCGATGGTGGAGGAAGTGAATGTTTAAGATGGTGGATGGGGGGCCAATCAAGCGGGCTGCTTTGTCCTGGATGGTGTCAAGCTTCTTGAGTGTTGTTGGCACATCTAGGCAAGTGGAGAGTATTCCATCACACTCCTGTCTTGTGCCTTGTAGGTGGAAAGGCTTTGGGGATTCAAAGGTTGAGTCACTCACCACAGAATACCCAGCCTCTGACCTGGTCTTGTAGCTACAGCATTTATGTGGCTGGTCCAGTTAAATTTCTGGTCAATGGTGACCCCCAGGATATTGATGGTGGAGGATTTGACAATTATGTAAATCAGGGTCTTTTAACGGACACATGAGCAGAGTGTGCACTGCACGTGCTCCACCCATGTATTCTAGTGTTGTGCGGCCGAAGAATAAGTATATCATGTTCATAATGCCATTAAGCTTTATTTTAACATTCACCTTAATCCCTGTCAATAGCTTGCTTTTAAGCCACCCATTTTATGCACAGAAATTGATAATGGGGTGGGGGAGAATCAAGCTTGTATTTTTCTTTTTAGCTATTGTTGGACCAATATATGTAGCTCTTCCTCTATGAAATGCAGCAAATTTAATCCCTGTGCCTTTAGGTTTAGGTACCTGTAACATTTGCAAATTGATTTATCATTGGCCCGCAGGCATCTGTAAAGAATACCTATTATATTCACATGTGATCACATGCTGTGTTGTCATTGGCCTGCAGGCATCTGTAAGGACTGCTATTGTTTAGAAGACCCAGGGGGTCCTGACTCCATCTTGCCCACACGGTGCTGTATGTATGTTTGAGTTCACAGACCTGATGCTTCATTAAAAGAGTTTAAATTGTAATACTCCGTTGTCCTGCAATTTATTATTTTTGTACAAAGTGTGCAAAACAAGACATGGTGTCAGAACAGGGATTTGAAATGGACTTCGTTGGAGCTCCCTTACCTCGAATGAATTGGGAATCCTTGAAATTACATAGAGAATGGTGCAAGTTCAAGCAACACGTGGAATTAATGTTCTCGGGTCCGTTGAAAAGATAAGGAGAGGAAGAAAAATGCAGCTACCTACTCCTGTGGATCGAAGAAAAAGGGAGAGACATTTTTAACACATGGGGCTAAAAATTCAGTTGGGCGCCGTTTGGGGCGCCAAGCTCGCCTGGGCGCCGGAATTACCGCTGTGAGCGGAGCCACTTGCGCCATCCCGATATTCAGTTTCTGCACCCCAAACGGAAGCGGGCCGCTACTCGAGGCTCCCCGCGCCCCGCTTGGGGCGCTCACCCTGAATATCGGCGCGCTAAGGGCCGCAGTGCCACACGCTGCGGCACGGCACGCTGCGGTACTGCAGGCCTTCCTCCCACTGTTAAGGGGGAGGTGCCTGCAACAGCGCGATCCCCGCTCGCGAGTGCCGGCAAATGAGCCCGGCACCAAGGAGAAGTGCCGGGCTCTCGGGAAACAGCCGGCAATGCCGCGGGGAGGGGGTTTAGGAGGCCGGGGACGGAGGTGCTGGCAGGCGGCCGCCAAAAAAGCGGCCGCCCCGCACCTCCACCTTAACTAGCGCCACTACCGCCACAGGCAGGCCCTGTGAACCGGTCGCAATTTGCGACCGGCGTTAAAGAGGCGGGCGCGACCAAATATGGTCATCGGGGTGGGAGTGGGGCACTGCGCACACCGATGACGTCATTGGTGGCGGCGCAGTGCTACAGGCTAACGCTGCCATTAGCGCCCCGCTAAATATCACGGGAGGTGTGGCCAGTGGCGCTAAAGCCACTGAGTGCCCTCTTTGGGCGCAAACTGGTGGTGCAGCCCACTGAATTTCTAGGCCATGGTCTCTCACCGCAGATGAAGCAAAGGTACTGAAAAGTTATTTTGACCGTTTTGAAGCATATGTGATGCCCAAGACAAATACGATATTCGCTAGGTACAAGTTTCAGGAGAAAGTACAAGGAGCTAGTGAGTCGTTTGAACAGTTCATGACTGAGTTAAAACTGCTGGTAAAAGACTGTGCATATGCAGATAAAGATGAGATGGTCAGAGACCGCATCGTGTTTGGAATACATTCAGCTAAAGTGAGAGAGAAACTTTTGAATGTTGGGTCCGGGCTAACGCTGGACAAAGCTATGGACATAGCTAGATCGCACGAGATAGCCCAAGCACAGTTGAAAACCATAACCGGCGCCACAAACAGCTCGAGTGAACAGACAGTGCATGCAGTTAATAGACACACACCAAAGAACACCGCCCAGAGAGCGTGTTTCAGAACAGAAAGAACAGAAAGAGTTCTAAAAATGGGCGACACAGACATAAAACGCTTCAAAAACAGTGGATATTGTGGAAACAACTGGCATGGAGAAAAGGAGTACTGCCCTTGCCAAAGGAAGGCAATGTACTAAATGTGGTAAACGGAACCACTTTGCTAAAGTCTGCAGGACTGTTTTCAGAAAAGCAGTACACACAGTGAGTGACAGCCAAATGCCAGATAGAGAGCCAAATGCAGAGGAACTGTTTATTGATTCTGTGTCACAGAAAAAACAGATTTCAGGGACTGAGCAAGCCTATGCCGATATTGAGATAGGAAAACAGGGCAAAGAGCTTAAGTTTAAACTAGACACTGGATCTCAGGTTAATGTAATTCCTCTGAGTGAGTATCACAGCTTGAAGGATGAGTGTGAGCTACAGCCCACCTCACGCAGACTGATCGGTTATGGGGGTGAGCAGCTCATTGTAAAAGGCACATGCGTGATGAAATGCAAGTACAAAGAAAGCGACATGATGCTGGACTTTTACATTATTGACACTCGAGCACCGCCAGTGCTAGGTCTAAAGGCATGTTTAGACATGGACTTCGTCAAGCTAGTGCTATCATTGACAGCACCAGTTGATAAGCAGACAGTCATGGAGGAGTTTGCTGACGTCTTCAAAGGAATCGGACTATTCCCAGGTGAATGCACTATTCACCTTGACCCAGCAGCAACCCCTGTGGTTTGCCCACCGAGAAGGATACCCCTTGCTCTACGTAGTCGCCTGAAGGAGGAGCTGCAGAGCATGGAGAATACAAAAATCATCGTCCGGGAAACAGAACCAACAGAGTGGGTCAACGCGTTAGTAGTGGTTGAGAAACCACGTACAGGCAAGCTCAGAGTCTGTCTCGACCCCAGAGATTTGAACAAGACTATCAAACGCCTTCACTACCCTCTACCAACGCTAGATGACATCACACCCAAGCTAGTGGGAGCACGTTACTTCAGTGTAATGGACGCACGATCAGGATACTGG
The DNA here is from genome assembly GCF_052327205.1 of Somniosus microcephalus. Lineage (NCBI taxonomy): Eukaryota > Metazoa > Chordata > Chondrichthyes > Squaliformes > Somniosidae > Somniosus > Somniosus microcephalus. The sequence continues at coordinate 49,705,510 of NC_141004.1, forward strand.
ACTATCAAGCTCACGGAAGAGTCATCTAAGCTAACAACGTTCAACACACCATTTGGACGCTACCGATTTCTGCGTTTACCATTTGGTCTTAGCTCAGGATGAATTCCAGCGGAAGATTGACGAAACCTATGAAGGCCTCGATGGAGTAGTCATAATCGTAGACGAAATCCACATCTATGGCAGGAATAGAGAGGAACATGACAGGAACCTCCGTGCGATGCTACAAAGATCACGGGAGAAAGGCATCTGGCTCAACCCCGAGAAAAGCATAATCGGATCCACCGAGATCAGTTATTTCGGGCATCGCCTCTCAACTGATGGCATTAAGCCGGATCCAGAGAAAATCTCCACCATCAAGAAGATGGAGCCGCCGAAGAACCGCGCAGAGCTAGAGACAGTACTAGGCATGGTTAACTACTTAGCCAAGTTTGACCCGAGCCTCTCCGAAATCAACGCACCCATGCGTCAGTTGCTCAAACAATCCAATGAGTTCCTGTGGGACAAACAGCATGACACAGCATTTCAGAAAATGAAAGGCCTAATCACCAGAGAACCAGGACCAGTTCTTGCCTACTTCGACCCCAACAAAGAGCTCAGACTACAAGTGGACGCGTCAAAGTACGGACGAGGCGCAGTATTACTGCAAGAAGGAAAGCCCATCAGCTACGCTTCCAGATCTCTCTCAGACAGTGAAATCAACTATGCTCAAATCGAGAAAGAGCTATATGCAATTCTGTTCGGATGTAAGCGTTTCCACCAGTATGTCTATGGCCGACAAGTCATTGTGGAATCCAACCACAAGCCCCTCGAGTCAATCATGAGGAAACCACTAGCCGCAGCCCCACCAAGGCTACAGAGAATGATCCTTCAGCTACAGAAGTATGACTTCACAATCATTCACCGTCCAGGCAAAGACATTCCTGTCACAGACATGCTCTCCAGAAAGTCTCTTAGCTACAAGGACAGCAGCCTCAGTGAAGGCATGGATGTGCAGGTGCACATGGTGTACAACAGCTTACCTGTGAGTGACTCAAAACTGAAGGAGATCCGAGCAGAAACAGAGAAAGATGCACAACTCACACTGCTGAGCAAAGTCATACATGAAGGATGGCCTGAGGAAAGGAGGAAATGCCCTCAGAGCATATCTGAATTCTGGAACCACAGAGACAAACTGTCAAAAATCAACGGAATCATCTTCAAAGGGGAGAAAATCATCATTCCTACCAGTCTCAGAGAAGAGATGTTGACAAAAATTCATACTGGACATATGGGCATGGAAAAATGCAAACAAAGAGCACGTGACAATGGCCCTGAAATTAGGATCGGGAGCTTGCTGCGCGTGCAAGCCCCCAATCTGCACTCACCCTGCGCGCTGACATCTGAAGCCTGGGCCTGCTTGCATTTCCTGTCACAGGCCCGGTTCAGATGTCAGCGCGCAGTGCTTACCTGATCCAGCGGCGTAGTTACATAAGAACATAAGAACATAAGAAATAGGAGCAGGAATAGGCCAATCGGCCCCTCGAGCCTGCTCCACCATTCAATAAGATCATGGCTGATCTGATCCTAACCTCAAATCTACGATCACTCTGCATCCACCCGAACCCATGTGATCTCCCGGGAGAGGCGAAAAACCAGATAAAGACCCAATGGCCAATTTGGGAGAAAAAAATCTGGGAAATTCCTCTCCGACCCATCTAGGCGATCGAAATTCTTCCAGGAGATCACTCTGTCCCTATATTTTCTACAGTACTTACCTTCTGTAAAGGCGATCTCCACCCCAGCCAGGAACAGGAATAAAACCATCTCCTGAAATATAACAGAATTAGAACACAGTAGGAGCAGAACAAGGCTACACGGCCCCTGGGCCCACTCCACTACCCACAGGGCCATGACCATTCCGAACCCAGACTCATGTCCAATTTCCTGCCCGCTCCCCGTAACCCTTAATTCCCTTTACTTCTAGGAAACTATCTATTTCTGTTTTAAATTTATTTAATGATGTAGCTTCCACAGCTTTCTGGGGCAGCAAATTCCACAAGTTAGTGCGATGTGCCGGCTGGGATCAGGTGAGCACTGTACAACCAATCAGGGGAGGGGAAGGTTCATTCATGAGTTTGAGAGTAAGAACTGTCAAACTCATGAAAACTACGGGGGCCCAAAACACTATTTAAACTTTAAATAAAAATTTAAAAAACATCCCAATCATTAAATTAAGTATAAATAAGTTTAAAAAAATAATTTAAACAATTTTTTTTTTTGAAAAAATAAATTTTTAATAAAAAGGGTCTAAAACTAAACTTACCTTGTTGTAGATTCTTTAAAATAATAAACCTGTGGCAAAAAAAATTCTAAATTGCACTAAAACACCACTTACCTGTAAAAATAAATACTTACGTGTGCTTTTTACAAGCGTAAAGACCGGAGGCCTTTACACATGCGCAAATCCCCCAAAACAGAGGAAATCCAAGACGCACGCGCTGCCCCCTACAGCGCACTCACTAGCCTCTTCACCTCTTGGGTTAGAGGAGAGAAAATGCCGGTTTTCAGCGCATGCGCTGTGCATGCTGAAAACCGGCATTTCCTCTGGCCAGACGCGTGAGTACCCCTTCCGTACTCACGCGTTTGGGGAGGAATTACTGCCCCATTATGTTTTGGCCCGGTATGTCTAAACACATTGTCGGAAAATGTTCCATTTGTCTAGAACGCCGCCCATCAAATGTCAAAGAGCCCATGATACCTCACCGTATCCCAGACAGGCCCTGGCAGGTCGTCAGCTGCAAGCAAGTGCATGCAAAATGTGTACAGAGACAGCAACACCAAAAGAGATACTATGACAGGTCAGCTAGACTACTGCCGCCGCTGCACAATGGAGAATCCGTCAGAATCCAAGAGCATGACTACTGGAAGCCAGCAGTCGTCATCCAGCCAGCTGACACTGAGCGATCGTATCACGTCCGCACCCCAGAAGGACAGGTGTACCGCCGCAATCGCAGGCACCTCCTGAACACCAAGGAACAACACCGTCATTCTGACGAGAGGATCAGTGCAACAGAGTGTGATGAACAGAGCAATACACAAAACACATCCTACTTACATAGAAACATAGAAGATAGGAGCAGGAGTAGGCCATTCGACCCTTCGAGCCTGCTCTGCCATTCAATGAGTTCATGGCTGATCATCCAAATTCAGTACCCTGTCCCTGCCTTCTCCCTATATCCCTTGATCCCTTTAGCCTTAAGAAATATATCCAACTCTTTTTTGAATATATTTAATGAACTGGCCTCCACCGCCCTCTGTGGCAGAGAATTCCACAGGTTCACCACTCTCTGGGTGAAGAAATTCCTCCTCATTTCAGTCCTAAATGGCTTACCCCTTATCCTTAGACTATGACCCCTGGTTCTGGACTCCCCGGCCATCAGAAACATCCTTTCTGCATCTAGTCTGTCCAGACCTGACAGAATTTTATAGGTTTCGATGAGATCCCCTCTCAATCTTCTAAACTCCAGTGAGTATAAGCCCAATTGACACAATCTCTCCTCGTACGTCATTCCTGCCATCCCAGGTATCAGCCTGGTGAATCCTCACTGCACTCCCTCCATGGCAAGAACGTCCTTCCTCAGGTAAGGTGACCAAAACTGCACACAATACTCAAGGTGCGGTCTCACCAAGGCCCTGTACAACTGCAGCAAGACATCCTTGTTCTTGTACTCGAACCCTCTTGCTACAAAGGCCAACATACCATTTGCCTTCTTAACCGCCTGCTGCACCTGCATGCTTACCTTCAGCGACTGGTGCACAAGAACACCCAGGTCTCTTTGCACTTCCCCTTCTCCTAATCTATTGCCATTCAAATAATAATCTGCCTTCCTGTTTTTGCCACCAAAGTGGATAACCTCACATTTATCCACATTATAGTGCATTTGCCATGTTTCTGCCCAATCACCCAACCTGTCCAAATCATACTGGAGTTTCACGACATCCTCCTCACAGCATACCCTCCCACCCAGCTTTGTGTCGTCTGCAAATTTGGAGATATTACATCCAATTCCCTCGTCCAGATCATTAATATATATTGTGAACAGCTGGGGTCCTAGGACCGATCCTTGTGGTACCCCACTAGTCACTGCCTGCCACTCGGAAAACGACCCGTTTATTCCAACTCTTTGCTTTCTGTCCGCCAACCAGTTCTCTATCCAAGTCAATACCTTACCCCCAATCCCATGTGCCTTAATTTTGCACGCTAACCTCTTATGCGGGACCTTATCGAAAGCCTTCTGAAAGTCCAAATACACCACATCCACTGGTTCTCCCTTATCTATTTTACCAGTTACATCCTCAAAAAATTCCAGTAGATTAGTCAAGCATGATTTACCTTTTGTAAATCCATGTTGACTTTGTCCGATCCTGTCACTGCTTTCCAAGTGCTCTGCTATTACATCTTTTATAATGGACTCTAGCATTTTCCCCACTACCGGTGTCAGGCTTACCGGTCTATAATTCCCCGCTTTTTCTCTACCACCTTTTTTGAATAGTGGGGTAACATTAGCTACCCTCCAATCCATGGGTACTGTTCCAGAGTCTACCGAGTTCTGGAAGATGATCAGCAATGCATCTACTATTTCTAGGGCCACTTCCTTAAGTACCCTGGGATGTAGATTATCAGGCCCTGGGGATTTATCGGCCTTCAGTCCCATCAATTTTCCTAACACCATTTCCCTACAAATACTGATTTCTTTCAGTTCTACCCTTTCATCAGACCCTATGTTCCGCGGTATTTCTGGGAGGTTATTTGTGTCCTCCTTTGTGAAGACAGAACCAAAATATGTATTTAATTGGTCTGCCATTTCTTTGCTCCCCATTATAAATTCCCCTGATTCTGACTGCAAGGGACCTACGCTTGACTTCACCAATCTTTTTCTCTTTACATATCTATAAAAGCTTTTACAGTCAGTTTTTATGTTCCCTGCAAGCTTACTCTCATATTCTATTTTCCCTTTCTTAATTAATCCCTTTGTCCTCCTTTGTTGAATCCTAAACTGCTCCCAGTCCTCAGGATTATTGCTTTTTATGGCCAATTTGTATGTCCTCTCCTTGGATCTTATGCTATCCCTAATTTCCCTTGTTAGCCACGGTTGAGTCACCTTTTTTGTTTTATTTTTATACCAAACTGGGATGAACAAATTCTGTAGTTCATCCATTCGGTCTTTGAATGTTTGCCATTGCCTATCCACCGTCAACCCTTTGAGTGCCATTCCCCAATCAATCCTACCTAACTCGCTCCTCAGACCATCATAGTTTCCTTTATTTAAATTGAGGACCCTAGTTTCTGAGTCAACTACTTCATTCTCCATCTTAATGAAGAATTCGATCATATTATGATCGCTCTGACCCAAGGGGCCTCGTACAACAAGATTGCTAATTAATCCTTTCTCGTTACATAATACCCAGTCTAAGATGGCCTGATCTCTGGTTGGTTCCGCGACATATTGGTCCATGAAACCATCCCGTAAACACTCCAGGAATTCCTCCTCCACAGTATTGTTACTAATTTGGTTAGCCCAATCTATATGTAGATTAAAGTCACCCATGATGACTGCTGTGCCCTTATTGCACGCTTCTTTAATTTCCCTTTTAATGCTATCCCCAACCTCCGCCTTACTGTTTGGAGGTCTATATACCACTCCCACTAATGTTTTTTTCCCCTTAGTATTTCTCAATTCTACCCATACAGATTCCACCTCATCAGAGCTAATATCCTTCATTACAATTGTGTTAATCCCTTCTTTAACCAGTAATACTACCCCTCCTCCCTTTCCTTTTTGCCTATCTTTCCTGAATATCGAATACCCCTGGATGTTGAGTTCCCAGTCTTGGCCGTCCTTGAGCCATGTTTCCGTAATCCCAACCAAATCATATTCGTTTACCTCTATTTGTGCAGCCAATTCATCCACCTTATTACAAATGCTCCTCGCATTAAGACACAAAGCCTTCAGGCTTGTTTTTTTAACACTCTTAGACCTATTAGAATTATTATTTACTGTGGCCACGTTTGATTTAAACCGTTGATTTCTCTGACTGCCACTTTTGTTTTTCTCCTTCCTATCTTTTGCTTTTATCCTTGTTTCCCTTTCCTCTGTCTCCCTGCTCAGGTTCCCAACCCCCTTCCATTTTAATTTAAACCCTCCCCCACAGCACTAGCAAACACTCCCCCTGGGACATCGGTTCCAGCCCTGCCCAGGTGCAGACCGTCTGGTTTGAACTGGTCCCACCTCCCCCAGAACCGGTTCCAATGTCCCAGGAACTTGAATCCCTCCCCCTGGCACCATTCCTCTAGCCATGTATTCATCTGAAGTATCCTTCTATTTCTACTCTGACTAGCACGTGGCACTGGTAGCAATCCTGAGATTACTACCTTTGAGGTCCTGTTTTTTAATTTACCTCCTTACTCCCTATATTCCGCTTTTAGGACCTCATCCCACTTTTTACCTATATCGTTGGTGCCTATATGCACCACGACAACTGGCTGTTCACCCTCCCCTTCCAAGATGTTCTGCAGCCGCTCGGAGACATCCTTGACCCTTGCACCAGGGAGACAACACACCATCCTGGAGTCTCGTTTGTGGCTGCAGAAACGCCTATCTATTCCCCTTACAATTGAATCCCCTATTACTATAGCTCTACCACTCTTTTTCCTCCCATTCTGTGCAGCAGAGCCACCCTCAGTGCCAGGAAGTTGGCTGCTGCTGCCTTCCTCTGATAAGCCATTCCCCCCAACAGTACTCAAAGTGGTATATCTGTTGGAGAGGGGGATGGCCACAGGGGACCACTGCACTACCTGCCTGCGCCTAGTACTCTGCCTGTTGGTCACCCGTTCCCTTTCTTCCTGTCCAACCTCTACCTGCGGTGTGTCCAACTCCGTAAACGTGCTATTCACGATGTCCCGAGCATTGTGAGCGCTCCAGTATGCATCCAATCGCAGCTCCAGTGCCGCAATGCGGTCTGTCAGTAGCTGCAGCTGGGTGCACTTCCTGCACATGTAGTTGTCAGGGACACAGGAAGTGTCCCTGAGTTCCCACATCTCGCAGGAGGAGCAGATCACGGGGCCGGGCTGTCCTGCCATGACTTACCCTTTAATTAATTGAGTTTAAATTAAATCAATCAATCCCACTAATTACACTACAGTTAAATAGTTTACCAACAGTCCCCGCTACACCAGAGAGACCTTAGAAACTATAAAACAGAGTTAAAGTTTAGAAAAGAGAGAAATACTCACCTGAACCTATACCTGAACCTGAACTGTTGACTGATTCAGGAGCATGCTCAGTTCCATACCACACAAGGTCGGGACGAGATGACAAGCCTAGAGTTATCCTTGACTTGTGAACTGTTAAAGGGTGTAGGCGGATCGCTGCCCTAAAAAAAACTGTACATCGTTATTGAAACGTTGATGTTTTCAGTGCTAGTTAAATGTTGAGTTTACTTATATGTTGATGCTACTGAGAACATTATGTAGAAGAAAGGTTCAAAAGTAATGCACAACATTTTTCTTTTAAAAGAAAGGGGATGTAATATTTGCATATTGATTTATCATTGGCCTGCAGGCATCTGTAAGGAATACCTATTATATTCACATGTGATCACATGCTGAATTGTCATTGGCCTGCAGGCATCTGTAAGGACTGCTATTGTTTAGAAGACCCAGGGGGTCCTGACTCCATCTTGTCCACACGGTGCTGTATGTATGTTTGAGTTCACAGACCTGATGCTTCATTAAAAGAGTTTAAATTCTAATACTCCGTTGTCCTGCAATTTATTATTTTTGTACAAAGTGTGCAAAACAAGACAGTACCATTTTCTGCACAGAACTTCTTTGTGTGCTAAGGACTATGCTTGTTAAAGGTCACATAGCTCATTAGAGGTTGTTAAGATGCCAAGTTATCATAATTTCAATGTTTTACTATTGGATGCTCTAACTTACCTTTAACAGTAAATTGCTCAGCGGGAAAGTGGAAATGGCATCCTTATGGCTTGGCAATTTACCATGCATCGTTGGCATTCATCATTATCAAAAGAGCCTTATAGGCCGTACATGATAATACGCCTATGGATCGTAAGATTCAAGGGGTCAACCTAATTCATTAATCATTTATTATTTGTTAGTAGCTCCAGTTTCATCAAGCCTTCAAATATATTGGTAAAGAATGTGAAATGCCATATTCTTTTTGTGTAAGATATTTATGCTTATATAATTTGGGAAGAAATGTAAGAAGACCATTGCGCCAAGAAAGCATATCAATCTTCTCATTTCATTAGTGTTTTGGAACATTGTGGCATATCAACTTTCTGCAGTGATTAAAAAACAAAATATAATTTGAGATTACCTATAATATTGTAAATGGATAATCAGTGAAAGGAGTAATGAGAAACAACCTTGTGCCCTGGAGATTGTAGACCACATTTTTAGGGAATCCAAATTAGTCTTCATTCTGGTAAGCACTGAGGCAGTGAATTTACAGTGATCAGAAACACAACCACACACAAGGCTTGCAGCAAAACAGATGAGATTAATTTCATTCAAGGACACCATTAATTGATGTACAAATTGTTGGTTGAGATGATAAATCATCTTTAGGCACTTAGCAAATAATAAGAACAATCTATTCATTCCCACATATTCTAATTGACCACAATACTGATGAGAAGGAATGGTCCTTTCAGTTAAAGTTTTGCATGCCTGAATGTTAAATGTGTAGGTGAAATTAATACTAATGATAAATATTCATGTTGTGATGGATATTGTATTCTGTGTAATGCAATGGGTTAGCAAACTGCTCTTGCACCTCTGGGACATTAGCTTCAATCCAGCCTGGACAGATGGTGCGAAGTTTGCCTTTTGCTGCCAAATATCAAGGGCTTACTGCACAGGACTGCCCACAATCAGGAACAAAGTGATGTTGAATTGGCACTCTCACTATAACAGGACATCAGAATGGTTGGTGTTGAAAATGGAAAAAATCTGTGGCGAGAGAAACAGAGTTAACGCTTCAGGTGATTGACCTTTCATCAGAACTGGCAAAAGTTCGAGCTGTAACAGGTTTTAACCAAGTACAGAGGCAAGGAAAGTAGGGGGGAGGAGGAGTGGGGGACAAAAGAACAAAAGGAAAGATCTGCGATAGGGTGGAAGGCAGAAGTGATTAAATGGCAAAAGGGATGATGGTGCAAGGCAAAAGGGGACGGTAATGGGACAAGTAAAGAAACAAAAGATGGATCCAGAGGAGGTGTAAATGGCAACAGCAGAACCATTACCAGCACCTACTGTCTGGAAAAATGAGAGCAGTGGTTATGATCTGAAATTGTTGAACTCAATGTTGAATCTGGAAGGCTGTAAAGTGCCTAATCGAAAGATAAGGTGCTGTTCCTCGACCTTCTGTTGAGCTTCATTGGAACAGTGTAGGAGGTCGAGGTCAGAGTGAGATGGGGAATTAAAATGGCAAGCGACCGGAAGCTCAAGGCCATGCTTGTGGACTGAATGGAGGAATTCAGCAAAGCGATATCTCAATCTGCGTTTGGTCTCCCAATGTAGAGGAGACTGCATCATGAGCAGCGAATACAGTATACTAAATTGAAAGAAGTACAAGTAAATCGTTGTTTCACCTGGAAGGAGTGTTTGGGGCCCTGGACAGTGGGAAGGGAGGAGGTGATAGGGCAGGTGTTGCATCTCCTGCAGCTGCACAGGAAAGTGCTGTGGGAAGGGGAGCGGGTGTTGGGGGTGATTGAAGAGTGCACCAGGGTTTTTATTTGCTGAAAGTCACTGTCCAGTCTCACTTGAGGAACGATAATGTGGGTGGGGTACCAAAGACCCACTGCTGCCCATGAAACTAAAATGAGTTACTGCCTTCAAGAAAAGAAGCGTGCTACAAGTTTCAGATCTGCCTTAAATATTCTCTTGGTTACAGCGGTTCTGGTCACTCCTGTAAACAGTCCGAGTGTCTTACGCTCAAGAATGTGCCCATGCTCTCCAATATCTAATTATATGGTGGCATAACTCAGGGGTATGACAGTAGGACACCCTTGTGGTCAAAGCTAGATATTGTGTCTTTTGAATGTGCTTTCACATGGATTCTCCAATTTTTCAGTCGGCAGATTAAGGAACACTTTACTGAGATACAGCTTGATGCAAATTGTTAAGCTGCTTTAATTTACAGACAGCCAGCGAACATATAGAATGAAAGTTAATGCAAATCTCACTAACTCTACTTGATCTCACTAAACCTTGTCACTTTCATGACTGACTTGGTTGTTTTTGACATTACTTTCCTTTCTATACAACCTCTAACTGCAACAACTAACTTTCTACTTTTTAGCTTCCGGCTCTGGATCCAAGCATGCATCTCCTAGTCTTTTGTATAAAACCTCTCTAACTGCCCTATTTACAATTCCTTTTGCATGTTGTTGCCAGTAATGAGCCTAATTTGCATGACACCCACCTGTGCTAATTTTTTACAGTTAATTCTAAGCATGTTAAATTTTATATACATTTGTCTATTCTTACATAGCTACACCAGTAAATCAAATTGCCTCCTCAGAGTGGAAAAAGCTTTTATCCAACTGTGTAGCTCATGGGGTGGTCTTTAGTTTGTGTTTCTTCTTTTGTCTTCTACTGTTTGTGTATTTACAAGAAATGGAAGGATGAGTCCTTGTGGTGAAATAAGTCTTATAAGTATATACCTTATTCTACCTGTGTATAGTTTCCTATTGTAATCTATTGTAACCCTGCTGTTTTCTTGGTTGGCCAGGAATGCTGATGTACTGTATACCACTCTGCTGTGCCATTGATTGTCCTGATACTGTTACTTCGCCCCTGGCTCCGCCTCCTAGTAGTTCTGAGAAGCTGGTCAGTAGGCTAACATGTGTGTTCTGTTCTGTCCAGTTCTAAGCTAATAAAAGCCAACTGTTTGAGTTATAACTACCAGTCTCTGTAGTTATTTAAGGTATATTAGCCCTCTAACTCCATCCCCACTCAGGGATTCGCCAGTATGTCTATCACCCAAACTGAACTTGCATTTATACAGCACCTTTCATAATCTCAGTGTAATGATCAGTAACCTGTCATTCTGGAATGGGACACTAGGTGGTGCTGTATGTATATAAGAGTGGACTACCCAGGATGCACTAGGCTACCCACAAGGCAGCAGTCAAGATGGAGGCCTCTACAGATACTGTACCTAGTCCACATGTGCTCAATAAAGTGTCTAGCAAAAGCTAGCTGTTCTTAATAAAAACGACTAGTTATTAATGAACATAACACTCAGGACATCCCAAAATGCTTCACAGCCAATGAAATACTTTTGTAATATAATCTCTGATGGAATGGAGAGAAAATGGCAAACAATTTGTGCATAGCAAGATCCCTCAAACAGCAATGAGATAAATGACCAGATAATTTGCTTTGCTGGTGATGGTTGAGCGATGACCATTGGCCAGGACATCAATGGGACAATGAATATTGTACAGGTGTAGTCCAAATGATATTTGATTTATTTGAATGTTCACAGGAGCCTCAAAACTAACTTTCATGAGCTAATGCACCCTGGTTCAAACATTTTATCTGAATACTGATCTGCATTTCCCAGTTCTGCTCTTCTGTGAATTTAATCAATTGAGAGTTACATTTAATAGTAGGTATTTTAAAGATAAATTACACCAAGATCCTCCCATGGAGGCATAGTCTGAAATCCTGAAACATGATGAGGGCTAAGGGGGAAAATAAATTACCTTTGTTGTTGTGGCTTCAAACCCAATGTAGTTGCTCACTCACCGTCCACAAGGACAGACAAAATCTGAATGCAGTACATGAAACAATATCCATGTACAGGAGAGCAAAATGGTGTCTTGCACATCTGTACAAAAATGTTACAAGATGAAAAACAGCTGCTGTCTAAAAGAACAGGCACCTCAAAACCCAAAGTGATTTAATGGGTATGTTCAGCACTCAGCCCTGGCAGTAATGCCAAATAATACCTAAAGCATTGCTAAACAATCATTTCTATTCAAACACTAACCAAAGTCAAGTATTCTAGTAATCTCATCTGTCAAGAAAAATTCTGACTGACAGCCACTAGTCATAGAATCATACAGCACAGAAGGAGGCCATTCGACCCAGCTCTTTGAAAGAGCTTTCCAATTAGTCCCATTCCCCTGCTCTTTCCCCATAGCCCTACAAATTTTCAAGTATATACCCAATTCCCTTTTGAGTAAACCTGTACTGACTAAGGTATCAGAGGAGCATTTAATGCTGTTAGGTGGGCATTCTTTATAGGGGAAATTGTATCAGTCACCAATTGATTCCCACTATATTTAAACCAGTCCACGACATTGCTAAAACGATCAACTCTGTATCCGGAGTGAGGAGGGTTTGGAAAGATGCCACAGAATGTCATGACGATCTGAACAGGGGGTGGAATTACACTGCACAAATGGCACTGAGAGGGAATGGCTCTGACACTTGCTGTGGTTGCAGAAGGCTGATTTACGCTGTCACAGGGAGCCCAACACAACTGCCAATCCGAGCATTAATGAACTAGAAAGCGCAGGAAATACTAAAGAGATAAGCCAGCCCTTTAGATGGTAGTAAGAGAACAGGCTGATTGAGCCCCAGCAAAAAGAAGGAATTTTAAATCAGTATGTTTTCTGAGTTTAGAAACGACTATAACAGTAGGACTCAGAGTAGATTAACTGAAACAATACATTGTTGTGTGGAGCTGGATTATTATCTGATTATATTTGGTTTGATTGATGCTATCCCATCATGCTTGTAATCCATGTTCACTTTCTGAGAGAAATAGGAGTTGTGTAAACTGGTAGTGAAGATATTGATTTTATGACTTTTTATCCGAGTTAGCACGTTCCAGTCACAATTGCTTTTGATAGCAGGCGATAGATTTATTTGTTTCTGGAAGGTGGATAGTTCCATACTGACTGGGAAGCTTCCCTTGAGGTGGCCGTAAACTACAGACTGGAACAAAAAACCTGCAACATTTAATAGAAGAATTTAAACATTAATTTGCGCCATGATGTCACAATGCTGTCCATGGGAGGAAACTTGCGCTACCCAAGGCCGCATTTACATTAAGGGACGAGACAGGCAAGTGGGGTAAAAATTCGTCGTTCACTAAAGGGGCGGTTTCGTATCAACCACCCGTTATACCACCCGCCCGATATTCAGTTCCGTTGACCTCTACAGAGCTGAATATCAAGTGGGGACTATAACAGGCGCCGGTGTGATGTCGCCCGTCTAGCATTACCATCCAAGATGAATTGCTACCCCATGCTCTTCAGCTGTGAAACCACTAGCTGCTTATGATTTCAGAGTGTGCTGAGGAGTCAGATCAGCAGTTTCCACTACAATGTTATATCACACTTCAATTCTTTGTAAAAAAAGAAGAAAATTAGCTCCTAACAAGAAAGCAATATGAACATATGAAAATGATGGGCAGGAAAAGACCAGCTGATCCATCAAGCCTGCCCCAGACTCATGATGCCTGGAGCATCATGACCACACATTTCCTAACCCCCACCCGCAGACATGCAATCTCCTGGGAGAGGCAAAAAAAAACCCAGAAAGAAGCAGGGCCAATAAGGGAAAATCCTCTCTGACCCCTGAAGGGCTGAATCAAGAGTAAAGGTAGATTTGAGTAGCTCTTGTAACTGCAAGAAAGTAACATTGAAATTGGAATGGAAAATCTACAGGGGATCCTTAATTAAGGTTGAAATGTTCTCTTCAGCTTATATAATTTTGCAGTTTTCAGTCTGCTGATTAAATTTAAGAAATCAGGCAGGGTGATTGTGATATACTTGAAAAAATTATTATTGAGAGGGAGGAGGTAGTAGCGGTTTTAGTGGGCTTAAAAGTGGATATATCCTCAGGCCCAGACAAGATGTATCCCAGGCTGCTGTGTGAGGCAAGGGAGGAGATTGCAGGGGCTCTGGCACAAATTTTCAGAACCTCTCTGGCCAGAGGGGAGGTGCCAGAGGACTGGAGGACAGCTAACGTAGTACCATTATTCAAGAAGGGTAGTAGGGATAAACCAGGGAATTACAGGCCAGTGAACCTAACATCAGTGGTAGGGAAATTATTGGGAAAAATGCTGAGGGACAGAATTGGTCTCCACTTGGAGAGGCAAGGATTAATCAAGGATTTGACAGGGGGAGATCATGTCTAACCAATTTGATTGAATTTTTCGAGGGGGTGACTAGGTGTGTGGATGAGGGTAGTGCAGTTGATGTAGTCTACATAGACTTCAGTAAGGCCTTTGACAAAGTCCCGCATGGGAGACTGGTCAAGAAGGTAAGAGCCCATGGGATCCAGGGCAAATTGGCACATTGGATCCAAAATTGGCTTAGTGGCAGGAGGCAGAGGGTGATGGTCGAAGGTTGTTTTTGTGACTGGAAGCCTGTGTCCAGTGGTGTACTGCAGGGATTGGTGCTGGGTCCTTTAATGTTTGTAGTGTACATTAATGATTTAGATATGAATATAGGAGGTGTCATAAATCTCATCATCGAGAAACTACCTATGAAATAACACTGGACGGCCAGCTGGTGGTGGCGTCCAAGGAGTATAAATACTCGGGCGTTGGCCCCAGCTTGCCAGGGACATTTTGTAAAGACAAGGAGCTAGTGAAGTACAACTAGACCTCCATGTTCTGAAACAAGTTGATTAAAGCCTTGTTTTATACTCAAACCAAGTGCGTCGTGAGTTTTATTACGTCAATTTAATCAACTTGATATCGACTCCACGCTTTGGGTGATTTCGGGAACAGCCAGCTACGACTCGAACCATAGAAGGGAACTCAGACAAGCAATCGATCCATCATGGAGAAACTACTCAGCCCCGCCCGTCTTGACCTGGACCCAAATTCACTTACAGCTGCTAAGGTATGGAAACACTGGCATCGTACTTTCAGCAACTTCCTCAGGGTGTGTGGTGAAAATGTTCCTGATAAATTAGAAATACTTGCTAATTACGTATCCCCTCATGTGTTTGATTATATCGAAGCCTATGTAGACTATGACGCCGCTATCCAAATACTAGAGCAGCTATATGTCAAGTCCCCAAATGAAATTTTTTCTCGGCATCTACTGGCCACAACTCGACAACAACCTGGGGAATCACTTGATGAATTCCTTCAGAAACTTCGCAGGCTCAGCAAGAATTGTAATCTTAAAGGTGTTACAGCTGAGCAGTACCAGGAGGAGTTAATTCGTGATTCCTTTATTAATGGGATTGTGTCTCCCTTCATACATCAACGTCTGTTGGAGAATAAAACCCTCAAGTTAGAGGCTGCCTAAGACCAGGCATGTTCTCTGGACTTAGCAAAGAGGAATGCAGACACCTATCTTTTACCACATGCACGGGCTGCTGCTATCTCTTTTAGTGACTCTTTCAATAGGCCTCGGGAGGAAGCCCTCACGGATGACGACTCCAACCCGGCTGATGACAAACCTTACCCTAGAAAACTACACTGATGATGACCCCGCCCTAGCGGCATCTTGGCAATCTGGAAGGAAGTGTTTCTTCTGTGGAGGAGCATTCCATTATAGGAAATTTTGTCCTGCTCGTAACGTGACCTGCAATCATTGCAGCAAGAAAGGTCACTTTTCTAAGGTATGCCTGTCAAGAGCCGTTGTTAGTAAGAAAGGCCACTTTTCTAAGGTATACCGGTCGAGAGCTCCTGTTAGTTTTGCAGCTACTATCTATAAAACTGCTCCTCCCCCAAGAGCCACTACTAAGGTTACAGCTGCAATCTATAAAACTGCTCCTCTCCCAAGAACCACGACTAAGGTTACAGCTGTCAAGGGTAAAACTGCCCCTCCTCCCATCACAGCTGTTTTTCCCCAAAGTCTGTCCCATGCAGCCATGAAGGTTTCGATAAATGGACACATTTTGAGTGCACTAACCGACTCATGCAGCTCTGACAGCTTCATTAGTGAGCAGGCTGTCAGTAAGTTAAAACTGCGTATTTACCCCTCGGACAGGGAAATTGCAATGGCTCTGATGACACTGACCACCAATTCTTCCGGCTTTTGTCTTGTCGACCTTATTCTCAATGGCCGCACTTATTTCCCCACCCGGCTTGGGGTGCTCAAGAACCTATGCAGTGATGTGCTCCTGGGACAGGATTTCCAGAAACAACACAAAAGACTCACTTTCGAGTTTGGAGGGTCAAAGCCGGAGCTTACTATTTCCAAAGTACCGTTTTGTGCGCTTTCGGCGGCTTCGCTCGACGAGCCCTCCTTGTTTGCCAATCTTTCCCCCCGATGTAAGCCCATAGTCACTAAATCACGACGTTTCAGCCGAGATGATCGAGCCTTTATCGAGGCAGAAATCTCTCGCCTTCTAGCTGACGGTATCATTGAGCCATGTTCATCTTCCTGGCGGGCTCAAGTCGTCATTGTTAAAAATCCTCTGAAGCAACACAAGAAACGTCTTTGCATCGATTACTTGCAAACTATTAACCAGTATACCGACCTGGATGCCTACCCACTACCACGCATCGATGACACGGTCAATAACCTTGCCAACTACAAGGTATTTTCAACTTTTGATTTAAAGAGCGCATATCATCAAGTACCGTTAAAAGACTCTGACAAGAAGTATACGGCCTTTGAGGCCAATGGTCGGCTTTACCAGTTTTGTCGCCTTCCATTTGGGGTCACCAATGGGGTGACCGTCTTTCAACGGGCAGTGGATAGCCTAGACAAACAGGAGAACTTAACGGACACTTTTCCATATCTGGATAAAATCACCATTGCTGGTCATAACCAGAAGGAGCATGATGCCAATCTCCAGAAATTTTTTGACGTTCTCCGTCGTCGCAACTTAACCTTAAATGAGTCCAAATATGTGAAATCAGTACCATCAGTCAACATCCTTGGCTACTGGGTGGGCAACGGTGTCATCAACCCGGATCCGGAGCGACTTCGTCCGCTTCAGGAGCTCCCTCCCCCTACGAATCTTGGCTCTCTTCGTCGGGCACTCGGCATGTTCGCCTATTATGCAAAATGGATACCCCACTTCTCCGACAAGATCCAGCCCCTGCTTCACGCAAAGTCATTTCCATTGGAAGCAACGGCTATTTCAGCTTTCAGCCTCCTCAAGCGACAACTGGAAAAAGCCATGCTTCGTTCCATTGATGAAAATCTTCCTTTCGTGGTCGAGTGCGATGCATCGGATGTGGCGATGTCTGCTACCTTGAATCAAGGTGGTCGACCTGTTGCATTTCTGTCCAGAACTTTGCAGGGTAGCGAGCTCCATTATCCTCCTGTCGAGAAGGAGGCTACGGCCATCATTGAAGCGGTACGTAAATGGAGTCATTTTCTCGCTCGTCGCTATTTCACACTTATAACCGATCAGCGCTCCGTGGCCTTTATGCTGGATAACCGGAAACGCACTAAGATCAAGAATAACAAAATACAACTCTGGAGGATGGAATTGGCTGCCTTTGGATACACCATACATTATCGACCCGGCAAAGAGAATGTGGCCCCGGATACTCTCACGCGGGCATTCTGCTCTTCTATGTCAACTTCGACTCTGGCAGATCTTCATACTGACTTATGCCATCCTGGCATTACCCGTATGTTGCACTTTGTGCGATCTAAAAATCTCCCATTTTCTACGGAAGATGTGAAAAGAACGTGCTCCTCCTGTAAAATTTGTGCGGAGTTAAAACCGCAATTCTTCCGTCCATCGGATGGCTCGCTCATACACGCTATGCAGCCTATGCAGCAACTCAGCATTGACTTTAAAGGGCCATTGCCTTCCTCAACGCGGAACACCTACTTACTGACTATGGTGGACGAATATTCACGCTTTCTCTTTGCTTTCCCCTGTCCCAATATGCTTACTTCCACAGTGATCAAATGCCTTGATCAAGTCTTTTCCCTTTGTGGTACGGCCAACTTCATCCACTCTGATCGGGGTCCCTCCTTCATGTCAAGCGAACTCAAAAGTTATCTTTCCCAACGGGGAATCGCCACAAGTAAAATGACACTGTACCATCCCATCGGTAACGGACAGGTTGAGAGTTACAACGCTATCATTTGGAACGCTGTTCGTCTTGCGCTGAGGTCACGCAATCTACCAGACCAGCAGTGGGAAACTATGCTCCCTGACGCATTGCATTCCATCAGGTCTATTCTTTCTACTTCTACCAATGTCACACCTCACGAGCGATTCTTCAGCTTCCAGCGTTGCTCCACTCATGGGACATCTCTACCGTCATGGTTGGCAGCTCCTGGCCCCGTGCTGCTCCGAAGATTCGTCCAATCGTCAAAAACCGATCCTCTAGTCGACGAGGTAGAACTTACAGACGTCAACCCCACGTACGCCTATGTGCGGTACCCGGATGGCCAGGAGTCCACCGTTTCGCTCCAGGACCTCGCTCCCTGTCCGGCCGGTTCCGCGGACCCAACTGATGGAGGGACCCGCGGGGATGAGGCCGACACTCTGCGCTCCTCCGAGGATGACGCCCTACCTGGGACATCGAGGGATCTGCCGGCTGCCCGGCCGGATCCGCTCAGGGAGCCGTGCGCTCCCCGTGGGATGGCCACCCCGGGCCAGGACGCCGGTCAATCTCCGGCTAACCAATGGGACGAAGCCAGTTCTGTGCCTGTGGGGACCCGCACCTGGAGTCACGATCTCCCCAGCCTCCCTCGGGTTGATCAGAGCAACACGGGCCCTGTCGATCCACCGGCACGGATCAAGCGGCCCAGGGACCAAGACACGGTCCGGGGAGACGTGCCTTCTGGCCATAAACAAAAATTTAAAAGACTGCGGCTATTCGTGGTCCACCTAATCCGTTAAGAGGAAGTCGTCGGACTTCCAAATCTTTTAGGCAGGAAGAATGTCATAAATCTCATCATCGAGAAACTACCTATGAAATAACACTGGATGGCCAGCTGGTGGCGCCGTCCAAGGAGTATAAATACTCGGGCGTAGGCCCCAGCTCTACAGGGACATTTTGTAAAGACAAGGAGCTAGTGGATACAACTAGACCTCCATGTTCTGAAACAAGTTGATTAAAGCCTTGCTTTATACTCAAATCAAGTGCATAGTGAGTTTTATTACGTCAGGAGGTATGATCAGTAAGTTCGCAGATGACACGAAAATTGGTGAAGTAGTAAATAGCGAGGAGGGAAGCCTCAGGCTACAGGATGATATAGACGAGGTGGTTAGATGGGCAGAACAGTGGCAAATGGAATTTAACCCTGAAAAGTGTGAGGTGATGCATTTTGGGAGGACTAACAAGGCAAGGGAATACACAATGAATGGTAGGATTCTAGGAAGGACAGAGGATCAGAGGGACCTTGGTGTGCATGTACATAGATCCCTGAAGGCAGCAGGACAGGTAGATAAGGTGGTTAAAAAGGCATATGTGATACTTGCCTTCATTAGCCGAGGCATAGAATACAAGAGCAGGGAGGTTATGATGGAGCTGTACAAAACGTTAGTTAGGCCACAGCTGGAATACTGTGTGCAGTTCTGGTCGCCACACTATAGGATGGATGTGACTGTATTGGAGAGGGTGCAGAGGAGATTCACCAGGATGTTACCTGGGCTGGAGCGCTTCAGCTATGAAGAGAGACTGGACAGGCTGGGGTTGTTTTCCTTAGAGCGGAGAAGGCTAAGGGGGGACCTGATTGAGGTGTACAAAATTATGAGGGGCATAGATAGGGTAGATAGAAAGGAACTTTTCCCCTTAGTAGAGGGGTCAATAACCAGGGGGCATAGTTTCAAGGTAAGGGGCAGGAGGTTTACAGGGGATTTGAGGAAATACTTTTTCACCCAGAGGTTGGAATCTGGAACTCACTGTCTGAAAGGGTGGTAGAGGCAGGAACCCTTACAACATTCAAGAAGCATTTAGATGAGCACTTGAAACACCATAGCATACAAGGCTACGGACCAAGTGCTGGAAAATGGGATTAGAATAGATATGGCTTGATGGCTGGCGCAGACACGATGGGCCGAAGGGCCTCTTTCTGTGCTGTATAAATCTATGACTCTATAAAATTTAAAGGATTGTTGGTGATTTGGGAAGTCATGGTGTTACCACCTGAAAAATGGGCAGGAGATAAAATAGTACTCAAAGGGAACAACACGGAAAAATAATGCCCCAAGTGCTTCAGCATAGTGTTCTAAGAAATTGTGCTACTCATTCATGCCTTATTTGTATTTTAATTGTACTCTCAACTTTAAGGTAGAACTCTGTTTTAATTTAATTTTAGAAATGTAATAAATTTCTACTATCAAGTATTCATCACTAGCTGATCATTAGGGACTGTTGACCTTAGGCAACAGCTAGAATCAAAACAAGTTAGCTGCTATCTTTAATATTGCAATGGTGTCGTGTTGTGATGGGTGTAGTTGGAAGGTCACAATTAATTCAAGACTTTTATTGATTAATACTTACCTTGATTGACTTGAATAGAAAATTGGGATGAGTTTTAATGAAGGGCACTTCACCTATCAGTTGATAAGCTATAAAACAATTTCCATCAAAAACTAAGTATATTAGACCAAATGTATAAAATGCAGAACAGAAGAGTTATCAGCAATTGGAAAGGTTTTCCAAAGCAATGGCCAGTAATGATGCTGTTTCTACCAGGCACCACAAAAATGTTAAGTTTAGAGTTTAGTGTGATCAATGTGGTATGATATTTCATTGTCATAAATATCAGATTGAAGGTTAGTTATTTCATCAGATGCAAGAAGGTCACTGTTCCATTATGGTTCCAGTAGACATGATTTTATCACTAAGGAATCAAACACACAAACTTTTTCTAATAAAGTGGTGTCCAATTGCTTTAAGTCATCATGGTAGGTTACAGATCAGCAAACTGGGTACCCAGCAAATACTAATCATTAATAATTCAAATACCAAAGAGAAAAAAAAGTCAGGCAAATTTACATAACTTTAGTTCTTTCTCCAGATTTTGGCGAGCTCTTTTTTTCATTTTGGGGCAAAATAGGTTTAAGCTGCAAATAGTGACTCCACTCACATAGCCTTTAAGCTAAGAACATTGCTTGTTCATACTACTGTATAATGAATGTCATATAACTGAACGTAAATTACAACCTGAAAATTTGAATTGAGGTCCTCATAATGATGATCATAAAAATGATTTTCTTTTCATCCAAAACTCAACCTCAAGATATTAAAATCTCCATGAGTTTCTCCTCCACTGTGTAAAGATAACCTGAACCAAATATTCTATCACCATGCATGCTGCCATTAGAATTTTAAATACCTCACCAAATGTTGGTATTCAATGTGTATCTGTGAATAAGTTTAGTGTGTAACAAATTGGAAGATTCCAAAAAGAAAGTATAAGAGATCTTCAAAATGTGCATATATAAGAATTTATTAAATTATGAACAAAAATCAAAATACTCAACCAATCCCCAATCTGTTGATATATATGTTATTATGTTGAACATATTCAGGGAACTGTATTTTTCCATCAGGTTTGTAGCAAATTATATTAAAAATTTCAGCTGCTTCTAAGTAACGAGGGGTGAACTTGATCCTGCAAAATGCAGGGCTCAAATTTTTAAGATCAGCTTCTGCTAAAAAAAATGATAGTTTCAATGACATTAGCTGTGTATTTGTTGCTTAGCAACTCATAGCTGCTGTATATACAGGAGTAAAAAACGGCTAGTTTATCAGCTCTGTTGATGGCAATGATTGTTAGGTGAGGCAATGTCTTCCACCATAGGCACAGCAGTGATTTGAATGAATTTTAGAGCATCTAGAGGGAGTTGTCTTTTGAGACTGCAGTCTCTCTCTTGAGGCCGACATCTTAGAGTTCTATAATGTGCGAGGGAGACTCAAAGCTACAGTTACCACAGTTGCCTTAAAAACAGTATGTAATTATACTACAACAAAGAGTGTGGTGAGAATTTAGAACTCGTTACCTCAGTATTTGAGGCGAATAGTGTAGATGCATTTAAGGGGAAGCTAGATAAGCATATGAAGGAGAAGGGAATAGAGGGTTAAACTGATAGATTTAGATGAGGAAGGATAGGAGGAGGCTCGAGTGGAACAGAAACGCCGGCATGGAGTGATTGGGCTGAATGGCCTGCTTTTTGTGCTGCATATTCTATGTAATTCTGTGTTTAAAAAAATGCAATGACAGCACAAGCATAAGATGGGAGAGAGTTATTTGTAAGTTATATACTGATTTCTATAGTGGAAGACTATTATTTATGTATAAGACCAGAAATATCTGAGGATTGTAAGAGATTCCTGGAAAGTCATTTTCTGGGGGTCGATCAGGGGCAGGGCATGGATGTGCTGACACCTTCCAATTCCCAGGATCAGGGGCGTTTGCATAATGTGAGTGGGCCACATTTGGCGCTACTGGGGTACCAGCTTCAGCGGAGGGGCACCTTGCTGCACCATAAGAGGGTTGGCTGTGTCAGCTGAAGATCCTTACTATTTTTGAAGAGTCCAGTTTAAATTTGCTGCTTTCCCCAGTACTTGCAATCACCCACTGTGGGGAATCTAGATAAGCATATGAGGGAGAAGGGAATAGAGGATTATAGATTTAGATGAGGAAGGAAGGGAGGAGGCTCGAGTGGAGCATAAACACCAGCACGGACTGGCTGGGCCGAATGACCTATTTTTGTGCTGTATATTCTATGTACATTAATTCTATGTTTTAAAAAATTGCAATGACAGAACAAGCATAACACAGGAGAGAATTATTTGTAATTTATGGGGGAAGAAATTCGGCTATGCCCCATTTGGGGGCGGTAACCAAATTAACGCCAGTCATTTAGCGGCCAGCGCAGGAGTACCGCCCCGGCCGCTCAATTGGGCTTACTGCCCCGGCAAGGAAGCGGGGCGCTCTCTTGGGCGCTCCACTTCCTCTCGAGGCGGTGTCTGGGGCGCAAAGCGTGGTAGCGCCGGAGCACTATGCGGCTCCTCCGCGTAGCGCTGACGTGTTTCATCACCCCTCCCCTTCCGTTAAAGGGGAGGGATGCTGCGCACGTAGTGAGAAATATTTTAATTCTATTTATATGTATTTGCAGGTGACAAGATTTGATGTTTCTGTGAAGCCTCATCTGATCGGCAGAATTGACAGATGGCTTCTTCAACCTCACATGCAGCTGCCATCTGTTTTCTCCTAAGGAGAGACTCATTGGTGAGCCTGGGTGAAAGGGCTCACCTTTGGACAGTGATTGTCAGTGTTTGACAGCACCTCAATGCTGTCAAACACTGTCAAATCATCTATCAAAAAATGATGGGGCCTGTCACTTTAACAAAACCGGCAGATGAAGCGTCATGCACTGGCGTCATCTGACACTGGCTTTCCCTTAATTGGCTGGCAAGCCCACAGGGCGGGCTTAACAAGGCCAGTCGGGGAAAAATAGCGTCAGGTCATCAGACATCACTGGGGGCGGGACTAGAACCCGGAAACCAGCAGTCCCGCCCCCAACGTGGCTCCTCAGGTAAGATCCCGGCCTTGAGCTCCCATTTTGGGCTGAATTTTGACTTGGCTAAAATAAAGGGGTGGAGACCTGGTGTGACATGGTCCCACCACACATTCCTCTCTTGCATGCCCAGATAACAGCAGCTGTACATGACAACACCCTAGGAATGTTGAGGCTTACATCTTTATTTTACAGATCTGGGAAAAAAATAACACAAATTAATTTTTTCTTCTCAAATGCATACAAAATTTTGGTTTGGAATTTTGTACAGTTTAAAGCGACGATAATTTGCTGAATTGACTATTAATGATATACTTCATGTTGAAAGATGAAGCTTTTTTTTACTACCAATTACTGCCCAATTAATCAAATCGATTGTCAAAGTTCAGCCCTCTTCCTAACCACCAACACTACAAATAAGAGGCAGTTTAATTTCACTATATATTTTTAAATTTTCACCAGTCAGACTTCTGCAAATTAAATGGAACAAAACATTAGATTGATATTTGAAATACTGTGTCATATATTGGAGTTACCTCCCAATAAAATCAAACTGGAGACACTATTGTAAATGATCTGACAAATTCATGCTAAAATATTGATAGGAAACTTCTATCTGTCAGGAATGCTCTACAATAAATGGCTTGGGCACTTTAGTTAAACATTTTAGATGGTAGCCTCATTTTAATCAATGTTGGGTCCATTTATTTATTCCTTATGCACCCTGAAAGATGGAAGCTATCACCTAAATGGTTTAATTCGCAGGTCACAAAAAAAACTATTATTTTACATAAAGTCACTGAGATGCTGGAAAAATGTGTAATACATACATAGAAACATAGAAGATAGGAGCAGGAGTAGGCCATTCGGCCCCTCGAGCCTGCTCCGCCATTCAACGTGATCATGGCTAATCATCCAATTTCAGTACCCTGTCCCTGCCTTCTCCCCATATCCCTTGATCCCTTTAGCCTTAAGAAATATATCCAACTCCTTCTTGAATATATTTAATGAATTGGCCTCCACTGCCTTCTGTGGTAGAGAATTCCACAGGTTCACCAATCTCTGGGTGAAGAAATTCCTCCTCATCTCAGTCCTAAATGGCTTACCCCTTATCCTTAGACTGTGACCCCTGGTTCTGGACTCCCTGGCCATCGGGAATATCCTTCCTGCATCCAGTCTGTCCAGTCCTGTTAGAATTTTATAAGTTTCAATGAGATCCCCTCTCATTCTTCTAAACTCCAGCGAGTATAAGCCCAATCGACCCAATCTTTCCTCATACGTCATTCCTGCCATCCCAGGTATCAGTCTGGTGAATCTTCGCTGCACTCCCTCCATGGCAAGAACATCCTTCCTCAGATAAGGCGACCAAAACTGCACACAATACTCAAGGTGTGGTCTCACCAAGGCCCTGTAGAACTGCAGCAAGACATCCTTGTTCTTGTACTCGAACTCTCTCGCCACGAAGGCCAACATACCATTTGCCTTCTTAACCGCCTGCTGCACCTGCATGCTTACCTTCAGCGACTGGTGCACAAGGATACCCAGGTCTCGTTGCACTTCCCCTTCTCCCAATTTATTGTCATTCAGATAATAACCTCCCTTCCTGTTTTTACCGCCAAAGTGGATAACCTCGCATTTATCCACATTATTCTGCATCTGCCATGCTTCTGCCCAATCACCCAACCTGTCCAAATCATACTGGAGTTTCTCGGCATCCTCCTCATAGCACACACGCCTACCCAGCTTTGTGTCATCTGCAAACTTGGAGATATTACATCTAGTTCCCTTGTCTAGATCATTTATATATATTGTGAATACATAATATTTAATCCTTGTGTTCAAGTATGAAGGCTGGAGTGCTTTTATTTCAATGCTCGTGTTCAAGCAAGCAATTTCCCCCTCTTATGATGCTTTATTCATCCACTGTGTAGTCAACAGCAAAAGAAGGGTTTGCAGCTTTAGAATTGAATGGCTTTTCTATCTCCCTGGTAAACTTTGTATCTTCCCACCCCACCTCCGCGCCCCCCCCCCCGACCCCCTCAACACCCCCCACTCCAAAAATACAGAGAGAAAATAAGAAAAATACAATAAGATTTCAATTTTGTTGATATGAGATTTTGTATCACTTTCAAATATGAAAACTGAAAGCAAACATGGTCCCCTGAGACTGACATACGTGACTCCTTTATGTTTTGAAAGGATTCTCTGGGCTGAGATTTCTTTGTTACAATGTAATATGTTTTGTAATAATAACATTGAGAAATGATATCAAATGCCTCCAATGGATTATTTCTTCTCACTAGGACCTATGCTGCGTCAGTGCTTTTTTACAGAAAGGTTTGCTTCAATGAAAAATTGCTAGAAAAGCACCATAATATTTGAAATTCAATACAGTAGAACTTAAATAGAACTATAGGCGTTTACAGCACAGAAGGAAGCCATTTGGTCGATCATGTCTACGTCAGCGCTTTGCTCGAACTAATCCCGCCATCCCGCTCTCAGGCCGAAACCCTGTATCTTCCTCTGCTTCAGATAGCTATCCAATTTTTCCTTAAAAGATGCAACAGTCTTTGCCCCAACCATTTCCTATGGCAAGGTATTCCACGCTCCAACAATCCTCTGTGGAAAAAAATTCCTCCTAATCGTTCTCCCCTCTTTCTTAGAGATAATTCTAAATTAATGACCCCCTCATCTTCAAAGCCTAAATGTGGAGAATGAAATTATTAATGAGATCAATTTCAAAAATAGACATCCAAGGAATTTATATTATGCATATATAAAACAAATCACACTTGATAATGATGCTAATGGTAATTAGGAACATGTATACTTCCTGAATTTATTGGAAGGTGCAGTTAAGATTGTATCAGAACCCGCACAGCTATAGAATAGTTGAAGCTTCCAATTGGAGGTGGTAAGTGACAAGTGGAATAGCACAAAAATAAGCATAGGCATAGAGATGAAAAATACCATAGAACACTTTGGGCTGGATTTTACCAACCTCGGCGGATCCATGGCGGGCGACGTCATGTGATGACGTGTCATCAGCCAGTTTCCTTAAAGGGACCATGTGCAAATTGATTTTGACATTTGTGCTGTCAGTGTTTTACAGCATTGAGGTGCTGCAAAAACTGACAAGCACTGCACAGAGGTGCATGGCTGCACCCAGGCTCTCCCATGACCCCCTTATGCTTATGGAGGGAGTCACAGCACGCAGGGAGGTTCTCTTCCCTTCAAAAGGGCAGAAGAGACCTCCCCAGGAGACCAACGCAGTCTGGTTGCACATTGCACAGGAGGACACAAGCAGGGATGGCGTCAGGAGGACCAATGGCACAAAACATTCAATGATCTCAGTAGATGACGAAATGTTAGTACAAAGCCACACTCAACCTCATCTTACTGTGCCACTCATCACATCCCCATCACTCTGCCTTCCCTACCCTACTCCTGCACATCCTTACTCACACCAACTTACCTTGCACCTCTACCCATCCCTCTCTATCTACATTATCACTTCCCCATCTCACTAACCACCCCTCACACTCACCATCATCCTAGTGCAATCATACCAGCTAACAACACACAAGGGTAGGCAATTGGGTGTTTTATGCAATGTTGATGTAAAGTTCCTGTTAATGTGCTGTTAAACATTGAAACCTTTATTTTGAACCCTTTGCATTCTTGGACAGGTTTGTGTGCACCTTTCGAAGTGGCTTAGTGGGTTGCAGTGAATGGTGAGACATAACGGTACCCCCCCCCCACAATGGTGATGAGTATGAAAGGAATGGCTTGGTCATTGTAGGGATGCTCTATGGTGTTGGTGTGGAGTGGTGCCAACCTGGCGCATCATGTGGCAGCCAGGGTGTACAGCGTCAAATGAAATAAATCTGGCCATGGTGAGGCCATCCCTGGCCTCCCGGGCAGCAATGTGGTCGGGTGATGATGCCCTCTGTCCTGTGCAGCATCAGTTGATTGTGGAGTAGGTTGGTGTTGTTGTTGGTGCTGCTGGTGTGCCTGGTGATGCTGGTGTTGGGGCTGGTCGTGCTGGGATTCTGAGGACCAAGGCGAGATAGTTTCAAAGGCACTGATGCTGATGTAATAGATGGCAGGTGAAGTTAAGTTGACAGAAGCAATCTGTCAATGGTGGGAGAGGTTGTTTGAATGAGGGGACACTGGATGGAGAGTTTGCTCCAAACACTTGCAACCTGCAGTAAACAACAGCTTCTGACCTTGGAACGTGAACAGCTGTGAGATGGGAGCTTTTATAGCACATTTTCAGGTGTCAAGTAATGAGATGATTCCATGGCTATTCAACTCCCGCCCTGCTTACCTGACGTGATCCCCGAGCAGTGTGGACCCCGTGGGTGACCTGGTAAACTCTGAAGGTGAGCTGAAAATATTGCTCTGTTAACAAGGTCATAATGACATTAATTGTCTCCCCCGCTGTTAACCCCTCGCTTCTGTGAGGAGGATCTACCCCTAACTTGGGGTATCAGGGTTCGCTGCTTTAGGAGACTAAACACGCCGGTCAGTCTATTGTCACTTTCTCAGTAATACACAAAGTCAGAAACTGTAAAATAAGTAAAGTTTTATTCCGGTAACCAGTACTGGACTTCACTCTGAGAAACCCCTTGTGATTGCACACAAGGAAGTCTCCTCTAGAGTGCGCCCCTAGACTCACGGGGCTACAATATTTATACATTTTCATAAATTGCAAGTCATCATGAGAATACAGAAAACTAGGCGATCACACGCTACACAAGTCATTTGTTTCTTTTTACAGAGTTCTGTTTAAAATTCACTTTAGCTTTCAACAAAATTCAGCCCTGAGACTCTCTCTACTCTGTTCTATAAACATTCTGTTTCTGTTCTTTCTTATCTATTTGTACTGCATTCCCACAGTCCTGCGTCAGTTTTTACTTTTAAACAATTCACTGCATGTCAAGTAGTCCATCATGCCTTGCGAATCATTGGTACAGCAATATTGGATTAACACCTAGCTTAACACCGCCACTGCATGTTGGGTCTGCTCAGGGCTGAGCAGGTGGGTTGATAGGAGGGTCCCAACCCGCTGTCAAAAAAATCCTATTTACCACGCGACCCGCCACCGATCGTGCCTACTGACCCCTTGCAAAATTCCCCCTACAACCCAAGCTGCACACACTGGGCTTTTTGAGAAAGCAAACAAGTAACTGCAAACATCTCCATCACCTCTACCAATGCTCTGCAGATAGATGCTATGGCTCTTTGAGATGAAAGTTCTCTCTATTCCCTCTGTCTCCTATTGGTTTGTTTCCTGATTGCTGCAACACCTAATAGTTTGTCTGAGACCAGCAATTTGCTGATGGAGGGCTCTGAACCCAGCTGTCCAGGTGCATGGCACTGTGCTCTCTCACATTACACCGCAAGTCTGTCCATTGGTTGCCCAGCAGGGAAGGACAGCCAAATCAAACCAGCATTAGTGATACATCTAGGGTTCACATCCACAGTTTTCAGAACTTGTGTTGGAAGGTGTGGAAATTGAGCTGCACCAAACAAGTTTGATATATTGGTCACAGGGTCTTTACCTGTGCGAATGGTAAAGGTTGCAAAGTGAATTTGGATCAGTCCTTACCCAGTTTCTAAAGGGAACAATGCAATAATATAAAATTCATCAGAACTTTGCAATAGGTTGCTAGTCTCACTCAGGTGGGCTTCATGAATGGTTGGTGTAGGAAATATAAATGGCACAGTAGGATCAGTCGGGGCTACTGTACTGCAGAATAGGGACATCGTTTTGCATCTTGCTGATGCTATACCAGACCAGGGAGTACTTGATTTTAACAGTGGGTTATAAAAGTGGAGAAGTGTGCCTTTCGCCAGCACTTGGAATTCCTCACATTAATCAGCACAAATTCTCCCTCACTCATCTCACCCCAAAAAATAAAGTTTCTGTGTGGGAATGCATTTTTTCAGAAGCTTAAAAGTTCCACAGACTGGAAATGAATCCAAATGTCCCATTAGAATTGATTCAAATTTACTGCACTGCAGACTTGAGCCCTATCGGGATCCACACTGTATTTCATGTTGGGTTAATTCAGTTTGAATAGAGATTCGTTCATTCTTACTGTTCAAGGTCATTGAGAGCTGATAACTGCTGGTATGTAAAATGCCTTTTATTAGTTCTCACCCCGTCTGCTGCCTGTGGTATCCCACCCACAGCAACAGAAAACAAATCTTCCTGCTGGGTAATCAGCAATGAACAGAGGGACGAGGAATTGCAAAGGAATCTGCGGAACATTCTCCCAGCCAGGGCTGGAGGCTCTGAAAATGCAGCAACGTTTTATTAACAAAAGAATAATAATTGTCCTCTTTACTTCAATCATTTGGGCATTGCATTGGATCAAGATTCTCGGTATTTTTGTTATATTGCAGTAATGTAAATGACTGACGCAGGCAAGATAATATTCAAATTTAAAATCAATGTTTGCAATAATATTTGAGAAGAACATATTTAGAAATGAAAGAAGTAATAATTTTCTTAGTGTTTCAATTTTAATCAGCTATATCATAAATGACTTAAAATGTACCTTATAGTTTCATATCTCTGCCAATTCTACTTTGTAATATTCAGCATGAAGATTTATGGAAAATCATTTTAATTTCATCTGTCATCTACAATTTTTTTTTCAAAAACCTAAAATCCTATTTTTTAATCAAATTTGGCATCTGTTTTTATTCTTTTAGGGATGAGGATTTTAATGAATTATGCTAATTTGACCTACTTTACAAACCGGATTTAAGATTAATTGGAAACTAGTCTTTTCACTATAAATTAAAAGCCACATTCTTTATGAAACTTAGAGTGCCAATGCTTCCAGTGTTTGCATAAAACATTAATGAATCATGGTAATTAGACCTAATTTTCAAATGCCATTAGGCAAATGGGAAAGTAATCCATTCCATATAGCTTAAAGAATCCTATCTGTGAAAGTTTAGCTGTTTTATGTATATATATGGAACAAATATATGAATAAGTTCTACAAATTAGACTTAAATTATATATGCAAATAACACTTTCTGTTATTTCTTGGTGAACCTTAAGGGTAAAAGGGAGATTACCAGCAGTTTGAGCTCAGAGAAGAATCCACTGTAATATATTGACCTGGAACAGCATTCGTTGTTCTTACCCCTTTGAAACTGACTGCAACTTCAGGATTTAGCGCATGCGCATTCTAAAGTGGAAATCCTGAAGTTGCTGTCAGTCATTCACTGCTCCGACATTGGCTGCGCAGTGGGCCCCCCTCCCCCCCAACTGACAATCAGTGTAATCTGTGAAATCAGGGAGAGCGACAAGCTGCGGCTTTTGCGTGGTAATATCGCTGTTAAATACCCCATTAAAAGTTAGATCCTTTTGGATTAGGTGTAACTGGGGTTCTAACAGCGTATTGACTACTAAACAATTGTTATGGCCCTGAAAAACTCATTTTAATTTTGTGGAGTGTCAAATTTATCCATTTTTTTAATTTAAAATTTTTAAGAAACCTTAAAAAATGCAATTTTTTGCTCTCTCGGCCTATGAGAATTCTGCATTGTGATTGGCTGCTTAGATGGCTTGTTGACGTCACAGAAACTCGTGTTAGGGATCCCCCATTAACTTACACTGACTCCCCATTAACGCCTTTGATTCATCGCTGACCGCAAATTTCAGGTCATTACATTTACAAGAAGTTTCCACTCTCGCACCAACCCAACTTTATACTATGAACGTGGCCCCGAGTGCTGACTGAATATTATCCAACGGTACATGCCATGAGACCACTGTATGCATGGCCAGGGACTGCTTACTGCTGAACAATAATGAGAGTTTTTGGATAATTCATGCAATTTTCAAAAAAGAGAATCAGAAATTACAAATTGTACAGAACAGGCAACCATAAAACATGAAACGTAACGTTAGCCAAGGCCAGCTTAGGGCAGCTGCAATTCTGCAGTCTAAAGGGATCCTTGATGTCAAGCTGTATAAGCCTTATACAGCTCTAGTTTATCTTTTCAGTCTGCTAAGTTACTAAATGCATGCTTCTCAGCCATTCCAGGGCTAGAGGAGCAACGTATGCCTTGCACTGTCCAGAAGCACATGGAATAGAGGAGTGTGAGTGCCTTATACAGTATTGCTGCTGAAATTTTGCAAAGTAGAGGTATGAATAGCAGCATGTTAGCATCACTCTGCAATGTGCTAAATAATGTTAATGTAACTGTTTCTTTGAGGAGAATTCAATTAAGGATTTACAGACTCCATGCAAACATGCTCGTGCTTTTGTGGGAATTCAATTTAATCAAAACAGGAAAAAAAACAACTGGGTTCCAGTTTTACGAAAAAAATAGTGATCCAATTAAAGCCCCTAACCTTAAATACTTTTCTCATCCCTAGTAGCATCATCATCAACCTGCTTTGCTTTCTATGCTGTCATCTAAGTCATTAATAAATACTGTGAATAGTTGAGGCCCCAACACAGATCCCTGCGGGACACCACTAGTCACATCCTGCCAATTAGAGTACCTACCCACTCTATATCTTCTTCACAACAACCTGATGCTTCACAGGAGAGAGGGGGGGCACCACAAGGCTGTACCGCGCCAGAGGCGATACACCCAACACAGGGTATACAGGCAGAGGATGAGCTTCCTGGACATGACTGAACAGCAGTGCTTCAGGAAGCTCAGACTATCGTGCCAAGTCGGTGCAGACATTTGTAGCTTGCTGGAACAAAGACCTGCTGCCCAGAGGACCTGGTGGACATGCCTTACCAGTGGCTGTCAAAGTCACCACCGCCCTCAACATCTTTGCCTCAGGCTCCTTCCAGGCATCTGCAGCAGACAAGTGCGGGATCTCCCAGTCGGCCGCCCACAGCTGCATCACCCAGGTGACCAATGCCATGTTTGACAAGTCAGCCAATTATGTAAAGTTTGCCACTGATGAAGCCAGTGTTACTGAGCGGGCGCTCGGCTTTGCAGTTCTGGCCTGCTTCCCACAGGTGCAGGGCATTAGCAACTGCACACATGTGGCCATCAAGGCACCCAGCATCACCCAGGAGTGTTTGTGAACCTGAAAGGCTTCCACTCCCTCAATATGCAGCTCGTCTGCAACCATAAAAAGATAATCATGCATGTGTGCACCAGATTCCCTGGCAGCTGTAATGACTCTTTTGTGCTGCGCCAGTCCACCCTCCCTCAGCTCTTCACACCTCCAAATAGTCTTACTGGCTGGCTGCTTGGAGACAAGGGCTATCTACTGAAGACATGGCTCATGACACCCTTTATGAGGCCAAGTAATGAGGCCGAGGAGCGTTATAATGAGTGCTACATTTCCACTAGATGTGTCATAGAGCAAGCAATAGGCATGCTGAATGACCATTCCTGGCCTCCCAGGCAGCAATGTGTTTAGGTGCTGATGCCCTGTGTCCTGTCCAGCATCAGGTGATTGTTGGTATTGTTGTTGGTGATGTTGGTGTGCCTGGTGATGTTGGTGTTGGGGCTGATCGTGGAGGGATTCAGAGGACCAAGGTGAGATTTTTTGAAGGGCACCGATGTTGCTAGAATAGCTGGCAGGTAAAGTCGAGATGACAGAAGCGATGTCAATGGTGAGAGAGCTTGCTCCAAGGAGGTGACAGTGGATAGAGAGTTTACTCCAAACACTTCCAAACTGCATAAAGCTCAAAAGTGTGTTCCAAATCCTGAAGGCTCAAGCTTCTAACATTGGAAAATGAACAGCTGTGAAATGGTACCTTTTATACTACTTTTGCAGCTGTCACCTATTCACAGCAATGGAGAATCATTGAATACCCGACCTACTTACCTAATGTGATCCCCAAGCGCCGTGAAACTCATCAAAAAGCTGGATAAATGGTAAGTAGATGTTAAAATGCTATTTACGTACCTTTTAACAACCTCTTAACTATTTCAATTGGCTCACCCGCCGCTTAGTGTCGGGTCTGTAAAGCGCAAGCAGACCCGACACTTGGGAAACTGACACAGAGGGCTCCCGATCCGCTGTCAGTCTTTTAGATTTTGACAGTGGACCCGCCTCCAAACCTGCCCTCTGAGCGCCGGCAAGATTACGGCCTAATACCCATGTGCATCTACTTTGGTGTCTTTTTTCTTTTCCAAGCGCATCTATGAGGTGCAACCCCTATGGCTTCAGCAGAGGTAGAGGCAGGCTGCTCACTTCCCTTCTGTGACTGGTTAGACACTTTTGGCAGATGTCCTCTGGGCTTTGGAGCCTGTGAGGGCCCCGCCAAAGTCTGTTCCTCCTGCAACTGTGCAAGGGCAGACTCGGCCATCGGGATGCGAGGAAGCATGTGGGGCTCTGACTGAGGGAAAGGCAACAGGGGAGAAGTGGGAAAGCCTTGAGAAGAGCCCCCACTTCCATGTGCCCTCTCACCGTCAGCCCTCTCATGGGCCACCCGCACTTCCCTGCTAGCAAGAGCTGGAGAGCATCTTGTTGCACAGCAGCGGGGCGATGAAGGCCCAAGTCTAAGTTTACATCCCACCTAGAGATGAGGTCTATGAGCGTCTGCCATCTGTTGTCCATAGCAAGCATGTGCTCATGTGACTGGCACATTTGCTGCTCCATGCAGGTGGTCATCCTTTCCATGGAACAGCACATCGTCGCCGTCGCCTGCGACATGGTGGTGCTCATGTTGGAGATGGACTCCTCCATTCTCAGCACATTTGCAGACATCGCGGCTGCAGAAGCTGCCAGAGCCTCATGCAATTGTTGCTGCCCCTCCAAGATCACCCTCTTTCTTGATGGCCCCCGAGGCTCAACATCTGCATACAGCTCAGCAGAGCTTGGAGCATCCTGTGCCCTCTGGCGAGGAGTCTCCACTGCTTCCCTCTCAACACCATCTGCTCTTGCTCACTTGTACAGTGTGAGACACCAGGTGACAACACTACTGTATCTCGCACCGGACCCACCGAGGTGTGCATATCTGTGCAGCACCGTCAGAGGCTGGAGGCTCCTCTGAGGAGTCGTCTTCCTCCTCTGGCTGGACAGTGGGGGAGTGCAGTTGATGGACCTGTGGGAGAGTAAAGAGATAATTTAGAAGTGTATGTTAAGAATGGGTAACGTTACCATTATGCTCATGATGAACATTCACTGGCTGCTGACAACAGTTGCCATATGAGTGACTGGTGTATGCCATGTAGCTGTATGAGATGTAATTCTGTCACCAGGTTGCTGGGATGTCCCCCTCTCATTGTATCCCACCGCCAGCAGATCTCCAAGGCCTCCTCCTCTGCTGGAGTCAAATTTGTGAATACTGGAGGGCTACCTCCACTTCTCTGTCTCTCCCTGTTGTGGGCTCTTTTCTCCTGGAAGGAGGGAAAGAAGTGAACTTTGAGTGAGCGTGATGGGATGAGTGTAAGGAATGGATGGGTTACATCCGTAGAGGGTGACTATGAGGGAGTGGGTTGCCAATGCCAAATGGCCGCCTACTGTGGTGTTTTTGCTATGATTGCATTAGGATGAGGGTGAGTGTCAGTGGTGGTTAGTCAGAAGGGGATGTGAGTAGGTACATAGGCAGAGAGTGATGGGTGGACGTGCAAGGTACGTTGGTGTGAGGAATGATGTGCAGGAGTAGGCTTGGGAAGGCGGAGTGATGGGGATGTGTGGACAGGCACATCAGGATGAAGGTGAGTGTGGTATTGCACTCACCTTTCCTTACCTCATGAGATCATTGAATTCTTTGTGGCACTGGATCCACGTCCTCCTGACAACATCCCTGCTGCTGACCTCTGCGATCTGTAACCATGCTGTTTTGGTTTCTTTGAGTGACCTTTTACGCTTATCAGCAGGGAACAGGAGCTCCCTGCGTGCTCTCAATGCCTGCACCACAACATGCAGGGATGCATCGCTAAACCTTGGTGCCGCCCTCTGCCTTTGTGTATCGATGGGGGCGATTTTGCCAGTCCTGGGGAGGCGAGTATGGAGGCGGAACTGCTGGGAAAATGGCAGAATTTGTCATATATGCAGCAGACGTGTGTATTGCATAATGAAATGTTGATTTTTATGAGTCCTCCCAACATTTTCACCACCTGGGGTCTGCCCGTCAGGAAGTCCAGGATCCAGTTGCATAGGGAGGTGTTAAGTCCTAGCTCACTGAGCTTGTTGACAAGCTTGGAGGGGATAATGGTATTGAATGCTGAACTATAATCAATGAACAACATTCTCACATAGGTGTTCCACTTATCCAGGTGTGATAAGGCAGTGTGCAGTACAGTGGCGATGGCATCATCCCTAGATCTTTTTGGGCGGTAGGCAAATTGGAGTGGGTCCAGTGTGTCAGTTAATAAGGAGTTGATGTGGGTTTTGACCAGCCTCTCAAAGCACTTCATGATGACAGAAGTGAGTACTATGGGCGGTAATCGTTTAAACAGGTTACTTTTGTTTTTTTGGGGACTGGAATAACCGATGTCATCTTGAAGCAGGTGGGGACTACAGACTGGTACAGTGAACGGTTGAATATATCCGTAAACACGGCTGCCAGCTGGTCAGCGCATGCTCTAAGGACACGCCCAGGGATTCCATCTGGACCGGGTGCTTTGTGGGTGTTCACTCTCTTAAAAGTCTTGCTCACGTCAGCCACGGAGATTGAGAAGACCCGGTCGTCCTGAGCCGTGGGCGCCCTTGTAACAGGCCAGTTGTTGTTGGCCTCAAACCGGGCGTAAAAAGTGTTAAGCTCGTCCGGGAGAGAGGCATTGCTGGGCATGACACAGCTGGGTTTCCCTTTGTAGTCCGTAATAGATTGTAGTCCACTCCACATCCTTCGCGAATCTGAGCTATGATAGTGTGACTCCACTTTATCTGTGTATTGTTTTTTTGCATTTTTGATGGTTTTTCTTAGCTCGTACTTTGATTTCTTGTACTCATCTATGTCCCCAGAGTTGAATGCGATGGACCGTGCTTTTAGCATAGCACGGATATCGCCATTTACCCATGGTTTCTGGTTGGGAAATGTTCGTACAACAATCCTCGGAACAACGTCATCTATGCACTTGTTTATGAAACTAATGACTGAATCTGTATATGTGTTGATGTCATTGCCCGAGGCATTCCGGAACATATCCCAGTCAGTGGAATCAAAACAGTCTTGTGACATAGCGTCTGATTGATCCGACCAGCGTTGTAGAGATCTCATCACAGGCTTTTCCTGTTTCAGTTTCTGCCTATAGGTGGGTAGCAGCAGGATGGAGTCGTGATCTGATTTGCCGAAGGGAGGGCGGGGGAGGGCCTTGTATCCATCCCGGAACGGAGTGTAAACGTGATCTAGTGTGTTCTTGGCTCGCGTTGGGCAGGTGATATGCTGATGGTATTTAGGCAGTACTTTCTTCAGATTGGCTTTGTTGAAATCGCCAGCCACGATGAATGCAGCCTCTGGATGGGAAGTTTCAAGCCTGCTAATGGTCCCATACAGCTCGTTTAGTGCCCTATTTGCGTCGGCCTGTGGTGGAATATACACCGCTGTAAAGATCACGGATGAGAACTCTCTCGGGAGGTAGAAGGGTCAGCATTTGATCATCAGGTGTTCAAGATCGGGTGAACAAGAAGATGTAAGTAGTTCCACATCGGAACACCAAGAATTGTTGATCATAAAGCATACTCCACCCCCTCTATTCTTCCCCGAGTCCTTTGTTCGGCCTAGCCGGTGAATGTTGAATCCCTCTGGTTGAATGGCCGAAGCCAGTATTGATGGATCAAGCCAAGTCTCAGTGAAAATGAAGACATTGCAGTTCTTAATGTCTCGCTGGAAGGTGAGCCTCCCCCTGAGTTCGTCCAGCTTATTGTCCAGTGACTGCACATTCGCCAGGAGAATACTCGGAAGGGGGGGTGGTGTTCACGTCACCTCAGCTTCACTAATGCACCTGCTCGTCTGCCCCGCTTGCACCGTCGTCGCTTCCTGATCACAGGAATGAAGTCAGGTAAGCAGGTGGGAGGGTAGATGGTAGTAGCAGCAGAATCCCAGTTTGAAAAATCGGGGGTAGGTCCTATATCTCCGGACGATCTTATGTCCAGAAGTGATTGACGGTCGTAGCGGATAAGCGAAGAAACAGTACTTACAAAATTGTTTAATAATAACAATAAAATAATAAATAAAGTGGAAAGTTGTGGACGAGCTCATAAAACAGCGGCTACCCTCATGAGCCATACAGGTCGGTTAAACAGTAGAATATTTTTTAAAAAACAACGAAACTACTAATACTAAAACTAGAATGCTAAATACTAAACAGTAGAATACTAAAAAACTAACAGTACGATATATTAAAATACAACATTAAATACAACATTAAAATACCAGTTGGGGAGGAGCTCGTAAAACAGCAGCCATACAGGTCAGTTAAACAGTAGAATATTTTTTAAAAAACAACTAAATTACTAATACTAAAACTAGAGTGCTAAATACTAAACAGTAGAATACTAAAAACTAACAGTACGATATATTAAAATACAATATTAAATACATTAAATATATTAAATACAACATTAAAATACCAGTTGGGGAGGAGCTCGTAAAACAGCAGCCATACAGGTCGGCGCTGATGTCACAATAATTTCACACCAGCTCAACCATTTTCTGCTCTTGCTGTAGTGTTCTGATCATTTTATTCTCTGGCTCATTCTTTTATTTTTATTTTTTTCACTTAATCCTGAACTCTCTTAAGCACACATGTTGCTTGTGTTATGTTTGTGACATCGATGTGTTATGATCTAGCTCTGACAAACAAAGTGAAGATATGTGCATACAAATTAAGGTGTTGAGCACACCGTAATAAATTTGACATTCCATTTAGTAAACTCTACAGCCACAGACATAAACTGGTTCAGCATCAGTGCATAGTTTGAAAGGTCTGACAAACCATCATTTTCAGGTAATTGGTAATGGAATATTGATGACTAATGCAAATGGGGACGTGAATGTATAAATTCAGTTTGGACTCAGAGCTCTTAAAATTCAGAATATCTGAAGTCAAGCTGAATGTCCTTTTTTAAAAAATGCATATAAAATAAATATGAATGTATTTGGTAAACTGGACAGTATGGAATTGTGCATCACATATAGAAGAGTGTTCATGGTGTTTCCTTAAAGGGATAGGCCATTTCAATTCCAAATTTCCCAAACATTCTGAATTTTGGTTGAATATGGATTGATTTGGATTCAGAAAGTACTTTGGAATTGATGATAGCATTTAACATGTTTTCCACTGTACAAGTTGTGCTTATCCGAACATTGCTGGAAAACATTAACTATTAGATGGTAAACCAATTGATTCATTGCCTGCATATGTGGTTTGACAAATGATATTGAGGATGCAGCATTACAGTTACACATTCTCTGACCGTGAGATAAGAGTGAACTGAATACTAGGTTTGGGCATTCCTGGAAAACTTTGGGGGTGATCTTGCCAATGGGGAGCTTTTGGAGGTGGGACTCCCACTTGTCGGGTTTTAGTCCCACCTCCATCAACTTCTGGCCAACCCATGCTATTTTCCCTTGATTGACCTTGTTAAGCCCGCCCAGCAGGCTTAGCAGGCCAATTAAGGGAAAACCAGTTGCAGAGAACGTCAACGTATGACGTTTCATCTGTCAAAAAACTTTGACAGATGAATTGTCATCGTTTGACAGCTCTGTGAAGCTGTCAAACACTGACATTCTCTGTAGTTTGATGAGGTCTTGAATTG
The DNA here is from genome assembly GCF_052327205.1 of Somniosus microcephalus. Classification (NCBI taxonomy): domain Eukaryota; kingdom Metazoa; phylum Chordata; class Chondrichthyes; order Squaliformes; family Somniosidae; genus Somniosus; species Somniosus microcephalus. Next base: position 49,744,725 of record NC_141004.1, read on the forward strand.
AGGTCTTCACCTGACGAAGGAGCAGCGCTCCGAAAGCTTGTGATTTCAAATAAAGCTGTTGGACTATAACCTGGTGTTGTGTGACTTCTTACACTTTTTCTAACACTTTGCACTTACCTCAGATACTCACCTCTCCACACTTGCACCCATCACTCACCTCCACAGTACACTTTTGCACCCTGCAGACCCCCGCAGACCCAGTACTCACCTCGGTGACCCTGGCGGGGTTCGGAGCCTTCGGGAAGCCTGCACTTGTGTGGGCAAAATGGTGATAAGCCTATTTTCTGCCTGTTAACTACCTGTTAACAGGCAGTTAAGTGGCTGCAATCCCTTCCCGCCTCCAAGGAGTTGGGACCCGGCGTGGGACGGCTACCCACCTCCTGGCAAGATGCCATGGAGGCGGGTTGGGGGCGGGTTGGGCACCCGCCCCCAAATTCTGCCATTTTTCCAGCAGCCTCGCCTCCATACCCGCCGCCCCAGTGCTGGCAAGATTGCGTCCTTGGTAAAGTGGAACAGAATTAATTGATACTTCTCTCCCCATAGATTCATAGAAATTTATGGCACAGAAGGAGGCCATTCACGTCGTGTCTGCGCCGGTCGTAAAAGAGCTATCTGGTCTAATCCCACTTTTCAGTTCTTGGTCTGTAACCTTACATCTCCCAAATCTGACAGCAAAATCTCTTCAAAACCATTATTTAGAGGGTGGAGACTTACAGTACATTTTTACATGCCACTAAATAGCACAAGTACCTCAGATCATTGAACTATTTAACAGTGTTAGATTAAAATATACCCCTCTCACTGGCTTTATTGCAAACCTAGTTTCCATTTAACCTTTTAATGCCATACATAGTTTCAACCTAATGATAATTCACCAACTGCAAGTAAAATACCTCAAGTTTGATCATTCTTTAAATCACAGCCAATCAGATAAAAATTCAAGCAATAAGAGACCGAAATATCAGCCCCAGTGTGTACAATAATACTATTCCCCAGGGAATTAAAAAGAATGATTGCCAAAGCACTGACAGCTTTGGAAAATAATCAAGCCGAACGCTAAACGAGAAAGTTCCCTCTGTGCATTACATTCATCTCCCAGAAAAAAACCACAGTAGGTGCCTGAGTTTGTCCCTGAGATAAACGTAATGTGCGGAGAAACATTAATGAGCACTGCAGACGTAAAATTAGCCTTTACAAACCAAAATTGCAGCATAAGGCATAGATGAAATTTTGTTTTCACTTGAAAGTGTAAAAATACCAATTTGGGAGTCCCATGTGCAGTGGTTCATCTGCCCAACTGATTGTGTACAGCTGCTCCCCTCTGCATTTTTGCTTTTTAGCTTTATTTGGGTATGGAAGGCAAGCTTCCACTCACACAGTAGGTTCCTCTGGGAGCTTGCACGCACCTCACCAGAAGTTCCGAGTGTTGCTGTGACTATTTCAAGGGGAGCACAAGCACAGTTGGCGCAGAAAAGCTACTGTGGAAGAAAACAGAAGCCTGGATTTTCTGATATTGGGCCAGAAATTAGGATCGGGAGCTTGCCGCGCATGCAAGCCCCCGATCTGCACTCACCCTGCGCGCTGACATCTGAAGCCCGGGCCTGCTTGCATTTCCTGTCACTGGCCCGGTTCAGATGTCGGCGCGATGTGCTTACCTGATCCAGCGGCGTAGTTAGTGCGATGTGCCGGCTGGGATCAGGTGAGCACTCTGCAGCCAATCAGGGGAGGGGAAACTCATTCATGAGTTTGATAGTAAAGACTGTCAAACTTATGAAAAGTACGGGCGCCCAAAAGACTAGTTTAACTTTAATTAAAATTTTAAAAAACATCCCAATAATTAAATAAACTATAAATAACTTTAAAAAACGATTTAAAACAATTAATAAAATTTTTGAAAAAATTTATTTTACGAATTCGGGTCTAAAAATAAACTTACCTTACTGTAAAGTCCTTAAAAACAATGAAGCTGTGGAAAAAATGTAATAATTTTAAATAATAGACCACTTACCTTCAAGAATCCACTACTTACGCCTCCTTTTTTCATTTCCAAAAAGTTCAGGCCCTTGCACACACGCAAACCTGTCAAAACGAAGGAAGTTCAACGCGTGCGCGCAGAGTCCTGCGCGCACGCGTTGGACCTCTTAACCCCTTAGTTCGATGGAGGGGAAATGCCGGTTTCCCGCGCATGCGCTGTGCATGCTGGAATCCGGCGCTTCCAACGGGCCCACGCGTGAGTACACCGTCCGTACTCACGCGTTGGGACCGGAATTACTGGCCCATTGGTGTGGTTTCGGTATGAGTGGCCAGTGCTCAATTTTGAGCAGACTCAAATGGAAGTTTCCAATTGCACCCAATATTTGGAGGTTGTCTCATTTCCATAGCTTCAGGTGCAGATTTGAACATCTGCAGGTTGCACACCAGTGCTGGGAGCAGGAAACATCATGTAAGTGACATTTAAAGAGAAGGCTATTATTAAAAGGAAGTGTCAGAATAAGGGGATAACAATTCCGAAAGCCTTTTGAAAAAGCTCAGAAGGTGTTTCAACATTTTGCCAATAAGGAGGAGTCTAAGAAGTGATAGGCAAAAATTATGAGAACGAACACCTAATGTCCAGGTTCAACTCTGCAGGCTAGTGATGGAGCAGCCTAGCACCAAACACCCTGTTTGATGGTTACTGAAGAGAAGGTGGTGTGGCATAAGGCAGCTGTGAGCATGGTAGTCCCCTGTGCTCTGTGCTACTCTACAGCACCAGCCCCATACGTCTACAATGCCTGATGCCTGCAATGAGGTGGAGCCAAGTTTCAGGCTACGGCTGACTGTTACTGCCACTGGATGCTATAAGCGGCAGGTGTCCTTGCAATAGTTGGGATGGGCTCTCCGTCAGTCTCTCTGCTGACCTGGAAGACAGTTTTTCAAAGTCATTGTCAGGTAGGTGTAAAAATGCCTGCAGATTTGGTTGGTGGTATTTTGGAAGGTGTGGCCAATCAGGATATTGCTGGCGCAGCCTTTCGGACTCAATATCGAGTTCAACAACTTCAGATCATAACCTCGGCCCTAGCTATTATATTTTTATATTTTTTATCCACACTTTTGATTTGTGCCTTTTCCTTTGTTTTCTCTCTCTCTCCCACATGCCAGCTGTCTTTCACTCTGCCAGCGCATTTCACACTTCATTTAGAGCCATTGTCTGTTTCTTTACCTATCCTATTACTATCTCGTCTCACCTTGAATATCTCTTACTGTCGCTTCTTTCATCCCCTCCCCCCTTTCCCAACCCCCAAACAGCCTTTTGTTTCATTTCCTGCCTTTTCTCTCAGTTCTGTAGAAGGGTTTCGACCCGAAAAGTTGACTCTATTTCTCTCTCCATGGATGTTGCCTGGCCTGCTGAGTTTTTCCAGCATTTTCTGTTGTTATTTAGGATGTGTTGCCGCTTCAATACGCTGGTACCTCTTCTTTCATGCGGTGCCACATAGTATGCTTCTCAGGAAGCGTCAAACATTATGATTCGTTGGGCATTCACATATCTCAGTAGTGCAATCAGATGTGCTATTCTAGCATCCTTTGGGAAGAGGAGTCTCCATGCTCACTAATTGTCTACCAATCGAGGTTTGGCCACCTCTGCCCACAGATTCAGGGTTGAGGTTGTTAACACGTGAACACGGAGCATACTTTTCATGCAGCTTGACCTGCTGTGTAGCCCACCGTTGGTCCTACTCTTCTTCTTCTTCTTCCAAATATCTCAGATAAGGCGATTCCCACTGGGTAACACATTGTTGCCAGTAATGTTGCTGAGTGCGAAAAAAGAAAATAATTTGAGCAATTGGTACAAAAGCTTACATAAATCTAAGTGCTAGCAGGGATAAATTAAATAGCTGTAATATTACTGTGCCCATTCCATAGCCTTCTATATGGTGCTGCCCAGCATTACATATTGTAATTTACCTCTGACATCCTGCATGGTTAGGCCTCTTTGTATTGGAAAGTTGTGCAGCATGCAGCAAGCAATGATCATAGAGACCCCAGCCGGGCTGCACTGTAAGGCACCCCGTGTGCTTCAACATGGTGACTGGAATGCTCTGTAATGATCCTGCTAATTTGGATAGATCTTGCTGTATCTGTACACTGCTTCTATCCACAATTGGTAGAAGGACGTCATCTCCCATGGTTGAAGATGCTGGCTTGGTTTCTGAGGACCCATCCCTACAGTTTGCCTTTAAATAAGTCTACACAAATGATTGTTTAAAAGGAAGGCAATATCACCGCTGTGTGCGAAGTGGATATTGACCTTTACGCTCTGATAGTCCTGGTCACTGACCAGTTGCACGTTAATGCTGTAGAAGCCCTTTCTGTTCATGGCAAGTTATTGTTTTGGCTGAAAGGCCCAGGTAGCCACTGTTCTTTAGGAAATCCTGCAGTGCAGTGAGATTGGGTACCCTATTGTTGTTGCTGTTCAGTGGGAAAATAATGCATCACTGGCCTGTTTGATACATTTGCAGATAGCAACTTAAATGAAACTGCAAATGGTCCCTGGATAGTCTGTAAAGAGCTGGGGTCATTAAAGTTGAGGACTGTGGTCACCTTGACTGCCACTGGCAGTGCCATCCCTATGGTGAAGGTTGGCTGCATGTCTGTTTTCAGCAGATGTCACATCTAATGTTTCAGGTTGATGACCTTTTGTCATAACTTGAAAAAGATAGTGATGTAACAGGTTTTAAGCAAGCACAGAGGCAGGGAAAACGGGAGGGGAGGAAAGAACAAAAGGGAAGGTCTGGGATAGGATGGAAGGCAGGAGAGATTAAATGACAAAAGGGATGATGGTGCGAGGCAAAAGAGGGTGACAATGGGACAAGTAAAGAAACAAAAGATGGGTCGAGAGGAGGTGTAAATGAGGATAGCAGAATCATCAACAGCTGCCGTCTGAAAAAATGGGGGCAGAGGTTATGATCACATCTCTTCAACTGCCTCCCTGTTGCTCTTCACCCTGCAGAGACGGTTACCATTGGTCATTGCCAAGTAGGTGTGCATGGCCTCTGACTCCCCTAGCATGCCTCCTTTCAACTTTTTGTCCCCTAGCATGCCGTCCTTTTAAAGGAGTGCTTTGAAAATGGCCATTTAAAAAAAAACTGACAGTGTACCTTTAAAAGTTCCCTTCCCAACAGGCAATAATGTTGCTGGCCTTTTACATCCACTTTAAATGGACAAACGCAGCTGGGTGGGAACTCCATCTGAAACACGGAAGATCAAGCCCAGCATCACAGTGGCCTCTAGCAGGGAATATGAATGTCAAATGAGACTGTCACAACAGTACCGGTGGGAAAAATGTAAGATAGCACAGTGTGCAAACAAGAAGCAGCTGGAGAGTTCAATCAGTCCCCACTTCTTAGTTCTCACCAGCAGAATCACTTCACCAAGAGCAACTTCGACCCTATTAAACTGTCCACAGGATAGACAAATTGAGTTGCACATACACATGAATGAATTCACTATTTTGTCCGAATGCAATGGGTCATAGTTGCATAAACCATCAAATGGGACCAGGTGAGAGGAAACACCCAATGTACATTACTCTAGCAGTGAGGTGTAGAAATGGATAACAACAAACTCAATGAGGGTGGGCTACAATGTTCTCCGTAAGCCGCACTGCCTCCTGCCTAACCTGCCTCCCTCAATGCACGGACCATTCAAATTTTTGCGCATGTGCGGTACCTAAATTGTAAAAGCTGGTGAGTGGCCTGCGCGGGACCTTGCAGATGACTGCGCGGCCAAGCAGCTTAACGGGAACATTGATGGCTACTCTGTCCATCTGCAATAACATCAAATTGGTGTGGCCCGACCATCACTCTTTCACAAGATCATGGCTTAAACATCACTAGAGTGTCCAGTGCATCACCCAGACCCCCAGGCTTATGTCAGGAGCACAGGAGCAGTAGTAGCTGCACCGCTATATTATGGTATCAATCAAACTAACGAGCAATACCAGAGACAAAGAGTTACAAATCTCTACTTCTGTCTGGCTCCTGGACAGTGTTATCACCTGGAACTCCGCTCCTCAAATACAGAAGTCCACATCAAATGAAGTGCTAAGCATCACTTGCTGAATCAGAGTTCTTGGAGGTTATTAATAAATATATAAATATAAGTTGTTGTTGTTATTTGGCCAGGTATTTCCAAGCTTTATGGGCCACATAAATATGTACCATGGAGCGTTAGGAGCCACCTTTAAAGTTTAAATTCATGTTCCCATTAATTTGCATAAAACCTGTTGCCGATAACAGATCTTGGTGTTTTCATTTAGGATTTCTGCACCAATGGATCAAAGGTGCTAAAAATAGAACCTCCAAACCTCCCAGGCCTACAAAATTCTAACAGAAATAAAGCAGCAAGTAAGAAGTATGAGCACAGATAGAACTTATTCGCCTGGGCTTCAAGGGCTGAATTGTCAGGGTTTGGAACTGTAGGTTGGATACCCCTATGTTAGACAGTGATGAACCTCTGACTTGCCTATTGGTGTCACAGTGAAATTTCTCAAGTTCTTTTGTGCTCCTGGCAACCATCAGGATCAAATTTAAGAAATATCAATACTCAATACTGTAGTGTCCGTGTGTAGATAAAGACACTGAAGACAGGAGTTGGTTCATAGGTATTTACTAAGCAAGTCTGGGGGGGGGTTCTAAAGGATATACACAATACACAGGCTTATATAGCCCAAGTGGCAATTACCGGCATTACGCACACCTGGGGCTCTTAAAGGCACATACACCACAATTGCTCTTAAAGGCACATACACCACAATTCCTCCCCTTCTAGCTAACTAGTACATCATATTTTAAGTAATTATTAATTACATGTTATATGCAAAATAATATACATTGCTGTATTAATTAATTATAAGTTAGTCTCTCAGGAGGCTTCCTGACTCGGTCCGGATAACGCCTCGGGGGTGTAGTAGTTTCTGGTGGTGTAGTAGGTTCTTCTGGTAAGGCTGATTCGGCTTGAAGGCCAGTGTCGGGTTCATCGGGTTCCAGTATCACCGGATCGGAGGTAGATATGGGTATCTCTACTTCATCGTTAGATGTATAGCGTGGTGGTGTAGGTTGTCCCTTTTCGGATGACTTGATGATTTGGTCAGCATGGCGCCTTATTATGCTTTCTCCGATGTCCACGGTATACATCAGTGGTCCTAGTCGTGTGCAGATAGTTCCAGGCTGCCATTTCTCGGTACGGTAGTCCCGGGCCAAAACCGGTTGGCCTATCTGGAAGGCCCTAGTTGGCCTTTCATTCATGCCCTGAAACTGCCGGTTCTCCACGTCCCTTCGGATGTTGGGCTTGACCAAATCCAGCCGGCATCTTAGGTTTCTATTGTAGAACATCATGGCGGGAGTTTGGTTTGTAACCATATGTGTTGCATTCCTATATGCAAATAAGAAGTTATCCACCTTGTGCTGAAGTTTTATGTCTTCATTACCCATGGCCTTTATGGCCTTCTTAAAGGTCTGGACAAACCTTTCAGCCAATCCATTGGTGGCGGGATGGTATGGGGCGGACGTGTAGTGCTTTACCCCATTGTTCTTTAAGAACTTTCTGAATTCTTCGGACACAAATTGCGGTCCATTATCAGAACATATCTGTTCCGGCAGCCCATTCCTGGCAAATATGGTCCTTAATACTGTGATGGTTTTTTCCGTGGTGGTGGAGGACATCTTTATTACCTCCGGCCACTTGGAGTGTGCATCAACTGCGATTAAGAACATTGAGTCCATAAATGGACCAGCAAAGTCGATGTGCACCCTTTGCCAGGGAGATGAGGGCCACTCCCATGGATGTAGAGGGGCCTGTGGCGGAGCATTTTGGACCTTCTGGCATCCTAGGCAGCTCTTGGTCATGTCTTCGATGTCTCCATCGATACCTGGCCACCATGCAAATGCCCTAGCTAGGTTCTTCATTTTCACTCCACCCAGATGCCCCTCGTGAAGCTCCTTTAGCACTTTATCCTGGAGTTTGGGTGGAATCACCACTCTGGATCCACACATCAAGGTTCCTCGGCACACTGACAGCTGTTCTCTTCTTTGCGAGAATGCTGGCAACAGTGGTTCGCCATGTGCTGGCCATCCCTTCATTGTTAAATCGTAGACCCGTGAGAGAGTAGGGTCATTTCTGGTCTCCCTTTCAATGGCAGAATTTGTCACCGGTAGACATTCCACTATGGTAGAGTGGAATATCTCTACTGGGTCTACTGTAGGTGCCTCTTCTATCGTTGGCAACGGCAGGCGCGATAACCCGTCAGCATTCCCATGCTGTTTTGACCCTTTGTATTCAATGTTGTATTGGTGTGCCCCTAGAAAAAGGGACCACCTCTGTAGTCTTTGTGCCGTCATAATGGGGACACCTTTTTTAGGGTTGAATATGGAGATGAGGGGTTGATGGTCAGTCAGCAAGGTAAATTTTTGTCCGTGTAGGTAATGGTTGAATTTCTTCACTCCCCATACCAGGCTGAGTGCTTCCCTGTCTATCTGGGAATAGTTACGCTCAGCTGAGTTCAATGAGCGTGACGCAAAGGCTATCGGCCGTTCCGAGCCATCAGGGAATCTATGGGACAATACCGCTCCTATGCCGTAAGGGGATGCATCGCACGCCAGTCTGATTGGTAGTGATGGGTTGTAATGAGCCAAAACTTTCTCGGATGTGATTAAGTCTTTACATTTATGGAAGGCACGTTTACAGTCTTCGTTCCATTTCCAAATCACTCCTGTGTGTAGAAGATCATTAAGAGGGTGTAGAATAGTTGATAAGTTCGGTAAAAATTTATGATAGTAATTTATTAATCCCAGGAATGACCTCAATTGTGAAACATTTTCAGGTGCTGGGGCTTTTATAACTGCTTCAATTTTTTCAGGTGACTTATGCAACCCTTCCTTATTAATTATGTGGCCACAATATGATATCTGATTTTGGAAAAATTCGCACTTGGGGCGATTTGCTCGTAGGCCTCGTTCTTTCAGCCTAGTGAGCACCTGCTCCAAATTGGCAAGGTGCTCGTTGTCGTTTTCTCCTGTTATAAGGATGTCGCCTAGGTAACACTGAGTCCCCGGAATCCCTTGCAGGACTTGCTCCATAGCTCTTTGCCAGATAGCTGGAGCTGATGCTACTCCAAAAACCAGTCGATTGTACTGGTACAGGCCTTTGTGTGTGTTTATTGTGAGATACTTTTTAGAGGTCTTCTCAACCTCCATCTGTAGATATGCCTGTGCCAAGTCAATTTTTGTGAAACGTTTTCCTCCGGATAGTGAGGCGAAAATATCTTCTATCCTCGGAAGAGGATACTGTACCGTGTGAAGGACCGGGTTTACAGTCACCTTAAAGTCCCCACAGATGCGAATTTTTCTCTGTTCCTCAGAGTTATTTTTCAATGCTTTTTTCATGACTGGAACGATGGGTGTTGCCCATTCGCTCCAATCTATTTTGGATAATACGCCTGCCTTTTCCAAATTCTCCAGCTCTGCCTCGACTGCCGGACGTATTGCGTATGGCACCGGTCTTGCCTTAAAAAATTTTGGAATTGCTGCATCTTCCACTTTTATTGAGGCGGTGATGCCTTTCAAGGTTCCTAGTTTCTCTTGAAACACTTCTTTGGCGTTGGCCAAGATGTCTTTTAATCGTTCAGGTATGATGTCATCATTGTTTTTTTCCTTACTGGTCACCGTCAGTGCCTGAATGGAGTGCCAGTCTAAACGTATCTTCCTTATCCATTCACGTCCCAACAACGGTGGACCACCATCTTGTAGAATGTATAAATACAACTTTTGTATTTCTTTGCCGTTGTATACCACAGGCACCTTTATTTTTCCTTTGGGGTATACTTTCTGCCCCGTATATGTTTTTAAGATAATAGATGTGTCTTTTAGAGGTATATGCGAAAATAGCCTCTCGTAATCTCGTCGATATATTACGGTTAGAGCTGATCCTGTATCTAGCTCCATTTTAACTGGGGACCCTGCTATTATGAGGGTAACCCAAATGGTCTGGTAATCTTCATTGGCAATTACATTATGTAATTTGAGAGAGCTTAGTCTCTTGTTCCCGGAGTCGCTATCGCTCTTCTGGTCTTTGGAGCTACTGTCCGTCATCATTTGTACCTTTCTGTGCTTTTCCTTATTGATTCTTTTCCCGTTAGTGGATTTTTTATTTTTAGATCGGCATACATGTGGAATGTGTCCCATCTTTCCGCATCGCCTGCATGCTTTTTCTTTGAACCAGCAATCCCTCTGGTCATGGTTGGATCTGCCGCAGCGATAACATCTCTCAAAACCCCGTGTCATTTCATGGGTGCCGAAGTCCTGTGGCCTTTGCTGTATCTTTGCCGCTCCTATTGCACTGAAAGCCTTGTCCAGTGTTTAATCTTTTCCAGAAGATACCTTTTTTTGTGTTTCTACACTTAGGGGATCGCAGATGAATTTGTCTTGCAGAGAATCTGCCAGTCCTGCCTCGAATTGGCAGTGTAGGGTATCAACAATCTCCTCAAAATTCTTGTCCATCGGTTCGGCTGGAGTGATTAAGTTGCGTAACAGCTTGTATGTTTCTGCGCCCATTAGATCCAGAAGCACTGAAGCTTTTTTTTCATCTTCTATTCCATTTGCGGTGCAAAACACCTCCACTCTTTCTACATATGTGGTCCAATCCTCTATCTTGTTATCAAAAACATCAATATTGCCAAAGTTAGGCTCTGTTTCGTTATCAAAAGCATCAATATTGCCAGACTTAGGCATTTCAAAAAAAATATGGCGCTTCCCGCGCTTTTTTTTTCTCTCTGTAGCAACGATATGGCGCTTCCTGCGCTTTCCCGCCGCTGCTACCGATAACAATGCTGTTTTACTGTGGTTTCCGTTTATTCACTGTTGGAGACTCGTTCCCGACGGAGGTCTAAACGCTGACCTGCTTGCCGCGCCGGCCATCTCCCGAGTGCACCCTCCCAGTCCGTTATTGCTTGCCTCCGATTTTGCTGCCTGTCTCAGCTGTAGAGCCCACCGCTGGAGCCCCAGCCTGACGCCCAGGAAGGATTAGCGCAGTACCTGCCACCAGCTTGGCCAGCTGGTGAAACCACAGTTTCTATTACTTCCTTGAGTCTTCTGGACGCTGGAGGAATCAATGTCCTTGAGGTGCTGCCGAATTGCAGGTAAGTCCGTTTCCACTTCGTCGCCACTGTAGTGTCCGTGTGTAGATAAAGACACTGAAGACAGGAGTTGGTTCATAGGTATTTACTAAGCAAGTCTGGGGGGGGGTTCTAAAGGATATACACAATACACAGGCTTATATAGCCCAAGTGGCAATTACCGGCATTACGCACACCTGGGGCTCTTAAAGGCACATACACCACAATTGCTCTTAAAGGCACATACACCACAAATACAGTTACTCCCAGTTGCATCCTTCTCTTACGTCACTTAATATGCAGGAACAAGAGCTTCAGTGCTTTGATCCTAATAAGGCAAAGTTAAACAAGAGATTGTGTATGTGAGACCAGCAAGGACAATGATCACAGCAAGGATCATGGAGCAAATTTCCCAATGGGTTAGGAAAGCTGGGCTTCAAGATACAGATTATTGGAGGACAGTGGTAACTGTGATTTACAATTGTATTAATTACATAGGATATACAGCACAGAAACAGGCCATTCGGCCCAACCAGTCTAAGCCGGTGTTTATGCTCCACACGAGTTTCCTCCCATCTTTCCTCATCTAAATCTATCAGCATAACCCTCTATTCCCTTCTTTCTCATATGCTTATCTAACCGCCCCTTAAATGCATCTATACTATTCGCTTCAACCACTTCATGTGGTAACGAGATCCACATTCTCACCACTCTCTGGGTAAAGAAGTTTCTTCTGAATTCCCTATTTGATTTTTTGGTGACTATATTATATTGATGGCCTCTAGTTTTGCTCTTCCCCACAAGTGGAAACACTCTGGCCATGATTTTTCCGGTCGATGCGGCTTGGGGGCGGGACAGCTGCCTTCTGGGTTCCAATCCCTCCCTCAATGACGTCCGACGCACAGACGCGATTTTGCATCAGTTGGCCTTGTTAAGCCCGCCCTGCGGGCTTGCCGGCCAATTAAGCGGAAGCCGGTGTCAGATGATGTCAGTTGATGATGCATCATATGCTGGTTTTCTTAAAGGGACCACACACAATTTTTTTTCTGCCAGCTGATTTTTCAGTGTTTGACAGTATTAAAGTGCTGCAAACACTGACAATCACTGTACAAAGGTGAGCCCTTGCACCCAGACTCTCCAGTGACTCCCTCCTTAGTCTAGAACAGATGGCAGCTGCAGGTGAGGTTACAGAAGTGCTCTGTCACTGGTGAGAGAGGTTCTCCCAATGAGGTGGGACTCCACAAACAATCCAAAACTTGCCACCTACAGAAAAGTCTAAATGCATTAAAAATGATTTTCCCAACATTTTCTTACCTCTGAAACTCACCAGCGTACCATTGGATCCTTCACACCACTTCTGCAGCTGTCATCAATGCATAAACATTACAGCAGACCCACAGCATGCCACAGTTACCTGGCATGGTGTCCGGACGTCGGGAAGCCCACAGTAGACCTGTCAAAATTGCAAAAAGTCTCTTAACTGCCTGTTAACAATCTGCCTATAATCCTCTTCCCGCCACTAGGTGTCAGGTCCCTGCACAAATCGGGGACCCGACACCTGGGAAGATTGTCTGGAGGCGGGTTGACAGCGGGTTTCCGACCCGCTGTCAATCTTTGCGATTTTGCCGGAAGTCCCACCTCCAAACCCACCCCCTGAGCGCTGGCAAAATTCCCCCCTCTGCATCTAATCTATCGAAACCTTTCATGATTTTATTAGGTCGCCCCTCAGCCTTTTCTTTTCAAGAGAAAAGAGACCCAGCCTGTTCATCCTTTCCTGATAGGTGTACCCTTGCATTTCTGGTATCATCCTTGTAAATCTTCTCTGCACCCTCTCCAGTGCCTCCACATCCTTTTTTTAATATGGCGACCATTTATAGTATTAATTCAGTCCAAAATTATGGTAAACTCAATGCCTGTTACAAACACAATAACAATTTCCTATTTAAATCTGGATTATCCCACTCTATTACTAACCGAATGGTTACAGTTGCAACACCTGGTTATCTCTCAGATTAAGAATCTTTAATGAAACCCATAAACCTAACAATATATCAGTGGTCAGAATAGTCAGTAAAGCCAGGAGCAGCCTGGGTGCCTCAGTGAAATACTTCTAACTAACTAACTGTGGATCACACTATAACTGAAAGAGTGAATTAAAATCCCAAATCTCTAGTGGGTAAAGATTCTGCTTGGCATAGTATTAAAACATACAAACCAGAAGATTGCAGGTTTGATTCCTGGTTTGTACTGAGTTAGCTGACCTCAGCCAGCAGAGCAGTTCGAGAACCAAAATTGGCCTCAGTACTCCTGGGCTGAGGCCAGGGAAAAGTTCAGTCAGGATTTCCACTCCTCTGTTCTGCTCTGAGCCCTCCTGGAAAGTATGTGTGTGGAAAGTGATTTGAGGACACGATTGGATTGCCCTCACAATCACCGTCTAGACGCACGCATGAAAAATGGCCACTTGGTGAGATATTAAAGAGCACCGGAGACTGTGGATCCATAACTTCAGGAAAGGAGGGGAGAAAATCTGAGCAATAAAAAAATAACATTATAAAACATAGAACAGAGGTGGGTTTCTAAATCCTTAGTCAACTACAGATATTCACTCATAAATCCTATAAGAACTTCTTTATTCAGAGAGTGGTGAGAACATGGAACTCATGGAGCAGTTGAGGCAATCAGCATAGATGCATTCAAAGGGAAGCTAGATAAGTACATGAGGGAGAGCGGAATAGAAGGATATGTTGATCGGGTGAGATGAAGTAAGGTGGGAGGAGGCTTGTGTGGAGCATAAACACCGACATAGACCTGTTGGGCTGAATGGCCTGTTTATGTGCTGTAAATTCTATGTCATTCTATGTAATTCTATGGAAAGTTTGTAGGATATATGAAATCTAAATTCTAGAGATTTCTGTCAAAAGGAACTGATAATCTAATATAATCACCAGAAACCGCAATGCAAAGACCCTGATGAGGTCAAAAACTATGGAAAGCCCAAATAGGGTCAATATTGAGGCTACTTTAGATGTAAATCTGAAGGCCAAATAAAGTAAAATTGGAAAATAGAACATTTACATCTAATAAACAAATATACTTCAGATGAGTGGCATGAACCAGGAGAAATGCCCAAAGAATATAACAGGGGAGTTTGTCACTGAGAGAAAATAGACATAAAAGCAGAGACATGGTATTTAATAATAGTTGTTTTTTAGATGCCTTACTAGCTTGGACATTTAGGGTTGAGATGTGTAATGGCCAAGTTGTAATCTGTGGTTCATGATCTGGCCCAATCAATAAATTCCCTGAAGATTCTGTTATGAGATCTGCTGGAGAATTATTTCCTAGCTGGCAGGATAAGGACAGTCTGCTCATAACGTCCTGACAGTGAGAAACCTCTCCTGAAATGAGATGTGATTGCAACAGAGGTGGCCATTGAGGACGTTCTTGTGTGGCTGACATGAATGCTATGCGACTGTAGGATTTGGAACTGTTGTAGTTTTGTTTGAAAACTAGGGGAAAGGTTTGTTTCCAAACAATGTTTTCAGCAAATAACGACTCCTGCATTGCAAATGTGAATGACTTGACATAATCTAAATTAAATACTAGGAATATAAAGTAATTACAGTCAGGATATCACCAATGTTAATTACAGGCAATTTGACAACTGATGCATCAATTCATTGATAGTAACCCTTTCACAAACAAATTCTGGCAATGTAGATGCTCATTGAAATGCACCAAGTTCTGGCTGTTTTAGGATTATTGTTGAGTTCTGCTTTTGTCTGCTAATTGCTGAGAGAAGCAAAGTAATTCCCTGTTAGTTTTCATGTAACAGCTTGATCCACGAGGCACGTTCTAAAAAACAATTAAAGGCAGAGCATTGAACACTGGGAATTTTTAGGAATTAGATTTTAGATCCAAAAGAGTGAGACTGATTACAAATCCATTTATATGGAGCTTTGTCTATTTGTGAGTAACAGACTTCAAAATGGGTGATTATCACTCCAAATAAGTGAGACTTGACAGATGTTAAAGTGCGTTATTACATGATGCTTTATTAGTTTGGCACACAGAGGAATGCATGATCAATGATAGGGTGATGTCACGTCAGCCACTGTTTCTGAGGCTACATTGTTAAGATATATTTAAAGAAAAATAAAAAGTGTTTGCACAGTAGGGATATCATTCCCGAGCTTGTAAGACTCTTCTTCCAGTATGGAGCCTTGCTAGGCATGAACACAGGTTTTGAGCCTGCGTGCCGATTCATATCATGCCATATTACATGGCAATGAAAAATGAAGCCTTAGTGGAGCCTGCACTTAAATAGGTTCCATGCTGGATTCGATGGTTTTCTCACCACCTTTTCACCAGTAGCCCTACTTGTCCATAAGAAACTAGTGCAGCAGTGTGTGGATGTCCTGGCATAGAGGAATAAGCTTCTTGAAGGTAGAATTCTTTTACATATATATGTTGCCTGCACTATTATTGGAACGCTAATTTTTGTTTTATAGGCTTGATTTTTTGCATTGTTAGACTTTTAATTCTAACAAATTTTTACAAGAGTTTTGCTTCCAGCTACTATTTCGCTTGCAGCAACCAAAGTGACCAGAGTGGGAATTTGAGGGTTCCAATGGTACTTCCAGCTTTGGAAAAGGAAGACCCATTCTTGTGGGAAAAAGTAAGGCAGTTTGGCTGCACCTCATTCCTCGTGTACACACCCATCCTTATCCCAGAGCCCTTACTTAGTGGTCCAGATAGTCCTTCCTAAGAAAGGAAGCAAAGGCAGCAGTCACACAGATGTGGTATCTCCTGAGGCCCAACCTGCAGGCAACATTTACCACAGGGATAGCTCTCCCAAAAGACATGAAGGTCACTGCCATATTAAACATTTACACAACTCAATCCTTTCAAGCCAAAATTGGCAACATACCTCAAATCAGTCAGTCAGCTGTGCACAGGTCCATCATGTAAGTGAGGCCTTGTTTGCAAGGGACAAAGTATACATCACATTCCCTGTGGAAAGGAAGCACCAGCACAATTCGTCACTAAACCTTTCCTGGGTGGTAGGTTTGCAAAGAGCGCAGAACATTGTAGACGACACTCATGTACTGTCTAACCTGGTCGCCACCTCCTGACGAGCACTCCGCTAATGCAACAACATGTCTACTTTGGTTAGCCATCAAACAGTGGGTCAATTGCTGTGCTGCTCCATCACTTGTCCACACACTGCATTTGATGACTTTGAATTTCTTTGCTCTTAACTTTTGCCTGACACCTTTCTACCCACAGGTCCCCAGTCTTGGTAAAGGATGACAAATATTTAAAATCCATTATTAAGTTTTATAAAGGCTGTTCTGTATGCAACCTTTACATGACCACATCTCTGAGCTGCTGGCCAAGTTGTCTGCTTCCTTCATTAGGCTAGCTGCCAGTGCTGGTCCAAAGCTGTACTGAGCTCTGCTAATTATTCAATTGAGCTGCGCTGCAGAATTGAGCCCAGTCACCCCCTTGCATTTTTGGCTAGCTTTTCTCTGCCAGTTAGATATTCTCAGCACAGATGTTGCTTGGCCTACAAAATCATGAATATAGTGTCAGCTACAGTGGAAAATTTCCATATACAAAGGCAATACCATATTATTAATAATTGCACAGAGCAAATAAAATAGCTCACCAAGATATGCTATTTTACAGAAGTTGTTCATATGAAAGACCATATCTTACAACCACTGACTTATAGGTGTTCTCATGCAGAAAAAAATATAATAATGGACTATCACTGGTACACAATCCTTACATAATTCATATATTGGGATTAAGTTCAGATAACAGGATTTTCCTCTTTTCTGCAGAACTCTGTTTCAGCTACAATTTTTGATTATTAAATGGCTTCTGAATACATCGCTAACAGGGAAAGAATTCTCTAATACCGGTTTTCTTGGAAATCTTCTCCCTTCCCATCTCTTTAAGGAGGCATTAACTCCTTTCTGGGGTAAAGTACGTTACCCAAGTGGCCTTCACTCGTGTATGAACCCAGGCAACCAATGTTGGCAGACTGTTCGACTGCAAGTGGCATCCAGGTTCATAGCTAAGTCTGCCATCACCCGACATCTACATATATGCTCTTCCACCTGGGATCACTGGATAGTAATTATTAATTGCTGGCTAATTTTATCACTCCCTTAAACCTGAGATGCTGAGACTCCAGCCATCCTGCCTGCCAGCTCACATAGTTCAATAGCGCAGACCATGATCAAACCTGGGGTTTTCCAGGACCACATGACTCTGCTAATCATTAGATAAACCCACTGGATTATCAGGGAAGCCTATAAGATTTTTTATATTGCCTTAAGTAATGGTGTTGTAGCTGTCTGTATTTTTCTTGAAATATAATCTGTGCTGTTTGAATGCAAATAAGAGGTGAACACGTCTTAGTAATATTCAGATTATCAACCTACTGTTATGAATCTTCAGCCAGATGATAGTGAAAAAATATTAGGCATAATAACAGCTCTTTTGGGATGGAAATTATAGAGCATGATAATAATATTAAGTGCTGTAATTCCAAAAAGAAAAATTGCAATTATCCCCTGTTTTAAATTACAATTAGTATGCAAACAGAGACAAGAAAAATACTCAAATGATTTATAGAGACTGCAGCAGGATCATCCAGGAAATCTGGAGTGGAATGTTGCCTGTGAGCAATTAATCATAGCCTCTACATGTTTCCAAACACTCTGCTTATCTGTATTATATTTATACACACACCCCACAGGTCAAAATGATTCAGGTGCACCTTGATGGCCCAACAGGTAAATACACTGTAACATTGAGCCATAGAGACCAGGAAGGTCCATTTTTGATCTCTGGTCTGTGGTGAATTAGTTAATCTTGTCCAGGGCACTGATGCAGCACAACCGTTGCCTCACTGGAGGGGAGGTGGAGAATTTCTCCAGCGCATTAGTTGGTGCAAAATTGCAAATGTATTTACAAAGAATACATTTATATTTGTGTTACACCTTGTACGCAGAGGAAATCTTCCTCCGACATCTCTGGATGAGTGAAAGGTAAATCAACTAAGGTTCCTGACCCTTATTGCTACCCAGTGACTTGTGCTGGAGAAGTAGATGTGTGGGGATAGTTGATGAGGACATCATCCTACTTGGATGTAGTGCCTCCTATGGTACAATAGCATCACCCATGAAGTATGGCCATTTGTGCCAGGTACCTGAGACTTGTTGGCATTCATGAAACTGTAACTCTGCATGATCCATTTCCTTCAGAAGAGGGGAGAAGTTTCGTAACAAGAAGATATTATCCAGCGACGTTGAATCTTAGAAACACCAATGTACATCTGCTCTACTCTCTATCCCTTCCCCCTTCCATTCACTTGGCTGACCACTTTACAGTAATACAGAATTAGTGATAAAATGTTAAATAAAATAAAGTTAAAGTCTCATAGTGAAGTGAGATGAGTGAATATGAGAGAATAGATTAAGCTTTACTTTATTTAGCACTTTCTCATGTCAAATGGCAAAAATGACCATAAATTCCCACTGTAAAAAATAATGGAAGGTGCTGAATTGTCTCTGTGGGTATAATCAGAGGAAATTGGATAAAAGAAAGTTGTGCTTAAGAACAGATGTGATCCACATTTGCATTTTACTCCATTTCTATGGCAGTGTATTTTTATGAAACCAAATTGATAAGCTTATTAGCAAAACAATTTCAAGCTGCTGCATGCTTGAGTGATCCAAAGTGGTGTTCCTGCATTTATCATGCATGTAGAATGCACAATTCAGCCTTCAATGGTAACCCAGCATTAAAGAAAGAATGTCATGACCTCAGGACATCCCAAAGCACTGTACAGCCAACAAAGTACTTTTGAAGTGTAATCACCATTGAAATGTAGGAAACGTGGCAGCCAATTTGCGCACAGCAAGGTCACACAAACAGCAATGGAATAAATGACCAGATCATCTGTTTTAGGGATGTTGGTTGGGGGATATACATTGGCCAGCACACCGGGGAGAAATCCCCCGCTCTTCTTCAAATAATGCCGTTTTACAGCTGCCTGAGAGGCCTCAATTTATTATTTCATCCGAAAGATGGCACTTCTGACAGTGCAGCAAACTGTTATCGTTCTGGCTTTACAAATCCCACTTTGTTTTTGCTCAAATGATCTGACTACAGTGGAAAACAATTTTTACAATGTGAAATCCGAATCTGCTCTGAAATTTTAGTCCAGTTATGTACTCAAGTCTTTAGAGCGGAGCTTGAACCCATGATTTTCCGACTCAGAGGCTAGAGTGCTAACACTGAGCCAAGGTCCACACTGATTTTTTTCTGGTGGGAGAGTCCAGAAAAAGGGGCCATAACCTTAAAATTAGAGCTGGGCCATTCAGATGTGATGTCAGAAAGCATTTCTTCACACAAAGGGTAATGGAAATCTGGAACTCTCTCTGATGTTGAGGTACAGTCAATTGAAAATTTCAAAACTGAGATTAATAGATTTTTTTAGGCAAGGGTATTAAGTGTTATGGAAACAAGGTGAGTAGATGGAGTTAAGATACAGATCAGCTATGATCTAATTGAATGGCAGAACAGGCTTGATGGGCGGAATGGCCCACTCCTGTTTCTATGATAAACCTATCTTCAAAGAATAGGAAGGTAAAATTACAGGATCATTTTGTGCATGTTAATTCTTCTTGGATTTCTGATGTCTAGTCTGACTGAAGAGGGCCATAGGCCGGAATTTTCGGGGTGGTAGTGGGCGTCATTGATGGCAGGTTGAGTGGGACAGTTGTTATTTTTGACAGCGGGTCAGGAACTCACTGTCATCCCGCCCCCAAGCGCATTTACCCCAGGCGTGTTTGTCATTGTGGAGCCGATCCAAACGGCAGCGGCGGGCGACCTAATTCAGATGATTAACAGCTAGTTGT
This sequence comes from Somniosus microcephalus, assembly GCF_052327205.1. Classification (NCBI taxonomy): domain Eukaryota; kingdom Metazoa; phylum Chordata; class Chondrichthyes; order Squaliformes; family Somniosidae; genus Somniosus; species Somniosus microcephalus. The sequence goes on from NC_141004.1 coordinate 49,764,810, forward strand.
CAGACCCTTAACAGGCTTTTTTAACTTACTTTTTAAATTTGACTGCATGGCCACGGTATGCACGCTACTCGTGAAGCATGTCTGTCAACCTGAGGTGGGAGTTCTGTGGCCATTGCTCCAGCTGATTACTTGACAGCATCAAACGTTCAGTGAAAAGCTCCCACCTGACAGATGATCACTTTCCTCAGGTAGAAGCTGTTGCTCAGTCCATTTCCAGCACAGATTCTGCAGGTTGGAAGTCCTTCCAGCAAAGTTTCCATCCAGTGCCACCTCAATGGAAGAACTCTCTCACCATTGGCAGAATGCGGCTGCCGTTTATACAGTCTCAGCTTGGTCCTCAGAATCGGACCACGATGAGACCCAACACCAGCAGCACCAGGCACACCAGCAGCACCAACAACAACACCAACCTTCTCCACACCCTGGATGCTACACAGGAGAGAGGGCATCAGCACCCAACCACATTGCTGCCCGGGAGGCCAGGGATGGCCTCATCATGGTCAGATTTAGTTAACTTTATGCTGTACACACATATGGCTGTCACATGATGTGCCAGGTTGGCACCATCCCACACAAACACCATAAAGCATCCCTACAATGACCAAGCCATTCCTTTCACACTCATCACCATTGCGGGGGGTACTGTTATGTCTCACCATTCACTGCAACTCACTAAGCCACTTCCAAAAGTGCACACAAATCTGCCCAAGACTGGAAAGTGTTGAAAATAATTATTTTTATGTTTGCCACCACATGAACAGAAACTTGACAAGTGGCTACCCTGTGTGTTGTTGGTTGGTATGATTGCACTATGATGATGGTGAGTGTGAGGGGTGGCTAGTGAGATGGGGATGTGATAATGTAGATAGAGAGAGGGATGGGTGGAGGTGCAAGGTATGTTGGTGTAAGTAAGGATGTGCAGGAGTAGGGTTGGGAAGGCAGAGTGATGGGGATGTGATGAGAGGCACAGCAGGATGAAGTTGAGTGTGGCTTTGTACTAACGATTCCTGATCTAATGAGATCATTGAAATGTTTGCGGCACTGCACCCAGGTCCTCCTGAACACATCCCTGCTTGTGACCTCCTCTGCAATCTCCAACCAGGCTGTTTTGATCTCCTGGGGAGCTCTCTTCCACCCATCGGCAGGGAAGAGGACCTCCCAGCAAGCTCTACTCCCTTCATAAGCATGTGGAGGGAGCTATCGGAGAACCTGGGTGCAGCCCTCTGCCTCTGTGATGTCATTGTCAGTGTTTGCAGCACTCCAATGCTGTAGTGCACTGACAGCACTATGTTAGATTAAACGTCAAATATAATGTGGCCATGACCCCTTTAAATATCCCGGCTGAAAATGCGTCATGAATGATGTGGGCTGGGCGGATTTAATAGGCCCCATTAAGGTACGTTCGTTATCAGCAGTGGGATGGAGCCAGCAGCGGGGTCCTGACCCGCCATGGCCACCGCTCACACCAGATCCACTGAGGCAGGCAAAATTCCGGCCATAGTCTTTTGCTTCTAAATTCCTGTAAAATTTCTTGCTTCAGAGATAAAGCAGGAGACTGTAGCATTATGTGTGCTACAGAGGAAGACCTGAAAGTACCTACTGGTCATAGTGGTTGCTGGATTGTTATTTTAACTGCAATAAGTATGAAGCATGAAAATGGTAAATTAACCCCTTCTGGACTGTTTCTAGATCTTTTTATTTATTGATTTGCACATTTATTGCACTGTAAAATATTTGTCAAATATCTTTTCTTTTGTAAATTATTGAATGATAAATAAATGTAATGAGTTATTTTCATTTATATGAAGCTGGTTAGTTTGTTTTATTTTCCATTTGTTGAGAGATTGAAGACATGGTGGGAATCCTATACAATTTATTATATATACCGGCTAATTGTTAACCCCAGATTATATTACAGCATGAGATCTAAAGTGAAAGATGCAGATTTCACACCGTAAAAAATGCATTCCACTGTAGCCAGATCCCCCGTGCCCCGCAACGCCTGGGAACCGTTCCCCTCTACCGGCTGGGGGCGCCAGGCGCACAGAAGTTCCGGTTCGGGGCGCACCAAGGGCGTTGCACCATGAAATGACGTCAGGATCTGCACGCGCAGCTGAGCAGGCGCTGCGGTTTTGCGCCGCCACTAAATCTTGAGTGAAGTTCGCGAGAGGCGCAGATCGCGCCGCGCCCGGGCGCTAGTCGCTTAGCGCCCCACTTCTCCTCCTCCTAAGGCGCTAGCGGCTGGCGCTAACAACTGAATTTCTAGGACTATAAATTTATTTAAAATGAATTGAAAAAGGAAGAAAGATGCAGTTTTTATGCCCTTGCTGACCTATGCTCCTCTCCAAACAACACGTCATTATTTTTGCCCCTTGTTGAACCCTGTCCAAAGAGGCTCGCAGCTTTTCTTATACAGAATAATTGATCTTGGGCATCTGCGTTCCTTTGAAATTGTTTTGTTCTCGTGTTTGTAAATCCAAGTAGAGGGAGTCTTTTCATTTCTGTGCAGATATGCAGTGGTGTGGGAGATTGGAAATTGATATTCTGTGGCGGTTTTTGTTTATTTGGAAACAATTACTGCTTCTGTGTGTGGGTGTGGAATATTTTTATTCAGGTTTTTGCAATGGAGATCAGCTCCGTATTGCTGGACAGACACTTTCTTATCACATTTTTATTCATTTTCATCTGTTCAATGTTGTGGTGCAGATGCTGTCATGATAGACAGCAACTTTTACTTAGTGGGAAAATTGATAAAATTAAGACAGCAAGGGATGGGGATAGAATGAGATTAAGACACAAGAAGAGCACCAGAGGAAGGAACAATAGAATTGGCCAGAGGCAGAGAAAGGGAGTGAGACACAGTTGAACCTAGGCAGAGATAACATAACCTGAAAGTGTTAGAGGGAAAGAGAAAAGACTTATCAAAAGCACAATAGGATTGTAGAAGAATGGAGAGTGACAGGATACCTGCAAATCTTCTTGCTTTCTTTTAATCTGCTAATCTATTAACACAGCCAAAACAGGAATAAACTGGAACTTTCCAACAATTTGTTTACATTGGCATTACCCTGAAATTGTGCAAAGGCACACTATTTTCATCAAAAGCAGAGAGAAGTGCCAGACAGCCTGCATCATTTCCATTGCAATAATTGCTTTGCAACAGTGACACATTTCAGCGTAAATAACATCTTGCTGTTAGACAAACTTTCTTTAGTCTACCAAACAATTTGGAAGATTATCTTCCTTTTAGAGGTTTGCTTATAATTATATGTATTTTAAAATAAATCATATATATTTTCTGACATCAGACCTTTAAAAGGTGGTTATTAGGTCCACAAATTCACTCTTCTATGCTGTGACTAAGCTCCAAGCTGCAATAAAGCTCTCTGACTACCTTATATATATAGATAATAACTGTAGCAGTAAAATGGCAATATTTCATGATATATCAATTTACTGCAATGAAAGTCAATATAGATATGTTGGTAAAGGACAGCATTTCAAGTATTTATAAATTTTATCAAACAAAACATAACTTGAAAGGAAGGGCATCTCATTTTCTAAGAAACGCAGCGTCCTCTTTAGCTCTCACACCTCGGAACAACAAAAAACATCTAAAACCCAATCTAGATATTTTCCATAAACATCTGTACTTTAGCTAAAGAATGTATTGAGAACATAGGATAAAATTATCTGCCCCAACAAATGTTTCCAGGCTATCTCTCGCTATATACCTCAATTTCCTCTTTCCACAGAACCCATATTTAATTGTCTCTTGAACGCACATGTACTATTTGTTTCAGTGTTTTTCTGTGGTAACTTACTCTACAGACTAGATTTTCCACTTTACATGGTTGACCACACCATCCTCCTCCAACGCCTCTCCATGGTCGGCCAGCTGGGTGGGATGACCCACGCCTGGTTCCGATCCTATCTATCCAGTCATAGCCAGAGAATCACCTGCAATGGCTTCTCTTCCTGCTCCCGCACCGTTACCTCTGGAGGCCTCCAGGATCTATCCTTGTCCCCCTCCTATTTCTCATCTACATGATGCCCCTTGGTGACATCAGCTGAAAACTAAGGGGGGAAATTTTGCCAGCCCTGGGGAGGTGGGTTTGGAGGCGGGACTGCTGGGAAAATGACAGGATCTAGGGGCGGGTACCCATCCCGCCTCCAACCCGCCTCCGTGTCATCTTCCCAGGAGGCGGGTAGCCGACCCGCGCTGGGAGCCACCTCCCTGAGGCGGGAAAGGGATTAGTGCCAATTAACTGCCTGTTAACAGGTAGTTAGCAGGCAGTTTTTTGGCTAATCCCTATTTTCAGCCCTGAAGTGTGGGCTTCCCGATGGCTCCGAACCTCGCCAGGGTCAGCGAGGTGGGCCGTTGGTCCGCGGGGGTCGGAGGGGCCGAGATGTCCGGTGTGCAGGTGAGTGATGGGTGCATGTGTACAGAGGTAAATGTGCAATGTGTGTTTAAAATGTTTTAATAAGTTTTACTTACCTTTACTTCTTCCTGCAGGCTTCCTCCCTTCAGGTCTTGGCGTCCCTCAGCTCACCAGTTCAGAAAGCAGAATGGCCACTGAACTGTCAAAAGCTGCAACCTTCTGCTTTCTGCTCAGGAGAGATCTCTAACTCAGCCTGAGTGATAGGACTGAACTTAGAGGACAGATTGTCAGTGTTTGACAGCTTCACAGAGCTTTCAAACGCTGACATTTCATCTGTCAAAATCTCTTGACGGATGAAACGTCACTCGCTGACATCACCTGTAACCAGCTTTCCCTTAATTGACTTGCTAAACCCACTGGGCGGGCTTAACAAAGTCAATCAAGGGAAAATAGCATGGGTTGGCCACAAGTCGATGGAAGTGGGACTAAAACCTGACAAGTGGCAGTCCCGCCTCCAAAAGCTCCCCATTGACAAAATCTAGCCCACAATGTCAGGTCCCACATGTACGCTGACGACACCCAGCTCTACCTCACCACACCGCTCTTGACCCCTCCACTACCTCTGATTTGTCACGCTGCTTGTCCAACTTCCAGTACTTGATGAGCAGAAATTTCCTCCAATTAAATATTGGGAAGATGGAAGCCATTGTCTTCAGACCCCGCCATGAACTCCATTACCTAGCCACCGACTCCAACCCTCTCCCTGGCCACGGTCAGAGGCTGAACCAGACCATTCGCAGATTTGGCATCCTATTTGGCCCTGAGATGAGCTTCCGACCCCATATCTAATCCATCCCCAAGACTGCCTACTTCCAACTCCGTAACATCGCCCCTCCCTATCTCTGCAAGTCATCCAGCCCTCCAACCTTCTGAGATCTCTGTGCTCCTCCAATTCTGGCCTCTTGTGCATCCCCGATTTTAATCACTCCACTATTGGCAGCTGTACCTTCAGCTGCCTAGGCCCTAAGCTCTGCAATTCCCTCCCTAAACCTCTCCTCCTCTCTACCTCTCTCCTCCTTCAAGACGCTACTTAAAACCTACCTCTTTGGCCTAGCTTTTGGTCACCTGCCCTAATAGCACCTTATGTGGCTCGGTGTCAAATTTTGTTTGATAACACTCCTGTGAAGCACCTTGGGACATTTTGCTACGTTAAAGGTGCTATATAAATGCAATTGTTGTTGTTGGGTAGCAGAAGTAGGATGTGTCTTCAAGGTGATGGGACCTCCGTCTGGTACAAAGATACACCTTTGATCCTGGCTAATTTTGTAGCCTTGAGGCAGAATGTGGCGGGATGCCCAGCTTCTGCTTGCAATGTGGCTAGAGAGTGGCTTTGGCAGGCCTCGGAAGCCTGCTCCAGTATAGTGTTGCCTCTGAGCTGCTGGTTGAACTTTGTAAAAAAAAATCAATTTTGAAACCTCCAATCTAAGATAATGTAATTCATTCTTCTGCTCTCAACTGTATTGGCTTTTGTCCCCATTAAATTTTAAATTCCCCTCCCTGTGCCACCCTTTCAATGTTGGACACCAGGAATGAGCAGGCATTCATTGCGTCCAGTGTTGCTATGATGCAAATGACCAGAAATAAGTTGGAGAAAATATCAGAATCCATGAGAAGCTAGCAAATTGGTTCCTGTTGCAGTCCTCACCTAAGCCCTCCCAAGTTACACCAGGGAGCTGGCATAACTCAAGCAGAAAATTTAGGCCTAAATGTCTGCTATCTTTTGTGTGAAATGCTTTTGTTGATTTTTCTATTACCTATTTTTTAAATTATGCCCCTTATATTTTAAATCCTTTGTCAAAATGAACAATTTATCAAGCATTTTCTAGGTCACCTGGAGACTAGGCCTGACTTCCTTGACCTTTCCTCATTGTTTAGATTCTTGAGCTCTGGCATCATCTTTGTTGCCATACACTTGATGCTTTCAAGAGCAATACTGTAATAACCTTCCTATTGTATAGTGACCAGCACTTCACATAGTGCTTGACATGCAGTCTAATCCAATACTATCTGTAACAACATCACTTCTTTTGATTACATCTATTTGCAGAAGTAGCTCAGTGCCTCTTTTTTTTACTGCAGCCACACATATTGGGCTCCTATTTCTCATCTACATGTTGCCCCTTGGCGACATCATCCGAAAACACAGTGTCAGTTTCCACGTGTACGCTGACGACACCCAGCTCTACCTCACCATCACTTCTCTCAACCCCTCCATGGTCTCTAAATTGCCAGTTCTGGATGAGCAGAAAATGTTTCCAATTAAATATTGGGAAGACCAAAGCCATTGTTTTCGGTCCCACCACGAACTCCGCCCCCTAGCCACTGACTCCATCCCTCTTCCTAACATCTGTCTGAGGCTGAACCACACTGTTTGCAAACCTGGTGTGATATTTGACCCTGAAATGAGCTTCCGACCACATATCCGCAGCATAACTAAGACCGCCTATTTCCACCTCCATAACATCGCTCATCTCCGCCCTTGCCTCAACTCATCTGCTGCTGAAATCTTCATCCATTCCTTTGTTACCTCTGGACTTGACTATTCCAATGCACACCTGGCTGGCCTTCCACATTCTACCCTACGCAAACTTGAGGTGATCCAAAACTCGGCTGCCCATGTCCATCTCCTAAGTCCCGTTCACCCATCATCTCTGTGCTCGCTGACCTACATTAGCTCCTGGTTAAGCAATGCCTCGATTTCAAAATTCTCATCCTTGTTTCAAATCCATCCATGGCCTCGCCCCTCCCTATTTCTGTAATCTCCTTCAGCCCCACAACCCCCCGAGATATCTGCACTCTTCTAACTCTGCCCTCTTGAGCATCCCTGATTATAATCGCTCAACCACTGGTGGCCGTGCCTTCTGTTGCCTAGGCTCTAAGCTCTGGAATTCCCTGCCTAAACCTCTCCGCCTTGCTATCTCTCTTTCCTCCTTTAAGATGCTCCTTAAAACATACCTCTTTTACCAAACCTTTGGTCACCTGCTCTAATTTATCCTTATGTGGCTCGGTGTCAAATTTTTTGTCTTTTAATACTCCTGTGAAGCACCTTGGGACATTTTACTATGTTAAAGGTGCTATAGAAATACAAGTTGTTGTTGTTGTTGATGATTTCTCAAATCCAATTCCTGATCAGCCCATTCCATACTATTTCCATTTAATCCACTACCTCCTTGCTTCCTTGTTCCCATCTCATTATCTTACACTTATCCAGATTGAGCTGAATTTATCATCTATTGGCCTAGCTATTTAAAGGCTCCAAATCATTCTGAAACTAATTGTATTTGTCTTCATTATTTCCTCTGCCTCCAACGTTAGTATAATTTGTAAACTTGGAAATCTCATTTTGATACCCTCAGCTAAGTAATTTTTCTATTGATAAGTAACAGGAGTTCTCACGACCCAGCCCTGGGGTGATCCTCTTGTAATGCATTTCCAGCTTGAGTAATTTCTATATTTGGTGAGCCTCTAATTACCTGTTTTTGAGTCAATTTTCGATTCAGCACTCTACTCCTATTCCATGGCTAGTCATTAATCTCCAATGTGGAACCTTGTCAAAAACAGTTTAAAAAGCTCACCACATAACATCTAATTCATCTGCCTTGTTTACCATGCCCTGAATATCTTTGATAAACCACTGCAGGTTTGCGAGACATGAGTTGGATGTACTTGGCTTGGACTAGGATATTACTTGTGTATATCAGCAGTGTGTCATCATTTGAGCTTGTTGGGCTTGTACCTCATCTACATATTTGCTCTGCACAATCAAGCATGTTCAAAATACATTCGTTTTCTATAATGTACCTTAGCGAGCAATGTGGAAAGTGTTTAATTGATTAGAACTGGAAGGCTAGTGGAGGGAGTGAATCACCCGCGCAGTGCAAAAGCTGAACAAACATCTTAAATTTAAAAATTGGCAGGATAAGTGAGAATGATTTCAAAGTGCAACCATGACGTCTTTAATATTTTGAAATGCAAAGATGTGCAGGTTAGGTTGATTGGCTATGATAAATTGACCCTTAGTGTTAGGGGGATTAAATACGTGGGGTTACGGGGATAGGGTGGGATATGTGTAGGGGTTACGGGGATCGGGTGGGATATGTGTCGGTGCAGGCTCGATGGGCCGAAATGGCCTCTATCTGCACTGTTGTGATTCTGTGATTCTGTGAAATTCCTTTTCAGAAAGGCTCCCCAGCCAGAATGCAAAAAAATGCAGGTCCCAGGAATGCCTTCACTTCCAATCCCCTGTTTCAATGGCGTTGTCAGCTCTCAATCAGTACCACAGAGGTTTCTCATTTTAGTGCCATTGGGGGGAATTAAAACCCCTATGATGGGTGGCAGAGGGGAGGGGGGTTAAATTCTGAAAAATCTGAACCCCTCCCTGCCGCAACCCACCGCGAACACGCCTACTTCCGGTTTAACCGTGGCGAGTTCGGGGGTGGGGTGAGTAATCTGCTCTCGAGAGGCGGGTCAGTTATTTCAATATTTTAATGAGGCTGCATGCCTCAGATTTTAACAGACTTTTACTTTTAACAGAAACCCGGCACCTGAAGGGAGCCGAGAACAGCAGGATCCAGCAGGTAAGTGCTTTTCCAGCACTGCTTGTGGGCAAGGAGGAGCAGGAGTTCTTCCCCCTGGTCCCCCAAGCTAACCTGCTGCGATTGGCTTCCCTCCCTGTTAGGCAGGACCTCCATGTTACCCGCATTTCCGGGTTTCCCGGCCAGTACAAGCCCTCCCTCCATGCCTTCCCATAAATATTGGGGCCATTATCTTTCTGGTTGATTGAATCAAGAGAACTAACAGATCACAGCCTGACCCACTCTTACTTTCCCACAGATTTCTCCCCTCCTGGGCAATATAGCAGAGGAAAATGAGAGAAAGTTGGGTGTGGCGGCCTAGTGCCTCATGCCACTCTTAACACCACAGACCTGAATTGCCTCCCTTCCCCCCCTGAAAGAAAGTAGGCTGCCCAAGCCCATACCACCCCACTGCATGTAAATGACAAGGGAGACATGGGGCCCGGGTTCCTGCCTGATTTCCCTCCCTACTGCCACTGCCAACCCCAGGACCACCAGGAGAGGTGTGGCAGTATACCCTGGAAACAGCAGAGGAAGACCCGCTCAACCCCCTTTTGGAGGGAGAGGGCACAGTAAATGGGCTCCTCTCCTTCATGTAAGGCCCCTTAGCCCATCTTCCATCCAATTGACCCACAGAGAAACTTTACTGAACTTTTTCTTTTAAATTCTCAGCGTTGTTTTCTCCTTTGATCATGCCTCGTCCTCATTTGGTACTGGAGTGGGTGGCCCACTGACAAACTCTCAGAAACAACTGACTTCAGAAAACTGTACTTCCCAACAAAATGCTTCCAAATGCAATATAGCAATTTGTCAAAAACATAGCATTTCAAAGCCTTCACTTTTCACATGATTAAGTCCAATCCTGTAGCGATTTTGACCATGGTAACAATAGCAAGTAGCAATGGTAATGGGACATCAATTTCTCTAGTTTTTAGCACTGTCTAATTATATTGCAATCATAGCTGAATAGTACAATGTAAGATTAGATCTGAAATATTAAGCTTCAGTAGTTTTATTGATTAATGTGTAAATGGCCTTTTTCTTTTTCCATTCAGCTGAACCAGTGAAAAGAACTGCCTTTGACCCGCAGCGCTCTGTGTAAGTGTTTCTCTGCCTTTTCCATCTCTTGTTCAAAAAAAATAAGGTTATGTGTTCAAATACATGGGATATAGGTTTTGTGCGTTGGGCAATAGATTTCTCTAAATTTTGATCAATGGCTGGGATTTCTTCCATGTGTAAGAGTTTTACTCGCCAGAATTATAATACAAAAACACAATTAATGTACACAGACATAAAACATGGATTTTTCTGCAAACAGTACTGTGGTATTTAGCTGTTTGTGTATGGAATCTGATTGGATACAGAATAACAGCTGACTATAAACATGTTACATTTACCCTATGGGCGGCTAGAGGATCACTTTAAGGTCCAAAGCACATATAAGTTCCAATCCAATAAGGGACCCATACACATTTGCACTTTATTCTTGTCCACCTGTTATTTTGTAAGATATCCTTTTTTTTCTATTCATATCCATTCCTAAGATATGTATGGGGATGTAGGGAACTTACCCACAGATGAGGAAGGTGTTTAATGTCACATGCACCGTATCAGAATTTGTGTAAGATGTACCAAAGTATCGCCTACATAGTCAGATACAAGAATATTCATCTTACAGGGTGTAACACTTGTGTGGAGAGATAACAGTGGAATTGGAATTCATATGCTCAAAGGTATGACACTGCAATGACAAGGGGACATTACAAACACAGCTTCAACTGAATGTGCTGAGATTCAAAACCACGCAAAAATTCAGTTAGAAACTTATTTCAAATGTCACAGAAAGACACGGACAACAATATTGTATATGATGATAAATATATCACTCATGAGATGATTGTATTTTCTTGAAGCTATCTACATCCATTAACTCCAAAATTGCTGAGTTTGGACAAACTTAGGTTTCTGCTTCAATATGAATCTCACTCCTGTTTGATTATTGATTACTTATTGCAGTTTCATCAAGTGGACCTTTATCCTCTGAAAAAGCCAGACTCTCTTGTTCTTTCTTTCTCTCTCTCTATTATTGACTGTTTGGTGAACAGGACTTCTTTTTTTTTAAACTCCAGAAACTTCAACCAAAAGGAAATGAATAAAATATGCCTCTAACATAGAAAGACCAAGCCACAGACAGCAAAAGGTCAGAAACCAGAGAAAGAAGCCATGAAGGATCAAGGATGGACAACTAAATATTAATTTTATTTGCAAACTGGCGAGGTCTGTTATTTTTCAGCTGAGAAAAGCTAGAAGTAACATTCCCCAGGCACGTTGTTGAGAAGAATATGTCAGCCTTGGGCTACATCCTGTTTTATTGATACATACCATACATTCCATTCTCTGAAGTGAGCTACTGCTCTGTGTGCATAAACACGGAGCTTTGAGTTCTTGATGAATATAGAATTTAAGCCTTGACACACCATTGCTTCAATTTGTATCGAAGGTGAATTTACAGTTTATTAAGTTACATTGTAACTGAAGTAAAAATTGCAACACAGGAGGCCGTGTGCATGCATCGTTGTCTGGAAGACCTTGACTCAATTTTCAAACTTGATTGACATTTCTACTCAGCCTTATCCCATACTGAGGTGGCACAGTCATGTTGTCTATCTATTGAGCATGAAGAAAAAGTGTTTTGGGTTGTAACTAAGAGAACACTCAAAATGCCATGTACTGGGAAACCACAAAGTGGAATTAGTTGAGAAGGTGGAGTTTCCATGGTCATGCAGCAGATCTTGTCAAACTGGGTACAGGGTATGTGGCCTAGGGGATAAAGGAGAAAAAAAACAAAGGTGTAGCCCCCATCACATAACAACATACTATTGTGAAACTAAGTTGAACTCTATGACCCAACCTAAGTGATGCTCCCAGCTGAAGGAGAAAGAATGAAAATGGAAACATAATAATATGGATGAGGAAACTTGTAAAAAGTTACAATATTCTTTGTAAATTATTACAATTAATTCTACTTATTAATTGTTATACATTAGGAGTAACTTCTTGCAGCATAACTAATCCATCTGTCACTATCTTTTGACTTGCATTGCAGGATCCTCGAGTGTAAATGCAAGTGAGAAGGATTATAAATTGTTGATGGTTCCACAATAGCTTTGCAAGTTTAGTCATTGAGTAGCTGAACCATACAGACCAGGAAGCGATCAACAGGCTAGGTTGAACTGCAATCGGTGCTGAGTTGGCTTAGCAGGGGTATGGGCCTAATAATTGGCCTCAGTACTCTTAGGGTTAAGCAGGAAATAAAGACAGAGGTTGGACACTCCTGATCGCTATCCAGCTACCCCCGTTGGAAGTGTAAGAAGGTGAAAGTATGTTGAGGACATCATTGTGCTTTCTTGTAATGCTCCCTACTGTTGAATAGCCTGTTGACTCTCACTGACAAGACTTTCACATGAAAAACAATGGTTAGTTGGATAAGATACTCAAGGATGTCAAGCACCCAAGGAACCATACTCCCAACAACTCAACAAAGCTTTCAGGAGTGTAGGATAGAGGAAGAAATTGGTGAAGAAAATTGACAAGAGAAAATAAAACAATGTTAGATTTTTTTAATATCAGAATTGTCATCTGGGTGCATGAAAGAAAATTGTCAAGTATAAATGTTTTGAATAATTAATAGAAAATGATGAGCAGTTCTAATTTTTCTTGTTTTATATATATGTCAGGAATTGGCAATTATTTGAAGCTAATCCTTTGTGCACTTTACTTGGTTTGTGATCAGATTTGGGAAGAGGGAACTCAGTACAGTAATAGATAATGGATGACTAGGACAAGAACAAGCTTGGCTTGAACTGGGCCATACCAGGAGATGCTAGTTTGGTATAACAAAGATTTTTTATTTAAATCTCATTACTTATTTCCAGAGGTTTTGCTTTTCTACAATGCGCTTGCCCAGAGATTTTCAAAATTCGAACCAATAGGTTCACTTGCTATGAGGCAACCTTTAAGATATTAATGTAGGTACTGCACATTTTTCTGTGACAGCCTGGCCAAGAACCCAGGAACAACATAAATATTGACACTGAATTGAAATGTCATGCAAGATGTGAACATACAATGCACAGGGTTTTTAGAGTGAGCGCCTTAAGTAATAACTAATCATTGCCCAGCAGCTGAAGCAGTTGGACAATTGATTTCCAAACAGAAAGCCTTATGCTCAAGTCCTAGGGCTAACTGATAATTCAAGCTTATTTCTGACTGTTGGTTGAGTTTAATCAGTTTTTAGCTGAATCACTAGAGGGAGTATCACATCCTTAAATATTTCAATTTGAAGTTGTGTAAGAACAGATAACATTCAACTTGCTTATTTAACCTGTTTTTGCTGATAAGCAGTTGTTAGTGACCCTGAAGGTGGTTCATGGAGAAATCCAGAATCAAGGCTACATATCCCTTCTACTCCCCTTTCCAAGCTGGCTAAGCATACTTGATAAAACTAAAGTAGATGAGAAAAGAATCTTTAAAAAAATTAGTGTCTTTGCTGTAAATTTAGATCTGTATCATTTGATTGAGTTACCAGTACAAACCACTCAATGGACACCAAATGATGAGAATTCTCTCATCCAGTTTTAATTTCAAAATACACAGAAAATATGTTGGCTTATACAAGCATTTTATGATCTAGACGAGGGAACTAGATGTAATATCTCCAAGTTTGCAGACGACACAAAGCTAGGTGGGCGTGTGTGCTGTGAGGAGGATGCCGAGAAACTCCAGTATGATTTGGACAGGTTGGGTGATTGGGCAGATGCATGGCAGATGCAGTATAATGTGGATAAATGCGAGGTTATCCACTTTGGTGGCAAAAACAGGAAGGCAGATTATTATCTGAATGGCAATAGATTGGGAGAAGGGGAAGTGCAACGAGACCTGGGTGTCCTTGTGCACCAGTCGCTGAAGGTAAGCATGCAGGTGCAGCAGGCGGTTAAGAAGGCAAATGTTGACCTTCGTAGCGAGAGGGTTCGAGTACAGGAACAAGGATGTTTTGCTGCAGTTGTACAGGGCCTTGGTGAGACCACATCTTGAGTATTGTGTGCAGTTTTGGTCGCCTTATCTGAGGAAGGATGTTCTTGCCATGGAGGGAGTGCAGCGAAGATTCACCAGACTGATACCTGGGATGGCAGGAATGACGTATGAGGAGAGATTGGGTCAATTGGGCTTATACTCGCTGGAGTTTAGAAGAATGAGAGGGGATCTCATTGAAACTTATAAAATTCTAACAGGACTAGACAGACTAAATGCAGGAAGGATGTTCCCGATGGCCGGGGAGTCCAGAACCAGGGGTCACAGTCTAAAGATAAGGGGTAAGCCATTTAGGATAGAGATGAGGAGAAATTTCTTCACCCAGAGAGTGGTGAACCTGTGGAATTCTCTACCACAGAAGGCAGTTGAGGTCAATTCATTAAATATATTCAAGAAGGAGTTAGATATATTTCTTAAGGCTAAAAGGATCAAGGGATATGGGGAGAAGGCAGGGACAGGGTACTGAATTTGGATGATCAGCCATGATCTCATTGAATGGTGGAGCAGGCTCGAGGGGCCGAATGGCCTACTCCTGCTCCTATCTTCTATGTTTCTATGTTTCTAGTCCAGGTTGGGTGCTTTATAACTACAGTTGTTAGCACTGAACTGATAAATTGATAGATTCACAGGTAAAAGAATTCTATTTCAACAAAAGAACAAATACAAATGTCATTTGTATGTAGTTCCATCTAAAGTTGCGAGCCTCCATGATGAGTGTTGATTAGATTTTTCAGAAACAGCTGAATTACAGAAGTCGAATAATGGATGAGTAATTTTTCTTTTACATTGAGACTTTCTAGTTTTTGGTCTTGTTATTGGATTTTACCCTTTTAACCCCCAAATCAGAAACCCGAATTATATCCTGCTATTGCCATAGGTGGAGCAGTTACTAAGGACCTCAGTGGGACAATTTTGATGCTCTCAAACACTAATAAAAACCATCATAAGCAACAGTTTAATGACTTCATTTGCTGGTCAGTTCAAGGACACTTTGGCCAGGATTTTCCTTACCTCGATGGGTCCGAGGTGTGTGAAGTTGGTGGCGGGTCGCGACCCGCTGATGGCTCTATCCACTGCCTAAAAGGAACTAAAAGGGGCTTGTTAAAACCACCCAGCGCGTTTCCCGGTCCAATTAGAGGAAGCGGGTCTAGTGACATAATTTATGACGTGTATTCAGCCAGTTTCCTTAAAGGGACCATGGCCAACTTTCTTTTGATATTTGTGCGGTCAGTGTTCTACAGCAAGTGCTGCAAACACTGATAATCACTGCACAGAGGTGAAGGACTGCATGCAGGGAGGTCCTCTTCCCTTTCATAAGAACATAAGAAATAGGAAATAGGAGCAGGAGCAGGCCATTTAATAAGATCATGGCTGATCCGATGGGAGGAAGAGACCAACACAGCCTGGTTGCACATTGCAGACGAGGTCACGAGCAGGGATGAAATCAGGAGGACCTGGGTGCAGTGGCGCAAACCTTTCAATGATCTCATTAAATCACGAAACATTAGTACAAAGCCACACTCACCTTCATCCTCCTATGCCTCTCATCACATCCCCAATCACTCTGCTTTCCCTACCCTACTCCTGCACATCCTTACTCAAACCAACTTACGTTGCTCCACCACCCATCCCTCTTTCTCTCTATCTACATTATCACATCCCCATCTCACTAGCCACCCCTCATACCCTCTCTCAACCTAGTGCAATCATAACAACTAACAACACACAAGGGTATCCACTTGGGTCTTTTATCTACTTTTCATGTAAAGTTTTTGTTAATGTGCTGTCAAACATTGAAACCTTTAATTTCAACACTTTCTGTTTTTGGACAGATTTGTGTGCACCTTTGGAAGTGGCTTAGTGAGTTGCAGTGAATGGTGAGACATAACGGTACCCCCCGCAATGGTGATGTGTGTGAAAGGAATGGCTTGGTCATTATAGGGATGCTTTATGGTGTTGGTGTGGGCTGGTGCCAACCTGATGCATCTTGTGACAGCCAGGGTGTACAGCATAAAGTGAAGCAAATCTCTGGCTTCCCGGGCAGCAATGTGGTCAGCTGCTGATGCCTGTGTCCTGTGCAGCATCAGGTGATTGCAGAGAAGGTTGGTGTTGTTGCTCCTGGTGTGCCTGGTGCTGCTGGTGTTGAGGCTGATCATGGTCAGATTCTGAGGACCAAGGTATAAAGGGCACCCATGTTGATGGAATAGATGGCAAGTGAAGTAGAGATGACAGAACGATTCTGTCAATGGGGAGAGAGTTCTTCCAATGAGGTAAGAGTGGGTGGAGTGTGGAAAGTGGAAAGCCTGCAGAATCTGTGCTGGAAATTGACCGAGATACAGCTTGTGGCTGAGGAAAGTGATGATCTGTCAGGTGGGAGCTTTTACTGTGCATTTGAAGCTGCCATGTAATCAGCTGGAGTAATGGCCACTGAACTCCTGCCTCAGGTTCACAGACGAGGTCCCCGAACAGCGTGGACCCCGTGAGCGAGCAGTTAAAGTGAAAAGGTAAGGTTAAAAGCATTATTAAGGGTCTGTCAACAATCCAATAATTGGTTTAATTGGGTCGCCCGCCTCTGTGGGTTGGGTCGAATTGGAGATCAGACACGTGCCTGTGGGAAAGGCACATTGCAGCGGGTTGACAGTGGGGTCCCAACCTGCTGTAAAAAAAATCAAATTTCCCACCTGACCCGCCACCGATCCCGCCCGCTAACCCCCAGGAAAATTCCCCCCTTTGTTGCCAGTTGGGATTAGGGCACACATTATCGAGGGTTCTTCAGTATTTCACCAAAGATTTATACTTTGCAGAAAAAAATGAATTCTGCATAGCCAATAATGCATTCTGTACATACATTCATTTACATTACGTGCCTGCCATAAACTCCCTAGAAAACAACTCATTTTTCATTAACATTATCCTTCAAGCTTCCACCTTATCTCCGCCATGAATAATTGCAGTTCTGACAGACTGACAAGTAGATTAGTCATACAAAGAATTAGTCGCGCTCTAATACACTCTCCCACACCTTAAGTACCAGAGTCCAAATATATTCTTGCATCCAATTCGATTGCCCTATAAAATTTTACTTTTATTATAAATATTAACATGTTTAATCGTTCAGAAGACTAAGGATAAAGTTAATAGTAATTGTGTGAACTTAGATTATGACAAGTCTTAATTAATGCAATCTAAGTGTAGACAAGAATTGCAAAAAGATTGACTTAAAAATCATTGTTTTGCAACATAGATAGGGCATTTGTATTTAGTGTTTGGAGGTTTATTATAAATTGTGCCTCTTGTTGAATGTGCAGTTTTAATTTTGGATATCTTTAGCTGTGGAAATTTTAGTTATTGCCCTTGGCCCTGAGCTAAGCTTCCGACCCCATATTCTCTCCATTGCCAAGACCGCCTTTTCCCACCTCTGTAACATCATCCATCTTTGCCACTGTCTCAGCTCACTGCTGCTGTAACCCTCATCAATGCATTTTTTACCTCTAGACTCTAGCCTCTCCTGGCTGGCCTCCCACCTCGCACCCTACGTAAATTTGATCTCATCCAAAATTCTGATGCCTATATCCTAACTCGCACCAAGTCCTGTTCATCCCATCACCCCTGTGCCCCTTCCCTTAACCTATCTACCTCTCGACCTCTCCTCCTTTAGAACATAAGAAACAGGAGCAGGAGTAAGCCATTCGGCCCTTCGAGCCTGCTCCGCCATTCAATAAGAACATGGCTGATCTTCTACCTCAACTCCACCTTCCCCACTATCCCCATATCCCTTGATTCCTTTAGTATCCAAAAATCTATCAATCTCTGTCTTGAATATACTCAGCGACTGAGCATCAACAGCTCTCTGGTGTAGAGAATTCCAAAGATTCACAACCCTTTGAGTGAAAACATTTCTCCTCATCTCAGTCCTAAATGATGACCCCTTATTCTGAGACTGTGACCCCTAGTTCTAGGCTCCCCAGCCAGGGGAAACAACCTCTTAGCATCTACCCTGTCAAGCCCCTTTAGAATTTTGTATGTTTCAATGAGATCACCCCTCATTCTTCTAAACTCTAGAGAATATAGGCCTAGTCTACTCAATCTCTCCTCATAGGACAATCCCCTCTTCCCAGGAATCAGGTCTAGTAAACCTATGTTGCATTCCCTCTAAGGTAAGTATATCCTTTAAGACGCTCCTTAAAACCTACCTCTTTGACCAAACTTTTGTTCACCTGTCTTAATATCTCCTTATGTGACTTGGTGTCAAATTTTATTTGATAACTCTCCTGTGGAGCACCTTGGGAGGTTTTACTATGTGAAAGGTGCTATAATAATGCAAGTTGTTGTTGTTGAATTAATTATTTCATTTCAGAAAGCTATCTCTGTAGCAATAATCGCAAACCACTCTTCTGTAAAATGATGACATTTCTTTCTACTGTGTGATTGGCAAATCTGCATAACCATCTGGTGTGCTCACCCATTGTGAATTCCATTCTCTTCAGATACTTCAATGGTTTGTTATTTACACTCAAGAGTCCTGCCCTGGCACCCTTTCAAGGCACAATCAGATAACGGGTTAAAAAAGCAATTTTATTTTTCTTGCCATTATTATTACTATTTTGAGCTATTTTGAAGGAATGAAATGGATGTTGTTAGATGTGACTCACAGGTTAATAGATGCCCCAACTCTGAATCTGGTACAAAGACTTCACTATATAAGTTGCTCCTCATCCCATTTCTCACATTTACAGGTTGTGATCAAAATACAGTGCCATTTTGATAGAAAAGGCGATTACACTATGTTATGGAAAAAAAACTGCATATAGAGTCAGAATATTTCATTTGAGAGATTGTTTTCCAACTGACTGGGATCCAATAACATTTTGAAAGGTGCAGCACATAGCAAACTGGTTTATCTTATTCGGAGTATACTTTTTCTATCTGGTTATATCATGTATACATATGCCAAAGTAACTCTCATCAACTTTTACAAATGCTTCTGTGCAATTGGGATTCACTGACCTGACATTTTGTTATCCCCTCATTTATGGATGTTGTGGACATTCTGTTGATATTTGGACTTCTCAGTATTTCCAGCTTTTACTGTTTTTGTTATTCAGAGTTCCAGCATCTGCAGTATTTTGTTTTCTGTTGATAGAAACATGGACTGTATTTATAGCATGATGCCTGAAACCCAGTCTAAAATGTTGACTTATATGGAAGCCAGTTTATTTTCTAAAGACAGCACGATTTTAGCTGGTATCTGATATTGAATCATTCTGACATGGGCAGGTGTGGTGGATCAGTCTCACTTTACCAATGTGACATTTCTATTTCCCGCACATTGCACCTTATGGCTTTTTATGCCAATTAGTGTTGCATTTATGGGCAGTTTTAGTGATGTCAACTCATTCACTGGGGACAAGTTGCTACCTGCTACATTTACTTCACTTAAGATGTCCAGCAAGCAGCAGAGCAGAAACTTGATTCTACATGTGTGGTTTGGCTTCAAATCCTAGTCTTGGAATGAGAACAGTCTTCTAGCAGATGATGCAACACAATCTCCTTGATGTATCAGTATTATTGATGATTTGTCAGCTGCAGACTTATCAGAGCACTCTCACAGTTCATGGTTACCCAATGCTATTTCACCACAGAGATCTGTCAAAAGCACCATGCTCTTTGTTGGACTTGTGGAATTCTAAATTAAGTTTTGTGGAATATGTCAGACAAGGCTTCCAGTAGGAGCAGTGAACTTTGTCACCTTAATTCAGTAATTTAAGATGACTAGAACACCTGCTTTTGTTTGTCGTTTCCAGTCAGCACGAAGATGGCTCTTAAGCATGTAACCAAGAATCCCTTTTGCTTCCAGTAATATATAATTATGCTGTTTAATTTTAGTAGTGCTTATCAAAGGTCCCCAGTCATGAACAATGCAAATGTTGTTATAGTGATGGTTTCCATAGTAGCCCATTGCGCCATTTAGTCTCCCTAAAGGTGTGCACTGCCCTTAACCCTATGCCTTTGGCAGTTGTACACAAATTAATGTGTCAGTAGCAGACTTAATAAGCAAACAAATTGTTTGAGGGGCTAAACATGTAACAATTCTTGCTGCATAATATTGGTAATGGCAAAGGAGAAAGAACAGTTCAACATTCATACAACATTGCACATGTTCATCATCTCAATATGTGTACATTAAGTAAGTACCATTTGATAGCATAATAGGGAACATCAAAAAACAATCAGCAATAGTGTACAAAACCTTCCAAAATGTATTTAGCTTTTCTTTGCCTAATTGTATTTGTTTGTAGGGAAATACATTCCATAAAAAAACTGTTAGCAAAAAACATCAGTGTAAAATCAAACTGCATGGCAAAAAGTAAGTTAAGCAAATTTTAGCAGCATATTGATTTGCCAGTGCATTGAGCTATAAAGCATCAGTACAGGGCTGGTGCTTTACTATTTGTTCAGTGCCTATTACATGTCCATAAAACGCTAATAAAAAGACTTAGCCATCAACTGAGATCTAAAAAGGCACAGCTTGTGCTGACTTGTTACCTAGTGTGCTGGTGTAACTTGGCTTGTGCCATGGAGGATTCAAGTTTACACCCTAAGAAAAATAAAAACAAGCAACCAATGTCAAATGAAGGTGTCTTATAACTCACCTAAACAGATCATTTGACAAGTTCTGCTCCTTTGGGGACAGGGAAAGACTTATTTTCTTCCTAGTTTTGGAAGCAGAACATTTTTTAAATGCTGATGAATACAAATGGATCTCGCTCTGATCAGTCTGGGCTGCACAAACTCTCACTAACCCGTTTGGAGACACCACCGTGTGATACCAGGAGCTCATGAAGCAGTAATTCGATTTGGTCACAGGCAGCATTCCAACCACCACCCAGAACTCGGCTCCTTCATAGAACCTTTGTTGCTGCATCTATGAACCAAAGGAAAATTTCCTGTGTTTAATGTTAGAAATTTTCCCACCCCAAAGAAACCTCTTTTTTTTTTTGCATGGTGCATCGTGCAAGGTGTCAGGTTTCATAACTTTTTTGACCATTTTTGCATGGAAAGAATTTGCAAATAGAGTTACTTTGTGTCTTTAAAAGTTAAGTTTTTTTTAAAAAGGGGCATTTACATAAAGGGTGGTTAATATGCTAAATGTTTCTTCCATTGCCTAAATATATATGATTCATTCACTTGTCGGGGTAATTCAGAAAGCCTCTGTGTTGGAAAATCCTGTGTTCTGTGAATTCTGAGTTCAGAAAAGAGATACAGACACCATTAAGGTAGTGGCCTGGAGTTTCCACTCAGTTGCGTTGGTTTTGTCAGTGCAATTCACCCGAAATTGGCGAAACTGACTGAAAAACACAAATTATGTTCAGTGCAACTTGAGTTTCCGCAACTTGAGCATTTGCACTAGTTTATAAACACCGTGATGGAAATCAGCCCCGTCGACAAAACTGGCCACGCCCCCCAATCGAATTAATCACCTTACCGAGTTTCTGCTAATTGCGCCTGTTTGCGGAACTTCGAGGAGACGCTAAAAATGAAGCTCATAGAGTCATAGAGTTATACAGCATATAAAGAGGCCCTTCATCCCATCGTGTCCACGCCGGCCATCAAGCCCTGTCTATTCCAATCCCATTTTCCAGCACTTGGTCCATAGCCTTGTATGCTATGGCATTTCAAGTGCTCATCTAAATGCTTCTTGAATGTTGTGAGGGTTCCTGCCTATACCACCCTTTCAGGCAGTGAGTTCCAGATTCCAACCACCCTCTGGGTAAAAAAGTTTTTCCTCAAATCCCCCCTGGTTATTGACCCCTCTACTAAGGGGAAAAGTTCCTTTCTATCTATGCCCCTCATACTTTTGTACACCTCAATTAGGTCCCCCCTCAGCCTTCTCTGCTCTAACGAAAACAACCCCAGCCTGTCCGGTTTCTCCTCATAGCTGAAGCGCTCCAGCCCAGGTAACATCCGGGTGAATCTCCTCTGCACCCTCTCAAATGCAATCACATCCTTCCTATAGTGTGGTGCCCAGACCTGCATACAGTATTCCAGCTGTGGCCTAACTAGCATTTTGTACAGCTCATCATAACCTCCCTGCTCTTATATTCTATGCCTCGGCTAATGAAGGCAAGGTCCCATATACCTTTTTAACCACCTTATCTACCTGTCCTGCTGCCTTCAGGGATCAATGAACATGCACACCAAGGTCCCTCTGGTCCTCTGTCCTTCCTAGGGTCCGACCATTCATTGTGTATTCCCTTGCCTTTTTAGTCCTCCCAAAATGCATCACCTCACACTTTTCAGGGTTAAATTCCATTTGCCACTGTTGTGCCCATCTAACCAACCCATCTATATCGTCCTGTAGCCTGAGGCTTCCCTCCTCACTATTTACCACTCCACAATTTTTGTGTCGTCTGCGAACTTACTGATCATACCTCCTACATTCATATCTAAATCATTAATGTACACTACAAACAGCAAAGGACCCAGCACCGATCCCTGTGGTACACCACTGGACACAGGCTTCCAGTCACAAAAGCAGCCTTCGACCATCACCCTCTGCCTCCTGCCACTAAGCCAATTTTGGATCCAATGTGCCAAATTGCCCTGGATCCCATGGGCTCTTGCCTTCTTGACCAGTCTCCCATGCGGACTTTGTCAAAAGCCTTACTGAAGTCTATGTAGATGACATCAACTGCACTACCCTCATCCACACACCTAGTCACCCCCTCGAAAAATTCAATCAAATTGGTTAGACATGATCTCCCCCTGACAAAGCCATGCTGACTATCCTTGATTAATCCTTGCCTCTCCAAGTGGAGACTAATTCTGTCCCTCAGAATTTTTTCCAATAATTTCCCTACCACTGGCTCAGGTTAGGCTCACCGGCCTGTAATTCCCTGGTTTATCCCTACTACCCTTCTTGAATAATGGTACTACGTTAGCTGTCCTCCAGTCCTCTGGCACCTCCCCTGTGGCCAGAGAGATTCTGAAAATTTGTGTCAGAGCCCCTGCAATCTCCTCCCTTGCCTCACACAGCAGCCTGGGATACATCTCGTCTGGGCCTGGGGATTTATCCACTTTTAAGCCTGCTAAAACTGTTATTACCTCCTCCCTCTCAATGCTAATTTGTTCAAGTATATCACAATCCCCCTGCCTGATTTCTATGACTACATTGTCCTTCTCCATAGTGAACACAGATGCAAAATATTCATTTAAAACCCCACCTACATCTTCTGGCTCCACACACAGATTGCCACTTTGGTCCCTAATGGACCCTACTCTTTCCCTGGTTATCCTCTTGCCCTTAATATACTTATAAAACACCTTTCGATTTTTCTTTATTTTGCCTGCCAGTGTTTTTTCATGCCCCTCTTCACTCTCCTAATTTCTTTTTTAAGTACTCGCCCCCCCCCCCCTGCACTTCCTATACTCCTCTAGGGCTTCCACTGTTTTTAGTCATTTGTATCTGCCAAAAGCCTTCCTTTTTTTCCTAATCCATTCTTGTATATCCCTTGATATCCAGGGTTCCCTAGGCTTGTTGGTCCCACCCTTGACCTTTATGGGAATATGTTGGCGTTGTACTCTCTCTATTTCCTTTCTGAAAGACTCCCGCTGCTCTGATGTGGATTTTCCTGCAAGTAGCTGATCCCAGTCCACTTTGACCTTATCATATTAAAATCGGCCTTCCCCCAATTTAGAACCTTTATTTCCGGTCCATCTTTGTCCTTTTCCATGACTACCTTAGATCTCACCGAATTATGCTCTCCTACTGACACTTCTATCACTTGCCCGGCTACATTCCCTAGAATTAGGTCCAGTACCGCCCCCTCTCTTTTAGGACTTTCTACATGCTGGCTCAAAAAGCTCTCCTGGATACACTTTAAGAATTATGCACCCTCTAAGCCTTTCACACTCTGACTATCCCAGTTAATATTGGGGAAGTTGAAATCCCCTACTATTATTACCCTATTATTTCTACACTTCTCTGAGATTTGCCTACATATCTGTTCCTCTATCTCCCCCTGACTGTTTGGGGGCCTATAGTACACTCCCAGCAAAGTGCTCACCCCCCTTTTGTTCTTAAGTTCTGCCCATATGGCCTCATTACAGGAAACTGCTAAGATATCATCCCTCCTTACAGCAGTAATTGACTCCTTGATTAATATTGCGACACCCCCATCTGTCTCGCCTGAAGATTCTATACCCTGGAATATTGAGTTGCCAGTCCTGCCCCTCCCTCAACCATGTCTCTGTGATAGCAACAATATCATACTCCCATGTGTTCATCAACACCTTCAATTCATCTGCCTTACTCACAAGACTCCTTGCATTAAAATAAATGCCATCCAGCCTTGCCATACTCCCTTGTGCCGTTACATATTTGGTCTGCTTTCCAGGCTGACTTGTTTTTTCCTCTATATTTGGCTGTGCATCACCCCCTACTATAGCTCCACTCCGTATCCCATCCCCCAGCCAAGTTAGTTTAAACTCCCCCCAGCAGTACTAGCAAACCTCCCCGCAAGGATGTTGGTCCCATTCCGGTTCAGGTGCAACCCGTCCGACCTGTACAGGTCCCACCTTCCCCAGAAGCAGACCCAGTGATCCAGGAAACTAAAGCCCTCCCTCCTGCACCAACTCTTTAACCATGCATTCATCTGCTCTATCCTCCTATTCCTATACTCACTAGCATGTGGCACCGGGAGTAATCCAGAGATTACAACCTTTGAGGTCCTGCTTTTTAATCTGCTACCTAGCTCCCTAAATTCTTGTTGCAGGACCTCACCCCTCTTTCTACCAATGTCGTTGGTACCGATGTGAACCACGACTTCTGACTGTTCGCCCTCCCCCTTCAGAATGCCCTGCAGCCATTCAGTGACATCCTTGACCCTGGCACTAGGAAGGCAACATACCATCCTGGAGTCACGTCTGCGGCTACAGAAACGTCTATCTGTTCCCCTTACGATAGAATCCCCTATCACTATTGCTCTCCCACTCTTTTTCCTCCCCTCCTGTGCAGCTGAGCCACTCGAAGTGCCACGGACTTGGCTCTTGCTGCATTCCCTGAGAAACCATCTCCCCCAGCAGTATCCAAAATGGAAAATCTGTTGGAGAGGGAGATGGGCCCAGGGGACTCCTGCATTACCTTCCTAGTTCTTTTACTTTGTCTGGTGGTCACCCATTTCCTGTCTGCATGTGCACTCTTTACCTGCGGTGTGACCACCTCGTTAAATGTGCTATCCATGAAGATCTCAGCTTCGCGGATGCTCCTCAGTGACTCCAGCCACAGCTCCAGCTCCGAAATGCAGATTTCAAGTAGCTGCAGCTGGAGACCCTTCCTGCACATGTGTTCGCCCTGGACACCGAAAATGTCCCTGACTTCCCACATTACACAGGAGGAGCACTCCACACTGCCGAGCTGCCCCGCCATGTCCTACCCTTAATTTACTCCCTTTACTTCCTTTAAATTAAAAAATATTAAATACACTAGGGACCTTACTTCCCTTTAAACACTTCTTACTCTAAACTAGAGACCTTACTTTTACTTTAACGACTGGACTGTTGAAATACTCACCAGGTCCTACTTACCAATCAGCTCCTTCCCTGGTTGTGACATCACTTTAGTGGTTTCGCAGTTGTTGTTGTTTGACTCCTCCCGCTCTTGGACTCTTTCCTTGGTGTAAAGTAAGAACCAATTCCTACAGGGTGAAAAGTTAGGAAAAACAAAGGCGAAGCAAGGGAGCTCCTCCTTCCACTCCTCACCTGACTCCCTGACTCACCCAACTCGCAGCACTCTGTTTAAACCACACTCAGTGTTTTGTTTTAAGCGCAAGGACACTAATAGGCATGTTTAAAAAACTTCTGTCTTTTTTTAAAATTTACTAGGAAATTGACTACTGTACATCAACATAACTAGTGAATGGTTCTGTATAGTTTTTAAGTCATTTTCAGTTATTTAGAATCAGGTTACTCACAGGTGGTGGAATAAACATTCTGATTAAATGTTTATTTTTTGTGATAAACCCATTTTCAGCTAAATTAATCAAACGGCACTAAGTTACCACTCTTGAATATATCAAGGAATATTTTTTTAAAGCAAATATTTTTTTTTCATTACATTCTAAAGCGCTGCCCAACTGCGCTGGTTCATGGCAGATTTATATTCGGCAATATGCAAATCAGATTGAGCGAAAACTCAAGAAGAGAAAACACTTCTGAAAGCTGGCACAATTTTAAGAGCAATTTGTGCCCGAATCGCCGATTGCGCCCAAAGCGAAACCTCTACCGCAGTCTCTTTATTTTTAAAACAGGATGCTGCATAGGCAATTGAGCAAAATAGGGCTGCAAAACGCAAGAGACTGCCTTCGGCTGTAGGACAGAATGCAGGGGAGTTATTTTGCTTAAATTAAATCAGACCACTCACCGAAGTGGGGTA
Organism: Somniosus microcephalus; assembly: GCF_052327205.1. Classification (NCBI taxonomy): domain Eukaryota; kingdom Metazoa; phylum Chordata; class Chondrichthyes; order Squaliformes; family Somniosidae; genus Somniosus; species Somniosus microcephalus. The sequence goes on from NC_141004.1 coordinate 49,791,350, forward strand.
GTATCATACATTTATTGGGGGAGAAATTGGGCACCTTAGCGCCTCCCGTTACTGCGACCGGGAGTACTGGCGCATGCGAAATTCAGGTGGAGGCCTGCGGCAGCAGTAACCACGAGTGCCACGATCTCCTGTGCCCGGAGATTGTGACGTCATCTGGGTGCGCAGCGCCCCAGCTCAGAAATTTACTCTCGCCCCCTGCCTGACTGCCTGCCGTTAGCAACAACAGGTAGAGGAGGCGGAATGCAGTTGGGTGAGCGCTGGAGCAGCGCTATATAAAGGTGTCAAGTTCCAGATTTTTTTTGTCGGCAAAGAAAGCTGCCTTGCCAGTTTCACAAAAGCAAACAGGCGTTTTGGGCGATTTGAGCATTCTCAACTTGAAAGAGTATTCTGGCTGCAAAAAATTTATCTCTTTCATTTGGGTTACATTTGATAGTGCAACATTTCCATCATTTAACTGGGGCTGTACCGGCACTGGACCTCGCCCTCCAGCATCACCGTCGGAGGCAGAAAAGGCAGAGAGAAAGGTTGCAAAACGTGGCCAGAGGGAGGGCCAACAGGGCTCTCAACAGGAGGCCTTACTCTCCCAGGGTATTCCAGCAGCATTTCTCCAAAATCAATCTCACTGAGGGGCCGTGTCTTAGAAGATTCCGCTTCACCAAGGACGTGGTCACTGTAATGATCAATAACATGTCATTCTATAGTGGACACTAGGTGGAGCCGTAGAACTGTATATAGCTGTATGTATAAGACTACACTACCCAGCTGTAGATATATTAAAACTACATTATCCATGAGGCATTGGCTACCCACAAGGCAGCAGTCAAGATGGAAGCCTCTACCATACTGTACCTAGTCCACATGTGCTCAATAAAGTAACTAGCAAAAGCTAGCTGTGTTCATAATAAGAATGTCCGGTTATTAATGAACATAAGATGGTACCAGGGTGGTGAAGATCTGCTGAAAATTGTGAAAAGCGACATGGAGAATTTGAAGCCACCAGAGCGTTTGAATCTCACAGAAAAAATCGACTACAACTGGCAGACTTTTAAACAGCAATTCGAACTCTACATTGCAGCCATCGGATTCAGTACGAAGCCAGATGCAAGGAAGATAGCGTTGCTGCTCACGGTTGCAGGCCCACAGGCGATAGAGGTATTTAATACATTTGTATTTAATCCAGCGGAGAACAGAGAAAAATTAGAAGATGTGCTAAAAAAATTTGATGCACATTGCTCTCCCAAAAAGAATGAGACGTATGAAAGATACATCTTCCATTCTTGGACACAGCAACAAAATGAGACTTTTGATAGCTTTATAACTGATCTGAAACTGAAAGCACAGACATGTAATTTCTCTGAGCTCAAAGCATCCATGATTCGTGACCAGATTGTGTTTGGTATTCATGATAAAAAAGTCAGGGAACGTCTGTTGAGAGAAACCGAACTAAATTTGGAAAATGCGGTGAAAATATGCCAAGCCAGCGAGCTAGCTCGAAAGCACGCGAAGACTTTCAGTGAAATCAATAATGATGCGATTGTAATGAGTGATAATGCTGCTGTCAGTGCTGTGTCGTATAAGGGGAAGAAACGTGGGCAGAACAGAAATGAAAAGCAATCGGAGGATGAAATTTTTAATTGTAAACGCTGTGGTTACAAACACCAGTTAAAACAATGCCCAGCGTTTGGAAAAATGTGCACAAAGTGTAATGGAAAGAATCACTTTGCCAAACAATGCTTTTCAAAAGTAAAAACAACGAAAGGGCAACAAGTTAATGTCATTGAGGACACTGATTTAAGTGAGACATTTTTTGTACGAATGGTGTCATGTGACGATATCAAAAAGGATACAGAAAATGTGCAGCCCTCAGAAATGGACAATGCTGAACATAAAGTTAATGCAGTAAAAGTGGACAAATGGATGATCCCACTGCAGGTAAATGGAGCATTAGTTACCTTGAAACTAGACACTGGGGCAAAAGCAAACTTTATCAGTATGAGTGATATTAACAATATGAAAGAAAAGCCCAAAATACAGAAAAAGTCAGTACTACTGAAGAGCTATAATGGACAGAAAATAGATAGCTTAGGTGTATGCAGACTTAAAGTGACAGTCAAAGACAAAGTGCATCATCTCATGTTTTCTGTTGTGGCTGAAAGACTTGATTCGATACTAGGTGACAAAGCTTGTGAAGACTTAGAACTGGTCAAGAGAGTCTACCGTATAAACTGTGCCATAAGCAGACCAGATGACTCAGGTGATGAAGCAGAGAGCCCATCAAGGATGAAAAGGCCAAAGGGTATCCATGTCTTCAAAAAGCCTAGTTTCTCCAAGAAGAAAGAAAAAGACTTTAAGGTCAAAGAGAAGCCAAAGGAAGAAAAGCACAAAGAGGAAAAACACAAGGAGAAAATGTCCAAAGATATAACCGCAGCAGATGTTGTTAAGCAGTGGAAAGAGAAAAAGAAAAAGAAGAAGCCTGCACCAGAGCAGGAAGCAGTTCCGGTGGATACTCCTTCTTCCCTCAGGCCAATCTTTGGTGTTCCATTAGCTGAGGCTGCTGAGAGGACTATGCTGTATGATGGGATCCAGCTGGCAGCAGTTTTTCGAGAGTGCATTGACTACATTGAGAGTTATGGCATGAAGAGTGAAGGAAACACTGAGACCCTCTCCAAGCAAAGATCGCAAGGAGACCTCGATCTATACAAGAGCAGATTGATGACAATGCCGCAACTGCATCTTGTCATTCACCGCCAGAACAATCTCATGAAGACACATCAGACTTACCCGTGTTGAGAAGATCCACACGTGAAGTAAAAGAGCCTGATAGACTTAATCTTTGAGTACAATGTAAAGTTTTGAAAATGTGTTGACTGTTTTGAAAATGTTTATGTTTATAGAGCACTAACAGAAGTGTTATTGATATTGTCTTTGTTGTTTTCTTGAAAGTTGATTGATATTGATTTTGTTGAACCTCAGAGAAAGGGGGATGTAATGATCAATAACATGTCATTCTATAGTGGACACTAGGTGGAGCCGTAGAGCTGTATATAGCTGTATGTATAAGACTACACTACCCAGCTGTAGATATATTAAGTCTACATTACCCATGAGACACTAGGCTACCCACAAGGCAGCAGTGAAGATGGAAGCCTCTACCATACTGTACCTAGTCCACATGTGCTCAATAAAGTAACTAGCAAAAGCTAGCTGTGTTCATAATAAGAATGTCCAGTTATTAATGAACATAACAGTCACAGAGCTCCGCCAACTCCTGCAGCCAGACCTCGAGCCTCAGATCAGGAGCACCGTGTCTCTCAGTGGCAGTCAAGGTCACCATCGCCCTCAATTCCTACACCAGTGAATCCTTCCAGTGTGCAACAGGAGACATAGCTAACATATCGTAGTTTGCCGTCCATTGCTGCATCCGCGAGGTCACAGATACTCTCTGCAGAAGGAGAAGGGACTACAGATGCGAAATTCAGTTACACCCTATTTGGAGGCCGTTACCGAGTTAAGGCCGAACATTTAGTGCCCGGCGCGGAAGTACTGCCCCGGCTGCTAAATTCGGGCACTCCACTTCCTGGTGTGGCGGTAAACGAGGCGATGTCGGGGCGCGATCAGCAGTGCCCCTGCCCTTCAGTTAAAGGGGAGGGCCGTTGCGCACTCTGCAGGGCCTCCGATGGCCCACACTAGGCCACCAGGGTGACGTGGTGCCATGGCAGCAGCCCGGTGCTGAGATGTGGTGCCGGGCTGCGCGATGGCAGCCAGGACCACACCACGGCACACCACGGAGGGCCGAACTGCAGGTCGGCCAAAAAAAATAGCGGCGCAGGTTTTGGCTGCACCTCCCCTTTAAATACCGCCGCAGTTGCTGATTCTCTGAAAGTATAAAGGCACAAGACTCGCTTTATGATGAGGGCAGGGGGGCAGGAAGAGAGCAAGGAATGCAGACAGTATCAGGAGCTGAAAAGTGGGAAAGGCTTGTGATGTGATGGGGAAGTGGGATGAGAGAAGGAAAGGGGATGACCATTGATATACCTATCAATTCGTCCAATAAAAAGCGACGAGTTAGGAACGTAACTAAAGGTTTTTATTGACTAAATAACAGAGCCCACCCTCGTGGGTGATCGGGTCCAACAAGGAGGAATACCAGCCAGTCGACTACCTTTATACCTGGGCAGGTAGGTGGAGCCATGGGCGGAGTCGGAGGTGGTCAGCCCAGGTATAACAGTGTGACAAGAGGCGACCTCGTATAGTGATACAACAGTGAGAACAGTGATAACAATACAACAGTGATAACTATAGTGTAACGATAGTGAACGATAAAAGTGGTTTACCACATTCACCCCTTGTTTAGATTTGAGTCCGGCGGGGTGAAGTGTACTACCAGTTCTGGTATGTCAGTCTGTCCGGAGGCCTCGTAAGCCTCTCTGATCGTCGCAGCGGCGGTGCTGCATTATCCGGTGTTAATGCTGGTGTCTGCGTGGTCGGCGAAGGCTCGTGGGGTTCCGGCATGCCGTCTACCTGGGCTGGAATTGGGGGGGTGGTGGGGGGGGGTAAAGGTGGTGTCTCCGGAGTGCCCGAGGGTGCGAGGTCTCGTAAGGAGACAGTGTCCTCCCGCCCGTCTGGGTAAGCCACGTAGGCGTACTGGGGGTTGGCGTGCAGGAGGTTCACCCTCTCGACCAGGGGGTCCGTTTTATGGGCCCTCACGTGCTTTCGCAGCAAGACGGGCCCCGGAGAGGTCAGCCAGGTTGGTAGAGTGGTTCCCGTAGTCGACTTCCTGGGGAAAACAAACATTCGTTCGTGGGGGGTGGCGTTAACGGCAGTGCAAAGTAGTGACCGGATGGAGTGCAGCGCTGTCGGGAGGACTTCCTGCCAGCGGGAGGTTGGGAGGCCCTTAGACTTTAAGGCTAAGAGGACGGCCTTCCATACCGTCGCGTTCTCTCTTTCCACCTGGCCGTTCCCTCGGGGGTTGTAGCTGGTGGTCCTACTTGCTGCAATACCTCTCGCTAGTAGGAACTGACGGAGTTCCTCGCTCATGAAGGAGGAGCCCCGGTCACTATGTATATAGTTCGGGAACCCGAACAAGGCGAAGAGGTCGTTCAGGCACTTGATGACCGTGGTACTGGTCATGTCTGGGCAGGGGAAGGCAAAAGGGAAACGGGAGTACTCATCAACGATGTTGAGGAAGTACACATTGCGGTCAGATGACGGTAGAGGCCCCTTAAAGTCGATGCTCAGGCGCTCGAAGGGGCGGGTGGCCTTGATCAGGCTTGCTCTGTCCGGCCTATAGAAGTGCGGTTTGCACTCGGCGCAGGTCTGGCAGTTCCTGGTCATGGTCCTGACCTCCTCGATGGAGTAGGTCAGGTTGCGGGCCTTAATGAAATGGTAAAGTCTGGTGACCCCGGGGTGGCAGAGGTCGTTGTGGAGGGTCTGAAGTCTATCAATATGCGCGCTGGCGCATGTAATTCGTGAAAGAGCATCAGGGGGTTCGTTCAGCTTACCTGGCCGGTACAAGATATCATAATCGTAGGTGGATAGCTCGATTCTCCACCTCAAGATCTTGTCATTCTTGATTTTGCCCCTCAGCTTGTTATTAAACATAAAAGCGACCGAACGTTGGTCGGTGAGGAGGGTAAATCGTTTGCCTGCCAGGTAATGCCTCCAGCGCCGTACCGCCTCCACAATTGCCTGGGCTTCCTTCTCGACCGACGAGTGTCGGATCTCGGGGCCCTGTAGGGTCCTTGAGAAGAAGGCCACCGGCCTCCCCTCCTGGTTAAGGGTAGCGGCTAGGGCGAAGTCGGATGCATCGCTCTCCACTTGGAAGGGGATGGACTCATCCACTGCGTGCATTGTGGCCTTGGCTATGTCTCCCTTGATGAGGGAGAAGGCCGCGCACGCTTCCTCCATGAGGGGGAAGGATGTGGACTTCATGAGGGGCCTGGCTTTGTCCGCATAATTGGGCACCCATTGGGCATAGTAGGCGAAGAGCCCCAGGGTTCTCTTAAGTGCCTTAGGGCAGTGGGGGAGGGGTAGCTCCATGAGGGGGCGCATTCTTTCGGGGTCGGGGCCGATGAGTCCGTTCTCTACTACACAGCCAAGGATGGCAAGGCGCGAGGTGTTAAACACACATTTCTCCTTATTGTAGGTGAGGTTCAGCCGTTGGGCCGTACGGAGGAATTTCTCCAGATTCACGTCATGGTCCTGCCGGTTGCGGCCGCAGATGGTGACGTTATCTAGATAGGGGAATGTGGCCTGCAGTCCATTCTGGTCAACCATCCGGTCCATCTCCCTTTGGAAGACCGAGACCCCGTTGGTGACACCGAAGGGGACCCTAAGGAAGTGGTATAGGCGCCCATTCGCCTCGAAGGCGGTGTACTGGCGGTCCTCGGGGTGGATAGGGAGTTGGTGGTAGGCCGACTTAAGGTCGATGGTCGAGAATACGCGGTATTGTGCAATCTGATTGACCATGTCAGATATGCGGGGAAGGGGGTATGCGTCCAGCTGGGTGTATCTGTTTATGGTCTGGCTGTAGTCGATGACCAGGCGATTTTTATCGCCGGTCTTAACGACCACGACCTGGGCACGCCAGGGGCTGTTGCTCCCCTCGATAATGCCCTCTTTCAGGAGGCGCCGCACCTCAGAGCTAATGAAGGCTCTGTCCCCAGCGCTGTACCGCCTGCTCTTGGTAGCGATGGGTTTGCAGTCGGGGGTGAGGTTAGCGAACAGGGAAGGTGGCGGCACCTTGAGGGTGGATAGGCTGCAGGTGTTACGCGGTGGGCGGTTTAACATTCGCTGGTTGTCGACTGTGAGTGGGGGGAAGGGTCCACCGTATGCTAGGGTTACACTTTGGAGGTGGGATTGGAAGTCCAGCCCTAGTAGGACGGCAGCGCAGAGCTGGGGGAGGATGAGGAGTTTAAAATTTTTATACTCCGTACCCTTAACCGACAAGGTCACAACACAGTAGCCGCTAATGTCCGTGGCGTGGGACCTCGATGCCATCGAGATTCGGTTGCGCGTTGGCAGGACAGGGAGGGAGCAGTGGCTCACCGTGTCTGGGTGGATGAAGCTCTCCGTGCTTCCGCTGTCGAACAGGCAGGTCGTGGCGTGGCCGTTTACTTTGATGTCCATCATCGACTTGGACAGGTGGTGTGGGCGGGCTTGATCCAGAGTGACGGAGGCTAGTGTGTAGGTAAGCGAGTCGTTGTCGTCTGCGGGCGAGGCGGTCGTCGGGTCCGGAGGCCCGGTGGCAGTCGGGCGTGGTGGGTAAAATGGCGTCTCCCACGAGGTAGGACAAAATGGCGGAGAAGATGGCTGCTCCCATAACTCACATGAGGCACTATTGGGGTCGGTTGCCTTGATCAAAGATGGCCGCCCCCATGACTCACGTGTGGGGATGCTGGCCTCAGTTGCCTTGAAAGAAGATGGCCGCCCCCACAGTTCGCATGAGGCACTGCTGGCCTCTGAAGATCCGCTCCTGCAGGCCTTAGAGAAGTGGCCTTTCTTCCTGCAGGTTGAGCAGGTAGAGTTCCTGGCTGGGCAGCGCGACCTCGGGTGCTTCTCCTGGCCGCAAAAGAAGCAGCCGGCGGCCCGATCGCGGGTGCCCGATGTCGGAGCCGGTACCGGGGGTGGCGGTCCCGGTCGGGTCCGGGACGCCGACGCTGAGGTAGGTCCCGGGGGCGGCGCTGCGAAGGGTATTGCGGTAGGGGTCGGGCCCGAGTCCCAGGGTCGCGAGCAGTACCTGGAAAATGCCTCCTGGTCCTGATGGGCCACCTCTAGGGAGAGAGCGAGGGCTTCAGCTTTGTCCAGGTCGAGGTCTTTAGCTTCAAGCAGTCTTTGCCGTGAGTGGTCGGACCGTAGGCCTTTCACAAAGGCATCGCGGATATTATCTTCCGTATTTTCAACAGCCGTCACCGCTTTAAAGTCACAGTTCCTGCCGAGTGCTCTTAGCGCCCGTAAAAATTCAGCTACAGACTCTCCTGGCTGTTGCGGGCGGGATCTTAGGAGGTGCCTGGTGTACATGTAATTTACCGGGCTCCGGTACTGCTGTTTCAGTAGGTTGATAGCGGCCTCGTATGTAGTCGTGTCCTGGATGAGTGCGTATACTCTCGGGCTCGCTTGGGCGTTCAGAACTCTTAGTTTGGATCTCTGAGGGACGCCGGATTCTTCCAGGTAGGATTCGAAGCAGCCCAGCCAGTGTTTGAAGTCGAGGGCTGAGTTTGCTGCCTGTGGGTTTAGATCCAGGTACGGTGGTTTGAGGGCTTGCAGCCAAGCCGGCTGGTGTGGCTGGTGTAGCCCGGTGTCTGAAAGCTGCTGTGGCTGTGCTTCTGGGAGGGCTTCTGGCTGGCCAGTAGTAGACATCTTTAAAATTTAGTCAATAAAATTGATATACCTATCAATTCGTCCAATAAAAAGCGACGAGTTAGGAACGTAACTAAAGGTTTTTATTGACTAAATAACAGAGCCCACCCTCGTGGGTGATCGGGTCCAACAAGGAGGAATACCAGCCAGTCGACTACTTTTATACCTGGGCAGGTAGGTGGAGCCATGGGCGGAGTCGGAGGTGGTCAGCCCAGGTATAACAGCGCGACAAGAGGCGACCTCGTATAGTGATACAACAGTGAGAACAGTGATAACAATACAACAGTGATAACTATAGTGTAACGATAGTGAACGATAAAAGTGGTTTACCACAACCATACCATTGTTGCCCCCAAGGGGGTCGATGTCACCCACCACCTGCTGCCCAATGAGTTGCAGCACTCGAACCTCCAGGCCTGAGAGTTGCTGGAGCTGCGCATCACTCCCGCTTGTTCTCTGCTGCTCCCTCCTATTGTGGGCCATCTTGGCCTGCAAGAGAAACGAATGTGTGTGAGTCAGAGTCCAGCTATGTGTTTGGTAGATATGCCTGCCGTAGCTGAATAGCTGTGATTGTAGACAAGGCGTGAGATGTGGATATAGGTTAAGTAGGTGCAGATGCATGGTGGGTGAGTGGTGGGGGTGTAGTGGTTTGTGCAGTGTGTACAGACTGAGGTTCAGATGCTGGTATGTAGGATCTGTTGAAGTGTGTACTCACCTTGACCACCCAAGTAAGGTTGTTGAGTTTCTTCCAGCACTGTGTCAGGCTGCATTCCACCACACTATTAGCTGAGACCTCCTGGGCCACTTCCCTCCACATTGCCCTGAAGACCTGGGGCAATGGCCTCCTTCCAGTGGCCGGGAACAGCACTGCCCTCCTTTGCTCCACGCCCATGACCAAGGCCTCATCTGTGAAACGACGAGCTTTCTCCCTGGGAGTGGGATCAGCCATCATGATGAGGATCGGAGAGGCGAGGAGGTCAGGAATTTGAGGGGGGTAAAAAGCATGGAGAGCACAGTGGGGATGGGGGAAGAGCGTTATCCAGGTCTAAAAGGGTGGGGGGGGGATGAGAGTAAGAATGTGACCCAGATGGTAAGACAGATCAAGTTTTTCCAACCCCACCCCCTTTACACCCACAGCACCTTCTCCCTCTCCACCCCCTAGACCTGGTTGATTTCTCGGAAAGCTTGGTGCCTGTGTGGCAAGTAACATCATTGGACTGGACAAAATCCAGAAGTCATGACACTGTTACTATTCACTCCATGCCCAATAAATCTGTTAACAACCTGTGACACACCCTCAATTCCCCATCTATGTGGGGTTGGGGAAAAGGTCAGGAACTTGTTGGGGGGAGAAGGTCAAGAACTCGGGCTGGGGGGAGGGCAGGAACTCGGGGGGAGGGAGTCAGGAACTCGGGGAGGGGGAGTCAGGAACTCGGGGAGGGGGAGTCAGGAACTCGGGGAGGGGGAGTCAGGAACTCGGCGGGGGGGTAGTCAGGAACTTGGGGGGGGAAGGTCAGGAACTCGGGCGGGAGGGAGGTCAGGAACTCGGGGGGGAGGGAGTCAGGAACTTGGGGGGGAGTCAGGAACTCGGACGGGGAGGGGAGGTCAGAAACTTGGTGGGGGGAAGGTCAGGAACTTGGGCTGGGGGAGAAGGTCAGAAGCTCGGGGGGTGGGAGAAATGTTAGGAACTTGTTGGGGGGACGTGCAGGAACTTGTTTAGGGGTGGGAGAAGGTCTTAACCTGTGAGGGTGAGCCCTGTCTGTTCTTTGTGAGTTCTGTTCTGTCTGGAGCCTGGCAGTCAGAATGGCTCAAATTACACTTTGCAAAGTACTTGATTACTTAGGCAGGCAGGATCTAATTACAGATAAACTGCTGGGTGTGTCTTGTCCTCGAAGGGGAACAATCAGAAATCAGGTCTTGTCCTCCAAGTGATCAATCAGAAATCTGGTGTTGGAAATAAACCCGACCCCATATTAATTGAGTGTGTAAACATGAAGTGTACTGGAAAGCAATGTAACGCACATTGTGTGCTTGAGTGCATAAATATTATGCACGGTATGTTCTTAGCTACAGGCCTCTGAGTCAGAAGGTTGTGGGTCAGGAAGGTCCCAAGTTTCATCTTGTTCTATGCCAACATAGATGATCTCAGCCAGGGTAGTAAGGAGCACAAAAGTTAACCTCACCTTGGAAAGGGAAGGAGGGAATCAGCCAAAGTACTTTCTTCTGCTCAATAACTAATGACTCCATGTGTGGACATTAAATGAAGTCTGAATCAGATTTAGCTGTGCTGGAACCCATGGTCCACCAACATTTACAATTAAACAATATGAACTTGGGTGAGGCACCACAGTGCTGCAGCACTGTGGAACTAAACCACAGCAAGAGTTGGGCGCTAATGGGGTGCAAAGCAACTAATGCCCGGGCGTTGCGATGTTTGTGCCGCTTGCGAAATTAACTAGACATTTTGCGGTGGTGCTAAACACTACCGCCACGATCTCCTGCGCCGGCAGATCGTGACGTCAGTCGAGTGTGCAACGCCCGGTAGCGCCCCGGACCGGATATTGAGTGGCGCACCCTGCCTTACCACCTGCCGCTAGCAACGACAGGTTGAGAGGAGCGTTTTGCAGTCAGGTAGGGACTGGGGGAGCGCTATTTAAAGGCGACCGCTTCTTGCCTTATTTTGTTGATGACATTTTTGCACCAGGCATTCTGAGAGAGAGAGAGAGAGAGTTCTGGAGAGATTCAACGCTGTGTGAAGGAGTTTTGGGTACTGACCAGCACTTTGTAGGTTCATTTTGATTTGCCCTTCCTTGTACAGGTAGACTACCCTTTATCCGGACTTCCGAAAACCGAAACCCTCTACGTTCAGCGTAAGTCGTGCGTACGACTTACGCTGAACGTAAAAACCTTTTTAGAGGGTTCCGGTTGCGGAAGTTCGGATAAAGGGTAAGTCGTGCGCACGACCCCCCGCCGACCCCCCCGCCGACCCCGCCAGCCCCGACAACCGCCGACCCCGCCAACTGCCGACCCCGCCAGCCCCGACAACCGCCGACCCCCCCGCGGACCCCGCCGGCCCCGACAACCGCCGACCCCGCCAGCCCCGACAACCGCCGACCCCCCCGCGGACCCCGCCAGCCCCGACAACCGCTGACCCCGCCAGCCCCGACAACCGCCGACCCCCCCGCGGACCCCGCCAGCCCCGACAACCGCCGACCCCCCCGCGGACCCCGCCAGTCCCGACAACCGCCGACCCCCCCGCGGACCCCGCCAGCCCCGACAACCGCCGACCTCCCCCCCGCGTACCCCGCCGGCCCCGACCCCCGCCGACCCCGACTGACTTACGCTGAGCGTCAGCGTAGGTCGTGTGCACGACCCCCCGCTGACCCCCCCGCCGACCCCGCCAGCCCCGACAACCGCCGACCCCGCCAGCCCCGACAACCGCCGACCCCGCCAGCCCCGACAACCGCCGACCCCGCCAGCCCCGACAACCACCGACCCCCCCGCGGACCCCGCCAGCCCCGACAACCGCCGACCCCGCCAGCCCCGACAACCGCCGACCCCCCCGCGGACCCCGTCAGCCCCGACAACCGCCGACCCCCCCCGCGTACCCCGCCGGCCCCGGCCCCCGCCGACACCGACTGACTTACGCTGAGCGTCAGCGTAAGTCGTGCGCACGACCCCCCGCCGACCCCCCCGCGGACCCCCGCCGACCCACCTTCCGAAATCCGAAATTCTCCTTTATCCGAAACTCGGCTGGTCCCGAGGTTTTCGGATAAAGGATAGTCTACCTGTATCAATTTAGAAAAGGCTGGGGGCTGCACTCTGAGTTCTTTCCCAGGACCTCTCCATTGTTATTTCCAGCAGATTTGATGTACAGGCCGAGATTCAAGGCTGCAATGAGCAGGGTGTGGATGGAGAGCAAGATCAACCCTCCCCTTTAAGAACTGGCCAGCGCCAGTGTGTCTGTGTTCCATTGCTGACTGACATCACATGAGCTTCGCCAGCGCTCTGAGGTAGCGCCTCGCTCCTCGGCCTTTGCACCTTAAGAGAGGTGTGTAGCGCCTGATTTAGTGCTCCAATCAACTCCGGGGGCAATAAAAGCCAAGTTTGCAGTTGGAGGCTATAATTAGCGCCAGGCGCTAAACTTTGCGCATGGTCGATAATCGCGCCCCAAACGGGGCGATACTGAATTTTTCCCCCTAGGTCTCAAAGCACAGTAATAGATTACACCTACAGCATCGCTGATGCGCTTCAACATTCAGCACTTGCCTCCTGCGTAATTGATTGTGATTTCCGATTATTGTCATAGGGACTTTTGAAGCCAAGTGCTGTGGTGAATTTGAACATATCATGGAAAAGACAATTTAAAAACTTTGGGGTGATTTTAACCCTAGCCAGCAGAAACCTGGCGGTTGGGCAGCTAAAATCACTCTGGCTCTTACCTGTCTGAAAGCCACCATGATCACATTTCAACCTGCTCTCCTGAGCAGGCAGCAAGGACATGCACCCGGAGCCAACAGGGTCCTTCTTTACATAATGCATGTTGCGGCCCGATGACATCATTGAGACCGGACTGTAATTTTAACTCAGGCCTGAGCGGGGAATCCACCTGGAGTTAAAATTGGTGCCTTCAGCTACAGTCAATGGGAAATTGTCAAGTGCCTAATGTAGTTTTATTCTGAAGCAAGTTAAAACTGAAGCCTTTAGTTACAGCTGTGTTTCTAGTTGCCACTGTGTTATTTGCCTTTCTTATCTTATTAGACATCTTTATCTGGGTCAGAGAAAATAAAATACAGAACAGTTAATTGCTACAGCTTTGAAGGGACCTGGCATGTTACTTACTGGCTTAGAAATTATTTCAGAATGTACAATTATTGAAAAGCCTTAAATACAGTCTTGAGGAGATAATTATGATAGAAAAGTTGCTCTATAAATACAAAAGCAAAACATTTCCTTAACTTTTTCATCATAAAGCAAATCATCCAATTCTACCAGGAAGAAAGTCTAATACTGTTAAGAATGAGGATAAAGGTTAATGCTCGTATTGGCATTCTATTCTGGTCCACTTTGAAATCAACCATTTTTCCATTGCCAGCGATTATACTTACTGAACAATCAGAAGAATTGCACAACTCAAAACAAAATGCAATATCACTAGCAAGACGAATATTAATTTACAAGGATCATTAGAGTAATAGATTCTGATAATTAATTTTACTGGGTGTGTCAGCCGTGGCTCAGTAGTAGCATGTTCACCTCTGAGTCAGAAGGTTGTGGGTCCATGAGACTTGAGCACATAATCTACACTGTCGGAGGTGCCGTCTTTGGGATGAGACGTTAAACCGAGGCCCCTTCTGCCCTCTCAGGTGGACATAAAAGATCCCATGACAATATTCAAAGAAGAGTAGGGGAGTGAGGTTTCCCCAGTGTCCCAGCCAATATTTATCTTTCAACGCCCTGAACTTGTGAAAAGCATTATATCAATGCAAGTCTTTCTTTTCTTTCTTATCATTCACGTTCTTAATTCCCTGATCTGTGGATCATTGACAGGAAATGATTGTGTCAAAACAATAATCCTGTGTTAAGACGGAGAGGTAACTGAAACAATCATTTCTCTGAATCAGCCATCAAAATTTGAGGTAAATGTTAACCATTGATTATTGTTTCCAGAGTTCACCACTGGAGGACATTCAGTAAAGAGTATGCTATCTTAAATCATTGTACTTATTTGGGACATGCAAGACTATCTGCATGACAGAAAAGATTAAGATACCTTTGGAGCTGAAAACAATTCATGTGCCTGTGCTGAAGTGCGCTGGACTCATTCAATAATTTTAAAATATATATTTTTGTGGCACTCCTTCCACATAGCATATGATGCGCTGGAAACACGACAAGGGTCGGAACCCGGAATGTCAGCACCAACAACCAGTGAAGGGCTACTGGCTACTTATAGATTGGTGCCATTTTTTTCTTAAACCACTGGGGCACAAAGGATCCTTTTTGAGAATTGGACTCTGGAGACTGAAGAACAATAGGGGAATAAAAAACTCTGGGTTGCGCAATTACAAGGAGAGAGACAAATTTGCTTAGAAATGTTGGCCTCCGCTTCAACACCCATTAATAACAGGCACTGAGTAATTGGCATTACAGCCACTAGGAAAGCTCCTAATTGAAAAAGTAATGTGGGGCCTTAATAAGCCTTATGCTCTGTTAGTGTGCAGACTTCTTTTGTGCTCTTTAATGTTGGGACTTATTCATGGATCAAACCTTCACAAATTGTTTCCCAGGATGAGAAAAAAATCGTGGGTGAAATATTGAACTCTGAGTTGAACTTTTTGAATACAGGAACTCAAAGTACTCCGCCTGTCCCTTGCAGTAATATGCAAGCAACCGAGAATGTCCCAAATTTGGTAAGTGGGGTGAAGTGAGATTTCAGAAAACAGAGTACAGGAAACTTTGGTTTATCCAGAGGTTAACTGTCCGGAATGCTCGATCCACCGGCAAAAATCAGGAGCCGTTTCGTTAGGTTTTTTTTCTTTTCGTTGCTTTTTTTTCACCAGTCAGGCTCTGCAAGGTCTCGCTGAAGCCGTTGCTAAGCTACAGAGACGCTTGCAAGGTACGGCCGACTGTTTAGAAGCTGTTGCTAAGCAACAGGGTTTGTTGCCAGATACAGAGCTCATGTTTCAACATTAACGCTGGTTTGTCCGGCAGTTTTGATGGGACGGCAACAGCTCGGTCCCGTCGGTGCCAGATATCACAAAGTTTCCTGTACCAAGCTGTGGACTTGTATCAAAGTACCTGTGTGGGCACTCCCTTACTATATAGTCTAGCTCTCATCAGCCAACTATAATGTGAATTTGTTGCTGGATTAGCATAATAGCAATAATATTCAACAATTTTATGAGTGCCTAAGGGGGGCAAGTGTAAGGCTGAAAGATAGAATCTTCAATTGACTGTGTCCATGGAGTACTACAGACGAGTATATAGAGATCTGCGCCTTTCATTTCTACTAAATAGGAGGAGTGTCCTTGCTCTGATGGACCCTGTGATCAATACCAGTGACTCAGTTTGAAACATTCTCATGAAAGCACCAATTCAGCTAACATTGGTTGAAAACTCTAGTGGCTACTAAGTACTTAGAATAGACTCTCCTCATTTCAAGAAGGTATGGATCCTAGGGGTTGAAGCCAAGGAAATCGTTATCTCTCAAAGAGTAGCAGATTGCTTGGAATTAAAGGTATCATTATTCCTGATTGTAGTGGAGGAGACTAGCTCCAATGCAAGCCCCAACTCCGTTGGTGCTCAATCCAAGCCTTGTATTCCTTATTTGTACCAGTCTTTTCTGTCTCTAAGCCCGATATCTTTAAGAGGGAGAAAAACACCCTGACTCATGTTGTGAAACTTAAATTATTTTACATCTTTTCCCATTTGCAGATAAAAGTCCTCAGATACTCTTCAAACTCTCTCTATCTCTCTAAGACATTCCCACAGCATGTGAATAAGCAAACATAAAATATAATTACATCTCCAGTAGGTAGGATCATTGTGGAGGCCCTTGTGATACAATCTGGAGGGATTATAACAGAAATGATGAGCATCTCACATTGTATCAGTTGAGATGAGCTTCTCTCTGTTGCGATACATCGATGAAGCGAGAGAGATTATGTTGTTAGACCTATATAATGCAAAGACCTGAAATTACTATGAGTGATGTTATCATACAAATTCTTAATGTTTTCATTAACAGGTTTTAAATAGTTTAACGGCATCATTAAAATATCAGTGACAGGAATTTGATGTGAATGTGTTAAGCGTTTGTAAGATAACATAAGTCACAGTCATTTCTAGGCTCAACACTGTAGAACATTATTGTCTAAAAGGTCATCCTACTGTTAACTCTTTATTTGAAACAAAAAGCATGTAATATGAGGATGGTATTCCAAATGTTGTTACAATGCAGTGTACTACAATAGTTGAGTCAGCAGCTAATGGCACAGATTTTGCTGGAGCAAGGCATCTCGTGCCATGTTCCGTTAGTTAGACTTGTTCTAACATTTAGGTTTTAAACTATTTTGCCCACATAGTTGCTAGAAGTGCGAGCTGATAACGGCGCAGTGAGGGCAACAGGACATTTGGGACCTTGGTGAACAATGGGACAAACAGAGTATCTTTTTAACCAATGAAATTTAGGATTGAGAAACAAATACTGTATCACAGTATGGTATGGCAGCTGTAGCTACTATGACCGGAAAGCCCTGCAGTGGGTAGTCAAAACTGCCCAACGCATTACCGGCACCCGGCTACCAACCATAGAGCACATATACCAGAAACGCTGTTTACGGAGGTCACGGTCCATCATCAAAGACCCTACCCACCCCAGCCACAGTCTGTTCGCCCTCCTGCCATCTGGGAGACGCTACAGATGCATTCGCACCCGTACGACCAGATTTAGGAACAGCTTCTTTCCCAGGGCTGTCATCCTACTGAACTCCACAAATAAACTCTAAAGCCTGCACATCTGCCAATGCACTTTATTATGGTTATGTTTATGTTAATGTATTACAAGCCAAATGTATGTTGAATGTTTAAATGTCTTAATCTAAATGTACACTCTCGGGAGCCGCAAGCCTACATTTCGTTGTACTGCACTTGTGCACTAACAATGACAATAAAAGTTGATTTGATTTGATTTGAAACAGAGGAAGGACTGAGAAGAAGGATGAATTAGAGTGGGTGAATTCCATGGCAAATCAGATACAGAAAGAGAAATAGGGAGAGGGTAAAAAACATTGGGTTAAGAGAGAGAGAAAAAAAGACAGGAAGGAAAAGTAAGAAAAGAAATTGACCTTTTTAAAATCCCCTAAAACAATTCACAACTGTTATGTATTGTGTGTTCTCCTCCCACCTGTGGTGGCGCTGTCACAGCAGATAAATGGTTGGGTGTTCTCTTGGTTAAGTCTAGCTCTTTTTGTTCGCAACTCTCCAGAACTTCCCCTTCCCTTCAAATAAAGCACTTCATGTTTGAATCCCTGAGTTCTGAGTTCTAATTGTGTCCAGGTAAAAAGGTACTGACACAACAACAACCTGCAGGAATGAGACTCCAAACTTTCAATTCTTCAGTTTCTGGGCAAGAGAGGTTGATTGGCAGTTATTAACAATTTTTTAATTATTCGTTCCTGGGATGTGGGCGTCACTGGCAAGGCCAGCATTTATTGCCCATCCCTAATTGCCCTTGAGAAGGTGGTGGTGAGCCGCCTTCTTGAACCGCTGCAGTCCGTGTGGTGAAGGCACTCCCACAGTGCTGTTAAAGAGGGAGCTCCAAGATTTTGACCCAGCGATAATGAAGGATCAGCGATATACTTCCAAGTCAGGATGGCGTATCACTTGGAGGGGAACTTGCAGGAGATGGTGTTCCCATGCACCTGCTGCCCTTGTCTTTCTAGGTGGTAGAGGTCGCGGGTTTGGGAGGTGCTGCCGAAGAAGCCTTAGCGAGTTGCTGCAGTGCATCTTGTAGATGGTACACACTGCAGCCACGGTACTCCGGTGGTGGAGGGAGAGAATGTTGAAGGTGGTGGATGGGGTGTCGATTAAGCGGGCTGCTTTGTCTTGGATGGTGTCGAGCTTCTTGAGTGTTGTTGGAGTTGCACTCATCCAGGCAAGTGGAGAGTATTCCACCACACTCCTGACTCGTGCTTAGATGGTGGAAAGGCTTTGTGGAGTCAGGAGGTGAGATACACGCCACAGAATACACAGCCTCTGACCTGCTCTTGTTGCCATAGTATTTATGTGGCTGGTCCAGTTAAGTTTCTGGTCAATGGTGACTCCGAGGATGTTGCTGGTGGGGTATTCGGCGATGGTAAAGCCGTTGAATGTCAAGGGGTGGTGGTTAGACTCTCGCTTGTTGGAGATAGTCATTGCCCGGCACTTGTGTGGCGCGAATGTTACTTGCCACTTATCAGCCCAAGCCTGAATGTTGTCCAGGCCTTGCTGCAGCATGGACTGCTTCATTGTCTGGGGAGTTGCGAATGGAACTGAACAGTGTGCAATCATCAACGAACAGCCTCACTTCTGAATATATGATGGAGGGAAGGTCATTGATGAAGCAGCTGAAGATAATTGGGCCTAGGACACTGCCCTGAGGAACTCCTACAGTGATGTCCTGGGGCTGTGATGATTGACCTTCAACCACCACAACCATCTTCTTTTGTGCTAGGTATGACTCCAGCCAGTGGAGAGTTTTCCTCCCGAATCCCATTGACTTCAGTTTTACTAGGGCTCCTTGATGCCACACTCGGTCAAATGCTGCCTTGATGTCAAGGGCAGTCACTCTCACCTCACCTCTGGAATTCAGCTCTTTTGTCCATATTTGAACCAAGGCTGTAATGAGAACTGGAGCTGAGTAGTCCGGGCGGAACCCGAACTTAGCATCGGTGAGAAGGTTATTGATGAGTAAGTGCTGCTTGATAGCACTGTCGATGACACCTTCCATCACTTTGCTGATAATTGAGAGTAGACTGATGGGGTGGTAATTCGCCGGATTGGATTTGTCCTGCTTTTTGTGGACCGGATATACCTGGGCAGTTTCCCACATTGTCGGGTAGCTGCCAGTGTTATAACTGCACTGGAACAGCTTGGCTAGAAGCGCAGCTAGTTCTGGAGCGCAAGTCTTCAACACGACAGCGGGATGTTGTGGGGCCAACAGCTGTAACCATTGTGCACAGCCGGTTTTTTTTTTAATTCGTTTTTATGGGTTGTGGGCGTCGCTGGCAAAGCCAGCATTTATTGCCCATCCCTAATTGCCCTTGAGAAGGTGGTGGTGAGCCGCCTTCTTGAACTGCTGCAGTCCATGTGGTGAAGGTACTCCCACAGTGCTGTTAGGGAGGGAGTTCCAGGATTTTGACCCAGCGACGATGAAGGATCGACAGTATACTTCTAAGACAGGATGATGTGTGACTTGGAGGGAAACTTGGAGGTGGTGGTGTTCCCATGCGTTTTCTGCCCTTGTCCTTCTAGGTGGAAGAGGTCGCGGGTTTGGGAGGTGCTGCCAAAGAAGCCTTGGTGAGTTGCTGCAGTGCATCTTGTAGATGGTACACACTGCAGCCACGGTACACCAGTGGTGGAGGAAGTCGCTGTTTAATGTGGTAGAGGGGGTGCCAATCAAGCGGGCTGCTTTGTCTTGGATGGTGTCGAGCTTCTTGAGTGTTGTTGGAGCTGTACTCAACCAGGCAAGTGGAGAGTATTCCATCACACTCCTTACTTGTGCCTTGTAGATGGTGGAAAGGCTTTGTGGAGTCAGGAGGTGAGACACTCGCCGCACAATACCTAGCCTCTGACCTGCTCTTGTTGCCCCAGTATTTATGTGGCTGGTCCAGTTAAGTTTCTGGTCAATGGTATCCCCCAGGATGTTGATGGTGGGGGATTCAGTGATGGTAATGCTATTGAATGTCAAGGGGCGGTGTTTAGACTCTCACTTGTTGGAGATAAATGTAAGAAATCACACAACACCAGGTTATAGTCCAACAGCTTTATTTGAAATCACAAGCTTTTGGAGCGCTGCTCCTTCTTCAGGTGAAGTGGAGAAATGCATAAAGACACAGCTTATATAGTCAGAGAATCATGTCAGATGTTTACAGGTAACCTTTCCAACTGCCATTTATCACACCTCGGCAGAGAGATAATCACAGCAGTCAAAGGTGTGAATGGTGTCCAAACAGGTTAGTCAGGGAAACATTACATCAAAGAACAATGAGGTGGGGTCACAAGGGGTCAAATATTGCAGATGCTGGGGTCTGTATGAAAAACAAAAAAACAGACAAAAAACATTTTTTTTGGCTGGAAATCACAGCGGCCTAGAAATTGGGTTTTGGCGCAGCCAGGGCTTTAGCGCCGGAAGTTAGTGCCGGCGCTAAGTCCCACTGCGCGCGCCAAAAATTCAGTAGCGCCGTGCCCAAACAGCTGCCGGCGCTACTGGAGGGTTTCAGCGCCTCCCAATGGGCGCTACCTGCCCCATTGCGGCGCTGTTCCGGCGCTGCGGCGCCCGATGCGGTGCGGCAGGCTGGGGAAGTGCAGGCCTCCTCCTTCCATTAAGGAGGAGCTGCCTGCACCCGACCGCTGGCCGTTGACGGTTGAATAAAAATGAGCCCGGCACCTCGGAGAAGTGCCGGGCTCGCGGCCCACACGCATCTGTGCCACGGGGGGGTCTTGGAGGAGTCCGGGGAGGGAGGTGCGGGCAGGCGGCCGCCGGGGAAGCGGCTGGCCGCCGCGCGACCTTAATGCGCCGGCGCTAACTTCAGCAAGGCACCTTTTACAGAACGTTGCTTGCGGCTGCCACGGGCGAGGCGGCCGCAACTCAATTTCGGAGTTCGGGCGGGTTACCAAGGCAACCGGGACGCTGCGCACACCGATGACGTCATCGGTGCCGGCGCAGCGCTACCGGTGCAACGCCGCTTTAGGGCCCCACTCAATTTTTCAAATGGCCATAACTCTGGCGCTAGTCCCTCTAGCGCCTCAAAAGCGGCGCTAAGGCTAGTGAATTTCTAGGCCAGCAGGTCCAGCCGCATCTGTGTAGAGAGAACAAGCCAATGTCGACTCGAGTCTGGATGACCCTGCATCAGGTGGGGTTACATGTAGCGTGACATGAACCCAAGATCTCGGTTAAGGCCGTCCTCATGGGTGCGGAACTTGGCTATCAGTTTCTGCTCGACGATTTTGCGTTGTCGTGTGTCTCGAAGGCCACCTTGGAGAATGCTTACCCGAAGATCGGAGGCTGAATGTCCTTGGAGATAGTCATTGCCTGGCACTTCTGTGGTGCGAATGTTACCTGCCACTTATTAGCCCAAGCCTGAACGTCATCCAGGTCTTGTTGCATGTGGGCATGGGCTGCTTCATTATCTGAGGAGTTGCGAATGGAACTGAACACTGTGCAGTCATCAGCGAACATCCTCATTTCTGACCTTATGTTGGAGGGAAGGTCATTGATGAAGCAGCTGAAGATGGTTGGGCCTAGGACACTGCCCTGATGAACTCCTGCAGCGATGTCCTGGGGCTGTGATGATTGGCCGTTTCTTGATATCACATGGAGTGAATTGAATTAGCTAAAGACTGGCTCCTGTGATGGTGGAGACGTCAGGAGGAGGCCGATATAGATTATCCACTTGGCACTTCTGGCTGAAGATGGTTGCAAACGCTTCAGCCTTGTCTTTTGCACTCACGTGCTGGGCTCCGCCATCAATGAGGATGGGGATATTCATGGAGCCTCCTCCTCCCGTTAGTTGTTTAACGGTCTACCACCATTCACGACTGGATGTGGCAGGACTGCAGAGCTTTGGTCTGATCTTTTGATTGTGGAATCGCTTAGCCCTGTCTATAGCATGCTCCTTTCGCTGTTTAGCATGCATGTAGTCTTGTGTTACAGCTTCCCCAGGTTGGCATCTCATTTTTAGGTACGCCTGAAGCTGCTCCTGGCATGCTTTTCTACACTCCTCATTGAACCAGATTTGTTCCCCTGGCATGATGGTAATGGTAGAGTGAGGGATATGCCGGGCCATGAGGTTACAGATTGTGGTGGAATACAATTCTGCTGCTGCTGGTGGCCCACAGTGCCTCAAGAATGGAAATGCCGATTTTTAGGGGATGCGCTCGGCATTCCTGAAACTGGCATTTCCGATGTCCCTACAGGTATGTACACAATACACACCCATAGGGATTGGAATATATGGCCCAATATTTCAACTTCTACCTTAATCCCATGTGTATGTCCCAGTCTTTATTTGGCTCTCTGCAAAATGATTAAAAAGTAAATAATAATCAGTACTTTTTACTTCCTGGTTTACTGTCTGTGTGAATTCTTCAATCTGGTTGGCTGCTCAGCCTGCTTGATGAGATCACTATCCCTGGATGCCAGAGATCCCTTCAGATGGTGCCAGAATGAAACTGATGCCATAATAGAGGACATCGATGCACAGTGTCCGCTAAATCTTTGTGGGCAGCTTTTTTTGAGGTCAGCGGTGAGTGCTGTCCCTTTGCCGCTGACCGCAAAATCCGGGCCAATGAACTGAATACACTAATAACCAGACAACTCTTCAGACAGGCAGGTTAGTGGATTATACACCTTGAAAATCCAGTGCATAAAATATGTATCACACAGACACACTTGACCTTCACAAATACATTGTGGTATCAGGGCCATCCGCTGGATAAACATCTCGGAATTACAAGAATGAAATTGGAGTGAAGAGCTGTATGGAGGGAAGAGCACCAGGAAAAATGTGAACACATAAATGGCGAGGACATGAGATGGCACAGCCTGAAGCAGCTCTTGGAGAAGGGGAAACTCTGAGAAAGAGAGAACAGGTCGAAAGAACAGAAAGCAACTGTACACACAGAGGTGAGTTGAAGGGGATTGTTCTTTGAAGAATATTTCCAGTATTATAGCAAGAAGCTCATAAATTATTGCATAAATGCCACATTTGAAGGATATGATGAATAATAAACAGCATCAACACTATACACTATTTTATGCATGTGAACTAGTTATTCTTGTGAACTCAGGAGATGGAATAAGTGATCTGACTGCTGGAATGAAGTTAGGCAGGCGGGCAAGGTCATTCTTGTCTTACGCCTCCGAATAAATGAAAATGTTTTGTATAAAATCATTGGTTAAAAACTGCTGCAGAAGGCTCAGTATGCAGGAGAGGTAGCTACCAAATAAAAAGAGGCCCAAGGCCACACTTCACCAGAGAGTGAAACAAATACTCATTAAAAAGCTTTCCGAGCATTTAAAGACAAATTGGTTGCTTGGTATGTGGATTTCTATTTAATACTGATAAAGAATTTTTCATTTTCTCCAAAAACAGCCTGGTCAGAATGAAGTAATTGTCAAATAGTTTCTATTCAAATCAACATTTCACTAAAAATTTAACCTGTTCCATCTCCAGCTTTTTCCAGTTCTGACGAAGGGCCATCGACCTGAAACGTTCACTCTGTTTCTCTCTCCACAGATGCTGCCTGACCTGCTGAGTATTTCCAGCATTTTCTGTTTCTATTTAAGGTGGAGTTGATTGCCCTATAGTTTACAGTTATGTCTTTCTGGTTTAAGAATGGAGATGGGAAATGCATAAAGCTATTGTAATTTTTTGATTCCTGTCACTTTTGTTTCAGTGCACCAAATTCCACCAATAGATCATCCAGATCTGGGATGTTAGCTGAGGGTTTATATTTTATTGCTACTTAAACTGCTTCCTTTACTCTCATTCCACTTATCCTCATTGGATAACTCCCCTGCTCTTCTTTAAAATAGTGCTATGGGATCTTTTACATCCACCTAACTGATCAGATGGGGCCTCGGTTTAACGTCTCGTCCGAAAGCCGGTACCTCCGACAGTGCAGCACTCCCTCAGCATTGCACCGGAGTGTCAGCCTAGCTATGTGTACTCAAGGCCCTGGAGTGGGACTTGAACCCACAACCTTCTAATTCAGAGGCAAGGGTGGTATCAACTGAGCCACAGCTAACACTTCTTTTTTGTGATAAACCCATTTTCAGCTGTATTAAACAAATTGGACCAGGTTACCACTTAAATATATCAAGGAATTTTGGAGGAAATATTATTCTGTTCAAATTTACATTGGTCACAAACCAATGAATACAGCTAAGCATAATACTGTACAAATAATGTACTGAAGCCACCAGACATCTTGTGAAGGAAGCTTTGACGTTTTGCCTAACAAATGCAGTTGTTTTTGTTGACCAACAACTTCAACAATGGCCCAGAAATTCGGTTCAGGGGCTTCCCACGGGTGTAAGCCCCCGACCTGCACTTACCTAGCGCGCCAGCCGTTGTACTGTGGGCCCCCGTGGAATTCCAATCCTGGGCCTGCTCCAACTGCCGGCGCGCAGTGCTTGCGTATCCCAGGGTCGTAGTTAGTTCGATGCATCCCCTGGGATCACGTGGGCCATGGGGAGCCAATCGGAGCAGGGAATGCTCCATTCATAAGTATGACAGGAAGGGCTGTCAAAACCTATAAATACCCCAAAACATCACTAAATCTTCAAATAAATTTTTTTAAATCAAATTTTTAAATAAACTATAAATTACATGAAATTATTTTAAATAATTTAAATTTTTGAAAAAAATACTATTTTCTAATGGGGCTACAAATAAACTTACCTTGCTTTAAAGTATTTAAAAATAATAAACCTGTGGAAAAAAAGTTATAATTAATTCACCACTTACCTTGTAAAAGCAGGCCTTACGCCTGCTTTTTATATGTGTAACTTCTGGAGACTTACCCTCCCGGGAAAACCTGCAAAAAAAACATAAGTTTGATGCGCACGCGCAGCCTCTCCTGTGCACGCGTTCGACCTCTGAACCCCTTCGTTCAGGGGAACAGAAGTGCCGGTTTCCCACGCATGCGCAATGTATGCAGGAAACCGGCACTTCCATTGGGCCTACGGGTGAGTACCCCGTGCGTACTCACCCGTGGAGACCCGAAGTTCTGGGCCATTTGTTGGACCTATTCCCTACCTCATAGAATCTAACCTAAGAGAGGAAGAGAATGAACTTGGGTTCTTTATTCCCAAACATGTGGGGGTAGAGTTTCCGCTTTAGGCGCAGTTGGCACCCCGGGGACAAATTGCTCTCAAAATTGTGCTCGTTTTCTGAAGTGAAGATATTGCTCAAGTTTCTGCTTAAACTCATTTGCATAATCACAACATAAAATATTCCATGAACCAGCACAATCAGGCAGCATTTTAGAATGTAATTTTTTTTTAATTCCTTGCTATATTTAAGAGTGGTAACCTGGTCCAGTTTGTTTAATACAGCTGAAAATAGTTTTATCACAAAACAGAAGTGTCAGCTGTGGCTCAGTTGGTAGCATACTTTCAGGTTTTGATGTTAATATGTGGTGGAGGAATGGCTGTGCAGAGCGGCAGAATGGATTTGAATGATACAATGGAATGATCACGATGTTATAAACGTTCTTAATGTTCAATAAATAATGTAATATAAAATAAAAGTTGGTAGCACACTCACCTCTGAGTCAGAAGGTTGTGGGTTCAAGTTCCACTCCAGGGACTTGAGCACATAAAGCTAGGCTGACACTCCAGTGCAGTACTGAGGGAGTGCTGCACTGTCAGAGTGTGCCGTCTTTCAGATGAGACGTTAAACCAAGGCCCCATCTGCTCTGTCAGGTGGACGTAAAAGATCCCATGGCACTATTTCGAAGAAGAGCAGGGGAGTTATCCCCGGTGTCCTGGCCAATATTTATCCCTCAACCAACATAACAAAAAAAACAGTCCTGGTGACCAGTTCCTGCAAGAAGTTAGTATCGGGATAATCAGCAGTATCAACAAATGTGCTGGCCATTTGACCGATATATTAGTCAGCATGGTGAGCACTTTCATCTTTTACTAAAATCACTAAAAAACAGATTCTCTGGTCATTATCACATTGCTGTTTGTGGGACCTTGCTGTGCGCAAAATTGGCTGCCGCATTTCCCACATTACAACAGTGACTACACTCCAAAAGTACTTCATTGACTGTAAAGCACTTTGAGATGTCCGGTGGTCATGAAAGGCGCTATATAAATGTAATTTTTTCTTGTAATGAAAGTGTCTAGTCCACCAACTGAGTAACTTGATTTTAAATAACTGAAAATTACTTTGAAGAACTATACTGAACTATTTACTAGTCAGTTTCTTAATAAATTAAATATCTGTTAATATTTAAAAACTTTTAAAAGGTGCCTATTAGTGCCCTTGCACCTAAAAAATCCCAACTTAATTTTAAGAGCCTCCTCGGAGGGCTGCAAACGGGCGCAATTAGCGAAAACTCGTCATCGTGATCAATACGACCTGGGGGCGTGGCCAGTTTTGTGGGCGGGGCCAGCTTCCAGCACGATATTTTTTAAATCAGCACAAAATATTGCGGAAGCTCAATTTGCACTGGACGTTACTTTTGGTTGAAATTTCTCAATCTTTTGCGGTTTGGCCGATTTCATGCGAATTGCGCTGGAAAAAAAACAGCACAACCGAGCAGAAACTTTACCCTGTTTTTTGGTATTTCAAAATTAAAGCAAAGTCATTGGATTTGTGTTGGCATGGATCTATTCCATTTTCATGTCAGGTTTAAGCTTGTGCAGTTTCATTATCCTGCTCCTTTTTGTAGAACCAGTGCTATATCCTTTCAAAACAGCCCTAAATTTTAAGAAAGAAAGACTTACATTTATATAGCACCTTTCACGACCATCGGACGCCTCAAAGCACTTTACAGCCAATGAAGTACAGTCACTGTTGTAATGTGGGAAACACAGCAGCCAATTTATACACAGCAAGCTCCCACAAACAGCAATGTAATAATGACCAGATAATCTGTTTTTGTTATGTTGATTGAGTGATAAATATTGGCCAGGACACCGGGGATAACTCCCCTGCTCTTCTTTGAAATAGTGCCATGGGATCTTTTACATCCACCTGAGAGAGCAGATGGGGCCTTAGTTTAACGTCTCATCCAACAGACGGCACCTCCAACAGTGCAGCATTCCCTCAGCACTGCACTGGAGTGTCAGCCTAGCTTTATGTGCTCAAGTCCCTGGAGTGGGACTTGGACGCACAACCTTCTGACTCAGAGGCAAGTGTGCTACCCACTGAGCCACAGCTGACACTTTAGAAGGTACTTTGTTAGTATGCCATTGATACTGCAATTTCTTTGAATTATTTTTATATCTATCAATATTTAAATGTTAAATCATGATTTGGTTTTTGAAATTTTATAAACCGAGAGCAGACATAGAAATGACTTGGGAGGGAGTGTTCCCTGCCCTCTGGGCTCGCTGGAAGGATGATGTTGGGCCTTATGCCTGGATCCTTCAGGTTCTCTGATCCGAGAAAGGCAGGCAGAAAGCGAGGGACGCCTGAAAAGGTAAGTGCTAGCTGTCGCTTTCATCCTCCCCCGTAATCTTCAGGCCTTGAAGCCTTCTGCATACTATTTTCAACAGCAGCTAGAAGGCCCTGAGGCCAGCTGCTGGGCAAGCCAGGGACGGGTCTGCAGTGGGAATGTGACTAGGCCATTTGAATGACCTGACCTATAAAATACAGGTATAGTCAGATCAGAACAGGCACAGTGCACTTTGAGTGCACTGCATCTTGATAGTGCCTGAGCAAAGGTGAGGGAGGAATTTGTGGCCACCGTGAACAGCAAGCGGGGGCACAGTTATCTGAGGATGTAGCAGCAGGATAATCCTGAACCTGGTCAAAGTTCTTCCCCTCCCATGGTCTCCAGGACTGGATTCATCATATACATTTTGTTAAAAACTTGTGAATAAAAATCAGACCAATAGGAATTTTCTGCACATGAATAATCAATGAGTGATTACTATGTATATAATTCTAGTAAATAAATATTCCCTCTGGACCGTAGTAATTATAGAAACCGTAAAATTTTTCCTAATGAAAATAACAACTCCACATTTACTGGCTGAAAGTGATGAATAACCTGCATTTCTTACTCATTCTAATTTTAATTTGTGACTCTTTATCAGCTAAGCAGGGTTTGTGTTATAGGAATACAATATCGCATGCCATTATTCTGAGAGATCTTCTGAAGTGCATATGTCAAGATTTTCATCTTGTGGAAATAGGAAACTGTTTGCAGATAGAACGTAGGTTATGGATAAAGAGTTGTGCGACCTCAAAGGTCTATCTGAAAAAAAAATTGGAGTTGGCGAGGATGAAGGACATGTTAGTGATAACTGCATCTTCTGAAGCTATCTATTGAACTGTGATGAAAAACAAGTGGTGTAGGGAAATGTTTAACCATGTGGAGAGACACAATTTAGAAATGGGGTTAGAAACAATTCAACCTTTTTCTAAGCTATGCTTT
Source organism: Somniosus microcephalus (assembly GCF_052327205.1). Lineage (NCBI taxonomy): Eukaryota > Metazoa > Chordata > Chondrichthyes > Squaliformes > Somniosidae > Somniosus > Somniosus microcephalus. The sequence goes on from NC_141004.1 coordinate 49,819,592, forward strand.
TACAATTTTTTTTTTAACTGACTACAGTTTTCTAGTATAGGTTCCCTTAATAACTAATGAAGCAAAGCTTCTGTGAGATCAAATGGTGATTATTTTCCCTTATTTACCAAGTATTTGCAGTAAATAAATTGCATATTCAATTGAGACTGTAACAGCTATCTGAATACTATTGTGAGGACAAAATATTTAAAAGCGGTCGGGTCCAGCTTCAGTCAGACAACAAATCAAACAAATCTCTTTTTATTGAAAGTTTTATGGTGGGTTTGAAATCAAAGTAAAATTTTGAATCATTAAATAATAGAAAGTTTCTGTTAGAATTTTTAAACATTCTCAGTAGGAATTCATGAAAGGAGAAATGAAGCAAGCAGAAGAGAATGGATTATGAGCATTAATTCAGAGATCTGCTCTCTAGGCAAGGAGTACACTTAAAGGGTATGCAGGTTGGAGAATTAGGGTTACATTGTTGTACCCCTGTGTCCATCCTCCATTTCTAACTAATGCAGCTGGGACCACAAAATTTACAAGATAGAAGACTATACATACTTAATATATTATTGAATGCATATAATGATTTATATTACTTTACCATTTGTACAAAATGAAGGAGCACACACTTGTATTTTAGAACTAGTACTGCCTTTATGTATGGTCTATCTAAGCTCATTCTGATTACCTAACTGACATAAAACAGTTTAGTCGCAACACATGAGATTACATATATATATTTCATATAATATCTGTCCATGATACTTGCCATGCTGTCACATGACAACTATAAGGGAGGTAAACATCATTCCGAGAGATCTTGACTAATTAAGCAGATGGATTTAGGAATGGCAGAACACAAACATGATAGAGGGGAACCTATTTTATAGTAGAATTGTGGAATTGGACGCAGCTCAACAGGATACATCAGGTGCCTCCCCTTAAAGGCTGACTCCATTAAAATTGATGGGAGTTCTCAAAAAAACAAATGAACTAAAAGTAACCAAAATAGCAAAATTAAATTAAAATGGTAAAATCAAAATGAAAATTCCATTCGGTGCCTATCATTCATTACAGTCACCCAGGGAATTAGTACACATTTCAGCATGGTGGAAGGATCCAATTATAAATAAGTAATTGGAATTCATGGGATTAGACTAAGCCCAGCCCCTTCCACCCCCCAGGATAGCAGTGGTATGCTCGTGTGGTACTGCACTAGTAACTCAGAGGTTGTGAGTTCACAATCCCACTGAAGTTACAGCAGGAGGCCAGTGGAACACCTGTGGAATTTCAGGAACCTAGGCTTTAAATAGCGAGAGACTTAGAAGATGTAAATGTAAGACGGATTGTGAGCATGGAGCAAGAGATTTAAATCAACAAGCTTCAAACAAGATTAAAGATTAGAATAAATGTATGATATTCTGTGGATGTCCTCCCAGTCTCCTGACATAACGCCACCTGGATACAGTTTTGGTGTCCATACTTAAGAAAAGACATACTTGCTCTCGAGTCAGTACAAAGAAGGTTCACTTGGTTAATCCCGGGGATGAGGGGATGGACATATGAGGAGAGGTTGAGTAGATTGGGACTCTACTCATTGGAGTTCAGAAGAATGAGAGGCGATCTTATTGAAACATATAAGATTGTGAAGGGGTTGGATCGGGTGGATGCGGGGAGGATGTTCCCGATGATGGGTGAAACTAGAACTAGGGGGCATAGTCTTAGAATAAGGGGCTGCTCTTTCAAAACTGAGATGAGGAGGAACTACTTCACTCAGAGGGTGGTAGGTCCATGGAATATGCTGCCCCAAAAAGCTGCAGAAGCTACATCATTACAAAAATTTAAAACAGAAATAGACAGTTTCCTAGAAGTAAAGGGAATAAAGGGTTATGGGGAGCGGGCAGGAATTTGGACATGAGTCTAGGTTCGGATCGGTCATGGCCCTATGGGTAGCGGAGCGGGCCCAGGGGCCGTGTAGCCTGATCCTGCTCCTATTTCGTGTGTCTAATTCTGTTAGATTCAGGAGATGGTTCTGTGATAGTAGATTGGCGGTTAGGATCAGATCAGCCATGATCTTATTGAATAGCGGAGCAGGCTCGAGGGGCCGATTGGCCTACTCCTGCTCCTATTTCTTATGTTCTTACTGGTGGAACCTGTCAGGTTGGCTCAGTTGGCACTCTTGCTCCTTGTGCATTCCAGCCCCATTTCAGGATTTGAGCATTTAATCTAAACTGACATTCTAGAGTAGTACTGAGGGAATGCTGCATTGACAGAGCTGCTCTCTTTTGGATGAGATATTAAACTGAGGTTCTACTTGCTTGTTCCAGTGGTTCAGGTGAATATTAACCTCCCATGGAACTAGTCAAAGAAGAGCAGGGAGTTCTCTAATGTTCTGGCCAACATTCCTTTCTCAATCAAGACCCACCAAAAACTGATTAACTGGTCGTTCATCTCAAAGTTATTTGGGGATTTTGCTGTACAGAAATGGTGGCAGTGTTTGCCTACACAATGTACTTCAAAGTATTTCATTGTTTGTGAAGTGCTTTTTGAACAAATCGCTATATAATTGCAAGTCCTTTCTTTCTTCTCTGCTGACTTGGAACCTAAATTATACAAACTGATTGGGATTTACTTTAATTTCACATCCGCAAACCAGTACGTGACATTATTGGAATGAAACCTGAATGGAATAATGCACAATTTTAGCAGCAGGCAACGTCTTCACTCCGCAATCAACTGTATCAGTTGGGCTTGCAGTCAAAAATTCAAAGCAAGTCCTATAGCTAGTTTAAGGCATCTGCATCTTGGTATCTTATATACTATATACAGGCTTTCATCATTCTGACGAAAAGCTGGACGTGTGAAATCTGCACATTGTCTTGGATCAGGTAACAGATTATTCAATGTAGTGTAATTTTGATTTCCCCAGATACAACACTAACACAGCAGGGACTAATCCACTTAATGCAGATTGCAAAAGGTTCTCTGTTGACCAGAATCTCGCACTATCTGCTAATATATTGAGCTGTCATGTAAACAAATAAGATACCATTCACCTGATTAAAAACCAAAATACATTCTTTTTTTTTGAATAGCATGGCCATGTCTTTGCTTTTTTTTTGTTTGTGTGCCACATACACTGTCGGCTGATAGTAGTGGGTAGACTGGGTTATTATATTGCTATTGATTTTTCCTAGGGACAGGTTGTGGTTGTCAGATTGCATCCAAGGTGATGGGATTGAAAAATAACAGAAAATCACATGGATTTTCTTCCTATCAATGTATCAGTTAAGATGCTCACCTACCCAGAGTTTTAAAGTGTTAGATTTTGCTGTTCAGAGGAGTGGTATTTTATAAATGCTTCAGTTCTACATGTCAGAATGTGTCTTTGTGTGTCTCTATCTATATCAGTTTGTACCTATGTTTCATACTTTGAAATCTGACTTTCCTCTACCTATATCTTTTTCTCACCGTGTTGTTGTGGACTGTATGGGGAATTACTTCTCCAATGAAAATGGCAGCAGATCAAATACAAGATTGATTTACCAGTGATGGTGCTGCATGTTCTAATGCAAGGATCTCGCATCTAGAAGTAGAGCTGTTCTCTGTTTACTACAGTGTAAAGAAAGTTGGAGAAGAAGGTGAAGCTGACTCAGGTGAAGTAAATATTGATTATTAAAGACAAGAGCAGGGAGCTCTGCTGGTATTCTGGCCAACATGCCTCCTTCAACCAGTCCTACTAAAACAGTTTTACTGCTAATTGAACTAATGCTATGGATGAGGGTTTAAAGTAATATGACAGGGGAGGAGCACCAGAATGAAGCATTGGAGAGGAGACACAAGGTGCACATAGGACTGGGAGAGACAAACAGCATTAGAATAAAAGGTAGCTCAGAAATAGGAGAGATCAGACAGAGGGGAAATGCGAGGCAGACTATGATGAGTTTAGAGTGCATGTGTGTAAATGCACGGAGCATGTTAAATAAAGTTGGTGAGCTGCAGGCACAAGTCGCCACATGGGACTATGATGTAGTGGCAATAACAGAGATGTGGCTCAAAGAAGGGGAGGATTGAGAACTTAATATTCCTGGCTACAAGGTATTCAGGAAAGATAGGAAAGTAAAAAATGTTGGGTGGGGGGGGAGTGGGAGTTAGTGGCGGTGTTGATCATTGATACTGTTATAGCACTGAAGAGGGTTGATGTAGTTGAGATAATTGGCAAAAGAGCAAGAGGCGACATTAGGAAAAAAATTACACAGCAGGTTGTTGTGATCAGGAATGCACTGCCTGAAAGAGTGGTGGAAGCAGATTCAATAATAACTTTCAAAAGGGAATTGGACTAATACTTGAAGTGGAAACATTTGCAGGGCTAGGTGAATGAGCAGGCGAATGGGACTAATTGGATAGCTCTTTCAAAGAAGCAGCAGAGACATGATGGACCTAATGGCCTCCTTCTCTGCTTCATCATTCTATGAATCTATGATTTCATGATCTCATTTACTTGCTGTATGTAAGCTGCCTACCTTGTTTGCCTACCTACATATCAATAGCTATAAAGCACTTTGAGATGTTCTGAGGAGGTGATAAGGCACTATATAAATACAATTTCTTTCTTTTCATTTTAGATGTAAATCAGAATTAGGGAGTCACTTACTGAAGAAAGAACTTGTTAGAGCTCAATTTACAGACTGAAGTTAAAAAAGCACCAGTGGCGTTCTTTTGTGTTCAAGCTAAATGCCATAAACTTGCAAAACCACAGGGCTTTAAACTAATGAAGGGGGGGTGGGAGGATTCAGGAAAGAGTAAATTTAAAAGTAGCGAGAGAAAGGTCAAGGCTCTAGAGCAGAGTAGACTTTTGGGTAAAAATAAGCAAAGTGGGTCAGGAAGGAACAGAGAGAGTAACAAAGGTATTAGGGCATCAGTGACTAAGGCAACGTCAGGGAAAAATAGAAAAAAGTCAAAGCTAAAGGCATTATATCTGAATGCATGAAGCATTTGCAATAAAATAGATGAATTAATAGCGCAGATAGAAATGAATACATTTGATCTAATAGCCATTACGGAGACGTGATTGCATAGTGGACAAGGTTGGGAACTAAATATTCCAGGATTCTTAACTTTTAGAAGAGATAGGCAAAATTGAAAAGGAGGAGGGGTAGCCCTGATAATAAAGGATGGGATAAAGACAGTAGAGAGAAAGGATCTTAGCTCGGAAAATCAAGAAGTAGAATCAGTTTGGGTGGAGCTAAGAAACAGCAAGGGGCAGAAAACATTGGTGGGAGTTGTTTATAGGCCCCCAAACAGTAGTTGTAATGTAGGGCAGAGTATAAATCAGGAAATTAGAGATGCATTACAAGGGTAATACAGTAATCATGGGGGACTTTAATCTACACATCAACTGGGCAAACCAAATTTGCAGTAATAGTGTGGAGGATGAGTTCATGTAATGTATACAAGATAGATTTCTGGATCAGTATGTTGAGCAACCAACTAAGGAACAGGCTATTTTAGATCTAGTATTGTGTAATGAGAAAGGGTTAATTAATAAGCTTGTAGTAAAGGGCCTTTAGGGAAGAGTGACCATAATATGATAGAATTTTATATTGAGTTTGAAAGTGATTTAATTAAATCTGAAACTAGGGTCTTAAATCTAAACAAAGCAAACTACGTAGGTATGAAGGGCAAGTTGGCGAATGTAGATTGGGAAACTACATTAAAAGGTATGATGGTAGACAAGCAATGGCTAGCATTTAAAGAATTAATACATAATTTACAACAAATATACATTCCTTTAAGGCACAAAAAACCCACAGGAAAAGTGGTCCAACCGTGGCTAACAAGAGTAGTTAGAAATAGTATTAGATCAAAGGAAGAGGCTTATAATGTTGCCAAAAAGAGTAGTAAGCCTGAGGATTGGGAGGATTTTAGAATTCAGCAAAGGAGGACCAAGAAATTGATAAGGGGAAAAAAAGAATGTGAAAGTAAATTAGCAAGAGACATAAAAACAGATTGTAAATGTTTCTATAGGTATGTAAATAGGAAGAGATTCGTGAAAGTAAACATGGGCCCATTAGAGACAGGAGAAATTATAATGGGCAATAAGGAAATGGCAGAGGCATTAAACAAATACTTTGGGCTAGATTTTGTGAATGGAGGCGAGTTGGAGGCGGGACTGCTGCTTGTTGTGTCAATGTCCTGCCTCCATCCTCATCTGACCACTCAGAGGGATTTTCCCTTAATTGAGCTTGTTAAGCCCGCCCTGTGGGCTCAGCAGACCAATTAGGGAGGATGTCACTGACAGATCACGTCAATGTCAGACGTGCTATCTGTCAAGACTTCTTGAAAGAAGAAATGACAGCGTTTGACAGCTTTGTGAAGCTGTCAAACACTGCCATTCTCTTTAGTTTGATGAGACTTTGTGGTGAGGACTCATCAAACCTTTCAACTTTGTAAATTTCACATGTCTGTAAGATTGAAGGATCCAACAGCCATTATGTGAAATTGACAAGGAGAATATCAGCTCTCCCCATCCAGCGTGGCTAAAGGCTGTAGAAAGAAAACAGAGTAAGTACACACTTACATACTTACCACTCCACACTTGCACCCATCGCTCACCTCTACACCTTACTTCCAGGTGACCAGCGCAGACCTCGTCCACGTCTCCTCCAACCCGGCAGGGTTCTCCGAGGTCGGGAAGCCTTCACCTGTGAAGGTAAAATGGCACTAATCCTTTTTTCTGCCTGTTAACTACCTGTTAACAGGCAGTTAAAAGGATTAAATGCCTTTCCCGCCTCCAGGAGATGGGACCCGAAGCTGCACATCTTCCCACTTCCTGGCAAAAGGGCACGAAGGTGGGATGGGGGCGGGTTTGCCATCCGCCCCCACTTTCTCCGATTTTACCGGCTGTCCCGCCTCCATGCCCGCCTCCTCGGGGCTTGGAAAATCCAGCCCTTTGTATCTGTCTTCACGGTAAAAGACACAAAAAACATTCTGGAAATAATGGGGATCCAAGGGCCTAGAGAGAATGAAGAACTTAAAGAAATCAGTATAAGACATAGTACTGAAGAAATTAATGGGACTAACTGGCGACAAATCCCCTGCACCTGACGACCTGTATCCTAGGGTTTTAAAAGAGGTAGCTGCAGAGATAGTGGATGCACTGGTATTAATCTTCCATAATTCCCTAGATTCTAGAATAGTCCCCAAGGATTGGAAGGTAGCAAACATAATCCCGCTATTTAAGAAAGGGGGAAGAGAAAAAATGGGGAACTATAGGCTAGTTAGCCTGACATCAGTAGTAGGTAAAATGTTAGTATCTATTATTAGGGACATGGTAACAGGGCACTTAGAAAATCATAATATGATTAGGCAGAGTCAACATGGTTTTATGAAAGGGAAATCGTGTTTGACAAATCTGTTTGTTTTTTTTGAAGATTTAACTAGTAGGATGGATAAGGGGGAACTAGTGGATGTAGTTTATTTGGATTTTCAAAAAAGCATTCGATAAGGTGCCACACAAGAGGTTATTGTACAAAATTAGGACTCTTGGGATTGGGGGTAATATCTTAGCATGGATTAAGGATTGGTTAATAGACAGAAAACAGTGAATAGGAATAAACGGGACTTTTTCTGGTTGGCAGGCTGTAACTAGCAGGGTACAGGAAACTTTGGTTTATCCGGAGGTTGTATGTCCGGAAACCTCGATCTAACGGCAGAAATCAGCAGCCGTTTTGTTAGGTTTTTTTTCTTCCCCTAGCATTTTTTTAAACAGTCAGGCTGTGGAAAGCATCTCTGTAGCTTAGCAACAGCTTCAGAGACGCTTCCAAGGTACGGGCCGAGTGTTTACAAGCTGTTGCTAAGTAACAGTGTTTGTTGTCAGATACGGAGATGAAAACCTCCGTATCCTTCAACATTAGCGCTGGTCTATCTGGAAGTTTTGATCTAACGGCACCAGCTCGGTCCCGTCAGTGCCGGATATCGCGAAGTTTCCTGTACTACAAAGATCAGTGCTTGGGCCTCAGATACTTACAATATATATTAATGACTTAGATGAAGGGACTGTGTGTAATGTATCCAAGTTTAAGGATGATACAGAGTTAGGTGTGAAAGTAAGCTGTGAGGAGGATGCAAAGAGGTGGCAGGGAGATATAGACAGGTTGACTGAGTGGGCAAGAACATGGCAGGGAACATAGCGGGTAACCTCAGACCAGTTAGCCTGATATCAATAGTAGGGAAAATGCTAGAATCTATTATTAAGGATATGGCAACAGGACAATTAGAAAATAATAATAGGATATGGCAGAGTCAACACGGATTTATGAAAGGGAAATTATGTTTGATGAATCTGTTAGAGTTTTTTGAGGTTGTAACTAGCAGAATAGATAAGGGGAACCATTGATGTTGTGTATTTGGATTTTCAGAAGGCATTCGATAAGGTGCCACAAAAGAGGTTATTAAACAAAATTAGGGCTTATGGGATTGGGGGTAATATATTAGCATGGATTGAGGATTGGTTAATGGACAGAAAACAGAGAGTAGGAATAAACGGGACTTTTTTGGGTTGGCAGGCTCTATCTAGTGGGGTACCGCAAGGATCAGTGCTTGGGCCTCAGTTATTCACAATCTATATCAATGATTTGGATGAGAGGACCAAATGTAACACATCCAAGTTTGCTGATGATACAAAGCTGGGTGGGAATATAAGTTGTGAGGAGGATGCAAAGAGGCTTCAAGGGGATATAGACAGACTAAGTGAGTGGGCAAGAACATGACGAATGGAATACAATGTGGGGAAGTGTGAAGTTAACCACTGTAGTAGGAAAAACAAAAAATCTGAATATTTTTTGAATGGTGAGAGACTGGGAAACACTTGCATTCAGAGGGACCTGGGTGTCCTTGTACATGAATCACAGAAAGTTAACATGCAGGTACAGCAAGCAATTAGGAAAGCAAATGTATGTTAGCTTTTGTTACAAAGGGATTAGAGTATAAGAGTAAAGAAGTCTTACTACAATTATACAGGGCATTGGTGAGGCCACACCTGGAGTACTGTGTACAGTTCTGGTCTCCTTACCTAAGGAAAGACATACTTGCCTTAGACTAGTGTAACAAAGGTTCATTAGACTGGTTCCTGAGATGAGGGGATTGCCCTATGAGGAGAGATTGAGTAGACTAGGCCTATATTCCCTAGAGGTTAGAAGAATGAGAGGTGATCTCATTGAAACATATAAAATTCTTAAGGGGCTTGACAGGGTTAATGCTGGGAAAATGATTCCCCTGTCTGAGGAATCTAGAACACGGGGTCACAGTCTCAGAATAAGGGGTCGGCCATTTAGGACTGAGCTGAGGAGAAATTTCTTCACTCAAATTGTTGTGAATATTTGAAATTCTCTACCCCAGAGAGCTCTGGATGCTCAGTTGTTGAGTATATTCAAGACAGAGGTCGATACATTTTTGGGGACTAAGGGAATTAAGGGACGTGGGGATAGTGCGGGAAGGTGGAGTTGAGGTAGAAGATCTAGTCTACTCAATCTCCCCATTCCAGCAATCAGTCTAGTGAACCTTTGTTGCACTTCCTCTAAGGCAAGTATATCCTTCCTTGAGTATGGAAACCAAAACTGTACACAATACTCCAGGCGTGGTCTCACCAAAGCCCTATATAATTGCAGTAAGACTTCTGTACTCTTATACTGCAATCCTTTTGTAATCGAGGCTAACAGTAGGTTAACTGAATCTGCTGGACTTCACTTCAATGGTAATCGTAGGAAGGTCGTCAGGTCAAGGTCACTAAAAAAGTACAGAAATAAACATCCTTAGCAGAGGTTACTGAAATTATTAATAGTAAATGAATGAAAAATATAAGCAGCTGAGCTTGCATGGCTGGGTGATATTAATACAGAAACACAGACCTAGAAGATTGTTTTTCGTGAACTCGGAGACGTTTAAAAAAAAAAATGGTGGAGTGTAACATCTGCTGGGAAAGTAAAAAGCAGTTTGACATCCCACCTCTTTCTTGAAGGTCCATACAAGTCTTCTCTCAGCACTTGGCAACATAACCCCATGGAAACAGAGAGAGGCTGATATAAGGACGACGATGATAGTGCAACACCTACGCCAGGCTCCACAAGATAAGTGAGACCTAACCCAGCGACACGACACCCCTGTGCACTATACCCCCTCTTCCCCTCCATCCGTGAATACTCTGATCCTAAATCTTAAAAAGCAACTATACCAATTGGCTAATTATGCTAATATTATATCACCACATGTTCTTGCAAATGGATGTTTTTTAAAGTGCACCTGCACTAATAACTGCACCAATAACTAAACCAATGTACAATCTTTTTTATTTTTATTGTAATATTAAAAGAAATAAACAGTGACAAATAAAGTTCAGCTGCCGCAACACAAATATCTAATCATTGGTGGTATTGTGGAGGCGTTAGGATCCTTGGGCTGTTAAGGGGGCCGTAGGAGGCTGTTGCCACGTGTTTACTAAAGCTGAACCTACCAACCGTGACACCAGGAAAATAGCCCAAATTGAGTGAGTCTGTATTAGCAGTATTTCATGAGCCTATTCCAACTTGATGAAAGGGGTGTTATTTACAGAACTGAGTTACAGTCTCTTGTCTGGGAGGAGAAAGGATGATAGGTACATGTGAGAGAATGTATTTGGAGGGGCGCACATCATGGTACTAAACGATTTTAGTTAACCCTCTATTCACACCTGAGGCATCAGAAGCTGAAGTAGTCATGACACAAATAAGAAATAGGTTTATTGCGGGCTTTGTTCTCTTACAAAAGAAGCCTTCTGTACAAAATACAATGTTTCAGACTTACAAATGGAGCTGTCTGCACTAAATAGGTAAATTGACCATTTCTGCTGCAGCTTCTCTGGTGGTGCAAAATAGGTTTCATGTTGTATCAATACACAAAGCACAGTATAATTATGTTTTGAAACCCATCTGAGGTCAATTGAACTTTGGCAAGCAATGGAAACCAGCTTTAGGAGATAGACATAGCTTGGGCATTACAATGGCTACAGTATAATTAGCACAAAGCCATCTTTCAAACTTCATTTTTAAAGTTTATTAAGATTCATTCTAAGTACTCAGGGATAGAGTTCTGTTTTGCCAGGTTCAGAGCCAGGAGTATAACTCGGTATTGCTATTCTGCCCTGCTCTCAAGCAGGTACCAGCCTTCGATCAATACTTGCAATATTTCAGACTTCTCTCAGAATCTGTCGGCAATATCAATGATGGGTAGTGAGCATTTTTCTCATTCATTTAAATGACTTTTAATATTGCAGTAAAATTTTGCAGAGGGTCATGTTACTAGGTTTTTGGGTGCCAGAGGATACACATGGAAAGTAACAAAATACTGTAAGCACAGAGCTTGGTGGGAGTTGGGTGAATCTGCTAAACGGTGTGGCTGGATAAACAGAATGACAAAGGGAATTTGGTGAGAGTAGGAATTTGGCGCAAAGGGGGGAAGGAGACGCTAAGTTTTTGTTTTATTCGTTTATGGAATGTGGGCGTCACTGGCAAGGCCAGCATTTATTGCCCATCCCTAATTGCCCTTGAGAAGGTGCTGGTGAGCCACCTTCTTGAACCACTGCAGTCCGTGTGGTGAAGGTACTCCCACAGTGCTGTTGGGAGGGAGTTCCAGGATTTTGACCCAGCGACGATGAAGGAACGGCGATATACTTCTAAGTCAGGATGGTGTGTGACTTGGAGGGGAACTTGGAGGTGGTGGTGTTCCCATGCACCTGCTGCCCTTGTCCTTCTAGGTGGAAGAGGTCGTGGGTTTGGGAGGTGCTGCCGAAGAAGCCTTGGCGAGTTGCTGCAGTGCATCTTGTAAGTGGTATACGCTGCAGCCACGGTACGCCGGTGGTGGAGAGGGTGAATGTTTAAGGATGTGGATGGGGTGCCATTAAACCGGACTGCTTTGTCCTGGATGGTGTCGAGCTTCTTGAGTGTTGTTGGAGCTGCACTCATCCAGGTAAGTAGTAATTTATACCAAGGGGCAACAGTAAATAAGTAAATATATAAATAATCAGAATAATTAATTAGATCCAAGGGGATAAAATTAAAATTAACTAAGTAGAGGATACCAACATTAAAGGGATCCAAATTGCATTAAATAAAAGTTTACATAAATAATAACTAAATAATAAATAGGAGTAAAGCGATAATAAACCATACACATAAGTTTCTGCTTTGGGCTCAATTGTCGATCCGGGGGCATAAATGTCCAAAATTGCATTAGTTTTGAGCAGTGTTATTTTTTTCTTGAGTTTCCACTCAAATATCGCTGAACACAAAATTTGCCACAAACCGGCACAATCAGGCAGCGTTTTAAACTTAACTTTTTTTTAAATTTTGCTTTAAGGAATATTCCTCAATATATTTAAAAGTGGTAACTTGGTGCATTTTGATTAATACAGCTGAAAGTGGGTTTATCACAAAAAAATAAGCTATTTTAATCAGTGTCAATCCACAACCTGTGAGTAACCTGATTTTAAATAACTGAAAATGACTTTAAAAATATACAGAACCATTTGCTCGTTGTATTGTGGTAGAGTAGTCAGCTTTTCAGTAAATTAAAAAAATTACAATCGAAAGCTTTTAAAATGTGCCTGTTAATGTCCTTACACCCGAAAGGTCCAGCTTAATATTTGGTGACTCCTGAAAGGCCTGCAAACGAGCGCAATTAGCGGATACACCCAATGGTGATTAATTCACCCTGGGGGTGTGGCTAGTTTTGTGGGCGGGGCTGGCTTCCAACACAATATTTTTTAAACTAGTGCAAAAAATCATTAAAAAATCAATCTGTGCTGAACGTAATTTGCACTTAAAATTCCGCAATCTTTTGTGCAGATTACGCCGATTTTGGGCAAATTGCACCAAGAGAACTAGCATAACCGAATGGAAACTCTACCCCATGTATTTACATGCAACATAAATAGATAGGCTTTTAAGCAAAATGATAGGACAACTGAGACCCGTTGCCTGCAATTCCTGTGCCATGTGGGAACTCCAGGATGCTTCATGTGTCCTGAATAACCACGTGTGCAGGAAGTGCCTCCAGTTGCTTGTGTCACTGCAGGGCACACAGGAGGCTGAGAATCTCCAGGAGCACACGTTCAAGTGCGGGGCTATCCTGCAGGGTAAGAAGAGGCAGGCAGTGCGGGAATCCTCCGGGAGTGTGACACTTGCATACCATTTTTCAGTGTTGAATACCGGTGAGGGTAACAACACCTCAGGGCAGTGCAGTCTAGAACACATTTATGGCCCCATTGGGGAAAATGCCAGCACAGCAAAGTGTCGAAATGCAATGGTCATAGGAGTTTCGATAGTCAAGGGAATAGATAGGCATTTCTGCAACCAGCGACGTGAGTCCCGCATGGTGTGTTGCCTCCCTGGTACCAGGGTAAAGGACATCACTGAGAGGGTGCAGAACATTTTGAGGGGGAAGGCGAGCAGCCAGAAATTATGGTCCATGTGAAAACCAATGACATAGGATGGAAAAGGGTTGAGGGCCTGCAGTCAGAGTTTCAGGAGCTATGGATGATATAAAGAGCAGGACCTCAATGGTGGTAATCTCTGGATTACTCCCAGTGCCACACGCTAGTGAGTATAGGAATAGCAGGATAAGACAAGTTAACCTGTGGCTAGAGAAATGATGCAGGAGGGAGGGCTTCAGATTCCTGGGGCAATGGGACCAGTTCTGGTGCAGGAGGGACCTCTTCAAGATGGACAGGTTGCACCTCAACAGAGCTGGGACCAATGTCCTCATGGGTAGGTTAACCAGTGCTGCGGGGGATAGTTTAAACTAATTTGGCAGGGGGATGAGCACCAGGAAGAAACATTTGACAGGGGAAAAAAGGTGGACAGAAGACTGGGAAAGACAAATAGCACTAGAGTAAAGAATAGTTCCGAAATAGGAGGGATCAGACAGGGGTAATGCGAGGCAGTCTAAGATGGGTTTGGAGTGCATGTGCATAAATTTATGCTGCGTGGTAGGTAAGGTTGGTGAGCTGCAGGAGCAAGTCGCCACATGGGACTATGATATCGTGGCAATAACAGAGATCTGGCTCAAAGAAGGGGAGGATTGAGAACTTAATATTCCTGGCTACAAGGTATTTATGAAAGATAAGGAAGTAAAAAAACGAAGGGGGGAGTGGCAGTATTGATCAAAGAAACTATTGTAGCACTGGAGAGGGCTAATGATTGTAATGATCAATAACATGTCATTCTATAGTGGACACTAGGTGGAGCCGTAGAGCTGTGTAGAGCTGTATATAAGACTACACTACCCAGCTGTATGTATATTAAGACTACATTACCCATGAGGCACTAGGCTACCCACAAGGCAGCAGTCAAGATGGCAGCCTACACACAGGAGCACACATGCTGCATCTCTACAGATACTGTACCTAGAGAACGTGTACTGAATAAATGACTAGCTAGAAGCTAGCTGTGTTCATAATATGAATGTCTATTTATTAATGAACATAACATGGTACCAGGATGGTGAAGATCTGCTGAAAATTGTGAAAAGCGACATGGAGAATTTGAAGCCACCAGAGCGTTTGAATCTCACAGAAAAAATCGACTACAACTGGCAGACTTTTAAACAGCAATTCGAACTCTACATTGCCGCCATCGGATTCGATACGAAGCCAGACGCAAGGAAGATAGTGTTGCTGCTTACGGTTGCAGGCCCACAGGCGATAGAGGTATTTAATACATTTGTATTTAATCCAGAGGAGAACAGAGAAAAATTAGAAGATGTGCTAAAAAAATTTGATGCACATTGCTCTCCCAAAAAGAATGAGACGTATGAAAGATACATCTTCTGTTCTCGGACACAGCAACAAAATGAGACTTTTGTTAGCTTCATAACTGATCTGAAACTGAAAGCACAGACATGTAATTTCTCTGAGCTGAAATCATCCATGATTCGTGACCAGATTGTGTTTGGTATTCATGATAAAAAAGTCAGGGAACGTCTGTTGAGAGAAACCGAACTAAATTTGGAAAATGCAGTGAAAATATGCCAAGCCAGCGAGTTAGCTCGATAGCACGTGAAGACTTTCAGTGAAATCAATAATGATGCGATTGTAATGAGTGATAATGCTGCTGTCGGTGCTGTGCCCTACAAGGGGAAGAAACGTGGGCAGAACAGAAATGAAAAGCAATCGGAGGATGAAATTTTTAATTGTAAACGCTGTGGTTACAAACACCAGTTAAAACAATGCCCAGCGTTTGGAAAAATGTGCACAAAGTGTAATGGAAAGAATCATTTTGCCAAACAATGCTTTTCAAAAGTAAAAACAACGAAACGGCAACAAGTTAATGTGATTGAGGACACTGATTTAAGTGAGACATTTTTTGTAGGAATGGTGTCATGTGACGATATCATAAAAGATACAGAAAATGTGCAGCCCTCAGAAATGGACAATGCTGAACATAAAGTCAATGCAGTAAAAGTGGACAAATGGATGATCCCACTGCAGATAAATGGAGCATTAGTTACATTGAAACTGGACACTGGGGCAAAAGCAAACTTAATCAGTATGAGTGACATAAAAAATATGAAAGAAAAGCCCAAAATACAGAAAAAGTCAGTACTACTGAAGAGCTATAATGGACAGAAAATAGATAGCTTAGGTGTATGCAGACTTAAAGTGACAGTCAAAGACAAAGTGCATCATCTCATGTTTTCTGTTGTGGCTGAAAGACTTGATTCGATACTAGGTGACAAAGCTTGTGAAGACTTAGAACTGGTCAAGAGAGTCTACCGTATAAACTGTGCCATAAGCAGACCAGATGACTCAGGTGATGAAGCAGAGAGCCCATCAAGGATGAAAAGGCCAAAGGGTATCCATGTCTTCAAAAAGCCTAGTTTCTCCAAGAAGAAAGAAAAAGACTTTAAGGTCAAAGAGAAGCCAAAGGAAGAAAAGCACAAAGAAGAAAAACACAAGGAGAAAATGTCCAAAGATATAACCGCAGCAGATGTTGTTAAGCAGTGGAAAGAGAAAAAGAAAAAGAAGAAGCCTGCACCAGAGCAGGAAGCAGTTCCGGTGGATACTCCTCCTTCCCTCAGGCCAATCTTTGGTGTTCCATTAGCCGAGGCTGCTGAGAGGACTATGCTGTATGATGGGATCCAGCTGCCAGCAGTTTTTCGAGAGTGCATTGACTACATTGAGAGTTATGGCATGAAGAGTGAAGGAAACACTGAAACCCTCTCCAAGCAAAGATCGCAAGGAGACCTCGATCTATACAAGAGCAGATCGATGACAATGCCGCAACTGCATCTTGTCATTCACCGCCAGAACAATCTCATGAAGACACATCAGACTTACCCGTGTTGAGAAGATCCACACGTGAAGTAAAAAAGCCTGATAGACTTAATCTTTGAGTACAATGTAAAGCTTTGAAAATGTATTGACTGTTTTGAAAATGTTTATGTTTATAGAGCACTAACAAAAGTGTTATTGATATTATCTTTATTGTTTTCTTGAAAGTTGATTGATATTGATTTTGTTAAACCTCAAAGAAAGGGGGATGTAATGATCAATAACATGTCATTCTATAGTGGACACTAGGTGGAGCCGTACAGCTGTGTAGAGCTGTATATAAGACTACACTACCCAGCTGTATGTATATTAAGACTACATTACCCATGAGGCACTAGGCTACCCACAAGGCAGCAGTCAAGATGGCAGCCTACACACAGGAGCACACATGCTGCACCTCTACAGATACTGTACCTAGAGAACGTGTACTGAATAAATGACTAGCTAGAAGCTAGCTGTGTTCATAATAAGAATGCCTAGTTATTAATGAACATAATAATGATGACATAGTTAAGGGGTCAAAGCCAATCTATTTGGTTAGAGTTAAGGAACAATAGAGGAGCTTTATGCCACTGGGTATATACTATAGGCCACCAAATAATGGGAAGGAGCTGGAGGAGCAAATTGGCAGAAAATTACAGAAGTATGTAGAGTAATGATAAGTGGGACTTCAATAATTCCAATATAGACTGGGATAATACTAGTGTAATGGGCAAAGAGGGGGAAGAATTCCTGAAATGTGTATAAGAGAACTTTCTTCATCAGTGTGTTTCTAGCCCAGTGGGGAAGGAAGCAGTGCTGAATCTAGTTCTGGGGAATGAAGTGTGGCAAGTGGAGCATGTTTCAGTGGAGCAGCATTTGGGTTATAGTGATCATAATATCATCAGGTTTAGAATAGTTATAGAAAAGGACAATGAACAATCAAGCATAAAAATACTTAACTGGAGGAGGGCTAACTTCAGTGAGTTGAAAAGAGATCTGGCCCAGGTGGATTGGAATTAGAAATTGGTAGGCAAAACAGCAATTGAACAGTGGGAGGCCTTCAAAGAGGAGATGGTCCACTTACAGCGTATACACATTGCCACGAGGGGGTAAGGAAGGGCGGCCAAAGCTAGAGCTCCTTAGGTGACTAAAAATATAAAGGTTAAAATGAAACAGAAAAAGGCAGCTTACGATAAATGTTGGGTTCATAATTCAGTGGAGAACCAAGCTGAATACACAAGGTATAGGGAAGAACTGAAAAAGGAAATAAGAGGGCAAACAGAGAGCATGAGAATAGATTAGCAGCTAACATAAAAGGGAACCCAAAAGTGTTTTTATAAACATATAAATAGTAAAAGGATAGCCAAAAGAAGGGTGGGGCCAATTAGGGACCAAAAGGGAGATCTTCTTCAGGAAGCAGAGAGCATAGCTGAGCTACTAAATTAATACTTTGCATCTGTCTTCACGAACGAAGAGGATGCTGCCAATGTAGCAGTAAAGGGGGAGGTAGTAGAGAAATTAGATAGGATAAAAATAGATAAAGAGCAGGTACTTAAAAGGTTGGTTGCGCTCAAAGTGGAAAAGTCACCCGGTCCGGATGGGATGCATCCTAGGTTACTGAGGGAAGTAAGGCTGGAAATTGCGGAGGCTCTGGCCACAATCTTCCAATCTTCCTTAGATATGGATGTGGTGCAGTGGTCAGTTGTGGGGAAACTTCTAGAGACTTTGGGGGTGATTTTCTAAATGGGAAGCTTCTGGAGGCGGGACTCCCACTTGTTGGGTTTCAGTCCCGCCTCCATCAGCTTCTGGCCAACCAGCAGGATTTTCCCCTGATTGACCTTGTTAAGCCCGCCCAGCGGGCTCAGCAGGCCAATTAGGGCAAAGGCAGTTGTAGAGCACGTCAACGTATGACGTGTCATCTGCCAAGAATTTTTGAAAGAAGATATTTCATCGTTTGACAGCTCTGCGAAGCTGTCAAACACTGACATTTTGTATAGTTTGATGAGTCCTTGTGTTCAGGACTCGTCAAACCTTTCTACTTTGCAGAAATCAGCTGGCTGTTGGATCGGAGGATGCAGCAGCCAGTCTGTGATCTCTACAATGGAGATGTCAGGGACTCCGGCTCCACAGGGGCTGAAGGCTGTAGGTAGAAACAAAGGTAAGTTAACATTTTCTAACACTTTACACTCACCTCACATACTTACCACTCCACACTTGCACCCATCACTCACCTCTACATCGCACTTTCAGACCCCTTTGACCCCCAAAGACCCACTGCTCGCCTCCTACACCATGGCGGGGTTCCCCCAGGTCGGGAAGCTGGCATTTCGGGATGCAAAATGGGGATAATCCTATTTTCTGCATGTTAACTACCTGTTAACAGGCAATTAATAGGCTTTAATCCCTTCCTGCCTCCAAGGAGACGGGACCCGGGGCAGGATGGCTTCCCACCTCCTGGCAAGAGGGCACGGAGGCGGATGGGGGCGGTTTTGCCACCTGCCCCCAAATTCTGCCACATTCCTGGCAGTCCCGCCTCCATACCCGCCTCCTTGGGGCTGAGAAAATTGCCCCCTATAATCCGGGACAAAATTAATTGGCACTTGGAAAAATATGGATTAATACGTGAAAGTCAGTACAGCTTTGTTAAAGGCAAATCGTGTTTAACTAACTTGAGTGAGTTCTTTGATGAAGTAACAGAGATGTTTGATAAGGGTAGTGCAGTTGATGTTGTGTATATGGACATTCAAAAGGCATTTGACAAAGTACCACATAATAGATTTGTTTGCAAATTTAACACCCAAGGGATTAAAAGGACTGTGGCAGTGTGGATGCAAATTGGCTAAGGGACAGAAAGTAGAGATTAGTGGTGTTTTTCAGACTGGAGGGAAGTATACGGTAGCGTTCTCCAGGACCACTGCTTTTTTTGATATATATTAATGACTTGGACTTGGGTATGCAGGGTATAATTCCAAAGTTTGCAGATGACACAAAACTCAGAAATGTAATAAACAATGAGGAGGATAGGACAGATTTCAGGAGGAGATAGACAGACTGGTGAAATGGGCAGACACATGGCAGATGAAATTTAATGCAGAGAAGTGTGAAGTCATATATTTTGGTAGGAAGAATGAGGAGAGGCAATATAAACTAAATGGAACAATTTTAAAGGGGGTGCAGGAACAGAGACACCTGGGGGTGTATGTACACAAATCTTTGAAGGTGGCAGGGCATGTTGAGAAGTCTGTTAAAAAAAATTGGATCCTTGACATAGAGGCAAAGGGCTGGATTTTCTCAGCCCCGAGGAGGCGGGCATGGAGGCGGGACTGCCGGTAAAGTAGCAGAAAGTGGGGGCGGATGGCAAACCCACCCCCATCCCGCCTCCGTGCCCTTTTGCCAGGAGGTGGGAAGGTGCGCAGCTTCGGATCCTGTCTCCTGGAGGTGGGAAAGGGATTAAATCCTTTTAACTGCCTGTTAACAGGCAGTTAACAGGCAGAAAAAAGGATTAGTGCCATTTTACCTTCACAGGTGAAGGCTTCCCAACCTCGGAAAACCCCGCCGTGTTGGAGGAGTTGAGTAGGAGGTCTGTGGGGGTCGGAGGGGCTTGAATGTAAGATGTAGAGGTGAGTGATGGTGCAAGTGTGGAGTGGTAAATATGTAAGGTGAGTGTTAAGTGTTAAAAAATGTTCACTTACCTTGGTTTCTGCCTACAGCCTTCATCCACCCTGGATGGGGAGTCCCGACATCTTCCTTGTCGATTTCACAGACTGGCTTTTGGATCCTCCGACCCAACAGTTATCTGAAATCTACAAAGTTGAAAGGTTTGATGAGTCCTGAACACAAGGGCACATCAAGCTACAGAGAATGTCAGTGTTTCACAGCTTCACAGAGCTGTCAAACGCTGACATTTCTTCTTTCAAGAAGTCTTGACAGATGGCACGTCAGACGTTGACATGCTCTGTCAGTGACTTCCCCCCTAATTGGCCTGCTGAACCTGCAGGGTGGGCTTAACAAGGTCAATCAGGGAAATATCCCGCTGGTTGGCCAGAAGATGATGGAGGCGGGACATAGACCCGACAAGCAGCAGTCCCGCCTCCAACTCGTCTCCGTTGAGAAAATCCAGCCCATGGAGTACAAATGCAAGGAAGTTAAACAAATCCTTTATAAAACACTGGTTAGGCCTCAGCTGGAGTATTGTGTTCAATTCTGGGCGCCACATTTTAGGAAGGATATCAAGGCCTTCAAGAGAGTATAGCTGAGTTTTACTCTAATGGTACCAGGGGTGAGGGACTTCAATTATGTGGAGAGACTGGAGAAGCTGGGGTTGTCCTCCTTAGAGCAGAGAAGATTAAGAGGAGATTTAATAGAGGTGCAAAAAACCATGAAGGGTTTTGAAAGAGTAAATAAGGAGAAACTGTTTCCAGTGGCAGAAGGGTCGGTAACCAGAGGACACAGATTTAAGGTGATTGGCAAAAGAACCAGAGGCGACATGAGGAAGCATTTTTTTATGCAGCAAGTTGTTCTGATCTGGAATGCACTGCCTGAAAGGGTGGTGTAAGCAGATTCAATAATAACTTTCAACAGGGAATTGGATAAACACTTGAAAAGGAAAAATTTGCTGGGTTATGGGAAAAGTTCAGGGGAGTGGGACTAATTTCAAAGAGCCGGCACAGGCATGATGGGCCGAATGGCCTCCTTCTGTGCTATGACCTGATTCTATGACCAGAGGTCAGTTAAAAAGAGCTGGATGGCTTCGAGAGAAAAATCTCACTGTGATTTATTCCTCAGTGGATTAAAACCCCTATTTCTACAAAACAATAGAAAGGGATAAAAGAATGTTGTAATTCCTTTTTCATTATCAGACTAAATTGCTTCTCTAATTGCTTTTGAGGCTTGATTATCCTCTGTTTGTCACTGGTAATTGCAATCAGTTCCTACACGTTTTCATCACATGTTAAAGTGCGACACTGAAATTCAGTCAAACGTTATCTGGGGAAAAGTTTCATGCATAATGAGCAGTTATGGGATGGGTGGGGATACTGGATCTGACAATACTGGTGAAGTTTGATATTTTTTTCCTGTATCTCCATATTGAGTTCACATTTTGAAGCCTTGGCTCTGCTCAACTATCAAGTACAGTTGTTAGTAATGCTTGGTTAGTTTTTATTTTAGGGTAAATAACTGTGACAAATTCGGTCCTACTTCATCATCTACAATGATGGTACAATCCAAAATTTACCAGTGCCCAATGGGATTTTAAATCTTACATTACCCACAGGGAGTCTCATCCAGCTGGAGCACATGCTGGGAATTTCCATCCATTAAAATGAATGGGAAATGTGGGAAGTGTGTCTGTGCATTTCCTCCATGCGCTTTCAATGGGCAAGACTCCTCGCTGGCATTATGCCCTCCTAGAATTAGGACAAATACATTATCATACTTTTTAAATGCTACAATGCAAATTAAGGGTCATATCAGGGTCACAAAAGTGTTGAAATAATTATTGTAAACCCTCAAACACTGCACAGATTGGTACAGTGGTTTAAATACTCATACATGCTAACCTTCTGCATTTTACATATGCGTTCAGTGTTTTGGACTCTGTAGCCACTTGTCAGAACCATTCCTGGCCCCACGCTTCACCATCTCTTGCGGTTCCTACCTAATTACGTTGGTGTTGCTTTACTCAATGGCTGGGACTACAAGATGTAAATGGAAATTCCTCATCGGCCAAGTAAACCTGAAGTAGCATGAGGCAGGAGATGGGAGTAGAGAATCAGGGATAGAAAGTGTCATTAGAAGGAGGGCGAGAAGAATGCCAGCATAAATTGTGAGGGAAGAATGCCACCTTAAACTAGAGGAAAAGGGAAGAAGAGCACTAGCCTAAACTGGCAGGAAGGGGGGTGGGGGGTGGGTGCAGAGTGCCAGCATGGTGGGACGAGGAGAGAATTGGAGATTCTACTCCATTAACTGGGAGGGTGGGGGAGAAAAGTGCAACATGAACTGGGAGGAGGCGAGTGCCAGCATGAACTGAGAGAGTGGAAGAGCAGTGCCAGTGTCAACAGTGTGGAACAAAGTGCCAGCAGGAAATGGGAGGGAGAAGGGGTGAGGAGGGAAGAAGGCTGCCACCTCAAGCTGGGAGCGTGGAGAAAAAATGCTAACGTGAATGGAGCAGTAGAGTGCTGTTAGGTGAAAAGAGTGCCAACATGAACAGGAAGTGGGAAGAGAACAGTAATAATATGAAGCTAAAATTACATTTTAAAGAGTTAAAACTAAGAAAATGGGAATGGATAACCAGCACAAATTGTAATCTTTCAGCGTATTACAATTGACAAAATTATGGCCTGACAATGCCCTAATCTGAATTGGTTGCAATTTATAGACAGTACCCAGTGCAGACAAGTGAACTGGGAAAAAAATGGGAAAAAATTCACAACATGGGAGGGTGGAGGGCGAAGTAAAATATCATCATGAACTGAGTTGGGGGAGGGGGCACGCGCTGAAATAAAACACCAGAATTAACTGTGAGGAAGGGGGAAGTGCCAGTATGAATTTACAGAATGGAAAAACAGTGCCAGTGTGAACTGGGAAGGGCAAAGTGCCAACATAAGCTGGGAAAGGAGAAGAGAAGAATGCCAGTATGAATTGGGGACAGAATCAGAGAATCCTGTCTTCATGAACTGGGGTGAGGGGTAACGACTATCAGTGTAAACTGGGGGGTTGGGGGATAACAGTGGCAGTTTGATGTGGGATCGGGAGGCAGAGAGTGCCTCCGTGTCACTGTGCTAACCGTATAAACAACTTTAAAGCAACTTAACAATTAAATTTAGAAACAGAGAGTAGTAACACACAGCCTCAATAGCCTCAGTTTCTCTATTAGAAATAAGGGTACATCACTGTATTTTTGCCACCACTGGCAATCTTGAATAAAACTAAAATTTAATTAAAAAAGTTAAAAGTAAGAAAATGGGAATGGATTAGCATCATTCATTGTAATCCTTCAACGTATTACAACTGACAAAATGAAGGATTTAGTGCCTGATAATACCTTAATCTGAAGACAGCATCCAGTGTAGATAAGTGAAATTTTACTTTTTGTATGGCTGATTCTACAACCTGCCAGTGTGAAAATACTAAATAAAGTAACATTGATCCTATTAATTCTTCTTGCTTCTTCTAACTGACGTTAGCAGCTGGTTTAATTCATGTGTTTTTTTTATGTAAAGGCCATTTTCTACACAGATAGTAGTTCAGCAATCTTTTGTTATTTTTTTTCAAAGGATTCTCCAACCATCCCCTCCTTTACTTTTATCAGTCTTGGCTGTCTTCATAGATATGTTTTTTGTTTGAACTTTTATACCTCTGTGTATAAGTTTCAAAGTGGTACCTATTTATGTAATGGCCGAACCAGTAACATTGAGTTATACCAGACACTTGTTTCACTATCGGGGAATGAAACTGCTCCATGCATAGACATATGAAGTGCAATGTATTGGCTTGCTGTCCTATGACTGGGTTTTATTCGAACAGGATCAAGCTGACAGGGCAGTTGCTTTTTTTGATCTGCAGAAAACAAATGGTATTACGAGAAGCCAGCTGAGAGCTCCCTCAATGGCTCTGTTAGCGGAGACAGCATATAACTGAGCCAACTAGACTGGAGGCTCCAGGGTCGACTGTGCTAAATTAACAGGTCTCAGCCAGGTGGTAGTAGTGATTGGCTTCAGCAGCCTTAGGCACAGGAGGGTACAATCATCCAGGGTTTCCATCCCTGTTAGCTACCAGTGCCTCCTTCTGGACAGTGCGTGTGCACGTCTGTCAGGCGAGGACAGAATCAGGCTCAGTTCTGATGCCCCTGCCAGCACTCACTGTCTAGACTTACACATGAAGAATGGCCACTTGAGTGGGGTAAAGTAAGGCTGCCAGCACCCATGGAACTGTACCACAGCGTGAGTCAGTAACTTCGGGGGGAGACGGGAACACCGGAGGGAAAAAAGAAGCCCCCTGGTATTTCATTATAGTTGGATGTTCTGCCATCTGCTGCTGTACCAAAAGAAATCAACCTTACTGTGGTTGGGGGTGGGATGGGGGGGCGGGGTAAAGTTTCTCTCTGTGAGTCACACTCGCAAACATATTTATGAAGAATGGGTTTACAATTTTGTTACACGCAGCAAGCAGAGGAAATCGTCTCCAAAGGTTGCTAATGGCATGGTTGGGCTGTCACTAGCTGTTGTCACTAGCACTTTTAGGATTGACATGAGGCAAATGGCAACATGGCAGCAGTTCCAAAACAGGCATGGGCTGTAAGAGAGGCCAGGCCCCCCCTTTTTCTCGAAGGAGTGAGTACTGATGACCAAATCATCTTCCCTTTCAGAGGGAACACATAGACATGGCTCTCCCATGAATCTTCTTCTTAGGCAGTCCCTCGGGACTGAGGATGACTTGCTTCCACATTTAAAATGAGTTCTCAGGTGACTGATGAGTCCAATGCAGGACCTACAGTCTCTGTCACAGGTGGGGCAAACGGTGGTTGAAGGGGCGGGTGGGTGGGGTGCTTGGGTTGACACGCGCTCCTTCTACTGTTTGCACTTGGCTTCCGCTTGCTCCCGGCGAAGAGACTCGAGGTGTTCGGCGTCTTCCCGGATCCTTCTCCTCCACTTTGTGCGGTCTTGGGCCAGGGATTCCCAGGTGTCGGTGGGGATGTTGCACCTTTTCAAGGAGGCTTTGAGGGTGTCCTTGAAGCATTTCCTCTGCCCACCTGGGGCTCTCTTGCCGTGTCAGAGCTCCGAGTAGAGCGCTTGTTTTGGAAGTCTCATATCAGGCATACTGGGGATGTTGGCCTGAGCGAGAACACTGACGTTGGTGTGCCTATCCTGCCATGGATTTGCAGGATCTTGCGGAGGCAGCATTGGTGGTACCTCTCCAGTGCTTTGAGGTGCCTGCTGTATATGGTCCGTTTCTATGAAGCATACAGGAGGGCGGGTATCATTACTGCTCTGTAGACCATGAGCTTGGTGCTGGGTTTGAGATCCTGGTCTTCAAACACTCTCTTCCTCAGGCGACCAAAGGTTGCACTGGCACACTGAAGGCGGTGTTGGACTTTGTCATCGACCTCTGCCCTTGTTGACAGTAGGCTCCCGAGGTATGGAAAGTGGTCCACGTTGTCCAAGGCCTCGTCATGGATTTTGATAATCGGGGAGCAGTACTGTGTGGTGGGGGCAGGTTGGTAGAGGACCTTCGTCTTATGGATGTTTAGTGTAAGGCCCATGAATGGCCACTTGATGAGGTGCTGGCAGGCTGCTCACACCCTTGGACCCATGTCAAGGCATCAGCCAATGACATCAATAGAAGAGATGAAGGGGATAAAGGCTCATGATGCAACAAGGCAAGATTTGCTGGGGGAGAAATTCGGTATCGCCCCATTTGGAGCGCAATTATCGGCCGGGCACAAGGTTTAGCGCCTGGCACTAATTATCACCTCCAACTGCAAACTTGGCTTCTATCGCCCCTGGAGGAGATTGGAGCGCTAAATCAGGCGCTACACGCCTCTCAAGACGCTAACGCCGAGGAGCGAGGCGCTAACTCAGAGCGCTGGCGAAGCTCATGTGATGTCAGTCAGCAATGGAACACAGACACACTGGCACTGGCCAGTTCTTAAAGGGGAGGGTTGATCTTGCTCTCCATCTACACCCTCCTCATTGCAGCCTTGAATCTCGGCCTGGAGAGACCGGTACATCAATTCCGCTGGAAAGAACAATGGAGAGGCCCAGTGAAAGAGCTCAGAGTGCAGTCCCCATAGTCTCTTCTAAATCGATGCAAGGAAGGTCAAATCAAAATGAACCTACGAAGTACAACTCAGCACCCAAAACTCCTTCACACAGCGTTGAATCTCTCCAGAAGTCTCCCTCTCTCTCAGAATGCATGGTGCAAAAATGTCGCTGACAAAAAAAGTCAGGAAGCGGTCACCTTTAAATAGCGCTCCCCCAGTCCCTTCCCGACTGCAAAACATTCCCCTCAACCTGTCGTTGCTAGCGGCAGGTGGTAAGGCAGAGGACGCCACTCAATATCCAGTCTGGGGCGCTACCGGGTCGTTGCACACTCGACTGACATCACGATCTGTGGGTGGAGGAGATCGTGGCGGTAGTGTTTAGCGCCGGCACAAAATGTCTGGTCAATTTCGCAAGCAGCGCAAACATCGTCGCGCCCGGGCACTAAGGGGAGGCGGAAAGCAACCGAATTTTTCCCCCGCTAACTTTAGACTGTAAACTATACTCGCACAATTGGACTTACTTGTGATATTAGTTCATCAGCACTGCAGTGTAGACTAGATGTTGAGTCAGTTTTTTCAGACATGGGACTAAATTCCATTCCATCTGCAGCGCAGAAAAAATACATCTTACATCGCATTTTCAGTGCCAGCACATTTAACCATTCATCAAACTACATGGCTTACTGATCTTGGTCAATGCTCACTGTGTTCCTCTTTAGCAGTGTATTACAAAGTGAAGGGGGCAGGGATGAAATTAAGAGGTACTCAGGTGCTGTCAATTCTATGGTATTACTTTGATGTAAACATGCTTCAGAAGACATTGCACTCCTTTGCCAAGTACTATTGCTACATGTTAGATTGTTTTTTGAAAGCCAAAACATACATATAGCTGACCCCAGGCATCTACAAATTCCTGGAACATTTATTATTTCAGCCTAATCCTTTTTCACTCTTGGGGAGGATGTATCCTCACGACTTGGGATGCATGGTTATTTTCTTTGCAGTGCCATTCTAGAATTATGGTGCAAAGTTGTTCAGCTGAAATTGGTCTAATGCATTCTTTTGCTTTGGATTGTCAAATCAGAAGACTGTAGCATGCAATTAAACCAATGCACACAGCAAATGTATAAACAGCTGCTTTGAGAGATTACTTTTGTCCTTTTTTTTAATACTCTCTTCAAAAACCTGGGAGGAACCTAACCACAGAATTTTCAGTGCAGTGCCTTTATTGTGTGTGCCCATGGAAATACATTACAGATGGAGAAGAAAGGTCCCCTTTAACAGTGCCAGTGATCTAACAAATGCACTGTGCAGGTAATGGGTGACTTCTTGATTTTCTACTGCAAAGTTGTTGTTAGTGGCTCGTATATATCACAAGTGATGCTCTGTCAGGCAGATGTTGTTAAATGCAAACAAATGAATCAATTGACTCATGTCCCCAACACAGGTAGAAAGTGTTTTTTTTATTGTTAGTAACAACAAAAATCAAAACTTTCAGGGATACCAGGGCTACCCACTAACCTTTTGCACTGCCATCAACATCCAATTATCCCCCAGTGCCAATTCCAAAGTAGTTGGCCCAGTATAGTTACAACTGTGCTTTTGCATCATTATCACGACATTTGAATAAGTTAAGCATACCAGCTGGGGAGGAGGCATAGTGCTGCGTCATCGAATGGTAAGTTACAGCTTTAGGGCTGCAATGTTCTGCATTGCTTCCTGAGTTCCTGATCTCAAATGTGCAGTTCTGGTCGCCACACTATAGGAAGGATGTGATTGCATTGGAGAGGGTGCAGAGGAGATTCACCAGGATGTTACCTGGGCTGGAGCGTTTCAGCTATGAAGAGAGGCTGGACAGGCTGGGGTTGTTTTCCTTAGAGCAGAGAAGGCTGAGGGGGGACCTGATTGAGGTGTACAAAATTATGAGGGGCATAGATAGGGTAGATAGAAAGGAACTTTTCCCCTTAGTAGAGGGATCAATAACCAGGGGGCATAATTTCAAGGTAAGGGGCAGGAGGTTTAGAGGGGATTTGAGGAAAAACTTTTTCACCCAGAGGGTGGTTGGAATCTGGAACTCAGTGCCTGAAAAGGTGGTCGAGGCAGGAACCCTCACAACATTCAAGAAGCATTTAGATGAGCACTTAAAATGCCATAGCATACAAGGCTACAGACCAAGTGCTGGAAAATGGGATTAGAATAGATAGGGCTTGATGGCCGGTGCAGACACGGTGGTCCGAAGGGCCTCTTTCTATGCTGTATAACTCAATGGGCTCGATATTCATTGGGCCATTGAGGCGGGATTGGAGGTGTGTGGGGGGTTAAAATTGCGAAATCGGAGGGCACGAACCCATCCCGCCCCCAACCCGCCTCCATGCCAGTTTCAAAAGAGGCGGATACCCGACCTGTGCTGGGACCCACCTCCCCGAGGCGGGAAGGGGATTAGTGCCAATTAACTGCCTGTTAACAGGTAGTTAACAGGCAGCTTTTAGCCTAATCCCTATTTTTATCCCTGAAGTGTGGGATTCCTGACAGCTCCAAACCACGCCAAGTTAATGAGGTGGACCGTCGGGCTGAAGTTGGAGGGTTCGAGATGTCCGGTGTTCAGGTGAGTGATGAGTGCATGAGTGCAGAGGTAAGTGTGTTTGGTGTGTGTAAAGTGTTTAAAGAAGTTTTACTTACCTTTACTTACCTTTGCAGCCTTCCTTCCTTCAAATCTCGGGAGTCCCTCATCTCACCAGCATAGAAAGCAGAATGGCCGCGAGCTGTCAAAAGTTGCAGCATTCAGCTTTCTGTTCTGGAGAGATCTCTAAATCAGCCTGAGAGGAATGAGTTAACTTAGTGTACAGATTGTCAGTGTTTGACAGCTTCAAAGAGCTGTCAAACGCTGATATTTCATCTGTCAAAAGCTCTTGACAGATGAAATGTCAATCTGTGACATCGCCTGTTGCCGGGTGGCCCTTAATTGGCCTGCTGAGCCCGCTGGGCGGGCTCAACAAGGACAATCAAGTGAAAATCGCGTGGGTTGGCCACAACTCGATGGAGGTGGGACTACAACCCCAAAAGTTGTAGACCCACCTCCTACATGCCTCCAGTATCAAAATCCAGTCCTATGACTCTAAGTTCCAAGAGCAGTTACTGCAAACGATTATCGTATGTCCTAATGGTCAGATATAGAGCAGCATGGATGGATGAACTCCTGCAGGATGTAGAAATGGGGTTATAACTGGGGTTATAGTCTCTGGCCAGTCAGAAGTATCTGAGCTGCTCCAGAGCCCTGTGCGGTTTCGAATCGCTCCCCTTTTCGGGTTCTGACCACCGGACTTATTCAGTAGCGATGTAGACAAAACGAGACTCGTGGTTGGGTGCAAAGAAGACCAGTATTTATTTAAATAAAAGGAAATAAATTGAAAATAA
This sequence comes from Somniosus microcephalus, assembly GCF_052327205.1. Taxonomy (NCBI): domain Eukaryota; kingdom Metazoa; phylum Chordata; class Chondrichthyes; order Squaliformes; family Somniosidae; genus Somniosus; species Somniosus microcephalus. The sequence continues at coordinate 49,849,099 of NC_141004.1, forward strand.
ACTATACAGCACACCTATGCTTAATACAGCACTATTTTGCTTAATATAATACTCTTTTACTTAATACAGCACTTTTACCTAGTGCGGCACACTTTTACTTAATACAGTACACTTTTGCTTACTACAGCACTCTTTTGTTTAGTAGAACACTCTTTTACTTAATACAGCACTTTTACCTAGTGCAGCACACTTTTGCTTAACACAGTACACTTTCTAACTTAATAGGGGAGGAGAAAACGGACACATCGAGGGAAAATTGACTAAAATTACAATTTTAACAAAATTCCCCTTAAATCCCACCCCTAATACCTATCTAAGTTGCCTTGTAATGGGCCAGAAAATCTATGCTCACCAGTGAAATGCCTGCTCCATGCCCCTGCGATCTGTATTCATCACCGCCCCGAAGTAGAGATACCCCAGTATTTAAAAGTAACTGCTGGTATTCCACTTCTTTTGGACGGGCTTGCTGAGCTGTTCTTCTGTAGGCAGAGCACAGAGGCGAGGCGGCAGAGAGAGAGAGAGAGATGGCTTCCTGAGAGGCTATTTATATACCCCAATTGGGAGCCGAAATCTTCGCGCCCAAATCCGGATGTATCTGGGCTATACAAAAGGGAATCGATCTGTCCCCATTGACTGTGATGGGTTTTAATGTATTACCCCATTCATTGACTGGTTTGAATAAAGCTGTCTCAGTTTGAAAAAAAATGTCTGTTTCCTTAAGTGCTGAGTAAACAGCCCTTGGATGTTAGTGTAAACAAATCCAATTGTCCCACGGTCACCGCCCAACCGCAATTGATTGACAGTCTCAAGTACTTAATCTCTTGAGTCAACATTGTAGAGCGTTCGTGTAAACAAACATCCATTGTCCTGCAGTGAAACTTCCTAAACTGCAGTTGATTGACAGCTTAATTCCTCATTACTTCAGAGGCTGGTTTTTTTTTCAAATCCTTTATCAGCTATCTTTGATTTTCCTTCCACATACACACAGGCTGTGTTGTGTCTTTTGCCACGAGGCCGGACAGCCATCTTTGATTTTCCTTTTCACATACACACAGGCTGCCTTGTGTCTCTTGCCACGAAGCCAGACAGCCATCTTTGATGCCCTGGATTTTTAAGGTATATTCTACCCAGGTTTTCTTTAATCAAAAATATAATCTTCGGGGCTGTAGAAATTTTGGAAATTCTTGCAAAACCTTACAGTCCCCCATCGGATACTAAAACTTGCTTGTAGTATCCTGTCCAAAGGTGAGCAATAATTTCTGACCCCCCACAAACAACCTTCCCTTATACTTATCTATATCTATCTTTGATCCCCCGACACCTCCATCTCCCCTACCCAGAGAGAATCGCAGTACACAGTAGGCATCTATCGACAGAAAAACATGATTAGTAGAATAATTCAAACATGGAGGGGTCCAATGCCCCTGCACCACTTGTGACATAGTTTTAACACGATACAACATCTTTAATGGGATTACCACCAAGCCAAAACATATCTGTTAAAAAAACAAATGGAAGAAAACGAGCTTCCCTTTTCCCTTTTTTTTTATATAATGCAATAGCCTGACACTTTAAAAATGGCACCATTCTACAGCCATAAATGTATTTCAAATTTTACAATCTGCAAACACGACAATCCGTAGGCATATGCAATTTGTTCAATTAACTCTAAACAAGTAGTACAATCTTACAGTTAGGAACTAAATTCACACATTATTTCCTTTAGAGTTGGGACCAATACATAATACAAAATATAAAATAATTAACAAGCTTTTTGTAAAGTCTTAATCTTAATCGGGATCTCCAATAACAGTTAAAATGCTGTGGGCATCTGCCTCCTGCAGACCCCTCCCGTCATGGGCTAGGGGTGCTCTTTTCCTCGCGCATTCAAAGACGCGATGGTCCTCTGTACCTTCCGGAACTCTGAAAAAGACTTTAAAAAGAAAACATCTAGCCAGGTCCCCTGGCTCAGGGGAGTGTGATCAGGTCCCGCGACCTTGGCTCACATAATACAACTTCTGGAATGGTACCATGCTTAAAACTTATACTCTAATAATTAACACTACCGATATGCAATATAAAATTTAAAATTAACACGTTCTACCGTAATCCTTTTTACACATTACTTGAACAAAGCTATATACAAGCATCGCCTGTCTCCGGGCGGCCAGCCTAATCCCTGTTTGGGCTGCCACAGGCTGCTCCCTGTGGCGTGGCTGGATTGATCCCAACTTCTAGTCCCTCCCAGCTTATGGCTGCTGGTTGGGGACTTCTGTCTTTTGGCTTCTCCCTGACTCGGGAGACCACCCTATTTCACTGGAAAGCTGGTGACGATACTTTCTTGGGCTGGGGTACCCAAAGAGACCTCCTGATGGGGCTACCCCGGTGAGCGGACCCTTAGCTCAGGTCACACTCCTTGCTGGCTGGGGACCTCCTCCTTCACGTCCCTCCCTACCCAAACCTGGGCTGGGGACAGGCAATCCCTTGCCACCAGCTGCCGGTGGCTGAGAGCCTTCCCCTTCAGGTCTGAGACCTGGTTCAGGCTCCTCCCCGGAGTCCCACAAGAGAGGGGGAATCACTCGGGCCAAGTGCTGGGGAACTTCTCCTCTCACGCACGTGACTGCGCCTGCGTGTGCAGTCTGGGTGAGCGTACGCGCTGCAGGCTGAGGATTTCTAGTCTCAGGTACAATCCCAGCTGCCTGTTTCCCTGCCCTCGGCTCAAACAACCTGCATTGTTTAATATAACTGGTAGCCTGCCAGTAATCCTGTTCTAAATCCTTTTCCCTTACCAGGGCGGCCTTAAAGGCGGAATCTTGGGCTTGGACCTGCTTTTGGTCCGGGGCCAAAGCTATCCCCTGTGTGCCTCCCCTGTCCCGGATTGCAGCTAGCGGACCTGCTCTACAGGGGTCCCAGAACTCTCCTTTCCTGTCCCCCTGCTTGAACAACTTACACTGGTCATGAATGGCTCCTCCCCTAACACAAGCCACAGCGCCTGCCTGTGCAGCCTGGGAGCTTGTACCCGCTGCGGGCTGAGGATTTCTGACCTCAGGTTCACTCCCAGCTGCCCGTTTCCCTGTGGGTCCCATTAAGCTAAATGGGACCCTGTTAGACCGGGGTGAATTTGTCACGTCTTCCGAGTGGACCACTGTGCTGAAGGCTCCAATGTCCACCGAATATCTCCCCTGCACCGTCTTCATCCCATCTTAACATAGGGCCTGCTCCCCTCAGCATTTTCGCGGGGACACAGGTCAACAGGCTGCGCTGGCTCTAGTCATTGCTGGGAGTGGGATGGGGCAGACGGGGTCAAATCACCGGTGGTGGCTGCTACTCTCCCCTGGCCAGTCAGAAGAGACTGTAGGGACTGTAAAAATGACTCGATCGCAGCGGGAGGGATATCTGGCCCTGCCTTTTGGGCTGGGGCTGTGGGATCCTTTCCCTGGTTATCCTTCCAGGGATTCTTACAGTCTTTTCTCTAGTGACTGTCTTTCCCGCACCCATAACAATTTAACCTAGTCTGGGAGGGACAGTTCCCCTCCTGGTGCCACTCTTTCTTACTCTGGCTCCCAGGTTTAACCTCATGGACCTTTCCCTTGGGTTGGGGCGTCTCAATACACCTTAGGTTTCTAAAGGCTACTATGAGCCGACGGATCACCGCTTCTTCGGTGGTCTGGGGGTTTCGGGGGTCAAACCAAGCCGCAACCTGGGCTTGGATCTGGGGTAGGCTGTTTGTCATAAGACAACGGAGCCAGTGGGTCAATTGGACTGGGTCCAGTGATGCCTGCCCTGGCATTCCCGGGCATGCGCTCCGGTAGACTGGCCACAGCCTGTCTGCGAACGCCTGCGGGGACTCCCCTGGGAGCTGCACTGTTCTTTCTACCCGGGCGAATGGACTACCATCGTTGAGTCCCATGGCCTCCAATATCTCATTCTTGAGACCCTCATAATCCCTCTGCCCCCTTTTGCATTCGCCAGATAGGGCCTGGAGGAGATCACCTGCCAGGGAAAGCAGCAGCATTTTTGCTTGCTCTGCGTCATCGCAGTCATTTCCACAAGCTGCCTGCTCTATCTCCCTGAAGTGTAGAGAGGGGTCTCCCTTTTTAGTGAGCTTGGGGATGTGGCTAACCATGTCCCTGAGCTGGTGGGTGCCATACGGCACCACAAACTGATTCTGGATGGCCCCTGGGTCATCTTCATCAACGGGCGGACCGTACCTCCATTGTTGGAGGGGGTACACTGGTCCTGGTCCCGGCCTATCTAGCGGGGCCTGCTGTGCTTCCTCTACCACCTCATCCTCCACCCCCCTTTTTTGCCAGGACTCCTGAAAGCTCGGGGCCGTGGGTGGCGGTCGTGGGACCTCTGATTCCCTGACCAACCTTTTCCTGGGTGTTGCCTGTGGGATGGTTTTATTTGGGTTGCCGGTAAAATCCGGCTGACCTGCCTTCGGGCTGATCAGACAAATCATCCCCTTTGCCCTCTTTAAAGCCATATTCAAGCTTTCTATCTCTTCCCTACAGGGACCATGATCTGCTTCCTCAAACCCTTGTCGCAGGCCAGCTTATACGCTGCCTTTACCTCCCTAACCTTTTCCTCCTGCGCTTTTATTTCTTGTTTGAGGCGAGCGTTCTCCTCTCGCACCCTCATCTCATTGCTCTTGGCCTCTGCCACTAGGCACTTCAGGTACTCTGACTCGTGCCTTGTGTGGCTTTTGCCCTCACTAAACTGGACCACCAGGCGCTCTATCTTGGCCTGGTATTCTTCAACCTCCCTTTCCCTATCCCAACTCTCTGCTCTAGATTCCCTAAGCCTGTGGGTAACTTCCCCAAGCCTGCGGGCACCTAACCACAAACAGACCAGTGGGGTGATAAAAAGAAAACCAATAACTGCTGCTCTCTCCAGACCCAAATCACCGTCTGCTACATCGCATACCGTTGCCGACGGTCCTGCCGCAGTTGCCATTTTGTAGAAATTGGGGTTATATCTGGGGTTATAGTCTCCGGACAGTCAGAAGTATCTGAGCTGCTCCAGAGCCCCGTGCGGTTTCGAATCGCTCCCCTTTTCTGGTTCTGACCACCGGACTTATTCAGTAGCGATGTAGACAAAATGAGACTCGTGGTTGGGTGCAAAGAAGACCAGTATTTATTGAAATAAAAGGAAATAAATTGAAAATAATCAATACAGCAAACCTATGCTTAGTACAGCACTCTTTTACTTAGTACAACACTCTTTTACTTGATGCAGCACTTTTACCTAGTGCGGCACACTTTTGCTTAATAGGGGAGGAGAAAACGGACACAACGAGGGAAAATTGACTAAAATTACGATTTAACAAAAATTCCCCTTAATTCCCACCCCTAATACCTATCTAGGTTGCCGTGTGATGGGCCAGAAAATCTATGCTCACCAGTGAAACGCCTGCTCCGTGCCCTTGCAGTCTGTATTCTTCACCGCCCCGAAGTAGAGATACCCCAGTATTTAAAAGTAACTGCTGGTATGCCACTTCTTTTGGGCGGGCTTGCTGAGCTGTTCTTCTGTAGGCAGATCACGGAGGCGAGGTGGCAGAGAGAGAGAGAATGGCCTCCCGAGAGGCTATTTATATACCCCAATTGGGAGCCAAAATCTTCGCGCCCAAATCCGGATGTATCTGGGCTATACAAAAGGGAATCGATCTGTCCCCATTGACTGTGATGGGTTTTAATGTATTACCCCATTCATTGACTGGTTTGAATAAAGCTGTCTCAGTTTGAAAAAAACATGTCTGTTTCCTTAAGTGCTGAGTAAACAGCCCTTGGATGTTAGTGTAAACAAATCCAATTGTCCTGAGGTCACCGCCCAACTGCAATTGATTGACAGTCTCAAATACTTAATCTCTTGAGTCAACATTGTAGAGCGTTCGTGTAAACAAACATCCATTGTCCTGCGGTGAAGCATCCTAAACTGCAGTTGATTGACAGTTTAAATACCTCATTACTTCAGAGGCTGGGTTTTTTTTTCAAATCCTTTATCAGCCATCTTTGATTTTCCTTCCACATACACACAGGCTGTGTTGTGTCTTTTGCCACGAGGCCGGACAGCTATCTTTGATTTTCCTTTTCACATACACACAGGCTGCCTTGTGTCTCTTGCCATGAGGCCGGACAGCCATCTTTGATGCCCTGGATTTTTAAGGTATATTCTACCCAGGTTTTCTTTAATCAAAAATATAATCTTCGGGGCTGTAGAAATTTTGTAAATTCTTGCAAAACCTTACAAGGATGAGGAATGTACACGGAAGTGGAAACTGTTGATAGGCAAATATTGGAGAGAAAATTCAAAAGTAAAATGCCGGTGAGGATTATTTGTAGTAACCGAGTGGAAATACCCTCCCACAATACCATGAGGGCATACATTACATTGGGGCGAGTGATGCTGATATAACCTTTTGGAAGACATTAGAAAACTTGCAGACTGGGCAAATGAACTTTAACATAGATAAATATGAGGTGATGCACTTTGGTAGAAAAAATAGAAACATCACCTACACCTTAGAAAATAAGAAACTGAATGAGGTAGCAGAGCAAAGGGATCTAGGGAGACAGGTGAACAAATCATTAAAAGCAGTATCGCAGGTCAGCAAAGCAATTATAAATGCTAACAAAGCACTGGTATTTATTTCTAGGGGTATAGAATTTAAAAATAGTGAAGTTATGTTAAATTTGTACAGGACCCTGGTCAGGCTGCACTTGGAGTACTGTGCACAGTTCTGGTATCCATACTATAAAAAGGACATAGAAACACTGGAGAAAATGCAAAACAGATTTACAAGGATGGTACCAGAACTGAGAGATTACAGCTATTGGGAAAGATTGTACAGGTTGGGGCTTTTTATTTTAGAGGTGACCCGATAGAGGTCTTTAAAATTCTGAATGGGTTGGACAGCGTAGATGTGGAGAGGATTGGGGGAATTTTGCCAGCCCTGTGGAGGCAGGTTTGGAGGCGGGACTGCCGGGAAAATGGCAGAATCTGGGGGTGGGTGCCCATCCCGTCTCCGTGCCATCTTCCCAGGAGGCGGGTACCCGAACCGTGCTGGGAGCCGCCTCCCCGAGGCAGAAAGGGGATTACAGGTAGTTAACAGGCAGTTAAGAGGATTATCCCCATTTTACCCCTGCAAGTGCGGGCTTCCCGATGTCGGGAAACCCCGCCAGGGTCACCGAGGCGAGCAGTGGGTCGGAGGGGGTTGGAGGGGTCCAAAAGTGCGCTATGGAGGAAAATGATGGGTGCAAGTGTGGAGAGGTAAGTATGTGAGGTGAGTGAAAAGTGATCGAAAATGTTTACTTACCTTTGTTTCTTCCTGCAGGCTTCAACAGTTGGGGAACCGGCATCTCACCGGCAGAGATGACAGATGGTTGCTGCATTCTCCGATGTAGCAGCCATCTGATTTCTACTCAGCAGATAGGTTTGATGAGTCTTGAATATAAGAACTCATCAAAAAACAGAGAATGTCAGTGTTTGACAGCTTCATAGAGTTGTCAAATGATAACAATTCATCTGTCAAAATTTTTTGACAGATGAAACGTCATACGCTGACATCCTCTGTCACCGGCTTTCCCTTAAGTGGCCTGCTAAACCCGCTGGGCGGGCTTAACAAGGTCAATCAAGGGAAAATAGCGTGGGTTGGCCAGAAGTTGATGGAGGCGGGACTAAAACCCGATAAGTGGGAGTCCCGCCTCCAAAAGCTCCCCATTGACAAAATCCAGCCCATCGTTTCCATTTGAGAGAGAATCCAAAACTTGGGGCCATAAATACAAGATAGTTACCAATAAATCCAATAAGGGGAAATAAGGAGAAATTGCTTTGGTGATAGTGGTTAGAATGTAGAAATCACTAACACAGGAAGTGGTTGAGGCAAATAGCTTAGATGCTTTCAAAAAGAAACTAGATGAGTACATGAGAAAAAAGGGAATAGAAAGATATGCTGATTGGCTGAGATGGGGTAGATAGAATGGGAGGAGACTCATGTGGAGTATAAACACCAACACAGACTAGTTGGGTCGAATGGCCTGTTTCTGTGCCATATATTCTATGCAATTGTATGTCACCTTTAATTTGGAAATTTGGGGTTCAACAGACATAGCTGTTTTAGCCAAAAAATTATAAACCTAGTGTTGGCTGGTTGTTTTGTGTTATAATTCTTAAAGCTAGGGAATGGTAACAAAAGCATTTTTAAACTTTTCTCTACAAAACTGCCACTTAATCTTTGTAGATACAGCTTTGAATCCAGTCCAGAGAATGGTCGAGAAGGTTACGTCCTTAAGGTGTCATGTAAAGGTTACTGTGAAATGAATTCTGTCACTCATCTTCTCTCGCTTGCTGTGTCCGTTTAACTACTTCACCACTGCAGGTATTAACATTTCAATTAATTCTTTTTAAAACCTTCATTAATCACATATTCTTTAGAAGGGAAACTAATCTCCAGCGGTGAAGGCATTCAGTTAATTACATTACTCACACTGCACTGCATTTAGACACTTTCTCAGTTGATTCTTATTCCCCTGGTTAGAGTGCTATGTGCAGAGCTGAGTTTTTGGGTTTATTTTGGATTCAGATTTGATAATGCAGGTCTCCATAAGGTCTGAAGCTGAACCTAAGACCATAGCCCTACCTAATCAGCAGGGCCACTGACCCACACATCTTTTAATACTTAATATTAACACTAACCTCAAGACCACTTGGAATTGCATACTCCTTATTGTGCTACCAAATAGGAAATAGTAAAAATAAAATAGTGTTGTAAAAATCTAGGGAGGTTGGTGCAACATGACTTCAGCCAATGCAAAGCTCACTGTTCCCTAGTGCTGCTACTTCAGGGCTGGGACCACAACCTTTATCCCAAAGTGTAAATGATAATCATTTCGCCCTCTTGCTTTCATGGATTCTTGTTTTTTCTTCAATTTTTTCTCTCCCTCACTTACCTTCTCAGATGTTATACCTTTCCCGTGAATCCTGTTTCCATTTCTGCTCACTTTCTAGTCCGGAGTGTCAGTTTTTTCTATAAGAGGCAGGGTTTGCAAACCTTTCTCAGTCACGCTACTCTGTTAGGTGATAAAACCATTTCACTAGTGCTAAGGAACATGAGTAAGAGTGAGATCAGGAGCAAAAACATGGACCATGAGTTTATACCAGGCAGGAAAAGGTGACAGAAACAGGAAGAGAGAGTAACATTTGCACCAATCCTGCTTTTATGCAATTTTTATTGGATTAAGTTGGGATTCTACACAAGCAGGCTTGACTGTATCTGTGTGGGCTTATTTTTATACATTGAAGTCTGACTATAAAATAGATATTTGGATTATTCATGACTGAAGGGACAAACTTTGATATACAAACTAAACACAACCTCAGTTACCGCTCATCACCTGATCGAAACATTATGTGATTGGGGTTTGGGTGAGAACAGACATCACTGACTGAATGGCAAATGCAAAAGCATGAGAGCATCTCCTCTCGTTGAGAAATATATGGGCACAAAAGAGGTTACAGGGCTAGAAATTTGGAGCATTTGCGCCTCTTGTTAGCGCCCCCAGGGGGTGCTAACGGGGCGCAAATGAATTTTCGCCCGGGCGCAGCACCACTAATGACTCCCGCTAAATTCAGCGGGAGTTTAGCGGCGGCGGTAACCGGTAGCGCCACGCTCCTCTGCGCAGGTGATGATGATGTCATCACCGTGTGCAGCCCCCGTTTTTACCCCGCCTGCAAAATTGGCCCGCGCCCCCCTGAATCTGCACCGGGCAATGACAGCGACCGATTCAGGGGACCGGGAACGGAGCGGCAGGAGGTTCGTGTGGCGCTAAGTAAAATGGAGGTGGCGGGCGGGGAGAAAAAAAATCGGCCGGTTGACTTGTCGCAGCCCGTTGCGTCTTTGAACACAGGGTCCGTGCCGCGATCTGGCAGCCCGGCACTCCTCTTGAGTACTGCTGACTGGTGGTCCAGGTAGGGCCCCGCAGAGTTGTGGGCTTGAGCCCTCCCCTTTAATGAAGGGAAGAGCCCTTCCATGCGGCAGCGCTACGTGGCCATGTGCGTAGCGCTGCAGAAGGCGCAGCCCTGATTTTCGGGGTTAGCGCTCTAAAAAGGAAGTGGAGGGCTTGAATTAGCGCTCCACCTCCCTCTTGGGGCGATAAAACTGAATTTTGCGATCGCTGGCGCTATTTTTCGCCAGGCGCTAAATTTAGCGCCCAAATGATGTGGTTGCTAACAAATTTTCCCCCCGTTATTTTTAAAACCAATTAATCTTTGTTGATGTGTTTATAGCTTTGGACCCCTGTGACTTGCTGCTAGTCACTGTGACAGCAGGGAAGTAATTTGGGAACACATAAAATGCTATTGTGCATGCTGGTTACAATCGTTTTAAAGAGGCTGGTAATTCACAACTGAACCTGGAATGGATAAGTTTGGGTAACTTCAGGTTTTGGATTCAACTCAGCAATCTTCTCAAATTCTATATTCAGTCGTTTAGGCCACCAATGTTGCTGTGACGTCTTTTTGGTGTCAGTAATTAATATGATTACCAACGAACCGGAAGCTGCGTAGAAGCGTTCTGCGCATGCGCACTTCTGGCTCGTTACGAGAGCGGGCTGGTTAAAAAAAAAAATTAAATGCTGGGGAGGGAGTGGGCTCTGGGGAAAAATGCTGGGAAGGGAGCGGGCTCACTGGGGAAAACCCAAGACTTGCGACCTGACAGATCATCTGCAGACGCCCCAAAATCACTTCCGCTGGCGCAGAGTTGCCCAACTATTGCCCAGCAAATGCCCACGAAACCCTTACGCCTGGTAAAAGCAGGCACAGAGCCTGCTTTTACCAGCCTAAGGGTTAAAATAAATGTTAAATTAAAAATTTTTTAATGATTAAAACATACAAAAACATTTAAAATTAGTTTATGTAAATTTTGGCCCGGATTAAAATGTTTAAAATTATTTTTCAGAAAATGTTTTAAATTGTAAATGCTTAATTAACAGGACCTTTAATTAATTTTGAACATGGGAATATTTATTTTTATTAGAGTTGTGTTCATTATTTATTTATTTGGGGATTTCTCATAAGCTGACAAGAAATCCCCCTTTCTGATTGGTTGGCCTGGCCCACGTGATCCCAGGGACACTTCCGAACCGCCTGCATCCCTGGGATCCGTGGGCCTTTATGTAGGCATATGCCTGCAAGCCCCGGGGCCTGAAGACTCCGAAGCCTGGGAGCCAGCAGGTACTTTCGGCTTTTTTTCCGGGTTGATCGGGTACTCTGGATGTACCCCTCCGACTGCAAATTTTGGCCCATAATCTCAGTAAGGGCTTATTTGTGGTTCACTCCATTTCTAACCACCTGTTATAAAGAACAGCCTAAAAGAGAGTTTGTTAAATCATTTCCCAAACGGCCACATTTTGGCTCGCAGCACTTGTGTTCATTTTGCCTATTAATAGTCAGTTATATAGCGATATCAATCTGACTTCATTACATTGAGTCACATCACCCAATCACCGCTTGATGTATCTCATCTGCTCCCTTCCTATTTTCAACTTTGTTCCATGGGCTTTGATACTTCACCTCAGTTTGTCAATACAGTAGAATTCAGTTGTGGTGATCACTGGTTGTAGTACTTTGGATATAGTGCACACATTTCAATTGTCAATACTGCATTGCATTGTTTTGACACTCATTTGTATTGCTCATTGCAAGTCAGTTACACCTCTCAGAATTGGATGCTAAAAACTGGACTCCCTATTTTTCTCAAGCAACAACTTTACCTTGCATCTCTGTAATTATTTCTGGGAACCTATATCCCTCTTCTACCAGAAATCACAATGCTCAATCTCATGATAAAAGGCGTTGCTTATGTTTTTTCCGAGTTCAAACCTGTTAATCCATATTTTTAGCATGACCAATTTAGGCATCAGCCTAGGCTTTCCAATTGGCCCACATAACTCACTCCATGGAGATGACCACCTGACCCTCGATGATGGTCCGGCTCCAAGGTCATTAGCATGCTGGAGGCGGGCCCGCTACCCTCCACTGTGGAGCCATGCTGATCTGGAGCCAGAAAACTGCTGCAAAGGGCCTCAGAGGCCTGCTGCAGAAAGAGGAGCGAGGCGGGCTCCTACTGCGCTGCCCCTAGTGTGTCTGCATGCACAGGCCTTTCTCTGAAGGATCTTCTGAGGCTTTTTCCACTGACCATTGCACGCTGGATGCCAGGGAGTAACGGGTAACCCTGGTGTCCAACATTCAAGCAGGGCAAGTGGCAGGAAAAACAGCAGAAAATCTTGTTTCCTTCATTTGAAATTATTTTGCATGCACCCAGCATCTGAAGCCACAAGGCCTACCCTCCAGAAAAGCAGAGGGCAGCACTTTTCCCCAAGCACTTTTTCAGCCCCGTACTCCCCAGATCCACTAGAAAAACATGAGTTAGCCAATGAGCCTAGTCTTTATTGTGTGACAGGCTACTTTGGCCTTACCACCAGCAAGTTTCACTTCAATAATCTAGTCTGAATGGAAATGTGCTTGAGTCAAAGGGGGCAAAATTGGGTGCCTTTGCGCCTCCCGTTGGCGCCTCTGGGGGGCACAAATGGCTTTGCAACCGGGCGCTGCACTGACATTGACTCCCACCATATTTGGCGGTAGTTTTGCGGTGGCGCTACGGTGTTGCGGCCCGATCTCCTTTGCTCAGAGATCGTGACGTCATCGCTGTGCGCATCGCCCCAGTAGTGCCCCGGACCCGAAATTGACTTCCGCCCCCTGCAGCAGCGCCGGGCAAAAACACCGACAGCTGCAGGAGGCATGCATCGGTCAGCCAGTCGCTTCAGGGGCAATGATTAAAGGCGAGGTGGCCGAGGTAAGTAAAAAATAACTTACCTTTCTTGTTCCAGTTTTTTTTGCGGGTTCCTGCCCGCAATCGATTAGCTCGGCACTCTGCTTGAGTGCCGGGGCTGATCACGAAGGATCGTGGCCGCCTTGGTGGTCCAGGTAGGTACTTTTTAAATTACAGAGCCTGCAGCGATGGACCTTCTCTTTAAGGGAGGGAAGGAGCCTTTGAATGCGGTAGCGCTGCGCGGCCCAGTGTGCAGCGCTGCTGAAGTCTCCGCTCCGCCCCGCCTGTTGCCGATTGCGCTCCAAGAAGGAAGTGGAGCTTGATTTAGCGCTCTACTTCCTTCTTGGAGTGCAAATGGCGAATTTTTCAAAAGTTTGAAATTGTTAGCACCCTGGTGCTAACTTTTCAAACTTATAAAAATTAGCGCCCCAAACGGGGCGATAGTGAATTTCTCCCCACCTCCAAGCCTTCCTATGGGAAATCAATAGGCAATCCGACCCCACGACCCTGAACCATTTTCCTAGCTTGGGGGTCAATTACATTTGCAGTGGTATCACCATTTTTGCAGATGGAGACCAGCACTGTCAGAAAGAAATATCCAGTGGTGTTGCAGTGTGGCACTCACTACAGCACCTCAGACAGCCCGAGCTCTCTCAATGCTGCTGCTTTTGGAATGAAGGCTTCATGCTCCCTATTCCACAGTGCTCACCATTTTTATTTCCAGCCGAGAACTTGGAACTATGATTAAATGTATTGACTCACTCTGACTTGTAGTGTGAATAAGACTTGAAATGAACGCCTTAACTCTATTACCCCCGTCATTTCTACAGCGTTTCCTGGCCGAGCATCATTACAGCAATTATCAGATTGAGGATTGCAGGACTGGACTCTGTCAGATCTAGTGCTCGGTCAGGTATATTGCTCTTTTGCACTTACTAAATCGAGTGCTATATGTGAATTGCACTGTCATTAAAAAAAAGAATACTGCTTTGTTACCTGTGATTAAAAGGCAATTGAGGTTTCTGGATTTTTTTTAACGACAATTTTCAATAGGTTACTCACAAATAAAATGCTCTACTGAGAGCTGAGAATGCCTGCTGCTGCTGCACTATGGAGAACATTGGCTTGGACTGTTGAATATATTTCACCACAAGAGAGCCATCCTTGTTTCTCCTGGCTGCAATTTGCTTCTGGTACAATTAAACCATTGCGGCCAGCTTGCGCTCTGTGGCTATTACTGTATAACAGGCACGGAAGTTTAGCTCATCAATAAAACACTGCAGCATGCTGTTGGTTCCCCATTTTTGTGAAGCGTTTTGGCAGTTTTATACTTTTTCTTTATGTTGACAGTGCATTAATCTAGGAGCCAGAGAGAAAGTCACATTGGACAAGGACCAAGTAAGAGAAGATTAATGCTGAAATATTTGCATGCACCCCTTCTGTTCAGTGCAGCTTTAAGCACCAGTGAATCACAGTGCTAGATAGTGCCTGTTTAAAAACCTACATATACCCCTCTCTTTGGAAAGGGCGTTTCTGTGAAGTGTTTTTTTCAATAGTTGTTTCCCTCTTTCAGGAGATGGAATTACCAATTTCAAAAATAGTGAGCTGCCTATTCTTTTTAGAAATTGTTGTTATTTTAAGGCTTGCTGTTTAGAACATGAGAACATCATAAAAATAAAGGATAAGAAAAGGCCATCAAAGCTCATCCCTCCTGTGCCCTAACACTTCCAATTATAGCATCTAACAGCATTTTAAACATTGCTAATGTTTTTGCCTCTATTATTCCACCTGACAGATAATTCCAGTTCATTACAATTTTATTCACTGAATTTATATTTTAACTATATATTTTATATTATAAAACACTTTTCCCAAGGGGAAGATGGGGCTGAAAAAGTGCTTGTGGATGAGTGCTGCCTTTTTCCTTTTCTGGAGCGTGGTCCTGATGGTGTCAATTGCTGGGCGCATGCAAGATATTGCCTGTTTAAAAACCTACTTATATCCCTCTCTTTGGGAGGGGAGTTTCTGTAAAGTGCTTTAAAATTACTATAAGCCCACTGACTCCCACAGCTACCTTAATTATGCTTCCTCCCACTCTGCTTCCTGTAAGGACTCTATTCCATTCTCACAGTTTCTCCATTTCCATTGCCTCTGTTCTGACGATACCACCATCCATATCAGTGCTTCCGATATGTCTACCTTTTTCCTTAACTGAGGATTCCCTCGACTGTGTCCATTCCATTTCAAGCACTTCTGCTCTCCCCCCTTCCCGTCCCTCCCAGAACCACGATAGGGTTTCCCTTGTCCTCACCTTCCACCCCACCAGCCTTCACATTCAACGGATTATCCTCTGCCATTTCTGCCACCTCCAGCTCGATGCCACCACCAAACACATCTTCCCCTCTCCTTTCAGCATTCTCAAGGGACCGTTCCCTCTGCAACACCCTGGTCCACTCTTCAATCATCCCCAACACCCTCTCCCCTTCCCACAGCACCTTCCCATGCAAACATAGACAATGCAACACCTGCCCTTTCACCTCCTCCCTTCCCACCATCCAATGCCCCAAACGTTCCTTCCAGGTGAAACAGCGATTTACCTGTACCTCTTTCAATTCAGTATACTGTATTTGCTGCTCACAATGCGGTCTCCTGTACACTGGGGAGACCAAATGCAGATTGGGTGACCGCTTTGCTGAACACCTCCGTTCAGTCTGCAAGCATGACCGTGAGCTTCTGGTCGCCTGTCACTTTAATTCTCCGCTCCACCAACACTTTGACCTCCCTGTTCTCGGCCTCCTACGCTGGTCCAATGAAGCTAAATGGAAGCTTGAGGAACAGCACCTCATCTTTCGATTAGGCACTTTACTGCCTTCAACATTGAGTTCAACAATTTCAGATCATAACCACTGCTCCCATTTTTCAGACAGCAGGTGCTGGTAATGATTCTGCTGCTGCCATTTACACCTCTTCTAGACCCACCTTTTGCTTCTTTACTTGTCCCATTATCAATCCCTTTTGCCTTGCACCATTATTCCTTTTATTATGTAATCTCTTCTGCCTTCAACCCTATCACAGACCTTCCCTTTTCTTCTTTTTCTCCCCTCGCCCAACTTTTTCTCTGCCTCTGTACTTGCTTAAAACCTGTTACATCTCTAACCTTTGCCAGTTGTGACATAAGGTTATCGACCTGAAATGTTGGGCTGGATTTTGCGGGGGGGTCAGTGGGCACGATTGGTGGCGGGTCGGGTGGGAAAGTGTTTTTCTCCCCCAGCGGGTTGGGACCCTGCTGTCAACCCGCCGCCATGAGCCTTTACCAAATGTCGGGTCTGTCAGCACTGAGCAGACCCAACATGCAGCGGCCGGGAGGCAATTAAAATCATTAGTGGCTTGTTTACAGCCACTTATCAATGGTTTTACCCCAGCTTTTTTGAATTTGACAGGTCACCCACCGGTTTCCCGCTGTGCCCAGACCTCGTCTGTAAAGCTGAGGTGGGAGGTCAGTCGCCATTGAATCAGCTGATGAGCTGACAGCTTCAAATGTCAAGTCAAAGCTCCCAGTTGATTGAGAAATGTTCCCTTACCCACTAGCTTCTCTAAACTGCATTTCCACTACAGATTTAGGATGCTGCAAGTCTTTACACAAGTCTGACATCATTGCCTCTCCCACCATTGACTGATCGCTTTTGTCATCTCTACTTCACCTGCCATCTATTCCATCAGCATGGGTGCCCTTTATAGTCTCTCGCCTTGGTCCTCAGAATCCCACCATGATCAGCCTCAACACCAGTATCACCAGGCACACCAGCATCACCAGGCACACCAACAGCACCAGGCACACCAACAGCACCAACAACAACACCAACATTCTCCGCAATCAACTGATGCTGCACAGGACAGAGGGTATCAGCACCCAACCACATTCCTGCCCAGGAGGCCAGGGATGGCCTCACCATGACCAGATTTAATTCACTTGATGCTGTACATCCTGGCTGCCACATGATGTGCCAGGTTGGCACCACCCCACACCAACACTATAAGGCATCCCTACAATGCCCAAGCCATTCCTTTCACACTCATCACCATTGTGGGGGCTACCGTTATGTCTCACCATTCACTGCAACTCACTAAGCCACTTCCAAAGGTGCACACAAATCTGTCCAAGAATGCAAAGTGTTGGAAATAAAGGTTTCAATGTTTGATGCCACATTAACAGAAACTTCACATGAACAATGCATAAAACACCCAAGTACCTACCCTTGTGTGTTGTCAGTTAGTATGATGAACAAAGGATGATGGTGAGTGTGAGGGGTGGCTAGTGAGATGGGGATGTGATAATGTAGATAAAGAGGGATAGATGGAGGTGCAAGGTAAGTTGGTGTGAGTAAGGATATGCAGGAGTAAGGTAGGGAAGGCAGAGTGATGGGGATGTGATGAGTGGCACAGCAGGATGAGGTTGAGTGTGACTTTGCAGTAACCTTTTGTGATCTACTGAGATCATTGAAAGGTTTGCAGCACTGCACCCAGGTCCTCCTGACGACATCCCTGCTTGTGCCCTCCTCTGCAATGTGCAACCAGGCTGCATTGATCTCCTAGGGAGGTCTCTTCGCCCATGGGAAGGAAAGAGAACCTCCCTGCATGCTGTGACTCCCTCCATAAGCATATGGAGGGAATCATGGGAGAGCCTGGGTGCAGCCCTGTACCTTTGTGCAGTGCTTGTCAGTGTTTGCAGCACCTCAATACTGTAGAACACTGACAGCACAAATGTCAAAAGAAAGTTGGCCATGGTCCCTTTAAGGAAACCGGCTGATGACGTGTCATCAAATGACGTCACCAGACCCATTCCCTCTGGCCGGCAAACGCGCTGGGCGGATTTAACAATTCCAACCAAGGGAAATTCATTTCAGAGGCCGGGATAGAGCCGGCAGTGGGGTCGGGACCCGCCACCGATGTCGTCCGCCACGACTCCACCGAGGATCGTAAAATCCAGCCCGTTAACTCTGCTTCTCTCTCCACAGATGCTGCCTGACCTGCTCAGTGTTTCCAGCCTTTTCTGTTTTTATTTCAGATTTCCAGCATCTGCAGTATTTTGATTTTGTTATATTTTGTCCTCCTGTTTCCAGGCATCTGACAATGTTGCCTTTCAATTGAATGTACAGAGCTGCTTGAAAGGGGTCATGAGGTAATTTGCCCTGCCATTTTCCCCCTCAGTTTAGGAAAACACTTTGGGGGAGAATTGGGTACCTTTGTGCCTCCCTTTAATGCCTCCGGGAGGCGATAACGGGGTGCTAACCACTTACCGCCCAGGCACGGCGAGAATATCACCTCCTGCTAAATTCGGCGGGAGGTTTGCGCCGGTGGTAAGGCGTTGCGCCCCAATCTCCTTTTCCCAGAGATCGTGACATCATCGCCATGCACATCGCCCCAGTAGCACCCTGGACCCGAACTTCAGTTCCGCCCCCTGCAGAATCGCCAGGCGAAGACACCGACAGCTGCAGGAGGTGTTGTTTGGGAGGCCGATTGCTTCGGGGGTGAAAGTTAAAGGGAAGGTTGCTGAGGTAAGACTCTAAATTTTTGAATTGGTTTTGGTCAATTTTTTTTGCCTTCTCCTGGGCCGCAATCGATCAGGCCAGCACTCTGCTGGGGTGCATGGGGCTGATCGAGCCGAATCACGGCCACCGTTGGGGACCAGCTAACTGGTCCCAATGCAGAGCCTGCAGCGATGGCCCTTCCCTTTAAAGGAGGGAAGTAGCCTCGGAACGTGGCAGCGCTGCACGGCCCATTATGCAGCACTGCACCACTAGCGCCATGCCTGCGTCCTTTAGCGCTCCAGGAAGGAAGTGGAGTGCTATTGCTCCACTTCCTTCATGGAGAACTAAACCCAATTTCGTGAATGCTGGGAATCATTCGCGCCTGGTGCTAAGTTTCTCAGCTTTCAAAGGTTACCGCCCCCAAATGGGGCGATACTGAATTTCTCCCCCCTTTGCCTTTTCTCACTGTTTCTTCCCAATGACGAAAGCTGAGAATGGGATTTTGTTTTGGGCTGAATTCTGGATGCAAACCAAGGTCTTACCATTTGCAAGCATCTGCAGCCTCGCTTAACTAAAGCAAAGAGTTCTCATTCACCATCTTGTTTCATATTCCTTATGGTTGCACAAATAGAAGAAAGTATAAGAAAACTAACAGTGACATGAATATACCAGGGAATTAAGCTGTCACAAAGCTTATGATGACAAATATTGCTTTAACCTTTGTTATATATACACAGCAAAAAGCTAGCTGTAAAGTTGCAGCTCAGATTACATCGTTTCACGCACGCTCTGCCAGTTATCATTATTCATGCATTTCTACATCTTCTGGCATTCTGAGACTACTGTACTGTGTAACCTGTTTGGTTTAATATGCAGTCACATATTAAAAGTGCAAACTAAAATTATAATGACACAGCAGGCTTGACATGCAGAGCTGAGCTTTGTTGATGACGCAGTTTGCAAAAGAAATAATCCAGCAAGGTATTAAGCTATATGAACCAGGAAGGTACCAAGTTTGATCCTTAGTCTGTGCTGCGCTAGTTCATCATACCCTGAGCAACATTATGAGGGAGGGGGGAAGTCAGCCAGGGTTCCTTCTCCATATCCAGTGATGTTTGATGTAAACAGGATTTGGCTTTGATGCTGTCCATGGATGAATAAACTAAGCTCACCATCTATGGTCACACATCAACAATGGCCACCTGGATGAGGTGTCGGAGTGCTGCTGGTAGCCAAGGAACCATACCAAGCTAGAGTCATTGCTTTCAAGAAAGGAGAGGAGAAATGGGGAGTGAACTAGGAAAGAATCATCCAGAGATCCTCTGAAGCAGCAGTATAACCGGCAACAGACATCCAGCAAGGCTTCCAATTGTGTGTGTGTTTGTTTCCAAAAGGACTTGCTGTCTTTCCAAGGATGTGGCTGGTTGTAGCAGAATATGATAAAACGTAGATGAAGAAAAAGAAGATCTAAGTCTCTCATAGTGCTAGCTTTTATCTTGTACTAGGCAAGGAAATACAACACTGTGCATAAGAGGGGCATAGTTCTTCATGGTGTGTTTTGTATGGTATTGAGTGGGAAATGAATAATTTAGCAAAAGCTAACAATATGGTCTGATTGAAAGACATTGATTCTAAGCATAAATGAAACAAAAGACATTACATTTTTAAAAA
Source organism: Somniosus microcephalus (assembly GCF_052327205.1). Classification (NCBI taxonomy): domain Eukaryota; kingdom Metazoa; phylum Chordata; class Chondrichthyes; order Squaliformes; family Somniosidae; genus Somniosus; species Somniosus microcephalus. Next base: position 49,869,124 of record NC_141004.1, read on the forward strand.
CACGTTAGAAACAGCTCTTGGGATTGTGCAGGGGAACAGTCCTCAGCTTCTTAGGTCATGTTATGATCAAGTTTTCAGCCCAGAAGGTAAGCAAAGGGACATCAGTCTCCAGAACAATGGTACCAATGTTTATTCCAGGGTTTCAGAATTCCTTATGGAGGAGGCCGCTCCCTCCACCACACACACACATACGCACACACACATCTGACCTGTGCTAAATCAGCTGTAAAAATAACAAGTTCTGTACTGTCCTCATTTTTCACAACCTCAAAATGTGTAAACACAGGAATTTCAATATCAAGCCCAGAAATCCTTGGAGGGGCAAAGCTGTTTAGATAGGATAGTCCAATAAGGGCTAATGATTAACTAGTAATGATAATTTTGTTGAATGGGGATCATGAATGGGGTTCTATGTCTCAGAATGGCTTCCAGTATCACAATAGTTGGAGAACAATAACTTGAATATTGGTGTTTACAAAAGAAAGAACTTGCATTTCTATAGCGCCTTTCATAACCTCAGGACATCCCAAAGTGCTTTACAGCCAATTAGGTACTTTTAAAGTGTAGTCACTGTTGTAATGTAGGCAACATGGCAGACAATTTGCGCACAGCAAGGTCCCACAAACAGCAATGTGATAATGACCAGATTGTCTGTTTTAGTGATGTTAGTTAAGGGAAGTGTCGTGAAAGGGTGTTTGGTTGATTACGCTGGGGAGCAATGTGTAAATAATTCCAATGGTTAATACTTGGACTTGCAATTAATTTAAGACAGCATTATGGAAAATAAGATTTTGATTGCGCAGTCTGTAACAAGCTGCTCTTTTTCTGTAAGCTGCTGCAGTTGATAATCAAATTGTTTCAAATCCAAAAACTGAATGCATATTTTGGTGTAAGAGCAACATAATTGCTGAACCTGCCTTAATAATGTTTCAGGAGTGTTTATGTAACGCTAGACTGGAGTCCAGTGGACAGCAACAGTACCAAGACTATGGCCTAGAAATTCAGCTGTTTGCGCCAGACGTTAGCGCCAGATTTCCGGCGCTATCCACTTAGCGCCCGGGCACCGCCGGATCTGCGCCTACGCCGAAATTCAGCTGGGCTTTAGCGCCGGCGCAAAGTGTTAGCGCCCGGTCAGCTGCGCGCGCATCTTATGACGTCATTCCATCGTGCAACGCCGTTTGTGCGCCCCAAACCGGAAATTCAGTGGCGCCCGGCCGATGTTGGCGTGGCGCTACTAAGAACTGTGAAATGGAACTCAACAGAGGCCCTGTGGGATTCGGGGAGCGCTAATTAAAGGGCACATCCACTCACCCATAAAAGCTAGCCATTTCGCTGCAATGACTTGACTGGTTTGGATTTCTGCACAGAGAGCAAGGCACAGAGATTACTGATTTCGGACACCATAGGAGAGGTCTTTTTGGCTTCTAGCCAGTGCTTTGACATTTGCATCCTTGTGATTTTGCTGGTTGGAACTTTGTAATGGGGGCTGCATGGGGGGCCAACCCTCAGTTGCGACATTTTGTGCGAAGGGCTGGCATACGCTTTGAGACAGGCCCAGGCATGGCTAGACGCAGAGGGGCCATTAGGCGTCGCCAACGTAGGCCTTACCCAGTCAGGCAATACCGGGAGCAGGTCTCATATCTCACCATGACTGCGGCGCATTGTGTTAAGAGGCTGCGCTTCAGAAGGGAGGTGGTTGAAGAGATCTGCCAGCGGCTTCATGCAGATTTGCAGCCACAGCTCATGTCCAGGGCGTCTCTCTCGGTGGAAGTGAAGGTCACGGTGGCTCTCAGCTTTTATGCAAGCGGCTCCTTCCAAGCCGCTGCTGGGGACATCGCGACCATCTCCCAGTTCGCCGCGCATCGCTGCATCCGACAGGTCACCGAAGCACTTTTCGCGAGGAGCCACCAATTCATCTCCTTCCCCATGACCCAACACAAGCAGGAGCAGCGTGCATTCGGATTTGCCAGGATCGCGGCCTTCCCCATGGTGCAGGGCGCCATTGACTGCACGCATGTGGCTATGCGGCCACCTATCCGCAATGCCGAGCAAGACCGCAACCGGAAGGGCTACCATTCCCTAAATGTGCAGCTGGTGTGTGACCACAGGCAGCGCATCCTAGCTGTCAATGCCCGCTTCCCAGGAAGCATCCACGATGCCTTTATCCTGCGACAGACTACTGTGGCTGACATGTTCCAGGCACAGCCTCAACCAAGGGGATGGCTTCTCGGGGACAAGGGCACCCTTTGTGCACATGGCTCATGACCCCGCTCCGCGCGCCCAGGACCCCAGCGGAGCTGGCATACAACGAAAGCCATCAAGCCACAAGGAACCTAATAGAGCAAATGATAGGCGTCCTCAAGCAACGGTTCCGTTGCCTGGATCGTTCGGGCGGGTCTCTTCAGTATTCGCCGGATAGAGTCTCCCAGTTCGTCGTGGTCTGCTGCATGCTCCACAACCTGGCTATCCGCAGGACTCAGGCACTGCCACCTGACATTGGGCCACCACCTCAGGAGGACGAGCAGGAGGACCCTGAGGAGGAGCAGCACCAGGCCAGGAGGGAGCGACAAGGTCCAAGGGCCGTCCGCCGGGGGCTTATTGCTCGACACTTCTAGGCCCCCTGTCAGGGAATGGCCTGGCCCACTGAACGCAGCCGCTTCACAAGCCCTCAGCCGGTTAACCCAACAACCACTTGAAACATGACACCTGCACATGGTGAATAAATAAACATCTTTATTTGAAAACCTCAGGGCCCTTCCCACATGGAAGAGCAAAACAGAGAAGACCCCCAAAAAACAGTAACAAACTTCTGTCACTCCCAAAACCTGGGGAGGACTAACATAACATCAGCATCCAAATGGCCTCGTCACTGGCCTAACAAAAACAAGCCCCCCCAACAACACAAAGACCCCCATAAAACAAAAACACATAATGCCCCCCAGAACAGGAGACCCCGCATCACCCAAACCCTCGGTGAACACACTCTATTGGGTGTGGCGAGAGGGCGAGTGTGTGGACAGGCGTCTTTTGCCCCGGCCCATCCTGCTGCTGCGCCTCAAGCTGGGCCGTGAGGCTGTGCCAAGGCTGGGGGAAGGATCCTCAGGGCGACAAGGCGTCTCGCCAGATGCCCTTGGGGGTCGGCCTACACGAGGGCGGGCCCGGGAGGGGCCAGCTGGTGGCTGCTGCAGCTGTGGGTGGCCCTCTTCAGTGGCTGCAGGAGCTCCTTGCACCGTGGCTGGGGGAGTGGCAGGCTCGCCTGCACCAATGGGTACAAGGTGGGTGATGCCAGGCGCGCGCTGGTCGCCAGACACACGTGCACTCGGGCGGCCTGGCCGGGGAGCAAGCGCGCCAAACTGTGGGTGGCCAGACCGGTGTGCGGCAGCAGGGCGGCGCCTGGCCTGGCGACGCCTCCCCGCCAGTGCGAGGGTCTCAGAAGTCAGTGCCCCAACTGCGCCGGCATGTCCCCGCATCTGCAGTCCCATTGTCTGGACAGCACCTCTCAGCTGGCGACTGGCGTGCTGCGCTGCCTCGAGTTGCTCGAACCCCCTCTCATGCGCTGCCACAAGGAGCTCCACCCCCCTGGCGTGCGCTGCAGCGAAAACCTCGAGGCCCCTGGCCTGGGCTTGGCCGAAACCCACCACACTTTGAGAGAGGCTTTCGATGGCCTGAGGCATCTGTGCCAGCACCTCCATGATTTCCACGTGGCGGCGCTCCGACGCCACCGACATCTCGTCCAGGAGGCGCACCTCCTGGGCGACGTCCGAGTCCGGACTGGAGGGCGCCTCCACCCTCTGGCCAGAAGGCTGGCGTGCCGCCGGAGCGCTGCCGTGTGCGGCCACGCCACTGACACCAGGTTCTGCCCTCCCCTCCACCGCCTCCCCCCTCTGGGCAGAAGGGTCGCGTGCCGCCGGAGCCTTGCCGCGGGCGTCCATGCCACTGGGACCAGGTTCGGGGCTCCCCTCCCCCGCCTCCCCCTGGCTCTCCGGCACGCCAGACGTATCCCCTTCATTGGCATGTCCTGGAGCGGAGGAGGGTTCCCCCGAGGTGGCGCCTTCCTGCTGCTCCTCCACGTCCTCCTCCTCCGAGGGCCTGGCTGTGTGGGCTTCAGGGAGCACCTCCTCCTCACCAGCTGAAAGCAGGAAGGCACAAGTGTAGCTTTAGAGTGAGGACAGGCCGACAGCGAGGGAGGCCGCACTGGTGCATTATGCGCATTTATCGGCCACTGGGGAAGGATGTAGATCTGATGCGCGAGGGCAAGGATAGAGGTGCAGCCGGTCCTGTCCTTACCAGTGGGCTCCAGTATAGGGTCGGCGTCGCCGATCGCCACAGGCCCAATCACCGGGTGCCGCAGCAGTCGGGCCACCCTCTCTTCCAGAGGCGTCAGCTCCTGGAACTCGCGAGGGCCTCCACCAGTGACACGGAGGCTCCTGGCGTTCCTCGCCAGCTTGGCCTGCAAGAGAAAGGAGGGCGTCTAAGTACAGTGTGGTGCCCTGTAGCTGTGTGTGAGGCCTGCCATGGTGGAATAGCTTGCACAGTGTGGTGCCCTGTAGCTGTGTGTGAGGCCTCCCATGGTGGAATAGCTTGCACAGTGTGGTGCCCTGTAGCTCTGTGTGAGGCCTCCCATGGTGGAATAGCTTGCACAGTGTGGTGCCCTGTAGCTCTGTGTGAGGCCTCCCATGGTGGAATAGCTTGCACAGTGTGGTGCCCTGTAGCTCTGTGTGAGGCCTCCCATGGTGGAATAGCTTGCACAGTGTGGTGCCCTGTAGCTCTGTGTGAGGCCTCCCATGGTGGAATAGCTTGCACAGTGTGGTAAGTGCAGAAAGAGCTCTTGATTAACATGCAAGTGCCATTGCAGCGGCAGCAGGGCTGGCCATTAGACCTTGGATGTCCCTTTGGTCCTAATGGGAGGTGCACATGCAAGGATGAGGGGGACATTGGAAAGGGTACTCACCTTGACCAGCCGACATAGGTCGTTGTATTTCTTGCGGCACTGGTCCGCACTCCTGGGAACATCTGAGCTGGAGGAGACCCTCCGGGCAATTTTGGTCCAGGCCTCCCTGAACTGGCTCCTGGGAGCCTTCCTGCCACTAGCCGGGCAAACGACCCGCCTTCTTTTGCGCACCCCATGAAGGAGCACACCCAGCGCATGCTCAGAGAAGCGTTCGGCTCTTTCACGGGCCCTCTCCATGTCCTCCAGGCGTTGATATGCCACACAACCACTCCTGAGGCCTAGTTGCAGGGCTACAGCATGCAGGGCGTGGCTGCAGTCAAAGTTGACCCTTCCCCCTTTAAGAGCTGGCCGGCGTCAGGGTGTCTGCTGACACTCACCACATGATCGCACCTGCGCTGCGCCCGGAATCGGCGTTATTAGGCTGCATCGCCGGATTAGCGCCTGAACACAGGGTTCCAACGCCTTGTGCAGCGCTCGGCCAAAAAGTTGGCCAAATCTACTGAATTTCGGCGAGCTCGCCTGCACTTTCCGGCGGGCGCTAAATTTGACGAGCCCCCGACTTTAGCGCCGCAATAGCGTCAGAACTGAATTTCTAGGCCAGTATTTTAAAACGATTGGGAAAAGCAATTACAAAATGGGTGTGCTACTCTTAGTAATTTCCTCACAATTGACTTGTGAAATTGGTCAACTAATTAACTAAGATTGAGTTGTCAAAGATCCATCAAATCCAGCTTTACAATAACGAATGTTTAGTGGAAAATTGTGTCATTTAAAATTGGGACATCTAAAAATATCTAACAAAAAAAACCTTGAAGGAGCATTCTTTAACTTTTATTCTATTGCCATCAATTAAAATTATGTAATGCGATTTTTTAAGTAAATGAATTTTAAACAGAGTACTAACTAAGCCAGTGCTGCCATTTTCACAGTGGGATGAGCTGAACAGTAGCCACTAACTCCCGCCTCTGCAGTACACCCTAGCCCATTTCACAGGCGGTGATCGTGGGCAGTAACAGATTCCACGGAAGGATGGGGGAGTAGCTGAGTTAGAGTTGTGGTTGTGTAACTGCAATGAAAAGGAAGACATGACTGTAAAAAGACCTTCATCCAAGTATGCAATTTTAAAGCGTAACACTCGTTTTAAGCCTCGGGAACTATTGATTGGAAATATAATATGGACTCAGTTTCTTTTCTTTCCATGGAAGGAATCTTGCTGCCAAGCCTTCGCCATCCACAAGTCTTATGAAAGTGGTCTCGGTAGCATGCCCATCGACTTTCTGTCTCTTCCAATTGGGTAATGCCTAGCTTTCACTCGCTGCATCTCACTCATTGCTTCAATGTGATCAGGATCTTACTGTGTGGTGAGTCATAAGCACAAACGCACACTGCATTGCCCTGTTGCGTATCAGATCATTGTGCCAAACCAATGCTCTATAAAGTAAGATTTGTTGCTGAACCTGGGAACAGGTCTGATGAGTAATGAGTGAAAGGGGCACTAAATTCTAGTAGTGAAATGCGTCCTTTCATTACAGTACTCACTGTGCTCATATTCAATGTTTCCTATTCCTCTACTCAGAGCAATGTGTGCTCACTTATTTATGGCACCTGGGTCACCAGGTCTTTTTCTTTTTCTATACAAATGATGTGATGGTGTAAATAAGTAAAGTGATTTGTTCTTTGGTTGGTCATTAAACTGATATATTGGCAAGTAGTACAATTTGTTGTGTTTTTTTCACCGCATTTATCAAGCAAAATTCCCATTTATTAATCAAGGTAATGATTAAAAAAATACTATTGGCTGCACTGATTAGAATAAAACTTTGCCTTGTGAGGTTTTAGTGAAAAATGCATCAGGAAGCCAAACTAAACAGCAATTAACTATTTTGACACATTTGTGTCCTAGATGAATGCTCCTGGAATGCTATCTCCTATTGCTGGTGACATCCTGAACATGCTGTTGCCTATAACATCCCAATCACCTATCGTTGGTAGCTCAATCGTGAATTTAAATGCACTGCCATTGGCTGCAACTTTTCATTTCACTCCACATTTTCTGCACAGGGGTCTGAATAGGTCTCCTCCCCTTTCACCTCGTGACTTTGCGAGAAGGACAGAGCTGTATTCTGAAGAGCAGAATCACTGATTTTATTGTCAGAGCCTCTCACACTGTTTTACCCAAAAGCCCATTATTTCCAGCCTTTAATAGGAGGAGCACATAGCAACGAATGGGATTTTGCTTTCCAGAACAATAAAGTGTTCTAACTAACTTCAGATTTTATGGTCTGTGTCATCGCCATTTCAAGAAACTAATTTAATTAAAATAGCTTTCATCCCTTAGGGTTAAGGCTCCGGTGATTTTCTGTTTTCCGCTTACAGTAATGGAAAATATTGGCAGGAAGAATAATTGGCAATACCATCATTGCACGACATAAATCTAAGCATTTTGTCAGTTCTTTTAAAAAAAAGAGCTTCTGGTTACATTATTTTGATGAAATAAGTTTCAGGATTTTTTTAACTGTTACCCCAAAACACCAATTTAAATTGTTCCTCTAGCCGACAATTTATTTTGTTACGACAGGCATCATATAAGTATAAATTTTTAAAAGTATAACAAATGAAACAGCAAATCATTTCTTTCTGGTTTCTTCTGAATTTTGGAGAAGAGCTGGGGATTTACAAACAGTCGCCAATCTAAAGCAAAACTTCCCCAGTGTCTCACCTCCTGACCCCACAAAGACTTTCTACCATCTACAAGGCACAAGTCAGGAGAGTGATGGAATACTCTCCACTTGCCTGGGTGAGTGCAGCTCCAACAACACTCAAGAGGCTCGACACCATCCAGGACAAACCAGCCCGCTTGATTGGCAGCCCATCCACCACCTTAAACATTCACTCCCTCCGCCACCGGCGCACCGTGGCTCCAGTGTGCACCATCTACAAGATGCACTGCAGCAACTCGCCAAGGCTTCTTCGACATCACCTCCCAAACCCGCGACCTCTACCACCTAGAAGGACAAGGGCAGCAGGCGCATGGGAACACCACCTTCTCCAAGTTTCCCTCCAAGTCACACACCATGCTGACTTGGAAATATATCACCGTTCCTTCATCGCCACTGGGTCAAAATCCTGGAACTCCCTCCCTAACTGCATATTGGGAGTACCTTCACCACATAGACTGCAGTGGTTCAAGAAGGCGGCTCACCACCACCTTCACAAGGGCAATTAGGGATGGGCAATAAATGCTGGCCTTGCCAGTAATGCCCACATCCCATGAATGAATTTAAAAAAAACAAGAAATACTCTCTAATTAACCTCAAGATTTGTGCAAGGGCAATAATCCTTTAATTTACCTCAGGATTTACATCAATGCGATTTCGGGGTAGATTTTGGCCTTAATTGCCTGGTGTAGCGGAATACCCATTCATTGTAGAGCTTGCCCAATCTTCATTCTGTTGATTTCAGTAGAATAAAAATCAGATACATTGTGAAAAAGGCGGGTGATTCGCTTTGCCAGATTACCTGTGGCCTAACCAAAGTTCTATATAAGTTTTACATAACTTCTCTGCTTTTCAATTCTATTCCTCTAGAAACTAACCCCAGTGCTTTGTTTGCTTTTTTTTATGTTCCTATTAATCTGTGTGGCTAGTTTTAGTAATTTGTGTATCTGTACCCTGAGTCCCCTTGCTCCTCTACCCCGTCTAGACACTTAATGCATGGGGGCGTTTTTAATTTTCAACGTGCATCAGGCGGGCAGTGGGTGGAGCGATCGGAATGCCTGCCAGATGCTGCCAGCGAAAGGCCTGAACCATTTGATTGCTGGGCCTCGTGTATGGAACTGGCCCACATGTTTCCTGCGCTGATAGTCAGCACACTGATTGAGAGAGACGGGAATTCCCTTGGCCCATCCGCATAGCCGAGCCAGCAGAGGATCCTTAAAGGGCCGAAGGTTAGGCAGATCGCAAGAGGGTTTTTCTGGAGGCACAGTCATTGTAATCATGCTCATCCTTCCCCCCAAAAAATCTTCCACAAACCTGTATGTTGTCCTTTTCTGAGCGAATTCAAGCACTCCCATTACGGGATGCTGGTTTTGGCTGCTCACTGCTCAGTGTCAGCGGATGGGGCACCTGTAGCACAGGCGCTGCTCATTTTCAAATCAAATGACATTGGGTCCCCTTGTATGACATAGGACCCTGGTTTGCAGATAGTAACGAGGCTCCTGCGTGTTTCCTCAGGAGACCTGGCTGACTTTTTTGCCGGCCGTTCCAAAATTGCAGCAAACGTGAAGACAGCAGGAAAACTGCAGGTAGTTTCTCGTTGCAATTTTGGTCTGGCCTTGTTCCTGTGGATACACGGGTTAGCAGAGGCATCAAAATCGCCCCCATATCTTCTGAGTTATTTTAAATAATGCTAAGGATGATCCCTTAGTTTATTGCAAATACAAAACATTTTATGCTACAACCATCTGCATGATTTTTATATATTTATTTAAGCACCCTATGTAAATTATATGGGCTTACAGTGACACTGGTGTATGAGTTGCTGCCCTATTCTTGAAGGCCCTGAAGTATGCATCAAATAACCAATTTTATTTGTACTTCTATGAGGAAACAATTTAATTTTGAATGCAAAAGTAACACAATATGAGAATCATTATTTTTCTGTTGATTATATCTTAGAAAATAGATTGAATTTAATCCTTTCTGAGGTTTCAGTTATAATTACAGCACTTTGAAGTTATTTCCTTCGCAGATACAAGTGTTTTAATATTTCATTCTACCAAAAAAATGTTTGCTTTAATGAGTTGCCATAAATATTCTGTTCACTGGTGGAATTTCATGCAGCTCAATGGCTGTGATAGAGACTGGCAGAGAAGCCACATTAATAGAGGCTCTATTGTCCTTCCTTTTGCTCCTTCATAAACCGGAAGAGAAATGCACTTAACAGATTGGGGATGAAATTGGTCTGCACCAGAAGCGAAGGAACAGGCTCAGAGCGAATCGACAGGTTGTTTTGCATCATGCCTGGTTTTCTTTGGTATTGAGGTTGACAGAAAAGAGAATGGGGCGTGGTGCAAAATGGCTGCCGATTCGCTATGAGCCTGTTTTGTGCTACTGGTGAGGACCAATTTCACCCCCAATATCTGGTCATTATCTCATTGCTGTTTGTGGGCCCTGCTATGTGAAAATTGGCTGCTGCGTTCCTCTACATAACAATGACTATACTTCAATAGTGCTTCATTGGTAGTGAAGTGCTTTGGGATGTACTGAGATGGGGAAGGGCTCTATATAAATGCAAGTTCTTTCTTTCTTATGCTAAATTGGGGCAGGTAGAGTAGGCCCGTGAATCTTTGGGGTTGGTTTCCATCTCACTGGCAGCTCGTTTTTCAGTGTGTAAAACATCAGCGATTATGGGGATTTCAAATATAAGTTCAGCAAAATGCTAATGTTGGAATCTTACAATTTTTTAAGATATCCGTCATGGCGTTCCACTGAAAAAAGTTCCAAGCACAGTATATGGAGAATCTGTTACTGAAATCGTTGTTTTGATGTAAACAGCGTGATTTGGTGTTTTACAAAAGTTCTATGTCTTTTTTATAAGCTTACAAAAATATATTTTACATCCATGCTATTAAAAATGATCAACGAATTGATTATCCTTGAATAAGACTGAATAATGCTGAAAATAATTTATGCATTACTAATTACCTAAACCATTTTCTAAAGTGGTTTGGTCATCAGTAATGTTCAACTTTTTATGCAGTTATTGATCTAAGTGAATGAGTATCCAAGTGAATGAGTATTAATGAAATGTGCGTGTTATTGTGTTAGTAAAGATTTTTGTAAATATCATCAGACAGACCAAAGAAACCTTACAGTTACAGTAATACCACCAGTTTAAGCCTTTGAAGGATGTTCACAGCAAAATTAAAGCATAGAAACATAGAAGATAGGAGCAGGAGTAGGCCATTCGGCCCCTCGAGCCTGCTCCGCCATTCAATGCGATCATGGCTGATCATCCAAATTCAGTATCCTGTTCCTGCCTTCTCTCCATATCCCTTGATCCTTTTAGTCTTAAGAAATATATCCAACTCCTTCTTGAATATATTTAATGAATTGGGCTCTACTGCCTTTTTTGGTAGAGAATTCCACAGGTTCACCACTCTCTGGGTGAAGAAATTCCTCCTCATCTCTGTTCTAAATGGCTTACCCCTTATCCTTAGACTGTGACCCCTGCTTCTGGACTCCCCGACCATCGGGAACATCCTTCCAGCATCTAGTCTGTCTAGTCCTGTTAGAATTTTAAATCCCCTCTCATTCTTCTAAACTCCCGCGAGTACAAGCCCAATCGACCCAATCTCTCCTCATACGTCATTCCTGCCATCCCAGTATAACAAACAAAGATATTCATCGCTGTGCAAACACTCTGAGGTTGGTAATGTTATCAGGTTCCATTTGGTGTTTCTATTCCAGTCTGTAATACTTCATATATTTCGAAATGTACAGAAATGTTCCTGTTTTGTTGCCAGAAGTAGAATGCCATTGTAATGGCTTGTCATGGTACACAGATTGCATCTGGGTTTTATTTGGCTGGTAAACAAGTATGTCATATATCATCATGGTTACTGGCACAGTCTGGGAGAGTCTTCTTAGAGGAATGAATGTGGAAAGGGTTCTCTTGGAAAAGGCAAGGTACCCATGATTGCATTTTCCCAAATTTTAGTGTTGTAAGGGAAAACGACATTTATTAATACCTCACCTGAGTGACAATTCTTCATTTGTGAGCCTGGCCATTGAGTGAGTGTGAGTGGGCTATTTGATTGTGACTGCACTACTGCTTTGGTTGCAAACATTTAACTGAGCATTGGCCATAGATTGAACTTGGCACCTTCTGGTCTGTATGGCTCAGTATTGCAACACTCAGTAAATTTACCCAGTGAATTATTAGGGAGCACCTTTTAAGTTTTTAGTAGATGGATAGACAGCATAGACTGGTACCATATCCCAGGCATGGCGGGAGAAGGAACTCTAACTCACCTGTAAGCCAACTATCACAAATCAAAAGAATGGAGGAGTTTTGAGTGAGGGAAGTTTTAGCTGATGAGATGCAGCTCTTAAAGCAGATACTTCAACACCATTTGGTAGTGTTCTTGCATTCTGTCTCAGGGTCAAGTGTTCACATCACTCTGACTCGGTGTTTCAGTATTCACAGGGTTAATCTGAAAAAAAGAGACATTACTTAAGTTATGAAGCAACTACTTAAGGGGCGTGAATATTTTTATGTCTTTAGATGGTATTGGCTCCGCGCTGATCTGACTCCTCTGGTCATTTAATATAAGATAGCTTATTAAAACTTCTTAGTGTCTTGGAAAAGAGCTGGAGTTAAGTTCCTCTGCTTCTCTGCTTGGATATCACATTTGATTTATGCCTGAAGTTCGCACAAAGGTCTGAGTGTAGCAGAGCCAATCTCTTGAGAAGGATTTGCATATTGATTCCTGGGGAATGCCCTTGAATGTGCGTCCACGCCTGTCATCTCTGCATGCAGGGCTGTGTGAGCAGCATCGCAAGCAGGAAGGCAGAGAGCCGCATGTGTACTATTGCGGGTAGTGCTTGATAGACAACCGGATTGCATGCAGGAAAGGGGACTGCAGGAAGCAACGGATAAGCAATAGGGTTGATTATCAAACTTCTAGAGGAGGCTACCAGGAATCATAGTGCATCTGATAAGTGGTAAGGGGATTTTTCTGGTGATGTCTTCCTTTGCTAAAAATTGTCTTTTATTTTCACTCAGCAGCCAACTTTATAAATCAGTTGTATGCATTCAGTGTCAGAATAAAACACATCCTTTTTATTTTTAACAGCTAGACAATTTAGCAATGCAATGTTAACCGGATATGCTTATTTTGTAATTATATCATTCTCTGATGGATCTGCAATAGGTTTAAAAATGATTTATATTTGTGTACATGGACTTAACCTGACTAGCTAGGTAATATTATACAGTCATATTCTTGTTTACTTAGTTTGATAGGAATGAGTCTACATTTATTCTCCTGGTCCAGCTTTATTTATTGTACCCAAGGGCACAACAGTGGTACTGTGAAAGAATCTATCAGATTCTGTACAAGAAGTAGCATGTCATCACGGATGGACAGTGCGGGATATATAAGTGGCTCATATAAAAATATGAGGAAAGAAACTCGAAGGATTAGTACTGCAGTGGTCTCAAAATGCACCTGTACTTCAGAGTCTTGTACCATAGTGCTAATAATGCCTGCATCAGCATAGGTCCCATGTCTTGCCTGCATATGAAATAAAGCATATAAAAATTAAGCAAGATCTTGCAGTACACTACAAGCCTCTTAATGGAAACACCCCGTGGGTTCCCATTAATCAAAGACCGTGCATTGTATGAGGATGGGATTGATGCTTAACCAAATGTTCCCTTAAAATGGATGTTTTCATTTACCCTGTAGCTAGCATCTACTGCTTTTAAATTTCTTTCATCATTTGCTTTTAACGTGAAATCTAAAATATTATATTATATTTCTTTATCTCAAATCATAAATCTTTATCTATCAGCTATATCAAGCACACTCTTCCAAATTTAAGTATATTAATTATATGTTACACATAAAAGAGAAATCATTTATAGCGCAATTTACATTTGTAGCAAGTCTTCAATGCAACTAAACTGTACGCCCTGAAAATACGTGTTTCAAAATAATCCACTGAACAGCTATATATTATAAGCGGCATGATGAGTGTCAGTTTGACTCCATGGTAGCACTCTCCTCACTGACTCAGAAGGTTGTGGATTCAAGCCCATCTCCAGGACATTAGCACATGATGTAGGCTAACACTTCAGTGCAGTATCAAGGGAGTGAAGCATTGTCAGTGGTGCTGTCTTTTAAAATAGACGTTAAACCAAGGCCCTGCCTATCTGTTCAGGTGGACATCACTGATCCCATGGCACTATTTGAAGATGACCAGGGTGTTCTCTCAGTGTCCTGAGCAACATTCCTCCTTCAAAGACCACCAAAAACAGATGGACTGCCATTCATCTCGCTGTGGGACCTTGTTGCGTGCAAATTTGCTGCATTTGCGTACATAACATAATGATTACACGTCAAAAGCAATTCATTGGATGTGAAGTGCTTTGGGGCACCCTGAGGATGTGATAAGGCACTTTATAACATGCAAAATCTTCTAAATTTTCTTTTTTTTAAACCTGAATGGCTCCCTCAATGACTCAGTGGGTAAATGGGCCCCATGTTCTAGTACTATTACTAAGCCATACAGGTCAGAGGATTTCAGTTTCAATCCCTGGTCTGTGCTGAATTAGTCAGGAATTGGGATGCTAAGGAAGTTAACGTCAGCCGGAATAAAGCACATCAAAATTAGACAAATTGTGCAGGACACGACGAGCCTCTTAATGGAAACACTTTGTGGGTTCCCATTGAACAAAAGTTCCTCACTTCTGCATGGAAGTAGAAGGGTGATCATCAGGTGAGGGCAAGATCAGGCTCAGCTGTGAGCTGTCTCAGTTCACAATGTAGAATGCTCACTTGGAGTAGTGTTCAGAGGGTGGCTGGCACCCATAGGAATGTAAGCTGGCTCCTTCAGGAGAGCTAGAAAAAGACATATCAGCATATTTTATTCATTTATTCACTGGGTTGATTGATAAAATCTAAATCCAAATTTGGTTAAAATGAAAAAGTTTTACAAATTTCAAATATAATCAAATTGCCAAAACTAAAACATTATGCAAGGATTTGAATGTAAATAATTCAATGCATTGATAATCGAGATGAAACATTCAACTCTGAGCCAAAGATCCCAGCTTTAAGTTACAGACTGCATAGATATTTGAACTTAGTTAACCTCAGTAGCTGAGTTTCAACTTACTCTTGAATCAATTGCTTAATGGAGCTACTGCATCTCAGGAGTGAGGGGAGAAATAAGCAGAGAGCCCTCTCCGTCCAACAATGGAGGACTTCTGCTAGCAAATATGTCAGCTGTGGCTCAGTGGGTAGCACTCTCGCCTCTGAGTCAGAAGATTGTGGGTTCATAATCCCACTCCAGAGGTTTGAGCACAAAAATCTAGGCTGACACTCCAGTGCTGCACTGTCGGAGGTACCGTCTTTCAGTTGAGGCGTCTGCTCTCTCGAGTGGATGTAAAAGATCCTATGACACTATTTTGAAGAAGAGCAGGGGAGGGTGCCCTGGCCAATATTTATCATTCAATCAACATCACTAAAACAGATTATCTGGTCATTATCATATTTCTGTTTGTGGGAGCTTGCTGTGCGCAAATTGGTTGCTGCGTTTCCTACATTAAAACAGTGACTACACTTCAAAAAGCACTTAATTGGTTGTAAAGCACTTTGGGATGTCCAGTGGTCGTGAAAGGCGCTATATAAATGCAAGTCTTTCTTTTCGTTAAATATGGAAAACATTCATGGTGATTATGGACAACCCTGTGACCAAGTTCATTTTCCCTCTCCACTTCTGAAAGAGATCACATCATGAAGGTAGGAGTGTTGGCTGTATGCATTTAAACATAAGAAGGGATTGTTAGAAAATTAGCAGTAATCGCATTGTTTTAATTCTGACCTCATCATAATAAATTGCTGAACACTGATCATTTTAAATCCACCCTCTAACATAATCACTTTTCCCACCAAAAACACCAAATTTTAGACCACCGTTTTGCAACCCATCCTGATACCAAGGAAGATAGTGACTTAATGCATCCCCCTTTGGTCAGCTGATACTATTTCACCGGCTGCCTAACTTCAGATTCCAAGAACTTCCAGTGCACCGAAAACTCAGGTTGTCTTTATTGGAGCTAGATTTAGTTTTAATGTAAGTTAGATCAATACATTTGTGGTCTCACAGGGTGACCCAAACAGTGGGGGTAATTTTGGCTCTGGGTGATAGTGTAAAACGGGCGCTATCAATTCAGTCACCCCTTACACATCTCTCCCGATCTTCACTTCTATTGACCTCAATGTATTGGGAGAGCTGTATAACCAGTGGCTAAATCGATAGATATCACCCAAAGCCAAAATTACCTCCATTGTGATGTCCATCCAAAAATTGGCTGAACACTTTGGATAATATCTCTCTAGTTCAATAGCCCCTGAACATCTTTTATTTAACCTAAGCATGATGAGCACAGGCTGCATCAGACACTTGGAGTTGTTAAAACATACAACATATCTATTGCTAAGTATAACCAATTGCATGTTTATAACATGGGATGTGTTTGGAAATATAGCTTGTTTGGAAAGACGTAACATCTGCACGTGAGGTAGCTACCATGTAAATGGCTCCTGTACATCGTTAAAATGCTAGATGCATGAATTAAAAGAAAATGAAATAATCCTGCAAGTTTGACATACAAACTGAAAATGCTGGAAATGAAAGGTCGGTTAGCATCTGTAGGAGAAGGAAGGGTTAACATTGTGGGTGAATCCTCTTCAGATGAAGGGTCTACTCAAAACATGAACCTATTGTTCTGTTTCTATGTAATGCTAGCTATTTCTAATACTAATTCTGGGTCACCAACACAAGTTATTTCACTCTTAAATAGTGGGAGGGAATTTCCTTGATGTCAGTTATGCCGGAAAGTTACATCGTTCACCAGCAGGTTTCCTGGGGTAAGTTCATTTAAATATTCTTGATGCAACTCCGCTGTAACTTGAATGTGGATGCGGCGTCAGTTGCTGAACTCCACCCCCACAAAACTTCTGTGCAACAATGGCCTAAAGGTACTCTACAGACACCCAGCTGCAGCAGAGCAATGAATGACAGCAAGATAAGCAGTTGAAACGTGGTTTCGCTGGCAGTTTTCACCAAATCGCTTGAAGGCATCTCTCATGCACAACATCAGTCCAGATTGGCACTACCATACCCAATTATGTGCCAGCTGTGCCCGCTGGACACTATGCCAGGACAGCAAAACTGACTTCTCTGATCAAGACCTCCATGCCCTCCTCCAAGAGGTATTAGATAGAAGCCTCGCACTCCTATGTCTTCCTATCTCAAAGCCGATACCAACATCAGTCATGCCACCTGCAGGGAGTTGGCACTAGCACTGCCCCGGCACTGACTCCCAACTCCTTTACACCCGAGACTGATCAACAGTGCAGAAAGAAGCGAAAATACTTCACAAAGGCAGGCAAGGGTAGCATGTCACCACATCTCCCTTTCCATCCTGCCTACCCTGGGCATCACCACACTCTTCAACCTCTTAAAACAACACTCACACTACTCCTAGTACCTCACACTACTCCCTGGGTAAGGGCACCTACAACTTCCTAACACACCAACTGCTTTGCAGAACACCTTCCTCCACTCTAACATCTTCACCACGACACGTCTCACTTCACCTCTTCCATCGCAGTTGCCACACACTTCTTAACTGACAGCCTTATCCTCACATGCACAATCTTCCGCCTCATTAGCTTGCTATAAAAGAAATGCTTGCTTTGATTTACACGGCGCACTTGTCTCGTGATTTGTTATTTATGAGCATTAGAGTAAGTTGAGAAATAGACTATTCAGTAGATTCGGACCTCTTTGCACAAGTAACAGTGTCTGTTACCTGACAGGTGCAGTCCCTGACAGCTCCCTGGTTAATGTTACATAGAAGAACTTGGAGTGGGAGGGGGAGGATCCAGTTGTCATGGTCCATGTAGGCACCAACAACATAGGTAAAACTAGGAATGAGGTTCAGCTGAGGGAGTTTGAGGAGCTAGGATCCAAATTAAAAAGCAGAACCTCAAAGGCAATAATCTCAGGATTGTTACCTGAGCCACGTGCAAATTGGCATAGGGAAAAACAGATTAGAGGTTTAAATGCGTGGCTCAAAGAGTGGTGTGGGAGGAAGAGGTTTTATTTCATGGGGCACTGGCACCAGTACTGGGGAAAGAGGGAGCTGTTCCGTTGGGATGGGCTCCACTTAAACCAGGCTGGGACCAGTGTCCTGGTGAACTGAATAATTAGGGCAGTAGACAGGGCTTTAAACTAATGAAGGGGGGTGGAGGTGGGAAGATTCAGGAAAGAGAATATTTAAAAGCAGCGAGAGAAATGTCAAGGCTCTAGAGCAGAGTAGAGTTTTGAGTAAAAATAAGTAGTGTGGGTCAGGAAGGAACAGAGAGAGTAACAAAGGCAATAGGGCATCAGTGACTAAGGTAACGTCAGGGAAAAATAGAAAAAAGTCAAAGCTAAAGGCACAATATCTGAATGCATGAAGCATTTGCAATAAAATAGATGAATTAATAGTGCAGATAGAAATGAACAGGTTTGATCTAAAAGCCATTACGGAGATGTGGTTGCATAGTGACCAAGGTTGGGAACTAAATATTCCAGGATACTTAACTTTTAGAAGAGATATGCAAAATGGAAAAGGAGGAGGGGTAGCCCTGATAATAAAGGATGGGATAAAGACAGTAGAGAGAAAGGATCTTAGCTCAGAAAATCAAGAAGTAGAATCAGTTTGGGTGGAGCTAAGAAACAGCAAGGGGCAGAAAACATTGGTGGGAGTTGTTTATAGGCCCCCAAACAATAGTTGTAATGTAGGGCAGAGTATAAATCAGGAAATTAGAGGCGCATGTAACAAGGGTAATACAGTGATCATGGGGGACTTTAATCTACATATAGACTGGGCAAAACAGATTTGCAGTAATAGTGTGGAGGACGAATTCATGGAATATATGCAAAATAGTTTTCTAGATCAGTATGTTGAGGAACCAACTAGGGAACAGGTTATTTTAGATCTAGTATTGTACAATGATAAAGGGTTAATTAATAACCTTGTAATAAAGGGGCCTTTAGGGAAGAGTGACCATAATATGATAGAATTTTATATTCAGTTTGAAAGTGATTTAGTTAAATCCGAAACTAGGGTCTTAAATCTAAACAAAGCAAACTATGTAGGAATGAGGAGCAAGTTGGCTACGGTAGATTGGGAAATTACATTAAAAGGTATGACGGTAGACAAGCAATGGCTAGCATTTAAAGAATTAATACATAATTTACAACAAATATACATTCCTTTAAGGCACAAAAACCCCACAGGAAAAGTGGTCCAAATGTGGCTAACAAGAGAAGTTAAAGATAGTATTAGATCAAAGGAAGAGGCTTATAATTTTGTCAAAAAGAGTAGTAAGTCTGAGGATTGGGAGGATTTTAGAATTCCGCATAGGAGGACCAAGAAATTGATAAAGAAAGGGAAAATAGAATATGAGAGTAAACTAGCGAGAGACATCAAAACAAACTGTAAAAGCTTCTATAGGTATGTAACAAGGAAAAGATTAGCAAAAGTAAATGTGGGTCCCTTATAGGCTGAGACAGGAAAAATTATAATGGGGAATAAGAAAATGGCAGCAAAATTAAACAAATACTTTGGGCTGGATTTTGCCAGCGCTCAGAGGTCGGGTTTGGAGGCGGGTCTGCTGTCAAAATAACAAAGATTGACAGTGGGTAGGAAACCCGCTATCAGCCCTCCTCCACGCGAGTCTCCCAGGTGTCTGGTCTGTCAGCAGAGAACTGACCCGACACCAAGTGGCGGGGGAGACAATTGAACTAATTAAATGGCTCGTTTAAACCAATTTAATGGTGTTTTGAGGCTTCCTTCCAATTTTACATGCTCCCCCATGGGTTACCCGCTGCTCAGGGAACATGCCAGCTCACCCTGGCATGAGTTGAGTCTGCTCTGATGTATCTGATAAGCTGACAGCTGCAGAAGTGGTGCAAAGGATGCCACGTTGCAGATGACGAGTTTCAGAGTGCAGAAACTGTTGGTTACTGCACTTGTAAGACATATAGAGATTTCTTTAGCTTGCAAGTGTTTAGAGCCAACTGTATGTCCAGTGCCACCTCATTGGAACAACCTCTCTCACCATTGACAGATCGCTTCTGTCATCTCACCTGCAGCTGCCATCTATTGCAGCAACATCGGTGCCCTGGAAATTATCTCACCTTGCTCCTCTGATTCTTTCCACGCTCAGCCCCAACATCAATCACCAGGCACACCAGCAGCACCAACAACAACACCAACCTTCTCCGCCATCACCTGATGCTACACAGGACATAGGGCATCAGCCCTTGACAACATTGCTGCCCAGGAGGCCAGCGATGGCATCACCATGGCCAGATTTACTTCACTTGACGCTGTAAGCCTTGGCTGCCACATGATGCGCCAGGTTGACACCATCCAACTCCAGCACCGTAAAGCATCCCTTTAATGTCCAAGCCATTCCATGCACTCTCATCACTATAGCGGGGGTGGGGGGGGGGGGGAAGTTATGTCTCAACATTCACTGGAACTTAGTAAGAAATTTTTCAAGGTGTGCACAGATCTGTCCAATAAAGGGCAGTGCTGAAAATATAGATTTGACTGTATGAAAGCATATTACCAGAAACTTCACCTGGACATTGGCTAAATCTCCCAAGTGCCTACCCTTGTGTGTTGTTAGTTGGTATGCTTGCACTAGGATGAGGGTGAGTGTGAGGGGTGGCTAGTGAGATGGGGAAGTGATAATGTAGATAGAGAGGGATGGGTGGAGGTACAAGGTAAGTTGGTGTGAGTAAGGATGTGCAGGAGTAGGGTAGGGAAGGCAGAGTGATGGGGATGTGTTGAGTGGCACAGCAGGGTGAGTTTGAGTGTGGCATTGCAGTAACGTTTCGGGAGCCACTGAGGTTGGCGACACTGCAGCCTGGTCCTCCTGACGACATCCCTGCTTTTATCCTCCTGTGCAATGTGCAACCAGGCTGCGTTGGTGTCCTGGGGAGATCTCTTCTGCCCTTGGAAGGGAAGAGAACCTCCTTGCATGCTGTGACTGCCTCCATATGCTCATGGAGAGCCTGGGTGCAACCATCCACCTTTGTGCAGTGCTTGTCAGTGTTTGCAGCACCACAATGCTGTCAAACATTGACAGAACAACTATCAAACTCAATGTGGACATGGTCCCTTTAAGGAAACCGACTGATGACGCATCATCAAATGACGTCATCTGGCACGCTTCCTGTTAATTGGCTGGGAAGCCCGCAAGGCGGGCTTAACAAGGCCAAACAAGGGAAAATCCCTTTGACAGAGCGGCTGCAGCCGGGAGCGGGACCAGAACGCACCAATTAGCTATCCCGCCACCATCCTGACACCGCTGAGAAAATCCAGCCCTTTGTGTCTGTCTTCACGGAAGAAGACACAAAAAAATTCCCGGAAATAGTTTATGGAAGAAGACGCAAAAAACTTCCCGGAAATATGCTCTAGCGAGAATGGGGAACTGAAAGAAATTAGTATTAGTAAAAAAAAAAGTACTGGAGAAATTAATGGGACTGAAAGCCAATAAATCCCCTGGACCTGATGGCCTACATCCTAGGGTTTTGAAAGTGGTGGCTATAGAGATAGTGGATGCATTGGTTGTCATTTTCCAAAATTCCATAGATTCTGGAATGGTTCCTGTGGATTGTAAGGTAGCAAATATAACCCTACTGTTTAAGAAAGGAGGGTGGGAGAAAACAGGGAACTACAGACCAGTTAACCTGACATCAGTACTAGGGAAAATGCTAGAATCTATTATTAAGGACGTGGTAACAGGGCACTTAGAAAATAATAATAAGATTGGGCAGAGTCAACACGGATTTATGAAAGGGAAACTGTGTTTGACAAATATGTTAGAATTTTTTGAGGTTGAAACTAGCATAATAGATATGGGGGAACGAGTGGATGTGGTGTATTTGGATTTTCAGAAGGCATTCGATAAGGTGCCACACAAGAGGTTATTAAACAAAATTAGGGCTTATGGGATTGGGGGTAATATACTAGCATGGATTGAGGATTAGTTAATGGAAAGAAAACAGAGAGTAGGAATAAACAGGTCATTTTCGGGTTGGCAGGCTGTAACTAGTGGGGTACCACAAGGATCAGTGCTTGGGCCTCAGCTATTCACAATCTACATCAATGATTTGGATGAGGGGACCAAATGTAATATATCCAAGTTTGCTGATGATACAAAGCTGGGTGGGAATGTAAGTTGTGAGGAGGATGCAAAGAGGGGATATAGACAGGCTAAGTGAATGGGCAAGAACATGGCAAATGGAATATAATGCAGAGAAATGTGAAGTTATCCACTTTGGTAGGAAAAATAGAAAAGCAGAGTATTTTTTAAATGATGAGAGATTGGGAAATATTGGTGTTCAGAGGGACCTTGGTGACCTTGTACACGAATCACTGAAAGTTAACATGCAGGTACAGCAAGCAATTAGGAAAGCAAATGATATGTTGGCCTTTATTACATGAGGGTTTGCATGTAAGAGTAAAGGGCCTAGAAATTCATTAAGGCGCTGCCAGCTTTGCGGCCAGTTACCGCCTAAAGAGGGCTTCTGCGCCAAAAAGGAGTTTGCGCTGATATTCAGCGCAGCGGTATTGGCGGCGGTAGCCGTTAGCGCTGCGCCGGCACCGATGACGTCATCGGTGTGCGCAGTGCCCTGGTTCCGCCCTGAATCCGGCCCGATCCCCATATTTAGTTGCGACCGCCTCCTCCGCAGCGGCCGCAAACAGCGACCAGAAAACGGGGCCGTACTGTAGCCTTAGTGGGGCGCTTTAAGGTGGAGGTGCGGCCGGCCGCTTTTTCGGCAGCCGCCTGCCCGCACCTCCTTCCCCGGCCTCCTCCACCACCCCCCCGCGGCATTGCCGGATGCTTTCCGCGAACCCGGCACTTCTCCGAGGTGCCGGGCTCATTTGCCGGCACTATCCAGCGGCGATCTCCCCGTTGCAGGCAGCTCCCCCTTAAGAGAAGGAGGAGGCCTGCAGTACCGCAGCCTGCCGCTCCACAGCGGCTGGCGCAGCGGCGC
Organism: Somniosus microcephalus; assembly: GCF_052327205.1. NCBI lineage: Eukaryota > Metazoa > Chordata > Chondrichthyes > Squaliformes > Somniosidae > Somniosus > Somniosus microcephalus. Next base: position 49,891,936 of record NC_141004.1, read on the forward strand.
CAAGAGCGCTGAAATTCAGTTTCAGCGCCCCAAGCGGAGGCGGGCACACCCTGGAATAGCGCCCGGTTCTGAATTGGGGCGCAAAAACTGAATATCTGACGATCGCTAATGGCTCCCCGCCCAGCGCTAACTTTTGGGCGCGAGCGAGCTGGCCGCCCCAAACTGAATTTCTAGGCCAAGATGTCTTACTGCAATTATATAGGGCCCTGGTGAGACCACACCTGGAGTATTGTGTACAGTTTTAGTCTCTTTACCTAAGGAAGGATATACTTGCCATAGAGGGAGTGCAATGAAGGTTCACCAGACTGGTTCCTGGGATGGGGGGATTGTCCTATGAGGAGAGATTGAGTAGACTAGGCCTATATTCTCTAGATTTTAAAAGAATGAGAGGTGATCTTATTGAAACATTCAAAATTCTTACAGGGCTTGACAGGGTAGATGCAGGGAGGATGTTTCCTCTGGCTGGGGAGTCTAGAACCAGAGTTCACAGTCTCAGAATAAGGGGTCGTCCATTTAGGACTGAGATGAGGAGAAATGTCTTCACTCAGAGGGAGGTGAATCTTTGGAATTTTCTACCCCAGAGGGCTGTGGAGGCTCAGTCGTTGAGTATATTCAAGACAGAGATCGATAGATTTTTGAATATTAAGGGAATTATGGGATATTGGGATAGTGCAGGAAAGTGGAGATGAGGTAGAAGAACAGCCATGATCTTATTGAATGGCAGAGCTGGCTCGAAGGGCCAAATGACCTACTCCTGCTCCTATTTCTTATATTCTTATGCAGATCTGCTCTTGCGGCCTGGAAGGATCTGGAGCCCTATAAGTTGAGGGCTGTTGTCAACTTATAGGGCTCCTATAAGTTGCCACAGACAGAACAGTTGTGGCAGTGCAATGATTCTTCAAATCTTTGTGATGAAGTTGGCAGCGATGTCCAAATTGCATCCTTGGCGAGGCATAGTCATTGCTCTCGTTTAATCGGTGCAGTCTGTACATTTGTGGGGAGGGTTGTTCCTGGCATGCTGCTGTCCTCTGCTATGCTGCCGGAGTGCAGGAGTGGCATAAACCCAGGAAATTCTGTGTACTTGAACAATTCAGCCAAGAAAATGAGCACTGAGGGGCTTTGACAAGTGTAAGGTTTGCACTGTTACACAGATCAAGGAAACTTGATCACAAATACACTAAAGCACAAATTTCCTTGATCTTTTTAGTGCGATAACAGCGTAATAAGTGCTGAAGACATTGGTGAGATTCACTCCCTGTGCCTCTTCTATTTAACAAGCATGCATAATAGAATAGGGCATACAGTACAAAGGTACACAGTAGGTAGAGCATAAAGTAATCTTTTGCACATTTCCTATTGCACATAAACAGGTTAATTTCCAGATCTTCTGGGGATCTACCATGGTCCCTTTAAGGACAGCTGGTTGGGCTGCTCTACGTCTAGCGCATGCTCTGCCTGTTTGTACCTAAGGATTGCATCAGGGTCCTACAAACGACGTAGGACCCCGAAATGCACATTACAAGTAGTTAACATAAGAGTTAACATAAGAAATAGGAGCAGGAATAGGCCACTTGGCCCCTCGAGCCTGCTCCGCCATTCAATAAGATCATGGCTGATCTTGGGCTCAAAGCCACTTCCCTGCCCGCTCCCCATAACCCTTCACTCCCTTATCTTGCAAAAATCTGTCTATCTCCACCTTAAACGTATTTAATGACCCAGCCTCCTCAGCTCTCTGGGGTAGAGAATTCCACAGATTTACGACCCTCTGAGAGAAGAAATTCCTCCTCATCTCAGTTCTAAAAGGGTGACCCTTTATTCTGAAACTATGCCCCCGAGTTCTAGATTTCCCCACGAGGGGAAACATCCTCCCTGCATCTACCTTGTCGAGCCCCCTCAGTATCTTATATGTTTCAATAAGATCACCTCTCATTCTTCTAAATTCCAATGAGTATAGGCCCAGCCTGCTCACTCTATCCTCATAAGTCAACCCCCTCATCTCTGAAATTAACCTCGTGAATCGTCTCTGAACTGCCTCCAATGCAAGTATATCCTTCCTTAAATAAGGAGACCAAAACTGTACGCAGTATTCAAGGTGTGGTCTCACCAATACCTTGTACAGTTGTAGCAGGACTTCCCTACTTTTATACTCCAACCCCTTTGAAATAAAGGCCAACATTCCATTTGCCTTTTTGATTACTTGCTGTACCTGCATGCTAACTTTTTGTGTTCCATGCACAAGGACCCCCAGGTCCCTCTGAACTGTAGCATTTTGTAATCTCCATTTAAATAATAATTTGCTTTTTTATTTTTCCTGCCAAAGTGTATAACCTCACACTTTCCCACATTATACTCCATCTGCCAAATGTTTGCCCACTCACTTAGCCTGTCAGTAGGTTCCCGTCTGAAACAGGTGGCCAATCTCTCCGCCCATTTCCATGCCAGGTCGGAAATGGTGGTGGGAGGATCAAGAGCGGGAATGGAGTAAGTTTAGGGCTGCAATTTTCGCAGCACTGTCTCTTCATTCCTGCCTATCAGAGGCCTTGAAGATAGTCTCCATAGTATGTGCATTTGCAATTGTCCACTATTCCAATCAAATAGTCAAAGCCATAAGTTGACGTCCAATTGGACTTAGGGCTAGAGTTTCTGCTTTAGGTGCATTTAGCAATCCGGGCACAAATTGCGCTAGTTTTTCGAATTGATTTTATGGTTCAACTTGCCACTGAAACTCATTTGCATAATCACAAAGTGAAATCTTCCATGAGCCAGTGCAATCGGGCAGCATCTTAGAACATAATTGTAACCCCATTTTAAATAACTGAAAATAACTTAAAAAAACTATGCAGAACCATTTACTAATTTCATCGGTGCACAGTCATCAGTTCCTTAGTAAATTAGATATTTGTTAATATTTAAAAGCTGTTAAAAGGTACCTATTAGTGCCCTTGCACCTAAAAAATACACCCTAATTTTAAGAGCCGCCTCCTCGAAGGCCCGCAAGTGGGCGCAATTAGTGGAAACTTGAAATGGTGATTAATTTGATCTGAGGGCATGGCCAATTTTGTGGGGGGGGCCAGTTTCCAGCGTAATGTTTTTTAAACCATCGCAAAAGAATGTGGAAACTGGATTTGCGCTGGACGTAACTTGCACTTGAAATTCCTCGACCTTCTGCGCTGGTGTGGCCGATTTCTGGCGAAATGTGCTGGAAAAACTAACGCAGCCTAACGGAAACTTTACCCCCTAATATCTAAAATAGAGATTATTTGTGACAGGTTAAACTGTTGCAGAGTACTAACTGCTGGATAATTATAAATAGATGCTGATGAAGTTGCTTCTATCTTTGAAAAGACTAATCGTCAAGCAGCTGACTGACACAGTGCATATTGCTTTATCAAAGTATTATACCATAGAGTGATGAGGCATAAATTATGGGCTTGCAATTCTCCTAAAAGCAAGTTCTAATCTCAGCCAGGCCATAAAGGAAGGATATGAAATACAAGTACGGCACTGCACCCCTTACAAGGATGTTAATAAAGAACGTTAGGAATAATGAAGTAATTTTACTGACAAAATGAAGATCTGAATTTGAATTCCCTTAATGTGTTCAAACCATAACCTAGGGAACTAAAGAGTTAATAACCACTAAGGCTAGACATTTCAAAAATAGAAATCTGTAGCTTCTTAATTCAAAATTCCAACCTCGCCAAAGTAGAATCTTCAGAGAATGGTGAAAGTGGGGGAAGTGGGTGTTGCAGTGGGTGCGACACTACCCTTTACCTCTGAGAAGATTCAAATTGAGATCCTAGAAATAAAGGTACAGTCCATCAGGAAATACTGAGCATCAGATATAATAGAATAAATGATTGGATTTTATTTTCTATGATCATGTCTCCTTTGAAAGGACAATGTCCTAGCTTGCTATGTCCCTAATTCTTTAATGATGCCATTTGTACCATTTATGTTCCACATGAATAGCTTACCAGTGCAGTCAAGTTATACTGCAGTAAAATATAAAGTAGGGCAGGTAGTATGATTGACAATAGAACAAAGCACATTTTTTCTTCACAAATGACTAATGGCTAAAAGGTATCCTTAGTTTTTAAGTATTGGCTTTGATATCGGCCCAGATCTGGCACTGATGTGTGGTAGTGTAGTTTCAATGTAAGCTGGCTATTTGTATTGTTAGGGTGTTTAAAACAAAACTTAAAACAAAAGTGACATTCCTAGAGGTTCGAGTGATGAAAAGATTCTAGGGGGGCTACTTTTAATGCCCTGAAAAAGTTAGCGCCCCCGCGCCTGAACTTCACTGGTAGCGCCCCAAGAGCGCTGCGAGTGAATATTGCGGTGCTACTTGCAGCAGCACCACGCGTTGCAGCACATCGTGCTGCGGTACTGCAGACCTTCCTCCCCTTATTAAAGGGGAGAGGCCTAGAGCAGCGTGACCCGGGGCCCAGCTGGGCCACCAGGAATCGGATTGCCGGCAAAAGAGCCCGGCACTCAAGAGAAGTGCCAGGCTCACGGAACGTAGCCGGCACCCCGTGGGGGGGGTGGGAGGGCTGCACAGGAGGCCGGCGGCAGCAACGGGGGCAGGTGCTGGCAGGCAGCCAGCAACAAAAATGACCGCCTGGCACCTCCCCTTTAATTTGCGCCACATCGGCCGCAGGTAGGCCCCCTTGACCCTGTCGGACATAGTGTCCGGTGATAGGTCAGGGAGCGCTACCTCAGATCGTGGCCGGGGCGCTGTGCACGTAAATGACGTCATCGCCGGAGGCGCAGCACCGCAGGGCGCTAACGGTTACCGCCGCTGCTAACCTCCCGCTGAATTTCATGGGAGGCGTTAGCGGCGCCATGCCCAGGCGCTAGTTGCTTTGTGCCCTATTAGCGCCCTCTTAGGATGCTAATGGGAGGCGCAAATCTACCAAATTTTCCCCCCCAGGTTCCCAGGAAGGATCCCAATCTCTTTCAGCATGAGGCCAGATCACTTTGGGCTTGTACATCTAAAGCTTCCTATTGAATCATTGAATTAGAATAGTTGCTACTGAAACTTTTTAACATGAAAGATATACTTTTCAGTTAAACTCGTTAAAAAGGTTTGCTAAATGTCATTTAAAGGTCATTTTTGTTCTTCCCATTGTAGTAAAGGAAAACAGTGGTAGTCTCTCTATCTTTGATATACAGTCTAAAATAATTGATACCACTGTATAAAATAATTTGACATTTACCATGATATCAACTTTCTTATCAATGTGGTTGGATTATTTGTGACTTTAAAGTTAGGTGCTGCCGTTACATTTCTGTCGTGAGCCCCTGAAACATCTCTAGCATATTACAGCAGAAAATTAACCTTGAGAGACTATCGTGGATCCAGGTGTGCCTTCGCAATGCTTGGAGATTTTAATAAGCTAATTACACCTTTTAAACAGCCAGTATCGCTGGTTGCAGGCCTCACAGTTCATTACTCACACTGCTTCTTTGTTTAATAATTTGCTGAAAGGTTGGATAGAAATGCATTTTAACAGGCAAGCAAAAACTTTGTGGACAAAAGGCATAGCCTGTATCTTAAAGGTGTTAAATCAAAAGCAATTATATAACCCCTGTGCATTGATCACATTCTCTTCCTAATGTTAAAATGTGTTATGATTGAAAATTAGTTCAGAAATGTAGGTAACATTCATTTAATTATTTTATATTAATTTACAAGCTATACAAAGATGGTATTGCATCATTCAGACTGAAACTTAACTATGTTTCTTTGCAAACAAGCGTGACCATGAGCTCCGGAGTTGTCAAACAGTCCAGTTAACGTTGGCCAGCAAAACCAATTCCAGATCCTAAATATAGAAAGAAAGACTTGCATTTATATAGCGCCTTTCACGACCACCGGACGCCTCAAAGCGCTTTACAGCCAATGAAGTACTTTTGGAATGTAGTCACTGTTGTAATGTGGGAAAGAAGTTTAGAAGAGTAAGAGGTGACTTGATTGAAACATATAAGATCCTGAGGGGTCTTGACAGGGTGGATGTGGAGAGGATGTTTCCTCTTGTGGGAGAATCTAGAACTAGGGGTCACTGTTTAAAAATAAGGGGTCGCCCATTTAAGACAGAGATGAGGAGAAAGTTGTGAGGGTCGTGAGTCTTTGGAACTCTCTTCCTCAGAGGGCGGTGGAAGCAGAGTCTTTGAATATATTTACGGCAGAGGTAGATAGATTCTTTATAAGCAAGGGGGTGAAAGGTTATCGGGGGTAGGTGGGAATGTGGAGTAATCAGGTCAGCCATGATCTTATTGAATGATGGAGCAGGCTTGAGGGGCCGAGTGGCCTACTCCTGCTCCTAATTTGTATGTTTGTATGTAACACGGCAGCCAATTTGCACACAGCAAGCTCCCACAAACAGCAATGTGCCAGATAAGCTGTTTTTGTTATGTGGGTTGAGGGATAAATATTGGCCAGGACACCAGGGATAACTCCCCTGCTCTACATCAAAATAGTGCCACGGGATCTTTTACGTCCACCTGAGAGAGCAGACGGGGTCTCGGTTTAATGTCTCATCCAAGAGACACCTCCGACAGTGGAACACTCCCTCAGCACTCCACTGGAGTGTCAGCCAAGCTTTATATGCACAAGTCCCTGGAGTGGGACTTGAATCCACAACCTTCTGACTTAGAGGTGATTGTGCTACCCACTGAGCCACAGCTGACACATAAGAAAGGATAAAAGTATATGTTTGTCTTTCTTTGTTTTATGCTACAGCAGGCAGCAACACTGTCTAAGCTGCTGTGGTCTGGATCCTTAGCAACTTACTGATGCAATCCTCAGATTTGCTGGGGAAGGGCCAGATTTTAAATAGGGTCGACGTGAGCCACACTTTGATATGACAGGGTAATTAGGAGAAATTATCTTTGCTGCAAGGAAAAGGATTTGATTACTGTATAACACATTTTAATTCAAAAAATCATGCAGGCTGTCGGGGATGATTTTAGCTGAAGGGTCTGATATCGTCAGTTCTTTCTAGGTCAGTTTGAGCCCGGTTTCTGAAACAACAGTTGAAGGAGACAGTCAAATGATGAAGAACTGTTTGTTAGAGGTGATAATGAGCTGGTAATTCCACCCAAGGATACATTTTCGTTGTAGGCTATACTTCAGATGAAATTTAAATGACACTGTTATTATGTCAATAAAATAAGTGAAAGATTTGTCTTTAAATCTGTTACTAAATGATAATATGCAACATCTGTAACACAACTGTAGAGGAGAGGATTCATTACATTTCTTTTCAGGATTTTACAGCTACTGGACAGATCATCACATTTTTAGACACTGTGGGAAAAATTCGGGGTGCTAACATCATCAGAGTGGTAAGTTTAGCGCCCGGCGCGAGTTAGCGCCACATACTGCGATATTGGCTTTAGCGCTTTAAGAATGAAGTGGAGTGCCAAATCAAGCGCTATCACTTCACTTAGGGCATTAACGGGCTGGTAGTGCCAGGCCGCTAATGAAGGTAGCGCTACCGGCCTCGGAGGCTCCTTTCCTGGATTAAAGGGAAGGGCCCAACGCTTACTCCAGCATCAGGTACGGCCGGGGATGGGTGGGTAATGGCACCCATAGGCCCCGAAGAGCAGCCCCAAGCACCCAATAGAGTGCATGGCTGCCCCATCGGTGGCACCAAAAGTGGCAAAAGGGTGCTAATTAAAGGTCAGCCTACCTGACAGCCAATGCCTTCAATTAGCACCCCCTCCCCCGACCCGCCGGGCAATGCTGCAGCGCCTGCTCCAACAGTCGCTGTTAGCGCCCGGCGAAGGTGGAGGGTGCGCTATTCAATTTCCCGGTGGGGCGCTAACGGAACGCTGCGCACCCAGATGATGTCACGATCTCTGGGGCGCAGGGTTCTGAGGCACTAACTGTTAGCACTGGCACTAACCGCCAACTGAATTTATAGCACGATGCTGTTATCAGCCCGCCCGGGCACTAATCCCTTAGCGCCCCGTTAGCACCTGGGCGGGGCGCTAACGGGAGGCACTAAGCTACCCAATTTCTAGCCCTATACACACTATGCTGTCGACAGCTTCCTTCATTTAAGGGAATGAGGTTTATATGTGTGTGTTGCCTGCCTACTCTCAAGGAGAGATGTATTCAATTTTAAATTGTTGTGGTCTTGACATTGTTGTTTTATGCATTGTAGCAGGGGATACGGAGTTCAGAGTGCACCTGACTTGATAAATGGATGGCCATTCACTGGGATCTGAATTAAGCGTGATTGATGCTAGCACCCATCCTGGCTCAGTTGGAAGCTGCATTGCACAGTTCAAACTATGAAGGTTTGAGTTGGATGATGTCGGGTGGAATGTCAGGGCCTGAGCTATAACAGACCATAGCACCTTGGTCCATGGAGGGTAGAAATCTGCCAACATTCCTGCTTCTGAGCCCCACCAAGTAACTTCTCCTGCAGAGTGTGTTTAAATGTCAGGTAAGGAAAGAGGCTTGGCTGTGATGCTCTGCAAAGTTGAATAGTTTGCTGAACGACTGACTGGATGAGATTTTGGAGGGTGATCTACACCTGGAGAACTGTACCCCAAAATGATTGTGCATGTTCAAGTGTGACGGTGATAACATTGGAGAGACAGAAAGAGAATGAGTCATGAACCAGAAAGGGAAATCAAACATTATCCAAGTTCATATCAGGTCTTAGTTGGACTAGTTCAGACATGCATATGTCTTTGAACCCTGCCGGGTTAAGCGACCCTCTGCACATGTACAATGCCAAAGCTTGTGTTCTACCATGGCGACTGGTAGATGGAGCCATAGTGACAAAGAAAAATCAATTAGAAAAACAACATTTCCTGGGAGAGAAGAAAAAATTGGGAACAAATCTGATTCCTGGTGGTCGAGTGCATGGAAACCAGGATGTGCCCAATTCCTCTTTCTTTCTTGTAGGGTAGACAGCTGATCCCTTGTGGTCCAGTAGGGCAGTTGGCATGAAACTGGTCCTTGATAATCAGGGGAGAGTGGCATATGGCCAAATCTTTGGCAGGCAATTTTGTTGGCAATATTTCCTCAATATTCAGACAGAATTCATACGATCCAAAACTTAAATGTGTCTATTCATTCTTAACTATAATGTTTAAACCTGAGACTGTGAATTGAACTCCTTTTCTAGCCTATGAATCTATTGACATAGTTACTGGAAGAAAGAATGTTTTAATCCATAAGGGATCATGATTCGAGCAAAGTAATAGTGCCATTCAATTGAACTGTCAGTGAGGTGAAAAAGCAGAAATATGGATCAAAACAAGAAAACTGACAGGAATTTTGTGGAAGAAACTTTGAAGGAGAAATACATTTCCTTTTGTCTTATCAAAGGAATGAAAGCTAATGTAAAAGGAAAGAGTTGCACCTTGAGTTCCAGAGAAGAGAATGTCATGGAAGAGTTAATCAATATCAATTATAATTATTCCCATTTTACGATACTAAGGGTTGGAAAATAATCTTTGAATAAAAAATAAAAGTGTTTATATTTTACCATGATTCTTGCTAACAAAATCACCTTAGTACACAGTTTTGAACTTGTGTGATTCCACAGCATGTGATTTCATTAGTGACAATGAAAAGACTAGTATCCAACCGTTACATTGCTGCAGTAATGATCCTTTGATGTTTCTTAAGCAGTTAATAAGTCACTTAGCAGCTACAAAAGCCTAAAAGTTTGGTAATTCAGCTCAGCAGAATCCAATTTTTGAGAGAAATGCAAATTTACTAGCAATTAGACTCCCAGCGTGTACGCAGTGTCAACTATTTGGAGGAACTGGCCAGAAGTGCAGAAGAAATTCCATTACTTAAAGAACAAAGGTATTACTATTAGGTAGCAGCACAGAACATATATGGACACAAAGCAAAGTCATAATTGTTAAAAATATGTGCAATAAGTACTGTACTAATGCAAAACTGTTCACAACGATGTAGAAAGTAAGGTAGTAGAAGCAAAAAATAACAGTTACCCAAATAAATATTATACGTGCAGTGATGGGAAAGAACAGCAAGAAGGAATTTCCATGGTCCATATCATCCTTTCTCAATCCATACTACACTTTGGGCTAAAAATTTGGTTGAGTAGCACCCGTTGTTTGGTTGCTACGGGTGCCGAATTGGTTCAGAAATGGCGTTCGAGCAGCGCAGCATACTTTTGGTGCGGGTTGTACCGGACGCCATTAGCGTCGGCGCTGGGAGCGTGTTCCGTAAGTATGCAGAGCAGGCAGATCGTGATATCCGCCAGCGCTGCCATTTTCGACCTCAACACTGGAGCTAATACCCTCTCTTAACCTCGCATAGCCGAACACACGTTCAGCACCAGAAAGAACCTCAGACAATGTTCCCATTAAACTGTGCGGTCTGGAGGCCCCCGCAGCTGGCTCACCGGCTTTTAAATGGAAAAACCGTGCATGCTTGGAAATTTAAAGGGGCCGCGTACCCCCCAAAAATTAGAGGAAACATTGACCTCCCACACCAATACTATTTAAAGGGATCACCACCTACTTACAGGTTAGTTGTTGATTGAGTTCTACTAGCTGTTGCTGAGTGTGTAGAGGTGTTTGGTGCTTTCTAGACTTCTTTAAAGTTGCCTAAAGTCTACAAGAAGCAGTGTGGCATGTGCTCAAGGACTTGGTACTGACTTGCAAGGGGTCTGCTCAGACCAGTTGCTCCCAGATGTGAATGCATTATTTTGTATCCCCCTTGGCCTGCAGCATGATGGGGAGAATGAGCAGAGGTGACACAGAGCAGGACAAGCTGCTAGAAGTGGCAGAAGGAGGAGAAGGGGTCTCAGCAGGAGGCTATATCCACTCTAGGTCTTCAAGGAACAATTCTCCTACCTCAACATCAGCGAGGAACAGTGCATAGAAGATGGGAGCAGGAGCAGGCCATTCGGCCCCTCGAGCCTGTTCCGCCATTTAATGATATGTGCATGTGATGTCTCCATTTTACTAAGGAGATGCTCAATGAAATCTGCCACCTGCTGCAGGTAGACCTGCGGCCTCAGTTCAAGGCAAGGATGACATTACCAGTGGCTGTATAGGGAACTGTGGCCTTGAACTTCTTCGTGTCGAGCTCCGTCCAGGCTGGAGCAGATGATATCTGTAACATCTCCCGGTTCGCCATCCGCTCCTGTATAAGGGAGGTGCGTGAGACTCTGTATGTAAGGAGAGCTGAATATGCAGTTTCACTGGAATGGCAGGCTTCCCATGGAGCAGGGTGCCATTGACTGCACACATGTCGCTTTGTGGGCGCCGCATCTCAATTCGGAGATGTACCACAACTGGAAGGGATTTAATTCCCTCCATGCCCTTGCTGGTGTGCGACCATACTCAGTACTGAGTCAATGCTCATTACCTTGCAGCAGTCATGATGCCTTCATTCTGCGGCTGTCCACTGTACCATCAGCATTTGAGCCACCACAACAAACAAGAGGGTGGCTACTGGGTGACAAGGGCTCAGGACTCCGCTGCGCAACCCACACACACGTGAGCAGCATGCATATAATGAAAGCCATGCTGCCACATGGAATCTGATAGAGCAGATCATTGGTATCCTTAAACAACACTTCTGCTGCCTGGACTGCTCTGGAGGAGCCCTGCAGTACTTACCAGAGCACGTCTCAAGATTCGTCGTGGTCTGCTGCATGCTCCACAACATCGCCATCATGAGGGCACAGCCCTTGCCACCAGGGATATATTGACCAGCTGAGGAGGAGGAGGAGGAAAAGGAAGAGGAGGAAGAGGAAGTGGAAGAGGAGGAAGCAGAAAGGGAGGAGGCAACCTAGACAGCCCCTTTCTGCCCGGGCTGTCCATGAACGACTCATCTGATTGTGGTAGCAGTGAACGCAACTCGAATTCCACATTCACCAATAGTCCCACACCTTACCTTCCCTGTGTTACTGACCACCACATCATCCTCTTGGCCACAATGCTACAATAAAAGCTACCACAAAACAAACATTCCAAACCAATTTTATGAATCAAACCATTACAATATTTCATTCAAAAGTCAACTAATCACCTTTGTGCATTCCCATAGTGCCTGTCTTCCGTGTGCCTTTGCCTGTCCAAATGCTCCTACGAAGTGCAACCCCAGTGGCAGCACCATGGCTGGTGGAAGGTTGCTGACTTTCAGTGGGGGAGACTGCAAATGGCCTTGGAGCAGCTCTGTGCCTAGAAGGCCCGGTTATGGACTGCACCACCTCGGCATGGGCAACAGCAGTGTGGGCTGGCTGGTTGGCAGACAACAGCAAGGGCATGGGGGGAGTGGCAGTGGTGGAAGCATGAATGCTGTCATCCTGAGAGAGGACAGCAAGTTCATCCTCCATGGAGCCACTGCCACTCCCCGGGGCGGTGCCTCAGCAATCTTAGTAATCTGCTGGAGGACAGATTGCTGGGCTGCTGTGACACCCTGCAAGCCCCTTTCAACACTGGTTAACTGAACCATGATGGCAGCAGTCTGTGCTTGCGTGGCAGCAAGCTGAGCTTGCATAACTTCAATCTGAGCTTCCACTGCAGCACCCAGAAGGCTTCTGCTTGTGTTGCAATGGAAGCTAAGACATCGGCCATCAGACGCTGCATGATGGTTGGGTCCACAAGTGCTCTAATGGATCTGCCCACCTCTTCCTTGCTGGAAAGGGTGGGCTCCAAACTCTGAGCAAAGCCCTGTGCAAGGTTGGAGCTGGACTCTCCATGCTCCATGACATTTCATGCAGCCTTTTTGGCAGGCCTGCCAATGCACCAAGCATTTTGTTGTGCATACCCATCAGCTTTGTTCCGTAGGCCGCCCCATTGAAGTCCTCATCTGAGTCCTGTGCAGCACAGCTCATGTGCGACCTTGCCCTTCAGGGAGCTGGCACCTGTGCTACCTGTAGGATTTCGCAATAATTTCAAAATTTCCTACAGTTCTGAAGATTAATTTTGATTAAAGAATACCTGGGTAATACCTTTAAAAATCCAGGGGGATCAAAATGGCCGTCAGACCGCATGGCAGAAGACAAAGGACTTGAAAGAGCAGCCTGGGTCTGTGGAAAAAGGTTCCAATCTGCCAATCAAAGGGGAGTTCCCACCTCCCTGTAGAGATAATCGATGTGTTTACAGAAACTACTACACAAAGGAGTAACCACTTGAGACTGCAGTTTCAGTTGACCACAGGACAATGGCTTTGTTTACACTAGCCTCCAAAGCTGTTTACTCAGCAATCACAGAAAGACATGTTTTTTTCAAACCAAGACAGCTCCATTCAAAACCCATCAATCATGAATGGAAATACATTCAATGCTCAGCACAGACAATTGAAGAGACATTTAAACTGAGAAAAGGAACAGTTTAAAATGAATGGGTGATTCATCCAAACCCATTACTGGACAATGGGGCAGTTGGATTCCTTTTGTTTTAGCCCAGATGCCTCCGGATCTGGGCGGGCCCCAAATGGGGGTATAAAAGATAGCTTCCCAGAAGCTCTCTCTCTCTCTGGCCTCGCCTCCGTGTGCCTCTACAGCGTGGGAGCCTGCCTGAGGAGGTAGAACACCAGCAGTCTACTTTTAAAACACTGGGGTGTTTCTTACTTCAGGGTAGTGAAGATCTAAGTTCGCAGGGCACGGAGCAGGCATTTTCAGTGGTGAGCATATATTTTTCTGGCCTTCCACAAGGCAACTTAGGATAGGTATAGGAGTGGGAATTAAAGGGAATTTTGTTAAGAACTGTGATTTTAGTCGATCTTCCCTTGTTGTGTCCATTTCTCCTCCCCTATTTAAGTAAGACAGTGTTGCACCTAGCAGAGAAGTGCTATAGTGAACACTGAATTTGGTATTTAAAACTGTATTGAAAAGGAGTAGCTGTTTTAAAGTACTGTATTTAAAACTGTATTAAAAGGAGTGTTGCACCAAGCAAAGAAGTGCTGTGGTGAACGCTGTTAGCTGTTTTTTTAAAGTAACTGTATTTAAAGTGCTGTTTTTAAGTAAAAGCCACTAAGCTAAGGTGCTGTAGTGAGCAAAGTGTTTCTATATTAAAAGTGCTGTTAAAAGGAGTGTTGCGCTAAGCAGAGAAGTGCTTCAGTGAACACTTTACAGCTGTATTAAAGTGCTGTTTTTAAGTAAAAGCCACTAAGCTAAGGTGCTGTAGTGAGCAAAAGGGTTTTTAAGCAAAAGGTGCTGGATTTAAAATAAAGTAGTGTTGCACTGAGCAGGGAGCGCTCTAGTGGACACTGAGGGTATTGCGTTAAGCAAAAGTGTTGTACTAGGCATAAGAGCTATATCGATTTTTCTAAGTTGTTTCTTTTGGTTTCAATAAATACTGGTCTGTTTTGCACCCAAACCACGAGTCACGTTGTTTTCTGTCTACATCGCTACCGAATAAGTCCGGCGGTCAGAACTCAGGAATAGGGGAGCGCTTCGAAACCGCAAGGGGGTCCCTGGAGCAGCTCAGAGGCTTTTGACTGGCCAGAGACAAATAATCCCAACCCCGCTAGCGTGTGCTAATTCCTTACATACCCTTTTCCCCTTGCCCTAGCTGCAGTCCAGTGCCTCACCACGTGCAGATCCCGCCTCTAAGCTACCCCTAAAGTCCGCACAGTGCCAGTATCTGAGCTGGTGGCTCCGACTGTCAGATCGAGTGATGGTGTTTCTTCTTCATCAACACTCCCCTCTTCCTCTTCCTCAAACATCACTCACCTGAGCAGCAACCATCATCACTCCCATTTGAAGCAGGCACCTGCACAGTTTATACACACATCGTAGTGATCTTCATGGGGGGAGGTGCAGACTCCACTGGTGAGGAAGGGATAGAGTGACTTGGGTTGCTGAGGGGCCAGCTGATGCATGGAGGAGGTCCAGCATGCTGAGTGCCTGAATTATGTGGAATACAGATTTTACTGGGTAACACCAGTAACATCTGAAATGCAGACCTTAGTTGTGCAGACAATAGTCGCAGTAAAAGCATCTCTATGGAGTGCGCCTAGTGCCACTATGGAGCCAAACTCCAAGATGCAATCATGGTCACAAAATAATTATGGATGAAAAAGGCCATTCAACCCACCCTAGTTCGTTGACTCAGAAACATCCTAAAGTACCCACATTGCAGCATCCAATTGGTTAACCCCGCTACTCTATCCATGAGTCCATTTCATGTTTTGATCACTCTTTTCTAAATTTGCATTTTACTATTTTAACCATATCCTATTCACGCAATTTATTTTAAAGTAATTTTCCATGTTTACTTTTTCCACTAACTATGCTTCAATACGATTATTTCTTCAATGTTTACTTTCAAGGCTGTTAGCCCAAGACTCTTCAATCTTTCCTTCTAGCTCAGACCTCGACACTAGGGATCAGCCTCGTGGCTTTTATCTGCACTGTTTCCAATATTTCATTGCTGTGATGATACTTCATTTGCCTTTGTTAAACCGTACTAATAGCTTAACAAGTACAAATTGGCTTTTCCCCCCGCCACACACTTTTTGAAACCCAATGGCCCAGAAATTCGGGTCGGGGGCTTCCCGCGGGTGCAAGCCCCCGACCTGCACTTAACTTGCGCGCCGGCCGTTGAGCTGTGGGCCCCCGTGGAATTCCGATCCGGGGCCTGTCCAGCTGCCAGTGCGCAGTGCTTGCGTATCCCAGGGGCGCAGTTAGTTCGATGCGTCCCCTGGGATCACGTGGGCCATGGGGAGCCAATCGGAGCAGGGAATGCTCCATTCATAAGTCTGACAGGAAGTGCTGGCAAGACTTATAAATACTACGGCCCCAAAGTAGCACTAAATCTTCAAATAAACTTTTTTTTAAATCACATTTTTTAAATAAACTATAAATTACATGAAATAACTATTTTAAACAATATAAAGTTTTGAAAAAAATAATTTTATTTTCTAACGGGGCTAAAAATAAACTTACCTTGCTTTAAAGTATTTAAAAATAGTAAACCTGTGGAAAAAATGTTTTAATTTTAATTAATTCACCACTTACCTTGTAAAAAGCAGGCCTTACGCCTGCTTTTTACATTTCTAAATTCTGCAGGCTTACGTTCCCGGGAAAACCTGGAAAAAAAAACAAAGTTCGATGCGCACGCGCAGCCCCTCCTGTGCACGCATTCGACCTCTGAACCCCTTCGTTCAGGGGAACAGTAGTGCCGGTTTCCCGCGCATGCACAGTGCATGCAGGAAACCGGCACTTCCATTGGGCCTACGGGTGAATACCCCGTGCGTACTCACCCGTGGAGACCCGAATTTCTGGGCCATTATTTTATTTCTCCTTTGGATGAGCAGATAGCCTCAGAGCAGGAGTAAACACGGATGAATAGGATGCTGGTGCTTCCTCTTGACAGCGTACCCTTTTTATTCACGTCTATTTTTCCATTAATTCTTGTAAGATTGTAGCGGCAAAATATTTCTGTTGACTAAGCCTCATATTCATTAATGTAATCTTTTGGTAATAGCGCCAAGAAGTGCAGATTTTAATATTCAGATCTTAGTTATATCTCCCCAAAACGTCCAGTAAAAGTTAATGGGGGTGAAATTGTTTTTCGGTGGTAGTGCAAAATGGGCAATAGCGATTTGGCAGCCCGTTTAACCCCCCAATGACTCTTTAGTGAAGCAAATCAATTAGTAAAGATGATGAGTTAATTATATGTATAATTTGGGTACCAGGCCACAGAGACCACTGTGTTGCTAATGTCTTACCTGCTCAGGTTATTTGAGGCTTTAATGAAACTCTATTTTGTACAGTACTTTGTCATGGTTTGATAGAAATTCATAGAATGATACACATTGCTGGTGTAAAAAAAAGATACAATAATACCAGATGAAATCATTAAAGATGTATGTAATATTGGTAGTATGTTTTTAGTGGAATCACACATATTGATAAATCAGCCTTTAAATATTTCTTTCTCCATGTTAGTTTTGAGCCCATTTTCTAAAACATATTTAACCAGCCTAGTAGTTTGAATGGCACTGCTGAATGCTAATATTTTGAGGTTAGTGGTAAATTCGCAGTCTCTGTGGTCGAGCTACATCACTGTACTAATAACGTATGGTATCATTGCATATTTTACTTGGCAAGGAATTCAAATTAGTGAAACAATCACACGGCAGCCTTGTATAGAACAAAGATTGAATTACAATATGCAAAAAGGGCTTAAGGGTTCATGTCATCAATCATCATGGGGGAAGATTTTCTCTGCAGCTAGGTGTTGTGTAATCATGAACACTATTATTAAAAAAAAGCAACATACTGCAGACACTGGAAATCTGAAATAAAAACAGAAAAATGCTAGAAACACTCAGTAGGTCAGCCAGCATCTGTGGAGAGGGAAACAGATTTAACATTTCAGATCAATAACCTTTCATGAGACTGGAAGAAGTTAAAGATTTAACCATTTATAAGCAAGTACAGAGCCAGGGAAAGAGGGGGTGGGGGGAGGAAATAACAAAAGGTCTGAAAGCAGGAGTCATTAAATGACAAAAGGGGTGATAGTGCAAGGTAAAAGGGGATGGTAATGGGACAATAAAGAAACAACAGATGGATCCAAAGGAGGTGTAAATGGCAACAGCAGAACCATTACCAGCACCTGCTGTCCGATAAATGGGAACGGTGGTTATGATCTGAAGTTGTTGAACTCAATGTTGAGGTTGGAAGGTTGAAAAATACCTTATCGAAAGATGAGGTGCTGTTCCTCGAGCTAGCATTGAATGCATTTATGATTTCCTACAACTAGCGCACAGAGAAAATCTTCCCTCTGCAAGTTAGATAACTTTTGGTGCAATTTAATTCCTCACATGTAAATGTAATTTTAAGTTTATGAATATAACGTTTGATTGTACAAAACACTGCTCGAAGCAATTATTGTCAATTTTGGAGAAAGTGCGTAGCATAACAGAATGAGGAGGACATGTATGATGCAGACCATAAATTGGCTGCTTCAATATTTAAAAAAAATTTAACTTCAATAATATTGTAAAATATCACATTCTTCATAATTATTTTATATTGTTTATTTCATGTGAGAAATAAATTGTAATGTTGCAGTGTCATAATATGAGATTCTCATCAGATGCTTCAGATATTGATGTGCTTTTGTGCATTCTGTGTTCATCAGGGTGAGAAGGAGCAATGCTGACAAATGCAAACATTGACAGCAGCAGCCAACCATTCCCCAGCCAGCTACAGTGCAGGTTGCATACAATCCATATCCCTTTCTACATTCCCCCAATATGTCCCTTAACCCCAGTCACCTCAGAGAGCAGCTCCTATTGCACTGCTGGACATTTGTCTGCCCTGCACCAGACATTCTTTTGGCTTCTCTGAATGAGATTATCCAATTAATTATAAATTAGGAACAGTTTTGTGCTGCAGGTTTGTCCTTTGGGGGTGAGATTGAAAATGTCCAAGCTGATTTCACTTAAAGCGCATAACAGCTGTCAGAGAGAAGAGACTTTGATCCCATAGCATAAGTTTGCAGCGATAAGATGAGAGAGACAATAGGATTGTTCTGTTCAAAGATTTCCATATCTTGACAGTTTACGATTTAATGAGAAATACTTTGGTACACTCAGATGTGTTTTGCTCTCCTGGGTCTGTTCAAAACTAATGAGTAAATAGCTGTGTAAATTGCTTTGTCATTTAGCATAATATCTGCCTTCCTGAAAAAGCTGGAGGATTTACCTTTTGAAAAGATTAGCTTGTTCTTTGTCCTTTTGGCTTCCTTCATATGTAAATTGAAACTATCAAAGTAAAAATATCCTAAATTACTTCTATGGCTAATAATATCAAATATATTTAAATAATCTATATCTGAGTTAAATAATCTGTATCAGAGTTATTTTTAGTGTATAAAGCTAAAATGGATCACAACATTATTATAATTTTATATTTCCTTCCCTAGTGTAAAGGGCAGGGAGGGGGAAGAATTTCTGAAGTGTGTTCCGGAGAAATTTCTTGATCAGTATGTTTCCAGCCCAACGAGGAAGGAGGCATTGCTGGATCTGGTTCTGGGGAATGAAGTAGGTCAAGTAGAGCAAGCGTCAGTAGGTGAACATTTAGGGAACAGTGATCATATTATCATAAGGTTTAGATTAGCTATGGAAAAGGACAGGGAGCAATCTAGAGTAAAAATACTTAATTGGAGGAAGGCAAATTTCAGTGGGATGAGAAAGGATCTGGCCCGGGTAAATTGGAATCAAAGATTGGCAGGTAAAACTGTAATGGAGCAATGGGCTGCCTTTAAAGAGGAAATAGTTTGGGTACAGTCGAGGTAGAGTCCCACTAGGTGGAAAGGTAGGGCAACTAAAGTCAGAGCTCCCTGAATAATAAAAGAGATAGAGAGTAAGATGAAGCAAAAAAAGAGCGCGTATGACAGATGTCAGGTCGAGAATACATATGAGAATCAGACTAAATATAGAAAGTTCAGAGGAGAAGTGAAAAAGAAAATAAGAGGGGCAAACAGAAGGTATGAGAATAGAATTGCAGCTAACATAAAAGGTAATTCAAATGTCTTCTACAGGCATATAAATAGTAAATGTGTAGTAAGTGGGGGGGGGGGGGTGCGGTTAGGGACCAAAAAGGAGACCTACGCATGGAGGCAGATGGTATGGCTGAGGTACTAAATGAATACTTTGCATCTGTCTTCACCAAGAGGATGCTGCCATAGACATAGTAAAGGAGGAGGTAGAGGAGATACTGGATAGGATAAGAATTGATAACGATGAGGTACTAGAAATGCTGCCTGTACTTAAAGTAGATAGGTCATCAGGACCGGAAGGTATGCATCCTAGGATGTTGAGGGAAGTGAAGGAAGAAATCGCGGAGGTACTGGCCATAATCTTTCAATCCTCCTTAGAAACAGGGGTGATGCCAGAGGAGTGGAGAATTGCAAATGTTACACCCTTGTTCAAAAAAAGGTGTAAAGATAAACCCAGCAACTATAGGTCGGTCAGTTTAATCTCGGTAGCGGGGATGCTTATAGAAACAATAATCAGGGAGAAAACTAACAGTCACTTGGATAAATGTGGATTAAATAAGGAAAGCCAGCATGGATTTGTTAAATGCAAATCGTGTTTAACCAACTTGATCGAGTTTTTGATGAGGTAACAGACAGGGTTGATGAGGGTAATGTGGTTGATGTGGTGTACATGGATTTCCAAAAGGCGTTCAACAAAGTGCCACATAATAGGCTTGCCAGCAAAGTTGAAGCCCATGGAATAAAAGGGATAATAAGAGCATGGATACAAAATGACAGAATACTAAGTGACAGGAAACAGAGAGTAGTGGTGAACGGTTGTTTTTCGGACTGGAGGAAGGTATACAGTGGTGTTCCCCAGGGGTTGGTTCTAGGACCACTGCTTTACTTGATATATATTAATGACTTGGATGTGGATGTACAGGGCACAATTTCAACATTTGCAGATGACACAAAACTTGAAAGTATAGTGAACAGTGAGGAGGAGAGTGATAGACTTCAAGAGAACATAGACAGGCTGGTGGAATGGGCGGACATGTGGCAGATGAAATCTAATGCAGAAAAGTGTGAAGTGATACATTTTGGTAGGAAGAATGAGGAGAGGACATATAAACTAAAGGGTACAATCCTAAAGGAGGTGCATGAACAGAGAGAGCAATGGGTATATGTGCACAAATCATTGGAGATGGCAGGGCAGGTTGAGAAAGCAGTTAAAAAAGCTTACGAGATCCTGGGCTTCATGAATAGAGGTATAGAGTACAAAAGCATGGAAATTATGATGAACCTGTATACCACACTGGTTCGGCCTCAACTGGGGTATTGTGTCCAACTCTGGATACCGCACTTTAGGAAAGATCTGAAGGCCTTAGAGAGAGTGTAGAAATGATTCATGAGAATGATTCCAGGGATGAGGGACTTCAATTACATGGATAGACTGGAGAACCTGGGGTTGTTAACCTTAGAGCAGAGAAGATTGAGAGGAGATTTGATAGAGGTGTTCAAAATCATGAGGGGTCTAGACAGAGTAGATAGAGAGAAACTGTTCCCATTGGCAGAAGGGTCGAGAAACAGAGGACACAGATTTAAGGTGATTGGCAAAAGAACCAAAGGTGACATGAGGAAAAACTTTTATACTCAACGAGTGATTAGGATCTGGAATACACGGCCTGAATGAATTGGGAAACGTTACTTAAAGGGTTGATGGTGGATAGGCAATGGCAAACATTTAAAGATCGCATGGATGAACTACAGAATTTGTTCATACCTCTCTGGCATAAAAATAAAACAAAAAAGTGGCGCAACCGTGGCTAACAAGGGAAATTAGGGATAGCACAAGATCCAAGGAGAGGACATATAAATTGGCCAGAAAAAGCAGTAAACCTGAGGATTGGGAGCAGTTTAGGATTCGGCAAAGGAGGACAAAAGGATTAATTAAGAGGGGGAAAATAGAGTATCAGAGTAAGCTTTCAGGGAACATAAAAACAGACTGTAAAAGCTTCTATAGATATGTGAAGAGAAAAAGACTGGTGAAGTCAAGCGTAGGTCCTTTGCAGTCAGAATCAGGGGAATTTATAATGGGGAACAAAGAAATGGCTGACCAATTAAATACATACTTTGGTTCTGTCTTCACAAAGGAGGACACAAATAATCTCCCAGAGATGTCGGGGAACATAGGGTCTAATGAGAGGGAGGAACTGAATGAAATCAGTATTTGTAGGGAAATGATGTTAGGGAAATTGACAGGATTGAAGGCTGATAAATCCCCAGGGCCTGATAATCTACATCCTAGGGTACTTAAGGAAGTGGCCCTAGAAATAGTAGATGCACTGCTGATCATCTTCCAAAATTCTATAGACTCTGGCACAGTTCCCATGGATTGGAGGGTAGCTAATGTAACCCCACTATTTAAAAAAGGTGGTAGAGAGAAAACGGGGAATTATAGACCGGTGAGCCTGACATCAGTAGTGGGGAAAATGCTAGAGTCCATCATAAAAGATGTAATAGCAGAGCACTTGGAAAACAGAGACAGGATCAGACAACGTCAACATGGATTTACAAAAGGTAAATTGTGCTTGACTAATCTACTGGAATTTTTTGAGGATGTAAGTGGTAGAGTAGATAAGGGAGAACCAGTGGATGTGGTGTATTTGGACTTTCAGAAGGCTTTCGATAAAGTCCTGCATAAGAGATTAGCGTGTAAAGTTAAAGCACATGGGATTGGGGGTAAGGTACTGACTTGGATAGAAAACTGGTTGGCAGACAGGAAGCAAAGAGTTGGAATAAATGAGTCTTTTTCTGAGTGGCAGGCAGTGACTAGTGAGGTACCGCAGGGATCGGGGCTAGGACCCCAGCTATTCACAATATATATTAATGATCCAAACGAGGGAACTAGATATAATATCTTCAAGTTTGCAGACGACACAAAGCTGGGTGGGCGCATGTGCTGTGAGGAGGATGCCGAGAAACTCCAGTATGATTTGGACAGGTTGGGTGATTGGGCAGATACGTGGCAGATGCAATATAATGTGAATAAATGTGAGGTTATCCACTTCGGTGGCAAAAACAGGAAGACAGATTATTATCTGAAAGGCAATAGATTGGGAGAAGGGGAGTCCTTGTGCACCAGTCGCTGAAGGTAAGCATGCAGGTGCAGCAGGCAGTTAAGAAGGCAAACGATATGTTGGCCTTCATAGCAAGAGGATTTGAGTACAGGAGCAAGGATGTCTTGCTGCAGTTGTACAGGGCCTTGGTGAGACCACACCTTGAATATTTTGTGCAGTTTTTGTCACCTTATCTGAGGAAGGATGTTCTTGCCATGGAGGGAGTGCAGCGAAGATTCACCAGACTGATACCTGAGATGGCAGAAATGACGTATGAGGAGAGATTGGATCGATTGGGCTTATATTCGCTGGCGTTTAGAAGAATGAGAGGGGATCTCATTGAAACTTATAAAATTCTAACAGGACTTGACAGACTAGATGCAGGAAGGATGTTCCCGATGGCGGGAGGAGTCCGGAACCAGGGGTCACAGTCTAAAGATAAGGACTAAGCCATTTAGTACAGAGATGAGGAGGATTTCTTCACCCAGAGAGTGGTTAACCTGTGGAATTCTCTACCACAAAAGGCAGTTGAGGCCAATTCATTAAATATATTCAAGAAGGAGTTAGATATATTTCTTAAGGCTAAAGGGATCAAGGGATATGGGGAGATGTGAAGGAATAAGCCATATTTCAGAAAGATACACCCTAATATGAACAGAATTCTGATATTTATTAATACATGATATACTGGGTTTAAAAATCTAACACCTTGGAAACAGAGGCTGCAAACAGAAAACAGGCTTCTGAGATAAAGATCAGTTGTTAACAAAGTTGTAAACATACAAGCTTTGAAATGGGAGTTAGTTAAATATACTAAAACAATGACCCTATTGAAATGGCAGTTTGGCGATTCTAGAGGGTCTGGAGTTTGGGAAAAATACAATGAAAAGACCCAAGTGAAGTGTTGGAAACCAACACATTGAACAGAAACACAAATATTAAAAGATACATGTGCCTTTGAAAAGATAACATGAAGTAAAAGAAACACCTGCTGGTCAAATAGATTTTATGTTAAACTTGGAAGACAGGAAACATAAGATTAAATATGCAACCAATTGACATAGCTAGAAAACAAGTAAACACTCAGTCAAAGTGTCTTTAATTTATACATAGTAAATATGATACCAACAAGAACACTTTGAAGATATGACTTCAATAGATACATCAAGCAATTACATTGTGTTTGTATTGAACTTGGAGCAGTTATGAGACTTGAAGTCTGTTAAACCAGCTAAAAGTGATATTAAGAATTGAATGGAAAATCTTCGATAAAAATGGCATCAAACAGAAACCATTGCTGTCATATTGTTTTTATGATGGTTTTTGAAACACCTAAAGGTAGAGACATAATTATGCATGCAGCAGTTGAATTGGCAGTAAGAATAGAAAGCATTCAACAGAGAGAATGAATAAGACAATTAACTTACATCAGCAGAGAACTTCAAAGAATAAACCACTGCAAAAAGGGTATAAAAGATAGATCGTTTCAAACAGAAAGTCAGAAGTCGCTGAACGGGCCAAGCGTTTCTCAACTTTACAGGCACCATCTGTAAATTTTTAACTTTGAGTCTCGGGGATCAAGCGGTACTATAATTTGATTTTGGTGGATGTTCTGGATTTAGAGATAAGTAAGAAATGTAGAAATGTAACGAAGTAAAGATTTGAGAATAAGGATCTCTGAGAAATAAGAAATGTAAGCTATTTGTATTTTGAATTGTTAATGTTGCGACCTACTCAACAGCTGTTAAATGAATGTCGGCTCTTAAATAAAACTACAGGAAACTTTGTGCTATCCGGCACCCACGGGACCGAGCTGCTGCCGTTGCCTGAAAACTGCCCTACTCTCCAGAGTTAATGTTGAGAGATACGGAGATTCTTATCTCCGTATTTGACAACAAACACTGTTGCTTAGCAACAGCTTCTAAACACTCGGGTGTGGCCCTAAAGCTCTGTAGCTGAAGCTGTTGCTATAGCTACAGACCTTGCACAGCTTGACTGTTCAAACAAAGCAAAAAAAACAAACAAAAAGAATAAAAAACGGCTGCTGATTTTTGCCGGTGGCTCCAGATTGCCGGATAGCTCACCTCCAGATAGCAAAAAGTTTCCTGTATATATTTTTAGAATTGTCTCAAAGAGTATTTCTGTATAAACTCGTGAACCCAATTTCTGTACACTGTTTTGTAAGGAGTTGCAGAATTCTGGGGGGTATTCCGGACCCTCATAATATCCGGATGGTTACAGTCTAGTTAAACTTATTAAAAGTGCTATCTGGAGGACGGTAACATCTTCAATCATTCCTTTCCTTTAGGGAGAGATAGCCTGAACCTTTAGACCCATTTAAGTGTCTTATAGAATTCGGCTATCTCTAACTTTAGTTGAAGGTGAATGTCTGGGGAATACACCTGGTCTGGGGTAGCCAGAAAAGGGCTAGGACTTGTAATTATCCCTTCAGAGAAAGCAGGGACAGGGTACTGAATTTGGATGATCAGCCATGATCTCATTAAATGGCGGAGCAGGCTCGAGGGCCCAAATGGCCTACTCCTGCTCCTATCTTCTATGTTTCTATGTTTCTATAAAAAGGTGGTGGAGGCAGACGCAATCATGGCTTTCAAAAGGGAGTTGGATAAGTACCTGAAATAAAAACATTTGCAGGGCTATGAGGAAAGGGCGGGGTAGTGGGACTAGCTGAAGTGCTCTTGCAGAGAGCCGGCACGGGCTCGACGAGCCAAATGGCCTTCTTCCATGCTGTAGCTATTCTATGATTCTATGGCCTAGAAATTCAGTTTGGGCCCGCCAGCTCGCTTGCGTCCAGAAGTTACCGCTGCGCGCAGAGCCACTTGCGCCCGCCGGAAATTCAGTTTCAGCGCCCCAAGTCGAAGCCGGCCGCTATTCAAGGGTGTGGCCGCCCCCGCTTGGGGCGCTGAAACTGAATTTCGGCACGCTAGGTGCCGCAGCGCCACCCGCTGCGGAGCGGCAGGCTGCGGTACTGCAGGCCTTCCCCCCTCTCTTAAGGGGGAGGTGCCTGCAACAGCGAGATCGCCGCTCGCTAGTGCCGGCAAATGAGCCCGGCACCACGGAGAAGTGCCGGCCTCCCGGAAAACAGCCGGCAATGCCGCCGGGGGGGGGGGGGGTGGAGGAGGCCGGGGAAGGAGGTGCGGGCAGGCGGCCGCCGAAAAAGCGGCCGGCCGCACCTTCGCCTTAACTCGCCCCACTAAGGCTGCAGGACGGCCCCGTTTTCAGATCGCTGTTTGCGGCCGCTGCGGAAGAGGCGGCCGCTACTAAATATGGCGGTCGGGCCGGTAGCGGGGCAGTAGCGGGGCACTGCGCACACCGATGACGTCATCGGTGGCGGCGCAGCACTACTGGCTAACGCCGCCATTACTGTAGCGCTGAATATCGGCGCAGTCTCAGCAAGTGGCGCAAAAGCCCTCTTTGGGCGAAAACTGGGCGCAAAGCCGACTGAATTTCTAGCCCTATGATTCTATACCTAAGGTTATCCCACACATACATCATTCCCCAACCAAAAGAAAGGGGTGATCAATTCTTCCTAGCTCTCTGCCTAAGCTATTTTTGAGGCAGGATAAGGAAGCATGTAAATAAGATCCAAGTTAATGAATTCTCCAGTTCTCCTTCCACTGTATTGCTGTCACACAATAGTAAATTGTAACTAGGTATAAAATGCGAAATTGCAGATAGACATGATAACATTTTCACACGAGTGATGAGAGTACTCAGAATTGAAAATTTGTTTGAGCTTGTCTTTCAGGACTTAATGGGGGAAAAATTCAGTTGGTAGCGCCACCCGTTAGCGCCTTAGGGCACTAAGTTGGGTGCAAACCAACTAGCGCCCAAGCGCAGCGATATCTGCGCCTCTCGCGAAATTGACCGGACATTTTGCGGCGGCGCTAACCAATACTGCCCGATCTCCTGCGCACGCAGATCTTGACGTCATTCGAGAGTGCAACGCCCTTGGGGTGCCCCGGACCGGAAATTCAGTGGCGCACCCCTCCTTTCCGCCTGGCGCTACCAACGACAGGTTGACTGGAACGCTTCCCAGTCGCTGTGGGGCTGGGGGGGCGCTATTTAAAAGGGGCCTCTTCTTGGCTTTTGTGTGGTAGCCATTTTTGCAACACTCATTCTGAGAGAGAGAGATTTGCAGAGAGACAAAAGAGAGAAAGGGAGACTTCTGCATTTAGTCAACACTGTCTGAGGTAGTTTTTGCTTCTGACCATAACTTTGCAGGTACTTTGCTTATTGACCTTCATAACTTTGATTGGCCAGATACTATGGGGGCTGCAATGAATGGGAACGTCGTCCTTCTCCATCACATTCGGAGGGCACAGAGACGCAGAGAGAGAGTGGCAATCATGGCCAGATGGAGGAGGGTTAACAGGCCTCGGTACAGGAGACCTTTTTCGCCAACAGTTCTCCTACATTAATATGTCTGAGGAGCAGTGTTTGCGAAGGCTGCGATTCAGCAATGAGGTGGTCACTGAGCTGTGCCACCTGCTTCAGCCAGATCTGCAGCCTCAACTGAGGAGCAGGACGTCTCTGTCGGTGGCAGTGAAGATAATAGTGGCTCTCAACTTTTATGCCACCGGCTCATTTCAATCAGCTACTGGGGACATCGCCAATATCTCTCAGTTCGCGGTGCATTGCTGCATCCATCAGGTAACAAATGCCCTCTTTAAAAGGAGACGAGAGTACATCTCTTTCCCCATGACCCCGGACAAGCAGCAAGAACGCGCAACGGGCTTTGCTAGGATAACGGGCTTCCCCATGGTGCAGGGCGCCATTGACTGCATGCATGTGGCTTTGCGGGCACCGCAAGAGAATGCCGAGAAGTTCCGCAACCGGAAGGGTTTCCATTCCTTAAACGTCCAGTTGGTCTGTGACCACAGACAGCTGATACTCGCTGTCAATGCCCACTTTCCAGGCAGCAGCCACGATGCCTTCATCCTGCGCCAGGCTTCTGTGGCAGACCATTTCCAGGCACCGCATCACCCAGGAGGTTGGTTTCTCAGGGACAAGGGATATCCTCTGTGCACCTGGCTGATGACACCACTCCGTTCGCCCAGCACCCCTGCTGAGCTACGATACAACGAGAGCCATCAAGCTACCAGGAACATTGTTGAGCACACAATCGGTGTGCTCAAGCAACGGTTCTGCTGTCTGGACCATTCTGGAGGAGCCCTGCAGTACTCGCCTGAGCGAGTCTCCCACTTTGTTGTGTGCTGCATGCTGCATAACCTGGCAATCCTCAGGACCCAGCCAATGCCAGCAGACATTGGAGCACCAGCGGAGGAGGAGGAGGAGGAGGAAGATGAGGAGGATGATCATCAGCAGCACCAAGGCGGGAGGGAGACACAAAGTGGAAGGGCCGTCCGTCAAAGCAAGTCGCTTCTAGGCCCCCTCTGAGGGAATGGCTTCTGCCATTCAAACAACCTGAATGAAACCATCCCGCAACCCCTAAGCCGGTCAAGGCAACAATGAGTGCAAAGACCAAACATGCACATTTTGAATACAGACGCTTCTTTATTTCACAAACTGTGTCTCATTTCCGCATAACAAAGTAATAGAATGAAATACAAAAAAAACAGTCATTCACATAACTGGCTCTCACAACCTGGAGACAATATCCAAAACAGTAACAAAAATTTGACCACGAACCTCAGCCTTCAATAAAACAATGAGAGACATTTTGCCACACCTCCTACATTTTGCCCTTTGAGGGTGATCTGCTTCCCTTGCAAAATTGCCCCCTTCCCACCCTGTAGCTCCTCTGTAATGGGACCCCAGTGGCTGGAGCAAGGCTGGGGGAAGGCTGCTGAGTGTCAGAAACTGAGACTGCAGATGACCTTGAGGGATGGCCTGGACCAGCTCTGGGCCTGAAGGGCCCGGCTGCTGACTGCTCCAACTCTGCATGGGCGGCAGCAGTCTGTCCTACAGGTGGTGGCAACTGCAGTGGAGTAGTGCCAGTGGTGGCAGCAGGAATGCTGTCATCTTGAGAGAGGACAGCAACTCCCTGCTCGACCGACACACTGGCACTCCCACGGGGCAGCACTTCAGCATTCGGAGCAATCTGATGGAGCACAGATTGCTGGCCTGCTGCGGCGCGGTGAGAGCCCCGGGGAAATCTGCCCGATCCAGCGAGGGTGGCAGCAGTCAGTGCTCGCGTGGCCTCAATCTGCGTCTGTATGAGAGCAGCCAGTGACTGCAATGTAGCACTTAGCATTTGTGTGGCAGCCGCCTGTGCTACAGCAAAGTGCTCCACACTCCTTGCCAGTGATTCAATGGATTCGGGCATCCTTGCCACTGCAGCCATGAGCTCAGTGTGCCTTTGCTCCGCCTGGGCGCTCATTTCAGCGAGGACCCGCTCCTCGTCTGCGTCCAGTGCAGCAGGACTTGAGGCCATACTCTCCGTCCGGGGAGAAGGCCCCCGAGCTTCCCTAACCCCCCTCGCGTTGCTGCAGCACGCTGGGTCCTGGAGCTTCACCCTCATCAGACCATTCCCTCTTGCTCCCCTCCAGGGAAGGCGTGTCCCCAGTATGGGCATGGGCTACCTCGATAGAGGGTGGCGCTGATGGTCCAGCTTCCTCTTCCTCCTCGCCTTCAGCTTCACTCTCATTGGCAGCTTGAGGGCCTGTCTCCTCGCCCGGTGAATCACCATCTGAAATAGGGAGGTACAAGAGTGGCTTTAGCGTGAGGACAGGGTGGCAGCAAGGGAGCCATGAGTGCAGCGATTTACTGATTTGGATTGAAAGTATCAAAGGCTGCTGTTGTGAGGAACAAGTGGAAGAAGAGAGGACAAGAACGTGAGGACCTTACCATTGCTGTCCAGAACGGGGTCGGCGTCTCCAGTGGTGACGGGCCCAATCACCCGGCTTGCCACAATCCTGTGGACGCACTGCTCAAGATTGCTGAGGGCTTGAAGGTGAGGCTGCCCTCCACCGGTCCATTGCTGCTGTCTCCTATTGTGAGACAGCTTGGCCTGCAAGAAAAAGGACAGTGTCTGAGTAAATATGCAGCCATGATCTTGCCTGAAATGCCTCCCATAGTTGAATAGCCCTTACTGTATGCAAAGTGTGGAATGTGCATGTGTGTTTCATGAAAGGGCCATAGGTGTTGGATGAGTGTTGGGCATTGGGGTTTCAAGACCCTCTGGCCATAAAGTGAGGTGGAGATGGAGGGATGAAGAGGTTCTGAAAAAAAGGCACTCGCCCTGACGACACGAGTGAGGTCGTTGAACTTTTTCCTACATTGCACATGGATCCTAGGCACCATGCTGCTTGAGAACACTCTCTGAGCCACCTCCCTCCACACTTTCCTGTACTCACTTGGCAAAGACCTCCTGCCACTCTCTGGGTACAGAATGGATCTTCTGCGCTCCACCCCGCGAACCAGAGCCTCCAAAGCCCGCTCGCAGACACGCTGTGCTCGCTCCCTGGCCCTTTCCATAGTATCTGGCTGCTAGATTTAGCCACAGGTCTGCCCAGGCCGAGATTCAAGGCTCCACTGAGCAGGGTGTGGCTGCAGAGCAAGATCGACCCTCCCCTTTAAGAATTGACCGGCGCCACTGTGTCTGTGTTCAATCACTAACTGACAGCACCTGCGCTGCACCCGCCCTCTGAGGTAGCGCCTCGCTCCTTGGCCTTAGCACCTTAAGAGAGTTGTGTAGCACCTGATTTAGCGCTCCAATCACCTCCAGGGGCGATAAAAGCCAAGTTTGCTGTCGGAGGTGATAATTAGCACCAGGCGCTAATCTTTGCGCCTGGCCAATAATTGCGCCCCAAATGGGGCGAAACTGAATTTCTCCCCCAATGTATCATGGTGTTCATTACCTCAGATTTTGCACGAGGTTTAGTAGGTTAAGAATACTGGCCCAGAAATTCGGGTCGGGGGCTTCCCGCGGGTGCAAGCCCCCGACCTGCACTTACCTAGTGCGCCGGCAGTTGAGCTTGGCCTGGGCCTGGCCCAGCTGCTGGCGCGCAGTGCTTGCGTATCCCAGGGGCGCAGTTAGTTCAATGCGTCCCCTGGGATCACGTGGGCCATGGGCAGCCAATCGGAGGAGGGAAAAGCCCATTCATAAGATTGACAGGAAGGCCTGTCAAAACTTATAAATACTACAGCCCCAAAATAGCAGTAAACCTTCAAATAATTTTTTTTTTAAATCACTTTTTAAATAAACTATAAATTACATTAAATAACTATTTTAAACAATAATTTAAATTTTTGAAAAAATTATTTTATATTCTAACGGGGCTAAAAATAAACTTACCTTGCTTTAAAGTATTTAAAAATAATAAAACTATGGAAAAAATGTTTTAATTTTAATTAATTGACCACTTACCTTGTAAAAAGCAGGCCTTACACCTGCTTTTTACATTTCTAAATCCTGCAGGCTTATGATCCTGGGAAAACCTGCAAAAAAAACCTAAGTTCGATGCGCACGCGCAGCCTCTCCTGCGCACGCGTTCGACCTCTGAACCTCTTCGTTCAGAGGATCGGAAGTGCCGGTTTCCCGTGCATGCGCAGTGCATGCAGAAAACCGGTACTTCCATTCGGCCTACGGGTGAGTACCCAGCATGTACTCACCCGTGGAGACCTGAATTTCTGGGCCACAATAACACCAGGCTTCTGCCACTAGTGATTGGTATAAGTAGAAGTGCTCTCTGTAATGGTGGATCACTGTGAACATTATGGAAGTTTGGCCCCGTAACGTTTGCGGTATATTCATCCATTTGTAATATGACTTTCCTTTCTTATAACTTCTATGCTCCAAAATAACTTCTTTATAGGCTTGGAAATGAAAGGCCAAAGTATACAAAGTGGCACATTTGTGTCTTAGTACCTGTGTATCGTGCATTTATATTGCAGTTACAGCCATTTTGTTGATTTCCCCATCATAAGAGTTTTGTTAAATGCAATGTATTATATTATCATGATCTTCTGGGGACTGAATTCCCCCATTAAATTCCTTCTATGAGACTCCCAACATTTTAATATCAATAATCACAATAGAAATGAGGTCACCTCTGACTGAAACTATCTCTGCTTTTTCAGTTACAGGTGAGCCTCCTCCCTCGTGTCTCACCAATAACGTTATACCACTGGCATTACGCAAAGGGCAAAAATTGGTGGTAATGTTTACAGGAGATAGCACCAGGCCTGCAATCACATAGGTCCTCCATGAGGAAATTGCAGCCTTTATTTTTATATTCCTTTCATTGAATTTTATTCAGAAACTATAAAATAAGAAATGTGTGGTATATTGCAAGAACATGAATATAATTTATATATATCTATATATATATATTTATGTATAAATATATTTACTAGATAATTAAGCCTCACTCTTTAGTTCTACTCAAAAATTGATATCTATCGCTGCCACTTATTAAAACATTGGTGTATATTTAAGTACGGGGTATATGATTACAGTAGATTCACTTCATAGTGTAATCTGTGGGATCTATTCAAATGTTATATTCTAGAGACGGCAATTGAAGGGAGGAGAAATACAGCGAGGAGTGCTGTATTTGGAAAGCTCTGTTATTTGCGGAATTTAGCTTTTGTCTTGGTAATGCAATCTGGTAAGTGATATTGGTGAGTGTCATAAATTATTCATGCAAGCACTAGTAGGACCTGCATTACTAAACATAATTTTTGTGAAAAGGAGAAACAATTATTGATAAAGGCAACAGGAAGCCCGTACATAATAATGTCCATAATTCATAATTGTTCCATCAGATAGGTTTTTGTGATAAGAGGAAATGATGTTGGAGCAGCGAGGCGAATATGCAATGAATATTATAGATTTGATCTTTCTGTGCATGTTTGGAAAATGAGAAATATTGAGTTTGGACTCAGCACTTGGGAACATGATCCAATTTGTTTTCATGAACCCACTGCTTCCTTCCACAATGATAGAGCGTCACTGCAGTGCATTTCTCTGTACTTCAGCAATTATTCATATTAGGGCTGTGATAAACTTGGAATATGAAAAGTAGCTAAGATTAGTTCGCTTGACCTTATTGATTAAAAGTTTCTAGACTGCACTGTACATCGTATTAGTAAACTGATCCTTCATTTCCGGGACATGAACTTTAAACTAGCATGAAAAAGGGAGGTTAAAAGATGCCCCCTCTCCGATAGTTAAGGGAACGATGTGAAGTGAGTTTGGGCAGCCTCAACTCTGTTCTTACTAATCCATAATAACTGATCACAGTTCAACACTAATTGGGCAGTTTGACCCACACTAAAGCTAACTGGTGTCGAAGTCTATACCTTGTATAGAGTTTGTTATGTACAAGATTAGGGGCTCTGGCAATAGAATGTTGACTCTGGCAATACAATGCTCCTTTTCCCAGTGCCGAACTTTATGAAGACAAAATAGAATTGTACGTCTTTATTTCTTCTCATAAGCACTTTAGCTTCAGGTTGCCTCCTTTAGGTGGGAGGGTGAGTCGGAAGAGATAGATTGTTCAGTGACCTCAATAGTCACATGTTTCTGTTTCATCCAACAGCTTAAACTGTTAAGCAGTTGTGGTGTTCAATCCTGCAGATATAATGTTTGAAGGGAGCCTATTAACTGCTGTGCTATGAGTTTGACATTGATGACACGCACACTGGATGTCAACCCAGTCTGACACAGAAATTGGAATGTCCCTGCTTCAAAATGTGACAGCACTCTTGACAAATAGACAAACGACAGCTTCCTGATAATTAGATGGCTGTAGATACAAGTTGCCCTCTATTAAATACTGCTCCAATATACAGAGTAGAGGAAATACCAATATTCAAAATAAGTCTAAGATCATCTGTTCTGATGTCAGTCCAGTAGCCCCTCTTCAGTCAGCTGAGTAATGCAGACTCAAAAAAAGAATAATTAAAACAAACATCTAGGTCACTTCTAGTGGCTAATACTAACAATTGTATATGAATCCCAAGATTACCCTTTTCTCCTTCAAGCCCTGCACTTAAACTGGCTGAAATGTACTCACTGATGGAATAAAACCTTCAAAGGATTCCAAACATTTTGCTCAAGAATTTATTGACCTCGCATCATTCTACTATGTTAAATTGATTTTGTCATCAGTGCAGTAAAACTACTGGAGTGGCACAGGGTGTTGGAGAAAGATCCATCTAAAAGTCATGCTTCACTGCCTTCAGAATCGGCCCTCTTGTGTGCAAACAAAGATTAGAGGAAGCATACAGAATTCATGCAACTTGACTAGTTTATTGGGATATACAGTCAGGAGGAAATAATTTACATCAAACCTAAAGATTGTGAAGGCAATTTATTTTCACATTGCGCTGAATTCATGGTCAACAGGTCAATATGTTGAAGTGTGAAGCATCTTGAGATATTTGCAACGTTACAGACCCAAATTAATGCAAGTTGTTGTTCATCTGAATCATTCGCCCCGATTTTAACTCAGGGCGTGAGTATGGCGTGGTGAGACACCTGGGCCATTTTAATCCCTCGCGCACCATTCCCATTTTCTAAGGCCGGAATTTTCCCACTGCCGTGCGTGCGGGTTTGGAGGCGGGTCAGCAGTAAAAGTTGCAGAAAATGGGAGCACGTCGGGAATGCGCCGTCATCCCGCCTCCTCGCGCCTTTAACCTGGGTGTGTTTGCCAGCGCTCGACAGACCCGAACGGTAGAGGCAGGTGACCTAATTAATCTCATTAAATCCTTGTTGTGAGACCCTTAGCAGGGATTTTAACCAGACCTTTTGAATTTCACTAGATGACCACGGGATTCACGCAGCTCGGGAACCATGCCTGTTAACCTGAGGCGGAAGCTCAGTGGCCATTCAACGAGGCATTAATGCAGAACATGGAAATCCCAATAAATACTCCCATGTGACACCTGCTTACTTGCCTATGGGAAAGGCTCTTGCTGACTCCATTTTGAGCACAGATTTAGGTGTCTAGAGTTTTCAGGTCTTTTCTGCAACCTCGGAAGCCACTCTCATCAGATTGCTGGTAACTATCACAACATTGACAGATTGCTCCTCTGATCACTACTTGACCTGCCATCTACGATATCACCATGGGTGCCGCTTATACTGTCTCACCTTGGTCCTTACAATCGAAGGCACACCAGCAACAGCAGCAACAACAACAACGACTTTCTCCGCAATGACCTGATGCTCCACAGGACAGGGGGCATCAGCGCAGGGCTGCACCATGCTGGAGGCGATACCCCCAACACAGGGTATACAGGCAGAGGATGAGCTTCCTCAACATGACCGTGCAGCAGTGCCAAAGGAGGCTCAGGCTTTTGCGCCAGGTCGTCACAGACATTTACAGCTTGCTGGAGCAAGACCTACAGCCCATAGGACCTGGTGGACATGCCTTACCAGTGGCTGTCAAAGTCACCGGTGCCCTCAAATTCTTCGCTGCAGGCTCCTTCCAGGTATCTGCAGCAGACATTTGCTGCATCTCGCAGTCGGTCACCCACAGGTGCATCACACAGGTCACCAATACCATGTTTAACAAGTCAGCCAGTTATGTAATCTTTGCCACTGCTGAAGTCCGTGTTACTGAGTGTGTGCTCAGCTTTGCCTCTCTGGCTGGCTTCCCATCATCGACTGCACACATGTGGCCATCAGGGCACCCCATCATAACCCAGAAGTCTTTGTGAACTGCAAGGGCTGCCACTCCTCAATGTTCAGCTCATCTGCAACCATAGGAAGATCATCATGTATGTGTACAGCAAATTCCCTGGCAGCTGTCATGACTCTTTCATCCTGCGCCAGTCCACCCTCCCTCAGTTCTCCGCACTGCCGAACAGACTTTTCGGCTGGCTACTTGGAGACAAGGGCTATCCACTGAAGACGTGGCTCATGACACCCTTGAGGAAGCCAAGCAATGAGGCTGAGGAGAACTATAATGAAAGCTGCATGTCCACCAGATGTGTCATTGAGCAAACAATAGGTATACTGAAGATGTGCTTCAGATGCCCTGACAGATCTGGAGGAGCCCTTCAGTATGCACCAGCCAGGGTCTCCCAAATCGTTGTTGTTTGCTGCGTGCTGCACAACATAGCGTAGCAATGAGGATTAGAGATGCATGCGGAGCAAGGCACAGCACACACAGCCTCTTCAGAGGAGGAGGAGCAAGAGGAACCTGAGGAACCTGAGGTCCAGATGCCAGCAGCACCAGAGTACATTGCTGCGTGGGATGCCAGGGTTGGGCTCATCATGGCCAGATTTACTTAACTTCCTGCATTGCACCCATATGGCTGCCACATGCTGTGCCAAGTGCCAAGTTACCCCGCCAACAACAGCATAAAGCATCCCTACAATGAACAAGCCATTCCTTTCACACTGACTCCCATTGCCTGAGGTAAAGTTATGTCCCACCATTCACTCCAACTCACAAAGCCACTTCCAAAGTAGCAAACATAAATGGGCATGACTGGAAAGTCAAGAAAATAAATACTTTTATATGTGTCATAACAGCAACAGAACCTTAACAATAACACTTCTTTAAACACCAATGTGCTTACCCTTGTGCATCTACTTCAGTGTCATTTTTCTTTTAGGCAGGTTGCTCACTTCCCTGCTGCGACTGCTTTGACATTTTTGGTGGACGTCCTCTGGGTTTTGGAGCCTGTGAGGGCCCCACCAAAGTCTGCTTCTCCTGCGACTGTGCAGGTGCAGACTCGGCCATCGCGATCTGAGGAAGCATCTGGGGCTCTGACTTGGGGGGATCGGGGGCGGTGGGGAAACAGGGGACAATTATGAGTGCTTTGAGAGGAGCCCCCACTTCCATGTCCCCTCTCACCATCATCCCTCTCATGGGCCACCTGCACTTCCCTGTTAGCAAGAAGCTGGAGAGCATTTTGCTGCACTGCAGTGGGGTGATGAGGATCCAAGTCCATGTTTACATCCCTCCTAGCGAGGAGGTCTATGAGCCTCTGCCATCTGTTGCTATAGCTACCATGTGATCATGTGGCTGGCATATTTGCTGCTCCATGCGGGTGGCCATCCTTCCCATGGAGCAGCACATTGTTGCCACCGCCTGCGACATGGTGGTGCTCATGCTGGCGATGGACTCCTCCATTCTCAGCACATTTGCAGACATTGCGGCTGCAAAACCTGCCAGAGCCTCATGCAATCGTTGCTGCCCCTCCAGGATCACCCTCTTTCTGGATGGCCCCGAGGCTCAGTGTCTGCATGCAGCTGAGCAGAGCTGGGAGTGTCCTGCGCCCTCCGGCGAGGAGTCTCCACTGCTGTCCCTGTCAACACCATCTGCTCTTGCTCACTTGTGAAGTGTGAGACACCAGGTGACAACACTACTCTATCTCGCATAGGACTCAACGAGGTGTACGTATCTGCGTTGGTGCTGGGTGCGCTTGGGTCTGGTGATGGTGCACCTTCAGAGGCTGGAGGCTCCTCTGAGGAGTTATCTTCCTCCTCCAGCTGGACAGTGGGATGGGTGCTAATGGACCTGTGGGAGAGTAAAGAGATGATTTAGAAATGTTATATTAAAAATGGGTAATTATACCATTATGCACATGATGAACATTCACTGGCTGCTGACATCAGTCACCATATGAGTGATTGCTGTATGCCATGTGGCTGTATGAGATGTAATTCTGTCACCAGGTTGCTGAGAGGTCCCTCCTCTCTTTGTCTCCCACCGCCAGCAGCTCTGCAACTCTCGACACCTCCAGGGCCACCTCCTCTGCTGGAGTTAAAGTGCTGAAGGATGAAGGGCCACCTCCGCCTCTCTCCCTCTCCTTGTTGTTGTGCACTCTCTTCTCCTGCAAGGAGAGAAAGAAGAGAAGCTTGAGTGAGAGTGATGGCATGAGTGTAAGCAATGTGTGGGTGACATCTGTAGAAGGTGACTGTGAGGGAGTGTGTTGCCAATGCCAAATGGCCTCCTTCTGTGGTGTGACTTGGTATGATTGCATTAGGATGAGGGTGAGTGTGA
This sequence comes from Somniosus microcephalus, assembly GCF_052327205.1. Lineage (NCBI taxonomy): Eukaryota > Metazoa > Chordata > Chondrichthyes > Squaliformes > Somniosidae > Somniosus > Somniosus microcephalus. The sequence continues at coordinate 49,929,452 of NC_141004.1, forward strand.
AGGGTGGTTAGTCAGATGGGGATGTGAGTATGTACATGGAGAGAGAGGGATGGCTGGATGTGGAATGTATGTTGGTGTCAGTAATGATGTGCAGGAGTAGGCTTGGTAAGGCTGAGTGATTAGGGTGTGTGTACCGGCACAGCAGGATGAAGGTGAGTGTGGCTTTGCACTCACATATCCTGATCTCATCAGATCATTGAAGCACTTCCGGCACTGCACCCAGGTCCGCCTCACCACATCCCTGCTGTTCACCTCCTCAGCAATTTGGAGCCAGGCTCTTTTTGTCTCTTGGGGAGGTCTCTTCTGCCCATCAACAGGGAAGAGGACCTCCCTGCGTGCTCTGACTTCCTCCACAAGAATATGTAGGAAATCATTGGAAAAGCGGGGTGTAGCCCTTTGCTTTGTGAACTCATTTTTTCTATTTCTACACAACAAGACACTCCTCTCCAATCCTCCCTCCACACTCCTACATGAACCTTCAAATGCGATGTTGCCAAGGCTGCTCTAAATATCCCCACTGAAAGTGAGTCATCGATGATGTCATCAGACCCGCATCATTTAATAGGGCCAGGAAATCCACATGTCTGCCTTAATAGGGGCCATTACGCTAAAGTCGCTCTGAGGAACGGATTGACAATACATCGCGGTACCGACCAGCCATGCGGCCCACACGCACCCGACCCGACTCGGTAAAGAAAATTGCAGCCTAACTGAGGGTCCCACCTGATCATGGCCGGAATCAGTACTCGACCACTTTAGTTTCTTGGTTAAATACTTATACAATGATTTTAGCTGGTCATTATTTTGAGTGACTATGCAGTCCCACACCAGTGAAGAACATATCAACTTGCCATGAATGTGTAATGAGGCAGTAAACAGTATAGCACCATTGCACCAAGTATAAAAAGGGAAAGGACACGCATACACTGCAATCGTGTGTCCCTTCATTAAACAGCCACCATTTAGATTCAGTAAGTTGATTTCTTTTCTTTGAATTTAGCAATTTTTAAAATATTTTAATTGGCTCAGGTTGTTCTTACAATATCATCCAAATTATCAAAGGCCTGTCATATATGTTTTAGCAGGAGTGTTCAAACTGTGGCACATTGGCACAAATGACCCTCAAAGCCCAGAACATGTAATCCTATTTTAAACTTGTATTTGCTAGTTTATCCTGTCTTAATTTTGTGGGCTTGAAGGTTTGGAAGGGGTTGTTCTTAGTGCTGTTGCCCGACTGATGGATAAATCAAAATCGGAAAAGGAGAACTTCTCGTATCAGCAATTTGAGATATATGCAAATTATTGAGAATGTGGATTTGAACCTTATACCTGGCCCCGAGGTTCTATGGTGCGCACCTATTCAGCTCAGGAAGACAAAGACTTGAACAAAATTGCAGTCTGTTGTTCAAGTGTTAAATTTACCAGTTGAGGCTTTCTTCCACGCTGTCACCCGAACTCAGTCCCCTCCATTGCTATTAGAGTGGTCCTTATCTCTTAAATGGCAGTATCCTCCCTCGACTTAATCAATAGCCAGTTCTGTGTCACCTAATCTGATGTTATGGTCGACCCCTGAGCTGCTTTCATTTAGCTGCGTGCATTTTCTGTTCCTGCGGCTGGTGGTTAAGTGAACGGGTCATTGTTAAGGTAATGTCCATGGAATTGCAGGGTATTTACATGACGTAAGTAGTATCTAGAAGTTCCTAGGACATTTCCATGATGGTGAAGATCTATGTCTTATATTGATTAAAATGAATTCATGGAGAAATTAGATGTTCAAAATGAAGGAATTCTAGTACTGAATCGACCCAGTACACATTGTGGGATGTTGAGATTGCATGCACATCATAAATAAAAGTCACCTTACTGGCAGAATGATGGCGTACAATGAACACCCAATGTGCTTTGTAACCTTGAACTGTGACACTTCACTCAGGTTTCAAATTTTGGGGGTGAAGAAGAGTATTTGTCCCTTTCACTAACTCTATGGCCGGAATTTTCTGGGGTCCGTGCGGGCGCGATTGAAGGCGGGTCAGGTGGGAAACTTGAAATAATTTGCAGAAGGTTGGGAACCCGCCGTCACCCTGCCCCCATGGGCGTGTTTGCCGCTGCAGCAGCGACCTGACCGGGAGAGGCGGGCATCCTATTTCAAATCATTAACAGGTACTTGTCAGACCCTTAAGAGCCTTTTTCAGCCTACCCTTTGAATTTCCCTGGCTGCCCACGGGAGCCACGCAGCTCGGGAACCACGTCTGTCAGCCTAAGGTGGGAGAGCAGCCATTGCTCCAGCTGATGAGATGACAGTGTGAAATGTACTATAAAAGCTCCCACCTCACAGCTGATCACTTTCCTCAGGCAGAAGCTGTTGCTGACTGCATTCCCAGCACACATTTAGCTTTCTACAGGCTGCAAGCACTTCCAGCAAAGTCGCCATCCAGTCTCACCTCATTGGTACAACCTATCACACCATTGACAGCTTACTCCTCTGATCTTTACTTGACCTGCCATCTATTCCATCAGCATGGGTACCATTTATACTGTGTCACCTTGGTCCTCAGAATTGGACCGCGATAAGCTCCAACACCAGCAGCACCAGGCACACCAGCAGCACCAACAACAACATCACCAACCTTCTCCTCAACCACCTGATGCTGCACAGGACAGAGGGCATCAGTGCAGGGCTGCACTGCGCTGGAGGCCATACCCCCAATACAGGGTATACAGGCAGAGGATGAGCTTCCTCAACATGACTGAGCAGTAGTGCCAAAGGAGGCTCAGGCTATCGCGCCAGGTCGTTGCCGACATTTGCAGATTGCTGGAGCAAGACCTGCTGCCCAGAGGAGCTGGTGGCCACGCCTTACCAGTGGCTGTCAAAGCCATCAGCACCCTCAACTTCTTCGCCTCAGGCTTCTTCCAGGGATCTGCAACAGACATATGCGGAATCTCGCAGTCGGCCGCCCGCAGATGCATCACTCAGATCACCAATGCCCTGTTTGACAAGTCAGCCAATGATATCAACTTTGCGATTGATGAAGCCAGTGTTACTGAGTGGGCGCTTGGCTTTGCCACTCTGGCTGGCTTCTCACGGATGCAGGGCGTCATCGACTGCACACGTGTGACCATCAGGACACCCCATCATAACCTAGGACTCTTTGTCAACTGCAAGGGCTTCCACTCCCTCAATGTGCAGCTGGTCTGCAACGATAGGAAGATCATCATGCATGTGTGTGCCAAATTCCCTGGCAGCTGCCATGACTCTTTCATCCTTCGCCAGTCCACCCTCCCTCAGCTCTTCGCTCCTCCAAACAGACTTTCTGGCTGGCTGCTTGGAGACAAGGGCTGTCCACTGAAGATGTGGCTCATGACACCCTTGAGGATGCCAAGTACTGAGGCCCAGGAGAGATACAATGAAAGCCACATTTCTACCAGATGTGACATACAGCAGACAAAACGTATGCTCAATATGCACTTCAGCTGCCTTGACAGATCTGGAGGAACCCTTCAGTATGCACCAACCAGGGTCTCCAGAATCGCCGTGGTCTGCTGCGCCCTGTAAAACATAACACAGCAACGAGGATTAGCGCTGCATGAGGAGCAAGGCACTGAGCGCACAGCCTCTTCACAGGAGGAGGAGCAGGAGGAGGAGGAGGAGCAGGAGCTGAAGGAACCTGCGGGCCAGATCCCACCAGCGCCCGAGCACATTGCTGCCTGGAAGGCCAGGGATGGCCTCATCATGTCCAGATTTACTTAACTTTATCCAGGACACCCCTATGGTTGTCACAAAAGAACATAAGAACATAAGAAATAGGAGCAGGAGTAGGCCATTCGAGCCTGCACCGTTATTCAACTCATGGCTGATCTGATCTTGGCCTCAACTCCACTTCCCTGCCCGCTCCCCATAACCCTTGACTCCCCTGTAGTTCAAATATCTGTTTATCTCAGCCTTGAATATATTCAATGACTCAGTCTCAACAGCTCTCTGGGGTAGAGAATTCCAAAGATTCACAACCCTCTGAGAGAAGAAATTCCTCCTCATCTCCATCTTAAATGGGCGACCCCTTATTCTGAAACTATGCCCCCTAATTCTAGATTCCCAACATGAGGGGAAACATCCTCTCAGCATCTAACCTATCAAGACCCCTCAGAATCTTATGTTTCAATAAGATCACCTCTCATTCTTCTAAATTCCAATGAGTATAGGCCCAACCTGCTCAATCTTTCCTCATAAGACAACACCTTCATCCCAGGAATCAACCTAGTAACCTTCTCTGAACTGCCTCCAGTGCAAGTATATCCTTCCTTAAATAAGGAGACCAAAACTGCACACAGTACTCTAGGTGTGGTCTCACCAACGCCCTGTACAATTGTAGCAAGACTTCCCTACTTTTATACTTGCAATAAAGGGGGATGGAGTATAAAAGGAAGTTTCCTTTTCATAAAGCCAGGTTGACTCTGCTTGATTGTATTATGATTTCTAAAAGTCCTGCTATTACTTCCATTTGCTTTCCTAATAACTTGCTATACCTGCATGCTAACTTTTGTGTTTCATGTACAAGGACACCCAGATCCCTCTGTACCGCAGCATTCTGTAGTCTCTCTCCATTTATATAATAATTTGCTTTTCTATTCTTTCCACCAAAGTGGATAACCTCACATTTTCCCACATTATACTCCATCTGCCAAATTTTTGCCCACTGACTTAACCTATCTATATCCCTTTGCAGACTCTTTGTGTCCTCCTCACAACATGCTTTCCCACCTATCTTTGTATCATCAGCAAATTTGGCTATAGTACACTCGGTCCCTTCATCCATGTCATTAATATAGATTGTAAATAGTTGAGGCCCCAGCATTGATCCTGTGGCACCCCACTAGTTACAGTTTTCCAACCTGAAAATGACCCATTATCCCGACTCTCTGTTTTCTGTTAGTTAGCCAATTCTCTATCCATGCTAATATATTACCCCAAACACCATGAGCTTTTATCTTGTGCAGTAACCTTTTATGTGGCATCTTATCGAATGCCTTTTGGAAATCCAAATACACTACATCTACTGGTTCCCCTTTATCCACCCTGCTCGTTACATCCTCAAAGAACTCTAATAAATTTGTCAAACACGAGTTCCTTTTCATAAAACCAGGTTGACTCTGCTTGATTGTATTATGATTTCTAAAAGTCCTGCTACTACTTCCTTAATAATGGAATCCAGCATTTTCCCAATGAGAAATGTTAGGCTAACTGGTCTATAGTTTCCTGCTTTCTGTCTCCCTCCTTTCTTGAATATGGGTGTTACATTTGCAGTTTTCCAATCCGCTGGGACCTTTCCAGAGTCTAGGGAATGTTGGAAGATTACAACCAATTCATCCACTATCTCTGCAGCCACTTCCTTTAAGAGCCTAGGATGCAGGCCATCAGGTCCAGGGGACTTGTCAGCCTTTAGTCCCATTAGTTTGCCTAGTACTTTTTCTCTATTGATAGTCATTGTTTTAAGTTCCTCCCTCCCTTTTGCCCCTTGATTTTCCACTATTATTAGGATGCTTTTAGTGTCTTCTACTGTGAAGACAGATACAAAATATTTGTTCAAAGTCTCTGCCATTTTGTTGTTTCCCATTATTAATTCCCCAGTCCCATCCTCTAAGGGGCCAACATTTACTTTAGCTACTCTCTTCCTTTTTATATACTTGTAGAAGCTCTTATTGTCCGTTTTTATATTTCTTGCTAGTTTACTCTCGTAATCTATTTTCTCCCTCTATTTTTTTTAGTCATCCTTTGCAAGTTTCTAAAAAATTTCCCAATCTTCAGGCCTACCACTAATCTTCGCAACATTGTATGCCTTTTCTTTCAATTTGATACCCTGCTTAACTTCCTTAGTAAGCCACAGATGGCTCATCCTTCTTGTAGTCTTTCTCACTGGAATATATCTTTGTTGAGAGTTATGAAATATCTCCTTAAAAGTCTGCCACTGCTTATCTACCATCTTACCATTTAATCTATTTTCCCAGTCCATTTTAGCCAACTCTGTCTTCATACTCTTGTAATTGCATTTATTTAAGTTTAAAACACTAGTTTCAGACCCAATTTTCTCACCCTCAAACTGAATATGAAATTCTATCATGTTATGATCACTCTTCCCTAGAGGATCCTTTACTATGAGATCATTAATTAATCCTGTCTCATTACACATTAATGGCACAACCCCACAGCAAAACCATAAAGGATCCCTACAATGACCAAGCCATTCCTTTCACACTCATCATCATTGTTGGAGGTACCATTATGTCTCACCATTCACTGCAACTCACTAAGCCACTTCCAAAGGTTCACACAAGATGGGAAAGTGATGAAAATAAAGATTTTATGGTTGACAGTACATTAATGGAAACTTGACATTATCATTGACTAAAACATCCTTGTGAATCTACTTGTGTGTCATCTTTCGCTTCCATGTGCTACCCCTGTGGCTTCAGCAGAGGTAGAGGCAGCCTGCTCACTTCCCTGCTGCGACTGCTTAGACACTCTTGGTGGATGTCCTCTGGGTTTTGGAGCCTAAGATGGCCCCGCCAAAGTCTGCTCCTCTTGCGACTGTGCAGGGGCAGACTCGGCCATCATGATCCGAGGAGCCATCTAGGGCTTTGACTGAGGGGGTGGCAATGGGGGAGAAGTGTAAGCGCTTTGAGAGGAGCCCACACTTCCAAGTCCCCTCTCACCATCATCCCTCTCATGTGCCACCTGCACTTCCCTGCTAACAAGGATCTGGCTAGCAGCTTGCTGCACATCAGTGGGGCCATGAGGACCCACGTCTACACTGACATCCCTCCTAGACAGGAGGTCTATGAGTCCATCGCCTGCGACACAGTGGTGCTCATGTTGGAGATGGACTCCTCCATTCTCTGAACATTTGCAGACATCGCAGTCACAAAACCTGTCAGAGACCCCTGCACTTCTTGCTGCATCTCCAGGATCGCACACTTTCTGGATGGCCCCCGAGGCTCAGTGTTTGCATGCAGCTGAGCAGAGCTGGGAGCGTGCTGCGCCCTCTGGCCAGGAGTCTCTACTGCTGTTCCTGTCTCCACCATCTGCTCTTGCTCACTTGTGACTTGTGATGGACCCGGTGACAGCACTACTCAATCTCACGTGGGACCCACTGAGGTGTGCGTCTCTGCGCTGGTGCTGGGTGCGCTCATGTCTGGTGATGCTGCATCCTCAGAGGCTGGAGGTTCCTCTGAGAAGTCATCTTCATCTTCCTCCTAGAGAGTGGGGGGAGGCGGGGGTCTCTTGATGGCACTGTGGGAGAGTAAAGAGATGAGTTAGATATGCCATATGAAGAATGGGTACACATACCATTATGCACATGATGACCATTCAGTGGCTGATGACATCAGTCCCCATATGAGTGACTGCTGAATGTCATGTAGCTGTATGATATGTAATTCTGTCATCAGTTTGCTGAGATGTCCCCCTCTCTCCGTCTCCCACCTCCAGCTGCTCAGCAACTCCCGATACTTCCAACGCAGCCTCCTCTGCTGTTGAGAGTGGCAAATGACGGAGGCCCACCTCCAATTCTCTCCCTCTCCCTCTTATTGTGGGCTCTCTTCTGCAAGGAGGGAAAGAAGAGAAGGTTGAGTGAGAGCGATGGAATGAGCGTAAGGAATGGATGGGTTACATCTTTAGGGGGAGACTATGATGGAATGGGGTGGCAATACCAAGTGGTCTCCTTGGGTGTTGTTAGTTGGTATGATTGCATTAGGATGAGGGTGAGTGTGAGAGGTGGCTAGTAAGATGGGGATGTGATAATGTAGATAGAGAGAGAGGGATAGGTGGAGGTGCAAGGTATGTTGGTGTGAGTAAGGATGTGCAGGAGTAGGGTAGGGAAGGCAGAGTGATGGGAATGTGATGAGAGGCACAGCAGAATGAAGTTGAGTGTGACTTTCTACTCACCTTTACTGATCCAATGAGATCATTGAAACATTTGTGGCACTTCACCCAGGTCCTCCTGAATACATCCCTGCTGTTGACCTCCTCTACAATTTGGAGCCAGGCTCTTTTTGTCTCCTGGGGAGGTCTCTTCCGCCCATTGGAAGGGAAGAGGACCTCCCTGCATGCTCTGACTCCCTCCACAAGCATATGGAGGGAGTCGCAGTCATCTCTCCAACTGTTTGGAGCAATCAAAACCTCCAGTGTGCTGCCTGCACACTCCTGGATGAACCTTCAAATGCAATGTGGCCATGGCTCCTTTAAATATCCTGGCCAAAAACACGTCATTGATGATGCCATTAGACCTGCACCATTTAATAGGGCCAGGTAACGCGCAGGGTGGGCTTAATAGGCCACATTAGTGCTGAGTCGATTTCTGCAGTGGGATGAGAGCAACAATGGGGTCGCGACCCGACACGCCGACCACTTGCACCCGAACTGCCCAGGCACAGAAAATTCCGGCCCAGGACTGCTATCACCTCTTGCCAAAAGTGAAAATTTATTGGCATTTCTCAGAATAAACTTACTATGGTTCCTGGGCATTACTGACACCAAATATTTAGCATTCTTGTGAGACCTGATAGCTCAGTTGGGCCTTGCAGACCAGAAAGTTCCAAGTTCAGTTCCCAGGCTATGCTGACTGAACTCAGCTGCGATGAGGATAGAGACTCGACAACTTGCCTCAGAAGCACTGGGCTATTGAAAGGAAAATCCGCTAGAGTTCCTCCTCTTGATTGCTCTCCAGTGCTGGAAAGTGCACATGTTTGGATGTTGGACGAGAATAGGATTAGCTTGGCTATGATGCCCTTTAGTCAAATAACCTGCCCGTACCTGCTGTCTGTGCTCACACATGAGAAATGATCAAAAAATGTGCAAAGTACTGGAGGGCAATCACCAACAGGAATCAATAGGTTGAGGAAAGTAAGAGAGGTGAAAAATTTCAGTTAGACTAGTTATCTGGATGGTTTTAGTTCCATCTGGTGGAGCTGGGCACTTTATCAGATTGTATAGATGTTCCAATCTATGTGTGTGATCATTTGAATATATATTTAACAGAAGGTTTACACCAATTGTGGGAAATAAACTGTAGAGTTAACAGAAATGCACTGTACGACAGGAAACTCTTTTTTACCCAGCACCGACGGGACTGGCGAGGTGCCGGTTGATCAAAAAGTCCGGTTTACAGAGAGGTATACTTACCAAGGTATGAGAGCCCCGTACACGGCCACAGGTGCAGGAGCCCCGGTTACCCGGCACTTGTGCAGGAGTCCCGGTTACATGGCCACAGATCCAGGAGTCCCTGTTGCACGGCCACTAATATATAGTAAAACTTATCTGAACCTACTCCCGAATTTTGCCGGTTAAGAGAGATTTCCGGATATTTAGGTGGCCGGTTAAAAGAGAGTTTCCCATATGTGTGTGTGTACTGTAACTGCAAATGAGTTGGTGAAAGGTATCAGTCCATTATATAACTGTAGCACAACAATTGCACAGCTTTCACTGTCAATCACTAATTCCATATTGAATCCCAGAAGCATTTCATCTGATTTGATAGCATAGATACGAGCTGCACGCTTGTTGGGCTCATGAAAAAATCTATTGGAACTAACTTTGCTAAATATTGATCAGTTCGAAGGTTGCTATTGATTCTTCTTCTGGAAAGCAATGCATAAAACCTCTTTAAGTTCATCTTTCTAGACTTCAAGATCAAATAAACTAGTACAGTCTTGCCAAGAAAGGCTATGTCAATTTTGAGCTCCCAGGCTCCACAAGCAAACATTGCAAAAAATCTGAGAAATTAAGATCTTTATTACAGTTCTACATTCGTCCTGATGTAAGGCAACAGGGAGATTATCAGCTCACTGGTTTTTGGGAGGCATTACTTTGTTTCTCTTGTAGCCCTCTAATAAATACAGAGGGCGAAAAATTCGTCCTCTTAGCACCTCCCATTAGTGCCAGCAGGTGGTGCTAACGGAGCACTAGACCAGTATCGCCAGGCAAGGCAAATCCAGTGCCGTATGCCAAATCCCGCTCCCCATAGTGCCGCTGGTAAGAGGTATTGCCGGGAACATCAATGCCAGGTGGATCGTGACATCAGTGAGTCTGCAACGCTCACTGACCGCCCGAGCTGCTAAATTGATTCTCGCCACGTACCTTAGCGCCTGGAGTAAACACTGGCAGGGAGAGCTGGCGTGAAGCACCAGGAAGCCAACTCCTAGTTTCTTGTCAGCTTAACATATTGCAACAATTTCATTCAGTAATTTCAAGGTTCTTTTTTATCAGGAGTCTTGTGGCAACTAAAAAGTAGCTACATTTATTCTTCAAAGAATCAAACTGCTACACTTGGTTACATTAATGGGGGCTGTACTGCCAGTCGACCTCGCCCTCAAGGATCTATGGCAGAGGGAGTGGAGGCAGTGAGAAAGACTGGAACATGTGCCCAGAGGGAGAATTGGGGAATCAGGCCGCTCAACAGGAGGCCTTGTCCTCCGAGGGTATTCCAAGAGCACTTCTCCTACCTCCAATTAAGCGAGGAGCAGTGTATTAGAAGGCTCTGCTTCACCAAGGATTAACTATTCACCCTTGTGCAATCCCCTAGTGCCTCTCATTACTGTGCCTTTGCCTACTCTAGTGCTCCTACAAAGTCATGGCCCAGTTGCTGCAGCAGGGCTGGTGGACGGCTGCTGAGTGTCCGTGCAGGAGACTTCAGATGGCCTTGCAGGACGTCCTCGACCAGCTCTGGACCTAGAAGGCCCGGCTGTAGACTGCACCACCTCAGCATGGGTGGCAGCAGTCTGGGCTGGCTGGATGACAGAGAGCAGCAAGGGCACTGGCGGAGTGGCAGTGGTGGGAGCAGGAATGCTGTCATCCTGAGAGAGGACAACAGATTCCTGCTCCACTGACCCACTGCCACTCCCCTGGGGCAGCACCTCAGCATCCCTAGCAATCTGTTGGAGCACAGATTGCTGGTCTGCTGCGACACCGTGAAAGCCCCGGTTGACGGTGATAGACACAGCCATGATGGCAGCAATCAGAGCTTGCGTGGCATCAAACTGAGATTGCAGGAGAGCCGTCTGAGAATCGATGCCACCAAGCATAGACTGCATTACAGCACTGAGACGTTGCATCGCTTCCGCCTGAGCTGCAATGGAAGCTGCCAGATCGTCCATCACACGCGGCATCAGGTCTGGGTCACCACAGTCTCTCTAGGAGTCTGCCATCCTTTGCAGACTGGAAATGATGGACTCCATGGTGTGCACAGAGCCTTGTACAATGTTGGAGGTGGACTCCTCCACGCTCCTTACCATTGCTGAGAGGCTCTCGGGCACCCTTGCCATTGCACCTATCATCTCCGTGTGCATACCCATCACCCTTCTTCTAAAGGTCACCCCATTGCGGTCCTCATCTGAGTCCTGTGTAGCAGAACTCGTGTGCGAACTCGTCCTGCGGGGAGCTGACTCCCGAGCTACCCTTTTCCCCTGGCCTTGCTGCAGCCCACTCGTCCCCGGTGCATCACCCTGTGCAGATCCCACTGCTATACTAGCCTCTAAAGAACACGTAGTGCCAGTATCTGAGCTGGTGCCTGCGGGTGAGACATGCAGTGACGCGGTGTGTTCTTCCTCCTCCTCTTCTCCCACCTCGCTCTCTATGGTGCTCTCGGGGACAGACGGCTCAGGTGCTTGCTGATTATCTGAAAGCATAAAAGCACAAGAGTCTGGTTAAGGCGAGGGGAGGAGGGGTAGGAGGGAGAAATGCATGCATTCAGCATGATTAGCTGGGAAGAGTGAAACGCTTGTGGGGTGAGGGGGAAATGGGATGTGAGAAGAAGGAGTAGGGATGAACATACTGTTGTTGTCCCCAAGAGGGTCAATGTCGACGGTGGCCACGTCGCCCACCACCTGGTGCCTAATGATCTGCAGCACTCAATTCTCCAGCGCAGTCAGTGGTTGGGTGTCGGTTTGTCCTCTGCCTGTGCACTCCTGCTCCCTCCTGTTGTGAGTCATCTTGGCCTGCAAGAGAAAGGAAAGTCTGTGAATGAGTGTGAAGCAGTGTATTTGGATGATGATGTGCCTGCCATAGTTGAATAGCTGTCTTTGTGTGCAAGGTGTGAGATGTGGGTGTGAGTGTTGGTAGGTGGAGATTGTTGGTGGATGAGTGGTGTTTTGGGCAGTGTGTGAAGATGGTGGTATGTAGCATTTGTTGAAGCATTCACTTACCCTGACCACCTGAGCGAGTTTGTTAAATTTCTTCCTGCACTGTGTGTGGGTCCTGCGGACCACAGTGCTGCCCAAGATGTGCTGTGCTACCTCCCTCCACATGGTGCGGAAGACTTGTGGCGAGGGCCTCCTGCCACTTGCTGGGTAGAGCACCGCCCTCCGTCTCTCCACAGTGAAAACCAATGCCTCCAATGCTTGGTCACAGAATCTGTGGGCTCTCTCCCTGGGGCGTGGATCTGCCATGAGCACAACTGCTTCAGTCCTTCGGCTCCTTCTCCTTTTCCTGCTTCTGCTTGCTGAGGCAGCTGCACAGCCAGTAATGCTGAGAATGAAGTGCTACAGCATCCATGAACCTCCCCTTTAAGAACTGGAACAAGCCTGTGGCAAACATGACTTGTGTTTAGACTGCACCTGATATTGGTCCACTCTTCGAGTGTAACGCCAATGAGCTTGGGTTTTAAGACTTGAATTAGGACACCAATCATTTTTTTGAGCAGTGAGCACAAATTTTGCGTGCAGACTAAAGCATTAACGCCTGGCGCTAATTCTCCAAGGGGGAAAAATTGGGTCGGTTTGCTCCTCTCATTAGTGCCCCCGGGGGTTGTTAACGGGGCGCAAATCCCCTAGCACCCATGCGCGGCGCTGCTGACGCCTCCCGCAAAATTCAGCGGGAGGGTAGCGGCGGCGGTAGCCGGTAGCGCCCCGCGCCACTGTGCCGCCAGTGATGATGTCATTGCCGTGCACAGCGCCCTGGCCTCAAACTTCCCTTGTGCCCCCTGACCTATCGGCGCACAATATGTGCGGCAGGATCTGGGGGTGGTTTGGCAGCGGCGGCGGTGCAAGTTAAAGGGCAGGTGTCGGGCAGCCATTTTTATTTTGACCGACTGCCAGCACCTGCCCCCTTTCGCTTTTGTATGCGGGATACCAGCCACGATTGCTTAGCCCAACACTCCTCTTGAGTGATGGGCTGTTTTCACGGCACCCTGCTCCCCGGTGGTCCGGCATGGCCCTGGTGCGCCCAGTGCTAGCACCCTCCCCTTTAATCAGGGGAGGAGGCCTGCAATGACGCCGTGTGTAGCGCTGCTGCACGTAGCGTTGCAAAATTCAGTAGTAGCGTCCCAAGCAGGAGGTGGCACGCTTTCCAGTAGCGCCCTAGCTCCTGCTTGGGGCGCTACTATGGAATTTATGGCGGGGGGGTGCTGACTTTTTAGCGCCCCGGCGACGTTACACCCCAAAATGGCCGCCACCCAATTTTTCCCCCAACCTTTCTACTGACATCGCCCATTCATTGGCTACAAAGAATTTCTAGCCCTCTAGAAACTTGAATTATGCAGGTTTTCACTCTAACAGCTTCAAAGGTTTTGAAAATGCTACACCTTCTACGAGGAAATAATGGGAAACAAAATCCTCAGCCCCACAGTGAGTCGGTAGCCTGCTTTCCATCTCTGCCACTTTTTATATCCATTGAAGTCAATGGAAACATGGAAACATAGAAGATAGGCGCAGGAGTAGGCCATTCGGCCCCTCGAGCCTGTTCCGCCATTTAATGAGATCATGGCTGATCATCCAAATTCAGTACCCTGTCCCTGTTTTCTCTCCATATCCCTTGATCCCTTTAGCCTTAAGAAATATATCTAACTCTTTCTTGAATATATTTAATGAATTGGCCTCAACTGCCTTCTGTGGTAGAGAATTCCACAGGTTCACCACTCTCTGGGTGAAGAAATTCCTCCTCATCTCAGTCCTAAATGGCTTACCCCTTATCTTTAGACTGTGACCCCTGGTTCTGGACTCCCCTGCCATCGGGAACATCCTTCCTGCATCTAGCTTGTCTAGTCCTGTTAGAATTTTATAAGTTTCAATGAGATCCCCTCTCATTCTTCTAAACTCTAGCGAATATAAGCCTAATCGACCCAATCTCTCTTCATACGTCATTTCTGCCATCCCATGTATCAGTCTGGAATGGAGAGAGATGTATAATGGGCAGCTGATCTGCTATCGCCCGATCTACACTATTGCTCGAAATCAAAATTATCTCCCCGATCTCCAGTCAGATTCCCACCAGTTGAAATTCTGCGTGTGTGCTCAGGACAGGCAGAACATCAGTTCACCCCAAACAAGGCCCCTAATGTCAGAGGTGAAGGGGTAAAGGGGAAGGAATTTCCTTGGCCCAGGCCTCCCTATCACCAAGCGATCTGGACGCTGGGATGAACTCAACATACAGGCCGGCTGAGTGGCACTAGTTGGGCCAGCCTGGCAGTTTAGTCCTGGGATCTGGCCTGGGGACAAATAAAAATTGCAGCACCATGATTTTTTTGGTGCGAAGTAGGCCAATCTTTAAAAAAATGTCCCTGGCTGGTGGCATCGGCTGCAGTAGTAACAGTTTGCCGGAACTTCTTTTTCCACCTCATCCCACCCCTTCTGGTGGGCACTCAAAATGCACCCACATTGGCATGGATGCTCGACACTGGCATTTAAATCATGTGGTCTTGCCTTGACCCTGGATACTCTAGCAAGGTCAAGAGCAAAAGTCACCAGTGCCCACTCTACTACACTTCCACCAGCAAATATAGCCAAAGATTTTTGGCCACAAATTCTAATTGTAGTGATCTCTCCTGCTTTTACCTTGGCAATATTTAACTTGTAGTTCTTCGCAAAGTCAGAACGTCACCTGAAGTACTGCCACTCTGAATTGTGGTTAGTGCACTGTAGTCATAAATACATCATGGAGGACTAGAAAATATATACCAAATCTATGTAAGTAGATCAGAAGTATTGCATATAGCATACATTTCCTACAAGTGTCACATTTATTTACTGTCACACTTCCTCAGTCACTCTCTTTGGACTCACCATGAGCAATGCTCCAGGAGATCTACAAGTAGCCCAAATATTATGAAATTTGTTAAAAACCCTTACACTGAAAAGGATTATAAGCATATGAACCTTTCTCCTGCACATCTTTGTGTTTTGCCTCTTCCATATGAGGCCATTGAAATACCAATAACATTCTAGCATACTGATGCTGAAGTGAACTGGAAACCCTTTAAAATGGTCTCCTGAATATTTATTTGGCTGTGTGAAAAGCCATTTGCTCTGCTCAATAAAACAGGAAAGTGCATTGAAGTGCTCAAAGATCTGGAGCATCAGGGTGGGGATCAATTATATATTAATAAAGCAGCATCAGCAATTAGGTTTTAACCATTCAAGTGCCTTCAAGATAGTGTAAACCTACTGCTGTACATTTTAAAAGAAATTATAACTGCTAGCTACCTGTACATAAAATGTAGCAACCCGCTTGTAATGTTGGTCCAAGCTGATTTTGAATATTTGCACTCCATCCAATCTTCCATTTTGCCATTTTAGTTAGTTTCTTATACTGATTTTGCAACGTTTCTTATGCCAAGCTTGACTTTCGGGTTTGTGTCTATTGCTGCCATCAACATATATTTGAGTTTGTATCTTTTACAGCTGTAATAAGTATGTCCCCAGAATGTGGTAGATGGGAGAATCCAGAACAAGAGGGCATAAAATTAAAATTAGAGTTAGGCCATTTATGAGTGAAATCAGGAAACAGTTTATCACACAAAGGGAGTGGAACTCTGGAACTCTATCCCCAAAAGGATGTGGATGCTGGGTCAATTGAAATTTTCAAGACTAAGGTCGATAGATTTTTGTTAGATAAGACTATCAAGGGATAGGTAGCAAGGGTGGGTAAATGAAGTTGATCAGCTGTGATCTAATTGAATGGTAGAACAGGCTCAAGGGCTTGAATGGCCTACTCTTATTCCTATCTTCCTACAAAGATTATTTTGAATGTGCTTCATGAATGTTCATTGTTTTTTTGCAAGTTAGAATGGCTCTCCCATAAAAGTAACTGAAAGGTGAGGGTGTTAAAAAAAATTCTGTTTCGTGCTGTAGAAATAGGTTGATCTGTGCCTCAGTTGTAACAGCTTAATACAAAAAAGGCAAACACCAAAGAAACATAATCCTACATTAGGTTTAAGGGATTAATGGAAAGAGAATTGGCATTTAGCACAGTTAGAAAGAACATATCTCAGATTTCACAGTTAAATGCGTGTAAACACTTTGTTCTTTCTCTGATATATTATTCAGTATTAAACTAAACACTACAGAGAATTGAGATCCATGAGTGTAATACTGATTAACGTCTCTTCTGTCAAACTAGTAGGGTCTAATACCAGAACAATTTAGGGGAAATATTTTTTCAATTTAGATTCTTTTTCAAGACTATTATAGTTCATCAATAAGCTTCTTTCTTCTGTAATAGTTTCTGCAGTAAACATGCATCTTTTAAAATATTCAAAAATTATAACCAAAGCCAAGGTATAAATTTTGCTAATGTTCTTCTATCTGAATCATTTTTTAAATGTAAATTAAGTATCTAAGGGGAGAAATTCGGTATTGTCCCGTTTGGGGCGCAATTATCAGCCGGGCGCTAAGTTTAGCGCCTGGCACTAATTATCGCCTCCGACTGCAAACTTGGCTTCTATCGCCCCTGGAGGTGATTGAAGCGCTAAGTCAGGCGCTACACAACTCTCTTAAGGCGCTGGCGCCGAGGAGCAAGGCGCTATCTCAGAGCGCTGGCGAAGCTCATGTGGTTTTTGTAATATTTCAAATCCAATTACAATGCTTGCTAGCAGATCAATGAGAATGTGTGAGAGAAAGAAAGGGCAAAGTTTTGGGTGTGACTCTTCATCAGAACTATTATACTAGCTGCTGACTAGAAATGAGTAAGTAGTGCAAAATGTTGAAACACCAACACACAGTCCCACAGTAATGGTGGTGTTGAGTTGAATCTCTGACCACTTAAGTTTGCAATCTCAGGTGTTTTTGTATAGGGAATCACGAAATGGAGGCCAGTCATCTCTCTACCGTAGTAAGGAAGAAATTGGAAGGAGGCATTGGAAGAAAAATAACTTGTATTTTTATAACACCTTATTATCTCCCCAGGAAATCTGAAAGCACATCACATTTGCCTCTAGCAACTAGCTCAGGTTGGCCAGGGCTCAGGTCATCCTTATGCCCTGTTGGTAACGGATGGTGTAGGAGAGACCAGGGATATTGAGGAGAAAATTGAGAGATTTATATTCTCACAATAAACAGAATAATAATTAAGTTGGAATCCTAAAATTTATGAAGTTACGTGAATCTCAAAGATGTGTCACATCTTGTAATGCTCTATCCAGGTGAGTGGTTATTATTTGTCAATTCAGGTAGTGTCTTCCACTGCCTCCAAAATTTTATTAATATTAAGAGTGTGCATACAGCTGCATAAATATGTGGCAGTTTTGATGTATTTATTACTGTTGTGCGTTTAATGTGTTTAGCATTTGTGGTGATTTGAATTTCTGACCTGACTTTGCAGATGGATCCTTTTGTCTAAATGTGTGCAGAAAAATGGAGGTTAAATTCTAGTGCAAGGGAAAGCTGTTCATTTAGTAAATTCTGTGGAACTCAGCTATGCAAACCAGAAAGGTTTCTGATTCAGTACCCCACTTGTGCTGTGTTAGATGATCTCAGCCAAGTTGGGATGGGACTACAGTTGTTCTCAGTACTCTAGGTTAGGGAAGGAGGAACTCAGTCAGGGATCTCACTCATGATTGCTGTCCAGTAACTCTTGCAAAAAGTGCACGCTAGAAAGTAGACAGGGTCAGGTTTAGCTGTGATGACTTTCAGGCTCAAATAGCTTGCGGACACTCACTGTTTAGGCTCATACTTGAAGAAATGCCACTTGGACAAAGTACTGCTACAGTACCCGAGAATGAGTGTATGCCTTCAGGGAGAAAGAAAATAGGAGTGGAAAAAGGAATGTAGCTCTCCAGCAATCTGGTTTGAATTTGTGTTTCTTTCGATACTAGATCAATTACATTTAAATCTGCATTATCGGGCTTCAGAAATTCAAAGAAAATTCCTAAATGCAATTAAAACTAATTATGATTTTTTTTGAAAAGGGTATATTACAAAAAGATCTGACATGATTAAATAACATAGTCAGTGATGATTGGCACTGATAGCTTTTATGAGTATCTTTTCTTGGACTTCTGCTGGGTCTGCAAGCTACTGCTTCTGGAAGAACTTCAACTGGATGGTTCTTTGCATTCAAGTCACGGACGATGAATACTAACTGGCTTTCCCTTCCCGACACTGAAGACTGGTGGACACTTAAAGGGATAAAAATTTGGTTGCCTTGTGTCTCCCTTTAACGCCCTAAGAGGGCGTTAAATGGGGCACAAAGCAACTAGCGCCCAGGCACGACACTGCCCACGCCTCCCGTGAAATTCACTGGGAGGTTAGCGGCGGCGCTAACTGGTAGCCCCCCGCGGTGCTGCACTGCCGGCGATGACGTCATCGCCGTGCGCAGCGCCCCGCTTGCGCCCCGCTTGCGCCCCGGCCGCGATCTTCGGGAGTGCCCCCTGATTTACCGCCGGACGCTATGTCCGACAGGGTCAGGGGGGCCTACCCGGCGGCTGGGGAGGAGCAATTTAAAGGCGCAGTGCGGGGCGGCCATTTTTGTTGCTGGCCGCCTGCCAGCACCTGCCTGCGTTCCCGTCCCCGGCCTCCTGAAGGGCCCACCCCGCGGAATGCCGGCTGCGCTCCAAGAGCCCGGCACTTCTCTTGAGTGCCGGGCTCTTTTGCCAGCAATCCAGAAGGGGAGGAAGGCCTGCAATACTGCGGCACGTAGCGCTGTGAAATTCACTCACAGCGCCCCAAGAGGGATGCGGGGCGCTTCCAGTAGCACCCCGCTTCCCTCTTGGGGCACAACCACTCAATTTCCGGCGCGGAGACACTAATTTTTCCGAGGAGCTAAAAGCTACTCAATTTTTAGCCCTTGGTGTTTACCTCGCTGTGTCAGAATTCCAGGAGGAGTGCTGCAGCAGCTGAGGCTATGTGGTGTGGGAGGCTGTGAGATGTAGCTTAGCATCCCTGACCAAGGGGATTGGCAGCACTATGTGTACCTGATTCTCTCACTTAGGCAAAACGGTGAAAGGGCTGTGATAATCGAAACACTTACGTGCCATAACAACTCCTTCCTGTTCTGCTAGAGGTACTTGGCTCCCATTGACTATCTGTGACATTGCTGTGTTGGCTTTGTGGTACTTGTGCATCAGGTCCCTGGACAGAGGTAGTTATCCTAGGAGAGTTACACAGCACGGTATTGCAAACAGTTTTGATTAATGAATGATATAAAAGGACTTTTTGAGCCCTTTTAAACTATTAGTAATCCTTTATTTCTGAGAAGGAAATTAATTTCCCACTTCAACTTAAACTACACTACTTTGGTAATGATTTGTTTTCTTTAAACACTGCCAAGTAGTCTGAACTTAGTAACCTGTGTATATGTGTAGTTAGACTCCTCTAGCCTCTGTATATATTAGCAAACATTTTCTCTACCTCCTTTCGTGCATGTAGATTACAGAAGTAGTGAAAACTGTAAACAAAATAACAAAGGACCATCTCAGTATAATGGTCCATATTGATCTTCTCTCACATTCGGACTATAGTAACATATCTCACTTTTAACCTTTTTTTTAATGTTTACAGTTTAAACATTTTAGCGCCCTGAAAAAGTTAGCACCCCCCCGCCATAAATTCAGTAGTAGCGCCCCAGGCGTTACTGGAAAGTGCTCCCCCTCCTGCTTGGGGCGCTACTACTGAATTTCGGTGCAGCTGCGCTGCGCCATTGCAGGCCTCCTCCCGTGATTAAAGGGGGAGGGTCTAGCGCTGCCCGCTCCGGGGCCCTGCCGGACCGCCGGGGATCAGGGTGCCGTGAAGACAGCTTGGCACTCAAGAGGAGTGTTGGGCTGAGCGATCGTGGCCGGCACCCCGCTTACAAAAGCGAAAGGCGGCAGATGCTGGCAGTCGACCAAAATAAAAATGACCACCCGACACCTGCCCTTTAACTTGCGCCACTGGCGCTGCCAAACTGCCCCCTGACATTGACGTGCATATCGTGCGGCGATAGGTCAGGGGGCGCAAGGGGAGTTTTCGGCCAGGGCGCAAGTGGGGCGCCGCGCATGGTGATGACTTCATCGCCGGTGGCACAGCAGTGCAGGGCGCTACCGGCTACCGCCACCGCTAACCCCCCGCTGAATTTCACGGGAGGCGTTAGTGGCACCATGCCTGGTCGCTAGGGGATTTGCACCCGGTTAAACGAGAGGCGCAAACCAACCCAATTTTTCCCCCTTAAAAAAAATTAACACATGGAACTAGGATTCGTGATCTAGTCCATGATTTAAAGTGCTGATGCATGCCATCTACAATAAGGCAATTTTTTAATGATCTCAAAAGTGTCACTATTTTTATAAATGAATTTCCATGTAAGGAATTCCCAATTTGTAGATTATTTAGAAATTATGAATGCAATTAGACCTTTAAGTACATAGTCTCTGAAATCTCTCCTGGTTTTAGTAACTCCATTCATTAATAAGGGAAAGATGTGAAACAACAGGAGTGGGAGAGAGGATAGGAGCATTCTGGCAAGTATTGAAATACAAGGCCTCAAGGTCGCAGCCGCCCTAGCCCTCCCAAAGAATACATAAGTGGAAATAGTACCAAGTGCATTATGTCTTTGACAAATTTCAGATCATACAATGAGCATAAATAAATAACAATGGGCATGAGAGAGTGATTACAAGGAAATAATATAGTTAAGAGGTTCAGAAGATGACATAAACTATGACTATTTTGCTCAATCCTGGCTTTGAAATTGCACTGTGCAAACCCATTTGGGAAAAATTCGGTTGGTTAGCACCTCCCGTTAGCGCCTCCGGGGGGGGTGCTAACGGGGCGCTAGGAACTTAGCGCCCGAGCGTGGCGATTTTAGTGCTGCTCGCGAAATTAACCAGTCGTTTTGCGGCGGCACTAAACACTACTGCCACGATCTCCTGCGCCCACAGATCATGACGTCAGTCAAGTGTGTAGCGCCCAGACCGGATATTGAGTCGCGCACCCTGCCTTAGCGCCTGCCGCTAGGAACGATAGGTAGAGGGGAACGTTTTCAAGTCGGGAAGGGGCTCGGGGAGTGCTATTTAAAGGCGGGCGCCTCCTGCCTTTTCTTGTCGGCAAAACGTTTGGTTTTAATGCAGTCCTAAGGAGTTTTCGCCCTCAGCACCACTTTTGAGGTTCCTAAGCGCTGAGCTCTTTCCCTGGGCCTATCCATTAGTGCTTCCAACACAATTGCTTTTGAGGTCTCTCCAGGCCAAGATTCAAGGCTGCAATGAGCAGGGAGTGGCTGGCCAGCAAGATGGCCCCTCCCCTTTAAGAACTGGATGGCGTCAGTCTGTCTGGCATCGCCTGAGCTTCGTTAGCGTTCTGAGGTAGCGCCGTGCTCCCTGATGCTTGCGCCTTAAGAGAGGTATGTAGCGCCTGATTTAACGCTCAAATCACCTCCAGGGGCGATAGGGGCGAATTTTGCAGTTGGAGGCGATAATTTGCGCCGGGCGCTAAACTTTGTGCCCAGCCGATATTAGCACCCCAAAATGGGCGATACCCAATTTTTCCCCCATTTACTTTAAACAGATTAATGCCTCCTTTAAACTAACAAAGGAATTGAATGCACAATTCACATGACATAATTTCAAGACCCCTGAAACTAGGTTTCTCATTGAAACTTATAAAATTCTGACAGGACTGGACAGACTAGATGCAGGAAGGATGTTCCCGATGGCGGGGGAGTCCAGAACCAGGGGTCACAGTCTAAGGATAAGGGGTAAGCCATTTAGGACAGAAATGAGGAGGAATTTCTTCACCCAGAGAGTGGTGAACCTGTGGAATTCTCTACCACAGAAGGCAGTAGAGGCCAATTCATTATTTAAGAAGGAGTTGGATATATTTCTTAAGGCTAAAGGGATCAAGGGGTATGGGGAGAAAGCAGGGACAGGGTACTGAATTTGGATGATCAGCCATGATCGCATTGAATGGCGGAGCAGGCTCGAGGGGCCGAATGGCCTACTCCTGCTCCTATCTTCTATATTTCTATATGTTTCTAAGACCCCTGAAACTAGGTTGTTTATTTTCCAATCATTTCCTATAGTGTAGACTTCAGCATTTGTGAGAAAATATTTGAGCGGAAAAACACAAATGAGGTAAGATCAGAGTAACTGGCAGCTTCATGTGGTGCGGTGCTGGTGCTTTGCTTGTTCATTGGTTGCTGTCAGAGCTACTTTTGTTTCTTAGTGTATAATTTTCTGTTACCTGCTGGAGTTCAATAGTAGCACACCTCTATATGTCCATACGTGGTCCAAAAGCAATGCTGTGAAAATTGCATCTCATGGGTGTTATCTCGTTGAATGAACAATGCTACTGAAGCACCGTTATTTCTGTGTCTTTGTGTATCTATTGCAGAGGTGTCTTTCTTTGATGTGGCATTTCATGATTTTATCCCCCCAAAATTGTGACAAGATAAAGAGTTGACACCAAAATTAGAATAGAAAGGATATGACATAGTTGACACAATAAGCTCATCCATTTGCGGGCTGCCGTCCTCAAAACCAATGGGAATTTTGACAAGCAGAAAAGGTGCGGGTTAGGTTGATTGGCTATGATAAATTGACCCTTAGTGTTAGGGGGATTAAATACGTGGGGTTACGGGGATAGGGTGGGATATGTGTTGGTGTAGGGGTTACGGGGATTGGATGGGATATGTGTCGGTGCAGGCTCGATGGGCCGAAATGGCCTCTATCTGCACTGTGGGGTTTCTGTGTGTGTGTGTGTGAGGCAGCAACACTCGGTGTAACCAGGTCCAGCCCCCACCTAACTGGATTATGGCATTTTAATGTTAGAAGAAGAGAGGGAATTCCGAGCTAAAAACCTTATATCGTTAATGTAAATATCTATCTATTGCATAGAATTATCCAATGAACCACAGGTTACTCTAATTGACTTCATTTTCATCATTAAAATGGATTAACTACACCTTTGGAGGTCTTGGAGAGAACATTATTACTTCTTAGTGCAGATCTACACATTTAAAAAATATTTGGTAGGTGACATGAATCAGTCATTCATGAAAGAAAGACTTATGAAATAATACTGAGCGCCTACTGGTGGCGCTGTCCAGGGAGAGTATAAATACTTGGGCACGGGCCCAGCTTGCGCAGGACATTCTTAACAGGAACTAGTGAAGGACACAACTAGACCTCCATGTTGTAAAACAGTTGATTAAAGCCTTGTTTAACGCTTAGACCAAGTGCCTCGTAGTTTTCTTACGTCAGTAGGTGTGTAATTTGAAGTGAAATAAACTCAAAAAGTACTAGGAATGGGTCTACAAGGTCAGTTTGGTGCATATTCGCTATCTCAGCTGAGATATCAAAGAGTACGTTTACCTCAAGAGATAATTGGTCATTACGAGTACTGTTTGAAACAGGTCACTCAGGTTCATTCCATTGCTAAATGAATGCACGTATTTGGGTGTCTACAAAACATTTACAAAGCAGCAGATCAATGCACAGAACAGATGAACTTAACCAGTAGCTGAACTGCCTCTACCACTATCATGACTTATCTGAAGTTCAATAAATTAAAGCAGTCTTGAATACACACAACAGGCTTACAGTGCTTCAGTTTCAGGAAGACTGGCAACAGTCCAGGTTTTTAAAGATCTGTTCGATATATATTTCTGGATGGGTTGTTATTTCTGATTGCTGATGACTACGCAAATTACCTTCAAGTTGTCCACATCCATACAGTCCAGCTGAACTGCATGTTTGTAACATGATATTAGTAACATGCTCAGAATAATTTAAACAAGTAAACAGAATATAAATGAAGCATTTTCAAGTTTTCCTTTCTTCACGGGGGGTCTTCAAAGACCAACTGAGATTTGAGCCATTATGATATTGTATAGAATGCTGACAGAATTCAATCCATCCAATGGTCATTATAGCCAGGTTTACCTTGAATTACTTTTACTAAGCACAGATGAACTGTTAGGGATCATAGTGGAAAACAGCACTAAGGTTTAAAATAGTAGAAGGGGAGGGGCAAGATAGAATCATAGGATCATAGAATGGTTACAGCACTGAAGAAGGCCATTCGGCCAGTCAAGTCTGTGCCAGCTCTCTGCAAGAACACTCCCACTAATCCCACTCCCCCGTCCTTTCCCCGTAGCCCTACAATTTGTTTTCCTTCAGGTACTTATCCAGCTCCTTTTTGAAAGCCGTGATTAAGTCTGCCTCCCCCACCCTTCCAGGCAGTGCATTCCAGATCCTAACCACTCGCTGAGTAAAAACATTTTTTCTCATGTCGTCTTTGGTTCTTCGACCAATCACCTTAAATCTGTGTCCTCTGGTTCTTGACCCTTCTGCCAATGGGAACAGTTTTTGTCTATCGACTCTGTCTAGACCCCTCATGATTTTGAACACCTCTATCAAATCTCCTCTCAATCTTCTCTGCTCTAAGGAGAACAACCCCAGCTTCTCCTGTCTATCCATGTATCTGAAGTCCCTCATCCCTGGAATCATTCTTGTAAATCTTTTCTGCACTCTCGCTAAGGCCTTTTCATCCTTCCTAAATTGCAGTGCTCAGAATTGGACACAATACTCCAGTTGAGGCCAAACCAGTGTTTTATACAGGTTCATCATAATTTCCACGCTATTGTGCTCTATACCTCTATTCATGAATCCTGGGATTCCGTAAGCTTTTTTAACTGCTTTCGCAACCTGCCCTGCCACCTTCAAAGGTTTGTGCACATATCCCCAGCTCTCTGTGTTCATGCACCCGCTTTAGGATTGTACCCTTTAGTTTATATTTCCGCTCCTCATTCTTTCTACCAAAATGTATCACTTCGCATTTTTGTGCGTTAAATTTCATTTGCCATGTGTCCGCCCATTCGACCAGCCTGCCTATGTCCTCTTGAAGTCTATCACTATCCTCCTCACTGTTCACTATACTTCCAAGTTTTGTCTCATCTGCAAATGTTGAAATTGTGCCCTGTACACCCACGTCCAAGTCATTAATATCTATCAAGAAAAGCAGTGGTCCTAGAACCGACCCCTAGGGAACACCACTGTACACCTCCCTCCAGTCCAAAAAACAACTGTTCACCACTACTGTCTGTTTCCTGTCACTTAGCCAATTTCATATCCATGCTGCCACTGTCCCTTTTATTCAATGGTATCAACTTTGCTGGCATGCCTATTATGTGGCACTTTGTCGAACGCCTTTTGGAAATCCATGTACACCACGTCAACCACATTGCCCTCATCAACCCTCTCTGTTACCTCATCAAAAAACTCGATCAAGTTGGTTAAACACAATTTGCCTTTAACAAATCCATGCTGGGTTTCCTGCCACCGGAAAAAGACCCGTTTATTCCAACTCTTTGCTTCCTGTCTGCCAACCAGTTCTCTATCCAAGTCAGTACCTTACCCCAATCCCATGTGCTTTAATTTTACACGCTAATCTCTTATGCGGGACCTTATCGAAAGCCTTCTGAAAGTCCTAATACACCACATCCACTGTTTCTCCCTGAACTATTCTACCAGTTACATCCTCAAAAAATTCCAGTAGTTCAGTCAAGCACGATTTACCTTTTGTAAATCCATGTTGACTTTCTCCGATCCTGTCACTGTTCTCCAAGTGCTCTGCTATTGCAGTCGGACATACATCTGAGTGATGTATGTCCGACTGCAATGAGTCACCTGGGGTTGGATCGAATTACATATTAAAGCATTGCATAATTCACCACTCACAGAGAGCTCATTGATTCAGGAGTTAGAGATCCAGCACTATATTTAAAGGGCAGAAAAATTTTGGAAAGAAGTTTGTGCCACTTGTTTCCAATCTGCAGACTGACAATGCAGTGCCAGCAAAACAGTACCCTTAGACTTTCCTTCTGCTGCAATAGAACTGCTGCTGATAGAGGTGAGGGGATGAGGGAGATTGCCTGCTTGGCATTTCAGAGCACCCTCCCTGCAGAAAAGTAATCAACAGTGCCTGGCAATTCTGGCAAACTTCAATTCCGTCTGCTCCCCTAGAGACATCGGCACCAAATTTCAGGCCTAAAGAAAAAAGCCAAGGTAAGATGATCCATCTTATCAAGTAGATGAGAAAAGTATGCATGCCACAAATTATTTCTTCATGCCGTATTACATATTGACTGTTGTTCCATGTGAAGCGCTCAGACAGACTTACAGCCCTTTGAATGTTTACCACGCATGCCCTTAATGCAGCAGGGCACCAATTCCAGGAAGCAGGCGGTGACCTGCATTATCTTGTGTTGCTGGTCACTGACCTCCTCAATATTGATGAAGTTGAAGGGTTTGTGAATACTGTGACAGTACACCTAGTAATCTGAAGCGCCACATAGATACTATGGAATGCTCAGGGCTTTGGGAAATCCTGCCATGTGCTATTGCTTTTTCTTGTGAAAATGAAGAAGGTTTCTGCCCTGGTGAACAAAGCATCAGTGACATTGCAGATGTCCTTTGTACCAACCTGGAAGGACCTGCAGGAATAGAAGTTGAAGGAAGTTCTGACTTTGACTTCCACTGATAATACAGTTACATTGCAGATCCGCACGCCGCACAACTTTGCCACCTCTTCTCTGGTGAAACTTAGCCTATTAGGACAGTTCCATTCTGAAAGTCCCAGAGAGATGTATCTGTGTCTGTAAACACTTATCATGGTGGGTCCAAATGGACCGCTTTTGGTGCAGAAAAACTTCCCTGGCGTCCTTTTGTTCATCCACCTTCAAAAGCCTGAGATGATAGAGGCGCACTGAAAACACTATCCATTTTCCCAATTTTGGTTGCAGCAATCAAAATTCAAACATTTCACCTTCAAGAAATTACTAATGGAAAAAGCAGAAGGCGACTGGTCTTTAATGTTCATATTACTGTCCATGTAGGATAAGAGCACAGTAGGATTCACGGGTTCAAAATTGAGAATTTGCACGAGGGTGCATATATGCCAAATTTCTTATATGCTTATAAAGTGGCATAGTGGTTAGCACTGTTGCCTCACAGCGCCAGGGACCCGGGTTCAAATCTGGCCTCGGGCGACTGTCTGTGTGGAGTTTGCACATTCTCCCTGTGTCTGCGTGGGTTTCCTCCGGGTGCTCCGGTTTCCTCCCACAGTCCAAAGATGTGCAGGTTAGGTTGATTTGGCTATGATAAATTGACCCTTAGTGTTAGGGGATTAAATACGTGGGGTTACGGGGATAGGGTGGGATATGTGTCGGTGCAGGCTTGATGGGCCGAAATGGCCTCTATCTGCACTGTAGATTCTGTGATTCTGTGAAAGCCCTTGCACTTTTGGTGCAAGAGTGGTTTACGCCCCCTCAAGGGCCAGTTGGAAACTTTGCATCCTATGTAAGACCAGCTAGGAGCCAGCCCCCACATGACCCAGTTGCACCACTGGCTACATGATATACCTTGTGGTGAGGTAAATCAAGCTAACTGGATTTTCCAAACATGTAGCTTGTTGCAGGAAGGTAAAGCATTGAGAGGTAAGGGGTTCCACAATTTTGGGGTTCCAGGAAAGAATGTGTCAGAGTAGGAGATGGCACACTGGGGGAGAAATTCGGCATGTTAGCGCCACCCGTTAGCGCCTCCGGGGGGGGTCACTAATGGGTTTGTGGCGGGGTGCGAAGAATCCAACACCACACGCGAAATTCACCCGGGATTTAGTGCTGGCGCTAACCGTTAGCGCCTGGGCCTTTAGCGCCTGGCAGAGCATGACGTCAATGAGTTTGGAACGCCCCGTTAACGGCCCAGATGCAAAATTGACTGTCGTCCACCTGCCTTAGCGCTTGGCCTGAACAACGGCAGGAAGAGGAGGCGTGATGCATTTGATGGCCGCTGTAGGAGCCGTATTTAAAGGGATCAACATCCGCTTTCATTTTAGTGGCCAATCAATGCTGCCTTGTGAGGTTCACATAGCGAAACAGCCATTTTCAGTGAGTTAAACATTTCTTACTTTCAGGAGTGTTCTGCCTGCTAAAAGGTTGTCACTTTCATTCTGCTAAGATTTCAAAGTCCTACACTTGGTTACATACACTTGGCTACATTACTGGGGGCTGTACTGGCATTCGACCTCGCCCTCCAGCATCAACGTCGGAGGCAGCGCAGGCAGAGACAAAGATTGGAAAACGTGGCCAGAGGCAGGAGGGTCAACAGGGCTCTCAAGAGGAGGCCTTACCCTCCCAGAGTGTTCCGGGAGCACTTCTCCCGCATAAATTTAACTGAGGAGCAGTGTCTTAGAAGTCTCCGACTCAGCAAGAAGGCGGTCACAGAGCTCTGCCACTTCCTGCAGCCAGACCTCGACTCTCAGATCAAGATCACCAAGGCTCTCTCAGTGGCAGTCAAGGTCACCATCACCCTCAATTCCTACGCCAGCAGGTCCTTCCAGTCTGCAGTAGGAGACATAGCTAACATCTCGCGGTGGAGAAATTTCTTCACTCAGAGGTTTGTGTATCTTTGGAATTCTCAACTCCAGAGGGCTGTGGATGCTCAGTCGTTGAGTATATTCAAGAATGAGATCGATAGATTTTCAGACACTAAGGGAATCAAGGAATATGGCGATAGAGTGGGAGTATCTTATTGAATGGTGGAGCAGGCTCGAGGGGCTGTACGGCCTACTCCTGCTCCTATTTCTTATGTTCTTATGTTATTTGTTACTGTATAGAATTACTCAAAGTCTATGTAGCACTGTCAAAAAAAAATTTTTAATCACCACGGCCCAAATTTGAAACCGATGCTCTCTTCTTTATATCAGATAGTAATTGGAAAATAAGAGACTTTGGGGGTGAAATTTTCCTCCTTTGCGCCTGCCATTAGCGCCTTCGGGGGCGCAAAGGGGTTATTGCCCGAGGAGGGGCCGCGAAAAAAGCACCTCCCGTTAAATTCGGAGGGGCGTTGCTGAGGTGCTACCCAATAGCGGCCCTGGGCCGCTGCGCCGCCGGCGATGACGTCCTCGCCGTGTGCGGCGACCTCTTAGTGCCCCATGGCAGAAATTCAGCTGCGTCCTGCGAGGCTGCCGCGGGTGGTGTCAGTGCCAGCCTCGTGGGTCGCGAGACAGGCTGACCTCCGCTCGCGGGGCGGTAGTTAAAGGGGAGGTGCGGCTGCGACCCGCACCGCCATTTTCTTTTTTTGCCCGACCTCCAGGTCGGCCCTCCTTGGTGGGTCGTGGCATGGTCCTGGCCGCCATCGCGCAACCAGGCACCACGTCTCGGTGCCGGGCTGCTGCCATGGCACCAGGCCGCCCTGGTGGCCTAGTTGGGGCCACCGACGGCCCTGCAGAGTGCACAGCGGCCCTCCCCTTTAACTGAAGGGGAGGGGCGTTGCAACATGGCAGCACTCCGCGGAGCGCTGCCGATCACACCCCGACATCGCCTCGGTTACCGCCCCACCAGGAAGTGGAGCACCCGACATTGCGCTCCACTTCCTGGGCGGGGCGGTATGGTGAATTTCGCCGGGTGCAGGATGTCCCGCCTCGCTAGCGTTACCGCCCCGAAACTGTGTGCTACCGAATTTCGCGCCGAAATTTACACCAATACTTTGTTTTAGGTAATGAAATTACTACCTCTCCCTAGGAAAATAAATTAGATCTTTCCCATGATTTGTCATTTTTATCAGCTCATTGGACTTTTTTCAGTACTTTATTTGGCAGTAGAATCGTATTTGTAAAATGACAAGTTTACAAACTATTTCTATAAATTTCAGGAACGGAACGTGAACTCTGAAATCTATTTTCCAGTTTTTTTCAGTAGATCTTCTGTATGATTTCCTGAAAAAATAATTATGATTTAAAAGCCCATCTTTGTCAATCTGAACAATACCCTAAACATGCAGGGGGAGAAATCCCCACGAAGGGCCATAAATCCCCACGAAGGGCCATTTGGGGCGCTAAGTCCAAGAGGGAAGTGGAGCGGTAAATCAAGCGCTCCACTTACCTCTTGGGACGCAAGAGGCGGGGAATGTCCCGATCCAGGGCGATGTGCTCAGCAGCGCCACGTGTGGCCAGGCAAGGCGCTGCCGTGTTGCAAGGACTCTTCCTTCAATTAAAGGGAAGGGCTCTTCACTGCGAGCTCTGCACTTTTTCTTGGCATCTGCTGGAGCAGCGGGGTGTGGGAGTGCCACGCGAGCAGCCCTCAACCTGAGTGCTGGGCTGACCGATCGTGGCACTCAGCCCGCATCTGGTGCTCAGAATTTTTTTTTAAACAAAATCGGCGATTTTATTTCATGTTGGTCGGCCACCGCGCCTTTAAATGGCGCCCCGGGAGCGGCCGGACTCACTGTTCGCGACCACTGCAGCAGTCGGTAACATCGCCCGGCGCTGCTGTGGGGCACGAGATGGAACTTTTCTACTGAGGTGCTACCGGGGCGCTGTGCCCGGAGATGATGTCATGATCTCCGAGCGCAGAAGATTGGGCCAATACCTGGTAGCGCCGCTGCTAACCTCCCGCGGAATTTCGTGGGAGACGCGGTTATCGCCTCGCGGGGGGGCGGGTGATGGCAAAAAGTCATTTGCGCCCCGTTAGCACCTCCCAGCGGTGGCGCCAACAAGGGGAGTTTCACCCCCGCTGTCTCTAACTCTCTTTAGACCTTTTACGTGAGTCTCTATTTCTTATTGTTCTAGAATACATAAGATCATGACCTAGAAATTGGGTCATGCCGTGCCCGTTTTTCAGGCGTGAGACAGATGCCTAAGGGTCCAATATGATGGGTGGTCTGCACATGTCCATGCCACAGCAGAAATGCACTGCCCTCCATGTTGGATCACCCACCCCTAGGTATCCAAGGCGCGCACCAAAAGTATTCCAAAATCTTGGTATAATATTAAAATAAGGGCTTAACATTGTGAAATTGGTCTGTCCCAACACCAACACCAAATCCAGAAAAAAAAGCTTACTGCAAGAACTCACTTCATAGTTGGACTAGAGTCAACTTGCAGAATGAAGAATGACCCTTAACACCTGTCATCTGCATTCATTCATCTATCCTACTGCTCCTACAAAGTGTTTCCCCAGTGGCTACATCTTAGGAGATGGAAAGTTTCTGAGCTTTCACTGTCGTTTCAGATGGCCATGATGGACGACTTCGAGCAGTTCTGGGCTTTGCAGAAAGCAGCATCTCAGTGTGGCCTGAGGAAGTCTAGCCCAGTGGGCTGTGTGGGCACTGACAAGGGCACTGGCAGGGTGGGTGGCGGGGGAGCAGGCATACTGTCAGCCTGAGAGAGGATAGCAGGTGGTTCTCTGATGGAGCCAATGTTGCTCTGCTGTGGCAGCGGCGCTTCATTCCTACTGCTCTGCATGAGAACAGTGTGAAAGAGTGATGTGACGCTCTGGAAGCATCTGTTAACACTGGATGCCAGAGGCAAGATGGTAGCCAGTTGCCATGGAAACTGTCAGAGCTGTCACTGGAAGCGTTGTCATGGTAGGCCTCACTGAGAATTGAACTGAAATTTCTAACTGAAAGTCTAGGAGAAGGTTGTGTGTACAGTTGTTCCCCTCTCCCCTTGGAATCAACAGTACAATTTTCTTTTTCTGTTCCTTTCCTGGCTCTAGGATATTAATAGTTCTCGAGCACTTCAGCACACTTGAAGTTAATGCTGCTTATATTGTAATTCTCGAGCTAACAATATGCCAAACTTGAAAAGAGATTTCTGGGTGTTGAGAAACACTCTTTATATCAAATCAGTGCTGACATTTTGAATGTGCAAGGAGTGAAGGAATTGAAGGTACACATTCTCATCCACCTGCAGCCTGACCTAGTTTCCCAGGCAGCGGCTGGTGCAATGACAGTAGTGATAGGCTCATTATCATGTCTGTCATTGCAACTGACCCATAAATCAGGTAGGAAGGGATAAATCCTGCTACATTGAGGTATCTCCACCTTAACCCTTTAAACATAGATGCACAAAATTAAATTTAAATGATTTTATAAAGAGTACCCCATGAGGGATTAGGGTACATTAAAATTTATTGTACAGATCAATAAATAAGGAAGTTCCATTAAAGTCTGAATAATCTGGTGCTGCAAGGTTAAGGTAAGATAATAAGTTATTTTTCTTCTTAAGACAGAAAAACTGCGCTGCTGTCCTCAGCTTGCAGACTCTCACTGTAGTAACTAATGTATTGTACTGAAAGATTAATATGTAGCTAATCATTGTTTCATCCCTGCAATGGCTGAAGTAGGCGTCTATGAGATTCAGTTCTATCGTAAATTTGCCTAAAGGAATGTGGGCTGTACGGAATAGATTATTTTAGTGCTGAGAATGGCAACGTGTTATCTTTTTTGAAAATCCAGTACTTCCTGAGCAGGGTCACGAGGCCATTTTGAAGTAATTTGATTTTTACCTTCAATACCATTCTTCTCTCTTCATAGATTTTGTAGTGATTTTTCTAAAGAGAAACTCACTGTGTTAGAACCTGATAGGACTAGAGGTTCCCACCTGTCATTTTTCAGCTATGAGTAATAAAAGCTCTATCGGCCCTTCAGAGAACATCCTGAGTGGAAGCTGTACATGTATCCACAGGGAGGAAAGCTAATCAGAAGGCAATAACCCTCGCTCCTCATCCACTGTTGTGGGCTTTTCAACAGCTGGATTAAGAAACCCAGGTGAAGGTGAAGGACGTATGAGGAGAGGTTGGGTCGATTAGGCTTATATTCGTTAGAGTTTAGAAGAATGAGAGGGGATCTCATTGAAACTTATAAAATTCTAACAGGACTAGACAGACTAGATGCTGGAAGGATGTTCCCGATTGCGCGGGAGTCCAGAACCAGGGGTCACAGTCTAAGGATAAGGGGTAAGCCATTTAGGACAGAGATGAGGAGGAATTTCTTCACCCAGAGAGTGGTGAACCTATGGAATTCTCTGCCACACAGGGCAGTTGAGGCCAATTCATTAAATATATTCAAGAAGGAGTTGGATATATTTCTTAAGGCTAAAGGGATCAAGGGATATGGGGAGAAAGCAGGGACAGGGTACTGAATTTGGATAACAACAGGGAATGAAATAGATTAAGAGGCTGGGCTGGGAGAGAACAAAAGAGACATTAAGCCCAGCCTCTTAATCTATTTCATTCCCTGTGCCTCTTTAGTCTTGATAAAGGGTTTTGACCCGAAACGTTGACTCTAATTTCTCTCCACGGATGTTGCCTGGCCTGCTGAGTTTTTCCAGCATTTTCTGTTGTTATTTCGGATTTCCAGCATCTGTAGTATTTTGCTATCGTACTGAATTTGGATGATCAGCCATGATCACATTAAATGGCGGAACAGGCTCGAGGGGTCAATGGCCTACTCCTGCTCCTTTCTTCTATGTTTCTATGTCATCTGCCCAACATCTGTGGCATGGTGTCTGATGCCCAAGGTTGGAGGAAAAGGAAAAAGTAAAATACCTTAAAAAACAGGGTGAGTGCAAATGGAAAATTTACTGCACAGTGGCCCAGAAATTCCGTTTGCAGCCCTCCCGTGGGCGGAGGGCTACGATCCTGAAAAATCTGCGCCTGGACCGGAGGGCTCCCGGGAGGCGCAGAATTCCGTTGCTGTGCATTCTCAAACTGCCAGTGTGCAGGGCACACGTATCCCAGGGGCGCAGCTAGTTCGCAGAGTCCCTGGGATCACGTGGGCCATGGGGAGCCAATCAGAGCAGGGAATCTCCATTCATAGATTTGACAGGAAGACCTGTCAAATCTATGAATAGAGATCAGCCCAAAACATAAGTAAAACTTCAAATACATTTTTTAAAAAATCACATTTTTTAAATGACTATATAAATTACATAAATTAACTATTTTAAACAAAAATTTAAATTTTTGAAAAAAATAATTAAAGTTTTTAATGGGGCTAAAAATAAACTTACCTCTCTTTAAAGTATTTTAAAATGATAAATCAGTGGAAAAAATGTTTCTTTTACTTTCTTCACCTCTTACCTTGTTAAAAGCAGGCCTTGTGCCTGCTTTTCCAGGCGCAGCTGTTTCGAGCCATCCTTTTTTCCTTAACCTGTCCCATTACCACCTCCTCTTGCCTTGAATATCTCTTAATGTCTCTCAATGTCTCTTAATCTCTCCTGCTTTCTATCCTATCACTGACCTTCCCTTTTGTTCTTTAATCCCCTCCCCCTTTTCCCAGCCCCTAAACTTGCTTTCCATTTCCTGCTTTTTTCCAGTTCTAACGAAGGGTCATCGACCTAAAACGTTAACTCTGTTTCTCTCGCCACGGATGCTGCCTGGCCTGCTGAGTTTTTCCAGCGTTTTCTGTTGTTATTTCGGATTTCCAGCATCCGCAGTATTTTGCTATCGTATTAGTGTTTCAGACTTACCTAGACTGCAGCATAGTATGAAAAAAACAGAAGTTCCAGACGTACGCGCTGCCTATCCAGCGCAGGCGTTTGTCCTGTGAAGCCCTTTCTTTGAAGAACGGAAGTTCCGGTTTCCAGCACATGCGCAGTGCATGCGTAAAACTGGCACTTCCGTTGGCCCTACAGGTGAGTACACAGCGCGTACACACCCGTAGGGAACGGAATTTATGGACCAGTATGTTGAAGCAGTCAATCTGGGCTACTAGGGGGAAGTGTCTTCAACGTAAAGTACGATACCTCTTCATTGAAAGTAAATTGCTTACACTCAGCAAAAATTATTCTAAAATGGTACTGGTCATTTCTTTGAGTCAGATATGCTTCCCTTATGTAAAGCGTAAGTGTTAGCTGCTGTTGACTGTCATATTATTAGCCTGTTTACACATTGATCAGGAGCTGACTTTAAGCTAGTCTTGCCAAATTTTGCTCTATTCTCAGTTAAAAAGCAAAAAAATTGTGGGGACATTTTTAAAAGAAAATCTCCCGGTCAGCATGCACTCAGCCTTAATATTCAGCATTTGATCGCAACTAGAGGGTGCGCTGTGTAACAATCACCGTGCCTGATATCAGCAGAATACATCCACTTCTCATCTGTCCCAATGTCAGGCAGAATTCTGCAGGGAAGATTTTTAGAAACAGGAATTTCAACACATGGAAAATGGCCACTTGGGTGAGGTACTGGCTGGTGCTGGGGTCTGTGGAACTGTACCTCACCATAAGCCCATGCCCTCAGGAGAGGAGAGAAGAAAATTGGGATTTGCCTTGGTAGGTTGAAGCATTCTTATAAAAACTGCGCTGTCAGGCATTTGCTTCGAAACTTTCATGTAACACTTTTCTGTAACATGTCATACTTCCTGAAACACTTTTCTGTAACTTCCTATTACACGTCGGTAAAATGCATATGGTGATTATAGCGTTATCGCCGAATGGGAGGAGCAAGGATGGGATTGAATCATGCGACACATTCAGCCAATCTCAGGTAAGCAAAATGAATTGAAATTAATAGCCAATGTATGCAAAGTCTTTCGATTCATTCTACGTACCCTGATTGGGTGATTATATCCTGTCTTGTACCTCCCAGTCAGCAATTACAGCATTAAGTTTTGTATGCACTTTAGTAGCAGAGGATTCCCCAACTCTGTGCTGGGAAGCCCTTATCTAACACTACTGGGAGAGAGGGTGAGGGAAATTGATGAAGATTTACAGCTTCCATTCTTCTTCTCTCCTCTCCCTCCAACTCCCACCTCCATTCACCCTAAATGCCTAAGCCAATTCTTCTCCCCCCATCACCACTCCATGGTACCTCCTGATGTTACTGTTCTCTCCTCGAGCACCCAAGGAAACCATTCCCGGCCTGGTGGGGAAACCAAAACAGCTTCCCCATGCAGGCCTCTAGTTAAAATAGCAGGCAAGCCTTGATGATGTAACCGGAGCCCAAACTGCATATTTGAGGATGGACTCAGCCAGTTTTCAGCTGGTGTCCCTCTCAGGTTCTCAGAAGCTGCAGGTTAAAAATGGAACCTGCGGTGGAAGAGTTGGGCCTCAGTCTCAGGGGCGATTTTAACTGCCCACCTGTCCTGTTTCTGGCAGGCGGGCAGAGTTAAAAAGGCCCCTCCAATTTAAATGATTCAATCAGGGGCCTATATGACATGGCTATAACTGTAATAATAATTTAAATGTGTAACTAATCAACAAACACAAATATGATTCATGTGAATCTCGCAAAAAGCTGTTAGTGGAAGTCGTGCCATCTTATTTTTGTGGAAACAACATCATTTCCAATGCATCCTGTTAAAAATATCTCTGTATATAAGATCGCCTCAATTAATTGCACATGTTGCTGGTGACTGCTGCTTCTGTCAGCAGAGAAAGATCTCTAGCCTATAAAGGTGGACCTTGTGCTCATTCACTGTCTAGTTTATACATTGATGAACAGTAAGTTCCCCAGATGCAGATTCATTATTTTCTCAGCGTTCCTATTTCATATGAAGCAAGACCTGTTTCTCTTCCAGTGTAACCTGTGTTCAATTGAAACCCCAAAATAGTACCTTCCATAACCTGATCCTCATTTGCAATATAGTTTAAGATAAAGTGGAATTCTGAAGTAGTTTTGACAATCTGGCGTCTTAGGACACATATGCTCACTCTGCAGAGTAATTGGCTAGGGCCTCTACATTGAATAGACAGCAACTTACAGATATTCACCCCAACTTTCCGACAATGAGAGAAACAAAATCGAACTGGACCAAAGTGTAGGCTCACCTGTGCATCAGCACCGAAGACGGACCTGGCTCATTATCCCTATTGAAATTCTTCCCCCTAATTTCAATGGGTTACAAACACAGCAAAGGTTTGGCCAAAGAACTTGGTGTGTAGCACACTGGGTTGGGAAGCCCAACAACCAGCAGGGCAGCAGTTCCTGAAGGGCTACAGCTGACCATTAAATGAGAAGCTGTGGTGAGGATAAAAGTGTGGAGTAATTGATCACAACGGCACAATACAGGCATGTGGGCAACACTGCTCCCTTTGATGTTGAATAGTTGAAGGTCCTGCTCCAGGAGATCCACCAAAGCAGGAAGAATAAAGGCACTGGTACAAGCTGTGTAGAGGGAGATTGTCCACTAAGTCAAAGCAGTCACTTCATTTGCTGGTATCAGGAGGAAGGCAATGTTAAGTGTATTCATCACATTTGTACACATTTATTATGTGGCTCACCAAGGATGGTAATGAGGTGTGTGTACCTCACTTTTGCACTAAACGATGCCAGTGACAAAATCGAGTCAGGCTACAGACCTAATTTCCTGACCGCATTCACTTCCTGTAAGGCTCCTCACCATTGCAGAGTTGTGGAAAGGTTCCACTGGGATGTAACAGAATATCGCCAGACAGTTGACCCAGTGATGCATTGTCCCATTGACTTGATTAAGCTCTACCACAGTTATACATTTATTTCTGATGATTGAACAGGCATATCATCCCCGCTATGTAACTAAAATCTAAACTGAGAACATTGACCCTGAAAATCCATTGTAAAAATGGCAGAGCTTGACTTTAATGGAAATAAAAATCGGCTGGTATGTAAAATGGGTTGCTGATGTGTTACCGCCCGAATCTAATCCCCATTGTCTAGATTCAGACATCAAGAATGGTCACTGGATGAGGTACCAAAAGGTACCAGTGTCTATGGAAGTGTCGCTGAAGAGTCAAAACTTTCAAGAGAGAAGGAGGTGAGGAAATTAGAAGAAAAAAGAACATACTAAATATGGATAAACACTAAATACTAATAGTTAAGCTGAAATAGTCAGTTACATTTTGCTGAACTTGACCAAGGATTCAATCTTCTTCCTAAACTCAACTATATATATTTTGTTTAGATTCCAGATCATTGAGGCTGGGTAATACTTCTTCTAGGCGGACAAATTGAATTAAAAAAAAGAATAAGGGCTAGATTTTCAGTCGCTTGCGCCAGCAGTTAGCGCCTTAAGAGAAGTGATTTTCGGACGCTATGCGTGTAGCGCCCGGGCGCAGCGCAGTTTGCGCCCTGCCCCAAATTAAGTTGCCCGTTAGCGCCGGCGCAAAGTTTAGCGCCCGCCCGGATGCGCGCGCAGAAAATGACGTCACATCCTCGTGCAACGCCCTTTGTGCGCCCCGATTCCAAACTTCAGTCGGACTGCCCCATTGTGCGGCTGGCGGCCGGAGCGTTTGGAAAAAGGAACGCAACACAACCAGCGCGGGCCCCGGGGGGCGCAAATTAAAGGGGACATACTCTCCAGTATAAAGGCCAGCCTTTTTTCAGAAAACACTCTTGTGCAACGCATTTCTGGAGACACAACAAGGAGGATAGCTAACTGGTTTCAAGCAGCAAGAGCCAGGTATTTTTGGACTCAGGCCAGAGCGCTGCAAGTGGCCTTTTGGAAATTAGAGTGTTTGCCAGGATTTGATGGGGGTTGCATGGGGTGCCAACGCGGAGCTGCAGCTCCATGTCCGTAGGGCTCACAGACGCATTGTGAGAGGGGCAGCCCTGGCTAGAGGCAGAGGGGGCTACAGGCGTCGGCCACGTAGGCCTTACCCAGTCAGGCTATACCGCCAGCAGCGCTCCTACCTAAACATGAGTGCCGCGCGATGTGTTAAAAGGCTCCGATTCCGAAAGGAGGTGATTGCAGAGATCTGCCACCTGCTTCGCCGAGATCTGCGGCCAAAGCTCAGGTGCAGGACGTCTCTGTCGGTGGAAGTGAAGGTGACGGTGGCATTGAACTTCTATGCCACCGGCTCCTTCCAATACGCTGCTGGGGACATAGCAAACATCTCCCAGTACGGCGCGCATCGCTGCATCTGCCAGGTGACCGAAGCACTGTTCAGAAGGAGAAGCCAATTCATCTCCTTCCCCATGGCCCTGGAGAGCCAGCATCAGCGCGCATTGGGATTTTCCAGACTCGGGGAATTCCCCTTGGTGCAGGGCGCCATTGACTGTACGCATGTGGCTTTGCGGGCCCCTCTGGAGCATGGCGAGCAGTATCGCAACAGGAAGGGCTACCATTCTCTGAATGTGCAGCTGGTCTGTGACCACAAGCAGCGCATCATGGCAGTCAATGCCAGCTTCCCAGGCAGCAGCCACGATGCCTTTATCCTGCGGCAGAGTACTGTGCATGACATGTTCCAGGCACAGCCTCCCCCAAGAGGATGGCTACTCGGGGACAAAGGCTATCCTTTGTGCACCTGGCTCATGACCCCGCTCCGCGCGCCCAGGACCGCTGCTGAAGAGGCCTACAACGAGAGCCATCAAACCACCCGCAACATAATCGAGCTAACTATTGGGGTCCTCAAGCAGCGGTTCCGCTGCCTTGATCGCTCCGGAGGAGCTCTCCAGTATTCGCCGGACCGGGTCTCCCAATTTGTGGTGGTTTTCTGCATGCTACACAACCTGGCTATCCGCAGGACTCAGGCACTGCCACCTGACGTTGGACCAGCACCTCAGGAGGAGGAGCATGAGGAGGAGGAGGAGGAGGAGCAGGAGTACGTTCCCAGGAGGGAGCGACCAGGGCCAAGGGCCGCACGACGCCACCTTATTACACGGTACTTCTAAGCCCCCTGTCAGGGAATGGCCAGGGGCCATGAGGGAAGATGAATGCAGCCGCTCCGCAAGCCCTCAGCCGGCGAAGCCAACAAACACTAAGAAGAACAACCATGGAGACTGCATGAATAAAGATAATTTTTTATTACACAAAAATGAAAAGCCCTTCCCACATGAATCCCCAAAAACAATAAACGGGCCCCACAAAAAGCCCAACAAACGACTCACTCCCACAAACTGGGGAGGAGTCACTCCACCTTTCTTCAAACCGGGCCTCAACGTCGGCCTAACGCAAAAAATAAGCCCTCCAACAACACAACCATGGGCAAAATAAAGATGGCCACCGCCATATAAAAGGAAAGCTGCCCACACCCTCTACTGAGTGGCCCGCGAGGGCGAGACCTTGCCCAGCCTTTTGCCTCCCCTGCCTGGCCTGCTGCTCCTTCGCAAGCTCTGCCCAGTGGCTGCTGCAAGGCTGGGGGAAGGCGCCTGAGGCTCAGATGCCCTTCCGCCAGATGCCGCTGGGGGGCGGCCTACACGGTGTTTGGGCCTCGAGGGGCCGTCTGCTGAGTGGTGCACCTGAGCCTGGCCACCATCAGCTGCAGCCGCTTGCCCTTGACGCCCCAGTGGGGGAATGGCGGCGATGGATGGCGCAATGTGGGCCAGCTGGCGTCTGGGATGCGCTGGCTGGTGCTATGGCGCGGTGGCACTCGGCCGGGCCCACACTGCAGGATCCGCAACAATCAGCCGAGGGGCGGCTTGCTGGGATGGTCCAGCGCGGCGGCTGCCCTGGCGATGCCTGCCTGAGACAGCGCGTGTGGCAGCAGTGAGTGCCCCTGTGGTCCTGGTGTGTGCGCGCATCACAGCCGCCAGGGTCTTGACGGCATCAGTCAGCATGCGGCCACTCGCGGCAGTTGCTGCCCCGAACTCGCGCACACTGGTCGCCAGCGACTCGATGGCCTCAGGCATGCGCCCCACCACGCTCATGAGCTCCGTGTGGCGCCGGTCCGAATCCTCGGCCATCTTATCCAGCTTCCGCACCTCCTCTGAGGTGAAGGTGTCCGGACTGGAGTCGCGACTCTCCCGCTGGGGAGGAGGGGGCCGAACTAGGGGACCCTTGCCGCGTTGGTGGCGGCGAGTGTGCCGATCAGCAGCACTCCCCTCTGATCCTTCCCCCCTTTGGGGGGAAGGCCGCGGGCCACGCGCACGGCTCCTGGGTGGCTGGACGCCACTGGTCCCAGAAGCTGCATTGCCCTGCGACAGTTCCTCCAGGCACTCGTCCAGTGAGGAGGTGTCAAGCATTTCCTCCTCTCCTGCGGGACGTGACTGTTCCCCCGAAGGTCCGGCTTGCTCCTCCTCCTCCTCCTGGTCGGAGGTGCTGTCACTGGCAGCTTCAGGGTCCTGGTCGTCACCAGCTGAAAGCAGGAATGCACAAGAGTAGCTTCAGAGTGAGGAGACGGCGTCAGCGAGGGAGTTAGGACTGGTGGCATTCAGCGCATTGGTGGGACAGTGGCAAAGGAGGTAGCTCGGATGGGCCAGTGCGACGCGAGAGGGCCAAAAGGCGAGGTCCTTACCATTGCCAGGCAGTGGAGGGTCGGATACTCCGCACGCTGTGGGGACAATCACACGGGCTCCCATGAGCACACACACGCGCTCCTCCAGCCGAGTGAGCTTCTGCAGCTTGGCGCGGCCACCCCTGGCACGCGCCTGGCGATTAAACGCTACTTTAGCCTGCAAGAGAAAGGACGGGCTGTAAGTGCGCAGTGAAGCCCTGATGTAGTGTGCACTGCCTCCCATGGTGGAATAGCTTGGACAGAGTGAAGCCCTGATGTAGTGTGCACTGCCTCCCATGGTGGAATAGCGTGGACAGAGTGAAGCCCTGATGTAGTGTGCACTGCCTCCCATGGTGGAATAGCGTGGACAGAGTGAAGCCCTGATGTAGTGTGCACTGCCTCCCATGGTGGAATAGCGTGGACAGAGTGAAGCCCTGATGTAGTGTGCACTGCCTCCCATGGTGGAATAGCTTGGACAGAGTGAAGCCCTGATGTAGTGTGCACTGCCTCCCATGGTGGAATAGCGTGGACAGAGTGAAGCCCTGATGTAGTGTGCACTGCCTCCCATGGTGGAATAGCTTGGACAAAGTGTAGAGTGCCGAATGGCCATGTGATGCTCATGACTGTCCCAATGCTGCTGGCTGAGGGCTGGCCAATAGGACTTTCAGCTCCCTTTGCCCATCATGTCAGGTGTACATGCAAGAATGAGGAGGAGACTGGAAAGGCTACTCACCTTCACAATCCTGGTCAGATCGTTGTATTTTTTACGACATTGTTTGTGGGTCCTGGGGGCATCGCCGGTGAACGTCACCCTCTGGGCGATCTGCTTCCAGGCTTTGGTGTAGTCGTGGTGGGTTGGATTCCTCCCACTCTCTGGGAACAAGATCTTGCGCCTCACCTCCAGAGCTGTGACCATTATGTCCAGATCACCCTCTGAGAAGCGCAGGGCACGCTGACGGGCCTTCTCTGGCGTTGCCATGACTCCCTGGGGCTGAGCAGCAGTGTTGAGGCCTCTTTGCAAGGCTGCAGTGTGCAGGGCGTGGCAGCAGACCAATTCGTCCCTTCCCCCTTTAAGAGCTGGTCGGCGCCACGGGGTCTGCTGTCAGTCCAAAAATGACCGCACCCGCGCTGCGCCCCGCCTGGGCGCTATCCCTCTGGACCGCCGGCTTAGCACCTAAAGATAGGAGTGGAACGCCTCTTTTAGCGCTCCACCAATCTCTTAGGGCGAAGCCACTGAATTTCCGGCAACGGGGCGCTACTTTGGGGCGGGCGCTAACTTCAGGCGGGCGCTAAGGTTAGCGCCCCAAAACTGTCTATACTGAAAATCTAGCCCTTTATCTTTAAACATCCAGTCTAATTTCTACTCATTACATAATCTAATTCCCCTTTGAAATTGTAATCCATGTGAAGGAAGCAACTTAATGGTCATATAGTTGGTGGTAGGATTTGAGCTTTGTTGGATATTGATACAAACTTGCATTCTGTACATGGGATTTTCCACCTCACACCCAACTGGCTATAAAAGAAGTATTCTCACAGTGGTGCAGAAATGCTATGAATCAAGAAAATGTCTGTCGCACTACTTGAAGCATGCAGGAATCCTTGTGGAAAGGTATGGGTCAGACTACTGCATCTCAACTGGGTACGGTAGCATAGTGGTTATGTTAATGGATTAATAATCCAGAGCCCTGGACACAGATTTAAGGTGATTGGCAGAAAAATCAAAGGCGACATGAGGGAAAACTTTTTTACGCATCGAGTGGTTAGGATCCGGAATGCACTGCCTGAAAGGGTGGTGGAGGCAGATTCAATTGTGGCTTTCAAAAGGGAATTGGATAAAGTACCTGAAGGAAATTTGTTTTGCAGGGCAATGGGGAAGTGGCGGGGGAGTGGGACGAGCTGAAGTGATCGTGCAGAGAGCCAGCACGGGCTCGACGGGCCGCATGGCCTCCTTCGGTGCTGTAACCATTCTATGATTCTATGATTCTATGATTAAAGTTCCGGAGACATGAGTTCAAATCACACTACGGCAGTTGGGGAATTTAAATTCAGTTAATTAAATAAATCTGGAATATAAAAGCTAGCATCAGTAATGGTGACCATGAAATGACAGGATTGTCGTAAAAACCCATCTGGTTCACTAATGTCCTTTAGGGAAGGAAATCTCCCATCCTTACCCAGTCTGGCCTACATGTGACACCAGACCCACAGCAATCATTTGTGCATCCCCTTCAGGATTGTACCATTTAGTTTATATGTCCTCTCCTCATTCTTTCCACCAAAATGTATCACTTCACACTTTTCTGGGTTAAATTTCATCTGCCACATTCACCACTACTCTCTGTTTCCTATCACTTAGCCAATTCTGTATCCATGCTGCCACTGTCCACTTTATTCCATGGGCTTCAACTTTGCTGGCAAGCCTATTATTTGGCACTTTGTTGAACACCTTTTGGAAATTTATGAACACTACGTCAACTGCATTACCTTTAATCAAGTTAGTTAAACACGATTTGCCTTTAACAAATCCAAGCTGGCTTTCCTTAATTAATCCACACTTGTCCAAGTGACTGTTAA
This sequence comes from Somniosus microcephalus, assembly GCF_052327205.1. Taxonomy (NCBI): domain Eukaryota; kingdom Metazoa; phylum Chordata; class Chondrichthyes; order Squaliformes; family Somniosidae; genus Somniosus; species Somniosus microcephalus. The sequence goes on from NC_141004.1 coordinate 49,973,165, forward strand.
TTTTGTCCCTGATTACTGGTTCTAAAAGCTTCCTGATGCGCCATCAATTACTCAAAAGACTGAGGTTGAGCGAGTAACAATCAGGCTTTTATTAACTGAAGAATGAAGGTCTTGTCTCGAGTGGTCGACCCGTCCAGAATACTAAGGGACTGGGAGGTAGTCACTTATATACCTGGAATAGTGGGAGGAGTCAGCCGAGGCATGTCCAGACCTGTACCTAGTGGAATACACATACAGACACAGACAGGTTATAACAGTGGTTTACCACACTTCCCCACTACCGAGGTCAAACTGACTGGCCTGTAGTTGCTGGGTTTATCTTTACACCCTTTTTTAAACAATGGTGTAACATTTGCAATTCTCCAGTCCTCTAGCACCATCCCTGTATCTATGGAGGATTGGAATATTATGGCCAGTACCTCCACGATTTCCTCCCTCAATTCCCTCCGCGTCTGGTGATCTATCTACTTACAGCCAGCCTTTCTAATACCTCCTCCTGATCAATTTTTATCCTATCAAGCATCTCCACTACCTCCTCCTTTACTATGTCTATGGCAGCATCCTCTTCCTTGGTAAAGACAGGTGCAAAGTACTCATTTAGTACCTCAGCCATACCCTCTGCCTCCATGCATAGGTCTCCTTTTTGGTCCCTAATTGGCCCCACCCCTCCTCTTACTACACTTTTACTATTTATATGACTTTAGAAGACTTTTGGATTGCCTTTTATGTTGGCTGCCATTCTATTCTCATACCCTCTCTTTGCCCCTCTTATTTTCTTTTTCACTTCTCCTCTGGCCTTTCTATATATAGCCTGATTCTCCGATGTATTTGCAACCTGACATCTGTCCTACGCGCTCTTTTTCTGCTTCATCGTATTCTCTGGGCTCGATTTTACCAGGCCCGAGGAGGCGGGATTGGAGGCGTGTGAGGTGTTAAAATCGCAAAAACTGGCGGGCGGGCCCGATCCTGCCTCCGTCCCATCTCCGAGCAATTTTCCCTCATGCGAGTTTTCTAACCCCGTCTCCATCCCCCCTCCAAGAGGTGGGATAGTCCCTTAAGGCCCTTAACAACCAGTTAAGTGCCTCTATAATCCCATTTTGAGAGGCCTTTCTGATTTTAACACTTTTCCCACGCACTTCACGCCTCCTCTGAAACATGCCAGTGAAACCTGGCGGCAGCACAAGTGGCTTGCTTACTAACAGCTGCAGCTCCAACATTAAAAAGGAGTTTTCAGCAATCTTCATTTGCAGGTGGCAGAATTTGTTGTCTCAGGTCTGGGGGAACTTTTAACAGGCCTACTCATTGTTCTGGAAGTTTGGAGTCTGATACCTGTTATGTTCATTAATAACTAGACATTCTTATTATGAACACAGCTAGCTTCTAGCTAGTCATTTATTCAGTACACGTTCTCTAGGTACAGTACCTGTAGAGATGCAGCATGTGTGCTCCTGTGTGCAGGCTGCCATCTTGACTGTTGCCTTGTGGGTAGCCTAGCCTCATGGGTAATGTAGTCTTAATATATATACAGCTGGGTAGTGTAGTCTTATACATACAGCTATATACAACTCTACACAGCTCTACGGCTCCACCTAGTGTCCACTATAGAATGACATGTTATTGATCATTACATCCCCCTTTCTTTGAGGTTTAACAAAATCAATATCAATCAACTTTCAAGAAAACAATAAAGATAATATCAGTAACACTTTCGTTAGTGCTCTATATACATAAACATTTTCAAAACAGTCAACACATTTTCAAAGCTTTACATTGTACTCAAAGATTAAGTCTATCAGGCTCTTTTACTTCACGTGTGGATCTTCTCAACACGGGTAAGTCTGATGTGTCTTCATGAGATTGTTCTGGTGGTGAATGACAAGATGCAGTTGCGGCATTGTCATCAATCTGCTCTTGTATAGATCGAGGTCTCCTTGCGATCTTTGCTTGGAGAGGGTTTCAGTGTTTCCTTCACTCTTCATGCCACAACTCTCAATGTAGTCAATGCACTCTCGAAAAACTGCTGGCAGCTGGATCCCATCATACAGCATAGTCCTCTCAGCAGCCTCGGCTAATGGAACACCAAAGATTGGCCTGAGGGAAGAAGGAGTATCCACCGGAACTGCTTCCTGCTCTGGTGCAGGCTTCTTCTTTTTCTTTTTCTCTTTCCACTGCTTAACAACATCTGCTGCGGTTATATCTTTGGACTTTTTCTCCTTGTGTTTTTCCTCTTTGTGCTTTTCTTTGACCTTAAAGTCTTTTTCTTTCTTCTTGGAGAAACTAGGCTTTTTGAAGACATGGATACCCTTTGGCCTTTTCATCCTTGATGGGCTCTCTGCTTCATCACCTGAGTCATCTGGTCTGCTTATGGCACAGTTTATACGGTAGACTCTCTTGACCAGTTCTAAGTCTACACAAGCTTTGTCACCTAGTATCGAATCAAGTCTTTCAGCCACAACAGAAAACATGAGATGATGCACTTTGTCTTTGACTGTCACTTTGAGTCTGCATATACCTAAGCTATCTATTTTCTGTCCATTATAGTCCTTCAGTAGTACTGACTTTTTCTGTATTTTAGGCTTTTCTTTCATATTGTTAATGTCACTCATACTGATTAAGTTTGCTTTTGCCCCAGTGTCCAGTTTCAATGTAACTAATGCTCCATTTATCTGCAGTGGGATCATCCATTTGTCCACTTTTACTGCATTGACTTTATGTTCAGCATTGTCCATTTCTGAGGGCTGCACATTTTCTGTATCTTTTTTGATATCGTCACAGGACACCATTCCTACAAAAAATGTCTCACTTAAATCAGTGTCCTCAATCACATTAACTTGTTGCCCTTTCGTTGTTTTTACTTTTGAAAAGCATTGTTTGGCAAAGTGATTCTTTCCATTACACTTTGTGCACATTTTTCCAAATGCTGGGCATTGTCTTAACTGGTGTTTGTAACCATAGCGTTTACAATTAAAAATGTCATCCTCCGATTGCTTTTCATTTCTGTTCTGCCCACTTTTCTTCCCCTTGTAGGACACAGCACCGACAACAGCATTATCACTCATTACAATTGCATCATTATCGATTTCACTGAAAGACTTCGCGTGCTTTCGAGCTAGCTCGCTGGCTTGGCATATTTTCACCGCATTTTCCAAATTTAGTTCGGTTTCTCTCAACAGACGTTCCCTGACTTTTTTATCATGAATACCAAACACAATCTGGTCACGAATCATGAATGATTTCAGCTCAGAGAAATTACATGTCTGTGCTTTCAGTTTCAGATCAGTTATAAAGCTATCAAAAGTCTCATTTTGTTGCTGTGTCCGAGAACGGAAGATGTATCTTTCATACGTCTCATTCTTTTTGGGAGAGCAATGTGCATCAATTTTTTTTAGCACATCTTCTAATTTTTTTCTCTTCTCCTCTGGATTAAATACAAATGTATTAAATACCTCTATCGCCTGTGGGCCTGCAACCGTAAGCAGCAACGCTATCTTCCTTGCGTCTGGCTTCATACCAAATCCGATGGCTGCAATGTAGAGTTCGAATTGCTGTTTAAAAGTCTGCCAGTTGTAGTTGATTTTTTCTGTGAGATTCAAACGCTCTGGTGGCTTCAAATTCTCCATGTTGCTTTTCACAATTTTCAGCAGATCTTCACCATCCTGGTACCATGTTATGTTCATTAATAACTAGACATTCTTATTATGAACACAGCTAGCTTCTAGCTAGTCATTTATTCAGTACACGTTCTCTAGGTACAGTATCTGTAGAGATGCAGCATGTGTGCTCCTGTGTGCAGGCTGCCATCCTGACTGTTGCCTTGTGGGTAGCCTAGCCTCATGGGTAATGTAGTCTTAATATATATACAGCTGGGTAGTGTAGTCTTATACATACAGCTATATACAGCTCTACACAGCTCTATGGCTCCACCTAGTGTCCACTATAGAATGACATGTTATTGATCATTACAATACCCATCTCCAGTGTGACCTCCTGGGTAACCCCTCTCCCCACCTTGACTGAGCGCTTCCTCAACTGAGGCATATACCAGAAGCATGGGAACCATTTATTTCCTTTCCTCCTGGACATCAGATTCAGACGAAGACTAGCCGTGGCAGCAGCAGAACCCTGAACAACAGCACCACCAACAGCAGCAGCATCAACAGGAGTGCCAAGCTGCTGCTCACCCACCTGAAGCTGCACAGGCCAGAAGGCGCAAGCGTGCGACCACATTGCTGCCCGGGATGCAAGTGAGGCACTTGGCCAGATTTGCTTAGCCTGCACAATCAAACACTTTTGCCTCGCAGCTTCTTATCAGACCATCGACAATGTCCAAGAGCCTGTGGATTCCTATCACTCTGACCACCATACTGACAATTGCAAGTCACCCTAAGCCCTCAATGTGGAAGTCCCATTTGCAAAATGACAGACGCCACAACTGCAAGTTTCCCATCAGTATTTCTTATGACAATATGCAACTGATGGCATGTTAAAAATAAACACAAAATTACACCCAAGTGACCAATTGTGCATTATCTTTCTTTTACGCGTGCTCCTACATGGTGCTTCCCCTGTGGCTTCAGAAGATGTGGAGGCCCCTTGCTCACTTTGTTGCTGCTCCTGCCTCGACACCTTTGGCGGGCGTCCTCTGGGGTTGCGAGCCTGTGAGGGCTCGTCAACAGTCTGCTGCTCCTGCGGCTGTGCAGGGGTTGAGACGCCGATCTCAGTTGGGTGGGGACTCTGGTGGAGCTCTGACCGAGGGCTCTGCAGTGGCATGGAAGTGTGAGCGCTTGGAGAGAAGCCCCCACTTCCTTGATGTCTGCCAGCAACTTCCCTCTCATGGGTCAGGTCCCCCTCAGCGCTTGCAAGTGGCTTGAGAACACCTTGCTGCACTTCAGGGGGGCCATGGGGACCCGTATCTGCACTGGCAGTCCTACTCAGAAGGACTTCCATGAAGCTCTGGTTTCTCTGTTCAATAGCTGACTATCGCTCCTCCAGAGATGTCAGTCTATTCTGAACACACACCATGGTTTCCTCACTCCGGCGACTTACTGCCTCCATGGCCATAGCCAGCCTTTCCACGGAGGTTGCCATCCTTTCCATGGTACTGCCTTCATGCGCCAATGCCTCCACAAAGGCTCTGCTCATGTTAGCGATGGACTCCTCCATTCGCTCCACACTCGCAGCGACCCTGGAGACAAAACCTGCCAGAGACTCCTGCACCTCTTCCTGGAGTTCCAGCACTGCTGTTCTTCTGGATGGACCCGGAGGCACAGGGTCGATATGCAGCTGAGCCGAGCTGGCAGAGTCCTGCGCCCTCTGACTAGGACTCTCCACTGCTGTCCCTGTCTCCACCATCTGCTGATGCTCACTTGTGAGCTGTGATACACCAGGTGACAACACTGCACTATCTCGCGAAGGTACCACCGAGGTGTGAGTGTCTGCGCTGGTGCTGGGTGCGCTGAATTCTGCTGATGCTGCGCCCTCAGAGGTTGCAGCTTCCTCTGAGGAGTCTGGAGGCTCAGGCTGTTCCTCCTGGAGAGTGGGGACGGGGATTTCGATGGTCCTGTGGTGGAGTAAAGAAAAGAGTCAGAGATGTGAGGCCAAGGTTACATGCACATTGAATATTGCAGATGATCAAAAGTAAATCTGTTAGAGCATCAGAATCAGTGACTCATGCAATGTCAATGAGAGAGATGAAAAACTATTCTGTCACCAGCTTGCTCTGATGCACCCGTCTGTCCGTCTGCCACTTGCGCATCGTCCTCCACTCCCATGATCTCCAGCGCCACCTCCTCCCAGGGGGTGAGCTGGGCTACTGAGGGTGGCCCTCCTCCTGTCCTCGCTCTTTCCCTCTTATTGTGAGCTCTCTTTTCCTGCAATGAGGGAGACAAGTGGAGTTTGAGTGAGAATGAAGGAGTGAGTGTAGAGAATCCATATCATTGATGGTTAGAAGGAGACAAAAATGGAGTGAGGTGGCAAGACCAAGGGCCCTCCCTGTGTGTTGTAAGTTGTTTTCATAGCATCACAGCGATAGGGAGTGTGAGGGCTGCATAGTCGAATGGTTAGGTGAATGTGACCATAAAGAGAGAGGGAATGGGTAAGGGTGCAGGGATGTCAGTGTCAAGTGGGATGTGGAGGAAGAGTTTGTCAAAGCTGAGTGCTGGTGAGGAGAGGAGATGGGGATCAGATTGAGGGTGATGGGAAAGTCATACTCACTTTTCCAGTGCGCAGAAGGTCATGAAACCTCTTCCTGCACTGCAGCCAGGTTCTGCGGCACATAGACATTGAATTGACCTCCTGGGCCACTTGTATCCACACAGCTTTAGTCTGCTGAGGAGGCTTTTTCCTCCCCGAGGAAGGGAAGAGCACCTCCTTCTTGGATCTGGCTCCCTCCACCAGAGTTCACAAGGTGGCTTCATCAAAGCGTGGAGCAGACTTTGGCCTGCTGCTGGACATCGTGGCTGAAATAAGGGCTTACAGCAATGGCCATAAAGTTTGCAGTCTCCAGAAGAAGCAAGGCTGCTTGCAGGCCTTAAATCCAGCAGCATTGATGATGTCATCGGAGGCGACTTTCAGGATGGAAAGACTAATTGGGCCAGGGCTTCCCACACGCTGGGAATTAATTGGCCAATTAGGTGAAAATCACATTTTTCCCCCACATCAAAGTGGAGTTGGGTGGATAACACGAAAAGCATCTGACACGCCCCCAGCCCGCCCCAATGACAAAATCAAGCCCTCTATATCTTTCATCATCCAGGGAGCCCTGACTTTAGTTGCCTTGCCTTTCCCCCTAGTGGGAATGTACCTCAACTGTACCTGAACTATTTCCTCTTTAAAGGCAGCTCATTGTTCCATTACAGTTTTGCCTGCCAATGTTTGATTCCAGTTTACGCAGGCCAGATGCGTTCTCATCCCACTGAAATTGGCCTACCCCCAGTTAAACATTTTTACTCTAGATTGCTCCCTGTCCTTTTCCATAGCTAATCTAAACCTTATGATACTATAATCACTGTTCCCTAAATGTTCACCTACTGACACTTGGTCCACTTGACTGACCTCATTCCACAGAACCAGATCCAGCAATGCTTCCTCCCTTGTCAGGCCGGAAACATACTGATCAAGAAAGTTCTCCTGAACACACTTCAGAAATTCTTCCCCTTCTCTGCCCTTAACACTATTATGATCCCATTCTATATTAGGATAGTTGAAATCCCCCATTATTACGACACTATCGTTCTTGCACCTCTCTGTAATTTCTTTGCAAATTTGCTTCTCCATATATTTCCCACTATTTGGTGGTCTATAGAATACACTTAGTAGTGTAATGGCATGACTATTATTTCTTAACTCTATATATATAGGTTCTGTCCTTGACCCCTCCAGGACATTCTCCCTCTCCAGCACTGTAACATTCTCCTTGACCAATACTGCCACACCACCTCCTATCTTTCCTTCCCTATCTTTCCTGAACACCTTATAACCAGGAATATTCAATACCCAATCCTACCCTTTTTGAGCCAGGTCTCAGTTATTGCCACAACATCATATTCCCATGTGGCTATTTGTGCCTGCAGCTCACTTACCTTGTTTACTACACTTCGTGCGTTCACATACATAAACTGTAAACCCATCTTAGACCATCCTGTATTCTCTCTTAGTTTGACCCCACCTAATACCTTACTATTTCTTACTTTAATGCTCTCTGCCTCTCCCAATCCTTTGAGCACTTTATTTCCTCTTTCTAATGTTACATCCTGGTGCCCATCCCCCCGCCAAATTAATTTAAACCCTCCCCAACAGCACTAGCAAACCTCCCGCGAGGATATTGTTTCCGACCCTGCTAAGGTGCAACCTGTCCGGCCTGTACAGGTCCCAGCTCCCCCAGAACCAGTCTCAATATCCCAGAAATCTAAAGCCCTCCCTTCTGTTAGATCCGTGATTCTGAGAGTATGATGTTTTTCAATAACCACATGGATGCTGTAACTTAACAATAAACAGGTATTTACTGGAGGAGGGTAGTCTCAAGACTGGGGGTACAGAGGCATGCGCAAGGCTTATATACAGGTGTGGTCACTGCCGGTACTACAGTATACAGGAGCTGTAAAAGTAGTTCTGTCTTAAAGGTACATACACTACACCTTCTGCACCATCTCTCCAGCCACGCATTCATCTGCGCTATACTCCTATTTCTATACTCACTAGTGCGTGGCACCAGGAGTGATCTGGAGATTACTATCTTTGAGGTCCTGCTTTTTAATCTCTTTCCTAGCTCCCTGAAATCTGCCTGCAGGACCTCATCCCTCTTTCTACCTATGTTGTTGATACCGATATGACCATGGCCTCTGGCTGTTCACCCTCCCGCCTCAGAATGTTCTGTAGCTACTCGGTAACATCCTTGACCCTGGCACCAGGGAGGCAACATACCATCCTGAAGTCATGACTGCGGCTGCAGAAATGCCTGTCTGCTCCCCTAATTATCGAAACCCCTGCCACTATTGCTTTCCCACTCTTCTTCCTCCCCCCCTGTACTCAGAACCGAATACTGGTTGGAGAGAGAGATACACTCAGGGGACTCCTGCACTACCTGCCTGGTCCTCCTCTTCTGTCTGGTGGTCACCCATTCCCTTTTTGCCAGCACACTCTTTATCTGCTGGGTGACCACCTCCTGAAATGTGCTATCCACGAAGTTCTCAGCCTTTACGGATGTACCGCAGTGACGCCAGCTGCTGCTCAATCTCCAAAACTCGGAGCTCAAGCTCCTTCAGCTGATGACACTTCCTGCACATGTGGTTTTCCAGGACTCGGGAAGCGTCCTGGAGTCGCCACATGGCACAGGATGTGCATTCCATGGGACTGAGCTGCCCTGCCATGCCTTTACTTAATAGACTATTAATGAGAAACACTTACCAGCTACTCACCAATCAACTCCTTCCCTGGTTGTGATGTCACTTTAGCTGTTTTGCAGTTGTTGCTTTTGTTGTTGTTGTTTTCGGTGAAGGTTCTCCGCCTCCTCACTGCTGTCACTGCTCCAGTCTGTGCTCTCTCTGGGCCTCCAGCTCGATTTATACTCCGCCTCCTCACTGCCACCGCTGCTCCGGTCTGTGCTCTCTCTGGTCCTTCCACTCGATTTATACTCCGCCTCCTCGCTGCTGCTGCTGCATTCTCTCTGGTCCTTCCACTCGATTTATACTCCGCCTCCTCACTACCGCTGCTGCTCCAGTCTGTGCTCTCTCTGGGCCTTCCACTCGATTTATACTCCGCCTCCTCGCTGCTGCTGCTGCCCCGGTCTGCACTCTCTCTGGTCCTTCTGCTCGATTTATACTCCGCCTCCTCGCTGCTGCTGCTGCTCCAGTCTGCGCTCTCTCTGGTCCTTCCACTCGAATTATACTCTGCCTCCTTGCTGTCCAGTGATGTCACTCCTTGTTTTTTTAAGTCGCTGCTCAGCTTCCTTTAAGTCGCCGTCGCCTCCGCTGCTGCTGCTCCTGCTCAGTTCTGCGTTGTGTTCTGGGCCTTCTCCAGTGCTCCCTTTAAGCTGCCACCACTCTCACTCAAGTCCGCAATGTGGTTGACTCTTAACTGCCCTCTGAAATGGCTTAGCAAGCCACTCAGTTGTCCGCTACAAAAGAAACTGCAGCGGTTCAAGAAGGCGGATCACCATCACCTTCTCAAGGGCAGTTAGAGATGCCCACTGCTCGTGAATGAATTAAACAAAAACTGGAGGGCTGTTTTGGGGTAAATTATGGAAAGAGGGTAAAAAGAGAATAAAACACAAAGTAAAGATAAGCCACTAAATAACTAGAAAAAAATGGCCAATAATTGTCTATAAAGAATACAGTTGAATTACGAGTGGCAAATTCTGTAGTGTGCTGTGTCTCAGAAAGTTTCTGTTGCCCAGAAACTCAGTAAGTCATCCATGTAGTTACAGAAGGTGCTTTTAAATTGAGATTGACAAAGTGATTATTAAGTATGTTTCTGCTTCACTGGATTTTTATTAGTGAATAATGTACCACGCCTGTGACTGTATTTAGCTTTCTTCTGCCACGCAATGCAACTATCCTCCATCCCAAGGGAAAAATGGATGAACAATGGGAAAACAAATGATGTAGATGTCTGCGTTTTATACAGCAATGACATGCAACCTGTGGCAAGAGTCCATTTGCAGTCAAGCTTCACTCAACTGGAGTTCTGATATGTCAGAAAACGTTTGTACTTTCATTTTTAACCTTATCTTGATCTTCCTCATCTGATTTGATCTCTGACCTTTGTCCTCTTGAACATAAAATTAGAATTCCGGGGAAAGTTGTTTTTCCTTTTCATTTTTTTATAACTGTGGGAGCAGTGAATTTATGTCCACTTGGACCATCTCTCAATGACTCCCCGCAAGGGAGCTCTTCAGCCCAGCTGTTTCGACTATATTTCAACCAAAATCAGCATTTCTCCACCATTAAATGTCCCTGTGCATTACCCATTGGATGTAAATATAGCTGGGGGCTCAATAGGTAAAGTACTTTTAATAGGTAATTTTAGATTAACTCTCTGAGTACCACAGGCACGTTTACTCATCCACATGCTGTCCTTTTGGCTTACAAAAAATAAATTTACATAACATCAATCTCATTTTTTTTCTATGAGAACTGTAGACATTCATGGGAAAATTTTAATTACAGTTTTTTAATGGGTCATGAACTATTAACTACACATATTTTGATTTTATTAGGAGAAAATGTTACTGCCCTATTAAACCAATGTGTTCAATTTGTCTTATAGTAAGGGTCTGTAGGTTATTGAATGACATACTGACTCATTTAAATACCCCATGACTTTCAAAAAGAGTTCGTAATGCACAATACCTTTGCGGCTAAGTGATAAGATTTTCCATTTTGCTAATGAAATGCACTCTTTGTTGTGATTGTGTTGATAGTCAGACTAAATTAAGTGGATTCATATAATTATAAGCTTACTGAAAAAATAAGTTTCGAAAAGAATTCCCTCGCTGCATACTACAAGTGTAACGTTCCTCTTTAACATTGGGAACATCCTGAGTTTGTTTAGATTTGCACTTTCACAGCTTTTTAAAATTCAGTCACATGGAGCTGAGCCATGGCTAAGAGTAATCCAGACTGTAGGTTTAGGATTGGATGCTAAGTGACAGCCAGAGCTGGCTCTCAGAGCTTGGTTTAGAAAACTGAAGTAAAGCTTTCCTCCACTGCATCAACACCTTAAATATGGATCTTGTGCAGCCAATGGCACATATAATCCTACTGACGTCCACATGACCAAGGAGAGCCGAGACACACTTTTTTGTGAGCTTCCCAATCAGCCACCAAACCTATGATTGTTCACCTTCTAAACCACTTATCTGGTTCAGTTCACCAGCAGGCTTGCATCTGGATGCAGGATAGTGTCACGGCACGAGTATATTGGCACACAGGACTTGGCTCAGTGTCGAAAATCAACAATTGCCATGTCGAAGCAAGCCATTTTAAAACAAAAAGTTTAGAGTTAGATATATCTGGTATTTCCTTTGTATGCACAGAAGAACCCATCTCAGTGCATTGAAACTAATCCCAACTGGTCTGTAAGGGAGTTTAATCTAAAAACAAGACAGCAACACAGGCAACTCATTCTGAAATAACAACAGAAAATGCTGGAAAAACTCAGCAGGCCAGGCAACATCTGTGGAGAGAAAATAGAGTCAACGTTTCGGGTAAACCCTTTGTCAAGACTGAATGTTGATTTTGCTGAATCCATAATACCAAGCCATAACATAAACTGGATCCTAGTCTTCTTGGGGAGATAGCGTTACACAAAAAGATTGCCAGTGATGTCACGATCAGACAGATTCCTAGTTCAGTCACTTTCAGTGGCCATCTTTTAAGTAAGGGGATTTCCATTTCAAAAGTCAATTTTGAGAGTATGCATTCCTTTCCGACCTGTTTTTGCAGTACCTGGTGTTTTCTTCACATTCAACATCTTTTTCTTCTACCGCCCTCCACCCACTTTAAAATCTTATTAATGGTACTCATCTGTATGGCAAATTGAAAAATGATCCTGAGCTGCTACATTCATCACAGTATATTGGGAATTAGTACAAAACATTTGTCCTTCCAATTAATGTAGCACAGCAGCCCTCTGGGCTCTACTGCTGAAGGAGTGGGGCCATGTTAGATTGAGAATTCAATAATAGAGTCGGAAGCAGCAGCAAACATAATTAGGTAGCTGCACAACAAATCATTCTTCACCTAATACTCTGTGGCACATGCAATAAATATGACCCTGAATTCCTGATCTTACTCTAATACCAGACAGCTAGACATTCAATACATTTATACAAACCCTATCTACACCCCTGCAGTCAAACTTTAGTTTCCACTATTCTGTAATACTCTGTAACCTTCTGCAAAAGGCTGTTACTAACTTTCTTCAGGAATTTGCCTCTTTAATAAATTCTGGCCATGGGTGGGCCACTTGCTGACTATCATCAGATTTGTGTGTGTCTATTAAGATGACCCTGAGAGGAGTTATCTCCTCCAGGCTGTATATTAGATATGCTATTCTTAATATTTTTCTACTGGATCATACGCCTTTCATTATTTCTGTAGCATTAGTAAGAGGTCCATAGAAACATAGAAGATAGGAGCAAGAGTAGGCCATTCGGCCCCTCGAGCCTGCTCCGCCCTTCAATGCGATCATGGCTGATCATCCAAACTCAGTACCTTGTCCCTGCTTTCTCCCCATATCCCTTGATTCCTTTAGCCTTAAGAAATATATCTAACTCCTTCTTGAATATATTTAATGAATTGGCCTCAACTGTCTTCTGTGGTAAAGAATTCCACAGGTTCACCACTCTCTGGGTGAAGAAATTCCTCTTCATCTCAGTCCTAAATGGCTTACACCTTATCCTTAGACTGTGACCCCTGGTTCTGGACTCCCCTGCCATCGGGAACAGCCTTCCTGCATCTAGTCTGTCTAGTCCTGTTAGAATTTTATAAGTTTCAATGAGATCCCCTCTCATTCTTCTAAACTCTAGCGAATATAAGCCTAATCGACCCAATCTCTCTTCATACGTCATTCCTGCCATCCCAGGTATCAGTCTGGTGAATCTTCACTGCACTCCCTCCATGGCAAGAACATCCTTCCTCAGATAACACAACCAAAACTGCACACAATACTCAAGGTGTGGTCTCACCAAGGCCTTGTACAACTGCAGCAAGACAGCCTTGCTCCTGTACTCGAATCCTCTCGCTATGAAGGCCAGCTTACCATTTGCCTTCTTAACCGCCTGCTGCACCTGCATGCTTACCTTCAGTGATTGGTGCACAAGGACACCCAGGTCTCGTTGCACTTCCCCTTTTCCCAATCTATTGCCATTCAGATAATAATCTGCCTTCCTGTTTTTGCCACCAAAGTGGATAACCTCGCATTTATCCACATTGTACTGCATTTGCCATGCATCTGCCCAATCACCCAACCTGTTCAAATCGTACTGGAGTTTCTCAGCATCCCTCTCACAGCACACACGCCCACCCAGCTTTGTGTTGTCTGCAACCTTGGAGATATTACATCTAGTTCCCTCATCTAGATCATTAATATATATTGTGAATAACTGGGGTCTTAGCACTGATCCCTGCGGTATCCCACTAGTCACTGCCTGCCACTCGGAAAACGACCCGTTTATTCCAACTCTTTGCTTCCTGTCTGCCAACCAGTTTTCTATCCAAGTCAGTACCTTACCCCCAATCCCATGTGCTGTAATTTTGCACGCTAGTCTCTTATGCGGGACCTTATCGAAAGCCTTCTGAAAGTCCAAATACACCACATCCACTGGTTCTCCCTTACAGTTACATCCTCAAAATATTCCAGTAGATTAGTCAAGCATGATTTACCTTTTGTAAATCCATGTGGACTTTGTCCGATCCTGTCACTGTTTTCCAAGTGCTCTCCATGTCTCCAAAATTTTACAGACAGAGAAACGGATCTTTTCCTTTCCTGTTCATGCGACCATCTCTCTATCCAGGAGTTGTAGTCCATTAGCTGGCCTCTCTCACACTAGTACTCCATGTACTTGACTGATGTCCTGGTAGGGATTTTACCACAGGCAGCATCAATGATAATGTCCTCTGATGCATCCTTTCTGGAAGCCAAAGACATGGAAGTTGTTCCTTTGCCCTTGTGCTTGGACTCTATTTCACTGATTATGTTCACAAACAGAGCAATCAGGATCTGAACCTATTTCCAAAGTGGTGGTTTCAGCTACCACTTTTGTGATGATTCTCCATTAACAACTAAATGGAGACGTCTTAGGCGGCTACTGTGGAATTTCATACAATGAAGGTATGATGATGATTCTATGGCCAGAGATCACCTGAGTATTAATGGACTGCAAACCCTTTCTCTTCATGATGCCCATAACATTGATATGAAGAGCCTTGCTGCCCAGATGGTGTGAAACTCTTTGCACATGACGGAATCTTGCCACTCAATGAAAGCTGTGTGTATTGTTCTGTTGGTGCTTCCTTTTCGCAGGGTAAGTGATTCCTGTTATTGCACAAAAAGAGCTGCCGATTATAAAATAGGTGACAATGGTTATCTGTCTTCATGAGTACACATAATAAGTCTACAATGATAAATCAACATTAGGAATATGCTCTCCTTGTAGCAAACTCGGAGATTGAGGCCAGATGCAGATATAATGCAAATTATAAACAAGTGGAAAACTAGCAGAGACTCATTTGGCAACATTGCGGTCAGGTAGGTACAGGCTTTTGAATTAATACAGCAGGTAATGTTATGCATAATTACACCCAGTCGAAGATGCAATTAACTGTTCATGAGTGAAAACCTAGGAGACAATCGCTGCAACAAGGTAACTGATTCCCCGGTGATTAAGATTTTGAGTTGCAATGAAAAGGACTAAAAGGTAAGCTGCCTTCTTGTTATGATACCCACTGTTTTATTGTGATAGTGAATTGAAAATGTCTTTCAGCAAGGCATCCACTGGGATAACCTTGTATAATGTACAGACAATACTAACTGTGAGCTCGGAGAATTGTGCCTCAGACTGTCTAATTTGATTTTATCCTTTATCCACATAAACTGGCTTTACAAACTATGGGGGCTAAATTCATTATGTTCACTTTTCAGGCGCATAACTGACAGCAGGGTTCCAGCTCGCGCCCGAGCCAGGATGCTCCATAAGTATTGGGCCTCGGACCTCATTGCAATAATCAGGGCAAGCTGCCGGCGCTGGCGCCGGTCACGCCTTCAGAGGTCGCTCGCCCGTGCGGTCGGATAGTATTTTGCTTTGCTTCACAGGCAGCAGCCCTCAGTGAAGTGATGCGGGGAGAGGAGAAGAGGAGGGGGAATCACGGGCCGTCAGTGACCCGTATTAGTGCCATTAATCAGACAGGAGCTCCTCCCATCTCCACTGTAAACTGAGTTTTTCAAAAACATTTCGCTGTTTGTTGGCGGCCGCTGGTTAGGCCGCAGCAAACTGAAAGCGAGAGGCCCGATTCCTGATCCACTGAGTGCCGACGGATTTAGGCGAGGTTCTTAACCAGACGTCAGGCCGCTCATCAACAGATCCAAGGAGACTAATACCTGTTGAATGTGGTTACCAGGGCCACCTACCAAAAATTACACTGGCGAATTTAGCAGTCACCTGAACGCATATGTAGGGCGTTGCACTGCTAAGTTCGTCATCGATGTACCCATTTTGCGCCTGTAAAACGGGCATCACGATGTTGAATTTCTCTCCCTATGTGTTTCATTGTATTTGATATATTTTGCCAGCCTTCGTCAGATTTCCCAGCGTGTCATTCCCCAATAGAAGTGACCTGTAACTTGTCAATTATGCGCTATAACTGGCTGCATGAGAGGGACATTTTACTGCCTAGTAAAATAATGAACTACAGTGAGCTATTAGTGTAACAATCGAAATGCACATCACTAACAAGCTGAGCATGGTTCATGGTGATTCTGAAGTGACACTCCCTCTGGACAATTTTGTTTCTTTTAAACAGTAACACCTAAGTACATCAGGGTAAATTCGCCAGTCCCATGCTCCAAGAGAGAAGCTGTCCTCAAAGGGAGTGTGGCGTGACCTTAGGGCTAAAAACTATAGTGCAGATTTCCTGACTTGCACTTCCTTGAATTTACATCTCCTCTCCTATCTGCGAGATTTTGCTTACTCTGAGCAATGGTTTTAATATGCCAGCATAACTCATTTCTTTAATTGCTTCATCTATGCTTTGATGCAGCCATCCCACTTTGAAAATGACAAGAAAACTATGTACAACAAAGAATAAATAAAACATAACACATTGCATAAAACATTACCATCAGATCAAAGCCCTGCAGTCCTGCCACATCCAGTCATGAATGTTTAAACAACTAACGGGAGGAGGAGGCTCCATGAATATCCCAATCCTCAATGATGGTGGAGCCCAGCACATGAGTGCAAAAGACAAGGCTGAAGCATTTGCTACCATCTTCAGCCAGAAGTGCCGAGTGGATGATCCATATTGGCCTACTCCTGAGGTCCCCACCATCACAGAAGCCAGTCTTTAGCCAATTCGATTCACTCTTCGTGATATCAAGAAACAGCTGAGTGCACTGGATACAGCAAAGGCTATGGGCCCCAACAACATCCCGGCTATCGTGCTGAAGACTTGTGCTCCAGAACTAGCAGCGCCTCTAGCCAAGCTGTTCCAGTACAGCTACAACACTGGCATCTGTCCGACAATATGGAAAACTGCCTATGTATGTCCTGTCCACAAAAAGCAGGACAAATCCAACCGGGCCAATTACCGCCCCATCAGTCTACTCTCAATCATCAGCAAAGTGATGGAAGGTGTCATCGACAGTGCTATCAAGTGGCACTTACTCGCCAAAAACCTGCTCACTGATGCCCAGTTTGGGTTCCGCCAAGACCACTCGGCTCCCGACCTCATTACAGCCTTGGTCCAAACATGGACAAAGGAGCTGAATTCCAGAGGTGAGGTGAGAGTGACTGCCCTTGACATCAAGGCAGCATTTGACCGAGTCTAGTATCAAGGAGCCCTAGTAAAACTGAAGTCAATGGGAATCAGGGGGAAAACGCTCCACTGGCTGAGCCATACCTAGCACAAAGGTAGATGGTTGTGGTGATTGAAGGTCAATTATCACAGCCCCAGGACATTGCTGCAGGAGTTCCTCAGGGCAGTGTCCTAGGCCCAATCATCTTCAGCTGCTTCATCAATGACCTTCCCTCCAACATAAGGTCAGAAATGGGGATGTTGCTGATGACTGCACAGTGATCAGCGTCATTCACAACACCTCAGATAATGAAGCAGTCCATGCCCGCATGCAACAAGACCTGGATGACGCTCAGGCTTGGGCTGATAAGTGGCAGGTAACATTTGCACCTCAGAAGTGCCAGGTAATGACTATCTCCAACAAGCGAGAGTCTAACCACCTCCCCTTGACATTCAATGGCATTACCATCACCGAATCCCCCACTATCAACATCCTGGGGGTTACCATTAACCAGCCACATAAATACTGTGGCAACAAGAGCAGGTCAGAGGCTAAGTATTTTGTGGCGAGTGTCTCACCTCCTGCCTCCCCAAAGCCTTTCCACCATCTACAAGGCACAAGTAAGGAATGTGATGGAATACTCTCCACTTGCCTGGATGAGTGCAGCTCCAACAACACTCAAGAAGCTTGATACCATCCAGGACAAAGCAGCCCACTTAATTGGCACCCCATCCACCACCTTAAACATTCACTCCCTCCACCACCGGCGTACGGTGGCTGCAGTGTGTACCATCTACAAGATGTACTGCAGCAACTCGCCAAGGCTTCTTCGGCAGCACCTCCCAAACCTGCGACCTCTTCCACCTAGAAGGACAAGGGCAGCAGACGCATGGGAACACCACCACCTCCATGTTCCCCTCCAAGTCACACACCATCCTGATTTAGAAGTGTATCACCGATCCTTTATTGTTGCTGGGTCGAAATCCTGGAACTCCCTCCCTAACAGCACTGTGGGAGCACCTTCACCACACGGACTGCAGCGGTTCAAGAAGGCGGCTCACCACCACCTTCTCAAGGGCAACTAGGGATGGGCAATAAATGCTGGCCTTGCCAGTGATGCCCACATCCCATAAACGAATTTAAAAAAAATCTCTGCAAAGCTCTGCAGTCATTTTGACATGCCATTTAAAACTTATACATATTAAGGACCAGATGGTTTAAATAAAAACTCATCAAGGGATTTAAAGTGGCTTGAATCTGTTTTTGGGCACAACAGGGGTGCCGCGAATACAGCGCGCACCCGATCATTTGGGCGCAAGTGACTTCTGAAATTGGTCCAAGAGCCTCATTTAAATTAACTAGGTGGGCTGCCAGAGCTACTAGCATGACTGATTGGCAGCTCCCTTAATGCGGGGGTGGCAAAATTGGACGCCCCAGATATCATTTAAAGGCAGACGGCACCTCTTAAAAGGGAAGTGCACAGTGGCTGATTTCAACTCAGTTCAAGTTTACAGAGGTTGAAATGGCAGGGAGAGGAGAAGCTGCAAGTGCCCTCTGCATTTTGGGCACTGTCATGGAGGTATTGGAGGAGAAAGTCAGTATGGAAGGAAGCTCTCAATGCTGAGATGGTAGAGCGGGTGAGCACCAGGAACATTGCCCCAAGGACCTGACTGCAATGCCTCAAAAAATGTAATAAACATAGAAGATAGGAGCAGGAGTAGGCCATTCGGCCGTTCGAGCCTGCTCCGCCATTCAACGAGATCATGGCTGATCATCCAAACCCTAGCGCCCGGTCCCTACACCAACAGCCATCCCACCCAAGCCCTATCCCCGTAACCCCGCGTATTTAATCCCCCCTAACACTAAGGGTCAATTTATTTTATCATGGCCAATCAACCTATCAACCTAACCCGCACATCTTTGGACTGTGGGAGGAAACCGGAGCACCCGGAGGAAACCCACGCAAACACGGGGAGAATGTGCAAACTCCACACAGACAGTCACCCGAGGCCGGATTTGAACGCGGGTCCCTGGCGCTGTGAGGCAACAGTGCTAACCACTATGCCACCGTGCTGCCCTGACAAGGATTGATAAGGTAAGACTCCTAACTCAAATTCTCGCTATATACCTGGACCTTTGAAATGCACTGGCCTGCCTGCTGGAGAGCTTGGGCACAATGGCAGAGAGCATAGAGGGATCCAGCTTCAACTTGTGTGGAGTCATTCTGCATGGTATCAAGACCATGCAGTCAACCATGGAGCGAGTGGTGCCCACAATGATGGAGCCTCTAGGTCTGGCAGCTTCGATGGGAGCTCAGACTGCTACCACCCGGGCTTTGGGATCCAGCATCTCCTCAGGCTCTCAAAGCCTGCAGGAGAGCTTGGATAGGAGCTTGGAGAGCATGGATAGTGGCTTCCAGATGGGAGGACGGGGCATAAAAGCTGGGAGCCAGGGTGACCTTCACTGCCACATGCGCTGGTGCTGGGCTCCAGTGTTCGCTGCAACAGGTGACATA
This sequence comes from Somniosus microcephalus, assembly GCF_052327205.1. NCBI lineage: Eukaryota > Metazoa > Chordata > Chondrichthyes > Squaliformes > Somniosidae > Somniosus > Somniosus microcephalus. The sequence goes on from NC_141004.1 coordinate 49,992,693, forward strand.
GGTGAGTCACTGCCTCCCTGTTGAAGCGGAGCCGCTATACGCACTGTTCCTCTGTGAGATTGAGGTGTGGTGCCCTGTTTCAGAAGACCCCCATGCTATAAGACTTCCTCTGCCTTTCCCTTCTTCACCCTCTTCTTGCAGCCTCTGCAGGTCTTTGCTGCCTTCCTTGCTGCTGCTGATGCTCTTCCTCCACCGTCTGCTGAAGCCCATTCTGTGAAAGAGTTCAGCACCACCAAAAGCTCACTCTCCAGACATATTAAACTAACACCAGCACAAAAATTGGCCCAAAAGAACACAGCAGCCTAAAATGACTAACCAGAGACTTACCTTAATAGAGGTGAGGATCCCTTTAAGTAACACTTCTGCAGCCTGCTTCCTGACTGTTCCTGCCCTGATTTGCTGGGCAGGCTTAGAAAGTGCTGTCAGACACCAATTTCTAAAAAGGGTCCTGATTCAGATGCATATTTTAATGATGCCTGTATTTCTGTTAGGCGGCCTCCAGAATGCCCGACCCAGTATGGCGTCAGACACATTTCTGGTGCAGCTTGAACGCGGGACCTCTCTCAGGTAAATTTGTTGGTCTAACGCCCATTTTAGGACTGATAAACAGGCGAAACGCAATCCAATTTAACGACCCAACACTTTTATTGATGAGTTTCTGTTACAGGAGACTCAATATAAATGACTGACCTGTGGTACATGCAGAATAAAACATAGAATTAACAGCACAGAGACCGGTCATTGGGCCTCACTGGTCTGTGCCGGTGTTTATGCTCCACACGGGCCTCCTCCCACCTTACTTCATCTCACCCTATCTGCCGTTGATGGTGTATTACTGATAATAAACTATCTCACTCAGAACGACATATCATCCAGTAGGATAACCAATGCCACATCCTGATTCTTAAGACAGGTTTCTGGATAGTATGAGAATGGTTTCACAAAATGAAGCAGTTTACATTTAAATTTAAATTAAAGTTCATATTTAATGAAACCCTGAAATTCAACTCTTTTTTTCACAACTCCTTTAAAATGCTTGTGCATTTTTTTGGTGAAAATTTGATTGCATTTCAAGAACAAAAGGAAACAGCATACTTTCATTGTAATTTACATCAAACTCAGCAAGAAATCTAATTGACGGGAAGGCCAACTGGTGAATCAGTCAGTGAAACCGACTGGATGAAGTGGAGTGTAAATTGAGCAATCTGCCAGTCAGAACACAACTCCCTACACAGCACAGCAAAGTATGGAACACGGGAAAAAAAGAGTTGGGCCATTGAGCTTACTCCTTTCAACAGACCATGTACAATCTGCACGGTCATGGACTCTCTCCCAATTTATTTGATCTCTTGAGGGAGGTGAATAAGTACAGGAGATAAAACTGCCAAGATGATAAAAATTACATTTGTCCCTGACTCCAGGATAGCAACTTGACATTACAGTTTACATTCTTCAACATTGACCAGTTGCATTTCACAGGTAACATTCCCATGGTCCCAAAAGAAGCGAAATCTCTGTTATGCAGTGTACCTAATCAGCTCAACTTATTGTCCAGTCCTGTTTTTCACCAGCTATTTGCCCAGTGTTTTTGAAGGAGTTAATCGACATGTGGGGTCTGTTCTTCACAGCGATTCTTCTGAGTGATTCTGTGCTCCTAACTGAGGAGCCATGAGGGAAGATATTCTCATCTCACTCAAGCCTATGGACTCATGTCTTTTGAGTTGAGTGATTATAATTTAATTTAAATAACCTGCTTAGATCTCTATCATCCATGCCTTTCATCAATTATTTTCTTTCTCCAGTGAAAACAAGTTAAATTCTGTATTTCTCCTAATAAATAAGTTTTATGTAACAGAGACATCCTTTTTACTCTACAGTGTGTTAACCTGACTCAGTTCGTAGCACTCTCTCTTCCGGGTTCCACAACCTTCTGACCTATAACTTGAGCTGGTAATGTAGGCCTGCATGCCAGTGTAATACTGAGGGAATGCAGCAATGTCTGAGAGGGCACCCTTTGGATGAGATGTTAAACTCTGCCTGTTCTGATGGTTCTGGTGAATGTTAAAGTTTATGTGGCACTTTGCCCTGATGAGCAGGAAGCAACATCATCCCGACCAACATTAGTCTCTCAATGCCATGAAAAAATTGATGAACTGGTCATTGATCTCTTTGCTATTTGTGTGATGTTGGTGCAGGAAAGCAGTTGCATTTGCCTACAGAACAGTCATTGAATTTCAAAGTAATTTGTATGTGAAGTTCTCTGAGATGTTTTAATCTGATCTGCAAGTATTATAGTGTAGGAGTCTACGTACTCCTAGCAAAAAATACTGAACTCGGAGAGGTTCAACAGAAAAGGTTTAATTGTTAAGGCTACATGTTGAACACAAAATGGCGTCAGAGACTACACCAAGTCTGACTGCTTTTCATCAGTCCACAGCTTCGACTGCTCCTCCCCCGCTCTGGGCTTAACTATGTTGCAGATCGAGTTTCTTAAAGGTGTGATCCTTCTTAAAGGCATGACGCCTGATTTATAGTCTACGGACCGAAAAGCGGATTGTGTCCTTTCTGTGATCGGTACGCCACACAGCTCCCCCCAGAATCCGCTAGTAGGGAGTGTACGAACCGGCGTGGCGGCTTGATGGCACAGCCAGAACGGCTCTTGGCGGTTGGTGTCGGGAACGGGGCGGTCGGACGCGTCGGGCTCTTAGGCGGTCTGCCCTGCGTTGGGGGTTGGCCCACTTGAACGGGTTCGTCGGGCTCTAGGTGCACCAGCTTGAGCCGGTCGACCGACACCTTGTCAGTTCTGCCACCCACTTCGAGGAGGAAGAACTTGTTCCCCGTCTGGAGTACCTTGTAGGGTCCGTCGTATGGGGGCCGTAGAGGTCCTTGGTGGGCGCCATGGCGCACGAAAACAAATTTGGCCATGTGCAGGCTAGGTGGTACGCGGGTTGCTGGTTCGCCGTGCCGGCCGGTGGGTACCGAAGCGAACTGTTGTGCTCGGTTGGCGAAAGCGCGGCGTTGCTGGTCAGCCGACCAGGGGGTCGTGGCGGTGGGCAGGAACTCTCCGGGTACGCGCAGCGGCTGGCCGTACACGAGTTCCGCCGCCGAGGCTTGCAGGTCTTCCTTGACCGTGGAGCGTAGGCCAAGTAGCACCCACGGGAGGCGGTCGATCCAAGCCTCGTCCTCGAGGCTGGCGCGGAGGGACGCCTTCATGGACCTGTGGAATCGCTCGCACAGTCTGTTGGCTTGGGGGTGGTAAGCTGTGGTGCGGTGAACGGCCACCCCGAGGTTTCGGGCGATGGCGGCCCACAGATCAGAGGTGAACTGCGGGCCTCTATCTGACGTCATGTCGGAGGGGACGCCGAACTGAGCGACCCAGGTACCGATGAACGCCCTCGCGATGTCAGCGGTGGTGGTGGACATCAGTGGAATGGCCTCGGGCCAGCGGGTGGTACGGTCCACGATTGTCAGCAGGTGCGTGTGACCTTGTGATGGCGGCAGGGGGCCGACGAGGTCGATGTGGACGTGGTCAAACCTTCTTTCTGGCACGGTGAACTCCTCGAGTGGGGCTTTGACGTGCTGGTGGATTTTGGCACGCTGGCAAGCTATGCAGGATTTGGACCAGACGCGCACATCTTTGCGCAGGCCGCGCCAGACAAATCGGTTGGCCACCAGTCTAATGGACGCGCGGGTGCCGGGGTGTGAGAGGCCGTGGACGATGTCGAACACCCGTTTTCGCCAGGACGCCGGGACTACGGGGCGGGGTTGCGCCAAGGAGGTGTCGCATTTGACTGTGACGGCGGACGGGCCACAGGCGACGTCGGTCAGTCGCAGCCCTGGGAGGGTTGTGGGCGCGGAGAGCAGATCGGGGTCAGTGCATTGCTCCGTTGCCAGTTGAGCATGGTCCACTGCCAGGTGGGCACCGTGGACGGTGGGGCGGGATAGGCAGTCGGCCACCACGTTGTGTCGACCGGAGACGTGCTGGATGTCCGTGGTGAATTCGGACACCGCGGCGAGCTGGCGTTGTTGACTGGCTGACCATGGGTCCGCAGATTTCGCCATCGCGAATGTCAGGGGTTTGTGGTCGACAAACGTGGTGAAGGGGCGGCCCTCCAGAAGAAATCTAAAATGGCGGACTGCCAGGTACAGTGCGAGGAGCTCGCGGTCAAAGGCGCTGTATTTGGCCTCCGGGGGGCGCAGTTGGCGGCTGAAAAAGGCCAGCGGTTGCCAGGCCCCGTCGACCCACTGTTCGTACACGGCGCCGACCGCGTGGTCGGAGGCGTCCGTGGTGAGGGCCACCTTGGCGTTGGGCTGTGGGTGGGCGAGCATGGTGGCGTCGGCGAGCGCCTTTTTGGTCGAGTCGAAAGCGGTCAACATGTCCGCCAACCACGCGATCACCATTCTGTCTTTCTTACCCCGGAGGGCTTCGTATAGGGGCCGCATGAGGGAGGCCGCTCCGGGAATGAAGCGGTTGTAAAAGTTGATCATCCCCAAGAACTCCTGGAGGCCTTTGATGGTGGTAGGCCGGGGGAACTGCTGGACGGCTTGCACCTTGGCGGGCAGGGGAATGGCTCCGTCCTGCGTGATGTGGTGGCCGAGGAATTCGATCCTGCTGAGGCCGAATTGGCACTTGGCTGGGCTGATGATGAACCCGTGCTCACTGAGCCGCTGGAACAGGGTGCGGAGGTGCTCGATGTGTTCCTGCTTGGAGGAACTAGCTACCAGGATGTCATCCAGGTAGACAAAGAGGAACTTCAGGTCCCGGAGGACCGAGTCCATGAGCCGCTGGAAGGCCTGGGCCACGTTTTTGAGGCTGAAGGGCATTCGGAGGAACTCGAATAGTCCAAAAGGGGTGATTATGGCCGTCTTGGGAACGTCCGTGGGGTGGACTGGCACCTGATGGTAACCGCGCACCAGGTCGACTTTGGAGAAGACTGAGCGGCCGGCCAGTCTAGCCGAGAAGTCTTGAATGTGCGGTATGGGGTACCGATCCGGCGTGGTGGCGTCGTTTAGGTGCCGGTAGTCCCCGCAGGGGCGCCATCCCCTGTCGGGTTTGGTGACGATGTGGAGTGGGGAGGCCCAGGGGCTGTTGGAGCGGCGGATGATGCCGAGCTGTTTCATTGTGGCGAACTCGGCCCGCGCGATCTCCAGCTTGGCTGGGTCCAGCCTGCGGGCGTGGGCATACACCGGTGGGCCTGTGGTGGGGATGAAGTGTTCTACCCCATGCTTAGCAACTTTCGCAGAGAAGGTCGGGTTGGTGAGGGCTGGGAACTCAGCCAGGAGTGCTGAGTAGTCGTCCGTTGAGCGGGCGCGGCACTGCCACGCCATTTCGGCGGGTTGGGGGGGGGCCATGGCGCCTGGGATAGGTGACATGGTGTTCATGTCCACGAGGCGGCGCCGAGGCATGTCGACCAACAGGCCGTGGGCGCACAGGAAATCCGCACTGAGGAGCGGGGAGAGCACCTTGGCGGTGATAAACTCCCAGCGGTAGCGGCGGCCTGCGAGGTCGATGGTGACGGTGCGGGTGCCGTACGTCCGGATGTCGGTGCCGTTGGCGGCAGCCAGCGCAGGGCCGCGGCCACCTCGCTGGATCTCGAGGGCGGACGCGGGGATGATGCTGCGCTGCGCACCTGTGTCGCATAGGAAACGGCGTCCGGAGGCGCTGTCCGTAACGTACAGCAGCGCGCCTGCTTGCCCCACGGCCATCGTGTAGGCCGGTGTGGGGGCGGTTGGAAACGTGCAGGGATGGCTGCAGCGGCGTGCCCGTGCGCCGAACCGGGTATGGAAGTAGCAGTAGCCCTGGGTCGGAGGGCTTGGGGGACGTGGGGGCCTGGGGGCCTGGTGGCCGAACTGTGTGGCCGCGCGATAGAGGGTGGAGCACGCGCCGATGCTGCGGAGGCCAGGTCGGGGGTGACGGCGTGGTTGGAGCCGGCGGACAGGAGCTTATCGGCTTCGTCGGCCAGGACCTCGAGGTCCGTGAGGCTGGACGCCACGATCGCCGGGCGGATGCTGGGAGGTAGTTGGCGGATAAAGAGCGTGCGGAAGAGGGAGCCGGGCGGTTTCTTGTCGGTCAGAGCAAGCATGTGTGAGAGGAAGTCTGACGGCGTGGAGTCACCGAGGCCCGGGAGGTCGAGGAGGTGGCAGTTGCACAAAAATTGGGAGGCTGTGAATTTTTTAAGGAGCGCAGCCTTGAGATGTGCGTACTTGCCTTCCTCCGGAGGGTCTTGTCATGTTGTCCAGACTTTCGTGATTGTGGAGCTGCCCAGGGAGGCGAGGAGGTAGTCGTACATCGTTGCGTCGGCGGTGATGCCGCCGAGTCGGAATTGCGATTCGGCTTGAAGGAACCAGGCGGTGGCTAGGTTCTCCCAGAACTCCGGCAGCTTCACAGAAACTGCGTTTGTGTCAGCCATGGTTATGCTTAGGAGTCGTCCTGAGCGTCGGGGTCACCAATGTAGGAGTCTACGTACTCCTAGCAAAAAATACCGAACTCGGAGAGGTTCAACAGAAAAGGTTTAATTGTTAAGACTACATGTTGAACACAAAATGGCGTCAGAGACTACACCAAGTCTGACTGCTTTTCATCAGTCCACAGCTTCGACTGCTCCTCCCCCGCTCTGGGCTTAACTATGTTGCAGATCGAGTTTCTTAAAGGTGTGATCCTTCTTAAAGGCATGACGCCTGATTTATAGTCTACGGACCGAAAAGCGGATTGTGTCCTTTCTGTGATCGGTACGCCACAATAGTTTATAATAACATTTGTCTGAATGCTGTTATAAACATTTGTCTGAATGCTGTTATTACAAAATTAAATTACACATGCAAGTCACATACAATTGAAATCATTTATAACTTCATTTTCTACTATAGAGTGGTTGGAGATAATCAAATTTTTTTAGAAGCTTCTTGGCGATCTGCATTGTGGTCAAAGGTCAGAGTCCTAGCAGTAACCATTCCTTAAACACATGGCCAGGTGTCATGGTACAGGGTTGAGCTGCCCTTTAGTCAACCTCAGTTAGGTAGTATGGAACAATTTTGTCGTGTAAGGCACAAAACTCAAATGTATCTCTTTCTTGGGTCAGCTGAGGCATGCTATTGGAAGCGTCATAGAGATATTCATGGACAAACCTGGGTTATCCTCCCAATTAAAAGCCAGAATTTGGATGGGGTAATTACATTTTCGATTCATCGATTTGTGCCATCTCCCCAGGAGGCGGGTAGCCGTCCCGCGCCGGGTCCCATCTCCTTGGAGGCGGGAAGGGATTAAAGCCTATTTACTGCCGGTTAACAGGTAGTTAACAAGCAGAAAATAGGATTATCCCCTTTTTGCCCTCACAAGTGCGGGCTTCCCGAAGGCTCCAACACCCGCCAAGTCAGTGAGGCGAGTACTGGATTTGCGGAGGTCGGGGGGGTGCCAAAGTGTGCTGTGAAGGTAAGTGATGGGTGTAAGAGTGGAGAGGTGATTATCTGAGGTAAGTGCAAAGTGTTAGTAAAAGTGTACTTACCTTTGTTTCTCCCTGCAGGCTTCAGTCGGTATCTATATGGAGAGTCTCGGACCTCCGTGTTGGAGATGACAGATGGCCGTTGCATTCTCAGATGCAGCAACCATCTCATTTCTGTAAAAGAAAGACATTTGATGAGGTCTTGAATTCAAGACCTCATCAAACTACATAGAATGTCAGTGTTTGATAGCTTCACAGAGCTGTCAAACGATGATAATTCAGCTGTCAAAAATTTTTTGACAGATGAAACATCATACGTTGACATTCTCTGCAACTGGCTTTCCCTTAATTGGCCTGCTAAGCCCACTGGGCGGCTTAACAAGGTCAATCAAGGGAAAATAGCGTGGGTTGGCCACAAATCGATGGAGGCGGGACATCGACCCCCCAAGCAGCAGTCCCGCCTCCAATGCGCCCCATTAACAAAATCGCCCCCATAATCACTCACTGCAAAAAAGTATTTCTCAGCAATACAGCATAACACCACTATAATAATTCATTATACTTGAATGGGTAATTCATTGTGAAGAGCTTTTAGATATTTTGATCTGACAAGTGCTCTATAAATGTTCTTAATTTTATTATAAATTAAATGAATATGTATTCATTACACAAAATTCCTGTGAAAGTTCACAATGTTGTAATAACATTGCTTTTTTAAATCCCAAAGTACTACTGTACAAGTTAGGGCAGAATGAAAATTGCAACTAAGTAACTGTAAAGCAAGAATTATGAGGTAGATAAATGTTAATATCGTAAAAGAACAGATTGGAACAATGCTTCTACACCTTTTATCTATTAACTGATCTCACACAACACTATCTGAGAAGCTTAGAGATTAATGCTTAATGGAAATGTCCTCTAAACCCTCAGGACGCATTGGTTAAAGGCCACAGCACTATTTGGTTCAAACTCCAACAATTCCCTTTCAGAAGGCCTTGAAATGACATCTTGGATAATTGAATGATTGTATTCTAGTATATTAAGCAGATGAGCCAATAAATGTGCATCACAGTGATCAAAGAGATATTATTGGCCCGTAATTTCCGATAGGAGGCTTCCTGCGTGCGGATGACTCCTATCGGAAAAAAATCTACAAACTTACCTGAGGTCTTCCGAGGACTGGACACTTCCGCTCTTGGGCCTCTCCAAACTCGAAATGCGCAGGGCCTACGTATCCCAGAGGCGCAGGCTGTTCGCAAGCGTCCCTGGGATCACGTGGGCCAGGCCAGCCAATAGCAGAAGGGACAGATAGACCTGTCAAATACATGAATGGAGATCACCCCAAAAACACAGTAAAACATTAAATACATTTTTAAAAAACCATCATGTTTTTAAAATGAGTTAAAATTACAATAACTTAAATATTTTAAACAAAACTTTAATTTTTTGAAAAAATAGTTAAAGTTTTTTACGGGGCTAAAAATAAACTTACCATTTTAAAAGTATTTTTAAATTATAAATGAGTGAATTTTTTTTTTTTTTTTTCAACTTTTTTTCAACTCTTATGCTGGTAAAAGCAGATCTTAATGCTTTTACCAGGCGTAAGATTTCTAAGGGTTTTCTGTGGGCGGAGGTTCTCCAGAAAGCGGAGGCCCTTCTCCAGGGCAGGCGTCCGATCTGTCAAGATTGACAGATCGGAAATACCGGTTTTCATTGCATGCGCTCCGCATGCCTGAAACCCGCATTTCCGATGTCCCTACGGGTGTGTACACAGCGCGTACCCACCCGTAGGTATCGATGAGTTGCAACATTTGTGCCTAATGATATTGCAAAATCATTTGCAACATATTTATGCCACTCTGCACATAAACCACTGACGTATGGAGCTATATTCTCCCTCCTGTGATCTTGAATAGATGTGTTCTTACTTCGGTTGGACCTGTGGAGGATACCTCCACAGTAGAGCTTGCCCACTGCTGCTCGACTATAAACTTCAGGATCTATTCCCTACCAGGACTTTGTTGCACCTATTCGATCACTGTGTTGTCCAACTTAGTAAAAGCAAAAGAAAGTGAGATCACAATAGCTTGCTGTTACGCTGACCCTAAGAACTTCAAAGTGGAAGAATTGTCTTTGAAGATGCAAGGATGGGAGTGCTGAGGAGCCTCATAGGCACAACCCCACTGAGAGGATGTCAGTCTTTTCTTTTTGGCATGAGATCATGTTTCCTTCTTCCCCTGACTGCTCTAAATTGCACAATTGCTCCCAAGGGCCCCGTACTCAATATGTGGCCCTGGCTCTCAAGTACTTGGGACTGTTCAGAAATCAAGAACTGTAAACATCAGAAAACTGATAGTGAAGACTCTCAAAAGCAACTGATATGTAACCAGTACATACACGCTTGAAAGAACTTGAACATATGTTACAGTGTTTATATAATATGCACTTCTAGTAGCTGAGGCTGTAATATCTGAAATAGTAGAACAATAGTTTGATAAAACATGGTACCACTAAACAGAGTCACTGGAGTTTGAAATGGTGTCAGTTTGGAACACTGCATCCACCTGTTAGCACTTTCTCTTTTTGACGTATTTGTGTGCTGGAGTCCAGCTTTCATTTTTGACAAAAAAAATATTTTTCTTCTATAGTTTTATTATACGTTTGACAGCCATTGGGCGATCAAACTAATTAAAAAACATTGTTGAACTTCGTAATAATGCTTCCGCCATGCCAACCAGTCTCGGTAGCGAACGTTTTGTTTGTCTGCCTAGGAAACATACTTCATAATTTGGTGTGCATGTAAAGCCAGTGTGGAGGATGCAGATTTCTGCCGCGAGGAGTTACCACTTCTCTGTTTGCTCTGCGGTGGGGCGGGGCAGGGGAGCTTCCAGTAGTTACAATGCTGATTGTCAATTGACTTTTTTTTTGTACCAGAAGTATTTACACTGTTTTGGTGCTGGATGATTTTGGTGGCAAATAGTAGCTATTTTTTTTTGCCCTCTAAAAAATCCTGGAAAATCCAAAATTTGTTCTATTGTAGATGACTAAAGAAAAAGTTGATGAACATTTGAAGCAGAGAAAAATACATGGTTAGGGTCACAGAGCAGGGCAGCGGGAATAGTTTTACAGTGCTTTAGCAAAGAGCCAGTACAGCACCATGGGCTGAATGACTTCCATCTGTGCTGTAAATTTCTATGGTTCTGTGCTCTCTAGAGGTTTAAAGAATAGCAGCATATCTTAGAATCTTCTTCTTCTTAGGCAGTCCCTTGGAACTGAGGATGACTTGCTTCCACACTAAAAATGAGTTCTCAGGTGACTGATGAGTCCAAAGCGGCACCTACAGTCTCTGTCACAGGTGGGGCAGATGGTGGATGAAGGGGTGGGTGGGTGGGGTGCTTGGGTTGACGTGCGCTCCTTCCGCTGTTTGCGCTTGGTTTCCGCTTGCTCCGGGCGAAGAGACTCGAGGTGTTCGGCGCCTTCCCGGATGCTTCTCCTCCACTTTGTGCGGTCTTGGGCCAGGGATTTCCAGGTGTCGGTGGGGATATTGCACTTTTTCAAGGAGGCTTTGAGGGTGCCCTTGAAGCGTTTCCTCTGCCCACCTGGGGCTCTCTTGCTGTGTCGGAGCTCCGAGTAGAGCGCTTGCTTTGGGAGTCTCGTATCGAGCATACAGGCGATGTGACCCGTCCATCAGAGCTGATTGAGTGTGGTCAAAGCTTCGATGCTAGGGATGTTGGCCTGAGCAAGAACACTGACGTTGGGGCACCTATCCTGCCAATGGATTTGCAGGATCTTGCAGAGGCAGCGTTGGTGGTACCTCTCCAGTGCTTTGAGGTGCCTGCTGTACATGGTCCATGTCTCTGAGGCATACAGGAGGGCGGGTATAACTACTGCCCTATAGATCATGAGCTTGGTGCTGGGTTTGGGGTCCTAGTCTTCAAACACTCTCTTCCTCAGGCGACTGAAGGCTGCACTGGCACACTGAAGGTGGTGTTGCACTTCGTCATTGACATCTGCCCTTGTTGACAGTAGGCTCCCGAGGTATGGAAAGTGGTCCACGTTATCCAAGGCCTCATCATGGATTTTGATAATTGGGGAGCAGTACTTTGTGGCGGGGGCAGGTAGGTAGAGGACCTTTGTCTTACGGATGTTTAGTGTAAGGCCCATGCTCTTGTGCACTTCAGTGAAGGTGTTGACGATGGTTTGGAGTTTGACCTCAGAGTGTGCGCAGATGCAAGCGTCGTCTGCATACTGTAATTTGATGACAGAGGATGGGATGACCTTGGATCTGGACTGGAGGCGACGGAGGTTGAACAGTTTCCCATTTGTTCTGTAGATTAGCTCCACTCCAGCGGGGAGCTTACTATGGTTCTGTGCTCTCTAGAGTATTAAAGAATAGCAACATATCTTAGAATAAGCAGCAACGTACAGGTAGCATTAGAAGGAGAAACCAGGTTGATATGATCTACTTTTTTCTTTGAGTTTGAAAGAAGACTTCAGTATGAAGTATGTTGACAGTGTGCACAGGAAATCCAACATGCAGCACTATGGAAAAATAGGAAGTGGATTTGCACCCATAATTCCCCATACAGCTCTATTGTTGATGTGAGCTGTGCCAAGCAGAACCAAGCAGTTCCTGGAAGGCATTGGTTGGGAAAAATAACTTGGGGGACATTGTCACTAGTTCACTCTTGTGTACCCCTAACCCCTAGCCAGCTCAAGAATGGCATTTAGTGGAGTCCTTGGAGCAGACTGGCCAGTGTCTAGTGCATGGGAGACCTGAAAGAAGGGAAAGAGAAAATAACTTGGAAACACAGAGTGGTGAGAACAGAAACGACTACTTAAAAATCCAAACACCAAACATCAAACAATTTAACATGGAAGTAAATTATCTCATTTTCAGAAAGAAGGAAGAAACAAAAGAATTAGTAAAATCGCACAAATAAGAAAATACATCTCAGGCAATTAAAAAAAAATGTATTGATAGTGTTGCAGGCTAATGGCATTGTCTGAAAAGGGAACAATTAACGGGAGTTACATTGAGCGATCAGACAGAGCAGCAAATTGAAGAAATAGCGATTTTAATACAAAAGTGTTCTTAGGAACCAATTTAATCCTCCCGTTGAGGTGTTTGAGCCAAGCAGGCCTTCCAGCAATGTGCACACAACATCCCTGGCTTCCTTTTTATTCTTTCATAGTTATAAGGTCGTGTGTTCAAGCCCGACACATTATCTAGGCTGACACTTCGGAGGGAATTTTCCCAGTCCTGGGGAGGCGGGTATGGAGGCGGGACTGCCGGGAAAATGGCAGAAACTGGGAGCGGGTACCGACCGCGCTCCCAATCTGCCTCCGTGCCATCTTCCCGGGAGGCGGGTTCCCGAGTCGCGCAGGGACCCGTCTCCTCGAGGCGTGAAGGGGATTAGAGCAAATTAACTGCCTGTTAACAGGTAGTTAACAGGCAGTTTTGAGGCTTTTCCCCATTTTACGCCTGCAATTGCGGGCTTCCTGACAGCTGTGAACCTTGCCAGGGTCAGCGAGGCGAGCAGTGGGTCTACGGGGGTGAAAGGGGTTGAAATGTCAACTGTAGAGGTGAGTGATGGGTGCAAGTGTGGACAGGTAAGTATGAGAGGTGAGTGTAAAGTGTTGGACAAAGTTTCCTTACCTTTTCTTCTTTCTACAGGCTTCAACCGTTGAGGATCCGGAGGTGCCTCATCTCAACGGCAGAGACGACAGAATGGCTGCTGCATTCTCAGATACAGCAGCCATCTGCTTTCTGCTGAGGAGAGAGGTCTTGGTGCGCCTTCTGTGCAAGGGCTCACCTTAGAACAGAGATTGTCAGTGTTTGACAGCTTCTCAAAGCTGTCAAATGCTGACAATTCTTCTGTCAAAAAATTTTCGACAGATGAAGCGTCATATACTGACATCATCTGTCACTGGCTTTCCCTTAATCAGCCGGTAAGCCCGCAGGGCAGGCTTAACAAGGCCAATCAAGGGAAAATAGCATGGGTTGGTCAGACATCGCTGGGGGCGGGACTGAAACCCGGAAGCCAGAGGTCCCGCCTCCAGCACGTCTCCATTGAGAAAATCCAGCCCTTCAGTGCAGTACTGAGGCAGTGCTGTACTGTCAGAGGTGCCGTCTTTCGGGTGTGACACTAAACCAGATGGATGTAAAAGTACCCATGGCACTTTCCGAAAAAGACCAGGGAATTCTCCTGATGACCTGGCCAACATTTATCCTTCAACCAACACCCCATCTGAAACAGAGTAACTGGTCATTTATCTCATTGCTCTTTGTGGGACCTTGATGTGAACATAAGAATTAGGAGCAGGAGTAGGCCATATGGCCCCTTGAGCCTGCTCCGCCATTCAGCTGTACAGGGCCTTGGTGAGACCGTACCTTGAGTATTGTGTGCAGTTTTGGTCGCCTTATCTGAGGAAGGACGTTCTTGCCATGGAAGGAGTGCAGCGAAGATTCACCAGGCTGATACCTGGGATGGCAGGAATGACGTATGAGGAGAGATTGTGTCGATTGGGCTTATACTCACTGGAGATTAGAAGATTGAGAGGGGATCTCATCGAAACCTATAAAATTCTGTCAGGCCTGGACAGACTAGATGCTGGAAGGATGTTCCCGATGGTCGGGGAGTCCAGAACCAGGGGTCATAGTCTAAGGATAAGGGGTAAGCCATTTAGGACTGAAATGAGGAGGAATTTCTTCACCCAGAGAGTGGTGAACCTGTGGAATTCTCTGCCACAGAGGGCGGTGGAGGCCAGTTCATTAAATATATTCGAGAAAGAGTTGGATATATTTCTTAAGGCTAAAGGGGTCAAGGGATATGGGGAGAAGGCAGGGACAGGGTACTGAATTTGGATGATCAGCCATGATCTCATTGAATGGCGGAGCAGGCTCGAAGGGCCGAATGGCCTACTCCTGCTCCTATCTTCTATGTTTCTATGTTTCTAATGAGATCCTGGCTGATCATCGACCTCAACTCCACTTTCCCGCTGATCTCCATATCCCTTGATTCCCCTAGAGTCCAAAAATCTATCAACCTCTGCCTTGAATATACTCAAAGACTCAGCATCCACAGTCATGTTTCCCTACCTTAAAACAGTGACTACACTCAAAAGCACTTCATTGACTGTGAAGCACTTTGGGACATCCCAAGGTTGTGAAAGATGAGATATAATGCAAGTACTTTCTTTTACATTAGAATAAATGATATTATTAAGTAGGAATAAAAATTCTAAGATAAACTGATTTACTTATTTAAAAGCATAAGAAATGTTTACTTTCTGTGATAATAATAACAACTTCCGGGAAGTTATGTCATCACTTCCTGTGAACTGTGAACTATGAACTATGAACTTGGTACATACATCACTTCCTGTCATATGTCACTTCCTGTTGGACTGGTATAAATACTGAACTATTCAGTATTGTAAGAGGCTTCTACCAGAGGCATGGTGAAGACCTCTCTTGTATATAGTGTGTTTATCAGTTGCTTAAAGCTTACTTTAAAGTTACTTGATGAGTGAGACTCCTTTTTCTTACATCAATTTAAGCAACTTAGTATTTACACTCACAAATACTAGACCTTCGGACAAACTCGGAGTTAAGGATCCAGGGAACCACCCATCATGGAGAGAATCCTTAGACCTATTCGTCTGGACTTGGACCCGAACACACCAGCAGCTGGCAGGGTATGGAAGCATTGGTACCGTACTTTTGAGAATTTTCTGGATGAATGTAAAGCGGATGCTCCTACTAGACTGAGGATACTTATCAACTATGTGACCCCAAAAGTGTTTGAATATGTTGATGAATGGGATAATTACGATGAGGTGATTCGGGCACTTAAGAAACTGTATGCCAAGACTCCAAATGAGGTCTATGCTAGACATCTACTGGCCACAGCCCAACAAGGGCCAGGGGAATCGATTAACGAATTCCTTCAAGAGCTTCGCAGGCTCAGCATAGATTGTAACTTTCAGGCAGCCTCAGCTGAGCTGCACCGCGAAGAAATGATTCGTGATGCTTTCATCTGCGGGATTGCCTCTCCATTTATACGCCAGCGTCTACTAGAAAGTAAAACACTTGAGCTACAAAAAGCTTTTGACCTAGCTTGTTCTCTGGATTTGGCAAAGAGAAATGCAGACCTCTATCAGCTGCCCAGATCTCGATCTGCTGCTGTAACTGCAACCAGACAATTCGAGCGGTCTCAGGTGAACCCTATCATGGGGGAATCTAATTCTGATGAAGAAGAGGAGGATGACCCCACTTTAGCAGCCTCTTGGCAATCTAGGAAGGAATGCTTCTTTTGTGGAGATGCTTTTCACCCTAGGAAAACCTGCCCTGCTCGCAATGCAATCTGCAGTTATTGCAAAAAAAAGGACACTTTGCTAAAGTTTGCCTATCAAGGGCCTCTACGAGGGCCAATCCAGCTAAGGCCTACCGAACTGCCCCAATTAGGGCCTATCAAGATGCTCCAGCTAGGACCTATCAAGCTTCCTCTCGAGCTCTCTCCCGAAGAAGCACACCAAGAGTTTTAGCCACACTCTGTGCAACGACAGCAATTACAGCTGCTTGCCCACAGAACCTGTCTCATGCAGCTACAAAAGTTTCAATTAAAGGGCATACCTTAGATGCCTTAATTGACTCAGGAAGTACTGATAGTTTCATTAAAGAACAGATTGTTGCGAAGTTGAAACTACATGTCTTCCCATCGGACCAGGCAATTGCGATGGCTCAGTCATCACTTAATACCAGAATCTCCGGCTTTTGTATTGTTGATATGACACTTAATGGTCGCATGTATCCCTCCACCCGACTTTCGGTACTCAAGGACTTATGTAGTGATCTCCTCTTAGGGCTGGATTTCCAGAAACAGCATAAGAAACTCACTATTGAGTTCGGCGGATCCAAACCTGGTCTTACTATTTCTAATATACCGTCTAAATTACCGTTTTGTGCATTATCAGCAGCTTCACTGGATGAACCCTCATTATTTGCCAGTATTCCGCCTCGATGCAAACCAATAATAACGAAATCGCGGCGCTTTAATCAGGAAGACCAATCTTTTATTGAGGCTGAAATCTCTCGACTTCTAGCAGAGGATATCATCGAACCATGTTCATCGCCCTGGCGGGCTCAAGTCGTCATTGTCAAGAACCCTCTAAAACCTCACAAACAACGACTATGCATTGATTATTCGCAAACCATCAATCAATATACCAACTTGGACGCCTACCCATTGCCACGCATTGATGATATGGTTAATAAACTGGCCGAATACAAAGTGTTCTCAACTTACGACTTAAAAAGTGCCTATCATCAGGTACCCTTGAAGGTCTCAGATAAGCAGTACACGGCCTTTGAGGCTAATGGACGGCTGTACCAATTTCGTCACCTCCCATTCGGGGTTACTAATGGAGTGGCTGTCTTCCAACGGGCAATGGATGGCCTGGTTAAACAGGAAAATCTAAGGGACACTTTTCCCTATCTTGATAACATTATTATTGCAGGTCACGATCAACAGGAACACGACGCCAACCTCCAAAAATTTCGGGATGCCCTCCATCGCCGTAACGTAACCTTGAATGAATCCAAATCTGTTGAGTCGCAAACGACCATCAACATCCTTGGCTACTGCGTAGGCAATGGTATCATTAAGCCAGACCCAGAAAGACATAAGAACATAAGAAATAGGAGCAGGAGTAGGCCAATTGGCCCCTCGAGCCTGCTCCACCATTCAATAAGATCATGGCTGATCTGATCCTAACCGCCAATCCACTATGACAGGACTATCTCCTGAATCTAACAGCATTAGACACACGAAAACAGGAGCAGGATCAGGCTACACGGCCCCTGGGCCCGCTCCGCTACCCACAGGGCCATGACCTATCCGAACCTAGACTCATGTCCAAATTCCTGCCCGCTCCCCGTAACCCTTAATTCCCTTTTCTACTAGGAAACTGTCTATTTCTGTTTTAAATTTATGTAATGATGTAACTTCGCCCGCTCCAAGAGCTCCCGTCACCTAAGAATCCGGCTTCTTTACGTCGGGCTCTCGGTCTGTTTGCATACTACGCTAAATGGATTCCTCATTTTTCGGACAAAATCCAACCCTTGCTGCATGCTAGATCATTTCCATTGGGAACAGCGGCTGTTGCAGCCTTTAACCTTCTCAAAAAACAGTTGGAGAAAGCGGCTCTTCACTCCATCGATGAGAATCTCCCTTTCATAGTCGAATGTGATGCCTCGGAGGTGGCGATCTCGGCTACTCTGAATCAGGAAGGTCGTCCTGTAGCATTTATGTCCAGGACCTTACAAGGTGCCGAGCTACATTATCCTCCGGTTGAGAAGGAAGCCACAGCCATCATAGAGGCAGTACGGAAGTGGAACCATTTTCTAGCTCGCCAGCACTTTACATTAATCACGGACCAACGATCAGTCGCCTTCATGCTCGATAATCGAAAACGAACCAAAATTAAGAATAATAAAATACAACTTTGGAGGATGGAACTGGCCTCTTTTGGTTACACCATTCACTATTGGCCTGGCAAGGAGAATGTGGCCCCGGACACCCTCACACGGGCATTCTGCTCCACTATGTCGTCCTCTACTCTCATGGATGTCCACAATGGATTGTGTCATCCTGGCGTTACGCGCATGCTACATTTTGTATGATCACGGAATCTCCCTTTTTCTACTGGAGATGTAAAGAAAATATGCTCAGAATGCCGGCTTTGTGCGGAATTAAAACCTCAGTTCTTCCGCCCCTCAGATGGTATACTCATACATGCAACCCAACCGATGCAACGACTTAGCATCGATTTTAAGGGCCCAGTGCCCTCTTCAACTCGGAACACTTATTTGCTCACCATGATTGATGAATATTCACGTTTTCCGTTTGCCTTCCCCTGCTCCAATATGCTGGCGTCCACAGTAATCTGCTGTCTTGAGCAGGAATTTTCTCACTGTGGCATGCCGGCTTATATTCACTCAGATCGGGGTCCATCCTTTATGTCAAGGGAACTCAAGGACTACCTCTCAGAACGGGGAATTGCTACAAGCAAAACAACACCATACCATCCCATCGGAAATGGGCAGGTAGAGAGGTATAACGGTATCATCTGGAATTCCGTACGTCTCGCTTTAAGATCTCGGGGCCTACCAGACCAGCAATGGGAAGCAGTGCTTCCGGATGCATTGCACTCTATACGGTCCCTGCTTTCTACAGCCACAAATACTACACCTCATGAGCGGTTCTTTGGATTCCAGCGTCGCTCATCTCATGGGACATCACTCCCGTCATGGTTAACTACTCCTGGACCTGTATTACTCCGAAGATACGTTTGGACGTCTAAAAATGACCCTCTCGTAGACGAGGTCGAACTAACCGATGCCAACCCCACCTATGCAAACATACGATATTCCGACGGCCGAGAATCTACCGTATCATTACGGGACCTGGCTCCCTGCCCACCAGGACCTAGTGGGACATCGGGTGATGGCATTTCACCAAGAAACTCTTGGGACCTATCGGGTACCCCTCTCCAGGATCCTGATTGGACACCAACTAGCTTGGTGCCGGTAGAACCCCATACTCAAAGTTGCGACCCTCCCAGTACCGCGCACGAAAGTACTGATCCGCCACAGACCAGCTCTGCACCTCCCTCTGAACAGAGGCAGACCAATTTTGAACCTATTGGGGCTCGTACACGAAGCCATGATCTCCCCGACCCTGCACAGGGTAATGCAGGCCACACAGACGCGGACCAATGGCCAACCGCATGTAAGCGGACCAGCGACCCTCTACGACGGGAACCCAAACGGGTGCGACTCTTCCTCGTTCGGCGGCTGCGGAACAAAAGGAAGACCACAGCCTTCTAATCCTGCAGGAGGGAAGAATGTGATAATAATAATAACTTCCGGGAAGTTATGTCATCACTTCCTGTGAACTGTGAACTATGAACTATGAACTTGGTACATACATCACTTCCTGTCATATATCACTTCCTGTTGGACTGGTATAAATACTGAACTATTCAGTATTGTAAGAGGCTTCTACCAGAGGCATGGTGAAGACCTCTCTTGTATGTAGTGTGTTTATAAGTTGCTTAAAGCTTACTTTAAAGTTACTTGATGACTGAGACTCCTTTTTCTTACATCACTTTCCATGATGTGACTTGATGATTCAGCATTGTTGATATTCCTAAAAGGAAGAACATTTCTACGTGTATTTGATATTTAATTCATATACTGTATTAATGTTGATCCAAACATTTTGTGTCTCTGCTTTACTGAATTCTCATAACAAGTAATTTGGAAAAGTTGAGAGCCAAGATTCAGCTGTTGGCAGAAGAGAGAAATGATTGAATTAAAAGCCTTTAATGAGGTTGGGGTTAATTAGTTTAGGATCATTGAACAAAAATGCCCAGTCTGCATTATTGTTAGTGTGTCTAAGATTACTAAATATCCATATTCTGTAAATTACAGCTTTTAGCAATTAAAAATGAACTTTCTTTTTCTCACTGGAGTACATTAGCTACACAGTCAGAACTCGTGATTCTGTTTATCTATATGGGATAACTTGTTTAATTTATTGTTTTAATTTTTCTATACTGTAAACCATAATTGCAACCTGAATTCAATTAACTCCTCAAGATTTGCCACATTCACATGTGTTGTTGTACCACAGAGTTATAATCTGCTGTAGGAGACTAAAGCATAATGAACTCCATTCCTTTCCATACAGTGATCGGGAGAAAATTTGTAACAATATTTTTTTTCATATTGTCACAAACTAATATATCCAAATTTGTTGATGATACAAAGCTGGGTGGGAATGTAAAGTTGTGAGGAGGATGCAAGGAGGCTTCAAGGGGATATAGACAGGCTAAGTGAGTGGGCAAAAACATGGTAAATGGAATATAATGTGGAGAAATGTGAAATTATCCACTTTGGTGGGAAAAATAGAAAAGCAGAGTATTTTTTAAATGGTGAGTGATTGGAAAATGTTGGTGCTCAGAGGGGCCTGGGTGTCCTTGTACAAGAATCACTGAAAGTTAACATGCAGGTACAGCAAGCAATTAGGAAAGCAAATGGTATATTGGCCTTTATTACAAGAGGATTTGAGTATAAGAGTAAAGATGTCTTACTGCAATTATATAGGGCCCTAGTGAGACCACACCTGGAGTGTACAGTTTTGGTCTCCTTACCTAAGGAAGGATATACTTGCCATAGAGGGAGTGCAACAAAGGTTCACCAGACTGGTTCCTGGGATGGGGGGCATTGTCCTATGAGGAGAGATTGAGCAGACTAGGCCTATATTCTCTAGAGTTTAGAAGAATGAGAGGTGATCTCATTGAAACATACAAAATTCTTACAGGACTTGACAGGGTAGATGCAAGGAGGATGTTTCCCCTGGCTGGGGAGTCTAGAACCAGGGATCACAGTCTCAGAATAAGGGGTCGGCCATTTAGGACTGAGATGAGGAGAAATTTCTTCGCTCAGAGGGTGGTGAATCTTTGGAATTCTCTACCCCAGAGGGCTGTGAAGGCTCTGTCGTTGAGTATATTCAAGACAGAGATTGATAGATTTTTGAATATTAAGGGAATCAAGGAATATGGGGATAGTGCAGGAAAGTGGAGATGAGGTAGAAGATCAGCCATGATCTTATTGAATGGCAGAGCAGACTCTAAGGGCCAAATGGCCTACTCCTGCTCCTATTTCTTATGTTCTTAATTTAAAATTAAATTCCTGACTCTATAATATAACTCTTATTACATTTGTGTCTCTGTGTAAAAGCATTTGCCGTGAGTGGCCTCATTGGATGTTCACTGCACTGCACCTCGGAGCAGTACGATACTGGTTTGACTCCCTCACATCCCCTATGGATGATTCACTCATCTCAATTGTGCTGTTGTGGATGATACCAAGTCAAGATCCAGTGTTGCCCATGGGAAGGAGAAAGAAAATGAAGGAAGAGTCAGCTGATGTAACTCTTGCACATCACCAATGCTAAGTCAGAATAACATTCCCAAAGGCCTGGAACAAGCTGGAAATCCACCAACATCTCGACCAGTGACAGCAGTCGGTGTGGAAGACCCCAAAAACGGGAAGGGTAGTAAACAAGAGCTCTTTTGCTAATAAAATAAAAAGCACAAATATGATTTAAAGTTTATTTGATCTTCTTCCTTCTGTCCAACAGTTTTCTCCCTTTCCTGCTTTCAAGGCTTTGGCAGACAGTAAGGTACAGTTCCATGGTGCCTGCAGTCCTCCTATACCTTGCCCGAGTGCCCATTTTTCACGTGTGCCAAGAGAATATGTTTCCAGGCAGTTCAGTTACGTGAGTTGTAACACAGCCACATCTTCTTTTAACATCCATACTTTCCAATAGGGCTTCAATGGAGAATGATCTGGAGCAGGAGCTGGATCTGATTTTTCCCCCATCCTAGGCCAGGAATGCTGAGGCCAATTGTAGTACAGTACCACCACTGTTACCCTGGTTGTGAGAGATAACTCAGCTCAGTCCAGAGATTGAGCCTGGCACCTTCCTGCTTCATTTGACATCGTTCCACACTGTCTTGTAGATTTACACACTGGTTTCTGTTCTCAGGAGTGTTGGATCCTCATCAGCTATAACAGAACTTAAAGTCCTCATGTGAGACTGCATTCCCACAGTGAGTGAATCTCATGATTGCGAGGTGAAGTGCTTGACAACAGGGAGGTGTTTGATTCAACTTCACCATTTGGGTTATAATCTTTTCATTGTCAGCTTTATTTGGAGTAATTTCCTTCATCATAAACCTTCACAAAATAAGAACAAGCAACAAGCAAAAACTGGAAATAAAATGTA
The DNA here is from genome assembly GCF_052327205.1 of Somniosus microcephalus. NCBI lineage: Eukaryota > Metazoa > Chordata > Chondrichthyes > Squaliformes > Somniosidae > Somniosus > Somniosus microcephalus. The sequence goes on from NC_141004.1 coordinate 50,014,993, forward strand.
CAAATGTTCAAGAGATACAAACTGGGAAAGAATACAGTTAAATACCCTTGTAAGAAGTCACACAACACCAGGTTATAGTCCAACAGTTTTATTTGAAATCACAAGCTTTCGGAGTGCTGCTCCTTCGTCAGGTGAAGTGGAGAGATGCATAAAGACACAGCTTATATAGTCAGAGAATAATGCCAGATGATTACAGGTAATCTTTCTAACTTCACCTGACGAAGGAGCAGTGCTCCGAAAGCTTGTGATTTCAAATAAAACGGTTGGACTATAACCTGGTGTTGTGTGACTTCTTACATTTGTCCACCCCAGTCCAACACCGGCATCTCCACACCATGGCTACTATCGTTAAATACCCTGGAATTGTTTTCATTGGCATTTTCTCTCAGGAATTTAAACGCTTTGAATACTTCAAATGAATGCACTGCAGCTCAAGATAGATTCATGGCGTACTCAGGTGGTGTTGTACTGCTCTCTTTATTTGAATACATATTTAATTGCACAACATTTTACAGAAATTTGTACCATGTACTATTTATAGTTTTTAAACCAACAATAGGGAAATAATCCTCTAAACTTTTGCAGGCAAGAAACAAATCCTTTTAGGTAAAATGACAGGCCTTCTGTAGCTATGATTATATACTTCACCCACTGATTTGGGACCTTTCATTCATTTAATATCAATCAAGTTTATATAAGTGTCTGAAGTCTCACTGAGTGACTATGGACTACCAATTTGGGGCAAGTCTATTTATTAGACAAATAAAAACTTTGTTCAGCAGCTGGAAGGACACACCACCAGCGCTATTTAAAAGGACCATCAACTATTTCAGGTTAGTTGCTGGTTGATTTCTTCTGGCTCTTGCTATGATTCTACAAGTGTTTGATACTTTCTATAGTTGCTTCAAGTTGCAAAAGTCTAACAGAGTGGTGTGGCAGGTACTGAAGAACTTTTACTTTTACTTACTTCAAGGCTTCTGCACAAACCACTTGGTACACTAGTAGGTATTCCCCTTGGAATACAGCATGACTTGGAGAATGAACAGAGGCCATGCAGAGCAGGGCATGCTGCTGGAAGAGGGAGGAGGAGGAGGGGAGAGGGGCTCTCAGCAGAAAGCCATATCTGCCCAGGGTGTTCAGGGAGAAATTCTCCTACCTGAACCTCAGCGTGAAACAATGTGTGAGACGTCTGCACTTCAGTACAGATGTCCTCACTGAAATCTGCCATCTGCTGCAGCCACAGCTGCAACCTCAGAGCAGGGCTAGGACCCCATTGCCTGTGGCTGTGAAGGTGACCATGGCGATGAACTTTTATGCGTCAGGCTCCTTCTAGGCTGGAGCTGGAGATATTTGCAACATCTCGCAGTTTGCCATCCACTGTTGTGTAAGGTAGGTCACTGAGGCTCTCTATTCAAAGAGAGCTGACTACATTTCATTCTCTCTTGCCAGAGACCAGCAGGCGGAGCGAGCATGCGGCTTCGCTAGGATTGCAGGCTTCCCCATTGACTGCAGACACATCGCTTTGCAGACGCCGCATGTCAACTCTGCCATATACCAAAACCGAAAGTGATTCCTCTCTCTCGACGCTCAACTGGTGTGCGACCATAAGCAGCGAATCATGCAGGTCAATGCCCGGTATCATGGCAGCAATAATGATGCCTTCATTCTGCGGCAGTCCGCTGTGCCATCTGCATTGGAGCCACCACGGAAAACCAAAGGGTGGCTGCTGGGCGACAAGGGCTATCCGCTGATGATGTGGCTGATGACAAAAGTGTGCATCCCACGTATATGTACGCAGCATGCATACAGTGAAAGCCATGCTGCCACATGACATGTAATAGAGCAGACCATTGGAGTGCTGAAACAACGCTTCCACTGCCTGAACTGCTCTGGAGGAGCCCTGCAGTACTTGGCAGAGCGTGTGTCAAGATTCGTGGAGGTCTGCTGCATGCGGCACAACCTCGCCATCATGAGAGCACAACCCTGGCCACCAGCTATACGGCGAGCAGCTGAGGAGAAGGATGGGGAATTAGCAACCTAGACAGCCCCTTTCTGCCCAGGCTGTCTGTGAAAAACTCATCCGAGTGCGATACCAGTAACCACAACCCCAATTCCCCATTCACCAACAGCACCACACCTTATCTTCCCTCTGTCACTGATCATCACAGCATCCGCTTGGCCACAAAGCAAAAATAAAAGTCACCACAAAATAAACACTCCAGACCAAATTTATAAATCAAATCATTCCATTTTGCATACAAACGTAAACTAATCACCCTTATGCATTCCTGTAGTGCCTGTCTTCCGTATGCCATTGCCTGTTCTAGTGCTCCTGGGCAGTGCAACCCCAGTGGCTGCAGCATGGCTGGTGGAAGGCTGCTGACTTTCAGGGGAGGAGACTGCAGATGGCCTCGGAGGATGACCTCAAGCAGCTCTGGGTCTAAAAGGCCCAGCTGCGGGCGGCACCACCTCAGCATGGGCAGCAGCAGTCTGGCCCAGCTGACAGGCAACAGCAAGGGCACTGGCGAAGTGGCAGGAGGATGAATGCTGTCTTCCTGAGACAGGACAGCAGGTTCGTGCTCCATGGAGCCACTGACACTACCCCGGTGCTGTGCCTCAACGATCCTAGTAATCTGTTGGAGGACCGATTGGTGGACTGCTGTGACACCCTGCTAGCCCCTTTAAACACTGTAATTCACAGCCATGATGGCAGCAAGCTGACCTTCCATGTGAGCAATCTAAGCTTCCACTGCAGCACTCAGGTGCTGCAATGGAAGCTGAGACATCGGCCTTCAGACGCTGCATCATGGTTGGGTCCACAAGTGTGCTAATGGAGTTGGCCACCACTTCCATGCTGGAAAGGATCGGCTCCAAGCTCTGCGCAAAGCCCTGTGCCAAGCTGGTGCTGCACTCCTCCATGCTCTTTGACATCACACACATGCTTTCTGGCAGGCTTCCCAATGCACCAAGCATTTCATTGTGCACACTCATCAGCCTTCTTCTGTACACTGTGCCATCGAGGTCCTCATCCAAGTCCTCTACAGCAGAACTCATGTGTGACCTCACCCTCTGGCGAGCTGGCACCTGGGTTATCCTTGCCCCCTGGTCTAGCTGCAGGCCACTCGTGCCCAGTGTCTCACCATGTGCAGATCCCACCTCTATGCTATTTTCTAAATTCCGTGAAGTGTCAGTATCTGAGCTGGTGGCTGCGAGTGTGAAATTGAGTGATGGTGTTTCTTCATCATCACTGTCTTCTTGCTCTTCCACCACTGCCTGGGCAGGTTGCAGTTCTTGGCTATCTGAAAGGAGAAAGGCACAAGGGTAAGGTTGTGGAGAGGGGTGCGGGAAGCAAGAGTGCATGCTTATACCATCTGCAGCTTGTAAATCAGAAGAGACTGTGGGATGAGGGTGAAATGGGATGTGAGAAGGAGGATTAGGTAGGAGGATACCATTATCTTCGATGGTTTCAGCCCCGCTGGTGGCCCTGGCCACAGCAATGGCTGTTCCAATAATGGCCAGCACTGCCTCCTCCATGTGGGTTAGGACATGCAGACGCACCTGTCCCCTGCCGGTTAGCTCCTGCTGCCTCTGGTTGTGCGCCACTTTGTCCTACAAGAGAAAGGGAAGTGTGTCAGAGAGTGTCGTGCAATCTGTTTGGGTGATGTGGCTGTCATGGTTGAATAGCTGGCAGCGTGTGCAAGATGTGAGATGTGGGTGTGAGGCTTGCAGGAGTGCTAAGTATGAGAAGGTGAGGTGAAGCTATGAATGTGAGGTATGAGTCCTGATTGATAGAGATTGTTGGTTGGTGAGTGATGGAGGTGTGGTGTATTGAGCAGTGGCTGAGGCTAGTGCTGCAGTTGGTAGGAATATGGCATTTGAAGATACAGTCACTGACCTTGACCACCCTTGTGAGGTCATTGAACTTATTGCAGCATTACATCCAGGTCCTTGGGGCTTGACTCCTGGCATTGACCTCCATGGCTATCTGCTCCCACTGCCTTCTGAGCATGTCTGGAGGGCCTCCTGGCCCCCTGTGGATACAGCACTTCTCTCTTCCTTTCCACCTCCTCCACCAAGGCCTCCAGTGCAGTCTGAAAACCTTGGAGCCTGCTCCCTCCCAGGTTCAGGCATTCTTCACTGTTTGCCAGGTCAGATTCACTTCCTGAATGATTTCCAGCACCTGCTCCAGCCACAATGCTTCTACCCTTTAAGCAGTGCAGGCTACCTTTAACTGGTGCTAATAAGTAACGATTTTGGGCCCCCTGCTGATGCGTGCAGCCAATCACTGGCGCAGTTAGCGCTGGCTGTATGCTGAAATCATTGAAATGATCAAGGAGCACGAAGTTGGCATGCTGTCTGCATTACATTGAACAGGCGCGGGTTAATCGCGCATCGCGATCTCCGTGTTCATTTGCGGGGGCTATTGAATTTAGCCCCCTTCTACTTTAGTGGTATTTACATGAGATTCTCTGAATATTTATCTTAATTATTTGCTGAATTCTCAGTTATCGCACTTTATATTCCCACATGCTCCCTTGCTTGTTACTTACCTTCACATAGGACTCTGGTCTTCTATCTCCCACATTTTGAACAATTTACTGTAGATAACTAGGTTGTTATGTTATCATTAAGTTCAAAATGGAAAAGCATTTATGCCGCAGCAATATATGCAAATAGCTTATTTTGCAATGTGACTAACTTGGCAAAGATATGCCCACATTCTGATTATATATCAATCACAGTGGAATCAGAACTGAGTGTCATTGTGAGTCATTTTAATGTCTATTACTGTATATATCTTCAATCAAGTCTGAGATAATTCAACATGCAGAAACCCATCTCCATGTTTGAGTCTCCAAAACAAGCTACTGAAAAATCTGCACCTGTTTGCAATTGCTTGATACAGAGTGCAGACTGTTTCCCAATAAGGACACCCCTTGCTTAAATACATCCAGGGAGGTTAAGTGTAGGATTGCAGTGACACAAGCCAACACAGACAGCTCTGCCCACTAAAACATTGGCTTGCAGGGTTATCTGGAGCCACGGGTATCATGGGATACAGAGTGAAGGCGGGTAAAAGGAGTTGAGGTACAGATCAGCCATGCTCTAACTGAATGATGGAATAGACTCCAGGGAATGAAGGACCTATTTCTGTTTTTATGTGAAAAGAATCCCAGGCCCCCAGTGACTGCCCTACCCCTCCAGAGTTCATTAGTGAGCCAGACCAACTGGTTAACTACCAACAGTGGCCTGGAATACTGCAGCCCTGCCTGGTTCAGATAACTACTTGCTAAGTCTACTATAGAGGGTTAATTTGATTCTAAGCTTCCATCACCAAGTGTGTCAACTTCGAGCCTCCTCGATCCCAGAGAGACCACACCACCTCACCCTCCCCTGTAAAAAGGATAGTTACTAGTTGTCATTTGACAACTGTGCAAGAAAATGTAAGTGAATCCAAAATGTATTAGAACAAAGCCAAACAACAGCCTTCATTGGCTGTAAAGCGCTTCGGGACGTCCTGTGGATATGATAGGCACTAAACGAATACAAGTTCTTTCTTTTTTCTGTCTTAAATGTTGAGAGATTAGGGGATCTCCCATTCCTGTTCTCTGAACACTTAACTTCTAGCTTTTGGGAGTCAGCTTTGCATATGGTGACAGTTTGCACCGAACAAGACAGTTAGGGGGAACAATTCGGTATCGACCATTTTGGGGCGCTAAAATCGCCGTGCTCAGGCGGTAAGTCATTAGCGCCCCCGGAGGCGCTAATGGGAGGTGCTAACCAACTGAATTTTCCCCCCTTAGAGTTCCAGCCAGGCTGGAGCCAATAGTCTGATACTAGTAGCTGCAGTGGAAATGCGCTCTTTATGGACAGCTGGCAGTCTGGCATGGGAGATTATTTCTATTCTTTGTAATTTGCTGTGAAAGAACCTTATGGTGGATACTTTTAGTCATTAGTAACAAGATTTAAAAACTATGCAAAAGGAGTTACTCATTTTGTAAAGTAATGCGCATGCTAAGTACCATTTATAGGATTGCCAACTAGGATGGACATATTACTGGAAGTTTCATCACATAACCTCCCACCTCCCCGCCCAATCATTTCCCATCTCCAATATTTTTGTAATTAATAAACAATAGTGTTCAAAGAAACACAATTTTTTAATGCCCCTCTGATTTTACACCAGGTGGGCTCGCAGCAGTGTCCAGAAGATTCATCTTTAATCCCTGGGGGGCTCCAGGACAATCCTGAAGGGTTTGGCATCCCTAACTATTTATGCAAATAGCAGCTTCCACATTCCAGCCTGTATATATACTCCATATTCCAGAACAAAATGTGGATGCTGCATTGGCTTGACATTTATTTTTATTTGAATAAACTATTACTCAGTCATGGAGATAAGAATTTTCACCAGCTTCATGGCCAATAAAACTATCTCCTCAGCCTATAGTTCGACCTGAATCTCCAATTAAGAGAAGTCTTTGTGGTGGCCAAATACTTTTGAAGAGATGAAAGCTGCCACGCATGACTGTAGTGAGAATTAAAGGGCCTATTATATTTATGTTTCCAGCAAATACAATCAGTTTTATTCTATTCAATTTTGTAAATCTTTGTTATAAATTGTGTTCTCAATGTATAATCGGAATAACAATTTTTATCCCACTCATGCTGAAAACTTCTTTTAGAATTTCATCCCTCACAAGATTTTTTTATTCATTCTCGGGTTATGGGCATCGCTAGCAAGGTCAGCATTTATTGTCCATTCCTAGTTTCCCTTGAGAAGGTGGTGGGCCTTCTTCTTGAACCGTTGCAGTCCATGTGTTGATGGTACTCCCACGGTGCTGTGACGTAGGGTTTTGACCCAGTGACGATGAAGGAAAGGTGATATATGTCCAAATAATAATATGATCCCCTTCACTGGCAGGGAAAGAAATGATATTCCATAGTTAGCAATGGGTTCTTCTCTATAAAATTGTAGTTTATATATTCTAGAGATGGTGACAACTCAATCTTAAATAAGACATTTAGGGCGTGAAATTTGGCTGCTTTGCGCCTGCTATTAGCGCCTCCATGGGGCGCTAACAGGGCGTAAATGGGTTTTTGCCCAGGCGCGGCAATATTAGCACCCCGTGCTAAATTGGGCTGGGTGCTTGCGGAGGTGCTAAGAGTTAGCGCCCCGCTCCTGTAGGTACCACCGCGCTCGGCTGCGCCTGGTGATGATGACGTCATCACCTTGCACAGTGCCCTGGGTGCAAGATTCAGCTGCGCCCCCTCATTTACTGCCTGGCGCTAACAATGACAGCATCAGCTGTCGAGTTGCAGTCGGGAATCGGCTCCGCGCGTGCTATTTAAAGGCGCCATCTTCAGGAAACTTTTTTGTCGGCCATAACTCTGCTGAGTCATTGTCAGACAAGCTGCTGAACATATCCAATTCCACATCGCTGAATCGAGTAGCCCTCTCCCTCTCCCTTGCAGCAGCCAAGGCACAAAGCTGTCTCAATAGCTGAGAGGTCGCACTCTAGTGCAGCAATGCTGATAATGAGCAGCTGCAGCTTGAAATTACCTCCCCTTTAAGAGCTGGAATAAGCTCGAGTCAAGGCTTGAAGGCTGACTGCTGAATACAAGTCAGCTGAAATTGGGTAGCGCTCTGGCATTAGCGCCCCTGCAGCGCTCCACTGAGACCATTAGCGTCTCATTTACTGCCTCGCTTCACTCCTGGGGCGAAAACACCCAATTTTGTAACATTTTTCAATGGATTTCACCGGGCGCTAACTTTTCAAAAAGTTAAAAGGTAGCATCCCAAACGAATTTTGCACCCTTGGAGTTCCTGTGGTAAAGAGGTTAACTTGTGATGCCAAAATGATTTCACAATCTTTGTTACTATGACGATATAATCTGAATCTGCACAACATAATTATGCTAGTACTTAATTTTACTAATATTACTGTCATGCCTGTTAAAAATATATTATAAAACAATATACAGTATTAGGAAGGAGGAATTGTACTTCATCTGTAATGAATTCAATGGTTTAAAGACTTAGGGCTCAATTTTGCCAGGCCCGAGGAGGCGAGATTGGAGGCGTGTGAGTTGTTAAAATCGCAAAAAATGGTGGGCGGGCCCGATCCCACCTCCATCCCGCCTCCGAGCAATTTTCCCACATGCGAGTTTTCTGACCCCGTTTCCTTAACAACCACTTAATTGCCTCTATAATCCAATTTTGAGAGGCCTTTCCAATTTTAACCCTTTTCCCACGTTCTGCACGCCTCCTCTGTAACATACCAGTGAATCCTGGTGGCTTCACAAGTGGACTGCTTACTAACAACTGCAGCTCCACCATTATAAAGGAGTTTTCACCAATCATCATTTGCAGGTGGCAGAACTTTGTTGTCTCATGTCTGGGGGAACTTTTAGCAGGCATACTCATTGTTGTGGAAGTTTGGAGCCTGACAACCATCTCCAGTGTGACCTTCTGGGAAACCCCTCTCTCCACCTTGACTGAGCGCTTCCTCAACTGAGGTATTTACCAGAAGAATGGGAACTATTTATTTCCTTTCCTCCTGGACATCAGATTCGGACAAAGACCAGCCGTGGCAGCAGCAGAACCCTGACCAACAGCAGCACCAACTGCAGGAGCAACAGCAGGAGCTCCAAGCTGCGGCTCACCCACCTGAAGCTGCACAGGCCAGAAGGCGCCAGTGCATGGAAGTACGCCGGCGCAGGAGATACCCCCAAAACAGGGTCTACAGATAGAGGATCAGCTACCTCAACATGACTGAGCAGCAGTGCCAAAGGAGGCTCTGACTTTCGCGAGAGGTAGTGGGTGACATCTGCGCAATGCTGCAGCAAGACCTGGAGCCCAGAGAAGCAAGTGGACACCCCTTACCAATTGCCGTCAAAGTCACCACCGCACTCAACTTATTAGCTTATGGCTCATTCCAGGGATCAGCAGCAGACATCAGCGGCGTCTCCCAGGCGGCCACACACACTTGCATCATGCAGGTAACCGATGCCCTTTTTGCCATCGTGCACAATCACATCAATTTCTCCAAGGATCAAGCCAGTGTAACTGCGCGTGCGGTTGGGTTTGACAATCTGGCAGGCTTTCCACACATGTGGCCCTAAAGGCACCCCATCACAATCCAGGTATTTTTGTCAACCGCAAGAGATTCCTCTCCCTCAATGTACAGCTGGTGTGTGACCACAAGAAGGAAATTTTGCATGTTTGTTCCAAGTACCCTGGCAGTTACCATGACTCCTTCATCCTGCACCAGTCTAGGGTGCCTCCGCTCTTCAGTCCGCCAGACCAACTTTGTGGATGGCGACTTGGAGACAAGGGCTATCCCCTGAAGACGTGGCTAATGACGCCATTGAGGAGCCATTCCAACGAAGCAGAGGAGCGCTATAACTCCAGCCATATGTCCACCAGATCCATAATCGAGCAAACCATGGCTTGCGGAAGATGCGCTTCAGATGCCTTAATAGATCAGGTGGAGCCCTGCAGTACTCAGCAGCCAGGGTCTCCAGAATGGCACAGCATCATGGCTTGCAGATGCCTGAGGAACAAGTGGCTTATCACATAGCCTCCTTAGATGAGGAGGAGGAGGAGGAGAGCAACAACGAACAGCTTGCAGAGGCGCATCAACCAGTGGCAGCAGCATGTGAGCACATTGCTGCCCGAGATGCAAGGCACGCACTCATCTTGGCCAGATTTGCTTAGCCTGCACAATCAAACACTTTTGCCTCGCACCTTCTTATCAGACCCTCGACAATGGCCAGGAACCTACGGATTCCTAACACTCTGACCACCATACTGACAATTGCAAGTAATCCTAAGCCCTCAATGTGGAAGTCCCATTAGCGACATGACACACGCCACAACTGCAACAGTTTGCCATCAGAGTTTTTAATGGCAATAAGCATCTGATGGCTTTTCAACATTAAACATAGCATTACACCCAAGTGACTACCCTTGTGACTATTTGTGCATTATCTTCCTCTTACGCATGCTCCTATGTGGTGCTTCCCCTATGGCTTCAGCAGATGTGGAGGCCCCTTGCTCACTTTCCTGCTGCTCCTGTCTCGACACCTTTGGCGGGCGTCCTCTGGGGTTGTGAACCTGTGAGGGCTCGGCAACAGTCTGCTGCTCCTGTGGCTGTGCAGGGGTTGAGACGCCGATCTCAGTTGGGTGGGGACTCTGGTGGGGCTTTGACCGAGGGCTTTGCAGTGGCATGGTTGTGTGAGCGCTTGGAGAGGAGCCCCCACTTCCTTGCTGTCTGCCACCAGCATCCCTCTCATGGGTCAGCCCCACTTCAGAGCAAGCAAGTGGCTTGACAGCACCTTGCTGCACTTCAGGGGGGCCATGAGGACCCGTTTCTGTACTGGAAGTCCTACTCCCGAGGACTTGCATGAATGTCTGGTTTATATGCTCAATAGCTGATCATCGTTCCTCAAGAGATGTCAGTCTATTGTGAATAATGACCCTGGCGACTAAGCTTCTCCACGGCCGTAGCCATCCTCTCCTCTACGGTAGCCATCCTTTCCACGGAGGTTGCCATCCTTTCCGTGGTGATGCGTTCATGCGCCAATGCCTCCACAAAAGCTCTGCTCATGTTAGCGATGGACTCCTCCATTTGCTCCACACTCGCAGCGACCCTGGAGACAAAACCTGCCAAAGGCTCTTGCACCTGTTCCTGGAGTTTCAGCACCACTGTACTTCTGGATGGACCCAGAGGCACAGGGTCGACATACAGCAGAGCAGAGCTGGGAGCGTCCTGCACCCTCCGACGAGGACGCTCCACTGCTGGCCCTGTCTCTACCATCTGCTGATGCTCACTTGTGAGCTGTGATACACCAGGTGACAACTCTACTCTATGTCCAGAAGGTCCCACCGAGGTGTGAGTGCCTGCGCTGGTGATGTGTGCACTTAATTCTGCTGACACAGCACCCTCAGAGGTTGCAGCTTCCTCTGAGGAGTCTGGAAGCTCAGGCTCTTCCTCCTGGACAGTGGGGACGGGGGCTGCCGATGGTCCTGTGGGGGAGTAAAGGAAAGAGTTGGAGATGTGAGGTCAAGGTTACATGCACATGGAATAGTGCAGATGATCATAACTCAATCTGTTAGAGCATCAGATTCATTATCAATGACTCATGCAATGTCAATGAGAGAGATGCCACCAGCTTGCTGTGATGCGCCTGCCTGTCCGTCCCCCACTTGGGAATCGTCCTCGATCCCGGCAATTTCCAGGGCCGCCTCCTCCGAGGTGGTGAGCTGGGCTACTGAGGGTGGCCCTCCTCCTGTCCTTGCTCTTTCCCTCTTATTGTGGGCTCTCTTTTCCTGCAATGAGGGACACAAGTGGAGTTTGAGTGAGAATGAAGGAGTGTAGAGATTCCATAGCATAGATGTTTAGAAGGAGACAAAGGGCCCTCCCTGTGTGGTGTAAGTTGTCATTGCATCACAGTGATAGAGAGTGTGAGAGCTGCATGGTCGAATAGTTAAGTGAATGTGACCATAGAGAGAGAGGGAATGGGTAAGGGTGCAGGGATGTAAGTGTCAAGTGGGATGTGGAGGAAGAGGTTGGCAAAGCAGAGTGCTGGTGAGGAGAGGCGATGGGGATCAGATTGAGAGTGAAGGGAAAGTCATACTCACTTTTCCAGTGTGCAGAAGGTCATGAAACCTCTTCCTGCACTGTAGCCAGATTCTGCAGAACATAGAGATGGCATTGACCTCTCTGGCCACTTGCAGCCACACAGCTTTAGTTTGTTGTGGTGGCTTTATTCTCCCTGAGGAAGGGAAGAGCACCTCCTTATTAGATCTTGCTCCCTCCACCAGAGCTTGGAGGGAGGGCTCATCAAAGCGAGGTGCACACTTTTGCTTGTGGTGGACATGGTTGGTAAATTAAGTCTTTCATACAATGTCTAAAGCGTTTCCAGTCTCCAGAAGAAGCAAGGCTGCTTGCAGGCCTTAAATCCAGCAGCACTGATGACGTCATCGGAGGCGACTTTCAGGATGGAAAGACTAATTGGGCCAGGGGTTCCCACATGCTGGAAATCAATTGCCCAATTAGGGGAAAATCGCTCTTTTTCCCCACATCACACTCGAGTCGGGTTCAGGACTAAAAACACCTGCCACGCCCCAGCCCGCCCACACTGGCAAAATCGAGCCCTTAGTGTCGAGAAGCCTTCTGAAACTTACTGTTGCAAGATATGTCTTTATGTAAATCATAAAAGGAATATGCAGTGTTCATTTTAATCAGAAATGACTGACAAAATAATGGGTGCGATGCCAAAGAATATTAGAATAAATTCTCTTGAGAAATATCATTTTATTATATTTGAATTACTTTTTCATTTTCAATTCATTTTCAATTAATTTATCAGTCAAAAGTTATTGAAGTATAAATAAGTAGTATTAAATCTGTATATTTTTATGATCAGGGGTGTTATATAAATATTTGAGTCCCACATTTTCATTGTATTTTGTTGCACTTCATTGTCCATCCATAATCTAGAGGGGAAACTGTGTCAATGAATTTGACTTCAACTGTATCAGATCTGCTGTGGGTACACAATGGAATACTCAGGTCATGGAGGATGGCTTTAACAGCTTTGGTAGTTAAGTGGCCCTGCTATCCTTTGATTTCTTCTGTTACCACAACATGCACAGTTTTTGCATTCTGTGAAGTTTGTAACTTAAAGGAGAGGAATTAAAAAAAAAAAATACTTTCATTGACTAGGAATGATTGAACGAGGCCAAATTTGGGATTTGGTTCCAGTCTGACGCACAACAAAGCACTTCCTACTCCATATCCATCACCGTCATTAACTAATTGATCACAAGCATTGAACACTTTACTACTAAGCAAAATGTCACAAGTAAAGATAGCTAAGCCTATAGCATAAGCCATAAAGCCGCCCTCCCTCTACAGATCCCCTGAAGATTGACTTTCCCTCCCATTATATGCACCCTGAACTGTTCCCTCATGACTTGCTCAAGATTCCATGGATTAAAGTTCATTACTGCTCTCATTTTATAGTCAAGCTTCCGCCAGAAGATGGCTTACGGCTTTCACCAATGAATTCTCATGTCTTCCTTGGATTATCCTTCAAAGATTTTATATTAGGAAGAGCCCCAGATTATTAAGTGCTTTCCAGCCAGAGTTTATGAATTCTCCAAGTTGATTCTGAAGGCTCTTCATCTTATCTTCCATTGGATACTTACCAACTTCCTTTTCAAAATTTCCATTTCTCAGTATTTTTTGCTTCTGGAAAGAATATTATAGCAACAATACAGCCTTGTGAGATAGGTAAAAGTGTGTGTATTTTATTACTTTTAGCTGATCATGTTGAAATATCACAAATTTAAATTAAATGGATCGGAATGGAACATTTTGAGGAAATTTTAACTTTAGACCCATTTCCATACTTTCCCATATTGTCTACAGATGTGGGTTCAAGTCACTGTGGTGGTTGACACTCTAACTCTCCAAACCTACCTGAGATTCATCTCAAACTCAGTAGGTGAAACATCCAACAGACACTCACACTGTCATACTGCTTGGAGCTATTCTTATCTTTACTGAGGCACAAGATGGCTCAAGTATCAGAACAAATTAAGAAGTTTTAAGTTATGCAGTCATCCTTCCTGTTGAAAGAGGATGGAAGGATATGAGCTGCTGACTAGCAGAGGATAGGTGACTATAAGAAGAAATTACGGTGGAAAAGCACTGCAGTTTGCTCGTGTCCAATTTAATAATTTACAGCTAACATATAAGACAGTGTAAGGAGTCTTGGTTCGGTTTATTATCTTAATTTGAAAACAATATTTGCTTTCAGATTTACAATCGTTTTCCTTTGAAATCACGTTAGTAATGATAGATGCATTTGCTTCATGGTGTGTGGAACAATATTAGCAAGCTTTTTTCTGTATATAACTTCTCTGCTCCATTGATTAATATGACTTCATTCCAGTAGAATACACCCATTGCTACTTTTGAGTCAGCATTCTATTCAATCTTCTTTCCTGTTTTAAATAATAAATGAGCCCAACAAAGTCTCAATGCATTATTCACAAACTGTAACAAAGAAATCCTCAGAAGGAATTCTATTAGTTTGAGAATCTTGTGATGCAAAATTATATTTTCCTGCATGCTGACAAATTGTGTTTGTTTCTTCACCCGCTAGCTCTTTTCAAGATGAAGTCTGGAGTAACCAAGCCAGAGGCTTTGGTGGCACCCATCGCCACGACCACTGTGATGCCCATCGACACTGGAGATAACTCAACAGAGACCGGAGGTCCTGGGGAAGGGAAAAATGATGTCTTTGAGAAGCTGAAAGAGAAATTTATGAATGAACTGCAGAAAATTCCGTGTAAGTATGTTTTCTAACAAATCGAGAGGCGGAGTTTTTTTTTCTGTCATGTGGTTACTGGTTTTGCCTAAATACACTCGATTCCATTTGTTCTCGATTGCTAAAACGAGTGTTTTATTTCAAGCTCTTTCTGGTCAGAATGGCCAAAAATCCAAATTTGGTTAAATATGTATCTGCTCCTCTGCTGGAGCTCTACATCCGCTGGTATTTCACTGGCTTTCTAGAGTGAAGGTCTTTTCAGAGGGAGGAGAGAAGAGAGGGGGGGGCAATGTTGCATTTGAGTAAAACAAAAGTTAAATGGAAATCCATACCAAACAATCAAGTTCTAATTCATTAAGGATATTATTATTATATAATTTAACAGCACCTCAATTAGTATTAGAATGCAGGAAGTATATCAATTTTAATAGGTTTAATTGATTCTGAGAGGTAAAAAGAAAAAGATTCGTGAAGACGAATGTAGGTCCTTATAGTCAGAAATGGGAGAATTTATAATGGGGAACAAGGAAATGACAGAGCAATTAAACAAATACTTTGGTTCTGTCTTCACGGGAGTGAGCAGGAATATGGTATTGAGATTGAGATATTGAATGGCGGAGCAGCTCGAAGGGCCGAATGGCCTACTCCTGCTCCTATTTTTCTATGTTTCTTCTATGTTTAACTGAATTCCATTTGATTTAGATATTGAGGCTTAGAAACTAAATCGTGCAGGTACAAAACGGGTGCTGAAGGGCCCAATATGGCGTGTGTGCCCTCATTCTGCAGCAGGTATACGCCACATGACCTAGTAGTTGTCCAGGGTGCCCGCCTGAAACAGGCATCAGGCCCCCAATTTGAATAGGCCACAGCTTAACACCTATTTCAGGCCGTTTCCCAAAATTGGTTGGCTCCTGACAGCAGCCTACACCGTGCATGCTGTGGTTAGTTTTCTCAGGTGCAGAGCAGCCAAATCAGTGGTCTGTAAAGGGACCACTAGAGGCTGCCACCAAAAAAGTCATGAACAGATGTTTTATTAATGAGCCAGAAAGAGCAGTAGTGCTCCTCTAGCTCCACATTAAAACTGTGGCCACCAGTCGCCCCTTCCACATTTCCTAACCCTTCCCCCGCCCCTCCTGACTCATGGTTGGTCTGGTGGCGGTGTCACCGTCAGCTGATTTTCATCTTCCTCACCATCAGCGCACTGTCTCTTGGGAAACGGCTGGCATCCCCGGCACATCGGTCGCATCTTGATGCTGCAAGAGGACCAGTTTTGCTTGGCCCTCTTGCTCATAGGTTTTGGCGCGAAAGTTGTCTTTGCCGCTGGGATCACAAGTTGGGCGCAAACCAATTTCTAGGCCAAAATATTTAGCTATTGGCGAAAGTCAAAAATTAAGCTGGTTCCCTTAAATGTATTGCCAGGAAGTTATAGGTTCTGACACTGTGAATGATGCCAGTTTACCAATTTTTCAAATCCATTTGCCAGTGCCACCTTGGGCTTTGATAGCCATAGCTATTGTCAGTGGCCTGCTTCTTCTCACCTGCTGCCTCTGCATCTGCAAGAAATGCTGCTGTAAAAAGAAGAAAAACAAGAAGGAGAAGGGCAAGGGTAAAAAGAATGATATCAACATGAAAGATGTGAAAAACTCAGGCGGAAATCAGGTAATGTAATGGAGAGAAAACGTAAGTCAAAGTTTATCGAGTCTGCTTTTACCAAGCTATGGAACCTGCAAATTAAAATTGTTCTGTGGTAATGGCATATAATAAGTCACTTTTGGTAAAGAGATGTAGCAATTAGTTATACATTCCATGTTTAAGTTAACCTTTGCTCAGTCAAGAAATTCCTGTTTGGTTCCATGCCAGCAACGGCCAATTCTGTCAAGTCATAATTTACTGTGTGATTGATAGAGTTGGCCATTCATATCCTGAAATGATGAATGCAGTATTTCATGTAAGATAGCTATGACACCTGATCTGTTCTAATTTTTCAACTGTTCAGAGCAGTACAGGACTGGCCATAATGAAGGTGGGCGGCAATGGTGGATTTTAAGCACACAAGAATCATATAATCTAAACACGAATGGATTCTAAATTGCCATAATCCACTACTATTAAACTTTTGAATAATTAACAAAACTGGAAAATGATTGTTTTTATAATGAACAAAGATAGACTGCAACATCTGAGGAGCCAGATTATTGTGTGTTTCTTTTGCGTTCCCATCATATCGAATTGGTTTGTAACATTCTTGCTGCCTCATGTTATCTGTAACAAGGGGAAAGCTCATTACCTTGATCTTAGTCTCATGTGGTAGGACATTGATTTCATGTTACATGGAAATTGTTAAAACGCACTCCAGGAACATAACAAAATCCGAATAGCCATGCCAAATGAATGTGTTCCAAAACCTGCACAATTATTCATGGGTATGACTCGTAAACATTTTGGCCCATCTGTTCTTTGATTGATAAAGATTGCTTTATTTTAATGAAATTTGTAATATGATTTCCACAAAGGACATATGGCTGTAACTTGTACACTTGTTCTTTCTTTTGTGTTTTTAATTACCTCAAGAAAATACTCCAGTGATAGATCCCCACCTTGAAACACGGTTTTATATGGTAACATTATCAGCACTTGTAGGATGTAAAGAGCATGCAGAAAGACAACTAAAGAAATATGGTGTATCTCTCCTTTGAACCCTTCACTTGTATGTTATTGGAAGCTGGAATATATGGCTACTTTAAGCTGTTAAGTCCCTTGTCCAGGGACATATTGCCAATTCTATCAGCAGTGGTTAATAAGCTGACAAATTCTGCTTGACCAAAGAATATTTATCAACTTTGCAAATGTGATTACCAAGTACGTGGCTTTACCTTGCAGGTTGCTGCCTTAATTAAAGAGGAAATAAAATCATGATTGAAATTCTAATGTGCACTGAATGCTATTTCTGTGTACAAGTTGATGTGTCAATTAGTGACATGATTGACAGGCATCCCTCTGTTTATTCATTCAGTTCAATGCAAAACCCCAATCTGGTACTCTATTTTACGTTAAAATACTCCACGTGACTGCAGTTTGTTTTTCTGTGTACTCACTACATTTTAGTTAAAATTGAACATTTGAGGCCCTGTAAAAATGTATATTGAAAATAAATCAAAACTACATTCAAAACCCTCTTCTGCCGCAGAATAAGATAGCAACCAGCACAAAACAACAGGGTAGAAATTCATTTTGGCGGTAGCTCAAAACAGACAGTATTGCATTGGCTGCCTGTTATATTCCCTGTCCGACATTCAGTTCCATTCACTTCAGTAGAACTGAATACTAAGCAGTGCATAGAACAGGTGGCCAATGCAATATCACCTGTTTCAACCTAATGCCCAAGAGAAATTTCTACCCCAGTATCTCTAAAATATTAACGGGACTGCAACTCTGTTCATAACTGAAGAGGTTCCATACACACTGTGTATTGTCTAGGCTATTTAGTAAGGTTGTATTTTTCGGTGCTTTTCTAACCTTTTTGGAATTATTTTTGTGCTTTTTTACAAATGATTGTTATGCATACATGTTTTAACTTCCTTGAGATATGACAGACCCAGATTTATATCAAAGTAGCTTGTTGAGCACATGCAATTGAACAAGTGTGTGATCTTCAGCAGAACAGTTCCTCTACTCAAGCCTTTTTTGAAGTAGTGAACAGATTTTTAGAAAACAGATCTTCTTTAAATAATCTGCCTAGGCTGGAATTCAAATACATCAGAATTTTAGTTACCTGCCTATCTTTCAGCTGGTCATATACAGAGAAACAACTTTAGAAATCCCAGCTGTTTCTGGTCCACCACTGGCGTACCGTGGCTGCAGCGTGTACCATCTACAAGATGCACTGCAGCAACTCGCCAAGGCTTCTTGGCAGCACCTTCCAAACCCGTGACCGCTTCCACCTAGAAGGACAAGGGCAGCAGGCGCATGGGAACACCACCACCTCCAAGTTCCCCTCCAAGCCACACGCCATCCTGACTTAGAAGTATATCGCCGATCCTTCATCGTCACTGAGTTTAAATCCTGGAACTCCCTCCCTAACAGCACTGTGGGAGTACCTTCACCACACGGACTGCAGTGGTTCAAGAACATGGCTTACCACCAATTTCTCAAGGGCAAATAGGGATGGGCAATAAATGCTGGCCTTGCCAGCAATGCCCACATCCCATAAACGAATAAAAAAAAGCCTGAGGAAACCTTGTGGTCAGCTGTCAGTGAGGTGAACGGCAAGCGCCATTCCTTCACCGCTGACCGCGAAATCCAGGCCATTAAAGGCAACTAAAATTCCTCGTTATAACAGTAAGACACTATACAAATGCCAGTTGTTGTTTACAACTGTTAGATATATTGGTAGTCAGACCTCCTTTTCAGGAACTTATATTATATTACAGGAGAGCCATACTGTGCCAAAAACGTGCCTTCCCAACGGCCAGTATAAGTGAGCCCCATCAGGTTCTACATTTGGCTCATTGCCAGCTGTGCAAGCACTGTTCCTGGGGTGCCTGACCTCACCCATGCAATAGAAAATGCCCTTTAACTAGAGTAACTCCTCATGTGAACTTAGTGTAATATCTTCCTTGAGGTCACTTTACAAGCAGACCAAATCTTGCAACAAAAAACATCACGTGAGGCTCTAAGCTAGATGTGGACATTGGAAATAGCAGCCCCAGTAGTTTGTGTTAACAGGATTGGTCAGCACCCTGCAGCTTGTCGAGTACAGGAAACATTTTGATCGTAGAAACCATAAAGATGATTTGGATTTGATTTGTGTTTATTGCTGTTATAAATAGCATTAAAATAATTGCTGGAAATGATGAAAACTGTTCTGTAGAATTCACTATGCTGGGAAAAAATAAGTTATAATTGGCAACAGTATAATTTATTCTTGTCTAAAGGTCAGTTAGAAATATATAGTGCAACCAAATCGAATAGGGAATTCAGAAGAAATTTCTAGAAATCAAATAGTGTATTCAGAAGAAACTTCTTTACCCAGAGTGTGGTGAGAATGTGGAACTTGCTGCCACAGGGAGTGGTTAAAGCGAATTGTATAGATGCATTTAAGGGACGGTTAGATAAGTATATGAGGGAGAAGGGGATAGAAGGTTATGCCGATAGATGATGAAAGACGGGAGGAGGCTCAAGTGGAGCATAAACGCCGGCATGGACTGGTTGGGCCGAATGGCCTGTTTCTGTGCTATATATCCTATGTAATCCCATGTAAAACCTCAAGAAAGCCAGCACTGTACTGGATTTAAAGAGTTCCTGTTATCCCACATCCTTGATGACGAAGGGCGTGCTGGCCACTTATCGGGTACAAGGTCAGCCTGAGTTTGTTCATTCCACTCTTACTACTCCACTACAAACTCTAAACATTTTGACAAGTAGAAAGCTATTTGAAGTGAATGACATCAGTGTCATACTGACACTTTTGTGAAGGGCTTTTCACATGAAAGACTTTTAATTAAACTAAAAGCCTTGGGGATCAAGGGTAGAACATGGAACTGGATTAAAAAGTAACAGAAAACAGAGTAATCATAAGAGGTGTGTTGTCAGCCTGGAGGAGGTGTTAAGTGAAGACCCCTCCAGTGATCACTGCCTTGTGCCCCTCTTCTTTCTAACCTGTACAATTGACTAGAATGCCAAACCCATTTGTAAGCTTTTCAAATTGCAAGTGAGAGTAGAGGCATAGGAAACAGTTTACAATTTGAAGATTATATCAGTAATGCAAGTGAATTTATTACTGACAAATGTAAAGTATTCCCCATTGAGCAAATATGTGACATAAATCTACAATGAATGCAATATAATTTGCCCAGGCAGTCTTCGAAAGGTAACCTAGTAGTAATAGAAGATGCGTCACTTTCACGCCTAGACAATATTGCAAAGCAATTTTTTTTAAATGGAATGTTGGAATGTAAGGAGTAACCCCATGACCAATGCTTCCAGGAGGGAACCAAACTCGTGGGGTAGAGAATAGGAGATACAATGTTGCAGCTCTGTCTCTGACCCTCCCACAAGCACACTTTTCCTTTTGGAAGTCCTTTGGTAGAATCACCCCTGGACAGCTATAACAGTACAGTACAAGGGTATAGAGGTTATACGAAGGCTTTATAATGTACTGGTCAGACCACACCTGTGCTGTGTTCGGTTTCGGACACTGCAATTGGAAGGCAATGTACATGCATCGGAGAGCATGCAGAGAAAAGCAACAAAAGTCATCCAAAGTATAAAGGGGATAAGCTTTGAGGAAAGATTATGTTCTATAAAATAGAGAGAATGAGATTAAATGCAAGGAAACTTATTGAAAAAAATGAAATGGTGCAAATTTTGCTTCAAAGTAAGTAAGGCTAGTAGGATCAGAGGACATAAGATTAAATTAATGAACAGTAAAATTAAAATAAGGATTAGAAAAAAATCTTCACTGAAAGGATAATCAAATTTTGGGAATAATCTTTCAGGTATGTTAATAGAGACAACAATTTGCACTTATATGGTACCTTTAATGTAGTAAATGTTCCAAGGCATTTCACGGTGTGGGGAAGGGGGTGGGTGAGGTTAGACACTTAGCAGGAGCTGGAGGTTGAGTTGATGAAGTTGCCTGAAAGTAGATACAAACATATGGAAAAACCATTTGGTCCATCAAGCTCCCTACATCCAGACATGGTGCAGACTTTAACACCATGAACACATCTCCTTTATCATGCAATCTACCAGGAGATGAACTCTTGGAAATTCCTTTCCAAATCCTTATGGCGATCAGGAGACAGCAGAAACTCATTAGTTTCCCTATTCTCAGTCATTCTGCAACCTTTAAAACTTGAAATGTCTTCCTCTCTGAGGAACATGCCCAGTTCCCTTTTGAAGATCTGCAGGGAATCCATCCTCACTGCACACTCTGGTAATGTGTTCCAGGGACAGTGACTCTCTGTGAAAAGAAATTCTTCCTTGCATCTAAACTTACTCTTTCTTTATGTATTTTAGAATTATGCTCCCATCACTAGTCATCTCAAATAACTTATCAAATTGGACAGGATCTATTGCCTTCATCATTTACAAAACCTCAATCATATTTTCTCTAAGCCTGTGTTTCTCTAATGAAAATAGCCCCTACTGCTGGGGTTAAGAGCACTAAGATTGGGTATCATTTTGGTCGGCCTCTTGTATACCTTCTCTAGAACCATGTTACCTCTGCCATGTGTGGAGACCAAAACTAGAAACAGTACATCAAATGTGGCTGTTCCAAAACCTAGTATATCCAAGGCAGAGTATTCTTAGCTTTATGTTGCACTGTCTTAGCAATACAACCTGAAGCTTTATTTGCTTTCACAATGGCCTCCTTGTATTGCATGTGGATCTTCAATAATTTATCTACTATGACTTTTCTGCTCTCCTGCTCTATAATCTTTAGTGGGCTCCTGTGCATTGAACAAACATGCCTGGAATTTCCCAAACCCAAATGCATAACACTGCATTTAACTGCATTGAAGGGCATGTTCTATACACGGGGCAATTCCTCTAACTTAACTAATTAGGCCTGTTTGCTATGCATTTGATCTAAATTGAAAAGCCCAAGCACAGTTTTATGTCTTCAACCTTGTGAATGGTTCTATTCACATCCTTATCCAAATCATTTATGAAGAGGGTGTACAATTACAATCCCAACACCAGACTCTGTGACCTGTCCCATGGAGATCCACTCCCTTTAATGGCGACCCTCAGCCTACCATATTTCAACAAATTTCCTATCCAGCATATTATCTGACCGCCAATCCTATATGGTGAAAACCCAGTAGCCTTCTGTGTGGCTCTCTATCAAAGGCTTTCTGGAAATCAAAGTGTATAATATCACCGGATCGACATCTTCCAATAACTTGCTCACTTCTTCAATTAAGTCAATCGGGTTAGCAAGACATAACTTCCATTTCCTAAAACCATGCTGGAGTTCTCTAATACCTGCCGACCTCTCCAGGTGATCATAAAGCCCATCCCTCTTCATGACTTCCAACATCTTCCATATAGCCGACATTAAATTCAGAAACCAGTAAGTGTAATTGAAATGGTAGATTTTGAGGAGGCATTGAAATGTTTTTATATTAACCATAGTTTTGGACTATCTTAGGAACATGATATTCAAGAAAGCAGATTTATATATGAAGAGTTGATATTATTCATCATTTTTATATTTAAGACTTTTCCAAAGTGACAATGGTTATGATCAGGTCAGATGATGTCCGTTGGCCATCATATTGCTTTTTATCATTCAGCTGCTTTGTCATAGCAGTGTTTTCACCAATTTCTTTACACAACCAGAATTTCTGGCATGCAATCATATGAGACTCTTGGGATGAGAAATTCATATACTTACCGCCACCAGTTAGCGCCAGCGATTCTCGAAAGAATGGCGGCCGCCGCTCTTGCGCCAGCTGGAGGTGGTCAATACGGCGGCCGCCATATTGGTGGGCCCCTTTACACTGCAGGTAACCGGCAGCGCCCTGTAAAAGAAATATGGTAGTGTGGTGACGTCAGTTGGCGTGCAACGCTGACTTAATGTCACCTACACGAACTTCGACCCTAGTGCTAAATTCAGCGCTGGGTCCTAAGCACGCCAGGTTAACCTGGCATACAAGAAGGCTGACAGATGCTGACAGGGATGATATCTGCAGCTGTTAAAGGGATTTTATTGAAGTGGTAGCTTGCTGCAATATATGTGAAAAGTTTTTTAAGTGCTTTGGGAGTGAATGGGGGGTCCTGCATTGAGCAGTGTGTGAGGCTAGTGGTGCAGTTTTTCGGTGACGGCTTTTGAAGATGCATTCACTGACCTTGACCAGCTTCTTTGGGCACTGGAGCCAGGTGGTGGGGGTGACACTGCTGGCAGTGATGGCCTTGGTAATGTACTCCCACATTGTTCTTTCTGGAGGGCCTCCTGGCTCCTGTGGGTAGAGGGCCAGTCTTGCAGTGTTGACCCCCTGCACAAAGCTGGAGTGCTGTGTGCGAGACCCTGGGTGCCCCTTTCCTGACTTGCTGAGCCATTTGTGTTAGTGCTGAGGTAGTTTTCCCACTGTTCAGTTTAGGAAGGTAATTCAGCTTTAAGAGCTGAATAATTACATTTGGAACTTCTTTTAAATATTGAATATTTGTAAAAAGACAAAGGGCTGAAAAATGTATTGAATCAGTGCATTTTATTTTGCCTTGCTTCAATGTGCATGGCCCCTTTAAATTTCCGAGCTCCTCACTGCCCACAATGCATTGCGAGCTTCACAGCCTTGTACACAGACGCTCGGAGAAGCAGCAACACCGCACCAGGACTACAAATTGGTCCTGGATCCCTTGTGCAACGCCACCAGGACAGCGTTGCGCCTAAGGTTAGTGCTGCACCACCAACCTCCATGCCCCCCCACACCAATTTAGGTCGGTTAACGCTGCGGCCATTTCAGGCAGCCGTTAACAGCAGTTGGTGGTGACACCGACTGCTTTGCTGGCGATCACCAATTTTTCCCCCTAAGCCTTTAGCAATGTATCGTTTTAGAAATCCATATATTAACATAATAGGTGACATCATCTTCAACTGAATAGTTCTAAAATTCATGTCTTTCGTGTCAGTGAGAAATTAAGTAAAATGTTGTGTAGGAATTATTTGTTATTTTAACTCAGGTAGGTCCCAGGTTTGGTTCCCGGCCTGTGCTGAGTTAGCTCATCTGAGCTAGGGCAGCAGTTGGAGTGCTGCAATTGGCCTTCACACCCCTGTGCTCAGGAGAGAATAATCAATCCAGGTGAGTGACTGCTCCTGATTGCTGTTGATAGTGTGGACAGAAGGCGGGGGCAGCACCAGGCTCGAGAGTGTTTTCTCTGCCAGTTACTGATGAGGCACCCATGTGAAGAATGGGCACTTAACTGAGGTAGTAAAGGGCTTTAGGTATCCAGACCCCAACAAAGAGTCCCCAGGAGAGGAAGGGAGAAGAAGCAGGAAAATTGGAAACAAAACGATTTTGAAAAAAAGATGGACTTGATCATGAATATTAGTTTTTGTCATTTTGAATTACAGCCTATCAATCTATGTGTGATGGCCAATACCACACAGTACTCATTAAGCAAACAGAATCTCTCACTTCTATCTGAAAACAGTTTTTCCAGAGCCAGTCTGTGTGTGTCATATCTCTTTGTGGCGTTTTGTGATGGTTCATTGCCTGTTTGTCTGTTCAATTTTTTTTCTGTGCTCTTCCTGATCTATATTGTCTGACCATGTTTTCTGACTATCCTGGATTTCAACTGGATGGTAGGTTTTACAAGAATTTGTTTTGTATTGGCTTTAAGGTTTAACCGTATGCCTGCACCTGTCCCCTTATTATCTCTTTAAAAAAACATATTTGGAATAACAGTGGTGATTTGAGTACAAATGATTAAGGATTGCTGAGGTAGCCATAATTGACTGCAAGTTAGAAAATACAATTGTAGATGGGCAATGAAGAGCAATGTTCTCTGCATGTTTAATGGAAAAGTTGGCTTCTTAGTGGCAAACGCAACAATCGGATTTTTGCTGATGTACTAGAACATGAAAATGTTTGATTTTTTTCACAGTCCAATTACAATGACAATTTAAAATAACTTCTCAAATTCGCAAACAAAATGTAATCACAACATTTCATTGCCAAAGAGTGTTCCTTTGACACATCGCAAATGCATATTTTTTTCTGGATTTACACTAAGATGAAGCAGTGATTTTTTTCTATATAAGCAGCTGGCCACAGCTGGGGTGAAGGAGTGGCAGAAGAGGTCACGGCTGGATTAAGCCTACACATACAAATATTCTTTCAGCTATGTGGCTTGATTATTTTCCCTGATAATATGTAACCCATTCTCTTCCTCCTCAGTCACATTCAGAACAAATATTACTACATAGCTGTGGGCCAATGCTTATCTATATAGCATTAGCAGGAGTTACAAATTTGAAAGATATACAGTAAAAATTACAATGACCTAAAAAATCCACAAGCCAGTGATCCCAGCAATTATGGTAGGCTTTCTGGGGTCAGGAGGATGTTCCCTACTTTGTATCCCACTAGGGGCGCATCTAGGGTGCCCAGCATACTCGAAAAGATGGAGGTTGCCCTTCTTGGAAAATCTTTCAAAAAAAAAAAGTTTGCATCCTCTTTAGTGTTCCAGGCCTCAATCTTCAGGTGGGCCCCCACTTCTGCCTATCTACCAGGTCCCACTGAACACCCAGGACATTCCAACATTTATGGTGATGGCCATTGGTGAGGTGGGTGGAAGCTAAGAGGAAACTCTGGGGTGGGGGGTGGGAAAGACTGGCGACCCAGCATTACCAGGTCATGGCCTAATTTCCAGCTGTGGTGGACTCCCACCACCGAAGTTATAACAGGAGTAACCGGAACAGCCGCGGAATTTCATGCTCAAAGGCTACAAAGTCAATTGGAAAACGTTCGCTTTAAGATGCACAACAATGGCACAAGACCTGCAAATGAACTTCACGAAAGAATGCAGGATCAGTAGCACAATAGTCCTTGAGCAAATATAGTAAATGATTCACGAATCCCCTAGCCTGAGTACCTCCACAGTGACAGAATTGTATGCAAAAATTATTTATTTTGTATGAGTATCAGTTATTGTTAATTACTAATTAATTATAGTTTTTTAATTGCAAGGTTATTACTGACAGTAATTACTATACACAATTTACCAGTTAACACCACACAGAAGGATTTCAATTATTAATTATGAGCAATTTACTTCCAAGAGATACTTTCATAAACACATACAGACAGTATATCACTGGTATGTAAGCTAACCCACCTGCTGTGTCTTTATTATTACTGCTTTGCTTTGAATTTTGTCACTGCAGACTAGAATATAGCTGCTTTAGTTATAATAATCTTGCACCTTATCTGGCCAAAACATCTCAAATTGTTTCACATAGTGAATTGCTTTTGAAGAAGTGACTTTTGTTATGCAAGCAAACATGGGGGCCATTCTGTGCAAGCCACTTCCCTCAAAAAAGATGAATGACCAGATAGTTGGGGTTCGGACTTTGGTGACGCAGTTTACGCCTGAAAATGTAAATTTGATTTTTGCACTAATACATTTCCAATTATCCAATCATTTGAATTAAGCAATATAAAAGACACAGCAAAATGGGAATTTAGTGCTAAAAATAATTGAATTGCCAGATGAATGCGAATTAAGCAACTTTAAACTAAGGGGAGTGGACGGTCTGTATCAGCATCTGTTTCCAAACCCAGGCTGTGGTTTCCGGCCCTCCATTGCATCTCAAATCAGGAAGGCCAGGGGTAGAGATGCATGTGTGAGAAGGCATGGAACTGCCTATGGCTAGGAGAGAGCAAGAGAGAAGGCCAAAAGAGAGGCATGAGCAATGAGGTTTGGAGATGCCTATGGGTGAGAGGTAGCAAATGGAAGGACCAGGGCCAGAAAGGAACAACCAGGGATGCCAAGGCTAGATTGGGCTAAGAAGGAGTGTTTGGGCTAGAAGATAGCAAGGCAGGGGGCTGGGACCGAAATTCAGATGAGAAGCAATGACCAGTGATGCCAACATTTGCTGGAGGCTGAGGTACATCCAGGTGAGAGATTGGGGCCTGCCTCCCTCCCTATATGAATACAGAGTGAAGCCCCAATGCTAGTATTGTTACAAAAATTACAACAATAGTACTTTTCCTTTAAATACCACTGCAATCACCTAAAGTGCATACTATAACGTAGGTTTCACTTTGGGGAAAAAAGTACCTGTAATTGGGGCTCCAGTCAATATTCATATGGGTGTGGGGGGTGGGGGGTGGGGGTGGAGAGAGATGCATGTCACCTCTGCCTCTGACCCCAGATTTTCTGCTTGCTTATATGGTGGTACTGAAGTCTGGGGCCTGGAGACAGGGAGCAGTGGAGAATGGCAGGGAATAGGACTTGGAGCCATGGTGAGTTGGTCCTGAAGCCACAGAGAGTGACAGGGGATCGGACTGGTGGGGTAGGGAGCAGTGCAGCTTGCACCAGGAGACTGGGGTTTGCCTAAAATTTAGCTGAGTGCAGAAGGGAGGAGTCGTGTGCCACATTTTTTGGGGGGGCGTGAAATTGGTCATATTTGTGATTGAACCAGTTGGTTCTGGGATCTGCTTGGTCAAAGGAACACAACAACCATACATTCTTACAGACATAAAAATTGATAGATTGCTCTGAATAATATGGATTTATGCAAATATCATTTATAATTGGCAGAAAGCATAGTGTGGAACTCGCTGTCTTAGTGACAGTTTTGAGCAACATCAGACAATAGCAATTAATCCCTCTTGAGCATTGATGCACAGACAGTCGCTTGGAGATTGTGGAACCACAGAGGCAACTTTGAATTTAAAAGCTTGTGCACATTGCCATAAGTGTATTGCAGTCTTAAGAGGTTTGACGGATAAGACAAGGCATGTTGGACTGTGAATTACACACAATTGTGGTTTATGGACCTGAAGCTGTAACAATTCAGGAAACTATCATCAAGATTCTTTTAATGACTAGTATTGCTTGCCCTCTTTGAAGCGCATTACCATCTGCACGCCTGATTATTAATATTCAATTGCATCAGCTTTCTTCAGATCTGCACTGCAAAATCACTCAGCCATTTAAATGGTAGATTGCCTTTTGTGGTCTATGTTTTCTAGTTCAAATGTTTCAAAAATCAATAGCAGTCTCAAGATAATGTCTTATAAAATGCTCCACAATGCTGTTAAAATTCCACACAGTTTTTATATTCAGTTCATAACTGAAGTGGCAATTTTAATTGACCCATCAGCCAATATGGCAAACCGCTGTCAGTTGACTGAGGCTAAACCACTTTGTATTTGTGAAAATTGTTAATTTAATGGCCTTGAAATCAGCTCTATAAAGGCTAGCAAAAGGCATACTCTACTGCATCTACTGCCTCCCTTACGGGGTAAAAAAAAAGTTTTTCTTCACATCAGGAACTTTGCTGTCCAGATATTGTAAACAGTAAAGGACTTCCTGGGAAAACTCACCAAAGCTTTGCTTCCTCCTCACAGACCAAACAGGATGATGATGATGCAGAAACTGGTTTAACTGAAGGTGAAGACAAGGAAGAGGAACCAAAAGAGGAAGAAAAACTGGGCAAACTGCAATTTTCATTGGATTATGACTTCCAGAGTAATCAGGTGAGATGCCAGCATTCTGATTTCACTGGAACGGCAAGCCCTTACAAGTTGTTGTAGATATTCGTGCAATTATGGGTCATTCCAACATTCAGTTTGTTCTCAGTTAATCCGCTGAGAAGGATTCTCCTGTCCAAGGGGGGAAAGAAATGGATGGTTTGATTGCTCACATGGTCGTGCTTTACTTTTTGCCCAAGCAGACCAAGAGGTATTCAAAAGCTATGAGCCTCTATTGGAAGGAAATGTAATATTTGAAGCACTGATATGTTGCTTATTGTAATTTGCCAGTCTGCAGCCTTCGAGTCATATAATGAAATCGCTTCTTAACAAGACCACTTGTTGTCACGTCGTTGATTAGTTGCTTTAGTGGACTTTAAATCACTCTTTATTTTCAATCTTATTTTTAAAACCCTATTTCCTCTTTCCCTTTACATCTTCCTATGCCACTTTGCCAACCCTAGCAGTCAGAGTGATTTGGGTGATGCCACTCCTAGGCCTCTCTCTATGCTGGTCACGAACCAGCCAACTAAAAGGTGTGAAATATAGTCAGGGTGATTTCTAACTGTCTTTCGCTTTCTATAGATAAGTGCTTGGCAATCTACATTATCTAAGAACACAAGAACAGGAGTAGACCTTTCAGCCCCTTGAGCCTGTTCCGCAATTCAATTAAATCATGGCTGATCTGTACCTCAACTCCATTTACCTGCTTTTGTTCCTTATCCCTTGATACGCTTACCTAATAAAAAAAAACTATCAATCACAGTCTTGAAAAATTCTATTGATCCAGCGTTCACAGCCTTTTGGGAGAGAGAGAGTTCCATATTTCCACTACCCTTTGCGTAAAGAAATGATTCTTTACTCAGAGTGGTGTGAAAATGGAACTCGCTACCACATGGAGTGGTTGAGGGGAATAGCATAGATGCATTTTCGGGAAAGCTGGATAAGTACATGAGGGAGAAAGGAATAGAAGGATATGTTGATATGGTGAGACGAAGTAAACAGGAGGCTCGTGTGGGGCATAAACACTGGCATAATTCGGACGAATGGCCTGTTTCTGTGCTGTAAATTCTATGTAATTCCTGATTTCACTCATAAATGGCCCAGCTCTAATTTTAAGATTATGTCCTCTTGTTCTGGATTCCCCCATCAGTGGAAATCGTTTCTCTCTATCTACCCTATCGGATCCTTTTATTATTTTAAATGCCTCGATTAGATCACCCCTCAAACTTCTAAACTCAAAGTATTACAAACCAAGTTTAGGATTCATAATTTAACCCTTTAATCACCCCTTCCAAGACCAATACAGGAAACCGACGTGGTGCCGGTTCATCAAAAATTCCGGATAACCGAAAGCTATAGTAAAAGATACGGAGCTCTAAAGCAACAAACCCTGTTGCTTAACAACAGGTTCAGAACAATGGCCACAAGTTGCAAGCGTCTCTGTAGCTTAGCAACAGCTGCAGCCACACCCTTGCACAGCAACAGATGGAGGAAGGCAAGTAATAAAAGTTACCTGAACCTACTCCTGAATTTTGCCGGTTAACCGAGATTTCCGGTTATTTAGGTGCCGGTAAATCGAAAGTTTCCTGTATATCTTTCCTGAAGTTTGGTGCCCAAAACTGAGTGCATTACTCCAGATGGGGTCTGACCAAGGCTCTGTATAACTGAAGCATCACTTCATCATGTTTGAATTCCAAACCCTTTGAAATAAAGGCCAATATTCCATTAACCTTTCTGATTATTTTTTGTACCTGTGCACTAGCTTTTAGTGCAGGGACACCTAAATCCACAACGCCTAATCGCTCACCATTAAGAAAATGTTCTGATTTGCCTTTCTCGGATACAAAGTGTATGACCTCACTTGCCCACACTGAACTCCATCTGCCATAGTTTTGCCCATTCACTTAGTCTATCTATGTCCCTTTGTAACTTCCTGCTCACATCCACACTACTTACCGTGCCTCCTAACTTAGTGTCATCTGAAAACTTGGATATACAACTTTCTATTCCTTCATCCAAGTAATTAATATATATGTTGAAAAGCTAAGGCCCCAGTATAGGTCTGTGGGGAACACCACTTGTCACATCCTTTTCTACGTCCAACTCCAAAACAATTACTGACCCGTGTCACAAGGTTACCTCCAATTCCGGGGCACTCTCATTCTGGTAATGACCTCTTGTGCAGATCCTTATCTAATGCCTCTGGAATTCCATATAGACACTGCCCTATCCACCATGCTAGTGACCTCCTCAAAAAATGCAACTAGATTAGTCAGACATAGGCTGACATTCACAAATCCATGGTTTACATCCTTAGAAGTTTGGAATAGAGGGAGATGGCAAACTCATGTCCTATCACTCTGTGGCAAACAGATTGCATCATCAACATACTGTGGCACTCGCCTTAGCAGCCTAACTTCCCATCTTGGTTTGTGCTTTAGTTTTAGTACTGAAATTATAAAATACTTTTACTAGCAGACATGGCCATCAGTGCTAACACCTCACCATGGCAGCCATTGTATGACTGCATACGCTTCTGTATTTAAACCTGACAAAGTCTCTTGCAAGGCTCCTTGCCATGGCAACACTTCATAAATCTTTTAAAATGGGGCCCAATGGTCCGTTACACTTCTGTTGCCCTGGGCCTGCGTGTAGCTGATCCTAATTAAGACCAAACCACAATGAAAGGTACAGCACTCACTGGAGGGCTCTGGAAAGGCAATTGCTGCTGGTTATGTCACACTACAAAGACATAGATGACATTTCAATCAACAGAAGCCTTTAAAGAGTCTCACTTGTGTGCCCAAGATTTTCATTTCTCACTTGCACAACTGTAATACTCTTGGTTATGCTATGTTAATGAATGGTAGTGACAGTGTATGCCATATATACCACGCCCAAACTGATTATTAGTGGCACAGCAGAGAATAAAATCGCACAATTCAATTATTTTTTTCCAAATTTCTCTGTTTCTCTCCAAAATGCATTAATACAGTAGACCTCAACAGGCACTTGACAGCCCTTCATTACTTTGTTCGAATGACCTCTTTTTTATGCATGAGCCTAAAGAGTGAGTGATGTCAGCCCATTCAACCACATAGAACATCACAGCTGAGCCTATCCAGCTGTCATCTGGGGAGAGATTTTAACTCGCTCCACCTGGCAGAAATAGGGCAGTAATGGAGTTAAAAGTGAGGTGGTGGGCATACCTCTCTGTTCCCACTCTGCCTCCATTTTCCCCGAGGCCTTCCACTGTGTATCCAAGGCATTCGCCGGACTCAGGTGGGACCCTCGTTAATTTATGTAAATTGGGATCCTATGAGGTTATTTGGGAACTCAAAATCATTTTAACTGCCTACCAGGCAGAGCATCTACTGTGGAATCTCTACTCAGTAAAACCTGCAGGTACAGCAGAAGAGGCCCAAAAGGTAAGTGTTAAAAGTACTTGTGTGGAACATGGAGGAGCAGGAGGGCTCCTCCGGGCTCCACAAGAATAATGTGGGCTACTGCCACTGCAGGCCCTCCCTCCCCCTCCCCCTCCCATAATTGCAGGCCCCCCCCCCCCCCCCACTGGACCTACCTTTCCTGTGGCTGTGTTGGTCTCCAGTCACCAGGCTACTCAATATTGCACTGGCCCAGAGCCGGCGAGCAACAGCAAGAAGGCAACCGCTTGGTGCCTGCAGCTTGCCCACGACATGGTAATAAGGCCTTGCCCTCAAAACTGACTGGACCTCCTGCCGGGGCAATTGGGCGGGCAGCCGGTGTGCTCCTCTGAAAGGCTACTAACAGTTAAAAGCTAGCCCCTGATGTCTGCACGTATGCACTACCCAGCAGGGATCAGGACAGCGATCAGGATCAGGATAGCGATCAGGATCAGGAACTAAGGCTGATCTTTATCCCCATCCCTAACTCAGGAGCTGAGGCCAATTGTAACGCATCAGCTGCTGGCCTGGCTGAGCTCAGCTAACTCAGTGTGGCTCGGTACCATACCAGGCAGTGCTTTTGACCACTTAAAGCCATCACAAGAGCATTAATATAGCTATTTTTATATGATTCAGGAGAAAAAAGATCCCGCAAAAAATTATGTTGTACCAATTATCTCTGAATTGTTCAGTACTACATTCTGCACAGGAAACGCTCAATAAACAGTAGTCTTCAGTCCTTTGGAATTAGACATGCTCAGTACACAGTGTGGC
The DNA here is from genome assembly GCF_052327205.1 of Somniosus microcephalus. Taxonomy (NCBI): domain Eukaryota; kingdom Metazoa; phylum Chordata; class Chondrichthyes; order Squaliformes; family Somniosidae; genus Somniosus; species Somniosus microcephalus. The sequence goes on from NC_141004.1 coordinate 50,047,748, forward strand.
CTCCCAGAATGATTCATGTACAAAGAATCGCCTATTTTTTTTTGTCACTGTAATCTGAGAACACAACATTTTACTATTTCAGCATCTGACACCAGCAAAGTCTTGTTTGAAGACAAATTAAAAAGCAGCTTTCCACCCCATGTTTCACCAAAATATTTGAATACCTATCACTGCTCTTGGCTTAGACTGCAGATGCTTTCTCTGTATTGAGCTCCAGGAGGGTGACATCCTGAGCCTCCTATGGTACCAGCACTCAGCTGGCTGTAAATGATAAAATTTACATGTGTCATTTAACTTCTTAGTGGGAGAGCTGAAGTTTGCAATTTAAATTTTATTCCCATCCTATTATTGCGTATAATGATATTTGCATTGCATTGCAAAGCTGAAATGTCATTAGACAATCTCATCTCTGCAAAACTCTTCATATCCTGTTGCCTCTGTCAAAATATTTAAGTAATTAATTACTTTTAGGAGGTTGAATTAAACATAGAATAAACTTAGATTGGCACTAAGTAACATTTGAAAAAAATTGCGTCTCTTTCGCAAAGTCTATGAGGCATTTTGTCAGTACTGTTTCGAACTTGCATTTCCATGCCATTCCTGAACATAAGACTTCAGCTTGTTAATTGAACATGAACTCAATTTCACTTGATTTCAAAATTAAGTGGGAAAATTCGATCCTTCAAGTCATTCTCTCTTCAAGTAATCATCAATTCCTGGAGACTCCAGGCCAATCCTGGAGGGTTGGCAACCCTAGTGCAAGCCTTGACAACAATTTTAAAAGCCACAAGTTTAGCTTGTAGTGTGAATGCTCCATTAATGTCGTGACCTCCTCTGTTGGCCAATCTCAATCCAGTTCCCAGTTTACAGCAGAAAGCGATCGCTCTTTCAGCAACATTTGGTATTGCTGAATAACCTCACAACAGTGCAAGAACACACGCTTGTTAATAATCGTGAGGGGGGCAAAATATAGCTCAGAAATGTATTCGATTTTCAGGAATCCAGGACAATTCTCAGGCCTGAACCCCCAGGTGGGTGCTATATATGCCAGTGAGCAGGTCAGTGCTCCTACCTACAGTGGGTGTGTGCACCTGCTGCTGGATTCCCAGGCCATGGATAAAGAAACTCCAAGCTGGGTGTCCCCTCTCCCCATATACCAGCACCCTTGTTTGGGACTAGCGTAGGATCCCAGCCCAATTTCCAGCCCTTTCACCGGACTTATGGCAGAAGTACACCGGAAGGGTCGTGGATTCTCGGCCCCTATATTTGGGCCTGTGCACATGCAGTGGTACTCTGAACTTTAACTTTTGATAAACTGGGATTTTTGCATTGCATTTACAATTTGTAGTACTGTAACTATACAATGAAAATACAAGTATAGAGTTACTGAACACAAAGCAGGCCTGACTGCACTACCTCCGCAAGACCTGCCCGCATTAGTGTAATGTCATGAGTCACAACAGACCTGCTATTTATACCAGCCTTTCACCATGAGACTGGCTCCTTAGGTCACTGGATAGAATACACTATCCATACACACTAAATTCTTCAGCTTCTCAGAAACCTGAAGTACCACTGCCTGTGTACAGGTGCATACATAATGCATTAAACACTAGGCACAGTGGAATTTAAAAGAAAACCAGGGAGCCCGATTGTGTTATGACAGGTAATACCCTGGTCAATGTAAAATAGAATACATTATTCAGTGTCACTTGAGTGAGCAGGTTAGCTATATCAACTGCACTAGGATGGCATCTGTGATGAATGGAAAGGGGCCCTTTTGGGGTTAAGTAAAAATGTTAGTGCCCTTCAGGGTTATACTCTGATGCTGCGTCCTGATCTGAATTGAACAATCTATTCACTCAATGTAGATCAGTTTGCATTGGCAGAGGCCAGGGGCCAGTTCTGCCTTTTTGTCCAAAGTGGTGTATAACTCACAGGGAAATCAAATGAGAGGAAGGGAAGCAAACTATAAAGCAGCTTAAAAAGTAAATTTTTAAAATATCCATTAGAAGACAGCTAAATGTGAAGGAAGTCGAATCCAAATCGACACTTTAGATCTTGAAGATCTGCATCTGAATTCATGCATCTATTGCAATAGAGTCTACTGAGATTTGTAAAACACACTAAACCAGGGATTTGAATCTCACAATAAAATACTAAAATTATCATTTAGATACATACTGAAATCTAATTATTTACATCACTATGAAGAAAAGGTTGATTTATTTGTTCATCTGTTCTTTGCAGTTATTCTTCATATTTGAGATAGTATTCATTATTGTTTGCTGAACCTCTATTAATAAGCTATAATGCTACATGAGATTGTATAACTAAGCATAGGCTGCACGGGAGGGCAACCCTCCAGTGATGCAACCTAGCATTGATGGCCTGGCAGATCGTGCTGTCTTGTATTTAAGCAGCCTGAGAGTGAGTGATGTATTTTTCTCCAATGCAACTGCCAATTATTATGAGTGCAGAAATTGTAGGCTATAGGAAGGGCGAGACAGGATGAAAGATTGGGATTTGGCTATGCTGAGGGAATTACAATCAGATTCAAGTATTGTTGTTTTGAAGTCACATGCTCTCAATGTTCCAGTTTTTCAATCGATCTAATGCATTAAATTTAATTTAGACAGAAAGCTTAGAGCAGTGGTGAAGACATCTTCCAGCTTGGAAAAGATTATTTCATGTTTACAACTTAGAGCATAGTGAATTCTATTAAATGAACAAGTGGCATTGTAACTTCAATATAATCAGAGTTTTCACTTAAGGGTTTGTCCTATGTAAAGGGGAAGGCAATTCTAATTCGTTATAATTTTATATAGAAGTATAATGTACTTGCAAGAATTTTGATTGACATTTTTATAAATATATTAATTTTACTGCCTGTATCGATAGTCTCGAGTCAGGTCTCCCTGATTCTGTTATAGATGAGGTCTGTATTTTTAGCTGATAGCATAGTTTTTCCGGGTTCGTGATATGCTTATGAAATAGCATCCAACATTAGTCAGGCCTTCACCCATATCTACGCATCGATCCTACTGTCCTGACCTTGTTTGTGAGTTGGAGCCTCCACCTGCATCAGTCGTCTGCCAAAACCAAGGTCTGGCCACTTCTGTGTGAAGAAGTGAGTATTTGAGTGCCAACAGGTGGACACAGAGAACCTCTCATGTACTAAAATCTGCATGCCAACACTTTAGGAATCCTCCTCTTCTTTCTTGCATCTGAAATTGGGGGAATTCCCATTGGGAATCGCATTAATATCTGTAATGCTGCTGCAGAAGAAAGAAATGAAGGAATTGACACAAAGGCTTAAGACAACCTATTTGCAATGAAGGGGTGGGGTGGAATTAAGAGGGGCCAGAAAAGGCCACAAAACAGTAAAAATAAATGTATTTATGGCCCTTTAGATGTTCTTGCTTGAACTGCTCATCACTTGCCAACCATGGAGACCCAGATATAATGGACATTATATTCTTTTCCAGTAGACATGTTGCAAAAAGAAGCAGAAGGTGGTGCTCCTGCATCATTAACATTTGTTAGAAAGCTCCCACACATTTGAAGTGGGAGCTTCTTCCATTGTACTAACAGAAATACACAGCATTCAAGTCTTTGCCATCCATGCCGACACTTAACACCAAAGCAACTCTCATCTATCCCTAGCACACTGGCAACCCCTTCCGTCCACAAAGAATCAAATGAAGGCCTTGGGAATCTGTACCTCCCTTACCAATAATCAGCCAAACATCCTCTAGCCCCTCTTCCTCCTCCTTCTGGTCTCTGCTACCTCTTCCCCTGTCCCTACTCCCTACTCCCTACTCTTCTCTTCCACCTCTCCCCAGCCACCTCCCCCCCCCCCCATACTCCCAACGCTACTCTCTTCCTCTACACTCTTCTCCTTTCCCTCTCCCCTTCCTAACTACACTTCTTCTCTCCCACCTTTCTCACTCGCTCCCTCTTTCGCTTCTCCACTTCACCTTCCTGTTTTCCCTCCTCCTCAAAAAACCCACTGAAGATCCTTGTCCTACCTTCAAATGCCACAACAGCCTCACGCCATCCTACCTCAGCCGTAAATCCTCACTTTCATCTTTATTCCTCTGACATTATCCTACCATTGGTGGTTAATCTTTCAGTCTCTATGCTCCTGCCCGCTGGAACTGTCTTTCACAATCCTTCCCCTTATATCCTCCCTTGCTGTTTTCAAAAACTAATAAAAACTTTCTCTTCAACACCACTTTTGGCCTTGCTCCTCACATCCATGCTCACTGTTCTTTCTCTCCCACTCGGTGTCCATTTTCTTCTCACTGTACAGAGTGCTGAGATGTCTTTTTGACATAAGGGGGGAAAAATTCGGTTGGTTTGCGCCTCCCGTTAGCGCCTTAAGAGGGCGCTAATGGTGCGCAAAGCAACTAGCGCCCGGGCGTGGCGATGTTTGCGCTGCTCACAAAATTAACTAGACATTTTGCGGCAGCGCTAAACACTACTGCCACGATCTCCTGCGCCGGCAGATCATGACGTCAGTCGAGTGTGCAACGCCCTGGTAGCGCTCCGGACCGGATATTGAGTGGTGCCCCCTGTCTTACCACCTGCCGCTAGCAACGACAGGTTGAGGGGAGCATTTTCCAGTCGGGAAGGGACTGGGGGAGCGCTATTTAAAGGCGACCGCTTCCTGCCTGTTTTTGTCGGCAAAATTTTTGCACCACACATTCTGAGTGAGAGAGAGAGACTGCAGGAGATATTCAAAGCTGTGTTAAGGAGTTTTGGGTACTGAGCAGCGCTTTGCAGGTTCTTTCTGATTTGATCTTGCATCGATTTAAAAGAGAATATGGGGGCTGCACTCTGAGCTCTTTCCCTGGGAATCTCCATTGTTCTTTCCAGCAGATTTGATGTACAGGTCTCTCCAAGCCAAGATTCAAGGCTGCAATGAGCAGGGTGTGGATGGAGAGCAAGATCAACCCACCCCTTTAAGAACTAGTGTGTCTGCGTTCCATTGCTGACTGACATCACATGAGCTTCGCCAGCGCTCTGAGGTAGTGTCTCGCTCCTCGGCCTTTGCGCCTTAAGACAAGTGTGTAGCGCCTGATTTAGCACTCCAATCACCTCCAGGGGCGATAAAAGTCAAGTTTGCAGTCGGAGGCGATAATTAGTGCCAGGCGCTAATCTTTGCGCCCGGCCGATAATTGCGCCCCAAATGGGGCGATACTGAATTTCTCCCCCAAGGAGTGCCATATAAATGCAAGGTGTTGTTGGAGGAATAATCTATCTGGGATGGATTCCTCTAGAGCTGCAGCTGGACCATTGCATCGATGTGTTCCACAGATGCCATTGAAATAAATAAGGTCAGAGCATGTCCACTTGGGACCATCAAATATATGTAATCTGAACTCTTGGAACTTTGGTTGTATTTATCCGAATTAAATGAATGATTCGATGCCATGATTTTATTTTTGAGACAGTCCCCAGTGGTTTTCTTGCAGTCTCGGTTAAGCTACAATGAAATCTGTTTTGGGATTACTTTAAAAAGAAAACAATAGCTCACAGAGAGTCTCTAAGGATTCACACTGTGCAAGAATCAATAGCTCCACTGCATCCTGGCTCCTTTTGCTGATGTCAGTGGAGTTTACCCATGTGTATGCATTCTGCCTGCAATGACAAAGGAACCATTTTTGAAACATAGGCTGTGGAGTGAATAAAAGGTTAAGTAAGTTACATTGAAAGTATTCCTTCTAAAAATAACCTTCTCCTGCCTTTTCTAACCTTGTGAAGGGACTTCAATGTGACACATCTTATGACATTGGCAAGGTTATTTTTGTGCTTTCTTGAAATGAGATATAAGGTTATCTGTTACCTTGTACATATTATGCAGATTCTGTTTGCAGGTGCTTCTTCAAATGTGTTTGTGCCAATGAAGTTATTAACTGTCAGAGGACAGCCAACTGAAATTCCCCACATTCTCACTTCATTGGAGAACAAATGATTGCTTCAGCTCACTGTAGCTCCTTAAATCTAACAGTTCAACCACCTTCACTGCAGCCCTTCAAGGTCAGTTCAGGCATAAGCATGTCTAACACCCCTGTTGTGGAAGCCAAAGACAGTCTTTCCCTCCCCTCCAAGGGAGTAAGTGGGGAATTGCAGATGGATTTCCTTCACTTTTTGATGTTTAATTGGAAGCCAGGAAATGACCGTCTCACTTGTGGATCATCTGCATTAATATTGTAAAGAAAGAACTAAAAGCGTGTTATAAATTTCTAGGGTGGGGTCTAGTATGGCTTATTATGGTATCTTTCCTGAATGTTTAATTTGTATTTCATACATTCCTCTAATCTTCTCTGTTAATGTTACATCGAAGACTTTTCCAAGGGCAGTGCTACCCAATGGGCATACTGTAGAATAGTATAAAGGCCTTCACAATGGTGCCCCAACAATCATTAAAATATCTCAAGATAAAATCCTGCTGGTGATGCCGGCATGGTGCCTATTGATGTCCTCTAGCATTGCCCTTGCTGAAGTTTGCAGGGTCAGTGGGAGGGTATCTAATTTTCATGGGGCCAGCGGATGCAAGCATCACTGAGGGTGCATCTATCCACAAAAGCCAGCATGGGGGTCGGGGGGGGTGGGAGGTTGCCCAAGCCCCTCTCCCAGGCCCCAGCCATGTACCCCTCAGTACCCTGTGTAAGGAGGCTGATCAAGATATTTGTAAAAGTAAATTGCTTCTTTTTTCGGGCGTCCTGGCCACTTGCCTTGTAAGGAGTCAGCAGAGGTTCTGTCCCTTACTAGGCATGCAGTTTTCATGTTGGTTCCACCGGGCTCCTATTGGAACGCCTTGTATTTTTGGGGCCCTCTTTTTTACTGAAATGTGGTTGCCATTACAGAGTTACAGATCTTTAACTGTTCTCCATGTCTTTTGCAGCTAACAGTGGGAATTATTCAAGCAGCTGAACTACCTGCACTGGACATAGGCGGCACATCTGACCCTTATGTTAAAGTCTTCCTGCTTCCAGACAAGAAAAAGAAATATGAGACGAAGGTTCAGAAAAAGACTCTAAACCCTTCCTTCAATGAGTCCTTTACATTCAAGGTAACGCTTCATGGCAAGCAGCCATACATTGGACAAGTTAAACTTCAATTTCAGTTTTGTTTCAGTTAGAGGCATGGTTGATAGTGTTCATTGCTTTTTTATCTTTAACATTTATTACTATGCAATAGAATCCATCAGACAATGCCCATTAAAGACCAAAGAGATTCTATAGTTTGAATTTCCTGCAGACACTGTCATTCTAGCTAGCTAATTTGCCATTCATTCCATAGGCTTTAAGCTTCTTTAAAAGCCTTACTTGTAGAACTTTGTCAGGTGCCTTCTGAAAATCCAAGTAAACTACAGCCAAACTCTTGTCCATTTATTTAAGCATGAATTCCAGTGCATTCCAGAGACATAACCTATTATTATTTCTAAGTCCACACTGACCACTCCTTATGCTGTCTAGGTGAATATTGATTACGTTCTACAAAATGCTCACTAGTGATGTTGGGATAACTGGGTATAATTCTATAGTTATTACCTCTTCCCCTTTTGAATAACATTCATCATCATAATCATCCATTCTTCAGATTCAATATAAAAAATTGTAATTTTAATTTAGGCTTACAATTTCCCCCATTAGCTTATTCAAACTGATAATACAATTGTGTTGGCCGTTGTTCCCTTGCTTCTAACTCCCTAATACTCAATGGATTAGTTTGCCTCAATTATTGTATTATTATTAATAATTGTATTTATATAATACAGTATGGCGAACTGTCTCAAGACACTCCACACGATGACTGCTGTTATGTAAGCAAATCATTTGCACTTTATCTATTGTATCAGTAGAACCATTGGCAAGTTTTGTTCTGAGGAACAAAGGGGATGAAATTCCAATGGACCCGTTCTGTTAGTGAAAAGTACAAACTGGTCCTATTCTATTTTCCAGCCCCCTAGTTGGGCGACCTGCGCAGACCCGATCAGAATTTCAAGCCAAAATTACTCCAATTTCTTCTCATTAATGTTTAAGATAAATATCATTGGTATGGACTGCAAATTTAGGGCTGCTCTTTTCTCCTGTATTATTGTTACACCTTCCAACCACGATAGGACCTCTCCTGCCAAGTACAGTGCCAAAGTCGAGAAAGCAGATGTGTTAGATCTGCTTGCTCCTTGCTTTTGAGTCAGCTCATCGGAAATGTGCAAGAGTGTCCTAATATGAGTCACTTTCCAATTTTCTTTACTTCCCTATATTACGCTTCCTACTTGCTGAAATCAGGAACATGCTATACGGAGACTCAAGGGAACAGTCTAATCCAGCCACTCAACAATTCACTTCAATCCAGCTCACACTAGTGTAAATGCTTTTCATTTAAATCAGACAGAGTTCTATGCAGCAAACATTCACTTTGTTTTTCTCCCAGTAAGAATAGAAATATAATGGACACATATTGGTATCCTTGTTATTCTTGTAGTTGTGATACTGTGGTGTCAGCCTTGGCTCAGTGGTTTGCCATTGCCTCTGAGCCAGAAGGTTGCAGTTTCAAACTCTACTCCAGAGACTTAAGCACATATTCTAGGCTGAAACTTCAATATAGTACTGAGGGAGTGTGGCAGTGTTGGAAGTGCTGTCTGTTGGATGAAATGCTAAACCGAGGCCCCATATGACTTCTCAGGTGGAAGTAAAAGATTATATGGCACTATTTGAAGAAGAAATGTTCTCCTAGCCAACAATTATCCCTCAGCTAACATCACTAAAATAGATTATCTCAGCTATTTGTAGGGCCTTGGTGTGTATAAAATGGCTTCTGTATTTGCCTACATTATAACAATGATTACAATTCAAAAGCATTTCTGTGGCTGTGAAGTGCTTTGGGTTGTCTAGAGGCCGTGAAAAGTGTTATATAAATGCAAATTATTTCTTCTTTGATATGTATGAGAGTTATAAAGCAGCAATCTGTAGATAGACTTCATATGCTTATGGTGTTTTTTTTCAGATTACATTTGACTTTATGCAAGTGATTACTTATTTTAACTAAGATATTTTGGAACACTCACAATTACTGTTTAATAAGTAATGTGACCAGTTGAGAACTCCTTTTGAATTGAATCATTATCACAATAAATAACTCAAATATTGGCCCTGAATTTGTGGCTTGCCTCCGGAGTATGCCTCCGACTCGTGAATTATTTCCGAATTTACCTCCTGGCTCCACAGCTACGGAGAGTTCGAGTCTCGGGCCTCCATGCGTAAAGGCCCATGGACGCAGGCGGTTCGGAAGTGTCACTGGGATCACGCGGGCCAGGTCCTCCAACGAGAAAGGAGGCTTCCATGGCAGTCATTTCTGAACGGAATTCCCCTAATGACATGCAATGGAATCCCCAATTCATTAAACAATTTAGACAACTCGAATAAATATAAATGTTCTGATTTTCAAATTTAATTAAAAGTCCCTTAATTACACCAAATACAATAAATATGTAATTTTTTTGAAAAATATTTAAACATTTTAATCCAGGCCAATATTTGCATGAACTAATTTTACGTGTTTGTGCATCATTTTTTATTAAATTTTTTTTAATTTATATTAACCCTTACACTGGTGAAAGCGGGCCCTAGGCCTGCTTTTCCTAGCCGCAAGAGTTTTGTGGGCAACTGCTGGGCAGTAGTTGGGAAAATAGCCCAACTCTGCACCAGCGAAAGTGATTTCTCAGTCAGCTCGGTAGATCTGTCAAGGGAAACTTGCGGGGCCCAACCAGAAGGATTAGGACAGCGTATAGGAACGCACGCCGTCAAAGACACTGTAAATTCTGGCCCAAGACTGCAGCGATGAGTATTGGCTGTTTTATGTAATAGAGCAATCTTAAAACTATGAGATCTTGCATTTGGGTGGATGATGTATATGACTCCTTCAGTGTTTGTGAGTCATGATTTCATCCACATTAAATGCCTTTACAAACCTGCAACGTTCATTGAAAGACATTGATTGGGAATCCTTGCTTTACTGCCTGATGTCACTCGGATTGTAACTCTGCACAGTGCGTTCTGCATGAAGCAGCACGACACTTGCTGAAACAGCAGGTTTTCGGACAGATTAAGTGAAATGTGCTGTCAAGCCAGGAATTTCTGCTTACTCTGAGCATGTTAATGGACTGTTAAAAACATATCCCTCTAACTTACATTGGATCCATGTTCCTGTCAAGTGAAAGCAAAGTTATCTACTACACAAAAGAAACACTAAATTATCCAAACCCTGTTATTTAAACGATGCATTCTTCGGTCAGACCCCTCATCATGTTTAGTTTTGACCCATTTAAACTGAATAATTTCCTCAGTGCCCTTTCTGTCCCACGATGACAAAGTCCAGTGAGACTGAGTATTAAAAGGGTTATTGAAAAGAACGGTACAGAGACAGTTAGCAATCAGACTGTTTGCAAACCATTCTATTTATATGCATCAAAGTTTTAATCAGCATGTTCATTCACTGCCCATCCTCCAACATGAGGCATTTGCAAAATGATGAATATTTTCTTAATTATGTTACTGGCGCAGTCTGTCTTAATGCAGAAAAATCCCCTGTTGACGTGGATAAATCTGAAACAGCGCCACCTGTAGGATATTTCAACAGGCATCGACATCACAGAAAGTCAAAATGTCGAAGTGTTGGGGGTTGAGGAGTTACTAACAGATCAGTGAATTATCCACTCCTTTCCCTAATGTCTATTATACATCCACGGGTATTATTTTCACAGTTCTCACAGCTGTTATTCACACCTATGGAAATAAAAATAGAAAATGGTAATGGACAAGTGTGAAAGTAACACTTGCATGTTTCTGGCACACGCTGGTCAAACTGATGATTGCAGCCAATATAACTCATCTCGTCACATCGATATTGCAGTGACAACCTCCATTAGGGCAGGACATTTCCAATCTCACTGCTGTGGAAACTGTAGCAGTTTCTCACAGAAAATGCTGCACCATTTTAGTCAAAATGTTCAAGGTGTATATTGTGTTAGTAGAGGACTGGGTTTATTTTACCTTTAGAAGTGTTTTTTAGACTCTTCTAGATTCTTGTTCTGATTTTCTCCCCTCAACCTTCTTCCCAAGGCAACAACTCTCGAGAGGATACTGTTCCAAAGGTGCCAGCACTCCTCTAATGCTTTGAATCTGGACAGTCAGTCAATGTTGACAGGCTGGTCCAGCACAGGAGCAACAGCAGCCTAGCAGATACTGACATAAGAAACAGGAGCAGGAGTAGGCCATTTGGCCCTTCGAGCTTGTTCTGCCATTCAATAAGATCATGGCTGATTTTCTACCTCAACTCCACTTTCCTGCACTCCATATCCCTTAATTCCCTTAATATTGGAAAATCTATCGATCTTGGTCTTGAATATACTCAACGACTGAGCCTCCATAGCCCTCTGGGGTAGCGAATTCTAAAGATTCACCACTCTCTGAGTGAAGAAATTTCTGCTCAACTCAGTCCTAAATGGTCGACCCCTTATTCTGAGACTATGACCCCTGGTTCTAGACTCCCCAGCCAAGGGAAACATCCTCCCTGCATCTACCGTGTCAAGCCCTGTAAGAATTTTGTATGTTTCAATGAGATCACCTCTCATTCTTCTAAACTCTAGAGAATATAGGCCTAGTCTACTCAATCTCTCCTCAAAGGACAATGCCCCCCATCCCAGGAACCAGTCTGGTGAACCTTCGTTGCACTCCCTCTATGGCAAGTATATCCTACCTTAGTTAAGGAGACCAAAACTGTACACAATACTCCAGGTGTGGTCTCATCAGGGCCCTATATAATTGCAGTAAGATGTCTTTACTCTTATACTCAAATCCTCTTTGCAGGATGCTCTGCAAATACTCTTATACTCAAACCCTCTATACTAGATGAAGGAAGGATGTTCCTGATGGCGGGGAGTCCAGAACCAGGGGTCACAGTCTAAGGATAAGGGGTAAGCCATTTAGGACTGAGATGAGGAGGAATTTCTTCACCCAGAGAGTGGTGAACCTGTGGAATTCTCTGCCACAGAAGGCTGTTGAGGCCAATTCATTAAATATATTCAAGAAGGAGTTAAATATATTTCTTCAGGCTAAAGGGATCAAGGGATATGGGGAGAAAGCAGGGACAGGGTACTAAATGTGTATGATCAGCCATGATCTCATTAAATGGCGGAACAGGCTCGAGGGGCCGAATGGCCTACTCCTGCTCCTATCTTCTATGTTTCTATGTTTCTCTTGTAATAAAGGCCAACATACCATTTGCTTTCTTAATTGCTTGCTGTACCTGCATGTTAACTTTCGGTGATTCATGTACAAGGACACACAAGGTCCCTCTGAACACCAACATTTCCCAATCACTCACTATTTAAAAAATACTCTGCTTTTCTATTTTTCCTATTAACGTGGATAACTTCACATTTCTCCACATTATATTCCATTTGCCATGTTCTTCCCCACTCACTTAGCTGGATAGCAATCAGATTGCTAACCCATGCCAACTTTTTCCTCTTCCTCCAGTCCAGAGATGGTGAGAAAAACCATATCACTCCCACCATTAACCCCGCTAAAATTGGCCGACTCAGTACAGGTGGAGGACTGAACCTGGCCCCTCCCTGGCCTGTATGGTTCAGACCATATCACACTGTGGATTAACTTTTCATCTTTAAGGTTCCCAAGCAGAGCTTCATGCACAAGGAGCAAATAGTGGGAATTCAGCTCATTTTGTGGGCTTGTTATTTCCTGTCCATGAAGATTAATGGCGCGTACAATCAAATTCTTGATATGTTCTCCCAGTGTGGGAAGTTCTGCACTGGGAGCACTAAAAATTAAGATTGATTCCAGTATCTGCTGTCTGATGGTCTCATGAATTATTCATCTTTCAGACCTGTGAAGTACCACCACCATGGAACTAGCCCCCTTGAATTACATCATGAGGACTGTGATAGTAATACCTGGCTGTGGATTATACCAAATAAAACAATTTCACATAAATAGTATGAAAGGTATTTTTGAAATACCGGAGTCTACTCTCCATTGTCAGTAAATTACTTCTTATGTAATGTCCTACAGATAGTTACATCACATAACGTTTGTTCTAGTTAAATTTATTCTGTTACAACAAAAACAAAAACATTGTGGCGGAGGCCACAAAGGGACAATAACACAATGTGTACCCAATGCTGTTATATGTACCTAACACAATTCACTTTGTATAGCAATGCTGTGGTATGTACATGCTGGGTTGGGTTATTGGTGCAGGGCCCCTTTAAGAGTGTCGGGCCCTTTAAGAGTGTCGGGTTACGTGATGACTCATCAGCCCCTGCTCGTAACCCTGCACGGGGCTGAGGTTTCTCAGTCCATGTGGAGATGTGATTAAAGCAGGACACGTTTTGTCCTTTACCTAAAGAAAGTCTCAGCCTGTTGATTTCTGACGATCCCAACAACATCATTGTTTCCCTCTGTCAAATGTCTGATCAGATCCAAGGTTTCTGAAGCACGTTGTTGAAAGTCACTAGCAGATTTACAAAGGAGACGTTGGGAAAACTGTCTACCATACTTAGTGCTGCAAGATATTTTCAATTAATGAATAGATTGCTTTGTCAAAACTTGTTAGATACTATGAGTTTTAACTGCGGCTGAAGGTTCATGACTCTGTTTTGATAGTGCAGATAGACTCTTTGATACTGTTAAACTGTTGAGATGTCAAGCAACAGGGATTCACTAATCTATTGAGTCAAAACAGAGGCAAGCACCTCAGAGCGGGATATATCATCAATCATGAATAGCTTTGAAAAATTCTCCATAAATCACTATGAAATGTACATATCATTTCTACAAATACTATTGACAAAAAGGTTTCCTACTACAATTCAGACACCAAAAAATTATCTGAGAATGTATACAGTATCTGCAAATTTATTTCGGTAGTTAATGGATTTTTTCCTCTAAGGCAATTTGCTATGGGTGTAACAATGAGATTGACATGTGTAGAGGAACCAGACAGCTAACATCAAAGTAGATCCATAGATTTCTGTCATTTCATTTTGCCTTTAACTGAATTTCATATGCAGGTTCCTTATCAAGAACTGGGAGGGAAGACCCTGGTGATGGCAGTTTATGACTTTGATCGATTCTCCAAACATGACTGCATTGGTCAAGTGATGGTGCTAATGACCAAAGTGGACCTTGGTCAACAACTGGAAGAATGGCGAGATCTGGAGAGTGCTGAGAAAGAAGAGGTAGGGTTTTGAGTGTCTTGGAACAGTCTCTGATATCCACGTGGCAAACTATAGAAAGGAAGTAAAACTGGAGAGGAAGTCATTATAATGTCTTGGAACAGTCTCTGATAGTCATGTGCTGCAATGAAAATTCAGGACTTAATGCTTAAAACTTTCCTGCATCTAAACAGTATAAATACTTCTAAAGATTATCTTTTAAAAATCACTATATTATGTAAGACAAAATGACCAGCAAACTGAGAAATGTCTGGAGGGAATTCTACTTTTAAATTTCAGCAAATTGTTGATCATAGTACTAAGAATGTTTCAAAGTGATTATAAGGCTACTACATTGTATGTCCAACTAATCACCACTACCAAATTGAGTTATTCAGGTCAATATTAACTGGGGGTGCCTTTCGGACGGGGCAGTGTAGGGCAGGACGGACACCACTGCTGGAAGCTCACCACGAGGCCCAGGCCATTTTAGTTCCTGATCCACATTTGAATAAAGTACTATAGTCTCCCGCCTAAAAATGGCATAACTGATATCAGTGCCGGCGTGTTGGGTGCCCGAAACCCCTGGGGACCCAAGGGAACAATCCATGGTATGAAGTTAGCCATGGGCAGGGGGGCTGACAGCTGATACTGACACTGCGATGGAGAGGCAAGGCTTAGGCTGGGGAGGCCCAAGGACTCCTTGCAGGGCCCGGGAGAGCACTCCTGCTCCTTCTGAACCACAAGGGTGCCACAGAAAATGGACATTTTAAAACTTACCTTGGCGTCGTCTCACCACTTCTCGCCTTGGTTCACCTGTCTGGGTTGGCCCCATGCGGGCCTCCCGAATCTGGAAGTTAAATTGCCGTTGTGGCGCCAATGAGGTCAGCAGGCTACGACTTTCCAATGTAAAGTAGGCCCCCATCTGCCAGGCACGGGCGGCCCTCCGTACCTGTTCTCAGGTAAGTTAAGATGGGGAGGGAAGGAACGCTTAGGAATGCTGCTTGACTCCTGCCACCATAATCCCCCACCGGGCTGAGGGGTTAAAATCTATCCCATTGATTCTATTCTCGTAAATAGTTCAGTCTCTATCCAACCACTTATTTCTGAAAATAAGAATGTTTGCTTCTACATATCGACTCCATTTTCTTCATGTTTTAATTCTGCTGCAGCTCCAGACTTGTTACCTGCAGGGAAAGTATTTTATCTTGATTGGAAGTGGATTTTAATATAAATGCAGCTAAGGCAACACTCATGGCTGGAAATTCCTCCATGTATAACATGCAACCCACAAGCAAAGTAATGGCTTTCCCCATGGGATAAATGCAAGGCACAGAAGAATTTCTAGCCCACAGTGTGCATGAGCTAGAACAGGAAATTTGAATTTAAGCCTCAAACTCCACTTACACATTGTCAAGAAGGAAGACTAATTGGAGTATTCATTTTCATATCTTCTAAGTGCTAACAAAACAACTCAGATCACTTTAATGTAAAATCCCTTATGGTAGGCACAAATTGCGCCCATTTTGAAAAGTGTTTCTTTTCCTCCAAGTTTTCGCTCAAATGCATTTGCTGAACGCAAAGTCTGCCATGAACCAACGCAATCGGGCAGCATTTAATAAGTATTTGTTTTTAAACTTGATACATTTAAGAGTGGTAACTTGGCAAAGTTTGATTAATACAGCTTAAAATGGGTTTATCACAAAAAATAAGCATTTAAAATCACAGTGGCCCAAAATTTGCGATCGGAGGCTTCCCTCGGGCGGATGCCTCCGACCTGTAAAAAATCTATGAATTTACCTAGTGGCCCGGGAGGTACAGAGGCTTGCGATCCTGGGCCTCTCCGGGTACGCGGGGGCAGAGGCCCACGTACCCCGGGGCGCATGCGGTTCGTAAACGCCCCTGGGATCACGTGGGCCGGCCCAACCAATAAAAGAAGGGGGAATCCCCATTCATACTTATGGGAGTTCCGTACGTACGGAAACCCCATAAGTATGAATGAGGATCACTTAAAAAATACACAAACTCATGAACTAAATTTTAAAAAATGACATATTTAAAATGAATTAAAATGCCATTTAAGTAAATATTTTAAACGAAAATTTAACTTTTTGAATTTTTTAAAATATGTTTTAATGGGACTAAAAATAAACTTACCTTATTGGACAGGGTTTTTAATGTATAAATGAGAGATACATTTTATTTTCTATTTTTTAAAACTCTTATGCTGGTAAAAGCAGGCCTTATGCCTGTTGTTACCAGGCGTAAGAATTTCACAGGCATTCAGTGGGCGGAAGTTGGGCAAATAGCGCAACGCTGCACCCGCGGAGGCCCTTTTCCCGGGGCTGTGGAGGATCTGTCAAGAAGATTCTTGACAGATCGCAAGTTCCAGGTTTTAGCGCATGTGCTTCGCATCCCTAAACCCAGAAGTTGCGCGGCTCCTACAGGCGCGGGTGCACTCGTAGGGGTCGCAAAATACGGCCCAGTGTCAATCCACTACCTGTGAGTAATCTGATTTTAAATGACTGAAAATTACTTTCAAAAAATATACAAAACTATATTCTAGCTAGATTGGGATACAGTAGTCAGTTCCTTAGTAAATTAAAAAAATAAATTCATTCAAAATATTTCAAAACATACCTATTAGTGTCCTTGCACCCAAAAGATCCAGCTTAATTTTTGGAGCCTTCTCGAAGGCCTGCAAATGAGTGTAATTAGCAGAAACCCAACCAATGAAAGAAGGGGAATCCCCATTCATACTTATGGGGATTCCATACGTACTGAACTCCCCTAAGTATGAATGGGGATCACTTAAAAAATACAAGAACACATGAAATAAGTTTTTTAAAATTACATATTTAAAATTAATTAAAATGCCATTTAATTAAATATTTTAAACAAAATGTAATTTTTTGAAAAAGAAATTTATATGGACAGGGTTTTTAACGTATAAATGAGTGATAAAATTTTATTTTTCTTTTTTAAAGCACTTACGCTGGTAAAAGCACGCCATACACAAGGGCATTCGCTGGGCAAAAGTTGGGCAACTAGCGCAACTCTCCGCCGCGGAGTCCCTTCTCCCGGGGATGCAGATGATCTGTCAAGAGAATTTTTGACATCGCAAGTTCCAGGATTTCACGCATGCGCTTCACATGCCTAAACCCGGAACTTGCGCAGCCCCTACGGGCACGTGCGCACCTCGTACGCACCCATAGGGGCTGCAAATTACAGCCCATAATCTTGACTGCACTACCTGAAAGGTGGTGGAAGCAGATTCAATAGTAACTTTCAAAAGGGAATTTGATAAATACTTGAAAAGGAAAAATTTGCAGGGCTGTGAGGAAAGAGCAGGTGAGTGGGATTAGTTGGATAGCTCTTTTAAAGAACCAGCACAGGCACGATCGACCGAATGGCCTCCTGTGCTCTACGATTCAATGAATATGTATTGACAAAGGGACTGAGTGCCCTTTAAACGACGTGATGAGTGTTAATTACTGCCAGTCAACCTCTCTGGCACTGAAAATTAACTTTTACAAGTGTGGAGTCCCATTCCTTCAGGTTTTAATTGTTGGGAGAATTTTACAAAAGCATTTTTTTAGCTTTCCTTCCTGTCTCTTTTTTTCCTCTCTCTCTTAATCGAATCTTACTTTCCCTCTCTCTATTTCTCTTTCTATACCTAATTTGGCACTACATTCACCAAAGTGTTTTATGAATGGGAAATACTGTTTGTGTTTTTTGAAGATGTAACCAGTAGGATGGATAAGGGGGAACCAGCAGATGTAGTGTATTTGGATTTTCAAAAATCATTCGATAAGGTGGCACACAAGAGATTATTACACAAAATTAGGACTCATAGTATTGGGGGTAATATATTAGCATGGATTGAGGATTGGTTAATGGACAGAAAATAGAGCGTAGCAATAAACAGAACTTTTTCAGGTTGGCAGGCTGTGACTAGTGGGGTACCGCAAGGATCAGTGCTTGGGCCTCAGCTATTTACAGTCTATATTAATGACTTAGATGAAGGGACTGAGTGCAACATATCCAAGTTTGCTGATGATACAAAGTTAGGTGGGAAAGTAAACTGTGAGGAGGATGCAAAGAGTCTACAGAGAGATATAGACAGGTTGACTGAGTGGGCAAGAACATGGCAAATGGAATACAATGTGGGGAAGTGTGAAGTTATCCACTTTGGTAGGAAAAACAACAAAGCAGAATATTTTTTGAATGGTGAGAGACTGGGAAGTGTTTGCACACAGAGGGACCTGGGTGTCCTTGTACATGAATCACAGAAAGTTAACATGCAGGTACAGCAAGCAATTAGGAAGGCAAATGGTATGTTAGTTTTTGTTACAAAGGGATTAGAGTATAAGAGTAAAGAAGTCTTACTACAATTATACAGGGCATTGGTGAGGCCACACCTGGAGTACTGTGTACAGTTCTGGTCTACTTACCTAAGAAAAGACATACTTGCCTTAGAGGGAGTGCAACAAAGGTTCACTAGACTGGTTCCTGAGATGAGGGGATTGCCCTATGAGGAGAGATTGAGTAGCCTAGGTCTATATTCCTTAGAGTTTACAAGAATGAGAGGTTGAAACATATAAAATTCTTAAGGGGCTTGACAGGATTAATGCTGGGAAAATGTTTCCACTGGCTAAGGAATCTAGAACACAGGGTCACAGTCACAGAATAAGGGGTCGGCCATTTAGGATTGAGATGAGGAGAAATTTCTTCACTCAAAGGGTTGTGAATTTTTGTAATTCTCTACCTCAGAGAGCTGTGGATGCTCAGTTGTTGAGTATATTCAAGACAAAGGTCAATAATTTTTGGGGAATTAAGGGAATTAAGGGATATGGGGATAATGCGGGAAGGTGGCGTTGAGGTAGAAGATCAGCCATGATCTTATTGAATGGCAGAGCAGGCTCCAAGGGCCAAATGGCCTACTCCTGCTCCTATTTCTAATGTTTTTATGTTATGTTCTTATGTTCTAAATTACACGTCCTTGTTCAGACCGTGCGCTGTTCATTTCACAATCCTTCAATCTGATTGATTAAGGAGATACACAGTTGCTTGCCGTGTTCACTCAGATCCCAGATGCCCTGTAGAGGGCGCAACGCCATTTCCATATTCCACTTCCAGCAACTTCCAGGATGTTAAATGGGCAAGAGCAAGTCTAACTAAGGGCGGGTGCCATTCGTTGTCCAGTTACAGGAATATTGAGGCCAATAAATGATTAAGGGGAATTTTAAAGTGAGTAAGTGTACTATCATTTGCAGTTTTGTGCACAGCGTCTGCATTGATGGAAATGGAGAGATGTGACCATCTGAAACTGCACACATTTTCTTAGCACAACAGAAAAGTTAAAATCATTTTTGAGATAACTTTTCTTCAGTCTAATATACTCGGTGCAGTCATTTTTTGCTTCAAATGGACACCCAAACTATTGAAGTACAGTTTTGGTTTCCATATTTAAGAAAAGATATACTTGCTCTCGAGGCAATTCAGAGAAGGTTCACTCGGTTGATTCCAGAGATGAGGGGGTTGACTTATGAGGAAAGGTTGAGTAGGTTGGGCCTCTACTCATTGGAATTCAGAAGAATGAGAGGCGATCTTATCGAAACATATAAGATTGTGAGGGGGCTTGATCGGGTGGGTGCGGGGAGGATGTTTCCACTGATGGGTGAGACTAGAACTAGGGGGCATAATCTTAGAATAAGGGGCTGCCATTTCAAAACTGAGATGAGGAGAAACTTCTTCACTCAGAGGGTAGTAAATCTATGGAGTTTGCTACCTCAGAGAGCTGTGGAAGCTGCGACATTAAATAAATTTATAACGGAGATAGACAGTTTCCTAGCTGATAAGGGAATTAGGGGTTACGGGCAGCGGGCAGGGAAGTGGACGTGAGTCTAGGTTCAGATCAGCCATGATCCTATTGAATGGCGGTGCAGGCCCGAGGGGCCGTATGGCCTACTCCTGCTCCTACTTCTTATGTAGCATTTGCTTTTATCCCTCATCAGTAGTTGAAGTGAATCTGATAACAGTCAGAAATTAAAAATCATAGCAGAAATATAATCCACCATGACTGAATTGCCTTGGCCAGACATCAGGTGCAATGCCCTTCAGAAAAAAAACTCACAATGCTGTAGTATTCTTGACATGATTCGATGTACATGTGGAACAGGCTCGAGGGGCTGAATGGCCTACTCATGTTCCTTTGTACCTTCAGATCCTAGCTATCAATGTTGCTGTACTTTCACTTACATGACACCGCTTTTACTATGTTCAGCAATCCAAATGCGTAACATTTTTAAAAACTTTAAAAGTAAAAGTAATTATTGTACACAATAATTTATATTAAAATCCACTTCCAGCCTATCAGTTAAGCTTAATTTTTGGAGCTTCCTCCAAGGGCTGCAAATGAGCGCAATTAGCGGACACGCCCAATGTAATAATAATTAATGAATTTCAACTGTAACTGATTTACTCTTGCAGCTTATGATGCTATCAGAACTGTTTCAATTTTTACGTGCAGGTCATATGAACTGTTAGACTAATATTACACCAAAATTGTATGTTAATTTAGTTGTTGCTGAGTCATAATAGAATGGTAAATTGTACAGTAACTGAAGATTACTGTGGATTGCCACCTTGACTGAGGCAACACTCTCTGGAGGACATTTTCTGAGTTTGTTTGCAGGAGGGAGCCTTGCCCGCTGGCCATGTAGACACTGGGACATCATGGGCACCTTGCAGCACAATTGCATGGTTGGCAGATGAGGCTCCGCTCCTGTAAAGTCAACTTGGTAAATCTGCCCATATATAAAGCAGTAGAAATGGGCAAAAATCACTTTTTGAAGCACTTTGAAGGACTTTCTGTCCTTTGAAATTTGTGATGTTTCTGTCTTTATTAAAATGAGAGTGTCAGTGGTGGAATTCGGATTGGCACCCAGTATCAGCACTGGATGTAGAGCAGTGTTTCCTTTGATTGTCTCCGTAAATTCCAGTGCCTTAATTTTAGAATAACCGTAATGCATCTATATGGCTTTTCCATTTTCCACACCAGCTACCCTTATTATCTCTGTGAGTAAGAATGTCAATTTAGCACCAGTAGTACTGAATTGTGTTTGGATTTTTATATGGAATCTCACCCATGAAGACCAGGCAGCAAGCTAGTTCCAAACTCACCTCAACATGGGATCATTACAGCCAATAGAGAAAGGAAACTTTCATCCTATCAGGCTGGCTGTATTCGAGCCCAGGCCCCAGAGGTGAAAGGAAGCTCTGCTGCCCTATTCCATCAATAAGTTAATTTTCTACATTATTAAGTGCAAAGATTGGGACAGTTTTGTAACCATCCAAATTTGTACAATGTTCTCCTACAGCCAGAGAAACTGGGAGACATTTGCACCTCTTTGCGCTACGTTCCGACTGCAGGGAAACTCACTGTCTGCATCCTGGAGGCAAAGAACCTGAAGAAAATGGACGTGGGTGGACTCTCGGGTAAGTAAGACAACAGCTCATCTGAAAGTGCCAGAATTTAAGAGAAGCATTAGAGTTTGCAGTAAGCACAGAGACACTATGTAATATACCACCAGCTCTCCATGAAGGAACAATCAACTGCACTTTATACAGTCTTCTCAACTAGTAGATCCCTCAGGAGCTCTTCAGTTTTTATCCCTTGGCTGTCTGAAAACAACTTGATCAAAATGTATTACTAGTTACTGGTAAGAGAATATCAGCAGACAGCTGTTGAATTAAGAATTAAGCTTTGGTAAAGACTTGGTTTTAGACTCAAATCCCGCAAAGAATACAATTTGTGGGAAATTTGTCACAAAAAGTTAAGTGAGCTGTGTCATAAATATTGGTTTCAATTTAAAGCCCAGTAAAGCCTGATCAAACTCCCTAAACAAAAAAAAATAAAGGTGTTTTTTGTTTCCTTAAGTGATAAAGAGAAAAATAAAAATCCAGCTATATATTTCCTGGTGTACTCATGTTTTGTGCACAGCATTTGTGGCAACAATGCTTTCTCTAAACCAAAATTATATTTAATTCACCTCAAAAAGCTGCCAAATAACATTGAAACCACCCCGATTAGGGATGAAACAATGACATTCTGTGTTGTTTTCATGCTCCCAATTTTATACCAGATTTAACTTCCTTTCCTGTAAAAAGAAAACTGGGAAGACACAACTAAAACCTGGATTCAGTACAACTGAAAAATGGTTCAAAGATCAAAGAAACTTGTGAAAAATAAAATGGAAAATCTAAATGTAATTTTGTGGTTAATTCTTTTCCCATAAGCTTTTCCCTAAATATCCTTCTGTATCCTAGAGAGTGGTTAATTTGAGGTGATTGTCCTAATGCAGTATTAAGTTGGTATAGGATATGGAGCCACATTGAATCCCTTTTGTTCTGCTTTCAGTAAGTGTCCTACCCAGTGATTTCATTGACTATTAGTGCAATACATCACTTCCATGACTAGAGACGCTTTAAAAAAGTAACCAATCATCTCTCCTGAACATTTTCATTCATAGTGCTGCCAGCTCTCTGGTACCTTCTCAAAATGACAACTCTTCATTTATGACCTTGGTGTGGGGGTCAGCATGCTTTGTAACAGTGCGAGGTTTGTGGTCAGAGCCAAGCCATGAAACTGACCTCACTCAACATCCATTCAAAGGCATTTTGAAGCAGGAATCCACGGCCCAGGGGCATGATGGCATTTTATATCATTCCTACTGTGATCCTGTCTGAGTTCAGTCAACAGCACAGGCAGAGGGGTCAAACCTGAGATCTTCTTTATCTATAAACTAGCTGGGGGGAGCCCGGCGTTGCCAGGGCTGTTTTGGGCTGGGCGGTTTAAATCGAGTCTCAGGCTTTGGGGCCTCTCTGTGTCCCTCTGTGAATCTGCTGCCGGGCAACATTTTAAATCGAGTCCCAGGCTTTTGGGCCCTGTCTGTGTCCCTCTCTCAATCTGCTGCCGGGCAACATTTCTACCTTTTAATACCTTGAAAGATGAAAGTGAAAGTACTTATAAAACATTTTTGGTAAATCTTATGTTATTTTTAAAAGAGATACTAACTTTTTCAAAGCTGGATGATCAAAGTAGTTTGAGCTGGAAGCAGTGAAACAATGGCTGCCACATCCCTGAGATGAAAATGATTAGTCCCGCCCACACACACACACCGATTGGCCAACCATCAGGGGACCGTACTTCTTGATAACGTGTAAGTAGCAGATAATGAGTTTAATTTTGAAGGTTTTTTGCATAAGGCGCGAACAATTTTCGTCCGACCGAAAAGTTAATATGCTTACGACCGTCCCGGAACCGTAAGCTTTCTTTGGAGGTAACGCGCGCGTAGGTAGGCTCTATAACTTTCGAGCGCATAGCCGGACAGACGCACACCCGAGGACAGACAGACAGAAGGACAGACAGACAGACAGAACGACTCGTTTATATATATAGATGGTACCATTTTATAAAGGGTGCAGGAATAGAGAGACCTGGGGGGGGGTTCACACACACAAATCTTTGAAGTTGGCAGGACAAGTCGAAAAAGCTATTAAAAAAGCATATGGGATCCTTGGTTTTATAAATAGAAGGCATAGAGCACAAAGACAAAGAAGCTGTGCTAAACCTTTATAAATCACTGGTTCAGCCTCAGCTGGAGAATTGCGTTCCACTCTGGGCACCACACTTTAGGAAGGATGTCAAGGCCTTGCAGTGGGTGTGGAGCAGATTTACCAGAATGATGCCTGGAATGAGAGACTTCAGTTATGTGGAGAGACTAGATTGCTCTCCTTAGAGCAGAGAAGATTTAACAGAGATGTTGAAAACTATGTAAGGTTTTGATAAAGTAAATAATGAGAAACTGTTTCTACTGGCAGGAGGGTCAGTACCTAGAGGACACAGATTTAAGATAATTGACAAAAGAACCAGAGGGGAGAGGAGGAGAATTTTTATTACACAGCGAATTGTTATAATCTGGAAAGTACTGCCTGAAAGAGTGGCGGAAGCAGATTCAAACTTTCAAAAGGGAA
The DNA here is from genome assembly GCF_052327205.1 of Somniosus microcephalus. Taxonomy (NCBI): domain Eukaryota; kingdom Metazoa; phylum Chordata; class Chondrichthyes; order Squaliformes; family Somniosidae; genus Somniosus; species Somniosus microcephalus. The sequence goes on from NC_141004.1 coordinate 50,072,037, forward strand.
TTGGACAGATACTTGAACAGGAAAAACTTGCAGGGCTATGGGGAAAGAGCAAGGGAGTGGGACTAATTGAAAAGAAAGAAAGACTTGCATTTATATAGCGCCTTTCACGACCACCGGACGTCTCAAAGTGCTTCAGTCAATTACATACTTTTGAAGTGGAGTCACTGTTGTAATGTGGGAAACACGGCAGCCAATTTGCGCACAGCAAGGTCCCACAAACAACAATGTGATAATGACCAGATAATCTGTTTTGTTATATTGGTTGAGGGATAAATATTGGCCAGGACAATTGATTACTCTTTCAAAGAGCCGGCACAGGCACGATGGGCTGAAGGGCCTCCTTCTGTGCTGTATGATTCTATGTGGTTCAACCATAGCAGAGAATGCAGACAACGGAACCACTGGAGAAGGAGGATAACAAGAGAGTAGGTTTCATGTATGTGACTGCCAAGTTGTAAAACAAACAACCTAAAGACCCAGTGCCATTATGCAGAATCTAGGTAGGGTCGATTTGCAGCTACCCAACATGTTGGAAGAATGATGGTTTTTGCACAGATCTATTGATGGCATTTAAGAGTAAATTCACCATTTCCGCAGCCTGGAGTTAGGGCTACAATGCTGTCGTGCTAATTTTCTGACCCACACACCTTTTGGAGTAGAAATTGGTATGCATTACGCTTTTTTTTTCCAAGCATAAAACGGGCGCAACACATACCAATTTAGCAGTGGAACGGCTTGTGCCCATTCTGTACAGGCAATAGTCCCACTGCTCAATTTGTGGGGCCTGTTTCTTAGGTGTCCTTGTAACACCATTTTTGTGGGTGGAAAACGGGAGCAAACTGGACCAATTTGGGGCATGACATCCTGCGCCCAATTTGCAGAAGTATTAAGGGGGCTGCCTTATTGGCAGAGGCGACTTTGCAGGCATCCCTGATGGACACCTAAAGCAGGCGTGAGGCCCCTTACAAATGTAAACGAGGGGTCGAATGCCTGTTTTAGGACCCATTGCAGAAATTCATCAGCCGGGTCTGCTCCACTCGGAATTCTTAAGTGGTCATTGCGGCTGAAACAGTGTCATAAATAGACATTCTTATTATGAACACAGCTAGCTTTTGCTAGACACTTTTATTGAGCACATGTGGACTAGGTACAGTATCTGTAGAGGCATCCATCTTGACTGCTGCCTTCTGGGTAGCCTAGTGCCTCATGGGTAATGTAGTCTTAATACACATACAGCTGGGTAGTGTAGTCTTATACATACAGCTATATACAGCTCTACACAGCTCTACGGCTCCACCTAGTGTCCACTATAGAATGACATGTTATTGATCATTACATCCCCCTTTCTTTGAAGTTTAACAAAATCAATATCAATCAACTTTCAAGAAAACAATAAAGATAATATCAATAACACTTTTGTTAGTGCTCTATAAACATAAACATTTTCAAAACAGTCAACACATTTTCAAAGCTTTACATTGTACTCAAAGATTAAGTCTATCAGGCTCTTTTACTTCACGTGTGGATCTTCTCAACACGGGTAAGTCTGATGTGTCTTCATGAGATTGTTCTGGTGGTAAATGACAAGATGCAGTTGCGGCATTGTCATCAATCTGCTCTTGTATAGATCGAGGTCTCCTTGCGATCTTTGCTTGGAGAGGGTTTCAGTGTTTCCTTCACTCTTCATGCCATAACTCTCAATGTAGTCAATGCACTCTCGAAAAACTGCTGGCAGCTGGATCCCATCATACAGCATAGTCCTCTCAGCAGCCTCGGCTAATGGAACACCAAAGATTGGCCTGAGGGAAGAAGGAGTATCCACCGGAACTGCTTCCTGCTCTGGTGCAGGCTTCTTCTTTTTCTTTTTCTCTTTCCACTGCTTAACAACATCTGCTGCGGTTATATCTTTGGACTTTTTCTCCTTGTGTTTTTCCTCTTTGCGCTTTTCTTCCTTTGGCTTCTCTTTGACCTTAAAGTCTTTTTCTTTCTTTTTGGAGAAACTAGGCTTTTTGAAGACATGGATACCCTTTGGCCTTTTCATCCTTGATGGGCTCTCTGCTTCATCACCTGAGTCATCTGGTCTGCTTATGGCACAGTTTATACGGTAGACTCTCTTGACCAGTTCTAAGTCTTCACAAGCTTTGTCACCTAGTATCGAATCAAGTCTTTCAGCCACAACAGAAAACATGAGATGATGCACTTTGTCTTTGACTGTCACTTTAAGTCTGCATACACCTAAGCTATCTATTTTCTGTCCATTATAGCTCTTCAGTAGTACTGACTTTTTCTGTATTTTGGGCTTTTCTTCCATATTTTTTATGTCACTCATACTGATTAAGTTTGCTTTTGCCCCAGTGTCTAGTTTCAATGTAACTAATGCTCCATTTATCTGCAGTGGGATCATCTATTTGTCCACTTTTACTGCATTGACTTTATGTTCAGCATTGTCCATTTCTGAGGGCTGCACATTTTCTGTATCTTTTTTGATATCGTCACATGACACCATTCCTACAAAAAATGTCTCACTTAAATCAATGTCCTCAGTCACATTAACTTGTTGCCCTTTTGTTGTTTTTACTTTTGAAAAGCATTGTTTGGCAAAGTGATTCTTTCCATTACACTTTGTGCACATTTTTCCAAACGCTGGGCATTGTCTTAACTGGTGTTTGTAACCACAGCATTTACAATTAAAAATTTCATCCTCCGATTGCTTTTCATTTCTGTTCTGCCCATGTTTCTTCCCCTTATAGGACACAGCACCGACAGCAGCATTATCACTCATTACAATCGTATCATTATTGATTTCACTGAAAGTCTTCGTGTGCTTTCGAGCTAGCTCGCTGGCTTGGCATATTTTCACTGCATTTTCCAAATTTAGTTCGGTTTCTCTCAACAGACGTTCCCTGACTTTTTTATCATGAATACCAAACACAATCTGGTCACGAATCATGGATGATTTCAGCTCAGAGAAATTACATGTCTGTGCTTTCAGTTTCAGATCAGTTATAAAGCTATCAAAAGTCTCATTTTGTTGCTGTGTCCGAGAACGGAAGATGTATCTTTCATAGGTCTCATTCTTTTTGGGAGAGCAATGTGCATCAAATTTTTTTAGCACATCTTCTAATTTTCCTCTGTTCTCCTCTGGATTAAATACAAATATATTAAATACCTCTATTGCCTGTGGGCCTGCAACCGTAAGCAGCAACGCTATCTTCCTTGCGTCTGGCTTCGTACCGAATCCGATGGCTGCAATATAGAGTTCGAATTGTTGTTTAAGAGTCTGCCAATTGTAGTCGATGTTTCCTGTGAGTTTCAAACGCTCTGGTGGCTTCAAATTCTCCATGTCGCTTTTCACAATTTTCAGCAGATCTTCACCATTCTGGTACCATCTTATGTTCATTAATAAATAGACATTCTTATTATAAACACAGCTAGCTTTTGCTAGACACTTTTAGTGAGCACATGTGGACTCGGTACAGTATCTGTAGAGGCATCCATCTTGACTGCTGCCTTGTGGGTAGCCTAGTGCCTCATGGGTAATGTAGTCTTAATACACATACAGCTGGGTAGTGTAGTCTTATACATACATCTATATACAGCTCTACGGCTCCACCTAGTGTCCACTATAGAATGACATGTTATTGATCATTATAGTCGTTGCGGCTGAAACAGTGACAATCACCAAAATGTAAGTTTTTTTGAATAAATTGAAGTGAAGTGTTGCTGTGAAGCTATGAGAATCCGGAGTGCTTCCTTGACTCCAAAGTCCTCATGATTCTCCCCCCCGCCCCAACCGTTGCTGTTCCAACCCCCCTCCCAGAACTTACATTCCGGTCTTTGCCAGCAAGGCAAGCAGCCTAATATTGTTCTTAGTAAAACGCGTGAGCTGCCTGTGGAAGTGTGACAATCACCAGCCTCGGGCCTCCCGTTTGGCTGTTGACATACCAATGGTTACGGACCTGAAAACCAGCCATAACCAAATTCAGCCCCTCAATAATCCTCTGTTTTTATATTCTAGATTAATAACACGACTAAAATTAGACAAAGCCATCTAACTTCACAATACCAATTTAAACAGATCTAGGGGGAAAAATTGTGGGCCGGCGATCGCTAACTTCAGTTTTATCGCCCCAAGAGGGAGGTGGAGCACCAATTCAAGCACTCCACTTCCTCCTTAGAGCGCTAAACCTGAATATCGGGACGGTGCCTTCTGCAGCGCTACGCACTGGGCCACGTAGCGCTACCACATGGAAGTGCTCTTCTCATCAAAGGGGAGGGCCCAAGCCCACAACTCTGAGGGGCCCTACCTGGACCACCGGGGAGCAGGGTGCTGTGCCAGCAGCCCGGCACTCAAGAGAAGTGCCGGGCTGCCAGATCACGGCACGGACCCCACGTTCAAAGACGCAACGGGCTGCGACAAGTAAGTCGGCCGATTATTTTTTTCCCTGCCCGCCACCTCCCCGTTAATTAGCGCCCCGCAAGCCTCCTGCCACTCCGTTCCCGCCCCCTGAATCGGTTGCTGTCATTGCCCGGCGCAGATCCACGGGGCGTGGGCCAATTTTGTAGGCGGGGCGAAAACAGGGCGCTGCGCACCATTACTGCCGCCGCTAAACTCCCGCTGAATTTAGCAGGAGTTGTTAGCGGTGCCGCACCCAGACGAAAAGTCATTTGCACCCCACTAGCAGCCCCCGCCCCTCGGGGCGCTAACAAGAGACACAAATGCACCTAATTTCTAGCCCCTAAATGCAATTTTCTTGCTTACTTGGTTCTTCTTAATATTACAAATTCTAGAAATCCTAAGAAAGAATGAGTAGAGGTGAGAATGCCCTCTGCAGAAGGGTAGGACGTATTGAGATACAATACTCAGCAACCTTATAATAAATCGAAACTTTAATTGGCATAATAACAATGGAACTAGAAAGATGCACCGTCAGAATGTATCTGTTTCGAGGCCACGTGACCTCAGTCCTTCTGCAGATGTCTGCATCTCCCCTTTGGAGGCCATCCAAACCCTGGCACTTTACATCATTTACCTGCCGCATCTATTTACTGACTCAACAGAACACTGTCCTCCATCTTCTCAGGAAAGCATGCTTGGCAAATAAGAACAAGGGTAGGCTCATTTGTTTAGTCTTCTGAGAGATTGCCACGCTTATCCTGATGCTAAGAGAGACTGCTGTACATTCATTCTGCAGATAAGTATATGCCATTATATATGCTCAATACAACTGATCTTTTAAATTATGCACCTGGCCTGTATAGACACCAGTGGGTTAATTTCAAGCCACCATATTGTAATCACTTTATCTGAATGTCCACATGAATGAGGAAAATCAATCTCCAGATCAATATTTATTTACGCACTACAATACCAATATCATGGCTGGTGTGAAACCTATAACCAGGGAGGTTAATCTATCATACCCTTTTATCCTCCATCCAAGCTCTGAAATGGAGTCTATTCCAGATTGGGGATCGCTCAATTGTTGCACCAGATTGAGAATTACTCAAATATTCACTATAAAAATTCTTGAAGTTCAGGCCACAAACACACACAGCGGCCACGATTTTGCCATCGCTCAGAGTACGGGTTCAGAGGCGGGTCCGCTGTCAAAATAAAAATGATTGACAGCGGATTGGAAACCCGCTCCGAACCCGCCTCCATGTTAGTTTCCAAAGTGTCGGGTCTGCGATTTCAGAACAGATCCGACACCAAGTGGCGGGGGAGGCATTTAAGATAGTTAAATGCTTGTTCAACGTTTGTTAACTACAATTTTGCCAGCCTATTTCTATTTCCCCACTTTTTTAATGAGCTTCACGTCGTTCGGAGATCACGTCAGTTAAGTAGGTCGGGTTCTCTGTCTCCCCATTGCTGTGAATAGGTGACAGCTGCAAAAGTGGTATGAAAGCTACCATTTCACAGCTGTTCACTTTCCAATGTCAGAAGCTTGAGCCTTCAGGAATTGGAAGACACTTTTAAACTGTATGCAGTTTGGAAGTGTTTAGAGTAAACTCTCTATCCACTGTCACCTCCTTGGAGCAAGCTCTCTCACCATTGACAGATCGCTTCTGTCATCTCAACTTCAGCTGCCATCTATTCCAGCAACATCAGTGCCCTTGAAAAAATCTCACCTTGGTCCTCTGAATCCCTCCACGATCAGCCCCAGCACCAACATCACGAGGTACACCAACAACAATACCAATCTTCTCCGCAATCACCTGATGTTGCACAGGACACAGGGCATCAGCACCCGACAACATTGCTGCCTGAGAGGCCAGCGATGGCATCACCATGGCCAGATTTACTTCATTGACGCTGTACACCCTGGCTGCCACATGATGCGCCAGGTTAACGTCACCCCACACCAGCACCATAAAGCATCCCTACAATGTCCAAGCCATTCCTTTCACACTCATCACATTTGGGGGGAGTTATGTCTCAACATTCACTGGAACTCACAAAGACACTTCCAAAGGTGAGCACAGATCTTTCCAATAAGGTAAAGTGTTGAAAATATAGATTTCAGTGTTTGAGAACACATTAACAGAAACTTCACATGAACATTGGCTAAACCACCCAAGTGCCTACCCTTGTGTGTTGTTAGTTCGTATGCTAGCAGTAGGTTGAGGGTGAGTGTGATGGGTGGCTAGTGAGATGGGGAAGTGATAATGTAGATAGAGAGGGATGGGTGGAGGTGCAAGGTAAGTTGGTGTGAGTAAGGATGTGCAGGAGTAGCGTAGGGAAGGCAGATTGATGTGGATGTGATGAGTGGCACAGCAGGATGAGGTTGAGTGTGGCTTGGCAGTAACGTTTCATGATCTACTGAGATCATTGAAAAGCTTGTGCCACAGCACCCTGGTTCTCCTGACGACTTCCAAGCTTCTGCCCTCCTGTGCAATGTGCAACCAGGCTGCATTGATCTCCTGGGGAGATCTCTTCTGGGAAGGGATCTGTGACTCCGTAAGCATATGGAGGGAGTCATGGGAGAGCCTGGGTGCAAGCGTCCACCTTTGTGCAGTGCTCGTCAGTGTTTGTAGCACCTCAATGCTGTAGAATACTGACAGCAGAACTGTTAAGATCAATTTGGACATGGCCCCTTTAAGGAAACTGCCTGATGACGTGTCATCAAATGACGTCATCAGACCCGCTTCCTATTAATTGGTTGGGAACCTTGCAGGGTGGGCTTAACAAGCCCAATCAACAAAAAATTGCTTGGAGAGTGCGGGCTGCAGTAGGCAGCGGGCTGGGACCGCAACACTGACCCCAGCCGCCCCAGATCCGCCTTGGTCAGCGAAATTGTGGCCATCGTCTCAGAGTGTATGTGAAGGATATCTCAATAATTCAGGTACCTCTAATAGGCATCATTTGCCATTAACTGTTTAAAGACTAGCGCAACATTTTTGAATTGGCAAAGATTACAAGACTTTCAAATAATCAAAAATACTATCATTAACAAACAGTCCATGTAGAATCATAGAATAATACAGCACAGAAGGAGGCCATTCAGCCCATCGTGCCTGTGCTGGCTATTTGAACGAGTTATCCAATTAGTACCACTCCTCTCCTCTTTACCCACTGCCCAGCAAATTTTTACTTTTCAGATTACTGCACAGGAATTGCAGGCAACGGGTCTTAGCTGTCACATTGGAATACAGAGTAGAATTTCTAAATTTGCCAATGACACGAAACTTGGGGGTGTGGCAAACAGTGAGGATGATACCAATCGACTGCAACAGGACGTAGAAAGGCTAGCAGAATGGGCAGACAAGTGGCAGATTGAATTTAATAATGAGAAGTGTGAGGTGATGCATTTTGGCAGAAGGAACAGGGAGAGGCAATAGACACTTAATGGCACAGTTTTAAAGAGTGTGCAGAGACAGAGGGAACTGGGAGTTAATGTGCATAGGTCCCTGAAGGTGGCGGGACATCTTGAGAGAGTGGTTAACAAAGCATATGGAATCTTGGGCTTCATAAATAGAGGTATTGAGTACAAAAGTAGAGAAGTTATGTTGAACCTTTATAAAGCGCTGGTTAGGCCACAACTGGAGTACTGCGTCCAGTTCTGGTCACCGGACTTTAGGAAGGAGGTGAAGGCCCTTGAGAGGGTGCAGCGGAGATTTACCAGAATGGTTCCATGGATGGGGGATCTTAGCTACAAGGACAGGTTGGAGAAGCTGGATTTGTTTTCAATAGAGCAAAGGAGGTTGAGGGATGATTTGATAGAGGTGTGCAAGATTATGACGGGTTTGGATAGGCTAGATGGAGAAAGGCTGATGGTACAAGGACTAGGGGACACAGATTAAGGTTTTGGGCAAGAGATACAGGGGGGAATGTGAGGAAAAACGTTTTTACGCAGTGAGTGGTGAGGACCTGGAACTCACTGCCGATGGAAGTGGTGGAAACGGAGACACTCAGGGGGAAAAATTGGGTGAGTAGCGCCACCTCTTAGCGCCTAAAGAGGCAGTCAGTGGCTGTAGCGCCACTGGCTGCGCCTCCCGCGATATTCAGCAGGGGCACTAATGGTGGCATTAGCCATTTGCGCTGCGCCGCCACCGATGACATCATCGGTGTGCGCAGCACCCCATTTGCGCCCCGTTCGCGATATTTGGTAGCGAACGCCGCAGTTGCGCCGTTCGCTACCCGCGCCCGGTTCACGGGGCCTTACTGTGCCGGCAGCGGCGCAAGTTAAGGTGGAGGTGCAGGGCGGCCGCCTTTTTCGTCAGCCGCCTGCCAGCACCTCTGTCCCCGGCCTCCTAACCCCCCCCCCCCCCGTGGCATTGCCGGCTGTTTCCCGAGAGCCCGGCACTTCTCCTTGGTGCCGGGCTCGTTTGCCGGCACTCGCGAGTGGTGATCGCATTGTTGCAGGCCCCTCCCCCTTAACAGTGGGAGGAAGGCCTGCAGTACCGCAGCGCGCCGTGCCGCAGCGTGTGGCGCTGTGGCACGTTGCGCTGCGATATTCAGTTTCAGCGCCTCAAGAGGGACGCGGAGCGCCTCGAGCCGCGCCCCGTCTCCCTCTAGGGGCGCTTCAACTGAATTTGCGGCGCAAATTCCAGCGCACAAGCGAACTTTGCGCTGATTGGGCGCCTCAGGCCAATTCCTAGGCCTCAATGTTTTCAAGGGGGGAACTGGATAGGCACTTGAGGGAAATAAACTAGCAGGGCTACGGGGATAGAGCTGGGGAATGAGACTTACTGGATTGCTCTACAAAGAGCCGGCATGGACTCAGTGGGCTGAATGGCCTCCTTCTGTGCCATTATGACGCTATGACTCTATGGGGGTGATTTTGTCAATGGGGGCGCGTTGGAGGTGGGACTCCCACTTGTCGGGTTTTAGTTCTGCCTCCAGTGGCTTGTGGCCAACCCACGCTATTTTCCCTTGATTGACCTTGTTAAGCTGGCCCAGCAGGCTTTGCAGGCCAATTAAGGGAAAGCCGGTTACAGGTGACATCAGCAAGTGATGTTTCATCTGTCAAGAGCTTTTGACAGATGAATTGTCATCGTTTGACGGCTCTGTGAAGCTGTCAAACTCTGACAATCTGTCCTTTAAGTTCAGTCCTGTCACTCAGGCTCAGTTAGAGATCTCTCCTGAGCAGAAAGCAGAATGCTGCAGCTTTTGACAGTTCAGCGGCCATTCTGCTTTCTGTGCCGGTGAGATCAGGGACTCCCGAGACCTGAAGGGAGGAAGCCTGCAGAAAGAAGTAAAGGTAAGTAAAACTTATTAAAACACTATACACTCACCTCACACACTCACCTCTCCACACTTGCACCCATCACTCACCTGCACACCGGACATCGCGGCACCACCGACCCCCGCAGACCGACGGGCCGTCTCGCTGACCCAGGCGTGGTTTGGAGTCATCGGGAAGCCCACACTTCAGGGCTGAAAATAGGGATTCTCAAAAAATCTGCCTGTTAACTACCTGTTAATAGACAGTTAATTGACACTAATCCCCTTCCTGCCTCATGGGAGGCGGCTCCCAAATTCTTGTTCCCACTCCGTTTAGCAGATTCATCCAGCTCTGTGCTTTAGCGGATATCGCCCTAATATATACCTTTTGAAACACAGTAGTTAAAACTTGTCAGTCAACTGCCAGCCACAATAATCGACACTTAGTCAGGGACCTACTTACAGCTGATTGACTGTTAACTGCCACTGACTTACAGTTTATTTCTGTATTTCTTAAATTCTACTTCATAGAGTTTATCATAAAAATGTATTGCATACCGTACAATGGAAAATTGCATATTGTTGAAAACTGCAAAGGCCTGTCAACGTTCCAGAGACTTTGAGGCTTCAGTAAGAATTTTCTATATTGAATCAAGTTAGTGATGGCTACACTCAAAGTACTGAATGACTTTACACCAAATGCTAAACCATATTGTACAGCCAATGTTTTCCCCAATCCAGGAGTTTTATGTAATAAATCAATGTCTTGATAAAATAAGTTTTGTAGCTTCTGCTTTATAATATGTTCATCAAATGATTCAAATCATAATATATTTTGCTTATTAAAAAAAAATGCAACCTCCAGCGTCACCAGGCCAGGGAGGAGAAAAGTGGCCAGGATTCTTGCTCCTGATTGCTGCCCCCTCACTATTGCTGGAAGGTTTGTGTGCAGATGCGACATGAAGACAGGCTCAGGTCCCGCTCTGATGTCGCAAATAGCCTGCGAACGCTCATTGTCTCGGCTCCTACATGTCAGACAGACATTTGGGTGAGATATTGGAATTGAGCCTCTGTATGAGTCACTCCCATCAAGAAAGGAGAAAGTAAATTAGGGATTTAGTGGAAAAGATTTAAACAAAAATAGCACTATGAGTGTCATGGGCTCTCGGCCATACATAAAACTTCTTGACTGGAAATGATGAAGAAAAAGTGCAGGCCGATCAATCTGTTCTGAGTGTTTACAATAGTAACATTTTTTGTCAGTAACTTCTGCGCAATGTCCTACACAGACTGAGGAAAGTGTCTAATCAGCACAATAGAATTACACTGCACACACCCAGCTCAACACAAGAACTGAAAATGTCATGACACTAACTTACTTCTTCATCCCTTCACCAATTAAATCATTAAAATAAATGTTTCCCTTAAACTCATCTGTTAATGTACTGTCACTAATGCAGAGACTTGTTTCTGGCAAGTACATGGCCTGCTAAGTTATCTGCTCATATATTCTACTAATTAGCATATTTTTAGCTATTGCTACAGCTGCAAGTGAAAAAAGATCACTTGTATCGTGATCTGTAATTTTTCTTGTTTCTCATCATTACACTATGCTACAAATCTAATAATGAGGATTCAGGGTTAGCAACAGCTGCATCTGTTTGCATTACTTATTTTGACGTTTGGAAGTGCCTGGGCGTGTGTGTATGTGCCTCTCTCTTGCTCTCTCATAGCCATTTCAGAAAATATAAGCAAAGCATCCATATTTTTCCCCTTCTATTTATGGCACATTCAAGTCTTAAGACAAGTAAACATATCCTGTGGTTAGGGCTATTTGGTACAAAAGGAAGGTAGAAGGTAGCTATTTAATTTCTACAGTTTGTTAGATCAGCTAATAGTGAAAGACAGGATGACAGGAAGAGATTTCTGAGAGGGTTAACCAAGTTCCATTCAAGGGGAAGCTAGATAAGCACAAGAGGAAGAAAGGAATAGAAGGATATGTTGATGGGTCGAGAAGAAGAGGGATGGGAGGAGGTTTGTGTGAAACACGAATGACAGCATAGACCTACTGGGCCAATTGGCCTGTTGTAAATACTTTGTAATACTATGTAAGTAGAAAGGGCCAGCAAGAAGGAATCAATAGCAACACAAGAAGGGGACAGTGATGGGAAGATACCGGTCTGAAAGATCTGCAGGTCGCAAACCTAGCCCGACACACTCCAGTGCCTAGCTGCCACGGGAGGAGGGGCGTGTCCCCTGTAGTGCCCAACCCCCACCCCCACCCACCCTTGGCCCCCCTGTATAGTGGGCGCAATCCTAAAAAATATATTTTTGTAATTCATCTTCAGTGATCCAGATTGCTTCCTTGGCCTGGAGAACCCCCACCACCCGGGTCCCATATGCACTGGTATGGATCACGTCATTCAGCCTACTGGCCTCCAGTATTATATCGGATCTGTTATGGGCTGTGGAAGTGGTAACTCCCAGCAGGGGGAGTCTACACCCCTTGCACCGCTCCCTCTAACATACCTGGCCTTGTGAGGAGCAGGTGCATGTTTCACCCCTCACAAGGCCTACCAGATTTTGCACCTAAAGCAGTTAGTCATAGAGTCATAGAGTTATACAACACAGAAAGAGGCCCTTCAGCCCATCGTGTCCATGCTGGCCATCAAGTCCTGTCTATTCTAATCCCATTTTCCAGCACTTGGTCCGTAGCCTTGTATGCTATGGCGTTTCAAGTGCTCATCTAAATACTTCTTGAATGTTGCGAGGGTTTCAGGCAGTGAGTTCCAGATTCCAACCACCCTCTGGGTGAAAAAGCTTTTCCTCAAATCCCCTCTAAACCTCCTGCCCCTTATCTTGAAACTATGTCCCCTGGTTATTGACCCCTCTACTAAGGGGAAAAGTTACTTTCTATCTACCCTATCTATGCCTCTCATAATTTTGTACACCTCAATCAGGTCCCCCCTCAGCCTTCTTTGCTCTAAAGAAAATAACACCAGCCTGTCCAGCCTCTCTTCATAGCTGAAGTACTCAGAATCACAGAAGAATCACAGAAACCCCACAGTGCAGATAGAGGCCATTTCGGCCCATCGAGCCTGCACCGACACATATCCCACCCGATCCCCGTTACCCCTACACCAACACATATCCCACCCCTATCCCCGTAACCCCACGTATTTAATCCCCCTAACACTAAAGTCAATTTTATCATAGCCAATCAACCTAACCCGCACAACCTACTCCAGCCCAGGTAACAGCCTGGTGAATCTCCTCTGCACCCTCTCCAATGCAATCACACCCTTCCTATAGTGTGGCGATCAGAACTGCACACAGTATTCCAGCTGTGGCCTAACTAGCGTTTTGTACAGCTTCACCATAACCTCCCTGCTCTTATATTCTATGCCTCGGCTAATGAAGGCAAGTATCCCATATGCCTTTTTAACCACCTTATCTACCTGTCCTGCTGCCTTCAGGGATCTATGTACATGTACACCAAGGTTCCTCTGATAATCTGTCCTTCCTAGGGTCCTACCATTCATTGTGTATTCCCTTGCCTTGTTAGTCCTCCCAAAATGCATCACCTCACACTTTTCAGGGTTAAATTGCATTTGCCTCTGTTCTGCCCATCTAACCAACCCATCTATATTGTCCTGTAGCCTGAGGCTTCCCTCCTCACTATTTACCACTCCACCAATTTTCGTGTCATCTGCGAACTTACTGATCATACCTTCTATATTCATATCTAAATCATTAATATACACTACAAACAGCAAAGGACCCTGCAACGATCCCTGTGGTACACCATTGGACACAGGCTTCCAGTCACAAATACAACCTTCGACCATCACCCTCTGCCTCCTGCCACTAAGCCAATTTTGGATCCAATGTGCCAAATTGCCCTGGATCCCATGGGCTCTTACCTTCTTGACCAGTCTCCCATGCGGGACTTTGTCAAAAGGCTTCCTGAAGTCCATGTAGACTACATCAACTGCACTACCCTCATCCACACACCTAGTCACCCCCTCGAAAAATTCGATCAAATTGGTTAGACATGATCGCCCCCTGACAAAACCATGCTGACTATCCTTGATTAATCCTTGCCTCTCCAAGTGGAGACTAATTCTGTCCCTCAGAATTTTTTCCAATAATTTCCCTACCACTGATGTTAGGCTCACTGGCCTGTAATTCCCTGGTTTATCCCTACTACCCTTCTTGAATAATGGTACTACTTTAGCTGTCCTCCAGTCCTCTGGCACCTCCCCTGTGGCCAGAGAGGTTCTGAAAATATGCGTCAGAGTTCCTGCAATCTCCTTCCTTGCCTCACACAGCAGCCTGGGATACATCTCGTCTGGGCTTGGGGATTTACCCACTTTTAAGCCCGCTAAAACCGCTAGTACCTCCTCCCTCTCAATACTAATTTGTTCAAGTATATCACACTCCCCCTGCCTGATTTCTATGCCTACATCGTCCTTCTCCATAGTGAACACAGATGCAAATATTCATTTAAAACCTCACCTACATCTTGTGAGAGTCCAGCAGAACCACTGAACAAATTCTGTCTCACTAAGTACAAAGGCATCAGAATGTGCAATAAAGTGATATAAAGTGAGGAAAACGCAAAATTGAGATGAGATATGAGAGAAACAAAAGTTATAAATGGAAAAAGAAAACATTGTATACTCTCATTTTCAATCAAATTGGCCCTCGCAGAAAGTATGCAATAGCAATAACAATAAAAACTGGCTTTTATATAGTGTCTTTAACATAGAAAACCAGCCCAAGGCATTCCACAGAGGTGTAATTTAAAAAAAATGGATGCCAAGTCAAAGAAGGAGATATTAGGAGGGGTGACCAAAAGCTTAGTCAACGAGGTGGGTTCAGAGAAGGAAAGGGAGATGGAAAATGGACGGGGGGCTGTTTATGGAGACATATCAAGAGTGGTGCCCAGGTGCCTGAAGGCATAGCCACCAATGGTCACACAAAAGGCCAGAGTCAGAGGAACTGTAAGTTCGGGTGGGGTTGTAGGGCTGGAAGAGGTTACCGAGATGGGGAGGGGAAAGGCCCTGAAGAGATTAAACAAAAGGATGAGAAATTAAAATTTGAGGCACAGGGAAACTTGGAGCCAATGTAGGTTGGCAACAACAGGGGTAATGGGTGAGTGGGACTTGGTGTGGGATAGGATACGGGGCAGTGAAGCTTTGAATTAGCTGAATTTTACAGAGGGTAGAGGATGGGAGGCCAACCAGACGAACAATGGAATAAGTCAAGTCTAGAAGTGGATTGGGGTTATAGCAACAGATAGGCTGAGGCAGGAGTGGAAGAAGGCACTATTATGGAGGTGGAAGTAGTCGTTTGTTGTGATAGAGAGGATATGTGTGGAAGTGGGCGGTCTTTGTCATAAAGAGGATATGAGGATACCCAACAGACTGAGACCAGAGGATAAAGGAGGCACAAGTGTGGCACAATATAAGCAAGAATTGGAAGAAAAGTGTGAAAACGTGTCCATTTGAAATCATAGAATGATACACCACAGAAGGATAATATTCAGCCCATCGTGTTTGTGCCGGCTCTTTGAAAGAGCTATCCAATTAGTCCCACTCCCCTGCTCATTCCCCACAGCTCTGCAAATGTTTCTCCTTCAAGTACTTATCCAATTCTCTTTTGAAAGTTACTATTGAAGCTGGTAACACCACCCTTTCAAGCAATGCATGCTGGATCATAACAACTCGCTGCGTAAAAAAAAGTTTCCTCATGTCACCTTTGGTTCTTCTGCCAATTACCTTAAATCTGTGTCCTCTGGTTATCCTTCTGTTCTCCAGTCTGTATTTTATTTACTAAAATCCAAATCATTATTTGAAATTAGGATAGTGGGGATCACAGTTTGCAGCTAACATTTAGCACAATGACGATATTAATAGGGACAGGATACTGTTCATTTTACATTTAGGGACATTCTGCAGTTGTGTAGTTTTGTTAAATGCTTCTGCAGAAGTTTATAAGTCATTTCCTCTTCAGAGATACATGTGACTTTGCGAGTTGCCTCTCCTCTTCACAAAGTCCACAGACATATTTATCTAGCACAATCACCGTTGCCAATTTTAAACTGCTATAATACTGGCAAGCTACAATTTCTTATAAAGATACAGATAATGTTGAAATTCTTATCATCTGAAACAGGACAGATTTATGCTCAGTTACAGGAGGTAGACTTAAAAATGACCACAGCAGTGTCAGTTTTCCTTTACAAAAGCAAATAACTATCTAATCTCACTAACATCGTGGGTGATAGATTGGAATGTCAAGTATCCCAGGACATTTAACCTGCATGTTTCTAGTTCTGAGGCAAGCAACGATAATGGTTGATGATGATGTGCTTTTATTCTGTTTTATATTTTGCCCTTACCCTTTTTTTGTGAGATGATAAAGGTCTAAACTGCAAAATACAGCTGAATTTATTCAATATCTATATCACTGGCCCACTGTACTATGCTACAGCATGTTTCTAATGGACAGCGCCTATTTCACTGAAAATGAATAGCGTTGTATATCCCTATAAATGGTGTCATCTTCAACCCTTTCAGAGGACTCAGTCTTCATATTGGAAACAGATTGAGTTCTCATTAATATTCCACGCAATGTCTTTGGTCTGACCTTTTATGACAGTCTTGATATCCTACAGGGACTTTTTTTTGTATGTATGCTTCCACTATGTTAATCAAAGGCTTCAAAGGGCTTTGCAGGGGCATAGCTGATGTTTAGCAATATACCATGTGCCTTTACAATTTTTGAAGAAGCAGTTCCGTCCAGCAGCTTGATGAAACAAATTTGCTTTCCTCATTTGGAAAACAACCACAGTTTTCACTTCTATAACATCTTTGTTGTAGTAATATACCCCAATGCTCTCCACAGTGGGGCAGATTGGACATCGATCAGGAATTGGGAGAAGGTTAGGCAAGGCTGAAGAGGTAGGTATTGAGGAGGCTTTTGATGCTGTGGAGAGGATACAAATGTAATCAATGTCATTTTCCAAGGCAAATGTTTCCATGACGCTAAAAAGGAACGAAAAGTACAGATTCTTAAGTTTTCCCAGGAGCACCATCTTTTCTGATTATGACCCTACTGCAGTGCTTAGATTTTTCTAGCTCTGACTTAGCACAAACAGAACAATTGTAGTAATTAACTAAGGGGTCAGCGTGGTTATGTAACCTGTCATAAAATGCTGTTACTATAATACCATTTATAATGCCCCATTCTCCACTGAGGCTAAAGATTGTCTACTGCAGTCCCCTGGTTTGTTTGTGTATGGATGTATTTGTTATACACAGGAGAGAAACAAATCTCTTAGGAAGTTATTACATCAAGTTTAAAATTTCATGGAACACAATCCTGATTATTAACCACAAGAAAGTGAGAACATTTTCATGTAGATATTCTGTAAATGGATCTTCAGTATGCACTTTAAGCTTCTGTCATCTCATAATATGGTCTAATTTCATGACATCAGCCCATGACAGTGGAGATAATGTCCCCCTTTTCACTGTGTGTTGCAGTGGGATGAATTTAAGATGGCTTTGCAAAACAGAAAGAACGGGGAGGAACAAAGGTGTTTAAAATCACTTACTAAGCATTTCAGGTCCTCCAAGGATAGCAGCGCGCATTTCTGAGAATAATTATACATTCAATACTCTAGCCTTAAGACAAATATAACATTTTGGACTAAAATAATCAAAGAGAAATGATCCGAACGCAGCAGAACCAGTTATTAACAGCTCTATATTCGACACCTCCGAGATTATGTTTGAGAATACTGACAACATGCCTTGCAGTATTTCTATTCCTAAATTCTCTTTCTACTACCTAATTAAGAGCAGTAATAATTATAGTAATGCTGGCAAACTTTCAAAGTGTTTTTCTGAGTTTAAACCGTTCTCTCCCAAATGCAATTTGTTCTGCTTTGTTGGGATCTAGTCACTGAAAAGGAAACTTTTCTGAAACAATCCTATCTCAGTTCTCAACGTAAAGGTACTTCCCATCTTCACCGTAACATTTCCAAACATAATCATTTTCCATAGCAGCTCACAGTCCATGGGAGAAGGTGACAGGCTGCCATATTTTCCACTTCACTGTTCTCCAGGCTGTAGATGGCTTTCTCTCCTAAGGCTATAGCCATGCACGTGAAGTATCTTCTTTATTTAATCAGGCGCCAAAATAAAAGTCAAAGGCAATAATACAGGAGACCACCACCAAGTCTGAAAAAAAGAGTCAAAAATAAGAGGTACATCTTAGTGTTAAAATCCTGAGGATTATAAGAGGAGGGAAAGACTGAAAGCGATAGCACCACAGTCTTGAGGTCCTGGGAGAAAAGAACAAATTAGAGTAGGATGTTGGTGAATGTGTCTTGCTGCGTGAGGGTGTAGGATTGAGGATGAGTATATATAATGGTAGTTTTAGAGTTTAGAAGGAACAAGAAAGTTCAAAGGAGGACAGGCCATAATAATATTGATTAAATTGGGAAATACAGGAAAGATTGCAATGGAGCAAGAGAGGGTGGAGTGCAAGTGGAGACGGGGATCACTTATCATGTCACTGGATTTTTTCTTTTAACCTGTCCAAGAGAACAAAGTGCGAAATAAAATCTCCAGATATGGGATTCAGGATGCAGATATTCACTAAAGAAACCTTAATACGGGATTCCAATTTTACCACCTCTTTACTTTGAAGTCAGAACTGAAGTTAAGAAACAGCAAGGGGCAGAAAACATTGGTGGGAGTTGTTTATAGGCCCCCAAACAATAGTTGTAATGTAGGGCAGAGCATAAATCAGGAAATTAGAGGCGCATGTAACAAGGGTAATACAGTAATCATGGGGGTCTTTAATCTACTTATAGGCTGGGCAAACCAAATTTGCAGGAATAGTGTGGAGGACGAATTCATGGAATGTATGCAAGATAGTTTTCTAGATTAGTATGTTGAGGAACCAATTAAGGAACAGGCTATTTTAGATCTAGTAGTTTTCAATGAGAAAGGGTAAATTAATAACCTTGTATTAAAGGGACCTTTAGGGAAGAGTGACCATAATATGATAGAATTTTATATTGAGTTTGAAAGTGATTTAGTTAAATCCAAAACTAGGGTCTTAAATCTAAACAAAGCAAACTACGTAGGTATGAGGGGCGAGTTGGCTAAGGTAGATTGGAAAACTACATTAAAAGGTATGACGGTAGACAAACAATAGCTAGCATTTAAAGAATTAATACATAATTTACAACAAATATACATTCCTTTAAGGCACAGAAACCCCACAGAAAAAGTGGCCCAACTGTGGCTAACAAGAGAAGTTAAAGATAGTATTAGATCAAAGAAGAGGCTTATAATGTTGTGAAAAAGAATAGTAAGCTTGAGAATTGGGAGGATTTTAGAATTAACAAAGGAGGACCAAGAAATTGATAAAGAAAGGGAATATAGAATATGAGAGTAAACTAGTGCGAGACATAAAAATAGATTGTAAAAGCTTCTGTAGGTATGTAAAGAGGAAAAGATTAGCGAAAGTAAATGTGGGTCCCTTACAGGCTGAGACAGGATAAATTATAATGGGGAATAAGGAAATGGCAGAGAAATTAAACAAATACTTTGGCCGCGATTTTCTCAGCGGTGTCGGGATATTGGCGGGTGAGCTGGTTTCCAGGTTCCAGCCCCAATCCCGGCTGCAGCTATTCTGTCAAAGGGATTTTCCCTTGATTGGCTTTGATAAGCTGGCCCTGCGGGCTTCCCAGCCAATTAACAGGAAGCGTGTCTGATGATGTCATTTGATGACGCGTCATCAGCCGGTTTCCTTAAAGGGATCACGGCCACATTGAGTTTGACAATTGTGCTGTCAGTGATTGACAGCATTGAGGTGCTGCAAACACTGACAAGCACTACATAAAGGTGGATGCTTGCACCCAGGCTCTCGAATGACTCCCTCCATTTGCTTATGGAGGGAGTCACAGCATGCAGGGAGGTTCTCTTCCCTTCCAAGGGCAGAAGAGACCTCCCCAGACACTAACGCAATCTGGTTGCCCATTGCACAGGAATCCTTGGCTGCAGAGGCGCCAACCTTTCAATGATCTTTGAGTACAGGAGCAAGGATGTCTTACTACAGTTGGTGAGACCACACCTAGAGTACTGTGTACAGTTTTGGTCTCTTTACCTAAGGAAGGATATACTTGCCATAGAGGGAGTGCAGCGAAGGTTCACCAGACTGATTCCTGGGATGGCAGGACTGTCGTATGAGGAGAGATTGGGTCGACTAGGCCTGTATTCACAAGAGTTTAGAAGAATGAGAGGGGATCTCATTGAAACGTATAAAATTCTGACAGGGCTAGACAGACTGGATGCAGGGAGGATGTTTCCCCCTGGCTGGGGGGTCTAGAATGAGAGGTCACAGTCTCAGGATAAGGGGTAGGACATTTAGGACTGAGATTAAGAGAAATTTCTACACTCAGAGGGTGGTGAACATATGGCATTCTCTACCACAGAAGGCTGTGGAGGCTTAGTCACTGAATATATTTAAGAAGGGGATAGATAGATTACTAGACGCAAATGGCATCAAGGGGTATGGGGAGAGACTGGGAATATGGTATTGAGATAGAGGATCAGCCATGATCATATTGAATGGCGGAGCAGGCTCGAATGGCCGAGCGGCCTACTCCTGCTCATATTTTTCTATGTTTCTATCTCAGTGGATCATGAAATGTTACTGCAAAGGCGCACTCAAACTCACCCTGCTGTGCCACTCAACAGATCCCCATCACTCTGCCTTTCATACACTTTTCCTGCACATCCTTACTCACACCAACTTACGTTGCACCTCCACCCAACCCTCTCTATCTACATTATCACTTCCCCATCTCACTAGCCATCCCTCACACTCATCCTCATCCTACTGCAAGCATACCAACTAAAAACAAACAAGGGGAG
Organism: Somniosus microcephalus; assembly: GCF_052327205.1. Classification (NCBI taxonomy): domain Eukaryota; kingdom Metazoa; phylum Chordata; class Chondrichthyes; order Squaliformes; family Somniosidae; genus Somniosus; species Somniosus microcephalus. The sequence continues at coordinate 50,092,665 of NC_141004.1, forward strand.
GCACTTGAGAGGTTTAACCAATGTTCATGTGAAGTTTCTGGTAATGTGTTGTCATACAGTGAAATCTATATTTTCAACACTGCCCCTTATTGGGCAGATCTGTGCGCACCTTGGGAAGTGTATTACTGACTTCCAGTGAATGTTGAGACATTACATTCCCCCCCCGCTAGAGTGATGGGTGTGCATGGAATGGCTTGGACATTAAAGGGTTGCTTCACGGTGCTGGTGTGGGATGGTGTCAACCTGGTGCATCATGTGGCAGCCAGGGTTTACAGTGTCAATGAAGTAAATCTGGCCATGGTGATGCCATTGCTGGCCTCCTGGGCAGCAATGTTGTCAGGAACTAATGCGCTGTCTCCTGTGCAGCATCAGGTGATGGTGGAAAAGATTGGTGATGTTGTTGGTGCTGCTGGTGTGCCTGGTGATGTTGGTGTTGGGGCTGATCGTGGAAGGATTCAGAGGACCAAGGTCTGATTTTTTTCAAGGGCACCGATGTTGCTGCAATAGATGGCAGCTGCAGGTGAGATGACCGAAGCGATCTGTCAGTGGTGAGAGAGGTTGTTCCAATGAGGGGGTACTGGTCATACAGTTGCCTCTAAACACTTGCAACTAAAGAAATCTCCATATGTCTTACAAATGCAGTAACCGACAGTTTCTGTGCTCTGAAACTCACCATCTGCAACATGGCATCCTTTACACCGCTTCTGCAGCTGTCAGCTTATCAGAAACATCAGAGCAGATGCAACTCACGCCAGGGTGAGCTGGCATGTTCCCCGAGCAGCAGGTAACCCATGGGAGAGCACATAAAATTGGAAGGAAGCATAAAAAAACCCCATTAAATTGGCTGTTAACAAGCCATTTAATGAGCTCAATTGTCTCCCCCACCGCTTGGTGTCAGGTGAGTTCTCCGCTGACAGACCCGACAGCTGGGAGACTCACGTGGAGGCAGGTTGATAGCGGGTTTCCTACCCGCAGTCAATCTTTGCTAGTTTGACAGCAGACCCACTTCTAAACCCAACCTCTGAGCGCCGGCAAAATTCTGGTCTAAGTGTCTGTCTTCACGGAAGACACAAAAAATTTCCCGGAAATAGTGGAGAACCAAGGCTCTAGCGAGAATGAGGAACTGAAAGAAATTAGTATTAGTAAAAAAAATAGTTCTGGAGAAATTAATGGGACTGAAAGTCAATTAATCCCTTGGACCTGATGGCCTACATCCTAGGGTTTTGAAAGAAGTGGCTATAGAGATAGTGGATGCATTGGTTGTCATTTTCCAAAATTCCATAAATTCGAGAACGATTCCCGCAGATTGGAAGGTGGAAAATGTAACTCCACTATTTAAGAAAGGAGGGAGAGAGAAAACTGGGAACTACAAACCAGTTAGCCTGACATCAGTAGTAGGGAAAATGCTAGAATCTATTATTAAGGACGTGGTAACAGGGCACTTAGAAAATAATAATAGGATTGGGCAGAGTCAACACGGATTTATGAAAGGGAAACCGTGTTTGACAAATCTGTTAGAGTTTTTTGAGGTTGTAACTAGCAGAATAGATAAGGAGGAACCAGTGGATGTAGTGTATTTGGATTTTCAGAAGGCATTCGATAAGGTGCCAAACAAGAGGTTATTAAACAAAATTAGGCCTCATGGGATTGGGGGTAATATATTGCATGGATTTAGGATTGGTTAATGGACAGAAAACAGAGAGTAGGAATAAACGGGTCATTTTCGGGTTGGCAGGCTGTAACTAGTGGGGTACCGCAAGGATCAGTGCTTGGGCCTCAGCTGTTCACAATCTACATCAATGATTTGGATGAGGGGACCAAATGTAATATATCCAAGTTTGCTGATGATACAAAGTTGGTTGAAATGTAAGTTGTGAGGAGGATGCAAGGAGGCTTCAAGGGGATATAGACAGGCTAAGTGAGTAGGCAAGAACATGGCAAATGGAATTTAATGTGGAGAAATGTGAAGTTATCCACTTTGGCAGGAAAAATAGAAAAGCAGAGTATTTTTTAAATGGTGAGAGATTGGGAAATGTTGGTGTTCAGAGGGACCTGGGTGTCCTTGTACACGAATCACTGAAAGTTAACATGCAGGTACAGCAAGCAATTAGGAAAGCAAATGGTATGTTGGCCTTTATTACAAGAGGATTTGAGTATAAGAGTAAAGACGTCTTGTTGCAATTATACAGGGCCCTGGTGAGACCACACCTGGAGTATTGTGTACAGTTGTGGTCTCCTTACCTAAGGAAGGATATACTTGCCATAGAGGGATGCAACAAAGGTTCACCAGACTGGTCCCTGGAATGAGGGGATTGTCCTATGAGGAGAGATTGAGTAGACTAAGCCTATATTCTCTAGAGTTTATATGAATGAGAGTGATTTCATTGAAACATAATTTTTTTTTTAATAGGACTTGATGCAGGTAGATGCAGGGAGGATGTTTCCCCTGGCTGGGGAGTCTAAAACCAGGGGTCACAGTCTCAGAATAAGGGGTTAGCCATTTAGGACTGAGATGAGGAGACATTTCTTCACTCAGAGGGTGGTGAATCTTTGGAATTCTCTACCCCAGAGGGCAGTGGAGACTCAGTCGTTGAGTATATTTAAGACAGAGATTGATAGATTTTTGAATATTAAGTGAACCAAGGGATATGGAGATAGTGCAGGAAAGTGGAGATGAGGTAGAAGATCAGCCATGATCTTATTGAATGGCAGAGCAGGCTTGAAGGGCCAAATGGCCTACTCCTGCACCTACTTCTTATGTTCTTACAATGGAAGATCAAAACATTTTCTTTCACAATTAAAAACAGCTGGCAATCACACATAGGTTTCAAAGACACACAAACAAAAAAGCAAAATACTGAGGATGCTGGAAATCTGAAATAAAAACAGAAAATGCTGGGAACACTCAGCAGGTCAGACAGAATCTGTAGAGAGCAAAACGTTTCCGATCGATGTCCTTTCATCAGAACAAAGACACACAGTCCACTTGACAGGTATTCTTAATGTAATTTTTACATCTTGAAATAAAGCAAGTTTCATATAGAGACTCATGGGGCGTGATTTCCCCTACCTTGGCGGGTCCCGGCCCCACTGTTGGCTCCAGCCCACTGTGTAGAATGATTTTACATTGATTGAGCTTGATAAGCCCGTCCAGCGCATTTGCCGGCTAACTGAGGGAAGCGGGTCTGATGACATCATTTGATGATGCGTCATCAGCCGATTTCCTTAAAGGGACCATGCAGAAATTGATTTTGACATTTGAGCTGTCAGTGTTCTACAGCCTTGAGGTGCTGCAAACACTGACAAGCGCTGCACAGAGGTGCATGGCATCACCCAGGCCCTCCCATGACACCCTCCAGTCACAACATGCAGGGAGGTTCTCTTCCCTTCCAATGGGCGGAAGAGACCTCCCCAGGAGACCAACACAGCCTGATTGCACATTGCACAGGCGGGCACAAGCAGGGATGTTGTCAGGAGGACCAGGCTGCAGTGGCGCTAACCTTTCAATTATCTCAGTAGATCACAAAACATTATTGCAAAGCCACACTCAACCTCATCCTGCTGTGCTACTCATCACATCCCTATCATGCTGCCTTCCCTATCCTACTCCTGCACATCCTTACTCACACAACTTACCTTGCACCTCCACTCATCCCTCTCTATCTACATTATCACTTCCCCATCTCACTAGCCACCCCTCACACTCATCCTCATCCTAGTGCAATCATACCAACTAACAACACACACAGGTAGGCACTTGGGTGTTTTGTGCAATGTTGATGTAAAGTTTCTGTTAATGTGGTGTCAAACATTGAAACCTTTATTCTGAATACTTTGTGTTCTTGGATAGATTTGTGTGCACCTTTGGACATGCTTAGTGAGTTGCAGTGAATGGTGAGACATAATGGTACCCTTCTCCACCCCCCCCCCCGCAATGGTCATGAGTATGAAAGGAATGGCTTGGTCATTGTAGGGATGCTTTATGGTGTTGGTGTGGGGTGGTCCCAACCTGGTGCATCATGTGGCAGCCAGGGTGTACAGCGTCAAGTGAAGTAAATCTGGCCATGGTGATGTCATCCCTGGCCTCCTGGGCAGCAATGTGGTAGGGTGCTGATGCCCTCTGTCCTGTGCAACATCAGTTGATTGCGGAGAAGGTTGGTGTTGTTGTTGGTTCTGCTGGTGTGCCTGCTGCTGGTGTTGGGGCTGATCGTGGTGGGATTCTGAGGACCAAGGGGAGATAGTTTCAAGGGCACTGAGGCTGATGGAATAGATGGCAGGAAGGGTTGAGATGACAGAAGTAATCTGTCAATGTTGAGGTAGGTTGTGCCAATGAGGTGACACTTCATAGAGAGTTTGCTCCAAACACTTGCAACCTGCATAAAGCTCAATCTATCTTCCAAATGCAGTAAGCAACAGCTTCAGAGCTTGGAAAGTGAACAGCTGTGAGATAGGAGCTTTTCTAGCACATTTGCAGCTGTCAAATAATGAGATGATCCTATGGTCATACAACTCCCGACCTCCTTACTTGACGTGATACCCGAGCAGCGTGGACCCCGTGGGCGACCTCGTAAAATGGTAAGGTGAGCTCAAAATACTTTTTAATGGGCTGTTAACAAGGTCATAATGACCTGAATTGCCTCCCCTGCCACTGTGTTGGGTCTGTTCAGCCCTGACAGACCCTACATCTGGGAAAGTCACGTGGTGGCGGATTGGCAGAGGGGTCCTGACCTGCTGTCAAATTTTTCATTTTCCCCACCTGACCCACCACCGAATGCACCCACTGACCACCCAACAAATTCCCCCCTCAGCTTTTCTTTCTGATCAGCTGGTTACCATCGATATTGGAGGTCATCAGTTATGCTGGTTCAGCAGTCGACCAAGACAGAGGTGGGTTATCTGTCCTTGAAATGGCAATCTGTATGTTATCCAGTGATGTAGGTTCCTTCCAATACAGAGAAAATTAAGTCAGCAGTGAATTTTCCTCAAAATACAGCTTGCATATACCACTTGAAGCTGGCCACGGAGCTGACATGCTTCAGTTTCTAATATTAATGTATAATAAAGTAATAGTAATATATAAATGAAAATTCATGAAAAGCAAAAGACAGACATCTGATCTGTCAAAGTAACTTCAGCAATGAAGTAGACATGAGAGTTCCATTTCAGTTCAGAGAAGGTACTGACTGCCGAGTACATAGAGACAGATGTGGTACACAATTAACAGTTATTTTGTAAAATAACAAAAACCCAGAGGTTAAAAGATGCAACGAAAAACACACACAGTATAGGTGAGTTTAATTATTTTCTTGTAAATTTCATAATTTGTTTGTTCATTTTGTTAGAAACCTTGGCATAGAACCGAATGAGGCAGCACAGGACAATGCAAAATTTGCTTACTACTGGTGAGCTGCGGGTGCCAGCCCTGGTCCTAGCGGCAGCTCACTGGTCCCTGAAAGAATAAAGATTGGCTGGCTGGCGTGCGCACGCCGCCCACCATATTAGACACTTAGGTGCCCATTCTACACCTGTAAGACTGAAGCAACGCCAACAAATTTCTAGGCCAACTTATTTCCAGCTCAATGAGAGGCAAAAGCAATAGTTAAAAGGATTTCCAAGGCATATTTCAAACAATTTCAGTGTTTGATCTTATTAATTTGTAGGTTTTGTTGATTGCTAGCTTTTGAATCTCATAGTTACTAATTTTTGTTCCCACGTACTGCATGTAACCATTCAGTTGGGATTGATTAGTATTTTATGAAAGCAATATTTTAGTCAACCAGGAGCAAGTGTGGCACTTGGAGATGTGAAACTTGAGGAAAAAGACACAGGCAGTGCCAAATGCAAGGCTTTTTTTTATTTATGGATCTTCTGTGGTGTTGTACATGGTGAGTTGCAGGATACATTATTTTTTGATAGTTATGCCATGTAATATAGAATGTATTATCAAGGTAACTGATTTACGGTGACTGAGTAAGTCAAATAGCATTTATATTACACGGTATTCTGGGAGTTTTACATATATTTGTAGGATTGAATTTCACAACTCCGTCTAGTGGTCATTATTATATGTTACTTGAGATATATTCAATTTTGCCAATTACCTTTTTAAAGGTGCAGGAAACACACCAAAATAGTAGGCAACATGTACCAAGTTTGAGGTCAGTATCTGGTTTTAACAGCACTAGGTGTAGTGTCCGAGTATAAATAATACACGGACTGCAGGAGAACAATAACAACAGGTATTTACTGAACAGAGGGTACTGTTTTTGTTTGGACCCCAAAAAAAACCCAATTGGACTGTAAATAAACAAAAGTTCAACTAAAACTTAACAAATCAAATTAAAATTTGGTTTTCCAGGTTGATAATGCAATCCAGTCCCTGCGGCGCCCACCGGTCGCGGAAATACTCAAGCGCGCCGGCGGACACCGCGTGCTCCATCTCCAGGGCCACCCAGGCGCGAACATGGCCGCGGAAGAGAGGCAGGTAATCCGGCTGGACGACCACCTCAACCGCCCACTGCCTGGACCAATTGATGGCTCTTTTAGCCAGGCCCAGGAGCAGGCCCACAAGGAGGTCCTCCAACCTGTCCGCTCCCCTCCGCACCGGGTGACCGTAGATCAAGAGCGTGGGACTGAAGTGCAACCAAAAATCGAGGAGCAGCCCCTTCAAGTAGTGAAAGAGGGGCTGCAACCTCTCACACTCCATATAAACGTGAAACACGGACTCCTCCAGGGCGCAAAAAATGCAGGCGGCCTGGGAGTCCGTGAACCTACTTAAAACCTTATTGCACGGGACCGCTCCGTGCAACACCCTCCAGGCCAAGTCCCCGATGGAACAAGGGAGGACTCCCGCGTAGAGAGCCCTCCATTGGGGACCTCCGCCACTGCCAGTTGGCAAGAAGCCACGCCAAGGCGTGTCTGGACGGTAGAGGAAGATGGCAAAGTGGAGAGTGTGCAGGAGCAGCCCGTACAGGAAACCCCTCCGCGCGGAATGAAAAGGCACGGAGGGTATTTCCTCGAGACGGCTCAAGTTGTGAGGCGCCGGTTCCCGAGGGGAGTTTCGGGGCCGGGCGCCGATGAGGAATTCCGTCCGAACGGGGGTAAGCTCGGACGGGATCGCCCCACGTGCTTGAGCTGCCTCGATACACCTAGTGGAGTCGGGGCCCAGTGCCGCTTTCACTGATTCGATGGCTTCGACCGCGAGCCGGACGTTGGCCCAGGACAGGCGCCGCGCGCCAGCTCCTCCGGTGCCATCCAGCCCGCTCCTCCGCCATCGAGCAGGTCCCCGACTCTGGTCACCTTGCCAGGCACAGCCCTGCCCTCCGCCAGCCGCCCGAACCCGCGTTCGTGGAGGTGCGGATTCCTGAGCAGCGGCTCCCGCAGGAGAGCCGCCGCTCCTGACGGGGGAGAGCTCCGCCTGGAAGCGACGTAGTTCCAAACCCATAGCAGTTCCTGGTAGAAGACAGGTAGCTCCCGCAGGCCGGCACACCTGCAGCCCACTTTCGCAAACAGGAGCTGCGTGTCATAATTGAGGCCGTGCAGCTGGCGGAAGAAATACGTCGCCAGCGCACACCATCTCGGAGGATTCTCGACGTACAGGTATCTCTGCAGCGTCTGAAGACGGAAAGTCGCAGCCTGGGTGCGAAGGTACACCAGCGCCTGACCGCCCTCCCTAAGCGGGAGACACAGAACCGCGGCAGAGACCCAGTGCTTCCTTTTGTCCCAGAAGAAGTCGATGAGCTTCTTCTGCATCTTGGCGACAAACGCAGGGGGAGGGATCAAAGTGACCAACCGGTGCCACAACATGGCGGTTTATAACCAGCGCTCAACCCCTGTAGGACAACACTCGGAGCAGTCCTGTCCAGCGTCCTAGGCGAGCGGTGACTTTGGCCTCCAGCTCTTGCCAGTTTGCCGGCCAGGCGTCCTCGGCAGGGCTAAGGTAGACTCCCAAATAGAGGAGGTGCGTGGTGCTCCAGGCGAAAGGCCTGAACTCCTCCGGCAGGGAGTCCACCCGCCACTGACCCACCAGGAGTCCGGAACATTTCTCCCAGTTGATCTTGGCGGAGGGTGCGTCCAAGTAAATCTGCTGGCATTCCCGTATCCTCCGCAAGTCAGCGGGATCCGTGACCGTGAGGAGCACGTCATCGGCGTAAGCCGAGAGGACCACCTCCACGCCCGGCCCTTGCAGAGCCAGTCCTGTCAACCTCTTCCGCAAGAGGCACAGGAATGGCTCCACGCAAACGGCGTATAACTGACCGGACATGGGGCATCCCTGACGCACCCCCCTCCCGAAGCGAAGGGGCGCCATCAAGGACCCGCTAACTTTAATCAGACACTCCGCGGCGGCATACAGAAGTCGGATCCGGGCGACAAAATGCGTCCCGAACCCAAATGCGCGCAGAGTCCCGAAGAGATACTCGTGATCCACCCTGTCGAACGCCTTCTGATCCAGGGAAAGGAAGGCGACCGACAGACCAGCCCTCTGGGAGTGGTGGACCAGGTCCCGGACCAGATGGATGTTATCGTGGATGGTCCGGCCCGGGACCATGTAGGACTGGTCGGGGTGGATCATGTGGGCCAGCACGGTGCCAAGGCGAGCAGACATGGCCCTGGCAAAGATTTTATAGTCCGTGCTGAGGAGGGAGACCGGGCGCCAGTTCTTAAGGAGGCGGAGATCGCCCTTCTTAGGCAGCAGGACAATGACCGCTCTGCGCCAAGAGAGGGGCATCTCCCCGGTCGCCAAACTTTCCCCCAGGACCCGCGCGTAGTCGCCCCCCCAAGACATCCCAGAATGCCCTGTGGAACTCCACGGTCAGCCCGTCCAGCCCCGGGGACTTTCCCCTAGAGAGCTGGCGGAGGGCGCCGGTCAGCTCCGCCAGGCTTAACGGAGCGTCCAATTTTTCGGCGCCCTCCGGGCTGACCTTCGGCAGGTCCTCCCACAAAACTCTGCGCGCATCCTCGCTGAACAGATCCAGAGAGAACAGAGCCCCGTAGTAGGCGCGGGTCTCCGCGCTGATTCCCTCCGGATCTGAGACCAGAGATCCGTCGTCGGCCAGCAGCCCCAAGAGCTGCTTACGGACCCCCCGTCTTTTTTCCAGCGAGTAGAAGAAGGGGGAGCCGCGGTCCAGGTCCCGCAGGAGCTGGAGCCGCGACCTCACGTACACGCCTCGGGACCCGACGAGCTGCAGGTCCTTCAGCGCGCCCTTCTTCTCTTCATACACCTTCCGCAGGGCCGGGCCCTCGACGACCTGACCGAGACGGGACTCCAGGTCGAGCACCTCCTTCTCCAACCGCCCGACCCGGGCCTCCCGCCTCTTGGTCGACCCCTTTGCGTACTCCTGACAGAAGAGACGGATGTGAGCCTTGCCCACGTCCCACCATAGCCTCAAGGAGGGGAAGCCCCCCCGCTTCCTTCTCCAGTCGGCCCAGAACCGACGAAACGAATCCCGGAACCGCGCGTCCTCCAGCAGCAGGTTGTTAAAATGCCAGTACGCGGACCCCCCCCCCGCGCGCGCAGCGGAGCGAGCTCCGCCCACACCAGGTGGTGGTCCGTGCATGGCACCGGCCGTTTGGAAGCTGCCGGAACGCAGGAGACGTACGCCCGGGAAATGTAGAGGCGGTCGATTCTGGACCTTCCTCCCCCAGACCTCATGCTAGTGAAGGCACTGGAGTCGGGGTGGAGATTTCGCCAGACGTCCACCAAGTTGAAGGACCCAACCAGGTCCCTTAACTTCTCCATCGCCGCCGGGCTTCGTGGGGGACCTGAATGGTCCCTCGCCTCGAGGGTGCAGTTAAAATCCCCCCCGAGGATGACACACTCGCCCACGTCGACGGAGCCCAAAAGAGCGGAGACTTCTTCGAAGAAGCGCACTTGCTGCGCACCGGTCTGAGGGGCGTACACGTTCACTAGATGGAGCGGCACGCCCCCCAGGCGAACAGTGACCTGGAGCAAGCGGCCCGGCACGCGCTCCTTGACCCCCAAGATCTCCGGCTGAAAATGCGGGGCCAGCAAGATAGCTACCCCGCTGGAATTGTTGGAGAGGTGACTCATGCTGAGCCCTCCTTGCCACTCCAGGAGCCACGTGGCTTCGTCTCCCGGAACGGTGTGGGCTTCTTGCAGGAAGCACACCGCATACTTCCCGTCCCGAAGGACCGAGAAGTTATTGAATCTGCGGCGCGCCTCCCTGCTGCCGTTGATGTTGAGGCTGGCTATGGTTATCTTCATGTCAGAAGCATAGTGCAACCTCGACCTACACCTAACGGGGGGAGGAAACGCAGCCGCTGGTCAGCCGCCACTTCCTCAGCAGCCCAGAGGAACGTTCTGAGCCAACGCAGCTCGAGCGGGTTCCCACCCTCGTCCGCACCCATGATCTTAACTGCGGCGCGGATGGACACGATGCGCAGCGCCAGCTCCAACCACCTGTCGAGGGCCAGCCGGACCTTATTGCGCCGACCCAGGCACGTGGCCATAAAATCCCGGAGTTCCCTTACGGGAATGAGGGGAGACTCGGCAAAGGGCACGAGGTCATCCATCGCCTCGTCGGCGCTGGAGTCCGAATCGTTCTCCGTGCCCATCACCGAGTCCCCATCCTCCTCCAGGGGGTCGTCACCAGCGGCTGACCCGTCTGCCGCGCAGTGCGCAGCGAACAGCTCGGCCGCACCAGCCAGCCCCACCTCCGCCCGGATCCCACCCCCAGGATCGGCGGCAGAGGATTCCTCCCTGGGCTCCTCTAGGGGTGCTGGGCCAGAAGACGGCGGCGGTTCAGAGCTCCCCTCCGCCCCAGATGCCGGAACGACCAGAAAAACTGGGGAGAGAACAATTCCCAGCTCCTCCAGTACGTCCAGCACCAGAGACGCAGCCAGGGGGCCATCCTCCTCCCCGCCACCAACCTCCGACCCAGCGGATGGGGTGTTTTGAATTAAAACCTCTACCAGGTCAAGCAGCCCCTGGGAGATGTCCGGGTCGCATTGGGCGAGCTCATTTTCCTCGAGCTCGCCCGATCCAGACCCCAGGCCGCCCGACCCGGCGAGGGGTAATGGCACCGATAAAATGTCAATTTCTGCCGCAGGTTGTTCCGTGACCCCCCCCACGGGCAGGGTCTCGTCCCCATCCCCATCCCCGGGAGACACGCGCCGGACAGACACATCTGCCTCAGCCTCCCGAGGGACAGGCGACCACTGCCGATCGCTGGTGAGGACGACAGCGGGGGTGGGCGGGGCGCAGCACCCGCGGCGGGCGACGACTCCCCCTGCCCGGAGGGACCTTCCTCCTCCCGGTCCTCCTCCTCTTCCAGGGGGTCACGCCTTCTTTTTAGCATGGAGGGAGCGAGGGAGACCTCCATGTCTGCAGAGGCCTCCTCCTCAGCTCCCTCCGACGGAGCCGGTTTGTCGGGTTCCTCGGGCCCGAGCCCGGCCGCAGGTATTGGCGTTTCCGCAACGGCGGTTGCGACCACAGGCTCGGGCACGAGGCCCCTCCCACTCACCTCTGCCCCGATTAACTCCGCGAGGAGTGCGGGTGTAAGGGGCTCAAGGGGCAAGGTCTGGCCCTCCAGGGGGGACCCGCCCTAAGGTGTTTTGATTTTTTCCGCGCCTTTTTTCCAGCCTGACGCGCTCCCTCCCCCCCGCCGGAGGCCTTGGTGGCATCGGCCCCCGATGTCAACCGCGTATCAGATGTTCCCGACGCGCGGGCAAATCCGGGGGGAGGAGCGGCGGCGGCGCCAGCCTCGGCTGCACGAGATGATCAGGCGGCCTTGGAGGCGGGGCAGTTTTTCCTGATGTGCCCCACCTCCTTGCAGGCGTGGCACCGCACACCGTCCGACGTCCAAAAGACGCGATAGGCGGTCCCCTCGTGGAGGATGACGAACGCCCCGTCGGTGTCCTGCTCCCGCGCCAGCTGGATAAACAGCTGGTGCCGGAAGGAGAAGACGTGGTGAAGGCTGGCCTCCCGGAAGCCGAGCGGGATGGGTGTGATCCCCGACCTCACCTCCCCAAGTTGGCGTAAATGCGGAAGGAGGAGCTCACCAGGAACATAGGGCGGGACGTTAGAAATGATGATCCTCTGCGCGGTGGCCTCGAGAGGATCCACCGGCAGGAAGGTCCCGCCCACGGTGAGCCCCTTGGCGACGGCCAGGGACACCGCCCGCTCCGACCCCAGGAAGAACACAGCCTTCCCATACATTTTTGAGGCCGCGACGATGGCCGAGGGGCCGACAACCCCAGCCATGGCTTTAACGCAGGCCTCAATGGTCATAGTGGGGTGAGTGTAGCTCTTCACCCCAAGCTTTTTTGTTATCAATCTGAATGGTGACGGGGCAGCAGAAGCAGCTGTGGCTGTGGCTGCCACTCCCGCATAAGTCCTGGCTGGCCCCGCCACCGGCGAAGATGCAGTCGCCATTCTGGGGTGTTTTCTAAAAAGGGCTACACTCACCCCAAGTCACAGGCCTGAAGGTGTTAATTGTGGCCTCAGGGATTTTTTGGTCCTCAATTGAGCAGAGGGAGCTGTTTAAATTGAAGGCACACCTCTCCCCTTATTGATTGAAATTGGGAGGGGGGCCTTCTCCCCTCTGCTCAATAGGCAATTAGTAAATAAAGATGAAATGAGGTGCCTCAGAGAGAGAGGCAGAGAAAGAGAGGAGGGGGGTGGGAAGGAGGGAGGCCGCATAGGCAGGGTCGCCACTCAGGATGGCGGGTGGGTGGGTGTCGGCAGGGGTGCACTCTCTGATGAAAAATTAAAGTCTTTGAAGGTGGTCTTCTAGCAGGGGGAGAAGATGTCTTCACCTGGGAAAGCTGGAGATGCCCCAGGCTCAGTCCCACACCAGGTCTTAACGATGTATTAATTGGGCTGTTCACCTAGGCAGCTCCAGCTATCGCAGGTCAGGCAATAGGAAGGGGTGCTTAATTAGTGGTGTGTGTGGCCTAGTGTTTTACAAGACACACACACACACACCCCTTGATGATCCGGCCCTTTTTTCTTTTCTCCCCCCACCTAAAATACAAAGTCTTTGGGAGAGTGCACCAAATAACACCCACCTGAAAGATGATGTTGTTCTTCCCTCCTTCCAAACAGTTGGTGTTGGTTGATGGTGGTTTCTCTCCCCTCTCTCCTGGAATGGAGGCCAATTTGGGGAGGCAGTCATGGGAAAGGCCCCTCCCCTGGTTGGTGTTGTTGCTGGCCTCCTTTCTCCTTCTCCTCCTCCGTCCTCTCTCTCCAGGCACCTCAGTTGATGTTATGATGATGGTGGAGTTGGTGGTGGTGGTGGTCCAGCGTTCTCCTCTTCCTGGTCAGGGGACCACCACTTTAGTCCACTCTCCACTCTCCTAGTCTGGCTGCTCCTTCTGCTTGCTGCTGCACAGCCAGCAATGCTGTGAATGAGGTACTGAACAGAGGGGAACTTAAGACTGAAATACAGAAGCCTGCTATGGCTTTATAGACAGGGGTGGTCACTGCCGGTACTGCAGTATAGAATCAGTTCTTCTCTTAAAGGTACATACACAACACTAGGAAGGGAGGGTCATGGGGTTCATGAGTGGTGGAGATCCTGGGCTCCGGTAACATTGGGGAGGAGAAGACAAGAGGTGCATGCTCACTAAAATATATACCAGTGCATCTCTTGTGGTGCTTGTCATGATACACCCCATGGACTGCAGCAGTTCAAGATGGCGGCTCACCACCACCTTCTCAAGGACAATTAGGGATGGGCAATAAATGCTGGCCTTGCCAGCGACGCTCACATCCTATGAATGAATTTAAATAAAATTATGAGAGGAAAGTTATACTGTGTAATAGAATGTGTATTAATTTATATTAAGTGTATGTCCTGTGGATGCTGATGATAGTGAGTTAGTGGTTACACTGTTGGAAGGTAGAGGGAGTGATGTGTGAAGGTGGAATAACTTTTTATTGGAATATTTACATATGTTGTTTATGTGCTTTTGATTGGGTCATTCTTCATTGTTGTAGCAGAAATGAAAAAATGAATAAGCCGAGAAGGATGTGGTTGTAAAGGAAGGAAAATCTATTAACTTTGGGGAGAGGGAAGGTGAAAGAGTAGAGATGGAGGGAAGAGAAAATTAAGAAAAAAATAGGCAATAAAGAAGGAACTACAAACATAAGAAGGAACAGGTAGAAAGAGAATAAATGAGGAGAAATGGATAGAGATCAAAATAAATAAATGTGGAGAAATGGGGGTACTAAAATTAAATTAATAAATGTGGAGATGGCCAGAGTGGTGATCAATTGATAAATGTGGAGAATGGCCAGGGTGGTGATAAAGTAATAAATGTGGAGAATGGCCAGGAGCAATAAATTGATAAATGTGGAGAATGGCCAGGGTGGTGATGAATTAATAAATGTGGTGAATGGCCAGGGGGCAGTAAATTAATAAATGTGGAGAATGGCCAGGGTGGGGATAAATTAATAAATGTGGAGAATGGCCAGGGTGGGGCTAAATTAATAAATGTGGAGAATGGCCAGGGGGCAGTAAATTAATAAATGTGGTGAATGGCCAGGGTGGGGCTAAATTAATAAATGTGGTGAATTGCCAGGGTGGGGCTAAATTAATATGTGGAGAATGGCCAGGGTGGGGCTAAATTGATAAATGTGGAGAATGGCCAGGGTGGGGCTAAATTAACATGTGAAGAATGGCCAGGGTGGGGCTAAATTAATATGTGGAGAATGGCCAGGGTGGGGCTAAATTAATAAATGTGGTGAATGGCCAGGGTGGGGCTAAATTAACATGTGAAGAATGGCCAGGGTGGGGCTAAATTAACACGTGGAGAATGGCCAGGGTGGGGCTAAATTAATAAATGTGGAGAATGGCCAGGGTGGGGCTAAATTAACATGTGGGGAATGGCCAGGGTGGGGCTAAATTAATAAATGTGGAGAATGGCCAGGGTGGGGCTAAATTAATAAATGTGGAGAATGGCCAGGGGGCAATTAATAAATGTGGTGAATGGCCAGGGGGCAGTAAATTAATAAATGTGGAGAATGGCCAGGGTGGGGCTAAATTAATAAATGTGGAGAATGGCCAGGGTGGGGCTAAATTAATATGTGGAGAATGGCCAGGGGGCAATTAATAAATGTGGTGAATGGCCAGGGTGGGGCTAAATTAATAAATGTGGAGAATGGCCAGGGTGGGGCTAAATTAATAAATGGGGAGAATGGCCAGGGTGGGGCTAAATTAATAAATGTGGAGAATGGCCAGGGTGGGGCTAAATTAATAAATGTGGAGAATGGCCAGGGTGGGGCTAAATTAATAAATGTGGAGAATGGCCAGGGTGGGGCAGTAAATTAGTAAATGTGGAGAATGGCCAGGGGGCAGTAAATTAATAAATGTGGAGAATGGCCAGGGTGGGGCTAAATTAATAAAGGTGGAGAATGGCCAGGGTGGGGATAAATTAATATGTGGAGAATGGCCAGGGTGGGGCTAAATTAATAAATGTGGAGAATGGCCAGGGTGGGGCTAAATTAATAAATGTGGAGAATGGCCAGGGTGGGGCTAAATTAATAAATGTGGAGAATGGCCAGGGTGGGGATAAATTAATAAATGTGGAGAATGGCCAGGGTGGGGATAAATTAGGTTAAGATCTGCTTTTCAGTATTCTGGCCAAGCATAAAAACGTGACGGGAAAGTGTGACAGTTGAAGCATGACACAAAAAATACGAAGAGGTGTGCATGAAACTATGTACCTATGTATAGATAAATAGGAAAGATAATAGTAAAGTGAATTTATAAATACAATAGAAAATGCTTTGAAGCTTTTAAAGAAAACTAATCTTTTCTATATGGCGCTAACTATGGTGGAAATTGTCAGTGAAGAAGTACAAATTGACAGGCACAGGTGTTACTTACTGATAGTGAGCCTGGTAGAAGGGTATTTATTGTAGAACTCTTTTTCTCCCATTGAGAAAGATGGTTTCATTGTCCTATATGATAATGTAATCAATGGATGAGATAAGCAAGTGAAAAAACGCATTAATGAAGTGCAGTTTATTATATTAATAAAGTGAATCCTAGTGAGTTGAAGCCATCATAATGAGATCACAATTACTTCTTATAATTAAGAAAAAGACAAACTGGCTCAAGGTCCACTTTAGTATGGATCTGTAATTATGAGATTTAAATAAGCTTTCTTTAAAGAATAGCCGCATTAATTCTGAATTTAAAACTGACAAAAGCCACAATTATGGAATATTGGTTGATGGGATATTGAAATATTCATTTATATTGTCGATAAATTCATATCATTGAAGTTAAGAATGAGCCCGAGAAGCATTGTGGCCGGGGTAACTCACCAGGGCACTGTTGCAGTGCAGGGGGCTGTTCACATCCTGTTTTTTAACATGATTTACACAACAACCGTAGTAACCTTCTAAATATAGTAACACAACTAATAAAGCTGGTTTTCAAATTTAAAAGAAAATAAGATGCTTGCTTCTCCAAATTAGATTGCAGTAACAGGAAAGTGGGAGATGAAAAGAAAGTTAAGCTTTTTAAACTTAGAAGAAGTAGGAAAAGGGGTTAGAATAGAGTGTGAAGAGAGAAAAGTATAAATAAAGCCAGATAATATGGAGGAACAGGAGAAAAAACATGTCGGGGGCAAAATTAGGCTCTGTAGCGCTGTTTTTTGGGCACTACGAGGCCACTTAAATTTTCAAAATGGCACCCGCGAAGCGCGCGCATGCCGGATACCATATTTGTAAAGGGGTAAGCACGCGCGCACCTAATGACTGCCGGCAGCATGCAGTGCAGGCAGATCATGACATCAATCTGCATGTAACACTGATTTGACGCCAGCGCTGCCATTTTGGAGCTCTGGTCTACGCCCTCTCTTAACCTCCTACAGCTGAACATGTGTTCAACAGCATAGAATCATAGAAATTTATGGCACAGAAGGAGGCCATTCAGCCCATCATGCCTGTGCCAGCCGAAAAAGAGCTATACAGTCTAATCCCACTTTCCAGCTCTTGGTCCGTAGCCTTGTAGGTTATGGCACTTCAAGTGCATATCCAAGTACTTTTTAAATGTGATGAGAGTTTCTGCCTTTGCCAACCTTTCAGATAGTGAGTTCCAGACCCCCACCACCCTCTGGGTGAAAAAAGTTCTCCTCAACTCCCCTCTAATCCTTCTACCAATTACTTTAAATCTATGCCCCCTGGTTATTGATCTTCCTGCTAAGGGAAATAGATCCTTCCTATCCAATCTATCAAGGCCCCTCATAATTTTATACGCCTCAATTAAGTCTCCCCTCAGCCTCCTCTGTTCCAAAGAAAACAACCCCAGCTTATTCAACCTTTCCTCATAGCTAAAATTCACCAGCCCTGGCAGCACCCTCATAAATCTCCTCTGTGTCCTCTCTAGTCCAATCACATCGTTCCTGTGATGTGGTGACAAGACCTCCAGTTCAGCGTCCAAAAACCTTGGTGTACGTTCTCTCCCATTGTTGATTCTTCCACAGCACAATATTCAGAATGATCTCAGCACATCCAGCAGGCACAATACACCTCCACTTTAAGATGTGCAGGCACGAATGATATTGAGCTCCCTGCTGATGCGTGCAGCCAATGAACAACATGGGAAGCACCGGCTGCATGCATAAATCATGGAACTGCACGGGGAGCACAAAGTTGCCAGCCTGCCTGCATTTCAATCAATGGGCATGGGCTAATAGAGGCATAGAATGGTTACAGCACAGAAGGAGGCCATTTGGCCCATCGAGCCCATGCCGGCTCTCTGCAAGAGCACTTCAGCTAGACCCACTCCCCTGCCCTTTCCCCTTGGCCCTGCAATTTTTTTTCCTTCAGGTACTTATCCAATTCTCTTTTGAAATCCACAACTGAATCTGCCTCCATCATTCTTTCAGGCAGTGCATTCCAGATCATAACTACTCGCTACGTAAAAAAGTTTTTCCTCATGCCGCCTTTGGTTCTTCTGCCAATCACTTTAAATCTGTATCCTCTGGTTTTCGACCCTTCCGCCAATGGGAACAGTTTCTCTCTATCTACCCTGTCTAGACCCATCATGATTTTGAACACCTCTATCAAAGCTCCTCTCAACCTTCTCTGCTCTAAGGAAAACAACTCCAGCTTCTCTAGTCTATTCATGTAACTGAAGTCCCTCATCCATGGAACCATTCTTGTAAATCTTTTCTGCACCCTCTCTAAGGCCTTCACATCCTTCCTAAAGTGTGGTGCCCAGAATTGGACACAATACTCCAGTTGAGACCGAACCAGTGTTTTATAAAGGTTCATCATAATTTCCTTGCTTTTGTACTCTATTTATGAAACCTAGGATTCCGTAAACTTTTTCTCAATCTGCCCTGCAAACTTCAACCATTTGTGCACTTATACTCCCAAGTCTCTCTGTTCATGCACCCGCTTTAGAATTGTACCCTTTAATTTATATTGCCTCTCCTCATTCTTCCTACCAAAATGTATCACTTCGCACTTTTCTGCGTTAAATTTCATCTGCCACGTGTCCGCACATTTCACCAGCCTGTCTATGTCCTCTTGAAGTCTATCACTATCCTCCTTGCTGTTCATCACACTTCCAAGTTTTGTGTTATCTGCAAATTTTGAAATTGTGCCCTGTACACCCAAGTCCAAATCACTAATATACATCAATAAAAGCAGTGGTCCTAGTTCCGACCCCTGGGGAACACCACTGTATACCTTCCTCCAGTCCGAAAAACAACCGTTCACCACTACTGTCTGTTTCCTGTTACTTAGCTAATTTCGTATCCATGCTGCCACTGTCCCTTTTATTCCATGGGCTTCAACTTTGCTGGCAAGCCTATTATGTGGCACTTTATCAAACGACTTTTACAAGTCCATGTACACTACATCAACCACATTGCCCTCATCAACCCTCTCTGTTACCTCATCAAAAAACTCGATCAAGTTAGTTGCCTTTGACAAATCCATCTGAATTTCTTTAATTAATCCACACTTGTCCAAGTGATTGTTAATTTTGTCCCAGATTATTGTTTCTAAAAGCTTCTTCACTACCGAGGTTAAACTGACTGGTCTGTAGTTGCTGGGTTTATCCTTACACCCTTTTTTGAACAAGGGTGTAACATTTGCAATTCTCCAGTCCGCTGGCACCACCCCCGTATCTAAGGAGGATTGGAAGATTATGGCCAGTACCTCCGCGATTTCTTCTTTCACTTCCCTCAGCCTCCTAGGATGCATCCCATCCAGTCCTGGTGACTCATCTACTTTAAGTACAGCGAGTCTTTCTAGTACCTCTGCTTTATCAATTTTTATCCCATCCAGTATCTCAACTACCTCCTCTTTCACTATGACTTTGGCAGCATCTTTTTCCTTGGTAAAGACAGATGCAAAGTATTCATTTAGTACCTCAGCCATATCCTCTGCCTCCATATGTAGGTCTCTTTTTTGGTCCCTAATTGACCCCACCCCTCCTCTTACTACCCGTTTATTATTTATAAGCCTATAGAAGACTTTTGGATTCCCTTTTATGTTAGCTGCCAGTCTATTCTCATACCCTCTCTTTGCCCCTCTTATTTCCTTTTTCACTTCCCCTCTGAACTTTCTATATTCAGCCAGTTTCTCACTTGTATTTTCAACCTGACATCTGCCATACGCCCCCTTTTTCTGCTTCATCTTACTCTCTATCTCTTTCGTCATCCAGGGAGCTCTGGCTTTGGTTGCCCTACCTTTCCCCGTCATGGGAATGTACCTCGACTATACCTGAACCATCTTCTCTTTAAAGGCAGCCGATTGTTCGATTACAGTTTTGCCTGTCAATCTTTGATTCAAGTTTACCCGGGCCAGATCTGTTCTCAACCCACTGAAATTGGCCCTCCTCCAATTAAGAATTTTTACTCTAGATTGCTCCATGTCATTTTCCATAGCTAAGCTAAACCTTATGATATTACAATCACTGTCCCCCTAAATGTTTCCCTACTGACACTTGCTCCACTTGACCCACCTCATTCCCCAGAATCGGAGCCAGCAATGCCTCCTTCCTCGTTGGGCTGGAAAAGTACTGATCATGAAAGTTCGCCTGAACACACTTCAGAAATTCTTCTCCCCTCTGCTCTTTACACTATTCCTGTCCCAGTCTATATTAGGATAATTGAAGTCCCCCATTATCACTACTTGCACCTCTCTGTAATTTCCCTGCAAATTTGTTCCTCTATATCCTTCCCACTTGTTGGTGGCTTATAGAATACACCTAGTAGTGTAATGACACCTCTATTGTTTCTCAACTCTAACCAAATAGATTCTGTCCTTGACCCCTCCAGGACATCCTCTCTCTCCAGCACTGTAATATTCTCCTTAATGAATACTGCCACCCCAGCTCCTTTCTTTCTTTCTGAATTTTTCTTGAACACCTATTATCCAGGAATATTTAGTACCCAATCCTGCCCTTTTTTGAGCCAGGTCTCCGTTATCACCATGACATCATATTCCCATGTGGCTATTTGCGCCTGCAGCTCACCAACCTTATTTACCATGCTTTGTACATTTACACACATACACTGTAAACCTATCTTAGACCTTCTTGTATTCTCTTTTAGTTTGACCCTACCTAATACCATACTATTTCTTACTCTAGTGTTATCTGTCTCTCCCAATCCTTTTTGCACCTTGTTTCTCCTTTCTGATGCTACATCCTGGAGCCCATTCCCCTGCCAAATTAGTTTAAACCCTCCCCAACAGCACTAGCAACCCTCCCCCCCACCCCGCAAGGATATTGGTCCTGGCTCTGTTGAGGTGCAACCCATCCGGCCTGTACAGATCCCACCTCCCCCAGAACCAGTCCCAATATCCCAGAAATCTAAAGCCCTCCCTCCTGCACCATCTCTCCTGCCACGCATTCATCTGCTCTATTCTCCTATTTCTATACTCACTAGCTCGTGGCACCAGGAGTAATGCGGAGATGACTACCTTTGATGTCCTACTTTTTAATCTCTTTTCTAACTTCCTAAAATCTGCCTGCAGGACCTCATCCTTCTTTCTACCTATGTCATTGATACCGATATGGACCACGACCTCTGGCTGTTCACCCTCCCCCCTCAGAATTTCCTGCAGTCATTCAGTGACATTCTTGACCCTGGCAACAGGGAGGCAAAATACCATCCTTGAAGCACCTGTCTGTTCCCCTAACTATTGAATCCCCTATCACTCTTGCTTTCCCGATCTTCCTCCTCCCTCCTTGTACAGGTGAGCCATCAGTGGTGCCGTGGACTTGGCTCTGGTTTTATTCCCCAGAGGAACCATTGCCCTCACCTGTGAATACTGGCAGTCAAGGGACTCCTGCACTACCTGCCTGGTACTCTTTGTCTGTCTGGCGTTCACCCATTCTCTCTCTACCAGCATACTCTTACGCTGCGGGGTGACCACCTCATGTATCACGATCCCTGCGCCCGTTTTTGCTGGTTATCCCATTTAATTCCGCTAGTATTTAAATTTTTCTATTGAATTGAGTTTTAGCTATAATAGTTTACAGTTAATATGACAATAATAACATTATTCCTAATGTTTGAGTAGCTTTATTATTTAAAATAAAAGTACAATTTAGCTGTCCCAAATTCATAAGAGTTTCATTGAACCAAGACAAAATCTAAAGATTAAATACACGAGAATACCGAGTGGTACAAATTTTCAGTATGATCTAGATATACCTCAAGTCCAATGTCATTAGTCCCTCCTGTAAGCAGATCCATACTCCTAATGATCAGGATTTAATTTTACTGCCCAATATCTAGTCCTTCGATATTGTGAGCCGGGTTCTAGCAATGGCAATCCTTGTTTTATAAACTAGATGCTGTAATTCCACATGTGCCCCCATGTGTCTCTCTCCAAACTTCCAAAAGGTAGACAGATTAACATTTTAGAGAGCTGAAGCAAATATAAACCAACCAACAGATTATTTTACAAATAAAAACAGAAAATGCTGGAAATACTCAGCAGGTCAGGCAGCATCTGTGGAGAGAGAAACAGAGTTAACGTTTCAGGTCGATGACCTTTCGTCAGAACTGGAAAAAGCTGGAGATGGAACAGGTTTTTAAGCAAGTGTAGGGGCAGGGAAAGGGGGGAGGGGAGGAAAGAACAAAAGGGAAGGTCTGTGATAGGATGGAAGGCAGGAGCGATTAAGGGGGAAAAATTCAGTTGGTTTGCGCCTCCCGTTAGCACCTTAAGAGGGCGCTAATGGGGCGCAAAGCAACTAGCGCCCGTGGGCAGCGATGTTTGCGCCGCTCACGAAATTAACTAGACATTTTGCGGCAGCACTAAACACTACTGCCACGATCTCCTGCGCTGGCAGATCGTGATGTCAGTCGAGTGCACAACGCCCCGCTAGCGCCCCGGAGCGGATATTGAGTGGTGCCCCCACCTTACCGCCTGCCGCTAGCAATGACAGGTTGAGGGGAGCGTTTTGCAATCAGCAAGGGACTGGGGGAGTGCTATTTAAAGGCGACCGCTTCCTGCCTTTTTTTGTTGGTGACATTTTTGCACCAGGCATTCTGAGAGAGAGAGAGAGACTTCTGGAGAGATTCAACGCTGTGTGAAGGAGTTTTGGGTATTGAGCAGCACTTTGCAGGTTAATTTTGATTTGCCCTTCCTTGTATCGATTTAGAAGAGACTGTGGGGGCTGCACTCTGAGCTCTTTCCCTGGGCCTCTCCATTGTTCTTTCCAGCAGATTTGATGTACAGGTCTCTCCAGGCCGAGATTCAAGGCTGCAATGAGCAGGATGTGGATGGACAGCAAGATCGACCCTCCACTTTAAGAACTGGCCGGCACCAGTGTGTTTATGTTCCATTGCTGACTGACATCACATGAGCTTCGCCAGCGCTCTGAGTTAACGCCTCGCTCCTCAGCCTTTGCGCCTTAAGACAGGCATGTAGCGCCTGATTTAGCGCTCCAATCACCTCCAGGGGCGATAAAAGCCAAGTTTGCAGTCGGAGGCGATAATTAGCGCCAGGCGCTAAACTTTGCGCACAGCCGATAATTGCGCCCCAAAGGGGGCGATACTGAATTTTTCCCCCTAAGAGACAAAAAGGATGATGGTGCAAGGCAAAAGGAGACAAGTTAAAAAACAAAAGATGGCAATTTTAAGTCTGGGATGGGTACATAACCTCTTCTTGCCCTGGATCCACTTCCTGACAGCTTTGACCGCACAGGCTTCAGGTTAATATTGCAATCAGGTCCTGGTGACATCATCAGAGCCTGACCTGCATATTTAATTAAGGACCCCGCCTGCTTTGGGCAAGTGACCTTCCCACCTGCAATTTAAAGTCGCAGCCAGCGAGATCAGTGTGGGGAGACAGTGGATAATTTCCCTCTTCCATTATAGCTGCCCTGGGCACGGATGGTAGTCCTCCCTCAGTGCTGCACTGATTAAGTGCTTAAGTCCTGATCTCACAGCCTCCTGACTCAAAGGCAAAAGTACTCCCAAATGAGCCAAACTGATTAGGTTAAATTCTACCTGCTTATCCATAATATTTCACTGAATCTAGATATAAGATGAACCTACTTTAGTACAACTACAGGCATGGTAAGGTAACAATATAATATGGTAATCCATTTATTAATTATACAGTACGTGGTCATTGCCCGACTTTCTGCTCGTGGGGGAGAGACACTCCTAGTGCACATGCAGAGTCAGAAAATGACCCCTTATGTCTATTACAAGTTTAACAGAAAGACGCTTTACTATTCTCATTGGTGTAGCTTTGCATTCATTGTTAAGTGCAGGAAGTTCCCTGATTGTTGGCCGGAATTTTGTGGGGGGCCAGCGGGTGCAATCGGTGGCAGGTCGGGTGAGGAGGTGTTTTTTTTCCCCAGCGGGTCGGGACCCTGCTGCGAACCCATTGCCATGCGCCTTCCCCGATGTCGGGTGTGTCAGCGCTGAGCAGACCTGACACCCAATGATTTGGAACCCAATTCAGGTAATTCGTGGCTTATTTAGAGCCATTTAAGAATGATTTACAGCTCACCTTTTGCATTTGACAGCTCGCCCACGGGGTCCACGCTGGTCGTGGACCACATCTGTCAAGTAGAGGTGGGAGTTCAGTGGCCATTGAATCAGCTGTTGAGTTGACAGCTTCAAATGTAAAGTAAAACTCCCACCTTACAGAGATATCTTCCCTCAGCCACAAGCTCTTTCTCACTGCATTTCCGCAACAGATTCACCATGCTGCAAGTCTTTACACAAGTCTCCATCCAGTCTGACCTCATTATCTCTCTCACCACTGACATATTGCTTCTGTCATCTCAACTTCACCTGCCATCTATTACATCAGCATTGGTACAATTTATACTCTCTCACCTTGGTCCTCAGAATCTCACCACGATCAGCCCCAACACCAGAAGCACCAAGCACACTAACAGCACCAACAACACCAACCTTCTCCGCAATCAACTAATGCTGCACAGGACAGAGGGCATCAGCACTCAACCACCTTGCTGCCCGGGAGGCCAGGGATGAACTCACCATGGCCAGATTTACTTCACTTGATGCTGTATACCCTGGCTGCCACATGATGCGCCAGGTTGGCACCACCCCACACCAACATCATAAAGCATCCCTACAATGCCCAATACATGAACATTGCATAAAACACCCAAGTGCCTACCCTTGTGTGTTGTTAGTTGGTATGATTCCATTAGGATGAGGGTGAGTGTGAGGGG
The DNA here is from genome assembly GCF_052327205.1 of Somniosus microcephalus. Classification (NCBI taxonomy): domain Eukaryota; kingdom Metazoa; phylum Chordata; class Chondrichthyes; order Squaliformes; family Somniosidae; genus Somniosus; species Somniosus microcephalus. The sequence goes on from NC_141004.1 coordinate 50,117,324, forward strand.
TGGCTAGTGAGATGGGGATGTGATAATATAGATAGAGAGGGATGGGTGGAAGTGCAAGGTAAGTTGGTGTGAGTAAGGATGTGCAGGAGTAGGGTAGGGAAGGCAGAGTGATGTGGATGTGATGAGAGGCACGGCAGGATGAGGTTGAGTGTGGCTTTGTACTAACGGTTCGTGATCTACTGAAATCATTGAAACATTTGTGGCACTGCACCCAGGTCCTCCTGACCACATCCCTGCTTGTGCTCTCCTCTGTAATGTGCAACCAGGCTGTGTTGGTCTCCTGGGGAGGTCTCTTCCGTTCATTGGAAGGGAAGAGGACCTCCCTACGTGCTGTGACTCTCTCCATAAGCATATGGAGAGAGTCATGGGAGAGCTTGGGTGCAGCCCCGTGCCTTTCTGCAGCCATTGTCAGTGTTTGCAGCAGTGTTTGTAGAACACTGACAGCACAAATGTCAAAATAAATTTGCCCATGGTCCCTTTAAGGAAACCGGCTGATGACGTGTCATCAAATGACATCACCTGACGTTTCCTCTAATTGGCCGGGAAATGTGCTGGGCAGGCTTAACAAGCCCCGTCAAAGGAAATTCATTTCACAGAGTGGGATGGAGTCAGCAGCGGGGTCGGGACCTGCCACCGACATTGCCCGCCCTGGACCCGCCGAGGTTAGTAAAATCCCAGCCTGGAGTTGCTGGAGTATAGTTGACAGTTAAATGGTTATTTAGAAAACAGCACATGTTTTGAAGCTCTGATGCTTTTTCTAGTTTGTTACCAACTGAATTTAATAACAAATTCTACATTCTTTTAATGTGAGGCAGCTATATCCTGGGCTGGATTTTCATGGGGAAGGCGGGTTGGGGCTGGGGGGCCGATGCGGGCGGGAAACCCGGGAGTGGGTGGGGGCCGGTGCTGGCCTCCGGAGGACCGGGTTGGAGTGGGCTGGAGGGGGGGCGGGAGGTGAGGAAGATCGGGGCCAGCCACTGGAGGATTGTGGTCGGCCTCAAGGTCATCGGCGGGGGGGTGGGGGTGGGGTGGGGTGGTGCAGGGTGGATCAAATCTGGGCCGGGCCCCGGAGGATTGGGGCTGGGCCTGAACATCATCACAGGGTGGGGCAAGGGAAGATCGGGGCTGGCCTCAGTATGATCGTGGGGTGGGTAGGAGGTCCGGGAAGGTGATTGGAGGCCTCGTGAGGGGGTCTCCGATCGTGGGGATGGGCTAGGCAGGGACCCTGGATCCAGGAGGTAAGTGTAAAGGCACTTACCTCCTGGATGCAGCTGTCCCCACCTTGCTGTAACTGTCAGGTTTTACGAAGTGTGTAAAACCCGACCAGATAGAGTTAAAAACAAAGTGATGATTAAAGAAGAGGTTCCAGTCTTATACTGTAATATTTAAATTGACGTCCCGCCTCCTGGCACTGGGTTGGCTGCCCGCCCCCGTCCCGCCTCCATTAAAACAGGAAGTGGGCGGGTTGGAGGCGGGTTCAGGTCAGGATTCCGATTTTTAACAATTTAACTATCCCCCCACGCTCCAAACCCACCTGCTTTTTCAGGTAAAAATTCCCCCACCTGTGTCCCTCGCTAATCCCCTTAGTGGAGATTACAGATTTATATCAGGAATGAGTACAGTCCTAAAATCCGTATATTTTAACAGGTTCTCATAAGGCTAGTTTTAAAATGTCTTATTTTGGAATCAATCTTTGCAAATATTACTGCGCAGACCTATGGCCATTCTACTTGCAACTGGTAGCAAGGGCTGGATTTTGTCAATGGGGGGCGCATTAAAGTTTCCTTTTCTGATCTGCCAAATGGGGAAGTGACACAAATTGTGTCCTTTCTAACCTGTGCTCAATAATAAAAACTTAAGGCTGAATTTTGTTTTCCAGTATTTACAGTGCTGTGAGTCTCTGGTCTGAAGTTTAAATTGGCCCTTCGCAGACTGTAAAATGCACTGCTCTAAGATCAATCACTCCGGAGTAGTTGAAAAAAGGAGACTTGAAAGGAGCTCCTGTCCTTGCAACAGGCATAGATGAATGCCAATTCAGGGGCATCGCGAGTGGAATATTCCACTGAGAACAACAAAGGCAGGAATAAACATTTGGATTTTAAATCTTTAAACATTATAATTTTAATAAGCAATCAATTATGTGTCAATTTAAAACTGTTCCATTTAATGCTTAGTGATTTATGTTAATAGATTACACACCAGACCATTTCAGTTCTGTTGTCCCTTGGATGTCCTCATTCAGCAAACATCTGTCATTGTATTTCATCAAACAGAACCAACTCTATGTCTGGTACTGTGCATCAAGAAGTTTTTTTTACTGATTCAGCATGAGTTATCTTTTACTCACTGGGGGTAATTTTGACTAGTGTAAAATGGGTGATACTGAATCGGCAGCCCATTTTACATCTCTCCCTGTTTTTAATTCCGTCACAGTATGCCTTGCTTTCAGTGGTACTCCATGGAAGAAATAATAACAAAGTAATCAGCATTACCCTGATTGGCTTTATCTGCCAAGATGTCATCAACCATATCCGCAGGCATGCAATGATTATGAGGAACTGTCCTCCCAGGGGCCGAGAAGCAGAGAACCAGTTACCAGAGAACCTGAACTGTGCCATCTACTGCAAGGACACCTGCACCAACCATGCAGGAGCCCTAGTAAAATTGAAATCAATGGGAATCGGGGAGGAAAACTCTCCACTGGCTGGAGTCATACCTAGCACAAAGGAAAATGGCTGTGGTTGTTGGAGGCCAATCATCTCAGCCCCAGGACATCGCTGCAGGAGTTCCTCAGGGAAGTGTCCTAGGCCCAACCATCTTCAGCTGCTTCATCAATGACCTTCCCTCCATCATAAGGTCAGAAGTGGGGATACTTGCTGATGATTGCACACTGTTCCGTTCCATTCGCAACTCTTCAGATAATGAACCAGTCCATGCCCGCATGCAGCAAGACCTGGACGACATTCAGGCTTGGGCTGATAAGTGGCAAGTATAATTCGTGCAACACAAGTGCCAGGCAATGACTATCTCCAACAAGAGAGAGTCTAACCACTGCCCCATGACATTCAATGGCATTACCATCGCTGAATCCCCCTCCATCAATATCCTGGGGGTCACCATTGATCAGAAACTTAACTGGACCAACCACATAAATACAGTGGCTGCAAGAGCAGGTCAGAGGCCTGGTATTCTGTGGCGAGTGTCTCACCTCCTAACTCCCCAAAGCCTTTCTACCAACTACAAGGCACAAGTAAGGAGTGTGATGGACTACTCTCCACTTGCCTGGATGAGTGCAGTTCTAACAACACTCAAGAAGCTCGACACCATGCAGGACAAAGCAGCCCACTTGATTGGTACCCCATCCACCACCTTAAACATCACTCCCTCCGCCACCTGCAAACCGTGGCTGCAGTGTGTGCCACCTACAATCGTGAACTCTACCACTTAGAAGGACAAGGGCAGCAGGCACATGGGAACACCACCACTTGCAAGTTCCCCTCCAAGTCACACACCATCCTGACTTGGAAATATATTGCCGATCCTTCATTGTCGTTGGGTCAAAATCCTGGAACTGCCTCCCTAACAGCATTGTAGGAGTATCTTCACCACATGGACTGCAGCGGTTCAAGGAGGCAGCTCACCACCACCTTCTCAAGGGCAATTAGGGATGGGCAATAAATGCTGGCCTTGTCAGCAATGCCCACATCCCTTGAACGAATAAAAAGAAATGCAGCATAGGGCTGGCACATCCATTGATAGTAATGGTTAGCTGTGGCCTGAAACATGGCTGCAGCTCCTTACAGTGTTAACCTAAGTGTCAGCTGTGGCTCAATTGGTAGCACCCTCGCCTCTGAGTCAGAAGATTGTGGGTTCAAGTCCCATTCCAGAGACTTGAGCACAACAATCTAGGCTGACACTCTAGTGTAGTACTGAGGGAGTGCTGCACTGTTGGAAGTGCCGTCTTTTGGATGAGGCATTAAACCGAGGCCCTGTCTGCTCTCTCAGGTGGGCGTAATAGATCCTACGGCACTATTTCGAAGAAGAGCAGGGGGGTTCTCTCCGGTGTCCTGGACAATATTTATCCCTCAATCAACATTAGTAAAACAGATTATCTGGTCATTATCACATTTCTGTTTGTGGGAGCTTGCAGTGTGCAAAATGGCTGCCGCATTTCCTACATTACAACAGTGACTACACTTCAAAATTACTTCATTGGCTGTAAAGCGCTTTGGGACATCCGATGGTCGTGACAGGCGCTATATAAATGCAAGTCTTTTCTTTCTTTTATGGGAGTAGTACCATTGGGTGGCATAGAGGACAACATCCTTGCCACCACCTCCATTTCAGTTGCCATGAAACAGGGTATTGGTCTGCTGCACTACTCCATTATTTATCTTCAGATTTGTACCTTTCCCTTCATTTTTGACTGTCACTTCTTAGACACCCTTCCCCTTTAGCTTGGGAAATGGCTACTAATGAACTGAAATGGCTTCTGAGCCTTTCTAAAGACTTTCTAAATTTTTGTCTCCCTATTCTGACACCCACCATTAATTCCTCCCTTTAAAATATTGCTTACATACAATTTTCCACTCCCACTGGTGTGCACCTGCACCCAACCAAATCCACACCCACAAGAAAAGTCTGGCCTCTTGAGTCTAATATTAATCATTAGATTTTTTGGCTTTTTACATAGGATTACATCGGACATACGGCACAGAAACAGGCCATTCGGCCCAACCAGTCCATGCCAGCGTTTATGCTCCACACAAGCCTCCTCCCGTCTTTCCTCATCTAAATCTATCAGCATAACCCTCTATTTCCTTCTCCCTCATATGCTTGTCTAGCCTCCCCTTAAATGCATCCATACTATTCGCTTCAACCACTCCCTGTGGTAGCGAGTTCCACATTCTCACCACTCTTTGGGTAAAGAAGTTTTTTCTGAATTCCCGATTGGATTTCTTGGTGACTCTCTTATATTGATGGTCTCTAGTTATGCTCTTCCCCACAAATGGAAACATTCTCTCTCTGTACACTTTATCAAAATTTTTCAAAATTTTAAAGACCTCTATTCGGTCACCCCTCAGCCTTTTTTCAAGAGAAAAGAGACCCAGCCTGTTCATCCTTCCTTGATATGAATACCCTCACATTTCTGGTGTCATCCTTGTAAATCTTCTCTGCACCATCTCCAGTGCCTCTATATCCTTTTTATAATATGGCGATCAGAACTGCACGCAGTAGTACTATAAGTGTGGTCTAACCAAGGTTCGATACAGGTTTAGCATAATTTCCCTACTTTTCAATTCTATCCCTCTAGAAATGAACTCTAGTGCTTGGTTTGCTTTTTTTATGGCCTTGCTAACCTGTGTCGCAACTTTATGTATGCACAAGGTATCAGGAGATTCACGCATTAGTTATTATTGCTAGAATTGTTGGCAAATGTTATTAAAACCACAAAGCAAACCAATGCAATACCAGTTGTAAACAGACAACCTGCCCCATTTTGCAAATATAAAGTCGTTGAGAAAGGAACCAGTCCTCTCAAATTCGTGTACATCAGATTAGTGTGTGCACACCTGCTGAAGACTCTTATTTATGACAGATAAGCAGTATTATTCAACAAGGCAACCCTCCATGTTGACACAATGCAGTTCATGGTTTGAATTTGCTGTGATTTATTGGAACAGTTGAAATGAAAGAGCAGATTGTTGCTCTGTTAAGGAGCATCTGGAAAGTGGAATGAACCCATATCTTGGATGTGAGGTTTCATCAAAAGATGTAGAAATTGCTTTGCTGGGCACTGCCCTGAATTCTCATTCTCCCTCACAGTACCATGCTGAGTGAATTTCTCATTGAAAGGATTGTGGTCGTGCAGGTTGACACCATTGGGCCATTTTTATTTTAAGAGAAAATAATATTGTTACAGCTAAAGTATTTCATATAATAGGAAATCAGATCAAATCTGTAAGCTCTCCGGGGGCTAAAATATAAATGCACAAGTTTCTAGCCGATTTGCAGTTCCAGCAGACATGTCCTGATCATCATCATGCTCCACACAACCCCAGAGTTTGCAAAGAATCAGTCAAGTGCCTCAAAACTGCCAGGAGTCACCAGATCCATTTTACTGATTTTAGCAAACAATTTAAAAGCTCTTACTTTGCAGCCACTGAAATAAGCTGGTAACTTTCATTATTGCAATGACTTTGAATGAATATCAGCAACAGTATAGCACAGAGTCTGATTGATTTTTCTTTTCAGTCTAAGGATTAGTAGAGCTCATCAGGACTAAACTGAGATGTGCAGAATCTTAGATTTGTACTAAAGTGGGGTCTTGATAAGATCAACTCCATTTTCAAAAAAGAATTGGTTGATTTTAATGTGGATTTTATACTCCATGTAGAGTAAAATAAAACAATTCATGCAAACCTGGTACTGTTGCTTTGCATGTGGCTCAACATTATCTCGGGGGGGTGTGTGTTTCAGCCCCGTGAAGACTTTCAGGTCAAGTGGTTCAAATGGATAACAATCAGGAGCAGACCCCTGGTGAAATTTCCCCTTCCTATCCTGGGGTTGCCACCTTTTGCCAAGTCCAAAATCAAACAGGGGCAGGAGAGTGCTTTATGATGTGAGGACACTAGTTTATGAAGATTTTCAATGATTTTTCACCACCAACAAAGAAGGCCCCAGAATTGAATCCACGCTCCAACCTCATGTCCCAGCTCTATCTGTTCAGTTTTGGGTGTAGCAAAAGAGGCCAACACCATTCCTTGGCTCTAGCAATGCTGTTTTGCAACCACTAATCGCAGGTTTATGAGTGACTAAAATATTGCCAACCATCAGCATTTTAAGCTGAAAGCGCTTTAACCATTGGCCTAGAAATTGAGTGGGCTTAGCGCCCATTTTGCGGCGCTAGAGGGCATTGCGCTGGACTTACAGCCGGTTTTGAAATTGACTAGGGCCCAACATCAGCGTTACACCGGTAGCGCTGCACCGGCACCGATGACGTCATCGGTGTGCGCAGCGTCCCGGTTGCCGTGGTGACGGGCCCCAGCGCCGAAATTCAGTTGCGGCCGCCTCACCCGTGGCAGCCGCAACTAAGACTCTGGCAACAGAGTCTTACACGACTTTGCGCCGGCGCATAAAGGTGGAGCGGCGGCCGGCCGCTTACCCGCCGGCCGCCTGCCCGCACCTCCCTCCCCGGACTCGCCCACCCCCCCCCCCCCCCCGTGGAACAGATGCTTCTCGGCTGCGAGCCCGGCACTTCCCCGAGGTGCCGGGCTCATTTTTGTGGCGATTTAACCGGCCAGCGGGCGGGTGCAGGCAGCTCCTCCTTAACTGAAGGAGGAGGCCTGCACTTCCCGAGCCTGCCGCACCGCATCGGGCGCCGCAGCGCCGGAATAGCGCCAGTTTTCAGGCGCAAACAGCCTTCAGTAGCGCCGGCAGCCGTTTGGGCGCGGTGCTACTGAATTTTTGGCGCGCACAGCGCGACTTAGCACCGGCGCTAAATTTCCGGCGTTAAGCCCCGGCGCAGCGCTAACTCAATTTCTAGGCCATTGTGTCAGCTTGTCAGCATATCAAAAGAAGAATCAATCAGCTTTTTCCACTGGGATTGGAGGCTTTCAGTATCAACCAATCAAATTAGTTGGAGGGTGGGGCGACATTATTCCAGTGCCATCCTGGAGGACAAAGATAGCCCCAGGATTCCTCTTTTCTATGATTAACCTTCTACTTAAATCCCTCTCTCCACCCCCTCCAGCAGTACTTTCTAGCTTCATGTATTGTAAGGTTGAAGCCCTCCTTAAAATCAACTTCTTTGACAGGCTTTTGGTCAACCCTCCTAATCTTTCCTTTATTGGCTTGGCATCCAACTCAATGCAGACCAGGATTCAAACCCGTGGCCTTCTTGGTCTGTCTGGCTCAATACCACACTGAGCCCACTACGGCAGCAAGCTCCTCTTTATATGACCTTTTCCAGAGGAATGTTGCAGATTTTTTTTACCCTAATTTGCCTGGGTTTTTAAATCTGTTTTCTCATCTCACCCAGGAGGTTACATGGTGGGGCGGGAGTGTATGAATTTTGATGCACTCGGCATCACAACTGTAAGGGACAGGCTGGATGGACCAGTAGGCCTTTTCCTGCCCGTCATTTTCATATGTTTGTACCTCATCAACCCCCTCATGTACTGAAAGTTTTCTGCTTTCTAACATCTTCAGGATGAATTTTCAGTAATGTTCAAAGAAAGCAAAATAGAAATTAAAAAGTGATATGAATGTAAATGTACAGCTATGTGTTCAGGGAGTCTACCTGGTGTTAAAAATAAATAAATAAGTCAAAGAATCCAGGCCAGGAATTTCCTCGGGGCTTCTCCCACTCCGTTTCTGTGATGTCAGCGGATACCCCATTAACGTGCATTAACGGGATTTCCACCGACCTTCAGTCAAAGTTACAGCGGCGGAACGGGAGTAGCCCTCAGGAAATTCCTGCTGCAGGTTTTTGCAGCAGACATCGATTAGAGCTTGTATGCTTGTATCTCTGAGCTGTGCTTTTCACTAGGTTCCTGCCAATCAGAGAGGGACAAAGAGCTGAGGTCAGCAACAGAAGAACATCATTTATGCTTTTTCCCTGAAACTTGAATATCTTCGTATTGTACAGAGTTAAGATGAAAATGTTTGCTACAGGCAGACATTTCTCAGGCCCTACATATATATTGGGGTGCGAGAGGAATATTTTTTTTTGCAAAGCCTCTGTGGCAGCATAGTTTTAATATTCTCTGGGCAATTTAAGGAGCCATTTTACCTACATAGAGCGACACAGAGCCGTGCAGACCTGAGTAATACTACAAGTTTTCCCATTATTCCCCGGGCATGTTCAGTAATGTTCTGAACATGTGGGCTGGATTTTATGAATGGAGATGTGCAGGAAGCGGGACTGCTGCTTGCCCGGTTTCAGTCTCGCCTCCATCAGCTTCTGGCCAACCAGCGGGACATTCCCCTGGTTGACCTTGTGAAGCCCGCCCAGCGGGCTCAGCAATTAGGAGGAGCTCAGTGACAGAGCACGTCAACGTGCCATCTGTCAAGAATTTTTGAAAGAAGATATTTCATCGTTTGACAGCTCTGTGAAGCTATCAAACACTGACATTCTGTGTAGTTGGATGAGCTTTTGTGTTTAGGACTCGTCAAACCTTTCTACTTTGCAGAAATTAGCTGGCTGTTGGATCAGAGGATCCAACAGCCATTCTGTGATCTCTACAATGGAGATGCCGGGGACTACAGCTCCACAGTGGCTGAAGGCTGTAAGGAGAATCAAAGGTAAAGTTAACATTTTCTAACACTTTACACTCACCTCACATACTTACCACTCCACACTTGCACCCATCACTCACCTCTACATCGCACTTTCAGACCCCTCCGACCCCCGCAGACCTCCTACTCACCTCCTACACCCCGGCAGGGTTCCCCCAGGTCGGGAAGCCCACACTTCAGCACACGAAATGGGGATAATCCTATTTTCTGCCAGTTAACTACCTGTTAACAGGTAGTTAATAGGCTTTAATCCCTTCCCGCTTCCAAGTAGATGGGACCCGGGGCAGGATGGCTTCCCGCCTCCAGGCAAGAGGGCACGGAGCTGGATTGGGGGCGGGTTTTCCCGGCAGTCCCGCCTCCTCGGGGCTGAGAAAATCCAGCCCTTTGTCTTGCACCCATGTATTAAGCTGTGGTCTCCAGTGCTGAAAGACGGTTAAATTTTAATGTTAGGACATTAAGGGGTAAAAATTGGGTAACGTCGCCGCGGCGCTAATTTTAGCACCCCGCAAACGGGGCACTGCACACGGTGATGACGTCATCATCGCCAGCGCAGCAGAGGGGGGCACTACTGGCTACTGCTGCCGCTAACCTCCCGCTGAATTTTGCGGGAGGCGTTAGCGGCACTGTGCCCGGACGCTAGGGCATCTGCGCCCCCGGGGGTGCTAACGACAGGCGCAAAGCAACCCAATTTCTAGCCCTAAATTTGGCTTTGCACTTGCTTTCTGTAGATAGTCTCAGACCTCTTGCTTAAGTGCGCTTTACCTCAGCTGAGATCTGTCATTAAAGGAAACTCTCTTTTTACCAGCACCTAAATAACTGGAAATCTCTCTTAACCGGCAAAATTCAGGAGTAGGTTCAGGTAAGTTTTACTTCATATTAGTGGCCGTGTAACCGGGGTTTCTGGATCTGTGGCCATGTAACCGGGGTTCCTGCACCTGCTGCCATGCAACAGGGATGCCTGGATCTGTGGCCATGTAACCGGGGTTCCTGCACCTGTTGCCATGCAACAGGGACGCCTGGATCTGTGGCCGTGTACGGGGCTCTCGTACCTTAGTAAGTATACCTCTCTGTAATCCGGAGTTTTTGATCAACCGGCACCACGCCGGGCCTGTCGGTGCCGGATAAAAAAGAGTTTCCTGTAGTTGCACTGTACAGTTTGCAGACTGTGTATTGTAATTGCCCAATTAAATGCGTGATTAGTGAGTTGGGTTTGTAGGTGTGCTATTGGAGTCCTTGTGGTAAAGTATTAGAGGACTGACACAACCCAGTTTATGAAAAGAATCTCATGCCTTTTTAATAAGTGTCATTATTTGGTAGGCCACTGTGTTGCGTCCTTTGTTGATTCTACTTTGATTCTATTCCCAGTTAAACTTCCCTTATCAACCGTTCTTTTGAAAAGTGGCCACACTTCCCTGAAAACATTTTTTTCTTTTGCCATTCATTTCTATTTCTGAAAAACAGTTGGAGAACAGAAAGAAAGTCACAATTTAATATTTGTGTTGCTCAGAGACTACAAAGGACTCTCGCTGTTCTTCAGCTTTCATAAGTAATGGCAATTTTATCTGAACACTTCAAAGGCTGCGGTTATATTTCTCACAAATCAAGTGGGACTAAAATGACATTTCCTTCAAACAATTCGCGATTTAAAAATAATATTCTGTGGTTCGCTACGTTTCACTAATTAGCTTGTACAATCATTGTAGTTAAGTTTGGAGTTCTATGATGGAATACAAGTTAAAGTTTCCAATAAGAAAAGCGTCAAGATCATCTGGTTTAATGAGATTAGTTCTCTCTGGGCTAGCTTTAAAATCTATACATCTCTGGACAGAATAGTCTTTCTTTGCAGTTTGTTTTTCAATAATTTAGTTCAACATTTTTAAAAACAAAACTACATAATAAATGGAGACCAGGTCAAAATAGAGGACAGAATTCCAACCATGTTAACTGCAAGAAGCACCCAGGATTAGCAAGTAACGTACCCTAGTAGAGAACAAGCACAGCAGATTGGCCCCCCCCAGCCCAAGCTCAACAACACCCATATTGGAGGGGGTGAGGTCGGCAGTCTGAAACCTCACCTTTTTAAAGTAATCCATTTTTACTGCTCGCAACAAAAATACATCTGAGAGAACATTCCTCCAGGTTACTGCCAGAAGAAAATCTAACCCAATAATCTAGTGAGCTAATCAATAAAGAAAAAAAGTTAAAGTTTTCAACAGTGACATGATAGTATTCAAAATAAATGATCCAGTCAAATTCAGCTTAGGAAGGACTTTCCTTTAAAACTTGGCGACTGCAAGCTTATCAGTAAAGCTGCAGGGACAGAAAATGATTGGTCTGCTTAAAGTAATGAATTCCTCCATTTCTATTTGTATTCTTCTGATATACTCCTATCTAACTTCTACCAGGTATTGAAAAATGTTGGGATTTAAGTAGGTTTGGTATAAAAAAAAATTATTGATGAAGATGAGACGCTTCATTGTGTTTGCTGGTGTCGTGGGTCACTGAATGTTTATACCCGGTGGGTGGGCAGGTTTGATAAGGTGACCTGTAGCTTGGGAGTTATGCTCATGACCTGAGATCATAAAGGGCACAATCATTTTTAATAATTTACTTTTTTATTGCTTCTTGGAGCAGTAGGATACACACAAATAATCCAACTCCTGGTGACAGAAAGCAGACAGCCAATCTTCATGCAGAGTATTTGGTTTAATAACTTCACAGCATCACTGAATAAATTGTATTTTACATATTCTATTGCATTCCATTGATAATTCCATCAATATTGTCTGGGACGAACCTCAACAGAATTAAGTAACATGCTTAAATCTTCTTAAAATTCATAGTATTCATGTAATAATTCACAGATGCATGACCATAGATGATTACAAAATCCCCAACTGCCAGTTCTAAAGGAGAAATTTGTTTTACCCTTAGTTTTAGCTCAGGGCAAAGCCAAATACTAAATACCAGACATCGGTATTCTGAAACCAACAATAAATAAATCCATCATATGAGTGGACTTGTAATTTTTTTATTAATTGTCTGTGAATTACAAATTAACATCGAGAGTCTAAGCAGGTTTGGGGAGACTTCTGTCTTTCTGGGCAGACCAGTTTTTGTTTTGTTTTGAGCTTATCCATTGTGAATATGAAACAGACATGCAAATTCTTGAAATGACAACAGAAAATGCCAGAAACACTCAGCAGGCCAGACAGCATCCTTGGAGAGAGAAACAGAGTTAACGTTTCAGGTCTGGGACCCTTCGTCAGCATTTTCTGTTGTTGTTTCAGATTTCCAGCATCCGCAGTATTTTGCTATTATGCAAATTCTTGAGTTGTGCTCACTCCTGGGGAAATTTGCCAGGTACAGTGAGATCATAAACCTGTTCTTTATGAACAATCTGACTACAACTAGCACAGAGTGGAACTCTTCGCTCCTTCTCTTCTTTGCCTGTAAGTTTGTTAAATCCACAGGCGACACTCAAACGAGGAGGGCAGTAAGGACACAGGATGCAGTTAATGACTTGCACATAAATGTACAGCAGATATGCAATTAGACAGACAAATCGAAAATTCAATTCAATCCTGATAACTGTAAAGGATTGCATATTAAGCATAAAAATAAGTGACAATGTAAAAAAAAGACTAGAATGATGTTAGAGAAATTGACGGGATTGAAGGCCGATAAATCCCCAGGGCCTGATAATCTACATCCTAGGGTACTTAAGGAAGTGGCCCTAGAAAAAGTAGATGCATTGCTGGTCATCTTCCAAAATTCGATAGACTCTGGAACAGTACCCATGGATTGGCGGGTAGCTAATGTTACCCCACTGTTCAAAAAAGGTGGTAGAGAGAAAACGGGGAATTGCAGACCTGTAAGCCTGACATCGGTAGTGGGGAAAATGCTAGAGTCCATTATAAAAGATGTAATAGCAGAGCACTTGGAAAACAGTGACCGGATCGGACAAAGTCAACATGGATTTACAAAAGGTAAATCGTGCTTGACTAATCTACTGGAATTTTTTGAGGATGTAACTGGTAAAATAGATAAGGGAGAACCAGTGGATGTGGTGTATTTGGACTTTCAAAAGGCTTTCGATAAGGTCCCGCATAAGAGATTAGCGTGCACATGGGATTGGGGGCAAGGTATTGACTTGGATAGAGAACTGGTTGGCAGACAGGAAGCAAAGAGTTGGAATAAACGGCTCTTTTTCCGAGTGGCAGGCAGTGACTAGTGGGGTACCGCAGGGATTGGTCCTTGGACCCCAGCTATTCACAATATATGTTAATGATCTGGACGAGGGAACTAGATGTAATATCTCCAAGTTTGCAGATGACACAAAGCTGGCTGGGCATGTGTGCTGTGAGGAGGATGCCGAGAAACTCCAGTATGATTTGGACAGGTTGGGTGATTGGGCAGAAGCATGGCAGATGCAATATAATGTGGATAAATGCGAGGTTATCCACTTTGGTGTCAAAAACAAGAAGGCAGATTATTATCTGAATGGCAATAGATTGGGAGAAGGGGAAGTGCAACGAGACCTGGGCGTCCTTGTGCACCAGTCACTGAATGTAAGCATGCAGGTGCAGCAGGCGGTCAAGAAGGCAAATGGTATGTTGGCCTTCGTAGCGAGAGGGTTTGAGTACAGGAACAAGGATGTCTTGCTGCAGTTGTACAGGGCCTTGGTGAGACCACATCTTGAGTATTGTGTGCAGTTTTGGCCGCCTTATCTGAGGAAGGATGTTCTTGCCATGGAAGGAGAGCAGCGAAGATTCACCAGGCTGATACCTGGGATGGCAGGAATGACGTATGAGGAGAGATTGGGTCGATTGGGCTTGTACTCGCTGGAGTTTAGAAGAATGAGAGTGGATCTCATTGAAACTTATAAAATTCTAACAGGACTAGACAGACTAGATGCAGGAAGGATGTTCCCGATGGTTGGGGAGTCCAGAACCAGGGGCCACAGTCTAAGGATAAGGGGTAAGCCATTTAGGACAGAGATGAGGACAAATTTCTTCATCCAGAAAGTGGTGAACCTGTGGAATTCTCTACCACAGAAGGCAGTAGAGGCCAATTCATTAAATATATTCAAGAAGGAGTTGGATATATTTCTTAAGGCTAAAGGGATCAAGGGATATGGGGAGAAAGCAGGGACCAGGTACTGAATTTGGATGATCAGCCATGATCGCATTGAATGGCGGAGCAGGCTCGAGGGGCCGAATGGCCTACTCCTGCTCCTATCTTCTATGTTTCTATGTTTCTAAAGTACTAGGGAGAAAAATTCAGTTGGTTGCGCCTCCCGTTAGTGCCTTAAGAGGGCGCTAATCGGGCGCAAAGCAACTAGCTCCCGGGCGCGGCGATTTTTGCACCGCTCGCGAAATTAACCAGACATTTTGCGGCGGCGCTAAACAATACCGCCCGATCTCCTGCGCACGCAGATCTTGATGTCATTCTAGAGTGCAACGCCCTTGTGACACCCCGGGATGGAAATTGAGTGGTGCACCCCTCCTTTCCGCCTGGCGCAACCAAGGACAGGTAGACTGGAACGCTTCCCAGTCGCTGTGGGGCTGGGACGGCGCTACTTAAAGGGGGCCTCTTCCTGGCTTTTGTGTGGTAGCCATTTTTGCACCACTCGTTCTGAGAGAGAGAGAGATTTTGAGAGAGACAAAGAGAGACTTCTGCATTGAGTCAACGCTGTCTGAGGTAGTTTTGGCTTCTGACCATAACTTTGCAGGTACTTTGGTTTTTGACCTTCATAACTTCGATTGCCCAGATACTATGGGGGCTGCAATGGATGGGGGCGTCATCCTTCTCCATCACATTCGGAGGGCACAGAGATGCAGAGAGAGATTGGCAACCATGGCCAGATGGAGGAGGGCCAACAGGCCTCTGTACAGGAGACCTTACCCTCCCAGGGTTTTTCGCCAATAATTCTCCTACATTAATATGTCTGAGGAGCAGTGTTTGCGAAGGCTGCGCTTCAGCAAGGAGGTGGTCACTGAGCTCTGCCACCTGCTGCAGCCAGATCTGCAGCCTCAACTGAGGAGCAGGACATCTCTGTCGGTGGCAGTGAAGATCACAGTGGCTCTCAACTTTTATGCCACCGGCTCATTTCAATCAGCTACTAGGGACATCGCCAATATCTCCCAGTTCGCGGTGCATTGCTGCATCTGTCAGGTCACAAATGCCCTCTTTAAAAGGAGACGAGAGTACATCTCTTTCCCCATGACCCCGGACAAGCAGCAAGAACGCGCAATGGGCTTTGCAATGATAGTGGGCTTCCCCATGGTGCAGGGCGCCATTGACTGCCTGCATGTGGCTTTGCGTGCGCCGCATGAGAATGCCGAGGATTTCCACAACCGAAAGGGCTTCCATTCCTTAAACGTTCAGTTGGTCTGTGACCACAGACAGCTGATATTCGTTGTCAATGCCCACTTTCCTGGCAGCAGCCACGATGCCTTCATCCTGCGCCAGACTTCTGTGGCAGACCTTTTCCAGGCACTGCATCACCCAGGTGGTTGGCTTCTTGGGGACAAGGGATATCCTCTGTGCACCTGGCTGATGACACCGCTCCATATGCCCAACACCCCTGCTGAGCTGCGATACGACGAGAGCCATCAAGCTACCAGGAACATCGTTGAGCACACAATCGGCATGCTCAAGCAACAGTTCCGCTGTCTGGACCATTCTGGAGGAGCCCTTCAGTACTCGCCTGAGCGAGTCCCTCACTTCGTTGTTGTGTGCTGCATGCTGCATAACCTTGCAATCCTCAGGACCCAGCCAATGCCACCAGGCATTGGAGCACCACCAGAGGAGGAGGAGGAGAGGAGGAGGAAGATGAGGAGGATGATCATCAGCAGACCATTCCCCCCTGCTCCCCTCTAGGGAAGGCGTGTTCGCAGTGTGGGCATGGGCTTCCTCGGGAGCTGATGCTCCGGCTTCCTCTTCCTCCGCGCTTCAGCTTCACTCCCACTGGCAGCTTGAGGGCCCATCTCCTCACCTGGTGAATCACCATCTGAAAGCAGGGAAGTACAAGAGTGGCTTTAGCGTGAGGACAGGGTGGCAGCAAGGGAGGAATGAGTGCAGCGATTTAGTAATTTGGATTGGAAGTGTCAAAGGCTGGTGTTGTGAGGAACAAGTGGAAGGAGAGAGGACAAAAAGGTGATGACCTTACCATTGCTGTCCAGAACGGGGTCGCCATCTCCAGTGGCGACGGGACCAATCACCCAGCTTGCCACAACCCTCTGGACGCGCACCTCAGGATTGCTGAGGGGTTGCAGCTGAGGCCGCCCTCCACCCATCCGTTGCTGCTGTCTCCTATTATGAGATAGCTTGGCCTGCAAGAAAAAGGACGACGTCTGAGTAAATATACAGCCATGGTCTTGCCTGAAATGCTTCCCATAGTTGAATAGCCCTTACTGTATGCAGCCATGGTCTTGCCTGATGTGCCTCCCACAGTTGAATAGCCCTTACTGTATGCAAAGTGTGGAATGTGCGTGTGTGTTTGATGAAAGGGCCATAGGTGTTGGATGAGTGTTGGGCCTTGGGGCTTTTAAGATCCTCTGGCCATAAAGTGAGGTTGAGATGGAGGGATGGAGAGGTTTTGAAAAAAAAGCACTCACCCTGACAACCCGAGTGAGGTCATTCAACTTTTTCCTTCATTGGTATGGGTCCTAGGCACCATGCTGCTTGAGAAGACTCTCTGAGCCACTTCCCTCCACACTCTTCTGTACTCATGTGGCAAAGGCCTCCTGCCACTCTCTGGGTACAGTATAGATCTTCTGCGTTCCACCGCGCCAACCAGAGCCTCCAAGGCCCGCTCGCTGAAGCGCTGTGCTCGCTCCCTGGCCCTCTCCATAGCCCTTGGCTGCAAGATTTAGCCACAGGTCTGTCCAGGCCGAGACTCAAGGCTCCAATGAGCAGGGTGTGGCTGCAGAGCAAGATCGACCCTCCCCTTTAAGAACTGACCGGCACCAGTGTGTCTGTGTTCAATCGCTAACTGACAGCACCTGTGCTGCGCCCGCCCTCTGAGGTAGCGCCTCGCTCCTCGGCCTTAGCGCCTTAAGAGAGTTGTGTAGCGCCTGATTTAGCGCTCAAACCACCTCCAGGGGCGATAAAAGCAAAGTTTGTAGTCGCAGGCGATAATTAGCGGCAGGCGCTAAATTTTGCTCACGGCCGATAGCGGCGCCCCAAACAGGGCTATACTGAATTTCTCCCCCCTAGTATTTATATAGTGTTTTTCACGACCTCAGAACGTATGAAGAGGTTTCACAGCCAATGAAGTATTTTGAAGTATAATCACTGTTGTAACGTAGGGAAATTTGCCAGTTGATTCATGCACTGATAGGACCTGTAAACAGCAGTAAGATAAATGATTAGACAATGTGCCAAATTTTGCGATCCCTACAGGTGTGCACGAGGTGTATACGCACCCATAGGGGCCGCGCAAGTGCCAGGTTTAGGCATGCGAAGTGCCGAATCCTCTCGACAGATCGCGTGCATCCCCGGGAGAAGTGCCTCTGTGGGTGGAGAGTTGCGCTTTTTGCACAACTTCCGCCTGCTGAAAGGCCATAAAATGCTTACGCCTGGTAAAACCAGGCATAAGGCCTGCTTTTACCAGCATAAAAGTTTAAAATAACATAAAAATAATTTTTTTCAATCATTTAAACATTATAAAAACTGTGCAATAAGGTACGGTTACTTTAAAACATTTAAATTTATTTTTCAAAAAATAAATTTTTGTTTAAAGTATTTAATTAAATATCTTTTTTTTATATGCAATGGTTTTTGTTTATGAATTTCAGTGTGTTGGTGCATTTTTGTAGTCATCCCCATTCATACCTTTGACAGTTCTGTGTGTACAGAACTGTTAAAAGTAGGAAGAGGGATTCCCTTCTTCCATTTGTTCGCCTGGCCCATGTGATCCCAGGGGCGCTTGTGAACCGCATGCGCCCCTGGGCTATCAGGGGCTCTGCGCATTTTGAAGAGAAGAGGCCCACGATTGTAAGCCTCGTTATCTACGGAAACAGCAGGTAAGTTCATCGAATTTTTTCCGATCGGAGGTATCCGCCCGCTGGAAGCCTCCGATCGGAAATTCAGGGCCAATCAGTTTTAGTGACAAAGCAGATGTCCTCGACTAAAACATCACATTTAGTGGTGTTTTAGTACAGGACATAAATTTTAATTAATGAAAAGTCATTTAAAAATACGTATTAGGGAGGATTTCTTAACTCAAATAGATGGTAAACATTTATTTTAATTTTAAAATTATTCTCCGTCTCTCTCCCTGCTCCGATCATCCATTCTGGCATTAGATCAAATTTAAACGAAAGATTTTTCAGAAACTGAAGAGCAGCATTAAATGTGGATTGACCAGATCCCATCTCTGATGCATTCAGGTCAATCTTGGACATGGAAATTATGTGAAAATCTGAGACTGTTTCCCAAAGACAAAGCTCCAGTGGTTTCTGTAGCTTAGCAAGGCCCCAGACTTACGGCTAGAAATTCATTATAGCCTAGGAATGGGCGGTAAAATTAGAAAAGTTGGAGAATTAGTGCCAGGCACTAATGCTTTAGACTGCACGCAAAATTCGTGCTCACTGCTCAAAGAAATGATTGGAGCACTAATTCAAGTCTTTAAGCCCAAGCTCATTGTCGTTACACTCAAAGGGTGGACCAATATCAGGTGCAGTCTAATCGCAATCATGATTGCCACAGGCTTTTTTCAGTTCTTAAAAGGGAGGTTCATTGATGCTGCAGAACCTCATTCTCAGCATTGCTGGCTGTGCAGCTGCCTCAGCAAGCAACAGCAGTTCAAGCACAAGGAGCTGGAGGACTGAAGCAGCTGTACTCATGGCAGATTCACACCCCAGGGAGAGAGCCCGCAGATACTGCGATCAAGCATTGGAGGCGTTAGAGTTTGCTGTGGAGAGATGGAGGGCGGTGCTCTACCCGATAAGTGGCAGGAGGCCCTCGCCACAAGTTTTCGGCACCATGTGGAGGGAGGTACGCAGCATATCTCGGGCAGCACAGGGCCCACACACAGTGCAGGAAGAAATTTAACAACCTCACTCGGGTGGTCAGGGTAAGGGAATGCTTCAACAAATGCTACATACCACCATCTGAACCTCAGTCTTCACACACTGCCCAAAACACCACACCCCCAGCACTCACCCACCAACAATCTCTACCTACCAACACTCACACCTGCATCTCACACCTTGCACACAATGACAGCTATTCAACAATGGCAGGCACATCACCCAAACACATTTCTGCACACTCAGTCACACTCTCTCCTTTCTCTTGCAGGCCAAGGTGGCTCACAACAGGAGGGAGCAGGACCACACAGACAGGGGACAAGCCGACACCCAACCACTGTCTGCGCTGGAAAATAGAGTGCTGCAGATTATTGGGCGCCAGGTGGTGGGAACCATGGCCACCGGCGACGTTGACCCTCTTGGGGACAACAAAGGTATGTTCATCCCTACTCCTTCTCACATCCCACTTCCCCCTCCCCCCCACAAGTGTTTTGCACTTTCCAGCTAATCATGCTGTATGCATGCCTTTCTGCCTTCCTGCCCCCCCCTTCACCTTAACCTGACTCTTGTGTTTTTATGCTTTCAGATAATCAGCAAGCACCAGAGCAGCCTGTCCCTGAGGGCACCGTAGAGAGCGAGGTGGGAGAAGAGGAGGAGGAAGAACACACCGCGTCACTGCATGTCTCACCCGCAGACACAAGCTCAGATACTGGCACTATGCGTTCTTTAGAGGCTAGTATAGTAGCGGGATCTGCACAGGGTGAGGCACCGGGAACGAGTGGGCTGCAGCAAGGCCAGGGGGAAAGGGTAGCTTGAGGGCCAATTCCCCAAAGGGCGAGTTCCCATATGAGTTCTGCTGCACAGGACTCAGATGAGGACCTCGATGGGGAGGCCTTTAGAAGAAGGGTGATGGGCATGCACACAGAGATGATGGGCGCAATGGCAAGGGTGCCTGAGAGCCTCTCCACAATGGTAAGGAGCGTGGAGGAGTCCGCCTCCAACATTGCACAAGGCTCTGCGCACACCGTGGAGCTCATCATTTCCAGTCGGCAAAGGATGGTAGACTCCCAGAGAGAGCGTGGCGACCCAGACCTGATGCCACGTGTGATGGGCGATCTGGCAGCTTCCGTTACAGCACAGGCAGAAGCGACACAACATCTTAGTGCTGCAATGCAGTCAATGCTAGGTGGCATCCAATCTCAGATTGCTCTCATGCAGTCTCAGCTTGATGCCACGCAAGCGCTGGCTGCTGCCATCGTGGCTGGGTCTACCACAGTTGACCAGGGCTTTCATGGTGTCGCATCATTGAGCAGACCCCGATGATGTTCCTGGTGGCAGCATAGCTCTTATTATGAGTGCTGGGCAGGAGTGTTGGGGTTGCGGAGAGGAGTCATGAGCCAGGTGGAGAGCAGATAGCCCTTGTCCCCGACCAGCTAACCAGAATGAAGGCATCATAGCTGCTGCCAGGATAGCGGGCATTGACATTGAGGATTCACTGTCTGTGGTTGCACACCAACTGCACATTAAGTGAGTGGTAGCCTTTGCGGTTATGGAAGATCTCAGGATTGTTATGCGGTGCCCGCAAAGCTACATGGGTGCACTCAATGGCGCCTGCACCATGGGGAAGCCCACTATCCTGGCATAGCCACATGCACGCTTGTCCTGCTTCTCTCTGGTGATAGGGAAGGAAATGTAGTCCCTTCTCCTACTGTAGAGAGCCTCTGTGACCTCCCAGATGCAGCGATGGACAGCGAACTTTGAGATGTTAGCAATGTCTCCTGTTGCAGACTGGAAGGATCCACTGGTGAAGAAATTGAGGGTGACGGTGACCTTGACTGCTACTGTGAGAGCCGTGGTCAACCTGATCTGAGGCTGGAGGTCTGGTTGCAGGAGGTGGCAGAATTCTGTCACCATCTCCTTGGTGAAGCGGAGCCAACTAATACACTGCTCCTTGCTTAATTGGAGGTAGGAGAAGTGCTCTCGGAATACCCTCGGAGGGTTAGGCCTCCTGTTGAGAGACCTGATGGCCCTCCTCCTCACTCTGGCCACATGTTCCAGTCTTTCTCGCTGCCTCTGCTCCCTCCGCCGTAGATCTTGGAGGGTGAGATCAACTGCCAGAACAGCCCCCATTAATGTAACCAAGTGTAACAGTTTGAATTTTTAAAGAATAAATGTAGCTACTTTTTAGTTGCCACAACACTCCTGATACAAAATAGCTTTGAAATTACTGAATTAACCTGTGCACTATGTGAAACTGACAAGAAACCACTGAAACTCCATTAACCTGACAGCTGCGAGTCATTACTGATAATCCCCTTAAATAACATCCCTGGAGCCACCTTCCTACTGCTTCACACCAGCTCTCCCTGTCACTGTTTACTCCAGGTGCTAAGGTAGGTGGCAACAATTAATTTCGCAGATCAGGCACTCAGTGAGTGTTGCACTTTCACTGACATCATGAGCCACCTGGCGTTGAGGCTCCTGGCGATAAATGTTAGCAGCGGTGCTGCGGGGGGGGGGGCTTGGGGCGGGGGGGGGTGCGGGTTCTGGCAGCGCCATTGGATTTGCCTCGCCCTGGCGATAATGCTCTCGTGCCCCGTTAACACCATCTGCTGGCATTAACAGGAGGCGCTGATATACCGAATTTGTCCCCCTTAGAGTGATAAATGTTGCATAGGTTGAGTTATTGCTGTATATATACTGTTGGTTCTTAGCCACACTGAACCCTCTTTCCTGACTCTTCAGAATTGAAAACAGATCATTTATTTTGAGAGTAACTGAGAAAAGTAAATAATATTAATGATTAAAAAAACTAAAAAAATGGCTCATGTCATAACTTTAATGTTTTGTTATTCCCAAATGTCTTCATCTTGTCAACCTTCAGAAGAAAACCTACAAATAAAAGGAGCCACATAGCACAGGCTTCAGCTAGTCTGCCCTTCCATTTGTCCAGTGATGGTTACTGGTACTGACGGTTCTATTTTTACAAAAGCTATTAGCAAGGCCTTTACATTATTTATAATATCTACAGTTTTATTCAATGCACAGGTGTAGGGTGTGCCTGTACAGTTAGACGGTATCACCATTCGACAAAACACATGTCTGCACCTTGCTAGGTTGTAATGGCAAAGCTTGATGCCAAATCAATGTAATCAAAACTGGAAAAATCAATCTCTTGTCTCTAATCTTCGAGTTAAAATCTCTGCCCCAGATACTGTATGATCCTGGGAGTCATTCTGGGGTGGTGGGGGGGATTGGCCAAAAATGGGGCCGGCGCCTTATCCACCAGGTTTCCATCCCATTCAAAAGAAACAAATCCCAATTCATGAGAGGTGATCTTATTGAAACATATAAGATTCTGCGGGGGCTTGACAGGGTGGATGCTGAGAGGATGTTTCCTCTAGTGGGGGTATCTAGAACTAGGGGGCATAGTTTCAGAATAAGGGGTCACCCATTTCAGACGGAGATGAGGAGGAATTTTTTCTCTCAGAGGGTCGTGAATCTTTGGAATTCTCTACCCCAGAGAGCTGTGGAGGCGGAGTTATTGAATATATTCAAGGCGGAGATTGACAGACATTTGAACTACAAGGGAGTCAAGGGGAATGGGGAGAGAGCGGGAAAGTGGTGTTGAGGCCAAGATTGGATCAGCCATGATCTTATTGAATGGCGGAGCAGGCTCGAGGGGCCAATTGGCCTACTCCTGCTCCTGTTTTTAATGTTATGTTCTTATGTATGCATCTTGTGCCTACCCTTGTTACATTTTTCCAGGACTTTGGGGGCATTTCTGAGGATGTTCGTGGGCTATCCTGGGAATCTCATCAAATGCATTCCTGAAAGGTCCAGCAGGATCTATGTCTACTGAAAGGAGACACAGGTGCTACTGTGACCTAAAGTGGGCCCCACTAAGAAGGGAAGAGGGCCTTTGCCAGCATGGGAGCCTCATTGAGCACTTCAGGGTTTGAAAAGAAAAAAAAGACTTGCATTTATATAGTGCCTTTCATGTCCCAAAGCACTTTACAGCCAATGAAGTACTTTTTGAAGTGTAGTCACTATTGTAATGTAGGAAACGCGGCAGCTAATTTGCACACAGCAAGCTCCCACAAACAGCAATTTGATAATGACCAGATAATCTGTTTTAGTGATGTTGATTGAGGGATAAATATTGGATAGGACACTGGGGCTAACTTCCCTGCTCTTCTTCAAAATAGTGCCATGGGATCTTTTACGTTCACCTGAGAGGGTAGACGGGGCACTTGGTTTAACATCTCATCCAAAAGACAGCACCTCCGACAGGGCAGCACTCCCTCAGTACTGCACTGGAGTGTCAGCCTAAATTTTTGTGCTCAAGTCCCTGGAGTGGGACTTGAACCCACAACCTAAGTCCAGCTGGCCAGCGCTTTCCCTATTGGCAGGGCACCACTCTAATATTCCAGTGGCAGTACAGGACAGGCACCTCTGTTGTGCCGCTAAAGGCATAGGTGCCTGCCCCTGTCATTTAAATGACCCAGTTCCTGGGATTTGAGTGTGGTCACCACCAGGTGTATGTAACAGATGGAAGTTTACTGCTAGAGGCACAATGGTGCTGCAGGAGTTCTGTTTTGTAAAGAGAATGTTTTTGCGTATTTTGTAAAGTCATTTGTACATACATAGGTGGCAGTGAGTGTTTAAGAGTGGAACAGCTTGCTTGCTTGCAGCCCCTAGAGTTCATTTAAGCTGTGGGAGTTGGCGGGTCGGGGGGTGCGGGCACAAGGAGCTCTCCCTACATTGAATTTGAATGGCGGGACAGACAACTTTTTGTGGAAGAACAGAGGGCTCGGGGGGTTCGAGTTCAGAAGATATTAAAAGCAAAACCTCAAATGGATAAGACCATAAAAAAGCTAATGCAATACTGGGTTTTATGGCAAGAGGTATAGAATATAAAAGTCGAGATGTAATGGTGAATCTGTATAAAACCTTAGTAAGACCAGAGTTGGAGTACTGCATGCAGTTTTGGGCTCCACACTATAGGAAGGATGTTGAGGCAATGGCAATTTTGCAAGCACAGATTCACTAGGATGCTGCCTGACATGAGGAAATACAAATACAAAGAAAGACGAAAAAATGTGGCAGCTCTTGTGAGAACAGCAATGATTAGGGGTGATTTGATAGAGGTGGTTAAAATTATGAAGAAGTGGAGCGAAGTATGTAGAAATAGACTATTTCCAGTGATTGAGGATTCTAGATCAAGGGCACATAGGTACAAGATTAAATGCAAAAGATTTAGGACAGAGAGGAGGAGAAACTTTTTTAGACAAAAGGTTGCGAGGCTGTGGAATTCACTATTGGAACATAGGAACAGGAGTAGGCCATTTAGCCCTCGAGCCTGTTCTGCCATTCAGAGAAAATGGCTGATCTGTGGCCTGACTCCATGTACCCGCCTTTGCCCATATTCCTTAATAGCTTTGGTTAACAGAAATATATCAATCTCAGATTTAAAATTAACTATTGACCCAGCATCAACTGACATTTGCGGAAGAGAGTTCCAAACTTCTACTGCCTTTTGTGTGTAGAAGTGTTTCCTAACTTCACTCCTGAAAGGTCTGGCTCTAATTTTTAGACTAAGCCCCCTAGTCCTAGACTCCCCAACCAGCGGAAATAGTTTCTCTCTATCTACCCTATCAGTTTCCCTTTAATATCTTGAAAACTTCGATCAAATCACCCCTTAACCTTCTAAATTCCAGAGAATACAACCCTAGTTTGTGTAATCTCTCCTCATTATTTAACCCTTGTCTTATGTTCATTAATAACTAGACATTCTTATTATGAACACAGCTAGCTTCTAGCTAGTCATTTATTCAGTACACATTCTCTAGGTACAGTATCTGTAGAGATGCAGCATGTGTGCTCCTGTGTGCAGGCTGCCATCTTGACTGTTGCCTTGTGGGTAGCCTAGTGCCTCATGGGTAATGTAGTCTTAATATATATACAGCTGGGTAGTGTAGTCTTATATACAGCTCTACACAGCTCTACGGCTCCACCTAGTGTCCACTATAGAATGACATGTTATTGATCATTACACCTTGGAGTCCAGGTATCACTCCAGTAAATCTATGCTACAATTCCTCCAAGGCCAATATATCCCTCCTGAGGTGTGGTGCCCAGAAATTCCCTTTTGAAAGTTAATATTGAATCAGCTTCCACCATTCTATCAGGCAATGGATTTCAGCTCATAACTTGCTGCATAAAAAATGTTTTCCTCATGTCGCCTCTGATACTTTTGCCAATAACAACAACAATTTGCATTTATATAGCGTCTTTAATGTAGTAAAACAACCCAAGACGCTTCACAGGAGCGTTATCAAATAAAATTTGACACCGAGCCACATAAGGAGATATTAGGACAGAAGACCAAAAGCTTGATCAAAGAGGTAGGTTTTAAGAAGCGGTTTAAAGGTGGAGAGAGAGGTAGAGAAGCGGAGAGGTTTAGGGAGGAAATTGCAGAGCTTAGGGTTAGGCAGCTGAAAGCACAGCCACCAATGGTGGAGCGATTAAATAAGGGGATGCACAAGAGTTCAGAATTGGAGGAGTGCAGATATCTCGGAGGATTGTAGGGCTGGAGGAGGTTACAGAAATAGGGAGGGGCGAGGCGAGGCATGGAGGGATTTGAATAACGAGGAGGAGAATTTTAAAATGGATGAAATGCCGGACCGAGAGCCAATGTAGGTCAGCGAGCACAGGATTTCCAAGTTTATGGAGGGTGGAAGATGGGAGGTCGGCCAGGAGAGTGTTGGAGTAGTCAAGTCTAGAGGTAACAAAGGCATGGATGAGGTTTCAGCAGCAGATGAGCTGATGCAGGGGTGGAGTCGGGCGATGGTACGGAGGTGGGAGTAGACGGTCTTGGTGATGGTGCCGAATGGCTGGTCAGAAGCTCTTCTCAGGGTCAAATACGACACCAAGGCTGTGAACGGTCTGGTTCAGCCTCAGACAGTTGCCAGGGAGAGGGATGGAGTCAATGGCTAGGGAACGGAATTTTGTGGAGGGGACCGAAGACAATGGCTTTGGTCTTCCCAATATTTAGTTGGAGGAAATTTCTGCTCATCCAGCAGTGAATGTCGGACAAGCAATGTGACAAATTACAGACAGTGGTGGGGTCAAGAGAGCTGCTGGTGAGTAGAACTTGATTTCATGTGGAACGTGACATTATGTTTTCAGATGATGTCACCGAGGGGCAGTATGTAGATGAGAAATAGGAGGGGCCAAGGATAGATCCTTGGGGGACTTCAGAGGTAATGGTGTGGGAGCGGGAAGAGAAGCCATTGCAGGTGATTCTCCGGCTATGAGTGGATAGATAAAGATTCGAACCAGACGAGTGCACTCCCACCCAGCTGGATGACGGAGGAAAGGTGTTGGAGGAGGATGGTGCGGTGAACTGTGCCAAAGACTGCAGACTGGTTGATAAGGATGAGGAGGGATAGCTTACCATGGTCACAGTCACATAGGATGTCATTTGTGACTTTGATAAGGGCCGTTTCTGTACTGTGGCGTGGGCGGAAACCTGATTGGAGGGATTCAAACACGGAGTTCAGGGAAAGATGGGAACAGATTTTGGAGGCGACAGTATGTTCAAGGACTTTGGAGAGGAAAGGGAGGGTGGAGATGAGATGGTAGTTTGCAAGGGCAGTGGGTCATTATCTTAAATCTCTGTCCTTTGGTTACCGACACTTCTGCCACTAGAAACAGTTTCTCCCTATTTACTCTATCAAAACTCTTCATGATTTTGAGCACCTCTATCAAATCTCCTTTAACCATCTCTGCTCTAAGGAGAACAGTCCCAGCTTCTTTATTCTTTCCACATAACTGAAGTCTTTCATCCCTGGTGCCATTCTAGTGAATCTCCTCTGCATCCTCTCCAAGGCCTTGACGTCTTTCCTAAAGTGTGGTGCCCAGAATTGGCCACAATACTCCAGCTGGGCTGAACCAGTGTTTTATATACTTCATCTCACCCTATCAATATATCCTCTATCCCTCTCTCCCTTGTGTACTTATCTAGCTTCCCCTAAATGGATCTATGCTATTCACCTCAACCACTCCATGGGTAGTGAGTTCCACATTCTCACCACTCTCTGAGTAAAGAGGTTTCTCCTGAATTCCCTATTGGATTTATTATCTTATATTTATGGCTCCTAGTTTTGGACTCCCACCAAAATGGAAACATCTTCACTACATCTACCCTATCAAACCCCTTCTTAACTTTAAAGACCTTTATCAGGTCACCTATGAGTCTTCTCTTTTCTAGAGCAAACAGCCTCCGCTTGATACTTTAACTTAAATGAGGTTTGATGTGATGTTCTATAGCTTTTGAAACCAGAGTAAAGCATAACTTCAGTAACTAAATACAATTACCAGATAGGATTTACTGTTTGTTTCCGGGCACATTACTGAAAATTTACCTGGATCTCAAGCTAAGGAAAGGCACTCTCACGGTTATAGGGAGTTGGGGCTCACCCATGAGAGGGATAAGATACAAAAGCTGAAATAATCTAAGGTAAGGCTAGAAAAGACTCAAAAAACATAACAGTAGCATTTCCAAAGTAGTGATACTAAACATTTTATAGAACGATAATGGAGGGTACGTCCTGAATTTGCTAGGTGTGATCATTTTTTCAATGCTAACAGTTCTTTCAAACCATGCTTCCTAATCAGACATCTTCACCTTGTCCTTTAAAGGTTGTCTAACAATAAATCATAGCTCAGTTATCAGCAGAGCTGCCCTCCCTCCATCCAGGATACTTGCTATTGAGTGATACCTCACATTAATGGGAGTGATATTTCAGGGTTAAAAATGATTAAATCCAGTTTTACTTCATCCATATTCACATCTACTGATTCCATAAAAATGGAGCTTCCTGGTGATAAATCTACAGTTACCATTCAAACTAAAGCTAAATTGCAGTAAAACAGATGTGATAAAACATCAGGAGCTGAGCCCTTCACTCTGTATCATTCAATATCTCAGCAATACACCACGTCCAGGATTTACACCTCTTATCTACTAACACCTGAATATTTTTGCATTTTCTGTTCTAAGTATCTTTCTATTTTCTGTTTGTTTTAAAGCATTACTTATGCTCATTTCACCATGTTTGAGAAAGTCAACAACCAAATTTGCTCTCCTTGGCTCCTCCTCCCTCCGAAAACTGAGCTGATAAAATAATTATGCTGCACACATTAGTAATGCGGAAGCTTGCAGTCAGATTCATTGCTGCTGCTCCTCGTGCCAATATTAGGCAGCTCAGCAGCAGCAAGCCACCCGTTCACATAGAGGGTTCGCTGCAGAACTGCCCTACGGCAGAGATTTTCACAGATAGCTTTTCCTAGATTCCTAGTAATTCACCAGTGATAATATTACTGCTTTATGGCTGAGAGATACAGTACTATAGAAGTTAATTAGCATCCTTGCTTTCAAACTTCCCTTAAGGCTGGACACTTGCACGTAAAATGGGATAAATTGGAAATTCCTTAAAGTAGCACGCTCCTTAGTTTAGTTCACACTTGTAGTACCCATTCAAATGTGTGTAAGATAAAAATATAGCTATTCTGCTAGTGTACCCTGTAGTCTATTATCAACAGTTGTGGCTGATGTGCTAAATTGTGGTGTGAACTGGACTAGACACAAAGGCCGGAATTTTCACATTTCAGAGCATGCGGGTTTGGGAGCGGGTCGGCAGTTAAAAGTATTGAAAGTGACAGCGCGTCGAGAACCCACCTTCATCCCGCCGACTTCTGCATTGAATTGGGGCGCATTTCAGAGTGCGCACGGATCCGCTCGCAAGAGGCAGGTGACCTCATTGAAGTGGTTAATGTGAGGTTTTAGCTTTTACTGCTTGTGCACGGGATTCACGGACATCCTGAAGCTCGCCTGTGAAAGCAAGGTGAGAGCTCAATGGCCATTGTGCTAATTCATTAAGTGACAGCTGGAAAAAGCACATAAATGCTCACACCTGACCCCTGCTTCCTTGCCTAAGGGAAAGGCTCTTGCTGACACCATTTTGTGCAGAGATTTTGCTTTCAGGAATTTGCAGGTGATTTCTGCAACCTCGGAAGCCACTCTCAGTACATTGCAAGTCACTCTCACTACATTGGAGGATTGTGCCTTTGATCTCCACTTTACCTGACAACTACCAGATCAGCATGAGTGTCGCTTATGCTGTTTCACCCTGAACCTCAGATTCGGACCAGATGAGCCCCAGCACCAACAACACCAGCCATACCAGCAGCAGCAGCAATACCAGCAGCATTCTCCTCACTGACCTGATGCTCCACAGGAGAGAGGGGTCAGCACAGGGGTGTACCGTGCCGGAGGTGATACCCCCAACACAGTATACAGGCAGAGGATGAGCGTCCTGGACATGACTGAACAGCAGTACGTCAGGAAGCTCAGACTATTGCGCCACCTCCGGTTCTTTGCCTCTCTCTGTTGTTCTGTGTTCTCTTCTCCTGCAAGGAGGGAAAGAAGAGAACCTTGAGTGAGAGTGTAAGGAAAGGATGGGCTACACCTATGGAGGGTGACTATGAGGGAGAGGCGTGACATTGCCAAATGGCCTCCTTCTGTGGCGTTACTTTCTATGATTGCATTCGGATGAGGGTGAGTGTCAGTGGTGGTTACTCAGTTGGGGATGTGAGTAGCTGCATAGACAGTGAGGGATGGGTGCACCTGCAGGGTAGGTTGGTATGAGGAGTGACATGCAGGAGTAGACTTGGGAAGGCAGGGTGATGGGGTTGGGGTGACACGCACATCAGGATGTAGTTGAATGTAGCATTGCGCTCACCTTTCCTGACTTCATGAGATCACTAAATCTCTTGCGACACTGTATCCAGGAGCAGCTCACTACACCCCCGCTGCTAACTTCTTGGGCGATCACCGGCCATGCCCTCTTGGTATCACTGGCTGGTCTCTTCCTGCCATTACCAGGGAATAGGACCTCCCTCCGTGCTCTGACTCCCTGAAGCAGGACTTCCAGGGAGGAATCTGAAAACATGGGAGCAGCCTTCTAGCACTGAGTCTACATCCTACCTTGCACCCTCAGTCAAAGTCGTGGATGGAAAAGCATAGGCACCTCTCCCAACCACCTCTGAGCCTCCTACAACAACCTTCAACTGTTATGTGTGCAAGGCTCCTTTAAATAGCTGAGCTGAAGGCGAGTCATCGCCAATGTCATCAGACATTAATTAGCTGGGAAACCCACATAACTCATTCAATTGGTCTAATTCAGTTAAACGCAGAGTGGAGAGCGCGCTGATGGAGTGTTCATGATGGTGACCCGCTACGTGGCCCCGCCACACCCGAACCTACTCAAAGGTAAAAATTCTAGCCAAGGACCCTGAATACTAACCTTTATAGCTTACTGTTGCCCATCCATGAGTCTCTTTGGCTTATCAGAAGGACTGTTCAATTTGAACAAGTCAGGCTGAGAAATACTTTCACAAATGCTGAGACAAATGAAATTTAAATGTGTCTTTAAACTCAGAAAGAGCTATAAATCAAACATATATGCAGACAAAGCTTCTATTTGAACTGAATGGTTTGTTCTCTTCCTCTCTAATGGGGGTGACGTTTATCTGCCTATCACCCCATTCAGACTGAAAAACAGGATTTAGACAGACGCATTAAAAAAAATAAAACTCACTAGCTGCCTGAGGCCTGCCGAACACAATTATCAGGCAGCAAATGTGCAGCCAGCACTCCCACCCGAAACAAGTGGGAGCCTTCTTTCAATATTTAAATTAGGAATCCTACGCCAGTTGCAGGACTTTCAGGTATCAATGGGAAGAGCGTGGTACCGGGTGAAGAGCAGCCTAACCAGTGGCCCCTAAAGGGACTATTGCAAACTGCCCCAAAACGGGGCAATAACCATGTTGTAACTGACTTCTGTGGTGCCAGGTGGAGTACTCATGGCCCTACAAAATTGCTCCCGTCCATTACCGGTTGTCGCTGCCCTCCCTACCTCCCGGTATTGTCTCTCCTCCCCCCTCTCCCGGTATTGTCTCTCCTCCCCCCCCCCCTCTCCCGGTATTGTCTCTCCTCCCCCCCTCTCCCGGTATTGTCTCTCCTCCCCCCCCTCTCCCGGTATTGTCTCTCCTCCCCCCCTCTCCCGGTATTGTCTCTCCTCCCCCCCCCCCTCCCGGTATTGTCTCTCCTCCCCCCTCTCCCGGTATTGTCTCTCCTCCCCCCCCCTCCCGGTATTGTCTCTCCCCCCCCCTCTCCCGGTATTGTCTCTCCTCCCCCCCCTCTCCCGGTATTGTCTCTCCTCCCCCCCTCTCCCGGTATTGTCTCTCCTCCCCCCCTCTCCCGGTATTGTCTCTCCTCCCCCCTCTCCCGGTATTGTCTCTCCTCCCCCCCTCTCCCGGTATTGCCTCTCCTCCCCCCCCTCTCCCGGTATTGTCTCTCCTCCCCCCCCTCTCCCGGTATTGTCTCTCCTCGCCCCTCTCCCGGTATTGTCTCTCCTCCCCCCGCTCTCCCGGTATTGTCTCTCCTCCCCCCCTCTCCCGGTATTGCCTCTCCTCCCCCCTCTCCTGGTATTGTCTCTCCTCCCCCCTCTCCCGGTATTGTCTCTCCTCCCCCCTCTCCCGGTATTGTCTCTTCCCCCCCTCTCCCGGTATTGTCTCTTCCCCCCCTCTCCCGGTATTGTCTCTTCCCCCCCTCTCCCGGTATTGTCTCTTCCCCCCCCTCTCCCGGTATTGTCTCCCCTCCCCCCCTCTCCCGGTATTGTCCCTCCTCCCCCCCTCTCCCGGTATTGCCTCTCCTCCCCCCCTCCCAGTATTGTCTCTCCTCCCCCCCTCTCCCGGTATTGTCTCTCCTCCCCCCTCTCCCGGTATTGTCTCTCCCCCCCCCTCTCCCGGTATTGTCTCTCCTCCCCCCCTCTCCCGGTATTGTCTCCCCTCCCCCCCCCTCCCGGTATTGTCTCTCCTCCCCCCTCTCCCGGTATTGTCTCTCCCCCCCCTCTCCCGGTATTGTCTCTCCTCCCCCCCTCTCCCGGTATTGTCTCTCCTCCCCCCCTCTCCCGGTATTGTCTCTTTCCCCCCCCTCTCCCGGTATTGTCTCTCCTCCCCCCCTCTCCCGGTATTGTCTCTCCTCCCCCCCTCTCCCGGTATTGTCTCTCCTCCCCCCCTCTCCCGGTATTGTCTCCCCTCCCCCCCCCCCCCCCCGGTATTGTCTCTCCTCCCCCCCTCTCCCGGTATTGTCTCTCCTAGCCCCCTTTAAGGTACAAGCTGCAGCTTGGCTCCACAGCAGAGCCACTAGATTCTTCCTTCTCCTCCCCCACCCCAATCGGCAAGTTATTTGTCTGAGCTCGCTGAGTGCTTGCGCCTTGGTGAACAAATTCAATTGAGGCCCACCCATGAAAATGGTTCTGCCTTCTTACTACTGCCATCGGGCGGGCACTCCTCCTGCCTGATGTGCGCTATAATTAAATGAGGCCCTACTGTCTATTCTGAGGCATTGGGCATCAAATAGAGCTGGGCCATCTTCTGTTGCTGAACCTGGTTTTTAACCCCTTGTGACAGAATGAAAGATACCAAGACCGTGGAAAATTATAGCCGTGAGAGAAAGTCTATTAGAAATGCTTATAACTTATTTTTCCTAAATGCTATCTATTTCTTTTTTGTTTGTTTGCTGCTTTTCTGCACACATCTATGCAGTTTGGTATCTCCACTGGAGGCTAAGTGGAAAATTTTACCATGTGGTACAGTGCTGAGCCATTCAATCAGGAAGGTCTCAGGTAAAGGTCCAGCGTTAGTTCTCAGCCAGGGCAACAGTGGAGGTGCTACAAGTTGCCTCAGTGTCCCCAAGCTCAGGAGAGGAAATCAGCCAGCCAGCAGACGCTCCCCTTAGCACGAGCCAGTGGCATCTGATGGAAAGTGCATGCATGGATGACAGGAGGAGACTGGAACTGGCTCACTTGTGACGTTCAACTGTCTGCCAGTGCTCACTATATAGGTTTTAAAGGATGACCACTCGGGTGTGGAGCGTGGTCCCACGGAGATGCTGGTGCTTGTGGGATCATACGCCAGCCTGAGTCAGTACCTTCAAGCAAGATATGGAGAAAATTGAATGAAACAAAACATGGGAGTTCAATTATTTCTACTCATGGTACTTTCTTTCCTGTATTGTTACAACGCACAAGCATACAGCAACACACCTGAAAATAACGAAAAACAACATCATCCAGGGGCTGTGGATTGGAGCAATGCAGGTTCACTCTGGCTAGATGGGCTGCACATTCCTATATTACGAGGTACACTGCAGTCCAGAAAAATGAGACCAAATTAGTCTCCAGTGCTATTTCTGCAAGACATCAAAGGGCTGCAACTAAAAACACATCATTTGATTGAAGCTGCATCAAAACTGAAGTCTGTCAGGATCAACGCTGTTCATTTGTTTTATTAATGACCTCCCCTGGGGAAGTTCACACTCAAAAGTCTTTTCTACATGCATTCCTGATTTACCCTTCACTACTCAGTTAAAACAGTTGGCCAAGTATTGGCTAACGATGTAACTGGAGAACAAACAATTGAATCTAAACTCAGCCAATACCATTGTATTTGCTTCATCCCGCTGGAAATGAGACCCGTTGTTAATGGACACAAATGACTAGCCTTCAAGATAATGAATCTGGGAAAGAGCCCAGGCATCTACTCAATCAGCACACTGTCTGCAGAGGGCCACATCGCCAAACTAACCAGCAGGAAATCGGTTACATTTGCTTGTTTGTAACATTATCAGCTCCTGCCTTACACACAATGCAACAGTTACAGCCCACAATGCACCAAGTCTGCCTCGCATTGATCAGTGTAGCCTTGCTCGGAGAGAGTGTTTGAATATCAGCTGTTGCAAAAACTACAACAATTACAAAGCGACATCATCAGGAGTATATTTAATTGCAAACACAGAACCTCAAAGGAAATAGTCTTTGCCAAACTGCACCGACCACTAGAGAGGGGCTGCATGGTGCCACTATAATGCACAGATGTTCCAGAAATTTATTAATTATCTGATGGAAAAACAACCCTCAGATAGGCCCACACACACCACACACAGGGGTGGTGGGGGGTGGGTGTGCTGCTGTAGAGAATGCAGACTGAATACAGAATACAGGTTACTCGCCAACCAAGTGAAGTCAGCCCCTGGCATCACAAAGTTTAAACAAACGAATATCCATACCTGATCAATTCTGAATGATAAAGGCTGTACAACATTGGTCCTCATCATAGCCACGTTGCCTTCTGAGCCACTCCGTGTCTCATAGAGCCCTGGCAAAGGACCATTGTCAATAAGCTTACCGACATAACCTAAACTCAAGCAGGTTACCATTTAAACTCATCGTTTGAACTCATGGATTAAATTCCAATCACAAACTCACTCTCTGGTATTGTTGCTATAATGTAACTTAGAGGAAATATTACACATATATATATATATATATATATATGATATCCATTTTACGAGAGGGTCAGTTTCTGTGTTGACTGTGAAGGTCAGTTACAGATATCAGGTGAGAATGTCCCAGGTGCCTGTGATACCACTCACCCTACCGAATCAGTGACATTATGACAAAAGCAAAATACTGCAGATGCTGGAAATCTGAAATAAAAACAGAAAATGCTGGAAACACTCAACAGGTCAGGCATCATCTGTGGGGAGAGAAACAGAGTTAACGTTTCAGGTTGATGACCTTTCATCACAGATTGGTATTATTACTGTAGTTTATGCAGAAGTAATCTTTAATTGGTTTTCTGCAGATCATACGTTCAGTACAGAATATTACTATATAATCAACTATGAAGTCTGAATAAATTACATCACTGGTAACATAAATATAATGGAAAATATCTGAAAGCACAGTAACACAGTGGAGGGAAAATCCTAACTCTTACCCTGACAGGAACCCAGCTATTTAGTTTCTTCATTTTCCTCATGTTGTATGAAATGTTTTATCAAAGACATTTCTTTGTCTTGGTTCAGTGTTTCTGATTCCACTTTTGAATGTGGAACCGCAGAACCAAAATAAACTCTGATTGAGGAAAAAAACAAGCATTTTGGAAAGTGCTTTGTAGTCTTTTCTAATTGTAAAGTTGAGTGCCAAATGAATCTGAGTGGGTGCACTCGAACCATTCTGACATCCTCAGGGTCTATTCTGCTGCTGCTTGACATCAGTACCAGCTTGTAAACCTATAGTGGAGTGAGCCTTTGGCATAGTTTTTTTAATTCATTGTGGGGATCACTGGCAAGGCCAGCATTTTTTGTTCTTGTCTGAGTGACTTGCTAGGCCATTTCAGAGGGTAGTTAAGAGTCAACCACATTGCTGTGGGTCTGGAGTCACATATAGGTGAGACTTGGGAAGGACAGTTGACTTTCTTCCCTAAAGGATATTAGTGGGTTTTTACAACAATCTGTAGTTTCATGGTCACCATTACTGATACTAGCTTTTAATTCCAGATTTATTTAATTAACTGAATTTAAATTCCTCAGCTGCCATGGTGAGATTTGAACTCATATCCTCAGACCTCTGGGTTATTAACCCAGTAACAGAACCACTATGCTACCGTTCCTGTCACATTTCTAGCTTTGTCAGGTCAAGGGTTCAGGCCCCACTCCAGACAGTCCAGATGAATGGAGACTAGAGCTCTGGCTCTGAATTCTGCGATAACATGCAGTGGGATACTCGCATTCAGTGTGTGTGGCAGGCCCTTCCCTCATCATATGGGTTGCAGGAGTCGTAAAACCCTCCTGTCGTATAGGACTAATCAGCTGTTGCCTGGAATAAAGAGGGTTACGACCATGGAAGGGGTGTGCACGTCATGACTTATCAGCCTGCAAATCCTTCCACTGATTCTAAATCCAACCCCACAGTTTGCATTAGGATTCCTGGGATGTACTAAACCCTATATATATAGTTTGGCAAGTCTAAAAGATTTGTACCTGGTTCTGCTAACCCAACAACCAACATTTCATTACTGTGGAATTTTGATTTTTCATCTGTGACTGCAGTTTAGAAATTTGTGATTAAACTAATCAAAGTTGCTTTCTCTGCAGTACTTCAGCTTTAAGGCTTGTTTTCTATATCACAGACTGATCCTCAGCATGACTCCAGGGATAACCAAGTGAAGAGAAGCTTGCAATCCAGCTGTTTCACCTAGAGAGCCATTTTTCACAGGCAGTCGAGTTCTATGCACCTCAGTGAGTGCGTAGTGTTAGTTTTATAGTATTCATTCCAAAAGCAGATGGTCGTATGTTTAAGCCCCAGGGCCGCCTGTCATTCTAAGCTGGCAGCTGTTGGTGGAACAAACTTGGGTTGATCAATAAGGTGGAATGCTTTGGGAATAGAGAGCCAGCGGATAAAAAAACACCCCTCAAGTACAGAGCCAGCCTGAACCACACCTCCAGCTGGCTGAGCAGAGAGAGATCGCAGCTGTGGACATGTCTGTAGCCCCGATTGTCCCACACTATCCCCACAAAGAATGTGTTCGGAAGAAACAGACGCAATGGTGGAACAAACTTAGGATGATCAACAAGTTGGGATGCTTTGGGAACCGAGTGCAAGAGGATGAAACTGCAAGCTATAAAAGCTTGTGAACTGAGTAAGAAAGTTTGTAGAACCATGGAATAATAGAATTATGCAGCACACAAGCAGGCCTGTGCCGGTTCTTTGGGAGAGTTATCTAATTAATCCCACGCCCCTGTGCTTTCCCCATAGCCTTGCAATTTTTTCTTTTCAATACTGTATATATCACTTTTGAATCTTACGATTGAATCTGCTCCCATCAGCCTCTCAGGCAGTGCATTCCAGATCATAACAACTCGTTGCATTAAAAAAAATCTCATCTCCGCCCCCCCCCCCAAGATTCTTTTGTTAGTTATAGAGACAAAATAGTTTCTGTATTATAACAAATCTTGCCAGCGTATTGATACATTCCTGAGCTGTATTCTGAGAGTTCAGTTTTTTTGGTTATTTATTTAGTTCATTCCCACCCACACCTCTCTCAAAGCCTTCCTGCACCCCACACTGCACCATTGGCCAGGCCACTGCTCTGAGACTTTGCCAATGTTACTCCTGAATTAGAAGCAAATGATGTGCAAGAGCAGCCCAAGGTGATATGCCCTTTGACCTTTCCTACAGGCAAATGCCCAGCTTCTACTCAGACAGCACAACTGAGATCAGGAATAGTCATATAAGGAATCAGAGAAGCAAGTGTGCATCCTATGGAGCAACACTACACTGTCACCATGCTGCCATTTCAAGACTTTGTTTTAAAAACTAATCTGCTTTAACCTGTTATTTTCAAATTGATTACTGAGGGATGGCAATTTTATTTTTCAGATCCTTACGTAAAGATACATCTGCTGCAGAATGGGAAGCGGCTCAAGAAAAAGAAAACCACAGTCAAGAAAAACACACTGAACCCTTACTACAACGAGTCGTTCAGCTTTGAAATTCCATTCGAACAAATACAGGTACAAATATTTAGCAAAAAAATGTATTAAAAAATAATATTAAACAAAAAAAAATCCTGATCATAGACCTCAGTGGGTTAAAGGGACAGTGGCTTCCTAAAAAGCATTTGTCTAATCTCATTTAATTTGTGGAGATGCACATTACTTTCCTCGCTACATCATCTCACATAATATCATTTTCCTGTGTAGTTCGATATAAATTATGCCACCGTATTAAGTGTTTGACAATCACCCACAAGAAGATTTGTGTTTCTTTATGACTACAGTCCCCTTTAAGAAAATAATTAACCCGCAAAGTCATCAGAATGATACCAGGGCTTAGAGGGTTAACTTATGAGGACAGGTTGCATAAACTTGGCTGCTACTTCCTTCATAAAGATTGAGAGGTTACCTGATCAAGGTGTTTAAAATGTTAAAAGGATTCGATAGGGTAGATACAGAGAAACTATTTCCTCTTGTGGGGGAATCAAGAACGAGGGAACATAATTTTAAAATTAGAGCCAGGACATTTAGGAGGGAAATCAGGAAGCACTTTTTCACACAAAGGATAGTCGAAACCTGGAATTCTCTCCCACAAAAGAGTGTGGATGCTGGGTCAATTGGAACTTTCAAGACTGAGAGGGATAGAATTTTGTTAGGTAAGTGTACTCTTTTGTACTCTTTGGTATGTTAGGTAAGTGTATCAAGGGATATGGAACAAAGGCAGAAAAATTGAGTTAAAGTACAGATCACCCATGATTGCATTGAATGGCAGAGCAGGCTCGAGGGGCTGAATGGCCTCCTCCTGTTCATATGTTCCTAAACCCTCACTGTTGATTCAGGCAGTCTCCTGTGATTATCATTTAACAAAGAATGATCTGTCTCTCTCTCTTTCGTGATATTTTTTTCTCCTTAACATGAATTAATGACAGCCAAACACAGGACAGTTCCCAAATATTCTGCTGGGCTGTGTTTCTTTCATGGCGAAGAAGTTGAATGCAACAGCGCCCCCAGTGGTCATTTCAGCACCAGACGCACTGGGCCAGTGGCTGTCGTTTAAAATGGCAGACAGTATTTTGGGCAGGTTGTCTTGCAATGCTGCTATTAATGGGCTTCCACCAATCGACTGTATCAGGGAACAGAAATTTCTGGCATGGCACTTAATGTTTTGCTGTCCATATTCTACTTTTAAAGACATTAGTCTCCAATATAGTTTCATGTCCGGAAATGTTCTTTTCAGCAGAATGGGAGATTCAGCTGGAGTCGGAAGTCTCCAACAGAAGGCAAATCTGTTCCAAATATAGAGCTATACGCACCATCTCTCACAAGGGGGTTCCATTACAGCATCTGTCTGCATTTACTCCCATTAGACTAGCCAAGATCAACTTTTTAACAGTACTTGAAAAGACCTGTATTCATTTAGTGCTTTATTATCGCTCACGGAAGCACCTCAAACAGCTTTGCACGCGGTGAATTATGAAGGGTAGTAACTGCTGTTATGTAGCTGAACTGCCTGGGGGAAGAGAATCGTTTCTTGGGAAAGATAATGGGAAAATTAAAGAGCATGTCAACCCATATCATTCTCACGCATCTCCTAGCAACCCTACCGGTGGAATAGGAGTTATGTTACTGGACTAATAATCCAGAGAATGTGAGTTCATATTCCCACCATGGCAGTTTGAATTTGAATTCAGTTTAATTGGAAATAAAAAGCTAGTATCAGTAAAAGTGACCATGAAGCTATCGGATTGTCGTAAAAACCCAACTGGTTCACTAATGTCCTTTAGGGAAGGAAACCTGCTGTCCGTACCCGGTCTGGCCTATATGTGACTCCAGTCTCACACTAATGTGATTGACTCTTACCTGCCCTCTGTAGTGGCTTAGCAAGCCACTCAGTTGTATCACCTCTTTCTCAAGGGCAGCTAGGGATGGGCAATAAATGCAGGCCTTGCCAGCAATGCCCAGATCCCGAGAATAATTTTTTTTTTAAAGTACAACTCTGCTGGCAGCTAACTTGCCCATCCGTTAGTTCTGAAAGTTAGTGGAGCAAAATTACATTCTCTCCTTTTTTTTTGTTCTCCCTGCCTCACAGCATTCACCAGGAGGCAGGATGAGTGGACAATCACCCAACAGGTTACTGCCAATGTCAGTGTTATTTGAAATGCTAAGTGCCCAAGAGTCATTCAGGATGAATTTCCTGCCAACCTTTCCATCCTGTGGTAGAAACTGAAAGCCTCTGCTCAGTGCATCTGATTGAAGGCATTTCGGAGGTCAGCCACGCCATGTGGGCTGTCCTGGGTGCAAAGTACTATTCTGATGTAAGTACATCAGTCCATAGCTGTGGCTCAGTGGGTAGCACTCATGCTTCCGAGTCAGAAAGTTGTGGGTTCAAGTCCTGCTCTAGAGACTTGAGCACAATATCTAGGCTGACACTCCAGTACAGATATAAAGGAGTGCTGCACTGTCGGAGATGGTGTCTTTCAGGTGAGATGTTAAACCGAGGCCCTGTCTGCTCTCTCAGGTGGAAGTAAAAGATCCTATGGCCATATTTCGAAGAAGAGTAGGGGAGTTCTCTCAATATTTATCCCTGAAACAACATCACTAAAACAGATTATCTGGTCATTACCACATTGCTGTTTGTGGACCTTGCGCTGCACAAATTGGCTGTCGCGTTTCCTACATTACAACAGTGACTACCCTTCAAAAGTACTTTGTTGGCTGTAAAGCACTTTGGGATATCCTGAGGTTTTGAAAGGCACCATATAAATGCAAATTCTTTGGGGGAAAAATTCATTGGTGCCCTACTTTTAGTGCCCCGAAAAAGTTAGCGCCCCTGCGCCGTACATTCAGTGGTAGCACCCCAAGCAGGAGGTGCTTGGGTGCGCTCCCTCCTTCCTGGGGTTCTACCAGTGAATATCGTGGTGGCTACATGATATTCACTGGTAGCACCCCTGATTAAAGGGGAGGGGCCTAGCGCAGCACGCACTAGGGCACTGCTGGACCACCGGGGAGCGGGGTGCAGGGAAAGCGGGGAGCGATCGCGGCCGGCACCCCGTATAAAAGAGGGGAAGGGGGAAGGTGCTGGCAGGCGGCCAGAAAAAAAAATAGCCGCCCGACACCTGCCCCTTTTAAATACTGCCACCATGGCTGCAGAAAAGCCACCCTGACCCTGTTGGACATATCGTCCGGTGGTAGGTCAGGGGGCGCAGCTGAAGTTTGTGGCCGGGGCGCGAGCGGGATACTGCGCACGGCGATGACGTCATGGCCAGAGGCGCAGCGCGGTGGGGCGCTACCGGCTTCCGCCGCCGCTAACCTCCCGCTGAATTTCACGGGAGGCATTAGCGGTGCCGTGCCCGGGGGGCGCTAATGGGAGGCGCAAAGCAATCACATTTTTCCCCCTTTGTTTCTACTGATATACGGTGTCTTATATCTCAGTAAAGCACACCATCCATCCCCACAGCATTTGTTTGAAGTTTGAATTTTTGATACACCGCTCCCTCCTTCCTAATTGAATATTTCAGTGAAGTTGGAGTTTGGAATGACACTGAGTATCACAGATTGCACTTAGTAATGTGTTAAAGCAATTAAGTTTTACCATTCAATCAGGACTTTCTGTTGTCAGGTCACCCTGCAGCAGATGGTTAAATAAATATTTAAAACATGCAGCGGTTCTTGTGATAGCCACTTGGTTCCGCCTGCGCGACTCGGCTCTCCAAAGAGACATCACATTATAGGAATTCTCTTTTTACTGCGGAAGCACTCTGATTTACTTCTTTGAGTGCCATTTGGCAGCACTTCTATTCAAGTGTCTGCTTTTCCAATAATGCGCTCGCTTACTCCCAGATTGTGAACACCCATGGGAGTTGAAATTATTTATCAGTGTCCGGTACATGTGATTCAAGTCCTGCTAGCTGAAGAGCAGCCTGGTTTATCATGTTGCTAGGCTAGTCCTCACATCTCACATGATGCTTTTAACTGGAAGCTAGATAAGTACACGAGGGGGAAGAGAATAGAAGAATATGTTAATAGGGTGAGATGAAATAAGTTGGGAGAAAGTTTGTGTGGAACATAAACACCGACATAGACCTGTTGGACTAAATGCCTGTTTCAGTGCTATCAAATTCTTATGTAATTAATCTTCATGTTACTGTGCTGATCATAAGGGGGGTGATGTGTATGAAACAATAAAACAGAGATCAGTCAAGCAATCTCTATTTTGATATTTCTCCTCCTCATTCGTCCCCAGTGGTCCCGTTACCCCGGTGGTTGCAGCAACCCTACACTTTGCCCAAGTAGCCACTCTTCATGAGCTCTGGCAGGCTGCAGAGGCATCAGACATGAATCCAATTCTGTCTTCTCCCACCACTGGTCACAGACTAGCAAGTGTCAGCAAGTGCCCACGTTTCTCTTACCTAGCCTGCAAACACTGGGGTAAAGTTTCCACTTTGGGCCCAATCGGCGATCCAGGCGCAATTGCGCCCAAAGTTGTGCTAGTTTTGAGAAGTGTTTTTTTTCTTGATTTCCGCTATACAGTAGTCAGTTTCTTAGGAAATTAAAATATATATATATATATATTCAAAAGCTTTAAAATGTGCCTATCAGTGTCCATGCCCCTAAAAGAAAGCTTAATTTTTGGAGCCTCCTCAAAGGCTAGCAGACAAGCACAATTACCCAAAACTCGCCATGGGAATTAATTCAATCTGGGAGGTGTGGCCAGTTTTGTGGGCAGGGTCTGGTTCTAGCGCGATGTTTTTTAAACTCGATTTTGCGCTGGACGTAATTTGTGCTTAAAACTCTGGGATCTTTTGCGTTGGTTCTGCTGATTTCGGGTGAATTGCACCGAAAAAAACTAACGCAACCGAGCAGAAACTCCAGGCTACTGAGTCCAATCTTGTAGCCCTGGCTGAGAGCCAGTTCAGACCAGGCCTTCAGACTTGAAGCCTCTCTGGTCTGTGTGGCATCAAAACCACACCAAGTGGTGTAATTACCCACTGAGCTAAACCCCAACTTGAGTAATTAAAAATATAAACCAGGCACTCCACCATACTAAAGCGAAAGGGGCAGGGAAACAAGCCAGACATATCTTCAAACCGGCCATGTTCAGTGCACTTTGGTTCTCATGATTGATTTGGGCAGGTTCACGTGCAATCATTGTGACCAATTGATCACTATATCCAAGGTTGTCATAATATCCATTCCATTCCACTTAAAATCCCCATATCCGACAACAGTCTTTCAATACCAGCGTATAACTGCAGCACACGTTATTGAACATAATGCCAGCAAGGTCACTGTACATTCACATACCGGCACTTTAATCCTTCTCAAACTCTAACTTTAGAAAAGAATGT
Organism: Somniosus microcephalus; assembly: GCF_052327205.1. Taxonomy (NCBI): domain Eukaryota; kingdom Metazoa; phylum Chordata; class Chondrichthyes; order Squaliformes; family Somniosidae; genus Somniosus; species Somniosus microcephalus. Next base: position 50,160,484 of record NC_141004.1, read on the forward strand.
GATAAGTACAACACCCTTCGTAACTGTGCCCTGTTCACTGGGGAGCAAAGCATCTACTTTTGTTCTTCCATTGTTAGACGGGCAGGCAGGTGGTGTTCGGGACTTGGGCTGATGGATCGGCAGTGGCAGAATGTCATGATTCAGGTAGGTGGATGGGAATAAACAGATGCTCTTGACTCAGACAAGCAGAGAGAGGCAAAATATCAGGATCCAAGTAGGCCAATATAAACAAATAAAGCATCAGAACTCTAATGGACCAACTGGGAAAAATAAAGCATCAGGCAGGTAGAGGCGACACATCAAAATCCAGGTTACAAATGACTCAACTCCAGTTGAAAGATGGCATAGTGGCATGGTGGCATAGTGGTTAGCACTGTTGCCTCACAGCACCAGGGACCCGGGTTCGAATCCGGCCTCGGGCGACTGTCTGTGTGGAGTTTGCACATTCTCCCCGTGTTTGCGTGGGTTTTCTCCGGGTGCTCCGGTTTCCTCCCACAGTCCAAAGATGTGCGGGTTAGGTTGATTGGCTATGATAAATTGACCCTTAGTGTTAGGGGGATTAAATATGTGGGGTTACGGGAATAGGGTGGGATATGTGTTGGTGTAGGGGTTACGGGGATCGGGTGGGATATGTGTCGGTGCAGGCTCGATGGGCCGAAATGGCCTCTATCTGCACTGTGGGGTTTCTGTGATGTTAGTTTCTTTTTGTAAACACAGATTAGCAGTACCGTGCCTCCAATTCTCTCAGCGTGGGAGGGAATTTCACACTACTCACAGAACGAGCTGTGAAATTCTTTCCCATGGTGAAACAATGGAGTATAATTTGTATTGCTAATCTAATCAATACAATTGATCTCAAACATCATGATTCATCATAAACAAACTTGTCTTGTACTAGCCATATCCTTCCACTGTCTACACACTTCAAGCTGCATTTCCTTTAAAGGTCACCTAACTTCTTGGAGCCAACTTTCGAGGAAAGTAGGATGTTGTAGTTCTACTTGGCTGCCAACCGCTCCCTTATGAGCTGTATAGATCCTGACAGTAGTTAACTTCCTCTCAAAGAGTTGTCATGCATACTAATATTTTAATAACCAAAGCCACATAATTTAAAATTATACATTTTTGATTAATGAATTCAGTATTTAGTAAATGGGATGCATCTGTTAAATACATTTTGAAACTTCAGAATACTGCTCCAAGTTAAAGACAGACCATCTGCTAAGCATAATTTGCGCCTGTGAGTATCTAGTGATTACCCAATGTAGAAAACTTTACTTTGCATTTCTGGCACCATTTCCTTAAAGTATTTGTGCAATTGCAATAATCTTTCACAAGCAAAGTGAATTTGAGTCAAAATATTGATGCCTGAATAATTTTTAATTTAAATATTCCAACACTTTTGGCATAATTATGGAACGTTAATATCCACATTTATGAATCAATGATGTGTCATGACTGGTTGTGTTTCTTGACTGTGATGTACTTTAAATCGGATTGTATGTCACTTAAGTGTAGTCCATTTTATTTAGAACTAATTGAGCTCCCATAGTGCTACACATGGGAAGTTGAGACCAAATACAGTATTCAGGCTAAGCAGGGTTAGAGGGCGGGGAGATAATAGGATCAAGGTGGGGAAGAAGAGGAGGGGAGAAGTGGGCAGGGGATGAAGATAAGAGGAAGAGAAGGGGGTGAGGGTGCGAGAAGGAGATGGTAATGAGTGAGAGAGAAGGGGAGAGGACAGGAATGAAAGGGAGTTGATGTGGAAGGGGCGGGGTAGAGAACAGGATGGGAGAGGAGAAGATGTGGCAGGACGGGGTGGGGGGAACTACCAAATTTTCTGAGGTGAAGGGGAGGTTGATACGCTGCAGCAAAGGAGGGGAGTACCCTGCGAAATGGAGTGAATACTAAAGCATCAAAAAGATGGAAGGAAAGCATCGATTTCCAGGTTACAAAGGATGCAGAACTTCTGTTAAAAGATGTTAGTCTTTATTTTGTAAATAAGAAATATTTATCCTTCACCCAACACTACCAAATACAGATTAGCAACAATAATTTGCATTTATATAATGCTTTTAACTTAGAAAAATGTCCCAAGGTGCTTCAAGGAGTCATAATTAGAAATAGATGGATGGCAAGTCAAAGAAGGAGATATTAGAAGGGGTAGCCAAATGCTTGGTCATAGGTGGGTTTTAAAAAGGGTCTTAAAGGAGGAGAAGAAGGTGGAGAAGTGAAAAGGTTTTGGGAGGGAATTTAAGAGGCTAGGGCCTTGGTATCTGAAGGTATGGCCAACAATGGTGGGGTGAAATGAGGAGGGGCTTCACAAAAGGTCAAATTTGGAGGAACGAAGAGTTTTGAGGGGAAGGCTGTATGTGGTTGCAGATATAGGGAAGAGCAAGGCCATGAAGGGATTTAGACACAAGGATCAGAATTTTAAATTGGTCATTCATCTTAACCTATGCCTGACACACATCACCTGTTAAAACAGGTATTTATCTCAGTTGCTGCCTCTGGTGTCCTGGACTGTAAGCCTGGGTCCATTGAGAACAAGGTTGATCTCTGTCACGCTTGGAGTAGTATTGTGTTGCTCTTTGATTTGACAATGCCCAGCCATGTACCAGGACAGAAATAAGACAGGCATCTTTCCAGAAAACCAGACTGTCTGTCATCTCTTCAAAGAGGTTGGTAAGCAGTTGAGCAAAGCATCTGCCGTTTAGTTCAGCTCACTTCCCACCCATCTCCAAGTCCATGTATAGGAGAAGACAATTTGGCAACATATTTACTTGTTACTGTCCCAACAAGTCAATACTCTTCAAAAATAATAATTTAAACCTGTCAAAAAATTCTCTCACCATCTGAATGGAATTAAAGCCAATGCTTCATGTTTCAGTTCAGTACAGAACACCACAGGCTCAGTGCCACTGTCGTAAAGCACCAAAGATCTATGGGAGCACTGTAGTCCTGTACCTCTGGCCTGTTGAACAGAATGGAAGTCATCATTACCAGATTTAGTAATGTACAATGGGTAACTGTGAACTTCAGCAGGGATTTGGTCCATTTTTAAATATTTCCATCTAATCACAAAGCTAAAAAATTACAGCTTGGTGATTCACAATCTAAAATTAATTATATTTCGATCTAATGTGGACCCATCTGCTGAAACTGTGGCGCAGTGAGTATGGCGGATGGGGCGGGAAGGAGTGCCTTTAGACCTTGCACTGGCAAAAAAAACAGCTGAATGATTATGAAATACGAATAAAAATGTCCAAGAGGCCCAGCCTAGATGTGGGCTATAAAATTACGAGAAATTGTTTTAGTCCAAAAAATCCATGAGAAAGAAAATGGATTTTGCCTTGTAAAATCTTTGCAGGAAATAGATAAATATTTATGACTCTTAACTTAAACAAGCTCCAATGTCCCATAGCTAAACAAGCACAAGCATCTCATTTTGTACAAAAATTCTTTCAACAAAGGCTTTTGCATCACATGGACATTAATAGTTTTGGTGATTAAACCAACCCCCAACAATTCATCTGTTTTCTCTGAATGCTGTTAGTAAGTTGATGTTTCCATGGGTCAGGGTGGTGAGGAATGGAAAGTAGTATCTCTGTCCATCTGTAATCAAGGGCTGGATTTCGCCATGGGGGCGGGACTGTTGGTTTTCGGGTTTCAGTCCCTCCCCCAATGACGTCTGGCCAACCCACGCTATTTACACTTGATTGACCTTGTTAAGCCCGCCCTGTGGGCTTAGCCAGCCAAATAAGGGAAAGCCAGTGACAGAGGACGTCAGCGTATGACGTTTCATCTGTCGAAAATATTTTGAAAAGCTGTCAAACACTTACATTCTCTGTTCTAAGGTAAGCAGTTGCACAACGACTCAACAAAACCTCTCTCCTCAGCAGAAAGCAGATGGCTGCTGCATCTGAGAATGCAACAGCCATTCTGTCATCTCTGCCGTGGAGATGAGGCACCTCTGGATCCGCAAGGGTTGAAGCCTGCAGGAAGAAGCAAAGGTAAGTAAACTTTTTCTAACACTTTACACTCACCTCTCATACTTACCTCTCCACACTTGTACCCATCACTCACCTCCACAGCTGACTTTTCAATCCCTCTCACCCCCACAGACCCACTGCTCGCCTCGCTGACCCTGGTGAGGTTTGCAGCCGTCGGGAAGCCCACACTTGCTGGGGTAAAATAGGGATAAGCCTCAAAACTGCCTGTTAACTACCTGTTGACAGGCAGTTAATTGGCTCTAATCCCCTTCCCGCCTCGAGGCGATGGATTGCATAAGACCATGTGGCTGTGGCCACTGATGTACTCTCTGATTCAAGCAGCCAGGATATTGCTTTTAAATTAAGAAAATCAAACATTTAGTTGAAATTTGTCACATCCTTCTTTAGCTAATGATTTGCAAGTGCATATGGTTATGTACTGAGATGAGTCCTGGTCATAGCTGTGTGTAGTTATCGTCCCTAGATTAGGTTAGCGGCTCTGGGAAGTGGGGAGCGGGTGCATTGAGATTGGAGGCTATTAGGAAAGTAGTCTACATGACATATTCAAATATTAGCTGGTTCAGCTGGTAAATAATCACGCAACATTTTTAAAATGAGGGATACATTTAATTCCATTTGTTTTGCCTCCATAATTTATTTTGCTATATTAATGCACCTAATGTCAATCAGATTCGAGTACTGCCAAATTCAGTCTCCGGCTGTGAAGCTGGCACAGTAGTGATTTGGGAATACACCAAAACTCATGTTCTCCTTCTGCCAGCTTCATGCATGATAAACAGAATTTTTAATACAAGATATAATTCACATTTTATTTTGGCTCTGGAAGTTCCTCAAAGGTCCCATTTGTGGTATGCACGGAATGGGATAATCACACTCTGCTTAAAATTCTATGTTCTTGTTGAGCCTGTGCTCCAGTGTGTGTTGACCCCCTGTGCTCCAGTGTGGGTTGACTTCGCTCCAGTGTGTTTGACCCTGTGCTCCAGTGTGTGTTGACTCTGTGCTCCAGTGTGTGTTGACCCTGTGCTCCAGTGTGGGTTGACTCTGTGCTCCAGTGCGTGTTGATTCTGTGCTCCAGTGTGTGTTGAATCTGTGCTCCAGTGCATGTTGACCCTGTGCTTCAGTGAGAGTTGACCCTGTGCTCCAGTGTGTGTTGTCCCTGTGCTCCAGTGTGTGCTGACTCTGTGCTCCAGTGTGTTTTGACTCTGTGTTCCAGCCTGCATTGACCCTGTGTTCCAGTGTGTGCTGACTCTGTGTTTCAGTGTATGTGGACCCTGTGCTCCTGTGTGTGTTGACTCTGTGCTCCAGTGTGTGTTCACTCTGCTCCAGTGTGTGTTGACCCTGTGCTGCACTGTGTGTAGACTCTGTATTCCAGTGCGTGTTCACTCTGCTCCAGTGTGTTTTGACCAGTGCTCAAGTGTGTGTTGACCTTGTGCACCAGTGTACATTGACACGGTGCTCCAGTGTGTGTTGACTCTGTGCTCCAGTGTCTGTTGACCATGTGCTCCAGTGTCTGTTGACCCTGTGCTCCAGTGTGTGTTGACCCTGTGCTCCAGTTTGTGTTGACCGCGTGCTCCAGTGCATGTTGACTCTGTGTTCCAGTGTGTGTTGACTCTATGCTCCAGTGTGTGTTGACCCAGTGCTCCAGCGTGTTTTGACCCTGTGCTCCAGTGCGTGTTGACCATAAGCTCCAGTGTGTTTTGTCTCTGTGCTCCAGTGTGTGTTGAGTCTTTGCTCCAGTGTGTGTTGACCCTGTGCTCCAGTGCGTGTTGACCCTGTGCTCCAGTGTGTGTTGACCCTGTGCTCCAGTGTGTGTTGACTCTGTGCTCCAGTGTGTGTTGACTCTGTGCTCCAGTGTGTGTTGACTCTGTATACCAGTGTGTATTGACCCTGTTCTCCAGTGTGTGTTCACTCTGCTCCAGTCTGTGATGACCCCGTGCTCCAGTGTGTGTTGACCCTGTGCTCCAGTATCTTTTGACCCTGTGCTCCAGTGTGTGTTGACCCACTGCTCCAGTGTGTGTTGCCCCTGTGCTCCAGTGTGTGTTGACCCTGTGCTCCAGTTTGTGTTGACTCTGTGCTGCAGTGCATGTTGACCATGTGCTGCAGCCTCTGTTGACTCTGTGCTCCAGCCTGTGTTCCAGCCTGTGTTGACCCTGTGCTCCAGTGTGTTTTGACCCCGTGCTCCAGTGTGTGTTGACCCTGTGCTCCAGTGTGTGTTGACCCTGTGCTCCAGTGTGTGTTGACCCTGTGCTCCAGTGTGTGTTGACCCTGTGCTCCAGTGCGTGTTGACCATGTGCTCCAGTGTGTTTTGACCCAGTGATCCAGTGTGTGTTGACCCTGTGTTCCAGTGTCTGTTGACCCTGTTCTCCAGTGTGTGTTGACTCTGCTCTGGTGTGTGTTGACACTGTGCTCCAGTGACTATTGATCCTGTGCTCCAGTGTGTGTTGACTCTGTGCGCCAGTGGGTGTTGATCCTGTGCTCCAGTGTGTGTTGACCCTGTGCTCCAGTATGTGTTGACCATGTGTTGCAGTGTGTGTTGACTCTGTGCTACAGTTTGTGTTGACAGCGTGCTCCAGTGCATGTTGACTCTGTGTTCCAGTGTGTGTTGACTCTATGCTCCAGTGTGTGTTGACACAGTGCTCCAGCGTGTGTTGACCCTGTGCTCCAGTGTGTGTTGCCCTGTGCTCCAGTGTGTGTTAATCATGTGCTCCAGTGTGTGTTGACTCTGTGCTCTAGGGCGTGTTGACCATGTGCTCCATCCTGTGTTGACCCTGTGCTCCAGTGCATGTTGACTCTGTGTTCCAGTGTGTGTTGACTCTATGCTCCAGTGTGTGTTGACACAGTGCTCCAGCGTGTGTTGACCCTGTGCTCCAGTGTGTGTTGTCCTGTGCTCCAGTGTGTGTTAATCATGTACTCCAGTGTGTGTTGACCCTGTGCTTGAGTGTGTTTTGACCCTGTACTCCAATCTGTGTTGACCCTGTGCTCAAGTGTTTGTTGAGTCTTCTCTAGTGTGTGTTGACCCTCTGCTCCAGTGTGTGTTGCCCTGTGCTCCAGTGTGTGTTGATCATGTGCTCTAGTGAGTGGTGACTCTGTGCTCTAGGGCGTGTTGACCATGTGCTCCATCCTGTGTTGACCCTGTGCCCCCGTGTGTGTTGACTCTGTTCTCTAGTGTGTGTTGACTCTGTGCTCCAGTGTGTGTTGAATCTGTACTCCAGGGCATGATGTCCCGGTGCTCCAGTGTGTGTTGACTCTGTATTCCAGTGTGTATTGAGCCTGTTCTCCAGTGTGTATTCACTCTGCTCCAGTGTGTGTTGACCCTGTGCTCCAGTGTGTTTTGATCATGTGCTCCAGTATCTTTTGACGCTGTGCTCCAGTGTATGTTGATTCTATGCTCCACTGCGTGTTAACCCTGTGCTCCAGTGTGTGCTGACTCTGTGCTCCAGTGCGTGTTGACCATGTGCTCCAGTGTGTGTTGACTCTGTGCTCCAGGGCATGATGTCCCGGTGCTCCAGTGTGTGTTGACTCTGTATTCCAGTGTGTATTGAGCCTGTTCTCCAGTGTGTATTCACTCTGCTCCAGTGTGTGTTGACCCTGTGCTCCAGTGTGTTTTGATCATGTGCTCCAGTATCTTTTGACGCTGTGCTCCAGTGTATGTTGATTCTATGCTCCACTGCGTGTTAACCCTGTGCTCCAGTGTGTGCTGACTCTGTGCTCCAGTGTGTGTTGCCCTGTGCTCCAGTGTGTGTTAATCATGTGCTCCAGTGTGTGTTGATTCTGTGCTCTAGGGCGTGTTGACCATGTGCTCCATCCTGTGTTGACCCTGTGCTGCAGTGTGTGTTGGCTCTGTTCTCTAGTGTGTATTGACTCTGTGCTCCATTGTGTGTTGAATCTGTGCTCCAGTGCATGTTGACTCTGTATTCCAGTGTGTATTGACCCTGTTCTCCAGTTTATGTTCACTCTGCTTCAGTGTGTGTTGACCCTGTGCTCCAGTGTGTTTTGATCATGTGCTCCAGTATCTTTTGACCCTTTGCCCCAGTGTATGTTGATTCTACGCTCCAGTGCGTGTTAACCCCGTGCTCCAGTGTGTGTTGACCATGTGCTCCAGTGTGTGTTGACTCTGTGCTCCAGTGTGTGTTGACTCTGTGCTCCAGTGTGTGTTGACTCTGCTCCAGTGTGTGTTGACTCTTTGCTCCAGTGTGTGTTGACCCTGTGCTCCAGTGTGTGTTGACCATGTGCTCCAGTGTGTGTTGAACCTGTGCTCCAGTGTGTGTTGACCCTGTGCTCCAGTGTGTGTTGACCCTGTGCTCCAGTGTATGATGATCTTGTGCTCCAGTGTATGATGATCTTGAGCTGCAGTGTGTGTTGACCCTGTGTTACATTGTGTGTTGACTCTGTTTGCCAGTGTGTGTTTACTCTGTGCGCTTGTGTGTGCTGACTCTGTGCGCAAGTGTGTGTTGACCCTGTGTGCCAGTGTGTGTTGACCCTGTGCTCCAGTGTGTGTTCACTCTGCTCCAGTGTGTGTTGACCCTGTGCAGCAGTGTGTGTAGACTCTGTGTTCCAGTATGTGTTCACTCTGCTCCAGTGTGTTTTGACCAGTGCTCAAGTGTGTGTTGACCTTGTGCACCAGTGTACATTGACATGGTGCTCCAGTGTGAGTTGGCTGTGTGCTCCAATGTGTGTTGACCCTGTGATCCAGTGTGTGATGACCCCGTGCTCCAGTGTGTGTTGACCCTGTGCTCCAGTGTGCATTGCCCTGTGCTCCAGTGTGCATTGCCCTGTGCTCCAGTGTGTTTTGACCCTGTGCTCCAGTGTGTGTTGACCCTGTGCTTGAGTGTGTTTTGACCCTGTACTCCAGTGTGTGTTGACCCTGTGCTTGAGTGTGTTTTGACCTTGTACTCCAGTGTGTGTTGACCCTGTGCTTGAGTGTGTTTTGACCCTGTACTCCAGTGTGTGTTGACCCTGTGCTTGAGTGTGTTTTGACCCTGTACTCCAATCTGTGTTGACCCTGTGCTCAAGTGTTTGTTGAGTCTTCTCTAGTGTGTGTTGACCCTCTGCTCCAGTGTGTGTTGCCCTGTGCTCCAGTGTGTGTTGATCATGTGCTCTAGTGAGTGGTGACTCTGTGCTCTAGGGCGTGTTGACCATGTGCTCCATCCTGTGTTGACCCTGTGCCCCCATGTGTGTTGACTCTGTTCTCTAGTGTGTGTTGACTCTGTGCTCCAGTGTGTGTTGAATCTGTGCTCCAGTGCGTGTTGACCATGTGCTCCAGTGTGTGTTGACTCTGTGCTCCAGGGCATGATGTCCCGGTGCTCCAGTGTGTGTTGACTCTGTATTCCAGTGTGTATTGAGCCTGTTCTCCAGTGTGTATTCACTCTGCTCCAGTGTGTGTTGACCCTGTGCTCCAGTGTGTTTTGATCATGTGCTCCAGTATCTTTTGACGCTGTGCTCCAGTGTATGTTGATTCTATGCTCCACTGCGTGTTAACCCTGTGCTCCAGTGTGTGCTGACTCTGTGCTCCAGTGTGTGTTGCCCTGTGCTCCAGTGTGTGTTAATCATGTGCTCCAGTGTGTGTTGACTCTGTGCTCTAGGGCGTGTTGACCATGTGCTCCATCCTGTGTTGACCCTGTGCTGCAGTGTGTGTTGGCTCTGTTCTCTAGTGTGTATTGACTCTGTGCTCCATTGTGTGTTGAATCTGTACTCCAGTGCATGTTGACTCTGTATTCCAGTGTGTATTGAGCCTGTTCTCCAGTGTGTATTCACTCTGCTCCAGTGTGTGTTGACCCTGTGCTCCAGTGTGTTTTGATCATGTGCTCCAGTATCTTTTGACGCTGTGCTCCAGTGTATGTTGATTCTATGCTCCACTGCGTGTTAACCCTGTGCTCCAGTGTGTGCTGACTCTGTGCTCCAGTGTGTGTTGCCCTGTGCTCCAGTGTGTGTTAATCATGTGCTCCAGTGTGTGTTGATTCTGTGCTCTAGGGCGTGTTGACCATGTGCTCCATCCTGTGTTGACCCTGTGCTGCAGTGTGTGTTGGCTCTGTTCTCTAGTGTGTATTGACTCTGTGCTCCATTGTGTGTTGAATCTGTGCTCCAGTGCATGTTGACTCTGTATTCCAGTGTGTATTGACCCTGTTCTCCAGTTTATGTTCACTCTGCTTCAGTGTGTGTTGACCCTGTGCTCCAGTGTGTTTTGATCATGTGCTCCAGTATCTTTTGACCCTTTGCCCCAGTGTATGTTGATTCTACGCTCCAGTGCGTGTTAACCCCGTGCTCCAGTGTGTGTTGACCATGTGCTCCAGTGTGTGTTGACTCTGTGCTCCAGTGTGTGTTGACTCTGTGCTCCAGTGTGTGTTGACTCTGCTCCAGTGTGTGTTGACTCTTTGCTCCAGTGTGTGTTGACCCTGTGCTCCAGTGTGTGTTGACCATGTGCTCCAGTGTGTGTTGAACCTGTGCTCCAGTGTGTGTTGACCCTGTGCTCCAGTGTGTGTTGACCCTGTGCTCCAGTGTATGATGATCTTGTGCTCCAGTGTATGATGATCTTGAGCTGCAGTGTGTGTTGACCCTGTGTTCCATTGTGTGTTGACTCTGTTTGCCAGTGTGTGTTTACTCTGTGCGCTTGTGTGTGCTGACTCTGTGCGCAAGTGTGTGTTGACCCTGTGTGCCAGTGTGTGTTGACCCTGTGCTCCAGTGTGTGTTCACTCTGCTCCAGTGTGTGTTGACCCTGTGCAGCAGTGTGTGTAGACTCTGTGTTCCAGTATGTGTTCACTCTGCTCCAGTGTGTTTTGACCAGTGCTCAAGTGTGTGTTGACCTTGTGCACCAGTGTACATTGACATGGTGCTCCAGTGTGAGTTGGCTGTGTGCTCCAATGTGTGTTGACCCTGTGATCCAGTGTGTGATGACCCCGTGCTCCAGTGTGTGTTGACCCTGTGCTCCAGTGTGCATTGCCCTGTGCTCCAGTGTGTTTTGACCCTGTGCTCCAGTGTGTGTTGACCCTGTGCTTGAGTGTGTTTTGACCCTGTACTCCAGTGTGTGTTGACCCTGTGCTTGAGTGTGTTTTGACCTTGTACTCCAGTGTGTGTTGACCCTGTGCTTGAGTGTGTTTTGACCCTGTACTCCAGTGTGTGTTGACCCTGTGCTTGAGTGTGTTTTGACCCTGTACTCCAATCTGTGTTGACCCTGTGCTCAAGTGTTTGTTGAGTCTTCTCTAGTGTGTGTTGACCCTCTGCTCCAGTGTGTGTTGCCCTGTGCTCCAGTGTGTGTTGATCATGTGCTCTAGTGAGTGGTGACTCTGTGCTCTAGGGCGTGTTGACCATGTGCTCCATCCTGTGTTGACCCTGTGCCCCCATGTGTGTTGACTCTGTTCTCTAGTGTGTGTTGACTCTGTGCTCCAGTGTGTGTTGAATCTGTGCTCCAGTGCGTGTTGACCATGTGCTCCAGTGTGTGTTGACTCTGTGCTCCAGGGCATGATGTCCCGGTGCTCCAGTGTGTGTTGACTCTGTATTCCAGTGTGTATTGAGCCTGTTCTCCAGTGTGTATTCACTCTGCTCCAGTGTGTGTTGACCCTGTGCTCCAGTGTGTTTTGATCATGTGCTCCAGTATCTTTTGACGCTGTGCTCCAGTGTATGTTGATTCTATGCTCCACTGCGTGTTAACCCTGTGCTCCAGTGTGTGCTGACTCTGTGCTCCAGTGTGTGTTGCCCTGTGCTCCAGTGTGTGTTAATCATGTGCTCCAGTGTGTGTTGACTCTGTGCTCTAGGGCGTGTTGACCATGTGCTCCATCCTGTGTTGACCCTGTGCTGCAGTGTGTGTTGGCTCTGTTCTCTAGTGTGTATTGACTCTGTGCTCCATTGTGTGTTGAATCTGTACTCCAGTGCATGTTGACTCTGTATTCCAGTGTGTATTGACCCTGTTCTCCAGTTTATGTTCACTCTGCTTCAGTGTGTGTTGACCCTGTGCTCCAGTGTGTTTTGATCATGTGCTCCAGTATCTTTTGACCCTTTGCCCCAGTGTATGTTGATTCTACGCTCCAGTGCGTGTTAACCCCGTGCTCCAGTGTGTGTTGACCATGTGCTCCAGTGTGTGTTGACTCTGTGCTCCAGTGTGTGTTGACTCTGTGCTCCAGTGTGTGTTGACTCTGCTCCAGTGTGTGTTGACTCTTTGCTCCAGTGTGTGTTGACCCTGTGCTCCAGTGTGTGTTGACCATGTGCTCCAGTGTGTGTTGAACCTGTGCTCCAGTGTGTGTTGACCCTGTGCTCCAGTGTGTGTTGACCCTGTGCTCCAGTGTATGATGATCTTGTGCTCCAGTGTATGATGATCTTGAGCTGCAGTGTGTGTTGACCCTGTGTTCCATTGTGTGTTGACTCTGTTTGCCAGTGTGTGTTTACTCTGTGCGCTTGTGTGTGCTGACTCTGTGCGCAAGTGTGTGTTGACCCTGTGTGCCAGTGTGTGTTGACCCTGTGCTCCAGTGTGTGTTCACTCTGCTCCAGTGTGTGTTGACCCTGTGCAGCAGTGTGTGTAGACTCTGTGTTCCAGTATGTGTTCACTCTGCTCCAGTGTGTTTTGACCAGTGCTCAAGTGTGTGTTGACCTTGTGCACCAGTGTACATTGACATGGTGCTCCAGTGTGAGTTGGCTGTGTGCTCCAATGTGTGTTGACCCTGTGATCCAGTGTGTGATGACCCCGTGCTCCAGTGTGTGTTGACCCTGTGCTCCAGTGTGCATTGCCCTGTGCTCCAGTGTGTTTTGACCCTGTGCTCCAGTGTGTGTTGACCCTGTGCTTGAGTGTGTTTTGACCCTGTACTCCAGTGTGTGTTGACCCTGTGCTTGAGTGTGTTTTGACCTTGTACTCCAGTGTGTGTTGACCCTGTGCTTGAGTGTGTTTTGACCCTGTACTCCAGTGTGTGTTGACCCTGTGCTTGAGTGTGTTTTGACCCTGTACTCCAATCTGTGTTGACCCTGTGCTCAAGTGTTTGTTGAGTCTTCTCTAGTGTGTGTTGACCCTCTGCTCCAGTGTGTGTTGCCCTGTGCTCCAGTGTGTGTTGATCATGTGCTCTAGTGAGTGGTGACTCTGTGCTCTCGGGCGTGTTGACCATGTGCTCCATCCTGTGTTGACCCTGTGCCCCCGTGTGTGTTGACTCTGTTCTCTAGTGTGTGTTGACTCTGTGCTCCAGTGTGTGTTGAATCTGTGCTCCAGTGCGTGTTGACCATGTGCTCCAGTGTGTGTTGACTCTGTGCTCCAGGGCATGATGTCCCGGTGCTCCAGTGTGTGTTGACTCTGTATTCCAGTGTGTATTGAGCCTGTTCTCCAGTGTGTATTCACTCTGCTCCAGTGTGTGTTGACCCTGTGCTCCAGTGTGTTTTGATCATGTGCTCCAGTATCTTTTGACGCTGTGCTCCAGTGTATGTTGATTCTATGCTCCACTGCGTGTTAACCCTGTGCTCCAGTGTGTGCTGACTCTGTGCTCCAGTGTGTGTTGACTCTGTGCTCCAGTGTGTGGTGACCATGTGCTCCAGTGTGTGTTGACTCTGTGCTCCAGTGTGTGTTGACTCTGTGCTCCAGTGTGAGTTGACTCTGCTCCACTGTGTGTTGACCCTGTGCTCCAGTGTGTGTTGACCCTGTGCTCCAGTGTGTGTTGACCCTGTGCTCCAGTGTGTGTTGACCCTGTGCTCCAGTGTGTGTTGACCCTGTGCTCCAGTGTGTGTTGACCCTGTGCTCCAGTGTGTGTTGACCCTGTGCCCCAGTATGTGTTAACCCTGTGCTCCAGTGTGTGTTGACCCTGTGCTCCAGTGTGTGTTGACCCTGTGCTCCAGTGTGTGTTGACCCTGTGCTCCAGTGTGTGTTGACCCTGTGCTCCAGTGAGCGTTGACCCTGTACTCCAGTGTGTGTTGACCCTGTGCTCCAGTGGATGATGATCTTGTGCTCCAGTGTGTGTTGACCCTCTGTTCCAGTGTGTGTTGACCCTGTGCCCCAGTATGTGTTAACCCTGTGCTCCAGTGTGTGTTGACCCTGTGCTCCAGTGTGTGTTGACCCTGTGCTCCAGTGTGTGTTGACCCTGTGCTCCAGTGTGCGTTGACCCTGTACTCCAGTGTGTGTTGACCCTGTGCTCCAGTGTATGATGATCTTGTGCTCCAGTGTGTGTTGACCCTCTGTTCCATTGTGTGTTGACCCTGTGTGCCAGTGAGTGTTGATTCTGTGCGCCAGTGTGTGCTGACTCTGTGCGCCAGTGTGTGTTGACCCTGTGCTCCAGTGTGTGTTGAACCTGTGACTAGTGTGTATTGACCATGTGCTCCAGCCTGTGTTGACTCTGTGCTCCAGGGCGTGATGTCCCGGTGCTCCAGTGTGTGTTGACTCTGTATTCCAGTGTGTATTGACCCTGTTCTCCAGTGCATGTTGACTCTATGCTCCAGTTTGTGTTGACTCTGTGCTCCAGTTCATGTTGACCATGTGCTCCATCCTGTGTTGACCCTGTCCTCTAGTGTGTGTTGACTCTGTTCTCCAGTGTGTGTTGAATCTGTGCTCCAGTGTGTGTTGAATCTGTGCTCCAATGCATGTTGACCATGTGCTCCAGTGCGTGTTGACAATGTGCTCCAGTGTGTGTTGACTCTGCGCTCCAGGGCGTGATGTCCCGATGCTCCAGTGTGTGTTGACTCTGTATTCCAGTGTGTATTGACCCTGTTCTCCAGTGTGTGTTCACTCTGCTCCCGTGTGTGTTTACCCTGTGCTGCTGTGTGTGTTGAGCCTGTGCTCCAGTGTGTGTTGACCCTGTGCTCCAGTGTGTTTTGATCATGTGCTCCAGTATCCTTTGACCCTGTGCTCCAGTGTATGTTGATTCTATGCTCCAGTGCGTGTTAACCCAGTGCTCCATTGCATGTTGACTCTGTGCTCCAGTGCATGTTGACCCTGTGCTCCAGTGCGTGTTGACTCTGTGCTCCACTGCGTGTTGACCCTGTGCTCCAGTCTGCGTTGACCCTGTGCTCCAGTATGTGTTGACCATGTGCTCCAGTGTGTGTTGACTCTGTGCTCCAGTGTGTGTTGACTCTGTGCTCCAGTGTGTTTTGACTATGTGCTCCAGTGTGTGTTGACTCTGTGCTCCAGTGTGTGTTGACCCTGTGCTCCAGTGAGTGTTGACTCTGTGCTCCGTTGTGTGTTGACCATGTGCTCCAGTGTTTTTTGAGCCAGTGATCCAGTGTGTGTTAATCCACTGCTCCAGTGTGTGTTGACCCTGTGCTCCAGTGAGTGTTCACTCTGCTACAGTGTGTGTTGACCCTGTGCTGCAGTGTGTGCAGACTCTGTATTCCAGTGTGTGTTCACTCTGCTCAAGTGTGTTTTGACAAGTGTTCAGGTGTGTGTTGACCTTGTGCACCAGTATACATTGACACGGTGCTCCAGTGTGAGTTGGCTGTGTGCTCCAATGTGTGTTGACCCTGTGTTCCAGTGTGTGTCGCCCCTGTTCTCCAGTGTGTGTTGACTCTGCTCCAGTGTGTGTTGACACTGTGCTCAGTGTCTGTTGACCCTGTGCTCCAGTGTGTTTTGGCCCTGTGCTCCCCTATGTTTTGACCCAGTGCTCCAGTGTGTTTTGAGCCTGTGCTCCAGTGCGTGTTGACCATAAGCTCCAGTGTGTTTTGTGTCTGTGCTCCAGTATGTGTTGACCCTGTGCTCCAGTGTGTGTTGACTCTGTGCTCCAGTGTGTGTTGACTCTGTATACCAGTGTGTATTGACCCTGTTCTCCAGTGTGTGTTCACTCTGCTCCAGTGTGTGTTGACCCTGTGCTCCAGTCTGTGATGACTCCGTGCTCCATTGTGTGTTGACACTGTGCTCCAGTGTGTGTTGACCCTGTGCTCCAGTGTGTGCTGAACCTGTGCTCCAGTGTGTGTTCACTCTGCTCCAGTGTTGATTCTGTGCTCCAGTGTGTGTTGACCCTGTGCTCCAGTGTGTGATGACCCCGTGCTCCAGTGTGTGTTGACCCTGTGCTCCAGTGTGTGTTGCGCTGTACTCCAGTGTGTGTTGTCCCTGTGCTCCAGTGTGTGTTGGCTCTGTGCTCCAAAGTGTGTTGACCCTGTGCTCCAGTATCTTTTGACCCTGTGCTCCAATGTGTGTTGACCCTGTGCTCCAGTGTATGGTGATCTTGTGCTCCAGTGTGTGTTGACTCTTTGCGCCAGTGTGTGCTGACTCTGTGCACCAGTGTGTGTTGACCCTGTGCTCCAGTGTGTGTTGACCATGTGCTCCAGTGTGTGTTGACTCTGTGCTCCAGGGCGTGATGTCCCGGTACCGGCTCCAGTGTGTGTTGACTCTGTATTCCAGTGTGTATTGACCCTGTTCTCCAGTGCATGTTGACTCTATGCTCCAGTTTGTGTTGACTCTGTGCTCCAGTGCATGTTGACCATGTGCTCCATCCTGTGTTGACCCTGTTCTCTAGTGTGTGTTGACTCTGTTCTCCAGTGTGTGTTGAATCTGTGCTCCAGTGTGTGTTGAATCTGTGCTCCAGTGCATGTTGACCATGTGCTCCAGTGCGTGTTGACAATGTGCTCCAGTGTGTGTTGACTCTGCGCTCCAGGGCGTGATGTCCCGATGCTCCAGTGTGTGTTGACTCTGTATTCCAGTGTGTATTGACCCTGTTCTCCAGTGTGTGTTCACTCTGCTCCCGTGTGTGTTTACCCTGTGCTGCTGTGTGTGTTGAGCCTGTGCTCCAGTGTGTGTTGACCCTGTGCTCCAGTGTGTTTTGATCATGTGCTCCAGTATCCTTTGACCCTGTGCTCCAATGTATGTTGATTCTATGCTCCAGTGCGTGTTAACCCAGTGCTCCATTGCATGTTGACTCTGTGCTCCAGTGCATGTTGACCCTGTGCTCCACTGCGTGTTGACCCTGTGCTCCAGTCTGCGTTGACCCTGTGCTCCAGTATGTGTTGACCATGTGCTCCAGTGTGTGTTGACTCTGTGCTCCAGTGTGTGTTGACTCTGTGCTCCAGTGTGTTTTGACTATGTGCTCCAATGTGTGTTGACTCTGTGCTCCAGTGTGTGTTGACCCTGTGCTCCAGTGAGTGTTGACTCTGTGCTCCGTTGTGTGTTGACCATGTGCTCCAGTGTTTTTTGAGCCAGTGAGCCAGTGTGTGTTAATCCACTGCTCCAGTGTGTGTTGACCCTGTGCTCCAGTGAGTGTTCACTCTGCTACAGTGTGTGTTGACCCTGTGCTGCAGTGTGTGCAGACTCTGTATTCCAGTGTGTGTTCACTCTGCTCAAGTGTGTTTTGACAAGTGTTCAAGTGTGTGTTGACCTTGTGCACCAGTATACATTGACACGGTGCTCCAGTGTGAGTTGGCTGTGTGCTCCAATGTGTGTTGACCCTGTGATCCAGTGTGTGATGACCGCGTGCTCCAGTGTGTGTTGACCCTGTGTTCCAGTGTGTGTCGCCCCTGTTCTCCAGTGTGTGTTGACTCTGCTCCAGTGTGTGTTGACACTGTGCTCAGTGTCTGTTGACCCTGTGCTCCAGTGTGTTTTGGCCCTGTGCTCCCCTATGTTTTGACCCAGTGCTCCAGTGTGTTTTGAGCCTGTGCTCCAGTGCGTGTTGACCATAAGCTCCAGTGTGTTTTGTGTCTGTGCTCCAGTATGTGTTGACCCTGTGCTCCAGTGTGTGTTGACTCTGTGCTCCAGTGTGTGTTGACTCTGTATACCAGTGTGTATTGACCCTGTTCTCCAGTGTGTGTTCACTCTGCTCCAGTGTGTGTTGACCCTGTGCTCCAGTCTGTGATGACTCCGTGCTCCATTGTGTGTTGACACTGTGCTCCAGTGTGTGTTGACCCTGTGCTCCAGTGTGTGCTGAACCTGTGCTCCAGTGTGTGTTCACTCTGCTCCAGTGTTGATTCTGTGCTCCAGTGTGTGTTGACCCTGTGCTCCAGTGTGTGATGACCCCGTGCTCCAGTGTGTGTTGACCCTGTGCTCCAGTGTGTGTTGCGCTGTACTCCAGTGTGTGTTGTCCCTGTGCTCCAAAGTGTGTTGACCCTGTGCTCCAGTATCTTTTGACCCTGTGCTCCAATGTGTGTTGACCCTGTGCTCCAGTGTATGGTGATCTTGTGCTCCAGTGTGTGTTGACTCTTTGCGCCAGTGTGTGCTGACTCTGTGCACCAGTGTGTGTTGACCCTGTGCTCCAGTGTGTGTTGACCATGTGCTCCAGTGTGTGTTGACTCTGTGCTCCAGTTTGTGTTGACAGCGTGCTCCAGTGCATGTTGACTCTGTGTTCCAGTATGTGTTGACTCTATGCTGCAGTGTGTGTTGACACAGTGCTCCAGCGTGTGTTGACCCTGTGCTCTAGGGAGTGTTGACCATGTGCTCCATCCTGTGTTGACCCTGTGCTTCAGTGTGTGTTGACTCTGTTTGCCAGTGTGTGTTTACTCTGTGCGCCAGTGTGTGTTGACTCTGTATACCAGTGTGTATTGACCCTGTTCTCCAGTGTGTGTTCACTCTGCTCCAGTGTGTGTTGACCCTGTGCTCCAGTCTGTGATGACTCCGTGCTCCATTGTGTGTTGACCCTGTGCTCCAGTGTGTGTTGACCCTGTGCTCCAGTGTGTGCTGAACCTGTGCTCCAGTGTGTGTTCACTCTGCTCCAGTGTTGATTCTGTGCTCCAGTGTGTGTTGACCCTGTGCTCCAGTGTGTGTTGACCCTGTGCTCCAGTGTGTGTTGACCCTGTGCTCCAGTGTGTGTTGACCCTGTGCTCCAGTATGTGTTGACCCTGTGCTCCAGTGTATGATGATCTTGTGCTCCAGTGTGTGTTGACCCTGTGTTCCATTGTGTGTTGACTCTGTGTGCCAGTGTGCATTGACTCTGTGTGCCAGTGTGTGCTGACCCTGTGCTCCAGTGTGTGTTGACCATGTGCTTCAGTCTGTGTTGACTCTGTGCTCCAGGGTGTGATGTCCCAGTGCTCCAGTGTGTGTTGACTCTGTATTCCAGTGTGTATTGACCCTGTTCTCCAGTGCATGTTGACTCTTTGCTCCAGTTTGTGTTGACTCTGTGCTCCAGTGCATGTTGACCATGTGCTCCATCCTGTGTTGACCCTGTTCTCCAGTGTGTGTTGACTCTGTTCTCCAGTGTGTGCTGAATCTGTGCTCCAGTGTGTGTTGAATCTGTGCTCCAGTGCGTGTTGACCATGTGCTCCAGTGCGTGTTGACAATGTGCTCCAGTGTGTGTTGACTCTGTGATCCAGGGCGTGATGTCCCGATGCTCCAGTGTGTGTTGACTCTGTATTCCAGCGTGTATTAACCCTGCTCTCCAGTGTTTGTTTGCTCTGCTCCCATGTGTGTTTACCCTGTGCTGCTGTGTGTGTTGAATCTGTGCTCTAGTGTGTGTTGACCCTGTGCTCCAGTGTGTTTTGATCATGTGCTCCAGTATCTTTTGACACGGTGCTCCAGTGTATTTTGTTTCTATGCTCCAGTGTGTGTTAACCCAGTGCTCCATTGCGTGGTGACTCTGTGCTCCAGTGCATGTTGACCCTGTGCTCCAGTGTGTGTTGACTCTGTGCTCCACTGCATGTTGACCCTGTGCTCCAGTGTGTGTTGAATCTGTGCTCCAGCGTGTGTTGAGACTTTGCTCCAGTGTGTGTTGACCCTGTGCTCGAGTCTGTGTTGACTCTGTGCTCCAGTGTGTGTTGACTCTGTATACCAGTGCGTATTGACCCTTTTCTCCAGTGTGTGTTCACTCTGCTCCAGTGTGTGTTGAACCTGTGCTCCAGTGTGTGTTCACTCTGCTCCAGTGTTGACTCTGTGCTCCAGTGTGTTTTGGCCAGTGTTGCAGCGTGTGTTGACTCTGTGCTCCAGTGTGTGATGACCCTGTGCTCCAGTGCGTGTTGACCCTGTGCTCCAGTGTGTGTTGCCCCGTACTCCAGTGTGTGTTGACCCTGAGCTCCAGTATGTCTTGGCCCTGTGCTGCAAAGTGTGTTGACCCTGTGCTTCAGTATCTTTTGACCCTGTGCTCCAGTTTGTGTTGACTCTGTGTTCCAGTGTTTGTTGACCCACTGCTCCAATGTGTGTTGACCCAGTGCTCCAGTGTGTGTTGACCTGTGCTCCAGTGCATGTTGACCATAAGCTCCAGTGTGTGTTGACCCTGTGCTCCAGATGTGTGTTGACTCTGTGCTCCAGAGTGTGTTGACTCTGTGCTCCAGAGTGTGTTGACTCTGTATACCAGTGTGTATTGACCCTGTTCTCCAGTGTGTGTTCACTCTGCTCCAGTGTGTGTTGACCCTGTGCTCCAGTCTGTGAAGACCCTGTGCTCCAGTGTGTGTTGACCCTGTGCTCCAGTGTGTGTTGACCCTGTGCTCCAGTGTGTGTTGACCCTGTGCTCCAGTGTGTGCTGACCCTGTGCTCCAGTGTGTGTTCACTCTGCTCCAGTGTTGACTGTGTGCTCCAGTGTGTGTTGGCCCTGTGCTCCAAATATGTTGACCCTGTGCTCCAGTATCTTTTGACCCTGTGCTCCAGTGTGTGATGACCCCGTGCTCCAGTGTGTGTTCACCCTGTGCACCCGTGTGTGTTGCCCCGTACTCCAGTGTGTGTTGACCCTGAGCTCCAGTGTGTCTTGGCCCTGTGCTCCAAAGTGTGTTGACCCTGTGCTCCAGTATCTTTTGTCCCTGTGCTCCAATGTGTGTTGACTCTGTGTTCCGGTGTGTGTTGACCCACTGCTCCAGTGTGTTTTGCCCCTGTGCTCCAGTGTGTGTTGACTCTGTGCTGCAGTGCGTGTTGACCATGTGCTCCAGCCTGTGTTGACTCTGTGTTCCAGTGTGTGTGGACCCTGTGCTCCAGTGTGTGTTGACCCTGTGCTCCAGTGTGTGTTGACCCTGTGCTCCAGTTTGTGTTGACTCTGTGCTCCAGTTTGTGTTGATAGCGAGCTCCAGTGCATGTTGACTGTGCTCCAGCTTGTTGTTGACCCTGTGCTCCAGCGTGTGTTGACCCTGTGCTCCAGCGTGTGTTGACCCTGTGCTCCAGTTTTTGTTGCCCTGTGCTCCAGTGCGTGTTGACCCTGTGCTCCAGTCTGTGTTGGCCATGTGCTCCAGTGTGTGTTGAGCATGTGCTCCAGTGTGTGTTGACTCTGTGCTCCAGTGTGTGTTGACTCTGTGCTCCAGTGTGTGTTGACCCTGTGCTCCAGTGTGTGTTGACTCTGTGCTCCACTGCGTGTTGACCCTGTGCTCCAGTCTGTGTTGACCCTGTGCTCCAGTGTGTGTTGACCATGTGCTCCAGTGTGTGTTGACTCTGTGCTCCAGTGTCTGTTGACCCTATGCTCCAGTGTGTGTTGACCCTATGCTCCAGTGTGTGTTGACCCTGTGCTCCAGTGTGTGTTGACCCTGTGCTCCAGTGTACTTTGACTCTGTGCTCCAATGTGTGTTGACTCTGTGCGCCAGTGTGTGTTTACTCTGTGCTCCAGTGCATGTTGGCTCTGTGTTCCAGTGTGTGTTGACTCTATGCTCCAGTGTGTGTTGACCCAGTGCTCCAGCATGTGTTGACCATGTGCTCCTGTGTGTTTTGACCCTGTGCTCCTGTGTGTTTTGTCTCTGTGCTCCAGTGTGTTTTGACTCTGTGTTTCAGACTGTGTTGTCCCTGTGCTTCAGTGCATGTTGGCTCTGTGTTCCAGTGTGTGTTGACTCTATGCTCCAGTGTGTGTTGACCCAGTGCTCCAGCATGTGTTGACCATGTGCTCCTGTGTGTTATGACACTGTGCTCCTGTGTGTTTTATCTCTGTGCTCCAGTGTGTTTTGACTCTGTGTTCCAGACTGTGTTGTCCCTGTGCTTCAGTGTGTGTTGACACTCTGCTCCAGTGTCTGTTGACCCTGTGCTCCGCTGTGTGTTGACCCTATGCTCCAGTGTTTGTCGAGCCTGTGCTCCAGTGTGTGTTGACTATGTGCTCCAGTTTGTGTTGAAATTGCGCTCCAGTGCATGTTGACCATGTGCTCCAGTGTGTGTTGACTCTGTTCTCCAGTGCGTGTTGTACCGGTGCTCCAGTGTGTGTTGACTCTGTATTCCAGTGCGTCTTGACGCTGTGCTCCAGTGTGTGTTGACCATGTGCTCCAGTGTGTGTTGACTCTGTGCTCCAGTGTGTGTTGACTCTCTGCTCCAGTGTGTGTTGACACTGTGTTCCAGTGTGTGTTGACCATGTGCTCCATCCTGTGTTGACCCTGTGATCCAGTGTGTGGACTCTGTTCTCTGGTATGTGTTGACCATGTGCTCCAGCGTGTGTTGACTCTGTGCTCCAGTCCGTTTTGTCCCGGTGCTCCAGTGTGTGTTGACTCTGTATTCCAGTGTGTATTGACCCTGTTCTCCAGTGTGTGTTCACTCTGCTCCTGTGTGTGTTTGCACTGTGCTGCTGTCTGTGTTGACTCTGTGCTCCATTGTGTGTTGCCCCGTACTGCAGTATCTTTTGACCCTGTGCTCCAGTGTATGTTGATTCTATACTCCAGTGCATATTAACCCTGTGCTCCATTGCGTGTTGACTCTGTGCTCCAGTGTGTGTTGCCTCTGTGCTGCAGTGTGTGTTTACTCTGTGCACCAGCCTGTGTTGACCCTCTGCTCCAGTGTGTGATGTCTCTGTGCTCCAGTGTGTGTTGACCCTGTGCTCCAGTGTGTGTTGACTCTGTATTCCAGTCTGTGTTGACTCTGCTCCAGTGTGTGTTGACCCTGTGCTCCAGTGTGTGTGGACTCTGTTCTCTAGTGTGTGTTGACTCTGTGCTCCAGTGCATGTTGACCATGTGCTCCAGTGTGTGTTGACCCTGTGTTCCAGTAGCTGTTGACCCTGTTCTCCAGTGTGTGTTGACTCTGCTCCAGTGTGTGTTGACCCTGTGTTCCAATGTGTGCTGACCCTGTGCTCCCCTATCTTTTGGCCCAGTGCTCCAGTTTGTGTTGACAGCGTGCTCCAGTTTGTGTTGACAGCGTGCTCCAGTTCATGTTGACTCTGTGTTCCAGTGTGTGTTGACTCTATGCACCAGTGTGTGTTGACCCAGTGCTACAGTGTGTGTTGACTCTGTGCTCCAGTGCGTGTTGACCATGTGCTCCATCATGTGTTGACTCTTTGCTCCAGTTTGTGTTGACTCTGTTCTCTAATGTGTGTTGACTCTGTGCTCCAGCGTGTGTTGACCATGTGCTCCAGTGTGTGTTGACTCTGTTCTCTAGTATGTGTTGACCCTGTGCTCCAGTGCGTGTTGTCCCGGTGCTCCAGTGTGTGTTGACTCTGTATTCCAGTGTGTATTGACCCTGTTCTCCAGTGTGTGTTCACTCTGCTCCCGTGTGTGTTTACCCTGTGCTGCTGTGTGTGTTGACTCTGTGCTCCATTGTGTGTTGCCCCGTACTCCAGTATCTTTTGACCCTGTGCTCCAGTGTATGTTGATTCTATGCTCCAGTGTGTGTTGACCCTGTGCTCCAGTGTGTGTTGACCCTGTGCTCCAGTGTGTGTTGACTCTGTGCTCAAGTGTGTGTTGACCCTGTGCTCCAGTGTGTGTTGACCCTGTGCTCCAGTGTGTGTTGACTCTGTGCTCCAGTGTGTGTTGATCATGTGCTCCAGTGTTTTTTGACCCAGTGATCCAGTGTGTGTTAACCCACTGCTACAGTGTGTGTTGACCCTGTGCTCCAGTGTGCGTTAACCCTGTGCTCCAGTGTGTTCTGACCTTGTGCTCCATTGCACGTTGAACATGTGCAATAGTGTGTGTTCACTCTGGTCCAGTGTCTCTTGACTCAGTGCTCCAGTGTGTGTTGATTATGTGCTCCAGTGTGTGTTGACCCTGTGCTCCAGTGTGTTTAGACACTGTTGGCCAGTGTGTGTTGACCCAGTGATCCAGTGTGTGTTGTCCCTGTGCTCCAGGGTGTGTTGACCCTGTTTTCCAGTGTGTGTTGACTCTGTGCACCAGTGTGTGTTGACTCTGTGCTGCAGTGTGTGTTGACCAAGTGCTCCAGTGTGTGTTGACCCTGTGCTCCAGTTTGTGTAGACCCTGTTCGCCAGTGTGTGTTGACCCAGTGATCCAGTGTCTGTTGACCCTGTGCTCCAGTTTGTGTTGACCCTGTGCTCCAGTTTGTGTTGACCCTGTGCTCCAGTGTGTGTTGAGTCTGTGCTCCGGTGTGTTTTCACCTCGTGTACCAGTGCACTTTGACTCTGTGCTCCAGTGTGTGTTGACTCTGTGCTCCAGTGTGTGTTGTCCCTGTGCTCTAGTGTGAGTCGATCCTGTACTCCAGTGCATGTTGACCCTGTGCTCCAGTCTGTGTTGACCATGGGCACCAGTGTGTGTTGACCCTCTGTGCCAGTGTGTGTTGACCCTGTGCTCCAGTGTGTGTTGACCATGGGCACCAGTATGTGTTGAGAATGTGCTCCAGTGTGTGTTGACACTGTGGTCCAGTTTGTGTTGATCATGGGCACCAGTGTGTGTTGACTCGGTGCTCCAGTGTGTGGAGAACCTGTTCTCCAGTGTGTGTAGACCCTGTTCTCCAGTGTGTGTTGACCCTGTGCTCCAGTGTGTGTTGAGCCTGTGCGCCAGTGTGTGTTGACCCTGTGGTCCAGTGTGTGTTGACCCTGGGCAGCAGTATGTGTTGACCCTGTGCGCCAGTGTGTGTTGACCCTGTGCTCCACTGTGTGTTGACCCTGTGCTCCAGTGTGTGTTGACCCTGTGTTCCAGCGTGTGTTGACCATGTGCTCTAGAGTGTATTGACCATGTGTTCCAGTGTGTGTTGACCATCTGCTCCAGTGTTTGTTGAGCCAGTGCTCCAGTGTCTGTTAACCCTCTGCTCCAGTGTATGTTGACTCTGTGCTTCCGTGGTTGTTGACTCTGTGCACCAGTGCGTGTTGACCATGTGCTCCAGCCTGTGTAGACCCTGTGCTGCAGTGTGTGTTGACCCTGTGCTCCAGTGTGTGTTGACCCTTTGCTCCAGTGTGTGTTGATCCTGTGCTCCAGCGTGTGTTGACCCTGTGCTCCATTCTGTGTTGACCCTGTTCTCCAGTTTGTGTTGACTCTGTTCTCTAGTATGTGTTGATGCTGTGCTCCAGCGTGTGTTGACTCTGTGCTCCAGTGCGTGTTGTCCCGGTGCTCCAGTGTGTGTTGACTCTGTATTCCAGTGTGTATTGACCCTGTTCTCCAGTATGTGTTCACTCTGCTCCCATGTGTGTTTACCCTGTGCTGCTGTGTGTGTTGACTCTGTGCTCCATTGTGTGTTGCCCAGTACTCCAGTATCTTTTGACCCTGTGCTCCAGTGTATGTTGATTCTATGCTCCAGTGTGTGTTCACTGTGCTCCCCTGTGTGTTTACCCTGTGCTCCATTGTGTGTTGCCCCGTACTCCAGTATCTTTTGACCCTGTGCTCCAGTGTATGTTGATTCTATGCTCCAGTGTGTGTTGACCCTGTGCTCCAGTGTGTGTTGACCCTGTGCTCCAGTGTGTGTTGACTCTGTGCTCCAGTGTGTGTTGACCCTGTGCTCCAGTGTGTGTTGTCCCTGTGCTCCAGGCTGTGTTGACCCTGTGTTCCAGTGTGTGTTGACTCTGTGCTCCAGTGTGTGTTGACCGAGTGCTCCAGTTTGTGTTGACCCTGTGCTCCAGTGTGTGTAGACCCTGTTTGCCAGTGTGTGTTGACCCAGTGATCCAGTGTCTGTTGACCCTGTGCTCCAGTTTGTGTTGACCCTGTGCTCCAGTGTGTGTTGACCCTGTGCTCCAGTGTGTGTTGAGTCTGTGCTCTGGTGTGTTTTCACCTTGTGTACCAGTGCACTTTGACTCTGTGCTCCAGTGTGTGTTGACTCTGTGCTCCAGTGTGTGTTGACCCTGTGCTCCAGTGTGTGTTGTCCCTGTGCTCCAGTGTGAGTTGATCCTGTACTCCAGTGTATGTTGACCCTGTGCTCTAGTGTGTGTTGACCCTGTGCGCCAGTGTGTGTTGACCCTGTGCTCCAGTGTCTGTTGACCCTGTGCTCCAGTGTCTGTTGACCCTGTGCTCCATTGTCTGTTGACCCTGTGCTCCAGTGTCTGTTGACCCTGTGCTCCAGTGTCTGTCGAGCCTGTGCTCCAGTGTGTGTCGACCCTGTGCTCCAGTGTGTGTCGACCCTGTGCTCCAGTGTGTGTCGACCCTGTGCTCCAGTGTGTGTTGACCCTGTGCTCCAGTGTGTGTTGACCCTGTGCTCCAGTGTGTGTTGACCCTGTGCTCCAGTGTGTGTTGACCCTGTGCTCCAGTGTGTGTTGACCCTGTGCTCCAGTTTGTGTTGACCCTGTGCTCCAGTGTCTGTTGACCATGTGCTCCAGTGTGTGTTGACTCTGTGCTCCCGTGTCTGTTGACCCTGTGTTCCAGTGTGCTTTGACTCTGCTCCCATTTGTGTTGACCCTGTGCTCCAGTGTGTGTTGACCCTGTGCTCCAGTGTGTGTTGACCCTGTGCTCCAGTGTTTGTTGACTTGGTGCTCCAGTTTGTGTTGACCCTGTGTTCCAGTGTGTGTTGACCCTGTGCTCCTGTGACTGTTGACCCTGTGCTCCAGTGTGTGTTGACCCTGTGCTCCAGTGTGTGTTGAGTCTGTGCTCCGGTGTGTTTTCACCTTGTGTACCAGTGCACTTTGACTCTGTGCTCCAGTGTGTGTTGACTCTGTGCTCCAGTGTGTGTTGACCCTGTGCTCCAGTGTGTGTTGTCCCTGTGCTCCAGTGTGAGTTGATCCTGTACTCCAGTGCATGTTGACCCTGTGCTCCAGTGTGTGTTGACCCTGTGCGCCAGTGTGTGTTGACCCTATGCTCCAGTGTCTGTTGACCCTGTGCTCCAGTGTCTGTTGACCCTGTGCTCCAGTGTCTGTTGACCCTGTGCTCCAGTGTGTGTCGAGCCTGTGCTCCAGTGTGTGTCGACCCTGTGCTCCAGTGTGTGTCGACCCTGTGCTCCAGTGTGTGTCGACCCTGTGCTCCAGTGTGTGTCGACCCTGTGCTCCAGTGTGTGTCGACCCTGTGCTCCAGTGTGTGTCGACCCTGTGCTCCAGTGTGTGTCGACCCTGTGCTCCAGTGTGTGTTGACCCTGTGCTCCAGTGTGTGTTGACCCTGTGCTCCAGTGTGTGTTGACCCTGTGCTCCAGTTTGTGTTGACCCTGTGCTCCAGTGTCTGTTGACCATGTGCTCCAGTGTGTGTTGACTCTGTGCTCCCGTGTCTGTTGACCCTGTGTTCCAGTGTGCTTTGACTCTGCTCCCATTTGTGTTGACCCTGTGCTCCAGTGCGTGTTGACCCTGTGCTCCAGTGTGTGTTGACCCTGTGCTCCAGTGTGTGTTGACCCTGTGCTCCAGTGTTTGTTGACTTGGTGCTCCAGTTTGTGTTGACCCTGTGTTCCAGTGTGTGTTGACCCTGTGCTCCTGTGTCTGTTGACCCTGTGCTCCTGTGACTGTTGACCCTGTGCTCCAGTGTGTGTTAACCCTGTGCTCCAGTGTGTGTTGACCCTGTGCTCCAGTGTGTATGACTCTGCTCCAGTTTGGGTGGATCCTGTGATCCAGTGTGTATTCACTCTGTTCTCCAGTTTGTGCTGACCCTGTGCTCCAGTGTGTGTTGACCCTGAGCTCCAGTGTGTGTTGACTCTGTGCTCCAGTTAGTGTTGACTCTGTGCTCCAGTTAGTGTTGACCCTGTGTTCCAGTGTGTGTTGACCCTGTGTTCCAGGGTCTGTTGACCCTGTGCTTCCTTGTGTGTTGACCCTGTGCTCCTGTGTCTGTTGACCCTGTGCTCAACTGTGTGTTGACCCAGTGATCCAGTGGGTGTTGACTCTGTGCTCCAGTGTGTTTTGACCCTGTGTTACAGTGTGTGTTGACCCTGTGTTCCAGTGTGTGTTGACCATGTGCTCCAGTGTTTGTTGACCCAATGATCCAGTGTGTGTTAACGCACTGCTCCAGTGTACGTTTACTCTGTGCTCCAGTGTGTTCTGACCTTGTGCTCCAGTTCATGTTAAACATGTGCAATAGTGTTTGTTGAATCTGGTCCAGTGTGTCTTGACCCTGTACTCCTGCATGTTGGCCCTGCGCTTCAATGTGTGTTGATCATGTGCTCCAGTGTGTGTTCAACCTGTGCTCCAGTGTGCTCAACCTGTGCTCAAGTGTGTTGACCCTGTTCTCCAGTGTGTGTTGACCCAGTGATCCAATGTGTGTTGACCATGTGCTCCAGGGCGTGTTGACCCTGTGTTCCAGTGTGTGTTGACCATGTGTTCCAGTGTGCGTTGACGCTTTGCTCCAGTGTCTGTTGACCCTATTTTCCAGTGTGATTTGACTCTGCTTCAGTTTGTGCTGACCCTGTGCTCCAGTGTGTGTTGACCATGTGCTTCAGTGTGTTTTGATCCTGTGCTCCAGTGTCTATTGACCCTGTGCTCCAGTGTGTGTTGATGCTGTGCTCCAGTGTCTGTTTACCCTGTGTTCCAGTTTGTGTTGACTCTATGCTCCAGTGTTTGTTGAGCCAGTGGTCCAGTGTATGTTGACTCTGTGCTCCAGTTTGTGTTGACCATGTACTCCAGTGCATGTTGACTCTGTGCTCCAGCATGTATAGACTCTGTGCTCCAGTGTGTTTTGACCTTGTGCTCCAGTCTGTGTTGACCCTGTGTTCGAGTGTTTGTTAACGCACTGCTCCAGTGTATGATTACTCTGTGCTCCAGTGTGTTTGGACCTTTTGCTCCAGTTCATGTTGAACATGTGCAATAGTGTGTGTTGGATCTGGTCCAGTGTGTCTTGACTCGGTGCTCCCTTCTGTGTCGATTATCTGCTCCGATGTATGTTGACTTTGTGCCCCAGTGTGTGTTGATCCTGTGCTCCAGTGTGTGTTGACCCTGTACTCCTGCATGTTGGCCCTGTGCTTCAGTGTGTGTTGATCATGTGCTCCACTGTGTGTTCAACCTGTGCTCCAGTGTGCTCAACCTGTGCTCCAGTGTGTGTAGACCCTGTTCTCCAGTGTGTGTTGACCCAGTGATCCAATGTGTGTTGGCCATGTGCTCCTGTGCGTGTAGACCCTCTGTTCCAGTGTGTGTTGACCCTGTGTTCCAGAGTGTGTTGACCACGTGCTCCAGTGTGTGTTGACCATGTGCTCCAGTGTGTGTTGAGCATGTGCTCCAGTGTGTGTTGACCGTGTGCTCCAGTGTGTGTTGATGCTGTGCTCCAGTTTCTGTTGACCCTGTGTTCCAGTGTGTGTTGACCGTGTGCGCCAGTGTATGTTGACGCTGTGCTCCAGTGTCTGTTGACCCTGTGTTCCAGTGTGCGTTGACGCTGTGCTCCAGTGTCGGTTTACCCTGTGTTCCAGTGTGTGTTGACTCTATGCTCCAGCGTGTGCTGACTCTGTGCTCCAGTGTGTGTTGTCACTGTGTTACAGTGTGTGTTGACCTTGTGTTCCAGTGTGTGTTGACCATGTGTTCCAGTGTTTGCTGACCCATGGTCCAGTGTATGCTGACTCTGTGCTCCAGTTTGTGATGACCGTGTACTCCAGTGCATGTTGACTCTGTGCTCCAGCGTGTGTTGACTCTGTGCTCTGGTGTGTTTTGACCCTGTGCTGCAGTGTGTTGACCCTGTGTTCCAGTGTGTGTTGACCATGTGCTCCAGTGTTTGTTGACACAGTGATCCAATGTTTGTTAACGCACTGCTCCAGTGTATGTTTAGTCTGTGCTCCAGTGTGTTCTGACCTTGTGCTACAGTTCATGTTGAACATGTGCAATAGTGTGTGTTGTATCTGGTACAGTGTGTCTTGACTCGGTGCACCCCGCTGTGTTGATTATCTGCTCCGGTGTGTGTTGACTTTGTGCTCCAGTGTGTGTTGATCCTGTGATCCAGTGTGTGTTGACACTGTTCTCCTGCATGTTGGCCCTGTGCTTCAGTGTGTGTTGATCATGTACTCCAGTGTGTGTTCAACCTGTGCTCCAGTGTGCTCAACCTGTGCTCCTGTGTGTGTAGACCCGGTTCTCCAGTGTGTGTTGACCCAGTGATCCAATGTGTGTTGACCCAGTGCTCCAGTGTGTGTTGACCCTGTGATCCAGTGTGTGTTGACCCTGTGCTCCAGTGTGTGTTGACCCTGTGCTCCAGTGTGTGTTGACTCTGTTCTCCAGTGTGTGTTGACCCTGTGCTCCAGTGTGTGTTGACCCTGTGCTCCAGTGTGTGTTGACCCTGTGCTCCAGTGTGTGTTGACCCTGTGCTCCAGTGGGTGTTGACCATTTGCTCCAGTGTGTGTTGACTCTGTGCTCCAGTGTGTGTTGACCCTGTGCTCCAGTGTGTGTTGAACCTGTGCTCCAGTGTGTGTTGACCCTGTGCTCCAGTGTGTGTTGACCCTGTGCTCCAGTGTGTGTTGACCAGGTGCTCCAGTGCATGTTGACCGTGTTCCAGTGGGTGTTGACCCTGTGTTCCAGAGTGTGTTGACCATCTGCTCCAGTGTGTGTTGACCATGTGCTCCAGTGTGTGTTGAGCGTGTGCTCCAGTGTGTGTTGACCGTGTGCTCCAGTGTGTGTTGACGCTGTGCTCCAGTTTCATTTGACCCTGTGTTCCAGTGTGTGTTGACCGTGTGCTCCAGTGTGTGTTGATGCTGTGCTCCAGTGTCTGTTGACCCTGTGTTCCAGTGTGCGTTGACGCTGTGCTCCAGTGTCTGTTTACCCTGTGTTCCAGTGTGTGTTGACTCTATGCTCCAGCGTGTGCTGACTCTGTGCTCCAGTGTGTGTTGTCACTGTGCTACAGTGTGTGTTGACCATGTGTTCCAGTGTGTGTTGACCATGTGTTCCAGTGTTTGTTGCCCCATGGTCCAGTGTATGCTGACTCTGTGCTCCAGTTTGTTATGACCGTGTACTCCAGTGCATGTTGACTCTGTGCTCCAGTGTGTGTTGACTCTGTGCTCCGGTGTGTTTTGACCCTGTGCTGCAGTGTGTGTTGACCCTGTGTTCCAGTGTGTGTTGACCATGTGCTCCAGTGTGTGTTGACCCTGTGCTCCAGTGTGTGTTGACCATGGGCACCAGTGTGTGTTGACCCTGTGCTCCAGTGTGTGTTGACCCTGTGCTCCAATATCTGTTGACTCTGTGCTCCAGTTTGTGTTGACCCTGTGCTCCAGTGTGTGTTGGATCTGTGCTCCAGTTTGTTTTGACCTAGTGCACAAGTGTACTTTGACTCTGTGCTCCAGTGTGTGTTGACCCTGTGCTCCAGTGTGTCTTGACCCTGTGTTCCAGTTTGTCTTGACCATGTGCTCCAGTGTGTATTGACCCTGTGTTCCAGTGTGTGTTGACCATGTACCCCAATGTGTGTTGACCATGTACCCCAATGTTTGTTGACCCAGTGTTCCAGTGTCTGTTAACTCTCTGCTCCAGTGTATGTTGACTCTGTGCTGCAGTGTGTGTTGACTCTGTGCTCCTGTGTCTGTTGACTCTGTGCTCCAGTGTGTGTTGACTCTGTGTGCCAGTGTGTGTTGACTCTGTGCGCCAGTGTTTGCTGACTCTGTGCGCCAGTGTGTGCTGACTCTGTGCACCAGTGTGAGCTGACTCTGTGCACCAGTGTGTGCTGACTCTGTGCTCCAGTGTGTGTTGACCCTGTGCTCCAGTGTGTGTTGACTCTGTGTGCCAGTGTGTGTTGACTCTGCGCCAGTGTGTGCTGACTCTGTGCACCAGTGTGTGCTGACTCTGTGCTCCAGTGTGTGTTGACCCTGTGCTCCAGTGTGTGTTGACCCTGTGCTCCAGGCTGTGTTGACCCTGTGCTCCAGTGTGTGTTGACCATGGGCACCAGTGTGTGTTGACCCTGTGCTCCAGTGTGTGTTGACCCTGTGCTCCAGTGTGTGTTGACCATGTGCTCCAGTGTGTGTTGACCCTGTGCTCCAGTGTGTGTTGACCTTGTGCTCCAGTGTGTATTGACCCTGTGTTCCTGTGTGTGTTGACCATGTGCTCCAATGTTTGTTGACCCAGTGCTCCAGTGTCTGTTAACCCTCTGCTCCAGTGTGTGTTGACTCTGTGCTCCTGTGTCTGTTGACCCTGTGCTCCAGTGTGTGTTGACCATGGGCACCAGTGTGTGTTGACCCTGTGCTCCAGTTTGTGTTGACCCTGTGCTCCAGTGTGTGTTGACCATGTGCTCCAGTGTGTGTTGACCCTGTGCTCCAGTGTGTGTTGACCTTGTGCTCCAGTGTGTATTGACCCTGTGTTCCTGTGTGTGTTGACCATGTGCTCCAATGTCTGTTGACCCAGTGCTCCAGTGTCTGTTAACCCTCTGCTCCAGTGTGTGTTGACTCTGTGCTCCAGTGCGTGTTGACCCTGTTCGCCAGCATGTTTTGAGCCTGTGATCCAGGGTGTTTTGACTCTGCTCCAGTTTGTGTTGACCCTGAGCTCCAGTGTCTGTTGACCTTGTGTTCCAGTGTGCATTGAGTCTGTGCTCCAGTCTGTTTTCACGTTGTGCAGCAGTGTACATTGACTCTGTGCTCTAGTGTCTTTTGACCCTGAACTCCAGTGTCTGTTGACCCTGTGCTCCAGTGTGTGTTGACTCTGTGCTCCAGTATGTGTTGACCCAGTGCTCCAGTCTGTTGACACTGTGCTCCAGCGTGTGTTGACACTGTGCTCCAGTGGGTGTTGACCCTGTGCTCCAGTGTGTGTTGACTCTGTGCGGCAGTGTGTTCTGACTCTGTGCTCCAGTGTGTGTTGACCCTGTGCTCCAGTGTGTTGACCATGTGCTCCAGTGTGTGTTGACCCTGTGCTCCAGTGTGTGTTGAACCTGTGCTCCAGTGTGTGTTGACCATGTGCTACAGTGGGTGTTGACCCTGTGCTCCAGTGTGTGTTGACCCTGTGCTCCAGTGTCTGTTGACCCTGTGCTCCAATGTGTGTTGACTCAGTGCTCCAGTATATTTTGACCCAGTGCTCCAGTGTGTGTTGACCCTGTGCTCCAGAGTGTGTTGACTCTGTGCGGCAATGTGTTCTGACTCTGTGCTCCAGTGTGTGTTGACCCTGTGCTCCAGTGTGTTGACCCTGTGCTCCAGTGTCTGTTAACCCTCTGCTCCAGTGTATGTTGACTCTGTGCTGCAGTGTGTGTTTTCTCTGTCCTCCAGTTTGTGTTGACCATGTGCTCCAATGTTTGTTGACCCTGTGCTCCAGTGTGTGTTGACCCTGTGCTCCAGTTTGTGTTGACCCTGTGCTCCAGTGTGTGTTGACTCTGTGCTCCAGTATGTGTTGACCCAGTGCTCCAGGCTGTTGACCCTGTGCTCCAGTGTGTGTTGACACTGTGCTCCAGTGTGTGTTGACCCTGTGCTCCAGTGTGTGTTGACTCTGTGCGGCAGTGTGTTCTGACTCTGTGCTCCAGTGTGTGTTGACCCTGTGCTCCAGTGTGTTGACCATGTGCTCCAGTGTGTGTTGACCCTGTGCTCCAGTGTGTGTTGAACCTGTGCTCCAGTGTGTGTTGACCATGTGCTACAGTGGGTGTTGACCCTGTGCTCCAGTGTGTGTTGACCCTGTGCTCCAGTGTGTGTTGACCCTGTGCTCCAGTGTCTGTTGACCCTGTGCTCCAATGTGTGTTGACTCAGTGCTCCAGTATATTTTGACCCAGTGCTCCAGTGTGTGTTGACCCTGTGCTCCAGAGTGTGTTGACCCTGTGCTCCAGTGTGTGTTGACCCTGTGCTCCAGCGTGTGTTGACCCTGTGCTCCAGTGTGTTGACCATGTGCTCCAGTGTGTGTTGACCTTGTGCTCCAGTGTCTGTTAACCCTCTGCTCCAGTGTATGTTGACTCTGTGCTGCAGTGTGTGTATTCTCTGTCCTCCAGTTTGTGTTGACCATGTGCTCCAATGTTTGTTGACCCTGTGCTCCAGTGTGTGTTGACCCTGTGCTCCAGTGTGTGTTGACCCTGTGCTCCAGTGTGTGTTGACCCTGTGCTCCAGTGTCTGTTAACCCTCTGCTGCAGTGTATTTTGACTGTGTGCTCCAGTGTGTGTTGAGCCTGTGCTCCAGTGTGTGTTCACCTTGTGCTCCAGTGTGTGTTGACCCTGTGCTCCAGTGTCTGTTAATCCTCTGCTCCAGTGTATGTTGACTCTGTGCTGCAGTGTGTTTTGTCTCTGTCCTCCAGTGTGTGTTGACTCTGTGCTCCAGTGCGTTTTGACCCGGTTCTCCAGCATCTGTTGCGCCTGTGCTGCAGAGTGTGTTGACTGTGCACCAGTTTTTGTTGACCCTCAGCTCCAGCGTCTGTTGACCCTGTGCTCCAGCGTGCGTTGAGTCTGTGCTCCAGTGGGTGTTGACCATGTGCTCCAGTGTGTATTGACTCTGTGCTCCAGTGTCTGTTGACCCTGTGCTCCAGTGTCCTTTGACCCTGTGCTCCTGTGTCTGTTGACCCTGTGCTCCAGTGTGTGTTGACTCTGTGCTCCAGCGTGTGTTGACCCTGTGCTCCAGTGTGTGTTGACTCTGTGCTCCAGTGTGTGTTGACCCTGTGCTCCAGTGTGTGTTGACCCTGTGCTCCTGTGTCTGTTGACTCTGTGCTCCAGTGTGTGTTGACTCTGTGCTCTAGTGTCTGTTGACCTTGCGCTCCACTGTGTCTTGACCCTGTGCACCAGTGTGTGTTGACTCTGTGCTCCAGTGTCTGTTGACCTTGTGCTCCAGTGTGTCTTGACCCTGTGCACCAGTGTGTGTTGACCCTGTGCGCCAGTGTGTGTTGACCCTGTGATCCCCTGTGTGTTGAATCTGGTCCAATGTGTGTTGGCTCTGTGCTCCAGTGTATATTGACCCTGTGCTGCAGTGTGTCTTGACCCTGTGATCCAGTGTGCCTTGACTCTGTGTTCCAGTGTATGTTGACTCTGTGCTGCAGTGTGTGTTGAGCCTGCGTTCCAGTGTGTGTTGACACTGTGCTCCAGTGTGTGTTGATCCTGTGCTCCAGTATGTGTTGGCTCTGTGCTCCAGTGCATGTTCACCCTGTGATCCTGTGTGTGTTGACCCTGTGCTCCAGTGTGTGTTGTCTCTGCGCACCAGTGTGTGTCGTCTCTGTGCACCAGTGTGTGTCGTCTCTGTGCTCCAGTGTGTGTTGTCCCTGTGCACCAGTGTGTGTCGTCTCTGTGCTCCAGTGTGTTTTGACTCTGTCCTCCAGTCTGTGTTGACCCTGTGTGCCAGTGTGTGATGACTCTGTGCTCCAGCCTGTGTTGACCCTGTGGTCCAGTGTGTGTTGACCCTGTGGTCCAGTGTGAGTTGACCCTGTGCTCCAGAGAGTGTTGACCCTGTGCTCCAGTGTGTGTTGACCCTGTGCTCCAGTGTGTGTTGACCCTGTGCTCCAGTGTCTGTTAACCCTCTGCTCCAGTGTATGTTGACTTTGTGCTGCAGTGTGTGTTGTCTCTGTGCTTTAGTGTGTGTTGCCCTGTGCTCCAGTGTATGTTGACCCTGTGCTCCAGAGTGTGTGGACCTTGTGCTCCAGTGTGTGTTGACCCTGTGCTCCAGTGTGTGTTGACCCTGTGCTCCAGTGTGTGTTGATCCTGTGCTCCAGTGTCTGTTATCACTCTGCTCCAGTGTATGTTGACTCTGTGCTGCAGTGTGTGTTGTTTCTGTCCTCCAGTGTGTGTTGACTCTGTGCTCCAGTGCGTTTTGACCCTGTTCTCCAGTATGTGTTGACCCAGTGCCCCAGTCTGTTGACCCAGTGCTCCAGTCTGTTGACCCTGTGCTCCAGTGTGTGTTGACACTGAGCTCCAGTGTGTGTTGACACTGTGCCCCAGTGTCTGTTGACCCTGTGCTCCAGTGTGTGTTGACTCTGTGCGCCAGTGTGTTCTGACTCTGTGCTCCAGTGTGTGTTGACCCTGTGCTCCAGTGTGTTGACCCTGTGCTCCAGTGTGTGTTAACCCTGTGTTCCAGTGCATGTTGTCCATGTGCTCCAGTGTGTGTTGACCCTGTGCTCCAGTGTGTGTTGACCCTGTGCTACAGTGTGTGTTGACCATGTGCTCCAATGTTTGTTGACCCAGTGCTCCAGTGTCTGTTAACCCTCTGCTCCAGTGTATGTTGACTCTGCGCTGCAGTGTGTGTTGTCTCTGTGCTGTAGTGTGTGTTTACCCTGTGCTCCAGTGTGTGTTGACCCTGTGCTCCAGTGTGTGTTGACCCTCTGCTCCAGTGTCTGTTAATCCTCTGCTCCAGTGTATGTTGACTCTGTGCTGCAGTGTGTGTTGTCTCTGTCCTCCAGTGTGTGTTGAGTCTGTGCTCCAGTGTGTTTTGACCCTGTTCTCCAGCATGTGTTGAGCCTGTGCTCCAGTGTGTGTTGACTCTGCTCCAGTTTTTGTTGACCCTCAGCTCCAGCGTCTGTTGACCCTGTGCGCCAGTGTGCGTTGAGTCTGTGCTCCAGTGTCTGTTGACCTTGTGCTCCAGTGTGTGTTGACTATGTGCAGCAGTGTGTGTTGACTCTGTGCGCCAGTGTCTGTTGACCTTGTGCTCCAATGTGTCTTGACCCTGTGCACCAGTGTGTGTTGACCCTGTGCTCCAGTGTGTGTTGACCCTGTGATCCCCTGTGTGTTCAATCTGGTCCAATGTGTGTTGGCTCTGTGCTCCAGTGTATATTGACCCTGTGCTGCAGTGTGTGTTGACCCTGTGATCCAGTGTGCCTTGACTCTGTGTTCCAGTGCATGTTGACTCTGTGCTCCGGAGGCTGTTGACTCTGTGCTCCAGTGTGTGTTCACCCTGAGCTCCAGTTGGTGTTGACTCTGTGCTGCAGTGTGTGTTGAGCCTACATTCCAGTGTGTGTTCTCCCTGTGCTCCAGTGTGTGTTGAGCCTGCGTTCCAGTGTGTGTTGACCCTGTGCTCCAGTGTGCGTTGATCCTGTGCTCCAGTATGTGTTGGCTCTGTGCTCCAGTGCATGTTCACCCTGTGATCCTGTGTGTGTTGACCCTGTGCTCCAGTGTGTGTTGTCTCTGCGCACCAGTGTGTGTCATCTCTGTGCACCAGTGTTTGTCGTCTCTGTGCTCCAGTGTGTGTTGTCCCTGTGCACCAGTGTGTGTCGTCTCTGTGCTCCAGTGTGTTTTGACTCTGTCCTCCAGTCTGTGTTGACCCTGTGTGCCAGTGTGTTGACTCTGTGCTCCAGCCTGTGTTGACCCTGTGGTCCAGTTGGTGTTGACCCTGTGGTCCAGTGTGTGTTGACCCTGTGCTCCAATGTGTGTTGACCCTGTGCTCCAGTGTGTGTTGACCCTGTGCTCCAGTGTCTGTTAACCCTCTGCTCCAGTGTATGTTGACTCTGCGCTGCAGTGTGTGTTGTCTCTGTGCTTTAGTGTGTGTTGACCCTGTGCTCCAGTGTGTGTTGACCCTGTGCTCCAGTGTGTGTTGACCATGTGCTCCTGTGTGTGTTGACCCTGTGCTCCAGTGTGTGTTGACCCTGTGCTCCAGTGTCTGTTAACCCTCTGCTCCAGTGTATGTTGACTGTGTGCTCCAGTGTGTGTTGACCCTGTGCTCCAGTGTGTGTTAACCCTCTGCTGCAGTGTACGTTGACTGTGTGCTCCAGTGTGTGTTGACCCCATGCTCCAGTGTGTGTTGACCCTCTGCTCCAGTGTATGTTGACTCTGTGCTGCAGTGTGTGTTGTCTCTGTCCTCCAGTGTGTGTTGACTCTGTGCTCCAGTGCGTTTTGACCCTGTTCTCCAGCATGTGTTGAGCCTGTGCTCCAGTGTGTGTTGACTCTGCTCCAGTTTTTGTTGACCCTCAGCTCCAGCGTCTGTTGACCCTGTGCTCCAGTGTGCGTTGAGTCTGTGCTCCAGTGTCTGTTGACCTTGTGCTCCATTGTGTGTTGACTCTGTGCTCCAGGGTGTATTGAACCTGTGTTCCAGTATATGTTGACCCTGTGTTCCAGTGTGTGTTGACTCTGTGCTCCAGCCTGTGTTGACCCTGTGCTCCAGTTTGTTTGACCGTGTGCTCCAGTGTGCGTTGACCATGTGCCCCAGTGTTTCTTGTCTTTGTGTTCCAGTGTGTGCTGACTCTCTGCTCCAGTGTGTGTGGACTCTGTGCTCCAGTGTGTGTTGACCATGTGCTCCTGTGTGTTTTAACCCTGTGCTCCAGTGTGTGTTGACTCTGTGAACCAGCCTGTGTTGACCCTGTGCTCCAGTTGGTATTGACTCTGTGATCCACTGCGTGTTCACCCTGTGATCCTATGTGTGTTGACCCTGTGCTCCAGTGTGTGTTGTCTCTGTGCACCAGTGTGTGTTGACTCTGTTATCCTGTGTGTGTTGACTCTGTGCCCCAGTGTGTGTTGTCTCTGTGCACCAGTGTGTGTTGACTCTGTTATCCTGTGTGTGTTGACTCTGTGCCCCAGTGTGTGTTGTCTCTGTGCTCCAGTGTGTTTTGACCTTGTGATCCAGGTGACGTTGACTCTGTGCTCCAGGTCACGTTGACCCAGTGCTCCAGGGTGTTTTGTCTCTAAGCTCCAGTGTGTTGACACTGTGATCCAGCCTGTCTTGACCCTGTGGTCTAGTGAGTGTTGACCCTGTGCTCGAGTGTGTGTTGACTCTGGTCCCGTGTACGTTGGCTCTGTGATCCCCTGTGTGTTGACTCTGGTCCAGTGTGCGTTGGCTCTGTGATCCCCTGTGTGTTGACCCTGTGCTCCTCTGCGTGTTGACCATGTGCTCCAGTGTGTGTTGACCCAGTGCTCCAGTGTGTGTTGACCATGTGCTCCAGTGTGTGTTGACCCTGTTCTCCAGTGTAAGCTTACCCTGTGATCCAGTGTGTGTTGACCCTGTGCCCCAGTGTCTGCTGACCCTGTGCTCCAGTGTGTGTTGACCCAGTGTTCCAGTTTGTGTTGACCCTGTGCTCCAGTGTGTTTCGATCCTGTGCTCCAGTGTGTGTTGACCCTGTGTTCCAATGCGTGTTGATCATGTGCTCCAGTGGTTGTTGACCCAGTGTTCCAGTATTTGTTGACTCTGTGCCCCATTGTGTGTTGACTCTGTGATCCAGCCTGTGTTGACCCTGTGCTCCAGTTGGTGTTGACTCTGTGCTCCAGGTCAACTTGACCCTGTTCTCCAGCGTGTGTTGTCTCTGTGCTCCAGTGTGTGTTCACTCTCTGCTCCAGTGTGTGGAGACCCTGTGCTCCAGTGCATTTTCACCCTGTGCTCCTGTGTTTTGACTCTGTGCTCCAGTGTGTGTTGACTCTGTGCACCAGTGCGAGTTTACCCGGTGCCCCAGCTGTGTTGACCCTGTGCTCCAGTGTGTGTTAACTCTGTGCTCCAGTGTGTGTTGACCCTGTGCCCCAGTGTGTGTTGACTCTGTGTCCCAGTGTGTGTTGACGCTGTGCTCCAGTGTGTGTTGACCCTGTGCTCCAGTGTGTGTTGACCCTGTGATGCAGTGTGTGTTGACTCTGGTCCAGTGTGTGTTGTCTCTGTGCTCTAGTGTGTGTTGACTCTGTGCTCCAGTGTGTTTTGACCCTGTGCTCTATTGTGAGTTGACTCTGTGCTCCAGTGTGTATTGACCATGTGATCCAGTGTGTGTTGACCCTGTGTTCCAGTGGGCGATGAAACTGTGCTCCAATGTGTCTTGAACCTGTGTTCCAGTGTGTGTTGACCCTGTGCTCCAGTGTGTGTTGACCCTGTGTTCCAGTGTGTGTTGACTCTGTGCTCCAGTGTGTGTCGACCCTGTGTTCCAGTGTGTGTTGACTCTGTGCTGCAGTGTGTGTTGTCTCTGTGCTCCAGTGTGTGTTGTCTCTGTGCTCCAGTGTGTGTTGACTCTGTGCTCCAGTGTGTGTTGACCCTGTGCTCCAGTTTGTGTGACCCTGTGTTCCAGTGTGTGTTGACCCTGTGCTCCAGTGTGTGTTGACCCTGTGCTCCAGTGTGTGTTGACCCAGTGCTCCAGTGTGTGCTGACACTGTGCTCCAGTGTCCGTTGACCCTGTGCTCCAGTGTCCGTTGACCCTGTGCTCCAGTGTGATTTGACCCTGTGCTCCAGTGTCTGTTGACCCCGTGTTCCAGTGTGTGTTGACCCTGTGTTCCAGTGTGTGTTGACTCTGTGCTCCAATGTCTGTTGACCATGTGCTGCAGTGTGTGTTGACTCTGTGCTCTTGTGTCTGTTGACCATGTGCTCCAGTGTGTGTTGACCCTGTGCTGCAGTGTGTGTTGACCCTGTGCTCCAGTGTGTGCTGACCCTGTGCTCCAGTGTGTGTTGACCCTGTGCTCCAGTGTGTGTTGACCAAGGGCACAAGTGTGTGCTGACCCTGTGCTGCAGTGTGTGTTGATCCTCTGCTCCAGTGTGTGTTGACCCTGTGCTCCAGTGTGTGTTGACCATGGGCACAAGTGTGTGTTGACCCTGTGCTCCAGTGTCTGTTGACCCTGTGCTCCAGTGTGTGTTGACCCTGTGCTCCAGTGTGTGTTGACCATGGGCTCCAGTGTGTGTTGACCCTGTGCTCCAGTGTCTGTTGACTGTGAGCTCCAGTTTGTGTTGACCCTGTGCTCCAGTTTGTGTTGACTCTGTGCTCCAGTTTGTGTTGACCCTGTGCTCCAGTGTGTTGACCCTGTGCTCCAGTGTGTTTACCCTGTGCTCCAGTGTGTGCTGACCCTGTGCTCCAGTGTGTGTTGATCCACTGCTCCAGTGTGTGTTGACCCTGTGCTCCAGTGTGTGTTGACCATGGGCACAAGTGTGTGTTGACCCTGTGTTCCAGTGTGTTTTGACCCTGTGCTCCAGTGTGTTTTGACCCTGTGGTCCAGTGTCTGTTGACCCTGTGCTCCAGTGTGTGTTGACCCTGTGCTCCAGTGTGTGTTGACCCTGTGCTCCAGTGTGTGTTGACCATGTGCTGCAGTGTGTGTAGTCTCTGCTGCAGTGTGTGTTGACCCTGTGCTCCAGTGTGTGTTGACCCTGTGCTCCAGTGTGTGTTGACCCTGTGCTCCAGTGTGTGTTGACCCTGTGCTCCAGTGTGTGTTGACCCTGTGCTCCAGTGTGTGTTGACCCTGTGCTCCAGTGTGTTTTGACCATGTGCTCCAGTGTGTGTTGACCATGTGCTGCAGTGTGTGTTGACCATGTGCTCCAGTGTGTATAGACCCTGTTTTCCAGTGCGTGTTAACTCGGTGCTCCAGTGTGTGTTGAGCCTGTGCTACAGTATGTGTTGACCATGTGCTCCAATGTTGGTTGACCCAGTGCTCCAGTGTGTTTCGACCCTGTGCTCCAGTGTCTGTTAACCCTCTGCTCCAGTGTATGTTGACTGTGTGCTCCAGTGTGTGTTGACCCTGTGCTCCAGTGTGTTGACCCTGTGCTCTAGTGTGTCTTGACCCTGTGCTCCAGTGTCTGTTAACCCTCTGCTCCAGTGTATGTTGACTCTGTGCTGCAGTGTGTGTTGTCTCTGTCCTCCAGTGTGTGTTGTTCCTGTGCTCCAGAGTGTGTTGACTCTGCTTCAGTTTTTGTTGACCCTCAGCTCCAGCGTCTGTTGACCCTGTGCTCCAGTGTGCATTGAGTCTGTGCTCCAGTGTGTATTGACTCTGTGCTCCAGTGTCTGTTGTGCATGTGCTACAGTGTGTTTTGACCCTGTGCTCCTGTGTCTGTTGACCCTGTACTCCAGTGTGTGTTCACTCTGTGCTCCAGTGTGTGTTGACTCTGAGCTCTGGTGTCTGTTGACCCTGTGCTCCAGTGTGTTGACCCTGTGCTCCTGTGTCTGTTGTCCCTGTGCTCCAGTGTCTGTTGACCCTGTGCTCCAGTGTGTGTTGACTCTGCTCCAGTGTCTGTTGACCCTGTGCTCCAGTGTCTGTTGACCCTGTGCTCCAGTGTGTCTTGACCCTGTGCTCCAGTGTGTGTTCTCCCTGTGCTCCAGTGTTTGTTGACCCAGTGCGCCAGTGAATGTTGACCTTGTGCTCATGTGTGTGTTGACCATGTGCTCATGTGTGTGTTGACCCTGTGATCCAGAGTGTGTTGACCCTGTGATCCAGTGTGCCTTGACTCGGTGTTCCAGTGTGTGTTGACTCTGTGCCCCAGTGTGTGTTGTCTCTGTGCTCCAGTGTGTTTTGACCCTGTGCTCCAGGTGACGTTGACTCTGTGCTCCAGGTCACGTTGACCCTGTGCTCCAGGGTGTTTTTTCTCTAAGCTCCAGTCTGTTGACACTGTGATCCAGCCTGTGTTGACCATGTGCTCCAGTGTGTGTTCACTCTGTGCTCCAGTGTGTGTTGACTGTGTGCTCCAGTGGGTTTTGACCCTGTGTTCCAGTGCGAGTTGAGTCTGTTCTCCAGTGGGTGTTGACCCTGTGCTCCTGTGTGTGTTGCCACTGTGCTCCAGTGTATGTTGACCCTGTGGTCCAGTGAGCGTTGACCCTGTGCTCGAGTGTGTGTTGACTCTGGTCTAGTGTATGTTGGCTCTGTGATCCCCTGTGTGTTGATTCTCGTCCAGTGTGTGTTGGTTCTGTGATCCCCTGTGTGTTGACCCTGTGCTCCTCTTTGTGTTGACCATGTGCTCCAGTGTGTGTTGACCCAGTGTTCCAGTTTGTGTTGTCCCTGTGCTCCAGTGTGTGTTGAACCTGTGCTCCAGTGTGTGTTGACCCAGTGTTCCAGTTTGTGTTGTCCCTGTGCTCCAGTGTGTGTTGACCCTGTGCTCCAGTGTGTGTTGACCCTGTGCTCCAGTGTGTGTTGACCCAGTGTTCCAGTTTGTGTTGTCCCTGTGCTCCAGTGTGTTTGATCCTGTGCTCCAGTGTGTGTTGACCATGTGCGCCAGTGGTTGTTGACCCAGTGGTCCAGTATTTGTTGACTCTGTGCCCCAGCCTGTGTTGACCCTGTTCTCCAGTGGGTGTTGACTCTGTGCTCCAGGTCAACTTGACCCTGTGCTCCAGCGTGTGTTGTCTCTGTGCTCCAGCGTGTGTTCACTCTCCGCTCCAGTGTGTGGTGACCCTGTGCTCCAGTGCATGTTCACCCTGCGCTCCTGTGTTTTGACTCTGTGCTCCAGTGTGTGTTGACTCTGTGCACCAGTGCGAGTTTACCCGGTGCCCCAGCTGTGTTGACCCTGTGGTCCAGTATGTGTTGACCCTGTGCTCCAGTGCGTGTTGACCCTGTGCTCCAGTGCGTGTTGACTGTGTGCCCCAATTTGTGTTGACCCTGTGCTCCAGTGTGTGTTGACCCTGTGCTCCAGTGTGTGTTGAACCTGTGCTGCAGTGTGTGTTGACTCTGGTCCAGTGTGTGTTGGCTCTGTGCTCCAGTGCGTGTTGACCCTCTGTTCCAGTGTTTGTTGACCATGTGCCCCAGTGTCTGTTGTCTCTGTGTTCCAGTGTGTGTTCACTCTGTGCTCCAGTGTGTGTTGACCATGTGCTGCAGGGTAAGCTGTCTCTGTGATCCAGTGTGTGTTGACTCTGTGCTCCAGTGTCTGCTGACCCTGTGCTCGTGTCTGCTGACTCTGTGCTCCAGTGTGTTTTGACCCAGTGCTCCAGTTTGTGTTCCCCTGTGCTCCAGTTTGTGTTCTCCCTGTGCTCCAGTGTGTTTTGACCCTGTGTTCCAATGTGTGTTGACCAGGTGCTCCAGTGATTGTTGACCCAGTGTTCCAGTATTTGTTGACTCTGTGCCCCATTGTGTGTTGACTGTGTGATCCAGCCTGTGTTGACCCTGTGCTCCTGTTGGTGTTGACTATGTGCTCCAGGTCAACTTGACCCTGGGCTCCAGCGTGTGTGGTCTCTGTGCTCCAGTGTAGGTTCACTCTCTGCTCCAGTGTGTGGTGACCCTGTGCTCCAGTGCATGTTCACCCTGTGCTCCTGTGTTTTGACTCTGTGCTCCAGTGTGTGTTGACTCTGTGCACCAGTGCTAGTTGACTCTGTGCCCCAGTGTGTGTTGACCCTGTGCTCCAGTATGTGTTGACCCTGTGCTCCAGTGTGCATTGACTCTGTGCTCCAGTGCGTGTTGACCCTGTGCTCCAGTGTGTGTTGAGCCTGTGCTGCAGTGTGTGTTGACTCTGGTCCAGTGTGTGTTGACTCTGTGCTCCAGTGCGTGTTGACCCTGTGTTCCAGTGTTTGTTGGCCATGTGCCCCAGTGTGTGTTAACCATGTGCCCCTAGTGTATGTTGTCTCTGTGATCCAGTGTGGGTTGACCCTATGCTCCAGTGTGTGTTGACCCTGTGCTCCAGTGTGTGTTGACCCTATGCTCCAGTGTGTGTTGACCCTGTGCTCCACTGTGTGTTGACCCTGTGCTCCAGTGTGTATTGACCCTGTGATCCAGTGTGTGTTGACTCTGGACCAGTGTGTGTTGACCCTGTGCTCCACTGTGTGTTGACCCTATGCTCCAGCGTATTTTGACTCTGTGCTCCAGTCTGTGTTGATCCTGTGCTCCAGTTTGTGATGAACCTGTGTTCCAGTGCATATTATACATGTGCAATAGCGTGTGTTGACTCCGTTCCAGTGTGTTGACTCTGTGCCGCAGTGCGTGTCTACCCGGTGGTCCAGCTGAGTTGACCTTGTGCTCCAGTGTGTGTTGACTCTGTGCTCCAGCCTGTGTTGACCATGTGCGCCAGTGTGTGTTGACCGTTGGAATAAATGGGTCTTTTTCCGAGTGGCAGGCATTGACTAGTGGGGTACCGCAGGGATCGGTGCTAGGACCCCAGCTATTCAC
The DNA here is from genome assembly GCF_052327205.1 of Somniosus microcephalus. Taxonomy (NCBI): domain Eukaryota; kingdom Metazoa; phylum Chordata; class Chondrichthyes; order Squaliformes; family Somniosidae; genus Somniosus; species Somniosus microcephalus. The sequence continues at coordinate 50,204,892 of NC_141004.1, forward strand.
AATGGCCCAGAAATGTGGTTCTCCATGGGTGAGTACGCATGGGGTACTCACCCGTAAGCCCAATGGAAGTGCCGGTTTCGTGCATGCACTGCACATGCGCGGGAAACCGGCACTTCCTTCCCCCTGAAAGAAGGGGTTCAGAAGTCGAACGCGTATGCCGGAGAGGCAGCGCGTGCGCATCGAACTTATGTTTCTTTTGCAGGTTTTCCCTGGAGGGTATGTCTGCAGAAGTTAGACATGTAAAAAGCAGTCGCAAGGCCTGCTTTTTACAATGTAAGTGGTGAATTAATTAAAATTAAAACATTTTTTCCACAGGTTTATTATTTTTAAATAATTTAAAGAAAGGTAAGTTTATTTTTAGCCCTGTTAGAAAATGTAATTAATTTATTCAAAAATTTAAATTATTGTTTAAAATTGTTATTTCATGTAATTTGTAGTTTATTTTAAAAATGTGATGTTTTTAAAAAATTTATTTGAAGATTTAGTTGTTTTGGGGCTCATAGTATTTATAGGTTTGACAGGTCTTCCTGTCAGACTTATGAATGAAGCATTCCCTGCTACCATTGGCTCTCCATGGCCCATGTGATCCCAGGGGACGCATCGAACTAACTGCGCCCCTGGGATACGCAAGCACTGCGCGCCGGCAGTTGGAGGAGGCCCAGGATCAGAATCCCATGCGGGCCCACAGCACAACAGCTGGCGCGCAAGGTAAGTGCAGGTCGGGGTCTTGCACCCGCGGGAAGCCCCCGACCTGAATTTCTGGGCCATTATATATTAATGATCTAGATGAGGGAACTGGATGTAATATCTCCAATTTGCAGACGATACAAGCTGGGTGGGCGTGTGTGCTGTGAGGAGGATGCCGAGAAACTCCAGTATGAGTTGGACAGTTTGGGTGATATGGCAGTTGCAGTATAATGTGGATAAATGCGAGGTTATCCACTTTGGTGGCAAAAACAGGAAGGCAGATTATTATCTGAATGGCAATAGGTTGGGAGAAGGGGAAGTGCAGCGAGACCTGGGTGTCCTTGTGCACCAGTTGCTGAAGGTAAGCATGCAGGTGCAGCAGGCGGTTAAGAAGGCAAATTGTATGTTGGCCTTCATAGCGAGAGGATTCAAGTAGAGGAACAAGGATGTCTTGCTGCAATTGTACAGGGCCTTGGCGAGACCACATCTTGAGTATTGTGTGCAGTTTTGGTCGCCTTATCTGAGGAAGGATGTTCTTGCCATGGAGGGAGTGCAGCAAAGATTCACCAGACTGATACCTGGGGAGGCAGGAATGACGTATGAGGAGAGATTGGGTCGATTGGGCTTATACTCGCTGGAGTTTAGAAGGATGAGAGGGGATCTCTTTGAAACTTATAACATTTTAACAGGACTAGACAGACTAGATGCAGGAAGGATGTTCCCGATGGCGAGGGATTCCAGAACCAGGGGTCACAGCCTAAAGGTAAGGGGTAAGCCATTTAGGACAGAGATGAGGAGGAATTTCTTCATCCAGAGAGTGGTGAACCTGTGGAATTCTCTACCACAGAAGGCAGTTGAGGCCAATTCGTTAAATATATTCAAGAAGGAGTTAGATATATTTCTTGAGGCTAAAGGGATCAAGGGATATGGGGAGAAAGCAGGGACAGGGCACTGAAATTGGATGAGCAGCCATGATCTCATTGAATGGCGGAGAAACTCAAGGGGCTGAATGGCCTACTCATGCTCCTATCTTCTATGTTTCTATGACCATGTGATCCAGTGTTTGTTGACACTGGTCCAGTGTATGTTGGCTCAGTGCTCCAGTGTGTGTTGACCCTGTGCTCCAGAGTGTGTTGACTCTGTGCTCCAGTGTGTGTTGATCCTGTGCTCCAGTGTGTGTTGACTCTGCTCCAGTGTGTGACTCTGCTCCAGTGTGTGTTGACCCTGTGCACCAGTGTGTGTTGACCCTGTGCTTCAGTGTGTGTTGACCCTGTGCTTCAGTGTGTGTTGACCCTGTGCTCCAGTGTGTGTTGACCCTGTGCTCCAGTGTGTGTTGACCCTGTGCTCCAGTGTGTGTTGACCCTGTGCTACAGTGTGTGTTGAACCTGTGCTCCAGTTTGTGTAGACCGTGTGCTCCAGTGCATGTTGATTCTGTGCTCCAGTGTGTGTTGACTCTGTGCTCCAGTGTGTGTTGACTCTGTGCTCCAGTCCGTGTTGACCATGTGCTCCAGCCTCTTTTGCCTCTATGCTCCAGTGTGTGTTGACTCTGTGCTCCAGTGTCTGCTTACCTGTGGTGCTCCAGCTCTGTTTGCCCTGTGTCCAAGTGTATGTTAACCCTGTGCTCCAGTGTGTGTTGACCCAGTGCTCCAGTGTGTGTTGATCCCGTGCTCCAGTGTGTGTTGATCCCGTGCTCCAGTGTCTGTTGATCCTGTGCTCCAGGGTGTGTTGACCCAGTGCTCCAGTGCATGTTGACCCACTGCTCCAGTGCGTGTTGACCCTGTGCCCCAGTGTGTGTTGACCCTGTGCTCCAGTGTGTGCTGACCCAGTGCTCCAGTGTGTGTTGACCATGTGCTCCAGCCTGTGTTGATCCTGTGCTCCAGTGTCTGTTGATCCTGTGCTCCAGTGTCTGTTGACCCAGTGCTCCAGTGTGTGTTGACCCTGTGCTCCAGGGTGTGTTGACCCAGTGCTCCACTGCGTGTTGACCCACTGCTCCAGTGCGTGTTGACCCTGTGCCCCAGTGTGTGTTGACCCTGTGTTCCAGTGTGTGTTGACCCTGTGTTCCAGTGTGTGTTGAGCATGTGCTCCAGTGTGTGTTGACCTGGTGCTCCAGCCTCTTTTGACCCTGTGCTCCAGTGTGTGTTGACTCTGTGTTCCAGTGTGTATTGACTCTGTGCTCCAGAGTCTGTTGACTTTGTGCTCCAGTGCATTTTGACCTTGTGCTCCTGGGTGTGTTGTTTCTGTGCTCCAGTGTGTGTTTACTCTGTGCTCCAGTGTGTTTTGACCCTTTGTTCCTTTGTGTGTTGACCCAGTGCTGCAGTGTGTGTTGGCCCTGTGCTCCAGTGTGTCTGGATCCTGTGCTCCAGTGTGTGTTGAACAAGTGCTGCAGTGAGTGTTGACCATGTGCTCCAGTGTGTCTGGATCCTGTGCTCCAGTGTGTGTTGTACAAGTGCTGCAGTGAGTGTTGACCCTGTGCTCCAGTGTGTGTTGACCATGTGCTCCAGTGCATGCTGACCCTGTGCTCCAGTGTGTGTTGATGCTGTGATCCAGATTGAGTTGACCCTGTGCTCCAGTGCATGTTGACTCTCTTCTCTAGTGTTTGCTGACTCTGTGCTCCAGTGTGTGTTGACACTGTGATCCAGTGTGTTTTGACCCTGTGCACCAGTGTGTGTTGACCCTGTTTTCCAGTGTGTGCTGACCCTGTGTTCCAGTGTGTGTTGACCCTGTGCTCCAGTGTGTGTTGACCCTGTGCTCCAGTGTGTGCTGAACCTGTGCTCCAGTGTGTGCTGACGCTGTGCTCCAGTATGTGTTGACCATGTACTCCAGTGTATGTTGACCCTGTGCTCCAAAGTGTGTTGACCTTGTGCTTCAGTGTGTGTTGATCATGTGCTCCAGCCTGTGTGAGCCTGTGCTCCAGTGTGTGTTGACCCAGTGCTGCAGTGTGTTGACCCTGTGCTCCAGCCTGTGTTGACCATATGCTCCAGTGTGTGTTGACCCTGTGCTCCAGTGTGTGTTGACCCTGTGCACCAGTGTGCTTTGGCCCTGTGCTCCAGTGTGTGTTGAGCATGTGCTCCAGCCTGTGTTGACCCCGTGCTCCAGTGTGTGTTGACTCTGTGTTCCAGTGTCTTTTGATGCTGTGCTCCAGTGTGTGTTGACCTTTTGCTCCAGTGAGTGTTGACCCTTTGCTCCAGTGTATTTAGACCCTGTGTACCAGTGTTTTCACCCTATGCACCAGTGGGTGTTGACACTGTGCTCCAGTTTGCATTGACCCTGTGCTCCTTTGTGTGTTGCCTCTGCGCTCCAGTGTGTGTTGACCCTGTGCTCCAGTTGGTGTTGACTCTTTGCTCCAGTGTGTGTTGACCCTGTGCTCCAGTGTGTGTAGATCCTGTGCTCCAGTGTGTGTTGACCCAGTGCTGCAGTGTTTGTTGACCTGTGTTCCAGTGTGTGTTGATCCTATGCTCCAGTGTGTGTTGACCCAGTGCTGCGGTGTATGTTGAACCTGTGGTCCAGTGTGTGTTGACTCAGTGCTCCAGCGTGTGTTAACTCTGTTCCCCAGTTTGTGTTGCCCGTGTATTCCAGTGTGTGTAGACCCTGTGCTCCAGGCTGTTGATGCTGTGCTCCAGTGTGTGTTGACCCTGTGCTCCAGTGTATGTAGATCCTGTGCTCCAGTGTGTGTTGACCCAGTGCTGCAGTGTGTGTTGACCCTGTGCTGCAGTGTGTGTTGACCATGTGCTCCAGTATGTGGTGACCCTGTGCTCCGCTGTGTGTTGACCCTGTGGTCCAGTGTGTGTTGACTCAGTGCTCCAGCGTGTGTTAACTCTGTTCCCCAGTTTGTGTTGCCCGTGTACTCCAGTGTGTGTAGACCCTGTGCTCCAGGCTGTTGATGCTGTGCTCCAGTGTGTGTTGACTCTGTGCTCCAGTGTGTGTTCACCTTGTGCTCCAGTGGGTGTTGACCCTGTGATCCAGTGTGTGTTGACCCTTTGCTCGTGTGTGTTTGGACCCTGTGCTCCAGTATGTGTTCACCCTATGCTTCAGTGCGAGTTCACCCTGTGCTGCAGTTGGTGCTGACCATTTGATCCTGTGTGTGCTGACTCTTGTCCAGTGTGTGTTGATCCAGTGATCCAGTGTGTGTTGACCATGTGCTCCAGTGGGTGTTGACCCTGTGTTCCAGTGTGTGTTGACTCTGTGATCCAGTGTGTTTTGACCCTGTGCTCCGGTGTGTGTTGACGCTATGCTCCAGTGAGTGTCGACCCTGTGTTCCAGTGTGTGTTGACTCTGCGAACCAGTGTGTGTTGCCTCTGTGCTCCAGGGTGTGTTGACCCTCTGCTCCAGTGTGTATTCACCCTGTGCTCCAGTGTATTTTGACCCTGCGCTCCAGTGTGTGTTGAACATGTGCTCCAGTGTGTGTTGACACAGTGCTCCAGTGTGTGTTGACACTGTGCTCCAGTAGGTGTTGACCCTGTGCTGAAGAAGGTGTTGACCCTGTGCTCCAGTGTGTGTTGACCCTATGCTCCAGTGAGTGCTGACCCTGTGTTCCAGTGTGTGCTGACGCTGTGTTCCAGTGTGTGCTGACCCTGTGCTCCAGTGTCTGCTGACCCTGTGCTCCAGTGTGTGTTGACTCTGTGTTCCAGTGTGTGTTGATCATGTGCTCCAGTGCATGTTGACCCTGCGCCCCAGTGTGTGTTGACCCTGTGCTCCAGGGTGTGTTGACCCAGTACTCCAGTGTGTGTTGACCCTGTGTTCCAGTGTTTGTTGACCCTGTGTTCCAGTGTGTGTTGACCCTGTGTTCCAGTGTTTGTTGACCCTGTGTTCCAGTGTGTGTTGACCCTGTGTTCCAGTGTGTGTTGACCATGTGCTCCAGTGTGTGTTGAGCTGGTGCTCCAGTGCATTTTGACCTTGTGCTCCTGGGCCTGTTGTTCCTGTGCTCCAGTGTGTGTTTTCTCTGTGCTCCAGTGTGTTTTGACCCTTTGTTCCTTTGTGTGTTGACGCAGTGCTGCAGTGTGTGTTGGCCCTGTGCTCCAGTGTGTCTGTATCCTGTGCTCCAGTGTGTGTTGAACAAGTGCTGCAGTGAGTGTGGCCCTGTGCTCCAGAGTATATTGACCATGTGCTCCAGTGTGTGTTGACTCTGTTCTCCAGTGTGTCTGGACACTGTGCTCCAGCCTGTGTTGATCCTGTGCTCCAGTGTCTGTTGACCCAGTGCTCCAGTGTGAGTTGACCCTGTGCTCCAGGGTGTGTTGACCCTGTGCCCCAGTGTGTGTTGACCCTGTGCCCCAGTTTGTGTTGACCCTGTGTTCCAGTGTATGTTGACCCTGTGTTCCAGTGTGTGTTGAGCATGTGCTCCAGTGTGTGTTGAGCTGGTGCTCCAGCCTCTTTTGACCCTATGCTCCAGTGTGTGTTGACTCTGTGTTCCAGTGTGTATTGACTTTGTGCTCCAGAGTCTGTTGACTTTGTGCTCCAGTGTGTTTTGACCCTTTGTTCCTTTGTGTGTTGACCCAGTGCACCAGTGTGTGTTGACCCTGTGCTTCAGTGTGTGTTGACCCTGTGCTTCAGTGTGTGTTGACCCTGTGCTCCAGTGTGTGTTGACCCTGTGCTCCAGTGTGTGTTGACCCTGTGCTCCAGTGTGTGTTGACCCTGTGCTACAGTGTGTGTTGAACCTGTGCTCCAGTTTGTGTAGACCGTGTGCTCCAGTGCATGTTGATTCTGTGCTCCAGTGTGTGTTGACTCTGTGCTCCAGTGTGTGTTGACTCTGTGCTCCAGTCCGTGTTGACCATGTGCTCCAGCCTCTTTTGCCTCTATGCTCCAGTGTGTGTTGACTCTGTGCTCCAGTGTCTGCTTACCTGTGGTGCTCCAGCTCTGTTTGCCCTGTGTCCAAGTGTATGTTAACCCTGTGCTCCAGTGTGTGTTGACCCAGTGCTCCAGTGTGTGTTGATCCCGTGCTCCAGTGTGTGTTGATCCCGTGCTCCAGTGTCTGTTGATCCTGTGCTCCAGGGTGTGTTGACCCAGTGCTCCAGTGCGTGTTGACCCACTGCTCCAGTGCGTGTTGACCCTGTGCCCCAGTGTGTGTTGACCCTGTGCTCCAGTGTGTGCTGACCCAGTGCTCCAGTGTGTGTTGACCATGTGCTCCAGCCTGTGTTGATCCTGTGCTCCAGTGTCTGTTGATCCTGTGCTCCAGTGTCTGTTGACCCAGTGCTCCAGTGTGTGTTGACCCTGTGCTCCAGGGTGTGTTGACCCAGTGCTCCACTGCGTGTTGACCCACTGCTCCAGTGCGTGTTGACCCTGTGCCCCAGTGTGTGTTGACCCTGTGTTCCAGTGTGTGTTGACCCTGTGTTCCAGTGTGTGTTGAGCATGTGCTCCAGTGTGTGTTGACCTGGTGCTCCAGCCTCTTTTGACCCTGTGCTCCAGTGTGTGTTGACTCTGTGTTCCAGTGTGTATTGACTCTGTGCTCCAGAGTCTGTTGACTTTGTGCTCCAGTGCATTTTGACCTTGTGCTCCTGGGTGTGTTGTTTCTGTGCTCCAGTGTGTGTTTACTCTGTGCTCCAGTGTGTTTTGACCCTTTGTTCCTTTGTGTGTTGACCCAGTGCTGCAGTGTGTGTTGGCCCTGTGCTCCAGTGTGTCTGGATCCTGTGCTCCAGTGTGTGTTGAACAAGTGCTGCAGTGAGTGTTGACCATGTGCTCCAGTGTGTCTGGATCCTGTGCTCCAGTGTGTGTTGTACAAGTGCTGCAGTGAGTGTTGACCCTGTGCTCCAGTGTGTGTTGACCATGTGCTCCAGTGCATGCTGACCCTGTGCTCCAGTGTGTGTTGATGCTGTGATCCAGATTGAGTTGACCCTGTGCTCCAGTGCATGTTGACTCTCTTCTCTAGTGTTTGCTGACTCTGTGCTCCAGTGTGTGTTGACACTGTGATCCAGTGTGTTTTGACCCTGTGCACCAGTGTGTGTTGACCCTGTTTTCCAGTGTGTGCTGACCCTGTGTTCCAGTGTGTGTTGACCCTGTGCTCCAGTGTGTGTTGACCCTGTGCTCCAGTGTGTGCTGAACCTGTGCTCCAGTGTGTGCTGACGCTGTGCTCCAGTATGTGTTGACCATGTACTCCAGTGTATGTTGACCCTGTGCTCCAAAGTGTGTTGACCTTGTGCTTCAGTGTGTGTTGATCATGTGCTCCAGCCTGTGTGAGCCTGTGCTCCAGTGTGTGTTGACCCAGTGCTGCAGTGTGTTGACCCTGTGCTCCAGCCTGTGTTGACCATATGCTCCAGTGTGTGTTGACCCTGTGCTCCAGTGTGTGTTGACCCTGTGCACCAGTGTGCTTTGGCCCTGTGCTCCAGTGTGTGTTGAGCATGTGCTCCAGCCTGTGTTGACCCCGTGCTCCAGTGTGTGTTGACTCTGTGTTCCAGTGTCTTTTGATGCTGTGCTCCAGTGTGTGTTGACCTTTTGCTCCAGTGAGTGTTGACCCTTTGCTCCAGTGTATTTAGACCCTGTGTACCAGTGTTTTCACCCTATGCACCAGTGGGTGTTGACACTGTGCTCCAGTTTGCATTGACCCTGTGCTCCTTTGTGTGTTGCCTCTGCGCTCCAGTGTGTGTTGACCCTGTGCTCCAGTTGGTGTTGACTCTTTGCTCCAGTGTGTGTTGACCCTGTGCTCCAGTGTGTGTAGATCCTGTGCTCCAGTGTGTGTTGACCCAGTGCTGCAGTGTTTGTTGACCTGTGTTCCAGTGTGTGTTGATCCTATGCTCCAGTGTGTGTTGACCCAGTGCTGCAGTGTATGTTGAACCTGTGGTCCAGTGTGTGTTGACTCAGTGCTCCAGCGTGTGTTAACTCTGTTCCCCAGTTTGTGTTGCCCGTGTATTCCAGTGTGTGTAGACCCTGTGCTCCAGGCTGTTGATGCTGTGCTCCAGTGTGTGTTGACCCTGTGCTCCAGTGTATGTAGATCCTGTGCTCCAGTGTGTGTTGACCCAGTGCTGCAGTGTGTGTTGACCCTGTGCTGCAGTGTGTGTTGACCATGTGCTCCAGTATGTGGTGACCCTGTGCTCCGCTGTGTGTTGACCCTGTGGTCCAGTGTGTGTTGACTCAGTGCTCCAGCGTGTGTTAACTCTGTTCCCCAGTTTGTGTTGCCCGTGTACTCCAGTGTGTGTAGACCCTGTGCTCCAGGCTGTTGATGCTGTGCTCCAGTGTGTGTTGACTCTGTGCTCCAGTGTGTGTTCACCTTGTGCTCCAGTGGGTGTTGACCCTGTGATCCAGTGTGTGTTGACCCTTTGCTCGTGTGTGTTTGGACCCTGTGCTCCAGTATGTGTTCACCCTATGCTTCAGTGCGAGTTCACCCTGTGCTGCAGTTGGTGCTGACCATTTGATCCTGTGTGTGCTGACTCTTGTCCAGTGTGTGTTGATCCAGTGATCCAGTGTGTGTTGACCATGTGCTCCAGTGGGTGTTGACCCTGTGTTCCAGTGTGTGTTGACTCTGTGATCCAGTGTGTTTTGACCCTGTGCTCCGGTGTGTGTTGACGCTATGCTCCAGTGAGTGTCGACCCTGTGTTCCAGTGTGTGTTGACTCTGCGAACCAGTGTGTGTTGCCTCTGTGCTCCAGGGTGTGTTGACCCTCTGCTCCAGTGTGTATTCACCCTGTGCTCCAGTGTATTTTGACCCTGCGCTCCAGTGTGTGTTGAACATGTGCTCCAGTGTGTGTTGACACAGTGCTCCAGTGTGTGTTGACACTGTGCTCCAGTAGGTGTTGACCCTGTGCTGAAGTAGGTGTTGACCCTGTGCTCCAGTGTGTGTTGACCCTATGCTCCAGTGAGTGCTGACCCTGTGTTCCAGTGTGTGCTGACGCTGTGTTCCAGTGTGTGCTGACCCTGTGCTCCAGTGTCTGCTGACCCTGTGCTCCAGTGTGTGTTGACTCTGTGTTCCAGTGTGTGTTGATCATGTGCTCCAGTGCATGTTGACCCTGCGCCCCAGTGTGTGTTGACCCTGTGCTCCAGGGTGTGTTGACCCAGTACTCCAGTGTGTGTTGACCCTGTGTTCCAGTGTTTGTTGACCCTGTGTTCCAGTGTGTGTTGACCCTGTGTTCCAGTGTTTGTTGACCCTGTGTTCCAGTGTGTGTTGACCCTGTGTTCCAGTGTGTGTTGACCATGTGCTCCAGTGTGTGTTGAGCTGGTGCTCCAGTGCATTTTGACCTTGTGCTCCTGGGCCTGTTGTTCCTGTGCTCCAGTGTGTGTTTTCTCTGTGCTCCAGTGTGTTTTGACCCTTTGTTCCTTTGTGTGTTGACGCAGTGCTGCAGTGTGTGTTGGCCCTGTGCTCCAGTGTGTCTGTATCCTGTGCTCCAGTGTGTGTTGAACAAGTGCTGCAGTGAGTGTGGCCCTGTGCTCCAGAGTATATTGACCATGTGCTCCAGTGTGTGTTGACTCTGTTCTCCAGTGTGTCTGGACACTGTGCTCCAGCCTGTGTTGATCCTGTGCTCCAGTGTCTGTTGACCCAGTGCTCCAGTGTGAGTTGACCCTGTGCTCCAGGGTGTGTTGACCCTGTGCCCCAGTGTGTGTTGACCCTGTGCCCCAGTTTGTGTTGACCCTGTGTTCCAGTGTATGTTGACCCTGTGTTCCAGTGTGTGTTGAGCATGTGCTCCAGTGTGTGTTGAGCTGGTGCTCCAGCCTCTTTTGACCCTATGCTCCAGTGTGTGTTGACTCTGTGTTCCAGTGTGTATTGACTTTGTGCTCCAGAGTCTGTTGACTTTGTGCTCCAGTGTGTTTTGACCCTTTGTTCCTTTGTGTGTTGACCCAGTGCACCAGTGTGTGTTGACCCTGTGCTTCAGTGTGTGTTGACCCTGTGCTTCAGTGTGTGTTGACCCTGTGCTCCAGTGTGTGTTGACCCTGTGCTCCAGTGTGTGTTGACCCTGTGCTCCAGTGTGTGTTGACCCTGTGCTACAGTGTGTGTTGAACCTGTGCTCCAGTTTGTGTAGACCGTGTGCTCCAGTGCATGTTGATTCTGTGCTCCAGTGTGTGTTGACTCTGTGCTCCAGTGTGTGTTGACTCTGTGCTCCAGTCCGTGTTGACCATGTGCTCCAGCCTCTTTTGCCTCTATGCTCCAGTGTGTGTTGACTCTGTGCTCCAGTGTCTGCTTACCTGTGGTGCTCCAGCTCTGTTTGCCCTGTGTCCAAGTGTATGTTAACCCTGTGCTCCAGTGTGTGTTGACCCAGTGCTCCAGTGTGTGTTGATCCCGTGCTCCAGTGTGTGTTGATCCCGTGCTCCAGTGTCTGTTGATCCTGTGCTCCAGGGTGTGTTGACCCAGTGCTCCAGTGCGTGTTGACCCACTGCTCCAGTGCGTGTTGACCCTGTGCCCCAGTGTGTGTTGACCCTGTGCTCCAGTGTGTGCTGACCCAGTGCTCCAGTGTGTGTTGACCATGTGCTCCAGCCTGTGTTGATCCTGTGCTCCAGTGTCTGTTGATCCTGTGCTCCAGTGTCTGTTGACCCAGTGCTCCAGTGTGTGTTGACCCTGTGCTCCAGGGTGTGTTGACCCAGTGCTCCACTGCGTGTTGACCCACTGCTCCAGTGCGTGTTGACCCTGTGCCCCAGTGTGTGTTGACCCTGTGTTCCAGTGTGTGTTGACCCTGTGTTCCAGTGTGTGTTGAGCATGTGCTCCAGTGTGTGTTGACCTGGTGCTCCAGCCTCTTTTGACCCTGTGCTCCAGTGTGTGTTGACTCTGTGTTCCAGTGTGTATTGACTCTGTGCTCCAGAGTCTGTTGACTTTGTGCTCCAGTGCATTTTGACCTTGTGCTCCTGGGTGTGTTGTTTCTGTGCTCCAGTGTGTGTTTACTCTGTGCTCCAGTGTGTTTTGACCCTTTGTTCCTTTGTGTGTTGACCCAGTGCTGCAGTGTGTGTTGGCCCTGTGCTCCAGTGTGTCTGGATCCTGTGCTCCAGTGTGTGTTGAACAAGTGCTGCAGTGAGTGTTGACCATGTGCTCCAGTGTGTCTGGATCCTGTGCTCCAGTGTGTCTGGACACTGTGCTCCAGCCTGTGTTGATCCTGTGCTCCAGTGTCTGTTGACCCAGTGCTCCAGTGTGAGTTGACCCTGTGCTCCAGGGTGTGTTGACCCTGTGCCCCAGTGTGTGTTGACCCTGTGCCCCAGTTTGTGTTGACCCTGTGTTCCAGTGTATGTTGACCCTGTGTTCCAGTGTGTGTTGAGCATGTGCTCCAGTGTGTGTTGAGCTGGTGCTCCAGCCTCTTTTGACCCTATGCTCCAGTGTGTGTTGACTCTGTGTTCCAGTGTGTATTGACTTTGTGCTCCAGAGTCTGTTGACTTTGTGCTCCAGTGTGTTTTGACCCTTTGTTCCTTTGTGTGTTGACCCAGTGCTGCAGTGTGTGTTGGCCCTGTGCTTCAGTGTGTGTTGACCCTGTGCTCCAGTGTGCGTTGAACGAGTGCTTCAGTGAGTGTTGACCCTGTGATCCAGATTGAGTTGACCCTGTGCTCCAGTGCCTGTTGACTCTCTGCTCTAGTGTTTGCTGACTCTGTGCTCAAGTGTGTGTTGACCCTGTGCTCCAGTGTGTGTTGACCCTGGTCTCCAGTATGTGTTGACACTGTGATCCTGTGTGTTTTGACCCTGTGCTCCAGTGTGTGTTGACCCTGTGCTCCAGTGTGTGCTGATCCTGTGCTCCAGTGTGTGTTGACCATGTACTCCAGTTTATGTAGACCCTGTGCTTCAAAGTGTGTTGACCCTGTGCTTCAGTGTGTGTTGACCATGTGCGCCAGCCTGTGTTGAGCCTGTGCTCCAGTGTGTGTTGACCCAGTGCTGCAGTGTGTGTTGACCCTGTGCTCCAGCCTGTGTTGACCCTGTGCTCCAGTGTGTGTTGACCCTGTGCACCAATATGCGTTGGCCCTGTGCTCCAGTGTGTGTTGAGCCTGTGATCCAGTTTGAGATGACCATGTGCTCCAGTGCATGTTGGCTCAGTGCTCCACTGTGTCTTGACTCTGTGCTCCAGTGTGTGTTGAGCATGTGCTCCAGCCTGTGTTGACCCCGTGCTCCAGTGTATGTTGACTCTGTGTTGCAGTGCCTTTTGATGCTGTGCTCCAGTGTGTGTTGACCCTTTGCTCCAGTGAGTGTTGACCCTTTGCTCCAGTGTACTTAGACCCTGTGCACCAGTGTTTTCACCCTATGCACCAGTGGGTGTTGACACTGTGCTCCAGTTTGTGTTGACTCTTTGCTCCAGTGTGTGTTGACCCTGTGCTCCAGTGTGTGTAGATCCTGTGCTCCGGTGTGTGTTGACCCTGTGCTCCGGTGTGTGTTGACCCTGTGGTCCAGTGTGTGTTTACCCAGTGCTCCAGATTGAGTTGACCATGTGTTCCAGTGTTTGTTGACCCTGAGCTCCAGAATGTTTTGACACTATGCTCCAGTGTGTGTTGACCCTATGCTCCCGTGTGTGTTGACCCTGTGCTTCAGTGTGTCTGGATCCTGTGCTCCAGTGTGTGTTGAACGAGTGCTTCAGTGAGTGTTGACCCTGTGATCCAGATTGAGTTGACCCTGTGCTCCAGTGCCTGTTGACTCTCTGCTCTAGTGTTTGCTGACTCTGTGCTCAAGTGTGTGTTGACCCTGTGCTCCAGTGTGTGTTGACCCTGGTCTCCAGTATGTGTTGACACTGTGATCCTGTGTGTTTTGACCCTGTGCTCCAGTGTGTGTTGACCCTGTGCTCCAGTGTGTGCTGATCCTGTGCTCCAGTGTGTGTTGACCATGTACTCCAGTTTATGTAGACCCTGTGCTTCAAAGTGTGTTGACCCTGTGCTTCAGTGTGTGTTGACCATGTGCGCCAGCCTGTGTTGAGCCTGTGCTCCAGTGTGTGTTGACCCAGTGCTGCAGTGTGTGTTGACCCTGTGCTCCAGCCTGTGTTGACCCTGTGCTCCAGTGTGTGTTGACCCTGTGCACCAATGTGCGTTGGCCCTGTGCTCCAGTGTGTGTTGAGCCTGTGATCCAGTTTGAGATGACCATGTGCTCCAGTGCATGTTGGCTCAGTGCTCCACTGTGTCTTGACTCTGTGCTCCAGTGTGTGTTGAGCATGTGCTCCAGCCTGTGTTGACCCCGTGCTCCAGTGTATGTTGACTCTGTGTTGCAGTGCCTTTTGATGCTGTGCTCCAGTGTGTGTTGACCCTTTGCTCCAGTGAGTGTTGACCCTTTGCTCCAGTGTACTTAGACCCTGTGCACCAGTGTTTTCACCCTATGCACCAGTGGGTGTTGACACTGTGCTCCAGTTTGTGTTGACTCTTTGCTCCAGTGTGTGTTGACCCTGTGCTCCAGTGTGTGTAGATCCTGTGCTCCGGTGTGTGTTGACCCTGTGCTCCGGTGTGTGTTGACCCTGTGGTCCAGTGTGTGTTTACCCAGTGCTCCAGATTGAGTTGACCATGTGTTCCAGTGTTTGTTGACCCTGAGCTCCAGAATGTTTTGACACTATGCTCCAGTGTGTGTTGACCCTATGCTCCCGTGTGTGTTGACCCTGTGCTCCAGCGGTTGTTGACCCTGTGCACCAGTGTGTGTTGACCTTGTGCTCCAGTGGTTGTTGACCCTGTGCGCCAGTGTGTGTTGACCATGTGCTCCAGCCTGTGTTGAGCCTGTGCTCCAGTGTGTGTTGACCCAGTGCTGGAGTGTGTGCTGACCCTGTGCTCCAGGGTGTGTTGACCCAGTGCTCCAGTGCATGTTGACCCTGCGCCCCAGTGTGTGTTGACCCTGTGTTCGAGTGTGTGTTGGCCCTGTGTTCCAGTGTGTGTTGACCTTGTGCTCCAGTGTGTGTTGACCCTGTGCTCCAGAGTGTGTTGACCCTGTGCTCCAGTGTGTGTTGACCCTGTGCTCCAGTGTGTGTTGACCCTGTGCTCCAGTGTGTGTTGACCCTGTGCTCCAGTGTGTGTTGACCCAGTGCTCCAGTGTGTGTTGACCCTGTGTTCCAGTGTGTGTTGACCCTGTGTTCCAGTGTGTGTTGACCATGTGCTCCAGTGTGTGTTGAGCTGGTGCTCCAGTGCATTTTGACCTTGTGCTCCTGGGCTTGTTGTTTCTGTGCTCCAGTGTGTGTTTTCTCTGTGCTCCAGTGTGTTTTAACCCTTTGTTCCTTTGTGTGTTGACGCAGTGCTGCAGTGTGTGTTGGCCCTGTGCTCCAGTGTGTGTTGACCCAATGCTGCAGTGTGTGTTGAACAAGTGCTGCAGTGAGTGTTGCCCTGTGCTCCAGTGTGTATTGACCATGTGCTCCAGTGTGTGTTGACTCTGTTCTCCAGTATGCCTGGACCCTGTGCTCCAGTGTGTGTTGACCCAGTGCTGCAGTGTATGTTGACCCAGTGCTCCAGATTGAGTTGACCGTGTGTCCCAGTGTTTGTTGACCCGGTGCTCCAGAAGGTTTTGACCCTATGCTCCATTGTGTGCTGACCCTAAGCTGCAGTGTGTGCTGAACCTGTGTTCCAGTGTGTGTTGACCCAGTGCTGGAGTGTGTGTTGACCATGTGCTCCAGTGTGTGTTGACCATGTGCTCCAGTATGTGGTGACCATGTGCTCCAGTGTGTGTTGACCCTGTGCTCCGGTGTGTGTTGACCCTGTGCTCCAGCATGTGTTAACTCTGTTCCCCGGTTTGTGTTGCCCGTGTACTCCAGTGTGTGTAGACCCTGTGCTCCAGGCTGTTGATGCTGTGCTCCAGTGTGTGTTGACTCTGTGCTCCAGTGTGTTTTCACCTTGTGCTCCAGTGGGTGTTGACCCTGTGATCCAGTGTGTGTTGACGCTTTGCTCATGTGTGTTTGGACCCTGTGCTCCAGTATGTGTTCACCCTATGCTCCAGTGTGAGTTCACCCTGTGCTACAGTTGGTGCTGACCATTTGATCCTGTGTGTGCTGACTCTTGTCCAGTGTGTGTTGATCCAGTGATCCAGTGTGTGTTGACCATGTGCTCCAGTGAGTTTTGACCCTGTGTTCCAGTGTGTGTTGACTCTGTGATCCAGTGTGTTTTGCCTCTGTGCTCCAGGGTGTGTTGACCCTCTGCTCCAGTGTGTATTCACCCTGTGCTCCAGTGTGTTTTGACACTGCGCTCCAGTGTGTGTTGAACATGTGCTCCATTGTGTGTTGACACAGTGCTCCAGTGTGTGTTGACCCTGTGCTTCAGTGTGTGTTGGCCCTATGCTCCAGTGAGTGCTGACCCTGTGTTCCGGTGTGTGCTGACGCTGTGTTCCACTGTGTGCTGACGCTGTGTTCCAGTGTGTGCTGATGCTGTGTTCCAGTGTGTGCTGACCCTGTGTTCCGGTGTGTGCTGACGCTGTGTTCCAGTGTGTGCTGATGCTGTGTTCCAGTGTGTGTTGATCATGTGATCCAGCGTGTTTTCATCCTGTGCTCCAGTGGGTGTTGATCCTGTGCTCCATTGTGTGTTCACCCTGTGCTCCAGCGTGTGCTGACCTAGTGCTACAGTGTGTGTTGACTCTGTGCTCCAGTGTGTTTTCATCCTGTGCTCCAGTGGGTGTTGATCCTGTGCCCCATTGTGTGTTCACCCTGTGCTCCAGTGTGTGCTGACCTAGTGCTACAGTGTGTGTTGACTCTGTGCTCCAGTGTGTGCTGACTAGTGCTCCAGTGTTTGTTGACCCTGTGCTCCAGTGTGTGTTGACTCAGTGCTCCAGCGTGTGTTAACTCTGTTTCACAGTTTGTGTTGCCCGTGTACTCCAATGTGTGTAGACCCTGTGCTCCAGGCTGTTGATGCTGTGCTCCAGTGTGTGTTGACTCTGTGCTCCAGTGTGTGTTCACCCTGTGCTCCAGTGGGTGTTGTCCCTGTGATGCAGTGTGTGTTGACCCTTTGCTCGAGTGTGTTTAGACCCTGTGCTCCAGTATGTGTTCACCCTATGCTCCAGTGCGAGTTCACCCTGTGCTCCCTTGGTGCTGACCAAGTGCTCCTGTGTGGGCTGACTCTTGTCCAGTGTGTGTTGACCCAATGATCCAATGTGTGTTGACCATGTGCTCCAGTGAATGTTGACACTGTGTTCCAGTGTGTATTGACCCTTTGTTCATTTATGTGTTGACCCAGTGCTGCAGTGTGTGTTGGCCCTGTGCTCCAGTGTGTCTGGATCCTGTGCTCCAGTGTGTGTTGAACAAGTGCTGCAGAGAGTGTTGACCATGTGCTCCAGTGTGTGTTGACTCTGTTCTCCAGTGTGTCTGGACCCTGTGCTCCAGTGTGCGTTGACCCAGAGCTGCAGTGTATGTTGACCCTGTGCTCCAGTGTGTGTTGACCATGTGCTCCAGTGTGTGTTTACCCAGTGCTCCAGATTGAGTTGACCATGTGTTCCAGTGTTTGTTGACCCTGAGCTCCAGAATGTTTTGACCCTATGCTCCAGTGTGTGCTGACCCTATGCTGCAGTGTGTGCTGAAACTGTGTTCCAGTGTGTGTTGACTGTGTTCCAGTGTGTGTTTACCCTGTGCTCCCGTGTGTGTTGACCCTGTGCTCCAGTGGTTGTTGACCCTGTGCGCCAGTGTGTGTTGACCTTGTGCTCCAGTGGTTGTTGACCCTGTGCGCCAGTGTGTGTTGACCATGTGCTCCAGCCTGTGTTGAGCCTGTGCTCCAGTGTGTGTTGACCCAGTGCTGGAGTGTGTGCTGACCCTGTGCTCCAGGGTGTGTTGACCCAGTGCCCCAGTGCATGTTGACCCTGCGCCCCAGTGTGTGTTGACCCTGTGTTCGAGTGTGTGTTGGCCCTGTGTTCCAGTGTGTGTTGACCCTGTGCTCCAGTGTGTGTTGACCCAGTGCTGGAGTGTGTGCTGACCCTATGCTCCAGGGTGTGTTAACCCAGTGCTCCAGTGCATGTTGACCCTGCGCCCCAGTGTGTGTTGACCCTGTGCTCCTGTGTGTGTTGCCTCTGCGCTCCAGTGTGTGTTGACCCTGTGCTCCAGTTGGTGTTGACTCTTTGCTCCAGTGTGTGTTGACCCTGTGCTCCAGTGTGTGTAGATCCTGTGCTCCAGTGTGTGTTGACCCAGTGCTGCAGTGTGTGTTGACCCTGTGTTCCAGTGTGTGTTGATCCTATGCTCCAGTGTGTGTTGACCCTGTGCTCCAGTGTGTGTTGACTATGTGCTCCAGTATGTGGTGACCATTTGCTCCGATGTGTGTTGACCCTGTGCTCCGGTGTGTGTTGACCCTGTGGTCCAGTGTGTGTTGACTCAGTGCTCCAGCGTGTGTTAACTGTATTCCCCAGTTGGTGTTGCCCGTGTACTCCAGTGTGTGTAGACCCTGTGCTCCAGGCTGTTGATGCTGTGCTCCAGTGTGTGTTGACTCTGTGCTCCAGTGTGTGTTCACCTTGTGCTCCAGTGGGTGTTGACCCTGTGCTCCAGGCTGTTGATGCTGTGCTCCAGTGTGTGTTGACTCTGTGCTCCAGTGTGTGTTCACCCTGTGCTCCAGTGGGTGTTGTCCCTGTGATGCAGTGTGTGTTGACCCTTTGCTCGAGTGTGTTTAGACCCTGTGCTCCAGTATGTGTTCACCCTATGCTCCAGTGCGAGTTCACCCTGTGCTCCCTTGGTGCTGACCAAGTGCTCCTGTGTGGGCTGACTCTTGTCCAGTGTGTGTTGACCCAATGATCCAGTGTGTGTTGACCATGTGCTCCAGTGAATGTTGACACTGTGTTCCAGTGTGTATTGACCCTTTGTTCATTTATGTGTTGACCCAGTGCTGCAGTGTGTGTTGGCCCTGTGCTCCAGTGTGTCTGGATCCTGTGCTCCAGTGTGTGTTGAACAAGTGCTGCAGAGAGTGTTGACCATGTGCTCCAGTGTGTGTTGACTCTGTTCTCCAGTGTGTCTGGACCCTGTGCTCCAGTGTGCATTGACCCAGAGCTGCAGTGTATGTTGACCCTGTGCTCCAGTGTGTGTTGACCATGTGCTCCAGTGTGTGTTTACCCAGTGCTCCAGATTGAGTTGACCATGTGTTCCAGTGTTTGTTGACCCTGAGCTCCAGAATGTTTTGACCCTATGCTCCAGTGTGTGCTGACCCTATGCTGCAGTGTGTGCTGAAACTGTGTTCCAGTGTGTGTTGACTGTGTTCCAGTGTGTGTTTACCCTGTGCTCCCGTGTGTGTTGACCCTGTGCTCCAGTGGTTGTTGACCCTGTGCGCCAGTGTGTGTTGACCTTGTGCTCCAGTGGTTGTTGACCCTGTGCGCCAGTGTGTGTTGACCATGTGCTCCAGCCTGTGTTGAGCCTGTGCTCCAGTGTGTGTTGACCCAGTGCTGGAGTGTGTGCTGACCCTGTGCTCCAGGGTGTGTTGACCCAGTGCCCCAGTGCATGTTGACCCTGCGCCCCAGTGTGTGTTGACCCTGTGTTCGAGTGTGTGTTAGCCCTGTGTTCCAGTGTGTGTTGACCCTGTGCTCCAGTGTGTGTTGACCCAGTGCTGGAGTGTGTGCTGACCCTATGCTCCAGGGTGTGTTAACCCAGTGCTCCAGTGCATGTTGACCCTGCGCCCCAGTGTGTGTTGACCCTGTGCTCCTGTGTGTGTTGCCTCTGCGCTCCAGTGTGTGTTGACCCTGTGCTCCAGTTGGTGTTGACTCTTTGCTCCAGTGTGTGTTGACCCTGTGCTCCAGTGTGTGTAGATCCTGTGCTCCAGTGTGTGTTGACCCAGTGCTGCAGTGTGTGTTGACCCTGTGTTCCAGTGTGTGTTGATCCTATGCTCCAGTGTGTGTTGACCCTGTGCTCCAGTGTGTGTTGACCATGTGCTCCAGTATGTGGTGACCATTTGCTCCGATGTGTGTTGACCCTGTGCTCCGGTGTGTGTTGACCCTGTGGTCCAGTGTGTGTTGACTCAGTGCTCCAGCGTGTGTTAACTGTATTCCCCAGTTGGTGTTGCCCGTGTACTCCAGTGTGTGTAGACCCTGTGCTCCAGGCTGTTGATGCTGTGCTCCAGTGTGTGTTGACTCTGTGCTCCAGTGTGTGTTCACCTTGTGCTCCAGTGGGTGTTGACCCTGTGCTCCAGTATGTGTTGACCCTTTGCTCATGTGTGTTTGGACCCTGTGCTCCAGTATGTGTTCACCCTATGCTCCAGTGCGAGTTCACCCTGTTCTGCAGTTGGTGCTGACCATTTGATCCTGTGTGTGCTGACTCTTGTCCAGTGTGTGTTGATCCAGTGATCCAGTGTGTGTTGACCATGTGCTCCAGTGAGTGTTGACCCTGTGTTCCAGTGTGTCTTGACTCTGTGATCCAGTGTGTTTTGACCCTGTGCTCCGGTGTGTGTTGACCCTATGCTCCAGTGAGTGTCGACCCTGTGTTCCAGTGTGTGTTGACTCTGCGAACCAGTGTGTGTTGCCTCTGTGCTCCAGGGTGTGTTGACCCTGTGCTCCAGTGTGTATTCACCCTGTGCTCCAGTGTGTTTTGCCCCTTCTCTCCAGTGTGTGTTGAACATGTGCTCCATTGTGTGTTGACACAGTGCTCCAGTGTGTGTTGACACTGTGCTCCAGTAGGTGGTGACCCTGTGCTCCAGTGTGTGTTGACCCTGTGCTGCAGTGTGTGTTGACCCTATGCTCCAGTGAGTGCTGACCCTGTGTTCCAGTGAGTGCTGACTCTGTGTTCCAGTGTGTGTTGACTCTGTGTTCTAGTGTGTGTTGATCATGTGATCCAGCGTATTTTCTTCCTGTGCTCCAGTGCGTGTTGATACTGTGCTCCATTGTGTGTTCACCCTGTGCTCCAGTGTGTGCTGACCTAGTGCTACAGTGTGTGTTGACTCTGTGCTCCAGTGTGTGCTGACCCAGTGCTCCAGTGTTTGTTGACCCTGTGCTCCAGTGTGTGTTGACTCAGTGCTCCAGCGTGTGTTAACTCTGTTTCACAGTTTGCGTTGCCCGTGTACTCTAATGTGTGTAGACCCTGAGCTCCAGGATGTTGATGCTGTGCTCCAGTGTGTGTTGACTCTGTGCTCCAGTGTGTGTTCACCCTGTGCTCCAGTGGGTGTTGACCCTGTGATCCAGTGTGTGTTGACCCTTTGCTCGAGTGTGTTTAGACCCTGTGCTCCAGTATGTGTTCACCCTATGCTCCAGTGCGAGTTCACCCTTGGTGCTGTCCAAGTGCTCCTGTGTGTGCTGACTCTTGTCCAGTGTGTGTTGACCCTGTGCTCCGGTGTGTGTTGACCCTATGCTCCAGTCAGTGTTGACCCTGTGTTCCAGTGTGTGTTGACTCTGTGATCCAGTGTGTGTTGCCTCTCTGCTCCAGTGTGTGTTGACCCTGTGCTCCAGTGTCTTTTGACCCTGTGCGCCAGTGTGTTGAACATGTGCTCCATTGTGTGTTGATCCTGTGTTCCGGTGTGTGTTGACTCTGTGTTCCAGTGTGTGTTGATCATGTGCTCCAGCATGTTTTCACCCTGTGCTCCAGTGGGTGTTGATCCTGTGCTGCATTGTGCGTTCACCCTGTGCCATAGTGTGTGCTGACCTAGTGCTACAGTGTGTGCTGACTCTGTGTTCCAGTGTGTGTTGATCATGTGCTCCAGTGTCTTTTGACCCTGTGCACCAGTGTGTTGAACATGTGCTCCATTGTGTGTTCACTCTGTGTTCCAGTGTGTGTTGATCATGTGCTTCAGTGTGTTTTCACACTGTGCTCCAGTGGATGTTGATCCTGTGCTCCAGTGTGTGTTGACCCTGTGCTCCGGTGTGTGTTGACCCTGTGCTCCACTGTGTGTTGGCTCAGTGCTGCAGCGTGTGTTAACTCTGTTCCCCAGTTTGTGTTGCCCGTGTACTCCAATGTGTGTAGACCCTGTGCGCCAAGCTGTTGATGCTGTGCTCCAGTGTGTGTTGACTCTGCTCCAGTGTGTGTTCACCCTGTGCTCCAGTGGGTGTTGACCCTGTGATCCAGTGGGTGTTGACCCTTTGCTCGAGTGTGTTTAGACCCTGTGCTCCAGTATGTGTTCACCCTATGCTCCAGTGCGAGTTCACCCTGTGCTCCAGTGGGTGCTGACCATGTGCTCCTGTGTGTGCTGACTCTTGTCCAGTGTGTGTTGATCCAGTGATCCAGTGTGTGTAGACCATGTGCTCCAGTGAGTGTTGACCCTGTGTTCCAGTGTGTGTTGACTCTGTGATTCAGTGTGTTTTGACCCTGTGCTCCGGTGTGTGTTGACCCTATGCTCCAGCGTGTTTTCACCCTGTGCTCCAGTGGGTGTTGATTCTGTTCTCCATTGAGTTTTCACCCTGTGCTCCAGTGTGTGCTGATTTGTGCTACAGTGCGTTTTGACCCTGTGCTCCAGTGTGTGTTGACCTTATGCTCCAGTGTATGTTGACCCTGTGTTCCAGTGTATGTTGACCCTGTGTTCCAGTGTGTGTTGACCATGTGCCCCAGTGTATGTTGACCCTGTGCACCAGTGTGTGCAGACCGAGTGAACCAGTGTGTGTTGACCCAGTGCTCTAGTGTATGTTGACCCTGTGCTCCAGTGTGTGCTGACCCAGTGGTCCAGTGCATGTTGAGCATGTGCTCCAGCCTGTGTTGACCCTGTGCTCCAGTGTGTTTTGACCCTTTGTTCCTTTGTGTGTTGACGCAGTGCTGCAGTGTGTGTTGGCCCTGTGCTCCAGTGTGTCTGTATCCTGTGCTCCAGTGTGTGTTGAACAAGTGGTGCAGTGAGTGTTGCCCTGTGCTCCAGTGTGTATTGACCATGTGCTCCAGTGTGTGTTGACTCTCTTCTCCAGTGTGCCTGGACCCTGTGCTCCAGTGTGTGTTGACCCAGTGCTGCAGTGTATGCTGACCCTGTGCTCCAGTGTGTGTTGACCATGTGCTCCAGTGTGTGTTTACCCAGTGCTCCAGATTGAGTTGACCGTGTGTCCCAGTGTTTGTTGACCCGGTGCTCCAGAAGGTTTTGACCCTATGCTCCAGTGTGTGCTGACCCTATGCTGCAGTGTGTGCTGGACCTGTGTTCCAGTGTGTGTTGACTATGTGTTCCAGTGTGTGTTGACCCTGTGCTCCCATGTGTGTTGACCCTGTGCTCCACTGGGTGTTGACCTTGTGCGCCAGTGTGTGTTGACCATGTGCCCCAGCCTGTGTTGATCCTGTGCTCCAGTGTGTGTTGACCCAGTGCTGCAGTGTGTGTTGACCCTGTGCTCCAGTGTGTGTTGACCATGTGCTCCAGTATGTGGTGACCATGTGCTCCAGTGTATGTTGACCCTGTGCTCCGGTGTGTGTTGACCCTGTGCTCCAGTATTTGTAAACTCTGTTCCCCGGTTTGTGTTGCCAGTGTACTCCAGTGTGTGTAGATCCTGTGCTCCAGGCTGCTGATGCTGTGCTCCAGTGTGTGTTGACTCTGTGCTCCAGTGTGTTTTCACCTTGTGCTCCAGTGGGTGATGACCCTGTGATCCAGTGTGTGTTGACCCTTTGCTCATGTGTGTTTGGACCCTGTGCTCCAGTATGTGTTCACCCTATGCTCCAGTGTGAGTTCACCCTGTGCTCCAGTTGGTGCTGACCATTTGATCCTGTGTGTGCTGACTCTTGTCCAGTGTGTGTTGATCCAGTGATCCAGTGTGTGTTGACCATGTGCTCCAGTGAGTGTTGACCCTGTGTTCCAGTGTGTGTTGACTCTGTGATCCAGTGTGTTTTGACCCTGTGCTCCGGTGTGTGTTGACCCTATGCTCCAGTGAGTGTCGACCCTGTGTTCCAGTGTGTGTTGACTCTGCGAACCAGTGTGTGTTGCCTCTGTGCTCGAGGGTGTGTTGACCCTCTGCTCCAGTGTGTATTCACTCTGTGCTCCAGTGTGTTTTGACCCTGCGCTCCAGTGTGTGTTGAACATGTGCTCCATTGTGTGTTGACACAGTGCTCCCGTGTGTGTTGACCCTGTGCTCCAGTGTGTGTTGACCCTATGCTCCAGTGAGTGCTGACCCTGTGTTCCAGTGTGTGCTGACCCTGTGCTCCAGTGTGTGTTGACTCTGTGTTCCAGTGTGTGTTGATCATGTGATCCAGCATGTTTTCATCCTGTGCTCCAGTGGGTGTTGATCCTGTGCTCCATTGTGTGTTCACCCTGTGCTCCAGTGTGTGCTGACCTAGTGCTACAGTGTGTGTTGACTCTGTGCTCCAGTGTGTTTTCATCCTGTGCTACAGTGTGTTTTCAACCTGTGCTCCAGTGGGTGTTGATCCTGTGCCCCATTGTGTGTTCACCCTGTGCTCCAGTGTGTGCTGACCTAGTGCTACAGTGTGTGTTGACTCAGTGCTCCAGCATGTGTTAACTCTGTTTCACAGTTTGTGTTGCCCGTGTACTCCAATGTGTGTAGACCCTGTGCGCCAAGCTGTTGATGCTGTGCTCCAGTGTGTGTTGACTCTGCTCCAGTGTGTGTTCACCCTGTGCTCCAGTGGGTGTTGACCCTGTGATCCAGTGGGTGTTGACCCTTTGCTCGAGTGTGTTTAGACCCTGTGCTCCAGTATGTGTTCACCCTATGCTCCAGTGCGAGTTCACCCTGTGCTCCAGTGGGTGCTGACCATGTGCTCCTGTGTGTCTGTATCCTGTGCTCCAGTGTGTGTTGAACAAGTGGTGCAGTGAGTGTTGCCCTGTGCTCCAGTGTGTATTGACCATGTGCTCCAGTGTGTGTTGACTCTCTTCTCCAGTGTGCCTGGACCCTGTGCTCCAGTGTGTGTTGACCCAGTGCTGCAGTGTATGCTGACCCTGTGCTCCAGTGTGTGTTGACCATGTGCTCCAGTGTGTGTTTACCCAGTGCTCCAGATTGAGTTGACCGTGTGTCCCAGTGTTTGTTGACCCGGTGCTCCAGAAGGTTTTGACCCTATGCTCCAGTGTGTGCTGACCCTATGCTGCAGTGTGCGCTGGACCTGTGTTCCAGTGTGTGTTGACTATGTGTTCCAGTGTGTGTTGACCCTGTGCTCCCATATGTGTTGACCCTGTGCTCCACTGGGTGTTGACCTTGTGCGCCAGTGTGTGTTGACCATGTGCCCCAGCCTGTGTTGATCCTGTGCTCCAGTGTGTGTTGACCCAGTGCTGCAGTGTGTGTTGACCCTGTGCTCCAGTGTGTGTTGACCATGTGCTCCAGTATGTGGTGACCATGTGCTCCAGTGTATGTTGACCCTGTGCTCTGGTGTGTGTTGACCCTGTGCTCCAGTATTTGTAAACTCTGTTCCCCGGTTTGTGTTGCCAGTGTACTCCAGTGTGTGTAGATCCTGTGCTCCAGGCTGCTGATGCTGTGCTCCAGTGTGTGTTGACTCTGTGCTCCAGTGTGTTTTCACCTTGTGCTCCAGTGGGTGATGACCCTGTGATCCAGTGTGTGTTGACCCTTTGCTCATGTGTGTTTGGACCCTGTGCTCCAGTATGTGTTCACCCTATGCTCCAGTGTGAGTTCACCCTGTGCTCCAGTTGGTGCTGACCATTTGATCCTGTGTGTGCTGACTCTTGTCCAGTGTGTGTTGATCCAGTGATCCAGTGTGTGTTGACCATGTGCTCCAGTGAGTGTTGACCCTGTGTTCCAGTGTGTGTTGACTCTGTGATCCAGTGTGTTTTGACCCTGTGCTCCGGTGTGTGTTGACCCTATGCTCCAGTGAGTGTCGACCCTGTGTTCCAGTGTGTGTTGACTCTGCGAACCAGTGTGTGTTGCCTCTGTGCTCGAGGGTGTGTTGACCCTCTGCTCCAGTGTGTATTCACTCTGTGCTCCAGTGTGTTTTGACCCTGCGCTCCAGTGTGTGTTGAACATGTGCTCCATTGTGTGTTGACACAGTGCTCCCGTGTGTGTTGACCCTGTGCTCCAGTGTGTGTTGACCCTATGCTCCAGTGAGTGCTGACCCTGTGTTCCAGTGTGTGCTGACCCTGTGCTCCAGTGTGTGTTGACTCTGTGTTCCAGTGTGTGTTGATCATGTGATCCAGCATGTTTTCATCCTGTGCTCCAGTGGGTGTTGATCCTGTGCTCCATTGTGTGTTCACCCTGTGCTCCAGTGTGTGCTGACCTAGTGCTACAGTGTGTGTTGACTCTGTGCTCCAGTGTGTTTTCATCCTGTGCTACAGTGTGTTTTCAACCTGTGCTCCAGTGGGTGTTGATCCTGTGCCCCATTGTGTGTTCACCCTGTGCTCCAGTGTGTGCTGACCTAGTGCTACAGTGTGTGTTGACTCAGTGCTCCAGCATGTGTTAACTCTGTTTCACAGTTTGTGTTGCCCGTGTACTCCAATGTGTGTAGACCCTGTGCGCCAAGCTGTTGATGCTGTGCTCCAGTGTGTGTTGACTCTGCTCCAGTGTGTGTTCACCCTGTGCTCCAGTGGGTGTTGACCCTGTGATCCAGTGGGTGTTGACCCTTTGCTCGAGTGTGTTTAGACCCTGTGCTCCAGTATGTGTTCACCCTATGCTCCAGTGCGAGTTCACCCTGTGCTCCAGTGGGTGCTGACCATGTGCTCCTGTGTGTGCTGACTCTTGTCCAGTGTGTGTTGATCCAGTGATCCAGTGTGTGTAGACCATGTGCTCCAGTGAGTGTTGACCCTGTGTTCCAGTGTGTGTTGACTCTGTGATTCAGTGTGTTTTGACCCTGTGCTCCGGTGTGTGTTGA
Source organism: Somniosus microcephalus (assembly GCF_052327205.1). Classification (NCBI taxonomy): domain Eukaryota; kingdom Metazoa; phylum Chordata; class Chondrichthyes; order Squaliformes; family Somniosidae; genus Somniosus; species Somniosus microcephalus. Next base: position 50,231,014 of record NC_141004.1, read on the forward strand.
CCCTATGCTCCAGCGTGTTTTCACCCTGTGCTCCAGTGGGTGTTGATTCTGTTCTCCATTGAGTTTTCACCCTGTGCTCCAGTGTGTGCTGATTTGTGCTACAGTGCGTTTTGACCCTGTGCTCCAGTGTGTGTTGACCTTATGCTCCAGTGTATGTTGACCCTGTGTTCCAGTGTATGTTGACCCTGTGTTCCAGTGTGTGTTGACCATGTGCCCCAGTGTATGTTGACCCTGTGCACCAGTGTGTGCAGACCGAGTGAACCAGTGTGTGTTGACCCAGTGCTCTAGTGTATGTTGACCCTGTGCTCCAGTGTGTGCTGACCCAGTGGTCCAGTGCATGTTGAGCATGTGCTCCAGCCTGTGTTGACCCTGTGCTCCGGTGGTTGTTGACCCTGTGTGCCAGTGTGTGTTGACCATCTGCTCCAGCCTGTGTTGAGCCTGTGCTCCAGTGTGTGTTGACCCAGTGCTGGAGTGTGTGCTGACCCTGTGCTCCAGGGTGTGTTGACCCACTGCTCCAGTGCATGTTGACCCTGCGCCCCAGTATGTGTTGGCCCTGTGTTCCAGTGTCTGTTGACCTTGTGTTCCAGTGTGTGTTGACCCTGTGCTCCATTGTGTGTTGACCCAGTGCTGCAGTGTGTGTTGACCCTGTGCTCCAGCCTGTGTTAACCATGTGCTCCAGTGTGTGTTGACACTGTACTCCAGCATGTTTTGTCCTTGTGTTCCAGTGTGAGTTGACTCTGTGCTGCAGTGGGTGTTGGCCCTGTGCTCTGGTGTGTTTTGACCCTGTGCTCTAGTGTGTGTTGACCCTATGCTCCAGTGTGTGTTGACCCTGTGCTCCAGCCTGTGTTGACCCTGTGCTCCAGTGTGATTTGGCCCTGTGCTCCTGTGTGTTTCGACTCTGTGCTCCAGTGTGTTTTGACTCTATGCTCTGGTGTGTTTTGACCCTGTGCTCCAGTGTGAGTTGACTCTGTGCTCCAGTGTGTGTTGACTCTGTCCTCCAGTGTGTTTTGATTCTGTGCTCATGTGTGAGTTGACTCTGTGCTCCAGTGTGTGTTGACCCTGTGCTCCAGTGTGTTTTGACCCAGGGCTACAGTGTGTGTTGACACTGTGCTCCAGTTTCTGTTGACCATGTGCTCTAGTATGTATTGAACCTGTGCTGCAGTGTGCCTTGACCCTGTGCTGCAGAGTATGTTGACCCTGTGTCCAGTGCTTGTTGACGCTGTGCTCCAGTGTCTGATGACCCTGTGCTCCAGTATGTGTTCACCCTATGCTCCAGTGTTTGTAGACCCTGTGCTCCAGTGTTTGTAGACCCTGTGCTCCAGTGTGAGTTGATTCTATGTTCCCGTGTGTGTTGACTCTGTGCTCCAGTGTGTTTTGACCCTGTGCTCCAGTGTGTTTTGACTCTGTGCTCCAGTGTGATTTGACTCTGTGCTCCAGTGTGCATTGACCATGTGCTCCAGTATGTGTTGACCCTGTGCTGCAGTGTGATTTGACTCTGTACTCCAGTGTGTGTTCACTCTGTGCTCCAGTGTGTGTTGACCCTGTGCGCCCGAGTGATTTGACCCTGTGCTCCAGTGTGTGTTGACCCAGTGCTCCAGTGTGTGTTCATCCTATGCTCCAGTGTGTGTTGACCCTGTGCTCCAGTATGTGTTCATCCTATGCTCCAGCCTGTGTTGACTCTGTGCTGCAGAGTTTGTTGACCATGTGCTACAGCCTGTGTTGACCCTGTGCTCCAGTGTGATTTGGCCCTGTGCTCCTGTGTGTTTTGACTCTGTGCTCCAGTGTGTTTTGACTCTATGCTCCGGTGTGTTTTGACCCTGTGCTCCAGTGTGTGTTGACTCTGTCCTCCAGTGTGTTTTGATTCTGTGCTCATGTGTGAGTTGACTCTGTGCTCCAGTGTGTGTTGACCCTGTGCTCCAGTGTGTTTTGACCCGGTGCTCCAGTTTCTGTTGACCATGTGCTCTAGTATGTATTGACCCGGTGCTGCAGTGTGTCTTGACCCTGTGCTGCAGAGTATGTTGACCCTGTGTCCAGTGCTTGTTGACGCTGTGCTCCAGTGTCTGATGACCCTGTGCTCCAGTATGTGTTCACCCTATGCTCCAGTGTTTGTAGACCCTGTGCTCCAGTGTTTGTAGACCCTGTGCTCCAGTGTGTGTTGACTCTATGTTCCCGTGTGAGTTGACTCTGTGCTCCAGTGTGTTTTGACCCTGTGCTCCAGTGTGTTTTGACTCTGTGCTCCAGTGTGATTTGACTCTGTGCTCCAGTGTGCATTGACCATGTGCTCCAGTATGTGTTGACTCTGTGCTGCAGTGTGATTTGACTCTGTACTCCAGTGTGTGTTGACTCTGTGCTCCAGTGTGTGTTGACACTGTGCTCCAGTGTGTGTTGACCCTGTGCTCCAGTATGTGTTGACCCTGTGCTCCAGTGTGTTTTGACTCTGTGCTCCAGTGTGTTTTGACTCTGTGCTCCAGTGTGTTTTGACCCTGTGTTCCAGTGTGAGTTGACTCTGTGCTCCAGTGTGTTTTGACCCAGTGCTCCAGTGTGTTTTGACCCTGTGCGCCTGTGTGTGTTGACCCTGTGATCCAGTGTGTTTTGACCCTGTGTTAGTGTGTGTTGGCCCTGTGATCCAGTGTGTTTTGACCCTGTGCTCCAGTGTGTTTTGCCGCTATGCTCCATTGAGTGTTGACCCTGTGTTACAGTGTGTGTTGACTCTGTGATTCAGTGTGTGTTGACCCTGTGCTCCAGTGTGTCTGGACCCTGTGCTCCAGTGTGTCTGGACCCTGTGCTCCAGTGTGTGTTGATCCAGTGCTGCAGTGTGTGTTGACCCTGTGCTCCAGTATGTGTTGACAATGTGCTCCAGTGTGTGTTGACCCAGTGCTGCAGTGTGTGTTGACCCTGTGCTCCAGTTTCTGTTGACCATGTGCTCTAGTATGTATTGACCCTGTGCTCCAGTGTGTGTTGACCCTGTGCTCCAGTGTGTGTTGACTCTGTGCTCCAGTGTGTGTTGACCCTGTGTTCCAGTGTTTGTTGACCATTTGCTCCAGTATGTGTTGATCCTGTGCTCCAGTGTGTGTTGACCCTGTGCTCCAGTGTGTTTTGACTCCATGCTCCAGTGTGTTTTCACCATGTGCTCCAGTGTGAGTTGACTCTGTGCTCCAGTGTGTGTTGATCCTGTGTTACCAGTGTGTTTTGACCCAGTGCTCCAGTGTATGTAGACCCTGTGCTCCAGTGTGTGCTGACCCTGTGCTCCAGTGTGTGTTGACCCTGTGCTCCAGTGTGTGTTGACTCTGTGCTCCAGTGTGTGTTGACCCTGTGCTCCAGTGTGTGTTGACCCAATGCTCCAGTGTGCACTGACCCTGTGCTCCAGTGTGTGTTGACCATGTGCTCCAGTATGTGTTGACCCTGTGCTCCAGTGTGTGTTGACCCTGCGCTCCAGTGTGCACTGACCCTGTGCTCCAGTGTGTTTTGACCCTGTGCTCCAGTGTTTGTTGACTTTGTGCTCCAGTGTGTGTTGACCCTGTGCTCCAGTGTGTGTTGACCCTGTGCTCCAGTGTGTGTTGGTCATGTGCTCCATAATGTTTTGACACTGTGATCCAGTCTGTTTTGAGAATGTGCTCCAGTGTGCGTTGACACTATGCTCCAGTGTGCACTGACCCTGTGCTCCAGTGTGCGTTGACCATGTGCTCCAGTGTGTGATGACCATGTGCTCCAGTGTGTGTTGACCCAGTGCTCCAGTGTGTGTTGACCCTGTGCTCCAGTGTGTGTTGACCCTGTGTTCGAGTGTGTGTTGGCCCAGTGCTCAGTGTGTGTTGACTCTGTGCTCCAGTGTGTGTTGAATCTGAGCTCCAGTGTATGTTGACTAGGTGCAGCGGTGTGTGTTGGCCCTGTGCTCCATTAAGTGTTGACGCAGTGCTGCAGTGTGTGTTGACCCTGTGCTGCAGCCTGTGTTAACCATGTGCTGCAGTGTGTGTTGACCCTGTGCTCCAGCCTGTGTTAACCATGTGCTCCAGTGTGTGTTGACCCTGTACTCCAGTATGTTTTGTCCTTGTGCTCCAGTGTGAGTTGACTCTGTGCTGCAGTGGGTGTTGGCCCTGTGCTCTGGTGTGTTTTGACCCTGTGCTCCAGTGTGTGTTGACCCTGTGCTCCAGCCTGTGTTGACTCTGTGCTGCAGAGTTTGTTGACCATGTGCTACAGCCTGTGTTGACCCTGTGCTCCAGTGTGATTTGGCCCTGTGCTCCTGTGTGTTTTGACTCTGTGCTCCAGTGTGTTTTGACTCTATGCTCCGGTGTGTTTTGACCCTGTGCTCCAGTGTGAGTTGACTCTGTGCTCCAGTATGTGTTGACTCTGTCCTCCAGTGTGTTTTGATTCTGTGCTCATGTGTGAGTTGACTCTGTGCTCCAGTGTGTGTTGACCCTGTGCTCCAGTGTGTTTTGACCCTGTGCTCCAGTGTGTGTTGACCCTGTGCTCCAGCCTGTGTTGACTCTGTGCTGCAGAGTTTGTTGACCATGTGCTACAACCTGTGTTGACCCTGTGCTCCAGTGTGATTTGGCCCTGTGCTCCTGTGTGTTTTGACTCTGTGCTCCAGTGTGTTTTGACTCTATGCTCCGGTGTGTTTTGACCCTGTGCTCCAGTGTGTGTTGACTCTGTCCTCCAGTGTGTTTTGATTCTGTGCTCATGTGTGAGTTGACTCTGTGCTCCAGTGTGTGATGACCCTGTGCTCCAGTGTGTTTTGACCCAGTGCTCCAGTTTCTGTTGACCATGTGCTCTAGTATGTATTGACCCTGTGCTGCAGTGTGTCTTGACCCTGTGCTGCAGAGTATGTTGACCCTGTGTCCAGTGCTTGTTGACGCTGTGCTCCAGTGTCTGATGACCCTGTGCTCCAGTATGTGTTCACCCTATGCTCCAGTGTTTGTAGACCCTGTGCTCCAGTGTTTGTAGACCCTGTGCTCCAGTGTGAGTTGACTCTATGTTCCCGTGTGAGTTGACTCTGTGCTCCAGTGTGTTTTGACCCTGTGCTCCAGTGTGTTTTGACTCTGTGCTCCAGTGTGATTTGACTCTGTGCTCCAGTGTGCATTGACCATGTGCTCCAGTATGTGTTGACCCTGTGCTGCAGTGTGATTTGACTCTGTACTCCAGTGTGTGTTGACTCTGTGCTCCAGTGTGTGTTGACACTGTGCTCCAGTGTGTGTTGACTCTGTGCTCCAGTGTGTGTTGACCCTGTGCGCCCGAGTGATTTGATCCTGTGCTCCAGTGTGTGTTGACCCAGTGCTCCAGTGTGTGTTCATCCTATGCTCCAGTGTGTGTTGACCCTGTGCTCCAGTATGTGTTGACCCTGTGCTCCAGTGTGTTTTGACTCTGTGCTCCAGTGTGTTTTGACTCTGTGCTCCAGTGTGTTTTGACCCTGTGTTCCAGTGTGAGTTGACTCTGTGCTCCAGTGTGTTTTGACCCAGTGCTCCAGTGTGTTTTGACCCTGTGCGCCAGTGTGTGTTGACCCTGTGATCCAGTGTGTTTTGACCCTGTGTTAGTGTGTGTTGGCCCTGTGATCCAGTGTGTTTTGACCCTGTGCTCCAGTGTGTTTTGCCGCTATGCTCCATTGAGTGTTGACCCTGTGTTACAGTGTGTGTTGACTCTGTGATCCAGTGTGTGTTGACCCTGTGCTCCAGTGTGTCTGGACCCTGTGCTCCAGTGTGTGTTGATCCAGTGCTGCAGTGTGTGTTTACCCTGTGCTCCAGTATGTGTTGACAATGTGCTCCTCTGTTTGTTGCCTCTGTGTGCTCCAGCTTGTGTTGGCCCTGTGCTCCAGTGTGTGTTGACCCTGTGCTCCAGTGTGTGTTGACCCAGTGCTGCAGTGTGTGTTGACCCTGTGCTCCAGTTTCTGTTGACCATGTGCTCTAGTATGTATTGACCCTGTGCTCCATTGTGTGTTGACCCTGTGCTCCAGTGTGTGTTGACTCTGTGCTCCAGTGTGTGTTGACCCTGTGCTCCAGTATGTGTTGACCCTGTGTTCCAGTGTTTGTTGACCATGTGCTCCAGTATGTGTTGATCCTGTGCTCCAGTGTGTGTTGACCCTGTGCTCCAGTGTGTTTTGACTCCATGCTCCAGTGTGTTTTGACCATGTGCTCCAGTGTGAGTTGACTCTGTGCTCCAGTGTGTGTTGATCCTGTGTTACCAGTGTGTTTTGACCCTGTGCTCCAGTGTATGTAGACCCTGTGCTCCAGTGTGTGCTGACCCTGTGCTCCAGTGTGTGTTGACCCTGTGCTCCAGTGTGTGTTGACTCTGTGCTCCAGTGTGTGTTGACCCTGTGCTCCAGTGTGTGTTGACCCAGTGCTCCAGTGTGCACTGACCCTGTGCTCCAGTGTGTGTTGACCCTGTGCTCCAGTGTGTGTTGACCCTGTGCTCCAGTGTGTGTTGACCCTGTGTTCCAGTGTTTGTGGACCATGTGCTCCAGTATGTGTTGACCCTGTGCTCCAGTATGTGTTGACCCTGTGCTCCAGTGTGTGTTGACCCTGTGCTCCAGTGTGCACTGACCCTGTGCTCCAGTGTGTTTTGACTTTGTGCTCCAGTGTGTGTTGACCCAGTGCTGCAGTGTGTGTTGACCCTGTGCTCCAGTGTGTGTTGGTCATGTGCTCCATAATGTTTTGACACTGTGATCCAGTCTGTTTTGAGAATGTGCTCCAGTGTGCGTTGACACTATGCTCCAGTGTGCACTGACCCTGTGCTCCAGTGTGCGTTGACCATGTGCTCCAGTGTGTGATGACCATGTGCTCCAGTGTGTGTTGACCCAGTGCTGCAGTGTGTGTTGACCCTGTGCTCCAGTGTGTGTTGGTCATGTGCTCCATAATGTTTTGACACTGTGATCCAGTCTGTTTTGAGAATGTGCTCCAGTGTGCGTTGACACTATGCTCCAGTGTGCACTGACCCTGTGCTCCAGTGTGCGTTGACCATGTGCTCCAGTGTGTGATGACCATGTGCTCCAGTGTGTGTTGACCCAGTGCTCCAGTGTGTGTTGACCCTGTGCTCCAGGGTGTGTTGACCCTGTGTTCGAGTGTGTGCTGGCCCAGTGCTCAGTGTGTGTTGACTCTGTGCTCCAGTGTGTGTTGAATCTGAGCTCCAGTGTATGTTGACTAGGTGCAGCGGTGTGTGTTGGCCCTGTGCTCCATTGTGTGTTGACGCAGTGCTGCAGCCTGTGTTAACCATGTGCTCCAGTGTGTGTTGACCCTGTACTCCAGCATGTTTTGTCCTTGTGCTCCAGTGTGAGTTGACTCTGTGCTGCAGTGGGTGTTGGCCCTGTGCTCTGGTGTGTTTTGCCCCTGTGCTCCAGTGTGTGTTGACCCTGTGCTCCAGTGTGTGTTGACCCTGTGCTCCAGCCTGTGTTGACTCTGTGCTGCAGAGTTTGTTGACCATGTGCTACAGCCTGTGTTGACCCTGTGCTCCAGTGTGATTTGGCCCTGTGCTCCTGTGTGTTTTGACTCTGTGCTCCAGTGTGTTTTGACTCTATGCTCCGGTGTGTTTTGACCCTGTGCTCCAGTGTGTGTTGACTCTGTCCTCCAGTGTGTTTTGATTCTGTGCTCATGTGTGAGTTGACTCTGTGCTCCAGTGTGTGTTGACCCTGTGCTCCAGTGTGTTTTGACCCAGTGCTCCAGTTTCTGTTGACCATGTGCTCTAGTATGTATTGACCCTGTGCTGCAGTGTGTCTTGACCCTGTGCTGCAGAGTATGTTGACCCTGTGTCCAGTGCTTGTTGACGCTGTGCTCCAGTGTCTGATGACCTGTGCTCCAGTATGTGTTCACCCTATGCTCCAGTGTTTGTAGACCCTGTGCTCCAGTGTTTGTAGACCCTGTGCTCCAGTGTGAGTTGACTCTATGTTCCCGTGTGAGTTGACTCTGTGCTCCAGTGTGTTTTGACCCTGTGCTCCAGTGTGTTTTGACTCTGTGCTCCAGTGTGATTTGACTCTGTGCTCCAGTGTGCATTGACCATGTGCTCCAGTATGTGTTGACCCTGTGCTGCAGTGTGATTTGACTCTGTACTCCAGTGTGTGTTGACTCTGTGCTCCAGTGTGTGTTGACACTGTGCTCCAGTGTGTGTTGACTCTGTGCTCCAGTGTGTGTTGACCCTGTGCGCCCGAGTGATTTGACCCTGTGCTCCAGTGTGTGTTGACCCAGTGCTCCAGTGTGTGTTCATCCTATGCTCCAGTGTGTGTTGACCCTGTGCTCCAGTATGTGTTGACCCTGTGCTCCAGTGTGTTTTGACTCTGTGCTCCAGTATGTGTTGATCCTGTGCTCCAGTGTGTGTTGACCCTGTGCTCCAGTGTGTGTTGGTCATGTGCTCCATAATGTTTTGACACTGTGATCCAGTCTGTTTTGAGAGTGTGCTCCAGTGTGCGTTGACACTATGCTCCAGTGTGCACTGACCCTGTGCTCCAGTGTGCGTTGACCATGTGCTCCAGTGTGTGATGACCATGTGCTCCAGTGTGTGTTGACCCAGTGCTGCAGTGTGTGTTGACCCTGTGCTCCAGTGTGTGTTGGTCATGTGCTCCATAATGTTTTGACACTGTGATCCAGTCTGTTTTGAGAATGTGCTCCAGTGTGCGTTGACACTATGCTCCAGTGTGCACTGACCCTGTGCTCCAGTGTGCGTTGACCATGTGCTCCAGTGTGTGATGACCATGTGCTCCAGTGTGTGTTGACCCAGTGCTCCAGTGTGTGTTGACCCTGTGCTCCAGGGTGTGTTGACCCTGTGTTCGAGTGTGTGCTGGCCCAGTGCTCAGTGTGTGTTGAATCTGAGCTCCAGTGTATGTTGACGAGGTGCAGCGGTGTGTGTTGGCCCTGTGCTCCATTGTGTGTTGACGCAGTGCTGCAGCCTGTGTTAACCATGTGCTCCAGTGTGTGTTGACCCTGTACTCCAGTATGTTTTGTCCTTGTGCTCCAATGTGAGTTGACTCTGTGCTGCAGTGGGTGTTGGCCCTGTGCTCTGGTGTGTTTTGCCCCTGTGCTCCAGTGTGTGTTGACCCTGTGCTCCAGTGTGTGTTGACCCTGTGCTCCAGTGTGTGTTGACCCTGTGCTCCAGCCTGTGTTGACTCTGTGCTGCAGAGTTTGTTGACCATGTGCTACAGCCTGTGTTGACCCTGTGCTCCAGTGTGATTTGGCCCTGTGCTCCAGTGTGTTTTGACTCTATGCTCCGGTGTGTTTTGACCCTGTGCTCCAGTGTGTGTTGACTCTGTCCTCCAGTGTGTTTTGATTCTGTGCTCATGTGTGAGTTGACTCTGTGCTCCAGTGTGTGTTGACCCTGTGCTCCAGTGTGTTTTGACCCAGTGCTCCAGTTTCTGTTGACCATGTGCTCTAGTATGTATTGACCCTGTGCTGCTGTGTGTCTTGACCCTGTGCTGCAGAGTATGTTGACCCTGTGTTCAGTGCTTGTTGACGCTGTGCTCCAGTGTCTGATGACCCTGTGCTCCAGTATGTGTTCACCCTATGCTCCAGTGTTTGTAGACCCTGTGCTCCAGTGTTTGTAGACCCTGTGCTCCAGTGTGAGTTGACTCTATGTTCCCGTGTGAGTTGACTCTGTGCTCCAGTGTGTTTTGACCCTGTGCTCCAGTGTGTTTTGACTCTGTGCTCCAGTGTGATTTGACTCTGTGCTCCAGTGTGCATTGACCATGTGCTCCAGTATGTGTTGACCCTGTGCTGCAGTGTGATTTGACTCTGTACTCCAGTGTGTGTTGACTCTGTGCTCCAGTGTGTGTTGACACTGTGCTCCAGTGTGTGTTGACTCTGTGCTCCAGTGTGTGTTGACCCTGTGCGCCCGAGTGATTTGACCCTGTGCTCCAGTGTGTGTTGACCCAGTGCTCCAGTGTGTGTTCATCCTATGCTCCAGTGTGTGTTCATCCTATGCTCCAGTGTGTGTTGACCCTGTGCTCCAGTATGTGTTGACCCTGTGCTCCAGTGTGTTTTGACTCTGTGCTCCAGTATGTGTTGATCCTGTGCTCCAGTGTGTGTTGACCCTGTGCTCCAGTGGGATTTGACTCTGTGCTCCAGTGTGCATTGACCATGTGCTCCAGTATGTGTTGACCCTGTGCTGCAGTTTGTCTTGAGCCTGAGCTCCAGTGTATGTTGACCCTGTGCTCCAGTGTTTGTTGTTGCTGTGATCCAGTGTGATTTGACTCTGTGCTCCAGTGTGTGTTGACTCTGTGCTCCAGTGTGTGTTGACACTGTGCTCCAGTGTGTTTTGACTCTGTGCTCCAGTGTGAGTTGACTCTGTGCTCCAGTGTGTTGACTCTGTGCCCCAGTGTGCATTGACCATGTGCTCCAGTATGTGTTGACCCAGTGCTCCAGTGTATGTTGACCCTGTGCTCCAGTGTGTGTTGACGTTGTGCTTCAGTGTTTGTTGACCCTCTGCTCCAGTGTGTGTTGTCCATGTGCTCTAACCTGTGTTGAACATGCCCTCCATTGTGTGTTGACTGTGCTCCAGTGTGTTTTGACCCTGTGCTCCAGTGTGTGTTGACCATGTGCTCCAGTATGTGTTGACCCTGTGATCCAGTGTATTTTGACCCTGTGCTCCAGTGTGTGTTGCCCCTATGCTCCAGTGAATGTTGACCCTGTGTTACAGTGTGTGTTGACTCTGTGATCCAGTGTGTGTTGACTCCGTGCTCCAGTGTGTGTTGACCCTGTGCACCAGGGAGTGTTGACCCTGTGCACCAGTGTGTGTTGACCCTGTGCTCCAGTGTTTGTCGACCCAATGCTGCAGTGTGTGTTGACCCAGTGCTGCAGTGTGTGTTGACCCTGTGCTCCAGTGTGTGTTGCCCCTGTGCTCCAGTGTGTGTTGACCCTCTGCTCCAGTGTGTGTTGACCTTCTGCGCCAGTATGTGTTGTCCATGTGCTACTGCCTGTGTTGACCATGTGCTCCATAGTGTGTTGACTCTGTGCTGCAGTGTGTTTTGACCCTGTGCTCCAGTGTGAGTTGACTCTGTGCTCCAGTGTGTTGACTCTGTGCCCCAGTGTGTTGACTCTGTGCCCCAGTGTGTTTTGACCCTGTGCTCCAGTGTGTGTTGACTCTGTGCTTTAGTGTGTGTTGACCCTGTGCTCTATTGTGTGTGACCCTGTGCTCCAGTATGAGTTGACCCTGTGCTCCAGTGTGTTTTGACCCTGCACACCAGTGTGTTTTGACCCTGTGCACCAGTGTGTTTTGACCCTGTGCTCCAGTGTGTGTTGACCCAGTGCTGGAGTGTGTGTTGACCCAGAGCTTCAGTGTTTGTTGGCCCTGTGCTCCAGTATGCCTGGACCCGGTGCTCCAATGTGTGTTCACCCAGTGCTGCAGTGTGTGTTGTCCCTATGCTCCAGGGTGTGTTGACCCTGTGCTCCAGTGTGTGTTGACCCTGTGCTCCAGTGTGTGTTGACTCCATGCTACAGTTTGTCTGGACCCTGTGCTACAGTGTGTGTTGACGCTGTGCTCCAGTGTGTGTTGACCCTGTTCTGCAGTGTGTGTTGACCCTGTGCTCCAGTGTATGTTGACACTGTGCTCCAGTGTGTGTTGACCCTGTGCTCCAGTGTGTGTTGACCATCTGCTCCAGTGTGTTTTGTCTCTGTTGTCAAATGTGTTTTGACTCTGTGCTCTGGTGTGTTTTGAACCTGTGGTCCAGTGTGAGTTGACTCTGTGCTCCAGCCTGTTTTGACCCTGTGCTCCAGTGTGTTTTGACACCTGTGCTCCAGTGTGTGTTGACCATGTACTCCAGTGAGTGTTGACCATGTGCTCCAGTGTTTGTTGACCATGTGCTCCAGTATGTGTTGACCCTGTGCTGCAGTGTGTGTTGACCCAGTGCTCCAGTGTGTGTTGACCCTGTGCTCCAGTGCGTGTTGACGCTGTGCTCCAGTGTATGTTGAACCTGTGCTCCAGTGTGCGTTGACCCTGTGCTCCACTGTATGTTGACCCTGTGCTCCAGTGGGTGTTGACCCTGTGCTCCAGTGTGTGTTGACGCTGTGCTCCACAGTATGTTGACCCTGTGCTCCAGTGTGTGTTGACCCTGTGCTTCAGTGTGTGTTCACCCTCTGCTCCAGTGTGTTTTGACGCTGTGTGCCAGTGTGTTTTGACCCTGTGCTCCAGTGTGTGTTGACCCAGTGCTCCAGGAAGTGTTGACCATGTGCTCTAGTATGTGTTGACCCTGTGATCCAGTGTGTTTTGACCTGGTGCTCCAGTGTGTGTTGACCCAGTGCTCCAGGATGTGTTGACCTAGTGCTCCAGTGTGTTTTGACGCTGTGCTCCAGTGTATGTTGACCCTGTGCTCCAGTGTGTGTTGACATTGTGCTTCAGTGTTTGTTGACCCTCTGCTCCAGTGTGTGTTGTCCATGTTTTCTAACCTGTGCTGAACATGCCCTCCATTGTGTGTTGACTCTGTGCTCCAGTGTGTTTTGACCCTGTGCTCCAGTGTGTGTTGACCATGTGCTCCAGTATGTGTTGACCCTGTGATCCAGTGTGTGTTGCCCCTATGCTCCAGTGAGTGTTGACCCTGTGTTACAGTGTGTGTTGACTCTGTGATCCAGTGTGTGTTGACTCCGTGCTCCAGTGTGTCTGGACCCTGTGCTCCAGTGTGTGTTGACCCAGTGCTGCAGTGTGTGTTGACACTGTGCTCCAGTGTGTTTTGACTCTGTGCTCCAGTGTGTTTTAACTCTGTGCTCCGGTGTGTTTTGACCCTGTGCTCCAGTTTGAGTTGACCCTGTGCTCCAGTGTGTGTTGACATTGTGCTTCAGTGTTTGTTGACCCTCTGCTCCAGTGTGTGTTGTCCATGTTTTCTAACCTGTGTTGAACATGCCCTCCATTGTGTGTTGACTCTGTGCTCCAGTGTGTTTTGACCCTGTGCTCCAGTGTGTGTTGACCATGTGCTCCAGTATGTGTTGACCCTGTGATCCAGTGTGTGTTGCCCCTATGCTCCAGTGAGTGTTGACCCTGTGTTACAGTGTGTGTTGACTCTGTGATCCAGTGTGTGTTGACTCCGTGCTCCAGTGTGTCTGGACCCTGTGCTCCAGTGTGTGTTGACCCAGTGCTGCAGTGTGTGTTGACACTGTGCTCCAGTGTGTTTTGACTCTGTGCTCCAGTGTGTTTTAACTCTGTGCTCCGGTGTGTTTTGACCCTGTGCTCCAGTGTGTGTTGACCCTGTGCACCAGTGTGTGTTGACCCTGTGCTCCAGTGTGTGTTGACCTTCTGCTCCAGTGTTTGTTGTCCATGTGCTACTGCGTGTGTTGACCATGTGCTCCATTGTGTGTTGAATCTGTACTCCAGTGTGGTTTGACCCTGTGCTCCAGTGTGAGTTGACTCTGTGCTCCAGTGTATTGACTCTGTGCCCCAGTGTGTTTTGACCCTGTGCTCCAGTGTGAGTTGACTCTGTGCTGCAGTGTGTTTTGACCCTGTGCTCCAGTGTGAGTTGACTATGTGCTCCAGTCTGTGTTGACCCTGTGCTCAAGTGTGTGTTGAATCTGTGCTCCAGTATGTGTTGACCCTGTGATCCAGTGTATTTTGACACTGTGCTCCAGTGTGTGTTGCCCCTATGCTCCAGTGAATGTTGACCCTGTGTTACAGTGTGTGTTGACTCTGTGATCCAGTGTGTGTTGACCCTGTGCACCAGTGTGTGTTGACCCTGTGCTCCAGTGTTTGTAGACCCAATGCTGCAGTGTGTGTTGTCTCAGTGCTGCAGTGTGTGTTGACCCTGTGCTCCAGTGTGTGTTGCCCCTGTGCTCCAGTGTGTGTTGACCCTGTGCTCCAGTGTGTGTTGACTCTGTGCTCCAGTGTGTTTTGACCCTGTGCTCCAGTGTGAGTTGACTCTGTGCTCCAGTGTGTTGACTCTGTGCCCCAGTGTGTTTTGACCCTGTGCTCCAGTGTGAGTTGACTCTGTGCTGCAGTGTGTTTTGACCCTGTGCTCCAATGTGTGTTCACCCAGTGCTGCAGTGTGTGTTGTCCCTATGCTCCAGGGTGTGTTGACCCTGTGCTCCAGTGTGTGTTGACCCTGTGCTCCAGTGTGTGTTGACTCCATGCTACAGTTTGTCTGGACCCTGTGCTACAGTGTGTGTTGACGCTGTGCTCCAGTGTGTGTTGACCCTGTTCTGCAGTGTGTGTTGACCCTGTGCTCCAGTGTATGTTGACACTGTGCTCCAGTGTGTGTTGACCCTGTGCTCCAGTGTGTGTTGACCATCTGCTCCAGTGTGTTTTGTCTCTGTTGTCAAGTGTGTTTTGACTCTGTGCTCTGGTGTGTTTTGAACCTGTGGTCCAGTGTGAGTTGACTCTGTGCTCCAGCCTGTTTTGACCCTGTGCTCCAGTGTGTGCTGACCCTGTGCTCCAGTGTGTGTTGACCCTGTGCTCCAGTGTGTGTTGACTCTGTGCTCCAGTGTGTGTTGACCCTGTGCTCCAGTGTGTGTTGACCCAGTGCTCCAGTGTGCACTGACCCTGTGCTCCAGTGTGTGTTGACCCTGTGCTCCAGTGTGTGTTGACCCTGTGCTCCAGTGTGTGTTGACCCTGTGTTCCAGTGTTTGTGGACCATGTGCTCCAGTATGTGTTGACCCTGTGCTCCAGTATGTGTTGACCCTGTGCTCCATTTTGTGTTGACCCTGTGCTCCAGTGTGCACTGACCCTGTGCTCCAGTGTGTTTTGACTTTGTGCTCCAGTGTGTGTTGGTTATGTGCTCCATAATGTTTTGACACTGTGATCCAGTCTGTTTTGAGAGTATGCTCCAGTGTGCGTTGACACTATGCTCCAGTGTGCACTGACCCTGTGCTCCAGTGTGCGTTGACCATGTGCTCCAGTGTGTGATGACCATGTGCTCCAGTGTGTGTTGACCCAGTGCTGCAGTGTGTGTTGACCCTGTGCTCCAGTGTGTGTTGGTCATGTGCTCCATAATGTTTTGACACTGTGATCCAGTCTGTTTTGAGAATGTGCTCCAGTGTGCGTTGACACTATGCTCCAGTGTGCACTGACCCTGTGCTCCAGTGTGCATTGACCATGTGCTCCAGTGTGTGATGACCATGTGCTCCAGTGTGTGTTGACCCAGTGCTCCAGTGTGTGTTGACCCTGTGCTCCAGGGTGTGTTGACCCTGTGTTCGAGTGTGTGCTGGCCCAGTGCTCAGTGTGTGTTGACTCTGTGCTCCAGTGTGTGTTGAATCTGAGCTCCAGTGTATGTTGACGAGGTGCAGCGGTGTGTGTTGGCCCTGTGCTCCATTGTGTGTTGACGCAGTGCTGCAGCCTGTGTTAACCATGTGCTCCAGTGTGTGTTGACCCTGTACTCCAGTATGTTTTGTCCTTGTGCTCCAGTGTGAGTTGACTCTGTGCTGCAGTGGGTGTTGGCCCTGTGCTCTGGTGTGTTTTGCCCCTGTGCTCCAGTGTGTGTTGACCCTGTGCTCCAGTGTGTGTTGACCCTGTGCTCCAGCCTGTGTTGACTCTGTGCTGCAGAGTTTGTTGACCATGTGCTACAGCCTGTGTTGACCCTGTGCTCCAGTGTGATTTGGCCCTGTGCTCCTGTGTGTTTTGACTCTGTGCTCCAGTGTGTTTTGACTCTATGCTCCGGTGTGTTTTGACCCTGTGCTCCAGTGTGTGTTGACTCTGTCCTCCAGTGTGTTTTGATTCTGTGCTCATGTGTGAGTTGACTCTGTGCTCCAGTGTGTGTTGACCCTGTGCTCCAGTGTGTTTTGACCCAGTGCTCCAGTTTCTGTTGACCATGTGCTCTAGTATGTATTGACCCTGTGCTGCAGTGTGTCTTGACCCTGTGCTGCAGAGTATGTTGACCCTGTGTTCAGTGCTTGTTGACGCTGTGCTCCAGTGTCTGATGACCCTGTGCTCCAGTATGTGTTCACCCTATGCTCCAGTGTTTGTAGACCCTGTGCTCCAGTGTTTGTAGACCCTGTGCTCCAGTGTGAGTTGACTCTATGTTCCCGTGTGAGTTGACTCTGTGCTCCAGTGTGTTTTGACCCTGTGCTCCAGTGTGTTTTGACTCTGTGCTCCAGTGTGATTTGACTCTGTGCTCCAGTGTGCATTGACCATGTGCTCCAGTATGTGTTGACCCTGTGCTGCAGTGTGATTTGACTCTGTACTCCAGTGTGTGTTGACTCTGTGCTCCAGTGTGTGTTGACACTCTGCTCCAGTGTGTGTTGACTCTGTGCTCCAGTGTGTGTTGACCCTGTGCGCCCGAGTGATTTGACCCTGTGCTCCAGTGTGTGTTGACCCAGTGCTCCAGTGTGTGTTCATCCTATGCTCCAGTGTGTGTTCATCCTATGCTCCAGTGTGTGTTGACCCTGTGCTCCAGTATGTGTTGACCCTGTGCTCCAGTGTGTTTTGACTCTGTGCTCCAGTATGTGTTGATCCTGTGCTCCAGTGTGTGTTGACCCTGTGCTCCAGTGGGATTTGACTCTGTGCTCCAGTGTGCATTGACCATGTGCTCCAGTATGTGTTGACCCTGTGCTGCAGTTTGTCTTGAGCCTGAGCTCCAGTGTATGTTGACCCTGTGCTCCAGTGTTTGTTGTTGCTGTGATCCAGTGTGATTTGACTCTGTGCTCCAGTGTGTGTTGACTCTTTGCTCCAGTGTGTGTTGACACTGTGCTCCAGTGTGTTTTGACTCTGTGCTCCAGTGTGAGTTGACTCTGTGCTCCAGTGTGTTGACTCTGTGCCCCAGTGTGCATTGACCATGTGCTCCAGTATGTGTTGACCCAGTGCTCCAGTGTATGTTGACCCTGTGCTCCAGTGTGTGTTGACGTTGTGCTTCAGTGTTTGTTGACCCTCTGCTCCAGTGTGTGTTGTCCATGTGCTCTAACCTGTGTTGAACATGCCCTCCATTGTGTGTTGACTGTGCTCCAGTGTGTTTTGACCCTGTGCTCCAGTGTGTGTTGACCATGTGCTCCAGTATGTGTTGACCCTGTGATCCAGTGTATTTTGACCCTGTGCTCCAGTGTGTGTTGCCCCTATGCTCCAGTGAGTGTTGACCCTGTGTTACAGTGTGTGTTGACTCTGTGATCCAGTGTGTGTTGACTCCGTGCTCCAGTGTGTGTTGACCCTGTGCACCAGTGTGTGTTGACCCTGTGCACCAGTGTGTGTTGACCCTGTGCTCCAGTGTTTGTCGACCCAATGCTGCAGTGTGTGTTGACCCAGTGCTGCAGTGTGTGTTGACCCTGTGCTCCAGTGTGTGTTGCCCCTGTGCTCCAGTGTGTGTTGACCCTGTGCTCCAGTGTGTGTTGACCTTCTGCGCCAGTATGTGTTGTCCATGTGCTACTGCCTGTGTTGACCATGTGCTCCATTGTGTGTTGACTCTGTGCTGCAGTGTGTTTTGACCCTGTGCTCCAGTGTGAGTTGACTCTATGTTCCCGTGTGAGTTGACTCTGTGCTCCAGTGTGTTTTGACCCTGTGCTCCAGTGTGTTTTGACTCTGTGCTCCAGTGTGATTTGACTCTGTGCTCCAGTGTGCATTGACCATGTGCTCCAGTATGTGTTGACCCTGTGCTGCAGTGTGATTTGACTCTGTACTCCAGTGTGTGTTGACTCTGTGCTCCAGTGTGTGTTGACACTCTGCTCCAGTGTGTGTTGACTCTGTGCTCCAGTGTGTGTTGACCCTGTGCGCCCGAGTGATTTGACCCTGTGCTCCAGTGTGTGTTGACCCAGTGCTCCAGTGTGTGTTCATCCTATGCTCCAGTGTGTGTTCATCCTATGCTCCAGTGTGTGTTGACCCTGTGCTCCAGTATGTGTTGACCCTGTGCTCCAGTGTGTTTTGACTCTGTGCTCCAGTATGTGTTGATCCTGTGCTCCAGTGTGTGTTGACCCTGTGCTCCAGTGGGATTTGACTCTGTGCTCCAGTGTGCATTGACCATGTGCTCCAGTATGTGTTGACCCTGTGCTGCAGTTTGTCTTGAGCCTGAGCTCCAGTGTATGTTGACCCTGTGCTCCAGTGTTTGTTGTTGCTGTGATCCAGTGTGATTTGACTCTGTGCTCCAGTGTGTGTTGACTCTTTGCTCCAGTGTGTGTTGACACTGTGCTCCAGTGTGTTTTGACTCTGTGCTCCAGTGTGAGTTGACTCTGTGCTCCAGTGTGTTGACTCTGTGCCCCAGTGTGCATTGACCATGTGCTCCAGTATGTGTTGACCCAGTGCTCCAGTGTATGTTGACCCTGTGCTCCAGTGTGTGTTGACGTTGTGCTTCAGTGTTTGTTGACCCTCTGCTCCAGTGTGTGTTGTCCATGTGCTCTAACCTGTGTTGAACATGCCCTCCATTGTGTGTTGACTGTGCTCCAGTGTGTTTTGACCCTGTGCTCCAGTGTGTGTTGACCATGTGCTCCAGTATGTGTTGACCCTGTGATCCAGTGTATTTTGACCCTGTGCTCCAGTGTGTGTTGCCCCTATGCTCCAGTGAGTGTTGACCCTGTGTTACAGTGTGTGTTGACTCTGTGATCCAGTGTGTGTTGACTCCGTGCTCCAGTGTGTGTTGACCCTGTGCACCAGTGTGTGTTGACCCTGTGCACCAGTGTGTGTTGACCCTGTGCTCCAGTGTTTGTCGACCCAATGCTGCAGTGTGTGTTGACCCAGTGCTGCAGTGTGTGTTGACCCTGTGCTCCAGTGTGTGTTGCCCCTGTGCTCCAGTGTGTGTTGACCCTGTGCTCCAGTGTGTGTTGACCTTCTGCGCCAGTATGTGTTGTCCATGTGCTACTGCCTGTGTTGACCATGTGCTCCATTGTGTGTTGACTCTGTGCTGCAGTGTGTTTTGACCCTGTGCTCCAGTGTGAGTTGACTCTATGCTCCAGTGTGTTGACTCTGTGCCCCAGTGTGTTGACTCTGTGCCCCAGTGTGTTTTGACCCTGTGCTCCAGTGTGTGTTGACTCTGTGCTTTAGTGTGTGTTGACCCTGTGCTCTATTGTGTGTGACCCTGTGCTCCAGTATGAGTTGACCCTGTGCTCCAGTGTGTTTTGACCCTGCACACCAGTGTGTTTTGACCCTGTGCACCAGTGTGTTTTGACCCTGTGCTCCAGTGTGTGTTGACCCAGTGCTGGAGTGTGTGTTGACCCAGAGCTTCAGTGTTTGTTGGCCCTGTGCTCCAGTATGCCTGGACCCGGTGCTCCAATGTGTGTTCACCCAGTGCTGCAGTGTGTGTTGTCCCTATGCTCCAGTGTGTGTTGACTCCATGCTACAGTTTGTCTGGACCCTGTGCTACAGTGTGTGTTGACGCTGTGCTCCAGTGTGTGTTGACCCTGTTCTGCAGTGTGTGTTGACCCTGTGCTCCAGTGTATGTTGACACTGTGCTCCAGTGTGTGTTGACCCTGTGCTCCAGTGTGTGTTGACCATCTGCTCCAGTGTGTTTTGTCTCTGTTGTCAAGTGTGTTTTGACTCTGTGCTCTGGTGTGTTTTGAACCTGTGGTCCAGTGTGAGTTGACTCTGTGCTCCAGCCTGTTTTGACCCTGTGCTCCAGTGTGTTTTGACACCTGTGCTCCAGTGTGTGTTGACCATGTACTCCAGTGAGTGTTGACCATGTGCTCCAGTGTTTGTTGACCATGTGCTCCAGTATGTGTTGACCCTGTGCTGCAGTGTGTGTTGACCCAGTGCTCCAGTGTGTGTTGACCCTGTGCTCCAGTGCGTGTTGACGCTGTGCTCCAGTGTATGTTGAACCTGTGCTCCAGTGTGCGTTGAGCCTGTGCTCCACTGTATGTTGACCCTGTGCTCCAGTATGTGTTGACCCTGTGCTCCTGTGTGTGTTGACGCTGTGCTCCACAGTATGTTGACCCTGTGCTCCAGTGTGTGTTGACCCTGTGCTTCAGTGTGTGTTGACCCTCTGCTCCAGTGTGTTTTGACGCTGTGTGCCAGTGTGTTTTGACCCTGTGCTCCAGTGTGTGTTGACCCAGTGCTCCAGGAAGTGTCGACCATGTGCTCTAGTATGTGTTGACCCTGTGATCCAGTGTGTTTTGACCTGGTGCTCCAGTGTGTGTTGACCCAGTGCTCCAGGATGTGTTGACCTAGTGCTCCAGTGTGTTTTGACGCTGTGCTCCAGTGTATGTTGACCCTGTGCTCCAGTGTGTGTTGACATTGTGCTTCAGTGTTTGTTGACCCTCTGCTCCAGTGTGTGTTGTCCATGTTTTCTAACCTGTGTTGAACATGCCCTCCATTGTGTGTTGACTCTGTGCTCCAGTGTGTTTTGACCCTGTGCTCCAGTGTGTGTTGACCATGTGCTCCAGTATGTGTTGACCCTGTGATCCAGTGTGTGTTGCCCCTATGCTCCAGTGAGTGTTGACCCTGTGTTACAGTGTGTGTTAACTCTGTGATCCAGTGTGTGTTGACTCCGTGCTCCAGTGTGTCTGGACCCTGTGCTCCAGTGTGTGTTGACCCAGTGCTGCAGTGTGTGTTGACACTGTGCTCCAGTGTGTTTTGACTCTGTGCTCCAGTGTGTTTTAACTCTGTGCTCCGGTGTGTTTTGACCCTGTGCTCCAGTTTGAGTTGACCCAGTGCTCCAGTGTGTGTTGACCCTGTGCACCAGTGTGTGTTGACCCTGTGCTCCAGTGTGTGTTGACCTTCTGCTCCAGTGTTTGTTGTCCATGTGCTACTGCGTGTGTTGACCATGTGCTCCATTGTGTGTTGAATCTGTGCTCCAGTGTGTTTTGACCCTGTGCTCCAGTGTGAGTTGACTCTGTGCTCCAGTGTATTGACTCTGTGCCCCAGTGTGTTTTGACCCTGTGCTCCAGTGTGAGTTGACTCTGTGCTGCAGTGTGTTTTGACCCTGTGCTCCAGTGTGAGTTGACTATGTGCTCCAGTCTGTGTTGACCCTGTGCTCAAGTGTGTGTTGAATCTGTGCTCCAGTATGTGTTGACCCTGTGATCCAGTGTATTTTGACGCTGTGCTCCAGTGTGTGTTGCCCCTATGCTCCAGTGAATGTTGACCCTGTGTTACAGTGTGTGTTGACTCTGTGATCCAGTGTGTGTTGACCCTGTGCACCAGTGTGTGTTGACCCTGTGCTCCAGTGTTTGTAGACCCAATGCTGCAGTGTGTGTTGACTCAGTGCTGCAGTGTGTGTTGACCCTGTGCTCCAGTGTGTGTTGCCCCTGTGCTCCAGTGTGTGTTGACCCTGTGCTCCAGTGTGTGTTGACTCTGTGCTCCAGTGTGTTTTGACCCTGTGCTCCAGTGTGAGTTGACTCTGTGCTCCAGTGTGTTGACTCTGTGCCCCAGTGTGTTTTGACCCTGTGCTCCAGTGTGAGTTGACTCTGTGCTGCAGTGTGTTTTGACCCTGTGCTCCAATGTGTGTTCACCCAGTGCTGCAGTGTGTGTTGTCCCTATGCTCCAGGGTGTGTTGACCCTGTGCTCCAGTGTGTGTTGACCCTGTGCTCCAGTGTGTGTTGACTCCATGCTACAGTTTGTCTGGACCCTGTGCTACAGTGTGTGTTAACGCTGTGCTCCAGTGTGTGTTGACCCTGTTCTGCAGTGTGTGTTGACCCTGTGCTCCAGTGTATGTTGACACTGTGCTCCAGTGTGTGTTGACCCTGTGCTCCAGTGTGTGTTGACCATCTGCTCCAGTGTGTTTTGTCTCTGTTGTCAAGTGTGTTTTGACTCTGTGCTCTGGTGTGTTTTGAACCTGTGGTCCAGTGTGAGTTGACTCTGTGCTCCAGCCTGTTTTGACCCTGTGCTCCAGTGTGTTTTGACACCTGTGCACCAGTGTGTGTTGACCCTGTGCACCAGTGTGTGTTGACCCTGTGCTCCAGTGTGTGTTGACCCTGTGCACCAGTGTGTGTTGACCCTGTGCTCCAGTGTTTGTAGACCCAATGCTGCAGT
This sequence comes from Somniosus microcephalus, assembly GCF_052327205.1. Taxonomy (NCBI): domain Eukaryota; kingdom Metazoa; phylum Chordata; class Chondrichthyes; order Squaliformes; family Somniosidae; genus Somniosus; species Somniosus microcephalus. The sequence continues at coordinate 50,252,770 of NC_141004.1, forward strand.
GTGTGTTGACCAAGTGCTGCAGTGTGTGTTGACCCTGTGCTCCAGTGTGTGTTGCCCCTGTGCTCCAGTGTGTGTTGACCCTGTGCTCCAGTGTGTGTTGACCCTGTGATTCAGTGTGTGTTGACCCTGTGATTCAGTGTGTGTTGACCCTCTGCTCCAGTGTGTTTTGACCCTGTGTGCCTGTTTGTTTTGACTCTGTGCTCCAGTGTGTTTTGACCCTGTGCTCCAGTGTGTGTTGACCATGTGCTCCAGTGTGTTTTGACCCTGTGCTCCAGTGTGTGTTGCCCCTATGCTCCAGTGAGTGTTGACCCTGTGTTACAGTGTGTGTTGACTCTGTGATCCAGTGTGTGTTGACTCCGTGCTCCAGTGTGTGTTGACCCTGTGCACCAGTGTGTGTTGACCCTGTGCTCCAGTGTTTGTAGACCCAATGCTGCAGTGTGTGTTGACCCAGTGCTGCAGTGTGTGTTGACCCTGTGCTCCAGTGTGTGTTGACCCTGTGCTCCAGTGTGTGTTGCCCCTGTGCTCCAGTGTGTGTTGACCCTGTGCTCCAGTGTGTGTTGACCTTCTGCGCCAGTATGTGTTGTCCATGTGCTACTGCCTGTGTTGACCATGTGCTCCATTGTGTGTTGACTCTGTGCTCCAGTGTGTTTTGACCCTGTGCTCCAGTGTGTGTTGACCCTGTGCTCCAGTCTGTGTAGACCCAGTCCTCCAGTGGGTGTTGACCCTGTGCTCCACAGTGTGTTGACCCAGTGCTCCAAAGTGTGTTGACCCAGTGCTCCAAAGTGTGTTGACCCTGTGTTCCAGAGTTTGTTGACCCTGTGCTCCAGTGTGTGTTGACCTAGTGCTGCAGTGTGTGTTGACCCTGTGCTCCAGTGTATTTTGACCCTGTGCTCCAGTGTGTGTTGACCATGTGCTCCAGTATGTGTTGTCCCTGTGCTCCAGTGTGTGTTGACGCTGTGCTCCAGTGTGTGTTGACCCTGTGCGCCAGTGTGTTTTGACCCTGTGCGCCAGTGTGTTTTGTCGCTGTGCTCCGGTGTGTGTTGACCCAGTGCTCCAGTGAGTGTTGACCATGTGCTCCAGTAGGTGTTGACCATGTGCTCCAGTGTGTGTTTACCTTCTGCGCCAGTATGTGTTGTCCATGTGCTACTGCCTGTGTTGACCATGTGCTCCATTGTGTGTTGACTCTGTGCTCCAGTGTGTTTTGACCCTGTGCTCCAGTGTGAGTTGACTGTGTGCTCCAGTGTGTTGACTCTGTGCCCCAGTGTGTTGACTCTGTGCCCCAGTGTGTTTTGACCCTGTGCTCCAGTGTGTGTTGACTCTGTGCTCTAGTGTGTGTTGACCCTGTGCTCTAGTGTGTGTGACCCTGTGCTCCAGTATGAGTTGACCCTGTGCTCCAGTGTGTTTTGACCCTGCACACCAGTGTGATTTGACCCTGTGCACCAGTGTGTTTTGACCCTGTGCTCCGGTGTGTGTTGACCCAGTGCTGCAGTGTGTGTTGACCCAGAGCTTCAGTGTTTGTTGGCCCTGTGCTCCAGTTTGCCTGGACCCGGTGCTCCAGTGTGTGTTCACCCAGTGCTGCAGTGTGTGTTGTCCCTATGCTCCAGGGTGTGTTGACCTTGTGCTCCAGTGTGTGTTGACCCTGTGCTCCAGTGTGTGTTGACTCTATGCTACAGTTTGTCTGAACCCTGTGCTCCAGTGTGTGTTGACGCTGTGCTCTAGTGTGTGTTGACCCTGTGCTGCAGTGTGTGTTGACCCTGTGCTCCAGTGTATGTTGACACTGTGCTCCAGTTTGTGTTGACCATGTGCTCCAGTGTGTGTTGACCATGTGCTCCAGTGTGTTTTGTCTCTGTGCTCCAGTGTGTTTTGACTCTGTGCTCTGGTGTGTTTTGAACCTGTGGTCCAGTGTGAGTTGACTCTGTGCTCCAGCCTGTTTTGACCCTGTGCTCCAGTGTGTTTTGACACCTGTGCTCCAGTGTGTGTTGACCATGTACTCCAGTGAGTGTTGACCATGTGCTCCAGTATTTGTTGACCATGTGCTCCAGTATGTGTTGACCCTGTGCTCCAGTGCGTGTTGACCCTGTGCTCCAGTGCGTGTTGACGCTGTGCTCCAGTGTATGTTGACCCTGTGCTCCAGTGTGTGTTGACCCTATGCTTCAGTCTGTGTTGACCCTCTGCTCCAGTGTGTTTTGACCCTGTGTGCCAGTGTGTTTTGACCCTGTGCTCCAGTGTGTGTTGACCCAGTGCTCCAGGGAGTGTTGACCATGTGCTCCAGTATGTGTTGACCCTGTGCTCCAGTGTATGTTGACCCTGTGCTCCAGTGTGTGTTGACATTGTGCTTCAGTGTGTGTTGACCCTCTGCTCCAGTGTGTGTTGTCCATGTGCTCCAGTGTGAGTTGACTCTGTGCCCCAGTGTGTTTTGTCCCTGTGCTCCAGTGTGAGTTGACTCTGTGCTCCAGTGTGTTTTGACCGTGTGCTCCAGTGTGAGTTGACACTGTGCTCCCGTGTGTGTTGACCCTGTGCTCCAGTGTGAGTTGACACTGTGCTCCAGTGTGTGTTGACCCTGTGCTCCAGTGTGTGTTGACTCTGTTCTCCCGTGCAATTTCACCATGCGCTCCAGCCTGTGTTGACTCTGTGCTCCAGTGTGTGTTGACCCTGTGCTTCAGTGTGTGTTGACACTCTCCTCCAGTGTGTTTTGACCCTGTGTGCCAATGTGTTTTGACCCTGTGCTCCAGTGTGTGTTGACCCAGTGCTCCAGGGAGTGTTGACCATGTGCTCTAGTTTGTGTTGACCCTGTGCGCCAGTGTATGTTGACCCTGTGCTCCAGTGTGTGTTGACATTGTGCTTCAGTGTGTGTTGACCCTCTGCTCCAGTGTGTGTTGTCCATGTGCTCTAACCTGTGGTGACCATGTCCTCCATTGTGTGTTGACGCTGTGCTCCAGTGTGTTTTGAACCTGTGCTCCAGTGTGAGTTGACTCTGTGCCCCAGTGTGATTTGTCCCTGTGCTCCAGTGTGAGTTGACTTTGTGCTCCAGTGTGTTTTGACCGTGTGCTCCAGTGTGTGTTGACTCTGTGCTCCAGTGTGTGTTGACTCTGTGCTCCAGTGTGTGTTGACCCAGTGCTCCAGTGTGTGTTGACCCAGTGCTCCAGTGTGTGTTGACCCAGTGCTCCAGTGTGTGTTGACCATCTACTCTAGTATGTGTTGACCCTGGGATCCGGTGCGAGTTGACACTGTGCTCCAGTGTGTGTTGAGCCTGTGATCCAGTGTCTGTTGTCCCTGTGCTCCAGTGCGTGTTGAACCTGTGATCCCATCTGTGTTGACTCTGTGCTCCAGTGTGTGTTGACCCTGTGCTCCAGTGTGTGTTGACCATGTGCTCCAATGATTGTTGACCCAGTGCTACAGTGTATGCTGGCCTGTGTTGAACCTGTTCTCCAGCGTGTGTTGACTCTGTTCCCTAGTGTGTGTTGTCCCTGTACTCTAGTGTGTGTTGACTCTGTGCTCCAGTGTGTGTTGACCCTGTGCTTCAGTGTGTGTTCACCCAGTGCTCCAGAGCGTGTTGACCCTGTGTTCCAGTGTGTGTTGGCCATGCGCTCCATTGATTGTTGACCCAGTGCTACAGTGTGTGCTGGCCTGTGTTGACCTTGTCCTCCAGTGTGTGTTGACCCTGTGCTCCAGTCTGTGTAGACCCAGTCCTCCAGTGGGTGTTGACCCTGTGCTCCACAGTGTGTTGACCCAGTGCACCAAAGTGTGTTGACCCAGTGCTCCAAAGTGTGTTGACCCTGTGTTCCAGAGTTTGTTGACCCTGTGCTCCAGTGTGTGTTGACCTAGTGCTGCAGTGTGTGTTGACCCTGTGCTCCAGTGTATTTTGACCCTGTGCTCCAGTGTGTGTTGACCATGTGCTCCAGTATGTGTTGTCCCTGTGCTCCAGTGTGTGTTGACGCTGTGCTCCAGTGTGTGTTGACCCTGTGCGCCAGTGTGTTTTGACCCTGTGCGCCAGTGTGTTTTGTCGGTGTGCTCCGGTGTGTGTTGACCCAGTGCTCCAGTGAGTGTTGACCATGTGCTCCAGTAGGTGTTGACCATGTGCTCCAGTGTGTTTTGACCCTGTGCTCCAGTGTGTGTTGACCCTGTGCTCCAGTGTGTGTTGACCCTGTGCTTCAGTGTGTGTTGACCCTCTGCTCCAGTGTGTTTCAATCCTGTGCGCCAGTGTGTTTTGACCCTGTGCTCCAGTGTGTGTTGACCCAGTGCTCCAGTGTGTGTTGACCCTGTGCTTCAGTGTGTGTTGACCCTCTGCTCCAGTGTGTGTTGTCCATGTGCTCTAGCCTGTGTTGACCATGTGCTCCAGTGTGTGTTGACTCTCTGCTCCAGTGTGTTTTGATCCTGTGCTCCAGTGTGAGTTGACTCTGTGCTCCAGTGTGTTAACTCTGTGCCCCAGTGTGTTTTGACCCTGTGCTCCAGTGTGAGTTGACTCTGTGCTCCAGTGTGTTTTGACCCTGTGCTCCAGTGTGAGTTGACTCTGTGCTCCAGTGTGTTTTGACCGTGTGCTCCAGTGTGAGTTGACTCTGTGCTCCAGTGGGTGTTGACCCTGTGCTCCAGTGTGTGTTGACTCTGTGCTCCAGTGTGTGTTGACTCTGTTCTCCCGTGCATGTTGACCATGTGCTCCAGCCTGTGTTGACCCTGTGCTCCAGTGTGTGTTGACTCTGTGCTCCAGTGTGTGTTGACCCAGTGCTCCAGTGTGTGTTGACCCAGTGCTCCAGTGTGTGTTGACCCTCTGCTCCAGTGTGTGTTGACTATGTGCTTCAGTGTGTGTTGACCCTGTGCTCCAGTGTGTGTTGACGCTGTGCTCCAGTGTATGTTGACCCTGTGCTCCAGTGTGTGTTGACCCTGTGCTTCTGTGTGTGTTGACCCTCTGCTCCAGTGTGTTTTGACCCTGTGCGCCAGTGTGTTTTGACCCTGTGCTCCAGTGTGTTTTGACCCTGTGCTCCAGTGTGTGTTGACCCAGTGCTCCAGTGTGTGTTGACCCTGTGCTCCAGTGTGTGTTGATGCTGTGCTCCAGTGTGTGTTGACCCTCTGCTCCAGTGTGTGTTGACCCAGTGCTAGAGTGTGTGTTGACGCTGTACTCCAGTGTGTTTTGACCCTGTGCTCTGGTGTGTTTTGAACCTGTGGACCAGTGTGATTTGACTCTCTGCTCCAGCCTGTTTTGACCCTGTGCACCAGTGTGTTTTGACCCTGTGCTCCAGTGTGTTTTGACCCAGTGCTCCAGTGAGTGTTGACCATGTGCTCTAGTATGTGTTGACCCTGTGATCCAGTGTGTTTTGACCTGCTGCTCCAGTGTCTGTTGACCCAGTGCTCCAGGGTGTGTTGACCCTGTGCTCCAGTGTGTTTTGACGCTGTGCTCCAGTGTATGTTGACCCTGTGCTCCAGTGTGTGTTGACGCTGTTCTTCAGTGTGTGTTGAATCAGTGCTCCATTGTGTGTTGACTCTGTGCTCCAGTGTGTATTGATTCTGTGCTCCAGTGTGTTGACTCTGTGCCTCAGTGTGTTTTGTCCCTGTGCTCCAGTGTGAGTTGAATCTGTGCTCCAGTGTGTTTTGACCATGTGCTCCAGTGTGACTTGACTCTGTGCTCCAGTGTGTGTTGACTCTGTGCTCCAGTGTGTGTTGACTCTGTTCTGCCATGCATGTTGACCATGTGCTCCAGCCTGTGTTGACCCAGTGCTCCAGTGTGTGTTGACTCTGTGCTCCTGTGTGTGTTGACCCAGTGCTCCAGTGTTTGTTGACCCAATGCTCCAGTGTGTGTTGACCATCTTCTCTAGTATGTGTTGACCCTGGGATCCGGTGTGAGTTGACACTGTGTTCCAGTGTGTGTTGATCCTGTGATCCAGTGTCTGTTGACCCTGTGCTCCAGTGTGTGTTGACCCTGTGATCCTGTGTGTGTTGACTCTGTCCTCCAGTGTGTGTTGACCCTGTGCTCCAGTGGGTGTTGACCCTGTGTTCCAGTGTGTGTTCAGCATGTGCTCCAGTGATTGTTGACCCAGTGCTACAGTGTGTGCTGGCCTGTGTTGAACCTGTTCTCCAGCGTGTGTTAACTCTGTGCTCCAGTGTGTGTTGTCCCTGTGCTTCAGTGTGTGTTGACCCTCTGCACCAGTGTGTTTTGACCCTGTGCGCCAGTGTGTTTTGACCCTGTGCTCCAGTGTGTGTTGACCCAGTGCTCCAGTGTGTGTTGACCCTGTGCTCCAGTGTGTGTTGACACTGTGCTCCAGTGTGTGTTGACCCTGTGCTTCAGTGTGTGTTGACCCTCTGCTCCAGTGTGTTTCGACCCTGTGCGCCAGTGTGTTTTGACCCTGTGCTCCAGCGTGTGTTGACTCTGTGCTCCAGTGTGTGTTGTCCCTGTGCTTCAGTGTGTGTTGACCCTCTGCTCCAGTGTGTTTTGACCCTGTGCTCCAGTATGTGTTGACCCAGTGCTCCAGTGTGTGTTGACCCTGTGCTCCAGTGTGTGTTGACGCTGTGCTCCAGTGTGTGTTGACCCTGTGCTCCAGTGTGTGTTGACCCAGTGCTAGAGTGTGTGTTGACGCTGTGCTCCAGTGTGTTTTGACCCTGTGCTCTGGTGTGTTTTGAACCTGTGGTCCAGTGTGATTTGACTCTGTGCTCCAGCCTGTTTTGACCCTGTGCACCAGTGTGTTTTGACTCTGTGCTCCAGTGTGTTTTGACCCAGTGCTCCAGTGAGTGTTGACCATGTGCTCCAGTATGTGTTGACCCTGTGATCCAGTGTGTTTTGACCCGCTGCTCCAGTGTCTGTTGACCCAGTGCTCCAGGGTGTGTTGACCCTGTGCTCCAGTGTGTTTTGACGCTGTGCTCCAGTGTATGTTGACCCTGTGCTCCAGTGTGTGTTGACGCTGTTCTTCAGTGTGTGGTGACTCAGTGCTCCATTGTGTGTTGACTGTGTGTTCCAGTGTGTATTGACTCTGTGCTCCAGTGTGTTGACTCTGTGCCTCAGTGTGTTTTGTCCCTGTGCTCCAGTGTGAGTTGAATCTGTGCTCCAGTGTGTTTTGACCGTGTGCTCCAGTGCGACTTGACTCTGTGCTCCAGTGTGTGTTGACTCTGTGCTCCAGTGTGTGTTGACTCTGTTCTCCCGTGCATGTTGACCATGTGCTCCAGCCTGTGTTGACTCTGCTCCTGTGTGTGTTGACTCTGTGCTCCTGTGTGTGTTGACCCAGTGCTCCAGTGTTTGTTGACCCAATGCTCCAGTGTGTGTTGACCATCTTCTCTAGTATGTGTTGACCCTGTGATCCCGTGTGTGTTGACTCTGTGCTCCAGTGTGTGTTGACCCTGTGCTCCAGTGGGTGTTGACCCTGTGTTCCAGTGTGTGTTCAGCATGTGCTCCAGTGATTGTTGACCCAGTGCTACAGTGTGTGCTGGCCTGTGTTGAACCTGTTCTCCTGCGTGTGTTGACTCTGTGCTCCTGTGTGTGTTGTCCCTGTGCTCCAGTGCGTGTTGACCCTGTGCTCCAGTGTGTGTTGACCCTGTGCTCCAGGCTGTATTGACCCTGTGCTTCAGTGTGTGTTGATCATGTACTCCTGTGTGTGTTCACCCTGTGCTCCAGTGGGTGTTGACCCTGTGTTCCAGTGGGTGTTGACCCTGTGCTCCAGTGTGTATTGACCCGGTGCTGCAGTGTGTGTTGACCCTGTGCTCCAGTGTGTGTTGACCCTGTGCTCCAGTGTGTGTTGACTGTGCTTCAGTGAGTGTTGACCCTGTGCTCCAGTGTGTGTTGACCCTGTGCTCCAGTGTGTGTTGACCCTGTGCTCCAGTGCATGTTGACCCTGTGATCCTGTGTGTGTTGACCCTGTGTTCCAGTATGTGTTCTTCCTGTGCTTCATTGAGATTTGACCCTGTGTTCCAGTGTGTGTTGACCCTGTGCTCCAGTGTGTGTTGACTCTGTGCTCCAGTGTGTGTTGACACTGTCATCCCATGTGTGTGGACTCTGTGCTCCAGTGTGTGTTGACCCTGTGCTCCAGTGTGTGCTGCCCTGTTCTCCTATGTGTGTTGACCCTGTGTTCCAGTGTGTATTGACCCTGTGGTCCAGTGTGTGTTCTCCTTGTGCTCCATTTTGTATTGACCCTGTGTTGCAGTGTGTGTTGACCATGTGCTCCAGTGTTTGCTGACCCAGTACTCCAGTGTGTGTTGACCTTGTGCTCCAGTCTGTGTTGACCCTGTGCTCCAGCCTGAGTTCACCATGTGTGCCAGTGTGTGTTGTCCCTGTGCTCCAGTGTGTGTTGTCCCTGTGCTCCAGTGTGTGTTGACCCTGTGCTCCAGTGTGTGTTGACCCAGTGCTCCAGTGTGTGTTGACCCACTGCTCCAGTGTGTGTTGACCATCTGCTCTAGTATGTGTTGATCCTGGGATCCGGTGTGTGTTGGCCCTCTGCTCCAGTGTGTGTTGACCCTCTGCTCCAGTGTCTGTTGACCCTGTGATCCAGTGTGTGTTGACACTCTGTTCCAGTGTGTGGTGACCCTGTGCTCCAGTGTGTGCTGATCTGTGCTCCAATATTTTGGACCCTCTGCTCCAGTGTGTGTTGACTCTGGGCTCCAGTATGTGCTGACACTGTGCTCCAGAGTGTGTTGATCCTGTGCTCCAGTGCATATTGACCCTGTGCTCCAATGTGTGTTGATCCGGTGCTCCAGTGTGTGTTGACCCTGTGCTCCCGTGCGTGCTGACCCTGTGATCCTGTATGTGTTGACTCTCTGTTCCAGTGTCTGTTGACCCTGTGCTCCAGTGTGTGTTGAACCAGTGCTCCAGTGTGTGTTGACCCACTGCTCCAGTGTGTGTTGACCCTCTGCTCCAGTGTGTGTTGACCCTGTGATCCAGTGTGTGCTGACACTGTGTTCCAGTGTGTGTTGAACCAGTGCTCCAGTGTGTGTTGAACCAGTGCTCCAGTGTGTGTTGACCCACTGCTCCAGTGTGTGTTGACCCTGTACTCCAGTGTGTGTTGACCCTGTGATCCAGTGTGTGCTGACACTGTGTTCCAGTGTGTGTTGACCCACTGCTCCAGTGTGTGTTGACCATCTGCTCTAGTATGTGTTGACCCTGGGATCCGGTGTGTGTTGGCCCTGTGCTCCAGTGTGTGTTGACCCACTGCTCCAGTGTGTGTTGACCCACTGCTCCAGTGTGTGTTGACCCTCTGCTCCAGTGTGTGTTGACCCTGTGATCCAGTGTGTGCTGACACTGTGTTCCAGTGTGTGTTGACCCAGTGCTCCAGTGTGTGTAGACCCTGTGCTCCAGTGTGTGTTGACCCTGTGCTCCAGTGTGTGTTGACCCTGTGCTCCAGTGGGTGTTGACCCTGTGGTCCAGTGTGTCTTGACCCTGTGCTCCAGTGTGTGTTGACCCTGTGCTCCAGTGTGTGTTGACCCTGTGCTCCAGTGGGTGTTGACTCGTGCTATAGTGGTTGTTGAACACGTGCTCCAGTCTGTGTTGACCCTGTGATCCAGTGTGTGTTGACCCTGTGCTCCAGTGCATTTTGACCCTGTGATCCCATGTGTGTTGACACTGTGCTCCAGTTTGTGTTAACCCTGTGCTCCAGTGTTTGCTGACCCTGTGCTCCAGTCTGTGTTGACCCTGTGTTCCAGTGTGTTTTCTCTCTGTGCTTCATTGTGTATTGACACTGTGTTCCAGTGTGTGTTGACCGTGTGCTCCAGTGGTTGTTCACCCTGTGTTCCAGTGTGTGTTGACCATGTGCTCCAGTGATTGTTGACCCAGTGCTACAGTGTGTGTTGACTCTGTGCTCCAGTGTGAGTTGACACTGTGATCCCGTGTGTGCGGACTCTGTGCTCCAGTATAAGTTGATCCTGTGCTCCAGTGGGTGTAGACCATGTGCTCCCGTGTGTGTAGAGCCAGTGCTGCAGTGTGTGCTGAACCGGTGCTCCAGTGTGTGTTGACCCTGTGCTCCACTGTGTGTAGACCATGTGCCCCCGTGTGTGTTGACTCTGTGCTCCAGTGTGTGTTGATTCTGTGCTCCAGTGTGCATTGACACTGTGCTCCAGTGTGTGTTGCCCATGTGCTCCTGTGTGTGTTGACTCGGTGCTCCAGTGTGTGTTGACCATGTGATCCAGCTGTTTTGACACTGTGCTCCAGACTGTGTTGACCCTGTGCTCCAGGGTGTGTTTATCCTGTGGTCCAGTGGGTGTTGACTCTGTGCTCCAGTGTGTGTTGTCCCTGTGCTCTAGTGTGTGTTCTCCTTGTGCTCCATTGTGTACTTACCCTGTGTTCCACTGTGTGTTGACCCTGTGCTCCAGTGTGTGTTCTCCTTGTGCTCCATTGTGTACTTACCCTGTGTTCCACTGTGTGTTGACCCTGTGCTCCAGTGTGTGTTTTCCTTGTGCTCCATTGTGTATTGACCCTGTGTTCGTGTGTGTTCGCCCTGTGCTCCAGTGTGTGTTGACGCTGTGTTCCAGTGTGTGTTGACCATGTGCTCCAGTGTTTGTTGACCATCTGCTCTAGTATGTGTTGACCCTGGGATCCGGTGTGTGTTGGCCCTGTGCTCCAGTGTGTGTTGACCCTCTGCTCCAGTGTGTGTTGACGCTGTGCTCCAGTGGTTGTTGACCACATGCTCCAGTGTGTGTTGACCCTGTTCTCCAGCGTGTGTTGACTCTGTTCTCCAGTGTGTGTTGCCCCTGTACTCCAGTGTGTGTTGACTCTGTGCTCCAGTGTGTGTTGATCCTGTGCTCCAGTGTGTGTAGACCATGTGTTCCCGAGTGTGTTGAGCCAGTGCTGCAGTGTGTGCTGAACCTGTGCTCCAGTGTCTGTTGACCCTGTGCTCCAGTGTGTGTTGACCCTATGCTGCGGTGTGTGTTGACTCTGTGCTCCAGTGTTTGTTGACCCTTTGCTCCAGTGTGTGTTGAACTTGTGCTACAGTGCATATTGACCCTGGGCTCCAATGTGTGTTGATCCGGTGCTCCAGTGTGTATTGACCCTGTGCTCCCGTGCGTGCTGACCCTGTGATCCTGTATGTGTTGACTCTCTGTTCCAGTGTCTGTTGACCCTGTGCTCCAGTGTGTGTTGAACCAGTGCTCCAGTGTGTGTTGACCCACTGCTCCAGTGTGTGTTGACCATCTGCTCTAGTATGTGTTGACCCTGGGATCCGGTGTGTGTTGGCCCTGTGCTCCAGTGTGTGTTGACCCACTGCTCCAGTGTGTGTTGACCCTCTGCTCCAGTGTTTGTTGACCCTGTGATCCAGTGTGTGCTGACACTGTGTTCCAGTGTGTGTTGACCCAGTGCTCCAGTGTGTGTTGACCCAGTGCTCCAGTGTGTGTTGACCCAGTTCTCCAGTGTGTGCTGATCTGTGCTCCAATATTTTTGACCCCCTGCTCCAGTGTGTGTTGACTCTGGGCTCCAGTATGTGCTGACCCTGTGCACCAGAATGTGTTGACCCTGTGCTCCAGAGTGTGTTGACCCTGTGCTCCAGTGTGTGTTAACCCTGTGATCCAGTGTGTGTTGACCCTGTGCTCCAGTATGTGTTCTCCCTGTCCTTCATTGTGTATTGACCCTGTGTTCCAGTGTGAGTTGACCATGTCCTCCGTGTTTGTTGACCCAATGCTCCAGTGCGTATGGACCATGTGCTCCAGCCTCTGTTGACCCTGTGTTCCAGTACGTGTTGATTCTGTTCCCCAGCGTGTGTTGCCCCTGTGCTCCAGTGTGTGTTGATTCTGTGCTCCTGTGTGTGTTGACACTGTGATCCCGTGTGTGTGGACTGTGTGCTCCAGTATGTGTTGACCCTGTGCTCCAGTGTGTGCTGACCTTGTTCTCCAGTGTGTGTTGACCCTGTGCTCCAGTGTGTATTGACTCTGTGTTCCAGTGTGTGTTGACCATGTGCTCCAGTGTTTGCTGTCCCAGTGCTCCAATGTGTGTGGACTATGTGCTCCAGCCTGTGTTGACCCTGTGCTCCAGTGTGTGTTGACTCTGCTCTAGTGTGTGTTGACTCTGTGCTACAGTGTGTGCTGACCATGTGCTCCATCCTGAGTTGACCATGTGCTCCAGTGTCTGTTGACCCTGTGCTCCAGTGGGTGTTGACCCTGTGCTCCAGTGGGTGTTGACCCTGTGCTCCAGTGTGTGTTGACTCTGTGCTCCAGTGTGTGTTGACTCTGTGCTCCAGTGTTTGTTGACCCTTTGCTCCAGTGTGTTTAGACCCTGTGTTCCAGTATGTGTTCACCCTGTGATCCAATGTGTGTTGCCACTGTACTCCAGTGTCTGTTGACCCTGTGCTCCAGTGTGTGTAGACCCTGAGCTCCAGTGGTTGTTGACCCGGTGCTCCAGTGTGTGTTGACCCTGTGCTCCAGTGTGTGTGGACTCTGTTCCCCAGTGTGTGTTCCCCCTGTGCTCCAGTGTGTGTTGACCCAGTGCTCCAGTGTCTTTTGACCCAGCGCTCCAATGTGTGTTGACCATGTGCTCCAGTGTGTGTTGACCCTGTGGTACAGTGCGTATTGACCCTGTGCTCCAGTGGGTGTTGACCATGTGCTCCACTGTGTGTTGACCCTGTGCTCCAGTGCATGTTGACCCTGTGATCCTGTGTGTGTTGACCCTGTGTTCCAGTATGTGTTCTTCCTGTGCTTCATTGAGTTTTGACCCTGTGTTCCAGTGTGTGTTGACCCTGTGCTCCAGTGTGTGTTGACTCTGTGCTCCAGTGTGTGTTGACACTGTCATCCCATGTGTGTGGACTCTGTGCTCCAGTGTGTGTTGACCCTGTGCTCCAGTGTGTGCTGACCCTGTTCTCCTGTGTGTGTTGACCCTGTGTTCCAGTGTGTATTGACCCTGTGGTCCAGTGTGTGTTCTCCTTGTGCTCCATTTTGTATTGACCCTGTGTTGCAGTGTGTGTTGACCATGTGCTCCAGTGTTTGCTGACCCAGTACTCCAGTGTGTGTTGACCTTGTGCTCCAGTCTGTGTTGACCCTGTGCTCTAGCCTGAGTTCACCATGTGTGCCAGTGTGTGTTCACCCTGTGCTCCAGTGTGTGTTGTCCCTGTGCTCCAGTGTGTGTTGACCCTGTGCTCCAGTGTGTGTTGACCCAGTGCTCCAGTGTGTGTTGACCCACTGCTCCAGTGTGTGTTGACCATCTGCTCTCGTATGTGTTGACCCTGGGATCCGGTGTGTGTTGGCCCTGTGCTCCAGTGTGTGTTGACCCTCTGCTCCAGTGTCTGTTGACCCTGTGATCCAGTGTGTGTTGACACTCTGTTCCAGTGTGTGGTGACCCTGTGCTCCAGTATGTGCTGACCCTGAGCTCCAGAGTGTGTTGATCCTGTGCTCCAGTGTGTGTTGACCCTGTGCTCCAGTGTGGGTTGACCCTGTGATCCAGTGTGTGTTGACCCTGTGCTCCAGTTTGTGTTGACCCAGTGCGCCAGTGTGTGTTGACCCACTGCTCCAGTGTGTGTTGACCATCAGCTCTAGTATGTGTTGGCCCTCTGCTCCAGTGTGTGTTGAATCTGGGCTCCAGTATGTGCTTATCCTGTGCTCCAGGTTGTGTTGACCCTGTGCTCCAGTGTGTGTTGACACTGTGCTCAAGTGTGTGTTTTCCTTGTGCTCCAGCCTGTGTTGACCCTGTGCTCCAGTTTGTGTTGACTATGTGCTGCAGTGTGTGCTGACGCTGTCCACCAGTGTGTTTTGACCCTGTGTTCATGTGTGTGTTCGCCCTGTGCTCCAGTGTGTGTTGATGCTGTTTTCCAGTGTGTGTTGACCATGTGCTCCAGTGTTTGTTGACCCAGTGCCCCTGTGTGAGTAAACTTTGTGCTACAGTGGGTGTTGGCCATGTGCTCCAGTGTGAGTTGACCCTGTGCTCCAGTTTGAGTTGACTCTGTGCTCCAGCGTGTTGATCATGTGCTCCATTGTGTGTTCACCCTGTGCTCCAGTGGGTGTTACCCCTGTGCTCCAGTGTGTGTAGACCATGTGCTCCAGTGTGTGTTGAGCCAGTGCTGCAGTCTATGTTGACCCTGTGCTCCAGTGTGTATTGACTCTGTTCCCCGGAGTGTGTTGCCCCTGTACTCCAATATGTGTAGACCCTGTGCTCCAGTATGTGTTGACCCTGCGATCCAGTGTGTGTTGCTCCTGTACTCCAGTGCATGTTGACACTGTGCTCCAGTGTGTGTCGGCCCTGTGCTCCAGTGGGTGTGGACCCTGTGCTCCAGTGGGTGTTGACCCAGTGCTCCAGTGTTTGTTGACCCAGTGCTCCAGTGTGTGTTGACCCAGTGCTCCAGTGTGTGTTGACCCAGTGCTCCAGTGTGTGTTGACTCTGGTCCAGTGTGTGTTGGTTCTGTTCTCTGGTGTTTCTTGACTCTGTTCCCCAATGTGTGTAGACCCTGTGCTCCAGTATGTGTTGACCCTGTGATCCAGTGTGTGTTGCCACTGTACTCCAGTGCATGTTGACCCTGTGCTCCAGTGTATGTAGGCCCTTTGCTCCAGTGCTCCAGTGGGTGTTGACACAGTGCTCCAGTGTTTGTTGACCCAGTGCTCCAGTGTGTGTTGACCCAGTGCTCCAGTGTGTGTTGACTCTGGTCCAGTGTGTGTTGGCTCTGTTCCCGGTGTTTCTTGACTCTGTTCCCCAATGTGTGCAGACCCTGCGCTCCAGTATGTGTTGACCCTGTGATCCAGTGAGTGTTGCCACTGTACTCCAGTGCATGTTGACTCTGTGCTCCAGTGGGTGTAGACCATGTGCTCCAGTGTGTGTTGACCCAGTGCTCCAGTGTGTGTTGACCCAGTGCTCCAGTGTGTGTTGACCCAGTGCTCCAGTGTGTGTTGACCCTGTGCTCCAGTGTGTGTTGACTCTGTGCTCCAGTGTGTGTTGACCCTGTGCTCCAGTGTGTGTTGACTCTGTGCTCCAGTGGTTGTTGACCACGTGCTGCTGTCTGTGTTGACCCTGTGCTCCAGTGCGTTTTGACCCTGTGATCACATGTGTGTTGTCTCTGTTCTTCATTGTGTATTGACACTGTGTTCCAGTATGTGTTGACCCTGTGCTCCAGTGTGTGTTGACTCTGTGCTCCAGTGTGTGTTGACTCTGTGCTCCAGTGGTTGTTGACCACGTGCTGCTGTCTGTGTTGACCCTGTGCTCCAGTGCGTTTTGACCCTGTGATCACATGTGTGTTGTCTCTGTTCTTCATTGTGTATTGACACTGTGTTCCAGTATGTGTTGACCCTGTGGTCCAGTGGTTGTTCACCCTGTGTTCCAGTGTGTGTTGACCATGTGCTCCAGTGATTGTTGACCCAGTGCTACAGTGTTTGCTGGCCTGTGTTGACCATGTTCTCCAGCATGTGTTGACTCTGTTCTCCAGTGTGTGTTGCCCCTGTACTGCAGTGTCTGTTGACTCTGTGCTCCAGTGTGTGTTGAACCTGTGCTCCAGTGTGAGTAGACCATGTGCTCCCATGTGTGTTGAGCCAGTGCTGCAGTGTGTGCTGAACCTGTGCTCCAGTGTCTGTTGACCCTGTGCTCCAGTGTGTGTGGACTATGTGCTCCTGCCTGTGTTGACCATGTGCTCCAGTGTATGTTGACCCTGTGCTCCAGTCTGTGTCGACCCTGTGCTCCAGTGTATGTTGACCATGTGCTCCAGCCTGTGTTGACCCTTTGCTCCAGTGTGTGTTGACTCTGTGCTACAGTGTGTGTTGACCCTGTGCTCCAGTGTGTGTAGACCATGTGCTCCCGTGTGTGTTGAGCCAGTGCTGCAGTGTGTGTTGACCCTGTGCTCCAGTGTGTGTTGACTCTGTGCTCCAGTGTGTGCTGACCATGTACTCCAGCCTGAGTTCACCATGTGTGCCACTGTGTGTTGACCCTGTGCTCCAGTGTGTGTTGACCCAGTGCTCCAGTGTGTGTTGACCCACTGCTCCAGTGTGTGTTGACCATCTGCTCTAGTATGTGTTGACCCTGGGATCCGGTGTGTGTTGGCCTTGTGCTCCACTGTGTGTTGACACTGTGTTCCAGTGTGTGTTGACCCTGTGCTCCAGTGTGTGTTGACTCTGTGCTCCAGTGTGTGCTGACCATGTACTCCAGCCTGAGTTCACCATGTGTGCCAGTGTGTGTTGACCCTGTGCTCCAGTGTGTGTTGACCCAGTGCTCCAGTGTGTGTTGACCCACTGCTCCAGTGTGTGTTGACCATCTGCTCTAGTATGTGTTGACCCTGGGATCCGGTGTGTGTTGGCCTTGTGCTCCACTGTGTGTTGACACTGTGTTCCAGTGTGTGTTGACACTGTGATCCAATGTGTGTTGACTCTGTGCTCCAGTGTGTGCTGACCATGTGCTCCAGCCTGAGTTCACCATGTGTTCCAGTGTGTGTTGACCCTGTGCTCCAGTGTGTGTTGACCCTGTGCTCCAGATTGAGTTGACTCTGTGCTCCAGGGTGTCGATCATGTGCTCCATTGTGTGTTCACCCTGTGCTCCAGTGTGTGTAGACCATGTGCTCCAGTGTGTGTTGAGCCAGTGCTGCAGTGTATGTTGACCCTGTGCTCCAGTGTGTTTCGACTCTGTTCCATGGAGTGTTTTGCCCCTGTACTCCAATATGTGTAGACCCTGTGCTCCAGTATGTGTTGACCCTGTGATCCAGTGTGTGTAGGCCCTTTGCTCCAGTGGGTGTGGACCCTGTGCTCCAGTCGCTGTTGACCCAGTGCTCCAGTGTTTGTTGACCCAATGCTCCAGTGTATGTTAACCCAGTGCTCCAGTGTGTGTTGAACCAGTGCTCCAGTGTGTGTTGACTCTGGTCCAGTGTGTGTTGGCTCTGTTCCAGTGTGTGTTGGCTCTGGTCCAGTGTGTGTTGGCTCTGGTCCAGTGTGTGTTGGCTCTGGTCCAGTGTGTGTTGGCTCTGTTCTCCGGTGTTTGTTGACTCTGTTCCCCAATGTGTGTAGACCCTGTGATCCAGTGTGTGTTGCCCCTGTGCTCCAGTGTGTGTCAACCCTGTGCTCCAGTGGGTGTAGACCCTGTGCTCCAGTGGGTGTTGACCCAGTGCTCCAGTGTGTGTTGAATCAGTGCTCCAGTGTGTGTTGACGCTGTGCTCCAGTGGTTGTTGACCACGTGCTCCAGTGTGTGCTGACCCTGTTCTCCAGCATGTGTTGACTCTGTTCTCCAGTGTGTGTTGCCCCTGTACTCCAGTGTGTGTTGACTCTGTGCTCCAGTGTGTGTTGAAATTGTGATCCCGTGTGTGTGGACTCTGTGCTCCAGTGTGTGTTGATCCTGTGCTCCAGTGTGTGTAGACCATGTGTTCCCGAGTGTGTTGAGCCAGTGCTGCAGTGTGTGCTGAACCTGTGCTCCATTGTCTGATGACCCTGTGCTCCAGTGTGTGTTGACCCTATGCTCCGGTGTGTGTTGACTCTGTGCTCCAGTGTTTGTTGACCCTTTGCTCCAGTGTGTGTTGGACTTGTGCTACAGTGCATATTGACCCTGTGCTCCAATGTGTGTTGATCCGGTGCTCCAGTGTGTGTTGACCCTGTGCTCCCGTGCGTGCTGACCCTGTGATCCTGTATGTGTTGACTCTCTGTTCCAGTGTCTGTTGACCCTGTGCTCCAGTGTGTGTTGAACCAGTGCTCCAGTGTGTGTTGACCCACTGCTCCAATGTGTGTTGACCATCTGCTCTCGTATGTGTTGACCCTGGGATCCGGTGTGTGTTGGCCCTGTGCTCCAGTGTGTGTTGACCCATTGCTCCAGTTTGTGTTGACCCTCTGCTCCAGTGTGTGTTTACCCTGTGATCCAGTGTGTGCTGACACTGTGTTCCAGTGTGTGTTGACCCAGTGCTCCAGTGTGTGTTGACCCATTGCTCCAGTGTGTGTTGACTCTAGTCCAGTGTGTGTTGGCTCAGTTCTCCGGTGTTTGTTGACCCTGTTCCCCAATGTGTGTAGACCCTGTGCTCCAGTGTGTGTTGACCCTGTGCTCCAGTGTGTGTTGACCCTGTGATCCAGTGTGTGCTGACACTGTGTTCCAGTGTGTGTTGACCCAGTGCTCCAGTGTGTGTTGACCCAGTGCTCCAGTGTGTGTTGACCCAGTGCTCCAGTGTGTGCTGATCTGTGCTCCAATATTTTTGACCCCCTGCTCCAGTGTGTGTTGACCCTGTGATCCAGTGTGTGCTGACACTGTGTTCCAGTATGTGCTGACCCTGTGCACCAGAATGTGTTGACCCTGTGCTCCAGTGTGTGTTGACCCTGTGCTCCAGTATGTGTTCTCCCTGTCCTTCATTGTGTATTGACCCTGTGTTCCAGTGTGAGTTGACCATGTCCTCCGTGTTTGTTGACCCAATGCTCCAGTGCGTATGGACCATGTGCTCCAGCCTCTGTTGACCCTCTGTTCCAGTACGTGTTGATTCTGTTCCCCAGCGTGTGTTGCCCCTGTGCTCCAGTGTGTGTTGATTCTGTGCTCCTGTGTGTGTTGACACTGTGATCCCGTGTGTGTGGACTGTGTGCTCCAGTGTGTGTTGACCCTGTGCTCCAGTGTGTGCTGACCTTGTTCTCCAGTGTGTGTTGACCCTGTGCTCCAGTGTGTATTGACTCTGTGTTCTAGTGTGTGTTGACCATGTGCTCCAGTGTTTGCTGGCCCAGTGCTCCAATGTGTGTGGACTATGTGCTCCAGCCTGTGTTGACCCTGTGCTCCAGTGTGTGTTGACTCTGCTCTAGTGTGGGTTGACTCTGTGCTACAGTGTGTGCTGACCATGTGCTCCATCCTGAGTTGACCATGTGCTCCAGTGTGTGTTGACCCAGTGCTCCAGCGTGTGTTGAGTCAGTGCTGTAGTGTCTGTTGACCCTGTGCTCCAGTGGGTGTTGACCCTGTGCTCCAGTGGGTGTTGACCCTATGCTCCAGTGTGTTTAGACCCTGTGTTCCAGTATGTGTTGCCACTGTACTCCAGTGTCTGTTGACCCTGTGCTCCAGTGTGTGTAGACCCTGAGCTCCAGTGGTTGTTGAGCTGGTGCTCCAGTGTGCGTTGACCCTTTGCTCCAGTGTGTGTGGACTCTGTTCCCCAGTGTGTGTTCCCCCTGTGCTCCAGTGTGTGTTGACCCAGTGCTCCAGTGTCTTTTGACCCAGCGCTCCAATGTGTGTTGACCATGTGCTCCAGTGTGTGTTGACCCTGTGCTACAGTGCGTATTGACCCTGTGCTCCAGTGCATGTTGACCCTGTGATCCTGTGTGTGTTGACCCTGTGTTCCAGTATGTGTTCTTCCTGTGCTTCATTGAGATTTGACCCTGTGTTCCAGTGTGTGTTGACCCTGTGCTCCAGTGTGTGTTGACTCTGTGCTCCAGTGTGTGTTGACACTGTCATCCCATGTGTGTGGACTCTGTGCTCCAGTGTGTGTTGACCCTGTGCTCCAGTGTGTGCTGACCCTGTTCTCCTATGTGTGTTGACCCTGTGTTCCAGTGTATATTGACCCTGTGGTCCAGTGTGTGTTCTCCTTGTGCTCCATTTTGTATTGACCCTGTGTTGCAGTGTGTGTTGACCATGTGCTCCAGTGTTTGCTGACCCAGTACTCCAGTGTGTGTTGACCTTGTGCTCCAGTCTGTGTTGACCCTGTGCTCCAGCCTGAGTTCACCATGTGTGCCAGTGTGTGTTGTCCCTGTGCTCCAGTGTGTGTTGTCCCTGTGCTCCAGTGTGTGTTGACCCTGTGCTCCAGTGTGTGTTGACCCAGTGCTCCAGTGTGTGTTGACCCACTGCTCCAGTGTGTGTTGACCATCTGCTCTAGTATGTGTTGACCCTGGCATCCGGTGTGTGTTGGCCCTGTGCTCCAGTGTGTGTTGACCCTCTGCTCCAGTGTCTGTTGACCCTGTGATCCAGTGTGTGTTGACACTCTGTTCCAGTGTGTGGTGACCCTGTGCTCCAGTGTGTGCTGATCTGTGCTCCAATATTTTGGACCCTCTGCTCCAGTGTGTGTTGACTCTGGGCTCCAGTATGTGCTGACCCTGTGCTCCAGAGTGTGTTGATCCTGTGCTCCAGTGTGTGTTGACCCTGTGCTCCAGTGTGTGTTGACCTTGTGATCCAGTGTGTGTTGACCCGGTGATCCAGTGTGTGTTGACCCAGTGATCCAGTGTGTGTTGACCCTGTGCTCCAGTTTGTGTTCTCCCTGTGCTTCATTGCATATTGACCCTGTGTTCTAGTGTGTGTTGACCATGTGCTCCGTGTTTGTTGATCCAATGCTCCAGTGCGTATGGACCATGTGCTCCAGCCTCTGTTGACTCTGTGCTCCCGTACGTGTTGATTCTGTTCCACAGTGTGTGTAGACTCTGTGCTCCAGTGTGTTTTGACCATGTGCTCCAGTGTATGTTGACCCTGTGCTCCAGTCTGTGTTGACCCTCTGCTCCAGTGTGTGTTGTCACGGTGCTCCAGTGTGTGTTGACTCTGTGCTACAGTGTGTGTTGACTCTGTGCTCCAGTGTGTGTAGACCATGTGCTCCCGTGTGTGTTGAGCCAGTGCTGCAGTGTGTGTTGACCCTGTGCTCCAGTGTGTGTTGACTCTGTGCTCCAGTGTGTGCTGACCATGTACTCCAGCCTGAGTTCACCATGTGTGCCAGTGTGTGTTGACCCTGTGCTCCAGTGTGTGTTGACCCAGTGCTCCAGTGTGTGTTGACCCACTGCTCCAGTGTGTGTTGACCATCTGCTCTAGTATGTGTTGACCCTGGGATCCGGTGTGTGTTGGCCTTGTGCTCCACTGTGTGTTGACACTGTGTTCCACTGTGTGTTGACACTGTGTTCCAGTGTGTGTTGACACTGTGATCCAATGTGTGTTGACTCTGTGCTCCAGTGTGTGCTGACCATGTGCTCCAGCCTGAGTTCACCATGTGTTCCAGAGTGTGTTGACCCAGTGCTCCAGTGTGTGTTGACCCTATGCTCCAGTTTGAGTTGACTCTGTGCTCCAGGGTGTTGATCATGTGCTCCATTGTGTGTTGAGCCAGTGCTGCAGTGTATGTTGACCCTGTGCTCCAGTGTTTTTCGACTCTCTTCCACGGAGTGTGTTGCCCCTGTACTCCAATATGCGTAGACCCTGTGCTCCTGTATGTTGACCCTGTGATCCAGTGTGTGTAGGCCCTTTGCTCCAGTGGGTGTGGACCCTGTGCTCCAGTGGGTGTTGATCCAGTGTTCCAGTGTGTGTTGAACCAGTGCTCCAGTGTGTGTTGACCCTGTGCTCCAGTGTGTGTTGACTCTGGTCCACTGTGTGTTTCCTCTGTGCTCCGGTGTTTGTTGACCCTGTGCTCCAGTATGTGTTGACCCTGTGCTCCAGTGTGTGTTGACTCTGTGCTCCAGTGTGTGTTGAGTCTGTGCTCCAGTGGTTGTTGACCACGTGCTCCAGTGTGTGTTGACCCTGTTCTCCAGCGTGTGTTGACTCTGTTCTCCAGTGTGTGTTGCCCCTGTACTCCAGTGTGTGTTGACTCTGTGGTCCAGTGTGTGTTGAAACTGTGATCCCGTGTGTGTGGACTCTGTGCTCCAGTGTGTGTTGATCCTGTGCTCCAGTGTGTGTAGACCATGTGTTCCCGTGTGTGTTGAGCCAGTGCTGCAGTGTGTGCTGAACCTGTGCTCCAGTGTCTGTTGACCCTGTGCTCCAGTGTGTGTTGCCCTATGCTCCGGTGTGTGTTGACTCTGTGCTCCAGTGTTTTTTGACCCTTTGCTCCAGTGTGTGTTGAACTTGTGCTACAGTGCATATTGACCCTGTGCTCCAATGTGTGTTGACCACGTGCTCCAGTCTGTGTTGACCCTGTGCTCCAGTGTGTGTTGATCCTGTGCTCCAGTGTGTGTTGACCCTGTGCTCCAGTCGGTGTTGACCCTGTGATCCTGTATGTGTTGACTCTCTGTTCCAGTGTCTGTTGACCCTGTGCTCCAGTGTGTGTTGACCCTGTGCTCCCGTGCGTGTTGACCCTGTGATCCTGTATGTGTTGACTCTCTGTTCCAGTGTCTGTTGACCCTGTGCTCCAGTGTGTGTTGGCCCTGTGCTCCAGTGTGTGTTGGCCCTGTGCTCCAGTGTGTGTTGACCCTCTGCTCCAGTGTGTGTTGACCCTGTGATCCAGTGTGTGCTGACACTGTGTTCCAGTGTGTGTTGACCCAGTGCTCCAGTGTGTGTTGACCCAGTGCTCCAGTGTGTGTTGGCTCTGGTCCAGTGTGTGTTGACCCTGTGATCCAGTGAGTGTTGCCACTGTACTCCAGTGCATGTTAACCCTGTGCTCCAGTGTGTGTCAACCCTGTGCTCCAGTGGGTGTAGACCCTGTGCTCCAGTGGGTGTTGACCCAGTGCTCCTGTGTGTGTTGACCCATTGCTCCAGTGTGTGTTGACCCTGTGCTCCAGTGTGTGTTGACCCTGTGCTCCAGTGCGTTTTGACCCTGTGATCCCATGTGTGTTGACACTGTGCTCCAGTTTGTGTTAACCCTGTGCTCCAGTGTTTGCTGACCCTTTGCTCCAGTCTGTGTTGACCCTGTGTTCCAGTGTGTTTTCTCTCTGTGCTTCATTGTGTATTGACACTGTGTTCCAGTGTGTGTTGACCGTGTGCTCCAGCGGTTATTCACTCTGTGTTCCAGTGTGTGTTGACCATGTGCTCCAGTGATTGTTGACCCAGTGCTACAGTGTGTGTTGACTCTGTGCTCCAGTGTGAGTTGACACTGTGATCCCGTGTGTGTGGACTCTGTGCTCCAGTGTGTGTTGATCCTGTGCACCAGTGGGTGTAGATCATGTGCTCCCGTGTGTGTAGAGCCAGTGCTGCAGTGTGTGCTCAACCGGTGCTCCAGTGTGTGTTGACCCTGTGCTCCACTGTGTGTAGACCATGTGCTCCCGTGTGTGTTGACTCTGTGCTCCAGTGTGTGTTGATTCTGTGCTCCAGTGTGCATTGACACTGTGCTCCAGTGTGTGTTGCCCATGTGCTCCTGTGCGTATTGACTCGGTGCTCCAGTGTGTGTTGACCATGTGATCCAGCTGTTTTGACACTGTGCTCCAGACTGTGTTGACCCTGTGCTCCAGGGTGTGTTTATCCTGTGGTCCAGTGGGTGTTGACTCTGTGCTCCAGTGTGTGTTGTCACTGTGCTCCAGTGTGTGTTCTCCTTGTGCTCCATTGTGTACTTACCCTGTGTTCCACTGTGTGTTGACCCTGTGCTCCAGTGTGTGTTTTCCTTGTGCTCCATTGTGTATTGACCCTGTGTTCGTGTGTGTTCGCCCTCTGCTCCAGTGTGTGTTGACGCTGTGTTCCAGTGTGAGTTGACCATGTGCTCCAGTGTTTGTTGACCATCTGCTCCAGTATGTGTTGACTCTGGGATCCGGTGTGTGTTGGCCCTGTGCTCCAGTGTGTGTTGACCCTCTGCTCCAGTGTGTGCTGATCTGTGCTCCAATATTTTGGACCCTCTGCTCCAGTGTGTGTTGACTCTGGGCTCCAGTATGTGTTGACCCTGTGCACCAGAATGTGTTGACCCTGTGCTCCAGAGTGTGTTGACCCTGTGCTCCAGTGTGTGTTAACCCTGTGATCCAGTGTGTGTTGACCCTGTGCTCCAGTGTGTGTTCTCCCTGCCCTTCATTGTGTATTGACCCTGTGTTCCAGTGTGAGTTGACCATGTGCTCCGTGTTTGTTGACCCAATGCTCCAGTGCATATGGATCATGTGCTCCAGCCTCTGTTGACCCTGTGTTCCAGTACGTGTTGATTCTGTTCCCCAGCGTGTGTTGCCCCTGTGCTCCAGTGTGTGTTGACCCGGTGATCCAGTGTGTGTTGACCCTGTGCTCCAGTTTGTGTTCTCCCTGTGCTTCATTGCATATTGACCCTGTGTTCTAGTGTGTGTTGACCATGTGCTCCGTGTTTGTTGATCCAATGCTCCAGTGCGTATGGACCATGTGCTCCAGCCTCTGTTGACCCTGTACTCCCGTACGTGTTGATTCTGTTGCACAGTGTGTGTAGACTCTGTGCTCCAGTGTGTTTTGACCATGTGCTCCAGTGTATGTTGACCCTGTGCTCCAGTCTGTGTTGACCCTCTGCTCCAGTGTGTGTTGTCACGGTGCTCCAGTGTGTGTTGACTCTGTGCTACAGTGTGTGTTGACTCTGTGCTCCAGTGTGTGTAGACCATGTGCTCCCGTGTGTGTTGAGCCAGTGCTGCAGTGTGTGTTGACCCTGTGCTCCAGTGTGTGTTGACTCTGTGCTCCAGTGTGTGCTGACCATGTACTCCAGCCTGAGTTCACCATGTGTGCCAGTGTGTGTTGACCCTGTGCTCCAGTGTGTGTTGACCCAGTGCTCCAGTGTGTGTTGACCCACTGCTCCAGTGTGTGTTGACCATCTGCTCTAGTATGTGTTGACCCTGGGATCCGGTGTGTGTTGGCCTTGTGCTCCACTGTGTGTTGACACTGTGTTCCAGTGTGTGTTGACACTGTGATCCAATGTGTGTTGACACTGTGATCCAATGTGTGTTCACTCTGTGCTCCAGTGTGTGTTGACCATGTGCTCCAGCCTGAGTTCACCATGTGTTCCAGAGTGTGTTGACCCAGTGCTCCAGTGTGTGTTGACCCTGTGCTCCAGTTTGAGTTGACTCTGTGCTCCAGGGTGTTGATCATGTGCTCCATTTTGTGTTGAGCCAGTGCTGCAGTGTATGTTGACCCTGTGCTCCAGTGTATTTCGACTCTGTTCCATGGAGTGTGTTGCCCCTGTACTCCAATATGCATACATCCTGTGCTCCTGTATGTTGACTCTGTGATCCAGTGTGTGTAGGCCCTTTGCTCCAGTGGGTGTGGACCCTGTGCTCCAGTGGGTGTTGACCCAGTGCTCCAGTGTTTGTTGACCCAGTGATCCAGTGTATGTTGACCCAGTGCTCCAGTGTGTGTTGAACCAGTGCTCCAGTGTGTGTTGACTCTGGTCCAGTGTGTGTTGGCTCTGTTCTCCGGTGTTTGTTGACTCTGTTCCCCAATGTGTGTAGACCCTGTGCTCCAGTGGGTATTGACCCAGTGCTCCAGTGTGTGTTGAACCAGTGCTCCAGTGTGTGTTGACCCTGTGCTCCGGTGTATGTTGACTCTGGTCCAGTGTGTGTTTCCTCTGTGCTCCGGTGTTTGTTGACCCTGTGCTCCAGTGGTTGTTGACCACGTACTCCAGTGTGTGTTGACCCTGTTCTCCAGCATGTGTTGACCCTATACTCCAGTGTGTGTTGACTCTGTGCTCCAGTGTTTGTTGATCCTGTGCTCCAGTGTGTGTAGACCATGTGTTCGCATGTGTGTTGAGCCAGTGCTGCAGTGTGTGCTGAACCTGTGCTCCAGTGTCTGTTGACCCTGTGCTCCAGTGTTTGTTGACCCTTTGCTCCAGTGTGTGTTGAAGTTGTGCTACAGTGCATATTGACCCTGTGCTCCAATGTGTGTTGACCATGTGCTCCAGCCTGTGTTGACCCTGTGCTCCAGTGTGTGTTGACCCTGTGATCCAGTGTGTGTTGACCCTGTGATCCAGTGTGTGTTGACCCTGTGATCCTGTATGTGTTGACTCTCTGTTCCAGTGTCTGTTGACCCTGTGCTCCAGTGTGTGTTGACCATCTGCTCTAGTATGTGTTGACCCTGGGATCCGGTGTGTGTTGACCCTCTGCTCCAGTGTGTGTTGACCCAGTGCTCCAGTGTGTGTTGACCCAGTGCTCCAGTGTGTGTTGACCCTGTGATCCAGTGAGTGTTGCCACTGTACTCCAGTGCATGTTGACCCTGTGCTCCAGTGTGTGTCAACACTGTGCTCCAGTGGGTGTAGACCCTGTGCTCCAGTGGGTGTTGACCCAGTGCTCCAGTGTGTTTTGACCCAGTGCTCCAGTGTGTGTTGACCCTGTGCTCCAGTGTGTGTTGACCCTGTGCTCCAGTGGGTGTTGACTCGTGCTATAGTGATTTTTGACCACGTGCTCCAGTCTGTGTTGACCCTGTGATCCAGTGTGTGTTGACCCTATGCTCCAGTGCGTTTTGACCCTGTGATCCCATGTGTGTTGACACTGTGCTCCAGTTTGTGTTAACCCTGTGCTGCAGTGTTTGCTGACCCTTTGCTCCAGTCTGTGTTGACCCTGTGTTCCAGTGTGTTTTCTCTCTGTGCTTCATTGTGTATTGACACTGTGTTCCAGTGTGTGTTGACCGTGTGCTCCAGTGATTGTTCACCCTGTGTTGCAGTGTGTGTTGACCATGTGCTCCAGTGATTGTTGACCCAGTGCTACAGTGGGTGTAGACCATGTGCTCCCTTGTGTGTAGAGCCAGTGCTGCAGTGTGTGCTCAACCGGTGCTCCAGTGTGTGTTGACCCTGTGCTCCACTGTGTGTAGACCATGTGCTCCCATGTGTGTTGACTCTGTGCTCCAGTGTGTGTTGATTCTGTGCTCCAGTGTGCATTGACACTGTGCTCCAGTGTGTGTTGCCCATGTGCTCCTGTGTGTGTTGACTTGGTGCTGCAGTGTGTGTTGACCATGTGATCCAGCTGTTTTGACACTGTGCTCCAGACTGTGTTGATCCTGTGCTCCAGGGTGTGTTTATCCTGTGGTCCAGTGGGTGTTGACTCTGTGCTCCAGTTTGTGTTGACCCTGTGCTCCAGTGTGTGTTCTCCTTGTGCTCCATTGTGTATTGACCCTGTGTTCGTGTGTGTTCGCCCTGTGCTCCAGTGTGTGTTGACCATGTGCTCCAGTGTTTGTTGACCCAGTGCCCCTGTGTGAGTAAACCTTGTGCTCCAGTGGGTGTTGCCCATGTGCTCCAGCCTTTGTTGACAATCTGCTCGAGTGTGAGTTGACCCTGTGCTCCAGTTTGAGTTAAATCTGTGCTCCATGGTGTTGATCATGTGCTCAATTGTGTGTTCACCCTGTGCTCCAGTGTGTGTAGACCATGTGCTCCAGTGTGTGTTCAGCCAGTGCTGCAGTGTATGTTGACCCTGTGCTCCAGTGTGTTTTGACTCTGTTCCCCGGAGTGTGTTGCCCCTGTACTCCAATATGTGTAGACCCTGTGCTCCAGTATGTGTTGACCCTGTGATCCAGTGTGTGTTGCTCCTGTACTCCAGTGCATGTTGACCCAGTGCTCCAGTGTGTGTTGACTCTGGTCCAGTGTGTGTTGGCTCTGTTCTCCGGTGTTTGTTGACACTGTTCCCCAATGTGTCTAGACCCTGTGCTCCAGTATGTGTTGATCCTGTGATCCAGTGTGTGTTGCCCCTGTACTCCAGTGCATGTTGACCCTGTGCTCCAGTGTGTGTCAACCCTGTGCTCCAGTGGGTGTAGACCCTGTGCTCCAGTGGGTGTCGACCCAGTGCTCCAGTGTGTGTTGACCCAGTGCTCCAGTGTGTGTTGACCCAGTGCTCCAGTGTGTGTTGACCCTGTGCTCCAGTGTGTATTGACCCTGTGCTCCAGTGTGTGTTGCCCCTGTGCTACAGTGTAAGTTGACTCTGTGCTCTAGTGATTGTTGACCACGTGCTCCAGTCTGTGTTGACCCTGTGATCCAGCGTGTTTTGACCCTGTGCTCCAGTGCGTTTTGACCCTGTGATCCCATGTGTGTTGACACTGTGCTCCAGTTTGTGTTAACCCTGTGCTCGAAGTGTTTGCTGACCCTGTGCTCCAGTCTGTGTTGACCCTGTGTTCCAGTGTGTTTTCTCTCTGTGCTTCATTGTGTATTGACACTGTGTTCCAGTGTGTGTTGACCCTGTGTTCCAGTGGTTGTTCACCCTGTGTTGCAGTGTGTGTTGACCCTGTTCTCCAGTGGTTGTTCACCCTGTGTTCCAGTGTGTGTTGACCATGTGCTCCAGTGATTGTTGACCCAGTGCTACAGTGTTTGCTGGCCTGTGTTGACCCTGTTCTCCAGCATGTGTTGACTCTGTTCTCCAGTGTGTGTTGCCCCTGTACTCCAGTGTGTGTTGACTCTGTGCGCCAGTGTGTGTTGACACTGTGATCCCGTGTGTGTGGACTCTGTGCTCCAGTGTGTGTTGATCCTGTGCTCCAGTGGGTATAGACCATGTGCTCCCATGTGTGTTGACCCTGTGCTCCAGCGTGTGTTGACCCTGTGCTCCAGTGTGTGTTGACCCTGTGCTCCAGTGTGTGTTGACCCTATGCTCCAGTGTGTGTTGACTCTGTGCTCCAGTGTTTGTTGACCCTTTGCGCCAGTGTGTGTTGACCTTGTGCTACAGTGCATATTGACCCTGTGCTCCAATGTGTGTTGACCACGTGCTCCAGTCTGTGTTGACCCTGTGCTCCAGTGCGTGTTGACCCTGTGCTCCAGTGTGTGTTGACCCTGTGCTCACGTGCGTGTTGATCCTGTGATCCTGTATGTGTTGATTCTCTGTTCCAGTGTCTGTTGACCCTGTGCTCCAGTGTGCGCTGACCCTGTGCTCCAGTGTGTGTTGACTCTTTGTTCCAGTGTGTGTTCTCTCTGTGCTTTATTGAGTATTGACCCTGTGCTCCAGTGTGTGTTGACCCTGTGCTCCAGTGTGTGTTGACTCTCTGCTCCAGTGTGTGTTGACTCTGTACTCCAGTGTGTGTTGACCCTGTGCTCCAGTGTGTGTTGACCCTGTGATCCAGTGTGTGTTCTCCCTGTGCTTCATTGCGTATTGACCCTGTGTTCCAGTGTGTGTTGACCATGTGCTCCGTGTTTGTTGCCCCAATCCTCCAGTACATATGGACCATGTGCTCCAGCCTCTGTTGACCCTGTGCTCCAGTACGTGTTGATTCTGTTCCCCAGTGTGTGTTGCCCCTGTACTCCAGTGTGTGTTGACTCTGTGCTCCAGTGTGTTTTGACACTGTGATCCTGTTTGTGTGGATTGTGTGCTCCAGTGTGTGTTGACCCTGTGCTCCAGTTTGTGCTGACCCTGTTCTCCAGTGTGTGTTGACACTGTGCTCCAGTGTGTGCTCTCCTTGTGCTCCATTTTGTATTGATCCTGTGTTGCAGTGTGTGTTGACCATGTCCTCCAGTGTTTGCTGACCCAGTGCTCCAGTGCATGTGGAACCTGTGCTCCAGTTTGTGTTGACTCTGTGCTCCAGTGTGTGCTGACCATGTGCTCCAGCCTGAGTTCACCATGTGTGCCAGTGTGTGTTGACCCTGTGCTCCAGTGGGTTTTGACCCTGTGCTCCAGTGTGAGTTTTCTCTGTGCTCCAGTGTGTGTTGACCATGTGCCCCAGCCTGTGCTGACCATGTGCTCCAGTGCATGTTTACGCATTGCTCCAGCTGTGTTGACCCTGTGCGCCAGTGTGTGTTGACCCTATGCTTCAGTCTGTGTTGACCCTCTGCTCCAGTGTGTTTTGACCCTGTGTGCCAGTGTGTTTTGACCCTGTGCTCCAGTGTGTGTTGACCCAGTGCTCCAGGGAGTGTTGACCATGTGCTCTAGTATGTGTTGACCCTGTGCTCCAGTGTATGTTGACCCTGTGCTCCAGTGTGTGTTGACATTGTGCTTCAGTGTGTGTTGACCCTCTGCTCCAGTGTGTGTTGTCCATGTGCTCCAGTGTGAGTTGACTCTGTGCCCCAGTGTGTTTTGTCCCTGTGCTCCAGTGTGAGTTGACTCTGTGCTCCAGTGTGTTTTGACCGTGTGCTCCAGTGTGAGTTGACACTGTGCTCCCGTGTGTGTTGACCCTGTGCTCCAGTGTGAGTTGACACTGTGCTCCAGTGTGTGTTGACCCTGTGCTCCAGTGTGTGTTGACTCTGTTCTCCCGTGCATTTTGACCATGCGCTCCAGCCTGTGTTGACTCTGTGCTCCAGTGTGTGTTGACCCTGTGCTTCAGTGTGTGTTGACCCTCTCCTCCAGTGTGTTTCGACCCTGTGTGCCAGTGTGTTTTGACCCTGTGCTCCAGTGTGTGTTGACCCAGTGCTCCAGGGAGTGTTGACCATGTGCTCTAGTTTGTGTTGACCCTGTGCGCCAGTGTATGTTGACCCTGTGCTCCAGTGTGTGTTGACATTGTGCTTCAGTGTGTGTTGACCCTCTGCTCCAGTGTGTGTTGTCCATGTGCTCTAACCTGTGGTGACCATGTCCTCCATTGTGTGTTGACGCTGTGCTCCAGTGTGTTTTGAACCTGTGCTCCAGTGTGAGTTGACTCTGTGCCCCAGTGTGTTTTGTCCCTGTGCTCCAGTGTGAGTTGACTTTGTGCTCCAGTGTGTTTTGACCGTGTGCTCCAGTGTGTGTTGACTCTGTGCTCCAGTGTGTGTTGACTCTGTGCTCCAGTGTGTGTTGACCCAGTGCTCCAGTGTGTGTTGACCCAGTGCTCCAGTGTGTGTTGACCCAGTGCTCCAGTGTGTGTTGACCATCTACTCTAGTATGTGTTGACCCTGGGATCCGGTGCGAGTTGACACTGTGCTCCAGTGTGTGTTGAGCCTGTGATCCAGTGTCTGTTGTCCCTGTGCTCCAGTGCGTGTTGAACCTGTGATCCCATCTGTGTTGACTCTGTGCTCCAGTGTGTGTTGACCCTGTGCTCCAGTGTGTGTTGACCATGTGCTCCAGTGATTGTTGACCCAGTGCTACAGTGTATGCTGGCCTGTGTTGAACCTGTTCTCCAGCGTGTGTTGACTCTGTTCCCTAGTGTGTGTTGTCCCTGTACTCTAGTGTGTGTTGACTCTGTGCTCCAGTGTGTGTTGACCCTGTGCTTCAGTGTGTGTTCACCCAGTGCTCCAGAGCGTGTTGACCCTGTGTTCCAGTGTGTGTTGGCCATGCGCTCCATTGATTGTTGACCCAGTGCTACAGTGTGTGCTGGCCTGTGTTGACCTTGTCCTCCAGTGTGTGTTGACCCTGTGCTCCAGTCTGTGTAGACCCAGTCCTCCAGTGGGTGTTGACCCTGTGCTCCACAGTGTGTTGACCCAGTGCTCCAAAGCGTGTTGACCCAGTGCTCCAAAGTGTGTTGACCCTGTGTTCCAGAGTTTGTTGACCCTGTGCTCCAGTGTGTGTTGACCTAGTGCTGCAGTGTGTGTTGACCCTGTGCTCCAGTGTATTTTGACCCTGTGCTCCAGTGTGTGTTGACCATGTGCTCCAGTATGTGTTGTCCCTGTGCTCCAGTGTGTGTTGACGCTGTGCTCCAGTGTGTGTTGACCCTGTGGTCCAGTGTGAGTTGACACTGTGCTCCAGTGTGTTTTGACCCTGTGCGCCAGTGTGTTTTGTCGCTGTGCTCCGGTGTGTGTTGACCCAGTGCTCCAGTGAGTGTTGACCATGTGCTCCAGTAGGTGTTGACCATGTGCTCCAGTGTGTTTTGACCCTGTGCTCCAGTGTGTGTTGACCCTGTGCTCCAGTGTGTGTTGACCCTGTGCTTCAGTGTGTGTTGACCCTCTGCTCCAGTGTGTTTCGACCCTGTGCGCCAGTGTGTTTTGACCCTGTGCTCCAGTGTGTGTTGACCCAGAGCTCCAGTGTGTGTTGACCCTGTGCTTCAGTGTGTGTTGACCCTCTGCTCCAGTGTGTGTTGTCCATGTGCTCTAGCCTGTGTTGACCATGTGCTCCAGTGTGTGTTGACTCTCTGCTCCAGTGTGTTTTGATCCTGTGCTCCAGTGTGAGTTGACTCTGTGCTCCAGTGTGTTAACTCTGTGCCCCAGTGTGTTTTGACCCTGTGCTCCAGTGTGAGTTGACTCTGTGCTCCAGTGTGTTTTGACCCTGTGCTCCAGTGTGAGTTGACTCTGTGCTCCAGTGTGTTTTGACCGTGTGCTCCAGTGTGAGTTGACTCTGTGCTCCAGTGGGTGTTGACCCTGTGCTCCAGTGTGTGTTGACTCTGTGCTCCAGTGTGTGTTGACTCTGTTCTCCCGTGCATGTTGACCATGTGCTCCAGCCTGTGTTGACCCTGTGCTCCAGTGTGTGTTGACTCTGTGCTCCAGTGTGTGTTGACCCAGTGCTCCAGTGTGTGTTGACCCAGTGCTCCAGTGTGTGTTGACCCTCTGCTCCAGTGTGTGTTGACTATGTGCTTCAGTGTGTGTTGACCCTGTGCTCCAGTGTGTGTTGACGCTGTGCTCCAGTGTATGTTGACCCTGTGCTCCAGTGTGTGTTGACCCTGTGCTTCTGTGTGTGTTGACCCTCTGCTCCAGTGTGTTTCGACCCTGTGCGCCAGTGTGTTTTGACCCTGTGCTCCAGTGTGTTTTGACCCTGTGCTCCAGTGTGTGTTGACCCAGTGCTCCAGTGTGTGTTGACCCTGTGCTCCAGTGTGTGTTGATGCTGTGCTCCAGTGTGTGTTGACCCTCTGCTCCAGTGTGTGTTGACCCAGTGCTAGAGTGTGTGTTGACGCTGTACTCCAGTGTGTTTTGACCCTGTGCTCTGGTGTGTTTTGAACCTGTGGACCAGTGTGATTTGACTCTCTGCTCCAGCCTGTTTTGACCCTGTGCACCAGTGTGTTTTGACCCTGTGCTCCAGTGTGTTTTGACCCAGTGCTCCAGTGAGTGTTGACCATGTGCTCTAGTATGTGTTGACCCTGTGATCCAGTGTGTTTTGACCCGCTGCTCCAGTGTCTGTTGACCCAGTGCTCCAGGGTGTGTTGACCCTGTGCTCCAGTGTGTTTTGACGCTGTGCTCCAGTGTATGTTGACCCTGTGCTCCAGTGTGTGTTGACGCTGTTCTTCAGTGTGTGTTGACTCAGTGCTCCATTGTGTGTTGACTCTGTGCTCCAGTGTGTATTGATTCTGTGCTCCAGTGTGTTGACTCTGTGCCTCAGTGTGTTTTGTCCCTGTGCTCCAGTGTGAGTTGAATCTGTGCTCCAGTGTGTTTTGACCATGTGCTCCAGTGTGACTTGACTCTGTGCTCCAGTGTGTGTTGACTCTGTGCTCCAGTGTGTGTTGACTCTGTTCTGCCATGCATGTTGACCATGTGCTCCAGCCTGTGTTGACCCAGTGCTCCAGTGTGTGTTGACTCTGTGCTCCTGTGTGTGTTGACCCAGTGCTCCAGTGTTTGTTGACCCAATGCTCCAGTGTGTGTTGACCATCTTCTCTAGTATGTGTTGACCCTGGGATCCGGTGTGAGTTGACACTGTGTTCCAGTGTGTGTTGATCCTGTGATCCAGTGTCTGTTGACCCTGTGCTCCAGTGTGTGTTGACCCTGTGATCCTGTGTGTGTTGACTCTGTCCTCCAGTGTGTGTTGACCCTGTGCTCCAGTGGGTGTTGACCCTGTGTTCCAGTGTGTGTTCAGCATGTGCTCCAGTGATTGTTGACCCAGTGCTACAGTGTGTGCTGGCCTGTGTTGAACCTGTTCTCCAGCGTGTGTTAACTCTGTGCTCCAGTGTGTGTTGTCCCTGTGCTTCAGTGTGTGTTGACCCTCTGCTCCAGTGTGTTTCGACCCTGTGCGCCAGTGTGTTTTGACCCTGTGCTCCAGTGTGTGTTGACCCAGTGCTCCAGTGTGTGTTGACCCTGTGCTCCAGTGTGTGTTGACACTGTGCTCCAGTGTGTGTTGACCCTGTGCTTCAGTGTGTGTTGACCCTCTGCTCCAGTGTGTTTCGACCCTGTGCGCCAGTGTGTTTTGACCCTGTGCTCCAGTGTGTGTTGACCCAGTGCTCCAGTGTGTGTTGACCCTGTGCTCCAGTGTGTGTTGACCCTGTGCTCCAGTGTGTGTTGACCCTGTGCTTCAGTGTGTGTTGACCCTCTGCTCCAGTGTGTTTCGACCCTGTGCGCCAGTGTGTTTTGACCCTGTGCTCCAGCGTGTGTTGACTCTGTGCTCCAGTGTGTGTTGTCCCTGTGCTTCAGTGTGTGTTGACCCTCTGCTCCAGTGTGTTTTGACCCTGTTCTCCAGTATGTGTTGACCCAGTGCTCCAGTGTGTGTTGACCCTGTGCTCCAGTGTGTGTTGACGCTGTGCTCCAGTGTGTGTTGACCCTGTGCTCCAGTGTGTGTTGACCCAGTGCTAGAGTGTGTGTTGATGCTGTGCTCCAGTGTGTTTTGACCCTGTGCTCTGGTGTGTTTTGAACCTGTGGTCCAGTGTGATTTGACTCTCTGCTCCAGCCTGTTTTGACCCTGTGCACCAGTGTGTTTTGACCCTGTGCTCCAGTGTGTTTTGACCCAGTGCTCCAGTGAGTGTTGACCATGTGCTCCAGTATGTGTTGACCCTGTGATCCAGTGTGTTTTGACCCGCTGCTCCAGTGTCTGTTGACCCAGTGCTCCAGGGTGTGTTGACCCTGTGCTCCAGTGTGTTTTGACGCTGTGCTCCAGTGTATGTTGACCCTGTGCTCCAGTGTGTGTTGACGCTGTTCTTCAGTGTGTGGTGACTCAGTGCTCCATTGTGTGTTGACTGTGTGTTCCAGTGTGTATTGACTCTGTGCTCCAGTGTGTTGACTCTGTGCCTCAGTGTGTTTTGTCCCTGAGCTCCAGTGTGAGTTGAATCTGTGCTCCAGTGTGTTTTGACCGTGTGCTCCAGTGCGACTTGACTCTGTGCTCCAGTGTGTGTTGACTCTGTGCTCCAGTGTGTGTTGACTCTGTTCTCCCGTGCATGTTGACCATGTGCTCCAGCCTGTGTTGACTCTGCTCCTGTGTGTGTTGACTCTGTGCTCCTGTGTGTGTTGACCCAGTGCTCCAGTGTTTGTTGACCCAATGCTCCAGTGTGTGTTGACCATCTTCTCTAGTATGTGTTGACCCTGTGATCCCGTGTGTGTTGACTCTGTGCTCCAGTGTGTGTTGACCCTGTGCTCCAGTGGGTGTTGACCCTGTGTTCCAGTGTGTGTTCAGCATGTGCTCCAGTGATTGTTGACCCAGTGCTACAGTGTGTGCTGGCCTGTGTTGTACCTGTTCTCCAGCGTGTGTTGACTCTGTGCTCCTGTGTGTGTTGTCCCTGTGCTCCAGTGCGTGTTGACCCTGTGCTCCAGTGTGTGTTGACCCTGTGCTCCAGGCTGTATTGACCCTGTGCTTCAGTGTGTGTTGATCATGTACTCCTGTGTGTGTTCACCCTGTGCTCCAGTGGGTGTTGACCCTGTGTTCCAGTGGGTGTTGACCCTGTGCTCCAGTGTGTATTGACCCGGTGCTGCAGTGTGTGTTGACCCTGTGCTCCAGTGTGTGTTGACCCTGTGCTCCAGTGTGTGTTGACAGTGCTTCAGTGAGTGTTGACCCTGTGCTCCAGTGTGTGTTGACCCTGTGCTCCAGTGTGTGTTGACCCTGTGCTCCAGTGTGTGTTGACCCAGTGCTCCAGTGTTTGTAGACCCTGTGCTCCAGTGTGTGTTGACACTGTGCTCCAGTGTGTGTTGACCCTGTGCTCCATTGTGTGTTGACCATGTGCTCCAGTGTGTGTTGACTGTAAAAGCTTTTATATATATGTGAAGAGAAATTGATTGGTGAAGTCAAGCGTAGGACCCTTGCAGCCAGAATCAGGGGAATTTTTAATGGGGAACAAAGAAATGGCAGACCAATTAAATACATATTTTGGTTCTGTCTTCACAAAGGAGGATACAAGTAACCTCCCAGAGATGTCGGCAACATAGGGTCTGATGAAAGGGAGGCACTGAAAGAAATCAGTATTTGTAGGGAAATGGTGTTGGGGAAATTGATGGGATTGAAGGCCGATAAATCCCCAGGGCCTGATAATCTACATCCTAGGGTACTTAAGGAAGTAGCCCTGGAAATAGTTGATGCGTTGCTGATCATCTTCCAGCATTCGATGGCATCTGGAACAGTACCCATGGATTGGAGGGTAGCTAATGTTACCCCACTATTCAAAAAAGGTGGTAGAGAGAATACGCGGAATTACAGACCGGTAAGCCTGACATCGGTAGTGGGGAAAATGCTAGAGTCCATTGTAAAAGATGTAATAGCAGAGCACTTGGAAAGCAGTGACTGGATCGGACAAAGTCAACATGGATTTACAAAAGGTAAATCGTGCTTGACTAATCTACTGGAATTTTTTGAGGATGTAACTGGTAAAATCGTTAAGGGAGAACCAGTGGATGTGGTGTATTCGGACTTTGTGAAGGCTTTTGATAAGGTCCCGCATAAGAGATTAGCGTGTAAAGTTAAGGCACATGGGATTGGGGGCAAGGTATTGATTGGATAGAGAACTGGTTGGCAGACAGAAAGCAAAGAGTTGGAAAAAACGGGTCTTTTTCCGAGTGGCAAGCAGTGACTTGTGGGGTACCGCAGGGATCGGTCCTTGGGCCCCAGCTATTCACAATATATATTAATGATCTAGACAAGGGAACTAGATGTAATATCTCCAAGTTTGCAGACGACACAAAGCTAGATGGGCGTGTGTGCTGTGAGGAGGATGCCGAGAAACTCCAGGATGATTTGGACAGGTTGGGTGATTGGGCAGATGCATGGCAGATGCAGTATAATGTGGATAAATGCGAGGTTATCCACTTTGGTGGCAAAAACAGGAAGGCAGATTATTATCTGAATGGCAATAGATTGGGAGAAGGGGAAGTGCAACGAGACCTGGGTGTCCTTGTGCAGCAGTCGCTGAAGGTAAGCATGCAGGTGCAGCAGGCGGTTAAGAAGGTAAATGGCATGTTGGCCTTCGTAGCAAGAGGGTTTGAGTACAGGAACAAGGATGTCTTGCTGCAGTTGTACAGGGCCTTGGCGAGACCACATTTTGAGTATTGTGTGCAGTTTTGGTCGCCTTATCTGAGGAAGGATGTTCTTGCCATGGAAGGAGTTCAGCGAAGATTCACCAGGCTGATACCTAGGATGGCAGGAATGACGTATGAGGAGAGATTGGGTCAATTGGGCTTGTATTCGCTGGAGTTTAGAAGAATGAGAGGGGATCTCACTGAAACTTATAAAATTCTGACAGGACTAGACAGACTAGATGCAGAAAGGATGTTCCCGATGGTTGGGGAGTCCAGAACCAGGGGTAACAGTCTAAGGATAAGGGGTAGGCCATTTAGGACAGAATTGAGGAGGAATTTCTTCACCCAGAGAGTGGTGAACCTGTGGAATTCTCTACCACAGAAGGCAGTAGAGGCCAATACATTAAATATATTCAAGAAGGAGTTGGATATATTTCTTAAGGCTAAAGGGATCAAGGGGTATGGGGAGAAAGCAGGGACCGGTACTGAATTTAGATGATCAACCATGATCGCATTGAATGGCGGAGCAGGCTCGAGGGGCCGAATGGCCTACTCCTGCTCCTATCTTCTATGTTTCTATGATTCTATGATCATGTGCTCCAGTGTGTGTTGACCCTGTGCTCCAGTGTGTGTTGACTCTGTGCTCCAGTGTGTGTTGACCATGTGCTCCAGCCTGTGTTGAGCCTGTACTGCAGTGTCTGTTGACCCTGTGCTCCAGTGTGTGTTCAGCCTGTGCCCCAGTTGGTGTTGACACTGTGCTCCAGTGTGAGTTGATTCTGTGCTCCAGTGTGTGCTGACCCTGTTCTCCAGTATGTGTTCTCCTTGTGCTCCATTGTGTATTGAACCTGTGTTCCAGTGTGTGTTGACCATGTGCTACAGTATTAGCTGATCCAGTGCTCCAGTGCGTGTGGACCCTGTGCTCCAGTTTGTGTTGACTCTGTGCCCCAGTGTGTGTTGACTCTGTTCTACCGTGCATGTTGACCGTGTGCTTCAGCCTGTGTTGACCCTGTGCTCCAGTGTGTGTTGACTCTGTGCTCCAGTGTGTGTTGACTCTGTGCTCCAGAGTGTGCTGACCATGTGCTCCAGCCTGAGTTGACCATGTGCGTCAGTGTGTGTTGACCCTGTGCTCCAGTGTGTGTTGACCCTGTGCTCCAGTGTGTGTTGACCATGTGCTCCAGCCTGTGTTGAGCCTGTGCTGCAGTGTGTGCTGATCCTGTGCTCCAGTGTGTGTTCACCCTGTGCTCCAGTGTGTGTTCACCCTGTGCTCCAGTGGATGTTGACCCTGTGCTCCAGTGTGTGTTGACCATGTGCTCCAGCCTGTGTTGAGCCTGTGCTGCAGTGTGTGCTGACTCTGTGCTCCCGTGCGTGTTGACCCTGTGCTCCAGTGTGTGTAGACCCTGTGCTCCAGTGTGTGTTGACCCTGTGCTCCAGTGCGTGTTGACCCTGTGCTCCAGCTTGTGTTCATTCTGTGCTCCAGTGTGTGTTGCCCATGTGTTCCTGTGTGTGTTGACACTGTGCTCCAGTGTGTGTAGACCCTGTGCTCCAGTGGGTGTAGACCCAGTGCTCCAGTGGGTGTTGACCCGGTGCTCACCCAGTGCTCCAGTGTGTGTTGACCATGTGCTCCAGTGTGTGTTGACCCTGTGCTTCGGTGTGTGTTGACTCTGGTGCAGTGTGTGTTGACACTGTGCTCCAGTGTGTGTTGACACTGTGCTCCAGTGTGTGTTGACACTGTGATCCCGTGTGTGTGGACACTGTGCTCCAGTGTGTGCTGACCCTGTTCTCCAGTGTGTTTTGACCCTGTGTTCCAGGGTCTGTTCTCCTTGCGCTCCATTGTGTATTGACCCTGTGTTCCAGTGTGTGTTGACCATGTGCTCCAGGTTTTGCTGACCCAGTGCTCCAGTGCGTGTGGCCCCTGTGCTCCAGTTTGTCTTGACTCTGTGCCCCAGTGTGTTTTGACTCTGTTCTCCCGTGCATGTTGACCATGTGCTCCAGCCTGTGTTGACCCTGTGCTCAAGTGTGTGTTGACTCTGTGCTCCAGTGTGTGTTGACCCAGTGCTCCAGTGTGTGTTGACCCAGTGCTCCAGTGTGTGTTGACCATCTGCTCTAGTATGTGTTGACCCTGAGATCCGGTGTGAGTTGACACTGTGTTCCAGTGTGTGTTGACTTTGTTCTCCAGTCGGTGTTGACCAAATGCTCCAGTATGTGTTGACTCTGGGCTCCAGTGTGTGCTGACCCTGTGCTCCAGAGTGTGTTGACTCTGTGTTCCAGTGTGTGCTGACCCTGTGCTCCAGTGAGTGTTGACTCTGTGCTCCAGTCTGTGCTGACACTGTGCTCAAGTGTGTGTTAACCCTGTGTTCCAGTGTGTTTTCATCCTGTGCTCCAGTGCGTGTTGACCCTGTACTCCAGTGCATGTTGACCCTGTGCTCCAGTGTGTGTAGACCCTGTGCTCCAGTAGATGTAGACCCTGTGCTCCAGTGGGTGTTGACCCAGTGCTCCAGTGTGTGTTGACCTAGTGCTCCAGTGTGTGTTGACCATGTGCTCCAGTGTGTGTTGACCCTGTGCTCCAGTGGTTGTTGACCACGTGCTCCAGTCTGTGTTGACCCTGTGATCCAGTGTGTGTTGACCGTTTGCTCCAGTGCATGTTGACCCTGTGATCCCGTGTGCATTGACCATGTGCTCCAGTGTTTGCTGACCCAGTGCTCCAGTGCGTGCAGCCCCTGTGCTCCAGTTTATGTTGACTCTGTGCCCCAGTGTGTTTTGACTCTGTTCTCCCGTGCATGTTGACCATGTGCTCCAGCCTGTGTTGACCCAGTGCTCCAGTGTGTGTTGACCCAGTGCTCCAGTGTGTGTTGACCATCTGCTCTAGTATGTGTTGACCCTGAGATCCGGTGAGATTTGACACTGTGTTCCAGTGTGTGTTGACTTTGTTCTCCAGTCGGTGTTGACCAAATGCTCCAGTATGTGTTGACTCTGGGCTCCAGTATGTGCTGACCCTGTGCTCCAGAGTGTGTTGACTCTGTG
The DNA here is from genome assembly GCF_052327205.1 of Somniosus microcephalus. Lineage (NCBI taxonomy): Eukaryota > Metazoa > Chordata > Chondrichthyes > Squaliformes > Somniosidae > Somniosus > Somniosus microcephalus. The sequence continues at coordinate 50,292,132 of NC_141004.1, forward strand.
CTCCAGTGTGTGTAGACCCTGTGCTCCAGTAGATGTAGACCCAGTGCTCCAGTGGGTGTTGACCCAGTGCTCCAGTGTGTGTTGACCTAGTGCTCCAGTGTGTGTTGACCATGTGCTCCAGTGTGTGTTTACCCTGTGCTCCAGTGTGTGTTGACTCTGGTCCAGTGTGTGTTGGCTCTGTGCTCCAGTGTGTGCTGACCCTGTTCTCCAGTGTCTGTTGACCCTGTTTTCCAGTATGTGTTCTCCTTGTGCTCCATTGTGTATTGACCCTGTGTTCCAGTGTGTGTTGACCATGTGCTACAGTGTTTGCTGACCCAGTGCTCCAGCGCGTGTGGACCCTGTGCTCCAGTTTGTGTTGACTCTATGCCCCAGTGTGTGTTGACTTTGTTCTACCGTGCATGTTGACCGTGTGCTTCAGACTGTGTTTACCCTGTGCTCCAGTGTGTGTTGACTCTGTGCTCCAGCGTGTGTTGACTCTGTGCTCCAGAGTGTGCTGACCATGTGCTCCAGCCTGAGTTGACCATGTGCGTCAGTGTGTGTTGACCCTGTGCTCCAGTGTGTGTTGACCCTGTGCTCCAGTGTGTGTTGACCATGTGCTCCAGCCTGTGTTGAGCTTGTGCTGTAGTGTGTGTTCACCCTGTGCTCCAGTGTGTGTTGACTTTGTTCTACCGTGCATGTTGACCGTGTGCTTCAGACTGTGTTTACCTTGTGCTCCAGTGTGTGTTGACTCTGTGCTCCAGTGTGTGTTGACTCTGTGCTCCAGAGTGTGCTGACCATGTGCTCCAGCCTGAGTTGACCATGTGCGTCAGTGTGTGTTGACCATGGGATCCGGTGTGTTTTGGCCCTGTGCTCCAGTGTGTGTTGACCCTGTGCTCCAGTGTGTGTTGACCCTGTGCTCCAGTGTGAGTTGACTCTGTGCTCCAGTGTGTTGATCATGTGCTCCATTGTGTGTTCACCCTGTGCTCCAGTTGATGTTGACCCTGTGCTCCAGTATGTGCTGACCCTGTGCTCCAGAGTGTGTTGACCCTGTGCTCCAGTGTGTGTTGACCCTGTGCTTCATTGCGTATTGACACTGTGTTCCAGTGTGTGTTGACCATGTGCTCCGTGTTTGTTGACCCAATTCTCCAGTGCGTATGGACCATGTGCTCCAGCCTCTGTTGACCCTGTGCTCCAGTACGTGTTGATTCTGTTCCCCAGTGTGTGTTGCCCCTGTACTCCTGTGTGTTTTGACTCTGTGCTCCAGTGTGTGTTGACCCTGTGCTCCAGTTTGTGCTGACACTGTTCTCCAGTGTGTGTTGACACTGTGCTCCAGTGTGCATTGACCCTGTGTTCCAATGTGTGTTGACCATGTGCTCCAGTGTTTGCTGGCCCAGTGCTCCAGTGTGTGTGGACCATGTGCTCGAGCCTGTGTTGACTCTGCGTTCCAGTGTGCGCTGACCCTGTGCTCCAGTGAGTGTTGACTCAGTGCTCCAGTGTGTGCTGACGCTGTGCTCAAGCGTGTGTAGACCATGTGCGCCCGTGTGTGTTGACTCTGTGCTCCAGTGTGTGTTGACCCTGTGCTCCAGTGTGTGTTGACCCTGTGCTCCAGTGTGTGTTGACCCTGTGCTCCAGTGTGTGTTGACCCTGTGCTCCAGTGTGTGCAGACCATGTGCGCCCGTGTGTGTTGACTCTGTGCTCCAGTGTGTGTAGACCCTGTGTTCCAGTGTGTGTTGACTCTGGGATCCGGTGTGTGTTGGCCCTGTGCTCCAGTGTGTGTTGACCCTGTGCTCCAGTGTGTGTTGATCCTGTGACCCCATATGTATTGACTATGTGTTCCAGTGTGTGCTGACCCTGTGCTCCAGTGAGTGTTGACCATGTGCACCGTGTTTGTTGACCCAGTGCTCGAGTGTGTGTGGACCATGTGCTCCAGCCTGTGTTGACTCTGTGCTCCAGTGTGTGTTGTCACTGTGCTCACGTGTGTGCTGACCCTGTGCTCCAGTGAGTGTTGACTCTATGATCCAGTGTGCGCTGAGACTGTGCTCAAGTGTGTGTTAACCCTGTGTTCCAGTGTGTGTTGACCCTGTGCTCCAGTGTGTGTAGACCATGTGCTCCCGTGTGTGTTGACTCTGTGCTCCAGTGTGTGTTGACACTGTGCTCCTGTGTGTGTTGCCCATGTGCTCCTGTGTGTGTTGACTCGGTGCTCCAGTGTGTGCTGACCATGTGCTCCAGCTGTTTTGACACTGTGTTCCAGTGTGTGTTGACCCTATGCTCCAGGGTGTGTTTATCCTGTGGTCCAGTGTGTGTTGACTCTGTGCTCAAGTGTGTGTTGACCCTGTGCTCCAGTTTGTGTTCTCTTTGTGCTCCATTGTGTATTTACCCTGTGTTCCAGTGTGTGTTGACCCTGTGCTCCAGGGTGTGTTTACCCTGTGGTCCAGTGGGTGTAGACTCTGTGCTCCAGTGTGTGTTGACACTGTGCTCCAGTGTGTGCTCTCCTTGTGCTCCATTTTGTATTGATCCTGTGTTCCAGTGTGTGTTGACACTGTGCTCCAGTGTGTGCTCTCCTTGTGCTCCATTTTGTATTGATCCTGTGTTCCAGTGTGTGTTGACCATGTGCTCCAGTGTTTGCTGACCCAGTGCTGCAGTGCATGTGGAACCTGTGCTCCAGTTTGTGTTGACTCTGTGCCCCAGTGTGTGTTGACTTTGTTCTCCCGTGCATGTTGACCGTGTGCTCCAGCCTGTGTTTACCCTGTGCTCCAGTGTGTGTTGACTCTGTGCTCCAGTGTGTGCTGACCATGTGCTCCAGCCTGAGTTCACCATGTGTGCCAGTGTGTGTTGACCCTATGCTCCAGTGTGTGTTGACCCAGTGCTCCAGTGTGTGTTGACCCACTGCTCCAGTGTGTGTTGACCATCTGCTCTAGTATGTGTTGACCCTGGGATCCGGTGTGTGTTGGCCCTGTGTTCCAGTGTGTGTTGATCCTGGGCTCCAGTGTGTGCTGATCTGTGCTCCAATATTTTGGACCCTCTGCTCCAGTGTGTGTTGAATCTGGGCTCCAGTATGTGCTGACCCTGTGCGCCAGAATGTGTTGACCCTGTGCTCCAGAGTGTGTTGACCCTGTGCTCCAGTGTGTGTTAACCCTGTGATCCAGTGTGTGTTGACCCTGTGCTCCAGTGTGTGTTCTCCCTGTGCTTCATTGTGTATTTACCCTGTGTTCCAGTGTGAGTTGACCATGTGCTCCGTGTTTGTTGACCCAATGCTCCAGTGCGTATGGACCATGTGCTCCAGCCTCTGTTGACCCTGTGTTCCAGTACGTGTTGATTCTGTTCCCCAGCGTGTGTTGCCACTGTGCTCCAGTGTGTGTTGACTCTGTGCTCCTGTGTGTGTTGACACTGTGATCCCGTGTGTGTGGACTGTGTGCTCCAGTGTGTGTGGACTGTGTCCTCCAGTGTTTGCTGTCCAAGTGCTCCAATGTCTGTGGACTATGTGCTCCAGCCTGTGTTGACCCTGTGCTCCATTGTGTGTTGACTCTGCTCTAGTGTGTGTTGACTCTGTGCTACAGTGTGTGCTGACCATGTGCTCCATCCTGAGTTGACCATGTGCTCCAGTGTGTGTTGACCCAGTGCTCCAGTGTGTGTTGAGCCAGTGCTGCAGTGTCTGTTGACCCTGTGCTCCAGTGAGTGTTGACCCTGTGCTCCAGTGTGTGTTGACTCTTTGCTCCAGTGTGTGTTGACTCTGTGCTCCAGTGTTTGTTGACCCTTTGCTCCAGTGTGTTTAGACCCTGTGTTCCAGCATGTGTTGACCCTGTGACCCAATGCGTGTTGCCACTGTATTCCAGTGTGTGTTGACCCTGTGCTCCAGTGTGTGTAGACCCTGAGCTCCAGTGGTTGTTGACCTGGTGCGCCAGTGTGTGTTGACCCTGTGCTCCAGTGTGTGTGGACTCTGTTCCCCAGTGTGTGTTGCCCCTGTGCTCCAGTGTGTATTGTCCCTGTGGTCCAGTGTGTGCTGACCCTGTTCTCCAGTGTGTTTTGACCCTGTGTTCCAGTGTGTATTGTCCCTGTGGTCCAGTGTGTGTTCTCCTTGTGCTCCATTTTGTATTGACCCTGTGTTGCAGTGTGTGTTGACCCAGTACTCCAGTGTGTGTTGACCTTGTGCTCCAGTCTGTGTTGACCCTGTGCTCCAGCCTGAGTTCACCATGTGTGCCAATGTGTGTTGACCCTGTGTTCCAGTGTGTGTTGTCCCTGTGCTCCAGTGTGTGTTGACCCTGTGCTCCAGTGTGTGTTGACCCAGCGCTCCAGTGTGTGTTGACCCAGTGCTCCAGTGTGTGTTGACCCACTGCTCCAGTGTGTGTTGACATCTGCTCTCGTATATGTTGACCCTGGGATCCGGTGTGTGTTGGCCCTGTGCTCCAGTGTGTGTTGACCCTCTGCTCCAGTGTCTGTTGACCCTGTGATCCAGTGTGTGTTGACACTCTGTTCCAGTGTGTGGTGACCCTGTGCTCCAGTATATGCTGACCCTGTGCTCCAGAGTGTGTTGATCCTGTGCTCCAGTGTGTGTTGACCCTGTGCTCCAGTGTGGGTTGACCCTGTGATCCAGTGTGTGTTGAGCCTGTGCTCCAGTTTGTGTTGACCCAGTGCGCCAGTGTGTGCTGACCCACTGCTCCAGTGTGTGTTGACCATCAGCTCTAGTATGTGTTGACCCTCTGCTCCAGTGTGTGTTGAATCTGGGCTCCAGTATGTGCTTATCCTGTGCTCCAGGTTGTGTTGACCCTGTGCTCCAGTGTGTGTTGACACTGTGCTCCAGTGTGTGTTTTCCTTGTGCTCCAGCCTGTGTTGACCCTGTGCTCCAGTTTGTGTTGACGATGTGCTGCAGTGTGTGCTGACGTTGTCCACCAGTGTGTTTTGACCCTGTGTTCGTGTGTGTGTTCGCCCTGTGCTCCAGTGTGTGTTGATGCTGTTTTCCAGTGTGTGTTGACCATGTGCTCCAGTGTTTGTTGACCCAGTGCCCCTGTGTGAGTAAACCTTGTGCTCCAGTGGGTGTTGGCCATGTGCTCCAGTGTGAGTTGACCCTGTGCTCCAGTTTGAGTTGACTCTGTGCTCCAGCGTGTTGATCATGTGCTCCATTGTGTGTTCACCCTGTGCTCCAGTGGGTGTTACCCCTGTGCTCCAGTGTGTGTAGACCATGTGCTCCAGTGTGTGTTGAGCCAGTGCTGCAGTCTATGTTAACCCTGTGCTCCAGTGTGTATTGACTCAGTTCCCCGGAGTGTGTTGCCCCTGTACTCCAATATGTGTAGACCCTGTGCTCCAGTATGTGTTGACCCTGCGATCCAGTGTGTGTTGCTCCTGTACTCCAGTGCATGTTGACCCTGTGCTCCAGCGTGTGTAGGCCCTGTGCTCCAGTGGGTGTGGACCCTGTGCTCCAGTGGGTGTTGACCCAGTGCTCCAGTGTTTGTTGACCCAGTGCTCCAGTGTGTGTTGACCCAGTGCTCCAGTGTGTGTTGACCCAGTGCTCCAGTGTGTGTTCACTCTGGTCCAGTGTGTGTTGGCTCTGTTCTCCGGTGTTTCTTGACTCTGTTCCCCAATGTGTGTAGACCCTGTGCTCCAGTATGTGTTGACCCTGTGATCCAGTGTGTGTTGCCACTGTACTCCAGTGCATGTTGACCCTGTGCTCCAGTGTATGTAGGCCCTTTGCTCCAGTGGGTGTGGACCCTGTGCTCCAGTGGGTGTTGACACAGTGCTCCAGTGTTTGTTGACCCAGTGCTCCAGTGTGTGTTGACCCAGTGCTCCAGTGTGTGTTGACTCTGGTCCAGTGTGTGTTGGCTCTGTTCCCGGTGTTTCTTGACTCTGTTCCCCAATGTGTGTAGACCCTGTGCTCCAGTATGTGTTGACCCTGTGATCCAGTGAGTGTTGCCACTGTACTCCAGTGCATGTTGACTCTGTGCTCCAGTGGATGTAGACCCTGTGCTCCAGTGGGTGTTGACCCAGTGCTCCAGTGTGTGTTGACCCAGTGCTCCAGTGTGTGTTGACCCAGTGCTCCAGTGTGTGTAGACCCTGTGCTCCAGTGTGTGTTGACCCTGTGCTCCAGTGTATGTTGACTCTGTGCTCCAGTGTGTGTTGACCCTGTGCTCCAGTGTGTGTTGACTCTGTGCTCCAGTGGTTGTTGACCACGTGCTGCTGTCTGTGTTGACCCTGTGCTCCAGTGCGTTTTGACCCTGTGATCCCATGTGTGTTGTCTCTGTTCTTCATTGTGTATTGACACTGTGTTCCAGTATGTGTTGACCCTGTGCTCCAGTGGTTGTTCACCCTGTGTTCCAGTGTGTGTTGACCATGTGCCCCAGTGATTGTTGACCCAGTGCTACAGTGTTTGCTGGCCTGTGTTGACCATGTTCTCCAGCGTGTGTTGACTCTGTTCTCCAGTGTGTGTTGCCCCTGTACTGCAGTGTCTGTTGACTCTGTGCTCCAGTGTGTGTTGAACCTGTGCTCCAGTGTGAGTAGACCATGTGCTCCCATGTGTGTTGAGCCAGTGCTGCAGTGTGTGCTGAACCTGTGCTCCAGTGTCTGTTGACCCTGTGCTCCAGTGTGTGTGGACTATGTGCTCCTGCCTGTGTTGACCCTGTGCTCCAGTGTGTGTTGACTCTGCTCTAGTGTGTTTTGACCATGTGCTCCAGTGTATGTTGACCCTGTGCTCCAGTCTGTGTCGACCCTGTGCTCCAGTGTATGTTGACCATGTGCTCCAGCCTGTGTTGACCCTTTGCTCCAGTGTGTGTTGTCACGGTGCTCCAGTGTGTATTGACTCTGTGCTACAGTGTGTGTTGACCCTGTGCTCCAGTGTGTGTAGACCATGTGCTCCAGTGTGTGTTGAGCCAGTGCTGCAGTGTATGTTGACCCTGTGCTCCAGTGTGTTTTGCCCCTGTGCTCCAGTATGTGTTGACCCTGTGATCCAGTGTGTGTAGGCCCTTTGCTCCAGTGGGTGTGGACCCTGTGCTCCAGTCGCTGTTGACCCAGTGCTCCAGTGTTTGTTGACCCAATGCTCCAGTGTATGTTAACCCAGTGCTCCAGTGTGTGTTGAACCAGTGCTCCAGTGTGTGTTGACTCTGGTCCAGTGTGTGTTGGCTCTGGTCCAGTGTGTGTTGGCTCTGGTCCAGTGTGTGTTGGCTCTGGTCCAGTGTGTGTTGGCTCTGGTCCAGTGTGTGTTGGCTCTGGTCAGTGTGTGTTGGCTCTGTTCTCCGGTGTTTGTTGACTCTGTTCCCCAATGTGTGTTGCCCCTGTACTCCAGTGCATGTTGACCCTGTGCTCCAGTGTGTGTCAACCCTGTGCTCCAGTGGGTGTAGACCCTGTGCTCCAGTGGGTGTTGACCCAGTGCTCCAGTGTGTGTTGAGTCAGTGCTCCAGTGTGTGTTGACCCTGTGCTCCAGTGTGTGTTGACGCTGTGCTCCAGTGGTTATTGACCACGTGCTCCAGTGTGTGTTGACCCTGTTCTCCAGCATGTGTTGACTCTGTTCTCCAGTGTGTGTTGAAATTGTGATCCCGTGTGTGTGGACTCTGTGCTCCAGTGTGTGTTGATCCTGTGCTCCAGTGTGTGTAGACCATGTGTTCCCAAGTGTGTTGAGCCAGTGCTGCAGTGTGTGCTGAACCTGTGCTCCATTGTCTGATGACCCTGTGCTCCAGTGTGTGTTGACCCTATGCTCCAGTGTGTGTTGACTCTGTGCTCCAGTGTTTGTTGACCCTTTGCTCCAGTGTGTGTTGGACTTGTGCTACAGTGCATATTGACCCTGTGCTGCAATGTGTGTTGATCCGGTGCTCCAGTGTGTGTTGACCCTGTGCTCCCGTGCGTGCTGACCCTGTGATCCTGTATGTGTTGACACTCTGTTCCAGTGTCTGTTGACCCTGTGCTCCAGTGTGTGTTGAACCAGTGCTCCAGTGTGTGTTGACCCACTGCTCCAATGTGTGTTGACCATCTGCTCTAGTATGTGTTGACCCTGGGATCCGGTGTGTGCTGACACTGTGTTCCAGTGTGTGTTGACCCAGTGCTCCAGTGTGTGTTGACCCATTGCTCCAGTGTGTGTTGACTCTAGTCCAGTGTGTGTTGGCTCAGTTCTCCGGTGTTTGTTGACCCTGTTCCCCAATGTGTGTAGACCCTGTGCTCCAGTGTGTGTTGACCCTGTGCTCCAGTGTGTGTTGACCCTGTGATCCAGTGTGTGCTGACACTGTGTTCCAGTGTGTGTTGACCCAGTGCTCCAGTGTGTGTTGACCCAGTGCTCCAGTGTGTGTTGACCCAGTGCTCCAGTGTGTGCTGATCTGTGCTCCAATATTTTTGACCCCCTGCTCCAGTGTGTGTTGACCCTGTGATCCAGTGTGTGCTGACACTGTGTTCCAGTATGTGCTGACCCTGTGCACCAGAATGTGTTGACCCTGTGCTCCAGTGTGTGTTGACCCTGTGCTCCAGTATGTGTTCTCCCTGTCCTTCATTGTGTATTGACCCTGTGTTCCAGTGTGAGTTGACCATGTCCTCCGTGTTTGTTGACCCAATGCTCCAGTGCGTATGGACCATGTGCTCCAGCCTCTGTTGACCCTCTGTTCCAGTATGTGTTGATTCTGTTCCCCAGCGTGTGTTGACCCTGTGCTCCAGTGTGTGTTGATTCTGTGCTCCTGTGTGTGTTGACACTGTGATCCCGTGTGTGTGGACTGTGTGCTCCAGTGTGTGTTGACCCTGTGCTCCAGTGTGTGCTGACCTTTTTCTCCAGTGTGTGTTGACCCTGTGCTCCAGTGTGTATTGACTCTGTGTTCTAGTGTGTGTTGACCATGTGCTCCAGTGTTTGCTGGCCCAGTGCTCCAATGTGTGTGGACTATGTGCTCCAGCCTGTGTTGACCCTGTGCTCCAGTGTGTGTTGACTCTGCTCTAGTGTGGGTTGACTCTGTGCTACAGTGTGTGCTGACCATGTGCTCCATCCTGAGTTGACCATGTGCTCCAGTGTGTGTTGACCCAGTGCTCCAGCGTGTGTTGAGTCAGTGCTGTAGTGTCTGTTGACCCTGTGCTCCAGTGGGTGTTGACCCTGTGCTCCAGTGGGTGTTGACCCTATGCTCCAGTGTGTGTTGACTCTGTGCTCCAGTGTTTGTTGACCCTTTGCTCCAGTGTGTTTAGACCCTGTGTTCCAGTATGTGTTGCCACTGTACTCCAGTGTCTGTTGACCCTGTGCTCCAGTGTGTGTAGACACTGAGCTCCAGTGGTTGTTGAGCTGGTGCTCCAGTGTGCGTTGACCCTGTGCTCCAGTGTGTGTGGACTCTGTTCCCCAGTGTGTGTTCCCCCTGTGCTCCAGTGTGTGTTGATCCAGTGCTCCAGTGTCTTTTGACCCAGCGCTCCAATGTGTGTTGACCATGTGCTCCAGTGTGTGTTGACCCTGTGCTACAGTGCGTATTGACCCTGTGCTCCAGTGGGTGTTGACCATGTGCTCCACTGTGTGTTGACCCTGTGCTCCAGTGCATGTTGACCCTGTGATCCTGTGTGTGTTGACCCTGTGTTCCAGTATGTGTTCTTCCTGTGCTTCATTGAGATTTGACCCTGTGTTCCAGTGTGTGTTGACCCTGTGCTCCAGTGTGTGTTGACTCTGTGCTCCAGTGTGTGTTGACACTGTCATCCCATGTGTGTGGACTCTGTGCTCCAGTGTGTGTTGACCCTGTGCTCCAGTGTGTGCTGACCCTGTTCTCCTATGTGTGTTGACCCTGTGTTCCAGTGTGTATTGACCCTGTGGTCCAGTGTGTGTTCTCCTTGTGCTCCATTTTGTATTGACCCTGTGTTGCAGTGTGTGTTGACCATGTGCTCCAGTGTTTGCTGACCCAGTACTCCAGTGTGTGTTGACCTTGTGCTCCAGTCTGTGTTGTCCCTGTGCTCCAGCCTGAGTTCACCATGTGTGCCAGTGTGTGTTGTCCCTGTGCTCCAGTGTGTGTTGTCCCTGTGCTCCAGTGTGTGTTGACCCTGTGCTCCAGTGTGTGTTGACCCAGTGCTCCAGTGTGTGTTGACCCACTGCTCCAGTGTGTGTTGACCATCTGCTCTAGTATGTGTTGACCCTGGGATCCGGTGTGTGTTGGCCCTCTGCTCCAGTGTGTGTTGACCCTCTGCTCCAGTGTCTGTTGACCCTGTGATCCAGTGTGTGTTGACACTCTGTTCCAGTGTGTGGTGACCCTGTGCTCCAGTGTGTGCTGATCTGTGCTCCAATATTTTGGACCCTCTGCACCAGTGTGTGTTGACTCTGGGCTCCAGTATGTGCTGACCCTGTGCTCCAGAGTGTGTTGATCCTGTGCTCCAGTGCATATTGACCCTGTGCTCCAATGTGTGTTGATCCGGTGCTCCAGTGTGTGTTGACCCTGTGCTCCCGTGCTTGCTGACCCTGTGATCCTGTATGTGTTGACTCTCTGTTCCAGTGTCTGTTGACCCTGTGCTCCAGTGTGTGTTGAACCAGTGCTCCAGTGTGTGTTGACCCACTGCTCCAGTGTGTGTTGACCCTCTGCTCCAGTGTGTGTTGACCCTGTGCTCATGTGTGTGCTGACACTGTGTTCCAGTGTGTGTTGAACCAGTGCTCCAGTGTGTGTTGAACCAGTGCTCCAGTGTGTGTTGACCCACTGCTCCAGTGTGTGTTGACCCTGTGCTCCAGTGTGTGTTGACCCTGTGATCCAGTGTGTGCTGACACTGTGTTCCAGTGTGTGTTGACCCACTGCTCCAGTGTGTGTTGACCATCTGCTCTAGCATGTGTTGACCCTGGGATCCGGTGTGTGTTGGCCCTGTGCTCCAGTGTGTGTTGACCCACTGCTCCAGTGTGTGTTGACCCTGTGCTCCAGTGTGTGTTGACCCTGTGATCCAGTGTGTGCTGACACTGTGTTCCAGTGTGTGTTGACCCAGTGCTCCAGTGTGTGTTGACCCAGTGCTCCAGTGTGTGTTGACCCAGTGCTCCAGTGTGTGCTGATCTGTGCTCCAATATTTTTGACCCCCTGCTCCAGTGTGTGTTGACCCTGTGATCCAGTGTGTGCTGACACTGTGTTCCAGTATGTGCTGACCCTGTGCACCAGAATGTGTTGACCCTGTGCTCCAGTGTGTGTTGACCCTGTGCTCCAGTATGTGTTCTCCCTGTCCTTCATTGTGTATTGACCCTGTGTTCCAGTGTGAGTTGACCATGTCCTCCGTGTTTGTTGACCCAATGCTCCAGTGCGTATGGACCATGTGCTCCAGCCTCTGTTGACCCTCTGTTCCAGTATGTGTTGATTCTGTTCCCCAGCGTGTGTTGCCCCTGTGCTCCAGTGTGTGTTGATTCTGTGCTCCTGTGTGTGTTGACACTGTGATCCCGTGTGTGTGGACTGTGTGCTCCAGTGTGTGTTGACCCTGTGCTCCAGTGTGTGCTGACCTTTTTCTCCAGTGTGTGTTGACCCTGTGCTCCAGTGTGTATTGACTCTGTGTTCTAGTGTGTGTTGACCATGTGCTCCAGTGTTTGCTGGCCCAGTGCTCCAATGTGTGTGGACTATGTGCTCCAGCCTGTGTTGACCCTGTGCTCCAGTGTGTGTTGACTCTGCTCTAGTGTGGGTTGACTCTGTGCTACAGTGTGTGCTGACCATGTGCTCCATCCTGAGTTGACCATGTGCTCCAGTGTGTGTTGACCCAGTGCTCCAGCGTGTGTTGAGTCAGTGCTGTAGTGTCTGTTGACCCTGTGCTCCAGTGGGTGTTGACCCTGTGCTCCAGTGGGTGTTGACCCTATGCTCCAGTGTGTGTTGACTCTGTGCTCCAGTGTTTGTTGACCCTTTGCTCCAGTGTGTTTAGACCCTGTGTTCCAGTATGTGTTGCCACTGTACTCCAGTGTCTGTTGACCCTGTGCTCCAGTGTGTGTAGACCCTGAGCTCCAGTGGTTGTTGAGCTGGTGCTCCAGTGTGCGTTGACCCTGTGCTCCAGTGTGTGTGGACTCTGTTCCCCAGTGTGTGTTCCCCCTGTGCTCCAGTGTGTGTTGATCCAGTGCTCCAGTGTCTTTTGACCCAGCGCTCCAATGTGTGTTGACCATGTGCTCCAGTGTGTGTTGACCCTGTGCTACAGTGCGTATTGACCCTGTGCTCCAGTGGGTGTTGACCATGTGCTCCACTGTGTGTTCACCCTGTGCTCCAGTGCATGTTGACCCTGTGATCCTGTGTGTGTTGACCCTGTGTTCCAGTATGTGTTCTTCCTGTGCTTCATTGAGATTTGACCCTGTGTTCCAGTGTGTGTTGACCCTGTGCTCCAGTGTGTGTTGACTCTGTGCTCCAGTGTGTGTTGACACTGTCATCCCATGTGTGTGGACTCTGTGCTCCAGTGTGTGTTGACCCTGTGCTCCAGTGTGTGCTGACCCTGTTCTCCTATGTGTGTTGACCCTGTGTTCCAGTGTGTATTGACCCTGTGGTCCAGTGTGTGTTCTCCTTGTGCTCCATTTTGTATTGACCCTGTGTTGCAGTGTGTGTTGACCATGTGCTCCAGTGTTTGCTGACCCAGTACTCCAGTGTGTGTTGACCTTGTGCTCCAGTCTGTGTTGACCCTGTGCTCCAGCCTGAGTTCACCATGTGTGCCAGTGTGTGTTGTCCCTGTGCTCCAGTGTGTGTTGTCCCTGTGCTCCAGTGTGTGTTGACCCTGTGCTCCAGTGTGTGTTGACCCAGTGCTCCAGTGTGTGTTGACCCACTGCTCCAGTGTGTGTTGACCATCTGCTCTAGTATGTGTTGACCCTGGGATCCGGTGTGTGTTGGCCCTCTGCTCCAGTGTGTGTTGACCCTCTGCTCCAGTGTCTGTTGACCCTGTGATCCAGTGTGTGTTGACACTCTGTTCCAGTGTGTGGTGACCCTGTGCTCCAGTGTGTGCTGATCTGTGCTCCAATATTTTGGACCCTCTGCACCAGTGTGTGTTGACTCTGGGCTCCAGTATGTGCTGACCCTGTGCTCCAGAGTGTGTTGATCCTGTGCTCCAGTGCATATTGACCCTGTGCTCCAATGTGTGTTGATCCGGTGCTCCAGTGTGTGTTGACCCTGTGCTCCCGTGCTTGCTGACCCTGTGATCCTGTATGTGTTGACTCTCTGTTCCAGTGTCTGTTGACCCTGTGCTCCAGTGTGTGTTGAACCAGTGCTCCAGTGTGTGTTGACCCACTGCTCCAGTGTGTGTTGACCCTCTGCTCCAGTGTGTGTTGACCCTGTGCTCATGTGTGTGCTGACACTGTGTTCCAGTGTGTGTTGAACCAGTGCTCCAGTGTGTGTTGAACCAGTGCTCCAGTGTGTGTTGACCCACTGCTCCAGTGTGTGTTGACCCTGTGCTCCAGTGTGTGTTGACCCTGTGATCCAGTGTGTGCTGACACTGTGTTCCAGTGTGTGTTGACCCACTGCTCCAGTGTGTGTTGACCATCTGCTCTAGCATGTGTTGACCCTGGGATCCGGTGTGTGTTGGCCCTGTGCTCCAGTGTGTGTTGACCCACTGCTCCAGTGTGTGTTGACCCACTGCTCCAGTGTGTGTTGACCCTCTGCTCCAGTGTGTGTTGACCCTGTGATCCAGTGTGTGCTGACACTGTGTTCCAGTGTGTGTTGACCCAGTGCTCCAGTGTGTGTAGACCCTGTGCTCCAGTGTGTGTTGACCCTGTGCTCCAGTGTGTGTTGACCCTGTGCTCCAGTGGGTGTTGACCCTGTGGTCCAGTGTGTCTTGACCCTGTGCTCCAGTGTGTGTTGACCCTGTGCTCCAGTGTGTGTTGACCCTGTGCTCCAGTGGGTGTTGACTCGTGCTATAGTGGTTGTTGAACACGTGCTCCAGTCTGTGTTGACCCTGTGATCCAGTGTGTGTTGACCCTGTGCTCCAGTGCATTTTGACCCTGTGATCCCATGTGTGTTGACACTGTGCTCCAGTTTGTGTTAACCCTGTGCTCCAGTGTTTGCTGACCCTGTGCTCCAGTCTGTGTTGACCCTGTGTTCCAGTGTGTTTTCTCTCTGTGCTTCATTGTGTATTGACACTGTGTTCCAGTGTGTGTTGACCGTGTGCTCCAGTGGTTGTTCACCCTGTGTTCCAGTGTGTGTTGACCATGTGCTCCAGTGATTGTTGACCCAGTGCTACAGTGTGTGTTGACTCTGTGCTCCAGTGTGAGTTGACACTGTGATCCCGTGTGTGCGGACTCTGTGCTCCAGTATAAGTTGATCCTGTGCTCCAGTGGGTGTAGACCATGTGCTCCCGTGTGTGTAGAGCCAGTGCTGCAGTGTGTGCTGAACCGGTGCTCCAGTGTGTGTTGACCCTGTGCTCCACTGTGTGTAGACCATGTGCCCCCGTGTGTGTTGACTCTGTGCTCCAGTGTGTGTTGATTCTGTGCTCCAGTGTGCATTGACACTGTGCTCCAGTGTGTGTTGCCCATGTGCTCCTGTGTGTGTTGACTCGGTGCTCCAGTGTGTGTTGACCATGTGATCCAGCTGTTTTGACACTGTGCTCCAGACTGTGTTGACCCTGTGCTCCAGGGTGTGTTTATCCTGTGGTCCAGTGGGTGTTGACTCTGTGCTCCAGTGTGTGTTGTCCCTGTGCTCCAGTGTGTGTTCTCCTTGTGCTCCATTGTGTACTTACCCTGTGTTCCACTGTGTGTTGACCCTGTGCTCCAGTGTGTGTTCTCCTTGTGCTCCATTGTGTACTTACCCTGTGTTCCACTGTGTGTTGACCCTGTGCTCCAGTGTGTGTTTTCCTTGTGCTCCATTGTGTATTGACCCTGTGTTCGTGTGTGTTCGCCCTGTGCTCCAGTGTGTGTTGACGCTGTGTTCCAGTGTGTGTTGACCATGTGCTCCAGTGTTTGTTGACCATCTGCTCTAGTATGTGTTGACCCTGGGATCCGGTGTGTGTTGGCCCTGTGCTCCAGTGTGTGTTGACCCAGTGCTCCAGTGTGTGTTGACCCTGTGCTCCAGTGTGTGTTGACCATGTGCTCCAGCCTGTGTTGAGCTTGTGCTGCAGTGTGTGTTCACCCTGTGCTCCAGTGTGTGTTGACTTTGTTCTACCGTGCATGTTGACCGTGTGCTTCAGACTGTGTTTACCTTGTGCTCCAGTGTGTGTTGACTCTGTGCTCCAGTGTGTGTTGACTCTGTGCTCCAGAGTGTGCTGACCATGTGCTCCAGCCTGAGTTGACCATGTGCGTCAGTGTGTGTTGACCATGGGATCCGGTGTGTTTTGGCCCTGTGCTCCAGTGTGTGTTGACCCTGTGCTCCAGTGTGTGTTGACCCTGTGCTCCAGTGTGAGTTGACTCTGTGCTCCAGTGTGTTGATCATGTGCTCCATTGTGTGTTCACCCTGTGCTCCAGTTGATGTTGACCCTTTGCTCCAGTATGTGCTGACCCTGTGCTCCAGAGTGTGTTGACCCTGTGCTCCAGTGTGTGTTGACCCTGTGCTTCATTGCGTATTGACACTGTGTTCCAGTGTGTGTTGACCATGTGCTCCGTGTTTGTTGACCCAATTCTCCAGTGCGTATGGACCATGTGCTCCAGCCTCTGTTGACCCTGTGCTCCAGTACGTGTTGATTCTGTTCCCCAGTGTGTGTTGCCCCTGTACTCCTGTGTGTTTTGACTCTGTGCTCCAGTGTGTGTTGACCCTGTGCTCCAGTTTGTGCTGACACTGTTCTCCAGTGTGTGTTGACACTGTGCTCCAGTGTGCATTGACCCTGTGTTCCAATGTGTGTTGACCATGTGCTCCAGTGTTTGCTGGCCCAGTGCTCCAGTGTGTGTGGACCATGTGCTCGAGCCTGTGTTGACTCTGCGTTCCAGTGTGCGCTGACCCTGTGCTCCAGTGAGTGTTGACTCAGTGCTCCAGTGTGTGCTGACGCTGTGCTCAAGTGTGTGTAGACCATGTGCGCCCGTGTGTGTTGACTCTGTGCTCCAGTGTGTGTTGACCCTGTGCTCCAGTGTGTGTTGACCCTGTGCTCCAGTGTGTGTTGACCCTGTGCTCCTGTGTGTGTTGACCCTGTGCTCCAGTGTGTGCAGACCATGTGCGCCCGTGTGTGTTGACTCTGTGCTCCAGTGTGTGTAGACCCTGTGTTCCAGTGTGTGTTGACTCTGGGATCCGGTGTGTGTTGGCCCTGTGCTCCAGTGTGTGTTGACCCTGTGCTCCAGTGTGTGTTGATCCTGTGACCCCATATGTATTGACTATGTGTTCCAGTGTGTGCTGACCCTGTGCTCCAGTGAGTGTTGACCATGTGCACCGTGTTTGTTGACCCAGTGCTCGAGTGCGTGTGGACCATGTGCTGCAGCCTGTGTTGACTCTGTGCTCCAGTGTGTGTTGTCACTGTGCTCCCGTGTGTGCTGACCCTGTGCTCCAGTGAGTGTTGACTCTATGATCCAGTGTGCGCTGAGACTGTGCTCAAGTGTGTGTTAACCCTGTGTTCCAGTGTGTGTTGACCCTGTGCTCCAGTGTGTGTAGACCATGTGCTCCCGTGTGTGTTGACTCTGTGCTCCAGTGTGTGTTGACACTGTGCTCCTGTGTGTGTTGCCCATGTGCTCCTGTGTGTGTTGACTCGGTGCTCCAGTGTGTGCTGACCATGTGCTCCAGCTGTTTTGACACTGTGTTCCAGTGTGTGTTGACCCGATGCTCCAGGGTGTGTTTATCCTGTGGTCCAGTGTGTGTTGACTCTGTGCTCAAGTGTGTGTTGACCCTGTGCTCCAGTTTGTGTTCTCTTTGTGCTCCATTGTGTATTTACCCTGTGTTCCAGTGTGTGTTGACCCTGTGGTCCAGTGGGTGTAGACTCTGTGCTCCAGTGTGTGTTGACCCTGTGCTCCAGTGTTTGCTGCTCCAGTGCGTGTGGACCCTGTGCTCCAGTTTGTGTTGACTCTGTGCCCCAGTGTGTGTTGACTCTGTTCTCCCGTGCATGTTGACCGTGTGCTCCAGCCTGTGATGACCCTGTGCTCCAGTGTGTGTTGACTCTGTGCTCCAGTGTGTGTGGACCATGTGCTCCAGCCTGAGTTCACCGTGTGTGCCAGTGTGTGTTGACCCTGTGCTCCAGTGTGTGTTGACCCTGTGCTCCAGTGTGTGTTGACCCTGTGCTCCAGTGTGTGTTGACCCAGTGCTCCAGTGTGTGTTGACCCACTGCTCCAGTGTGTGTTGACCATCTGCTCTAGGATGTGTTGATCCTGTGATCCGGTGTGTGTTGGCCCATTGCTCCAATGTGTGTTGACCCTCTGCTCCAGTGTGTGTTGACCCTGTGATCCAGTGTGTGTTGACACTGTGTTCTAGTGTGTGTTGACCCTGTGATCCAGTGTGTGCTGATCTGTTCTCCAATATTTTGGACCCTCTGCACCAGTGTGTGTTGACTCTGGGCTCAAGTATGTGCTGACCCTGTGCTCCAGAGTGCGTTGACCCTGTGCTCCAGTGTGTGTTGACCCTGTGCTCCAGTGTGTGTTGACCCTGTGAACCAGTGTGTGTTGACCATTTGCTCCAGTGTGTGTTCTCCCTATGCTTCATTGCGTATTGACCCTGTGTTCCCGTGTGTGTTGACCATGTGCTCCGTGTTTGTTGAACCAATGCCCCAGTGCATATGGACAATGTGCTCCAGCCTCTGTTGACCCTGTGCTCCAGTACGTGTTGATTCTGTTCCCCAGTGTGTGTTGCCCCTGTACTCCAGTGTGTGTTGACACTGTGCTCCAGTGTGTGCTCTCCTTGTGCTCCATTTTATATTGATCCTGTGTTCCAGTGTGTGTTGACCATGTGCTCCAGTGTTTGCTGACCCAGTGCTGCAGTGCGTGTGGAACCTGTGCTCCAGTTTGTGTTGACTCTGTGCCCCAGTGTGTGTTGACTCTGTTCTCCCGTGCATGTTGACCGTGTGCTCCAGCCTGTGTTTACCCTGTGCTCCAGTGTGTGTTGACTCTGTGCTCCAGTGTGTGCTGACCATGTGCTCCAGCCTGAGTTCACCATGTGTGCCAGTGTGTGTTGACCCTATGCTCCAGTGTGTGTTGACCCAGTGCTCCAGTGTGTGTTGACCCACTGCTCCAGTGTGTGTTGACCATCTGCTCTAGTATGTGTTGACCCTGGGATCCGGTGTGTGTTGGCCCTGTGTTCCAGTGTGTGTTGACCCTGGGCTCCAGTGTGTGCTGATCTGTGCTCCAATATTTTGGACCCTCTGCTCCAGTGTGTGTTGAATCTGGGCTCCAGTATGTGCTGACCCTGTGCGCCAGAATGTGTTGACCCTGTGCTCCAGAGTGTGTTGACCCTGTGCTCCAGTGTGTGTTGACCCACTGCTCCAGTGTGTGTTGACCCTGTGCTCCAGTGTGTGTTCTCCCTGTGCTTCATTGTGTATTTACCCTGTGTTCCAGTGTGAGTTGACCATGTGCTCCGTGTTTGTTGACCCAATGCTCCAGTGCGTATGGACCATGTGCTCCAGCCTCTGTTGACCCTGTGTTCCAGTACGTGTTGATTCTGTTCCCCAGCGTGTGTTGCCACTGTGCTCCAGTGTGTGTTGACTCTGTGCTCCTGTGTGTGTTGACACTGTGATCCCGTGTGTGTGGACTGTGTGCTCCAGTGTGTGTGGACTGTGTCCTCCAGTGTTTGCTGTCCAAGTGCTCCAATGTCTGTGGACTATGTGCTCCAGCCTGTGTTGACCCTGTGCTCCATTGTGTGTTGACTCTGCTCTAGTGTGTGTTGACTCTGTGCTACAGTGTGTGCTGACCATGTGCTCCATCCTGAGTTGACCATGTGCTCCAGTGTGTGTTGACCCAGTGCTCCAGTGTGTGTTGAGCCAGTGCTGCAGTGTCTGTTGACCCTGTGCTCCAGTGAGTGTTGACCCTGTGCTCCAGTGGGTGTTGACCCTGTGCTCCAGTGTGTGTTGACTCTTTGCTCCAGTGTGTGTTGACTCTGTGCTCCAGTGTTTGTTGACCCTTTGCTCCAGTGTGTTTAGACCCTGTGTTCCAGCATGTGTTGACCCTGTGACCCAATGCGTGTTGCCACTGTATTCCAGTGTGTGTTGACCCTGTGCTCCAGTGTGTGTAGACCCTGAGCTCCAGTGGTTGTTGACCTGGTGCGCCAGTGTGTGTTGCCCCTGTGCTCCAGTGTGTATTGTCCCTGTGGTCCAGTGTGTGCTGACCCTGTTCTCCAGTGTGTTTTGACCCTGTGTTCCAGTGTGTATTGTCCCTGTGGTCCAGTGTGTGTTCTCCTTGTGCTCCATTTTGTATTGACCCTGTGTTGCAGTGTGTGTTGACCCAGTACTCCAGTGTGTGTTGACCTTGTGCTCCAGTCTGTGTTGACCCTGTGCTCCAGCCTGAGTTCACCATGTGTGCCAATGTGTGTTGACCCTGTGCTCCAGTGTGTGTTGTCCCTGTGCTCCAGTGTGTGTTGACCCTGTGCTCCAGTGTGTGTTGACCCAGCGCTCCAGTGTGTGTTGACCCAGTGCTCCAGTGTGTGTTGACCCACTGCTCCAGTGTGTGTTGACATCTGCTCTCGTATATGTTGACCCTGGGATCCGGTGTGTGTTGGCCCTGTGCTCCAGTGTGTGTTGACCCTCTGCTCCAGTGTCTGTTGACCCTGTGATCCAGTGTGTGTTGACACTCTGTTCCAGTGTGTGGTGACCCTGTGCTCCAGTATATGCTGACCCTGTGCTCCAGAGTGTTTTGATCCGGTGCTCCAGTGTGTGTTGACCCTGTGCTCCAGTGTGGGTTGACCCTGTGATCCAGTGTGTGTTGACCCTGTGCTCCAGTTTGTGTTGACCCAGTGCGCCAGTGTGTGTTGACCCACTGCTCCAGTGTGTGTTGACCATCAGCTCTAGTATGTGTTGACCCTCTGCTCCAGTGTGTGTTGAATCTGGGCTCCAGTATGTGCTTATCCTGTGCTCCAGGTTGTGTTGACCCTGTGCTCCAGTGTGTGTTGACACTGTGCTCCAGTGTGTGTTTTCCTTGTGCTCCAGCCTGTGTTGACCCTGTGCTCCAGTTTGTGTTGACGATGTGCTGCAGTGTGTGCTGACGTTGTCCACCAGTGTGTTTTGACCCTGTGTTCGTGTGTGTGTTCGCCCTGTGCTCCAGTGTGTGTTGATGCTGTTTTCCAGTGTGTGTTGACCATGTGCTCCAGTGTTTGTTGACCCAGTGCCCCTGTGTGAGTAAACCTTGTGCTCCAGTGGGTGTTGGCCATGTGCTCCAGTGTGAGTTGACCCTGTGCTCCAGTTTGAGTTGACTCTGTGCTCCAGCGTGTTGATCATGTGCTCCATTGTGTGTTACCCCTGTGCTCCAGTGTGTATTGACTCTGTTCCCCGGAGTGTGTTGCCCCTGCACTCCAATATGTGTAGACCCTGTGCTCCAGTATGTGTTGACCCTGCGATCCAGTGTGTGTTGCTCCTGTACTCCAGTGCATGTTGACCCTGTGCTCCAGCGTGTGTAGGCCCTGTGCTCCAGTGGGTGTGGACCCTGTGCTCCAGTGGGTGTTGACCCAGTGCTCCAGTGTTTGTTGACCCAGTGCTCCAGTGTGTGTTGACCCAGTGCTCCAGTGTGTGTTGACCCAGTGCTCCAGTGTGTGTTGACTCTGGTCCAGTGTGTGTTGGCTCTGTTCTCCGGTGTTTCTTGACTCTGTTCCCCAATGTGTGTAGACCCTGTGCTCCAGTATGTGTTGACCCTGTGATCCAGTGTGTGTTGCCACTGTACTCCAGTGCATGTTGACCCTGTGCTCCAGTGTATGTAGGCCCTTTGCTCCAGTGGGTGTGGACCCTGTGCTCCAGTGGGTGTTGACACAGTGCTCCAGTGTTTGTTGACCCAGTGCTCCAGTGTGTGTTGACCCAGTGCTCCAGTGTGTGTTGACTCTGGTCCAGTGTGTGTTGGCTCTGTTCCCGGTGTTTCTTGACTCTGTTCCCCAATGTGTGTAGACCCTGTGCTCCAGTATGTGTTGACCCTGTGATCCAGTGAGTGTTGCCACTGTACTCCAGTGCATGTTGACTCTGTGCTCCAGTGGGTGTAGCCCCTGTGCTCCAGTGGGTGTTGACCCAGTGCTCCAGTGTGTGTTGACCCAATGCTCCAGTGTGTGTTGACCCAGTGCTCCAGTGTGTGTAGACCCTGTGCTCCAGTGTGTGTTGACCCTGTGCTCCAGTGTATGTTGACTCTGTGCTCCAGTGTGTGTTGACCCTGTGCTCCAGTGTGTGTTGACTCTGTGCTCCAGTGGTTGTTGACCACGTGCTGCTGTCTGTGTTGACCCTGTGCTCCAGTGCGTTTTGACCCTGTGATCCCATGTGTGTTGTCTCTGTTCTTCATTGTGTATTGACACTGTGTTCCAGTATGTGTTGACCCTGTGCTCCAGTGGTTGGTCACCCTGTGTTCCAGTGTGTGTTGACCATGTGCTCCAGTGATTGTTGACCCAGTGCTACAGTGTTTGCTGGCCTGTGTTGACCATGTTCTCCAGCGTGTGTTGACTCTGTTCTCCAGTGTGTGTTGCCCCTGTACTGCAGTGTCTGTTGACTCTGTGCTCCAGTGTGTGTTGAACCTGTGCTCCAGTGTGAGTAGACCATGTGCTCCCATGTGTGTTGAGCCAGTGCTGCAGTGTGTGCTGAACCTGTGCTCCAGTGTCTGTTGACCCTGTGCTCCAGTGTGTGTGGACTATGTGCTCCTGCCTGTGTTGACCCTGTGCTCCAGTGTGTGTTGACTCTGCTCTAGTGTGTTTTGACCATGTGCTCCAGTGTATGTTGACCCTGTGCTCCAGTCTGTGTCGACCCTGTGCTCCAGTGTATGTTGACCATGTGCTCCAGCCTGTGTTGACCCTTTGCTCCAGTGTGTGTTGTCACGGTGCTCCAGTGTGTGTTGACTCTGTGCTACAGTGTGTGTTGACCCTGTGCTCCAGTGTGTGTAGACCATGTGCTCCAGTGTGTGTTGAGCCAGTGCTGCAGTGTATGTTGACCCTGTGCTCCAGTGTGTTTCGACTCTGTTCCACGGAGTGTTTTGCCCCTGTGCTCCAGTATGTGTTGACCCTGTGATCCAGTGTGTGTAGGCCCTTTGCTCCAGTGGGTGTGGACCCTGTGCTCCAGTCGCTGTTGACCCAGTGCTCCAGTGTTTGTTGACCCAATGCTCCAGTGTATGTTAACCCAGTGCTCCAGTGTGTGTTGAACCAGTGCTCCAGTGTGTGTTGACTCTGGTCCAGTGTGTGTTGGCTCTGGTCCAGTGTGTGTTGGCTCTGGTCCAGTGTGTGCTGGCTCTGGTCCAGTGTGTGTTGGCTCTGGTCCAGTGTGTGTTGGCTCTGGTCAGTGTGTGTTGGCTCTGTTCTCCGGTGTTTGTTGACTCTGTTCCCCAATGTGTGTTGCCCCTGTACTCCAGTGCATGTTGACCCTGTGCTCCAGTGTGTGTCAACCCTGTGCTCCAGTGGGTGTAGACCCTGTGCTCCAGTGGGTGTTGACCCAGTGCTCCAGTGTGTGTTGAGTCAGTGCTCCAGTGTGTGTTGACCCTGTGCTCCAGTGTGTGTTGACGCTGTGCTCCAGTGGTTGTTGACCACGTGCTCCAGTGTGTGTTGACCCTGTTCTCCAGCATGTGTTGACTCTGTTCTCCAGTGTGTGTTGAAATTGTGATCCCGTGTGTGTGGACTCTGTGCTCCAGTGTGTGTTGATCCTGTGCTCCAGTGTGTGTAGACCATGTGTTCCCGAGTGTGTTGAGCCAGTGCTGCAGTGTGTGCTGAACCTGTGCTCCATTGTCTGATGACCCTGTGCTCCAGTGTGTGTTGACCCTATGCTCCGGTGTGTGTTGACTCTGTGCTCCAGTGTTTGTTGACCCTTTGCTCCAGTGTGTGTTGGACTTGTGCTACAGTGCATATTGACCCTGTGCTCCAATGTGTGTTGATCCGGTGCTCCAGTGTGTGTTGACCCTGTGCTCCCGTGCGTGCTGACCCTGTGATCCTGTATGTGTTGACTCTCTGTTCCAGTGTCTGTTGACCCTGTGCTCCAGTGTGTGTTGAACCAGTGCTCCAGTGTGTGTTGACCCACTGCTCCAATGTGTGTTGACCATCTGCTCTAGTATGTGTTGACCCTGGGATCCGGTGTGTGCTGACACTGTGTTCCAGTGTGTGTTGACCCAGTGCTCCAGTGTGTGTTGACCCATTGCTCTAGTGTGTGTTGACTCTAGTCCAGTGTGTGTTGGCTCAGTTCTCCGGTGTTTGTTGACCCTGTTCCCCAATGTGTGTAGACCCTGTGCTCCAGTGTGTGTTGACCCTGTGCTCCAGTGTGTGTTGACCCTGTGATCCAGTGTGTGCTGACACTGTGTTCCAGTGTGTGTTGACCCAGTGCTCCAGTGTGTGTTGACCCAGTGCTCCAGTGTGTGTTGACCCAGTGCTCCAGTGTGTGCTGATCTGTGCTCCAATATTTTTGACCCCCTGCTCCAGTGTGTGTTGACCCTGTGATCCAGTGTGTGCTGACACTGTGTTCCAGTATGTGCTAACCCTGTGCACCAGAATGTGTTGACCCTGTGCTCCAGTGTGTGTTGACCCTGTGCTCCAGTATGTGTTCTCCCTGTCCTTCATTGTGTATTGACCCTGTGTTCCAGTGTGAGTTGACCATGTCCTCCGTGTTTGTTGACCCAATGCTCCAGTGCGTATGGACCATGTGCTCCAGCCTCTGTTGACCCTCTGTTCCAGTACGTGTTGATTCTGTTCCCCAGCGTGTGTTGCCCCTGTGCTCCAGTGTGTGTTGATTCTGTGCTCCTGTGTGTGTTGACACTGTGATCCCGTGTGTGTGGACTGTGTGCTCCAGTGTGTGTTGACCCTGTGCTCCAGTGTGTGCTGACCTTGTTCTCCAGTGTGTGTTGACCCTGTGCTCCAGTGTGTATTGACTCTGTGTTCTAGTGTGTGTTGACCATGTGCTCCAGTGTTTGCTGGCCCAGTGCTCCAATGTGTGTGGACTATGTGCTCCAGCCTGTGTTGACCCTGTGCTCCAGTGTGTGTTGACTCTGCTCTAGTGTGGGTTGACTCTGTGCTACAGTGTGTGCTGACCATGTGCTCCATCCTGAGTTGACCATGTGCTCCAGTGTGTGTTGACCCAGTGCTCCAGCGTGTGTTGAGTCAGTGCTGTAGTGTCTGTTGACCCTGTGCTCCAGTGGGTGTTGACCCTGTGCTCCAGTGGGTGTTGACCCTATGCTCCAGTGTGTGTTGACTCTGTGCTCCAGTGTTTGTTGACCCTTTGCTCCAGTGTGTTTAGACCCTGTGTTCCAGTATGTGTTGCCACTGTACTCCAGTGTCTGTTGACCCTGTGCTCCAGTGTGTTTCGACTCTGTTCCACGGAGTGTTTTGCCCCTGTGCTCCAGTATGTGTTGAACCTGTGATCCAGTGTGTGTAGGCCCTTTGCTCCAGTGGGTGTGGACCCTGTGCTCCAGTCGCTGTTGACCCAGTGCTCCAGTGTTTGTTGACCCAATGCTCCAGTGTATGTTAACCCAGTGCTCCAGTGTGTGTTGAACCAGTGCTCCAGTGTGTGTTGACTCTGGTCCAGTGTGTGTTGGCTCTGGTCCAGTGTGTGTTGGCTCTGGTCCCGTGTGTGTTGGCTCTGGTCCAGTGTGTGTTGGCTCTGGTCCAGTGTGTGTTGGCTCTGGTCAGTGTGTGTTGGCTCTGTTCTCCGGTGTTTGTTGACTCTGTTCCCCAATGTGTGTTGCCCCTGTACTCCAGTGCATGTTGACCCTGTGCTCCAGTGTGTGTCAACCCTGTGCTCCAGTGGGTGTAGACCCTGTGCTCCAGTGGGTGTTGACCCAGTGCTCCAGTGTGTGTTGAGTCAGTGCTCCAGTGTGTGTTGACCCTGTGCTCCAGTGTGTGTTGACGCTGTGCTCCAGTGGTTGTTGACCACGTGCTCCAGTTTGTGTTGACCCTGTTCTCCAGCATGTGTTGACTCTGTTCTCCAGTGTGTGTTGAAATTGTGATCCCGTGTGTGTGGACTCTGTGCTCCAGTGTGTGTTGATCCTGTGCTCCAGTGTGTGTAGACCATGTGTTCCCGAGTGTGTTGAGCCAGTGCTGCAGTGTGTGCTGAACCTGTGCTCCATTGTCTGATGACCCTGTGCTCCAGTGTGTGTTGACCCTATGCTCCGGTGTGTGTTGACTCTGTGCTCGAGTGTTTGTTGACCCTTTGCTCCAGTGTGTGTTGGACTTGTGCTACAGTGCATATTGACCCTGTGCTCCAATGTGTGTTGATCCGGTGCTCCAGTGTGTGTTGACCCTGTGCTCCCGTGCGTGCTGACCCTGTGATCCTGTATGTGTTGACTCTCTGTTCCAGTGTCTGTTGACCCTGTGCTCCAGTGTGTGTTGAACCAGTGCTCCAGTGTGTGTTGACCCACTGCTCCAATGTGTGTTGACCATCTGCTCTAGTATGTGTTGACCCTGGGATCCGGTGTGTGCTGACACTGTGTTCCAGTGTGTGTTGACCCAGTGCTCCAGTGTGTGGACCCATTGCTCCAGTGTGTGTTGACTCTAGTCCAGTGTGTGTTGGCTCAGTTCTCCGGTGTTTGTTGACCCTGTTCCCCAATGTGTGTAGACCCTGTGCTCCAGTGTGTGTTGACCCTGTGCTCCAGTGTGTGTTGACCCTGTGATCCAGTGTGTGCTGACACTGTGTTCCAGTGTGTGTTGACCCAGTGCTCCAGTGTGTGTTGACCCAGTGCTCCAGTGTGTGTTGACCCAGTGCTCCAGTGTGTGCTGATCTGTGCTCCAATATTTTTGACCCCCTGCTCCAGTGTGTGTTGACCCTGTGATCCAGTGTGTGCTGACACTGTGTTCCAGTATGTGCTGACCCTGTGCACCAGAATGTGTTGACCCTGTGCTCCAGTGTGTGTTGACCCTGTGCTCCAGTATGTGTTCTCCCTGTCCTTCATTGTGTATTGACCCTGTGTTCCAGTGTGAGTTGACCATGTCCTCCGTGTTTGTTGACCCAATGCTCCAGTGCGTATGGACCATGTGCTCCAGCCTCTGTTGACCCTCTGTTCCAGTACGTGTTGATTCTGTTCCCCAGCGTGTGTTGCCCCTGTGCTCCAGTGTGTGTTGATTCTGTGCTCCTGTGTGTGTTGACACTGTGATCCCGTGTGTGTGGACTGTGTGCTCCAGTGTGTGTTGACCCTGTGCTCCAGTGTGTGCTGACCTTGTTCTCCAGTGTGTGTTGACCCTGTGCTCCAGTGTGTATTGACTCTGTGTTCTAGTGTGTGTTGACCATGTGCTCCAGTGTTTGCTGGCCCAGTGCTCCAATGTGTGTGGACTATGTGCTCCAGCCTGTGTTGACCCTGTGCTCCAGTGTGTGTTGACTCTGCTCTAGTGTGGGTTGACTCTGTGCTACAGTGTGTGCTGACCATGTGCTCCATCCTGAGTTGACCATGTGCTCCAGTGTGTGTTGACCCAGTGCTCCAGCGTGTGTTGAGTCAGTGCTGTAGTGTCTGTTGACCCTGTGCTCCAGTGGGTGTTGACCCTGTGCTCCAGTGGGTGTTGACCCTATGCTCCAGTGTGTGTTGACTCTGTGCTCCAGTGTTTGTTGACCCTTTGCTCCAGTGTGTTTAGACCCTGTGTTCCAGTATGTGTTGCCACTGTACTCCAGTGTCTGTTGACCCTGTGCTCCAGTGTGTGTAGACCCTGAGCTCCAGTGGTTGTTGAGCTGGTGCTCCAGTGTGCGTTGACCCTGTGCTCCAGTGTGTGTGGACTCTGTTCCCCAGTGTGTGTTCCCCCTGTGCTCCAGTGTGTGTTGACCCAGTGCTCCAGTGTCTTTTGACCCAGCGCTCCAATGTGTGTTGACCATGTGCTCCAGTGTGTGTTGACCCTGTGCTACAGTGCGTATTGACCCTGTGCTCCAGTGGGTGTTGACCATGTGCTCCACTGTGTGTTGACCCTGTGCTCCAGTGCATGTTGACCCTGTGATCCTGTGTGTGTTGACCCTGTGTTCCAGTATGTGTTCTTCCTGTGCTTCATTGAGATTTGACCCTGTGTTCCAGTGTGTGTTGACCCTGTGCTCCAGTGTGTGTTGACTCTGTGCTCCAGTGTGTGTTGACACTGTCATCCCATGTGTGTGGACTCTGTGCTCCAGTGTGTGTTGACCCTGTGCTCCAGTGTGTGCTGACCCTGTTCTCCTATGTGTGTTGACCCTGTGTTCCAGTGTGTATTGACCCTGTGGTCCAGTGTGTGTTCTCCTTGTGCTCCATTTTGTATTGACCCTGTGTTGCAGTGTGTGTTGACCATGTGCTCCAGTGTTTGCTGACCCAGTACTCCAGTGTGTGTTGACCTTGTGCTCCAGTCTGTGTTGACCCTGTGCTCCAGCCTGAGTTCACCATGTGTGCCAGTGTGTGTTGTCCCTGTGCTCCAGTGTGTGTTGTCCCTGTGCTCCAGTGTGTGTTGACCCTGTGCTCCAGTGTGTGTTGACCCAGTGCTCCAGTGTGTGTTGACCCACTGCTCCAGTGTGTGTTGACCATCTGCTCTAGTATGTGTTGACCCTGGGATCCGGTGTGTGTTGGCCCTCTGCTCCAGTGTGTGTTGACCCTCTGCTCCAGTGTCTGTTGACCCTGTGATCCAGTGTGTGTTGACACTCTGTTCCAGTGTGTGGTGACCCTGTGCTCCAGTGTGTGCTGATCTGTGCTCCAATATTTTGGACCCTCTGCTCCAGTGTGTGTTGACTCTGGGCTCCAGTATGTGCTGACCCTGTGCTCCAGAGTGTGTTGATCCTGTGCTCCAGTGCATATTGACCCTGTGCTCCAATGTGTGTTGATCCGGTGCTCCAGTGTGTGTTGACCCTGTGCTCCCGTGCGTGCTGACCCTGTGATCCTGTATGTGTTGACTTTCTGTTCCAGTGTCTGTTGACCCGGTGCTCCAGTGTGTGTTGAACCAGTGCTCCAGTGTGTGTTGACCCACTGCTCCAGTGTGTGTTGACCCTCTGCTCCAGTGTGTGTTGACCCTGTGATCCAGTGTGTGCTGACACTGTGTTCCAGTGTGTGTTGAACCAGTGCTCCAGTGTGTGTTGAACCAGTGCTCCAGTGTGTGTTGACCCTGTGCTCCAGTGTGTGTTGACCCTGTGATCCAGTGTGTGCTGACACTGTGTTCCAGTGTGTGTTGACCCACTGCTCCAGTGTGTGTTGACCATCTGCTCTAGTATGTGTTGACCCTGGGATCCGGTGTGTGTTGGCCCTGTGCTCCAGTGTATGTTGACCCACTGCTCCAGTGTGTGTTGACCCACTGCTCCAGTGTGTGTTGACCCTCTGCTCCAGTGTGTGTTGACCCTGTGATCCAGTGTGTGCTGACACTGTGTTCCCGTGTGTGTTGACCCAGTGCTCCAGTGTGTGTAGACCCTGTGCTCCAGTGTGTGTTGACCCTGTGCTCCAGTGTGTGTTGACCCTGTGCTCCAGTGGGTGTTGACCCTGTGGTCCAGTGTGTCTTGACCCTGTGCTCCAGTGTGTGTTGACCCTGTGCTCCAGTGTGTGTTGACCCTGTGCTCCAGTGGGTGTTGACTCGTGCTATAGTGGTTGTTGAACACGTGCTCCAGTCTGTGTTGACCCTGTGATCCAGTGTGTGTTGACCCTGTGCTCCAGTGCATTTTGACCCTGTGATCCCATGTGTGTTGACACTGTGCTCCAGTGTTTGCTGACCCTGTGCTCCAGTCTGTGTTGACCCTGTGTTCCAGTGTGTTTTCTCTCTGTGCTTCATTGTGTATTGACACTGTGTTCCAGTGTGTGTTGACCGTGTGCTCCAGTGGTTGTTCACCCTGTGTTCCAGTGTGTGTTGACCATGTGCTCCAGTGATTGTTGACCCAGTGCTACAGTGTGTGTTGACTCTGTGCTCCAGTGTGAGTTGACACTGTGATCCCGTGTGTGCGGACTCTGTGCTCCAGTATAAGTTGATCCTGTGCTCCAGTGGGTGTAGACCATGTGCTCCCGTGTGTGTAGAGCCAGTGCTGCAGTGTGTGCTGAACCGGTGCTCCAGTGTGTGTTGACCCTGTGCTCCACTGTGTGTAGACCATGTGCCCCCGTGTGTGTTGACTCTGTGCTCCAGTGTGTGTTGATTCTGTGCTCCAGTGTGCATTGACACTGTGCTCCAGTGTGTGTTGACTCGGTGCTCCAGTGTGTGTTGACCATGTGATCCAGCTGTTTTGACACTGTGCTCCAGACTGTGTTGACCCTGTGCTCCAGGGTGTGTTTATCCTGTGGTCCAGTGGGTGTTGACTCTGTGCTCCAGTGTGTGTTGTCCCTGTGCTCCAGTGTGTGTTCTCCTTGTGCTCCATTGTGTACTTACCCTGTGTTCCACTGTGTGTTGACCCTGTGCTCCAGTGTGTGTTCTCCTTGTGCTCCATTGTGTACTTACCCTGTGTTCCACTGTGTGTTGACCCTGTGCTCCAGTGTGTGTTTTCCTTGTGCTCCATTGTGTATTGACCCTGTGTTCGTGTATGTTCGCCCTGTGCTCCAGTGTGTGTTGACGCTGTGTTCCAGTGTGTGTTGACCATGTGCTCCAGTGTTTGTTGACCATCTGCTCTAGTATGTGTTGACCCTGGGATCCGGTATGTGTTGGCCCTGTGCTCCAGTGTGTGTTGACCCTCTGCTCCAGTGTGTGTTGACGCTGTGCTCCAGTGGTTGTTGACCACATGCTCCAGTGTGTGTTGACCCTGTTCTCCAGCGTGTGTTGACTCTGTTCTCCAGTGTGTGTTGCCCCTGTACTCCAGTGTGTGTTGACTCTGTGCTCCAGTGTGTGTTGATCCTGTGCTCCAGTGTGTGTAGACCATGTGTTCCCGAGTGTGTTGAGCCAGTGCTGCAGTGTGTGCTGAACCTGTGCTCCAGTGTCTGTTGACCCTGTGCTCCAGTGTGTGTTGACCCTATGCTGCGGTGTGTGTTGACTCTGTGCTCCAGTGTTTGTTGACCCTTTGCTCCAGTGTGTGTTGAACTTGTGCTACAGTGCATATTGACCCTGGGCTCCAATGTGTGTTGATCCGGTGCTCCAGTGTGTATTGACCCTGTGCTCCCGTGCGTGCTGACCCATTGATCCTGTATGTGTTGACTCTCTGTTCCAGTGTCTGTTGACCCTGTGCTCCAGTGTGTGTTGAACCAGTGCTCCAGTGTGTGTTGACCCTCTGCTCCAGTGTGTGTTGACCCTGTGATCCAGTGTGTGCTGACACTGTGTTCCAGTGTGTGTTGACCCAGTGCTCCAGTGTGTGTTGACCCAGTGCTCCAGTGTGTGTTGACCCAGTTCTCCAGTGTGTGCTGATCTGTGCTCCAATATTTTTGACCCTCTGCTCCAGTGTGTGTTGACTCTGGGCTCCAGTATGTGCTGACCCTGTGCACCAGAATGTGTTGACCCTGTGCTCCAGAGTGTGTTGACCCTGTGCTCCAGTGTGTGTTAACCCTGTGATCCAGTGTGTGTTGACCCTGTGCTCCAGTATGTGTTCTCCCTGTCCTTCATTGTGTATTGACCCTGTGTTCCAGTGTGAGTTGACCATGTCCTCCGTGTTTGTTGACCCAATGCTCCAGTGCGTATGGACCATGTGCTCCAGCCTCTGTTGACCCTGTGTTCCAGTACGTGTTGATTCTGTTCCCCAGCGTGTGTTGCCCCTGTGCTCCAGTGTGTGTTGATTCTGTGCTCCTGTGTGTGTTGACACTGTGATCCCGTGTGTGTGGACTGTGTGCTCCAGTATGTGTTGACCCTGTGCTCCAGTGTCTGCTGACCTTGTTCTCCAGTGTGTGTTGACCATGTGCTCCAGTGTTTGCTGTCCCAGTGCTCCAATGTGTGTGGACTATGTGCTCCAGCCTGTGTTGACCCTGTGCTCCAGTGTGTGTTGACTCTGCTCTAGTGTGTGTTGACTCTGTGCTACAGTGTGTGCTGACCATGTGCTCCATCCTGAGTTGACCATGTGCTCCAGTGTCTGTTGACCCTGTGCTCCAGTGGGTGTTGAACCTGTGCTCCAGTGGGTGTTGACCCTGTGCTCCAGTGTGTGTTGACTCTGTGCTCCAGTGTGTGTTGACCCTGTGCTCCAGTGTTTGTTGACCCTTTGCTCCAGTGTGTTTAGACCCTGTGTTCCAGTATGTGTTCACCCTGTGATCCAATGTGTGTTGCCACTGTACTCCAGTGTCTGTTGACCCTCTGCTCCAGTGTGTGTAGACCCTGAGCTCCAGTGGTTGTTGACCCGGTGCTCCAGTGTGTGTTGACCCTGTGCTCCAGTGTGTGTGGACTCTGTTCCCCAGTGTGTGTTCCCCCTGTGCTCCAGTGTGAGTTGACCCAGTGCTCCAGTGTCTTTTGACCCAGCGCTCCAATGTGTGTTGACCATGTGCTCCAGTGTGTGTTGACCCTGTGCTACAGTGCGTATTGACCCTGTGCTCCAGTGGGTGTTGACCATGTGCTCCACTGTGTGTTGACCCTGTGCTCCAGTGCATGTTGACCCTGTGATCCTGTGTGTGTTGACCCTGTGTTCCAGTATGTGTTCTTCCTGTGCTTCATTGAGTTTTGACCCTGTGTTCCAGTGTGTGTTGACCCTGTGCTCCAGTGTGTGTTGACTCTGTGCTCCAGTGTGTGTTGACACTGTCATCCCATGTGTGTGGACTCTGTGCTCCAGTGTGTGTTGACCCTGTGCTCCAGTGTGTGCTGACCCTGTTCTCCTGTGTGTGTTGACCCTGTGTTCCAGTGTGTATTGACCCTGTGGTCCAGTGTGTGTTCTCCTTGTGCTCCATTTTGTATTGACCCTGTGTTGCAGTGTGTGTTGACCATGTGCTCCAGTGTTTGCTGACCCAGTACTCCAGTGTGTGTTGACCTTGTGCTCCAGTCTGTGTTGACCCTGTGCTCTAGCCTGAGTTCACCATGTGTGCCAGTGTGTGTTGACCCTGTGCTCCAGTGTGTGTTTTCCTTGTGCTCCATTGTGTATTGACCCTGTGTTCGTGTATGTTCGCCCTGTGCTCCAGTGTGTGTTGACGCTGTGTTCCAGTGTGTGTTGACCATGTGCTCCAGTGTTTGTTGACCATCTGCTCTAGTATGTGTTGACCCTGGGATCCGGTATGTGTTGGCCCTGTGCTCCAGTGTGTGTTGACCCTCTGCTCCAGTGTGTGTTGACGCTGTGCTCCAGTGGTTGTTGACCACATGCTCCAGTGTGTGTTGACCCTGTTCTCCAGCGTGTGTTGACTCTGTTCTCCAGTGTGTGTTGCCCCTGTACTCCAGTGTGTGTTGACTCTGTGTTCCAGTGTGTGTTGATCCTGTGCTCCAGTGTGTGTAGACCATGTGTTCCCGAGTGTGTTGAGCCAGTGCTGCAGTGTGTGCTGAACCTGTGCTCCAGTGTCTGTTGACCCTGTGCTCCAGTGTGTGTTGACCCTATGCTGCGGTGTGTGTTGACTCTGTGCTCCAGTGTTTGTTGACCCTTTGCTCCAGTGTGTGTTGAACTTGTGCTACAGTGCATATTGACCCTGGGCTCCAATGTGTGTTGATCCGGTGCTTCAGTGTGTATTGACCCTGTGCTCCCGTGCGTGCTGACCCATTGATCCTGTATGTGTTGACTCTCTGTTCCAGTGTCTGTTGACCCTGTGCTCCAGTGTGTGTTGAACCAGTGCTCCAGTGTGTGTTGACCCACTGCTCCAGTGTGTGTTGACCATCTGCTCTAGTATGTGTTAACCCTGGGATCCGGTGTGTGTTGGCCCTGTGCTCCAGTGTGTGTTGACCCACTGCTCCAGTGTGTGTTGACCCTCTGCTCCAGTGTGTGTTGACCCTGTGATCCAGTGTGTGCTGACACTGTGTTCCAGTGTGTGTTGACCCAGTGCTCCAGTGTGTGTTGACCCAGTGCTCCAGTGTGTGTTGACCCAGTTCTCCAGTGTGTGCTGATCTGTGCTCCAATATTTTTGACCCCCTGCTCCAGTGTGTGTTGACTCTGGGCTCCAGTATGTGCTGACCCTGTGCACCAGAATGTGTTGACCCTGTGCTCCAGAGTGTGTTGACCCTCTGCTCCAGTGTGTGTTAACCCTGTGATCCAGTGTGTGTTGACCCTGTGCTCCAGTATGTGTTCTCCCTGTCCTTCATTGTGTATTGACCCTGTGTTCCAGTGTGAGTTGACCATGTCCTCCGTGTTTGTTGACCCAATGCTCCAGTGCGTATGGACCATGTGCTCCAGCCTCTGTTGACTCTGTGTTCCAGTACGTGTTGATTCTGTTCCCCAGCGTGTGTTGCCCCTGTGCTCCAGTGTGTGTTGATTCTGTGCTCCTGTGTGTGTTGACACTGTGATCCCGTGTGTGTGGACTGTGTGCTCCAGTATGTGTTGACCCTGTGCTCCAGTGTGTGCTGACCTTGTTCTCCAGTGTGTGTTGACCATGTGCTCCAGTGTTTGCTGTCCCAGTGCTCCAATGTGTGTGGACTATGTGCTCCAGCCTGTGTTGACCCTGTGCTCCAGTGTGTGTTGACTCTGCTCTAGTGTGTGTTGACTCTGTGCTACAGTGTGTGCTGACCATGTGCTCCATCCTGAGTTGACCATGTGCTCCAGTGTCTGTTGACCCTGTGCTCCATTTTGTATTGACCCTGTGTTGCAGTGTGTGTTGACCATGTGCTGCAGTGTTTGCTGACCCAGTACTCCAGTGTGTGTTGACCTTGTGCTCCAGTCTGTGTTGACCCTGTGCTCTAGCCTGAGTTCACCATGTGTGCCAGTGTGTGTTCACCCTGTGCTCCAGTGTGTGTTGTCCCTGTGCTCCAGTGTGTGTTGACCCTGTGCTCCAGTGTGTGTTGACCCAGTGCTCCAGTGTGTGTTGACCCACTGCTCCAGTGTGTGTTGACCATCTGCTCTCGTATGTGTTGACCCTGGGATCCGGTGTGTGTTGGCCCTGTGCTCCAGTGTGTGTTGACCCTCTGCTCCAGTGTCTGTTGACCCTGTGATCCAGTGTGTGTTGACACTCTGTTCCAGTGTGTGGTGACCCTGTGCTCCAGTATGTGCTGACCCTGTGCTCCAGAGTGTGTTGACCCTGTGCTCCAGTGTGTGTTGACCCTGTGCTCCAGTGTGTGTTGACCCTGTGCTCCAGTTTGTGTTGACCCAGTGCACCAGTGTGTGTTGACCCACTGCTCCAGTGTGTGTTGACCATCAGCTCTAGTATGTGTTGACCCTCTGCTCCAGTGTGTGTTGAATCTGGGCTCCAGTATGTGCTTATCCTATGCTCCAGGTTGTGTTGACCCTGTGCTCCAGTGTGTGTTGACACTGTGCTCCAGTGTCTGTTTTCCTTGTGCTCCAGCCTGTGTTGACCCTGTGCTCCAGTTTGTGTTGACTATGTGCTGCAGTGTGTGCTGACGCTGTCCACCAGTGTGTTTTGACCCTGTGTTCATGTGTGTGTTCGCCCTGTGCTCCAGTGTGTGTTGATGCTGTTTTCCAGTGTGTGTTGACCATGTGCTCCAGTGTTTGTTGACCCAGTGCCCCTGTGTGAGTAAACCTTGTGCTCCAGTGGGTGTTGGCCATGTGCTCCAGTGTGAGTTGACCCTGTGCTCCAGTTTGAGTTGACTCTGTGCTCCAGCGTGTTGATCATGTGCTCCATTGTGTGTTCACCCTGTGCTCCAGTGGGTGTTACCCCTGTGCTCCAGTGTGTGTAGACCATGTGCTCCAGTGTGTGTTGAGCCAGTGCTGCAGTCTATGTTGACCCTGTGCTCCAGTGTGTATTGACTCTGTTCCCCGGAGTGTGTTGCCCCTGTACTCCAATATGTGTAGACCCTGTGCTCCAGTATGTGTTGACCCTGCGATCCAGTGTGTGTTGCTCCTGTACTCCAGTGCATGTTGACCCTGTGCTCCAGTGTGTGTCGGCCCTGAGCTCCAGTGGGTGTGGACCCTGTGCTCCAGTGGGTGTTGACCCAGTGCTCCAGTGTTTGTTGACCCAGTGCTCCAGTGTGTGTTGACCCAGTGCTCCAGTGTGTGTTGACCCAGTGCTCCAGTGTGTGTTGACCCACTGCTCCAGTGTGTGTTGACCATCTGCTCTAGTATGTGTTGACCCTGGGATCCGGTGTGTGTTGGCCTTGTGCTCCACTGTGTGTTGACACTGTGTTCCAGTGTGTGTTGACACTGTGATCCAATGTGTGTTGACTCTGTGCTCCAGTGTGTGCTGACCATGTGCTCCAGCCTGAGTTCACCATGTGTTCCAGTGTGTGTTGACCCTGTGCTCCAGTGTGTGTTGACCCTGTGCTCCAGATTGAGTTGACTCTGTGCTCCAGGGTGTTGATCATGTGCTCCATTGTGTGTTCACCCTGTGCTCCAGTGTGTGTAGACCATGTGCTCCAGTGTGTGTTGAGCCAGTGCTGCAGTGTATGTTGACCCAGTGCTCCAGTGTGTTTCGACTCTGTTCCATGGAGTGTTTTGCCCCTGTACTCCAATATGTGTAGACCCTGTGCTCCAGTATGTGTTGACCCTGTGATCCAGTGTGTGTAGGCCCTTTGCTCCAGTGGGTGTGGACCCTGTGCTCCAGTCGCTGTTGACCCAGTGCTCCAGTGTTTGTTGACCCAATGCTCCAGTGTATGTTAACCCAGTGCTCCAGTGTGTGTTGAACCAGTGCCCCAGTGTGTGTTGACTCTGGTCCAGTGTGTGTTGGCTCTGTTCCAGTGTGTGTTGGCTCTGGTCCAGTGTGTGTTGGCTCTGGTCCAGTGTGTGTTGGCTCTGTTCTCCGGTGTTTGTTGACTCTGTTCCCCAATGTGTGTAGACCCTGTGATCCAGTGTGTGTTGCCCCTGTGCTCCAGTGTGTGTCAACCCTGTGCTCCAGTGGGTGTAGACCCTGTGCTCCAGTGGGTGTTGACCCAGTGCTCCAGTGTGTGTTGAATCAGTGCTCCAGTGTGTGTTGACCCTGTGCTCCAGTGTGTGTTGACGCTGTGCTCCAGTGGTTGTTGACCACGTGCTCCAGTGTGTGCTGACCCTGTTCTCCAGCATGTGTTGACTCTGTTCTCCAGTGTGTGTTGCCCCTGTACTCCAGTGTGTGTTGACTCTGTGCTCCAGTGTGTGTTGAAATTGTGATCCCGTGTGTGTGGACTCTGTGCTCCAGTGTGTGTTGATCCTGTGCTCCAGTGTGTGTAGACCATGTGTTCCCGAGTGTGTTGAGCCAGTCCTGCAGTGTGTGCTGAACCTGTGCTCCATTGTCTGATGACCCTGTGCTCCAGTGTGTGTTGACCCTATGCTCCGGTGTGTGTTGACTCTGTGCTCCAGTGTTTGTTGACCCTTTGCTCCAGTGTGTGTTGGACTTGTGCTACAGTGCATATTGACCCTGTGCTCCAATGTGTGTTGATCCGGTGCTCCAGTGTGTGTTGACCCTGTGCTCCCGTGCGTGCTGACCCTGTGATCCTGTATGTGTTGACTCTCTGTTCCAGTGTCTGTTGACCCTGTGCTCCAGTGTGTGTTGAACCAGTGCTCCAGTGTCTGTTGACCCACTGCTCCAATGTGTGTTGACCATCTGCTCTAGTATGTGTTGACCCTGGGATCCGGTGTGTGTTGGCCCTGTGCTCCAGTGTGTGTTGACCCATTGCTCCAGTTTGTGTTGACCCTCTGCTCCAGTGTGTGTTTACCCTGTGATCCAGTGTGTGCTGACACTGTGTTCCAGTGTGTGTTGACCCAGTGCTCCAGTGTGTGTTGACCCATTGCTCCAGTGTGTGTTGACTCTAGTCCAGTGTGTGTTGGCTCAGTTCTCCGGTGTTTGTTGACCCTGTTTCCCAATGTGTGTAGACCCTGTGCTCCAGTGTGTGTTGACACTGTCATCCCATGTGTGTGGACTCTGTGCTCCAGTGTGTGCTGCCCTGTTCTCCTATGTGTGTTGACCTTGTGCTCCAGTCTGTGTTGACCCTGTGCTCCAGCCTGAGTTCACCATGTGTGCCAGTGTGTGTTGTCCCTGTGCTCCAGTGTGTGTTGACCCTGTGCTCCAGTGTGTGTTGACCCAGTGCTCCAGTGTGTGTTGACCCACTGCTCCAGTGTGTGTTGACCATCTGCTCTCGTATGTGTTGACCCTGGGATCCGGTGTGTGTTGGCCCTGTGCTCCAGTGTGTGTTGACCCTCTGCTCCAGTGTCTGTTGACCCTGTGATCCAGTGTGTGTTGACACTCTGTTCCAGTGTGTGGTGACCCTGTGCTCCAGTGTGTGCTGATCTGTGCTCCAATATTTTGGACCCTCTGCTCCAGTGTGTGTTGACTCTGGGCTCCAGTATGTGCTGACCCTGTGCTCCAGAGTGTGTTGATCCTGTGCTCCAGTGTGTGTTGACCCTGTGCTCCAGTGTGTGTTGACCTTGTGATCCAGTGTGTGTTGACCCGGTGATCCAGTGTGTGTTGACCCTGTGCTCCAGTTTGTGTTCTCCCTGTGCTTCATTGCATATTGGCCCTGTGTTCTAGTGTGTGTTGACCATGTGCTCCGTGTTTGTTGATCCAATGCTCCAGTGCGTATGGACCATGTGCTCCAGCCTCTGTTGACTCTGTGCTCCCGTACGTGTTGATTCTGTTCCACAGTGTGTGTAGACTCTGTGCTCCAGTGTGTGTTGACCATGTGCTCCAGTGTGTGTTGACTCTGTGCTCCAGTGGTTGTTGACCACGTGCTGCTGTCTGTGTTGACCCTGTGCTCCAGTGCGTTTTGACCCTGTGATCACATGTGTGTTGTCTCTGTTCTTCATTGTGTATTGACACTGTGTTCCAGTATGTGTTGACCCTGTGCTCCAGTGGTTGTTCACCCTGTGTTCCAGTGTGTGTTGACCATGTGCTCCAGTGATTGTTGACCCAGTGCTACAGTGTTTGCTGGCCTGTGTTGACCATGTTCTCCAGCGTGTGTTGACTCTGTTCTCCAGTGTGTGTTGCCCCTGTACTGCAGTGTCTGTTGACTCTGTGCTCCAGTGTGTGTTGAACCTGTGCTCCAGTGTGAGTAGACCATGTGCTCCCATGTGTGTTGAGCCAGTGCTGCAGTGTGTGCTGAACCTGTGCTCCAGTGTCTGTTGACCCTGTGCTCCAGTGTGTGTGGACTATGTGCTCCTGCCTGTGTTGACCATGTGCTCCAGTGTATGTTGACCCTGTGCTCCAGTCTGTGTCGACCATGTGCTCCAGTGTATGTTGACCATGTGCTCCAGCCTGTGTTGACCCTTTGCTCCAGTGTGTGTTGACTCTGTGCTACAGTGTGTGTTGACCCTGTGCTCCAGTGTGTGTAGACCATGTGCTCCCGTGTGTGTTGAGCCACTGCTGCAGTGTGTGTTGACCCTGTGCTCCAGTGTGTGTTGACTCTGTGCTCCAGTGTGTGCTGACCATGTACTCCAGCCTGAGTTCACCATGTGTGCCACTGTGTGTTGACCCTGTGCTCCAGTGTGTGTTGACCCAGTGCTCCAGTGTGTGTTGACCCACTGCTCCAGTGTGTGTTGACCATCTGCTCTAGTATGTGTTGACCCTGGGATCCGGTGTGTGTTGGCCTTGTGCTCCACTGTGTGTTGACCCTCTGCTCCAGTGTCTGTTGACCCTGTGATCCAGTGTGTGTTGACACTCTGTTCCAGTGTGTGGTGACCCTGTGCTCCAGTGTGTGCTGATCTGTGCTCCAATATTTTGGACCCTCTGCTCCAGTGTGTGTTGACTCTGGGCTCCAGTATGTGCTGACCCTGTGCTCCAGAGTGTGTTGATCCTGTGCTCCAGTGTGTGTTGACCCTGTGCTCCAGTGTGTGTTGACCTTGTGATCCAGTGTGTGTTGACCCGGTGATCCAGTGTGTGTTGACCCGGTGATCCAGTGTGTGTTGACCCTGTGCTCCAGTTTGTGTTCTCCCTGTGCTTCATTGCATATTGGCCCTGTGTTCTAGTGTGTGTTGACCATGTGCTCCGTGTTTGTTGATCCAATGCTCCAGTGCGTATGGACCATGTGCTCCAGCCTCTGTTGACTCTGTGCTCCCGTACGTGTTGATTCTGTTCCACAGTGTGTGTAGACTCTGTGCTCCAGTGTGTTTTGACCATGTGCTCCAGTGTATGTTGACCCTGTGCTCCAGTCTGTGTTGACCCTCTGCTCCAGTGTGTGTTGTCACGGTGCTCCAGTGTGTGTTGACTCTGTGCTACAGTGTGTGTTGACTCTGTGCTCCAGTGTGTGTAGACCATGTGCTCCCGTGTGTGTTGAGCCAGTGCTGCAGTGTGTGTTGACCCTGTGCTCCAGTGTGTGTTGACTCTGTGCTCCAGTGTGTGCTGACCATGTACTCCAGCCTGAGTTCACCATGTGTGCCAGTGTGTGTTGACCCTGTGCTCCAGTGTGTGTTGACCCAGTGCTCCAGTGTGTGTTGACCCACTGCTCCAGTGTGTGTTGACCATCTGCTCTAGTATGTGTTGACCCTGGGATCCGGTGTGTGTTGGCCTTGTGCTCCACTGTGTGTTGACACTGTGTTCCAGTGTGTGTTGACACTGTGATCCAATGTGTGTTGACTCTGTGCTCCAGTGTGTGCTGACCATGTGCTCCAGCCTGAGTTCACCATGTGTTCCAGTGTGTGTTGATCCTGTGCTCCAGTGTGTGTAGACCATGTGTTCCCGAGTGTGTTGAGCCAGTGCTGCAGTGTGTGCTGAACCTGTGCTCCAGTGTCTGTTGACCCT
This sequence comes from Somniosus microcephalus, assembly GCF_052327205.1. Lineage (NCBI taxonomy): Eukaryota > Metazoa > Chordata > Chondrichthyes > Squaliformes > Somniosidae > Somniosus > Somniosus microcephalus. Next base: position 50,331,529 of record NC_141004.1, read on the forward strand.
GTGCTCCAGTGTGTGTTGACCCTATGCTGCGGTGTGTGTTGACTCTGTGCTCCAGTGTTTGTTGACCCTTTGCTCCAGTGTGTGTTGAACTTGTGCTACAGTGCATATTGACCCTGGGCTCCAATGTGTGTTGATCCGGTGCTCCAGTGTGTATTGACCCTGTGCTCCCGTGCGTGCTGACCCATTGATCCTGTATGTGTTGACTCTCTGTTCCAGTGTCTGTTGACCCTGTGCTCCAGTGTGTGTTGAACCAGTGCTCCAGTGTGTGTTGACCCTCTGCTCCAGTGTGTGTTGACCCTGTGATCCAGTGTGTGCTGACACTGTGTTCCAGTGTGTGTTGACCCAGTGCTCCAGTGTGTGTTGACCCAGTGCTCCAGTGTGTGTTGACCCAGTTCTCCAGTGTGTGCTGATCTGTGCTCCAATATTTTTGACCCTCTGCTCCAGTGTGTGTTGACTCTGGGCTCCAGTATGTGCTGACCCTGTGCACCAGAATGTGTTGACCCTGTGCTCCAGAGTGTGTTGACCCTGTGCTCCAGTGTGTGTTAACCCTGTGATCCAGTGTGTGTTGACCCTGTGCTCCAGTATGTGTTCTCCCTGTCCTTCATTGTGTATTGACCCTGTGTTCCAGTGTGAGTTGACCATGTCCTCCGTGTTTGTTGACCCAATGCTCCAGTGCGTATGGACCATGTGCTCCAGCCTCTGTTGACCCTGTGTTCCAGTACGTGTTGATTCTGTTCCCCAGCGTGTGTTGCCCCTGTGCTCCAGTGTGTGTTGATTCTGTGCTCCTGTGTGTGTTGACACTGTGATCCCGTGTGTGTGGACTGTGTGCTCCAGTATGTGTTGACCCTGTGCTCCAGTGTCTGCTGACCTTGTTCTCCAGTGTGTGTTGACCATGTGCTCCAGTGTTTGCTGTCCCAGTGCTCCAATGTGTGTGGACTATGTGCTCCAGCCTGTGTTGACCCTGTGCTCCAGTGTGTGTTGACTCTGCTCTAGTGTGTGTTGACTCTGTGCTACAGTGTGTGCTGACCATGTGCTCCATCCTGAGTTGACCATGTGCTCCAGTGTCTGTTGACCCTGTGCTCCAGTGGGTGTTGAACCTGTGCTCCAGTGGGTGTTGACCCTGTGCTCCAGTGTGTGTTGACTCTGTGCTCCAGTGTGTGTTGACCCTGTGCTCCAGTGTTTGTTGACCCTTTGCTCCAGTGTGTTTAGACCCTGTGTTCCAGTATGTGTTCACCCTGTGATCCAATGTGTGTTGCCACTGTACTCCAGTGTCTGTTGACCCTCTGCTCCAGTGTGTGTAGACCCTGAGCTCCAGTGGTTGTTGACCCGGTGCTCCAGTGTGTGTTGACCCTGTGCTCCAGTGTGTGTGGACTCTGTTCCCCAGTGTGTGTTCCCCCTGTGCTCCAGTGTGAGTTGACCCAGTGCTCCAGTGTCTTTTGACCCAGCGCTCCAATGTGTGTTGACCATGTGCTCCAGTGTGTGTTGACCCTGTGCTACAGTGCGTATTGACCCTGTGCTCCAGTGGGTGTTGACCATGTGCTCCACTGTGTGTTGACCCTGTGCTCCAGTGCATGTTGACCCTGTGATCCTGTGTGTGTTGACCCTGTGTTCCAGTATGTGTTCTTCCTGTGCTTCATTGAGTTTTGACCCTGTGTTCCAGTGTGTGTTGACCCTGTGCTCCAGTGTGTGTTGACTCTGTGCTCCAGTGTGTGTTGACACTGTCATCCCATGTGTGTGGACTCTGTGCTCCAGTGTGTGTTGACCCTGTGCTCCAGTGTGTGCTGACCCTGTTCTCCTGTGTGTGTTGACCCTGTGTTCCAGTGTGTATTGACCCTGTGGTCCAGTGTGTGTTCTCCTTGTGCTCCATTTTGTATTGACCCTGTGTTGCAGTGTGTGTTGACCATGTGCTCCAGTGTTTGCTGACCCAGTACTCCAGTGTGTGTTGACCTTGTGCTCCAGTCTGTGTTGACCCTGTGCTCTAGCCTGAGTTCACCATGTGTGCCAGTGTGTGTTGACCCTGTGCTCCAGTGTGTGTTTTCCTTGTGCTCCATTGTGTATTGACCCTGTGTTCGTGTATGTTCGCCCTGTGCTCCAGTGTGTGTTGACGCTGTGTTCCAGTGTGTGTTGACCATGTGCTCCAGTGTTTGTTGACCATCTGCTCTAGTATGTGTTGACCCTGGGATCCGGTATGTGTTGGCCCTGTGCTCCAGTGTGTGTTGACCCTCTGCTCCAGTGTGTGTTGACGCTGTGCTCCAGTGGTTGTTGACCACATGCTCCAGTGTGTGTTGACCCTGTTCTCCAGCGTGTGTTGACTCTGTTCTCCAGTGTGTGTTGCCCCTGTACTCCAGTGTGTGTTGACTCTGTGTTCCAGTGTGTGTTGATCCTGTGCTCCAGTGTGTGTAGACCATGTGTTCCCGAGTGTGTTGAGCCAGTGCTGCAGTGTGTGCTGAACCTGTGCTCCAGTGTCTGTTGACCCTGTGCTCCAGTGTGTGTTGACCCTATGCTGCGGTGTGTGTTGACTCTGTGCTCCAGTGTTTGTTGACCCTTTGCTCCAGTGTGTGTTGAACTTGTGCTACAGTGCATATTGACCCTGGGCTCCAATGTGTGTTGATCCGGTGCTCCAGTGTGTATTGACCCTGTGCTCCCGTGCGTGCTGACCCATTGATCCTGTATGTGTTGACTCTCTGTTCCAGTGTCTGTTGACCCTGTGCTCCAGTGTGTGTTGAACCAGTGCTCCAGTGTGTGTTGACCCACTGCTCCAGTGTGTGTTGACCATCTGCTCTAGTATGTGTTAACCCTGGGATCCGGTGTGTGTTGGCCCTGTGCTCCAGTGTGTGTTGACCCACTGCTCCAGTGTGTGTTGACCCTCTGCTCCAGTGTGTGTTGACCCTGTGATCCAGTGTGTGCTGACACTGTGTTCCAGTGTGTGTTGACCCAGTGCTCCAGTGTGTGTTGACCCAGTGCTCCAGTGTGTGTTGACCCAGTTCTCCAGTGTGTGCTGATCTGTGCTCCAATATTTTTGACCCCCTGCTCCAGTGTGTGTTGACTCTGGGCTCCAGTATGTGCTGACCCTGTGCACCAGAATGTGTTGACCCTGTGCTCCAGAGTGTGTTGACCCTCTGCTCCAGTGTGTGTTAACCCTGTGATCCAGTGTGTGTTGACCCTGTGCTCCAGTATGTGTTCTCCCTGTCCTTCATTGTGTATTGACCCTGTGTTCCAGTGTGAGTTGACCATGTCCTCCGTGTTTGTTGACCCAATGCTCCAGTGCGTATGGACCATGTGCTCCAGCCTCTGTTGACTCTGTGTTCCAGTACGTGTTGATTCTGTTCCCCAGCGTGTGTTGCCCCTGTGCTCCAGTGTGTGTTGATTCTGTGCTCCTGTGTGTGTTGACACTGTGATCCCGTGTGTGTGGACTGTGTGCTCCAGTATGTGTTGACCCTGTGCTCCAGTGTGTGCTGACCTTGTTCTCCAGTGTGTGTTGACCATGTGCTCCAGTGTTTGCTGTCCCAGTGCTCCAATGTGTGTGGACTATGTGCTCCAGCCTGTGTTGACCCTGTGCTCCAGTGTGTGTTGACTCTGCTCTAGTGTGTGTTGACTCTGTGCTACAGTGTGTGCTGACCATGTGCTCCATCCTGAGTTGACCATGTGCTCCAGTGTCTGTTGACCCTGTGCTCCATTTTGTATTGACCCTGTGTTGCAGTGTGTGTTGACCATGTGCTGCAGTGTTTGCTGACCCAGTACTCCAGTGTGTGTTGACCTTGTGCTCCAGTCTGTGTTGACCCTGTGCTCTAGCCTGAGTTCACCATGTGTGCCAGTGTGTGTTCACCCTGTGCTCCAGTGTGTGTTGTCCCTGTGCTCCAGTGTGTGTTGACCCTGTGCTCCAGTGTGTGTTGACCCAGTGCTCCAGTGTGTGTTGACCCACTGCTCCAGTGTGTGTTGACCATCTGCTCTCGTATGTGTTGACCCTGGGATCCGGTGTGTGTTGGCCCTGTGCTCCAGTGTGTGTTGACCCTCTGCTCCAGTGTCTGTTGACCCTGTGATCCAGTGTGTGTTGACACTCTGTTCCAGTGTGTGGTGACCCTGTGCTCCAGTATGTGCTGACCCTGTGCTCCAGAGTGTGTTGACCCTGTGCTCCAGTGTGTGTTGACCCTGTGCTCCAGTGTGTGTTGACCCTGTGCTCCAGTTTGTGTTGACCCAGTGCACCAGTGTGTGTTGACCCACTGCTCCAGTGTGTGTTGACCATCAGCTCTAGTATGTGTTGACCCTCTGCTCCAGTGTGTGTTGAATCTGGGCTCCAGTATGTGCTTATCCTATGCTCCAGGTTGTGTTGACCCTGTGCTCCAGTGTGTGTTGACACTGTGCTCCAGTGTCTGTTTTCCTTGTGCTCCAGCCTGTGTTGACCCTGTGCTCCAGTTTGTGTTGACTATGTGCTGCAGTGTGTGCTGACGCTGTCCACCAGTGTGTTTTGACCCTGTGTTCATGTGTGTGTTCGCCCTGTGCTCCAGTGTGTGTTGATGCTGTTTTCCAGTGTGTGTTGACCATGTGCTCCAGTGTTTGTTGACCCAGTGCCCCTGTGTGAGTAAACCTTGTGCTCCAGTGGGTGTTGGCCATGTGCTCCAGTGTGAGTTGACCCTGTGCTCCAGTTTGAGTTGACTCTGTGCTCCAGCGTGTTGATCATGTGCTCCATTGTGTGTTCACCCTGTGCTCCAGTGGGTGTTACCCCTGTGCTCCAGTGTGTGTAGACCATGTGCTCCAGTGTGTGTTGAGCCAGTGCTGCAGTCTATGTTGACCCTGTGCTCCAGTGTGTATTGACTCTGTTCCCCGGAGTGTGTTGCCCCTGTACTCCAATATGTGTAGACCCTGTGCTCCAGTATGTGTTGACCCTGCGATCCAGTGTGTGTTGCTCCTGTACTCCAGTGCATGTTGACCCTGTGCTCCAGTGTGTGTCGGCCCTGAGCTCCAGTGGGTGTGGACCCTGTGCTCCAGTGGGTGTTGACCCAGTGCTCCAGTGTTTGTTGACCCAGTGCTCCAGTGTGTGTTGACCCAGTGCTCCAGTGTGTGTTGACCCAGTGCTCCAGTGTGTGTTGACCCACTGCTCCAGTGTGTGTTGACCATCTGCTCTAGTATGTGTTGACCCTGGGATCCGGTGTGTGTTGGCCTTGTGCTCCACTGTGTGTTGACACTGTGTTCCAGTGTGTGTTGACACTGTGATCCAATGTGTGTTGACTCTGTGCTCCAGTGTGTGCTGACCATGTGCTCCAGCCTGAGTTCACCATGTGTTCCAGTGTGTGTTGACCCTGTGCTCCAGTGTGTGTTGACCCTGTGCTCCAGATTGAGTTGACTCTGTGCTCCAGGGTGTTGATCATGTGCTCCATTGTGTGTTCACCCTGTGCTCCAGTGTGTGTAGACCATGTGCTCCAGTGTGTGTTGAGCCAGTGCTGCAGTGTATGTTGACCCAGTGCTCCAGTGTGTTTCGACTCTGTTCCATGGAGTGTTTTGCCCCTGTACTCCAATATGTGTAGACCCTGTGCTCCAGTATGTGTTGACCCTGTGATCCAGTGTGTGTAGGCCCTTTGCTCCAGTGGGTGTGGACCCTGTGCTCCAGTCGCTGTTGACCCAGTGCTCCAGTGTTTGTTGACCCAATGCTCCAGTGTATGTTAACCCAGTGCTCCAGTGTGTGTTGAACCAGTGCCCCAGTGTGTGTTGACTCTGGTCCAGTGTGTGTTGGCTCTGTTCCAGTGTGTGTTGGCTCTGGTCCAGTGTGTGTTGGCTCTGGTCCAGTGTGTGTTGGCTCTGTTCTCCGGTGTTTGTTGACTCTGTTCCCCAATGTGTGTAGACCCTGTGATCCAGTGTGTGTTGCCCCTGTGCTCCAGTGTGTGTCAACCCTGTGCTCCAGTGGGTGTAGACCCTGTGCTCCAGTGGGTGTTGACCCAGTGCTCCAGTGTGTGTTGAATCAGTGCTCCAGTGTGTGTTGACCCTGTGCTCCAGTGTGTGTTGACGCTGTGCTCCAGTGGTTGTTGACCACGTGCTCCAGTGTGTGCTGACCCTGTTCTCCAGCATGTGTTGACTCTGTTCTCCAGTGTGTGTTGCCCCTGTACTCCAGTGTGTGTTGACTCTGTGCTCCAGTGTGTGTTGAAATTGTGATCCCGTGTGTGTGGACTCTGTGCTCCAGTGTGTGTTGATCCTGTGCTCCAGTGTGTGTAGACCATGTGTTCCCGAGTGTGTTGAGCCAGTCCTGCAGTGTGTGCTGAACCTGTGCTCCATTGTCTGATGACCCTGTGCTCCAGTGTGTGTTGACCCTATGCTCCGGTGTGTGTTGACTCTGTGCTCCAGTGTTTGTTGACCCTTTGCTCCAGTGTGTGTTGGACTTGTGCTACAGTGCATATTGACCCTGTGCTCCAATGTGTGTTGATCCGGTGCTCCAGTGTGTGTTGACCCTGTGCTCCCGTGCGTGCTGACCCTGTGATCCTGTATGTGTTGACTCTCTGTTCCAGTGTCTGTTGACCCTGTGCTCCAGTGTGTGTTGAACCAGTGCTCCAGTGTCTGTTGACCCACTGCTCCAATGTGTGTTGACCATCTGCTCTAGTATGTGTTGACCCTGGGATCCGGTGTGTGTTGGCCCTGTGCTCCAGTGTGTGTTGACCCATTGCTCCAGTTTGTGTTGACCCTCTGCTCCAGTGTGTGTTTACCCTGTGATCCAGTGTGTGCTGACACTGTGTTCCAGTGTGTGTTGACCCAGTGCTCCAGTGTGTGTTGACCCATTGCTCCAGTGTGTGTTGACTCTAGTCCAGTGTGTGTTGGCTCAGTTCTCCGGTGTTTGTTGACCCTGTTTCCCAATGTGTGTAGACCCTGTGCTCCAGTGTGTGTTGACACTGTCATCCCATGTGTGTGGACTCTGTGCTCCAGTGTGTGCTGCCCTGTTCTCCTATGTGTGTTGACCTTGTGCTCCAGTCTGTGTTGACCCTGTGCTCCAGCCTGAGTTCACCATGTGTGCCAGTGTGTGTTGTCCCTGTGCTCCAGTGTGTGTTGACCCTGTGCTCCAGTGTGTGTTGACCCAGTGCTCCAGTGTGTGTTGACCCACTGCTCCAGTGTGTGTTGACCATCTGCTCTCGTATGTGTTGACCCTGGGATCCGGTGTGTGTTGGCCCTGTGCTCCAGTGTGTGTTGACCCTCTGCTCCAGTGTCTGTTGACCCTGTGATCCAGTGTGTGTTGACACTCTGTTCCAGTGTGTGGTGACCCTGTGCTCCAGTGTGTGCTGATCTGTGCTCCAATATTTTGGACCCTCTGCTCCAGTGTGTGTTGACTCTGGGCTCCAGTATGTGCTGACCCTGTGCTCCAGAGTGTGTTGATCCTGTGCTCCAGTGTGTGTTGACCCTGTGCTCCAGTGTGTGTTGACCTTGTGATCCAGTGTGTGTTGACCCGGTGATCCAGTGTGTGTTGACCCTGTGCTCCAGTTTGTGTTCTCCCTGTGCTTCATTGCATATTGGCCCTGTGTTCTAGTGTGTGTTGACCATGTGCTCCGTGTTTGTTGATCCAATGCTCCAGTGCGTATGGACCATGTGCTCCAGCCTCTGTTGACTCTGTGCTCCCGTACGTGTTGATTCTGTTCCACAGTGTGTGTAGACTCTGTGCTCCAGTGTGTGTTGACCATGTGCTCCAGTGTGTGTTGACTCTGTGCTCCAGTGGTTGTTGACCACGTGCTGCTGTCTGTGTTGACCCTGTGCTCCAGTGCGTTTTGACCCTGTGATCACATGTGTGTTGTCTCTGTTCTTCATTGTGTATTGACACTGTGTTCCAGTATGTGTTGACCCTGTGCTCCAGTGGTTGTTCACCCTGTGTTCCAGTGTGTGTTGACCATGTGCTCCAGTGATTGTTGACCCAGTGCTACAGTGTTTGCTGGCCTGTGTTGACCATGTTCTCCAGCGTGTGTTGACTCTGTTCTCCAGTGTGTGTTGCCCCTGTACTGCAGTGTCTGTTGACTCTGTGCTCCAGTGTGTGTTGAACCTGTGCTCCAGTGTGAGTAGACCATGTGCTCCCATGTGTGTTGAGCCAGTGCTGCAGTGTGTGCTGAACCTGTGCTCCAGTGTCTGTTGACCCTGTGCTCCAGTGTGTGTGGACTATGTGCTCCTGCCTGTGTTGACCATGTGCTCCAGTGTATGTTGACCCTGTGCTCCAGTCTGTGTCGACCCTGTGCTCCAGTGTATGTTGACCATGTGCTCCAGCCTGTGTTGACCCTTTGCTCCAGTGTGTGTTGACTCTGTGCTACAGTGTGTGTTGACCCTGTGCTCCAGTGTGTGTAGACCATGTGCTCCCGTGTGTGTTGAGCCACTGCTGCAGTGTGTGTTGACCCTGTGCTCCAGTGTGTGTTGACTCTGTGCTCCAGTGTGTGCTGACCATGTACTCCAGCCTGAGTTCACCATGTGTGCCACTGTGTGTTGACCCTGTGCTCCAGTGTGTGTTGACCCAGTGCTCCAGTGTGTGTTGACCCACTGCTCCAGTGTGTGTTGACCATCTGCTCTAGTATGTGTTGACCCTGGGATCCGGTGTGTGTTGGCCTTGTGCTCCACTGTGTGTTGACACTGTGTTCCAGTGTGTGTTGACCCTGTGCTCCAGTGTGTGTTGACTCTGTGCTCCAGTGTGTGCTGACCATGTACTCCAGCCTGAGTTCACCATGTGTGCCAGTGTGTGTTGACCCTGTGCTCCAGTGTGTGTTGACCCAGCGCTCCAGTGTGTGTTGACCCACTGCTCCAGTGTGTGTTGACCATCTGCTCTAGTATGTGTTGACCCTGGGATCCGGTGTGTGTTGGCCTTGTGCTCCACTGTGTGTTGACACTGTGTTCCAGTGTGTGTTGACACTGTGATCCAATGTGTGTTGACTCTGTGCTCCAGTGTGTGCTGACCATGTGCTCCAGCCTGAGTTCACCATGTGTTCCAGTGTGTGTTGACCCTGTGCTCCAGTGTGTGTTGACCCTGTGCTCCAGATTGAGTTGACTCTGTGCTCCAGGGTGTTGATCATGTGCTCCATTGTGTGTTCACCCTGTGCTCCAGTGTGTGTAGACCATGTGCTCCAGTGTGTGTTGAGCCAGTGCTGCAGTGTATGTTGACCCTGTGCTCCAGTGTGTTTCGACTCTGTTCCATGGAGTGTTTTGCCCCTGTACTCCAATATGTGTAGACCCTGTGCTCCAGTATGTTTTGACCCTGTGATCCAGTGTGTGTAGGCCCTTTGCTCCAGTGGGTGTGGACCCTGTGCTCCAGTCGCTGTTGACCCAGTGCTCCAGTGTTTGTTGACCCAATGCTCCAGTGTATGTTAACCCAGTGCTCCAGTGTGTGTTGAACCAGTGCTCCAGTGTGTGTTGACTCTGGTCCAGTGTGTGTTGTCTCTGTTCCAGTGTGTGTTGGCTCTGGTCCAGTGTGTGTTGGCTCTGGTCCAGTGTGTGTTGGCTCTGTTCTCCGGTGTTTGTTGACTCTGTTCCCCAATGTGTGTAGACCCTGTGATCCAGTGTGTGTTGCCCCTGTGCTCCAGTGTGTGTCAACCCTGTGCTCCAGTGGGTGTAGACCCTGTGCTCCAGTGGGTGTTGACCCAGTGCTCCAGTGTGTGTTGAATCAGTGCTCCAGTGTGTGTTGACCCTGTGCTCCAGTGTGTGTTGACGCTGTGCTCCAGTGGTTGTTGACCACGTGCTCCAGTGTGTGCTGACCCTGTTCTCCAGCATGTGTTGACTCTGTTCTCCAGTGTGTGTTGCCCCTGTACTCCAGTGTGTGTTGACTCTGTGCTCCAGTGTGTGTTGAAATTGTGATCCCGTGTGTGTGGACTCTGTGCTCCAGTGTGTGTTGATCCTGTGCTCCAGTGTGTGTAGACCATGTGTTCCCGAGTGTGTTGAGCCAGTGCTGCAGTGTGTGCTGAACCTGTGCTCCATTGTCTGATGACCCTGTGCTCCAGTGTGTGTTGACCCTATGCTCCGGTGTGTGTTGGCTCTGTGCTCCAGTGTTTGTTGACCCTGTGCTCCAGTGTTTGTTGACCCTTTGCTCCAGTGTGTGTTGGACTTGTGCTACAGTGCATATTGACCCTGTGCTCCAATGTGTGTTGATCCGGTGCTCCAGTGTGTGTTGACCCTGTGCTCCCGTGCGTGCTGACCCTGTGATCCTGTATGTGTTGACTCTCTGTTCCAGTGTCTGTTGACCCTGTGCTCCAGTGTGTGTTGAACCAGTGATCCAGTGTGTGTTGACCCACTGCTCCAATGTGTGTTGACCATCTGCTCTAGTATGTGTTGACCCTGGGATCCGGTGTGTGTTGGCCCTGTGCTCCAGTGTGTGTTGACCCATTGCTCCAGTTTGTGTTGACCCTCTGCTCCAGTGTGTGTTTACCCTGTGATCCAGTGTGTGCTGACACTGTGTTCCAGTGTGTGTTGACCCAGTGCTCCAGTGTGTGTTGACCCAGTGCTCCAGTGTGTGTTGACCCATTGCTCCAGTGTGTGTTGACTCTAGTCCAGTGTGTGTTGGCTCAGTTCTCCGGTGTTTGTTGACCCTGTTCCCCAATGTGTGTAGACCCTGTGCTCCAGTGTGTGTTGACCCTGTGCTCCAGTGTGTGTTGACCCTGTGATCCAGTGTGTGCTGACACTGTGTTCCAGTGTGTGTTGACCCAGTGCTCCAGTGTGTGTTGACCCAGTGCTCCAGTGTGTGTTGACCCAGTGCTCCAGTGTGTGCTGATCTGTGCTCCAATATTTTTGACCCCCTGCTCCAGTGTGTGTTGACCCTGTGATCCAGTGTGTGCTGACACTGTGTTCCAGTATGTGCTGACCCTGTGCACCAGAATGTGTTGACCCTGTGCTCCAGTGTGTGTTGACCCTGTGCTCCAGTATGTGTTCTCCCTGTCCTTCATTGTGTATTGACCCTGTGTTCCAGTGTGAGTTGACCATGTCCTCCGTGTTTGTTGACCCAATGCTCCAGTGCGTATGGACCATGTGCTCCAGCCTCTGTTGACCCTCTGTTCCAGTACGTGTTGATTCTGTTCCCCAGCGTGTGTTGCCCCTGTGCTCCAGTGTGTGTTGATTCTGTGCTCCTGTGTGTGTTGACACTGTGATCCCGTGTGTGTGGACTGTGTGCTCCAGTGTGTGTTGACCCTGTGCTCCAGTGTGTGCTGACCTTGTTCTCCAGTGTGTGTTGACCCTGTGCTCCAGTGTGTATTGACTCTGTGTTCTAGTGTGTGTTGACCATGTGCTCCAGTGTTTGCTGGCCCAGTGCTCCAATGTGTGTGGACTATGTGCTCCAGCCTGTGTTGACCCTGTGCTCCAGTGTGTGTTGACTCTGCTCTAGTGTGGGTTGACTCTGTGCTACAGAGGGTGCTGACCATGTGCTCCATCCTGAGTTGACCATGTGCTCCAGTGTGTGTTGACCCAGTGCTCCAGCGTGTGTTGAGTCAGTGCTGTAGTGTCTGTTGCCCCTGTGCTCCAGTGGGTGTTGACCCTGTGCTCCAGTGGGTGTTGACCCTATGCTCCAGTGTGTGTTGACTCTGTGCTCCAGTGTTTGTTGACCCTTTGCTCCAGTGTGTTTAGACCCTGTGTTCCAGTATGTGTTGCCACTGTACTCCAGTGTCTGTTGACCCTGTGCTCCAGTGTGTGTAGACCCTGAGCTCCAGTGGTTGTTGAGCTGGTGCTCCAGTGTGCGTTGACCCTGTGCTCCAGTGTGTGTGGACTCTGTTCCCCAGTGTGTGTTCCCCCTGTGCTCCAGTGTGTGTTGACCCAGTGCTCCAGTGTCTTTTGACCCAGTGCTCCAATGTGTGTTGACCATGTGCTCCAGTGTGTGTTGACCCTGTGCTACAGTGCGTATTGACCCTGTGCTCCAGTGGGTGTTGACCATGTGCTCCACTGTGTGTTGACCCTGTGCTCCAGTGCATGTTGACCCTGTGATCCTGTGTGTGTTGACCCTGTGTTCCAGTATGTGTTCTTCCTGTGCTTCATTGAGATTTGACCCTGTGTTCCAGTGTGTGTTGACCCTGTGCTCCAGTTTGTGTTGACTCTGTGCTCCAGTGTGTGTTGACACTGTCATCCCATGTGTGTGGACTCTGTGCTCCAGTGTGTGTTGACCCTGTGCTCCAGTGTGTGCTGACCCTGTTCTCCTATGTGTGTTGACCCTGTGTTCCAGTGTGTATTGACCCTGTGGTCCAGTGTGTGTTCTCCTTGTGCTCCATTTTGTATTGACCCTGTGTTGCAGTGTGTGTTGACCATGTGCTCCAGTGTTTGCTGACCCAGTACTCCAGTGTGTGTTGACCTTGTGCTCCAGTCTGTGTTGACCCTGTGCTCCAGCCTGAGTTCACCATGTGTGCCAGTGTGTGTTGTCCCTGTGCTCCAGTGTGTGTTGTCCCTGTGCTCCAGTGTGTGTTGACCCTGTGCTCCAGTGTGTGTTGACCCAGTGCTCCAGTGTGTGTTGACCCACTGCTCCAGTGTGTGTTGACCATCTGCTCTCGTATGTGTTGACCCTGGGATCCAGTGTGTGTTGGCCCTGTGCTCCAGTGTGTGTTGACCCTCTGCTCCAGTGTCTGTTGACCCTGTGATCCAGTGTGTGTTGACACTCTGTTCCAGTGTGTGGTGACCCTGTGCTCCAGTGTGTGCTGATCTGTGCTCCAATATTTTGGACCCTCTGCTCCAGTGTGTGTTGACTCTGGGCTCCAGTATGTGCTGACCCTGTGCTCCAGAGTGTGTTGATCCTGTGCTCCAGTGTGTGTTGACCCTGTGCTCCAGTGTGTGTTGACCTTGTGATCCAGTGTGTGTTGACCCGGTGATCCAGTGTGTGTTGACCCGGTGATCCAGTGTGTGTTGACCCTGTGCTCCAGTTTGTGTTCTCCCTGTGCTTCATTGCATATTGACCCTGTGTTCTAGTGTGTGTTGACCATGTGCTCCGTGTTTGTTGATCCAATGCTCCAGTGCGTATGGACCATGTGCTCCAGCCTCTGTTGACTCTGTGCTCCCGTACGTGTTGATTCTGTTCCACAGTGTGTGTAGACTCTGTGCTCCAGTGTGTTTTGACCATGTGCTCCAGTGTATGTTGACCCTGTGCTCCAGTCTGTGTTGACCCTCTGCTCCAGTGTGTGTTGTCACGGTGCTCCAGTGTGTGTTGACTCTGTGCTACAGTGTGTGTTGACTCTGTGCTCCAGTGTGTGTAGACCATGTGCTCCCGTGTGTGTTGAGCCAGTGCTGCAGTGTGTGTTGACCCTGTGCTCCAGTGTGTGTTGACTCTGTGCTCCAGTGTGTGCTGACCATGTACTCCAGCCTGAGTTCACCATGTGTGCCAGTGTGTGTTGACCCTGTGCTCCAGTGTGTGTTGACCCAGTGCTCCAGTGTGTGTTGACCCACTGCTCCAGTGTGTGTTGACCATCTGCTCTAGTATGTGTTGACCCTGGGATCCGGTGTGTGTTGGCCTTGTGCTCCACTGTGTGTTGACACTGTGTTCCAGTGTGTGTTGATTCTGTGCTCCTGTGTGTGTTGACACTGTGATCCCGTGTGTGTGGACTGTGTGCTCCAGTGTGTGTTGACCCTGTGCTCCAGTGTGTGCTGACCTTGTTCTCCAGTGTGTGTTGACCCTGTGCTCCAGTGTGTATTGACTCTGTGTTCTAGTGTGTGTTGACCATGTGCTCCAGTGTTTGCTGGCCCAGTGCTCCAATGTGTGTGGACTATGTGCTCCAGCCTGTGTTGACCCTGTGCTCCAGTGTGTGTTGACTCTGCTCTAGTGTGGGTTGACTCTGTGCTACAGAGGGTGCTGACCATGTGCTCCATCCTGAGTTGACCATGTGCTCCAGTGTGTGTTGACCCAGTGCTCCAGCGTGTGTTGAGTCAGTGCTGTAGTGTCTGTTGCCCCTGTGCTCCAGTGGGTGTTGACCCTGTGCTCCAGTGGGTGTTGACCCTATGCTCCAGTGTGTGTTGACTCTGTGCTCCAGTGTTTGTTGACCCTTTGCTCCAGTGTGTTTAGACCCTGTGTTCCAGTATGTGTTGCCACTGTACTCCAGTGTCTGTTGACCCTGTGCTCCAGTGTGTGTAGACCCTGAGCTCCAGTGGTTGTTGAGCTGGTGCTCCAGTGTGCGTTGACCCTGTGCTCCAGTGTGTGTGGACTCTGTTCCCCAGTGTGTGTTCCCCCTGTGCTCCAGTGTGTGTTGACCCAGTGCTCCAGTGTCTTTTGACCCAGTGCTCCAATGTGTGTTGACCATGTGCTCCAGTGTGTGTTGACCCTGTGCTACAGTGCGTATTGACCCTGTGCTCCAGTGGGTGTTGACCATGTGCTCCACTGTGTGTTGACCCTGTGCTCCAGTGCATGTTGACCCTGTGATCCTGTGTGTGTTGACCCTGTGTTCCAGTATGTGTTCTTCCTGTGCTTCATTGAGATTTGACCCTGTGTTCCAGTGTGTGTTGACCCTGTGCTCCAGTTTGTGTTGACTCTGTGCTCCAGTGTGTGTTGACACTGTCATCCCATGTGTGTGGACTCTGTGCTCCAGTGTGTGTTGACCCTGTGCTCCAGTGTGTGCTGACCCTGTTCTCCTATGTGTGTTGACCCTGTGTTCCAGTGTGTATTGACCCTGTGGTCCAGTGTGTGTTCTCCTTGTGCTCCATTTTGTATTGACCCTGTGTTGCAGTGTGTGTTGACCATGTGCTCCAGTGTTTGCTGACCCAGTACTCCAGTGTGTGTTGACCTTGTGCTCCAGTCTGTGTTGACCCTGTGCTCCAGCCTGAGTTCACCATGTGTGCCAGTGTGTGTTGTCCCTGTGCTCCAGTGTGTGTTGTCCCTGTGCTCCAGTGTGTGTTGACCCTGTGCTCCAGTGTGTGTTGACCCAGTGCTCCAGTGTGTGTTGACCCACTGCTCCAGTGTGTGTTGACCATCTGCTCTCGTATGTGTTGACCCTGGGATCCAGTGTGTGTTGGCCCTGTGCTCCAGTGTGTGTTGACCCTCTGCTCCAGTGTCTGTTGACCCTGTGATCCAGTGTGTGTTGACACTCTGTTCCAGTGTGTGGTGACCCTGTGCTCCAGTGTGTGCTGATCTGTGCTCCAATATTTTGGACCCTCTGCTCCAGTGTGTGTTGACTCTGGGCTCCAGTATGTGCTGACCCTGTGCTCCAGAGTGTGTTGATCCTGTGCTCCAGTGTGTGTTGACCCTGTGCTCCAGTGTGTGTTGACCTTGTGATCCAGTGTGTGTTGACCCGGTGATCCAGTGTGTGTTGACCCGGTGATCCAGTGTGTGTTGACCCTGTGCTCCAGTTTGTGTTCTCCCTGTGCTTCATTGCATATTGACCCTGTGTTCTAGTGTGTGTTGACCATGTGCTCCGTGTTTGTTGATCCAATGCTCCAGTGCGTATGGACCATGTGCTCCAGCCTCTGTTGACTCTGTGCTCCCGTACGTGTTGATTCTGTTCCACAGTGTGTGTAGACTCTGTGCTCCAGTGTGTTTTGACCATGTGCTCCAGTGTATGTTGACCCTGTGCTCCAGTCTGTGTTGACCCTCTGCTCCAGTGTGTGTTGTCACGGTGCTCCAGTGTGTGTTGACTCTGTGCTACAGTGTGTGTTGACTCTGTGCTCCAGTGTGTGTAGACCATGTGCTCCCGTGTGTGTTGAGCCAGTGCTGCAGTGTGTGTTGACCCTGTGCTCCAGTGTGTGTTGACTCTGTGCTCCAGTGTGTGCTGACCATGTACTCCAGCCTGAGTTCACCATGTGTGCCAGTGTGTGTTGACCCTGTGCTCCAGTGTGTGTTGACCCAGTGCTCCAGTGTGTGTTGACCCACTGCTCCAGTGTGTGTTGACCATCTGCTCTAGTATGTGTTGACCCTGGGATCCGGTGTGTGTTGGCCTTGTGCTCCACTGTGTGTTGACACTGTGTTCCAGTGTGTGTTGACACTGTGATCCAATGTGTGTTGACTCTGTGCTCCAGTGTGTGCTGACCATGTGCTCCAGCCTGAGTTCACCATGTGTTCCAGAGTGTGTTGACCCAGTGCTCCAGTGTGTGTTGACCCTATGCTCCAGTTTGAGTTGACTCTGTGCTCCAGGGTGTTGATCATGTGCTCCATTGTGTGTTGAGCCAGTGCTGCAGTGTATGTTGACCCTGTGCTCCAGTGTTTTTCGACTCTCTTCCACGGAGTGTGTTGCCCCTGTACTCCAATATGCGTAGACCCTGTGCTCCTGTATGTTGACCCTGTGATCCAGTGTGTGTAGGCCCTTTGCTCCAGTGGGTGTGGACCCTGTGCTCCAGTGGGTGTTGATCCAGTGCTCCAGTGTGTGTTGAACCAATGCTCCAGTGTGTGTTGACCCTGTGCTCCAGTGTGTGTTGACTCTGGTCCAGTGTGTGTTTCCTCTGTGCTCCGGTGTTTGTTGACCCTGTGCTCCAGTATGTGTTGACCCTGTGCTCCAGTGTGTGTTGACTCTGTGCTCCAGTGTGTGTTGAGTCTGTGCTCCAGTGGTTGTTGACCACGTGCTCCAGTGTGTGTTGACCCTGTTCTCCAGCGTGTGTTGACTCTGTTCTCCAGTGTGTGTTGCCCCTGTACTCCAGTGTGTGTTGACTCTGTGCTCCAGTGTGTGTTGAAACTGTGATCCCGTGTGTGTGGACTCTGTGCTCCAGTGTGTGTTGATCCTGTGCTCCAGTGTGTGTAGACCATGTGTTCCCGTGTGTGTTGAGCCAGTGCTGCAGTGTGTGCTGAACCTGTGCTCCAGTGTCTGTTGACCCTGTGCTCCAGTGTGTGTTGACCCTATGCTCCGGTGTGTGTTGACTCTGTGCTCCAGTGTTTTTTGACCCTTTGCTCCAGTGTGTGTTGAACTTGTGCTACAGTGCATATTGACCCTGTGCTCCAATGTGTGTTGACCACGTGCTCCAGTCTGTGTTGACCCTGTGCTCCAGTGTGTGTTGATCCTGTGCTCCAGTGTGTGTTGACCCTGTGATCCTGTATGTGTTGACTGTCTGTTCCAGTGTCTGTTGACCCTGTGCTCCAGTGTGTGTTGACCCTGTGCTCCCGTGCGTGTTGACCCTGTGATCCTGTATGTGTTGACTCTCTGTTCCAGTGTCTGTTGACCCTGTGCTCCAGTGTGTGTTGGCCCTGTGCTCCAGTGTGTGTTGGCCCTGTGCTCCAGTGTGTGTTGACCCTCTGCTCCAGTGTGTGTTGACCCTGTGATCCAGTGTGTGCTGACACTGTGTTCCAGTGTGTGTTGACCCAGTGCTCCAGTGTGTGTTGACCCAGTGCTCCAGTGTGTGTTGGCTCTGGTCCAGTGTGTGTTGACCCTGTGATCCAGTGAGTGTTGCCACTGTACTCCAGTGCATGTTGACCCTGTGCTCCAGTGTGTGTCAACCCTGTGCTCCAGTGGGTGTAGACCCTGTGCTCCAGTGGGTGTTGACCCAGTGCTCCTGTGTGTGTTGACCCATTGTTCCAGTGTGTGTTGACCCTGTGCTCCAGTGTGTGTTGACCCTGTGCTCCAGTGCGTTTTGACCCTGTGATCCCATGTGTGTTGACACTGTGCTCCAGTTTGTGTTAACCCTGTGCTCCCGTGTTTGCTGACCCTTTGCTCCAGTCTGTGTTGACCCTGTGTTCCAGTGTGTTTTCTCTCTCTGCTTCATTGTGTATTGACACTGTGTTCCAGTGTGTGTTGACCGTGTGCTCCAGCGGTTATTCACTCTGTGTTCCAGTGTGTGTTGACCATGTGCTCCAGTGATTGTTGACCCAGTGCGACAGTGTGTGTTGACTCTGTGCTCCAGTGTGAGTTGACACTGTGATCCCGTGTGTGTGGATTCTGTGCTCCAGTGTGTGTTGATCCTGTGCACCAGTGGGTGTAGATCATGTGCTCCCGTGTGTGTAGAGCCAGTGCTGCAGTGTGTGCTCAACCGGTGCTCCAGTGTGTGTTGACCCTGTGCTCCACTGTGTGTAGACCATGTGCTCCCGTGTGTGTTGACTCTGTGCTCCAGTGTGTGTTGATTCTGTGCTCCAGTGTGCATTGACACTGTGCTCCAGTGTGTGTTGCCCATGTGCTCCTGTGCGTATTGACTCGGTGCTCCAGTGTGTGTTGACCATGTGATCCAGCTGTTTTGACACTGTGCTCCAGACTGTGTTGACCCTGTGCTCCAGGGTGTGTTTATCCTGTGGTCCAGTGGGTGTTGACTCTGTGCTCCAGTGTGTGTTGTCACTGTGCTCCAGTGTGTGTTCTCCTTGTGCTCCATTGTGTACTTACCCTGTGTTCCACTGTGTGTTGACCCTGTGCTCCAGTGTGTGTTTTCCTTGTGCTCCATTGTGTATTGACCCTGTGTTCGTGTGTGTTCGCCCTGTGCTCCAGTGTGTGTTGACGCTGTGTTCCAGTGTGAGTTGACCATGTGCTCCAGTGTGTGTTGACCATGTGCTCCAGTGTTTGTTGACCAGCTGCTCTAGTATGTGTTGACTCTGGGATCCGGTTTGTGTTGGCCCTGTGCTCCAGTGTGTGTTGACCCTCTGCTCCAGTGTGTGTTGACCCTGTGATCCAGTGTGTGCTGATCTGTGCTCCAATATTTTGGACCCTCTGCTCCAGTGTGTGTTGACTCTGGGCTCCAGTATGTGTTGACCCTGTGCACCAGAATGTGTTGACCCTGTGCTCCAGAGTGTGTTGACCCTGTGCTCCAGTGTGTGTTAACCCTGTGATCCAGTGTGTGTTGACCCTGTGCTCCAGTGTGTGTTCTCCCTGCCCTTCATTGTGTATTGACCCTGTGTTCCAGTGTGAGTTGACCATGTGCTCCGTGTTTGTTGACCCAATGCTCCAGTGCATATGGATCATGTGCTCCAGCCTCTGTTGACCCTGTGTTCCAGTACGTGTTGATTCTGTTCCCCAGCGTGTGTTGCCCCTGTGCTCCAGTGTGTGTTGACCCGGTGATCCAGTGTGTGTTGACCCTGTGCTCCAGTTTGTGTTCTCCCTGTGCTTCATTGCATATTGACCCTGTGTTCCAGTGTGTGTTGACCATGTGCTCCGTGTTTGTTGATCCAGTGCGTATGGACCATGTGCTCCAGCCTCTGTTGACCCTGTGCTCCCGTACGTGTTGATTCTGTTGCACAGTGTGTGTAGACTCTGTGCTCCAGTGTGTTTTGACCATGTGCTCCAGTGTATGTTGACCCTGTGCTCCAGTCTGTGTTGACCCTCTGCTCCAGTGTGTGTTGTCACGGTGCTCCAGTGTGTGTTGACTCTGTGCTACAGTGTGTGTTGACTCTGTGCTCCAGTGTGTGTAGACCATGTGCTCCCGTGTGTGTTGAGCCAGTGCTGCAGTGTGTGTTGACCCTGTGCTCCAGTGTGTGTTGACTCTGTGCTCCAGTGTGTGCTGACCATGTACTCCAGCCTGAGTTCACCATGTGTGCCAGTGTGTGTTGACCCTGTGCTCCAGTGTGTGTTGACCCAGTGCTCCAGTGTGTGTTGACCCACTGCTCCAGTGTGTGTTGACCATCTGCTCTAGTATGTGTTGACCCTGGGATCCGGTGTGTGTTGGCCTTGTGCTCCACTGTGTGTTGACACTGTGTTCCAGTGTGTGTTGACACTGTGATCCAATGTGTGTTCACTCTGTGCTCCAGTGTGTGTTGACCATGTGCTCCAGCCTGAGTTCACCATGTGTTCCAGAGTGTGTTGACCCAGTGCTCCAGTGTGTGTTGACCCTGTGCTCCAGTTTGAGTTGACTCTGTTCCATGGAGTGTGTTGCCCCTGTACTCCAATATGCATACATCCTGTGCTCCTGTATGTTGACTCTGTGATCCAGTGTGTGTAGGCCCTTTGCTCCAGTGGGTGTGGACCCTGTGCTCCAGTGGGTGTTGACCCAGTGCTCCAGTGTTTGTTGACCCAGTGCTCCAGTGTATGTTGACCCAGTGCTCCAGTGTGTGTTGAACCAGTGCTCCAGTGTGTGTTGACTCTGGTCCAGTGTGTGTTGGCTCTGTTCTCCGGTGTTTGTTGACTCTGTTCCCCAATGTGTGTAGACCCTGTGCTCCAGTGGGTATTGACCCAGTGCTCCAGTGTGTGTTGAACCAGTGCTCCAGTGTGTGTTGACCCTGTGCTCCGGTGTATGTTGACCCAGTGCTCCAGTGTGTGTTGACCCAGTGCTCCAGTGTATGTTGACCCAGTGCTCCAGTGTGTGTTGAACCAGTGCTCCAGTGTGTGTTGACTCTGGTCCAGTGTGTGTTTCCTCTGTGCTCCGGTGTTTGTTGACCCTGTGCTCCAGTGGTTGTTGACCACGTGCTCCAGTGTGTGTTGACCCTGTTCTCCAGCATGTGTTGACCCTATACTCCAGTGTGTGTTGACTCTGTGCTCCAGTGTTTGTTGATCCTGTGCTCCAGTGTGTGTAGACCATGTGTTCCCATGTGTGTTGAGCCAGTGCTGCAGTGTGTGCTGAACCTGTGCTCCAGTGTCTGTTGACCCTGTGCTCCAGTGTTTGTTGACCCTTTGCTCCAGTGTGTGTTGAAGTTGTGCTACAGTGCATATTGACCCTGTGCTCCAATGTGTGTTGACCATGTGCTCCAGCCTGTGTTGACCCTGTGCTCCAGTGTGTGTTGACCCTGTGATCCAGTGTGTGTTGACCCTGTGATCCAGTGTGTGTTGACCCTGTGATCCTGTATGTGTTGACTCTCTGTTCCAGTGTCTGTTGACCCTGTGCTCCAGTGTGTGTTGACCATCTGCTCTAGTATGTGTTGACCCTGGGATCCGGTGTGTGTTGGCCCTGTGCTCCAGTGTGTGTTGACCCTCTGCTCCAGTGTGTGTTGACCGAGTGCTCCAGTGGGTGTAGACCCTGTGCTCCAGTGGGTGTTGATCCAGTGCTCCAGTGTGTTTTGACCCAGTGCTCCAGTGTGTGTTGACCCTGTGCTCCAGTGTGTGTTGACCCTGTGCTCCAGTGGGTGTTGACTCGTGCTATGGTGATTTTTGACCACGTGCTCCAGTCTGTGTTGACCCTGTGATCCAGTGTGTGTTGACCCTGTGCTCCAGTGCGTTTTGACCCTGTGATCCCATGTGTGTTGACACTGTGCTCCAGTTTGTGTTAACCCTGTGCTGCAGTGTTTGCTGACCCTTTGCTCCAGTCTGTGTTGACCCTGTGTTCCAGTGTGTTTTCTCTCTGTGCTTCATTGTGTATTGACACTGTGTTCCAGTGTGTGTTGACCGTGTGCTCCAGTGATTGTTCACCCTGTGTTGCAGTGTGTGTTGACCATGTGCTCCAGTGATTGTTGACCCAGTGCTACAGTGGGTGTAGACCATGTGCTCCCTTGTGTGTAGAGCCAGTGCTGCAGTGTGTGCTCAACCGGTGCTCCAGTGTGTGTTGACCCTGTGCTCCACTGTGTGTAGACCATGTGCTCCCGTGTGTGTTGACTCTGTGCTCCAGTGTGTGTTGATTCTGTGCTCCAGTGTGCATTGACACTGTGCTCCAGTGTGTGTTGCCCATGTGCTCCTGTGTGTGTTGACTTGGTGCTGCAGTGTGTGTTGACCATGTGATCCAGCTGTTTTGACACTGTGCTCCAGACTGTGTTGATCCTGTGCTCCAGGGTGTGTTTATCCTGTGGTCCAGTGGGTGTTGACTCTGTGCTCCAGTTTGTGTTGACCCTGTGCTCCAGTGTGTGTTCTCCTTGTGCTCCATTGTGTATTGACCCTGTGTTCGTGTGTGTTCGCCCTGTGCTCCAGTGTGTGTTGACGCTGTGTTCCAGTGTGTGTTGACCATGTGCTCCAGTGTTTGTTGACCCAGTGCCCCTGTGTGAGTAAACCTTGTGCTCCAGTGGGTGTTGCCCATGTGCTCCAGCCTTTGTTGACAATCTGCTCGAGTGTGAGTTGACCCTGTGCTCCAGTTTGAGTTAAATCTGTGCTCCATGGTGTTGATCATGTGCTCAATTGTGTGTTCACCCTGTGCTCCAGTGTGTGTAGACCATGTGCTCCAGTGTGTGTTCAGCCAGTGCTGCAGTGTATGTTGACCCTGTGCTCCAGTGTGTTTTGACTCTGTTCCCCGGAGTGTGTTGCCCCTGTACTCCAATATGTGTAGACCCTGTGCTCCAGTATGTGTTGACCCTGTGATACAGTGTGTGTTGCTCCTGTACTCCAGTGCATGTTGACCCAGTGCTCCAGTGTGTGTTGACTCTGGTCCAGTGTGTGTTGGCTCTGTTCTCCGGTGTTTGTTGACACTGTTCCCCAATGTGTCTAGACCCTGTGCTCCAGTATGTGTTGATCCTGTGATCCAGTGTGTGTTGCCCCTGTACTCCAGTGCATGTTGACCCTGTGCTCCAGTGTGTGTCAACCCTGTGCTCCAGTGGGTGTAGACCCTGTGCTCCAGTGGGTGTCGACCCAGTGCTCCAGTGTGTGTTGACCCAGTGCTCCAGTGTGTGTTGACCCAGTGCTCCAGTGTGTGTTGACCCTGTGCTCCAGTGTGTATTGACCCTGTGCTCCAGTGTGTGTTGCCCCTGTGCTACAGTGTAAGTTGACTCTGTGCTCTAGTGATTGTTGACCACGTGCTCCAGTCTGTGTTGACCCTGTGATCCAGCGTGTTTTGACCCTGTGCTCCAGTGCGTTTTGACCCTGTGATCCCATGTGTGTTGACACTGTGCTCCAGTTTGTGTTAACCCTGTGCTCGAAGTGTTTGCTGACCCTGTGCTCCAGTCTGTGTTGACCCTGTGTTCCAGTGTGTTTTCTCTCTGTGCTTCATTGTGTATTGACACTGTGTTCCAGTGTGTGTTGACCCTGTGTTCCAGTGGTTGTTCACCCTGTGTTGCAGTGTGTGTTGACCCTGTTCTCCAGTGGTTGTTCACCCTGTGTTCCAGTGTGTGTTGACCATGTGCTCCAGTGATTGTTGACCCAGTGCTACAGTGTTTGCTGGCCTGTGTTGACCCTGTTCTCCAGCATGTGTTGACTCTGTTCTCCAGTGTGTGTTGCCCCTGTACTCCAGTGTGTGTTGACTCTGTGCGCCAGTGTGTGTTGACACTGTGATCCCGTGTGTGTGGACTCTGTGCTCCAGTGTGTGTTGATCCTGTGCTCCAGTGGGTATAGACCATGTGCTCCCATGTGTGTTGACCCTGTGCTCCAGCGTGTGTTGACCCTGTGCTCCAGTGTGTGTTGACCCTGTGCTCCAGTGTGTGTTGACTCTGTGCTCCAGTGTGTGTTGACCCTATGCTCCAGTGTGTGTTGACTCTGTGCTCCAGTGTTTGTTGACCCTTTGCGCCAGTGTGTGTTGACCTTGTGCTACAGTGCATATTGACCCTGTGCTCCAATGTGTGTTGACCACGTGCTCCAGTCTGTGTTGACCCTGTGCTCCAGTCTGTGTTGACCCTGTGCTCCAGTGCGTGTTGACCCTGTGCTCCAGTGTGTGTTGACCCTGTGCTCACGTGCGTGTTGATCCTGTGATCCTGTATGTGTTGATTCTCTGTTCCAGTGTCTGTTGACCCTGTGCTCCAGTGTGCGCTGACCCTGTGCTCCAGTGTGTGTTGACTCTTTGTTCCAGTGTGTGTTCTCTCTGTGCTTTATTGAGTATTGACCCTGTGCTCCAGTGTGTGTTGACCCTGTGCTCCAGTGTGTGTTGACTCTCTGCTCCAGTGTGTGTTGACTCTGTACTCCAGTGTGTGTTGACCCTGTGCTCCAGTGTGTGTTGACCCTGTGATCCAGTGTGTGTTCTCCCTGTGCTTCATTGCGTATTGACCCTGTGTTCCAGTGTGTGTTGACCATGTGCTCCGTGTTTGTTGCCCCAATGCTCCAGTACATATGGACCATGTGCTCCAGCCTCTGTTGACCCTGTGCTCAAGTACATGTTGATTCTGTTCCCCAGTGTGTGTTGCCCCTGTACTCCAGTGTGTGTTGACTCTGTGCTCCAGTGTGTTTTGACACTGTGATCCTGTTTGTGTGGATTGTGTGCTCCAGTGTGTGTTGACCCTGTGCTCCAGTTTGTGCTGACCCTGTTCTCCAGTGTGTGTTGACACTGTGCTCCAGTGTGTGCTCTCCTTGTGCTCCATTTTGTATTGATCCTGTGTTGCAGTGTGTGTTGACCATGTCCTCCAGTGTTTGCTGACCCAGTGCTCCAGTGCATGTGGAACCTGTGCTCCAGTTTGTGTTGACTCTGTGCTCCAGTGTGTGCTGACCATGTGCTCCAGCCTGAGTTCACCATGTGTGCCAGTGTGTGTTGACCCTGTGCTCCAGTGGGTTTTGACCCTGTGCTCCAGTGTGAGTTTTCTCTGTGCTCCAGTGTGTGTTGACCATGTGCCCCAGCCTGTGCTGACCATGTGCTCCAGTGCATGTTTACGCATTGCTCCAGCTGTGTTGACCCTGTGCTCCAGTGTATGTTGGCTCTGTGCTCCAGTGTGTGTTGACCCTGTCCTCCAGAAAGTGTTGACTCTGTTAAGTATGTGTATTGTATTGAACAATTAACACAAAGACTTAAACGTATAACTCAAACAGGTCTTTACTGGTTGGAGGTAGGGACTATACTGAATACCAGATTACTGCACAGTGCTTATATACCAGTGTGTTCACCCCCGGTATTACGTCTACAGCAGCCTGAGAAAGTAGTACATCTCTTAAGGTGGAACAGGCTTAAGCTCTCTTAAGGTGGAACAGGTTACATACACAACACTCCTCCCTTCTTAGCTTTATAGTCATCCCCCCCATTTAACATAACGTAATAACATATATACATATATAACTTCATGTTTAACGTAACATATCACAGATTCAGTCTCTGCGGAAAACAGTTCACAGATTCAATCTCTGTGGTGTAGTCGGTTCACGTTACTCATTCAATAGTCCGTTCATGGATTTAACAGCTTGAACTTCCGAACTGATTTGGCTCCGTTCGGAGGGACCACGTGTGTGATCTGGTAGAGGTGATAATGGTTCAGATGGGTCATCTTCTGTTTTTACTTTTCCTTTTCTGCTTCTTGGAGACTCTCTGGGCTCCATTGTCAGCTGCCACAGCTGCCAGCTGCATGCGCAGTTCCTCCTTCTCTTCCTCCTGTTTCCGTCGTAGAGCCAGCTTCTCCCGATGTTCCGTAGACTTTTGGTGCTCCTCCATGATTTCTGCACTTTGGGAGTCGAAGTTACAAGCTGGGCAGGACAGGACATCGTAATATTCGGTGTCGTCCACCAGGTCATAGTAATATTCGGTGTCGTCCTGAGCTAGACCAGTGAGAGGGTCGTCTATTTCCTCCATACCCAGCTGGACGTTAGCCAGCTCTTGTTCCAAATCCAGACATCTTTCCTGAAGAGATTTCTTCATGTGTACCTCTGCATCCAGCTTTTTCTGGGCTTTCAGCAAGTCGTTTACTAGTGACCTCATTTGTGATTTTAATACTTCAACTTCCTTTGGAGATTGATTGGTCGGACTATGCAATCCCTCTACCGGAGCAGCTGTTTCAGCGGTCTGTTGTTCTACATTGACGTGAGTCAGCGTACTTTTGGCATCCAATGGCTGCTCTGTTGCAGTCGTTTCAGTCTGTGTCGTCACATCAGCCATCTCAATGACTTTTGAGAGCTCCGAACCCTTTTCCTTTGAAGATCGCAGCTCGTGTTCAAGTTTTTCCCATTTCAGAGTCTTGTCCCTCAGCATATGAAGGAGTTGGCTGACCGTTAACTCTTCTGACACCAGATTATGGCACGCACCTTCAGAACCTGAATCAGCTTTGATTCGTTCGGCCTCCTCGCGCAGATGGTTGGTGTGCTCCTGCTCCATTTTCTCCATCAGTTGCTTCTGTTGCCTTTCCAGATTCTCCCACTCTGTAACAAAGAACTTTTTTATTTCATTCATCTCTTGCTCAAAACGGCGAATCATTTGTTCTAATTGCTGTTGTAGTTTGAAATGGAGTTGAGTTCGAGCCCAGTGGCCCTCAAAAATGTGCATATCAGTAGACTTGACAGACTCAGAATTCTCTGTTAAACTATGTTGTTGTTGCTCAGTGGAATTCTGTGCTGAAACTTTGTCTTTTGCACATGGGTTGGTCTTACCATCATCAGTTCTAGAGTCTGGGCTGATTATCTGCACCGAGTTCTCACTCTTTATGGCTTTTAGCGAATGCCAGTCCATATTTATGTTTCTAAACCACTCCCGGCCTAGTAGAGGTGGACCTCCCTCCGGTAGCACATATAAGTCCATTATTTGACTTCCTTCGCCCTTGTTGGCCACTGCAACCTTTATTGTCCCAATGGGGTACACTCTCTGCCCCGTGTAGGTTGTCAATATAATCTCCGTATCCTGTAGGGGAATATGTTGGAATAACCTTCTGTAATCTTTCTTATTCATGACCGACAATGCCGATCCAGTGTCCACTTCCATTTTTACTTGGACTCCTTCTATCTGAAGAGTAACCCAAATTGTCTGGAGGTCTGCACCCTTACCAACGTTGAGTACCCTTAAGCTAGCCAGTTCAATACTGCTTAAGCCAGCCAGTTCATTACTGCTAGCGTCTGAATCGGACTCCTGTTCGGCCACCTTGTGTACCTTTGCGTATTTCCCTTGAGGTGACTTCTTGTTGCTGGTCTTCTTCCCTGACCTGCATACTCTAGCTATATGTCCAAGCTTACCACATGTTCTGCATTCTTGGTTTTTAAACCAACACTGGTTCTGATCATGCGTTGTCTTTCCACAACGATAACATTTAACAGAACTCACACCCAATTTGTGTGCACTGAGCTCCGGTGACCGTAGCTGCATTACTGCCGTTCCTCTCGCTGCGGCTTCGTGTGCTGCTGCCATAGTGACCGCCTTCTCAAGCGTCAGCTCATTCTCCTCGAGCAGTCGCTTTTGTGTATCCTGTTTAAATAAACCACACACAAATTTGTCTCGTAGTGCATCTGT
This sequence comes from Somniosus microcephalus, assembly GCF_052327205.1. Taxonomy (NCBI): domain Eukaryota; kingdom Metazoa; phylum Chordata; class Chondrichthyes; order Squaliformes; family Somniosidae; genus Somniosus; species Somniosus microcephalus. Next base: position 50,358,289 of record NC_141004.1, read on the forward strand.
CAGGCCCGTTCGAAACTGGCAATATTTCGCTAATTTACGCAATTCCAGCAAATATTCAGCATTGCTTTCATGCTGTAGCTGCCTTCTGTCGTAAAATTTAAATCGTTCCGCTAGCATCAGCGGCGTGGGGTTTAGATGATCTTTCAGGACAGTAACAATCTCATCGAACGTCTTATCCGCCGGTTCATCTGGTGATAACAGGTGTTTCAATTGCCCGTATGTCTTCGCACCCATTAAATTTAATAATGTTAGTGCTTTATCAGCCTCACGAATTTTATTGGCCTTACAATAATTTTAACTCGTTCAACATATATGGCCCAATCTTCGATGTCACTATCGAAGTTGCTAATATTCCCGTGTTTAGGCATTGTAGTACTTTATCAGATTTGCAATTTCTCAGATTTTTTTTTTACTGCTATCCAAGATGGCGGCTTCCCGCTCTTGCCGTCGTCCTCCGCCCACAAAATGGCGGTTTTCCCACGCTTGGCGGTCTTCACCCGTCCCCCGACGCCGTCTCCCTTCAGCCCCGAGTGCGGCCCTTATCTCCGCCGCGATCGATGGCCCGCGCTTTTCACCGCGGCTCTCGCGCCTTCAGTGTCTGCCGACGCTGCGCCTTTCAGCCCGAGTGCGGCCCTTATCAGGGATTTCGATCGATGGCCCGGCTGCGCCTCGCACTTGAAAGCGGCCCGGCCCTTATCAGTGCTTGCGATCGATGGCCTGGCTGCGCCCCTCACTTCAAAGCGGCCCGGCCCTTATCTGCCGATCGCTATCGCCCTGTACCTCTCTCTTCACCAGTCCTGTCTTCTACTCCGGTTCACAAGCTGATGGAGGCTTCAGGGTCCTAATGCCTGTCGCTTCCAGTGGGGTGGTGAGTGGTGAGGTTTGAAACCTCTCTTCAACCGCCGTGGAATAACTGCCGCAGGGTAAGAACCTGACTCGTCGCCAGTGTTAAGTATGTGTATTGTATTGAACAATTAACACAAAGACTTAAACGTATAACTCAAACAGGTCTTTACTGGTTGGAGGTAGGGACTATACTGAATACAAGATTACTGCACAGTGCTTATATACCGGTGTGTTCACCCCCGGTATTACGTCTACAGCAGCCTGAGAAAGTAGTACATCTCTTAAGGTGGAACAGGCTTAAGCTCTCTTAAGGTGGAACAGGTTACATACACAACAGACTCTGTGGTCCAGTGTGTATTGACCCTGTGCTCCTGTGTGTGTTGACCTAGTGCTCCAGTGTGTGTTGACTCAGTGCTGCAGTGTGTGTTGACCCTGTGTTCCAATGTGTGTTGACCATGTCCTCCAGTGATTGTTGACCCACTGTTACAGGTAGTGTTGCCCCAGTTCTCCAGTGTTTGTTGACCCTGTACTCCAGTCTGTGTTGACTCTGTGCTCCAGTGTGTGTTGACTCTGTGATCCAGTGTGTGTTGAGCCTGTGCTTCAGTGTGTGTTCTGCCTGTGCTTCATTGTGTATTGACCCTGTTTTCCAGTGTGTGTTGACCATGTTCCCCAGTGTTTGTTGTCCCAGTGCTCCAGTGTGTGTTGACTCTGTGCCCCGTGTGTGTTGACTTTGTTCTCCAGTGCATGTTGACCATGTGCTCCAGCCTGTGTTGACCCACTGCTCCAGTGTGTGTTGTCACTGTGCTCCAGTGTGTGTTGACTCTGTGCTCCAGTGTGTGTTGACTCTGTGCTCCAGTGTGTGTTGACCCTGTGATCCAGTTTGTGTTGACCATGTGCTCCAGTGTGTGCTGACCCTGTGACATAGTGTGTGTTGACCCTGTGCTCCAGTGTGTGTTGACTCTGTGCTCCACTGTGTGTTGACCCTGTGCTTCAGTGTGTGCTGACTCTGTGCCCCAGTGTGTGTTGACTCTGTTCTACAGTGCATGTTCACCATGTGCTCCAGCCTGTGTTGATCCCCTGCTCCAGTGTGTGTTTACTCTGTGCTCCAGTGTGTGTTGACCCTGTGCACCACTGTGTGTTGACTCTGTGCTCCAGTGTGTGTTGACCCTGTGCAACAGTGTCTTTTGACCCTGCGCTCCAGTGTGTGTTGATGCTGTGCTCCAGTGTGTGTTCTCCCTATGCTTCATTGTGTATTGACCCTGTGTTCCAGTGTGTGTTGACCATGTTCCCCAGTGTTTGTTGTCCCAGTGTTCCACTGTGAGTTGACTCTGTTCTCCAGTGCATTTTGACCATGCGCTCCAGCCTGTGTTGATCCTCTGCTCCAGTGTGTGTTGTCACTGTGCTCCAGTGTTTGTTGACTCTGTGCTCCAGTGTGTGTTGACCCTGTCATCCAGTGTGTGTTGACCATGTGCTCCAGTGTGTGCTGACCCTGTGACGTGGTGTGTGTTGACCCTGTGCTCAGTGTGTGTTGATTCTGTGCTCCAGTGTGTTTTGAGCATGTGTTCCAGTGTGTGTTGACCATGTGCTCCAGCATGTGTTGACCTTGTGCTGCAGTGGGTGTTTACCACCTGGGCCAGTATGTGTTGACCCTGTGATCCAGTGTGTGTTGACCCTGTGATCCAGTGTGTGTTGACCCTGTGCTCCAGTGTGTGTTGACCCTGTGCTACAGTGTGTGTTGACCCTGTGCTCCAGTGTGTGTTGACCCTGTGCTCCAGTGATTTTTGACCCTGTGCTCCAGTGTGTGTTTTCTCTGTGCTCCAGTGTGTGTTGACTCTGTGCTCCAGTGTGTGTTGACCCTGTGCTCCAGTGGGTTTGACCCTGTGCTCCAGTGTGTGTTTTCTCTGTGCTCCAGTGTGTGTTTTCTCTGTGCTCCAGTGTGTGTTGACTCTGAGCTCCAGTGTGTGTTGACTCTGTGCTCCAGTGTGTGTTGACCATGTGCTCTTGTGTGTGTTCAACATGTGCTCCAGTGTGTGTTGTACCTGAGCTCCACTGTGTGTTGACACTTTGTTCCAATGCGTGCTGACCCTGTGCTCCAGTGTGTGTTGACCCTGTGCTCCAGTGGGTTTTGACCCTGTGCTCCAGTGTGTGTTTTCTCTGTGCTCCAGTGTGTGTTGACTCTGTGCTCCAGTGTGTGTTTTCTCTGTGTTCCAGTTTGTGTTGACCATGTGCCCCAGCCTGTGTTCACCATGTGCGCCAGTGTGTGTTGACCCTATGCTCCAGTGGGTGTTGACCCTGTGCTCCAGTGGGTGTTGACCCTGTGCTCCTGTGTGCTTTGACTCTGTGTTCCAGTGTCTTTTGACCCTGTGATCCAGTGAGTGTTGACTCTATGCTCCAAAGTGTGTTGACCCTCTGCTCCAGTGTGTGTTGTCAGTGTGCTCCAGTGTGGGCTGACTCTGTGCTCCAGTGCATGTTTACGCATTGCTCCAGCTGTGTTGACCCTGTGCTCCAGTGTGTGTTGTCCCTGTGCTCCAGTGTGTGTTGTCCCTGTGCTCCAGTGTGTGTTGTCCCTGTGCTGCAACGTGTGTTGACACTGTGCTCCAGTGTGTGTTGACCATGTTCCCCAGTGTTTGTTGTCCCAGTGTTCCAGTGTGAGTTGACTCTGTTCTCCAGTGCATGTTGACCATGCGCTCCAGCCTGTGTTGATCCTCTGCTCCAGTGTGTGTTGTCACTGGGCTCCAGTGTTTGTTGACTCTGTGATCCAGTGTGTGTTGACCCAGTGCTCCAGTGTGTGTTGACCCTGTCATCCAGTGTGTGTTGACCATGTGCTCCAGTGAGTGTTGACCATGTGCTCCAGTGATTTTTGACCCTGTGCTCCAGTGTGTGTTTTCTCTGTGTTCCAGTGTGTGTTGACCATGTGCCCCAGCCTGTATTGACCATGTGCCCCAGCCTGTGTTCACCATGTGCGCCAGTGTGTGTTGACCCTGTGCTCCAGTGGGTGTTGACCCTGTGCTCCAGTGGGTGTTGACCATGTGCTCCAGTGTGTGTTGACACTGTGCTCCCGTGTACTTTGACTCTGTGTTCCAGTGTCTTTTGACCCTGTGCTCCAGTGAGTGTTGACTCTATGATCCAAAGTGTGTTGACCCTCTGCTCCAGTGTGTGTTGTCAGTGTGCTGCAGTGTGTGTTGACTCTGTGCTCCAGTGTGGGCTGACTCTGTGCTCCAGTGCATGTTTACGCGTTGCTCCAGCTGTGTTGACCCTGTGCTCCTGAGTATGTTGACTCTGTGCTCCTGTGTGTGTTGACCCTATGCTCCAGCAAGTGTTGACTCTGTGTTCCAGTGTGTATTGACCCAGTGCTCCATTGGGTGTTGAGCCTGTGTTCCAGTGTGTGTTGACCATGTCCTCCAGTGATTGTTGACCCTGTGCTCCAGTGATTTTTGACCCTGTGCTCCAGTGTGTGTTTTCTCTGTGTTCCAGTGTGTGTTGACCATGTGCCCCAGCCTGTATTGACCATGTGCCCCAGCCTGTGTTCACCATGTGCGCCAGTGTGTGTTGACCCTGTGCTCCAGTGGGTGTTGACCCTGTGCTCCAGTGGGTGTTGACCATGTGCTCCAGTGTGTGTTGACACTGTGCTCCCGTGTACTTTGACTCTGTGTTCCAGTGTCTTTTGACCCTGTGCTCCAGTGAGTGTTGACTCTATGATCCAAAGTGTGTTGACCCTCTGCTCCAGTGTGTGTTGTCAGTGTGCTGCAGTGTGTGTTGACTCTGTGCTCCAGTGTGGGCTGACTCTGTGCTCCAGTGCATGTTTACGCGTTGCTCCAGCTGTGTTGACCCTGTGCTCCTGAGTATGTTGACTCTGTGCTCCTGTGTGTGTTGACCCTATGCTCCAGCAAGTGTTGACTCTGTGTTCCAGTGTGTATTGACCCAGTGCTCCATTGGGTGTTGAGCCTGTGTTCCAGTGTGTGTTGACCATGTCCTCCAGTGATTGTTGACCCTGTGCTCCAGTGGGTTTTGACTGTGTGTTGCCGTGTGTGTTCTCCCTGTGCTCCAATGGCTATTGACCCTGTGTTGCAATGTTTGTTGACCATGTGCTCCAGTGATTGTTGACCCAGTGCTACAGTGTGTGTTGTCTCTGTGCTCCAGTGTGTGTTGACTCTGTGCTCCAGTGTGTGTTGACACTGTGCTCCAGACTGTGTTGACTCTGTGCTCCAGTGGGTGTTGACACTGTGCTTCTGTGTGTGTTGCCCCAGTTCTCCAATGTTTGTTGACCCTGTGCTCCAGTGTGTGTTGACTCTGTGCTCCAGTGTGTGTTGACTCTGTGTTCCAGTGTGTGTTGACCGCCTGCTTCAGTGTGTGTTGACCCAGTGCTCCAGTGCGTTTTGACCCTGTGCTCCAGCCTGTGTTGACCCTGTGCTCCAGTGTGTGTTGTCTCTGTGCTCCAGTGTGTGTTGACCCTGTGCTGCAGTGTGTGTTGTCTCTGTGCTCCAGTGTGTGTTGACTCTGTGCTGCAGTGTGTGTTGACCATATGCTCCAGCCTGTGTTGACCATGTACGCAAGTGTGTGTTGACTCTGTGCTCCAGTGTGTGCTGACCATGTGCTCCAGCCTCTGTTCACCATGTGTGCCAGTGTGTGTTGACTCTGTGCTCCAATGTGTGTTGACCTAGTGCTCCAGTGTGTGTTGACTCTGTGCTCCAGTGTGTGTTGACCCTGTGCTCCAGTGGGTTTTGACCCTGTGCTCCAGTGTGTGTTTTCTCTGTGCTCCAGTGTGTGTTGACCATGTGTCCCAGCCTGTGCTGACCATGTGCGCCAGTGTGTGTTGAACCTGTGCTCCAGTGGGTGTTGACCGTGTGCTCCAGTGTGTGTTGACCCTGTGCTCCCGTGTGCTTTGACTCTATGTTCCAATGTGTGTTGACCCTCTGCTCCAGTGTGTGTTGTCAGTTTGCTCCAGTGTGTGTTGACTCTGTGCTCCAGTGTGTGCTGACTCTGTACTCCAGTGCATGTTTAGGCATTGCTCCAGCTGTGTTGACCCTGTGCTGCAGTGTATGTTGGCTCTGTGCTCCAGTGTGTGTTGGCTCTATGCTCCAGTGTGTGTTGACCCTGTCCTCCAGAAAGTTTAGACTCTGTGGTCCAGTGTGTATTGACCCTGTGCTCCTGTGCGTGTTGACCTAATGCTCCAGTGTGTGTTGACTCAGTGCTGCAGTGTGTGTTGACCCTGTGTTCCAATGTGTGTTGACCATGTCCTCCAGTGATTGTTGACCCAGTGCTACAGGTAGTGTTGCCCCAGTTCTCCAGTGTTTGTTGACCCTGTACTCCAGTCTGTGTTGAGCCTGTGCTTCAGTGTGTGTTCTGCCTGTGCTTCATTGTGTATTGACCCTGTTTTCCAGTGTGTGTTGACCATGTTCCCCAGTGTTTGTTGTCCCAGTGCTCCAGTGTGTGTTGACTCTGTGCTCCAGTGTGTGTTGACTCTGTGCTCCAGTGTGTGTTGACTCTGTGCTCCAGTGTGTGTTGACACTGTGCTCCAGTGTGTGTTGACCCTGTGATCCAGTGTGTGTTGACCATGTGCTCCAGTATGTGCTGACCCTGTGACGTGGTGTGTGTTGGCCCTGTGCTCCAGTGTGTGTTGACTCTGTGCTCCAGTGTGTTTTGACCATGTGTTCCAGTGTGTGTTGACCATGCGCTCCAGCATGTATTGACTGTTTTCACCAGTGTGTTCTAACCCTGTGCTCCAGTGCATGTTGACCCTGTGCACCAGTCTGTATTGACCCTGTGCTCCTGTGAGTGTTGACTCTGTGCTCTAGTGTGTGTTGACCCTGTGCTTCAGTGTGTGCTGACTCTGTGCCCCAGTGTGTGTTGACTCTGTTCTACAGTGCATGTTCACCATGTGCTCCAGCCTGTGTTGATCCCCTGCTCCAGTGTGTGTTGACTCTGTGCTCCAGTGTGTGTTGACCCTGTGCTTCAGTGTCTTTTGACTCTGTGCTCCAGTGTGTCTTGACCCTGTGATCCAGTGTGTGTTGACCCTGTGCTCCAGTGTGTGTTGTCCCTGTGTTCCAGTGTGTTTTGACTCTGTGCTCCAGTGTGTGTTGACCCTGTGCTCCAGTGTGTCTTGACCCTGTGCTCCAGTGAGTGTTGACCATGTTCTCCAGAGTGTGTTGACTCTGTGCTCCAGCGTGTGTTGACTCTGTTCTCCAGTGTGTGTTGACCCTGCGATCCAGTGTGTGTTGACCCTGTGCTCCAGTGTGTGCTGACCCTGTGCTCCAGTGTGTGTTGTATCTCTGCTCCATTGTGTGTTGACTCTGTGGTCCAGTGTGTGTTGACCCTGTGCTCCAGTGTGTTTTGTCTCTGTGCTCCAGTGTATGTTGTCTCTGTGCTCCAGTGTGTGTTGACCCTGTGCTACAGTGTGTCTTGACCCTGTGCTCCAGTGTGTGTTGACCCTGTGCTCCAGTGTGTGTTGACCCTCTGCTCCAGTGTGTTTTGACTCTGTGCTCCAGTGTGTGATGACCCTGTTCTCCAGTGTGTCTTGACCCTGTGCTCCAGTGTGTGTTGACCCTATGCTCCAGTGTGTGTTGACCCTGTGCTACAGTGTGTCTTGACCCTGTGCTCCAGTGTGTGTTGACGCTGTGCTCCAGTGTGTGTTGACCCTCTGCTCCAGTGTGTTTTGACTCTGTGCTCCAGTGTGTGATGACCCTGTTCTCCAGTGTGTCTTGACCCTGTGCTCCAGTGTGTGTTGACCCTATGCTCCAGTGTGTGTTGACCCTGTGCTCCAGTGTGTCTTGACCCTGTGCTACAGTGTGTGTTGACCCTGTGATCCAGTGTGTGTTGACCCTCAGCTCCAGTGTGTGTTGACCCTGTGCTCCAGTGTGATTTGTCTCTGTGCACAAGTATGTGTTGACCCTGTTCTCCAGAGTGTGTTGACCCTCAGCTCCAGTGTGTGTTGACTCTGTTCTCCGGTGTGTGTTGTCCCTGTTATCTAGTGTGTGTTGAACATGTGCTCCAGCCTGTGTTGACCCTTTGCTCCTGTGTGTGTTACCTCTGTGCTCCAGTGTGTGTTGATGCAGTGCTCCAGTGTGAGTTGACCATGTGCTCCAGTGTGTGTTAACCCAGTGCTAGTGTGGGTGTTGACCCTGTGCTCCAGAGTGTATTGTCCCTTTGCTCGACTGTGTGTAGACCTTGTGCTCCAGTGTGTGTTGACCCGGTGCTCCAGTTTTTGTTGATCCTGTGCTGCAGTGTGTGTTGGCCCTGTGCTCCAGCGTGTGTTGAATCCGTGCTCTTGTGTGTGTTGACCCTGTGCTCCAGTGTGTCTTGATCTTGTGCTCCAGTGTGTGTTGAGCCTGTGTTCCTGTGTATGTTGACCATGTGCTCCATTCTGTGTTGATCCTGTGTTCCAAAGTGTGGTGACCCAGTATTCCAGCATGTTTGACCATGTGCTCCAATGTGTGTTGACTCTGTGCTCCAGTTTGTGTCGACCATTTGTTCCAGTGGGTGCTCACCCTGTGCTCCAGTGTGTGGTGACTCTGTGCTCCAGTGTTTGTTGATCCTGTGCTGCAATATGTGTTGAAACTGTGCTCCAGTGTGTGTTGACCCTATGTTCCAGTGTGTGTCGACCATTTGTTCCAGTGTGTGTTGACCCTGTGCTCCAGTGTGTGTCGACCATTTGTTCCAGTGTATGTTCACCCTTTGCTCCAGTATGTGATGACCCTGTGCTCCAGTGTGTGTTGACTCTGTGCTCCAGGTCAAGTTGAACCTGTGCTCCAGCTGTGTTGACCCTGAGTTCCAGTGTGTTGACCCTGTGCTCCAGTGTGTCTTGACCCTGTGCTCCAGTGTGTCTTGACCCTGTGCTCCAGTGTGTGTTGACTCTGTGCTCCAGTGTGTTTGACACTGTGCTGCAGTGTCTGTTGACTCTGCCCCAGTTTCTTGACCTTGTGCTCCAGTGTGTTTTGTCTCTGTGCTCCAGTGTGTGTTGTCTCTGTGCTCCATTGTGTGTTGACCGTGTGCTCCAGAGTGTTTTGACCCTGAGTTCCAGTGGGTGTTGGCTCTGTTCTCCAGTATGTGTTGTCTCTGTTATCCAGTGTGTGTTGAATCTGTGCTCCAGTGTGCGTTGATTATGTACTCCAGCATATGTTCACATTTTGCTCCAGTGTGTGTTGTCTCTGTGCTCCAGTGTGTGTTAACTCTGTGCTCCTGTGCGTATTGAACTTCTGCTCCAGTCTGTGTTGACCCTGCGCTCCAGTGTGTGTTGATTCTGTGCTCCAGGTCAAGTTGACCCTGTGCTCCAGCTGTGTTGACCATGTGTTCCAGTGTGTTGACTCTGTGCTCCAGTGTGTGTTGAGCATGTGCTCCAGCATATATTCACCCTCTGCTCCAGTGTGTGTTGACCCTGTGCTCCAGTGTGAGTTGACCCTGTGATCCAGTGTGTGTTGAGTCTGCTCCGGTGCATGCTGACCCTGTGCACCAGTGTGTGTTCACTCTGTGCTCCAGTGTGTGTTGACCCTGTGCTCCAGTGTGTGTTGACTCTGTTCTCCAGTGTGTGTTGTCCCTGTTATCTAGTGTGTGTTGAACATGTGCTCCAGCCTTTGTTGACCCTTTGCTCCTGTGTGTGTTACCTCTGTGCTCCAGTGTGTGTTGATGCAGTGCTCCAGTGTGAGTTGACCATGTGCTCCAGTGTGTGTTAACCCAGTGCTCCTGTGGGTGTTGACCCTGTGCTCCAGAGTGTATTGTCCCTTTGCTCGACTGTGTGTAGACCTTGTGCTCCAGTGTGTGTTGACCCGGTGCTCCAGTTTTTGTTGATCCTGTGCTGCAGTGTGTGTAGACCCTGTGCTCCAGCGTGTGTTGAATCCGTGCTCTTGTGTGTGTTGACCCTGTGCTCCAGTGTGTCTTGATCTTGTGCTCCAGTGTGTGTTGCCTCTGTGTTCCAGTGTGTGTTGAGCCTGTGTTCCTGTGTATGTTGACCATGTGCTCCATTCTGTGTTGATCCTGTGTTCCAAAGTGTGGTGACCCAGTATTCCAGCATGTTTGACCATGTGCTCCAATGTGTGTTGACTCTGTGCTCCAGTTTGTGTCGACCATTTGTTGCAGTGGGTGCTCACCCTGTGCTCCAGTGTGTGGTGACTCTGTGCTCCAGTGCTTGTTGATCCTGTGCTGCAATATGTGTTGAAACTGTGCTCCAGTGTGTGTTGACCCTATGTTCCAGTGTGTGTCGACCATTTGTTCCAGTGTGTGTTGACCCTGTGCTCCAGTGTGTGTCGACCATTTGTTCCAGTGTATGTTCACCCTTTGCTCCAGTATGTGATGACCCTGTGCTCCAGTGTGTGTTGACTCTGTGCTCCAGGTCAAGTTGAACCTGTGCTCCAACTGTGTTGACCCTGAGTTCCAGTGTGTTGACCCTGTGCTCCAGTGTGTCTTGACCCTGTGCTCCAGTGTGTCTTGACCCTGTGCTCCAGTGTGTTTGACCCTGTGCTCCAGTGTGTGTTGACTCTGCCCCAGTTTCTTGACCTTGTGCTCCAGTGTGTTTTGTCTCTGTGCTCCAGTGTGTGTTGTCTCTGTGCTCTATTGTGTGTTGACCTTGTGCTCCAGAATGTTTTGACCCTGAGTTGCAGTGGGTGTTGACTCTGTTCTCCAGTATGTGTTGTCTCTGTTATCCAGTGTGTGTTGATTATGTACTCCAGCATATGTTCACATTTTGCTCCAGTGTGTGTTGTCTCTGTGCTCCAGTGTGTGTTAACTCTGTGCTCCTGTGCGTATTGAACTTCTGCTCCAGTCTGTGTTGACCCTGCGCACCAGTGTGTGTTGATTCTGTGCTCCAGGTCAAGTTGACCCTGTGCTCCAGCTGTGTTGACCATGTGTTCCAGTGTGTTGACTCTGTGCTCCAGTGTGTGTTGAGCATGTGCTCCAGCATATATTCACCCTCTGCTCCAGTGTGTGTTGACCCTGTGCTCCAGTGTGAGTTGACCCTGTGATCCAGTGTGTGTTGACCCTGTGCTCCAGTGTGTGTTGACTCTGATCCAGTGTGTGCTGACCCTGTGCTCCAGGCTCTGTTCACTCTGTGCTCCAGTGGGTGTTGTCTCTGTGCTCCAGTGTGTGTTGTCTCTGTGCTCCATTGTGTATTGACTCTGTGCTCCATTGTGTGTTGACCCTGTGCTCCAGTGTGTTTTGTCTCTGTGCTCCAGTGTGTGTTGTCACTGTGCTCCAGTGTGTCTTGACCCTGTGCTCCAGAGTGTGTTGACCCTGTGCTCCAGAGTGTGTTGACCCTGTGGTCCAGTGTGTGTTGACCCTGTGCTCCAGTGTGTGTTGACCCTGTGCTCCAGTGTGTGTTGACCATGTGCTCCAGTGTGTGTTGACCCTGTGCTTCAGTGTGTCTTGACCCTGTGCTCCAGTGTGTCTTGATCCTGTGCTCCAGTGTGTGTTGACCATGTTCTCCAAAGTGTGTTGACTCTGTGCTCCAGTGTGTGTTAACTCTGTTCTCCAGTTTGTGTTGAGCCTGTGCTCCAGTGTGTGTTGCCCCTGTGCTCCATTGTGTGTTGACAGTGCTCCAGTGTGTGTTGACCATGTGCTCCAGTGTGTGTTGACCCTGTGCTTCAGTGTGTCTTGACCCTGTGCTCCAGTGTGTCTTGATCCTGTGCTCCAGTGTGTGTTGACCATGTTCTCCAAAGTGTGTTGACTCTGTGCTCCAGTGTGTGTTAACTCTGTTCTCCAGTTTGTGTTGAGCCTGTGCTCCAGTGTGTGTTGCCCCTGTGCTCCATTGTGTGTTGACAGTGCTCCAGTGTGTTCTGACCCTGTGCTCCAGTGTGTGTTGACTCTGTGCTCCAACTCATGTTGACCCTGTGCTGCAGCTGTGTTGATCATGTGCTCCAGCATAATTTAATGCTGTGCTTCAGTGTGTGTTGATCATGTGCTCCAGCATATATTCATGCTGTGCTCCAGCCTGTGTTGACCCTGTGCTCCAGCCTGTGTTGACTCTGTGCTCCAGTGTGTGTTGACCCTGTGCTCCAGACTCTGTTCACTCTGTGCTCTAGTGGGTGTTGACTCTGCTGTAGTGTGTGCTGACCCTGTGCTCCAGTCTCTGTTCACTCTGTGCTCCAGTGGGTGTTGAAGCTGTGCTCCAGTGTGTTTTGGCACTGTGCTCCAGTGTGTGTTGTCTCTGTGCTCCATTGTGTGTTGACTCTGTGCTCCAGTGTGTGTTGACCCTGTGCTCCAGTGTGTTTTGTCTCTGTGCTCCAGTGTGTCTTGACCCTGTGATCCAGTGTGTGTTGACCCTGTGCTCCAGTGTGTGTTGTCCCTGTGTTCCAGTGTGTTTTGACTCTGTGCTCCAGTGTGTGTTGACCCTGTGCTCCAGTGTGTCTTGACCCTGTGCTCCAGTGAGTGTTGACCATGTTCTCCAGAGTGTGTTGACTCTGTGCTCCAGCGTGTGTTGACTCTGTTCTCCAGTGTGTGTTGACCCTGCGATCCAGTGTGTGTTGACCCTGTGCTCCAGTGTGTTTTGACTCTGTGCTCCAGTGTGTGATGACCCTGTTCTCCAGTGTGTCTTGACCCTGTGCTCCAGTGTGTGTTGACCCTATGCTCCAGTGTGTGTTGACCCTGTGCTACAGTGTGTCTTGACCCTGTGCTCCAGTGTGTGTTGACGCTGTGCTCCAGTGTGTGTTGACCCTCTGCTCCAGTGTGTTTTGACTCTGTGCTCCAGTGTGTGATGACCCTGTTCTCCAGTGTGTCTTGACCCTGTGCTCCAGTGTGTGTTGACCCTATGCTCCAGTGTGTGTTGACCCTGTGCTCCAGTGTGTCTTGACCCTGTGCTACAGTGTGTGTTGACCCTGTGATCCAGTGTGTGTTGACCCTCAGCTCCAGTGTGTGTTGACCCTGTGCTCCAGTGTGATTTGTCTCTGTGCACCAGTATGTGTTGACCCTGTTCTCCAGAGTGTGTTGACCCTCAGCTCCAGTGTGTGTTGACTCTGTTCTCCGGTGTGTGTTGTCCCTGTTATCTAGTGTGTGTTGAACATGTGCTCCAGCCTGTGTTGACCCTTTGCTCCTGTGTGTGTTACCTCTGTGCTCCAGTGTGTGTTGATGCAGTGCTCCAGTGTGAGTTGACCATGTGCTCCAGTGTGTGTTAACCCAGTGCTAGTGTGGGTGTTGACCCTGTGCTCCAGAGTGTATTGTCCCTTTGCTCGACTGTGTGTAGACCTTGTGCTCCAGTGTGTGTTGACCCGGTGCTCCAGTTTTTGTTGATCCTGTGCTGCAGTGTGTGTTGGCCCTGTGCTCCAGCGTGTGTTGAATCCGTGCTCTTGTGTGTGTTGACCCTGTGCTCCAGTGTGTCTTGATCTTGTGCTCCAGTGTGTGTTGAGCCTGTGTTCCTGTGTATGTTGACCATGTGCTCCATTCTGTGTTGATCCTGTGTTCCAAAGTGTGGTGACCCAGTATTCCAGCATGTTTGACCATGTGCTCCAATGTGTGTTGACTCTGTGCTCCAGTTTGTGTCGACCATTTGTTCCAGTGGGTGCTCACCCTGTGCTCCAGTGTGTGGTGACTCTGTGCTCCAGTGTTTGTTGATCCTGTGCTGCAATATGTGTTGAAACTGTGCTCCAGTGTGTGTTGACCCTATGTTCCAGTGTGTGTCGACCATTTGTTCCAGTGTGTGTTGACCCTGTGCTCCAGTGTGTGTCGACCATTTGTTCCAGTGTATGTTCACCCTTTGCTCCAGTATGTGATGACCCTGTGCTCCAGTGTGTGTTGACTCTGTGCTCCAGGTCAAGTTGAACCTGTGCTCCAGCTGTGTTGACCCTGAGTTCCAGTGTGTTGACCCTGTGCTCCAGTGTGTCTTGACCCTGTGCTCCAGTGTGTCTTGACCCTGTGCTCCAGTGTGTGTTGACTCTGTGCTCCAGTGTGTTTGACACTGTGCTGCAGTGTCTGTTGACTCTGCCCCAGTTTCTTGACCTTGTGCTCCAGTGTGTTTTGTCTCTGTGCTCCAGTGTGTGTTGTCTCTGTGCTCCATTGTGTGTTGACCGTGTGCTCCAGAGTGTTTTGACCCTGAGTTCCAGTGGGTGTTGGCTCTGTTCTCCAGTATGTGTTGTCTCTGTTATCCAGTGTGTGTTGAATCTGTGCTCCAGTGTGTGTTGATTATGTACTCCAGCATATGTTCACATTTTGCTCCAGTGTGTGTTGTCTCTGTGCTCCAGTGTGTGTTAACTCTGTGCTCCTGTGCGTATTGAACTTCTGCTCCAGTCTGTGTTGACCCTGCGCTCCAGTGTGTGTTGATTCTGTGCTCCAGGTCAAGTTGACCCTGTGCTCCAGCTGTGTTGACCATGTGTTCCAGTGTGTTGACTCTGTGCTCCAGTGTGTGTTGAGCATGTGCTCCAGCATATATTCACCCTCTGCTCCAGTGTGTGTTGACCCTGTGCTCCAGTGTGAGTTGACCCTGTGATCCAGTGTGTGTTGAGTCTGCTCCGGTGCATGCTGACCCTGTGCACCAGTGTGTGTTCACTCTGTGCTCCAGTGTGTGTTGACCCTGTGCTCCAGTGTGTGTTGACTCTGTTCTCCAGTGTGTGTTGTCCCTGTTATCTAGTGTGTGTTGAACATGTGCTCCAGCCTTTGTTGACCCTTTGCTCCTGTGTGTGTTACCTCTGTGCTCCAGTGTGTGTTGATGCAGTGCTCCAGTGTGAGTTGACCATGTGCTCCAGTGTGTGTTAACCCAGTGCTCCTGTGGGTGTTGACCCTGTGCTCCAGAGTGTATTGTCCCTTTGCTCGACTGTGTGTAGACCTTGTGCTCCAGTGTGTGTTGACCCGGTGCTCCAGTTTTTGTTGATCCTGTGCTGCAGTGTGTGTAGACCCTGTGCTCCAGCGTGTGTTGAATCCGTGCTCTTGTGTGTGTTGACCCTGTGCTCCAGTGTGTCTTGATCTTGTGCTCCAGTGTGTGTTGCCTCTGTGTTCCAGTGTGTGTTGAGCCTGTGTTCCTGTGTATGTTGACCATGTGCTCCATTCTGTGTTGATCCTGTGTTCCAAAGTGTGGTGACCCAGTATTCCAGCATGTTTGACCATGTGCTCCAATGTGTGTTGACTCTGTGCTCCAGTTTGTGTCGACCATTTGTTGCAGTGGGTGCTCACCCTGTGCTCCAGTGTGTGGTGACTCTGTGCTCCAGTGCTTGTTGATCCTGTGCTGCAATATGTGTTGAAACTGTGCTCCAGTGTGTGTTGACCCTATGTTCCAGTGTGTGTCGACCATTTGTTCCAGTGTGTGTTGACCCTGTGCTCCAGTGTGTGTCGACCATTTGTTCCAGTGTATGTTCACCCTTTGCTCCAGTATGTGATGACCCTGTGCTCCAGTGTGTGTTGACTCTGTGCTCCAGGTCAAGTTGAACCTGTGCTCCAACTGTGTTGACCCTGAGTTCCAGTGTGTTGACCCTGTGCTCCAGTGTGTCTTGACCCTGTGCTCCAGTGTGTCTTGACCCTGTGCTCCAGTGTGTTTGACCCTGTGCTCCAGTGTGTGTTGACTCTGCCCCAGTTTCTTGACCTTGTGCTCCAGTGTGTTTTGTCTCTGTGCTCCAGTGTGTGTTGTCTCTGTGCTCTATTGTGTGTTGACCTTGTGCTCCAGAATGTTTTGACCCTGAGTTGCAGTGGGTGTTGACTCTGTTCTCCAGTATGTGTTGTCTCTGTTATCCAGTGTGTGTTGATTATGTACTCCAGCATATGTTCACATTTTGCTCCAGTGTGTGTTGTCTCTGTGCTCCAGTGTGTGTTAACTCTGTGCTCCTGTGCGTATTGAACTTCTGCTCCAGTCTGTGTTGACCCTGCGCACCAGTGTGTGTTGATTCTGTGCTCCAGGTCAAGTTGACCCTGTGCTCCAGCTGTGTTGACCATGTGTTCCAGTGTGTTGACTCTGTGCTCCAGTGTGTGTTGAGCATGTGCTCCAGCATATATTCACCCTCTGCTCCAGTGTGTGTTGACCCTGTGCTCCAGTGTGAGTTGACCCTGTGATCCAGTGTGTGTTGACCCTGTGCTCCAGTGTGTGTTGACTCTGATCCAGTGTGTGCTGACCCTGTGCTCCAGGCTCTGTTCACTCTGTGCTCCAGTGGGTGTTGTCTCTGTGCTCCAGTGTGTGTTGTCTCTGTGCTCCATTGTGTATTGACTCTGTGCTCCATTGTGTGTTGACCCTGTGCTCCAGTGTGTTTTGTCTCTGTGCTCCAGTGTGTGTTGTCACTGTGCTCCAGTGTGTCTTGACCCTGTGCTCCAGAGTGTGTTGACCCTGTGCTCCAGAGTGTGTTGACCCTGTGGTCCAGTGTGTGTTGACCCTGTGCTCCAGTGTGTGTTGACCCTGTGCTCCAGTGTGTGTTGACCATGTGCTCCAGTGTGTGTTGACCCTGTGCTTCAGTGTGTCTTGACCCTGTGCTCCAGTGTGTCTTGATCCTGTGCTCCAGTGTGTGTTGACCATGTTCTCCAAAGTGTGTTGACTCTGTGCTCCAGTGTGTGTTAACTCTGTTCTCCAGTTTGTGTTGAGCCTGTGCTCCAGTGTGTGTTGCCCCTGTGCTCCATTGTGTGTTGACAGTGCTCCAGTGTGTGTTGACCATGTGCTCCAGTGTGTGTTGACCCTGTGCTTCAGTGTGTCTTGACCCTGTGCTCCAGTGTGTCTTGATCCTGTGCTCCAGTGTGTGTTGACCATGTTCTCCAAAGTGTGTTGACTCTGTGCTCCAGTGTGTGTTAACTCTGTTCTCCAGTTTGTGTTGAGCCTGTGCTCCAGTGTGTGTTGCCCCTGTGCTCCATTGTGTGTTGACAGTGCTCCAGTGTGTTCTGACCCTGTGCTCCAGTGTGTGTTGACTCTGTGCTCCAACTCATGTTGACCCTGTGCTGCAGCTGTGTTGATCATGTGCTCCAGCATAATTTAATGCTGTGCTTCAGTGTGTGTTGATCATGTGCTCCAGCATATATTCATGCTGTGCTCCAGCCTGTGTTGACCCTGTGCTCCAGCCTGTGTTGACTCTGTGCTCCAGTGTGTGTTGGCCCTGTGCTCCAGACTCTGTTCACTCTGTGCTCTAGTGGGTGTTGACTCTGCTGTAGTGTGTGCTGACCCTGTGCTCCAGTCTCTGTTCACTCTGTGCTCCAGTGGGTGTTGAAGCTGTGCTCAAGTGTGTGTTGTCTCTGTGCTCCAATGTGTCTTGTCTCTGTGCTCCAGTGTGTGTTGACCCTGTGCTCCAGTGTCTGTTGACCATGTGCTCCATTGTGTGTTGAAACTTTGCTCCAGTGTGTGTTGAAACTTTGCTCCAGTGTGTGTTGAAACTTTGCTCCAGTGTGTGTTGACCTTGTACTTCAGTGTGTGTTGACTCTGTGCTCCAGTGTGTGCTGACCCTGTGCTCCAGTCTCTGTTCACTCTGTGCTCCAGTGGGTGTTGAAGCTGTGCTCAAGTGTGTGTTGTCTCTGTGCTCCAATGTGTCTTGTCTCTGTGCTCCAGTGTGTGTTGACCCTGTGCTCCAGTGTCTGTTGACCATGTGCTCCATTGTGTGTTGAAACTTTGCTCCAGTGTGTGTTGAAACTTTGCTCCAGTGTGTGTTGAAACTTTGCTCCAGTGTGTGTTGACCTTGTACTTCAGTGTGTGTTGACTCTGTGCTCCAGTGTGTGTTGACTCTGTGCTCCAGTTTGTGTTGATCATGTGCTCCAGCATATTTTCATGCTGTGCTCCAGTGTGTGTTGACCCTGTGCTCCAGTGTGTGTTGACCCTGTGCTCCAGTGTGTGTTGCGTCTGTGCTCCTGTGTGTGTTGACCCTGTGTTCCAGTGTGTCGACCATTTGTTCCAGTGTGTGTTGACCCTGTGCTCCAGTGTGTGTTGACCATTTGTTCCAGTGTGTGTTCACCTTTTGCTCCAGTATGTGATGATCCTGTGCTCCAGTGTGTGTTGACTCTGTGCTCCAGGTCAAGTCGAACCTGTGCTCCAGTGTGTCTTGACCCTATGCTCCAGTGTGTGTTGACTCTGTGCTCCAGTGTGTGTTGACTCTGCTCCAGTGTGTTCACCTAGTGCTCCAGTGTGTTTTGTCTCTGCTCCAGTGTGTTTTGACCCTGAGCTCCAGCGTATGTTCACATTGTGCTCCGGTGTGTGTTGTCTCTGTGCTCCAGTGTGTGTTGACCCTGTGCTTCAGTGTGTGTTGATTCTGTGATCCAGTGGGTGTTGAAGCTGTGCTCCAGTGTGTGTTGTCTCTGTGCTCCATTGTGTGTTGACTCTGTGGTCCAGTGTGTGTTGACATTGTGCTCCAGTGTGTCTTGACCCTGTGCTCCAGTGTGTGTTGACCCTGTGCTACAGTGTGTTCTGTCCCTGTGCTCCAGTGTGTTTTAACCCTGTGCTCCAGTGTGTGTTGACCCTGTGCTCCAGTGTGTGTTGACCCTGTGCTTCAGTGTGTGTTGATTCTGTGATCCAGTGGGTGTTGAAGCTGTGCTCCAGTGTGTGTTGTCTCTGTGCTCCATTGTGTGTTGACTCTGTGGTCCAGTGTGTGTTGACATTGTGCTCCAGTGTGTCTTGACCCTGTGCTCCAGTGTGTGTTGACCCTGTGCTACAGTGTGTTCTGTCCCTGTGCTCCAGTGTGTTTTAACCCTGTGCTCCAGTGTGTGTTGACCCTGTGCTCCAGTGTGTGTTGACCCTGTGCTCCAGCGTGTGTTGACCCTGTGTTCCAGTGTGTGTTGACCCTGTGCTCCAGTGTGTGTTGACCCTGTGCTCCAGTTTGTGATGACCATGCGCTCCAGTGTGTGCTGCCCCTGTGCTCCAGTGTGTGTTGACCCTGTGTTCCAAAGTGTGTTGACCCTGTGCTCCAGTGTGTGTTGACCGTGTGCTCCAGTGTGTGTTGACTCTGCTCCAGTGCATGCTGACCCTGTGCTCCAGTCTCTGTTCAGTCTGTGCTCCAGTGTGTGTTGATCCTGTGCTCCAGTGTGTGTTGTCTCTGTTATCTAGTGTGTGTTGAACATGTGCTCCAGCATGTGTTGACCCTGTGCTCCAGTGTGTGTTGCCTCTGTGCTCCAGTGTGTGTTGATGCAGTGCTCCAGTGTGAGTTGACCATGTGCTCCAGTGTGTGTTGACCCTGTGCTCCTGTTGGTGTTGACCCTGTGCTCCAGTGTGTGTTGCCTCTGTGCTCCAGTGTGTGTTGACCCTGTGCTCCTGTGTGAGTTGACCATGTGCTCCAGTGTGTGTTGACCCTGTGCTCCTGTGGGTGTTGACCCTGAGCTCCAGTGTGTGTTGACTCTGTTCTCCAATGCGTGTTGTCTCTGTGCTCCAGTGTGAGTTGACTATAGCTCCAGTGTGTGTTGACCCTGTGCTCCTGTGGGTGTTGACCCAGTGCTCCAGTGCGTGTGGATCCTGTGCTCCAGTGTGTGTTGCCTCTGTGTTCTAATTTGTGTTGAGCCCGTGTTCCTGTGGATGTTGACCATGTGCTCCATTCTGTGTTGATCCTGTGTTCCAAAGTGTGGTGACCCATTATTCCAGCATTTTTGACCGTGTGCTCCAATGTGTGTTGACACTGTGCTCCAGTGTTTGTTGATCCTGTCCTGCAATATGTGTTGAAACT
The DNA here is from genome assembly GCF_052327205.1 of Somniosus microcephalus. Lineage (NCBI taxonomy): Eukaryota > Metazoa > Chordata > Chondrichthyes > Squaliformes > Somniosidae > Somniosus > Somniosus microcephalus. The sequence goes on from NC_141004.1 coordinate 50,377,650, forward strand.
GTGCTCCAGTGTGTGTCGACCATTTGTTCCAGTGTATGTTCACCCTTTGCTCCAGTATGTGATGACCCTGTGATCCAGTGTGTGTTGAATCTGCTCCAGTGTGTTGACCTTGTGCTCCAGTGTATGTTGTCTCTGTTATTCAGTGTGTGTTGTCTCTGTTATCCAGTGTGTGTTGAAACCGTGCTCCAGTGTGCGTTGATCATGTGCTCCAGCGTATGTTCACATTGTGCTCCAGTGTGTGTTGTCTCTGTGCTCCAGTGTGTGTTGACCCTGTGCTCCAGTGTGTGTTGACCCTGTGATCCAGTGTGTGTTGCCCCTGTGCTCCAGTGTGTGTTGGCCATGTGCTCCATTGTGTGTTGACTCTGCTCCAGTGTGTTTTGACCCTATGCTCCAGTGTGTCTTGACTCCGTGCTCCAGCTCAAGTTGACCCTGTGCTCCAGCTGTGTTGATCATGTGCTCCAGCATATTTTCATGCTGTGCTCTAGTGTGTGTTGATCATGTGCTCCAGCATATTTCCATGCTGTGTTCCAGCCTGTGTTGACCCTGTGCTCCAGTGTGTGTTGACTCTGTGCTCCAGTGTGTGCTGACTCTGTGCTCCTGTGTGTGTTGACTCTGTGCTCCAGTGTGTGTTGACTCTGTGCTCCTGTGTGTGTTGACACTGTGCTCCAGTGTGTGTTGACTCTGTGCTCCAGTGTGTGTTATCTCTGTGCTCCTGTGCGTGTTGACCATGTGCTCCAGTGTGTGTTGAAACTGTGCTCCAGTGTGTGTTGACCCTGTGCTCCAGTGTGTGTTGTCCCTGTGCTCCAGTGTATGTTGGCCCTGTACTCCAGTGTGTGTTGACCCTGTGCTCCAGTGTGTGTTGACCCTGTTCTCCAGTGTGTGTTGACCCTGTTCTCCAGAGTTTGTTCACCCTGTGCTCCAGTGTGTGTTGATCCTGTGCTCCAGTGTGTGTTGTCTCTGTTACCTAGTGTCTGTTGAACATCTGCACCAGCCTGTGTTGACCCTGTGCTCCAGTGTGTGTTGCCTCTGTGCTCCAGTGTGTGTTGATGTAGTGCACCAGTGTGAGTTGACCATGAGCTCCAGTGTGTGTTGACCCTGTGCTCCTGTGGGTGTTGACCCAATGCTCCAGTTTTTGTTGATCCTGTGCTGCAGTGTGCTTTAACCATGTGCTCCAGTGTGTGTTGACCCTGTGCTCCAGTGTGTGTTGAATCCGTGCTCTTGTGTGTGTTGACCCTGTGTTCCAGTGTGTGTTGACCATGTGCTCCATTCTGTGTTGATCCTGTGTTCCAAAGTGTGGTGACCCTGTATTCCAGCGTGTTTGACCATGTGCTCCAATGTGTGTTGACTCTGTGCTCCAGTTTGTGTTGACTCTGTGCTTCAGTTTTTGTTGATCCTGTGCTGCAATATGTGTTGAAACTGTGCTCCAGTGTGTGTTGCGTCCATGCCCCTGTGTGTGTTGACCCTGTGTTCCAGTGTGTGTCGACCATTTGTTCCAGTGGGTGCTCACCCTGTGCTCCAGTGTGTGGTGACTCTGTGCCCCAGTGTTTATTGGTCCTGTGCTGCAATATGTGTTGAAACTGTGCTCCAGTGTGTGTTGCATCCATGCTCCTGTGTGTGTTGACCGTGTGTTCCAGTGTGTGTGGACCATTTGTTCCAGTGGGTGCTCACCCTGTGCTCCAGTTTGTTGTGACTCTGTGCTCCAGTGTTTGTTGATCCTGTGCTGCAATATGTGTTGAAACTGTGTTCCAGTGTGTGTTGCGACCATGCTCCTGTGTGTGTTGACCCTGTGTTTCAGTGTGTTTTGTCTCTGTGCTCCAGTGTGTGTTGACCCTGTTTTCCAGAGTGTGTTGACCCTGAGCTCCAGTGTGTGTTGACTCTGTTCTCTAGTGTGTGTTGTCTCTGTTTTCTAGTGTGTGTTGAACATGGGCTCCAGCCTGTGTTGACCCTGTGCTCCAGTGTGTGTTAACCCTGTGCTCCAGTGTGTGTTGACCCTGTGCTCCAGTGTGTGTTGACCCTGTGCGGCAGTGTGTGTTGACTCTGCTCCAGTGCGTGCTGACCCTGTGCTCCAGTCTCTGTTCACTCTGTGCTCCAGTGTGTGTTGACCCTGTGCTCCAGTGTGTGTTGCCTCTGTGTTCCAGTGTGTGTTGAGCCCGTGTTCCTGAATATGTTGACCATGTGCTCCATTCTGTGTTGATCCTGTGTTCCAAAATGTGGTGACCCATTATTCCAGCATTTTTGACCATGTGCTCCAATGTGTGTTGACTCTGTGCTCCAGTTTGTGTTGACTCTGTGCTCCAGTGTTTGTTGATCCTGTCCTGCAATATGTGTTGAAACTGTGCTCCAGTGTGTGTTGCGTCCGTGCTCCTCTGTGTGTTGACCCTGTGTTCCAGTGTGTGTCGACCATTGGTTCCCGTGTGTGTAGAGCCTGTGCTCCAGTGTGTGTCAACCATTTGTTCCAGTGTGTGTTCACCCTTTGCTCCAGTATGTGATGACCTTGTGCTCCAGTGTGTTTAATCTCTGTGCTCCAGTGTGTTTTGACCCTGAGCTCCAGTGTGTGTTGACACTGTTCTCCAGTGTGTGTTGTCTCTGTTATCCAGTGTGTTGAAAGTGTGCTCCAGTGTGCGTTGGTCATGTGCTCCAGCGTATGTTCACATTGTGCTCCAGTGTGTGCTGTCTCTGTGCTCCAGTGTGTGTTGACACTGTGCTCCAGTGTGTGTTGAGCCTGTGATCCAGTGTGTGCTGACCCTGTGCTCCAGTTTCTGTTCACTCTGTGTCCCAGTGGGTGTTGAAGCTGTGCTCCATTGTGTGTTGTCACTGTGCTCCAGTGGGTGTTGTCCCTGTGCTCCATTGGGTGTTGACTCTGTGCTCCAGTGTGTGTTGACCCTGTGTTCCAGTGTGTTGATTCTGTGCTCCAGTATGTGTTGACTCTGTGCTCCAGTGTGTGTTGACCCTGTGTTCCAGTGTGTTGACTCAGTGCTCCATTGTGTGTTGACCATGTGCTCCAGCGTGTGTTGAATCTGTGCTCCAGTGTCAGTTGACCCTGTGCTCCAGTTTGTGCTGACCCTGTCCTCCAGTGTCTGTCGTCCCTCTGCTCCAGTATTTGTTAACACTGTGCTCCAGTGTGTTTTCAATCTGTGCTCTAGTGCGTGCTGAACATGTGTTCCAGTGTGTGTTGACACTGTGCTCCAGTGTATGATGACCCTGTGCTCCAGTGAGTTTTGAGCCTGTGCTACAGTGTGTTTTGTCTCTGTTTTCCAGTGTGTGCTGTCTCTGTGCTCCAGTGTGTGTTGACTCAGTGCTCCAGCGCGTGTTGACTCTGTGCTCCAGTGCTTGTTGACCCTGTGCTCCAGTGTGTGTTGACTCTGTGCTCCATTGCATTTTGAACATGTGCTGCAGTGTGTGTTGAAACTGTGCTCCAATGTGTGTTGATCATATCCTCCAGTGTATGATCACCCTGTGCTCCAGTGTGTTTTCTCTCTGTGCTCCAGTGTGTGTTGACCCTGTGCTCCAGTGCATGCTGATGCTGTGCTCCAGTCTCTGTTCACCCTGTGCTCCAGAGTGTGTTGACCCTGTGCTCCTGTGTGCGTTGATTTTGCTCCAGTGTGTATTGACCCTGTGCTCCAGTGTGTGTTGACCCTGTGCTCCAGCTCAGGTTGACCCTGTGCTCCAGCTGTGTTCATCATGTGCTCCAGTATATTTTCATGCTGTGCTCCAGTATGTGTTGACCATGTGCTCCAGTGTGTTTTGACCCTGTGCTCCAGTGTGTGTTGGCGTTGTGCTCCAGTGTGTCTTGACCCTGTGCTCCAGTGTGTGTTGACCCTGTGCTCCAGTGTGTTTTGTCTCTGTGCTCCAGTGTGTGTTGACCCTGTGCTCCAGTGTGTTTTGTCTCTGTGCTCCAGTGTGTGTTGACCCTGTTCTCCAGCGTGTGTTGACAACGAGCTCCAGTTTGTGTTGACACTGTTCTCCAATGTGTGTTGTCTCTGTTATCTAGTGTTTGTTGAACCTGTGATCAGCCTGTGTTGACCCTGTCCTCCAGTGTGTGTTGACCCTGTGTTCCAGTGTGTTGTCTCTGTGCTCCAGTGTGTGTTGACTCTGTGCTCCAGTGTGTGTTGACCATGTGCTCCAGTATGTTTTGAAACTGTGTTCCAATGTGTGTTGATCATGTCCTCCAGTGTATGTTCACCCTGTGCTCCAGTGTGTTTTGTCTCTGTGCTCCAGTGTGTGTTGACCCTGTGCTCCAGTGTGTGTTGACCCTGTGCTCCAGTGTGTGTTGACCCTGTGCGGCAGTGTGTGTTGACTCTGCTCCAGTGCGTGCTGACCCTGTGCTCCAGTCTCTGTTCACTCTGTGCTCCAGTGTGTGTTGACCCTGTGCTCCAGTGTGTTTTGTCTCTGTGCTCCAGTGTGTGTTGACCCTGAGCTCCAGTGTGTGTTGACTCTGTTCTCCAGTGTGTGTTGTCTCTGTTTTCTAGTGTGTGTTGAACATGTGCTCCAGCCTGTGTTGACACTGTGCTCCAGTGTGTGTTGCCTCTGTGCTCCAGTGTGTATTGATGCAGTGCACCAGTGAGTTGAATATATGCTCCAGTGTGTGTTGACCCTGTGCTCCTGTGGGTGTTGACCCTGTGCTCCAGAGTGTATTGACCCTTTGCTCCACTGTGTGTAGACCTTGTGCTCCAGTGTGTGTTGACCCAGTGCTCCAGTTATTGTTGATCCTGTGCTGCAGTGTGTGTTAACCCTGTGCTCCAGTCTGTGTTGACCGTGTGTTCTAGTGTGTGTTGACCCTGTGTTCCAGTGTGTGTTGACCCTGTGTTCCAGTGTGTGTTGACCCTGTGCTCCAGTGTGTGTTGACCCTGTGCTCCAGCTCATGTGGACCCTGTGCTCCAGCTGTGTTCATCATGTGCTCCAGTATATTTTCATGCTGTGCTCCAGTGTGTGTTGACCCTGTGCTCCAGTGTGTTTTGTCTCTGTGCTCCCGTGTGTGTTGACCCTGTTCTCCAGAGTGTGTTGACCCTGAGCTCCAGTTTGTGTTGACACTGTTCTCCAATGTGTGTTGTCTCTGTTATCTAGTGTTTGTTGAACCTGTGATCCAGCCTGTGCTGACCCTGTCCTCCAGTGTGTGTTGACCCTGTGTTCCAGTGTGTTGTCTCTGTGCTCCAGTGTATGTTGACTCTGTGCTCCAGTGTGTGTTGACCCTGAGCTCCAGTGTGTGTTGACTCTGTTCTCCAGTGTGTGTTGTCTCTGTTTTCTAGTGTGTGTTGAACATGTGCTCCAGCCTGTGTTGACACTGTGCTCCAGTGTGTGTTGCCTCTGTGCTCCAGTGTGTATTGATGCAGTGCACCAGTGAGTTGAATATATGCTC